>NC_081289.1:137094994-139838395 GCF_030490865.1 Poecile atricapillus
TGGACAGGGATAGAGAGTAGGGAGGGAGAGGAGGGTGGTGCAGAGGACAAATGAGTGAGGAGGTAACAGAGGAGGTAGGGGTTCAACTGGTGTTGAGGGTTTGGGGGACACTGTGCATGGGGAGGAGGGGTGCAGAGGACACTTGGGGTATGAGAAGGACTGAGAGGGGTCTTTGGGGGGGTGTTGGGGGTCTGGGATGGTGGTGGTGAGCTGGGCAGGGCTTGAGGTACAGGGGGCATTGCAAAGGAGGCTGTGGATGAATGGGTATGGGGAGTGGTGAGGTGGGGTTGGGTTGTTATAGGAGAAATGGATGCATGGGACTGTGGTGGTGTGAGTTGAGTTGGGATGTGGGGAGGTTGAAGGAAGCTGTGTGAGAGGGTCTGTGGTGAGGAGGGTGGGGGAATGCCCAAATGAAACAGCTCTTTGTGGGTAGTCCTGGAGGCAGCCAGAAATGGGGAGGGACAGGTTGTTGGAAAGGGGTGGCCTGGGACTGAGGTGAGGGAGAGAACTGGGGGGAGTGTGCCTGAACAGGTTATAGGCTGAGTGGGGCCCAAGAGACCCACATGCACACACCTTCATTGCCCTTACGGTGGCAGGGAGGCTTTATTCCCCACGCCAGGGTAGATGTGAGAGGATTGGAGACGTGCAGGAAGCTCTGGCATGGGAGTGAGTCCCCCTGCACTGTGAAGAAGACTGTCCGTGGTGCCCAGGCCTCATCCCTGTGGGAGCACCCTTATAGCATGGGCTTATTTGGGGCATTGTTTCCTGCCCTGGTGTCCTGGTCATGAGCCCAGAAGGGGTAACAGGTGTGGAGCTGGGCTCTGAGGTGCCAGCAGCTGGTCTCAACCCTGCTCCATCTCCGTCCCCCAGCACTCCCAGCAGCTGAAGCGTGTGGCACGGCTGGCCCCAGCTCCATGCCGCTGGAACTCTGGGCTGCCCATGAACATCGGGGTGCTCTTTGTGCCGCAGCAGGAGGCCTGGGTGGTGGAGAGGATGGGCAAGTTCCACCGAATCCTCGAGCCTGTAAGGAGCAGCTTTTCTCCCCTTCTGGATTCAGCAGGTTCCTAAAGCTGTAGCGAGGCGCGTCCTTTGCACGAGGATCCGAGAGGGGTGGTGGGTTTAGCTTCCCAGGTTGAAATCCTTTTGGCTGCCTGTGGACTAATTTTCCTTGGTGGGGTGTTAAAACCACTGAGTAACTGAAATTCCCTGTGCATAAAACATGTTTGCAGTGTGTGGCGTGGGCTTTGTTTGCATGACGCTCTCTGGTCTATCTGCCATCTAATCCCACCCTTTTCTCAGGGTTTGAACTTCCTCATCCCTCTCCTGGATCGGATTCGTTATGTCCAGAGTCTCAAAGAAATCGTCATTAATGTCCCAGAGCAGTCAGCTGTCACACTGGGTGAGGAACAGCTTCCGTGTCCTGCCCCTTTCTTTCTGCCGCATCTGGGGTGAGCAAGGGACAATGTGAGCATGAGTGGAAGCATGTCCCAAGCTCCTGCACTCAGCCCTGTCCCTTGGTACCCAGGGTTGGCCATAAAATCAGAAGATCCCTGAATGATTTGGGTTAGAAAGGACCCTTAAGTTCATCTTGCTCCAACACCCCTACCTTGGGCAGGGGACATGTTCCACTTGGCTGGGTTGCTCAAAGCCCTGTCCAGCCTGGCCTTGAACACTTCCAAGGATGAGGAATCCACAACTTCTCTGGGCAACTTACTTCAGTGCATCATCACCCTCACAGTAAAAAACTTCTTCCTAACATCTAATCTAAGCCTGTCCTCCATCAGGTTAATGCCATTCTCCCTTGTCCCGTCCTTCCACGTCAATGTGAAAAGTCCCTCTCCAGCTCTCTTTAGGTACTGGAAGGCTGTTGCTGTGAGTGGGGGCACCTCAGGAGATTCCAGCTGCTTTCTCTGGCTGCAGCTGCTCCTTCTTGCTGAGTTGAATGCACCTGAAGAAATAAATTTTTAAGGTGCTTTCCTTTATTGAACCACACAAGAAATTTCTGCTTCTGTAAGAAAACATTTTAGAACAGGCTAATGGATGTAATATTAATGGACAACTCTGTTATATCTCTGGTTTTAAGGGGTTTGTTTTGTTTTTTTCCTCATTATATCTTTATTTCTGAGAGCTACAGTGTGAAATGCTTCTATCTGGAAAATCAAAACCTGTCGTGTATTAAAACACAACAGCGAATGTAAGGTCCGTTTTACAAAGCTTTTAGATAAGAAGGTCTATTTCAGCCAGTCCTCTACTGTGCCATGGTGATATGCCAGGGTGAAAAAGAGTGAGCCTGCTCAGTTGTGGAAGAGGGGATTTCTGTGTTTTGTTTGTGCTGCTTCAGTAAACAGGGTCTGTTGTTCTCTTCTGACAGATAATGTCACTCTGCAGATCGATGGTGTGCTCTACTTGCGGGTTATGGACCCCTACAAGGTACTATCCCTGCCCCTTGGGCACCTTTCTCCTGGCTCTGCCCACTCCCCTGCTCCCCAGAATGTGTGCTCCAGCCTTTGTGTCCTGCCTGGCAGGTGGGCTGGGCACTCTGAGTCCTCCCAAAGCTCCAGACTCCACATTTTCAGCAGGGGTGTCTGGCAGATTTCTTGCTTTAGTGCTCTGTTTATCTCTCCTGCCTTGTTCAGGGTCCCTCTTGGCATCCCTATCCACTTTGTTTTGTGCTTCTGCTCTTCAGGCCAGCTATGGGGTGGAAGATCCTGAGTACGCAGTGACCCAGCTGGCCCAGACCACCATGAGATCTGAACTTGGCAAACTTTCCCTTGACAGAGTCTTCCGGGTGAGCTGGGGAGGTGGATCACGGAGGTGACAGTGTCTCCAAAATCCCAGGGCAGCCTGCATGGCCGGGTTGATGTGCTTAACAGCAAAATGCCCTTTGCTTAGAGGGCTTATAGCTTCTGTTTCAGTTGACCTCTTGGTGAATCAATGGAGATGGGTCTTGTTTCAGTTGTTTTTTTAACAGGAGCTATTTTTCGCTCTTGGGTTATTTGGAGGGAGTGATGGGTGGCATGTGCCCAGACCCAGGTGGTCCAGCTGCCTTTCTCGAGTCAGTGGCTCTTTGCTCAGCCCCAGTGATGAGTATCCCTGACCTGGGTCAAGGGGTACTTTTACTGCATTTGCTGGGAAGAAACCAGAGTTGCTGTCATTCTCTTGTATCCAGATATACACCAGATGTTGTATCCCAGCAGCTTCAGTGTGGGGCACTGCCTTCCCTAGGAGATGGTGACCCCCTTCAAGAGCTGCAGGAAGCACCTGACTCTGCCTGAAACCTATAGAGATGTTTTATTCTGGCAGACCTTGACCTGTGAGAGAGGTGTCTGTTTCCCTCCTGGCACCTCTCTCATGCTAAGCCCCTCTTCCCTGCTCTCTGCTATTTCTTTTGTGCCTCCCAGGAGCGGGAGTCCCTCAATGCCAGCATTGTGGATGCCATCAACCAGGCTTCAGACTGCTGGGGCATCCGGTGTCTGCGCTACGAGATCAAGGACATCCATGTGCCCCCTCGTGTGAAGGAATCCATGCAAATGCAGGTGAGGCTCTCTGGGAGGGAGGTCTGGAACAAGAGGGAAGCCTCCTCTTCCACAGTGCATTACAGAATCACAGAATCAATAAGGTTGGAAAAGACTTCAGATCATCAAGTCCAAACTGTGACCAAACTCTACCTTGTCAACCAGACCATAGCACTAAGTGCCATGTCCAGTTTTCACTTAAAGAACTCTACAAACTGTGTTTCTACCACCTCTCTGGTAGCCCATTCCAATGGCTTATCACCCTTTCTGTGAAGAAATTCTTCCTAATGTGCAACCTAAACCATCCCTGGTGTTAAGACTATCTCCTCTCATCCTGTTGCTGACTACCTGGGAGAAGAGGCCAACCCCTGTGTGACTGCAACCTCTTTTCAGATAGTTGCAGAGTGTTAAGGTCTCCTCCTGAGACCTTGTCTTCTCTTGTCCACGCTAAACAACCCCAGCTCTCTCAAGGGCTCCTCATTAGACTTGTGCTCCAAATCTTCCCCAGCTCCAGTGCTCTTCTCTCGACACTCCAGCACCTCAATGTCCCTCTTAAACTAAGGTGCCCAGAACTGGACACAGGACTTGAAGCGTGGCCTCACTAGTGCTGAGCACAAGGGATAATCGCTTCCCTGCTCCTGCTAGCTGCACTATTGCTGATATGGGCTACGATTCATTATTTTTACCTGTCCAGAGCTGGCAGTACCCCCTGCCTTGCCTCAGGGGGGCACTTTGGCTGCAGACATACAGCTACTGAATAAGCTACTGAACTCCTGTCATAATTTTTGTGGTGATGGCCTCTGCCTGCAACATACAAGTCCTGTCAGCTCCCTCTAAAATCCCTACTGGCCTCTGTGAGGAAGCAAATCTCAGAGCTGAAGGTCTCCCCTTTAGAAAAGCTGGACACCAGATATCTGGGCTGGAAGAGGAGGAGGGGAAAGCAACTGTCCACTTAGGTGGGGATGGGGCTGCAAAGGGCTGTGTGGCATGAGGAGGAGAACCAGCCCTCAGTGACACCAGTGTTCTGTAGCTGTATTTTCATGTTTTGCTAAGCCGTGCTTCCTCCAGCAGAACAGAAGAGCATGTCCTTGTCCCACAGATGGGATTTTCCCAGCACAGCCATGGCAGGCTGGTGTCTGACCTGTGTTTGCAGGTGGAGGCAGAGCGACGGAAACGGGCAACAGTGCTGGAGTCGGAGGGAACGAGGGAGTCAGCTATCAACGTGGCTGAAGGCCAGAAGCAGGCCCAGATCTTGGCATCAGAAGCTCAGAAGGCCGAACAAATCAACAAAGCTGCTGGTAGTGCCTGGATCTAAAATGTGGGGTTCTGTAGGCCTCTGGACTGAAGGGTGGTGCTATGGGGGAGAGACTGCATCACTGTGAGCCAGGCTTCCTCAGCCACTCTGATCTTTCCCTGCTGGGACCTCAGGCTGAGGTCCAGTTGATGTTACTGCCCCACCCCAGCCTCCCGGCAGGAGGCCTATGATAGTGTTGCTGTTGGGGAAGAGACAACCATGTGTGCATGAAATTCTCTTGATTTTCTCCCTGAAATGGTCTGGATTCAGTCTTTGCAAGTGCTTTGTCATGATTCTGATGCGCACCCTGCTGTGGTTCGTTGCAGGAGAAGCCAACGCCATGCTGGTCAAGGCCAGGGCCAAGGCAGAGGCAATTCAGCTCCTGGCAGCTGCTCTGGCACAGCAGGTGAGTGACGGCTACCTGGAGCAGCCTCTGCGTTGGTGCTGGCACTGGGGGAGGTGAAACTGTGAGCAGGGTGGCACCTGACTTTGTCCTGGACTCTCCCTGGCACCTTTGGCAGCAGGAGGGAGCAAGGATCTTTGCTGGACTGGGGTGGGCAGGGGATATAGGGAGGAATGAGCTGTTGGTGGAACGTAACTTGTCTCTCTGTCCCCAGCATGGCAATGCTGCCGCCTCCCTGTCTGTGGCAGAGCAGTATGTGAATGCTTTCTCTAAGATTGCCAAAGACTCCAACACTGTTCTGCTGCCTGCCAACACTGGCGATGTCACCAACATGGTCGCACAGGTCAGTGTAGCCCCGTGTGTCCTGGGCTGCATCCAGAGCCCCGTGGGCAGCAGGGGAGGGAAGGGATTCTACCCCACTGCTGAGACCCAGCTGGAGCATCCAGAGCTGAGGTCCCTGCACAGGAGGGACAGGGACCTGCTGGAGCCAGCACAGAGGAGGCCACCAAGATGATCAGAGGGATGGAGCACCTCCCCTATAAGAAGGGCTGAGAGAATTTGGATTGTTCAGCCTGGTGAATAGAAGACTCCAGAGAGATATTGTAGCATTTTCCAGTACCTAAAAGGGGTTTACAAGGAAGATGGAGAGATATTTTACAAGGGCACATAATGATAGGATGAGGAATAATGGCTTTAAACTTGAATGAGTAGGTTGAGATTAGATTTTAGAAAGAAATTCTTCCCTGTGAGGGTGGTGAGGTACTGGAACAAGTTGTGCAGAGAAGCTGTGGTATGTCCCATCCTGGGAAGTGTTCATGGTCAGGTTGAGTGGAACTCTCAACAACCTGGTCTGATGTGGGGTGTCCTTGTCTGTGGCAAGGGGTTAGAAAAAGAGGATCTTAAAGGTCCCTTCCAGCCCAAGCCATTCTTGCTCTCACCCAAGTGAATCTTGTTCCACAGAGGTGAAGAGGGCACTCTGCTGGGGTCTGGCCCTCTCCTCTCCTTCCCTTCCTATGACTGTCTCATTCCCTTCAGGCCCTGGGGATCTACACCACACTGACCAAGCCACAAGCTGTGAAGACCCAAGAGGAGATACCCCCAGCCCACGAGGATTCCCACTCCCCTGCCACGGAGGTGCTGAAGGCAGAACAGGGCAGCTCCAGCTAACAGGGCTGGAAGGATCCTGTACCCTCTCCCAAGGCCTGCCAGCAGTCCTGTTCTGCTGCAGGCAGTCACTTTTATTCCCTTAGTCCCTATTTTGTATTGGATTTAAATCATGTAATAAATGGTAACAGTGCTGCTGCAGCATGTTCCCTTGTGCTTGGGTGCCTGACCCCAGCATTCGATGCCAAAGGAGGACCATCCCTCCTCAACAGGCTCCTGCTGGGATCTCCCATGGACATGCAGCGACATACAAGGGTGAAAAATTAGATAAAACAAAAACATTCTTCCTGTGAGGGTGGTGAGGCACTGGCACAGGTTGTCCTGAGAAGTTGTGGATGCTCCATCCCTGGAAGTGTTCAGAGAGCAACCTGGTTGAGTTGAAGGTGTCCCTGCCCACAACAGATTGGTTGGAACTAGTTGATTTTCAAGGTGCCTTTCCAACTTACGATTCTGTTAATTTGGGGAACCCACTGCTATGAAGGATGCCTCTCCCAGTGTACCGCCTCTCTGGGAATGTGAGCTGCTCTCATCATCCCCTCTGCTGTCGTCGCTCTCAGAAAGCTGCCGCTCCTGTGTGTGACTCTGCGTTCTCTACAGCGCGCTTCTCTCAGCGCCCACCACAGGGAGGGGATCGCCTCTGTCGATTAATTAATTAGCTGATTAATTAAAACACCGCTTTCGCCGTTATGAGTGTGCTTCGCCTGACGGGAGGCGCGGTGGGGCCTCCAGTCCACAAGGGGGCGCTGTCGCCGCACGCCGCTCCCGCGGCGCCGCTGTAGCGCGGTCGGCGCCACGCGCGGCGCTTCCGGGAGCGGCGGGCGCCGGGAGCCGCAGGTGGGACGGGACGGGAGCGGGGTCCCGGGGATGAAAAAGGGGCTGTGAGGGGCTGGAGGGGGGGGGCGAGAGGGGACACAAGGGTGGTGCCGGTGTGAGGTGGCGGACCGGGAGTCGGGGGTGCAGGGGAGGGGCTGGGTGTGTGTGAAGGGATATGGGGGTGCCCAGAAGGCACTAGGCAGCGCTGGCAGTCGGGAGGGAGCAGGACTCGGCTCCCGTTCGGGAGGGGATACAAGGAGGTGAGTGGGGCAGTTGCCAGGACACGGGGTGAGACCAAGTAAAGTCAAGTCAGGCTGATGGAGGTTACTGCCGGGCGGGACGGGTGGGTGTGAGAGGTGTTGGGCCAGGGATGGGTGCTGGTAGGGAGTGGTGCCTGCCCGGGTAGAGCCTCTGGGGGCTGAGCCTGCCTATCCTTCCCTCTAGGATGCAGCGGTGGCCAGTGGTGCTTTTCCTGGCCTGGGTTTGCTTTCTCTTTTTTGCTGGTATCGGGCTCTTCATGAGCGGCTTCCTGCTCACCCGGATCGAGCTTGCCACTAGCAGTTCCTGCTCAGACCCACTCGTGCCTCCACCTTGGGAGAGGCAGAGCCTCCCGCCAGGCTCCTGCTGGGCTCCCCAACGCTTTTCCAAGGCCGTGCTCGTCATCATCGACGCCCTCCAATTTGAGTTTGCCCGCTTTGACCCTGCCAAGGCCAGCCCTCTGCCCTACGAGAACAAGCTGGGTGTCCTGCACCAGCTGGCCACCTCCCAGCCCCGCCATGCCCGGCTGTACCGATTCCGAGCTGACCCCCCCACGGCCACCATGCAGCGCATTAAGGGGCTCACCACCGGCTCGCTGCCCACCTTCATCGACGTGGGCAGCAACTTTGCCTCCTACGCCATCCAGGAGGACAACCTGCTGGCACAGCTGGTGCAGAATGGTGAGTTCCTTCCTGGCCTTTAGTTCAGGCAGGGAGGTTTCAGGCTAGATGTAAAAAAACGTTTTTTTCATGGGCATAGGAACAGGTTGCCCTGGGAGATGGTGGAGTCACCATCCCTGAAGGTGCTTAAGAGGCTTCCGGATCTCGTGCTGGGTAGTATGGTTTAAGGGTTTATAGTGGTGGGTGGATGATTGGATTGGATAGTTTTGAAGTCTGTTTCAACTTTGATGATTCTGTGACTGGGGCTGTTTAGCCTGGAGAAGAGAAGGTTGTATAGAGACCTAGTAGCAGCCTTCCAGTATTTGAAGGGGACTTACAGAGAAGCTGGAAATTAATTCTTTGTCAGGAACTGTAGTGATAGAATGAGGAGCAATGGGTACAAATTGACAGAGGAGAAGTGTAAGTTAGATATTAAGAAGAAATTCTTTACTATGAGGGTGGTGAGACATTGGAACAGGATCCCAGGGGAAGTTGCAGATGCCCCATCCCTGACAGTGTTTAAGGCCAGGTTAAATAAAGCCTTGAAAAATAAATCCCTTGAGTGGGAAGTATCCATGCCCATGGGAAAGGGCTTGGAACTGCATGAGCTTTAAGGTCCCTTCCAATCTCTCAACATTGTAAGATTTTATGACTCTGTGTGGACAGGGCATGTGCAAACCTCTGTTCAGTTTAACCTGTATTCAAAATCTTGATTACTTTCACGATGGGACGGGCACTACCTACAGCAGATCCACCCTGTGAGCTGATTCTTTTGCCCTGCTTAAGGACAGTTACCTAAGGCAGGGCTGCCATGCAGGCAGGGTGTCTCCAACTTGGGTTGGGAGTGAGAAGTAGCTGTGACCATGGCTTCATCTTCATCATCTTTGAGGATGAGAAAGCAGGTGATAAGTGGCCACACTGATGGTGTTTGTCCCAAGGTCACCCCCAGGAATGCCTGTAGGAAGCCAAGGGCAGTCTGTCCTGCAGTGTGAGGCATGTGACAGGGGTGGAGCCAGGTGTGCCAGGTGGTGCCAGGTGTGCTGTGAGGGTGTCCCTCAGCCAGCCAGCATGGCTGGGCAGCTGCCTGCAGCCATGAGGCAGCAACCTCATCCCATTTTCATTGTAGTTTGGTGCTGTTGGGGGGTGCTTAGTGTAGCTATTATGGTGGGGTAGTAGAGTAGAGGGAAGAGGACAGGCCACAGTGTTAGTCAGAGAGACTTCCTCCCAAGGCTCAGAGTGGGCTAAGGCAACATGACTTTGTGTGAGCAAAAGTGGGCAAATGCAGTAAATCATCTGAGGCAAAATGCACCAGTTGATCCTGTGCCAGAGTAGCAGTCTCAGAGAAAAGGGTTCCTGCTCCCAGGCTGAAGAGCTCTCTGGAAACACAGTTGGCTGATGGCAGGGCAAGGAGAGGAAAGGCAGAGGGAAGAATCAGTGCTTTTGCCTTCTCTTTTCCATGTCTGGAACACCATCACCATTGTGTTTAAAATCCAGAGCTCAGGACTCCCATCTCCTACTCCATCACCTGCTGCCTTGCATTTTGCAGTGGGCTCACAGGCCTCAGGTGTGGTTTTGTCTGCTTCATGCTGCACCCCATGCACCCACCTGTTGGTGGCTCAAGAGTTTTTCTGCAGGGGTGACAGGTCAGCAATAAGTCCTGAGGTTATGCAGTGGGTTTGGTGTGGGGGGCACTCATGGGCTTAAGATGCTCGTGGGCTGGTCCTTCTTTGTATTCAAACTCATTTATAGACATATGGTCTTTTTTTTAGTGAAAGTTTTAGTTTTGCATGTGAGTTGTAGAGAAGCCATTGCTCCAGAATCTGACCTGGGTCTGCCCAGGCTCTTTGGATTGTTGTGGTAACATCATGACTCCGGAGGGCTCCATCTCTCATTGATTCGTTTCTCTCTCTCTGGCTCAGGAAGGAGAGTGGTTTTCATGGGTGATGACACATGGGAAGGACTCTTCCCAAAGAAGTTTTTCCGTTCGTATTTCTTCCCTTCTTTTAATGTGAAGGATCTTCACACGGTGGATGATGGGATACTGCAGCATCTCTACCCAACTGGTAAGCAGCTCTTTTCACCATAACATGGATAAACCTTGGCCTAATGTGGGAGTCCTATTGCAAATTCAAAGTAGGGCTGAAGGATTTTTTCTGTTACAAAGCAGCACTGGGCAGTTACACACCGCTGCCCAAGGATTACAGTGCTCTAGCTGGATTTCCACAGATAAGCCAGTTCTTGGAGCCCACAGACCATTTCTGTAGATTCCTTTCCTCTGTTTGGGATAGAATTCAGCTTTTTGGGATGAGGTTAGACTTCTACATCTGTCTTACAAAATACACTGGTGGGCTGGAGACAGAGGAGCAGCTTAACTTTGACACGTGGCTGCCTAGTGAGGCACACAATGCTCTGGGGAAAATGCAAGTTAGGAGGCTGAGACACAGCACTGCTCTCAACAAAGCATTAGTGCTTCCTAGTCATGGGAAGAAGATGAAACATGAAGTTGGTTTGTGATTTTTAGGTGATTTCCACCTCCCTGAGGTCCTGGGACCAATTGAAATGCTCTTTCATTTTTCTGTGTATGAATCTAAGCAAATCAGGGGTGCAGTGGCCTCTCACAGACAAGTCTGTGTGCCTTGCATGGGAGCTGCAGTTCATCATTTGACTTCAAATATGTTGGTTTTCATGTATCAAGGCCCTGAAGCAGAGGGGAGAGGTCAGGGTGACTTTCTAACTAGGGACTGTGTTGGTGTGTGACTCCCATGTCCTGGGTGGGATGCAGAGGGGCATGTTGATGGGTCCAACCTAAAATATCTCCAGGGCAGGATGGCAGTTCTGGGTTCTCCTTTTTCTGAGCATTTTTTTTAGCTCAGTCTGTGGCATTTTGAGGTAAGTTCAAGATGACTTGGATGACATTGTACTGTTCTCCTCCTGAGGGATGGGGAAAAAAACCAGGGATCCTAGGATGTTTGCCAGGCTTTGAGGTCCTTGTGCCATTGCACCCAGGAACGTCTGGCCAAGACTATGCCTTACTTAAAACCTGCATCAAATTCCTCGAGAGCTGGCAGTGACAGTGGCAGGAGGTGAAGAAACAACAGAGGCACCCAGGAAATTTTGGCAGGAGGATCCAGGCTTAGAATTCCAGGCTGGTGCATGCTAAGTTTGCTTTTGTTCTGCAGTGGACAGTGGTGAATGGGATGTGCTGATTGCTCATTTCCTCGGCGTGGACCACTGTGGGCACAAACACGGACCCGACCATCCCGAGATGGCAAAGAAGCTCACCCAGATGAATGAGATGCTCAGGTGATGAGTGTGGTGCTGAGGGGTTGCTAGCTGCCTCTTCCTTCAACCAGACTGGCAGGATCATCCCAGGGAATTGACAGATGTAGAGGGCAGCAGGGAATGCTTACTGAGCATGTTAACAGGGAAAACAGCTTTTGCCAGGAGCAGCTGGATCCCCAGCTATGGGCAGCATTGCTTGCATAGATGAGTGTTGAGAGGTTTGGTTTCATAAGATTGCCTTCAGGTCTTGGTTCTCTATCAAACTGTGAGATGATAGTGCAGCTGGAGAGCAGCTGAGCCTTCCTCTTTCCATCTTTAATATGGAGATTGTCCCAGTGAGGTCTGGCTAATGTTTGAGAAGCAGATGGAGGACCTTGGCTAGGGAATGAGTGCTGCTGCATTTACTACACAGACCCATGAGCTGCACCTTTGAGTCAGAGGGCAGGATGGGATCCAGAAATTTCAGTCATGCAGATGTGTTTCAGCCCAAAATGCTGCAGCTTTTGATTCTTAGGACTGCTTTAAGTTTTGCTCCTAGAAGGAGTTGGTAACTTTCCCTGCTGTATCTGAGAGCATAGCATATATTGTGTCCTACCTACTGCATCCTTCAGGGACTAATCCCTGCTTTTTTCCTTTGAAGTGGGAGATGGCTCACATAACATGATACATGACCCAAATAGAAGCAGCCTAAAATTTCTTTTTGTCAGGAACCTTTCTTCTGAATTGCATTTTGTCAAGATCTATGAAGGCATTTTTACTGGAGACCCAAGCAGGATTGGTCCACTCTGTCTTAGAGCTCTGAATTTTCATTTTGGCTTTAAAGCAACAATTTAAAACAATCTGGTCCCTGGCTTGTTGCAGTTCTGCATCAGCATTTAGTTTTGCTCATATCCTTTTGTTGGCTTCACCTCTGTGGTGCAGACTTGCTGGGGAGATGTCCTCTTCCACCTAAGCTAGTGGGGCCCTTACCCAGGGAGGAGTTGACTTTCCTTATCTTGGTGACAGGTCCTTGGTGGATCACCTGGGAAATGACACTCTTCTTCTGGTGGCTGGGGATCACGGCATGACAGAAACTGGAGACCATGGTGGCGACAGCGAGAAGGAAGTTAACGCAGCACTATTTGTGTATAGCAGGACACCCCTGTTTGGCAGTGGCCCTCCAGAGGTGAGAAGCTGACTCTTAGCAATCCATGCCCGAGCTGGTGCCTGAAAACTGCATCCTAGGATTACAGAGAGTAACAGTTTGACTGGGATTTTTTAGACTGAGAGGTATGGGGAGTACAGCACACTGTCATAGAATCGTGGAATAAGCTGAGTTGGAAGGAATGCATCAGGATCATCAAGTCTAACTCCTGGCCCTGCACAGGACACCCCAAGGGTCACACTGTGCTCCTAAGAACATTGTCCAAACACATCTTGAACTCTGTTGGGCTTGATGCAGTGGCCACTTCCCTGTTGCAGTGCCTGACCATCCCCTTTTCCTACTAGCCAGCCTAAATCTCTCATGACACAACTTCAGGCCATTCCCTCAGGTCCTGTCACTGGTCACCAGAGAGAAGAGATCAGTGCCTGATCCTCTTCTTCCCCTCGTCAGGATATTGAAGACCACCAGGAGGTCTCCCTGCAGACTCCTCCTGGCTGAACAAAGCAAATGACTTCAGCCACTTCTCACCCAGCTTCTCCTCCAGACACTTCATCAACCTTCTGGCTGTCATTTGGATGCTTCCTAATAGTTTAAAGTCTTTCTTACATTTTGATGCCTAAAACTGCCCCCAGCATTTGAGGCCACCCCAGTGTAGAGCAGAGCAGGACAATCCCCTCCCTTGCCTAGCTGGTGATGCTGGGGGCAGCCAGGACCTCCAGGTCTCTTCCCATGGTGCTGCTTTCCAGCCTTTTCACCTTGATTGAGAGGAGTTGGGGTTCTGTCACCTTGTCTCGAGAGAGCAGTGGAAGGGCTGACACAGGATGCAGAGGACTGAAGTGTTTGGAGTGCATGTTCAGGTCACTACAGCTGTGAGAGGTGCTTGTGTGGGGCCAGGTGAGCTGTTGGACAGCCAGTGCCTTCCCCATCAACCTGCAGCTTCCAGCAGGCATGCTTCTCACAAGACCCTTGGAGAGAGCAGAGCTGTGCCTCTGCCTGGATTCACCTTTGAACAGGGATGTCTTCCCCACTGTCCTCTCACATGAGTGAAAAGCTGCATTGCTGTGTTCTCTCTGAATTTCTGATTCTTCCCATGTCTCTCCAGGAGCCTGAGACCATTCCCCAAGTGAACCTGGTGCCCACCGTGGCCCTGCTGCTGGGGGTGCCCATCCCCTACAGTAATATTGGGGAGGTGATGGCTGAGCTGTTCGCTGGGGACGGTGATGCTGTGTCTGCAGCCTTGCAGCAGCTCTCAGTGTATCACATCAATGCCAAGCAGGTACGGCCTGTGGTAGGCCTCTCCTTTGACTAGAGGGGAGAAGGAACGGGTTTTTAAGCACAAACCTCTTCTGTTAGGTGGAGGTGAGATGTTGACATGCTGTTATCTTCATTGGGAACTCAGTTTGAAGCATTACTTCCTTGCAGTGTTTGCTCCAGTAAAAGACAGCCCCATTTTCCCTAAAAAGAAGTGAGAGCCACCTGTTTAGTGCTGTGGTATGGAAAATACTGTCTGGGAAGGTGGAGAGTGGTTGGACCCAGATAGTCAGAAGTGGATTAGGTAGTAGGGGACCCTGGTTCCTCAAGTCTGAGGATGACCCAGAGGCAAGTGTCATGATTGGAGATTTGAAAGTAAAAGTGGAGATTTTGATGCTGCCTTAGTTTTGAAGGAGAAGCAGTGTTAACAAAAAAAACTATTCTAGATTAGTGAAAGAAGGAAAACAGTAATGAAAGATCAAATTAAAAAAAATACCGTGTAACAGGTAATCCTAAAGTAAGATACTAAAGGAGCAATTTACACAAAGTGCAGCAAAATACAGAACAGATTGACAGGAGCAGATTGACAAAATTTGAACGAGAGTCTCTACATAATGTATAAAAGAAGCCTAGGCAGTGGAGCAGGCTAAGTGAGAGCCTCTGTGGATGATTTGAGGGCCATCTCTTGTGGCTTTGGTCATGCTACAAAGCTGGATTTGCCACAGGCATTGCAAGACATGTATCTTAGCTAAGGGCCAGTCTGCCTTTGAGGGACTCTGGATTGCTGGGAGCACAGGAATAACTCCTCCAGTGCCCAACCAGCTCCTTGGAGTGCCAGTTGGACACCACTGGCACAAGCCAGTGAGGAGCTGGAGAGAATGATTGCTAATGGGAAGACAGGAATTACAGACCTCTGTAATTATAGAGCAGCAGAGTGCTCTGACATTTAAAGATCATGGTGTGTATTGGTGTCCATTAATCACTGAGGATATCAATCCTCATTCGTTAGGAATTCGCATTATCAAGTCGTGCCTGTTTAAATATTTGCACACATTGTTTGAGGAGGTTTCTGGCTCGACAATGATGGTGTTGAAGCAGTTGTGGCATTCCAGGGAGGCCTGTGAGAGAGCTAGTGCACACATCTGCTATCCATGGGCAGAGGGAGACTGATTCTGACTATGCTCTGAGGCAAGTGGAAGGTGTGTGAAGTTACAGTGCATTTCAGGACTGGAGCAGATCTACACTGCTAAGCCGATGGATATGTGTGCAGATGCTCTGCCCTGCTAACGCCCCTGTAAGAATTCTTTTATGACTTTGGGATTGTAGCTGTCTCTGTTTATGTCCTCTTGAAGTAGAAGCAAAAAGAATCTGCTTTCCTTAAGATATGGTGCAGTGTATTAATGTGCTAATATTGAAGAAAGGGAAGCAGTTTGATTTCATCCACTGTAAGTATTTTAAAGTGGTGTTTTTCCTCAGACAAAACTGTAAAACTTAACATGGAATGCAGATTAACAAGTCATTAATAGTAATGACTTGACCTTCTGGAGGGCATTTGCCTTACTGCTGCCAAAGACTCTATAAAAGCCCTTAGTGATTCACAGCATTAGCAGAGGTGTAGCTGCAGGAGTCATTGTGGCTGTTGCTATGGATGCATTGCTTGAGAGGGATGTCAGTTTGCCAGAGAGATTGAGTTTCCTGATGGGGACCTCCTGGATTTGTGTGACCAGCCCTGGGTGATGTGGCTGGGGACAGGTATGCCCTGGCAGGGTTTGGTATATTGAGATTGTTGCCATTATGAAGGGGCTGTGAAGCTGTGAATCCTGTTCCATTTTCCCAGTGCTGCTGTCTTATGGTGTGTATTCTCTCCTGTAGGTGGATCGCTTCCTGCAGTCATACTCACTGGTGGCTCAGGACCTGCCAGTAGAGCAGCTCCAGCACCTGCAGGAGCTCTTCTCCAGTGCTGTCGAGGAGCACATGCAACTCCTGACCCAGGTGCAGGGGACGACTGTGCCTCCAGAGCTCGAGCCAAGGCTGGGAAGCCTCATCGGTCGCTTCCAGCGCTACCTGCGGGAGGCACGGGCCGTGTGCACCCAGTCCTGGGCCCGCTTCCACCCCCTGCGTATGGTGGGGGGCTGCATCCTTATTGCTTCCTCCTGCTTGCTTTGCTACATGGCCTCAGAGCTGGCCGTGTCCTCACAATCCTTCTGTCGCAGCTGCCTCCTGTACCCACTCTTCTGGGGCCCTGTGGGGGCTGCTCTGCTGTGGCTGGTCTGTGTTTTCACCCAGGAGGGGCTGGACCTGCTCCTGGTGTCATCATGGGCAGCTGCTGCTTCTCAGCTGGGTTTTTTCTGGCACTGGTGGGGCCAGCATCTCAAGAGAGCCCATTTGACAGGCAGTCAGCCACCCTTGGCCAGTGGTGGCCTGAGGCAGAGGCTGCGAGCATGGCTGGGGCTGGCCTTCCCCATGGGCATTCTTTTCTTCCGCTGTGGAGCTATGTTCTCTGACAGTTTTGTTGTGGCGGAGGCACGGGTGGCCCCGTTCCTGCTGGCCTCACTGGTGATGTTGCTAGTAGGGAAGCTCCACTGGGATGGTCGCCTGACTGTGCCAGAAGGTCCCAAGCAGCAGCTCCTTGGCTTTTCTTCTTACCGGAAAGAGATCTGGTACCTGCTGTGCCTCGTGGCCGTGCTCCTGGTCTGCGTGCGCCTCTCCAGTTTCTTCCACCAGTGCCGCGAAGAAATCCCTCAGTGCCGGCCCTCTGTTTTCCTCTCCCCGCTTGCCAGCCTGAGAAGCACACGGGCCAAGAACCTCTTCTACCTCCTGTGCGTGGCCTTGCTGGCTGGGCTGGTGTATGCAGTGCAGAGCTGGCTAAGGCACTACGGCAACCTGAACAGCTCGGACCCCCTCGTGCTCTTCGTGCGCTGGGGTTTCCCACTGGTAGTCCTCTGCATTGCCTGCTACTGGGCTGTTGCCTCCAGTGCTGATGACTCTCTTGGCAAACTGCAGGAGCTGGTGCAGGTTGCAATTGTTGTCTTTCCCAGAGCTGTCTATGGCCTAGCATCCATGGGACTGCTGCTCCTGCTGTGCAATCCCATGACGGTGTTTGCAAAGGACACACGGGAGTCGGCAGGATCCATTGTCACTCCCTACCTGGGGGTCCCTGGCTCCGAAGTCGACTTCCTCCACGTCATCCCTCAGATCTACAGGAGGATGCAGGAGTCTCAGAAGAGCCGGCTGGAGCGGGGCAGCTACAGGGCCACCATTGCAGCCTACGGGCTGGGCAGCGTGTACTCAGCAGCCCTCGTCATAGCTCTCACCCTCCTGGGCTTCCTCTTGATGCTTCTGCACAGCGAGCGGCTGAGTTTTGCCTTCCTGCTCCTCTTTGTAGAGGCGTTTGTGCTGCTGCATATCCACACATGTGCCAGAGGCCTTGCCGGAGATGCTGGTGAGTCTGGGCTCAGTAGAGCAACCACTGGATGTGTGACCTGGGCCGCACCTGCAGTGACTTTGCCTTAATTCCAGTGGGAGAAGCAGGATCTAGTTTCTAGTCTTGGGAAATGATGGTGCACTGATCCTCAGGATCCTTAAATCCTCTTGTAGAAGAAAGATACATGCAGCATGCATGTGAATGTGGGAGGAGGAGGAGGAGGAGGAGTGTCTTGGGTCAGGGAAAGGAGCTCTCTTCTTCCCGGGGTGTGAACAGTCGTCAAACCCCATTGGTGCTGACAGAGTGCAGTAGCAAGGCTACTACCAGCAGAGGGAATGTTGGCCCCTTGCTGTATCTGTGGGGAGAGCTGGATTGTTTCCTGTCTCTTAAAAGAGCCAACATGGAAAGGGAACCTGGAAAAAAGGTCACTAGGCTTTTTTTGACTGTGGATCTGTCTTGTTCCTTGATGCTGACATCCCCACCCCCTGCCTCTGTTTTTGTCTTTTTATTCTCTCAGAGCTGTTTTCAGTGCCATGGTATGCAGTCATCTCCTGGCTCCTTGCTGCTTCACAGTTCTTCTATTCCACAGGCCACCAGCCTATCTTCCCAGCCATCCACTGGAATGCAGCCTTTGTTGGCTTCCACCTTGACCACAGCACAAACCTCCTGCCTGCTGTCCTGGTGGGGGCCAACACCTTTGCCTCCCATATCCTCTTTGCAGGTAAATCAATTTCTTCCTGGGCTGTGGAGCCCAAGCAGACACAGCTCACTGCAATGCCTTGCCTGGGGGCTCTACAGGTTGAGCATGAGGCAATAAAAAAGGCTCCAGCACCAGCTGAGCAACAACATCCTCGCTGTTCCCATTGTGGGGCCACAGCAGCCTGGCCTGGAGCTGGGTTTTGTGCTTTCTGCACGTCCAGGGCAGGATGGCAGAGCCTAGACTGCTCCTCACCTCCTGGGCTCCGATAACTTCGTGTGCCTTTGTCCTTGAGGTAGTTGGTTGCCCGCTGCTCCTGCTGTGGCCCTTTGTGTGTGAGATGTCCAGCTCACAGAGGAAGAAGTCCAAGAAGGAGTCCCGGGAGGAGCTGCAGGAGGTGGAGGAGCACATGATGGAAATGAGGCTGCGGGAGTCTCCAAAGGAGTTCTCCACTGCTCTGTTGCGGCTGGGATTGAAGTACCTCTTTGTCCTTGGGGCACAGGTATGGGCAGAGGCAGGGTGGCTGTGGGAAAAATAGGAATTTCTAGGAGGACCTTGGTGTGCTGTGATAACTGTGGGGCTCTCTGATGAGAGAAAGAGGTCAGCCAAGACAGACAGGCCCAGGGCTGGAGTGTCTGGGTGCAGGTGGAAGAGCAAGTCCCTTCTCAGCCGTGCCATTTGCTCTGTGCTTCAGGACAGGCTCCAGCATGGAAATGCCATACAGATTAGGATGCTTTTCATACCCATATGCCCAGAGTGCGAATGTCTGCTTGGGAACTGCGGGGTTGTAATCCTACTCCCTGTCTTCCTTAGCATTCCTATCTCACACCAGCTCTGGTTTTCATGTGTGCTGTGATGATATAGGGAACTAAACACTGGAAACTTTAGTCCTGTGAAAGAAGTGAATAGTTTCTGGGATTTATCTCTTTAAATCATTCTCCTGTGTTGTCAGACCAGAGACAGTGCAAAGGGCAAGCCCTGGAGCAGGAGAGCAGCAGCACCCCTCTCAGTGAAATAGTGGGTCAGTTAGCTCATGGTGTGAGCCCTCTCCTGTGCTGCCCCAGCCTGGCCCCACAAGGGACTGAATGTACCCCAAGCTCCTTGTTCCCTGACTTGAGGACATCAAGGAAGGGAGTCCTCTTTAGGATGCTGGTTCCTGACATGTGCTATGCCAGCCTCTCAGGCACGTGCAGTTTAGTACCACCTTCAGATTTGAACCTAGTGCCCAGGAGGTCTCTCCAGAGTCACCTGTAACTTGTTTTTCCTGATCTTCCCCACAGCTTCTGGCCTGTGTTTGTGCAGCTATGATCCTCAGGAGACACCTCATGGTTTGGAAGGTCTTTGCCCCAAAGTAAGTCCCAGGAGTTGCTCTGATGCTGGGTTAAGACTCACATCCCTGACACCTTGACTAGAGTTCCCAGACAGTAATGTTGGAAGAAACCCTGTGATTGATCTTCTGACTCATTACCTAGTAGTGGTTGTAGGAATGTCCCTAACTAATTCCTGCTTGAAATTCAGAAGCTAGACTTGAACTAGAGCCTAGAAGTTTCTCTTCATCTTAACTTCCAAGGACACAGACAGCTCCCCTGGAAGCTGAGAATGTTGTAGTCAGAGAGCCAAAAGTAAGGATACCAGACCAGAAGTGATAAAATCAGAAATGCTGAACCAGCAAACCTTTGAACTAGTTGGTGTGAAGGGTGACCTCAGCCTCTGAGGGATTCACAGTCACACCTAAGTCAACAGGTCCTGCGTGGCCTCTAAACCAGATGAGGGCTTGGCTTATAGGTTTCCAGCAGCAACTGCTGGGGAATGAATGTAATTCAGGTTTTAGGATGTGGGATGCTACCAGGCTCTCATTGTTGGGAAAATCAGTCAGCTGGAGGGTAGCAGCCTGTTCTTGTAGTCATGCTGACTGTTGCATCCTTAACTGCATCTGTTGTGCCTGCAGGTTCCTCTTTGAGTCGCTGGGCTTTGTGGTGAGCAGCATCTGCCTCTTGCTGGGGATCTCCCTGGTGATGCGTGTGGACTGTGCCGTCAGCACCTGGTTCAGCCAGCTTCAGCTGAGGTAGCCTTGGAGACGTGAGGAACCTGACCTGCTCGTCGGCCGAGGCTGTGGTTGTCTCCTTGCCTCCCTCGGGCTGGGAGGGATACACAAGCCGCCCGCAAATGAGTGCCTGCCGACAGCAGTCAGGGATTATCCCCAGCTCCCTGCCTCTGTGCTGAACAAAAGGACTGGAGCCAACTGTTCCTGGCTCACCGGGATGGTGTTTCTCAGCAGGGGAGGTCAGAGCTCTCACTGGGCCTTTGCTGGCAGCAGGAGGACTCTGCTGCTGGAGCCCAAGAAGCAAGAGTTCTGAAGTGCTGGAGAAACACCAGTGGGGATCTTGCTGCTACTTTCCTGACACCTGTCACAATGTGTCACAGCTGGTAGGCTTCAGTGGCCAGCAGGGTGTCACCTTGATTGTGTGAAGACTCATGGGATGGGGCCTGCTGAGGAGGGGAGAGGAGATAGGAAGGGGAGGGAATGTCCCACAGCCAGCACTTGTTTTCACATGCTCAGTTTTCACGCTGGCATCACACTGCACATGGTTCCATGCAGATGGTTCCTGGAGCCTCGGTGGCAGCTACTCCTCTGTAAAATCAGTCAGCTCTGTAGTTAAGCCTCTTTTGCCCTACACTCAATCCCAGTTTCCTGGGGAAATCACCGCCTGTGAGTTGCAGTGGGGAGCACTCTGGGCTGCCTTGTACAGCAGGCTTAGCTTGGGCCAGTGGTAGCAGGGACAGCTGTGTGCATGATCAAGAAATTCTCCACTTCTGTTCTCAGCCTGACAGGGTCCCTGTGGACTGGGTGGTAGCAGCCAAGACTCTTGATCTCTTCGTGGGTGTGTGCTGCTGGATGCTGACTGTTGGCTGTGATCAGTTAAGATGAGGAGAATGTAGTGAGAGAATATGGGCTCACACCCATACTGGCCTGGCCAGCAGGAAAGGGGAACCTGGAGTAGCTGTCCCAGCTGCAGGAGTAGCCTTGGTATGAGCTTCAGAGCTTGGGAGCAGCTACTTGAAAGTCTGGAGCAGGCACCTGTTCTTCTGGGAAGTGGTTTAACTTACTGGTGTCTGTGTGTGTGCTGGGTGCTATGGACCAGGTGCAGCCAGTCACATCCATGATCCTGTGTTTGGGGCTTGTCTCCCTTGGCCTTGGCATTCTCTGTGAGACTTCATGCCGCAAGTAAGCTATGCCAAACATACCCTTGACTGCTCAGAGTCAGGAGACAAGGTGTTTCTTTCTTTATGGGCATAGGTAGAGTGTGGTTACCATAGTGCCTGGCCACATCCCAGCTCAATTCCTCCTGCAGTGTCAGTTGGAGCTGGGATTCCTTACTGCCCTGAACCACTGTGTGGCATTACTTGGTGCTATGAAACTTTTTTTCTCTTTCCTGTCTGGAAAGAACCAAGGAGTGCTCGCCTGGGATTTCTGCAATGATATTTGCCTGATCCCATTAATTTTTAACTCATGCACCATGACTAACCCTGTTTGAGTCCCTTGCTGCAGACTGTTAGCATAGCTCCAGGCTCTTCCTCTCCTCTGCCCTGCAGAGTCCCAGAGAAAGTCTCTCTCATTATTTCATTTCTTGCCATTTTTCCCAACTACCCAGTTACTGTGGCTCTTGAGGGCAGGTGGAATTTTGTATTTTACCCCTGAAAAATGCCTGCTTAGGTGTTCAGATGCAATTCCAGGGAGGCTTAAGCTGTTCTAATATTGGGTTTCCATTGCCTGTCCTGTTCTTGATCTGCTGGCTGTGCTCTACTACCTCAGCCTCTCATGTCCTCTGCTCTGTGGTCCTGCTCAGTTTCACCTGACACAACCAGGGACTGGTTTGTAGCTGGCATCACAGCTAACCCTAACCCAGGCCTGCTTTACTGCCTGGATGCACAACACCAGTGCTAGGACCAGGAAGGCGTAGTGGCAAACAGTGAGGGAAACTGGAAGCTACAGGAATGCATCAGCTCACAATTAAAATGGACTTAGGCAGCCACACCCTTAAAAATAGGTTATTTGCTGAAAGCTGACTTCCTGGTGGCCATATGCTTCTGAAGGAATGAGGGGTGTGTTGATACGGGGAGGAGGAAGGGGGTAAAGGTAGCCATTACCCAGTAAATTTTCACTTAATGTGAGGTTAGTCTGGATAACACATGTTGCTAAACCCCAAGGCTGGTGCTCATATTTGTCTTATAACCTCAGAACCTGGTCAGGAGCTTTCTGCCTGCCTGTATTTGTGCTGGCAGAAGTCCCTGTGGCCACTGATATTGTAGGACTGGCCCCTGACAACCCTGCAGCTGCCACCCAGGCCCCTTGGCTTCCATCTCTGGGACTTGATCCTCTTTTCACTGCTCACTCCAGTGCAGCTGAGCATTCCCATGCCCACTGTTCATGGTTGGAACACTCACACAGGGCTTGGGCATCCTCTCTTCTCCCCTCCATGCCACCCCTCTGCCCTGTGGGCCCATGGTCCCGGGAGACCAGGGAGAGCAGAGGGAACAGCAGAGCTGTAGCATCATGAAAGGACACACTTATCTCGCCAGAGACTAAACAAAACTTGCAGTAGAAGAGCTGCAGGTACATCCTCGTCATTGCAGAGATGCCACGGAGTGCTGTCTGCTCAGACACAGCAGACTGGCTGTTACACCAAAGATTTCAGATCCATGAAGATGAGTTTTCTAAGGGCTGGAGACACTCTTGCTTCTTTTCATTGACTGTTTCAGTTTTTGTCAGCCTTCTTCAGTTGCTCTCGCACTGATTGATTGGCTGCCATTCTTCTGAGCATGCTGGGGATTACAAAGTTAATGCCAGTCTAAGGCCTGGCGACCTTGGAAGCAGGTCATGCTGCTGATGCTAGAGCAGATGGGGCTGTGTTTGCTGATTTAAAACCCCAGGAGGGGGTTGCCTTCTAGTCCAAACCAAGGCTCTTTGGGAAATCTGGTGTGCTGGAGAGCAGGTTTTTGCCCCACATCCCTCCAAAGAGGTTGTCGTAGGGCCCTGCTTGGCTCTCTTAGGTGAGTTATTCTAGGTGGTTTATTTCTGGTCCCTGTGTCCCTGGGCTGAGTGTGACAGGGCACAGAGTGCTCACCTGAAAAGTTTTCATCCTGCACACCACAATCTTTCTGCACTTCAGGCTTTGCAAGTGTTGTGCATATGTTTCTTGGCAGGGGAGAGTCATTGGGAAACTTCCCTGTCTCAGGCCCATGGTCTGTCCCATGGTCCTGGCACAGAAGAAAAATTCAATTGTGTCTCTTTTTTGCCTAGAAAATAGTGACCAAAAGCTGCAGCCACTGTGAAGAGTTGTGACTGTTGGGAGTACCTGCAGCTCTGGGTCATGGGGCTAACGCAGATCCCAAGGGATGGCACTTTTGGGGAGCCCAGGCCTTGCTCAGGCTCTGTTCCCACAGCCATTCCTCTGTCTCATCTCTCTCTGGCTTTCCCTCAACTCTTTAGGCTGCTTTTTTATGCCAAGGCACAGTCCCTGTCTCAGTGTGCATGTCCTCCCTTCCCCTCAGGAAGCAGCAATGCCAGTGTGTGGGGAGCAGGCTGGGGAGCCCTGCTCTCTCCTCCGAACCCTGACTTAGTGCACCACGTGGCTTGGAGCAAGATGATTGTTTTATTTTTTATTAACCTCTTTGTACCTCAGTCCCTCATTTGGGGAAAAAAACAAAACCGGGGATGGACCCAGTTGTGGAAAGCAACCTGGGAGCTCTGCATGCAGTGTGGTGCTACACTTTCCTGGGTATCTACATATGTGGCTGCCAATGCTTTCATTCACATCCAGCAGCTATACCTGGAAGGTGGAAGTGATGCTTAAGTTTCTGCTGGGAAGCAGAGCTTTTTTTCCTTTCAAAAACCCCTCCAAAACAGGCAAGTTGGCTGTGCTCATTCACCTGGCACCCTGGGTACTGAACGACCGACCCCATGAGGCAGCCAGGGAGGGGTCGCTCCTTTGTTAAATAAATCGATTAATCGGGATGGGGGCGGGGTGCGGGCGGGCGTGTGTGATTTGCTGTCCGAGGGTGGCACGGGGCTCTGGGCAGCTGTGAAAATTATGTCTGCAAATAAAACGGTGAGAGCCAAGGAGAGCTGTGTCGTTTCCTTCTATCCCTCTCCCCATCCCGACTGGAGGTCTCCTTCATGGGGACCCTCTTTTACAATTTTCTCCTGAGGGGAAATGGAGGGTTAGGCACTGGTCTCTTCTCTGCAGAAACCAGCAACAGGACCCAAGGAAATGGCCTTAACTTGTGTCAGGGGAGGTTTAGGTTGAATTGTGATCCAGGACTCTCGAGGTTTAGGAAAATGCGCTTCTCCGAGAGAGTGATCGGGCACTGGAACAGGCTCCCCAGGCTAGGGGTCACAGCTACAAGCCTGCCGGAGTTCAAGAAAAGTGTGGACAGCACACACGGTGTGGTTTTTATGGGGTCCTGCGTGGAGCCAGGGGTTGGATTCGGTGACCTGATGGGTCCCTTCCAACTCGGGTTATTCTGTAGCGGATTCTGTGACTGGTGGCTTCGCCGTGCGCCGAGGTTTGTCCCTCCGCGGCTTCCCCCTTCCCCGCGCGTGCCCCCTCGGCCCCGCGCTTCCCTGTTGCCGTGGTGACGGCCGTTCCCGCCAATCGGCGGCGAGGGCGGGAAAGCGGCGGCGGCCGATGGCGGCGGCCATGAAGCGGCGGCGTGGGACGGAGCCGGAGCCGGGGCCGGAGCCGGGGCTGGGGCCGGAGCGAGAGCGGAGCTGCCTGCGAGCCTGGGCTGCTCACAGCCGGGCGCTGGTCGGGCGATGGATGGTGCGGCACGTCCTTTTCCTTTCCCCCCCGTCCCTTCCCCGAGTCACCGGGCTGCCGCCGGTGCCGCTCCCCAGCCGGGCCGGCGGTAAGTGCGTCCCTTGCAGACGGCGCGGTGCGGCGGAGAGGCGCGGCAGGTGCGGCGGCAGCAGCGAGACGAGTTCCGGGAGCTGCTCCTGAGCATTCGCGGTGAGTGGCGGCAGCCGCGCCCCGCCTTCACCTCCCACTGCAGTCCCGGGCCTGAAGCGTGTGGGCGTGGAAGCGCCGGCTCCCTGACACCTCTGTTTACCGGGATGCAGCTCCGGGATCCCGGTGCTGGAAAAAAAACGCGTGAAGGGGCGGGGTGAAACGGTTCCCACTGCCCAGTGCTGAACGGCGCCTGCAAAGGAGTTAATCACAGAATCATCAGGGTTGAAAGGGGTCTCTGAAGATCAGATCACCCAGTCCAACCCCTCTGCCAAGGCAGGGCCACCTGGAGCAGGTGACACAGGAACACATCCAGGTGAGGTTTGAATGCCTCTGGAGAGGAGGCTCCAGGACTCTCCTGAGCATCTGTTGCGGTGCTCTGCCACCCTCAGTGTAAAGAAGTTCTTCCTTAAGTTGAGGCGGAGCTTCTTGTGTTTTAGCTTATGAATATTGCTCCTCTGGTTGTAGCTCCAGTATCCCTGGATAGCACCTACAAGCTAGGGTGAAATGGTCCCTGTTGCCCTATGCTCATCTGGGCCAGCAAAAGAGTTACTGTCCAGGTCCATACTTCACCTTAACTTGCTGGGCAGAGCCTTGGGATTTCTGTAAAAAATAAAAATGAGGCAACCTTTTCCGTGGGAAGTGAGGGAAGAGGCTCCCTGACACAGCTGTGACGAAGAGAAAGCCTGATGTGAGGCAGCCTTATTTCCAGTTTTCTCAGCTCCTCAGTGCAAGAGAGACACTGAGCTCCTGGAGAGGGTCCAGCAGAGGGAAATAAGGAATATTAGGGAACTGGAACAGCCTTCTTGCAAGGAATGCCTAAGTGATCTGCACATGTTCAATCTGGAGCAGAGGTGACTGAGAGGGGACCTCATCAGTGTCTGTCAGTGCCTGCAGGGAGGGGTCAGAGGATGGACCAGGCTCTGCTCAGTGGTGCCCAGCACTGGTACATGAAGCAATGGGCAGAAGCTGATGCACAGGAAGTTCCACCTAAACATGAAGAATAATTTTACCCTGATGACTGCACATCAGAACAAATTTCCAAGAGAGGTTGAGGAGTCTTCCTCCCTGGGGATACTCAAAAACAATCTGGATGCAGTCCTGTGCCATGTGCTTTAAGATGGCCATATTTGAGCAGGGAGGTTGGATCAGATGAGCCACTCTGGTCCTTTCCAGCCTTACCCATTCTGTGCTAAGGAGAGAAACACAGTGTGTGCACAGTAGGTGGATACCTACTGGAACAGATTGGGCTGTGATGCTCTTCTGGGAGAGCTGAAAGGCCCAGCTGCTAGAGGACTGCAGCATTTGGATAGCTGGGGAATGGATGTCTAAACGAGTGTTGGCATCTGGAGTGCTGTCTCCTGCTGTCTATCTGGGCACTGCAGCTCCCAAGTGGCTACATCACAACACAATCACTAAAAACTTCTTGCCAAGCGGCTTTTCTTGTTGCTAAGCCAGGTGTTGCCATCTGAGCAAGGACGGCTGTTTATTCTTAGCCAGATAAATTTCTTGTTCTGTGCCCACAGGGCTGCCGGCTGCCCTCCCTGCCCTGCCTCTGGAACTCACTGTCCTTTACAACTCCCTGCTTTTCACTGTGGGAGCATCTGACTCTGCCATCAAAGGAGAAGCAGAAGGAATACGCCAGGGGCTCCTCAGGGGTAAGGATGTGGTTCTTTGTGTGGGGAGTTCTTGGGGTGAGGAGAGCATTCTCTGTGCTCTGGAGATACTTGGTGACTGGCTGGAGGTGTGGGAACTGTGAGCAAACAGTCCTGGCTCTGTCAGGGAAGGCCAGAGATTGGGGAAACTGAACAGACACGCCTGGCTCCACCTGGAAACTGGGCAGGCACATCTGGCTGTGCTTGGAAAAGCTGGAGATGGGGGGAACTGTGAGCAGACATCCAGGCTCTGCCTGTAAGGGCTGGAGGTGGAGTGGCATGTGGCCAGGGACAATGTGCAGCTGTCTGCCTTCTCTTGCCTGCAGGGATGGGCTGGAGGTTTCAAGGGAAACAAGAGTTTCTAATGTTTTAACTTTTAAGGTGCCAAGTCTCTAGCAAAGTCTTAGTGACAGTAGAAAATTATTGTTTTCTTTAATTATGGTGTGCTGTCTTCAAAGAAAACTCACTGAAACAAGCTGCAGTTCAGAGGTGGATCTGCAGTGTTGGCACATGCTTACCTGAGGGCAAGTGACTTCAAGAGGGCTCAGTAGAGCTGGAGTCTATGTCTGAGTTGTGCTGTGTGTTTTCTCCTGAGTGTGCTGCTGTCAGTTCCACTCTTTTAGAGCTTGTTTTCCATTGTGCTGAGGCCAGGCCAGCCCTGCAACCCCATTCCTTCCATTGCTATGAGGAGCCTGTGCTTGCTTGAGGCTTTCTCTCCCTCTTGCATCCAGGGCATCTGTTACAGGGCACCAACTCATTGTCTCACAGCTCTAGATCTTTTTGCTTGGGTTTATTTTTCAGTTCTGGAGGCTTGTGGGGCCTGTGGACAGGATCTTGGCACAGAGGAGCTGTGGGAAAAGGTGCTGCAGGAGGTAACCATGGAGGAGCTGCAGGCACCTCTGCACCGCCTCGGGGCCCTGCAAGCAGCCTGGTGGCTGGCAGCCAGCCAGCTGAGAAGTGTTGCTGGCCTCTTCCATCTCCTGAGCACTGCTGAGGTAACGGGGCACAGGCAGATGCCAGCAGAGCTGGCATAAATACCGTGTTTGTCATAAAACTCACTCTGCAGAATGTTGTTGTGGCACTTGGACAGCTGAAACCATCAGTGCTGTCCAGTCAGTCAATCTTCCCCCTGGCAGCTCAGCATAGCCTAATGGCCCTGAGAGAGTTAATGGTTCCCAGAATATTCTGCCTGTGTGGGCCATGGACCTCTGTGTGTCTGACAGAAGACTTGGGCAGGCTGGAAGAGGGCTGCAGATGGACTTGCAGACTCTATAGGCAACAGCAGTGGGATGCAGAACCTTCCCTGCTGATCAGAGGGCTGGTGGTGGGTCCCATCTTTCTGAACAAACTCCAACAGCCATCTGTTGGATGCCTGGAGGCCCTGGAGGTGCACCCCACCCTGAGGTGGGGAGGTGATGCCCCAGGCCAGGCAGGAGTCACCGCAGTAAGGGGGTTGTAGCTGAAGTGGACAGATGGTAGGACATTGCTCCCCAGTTTGCTCCCACTGCAGGGAGCTGTGTTGAGTGGTTTGGTGGGACCTGTATCTCTGTGCCCTTGGACCATTGTTTCCTGCTTCCCTTCAGCATTCCCTGCTCTCTCTCCTCTGTGCCTTCACAGGACCCGGAAAGAGCTCACTGCAGTGAGGGGCAGAATGAACTCCTCTCCATGATCAAGGCATGGCAGGTCCCTCCTGAGGAGACCTCCCTACCCCTTGTACAAAGTGCCAAGGACTTGAAGGAGATCCTCTGGACCGCAACAGCCTTCCTGCAAGGTTTGTGGCAGCAGGTACTCATGCCAGCACAGCCTCCTGCTGCTCTGTCCCAGCACCACTTTCCCTGCCCTTATCAAGGTTTCTCTTCCCAAGCAAACTGACCCTTGGGGTTTTTTGCACTGTGCCTTTGGAAGTGGGTCTGGGTTGAGTCTCTTGAGTCTCAGCCTTTACATTCCTTATTCAAAAAGCTTCCAAGCTTTTCCCCAGCTTGTCCTTTCTCTGCACTATCACAGGGCTCCTCTGCTGTCTGTGACTTTAGGGGAGGTGTCTGGGCCCTGCAGTGACCGTAAAGCAGAAGGCTGGCAGGGGATTTATGAAGATTTTCCATTCTTCTGTCTATATTCTGAAACCTGCCTTGTTGTAAGCACATTGTTCCTGTCAGATTATGGTGCTCCAAGAGCCACACAAAGCTGTTGTGAGGCTTTGTAGCTTGGTGTCACAGCAGGCAATGGATCTTCTCTGGCTGCTGTGTTCTGTCCTGCCCTGTTTTCTGTCCTTTACTGTTTTTACAACCCCAGCAGCCTTGGGTACAGCCAGCACTGCCTTGCTGTGCTTGGGCTCATACAGGGCCTTCCTGCCAGGAGGCAGGGCAGGACCTCTGGCCCACAGAGCTGGAGCCAAAATATTCAAGGGTGGCACCAGCACTCCCAGCAGGCAGGTGGCAGATGTGAGTATGGTGCTGCTATGTGAGAGCAGGCTCAGAGGGGAGCCTGAAAAGAAGACTGAAGGAAAAGCAAATAACTAGTTGTGGTAAATATAAATTAATTGATATCTCAAAGCATCCTGCTGGGAAATGACCCAGATGTTCTGGAAAAATTCTAAGGTTCTGTGTGTGCTTTCCTATCTGCACTGCTGTCATTGGGAATGAATGTGGAGGTGAACCTTCCCAGCACATACCCCTGTCCTTGTTCTGGGCCAAAGGAAGCACCTTGGGCTTGGAAGCTTCTTTCTACTGGACACTTCCACTGAGTGGCTTGTTCTCTTGCAAAACCATTAAAGCAAAGATGGCAGTTTGGCACTATCATGCTGTGCATCGCTGGGTTTGGAGGGGATCAGGCAAGTCCCTATGGCACTGGGAAGAAAAGGGCACCACACTTATTTGGGGCCAGGTGGGACAGGAAGGTGAGCCAAGATATTGGGTCTGTCCTAGGGCTGCAGGAGCTGGAGGCTGGGAACTTCTCCACTGCCCTTTCCCTCCTTCAGGAAGCTGCTGGAGGATTCTGCTCCAAGAAGATACTGGCACAGATCTACACCTGTCTTGGCTGCTGTGCTCAGCGAATGGTAATGACAGCAGAGAGGAGAAAGGCAGCTGTGGGGTGGGGAGGCTCAGGCTGATGTCCACAGTGCCTCTGTGTGGTCCAAAGCCTCTGCAGGGTGGGAAGGCCTTAAGCAGAAATTGCCCTTGCGGCCTAAGCCTTCTTGGACAGGCTGCAAAATCCATGCAAAGATTTTGGCTGATTGAAAAGTGTTGCTGCAGAAAGAGAAGTTCAAAGACCAACCTGAGGAGGGCTGCCTTTGGCTAAAGTGCTGCCCTGCTTAGTGGGGATCTCCTGGGGAAGCAGAGCAAGAATCTGGATCCCACCAAACAATAAAGACATCAGCCAGATATCCTTTCAATATGTATGTCTTCCCACCTACCCAGGGCAAGCCTCAGACGGCCCTTCAGCACCTGAAACGGGCCCTCCAGGTAGATTTCCAGTGCCTTCCTGCCCTGTCCCACGTGGCAGCAGTGTACCATGAACTGGGAGAGACCAATGCGGAGCTGCAGGCCCTGGCCCTGCTCTACAAGGTTTGTCTGGTTCCTGTAGTTCTGGGACGAGTTTTGCCCTGCACAGAGTTTCAAGCAGGCTTCTTCCTTCTGGGAGGCTGCTTGACCCTGGAAGGGGTCCCCAAAATAGCATGGTGCTGCCTTCAGCAAGTGGCCGGGAAGGAGTCCAGCAATATCTGAAATTCCTGCTCAGCACCATGTTTGGATGTGGCAAGACTTTGGGTCCTAGTTCATGTTTGTGGTGGATTGGGGGTTTATATTCTCAGGTCAGAAAGTACCAATCTCTTAGTAAAGTATGTAATAGTAAAGAGGCCTTTAAGGGCAGATTTTGGCTGCAGTGTGGCAGTGTGCATTCACCTGCCTGGGGTAGTAGGTCATAGCAGTAGACCCTGAATTACCTCTTCAGCTGTTTGAAAACTGTCAGATACATACAGAGAGGGGAGGGAACTCTCTCCTTACAAATGGTCTAACTAGGTCTGTGGCTGCAATGGGAGATGGTGTTCCAGGCAGCTCAAAGCACCTTGAACTAAAAACCTGAGGGGATCTGGGTGATCTTGAAGATCTCCTGGTGCCATGTGGAAATCAGAAGTCTGCCTGGCCCTGTGTAATCCTAATGGCTCTTGCTGGAAATGGCTGTGAGAATAATGTAGCTGTGCTTGTGAAGTGCACCACTTCTGCTCGCCTGGGTGCATCTGCAGATATCAGAAGCAACAAAAGATTGCAGCTGCTTGAGACTTGACCATTTTCTGTTCTTGTTTCACAGGCTCTGGGAAAAAACCCTCCAGCAGCTGCTTCCTCTAGTCCCTGTCTCCTAATGCGAACGGAGCTGCTTGTCCACACGCCAGTACTCACTTCTCTCCTTCGCCAGCACCACCCCTCTGAAGTGAAGTACCTTCTGGCACAGCGGTGTCTCCAGGATGGGAGGTAACAGTACCTCTGGTCTGCTTGTAACCTGCTGCTTGTTTGGGTTCTGCAGTTTTCCTTGTGCTCCTGGAAATGGCCCAGTTCAGTACTGCTGTCATAGGTGTGCTCAGATCATTGAGATTGTGAACAGGGCGAGTGTAGTGCAGAGGGAAAGACTGCGGGCTGCCAATCCAGGTTTCACCTGGCTGATGGCTCTTCTCTTTCCACCACATGTCATGTTCCTGTTGCAGGGTGGCTGATGCAGTGGAACATTACCTGGATTTTCTGTCTCTCCTTCAGGAGGGGCTGCAGCAGCAGGTAGGTGTCCTGGTGAAGAGCTCCCTTGGTGACTTGGAGGATGAGGGTTGGAGGGATCCAAACCCAGTCCCAAGGGCTGGGCCCAGGCATCAGCCCTGGACTCCAGACTTCAGAGTCTAGTTTAAGATGTGAAGGAAATGAGGTGGGGGCTGGCACCCCCAATCTGTGGCATGTCTGCCTTTGGATTCACATCAGAGAGCACTCACCACTGCTGTTTGGAGGCACAGCTTCCCCTTCCCTGTGGGGAGCAGCTGTCAGTCTGATTTTGGATTTCACTTTCAGAGTAGGGATCTGATGCCTTGACTTTGCTGACCTGTGAGTGCTTCCCATTTTCTGCCTGTCCCACCAGGCTCCAGTGACTGTGGGAGAGGACTTGAGCTTTGTTTGGCAGCAGCTCCACGTTCCCAGTTTGCAAAGAGTCATTCTGCTTGGCTGAGAACTCTGCAGTTCTGCAGCACTGATGTCACTTTTGCTCCCCAGGTGCCCCTGGATGGTAGTTCAGCTCTGCCCAGGATCCCAGAGGTGTTCCTGGAAGCAGCGTCTGCCTTGGAGCAGGCTGGGAGGCACCAGGATGCCATAACTGTGTGTGAGGAGGTCATCAGACGGACAACTGACCACATTCCACGTGTGTTACGAGTGGAGGAGAGTCTGCAGCAGCCAGAGTGCTCATTGCCAGGGGCAGAACTGGCAGGTGCACTCCTGTCCCAGAAGGAGAGCCTGTGCTGCCTTGCCTGGAGAGCAGCTGGATACCTGCTCCAGGGCTGGGCATGGGCCAAACTAGGCGAGAGCAAGGAAGCTATAACACAGTTCAGCAGGTGATAAACCCTTGCTGGGAGGAGGGGCCTCCCCAGCAGGCAGCAATGGATGGTGGGGCCAGGGCAGGACACAGCATGGCACTGGGGCTACCCTGACAACTTGACACGCCTGACAGCCCAGGATTGACTCCAAAATTCCTCTGGCTTCCCACCCACAGGTGCCTCAATGATCTCCTGCGTGTCCAGCTTCATGGATCTGGCATCAAACAGGCAGGTAGGACACTGCACTGGGACCTGTGTGGGGCCTCAGCTGTGTTGGGATCTGTGTCCTTGGCAGCAGCAGGTACAGGGGCAAGGTGGTGGGCTCAGCATCTCTCTGGCAAGAGGCAGTTGTCCCAGGGTGTAAGGTTCTGGGCCATGCTGAAACCTCTGAAGAGACTGGTTTTTTTGGTGCAGAGTTTCACCTTGGCTCTGCCTCCTTCTTCACTGTCTAGTTAGTAGTTAAATGGGCTGTGAACTGGGAAGCTTCTCCAACCCAGTTTTTGGGGAAAAGGTACATGCCAGTGGTGCAGAGGTCAGGCTGCTGCTGAGGTCACTGCTCACCACAGCCATGTATCATTCTGGACTCTTGACATTCTTCACTCTCTCTGATGCCTCCTGACCTCTCCCAGCCTGGCAGAGAGGCTGAGCTTTGCCATCTGTCTCTGGAGCTGGAAGATGAGTAGCCCAAGTAAATACTTGGCCAGTCCTGACAGCTAACCTGGCTCAGCCTGCTGGTAACAAGGGAGAGAACATCTGGAGGATACTGTCTTCAGGTGTGTGTGTCTTCCTTTGACAGAGACTCTCCCTCCAGAAGTGGAGATGCTCAAGAAAATCAGGTTGCTCTCTCTTGTTGGGCGAGGTACACAGTTCCTGGAGCTGGGGAGGCACAAAGAAGCCCTGTTGGATTTCCAGCACAGTTTGCAGATCTCACCAGGTAAGAGGCTCATTTTGGTGAGGAACACAAGGGATTTCCACAAATTTATCCTGGGCTGCTTTGCTGTCTTCAGCAGGAAGTTCTTACGTTTATTCTGCATTTATTCAGGTGTCCAAGACAACAGTAGGGCCAATAGTAATGTTGCATACTGCAGATACTTCTGTGGGGCCTGGTCTGCCATGGAGAAACAGACCCAAAAAATTATTGTCAGAACCCTGACACCAACCTGTGCCCTCAAATAGCTTGGAAATTTCCTACTTTGACCCCAGCCTGGTACAGCCAGCTTTATCCCAGACAAGTCCAGAACAGAGGAGTGGAGTTGTGCTTCACCTGAGGAAGCAGTATGTCCATGCCTGGCCATGCAGAGGCCTGCAAAGGGAGCATTCCTTTGTGTCTTGAGCTCAGCAAAGGCGTGGCTAGTGCTGCTCACAGGGCTCCTCTCTCCTGTTCAGTGCTGTGACATGCTGAAAAGGTGTGAGCTTCACCAGGATTTGTCAGACCTGCTGGTCCCGGTTCTCCCCATGGCTTCCTCCCTTTGGGGGTGCGGATGTGCCTGCAAGGAAAACCCCAGTCTGTGTCCAAACAGAGGTGTGGCAGGCTGTGCCACAGGGCTGATGCCATCTGCCTTGGCTGCCAGCCCTGGGGTTAATTAGAGCCTGTGACACAGCCAGGATGGCCTCATCCCCATTATACCACCTCTCCTTACACTCACTGCCCTCGTCTGGCTTCTGAGTTTCTTTTGTAATACCCTGCAACCCACAGCAGTGCTGAGGACTTGCTCCTTCTCTGATAAGGGCTGATCCTTCTTCCTGTCTTGCAGGTGACCCAGGTGCTGCCTCCTACTTGGTGCAGGCCTTGTGGAAGCTGAACCGAAAGGAGGAGGCAGCTGCTCAGTGGCAGAAGTTCTCCCAGAGCTCCTCTGGAAAGGATGGGCAGCAGCAAGGGCAGGGAAGGTATGTAGAGGGATGGGTGAGATCTCATGTCCAGCAATGCAAACTGTCAGGCTGTGAGGGAAGTTTAGGTGTCCAAGGAGCTTCCCCTGATGACTGCTCAGACAGGCCACAGGCTGTGGGACTCCCTGGGGTACAGAAGAGCTGTCATGGAGCCAAATGGGGAGGGCAGAGGCTGCAGGTAGAGCAGGGGGACCTGCAGAACAAATGTCTTAGGGCATGGCAAAGGAATGCTGCAGTCCCCATTGCTGCCATGTTCCCTTCTCTTTCAGGCCCCTCCCTTTGTACCTGGTTTCATGTCTGGAGCAGGCGATGTTCCCTCACAGTGAACCTCTTGCCAGAAGCATACAGGATTACCTCAAGGAAGCAGCCCAGGACACCTCAAGCTGACCTGGTCATGCCCACCATATCCATCTGCTTGGGTCTCCCTGCACTTGGCTGGCACAAGGCCTTTAAGGACTCTTTCAAGACTCTGAATTACTCTGTGATGAAGCTGGATTCCCAGAGGACTGAAACGGAATAGATCTCCTTTCATAATAAAAAACTCAGCTCTGCTTAGCTTTGGGTTTTTCCATGCTCTTTTTCCAGTGAAATATTGCAGTTGTGGCCTTGACACTGCCTCCAGCTACTGAGAGCCCATGGGCTGTGTGCCCTGGGTGTGTAAGAGATCAAGGGTAGAGATACCTTTGTCCTCTGTGCATGGTGGGGCTGGCTCTCAACTCCAGGCAGCTGGTGGTCTGTCCTATCAGTGCTTTGTGTGCTGGCTTTTTGCTCGGTTACTGTGGCTTGGAGCCCAGAGAAGTGGTTTTGTCTGAAGCACATGGCTCTGAGGCCTGAATTTCATAATGCTGCGCTAGCCAGAGACAGCAGCAGAGTCCAGACCCACACCTGTGTGTTCCCTGTGGTCCTGAGGGTCTGTGCCAGTACCATCGCTCCAGGCCTGTCACCCTCAGGGGTGAAGGAGCACATGTCCCTGCCCAGTGTCTGGTGGAGCTTTTTTGGATGAGGTAGGTCCCCTGACCCCATTACCCAAGACTTTGGCAAGCTTTGCCTCACACAGGAGTGAAGGGGTGCCTGGAAGCTGTAAGGCAAAGGAGGAGTGAGGGAAGATGAAAGAGAGTACGACAGAACTCTGGAGGAATGCAAGGTGGGAGCTGCTGCAGCCTCTGAACGCTGGAGGGACAGAGAGGGGCTTTGTCCTACAGCTCCTTCAGAAACACCTTGGCATGTCCTGGGCTGCATCCAGAGCCCCGTGGGCAGCAGGGGAGGGAGGGGATTCTGCCCCTCTGCTCTGCTCTGCTGAGACCCAGCTGGAGCATCCAGAGCTGGGGTCCCTGCACAGGAGGGACAGGGACCTGCTGGAGCCAGCACAGAGGAGGCCACCAAGATGATCAGAGGGATGGAGCACCTCTGCTGTGAGGACAAGCTGAGAGAGTGGGAATTATTCAGCCTGGAAAAGGCTCCAGGATCTCCATGCCTTCAAGCAGCTCCAGCAGCGCTGGAGAGGGACTTTTCACAATGGCATAAAGTGCCTGCATGAGGGGCAGCTGTTTTAAACTGACAGACGGCAGGGTTAGATGCGGTGTCAGGAAGAAATTCTTCCCTGTGAGGGTGCCGAGGCCCTGCACAGGTTGCCCAGAGAAGCTGTGGCTGGCCCTGGATCCCTGGGCGCGTTCGAGGCCAAGCTGGATGGGGCTGTGAGCAGCCTGGTCCTGTGGGAGGTGTCGGAGCCCTGGGCTGGGCGGGACCGGAGCCCGGCAAGGCGCCGGCCATTCCCGAACCACAAGGCTCCTTTGAGCGGCGGGAAGAGACGCGCGTGCGCACCACGCCCTTTCTGATTGGCCCTGCCCTCGGGAACCGCCCAATCAGCGGCTCCTGTGGAGGCGGGACTTCCCTCCCGCATGTTCCCGTCGGTGGCTCCTGGCCATTGGCCGCGCAGGAGCTGTCGCTCGGAGGGAGAGCCGCTCTGCGATTGGCTACCGTTAGTGGCGCCTGGCTGGTGACGATTGGCCAGGGCACACGGAGGGGCGGGGCTTAGGCGGAGCCGTCTGTCTCGTTTTTTGCTTTCTTTCATTGGCCGAGGCGGCGGCCGGCCGGAATTTCCGATTGGCCGGCGCACACTGTTGCTAGGCAGGCGAGGCGGCGTGGGCGGGGCTCCCCTCGCCGATGAGTCGGCGCTGAGGCTCAGCCAGCGCGGACGCCCCGAACCCTCCGCCCGCCGCCCGCGACCCCCGCGACCCTTCTGACCTCCCCGCCCGCCCCGAGGAGCCGCCGTCCGCCGCCCCTCGCCCCCTCCCCGCAGCGCCATGGCCTCGGGATCCGAGTAAGTGCGGGCCCCGCCGCCTCGCCGCGGCCTAGGCCTCGCCGCGGCCTGGGCCCGGTCCGGCCCGCCCGCTTCACCCGGGACGGCCCGCGGGCTCCAGGCGGGCGAAGGCGGCGCCAGAACGGGGGTGAGCCGCTTCCCGCCGTCCGCCCCGCCACTGCCGGGCCTCGCCGGGAAGTGTCGAGTCATGGCGGGGGGCGAGGCCGGGCCAGGCCTCCCGCCGTGCCGCCGCCGGGCCTAGGACCGCCCGCCCGCCGGGCCCTGAACTACGGAGGGCTTTGTTTTCTAGACCCGTCCCGGGCTCCTCCTGTTCGCAGAGGCCCTGGGGGTCGGGCAGGCGAGTGACTTGGCGCTAGCCGAGGCAGACATGTTGTGCTGGGCATGGCCGAGGCGATCGGCGGCGGTGTTTCCGTCTCGGGTGTCTTGCCTCACTCTTCTTGGCTATACTCAGTTACAGACTGAGGATCATCTTCCGAGCTCCTCAGGAATGAGTAACAGCCTCTGCACGCAGACCACGTGCATTTTGAGCGGGGTAAAATGGAATCCAAAGGTACATTTTCCCAATCCAAGAATACTCAAAGTGACTTTTTAGCTTATGTAGAGGCACTTTTGGTGCCTTTGGGTGTTCTTTAAATAGGTTTTCCTTTTCTTTTGCAACTCCTGGAATCCAAACCTGCTTGGCTCTGCTGGGTCAGTTCCAGTGAGATGTGCCAGGCATTCCGTGTCTGTGCTGGAAGTGACATTCCTAGACCCTGGTTGTGCAGCTGGGCGAGGTTAACAGTGTTTTTAGAAAGGGATTTCTTCTTCAGCAAAGTTCTTCTCACCCACGCAGGAACCAGAAAAAGTTAGTTTGCATCTGGAACAGGGTTACTTTTTAGATGCCATTTTTTGTCACAGCTGCTGGCAGCCATCTTGCTGAACCGAGCCTCAGCATGGCAAGTAGCATTCCAAAAGCTAAGGGAGTGTGGTATCTGAAGGGGCTCCTGTTTTCCTCTCCCAGCCAGTCTGAAACAGTGCTGAAAACTTGGCTTCTCCACAATGGGTCTGAACTCCCCCTGTGGTTGTCTTGTTTCATTAAGTGTCTGCAGTCACCACATACCTCAGACACTTCACTTGGGGATAGAAATGTTTTATGACTTTTTTTTTTTTTTTTTTTTTTTCTTTAATACCCACCTGGGAAAAGTAGTTAAGTCTGTAAATCAGATGTTCAGATTGGTAAGGATTTGTTCACGGGTTTTATCTGGGAAGTGATTTTCACAAGGATGGTGGTAAGAACTCACGGCAACATACAGAAGACATGGCTGATTTCACTTTCGTTACTGCAGCTGGAATCATTCTAGGAAGTGACTTTTTTGCTTATTTTTAGCACCAACTTGAAGGAATAGCTTGTTTCCTTATTTTAAGTGGGGCTTTGGAGGTTGGTTATCATTTTCAGGAGGATCACTACCTGGTATGACTTTATTCTCTGGCTCTTCATACCCTCCCCTGTGATGCCTCCGGCCGTTACCAGTTGCTGGATAAGAGGAGCTCTGACACAGAGAGAAACCACTGAGTGTAATTAAGTCCATGGGGCTGTGTCAGGGGAGGTTTAGGTTGGATATCAGGAAAATCCTGAAGGTGGTCAGTCACCTTAACAGGCTCCCCAGGGAAGTGATAGCAGCACCAAGCCTGGCAAAGTTCAGGAAGCATTTGGACAATGATCTCAGGCACATGGTGCGGTTTTTGGGGATGGTCCTGTGCAGAGCCAGGAGTCAGAGTTGATAATCTTGATGGGTCCTTTCCAGCTCAGTATATTCTGTGATTCTGTAAGTTGTAGAAAGTTCCTCTGCTTCTTGCATCTGTGAAATGAGGCTGTTGAACTGCTTTACTGAGAGAGGAAAGGAGGCGGAGGGAAACTGTTATGGTTGGCCTTTAGGGCTAGTACATACTTGCTTCAGTTTTCTAGATGTCTTGCACTTTATTTGCAAGCTTGACCATTTTCTGTGCTGGTGATTGTGTCCTCATTTCTGCTGTCTGTCTAGGTGCAGCCTAATACAGATGTTGGACTTCCTTTTAATTCCAAAACAGCTCTAAAGCTATGTTTTGTGTTTTGTGTCATTTGTCTCTTTGTTAAGTCAGGGAAAGAAAGGGGTGAGAGGGAAAGTGTGTGAGGAAACTGACAGGTGTATCAGGGAGGTGATTTGGAGAGTTTCCACCAGGCTGTCTCTGACCAGAAGCTCATCAAGGGGCTTTAAAAATTACCTGGGTTAGCTTTCTGTACCTATCCTTTCGCAAAGTTTCCCATCAGGAGTGGGACAGTTGTCAGGAGAGAGTCCCAGCCCATGCCTTAGGCTTTCCTGCTTGGTATTTTCTGTTTGTGCTCTCCTTCACAGAGATGTTGGGGTTTGTCTTAGTGTGGTTGAGGTGCACAGATCTCTTGCCCTGTTATTTCAGCTGCAGCACAGGGAACTCCTTGAGAGATGCAATGAGGGCAGATGGTGATGATAACAATATTGTTAATTGCTGCTGAAAGATGGGTAGTGATTGTCTGTCTAAACCATACCCTTGTCTGCAGGAGAAATAACATCATTTCCCTGCCTAGCTGACATGTAATTTTGTTGGACCTTTGTTTTTTCCTCTGCAGAACAGTCAGGTCAGAGCACTGAAGCTGACCCTGCACATTTAGCTCCCTGGAAGCTCTTTCTTGGACACTTTTATTTAGTTTTTAATGCTTCCAATACTTTTAAATTGCTCTAAGTGTATCTGATATTGATCCAGCCCTCAGTTCCTAGGCTCAGTTCTTCCATACTAAAACTTTCTTCTCTTATTTAGCAGAACCAGGAGGATTTGTGCTGTGTTTTTCCACATTGCTGTATGTCAAGAGCTATCCAAAGTTTCTCTCCAGTCTTTTGCAGCTTTTGTTTTATGTACAGTGTTGACTGAAAAGCTTCCACTTGTTACCTAGCTCCTTTACCATTTGTTTTTGATCTGGTGTTCCAGGCTGTTTTTTAGGCTGTAATAGCAGTCCCTGCATCCCAAGGAATAGACACTTAGTTTCAGCAACAGTTCACTTAGCCAAAGTCTGGCAGTGGCTTCTTATCAAAAAGCCATGGGATTCACATCTTATGTGCAGGGGGAGGAGTTACAGTCACACTGTGAATAACCCAAATAACCACTGGTGTGTCTCCCTGGTGTCCCTTAACTGAAATCTTGAAATCTATTTGCTGGGTTAGTTTCCAGCAGCCAGGAGATAATGAGGAGGCAAAGTCCTTACAAATAGGTTGGTTTTATTTGCTGTTTAACCATAATCTGCCCTGATAATCTATTTGTTCCATTTTCTTACTCTCTGTTTTCCTGGAAATCGCAGACTTTTTAGAACTCACAACAAGACTACATTTTTAGACTGATTGTGGAATTCATGAGCCCTTTCCAGGATGTATTCAGCAGCTTTTATTGTGTTCTTTTTTGCTTGGACAATAGATCTGCAGTGTCTTACCTCTTGCACTCTTTAATAAAGAGAAGGGAAAAAGATAACTTTCAATAGTGTTGGCAGTCCAGGAAAGAACATGTTTTACAACTTGTTTTGTTCACTTAAAATAATATTGCCTGTTGTTTGCAACATGTTTCCTGTGCTACCAGCATTTAAGGGAAGCTTGAAAATCTTGCGAAAACAAGCTGGCTGCTCTCAGTGGCTTGCTTGGTATTGTTTCCTCTTTACATGTCAGAGAAGGGAGCCAACACTGCATAGCCTGTCTTGGAAAAGCCTCTGTCTTGAGGTGGGGAGGGACCTGGGTAACATCACACCATAGATATGTCACCCCTCTCTAATGGACTCTTAAAATGCAGTGAACATGCCAAGTGCTGCCGTTTCCACTGAAGGTTTGGTTTCTTCTCATCATTCAGTCTCTAAAAGGGTGAGATGGAGCAAAAGTTATGACTGCTGCCATTGTCCACAAAGCTCCCTACTCTTTGCCAGTGCTTGCTGCTTGCTTAGGTCAAGGGAAGACTTTATTTTTCTTTTATTTTCTTTCAGAATCAAGTCAGGCTATGCAGCATTTTCTCTTCTGACCTTGGACATTGGCACAGCCACATACTTGCAGAAAGTAGTCAGCCCACTGGGGGAAGCTACAGCACTCTAACCCTGTTGTGTATGGCTAATGTACAGCTTCTAAGAGCTCCTCAAGAATAACTTGGTTCCAGTTCATACTCTGTCATTGAGTGAATTATTTACTGTATTAGATTTTGAAGGAGAACAGTTAATCTGCCATTCTTCCATTTCCTTGATGTTTTATTTGCTCCATTTTGTCAAGGGAAGTGAATTACCTCTTGTATTTCTTGTGATGTCGTAGGCCAGAGCTGTAGTGACTTTTGTGAAGGTATTATGGAAAAGAGCTAAAAAAGCCCCAACACAAAGTCATTTTCTATGAGCACCTGAGTATTTCTGCAGCTTGCTAGGTTTAACAAACAGGCCTTGACAGGCTAAACTCTTACAACTCTTCCTGTCAGGGTTGCCGCGGCATTGTCCTTTAATGCCCCTATTTATCTGGGATTTGATGCCAGATAGACTTGAACTTTTGTTTTGTTGGTAGCTGTTACATGTGATTTCAGATGAGTCTGACTAATTTATTGAGGCAAAACATCTTACAGTCAGCAACATCTCACTGACCGCTTCTTTTCATAGATAGCTTCATAGCTGTATCCTTTGGAAGCTCACAGTTACATTTACTGACAGAAAACATCCTCCCCTGAGCTCCTGCAACTGGTCCTTGGGAGGTAGCATTCTTCTTTGTGCTACAAACAAGTAGAAATTATAAAAGACAAGACAACAAAGAAACTTGCAAAAAGAGGAGATGAAAACTAGGTGGCTGGACAGGGCCAGCATCACTCAGGCTCATAAGATGTGTTTTCTCTCCCAGCTCTAAAGCCGATGACTTGTCGACTGCTATTCTGAAGCAGAAGAACAGGCCCAATCGGTTAATTGTTGATGAAGCCATCAATGAAGACAACAGTGTTGTGTCACTGTCCCAGGTGCGTCATCTGTAGAGGCAAAACGTTTAATATGGTAATTTGCAAGCTGTTGCTGTCTATTAACTTGAAATGTAACTTTGCAACATGAGTATAAGTGTTTGTGTCAGAAGCTACAGCTGTTACCACTGAGGGAGGATTGTCTTGTTTCCTGACCCTCCTCCTTGATAAAAGGTGTTTTGAGCCTCAGTTTGTAGGATTCATTTGGGCTTGTGCCCTTCCTCTGGTTTCTGGATTAGCTCTGTAGCACTGTAGTAGGAGTCTCTGTCCTCTGGATTTGGTATAGCACTTCCAAGGTGTAATTTCCAAAGTCAAATAACTCCTTCAAATGCGTGAATTCCTACTTTTTCAAAAGCTTATTCTAACACTTTGCTCTTTATAGGCAAAGATGGATGAACTGCAGCTGTTCAGAGGAGACACTGTCCTGCTCAAAGGAAAGAAGAGGAGAGAAGCAGTCTGCATTGTTCTGTCAGATGATACCTGCTCAGATGAGAAGATTCGCATGAATAGGGTTGTTCGAAACAACCTGAGAGTGCGCCTGGGTGACGTGATCAGGTGAGAATAGTGTTAGCTGTGGAAGACATTAGCAGCATTACACATTATCTCATGGTATCTGAGCTGCCCTATGGCAAAAACAAGTTAAAACCTGTTAGAAATTAATGCCAGGAAAAAATGGAACAGCCAAATAGCAAGATTAAAAATCTTGGACATTTATATTCCAAATTTTGTTGTAAAAATAATTTTTAAATCAGGAATGCATAAAAAAAAATGCAGGGATTTTGTTGTGGAGCACTTGCAGGAAGTAGAATCATAAAATAATTTGTTGGAAGGGACCTTAAAAGTAGTAGTAAGACTTGGAAATATGGATCTCTGCTTACAGGAGACAGGTCTCATTCCATGATGGGAGTGGGTAGAACAGTAACCCATGAGCATTTCCTGAACATAAAAATGGTAGTTTGCAGGTTTAAACAGGGGAAGACTAACAGCTTCTCCTCCTCCTGAGCATTGTCTCTGAGAAAATGACAGCCTGGTTATGACACCAGACTTCCTGAGGTGATATCTGTAATAATTTTTAAATGCAAAATGTGTTTCATACAAACTTAGTAGATGAGAGAAATGAGGCTGTTCCATCCATCCCTCTACTAAAAATGCAAGTTTTAATCACTTCTGTAATTGGTTCAAAATGGTGCTTTGTGTCTTTGGATTTAAAGTAGAGGTGAATTCTTACTTTAACTTGATGTGAGATTCCTGTTGGAGTTTCTTCTAGCATGACAGCCTGTGCTCTTGTTTTCTCTGTTAGCACCATGTCTGTAGTGGTTCTCAGCTTCCCAAATGTGTTACCAATTGTCTTGAGTCATTGCGAGTTCAGGGAATTTTCACACACTTGCCCTCAAAGTTTTTCTTGCCAATCTTTAACTGCTTATAGTGTTACTGTGTCCTGATTTCTGCCAGGATCCAGATTCATGTGCTAATCGCTTCCTGCTTGTGGTCTGTCAAATATTTTCCTTCTGGGGCAGTCTCTTCTTTTACTCTTTTGCTGTATCCTCTCTGTAATGTGGTCCTCTCTGCATGTGGTAAAAGAATCTGTTAGGAGCCCCTAACAAAAGTCACATATGGAAAGCTGCATGCTCAGTTGCAGTTGCATGGCTTTTCTTAGCTGGTGAAGCCAGTTTCTGCCACAGCTGGATACTTTGAGCTGTTGCTACAGTAGGTTGTTGTGCTACACTGCCAAATAATAACTGTAGCATGTATTTAAAAAGGGGAAAGAGCTTTCAGCCTTTAACCTAGTCATCAGCTCTCACAAAGTGGGACTGACACGTGGCTGCAAAGGTGTTTACCCCTGGTTGGTAATGGGAGAGCCTTTCCTTGGAATCAGGTTTGTCGGCAGTAGGAGACTCTGGCCACTGTAGTGAGAGAGAGGAGGAAAGAGAGTTTTCCCCAGCTCACTTTTCCTTGCAGCTGGTTCTGCAGTGGCTTGTTGAACTAAAAGCTACCTTGTGACTCTTGCAGGTCTTCAGACCACATTAGAGATGTGTGAATGTGGTGAGGGGGTCTGCAGAAGGGTAGGAGGAAACTCTTAAGCTCTCCAGTAGTGTTGGACAGGGCTGAAAGGAGTGAGGGCAAGTGTGTGCTGTGAAGAGTAACTCTTGGTGGGTATGATTTTTGCCTTGTCAGCATTGAAATATTCCTGTGTGAGTAGGAAGTCTCACCTTTTCTTTTAGGGCTTTTCATGGCTTTAGGATGTTCTCTCTTGGGAAGTGGCATGTCTTTTCTTGTCCAGGTATAACACTGAGGTACAAGTCCAGCACAATGTGACTAACTGGAGTTTTCTTCTTTTGCAGCATCCAGCCTTGCCCAGATGTGAAATATGGCAAACGTATCCACGTGCTGCCAATTGATGACACAGTAGAAGGGATCACAGGGAATCTGTTTGAGGTCTATCTCAAGCCCTACTTTTTGGAAGCTTACAGACCTATCAGGAAAGGTAATAATGCCTGTCATTGAAGTCCTCACAGCCACAAGTGTGAGCTAGTCCTAAGACCAAATACAGAGAATTTCATGAAGCTTGCACACTTCTTTGTGAAGCATTAGACCAGCATCTGTAGGGAGAAATTTTGCTAGTAGTGATTTAGATTTTCTGTAATCTTCAGAAGGAGTTTTTGCTGCTGCTGGCTGGCAGCAAACACTGGGATTTGGTAGTTCTCCTGCAATATTTTTAGCTGTATGAGATGGGAGAGCATCAGAAAGGCTCACGTGGAACTTGGGAGAAAATCACATTAAACTAAGTTGCTGCCACGTGATGTAATTGATGAGTTACCTGCATATTAATCCATTGTTTGGGTGTATGTTGTGCTTATCCAGTTTCATCAGTTTATCCTTCATTAATGTTTGTAACTGAAGGAGACTCAGGTTCAGATCCCCACATCGGTAGTGGTAGAGTCAGTTGCTGTTAGGTACTGAATGTGATGATTTGCAGATAGCTGCCATAGAAGTGATCATATGAGCATTAAGTAACAATTAGCATCATGCAATTTAGATAATTTCCTACTCTCACCTAAAATCACATCACCTTGACCCATACACTGGACTTTTCCATCCTCTCACGTCACCCACAAAGTGCACCCAGGTCCTTGAGGAAAAGCAGAACCATGTGTGGAAAAGCAGAACCATGCATGGGTTTGCCTTTGCCTGAGGTAGCAGCAACCCAGACTGTCAGTTCCTGAATGTGCACTACAGGAACTTTGTCTCCTTCTACAGTACGTTAAAATGTTGGATAGGGAGAGTTAGTCACCAGGTGGCTTTTGCTAAATGCGTGTCCCAAAGTTTGCTGGTCACACCAACCTTTGCTCTCCATGTAGTCATGAGCAGTCCATTGCATCATTTGGTTTTCCAGAGGCTGGTGCACGATAGGGAATGCAATACACTCTCTCAAAAGCATGTTTTGTCTGTCCTTGGAATTGGAGTAGCCCCAGTGCATGATATTTTGTCATTAGATCCAAAGACCTTTTTTTCTCTTCGAGTATGGAATAATATGAACAGGCTTCCAATGTGCTGGGCCAGGTTCTGGCTCATTGCATTGATTTGTGTCTCTCTGGAACTGCCAGCGTGGCAGCACACCTTTTTCCACATATTTACTAGTTTTTCAGGATTCTTCACTTGTTCAGTGTCACACCATATTAGGAAGAGTGAAGCAGTATGACATAGACTCTCTAGTTGAGTGTCACGAGAGAGCAGGTTTTATTATTCCAGATCTTCTTTTATAGACAGGTCCAAGAAGGTCCGAGAGGTAAAACTCTCATTGGTCATTAAACCAACACATCACCATTATAGGACAGTTGGGTACATCACCCCTTGACTGTTTCTTGCAAGGAAACAACAAGGATCCAAACAACACCTGCAAAGGTTGTTTGGATTCTTCCTTATGATTTCCCAGGCCAGAGTGAGACTTAGTTTTACACAGGCTCTATGCTCCTTACCTGCTTTCAGCATCCATAGTTGAGGAGTGAAATTCCAAAATGTTTTAGGTAGTCACTGGCCTGGACACTTTCCCTTCTGGGTGATGTTCTTAAATATATTAACTTTAAACAAGATCTGAATCACATTCAGCAATCTGGTGTTTCACAGCACCAAGCTTGCCAGAGTTCCAGAGGCACTTGGACAATACCCTTAGGCATGTGGTGTGGTCCTTGTGGCTGTCCTGTGCAGGACTGGAAGTTGGACTCAGTGATCCCCATGGGTCCCTTCCAGCTAAGGAAATTCTGTGATAAGGCTGGCTTTAGGTGTATTGAAAGGATATTAAAAATCTTGACAGTGCTCAAATGCTATTTTAATCAGCCCGGCATTGGAAGACATCGGGAGGGATGTGTAGGAAAGGTGAAGTTACCAATAGCTCCCAGTGGATGGCTCCCGAGGTACAGAGCAGATGGCAGTGCTCAGTTCAGTCCTCAGATTCCTATCTGGACTAGCGATTCCATCGCATCACAAGCCACTACTGCAAAGAACAACACAAAGATTGATTGCCTTAGCCCAGGCAGCCAGGACAGTAAACCTCATCAGAGGGGACAACTACAAGGTGTATTAAAAAACACACCTTGAGAATAAGCATGAATAAACACTGTCACCAGCTATTATTATATACTGAATGCTTATAACAAATTTAGCTTGGCATGCTCTGCTCAGATCTCGTTATGCCAACCCTTTGTCCCCATGCTGGTTGCCAAAAAGGACTGTTGTCCTTTGATCCCAGCATGTGACTAAATATCAGACAGCTACTTATTTCCCATCCAGCCATGGGATGGGGAACAGATCATGTAAAAGGAAAAACTTGTGAATTAAGAACATTTTAGTAATTGAAACAAAGTAAAATATTATAATGATAATAGTAAAGACAGGGGAGGAAACCCAAAAAGACAGGTGTTGCACAGCACCTGAGACAGTTGCTCGCCATCTGCTGAATAACGCCCAGTCTGTCCCTCAGTGTGTGATGTCTCCCAGTGAAATCCCCACAGTTTATACCCTGGGTATGATGTTCAGTGGCATGGAATATCCTTTTGAGCAGTTTGGGTCAGCTCTCCAGGCCATGCTCCCTCCTGGTGTCTTGTGCACCTGCTCAGTGGCAGAGCAGTGCTTGGGGGAGGTAAGCACTGCTGAGCAACAGCTGAGACAGCAGTGTGTTACCAACACTGTTCTCATACTGAATCCAAATAACAGCACTGAAACAGCTACTAGGGAGAAAATGAGCTCTGTCCCAGATGAAACCAAGATATGTAAACCAGCTGGCACCCTGACTAAATTAACTTCTTCAGAGTAATTTAAGTAATAACTGGGAGTGTGAGTAGAAAACCAAATGCATTTTGGCTTTGTGTTCATAACATTTCTGCTGTATCATAGATTAAAGTTCACTATAGACCCAAGTGAAAGTTATCCAGGGTCTGCAGCCCAGTGAAGCCAGGAGTCACAGTGCAATGTTATATATTATTCTGCTTCTGGAGATGAACAGTTATAACTAGTAGCAGCTAGTTACAATAGAATCAAAAGAAATATTTATTAAGTTAGGGCTTTTTAGGTGTTTTAGAAATGTTGAATTGAAACTGAATAGAAAAAAAAAAAAGATTTCTTGACTTTGTGTTTTGTATTTGGGCAGGGTATTCTTTTCTGTTGTTTGCTGGATGAAATTTGAGAACCGAAACAGTACTCAGGCTGTCGCAGTGGATGCAGCTCTTGAGTTTAACATGCAAAGCAGTGTTATAAATGCCACAGTGTCTGCCTGTGTGACCCACTTCATAAAACTCCGGCTGCTTGTTGTGCAGGGGGTTGACATTTTGCAGATGTGGGTTGCAACAGGCCACTGATGTGTGGGGTTTTACAGGTGACATCTTCTTGGTGCGTGGAGGGATGCGTGCAGTGGAGTTCAAAGTGGTGGAGACAGATCCAAGCCCGTACTGCATAGTGGCTCCGGACACAGTGATCCATTGTGAGGGAGAGCCCATCAAACGGGAGGTGAGCAGAACCCTGCCATGTGGTTTTCCTGCTGGATCTCCTCTGTTCAAAGCCTGTTTCTAGGACACTGCTTGAGGGCAGCAGTGTTTGCAGTTCCTGTTTTGATGTTTTATCCACTGAATGTAATGGTCAGAAACTCTGGTTTCAGGAGATGAACTGCTGCTGAAGGCAGTCAGAGAAAGGTATTTCCACTGTCTTCCTCATATGCTGAAAGCACCAGGGGGTAGGTTTGCTGATGAGATGCCATGCTTTGGCAGCAGCTGTTTTGCATCTGCTTCCAGATATTTTACACTGTGCTTGGATGCATCTTTTAATTCCAGTATTCCCTTGATACATAGATGAGAGAGCTTAAATTCCATGACACGTGAAAAGAAAGTAATGGTCAGTTTTTCCAAGAAAAATTTGAAATCCCCAAATGTTTTACATAAAAAAAAAATAAACTAAATTCCCCAGTCCATTGAGGTGTCCAGCCTTGAGTATTGCAACCTTGTGGATGCCTGAGGGGCTTGTCTGACAGGTCTTGGTGACCTTACTATAGAGTAGGAAATCTTAGAAAAGTGAGCTAAGGTGGGTGCGTACTTCACAGAATAAGTACCTTTTTCTGCCTGCAAATAGTGTGTGTGCTGGTTTGTTGTTAGCTCCTTCTGAAAAATATGTCTGTGACCCTTGTGAAACTGCGCTTGGGCACTCCATGAATCCCACTTGGCCTCTTCAGGCCACAGCGGAGATGGATGGATAGATGGATAGATAGACAGATAGACAGACAGATAGACAGACAGAGAGACAGACAGAGAGACAGACAGAGAGACAGACAGAGAGACAGACAGAGAGATAGACAGAGAGATAGACAGAGAGATAGACAGAGAGATAGACAGAGAGACAGATAGATAGATAGATAGATAGATAGATAGATAGATAGATAGATAGATAGATAGATAGATAGATAGATAGATAGATAGATAGATAGAAGTTCAGCCTAGGCCACCAAAATTATGAGGAACTGGAGGTCAGGAGTGAAGGAGGAGGGACTGGGATCATGGGATGGTGCAACCTGGAGAAGGGAAGGTAAAGGGACAGGCCTACTGGGTACTATCTGATGGGAAGGGGTAGATGACCAGGCTTTTCTGAGAGCTGTGCCCAGGGACATGACTGGACACAGTAGCATAAACTGGATCAAGGGAAACTCCCAGTAGATACTTGGAAGAATGTTTCCCCAATCCTGGAGCAGAGCCCAGAGAGGGCAGAAATCTCGAAAATTGAGACCTTCAGTGCCTATTAGGTCCAGCCCCTGAGTGACCTTCTTGAGGTAGGTGGGACTTGAACTGAGCCCTTCCAAGATTCCAGGTTATGTTATTATTTTGTGTGGCCTAAATAACTGAGGCCAGTAAAGGTTTGGACAGCTGAATAAATGGATACTGTGAAGGAAGAGTTGGTTACAACTGATCTTATCCATGTGTCTGGACCTTAACATTCAGTGCTAATTGGAGTCAGTCTCAAAAGGTAGCACTGCACTTGAATAACTGGCAGATGAATATGCCAAGTTGTTAGACAGCATTTACTCTAAGGAGTAAGTATATTTTATACTGACATTGTCTCTTGTTACTTCCATTAGCCCCATCAAAGAGTCACAGAGCTTGTTTTGTGCTATAGTCTGTAGGGAACCTGGCAGCAGAGGCTGTCATTCCGGAGGGTGGGCTTCAGTGAAGTCTGAGTACGTGCAGGCAATTCTCTTTATATGTCTGGGAAGAGAGAGCTATGAAACAATTATAGAAGACATCAGGAAGACTTGAAAGGGAGAATCTCAAGACAGGCAAGAAATGTCTAAAAAGCCATAATCCTGGCTTCTGTAGACTGGGAGGGGTTGTTGAACTATTGTTTTCACTCAGATGTTTGATGTATTTCCTCCTGGGTAGGATGAAGAGGAGTCACTGAATGAAGTGGGCTATGATGACATTGGTGGCTGCCGGAAGCAGCTGGCTCAAATCAAAGAGATGGTGGAACTTCCCCTCAGACATCCTGCTCTCTTCAAGGCCATAGGGGTGAAGGTATGTCCCCAAGTGCAGATGGCTTGCCCTGGGACATGTCTCTCCATGACAGACATTTAGGAGACATTGGGAGAGGGTTTTTGGTTTTGTTTTAATGCTAGTGTTTGGAAGTATTTGCTTACGTGTTCTGGACACAGAGTGAAACCATGGCAGATTGTAAAGCAGAGTGATGCTTTGACTCAACGCTGCCAGTTACTGGCAAGGTTTTTGTTGTGTGTTGTGTGAAGTAGTAAGGGTGTTGATAGCAATGCTGACATGGCAGCTGTTGCATGAGTTTTTGCATCACAATTTCAGACTGGCATTATCAAATGCTTACAAATTCACTGTGAAGCTGCTTAAGCAGTCAGATACTCACGACCTAAGTCCCTTGCCTTTGTCCTCAGCCTCCACGTGGGATCCTGCTGTATGGTCCTCCTGGCACTGGTAAAACACTGATTGCCCGAGCAGTGGCAAATGAAACGGGAGCTTTCTTCTTCCTGATCAACGGTAAGTTTTGTGGCTGCTTTGGCCCCAGGTCTGCTGTGTGCTCACTTGTCCATCTTATGGTAAGGCGTGGTGTTAATAGGACTTGTGGGTTGTTTTCCTGACAGCCTTCCTTACCTCTTTCAAACATGCCTCTGGGGACACTTAGAAGCCCTTTGTGTGGAAGTATCTGTAGTGGCACTTTGCTGAAGCTGAATTGTGTTGTAGCGGAGTGCTTGGAAGATTGTGCTGAGACACATGGATTAGGTGTATCTATTTGTGCTGGTGAAGGCAGAACTGGCAGGGCTTCCAGCTTTGCTTCCACTGTGTTCCATTCAGAAAAGAAGCTGCTGCTGTGGATTCCTCTTTCCCCTCAAGTAAAGCACAGACCTCTTCTGTTTTAGTACGTTATTTGGAAGGAACTTCCCTGAAAGCTATAATGAGATGCTTTGGATTTAGCTACAAGTGACAGAACTCCTATTGATAACTCATCTGTAGCAGCTGAGGTGACTACTGGTTGATACCTAGTAAGGACCAGATTCTGAATTTTCCACACTGCTTTTCTGTCCCATTTTAGTCAGTGCTGGAATAAGAGAACATTTTTATTGAGGGAATACAGCTTTTCTTTTCTGATTTCAATCATGTGATAGCTTAGGACAGTATAATACAGCCCAACAGTGACCAGCAGTAGGGTTAGGGAGTTGCTTTTATGTAAATCAGCTAATTTTAGCTGGATGTCACCCTGTCATATACTTCCTCAAGTGTGTGGAAGCTGTCACTAAATGCTAACGCACCAGCTGTTTCTTTAGATGCTTGTACATTTATTGCATGATAAAAATAATGCTATCAGAGTTAGCAGCACATTCACTACCTGCTGGCCCAGTCTGGAGCTGCAGGCAGTGCTGTAGACAGAGCTGATAAGAAGTGGTGAGTTACCTGTAATGAAATGCTCAGAGCACCTGCCCCTCCCTATGTCTTTGCAGCTGGCAGCTTTCTGTGCCTGAGAGTCAGGTTTATTTTTCTTGTATCCTTTAGAAGTATATTTTCTCTTCATTGCCACTGCCATCAGCATGAGAGCAAAATCTCTAAAAACAGAATAAATCTTTAAACCTGCACTAGTGTTCAGCAGTTGTAGATGTCAGGGGAGTGCTGTCCATCCATTTGGGATTGGTGTGCTTACACACTTTTATTTTGTATTTAACCTTTGAGAGGAGATAGGGGTTGTGTTTTTGTTTGTTTGTTGGTTGTTTTGACTTCTTCAATTTATGGGATCATACAGAGGTAAATGTATACATGTGTAATGTAAGCTAAAGATGGCTTCATAGAGCTTTTTCCTTCCCTATCCTGATAATTCATCACCTTATAATTTGATTGCTTCTCTTGCAAGCTAGGACTGGCATTAACTGTGTGTGGTGGCACATTACAGAGAAGCTCACCAAGTGTGAAATAGGGTAAGGAAAGAGGCAGCTAAAGGTAGCTCATTGACTAGTGCTGCATTCTCTTAGAGTAAACTGGAAACACCAAAATAATGATAGAAACTAATTCTGCATGCTGGTCTTGCCTTTCAGCTGCAGATTTAGTGAATTTGATTGATAGTATTTGCTTTGGCTTGAAATACAGCTTGTCCCATGTAGATGTACTAAAAAAAATTCAGGTGTGTGTTTTTGGGACTAGCTGCCTCTCTTCTGAGTGGCACAGCATCACTGTTTTTTAGGTCCTGAGATCATGAGCAAGCTGGCTGGCGAGTCTGAAAGCAACCTGAGGAAAGCCTTTGAAGAAGCAGAGAAGAATGCTCCTGCCATCATCTTCATTGATGAACTGGACGCCATTGCTCCTAAGAGAGAGAAGGTAAAGAGAGCCTGTAGGAGGTAAATTAGTATGTCTTTTTTTTTGTAGCAGCTGGCATGAGTCTGCATTTCACTGCAGGGTAAAGCAGCATTGCCCTAACACCTGAATTCAGTTGGACATGAGGACGGTCAGATACAGTTCACAACATTTGTTACTATCTTGTGGATATTGTATCTGCTGGCTCCCATGCAGCGCTGGCTGCCCTGCTCGGTGTAGAGCAGTTGGTCTCAGTGCAGCTTTCTGTGCCCCCAGACACACGGGGAGGTGGAGCGTCGCATCGTGTCTCAGCTCCTGACCCTCATGGATGGGCTGAAGCAGAGGGCACATGTGATTGTGATGGCAGCCACCAACAGACCCAACAGCATCGACCCAGCGCTTCGGCGATTCGGTAACCACCCCTGCCCTCTCTTCCCTGTATGTCTCACACTTTGTGGCAGGCCATGCTTCAGGGGCCCCTTAAGGATTGAGCAGAAAGTCATGCTGAACATGTGTTACATAAACTGTTGACTTGTCTCCAGCTTCTTGCTAGAAATTATTTTCCAGGCTTGCAGCCTTTGATGTCGTTTTGTGTGCCATGTTAGGTGAGAATGTGTAGAAGTAAAATAATACTTCCAAGTGGGAAAAGTGTGCTAGCCTCCCTTAGGTGAAGCTATTTCAGGACACACTTAAGGAGGAAATGCCTAAGGGGATGTTCATGCATTAGATTGCAGAAGGCTGTGAATTACCCAATTTGGGTTTCTTTTATTAATGAACAGTACAGTAGTTTCTGAGACTCAAGTTTTCAAAACGTGAATGTCTGGTGTATGACCAGTTGGTAGAATCTGTAATAGCGAATCTGTCAAGTGTGCAGGGGGAACTGGACTCTTAAATATGTAGGGAGGCTTTTGAAAGCATAGCTGTGGCTGGAGGAGAAATAGAAGTGTACATATCTCAGTGTGTATTGCAGTGATGCCCTGTTTTCTTCATGTGTTTCACCACTTGGGTAATGCTGTGAAGGTTCTAAAAAATTAAATCTCTCAGTATTTTTGGACTCTTGTGACAAGGACACAGAGATAGAAATAAACAAAAATGTCTCATGGTATGATATAGTGCTATACCATAGATCTCATGGTGTGTTGGTTCAGTGAAGCCTATTTTCCCAAAACCATGGCTCAGAAAAAGTTAGTAAACGGGCAGTCTACTGTGCTCTATAATCCCAAGGTCTTACTGTTAGTCTCTCAGTAGTCTCACTTTGCCTAAATGGTCAGTGTCTTTCCTCCTTTTCTGACCTGTCTCTTCTATTGTGCATCAGCACAGTAGATGCTACAGGAAAACCCAAAATTCTGTTATTTTGTGATACTTTGTGGAAAACATCACTTTGTTCGTTCAGAGGAACTGCAGCTGCAGCTCCTGTGGTGTGCAGGATCAGCAGCTCAATGTGTGCTTGTACTCCCCAGGTCGTTTTGACAGAGAGGTAGATATTGGTATCCCTGATGCCACCGGGCGCCTGGAGATCCTCCAGATCCACACAAAAAATATGAAACTGGCTGATGATGTGGATCTGGAACAGGTGAGTAGTGTGCCATTAGGAAAGCTTGTCTCATTCCCAGTGCTCTGTTTCGTAGCTGAAGAATTGTTAAGGCTTGATCATACAAGTGCAGTGACTCAATTAGGACAGCATGAACGTGTGACCTCTGGGATTCCTTCTGACCAGTTTACCAGTGACCAAAAGCCCTCACTCACTAGTTAGGAATGGCTAAGTGAAACAAATGTGCATCATTCCAGTCTGCAAGTGTCTTGCCACTGTCGTCCTGGGTTGGTTTGCTGTGTCACTGCCTTTAAAAGTACAGCAGCCCTGAAAAAGTTCGCACACAGCTGGGTCAGCATTGTGGTGTCACTGCATCACCTGTAAGCTGGATGGTTCCTGTCATCTCTGTCCTGAATGAAGAACTGCTGTCCTCAGAGTTACCTTTCTGTGCACCATCTGAATTCCAGGTGCAGACTGGATCTCTAGTAGGCAGTAGAAAGCACACTGTCTTTGCCTGAGTGTTATCACTTGTCTTGAATGTGCAGCAAAGCCCTGGTGTTGCTCTCCTCCTTTCTCAATGAGGGACCAGAGTATGAGTTGCCCTTGCTTGTATTCCTGTGAGTCATGGTCAGTGCTCTGCTTTCAGGTGGCAAACGAGACCCATGGCCATGTTGGTGCTGACTTGGCTGCTCTTTGCTCAGAAGCTGCTCTTCAGGCTATCAGAAAGAAAATGGATCTCATAGACCTAGAAGATGAAACCATCGATGCTGAAGTGATGAACTCTCTGGCTGTGACTATGGATGACTTCAGGGTAATGCAGGAGTGCCCCTCGTTCTTCTGGGTGCAATTAATTGCTTCTTTGAAGCAAAAGAACTTCTTAGAATTCATATAATACTGTTTCTTCTAACAACAGTGGGCTCTGAGCCAGAGCAACCCTTCTGCTCTTCGGGAGACTGTGGTAGAGGTGCCACAAGTTACCTGGGAAGATATTGGTGGCCTAGAAGATGTGAAGAGAGAACTCCAGGAGCTTGTACAGGTAAGGCTTTAGAACAGGTTTTTTGCTTTGACAGCTTAAAAAATATAATAAAATCCAGAATATCTTCAATTTCCTGTTTGAGCTGCAGAGTAAATGCAGAAGCTTTATGGTATCTGCTTCTAATGGGCTATAAATACCATACTGATCCATCTTTGTGAACTTGGGGAGGAAGGTGCTGGGAAGCAGCATCAAGTTTTCCTGAGCTGAGTCTGCGGTGACATTTTATGTGGGTGTTGTGCAACATGCATAAACAGCCACAGTTCTGTCTCTTAAGTGGAGACTCGCAGTGGGACCACTGCTGAGAATCATCCTGCATGGTAGCTTTGTCTGCGTGGCAGTGGATGATGGTGCTCATACAGAGAGTTTCTGGAGGGCTCACCATCAGCCTTAGCACAGGGACAGATGAGAAATAATTGTGAAACCCTCTACAAAGGGAAAGAACAGGAAAAAAATGCTACAAATGGTCTGTGGAAACTCCAGATGTCTGCACCGATATGGTTTGGCTTTGATACATTCCTGCTTTCAGCTGGCACTAGAAACATCCTGTCTCTGAATAAAAGAATCTAAATTTTCAGTCTAATTTTCTGATGTTAAAATCATCACCTGTCTTGTGTATGACCTCGTTGCTAAGGATAAAGGCTCTCATCAGGCACCTTGCTGTCTCTGGAGAGCAGAGCAAATAGGTTAGGTAATGAGCTGTTGTTCCCTTTTGCTTCTGCAGGGCAGAGTGAAGCTGAGGTTAAGTGTGCTGGAAAGTACTGAACTGGTACTTGGGAAAGTACTGAACTGTACTTAGTTCCTAGAGGTAAATAGGTTGGTTTTGGCCTTTCCAAGCCACTTAAAACCTGCAGTGATACCTGGCAGGATCTTGTGTTTAATCCACCAGAAATCTCAGGTAGTGCTTCTGGTAGGACCAAAACTGACTCAGAGAAATGTGTTCCTTCCCGTGGCAGAAGAGTTGGATTGGATGGTCTTTTGAAGGTCCCTTCCCACCCAAACCGTTCTGTACTTCCAAGATAGTCTGTTCTGGCTCATCATGAGAGGTTTTTGTTTTGTTCTCTTTCAGTATCCTGTGGAGCACCCAGACAAGTTCCTCAAATTTGGCATGACCCCATCAAAAGGAGTTCTGTTCTATGGGCCACCTGGTTGTGGCAAGACACTGCTGGCCAAAGCCATTGCCAACGAATGCCAGGCAAACTTTATTTCCATCAAGGGGCCGGAATTGCTCACCATGTGGTTTGGTGAGTCTGAAGCCAACGTGCGTGAGATCTTTGACAAGGTAAGTATTTCTCCTACTCCCTGTGCTATCTTTGTGCTGAGGTACCCCCAGAACTTTATCTCCACTGCATCTGTCTTACTGGTTCTTGCTTGTGTCTTCTGTGTTTTCCCTACTTGCACTGAGAGCAGGAGCTCTTTCCTTGTGTTGGAATTAATCCTCTTCAGCAACATAGTTGTTGAAACTCTTTTTTTCTGACTGCAGTTGGCATCTGTCAGTAGAGGGTGATAAATTCCCCAGTGCCTTTGGCAGAGGTTGTGGTTAGGAGGGCACATGTATGCTCCACACCCCTGGAAACTTAGATTAACACCTCATTAACTGTCATCATCTATAGATTTTCAGAATATCCTGTGGGTTCTTGTCCTGCAATATACACAGTTTAGAAAGGAGCTCACTCCTGCTCAGTTGTCCCATAGTGTCATCTCCTGTCCCAGAAAGTGTCCACGTGGATTATTCTGTGAATCCTTGTTCTTGTGGTCAGGGACAGTGCTTTTAGAAAAAAAGCTGTCAGGAGAGCGGAGAAAAATGTAGGTGGGAGGGAACCTCAGAGACTGTCTAGCTCAGCTGTTTGTCCAGAGCAGGGAGATAACTTTGAAATTTCATCAGCTCAGTGCATTGAGTTCTGAACATGTGTGACGAGTGGAGAATCCCTGACCTCTGGGCTTATGTGCTGGTGTTGGAGCACTCTCAATGTGAACAATTTCTTTTCCTTATTTCTCAGCTGCTCACAGCTGTGTCTCCGGGTCAGGAGGCTCCCAACACCCTCCACAGTGGGGGCTGGAAAGGTGTGCATGGCAGGACTGCAGCAGGCACCTCCTTTTGCCTGTGGTCTTTCCTCCTTTCACTTCACTGTGAAGATCCAGCTCCCTATAACTACACGTTAGGTAGCTGAAGACAGCAATTGGATTTCGCCCTTCCATTGGATATATCTTACCTGCTTCAGTGCCTGAATAACCAGTTGACATTTTCAGGTCTTGGAGGGAGAGTTCTGGTCCAGCAAAATAGCTCAATTTTTCACTCTAGGTGTTGGAGTTACTACTCTTCTGCCTGGTTAACAATGTTCCCACTTAAGGGAAGTTCAACTTGTTGTTCAGGAGAATTTAATGGAGGGGTTGTGTGGCAAGGGACTGCTCTGGAGCAGCTCTTCTAAGCTCTTCTTGTGAAGAGCTTCTGGTACTCCTGAGCTGTGTTAATGGTAAGGAAGGCTTAGTGTGAAGTCAGTGTGCTCCTTGTTGGAAAGCATTAGCATGGAATAATGGTGCCCACTGCTTTTTGCAGGCTCGCCAAGCAGCCCCGTGTGTGCTGTTCTTTGATGAGCTGGACTCCATCGCCAAGGCCCGAGGTGGGAATATCGGTGATGGTGGTGGTGCTGCAGATCGTGTCATCAACCAGATCCTGACCGAGATGGATGGCATGTCCACCAAGAAAAACGTCTTCATCATCGGTGCCACCAACAGGCCAGACATCATTGACCCAGCCATCCTGCGCCCCGGCCGGCTGGATCAGCTCATCTACATCCCCCTGCCCGATGAGAAGTCACGGGTTGCAATCCTTAAGGCCAATCTGAGGAAATCACCAGTTGCCAAGGTAGGATCTGCACCCTGACTACTTCTGGCTTGGGTTTGTTGTGTGCTGGTTCTGTTCCACGCAGGCTGTGGAAGTTGGAGCTCTGAGGTTGGGTGTCAGCAAAGCTGGAAATTGGTCTGCAGGAACAGCAGCTCTTTGTCACATAATGGGGTTCTGCTCATGGTGCAGGATCAGAAGAGCCTGTTTTGGTGAGGTGGAAAAAAAAGAGCAGAACGCATAGGTGTGAAATAAGAATTGAAAAGGAACTGTTGCGGTGGGTTGTTGTTGAACCCTGTCATAGGCAAGAGCTGTGCCCCTTGCCTGGGAAGTGGCAATAATGCAGCTGAGAGTTAATCAAAGAAAAACAGACATGAAATGAGAGCCCAAGCTTTTTTATGCCAGGCTTACCTAATTAGTTTCTAAGGAGGTTGCAGTAATACCCTCTCAACTGAGGGGAGGAGAGGAGGAGGTCAGCTGTCTTGGTCTGCTTCTGCCCTGTCTCTATTTCCAGTCTGATGCTGTTTTGCTTGACTCCTCGTGCTGAGACCTGAACAAATCATATCCTAAATCTGTAAGTGCAGAGGCATTTACAGCCACTTTGTGGATTCTTGGTGGGTGTGAGGTGCACAGCCTGCTTTAGTGTGTGGTTAACTTTTCCTGAAAACGAGAATCTCAAAAGCTGATCTTTCCAAAATTTGCCATAGTTAAGGTAGCACCTTGATACCCTGGAATCTAAAGACACCTCTCTGTCACTTTAGGATGTGAGGTGTAAGGGAAAGTCCTCTCTGCCTTTTTTATTTTTCTTTAGGATGTTGACCTGGATTTCCTGGCTAAGATGACCAACGGCTTCTCAGGGGCTGACCTGACAGAAATTTGCCAGCGTGCCTGCAAACTGGCCATCCGTGAATCCATTGAGAGTGAGATCAGGCGAGAGCGTGAGAGGCAGACCAACCCTTCTGCCATGGTGAGTGGGACACTGAGCTCTCCCTACCCACATGTGTGAGGTGTGATGTGTTCCTCTGTCATCCTTGGGGATGAGTGGGCTCCTGCGCAGAGCGTGGAGCTGGAGCACTTTGTTCTTATCTTGTGGGAGGTTGAGGACCCTCCTGGGATGCCTCATGGTCAGCATTGCTCAGGAGGTGCCTTCTGCAGCCCTGACTCATGCACACCTCTCCAGCCCCCACCTTGGAGGGTGTTGGGAGCCTCCTGACCTGGGAGGAAGCTGTGAGCAGCTGTTGGCCCCCTTGAGCTTGGGCACACAGCTCACCTGGTCCCTCTGTCCTGCTGCAGGAGGTGGAGGAGGATGATCCGGTTCCCGAGATCCGCAGGGATCACTTTGAGGAGGCCATGCGCTTTGCTCGCCGCTCTGTCAGTGACAATGACATCAGGAAATACGAGATGTTTGCACAGACCCTACAGCAGAGCCGTGGCTTTGGCAGCTTCAGGTACCTGTGGAGTGTGAGGGGTGGGCAGTGTGGCTCAGCCAGCCTCTGAGCACTCCACTGGGGCAGCTTTCTGATGGGTTCTGGGCAACAAAACACTTTTGCACTGCACATTGCCGTTCAACCTAGTGCATTGAGCACCACACAGTGTGGCAGGTGTAGGCTGCAGGTTGGTTGTAGATGCTCTGTTTGTGCTCCTGAAGTCCCCTTTTTCCTTTAACTCAAGTGACAGCCAGCAGCCATGAGCCCTTTGACCTTGCCTAAGCCTTCATCCCATTCCTTCTTGCCCATCCTAATTGTCACTGAGGGTTGGTGCAGAGGGAGGGGATGGTGCTGAGCTGCAGGGAGGCTTTTGAACAGCATCTCTTCTCTCCTGTCCTGCACTGCTGCATGCAGGTTCCCATCAGGCAACCAAGGCGGCGCTGGTCCGAGCCAAGGCACAGGAGGTGGCAGCGGGGGCAACGTGTACAGCGAAGACAATGACGACGATCTCTACGGTTAACTCGCTGTCCTCGGTGGACCAAACTCCACATCAGGCCACGTTGTACAGGGAAAAATCCAATGTTCAGTGGACTCTTGGCTTCTTCATTCCTCAGTCAGAACAGTGTAGCTGCACGTCAGACTTTGTACAGGGAATGTTTTCTGCAAACAGAAATCCAGAGCGGTGTTCAGTTGGGAGGCAGACAGTGAATTAACAAGGAGGGGAACTGACTTAATTTCTGAGAAATTTCTGTTCTAGTTTATGTGGCAGAATCAGCAGCTTTAGCAAGGGTACAACGCTAGCCTGTATTAAAGAAAAACAAAACCCCACAAAAATAATAAAAAAAATTAATAAAAATCCCACAAAACTCTAGCAAGGTCCTGGCAGTTCCTTTGTGTGGTGCTGGCGCTGTCTGTACCTGTGTCTCTGGTGCTGTGTGAGCACTGCTTGCTCTGGTGGAGCCCATCTGTGTGTGTGTTCCCCTGCTGTGGACAAGGCTGCTCTCCGTGCTTAACACCTCTTAGCTCTGTTAATGGAAGAAATGGGTTTGGCAGTGTCTCTGCCCTGCCCTGCCCTTGCTTGGCAGGAAGAGCCTGGCAGCAGGTACCTGCTGTTGCTTTTCCAAGGCTGGCCATGAGCTGTCAGATTTCTTGCTGCTGTGGCTCTGCAGCAAAGAACCTCTCCAACAAGCCCTGTCTCATCCAGGCATGAGAAGCACTTGAGGTGTCTCTGGGGCTATGGCACAGTGTGACACCACTGTGGTTGGGGAGGGAGGACCTTCAACATATTCCATGTATCCCAGTTTCTGATGCTTGTCTTGGATCTCTGGTGGAAAGCTGGCCTTGTATTGTGACTCAGACTCAGTAATTGAGTTCTGAGCATGGCTTTTCTTCACCTGTTCTGTCTCCCTGCCTTGCTGCTTCCTTTGTTTTCCCTTCTGTGAACTGAAAAATGTGCTACTGCTGTACTTAGTTGTTTTATGTCAGGGAAGCCCTGGGTCCTAGGGAGCAGGAGCAGGACAAGAGGCTGGACATGGGTGAGCCCTCAACCTGGGGGGAGCAGTGGCAGTAGAATGTCCAGGGCAGCTCTTAGAGAATGCAGGAACTGAGGGTTTCTGGAAGGAGGGTAAAACACAGTTTGTGTTGTAGAGTGTTTCCCCGGACCTTTGGGGCTTGGCCATGAGGAGGAGGGCAGGAGCTGTGGGGCTGGGCTGTGGGGTTTCTGCCCCAAAGTCTTGAGGGCTCCATCAAGCCATCTGTATTTAAGGGGAGAGGATTTAATGGCAGAAGGAGAGAACTGAGTGTGAGAAGGGCTTGTGTGGAGCCATGGGGATAAGCACAATGAAATAGGGAACGCTGTGTTTAAATAGCACAAGCCCCTGTGGAGGAGGAGGTGGTGCAGGCCCCGGGGGCCCAGGCTGGCAGCTCACCTGTGCTGTCCTATTTGGGAGCTGTCTGCTGGCACCACTGTCCCTGTCCTCACACCACCTCTGCCGGGGAAATCTTTGCTCCTGCTGGCTCTGGTGGGGGCACTTCTGGCAGTAGGGTTGAGGCTGGGGGGGGCTGGTGCTTCCCATGCCTCTCTCCATTCTGTTTTTGGGTTAAACATTACCTTTCTGCTCTAGGGTTGATTGTCTTCCCTGAGCTCTGCAGGGACAGCAATACCAGCTTTGCTTTGGCCACATGGACACAGACCCAGGTGCTTTCTGCCACCTGGGAAAGGAGATCTCCAGGACTCCCCAAAGTCTTCCACAGCTTGGACAGTGGGTTCTTCCTCCCTGCCAGTGTAAGAACATCACCACCCAGCAAGCTGAGGGGCAGATCCATCCTGCCATCATTGTCTGCTGTGGAGGCTGGGCCAAGGAAGCCATAGGATGGTGGGGTGTGTGCCCCAACTCCTGGCAGCCCAAATCTTCCCCACCTCTCTTAGTTGCAAATGCTAATTGAATCCAGCAGAGGGGCTGGAAAACCTCCTTTCTTCCTTGCCATCTGTGGGACATGGCTCCCGATGAGGGGACAGCACCTACAGGATTTTCCTATTCCTGTTCTGAGGTTCTGTGTAAACCTGGTGGGAGGGCTGAGCGTGTCCTCCAGATCAGCGCTCACAGCCCTGTGAACCTCAGCAGCCCCAGGTGAGCAGTTGGTATCAAGGACTGGGGTTGGCCCCAGCCCTGCCCCTTCAGCAGAGCCCCCAGTCGGTCACTGCCAGAGCAAGAGCCTTTCTTCAGCGCCCTCCTCCCTTGCCCAGATCCCTGCTGGGGGGCCTGGGCAGCTCCCTGAAGTGTTGGAGGGAGGAAGATGCTGTTGGCTCAGGTGTGCCCTGGAGGGTGTAGCATTAATGAGGGGGAAGCTGAGGGCATCCCCTTCCTTTTTTGACAGGATCAGCACCTCCCTGTGCCCACTTGGGCTCCAGTCATGGCCCCAGAGCCCCTTCACCCCAACCAGGCCCCATTGGGGACCATTGGCTTAATGGGAACCACAGTCCAGCCACGCTTGATGCAGGATGGAAATCCTCTCTCAGGCCATGGTGGTGGGGTTAGAGACTGGTCCCTGATCCAGGGGAGTGGGACCCTCCTGCACCATCCCAAAACCCTCAGCCCAGCAGGTGCTCTGATCAGCAGGAGGCCACAAGTGACTGCTCTTCAGCAGGTACCCATCCAGCTCCAGGCAGGCATGGATGTGCTATGGGCATCTCTGCTCTATTGGCGTCACTGGCCCCCAGGACATCCCTTCCACTTGAGCCCCCCAGGCCATGTGCTTCCTCTCCCCATGGCTATCCTTGTCCCAAGGACATCCCTCTTCCATGAGCGTCCCCTGCACTGTGAATGTGTCCTCCCCACTGACATTTCCTACCCCATGTGTATCGCTTCCCTATGGATGTTCCTTCTCCAAGGGCTTCCCTTCCTGTGGAAGTTTGAACCCAGCTGGCAAATCAGAACCACTCTGCTCATTCACACCTCACATGGCACAGCCCCCTGGCTGATACCCTGGGCATGGTGTTCTATGGCATGGAATATTCCTTTGGGCAGTTTGGGTCAGCTCTCCTGACCATGCTCCCTCCTGGCTTCTTGTGCACCTGCTCAATGGCAGAGCACAGGACACCGAAAAGTTCCTTTGTCCCTCCAGAAATATGGATGAGTTCTGCCATGTAGCTCCATGACTTTAGGGTGCATTGTGAGGGATAGAGGATAGAGGCAGGGCCCTTCTGGTCCTGGTCATTGGATTTCCCACTCACTTCTTGTAGAAATGGAATCACAGAACACCCTGAGCTGGAATGGGACCATCGTGACCATTGAGTCAAACTCCTGGGAGCATTGTCCAAACACTTCTTGTACTCTGTCAGGCTTGGTGCTGTGATTACTTCCCTGGGGAGCAGTTCCAGTGCCCATCAACCCCTCTTGGTGAAAAACCTTTTCAGCCTAAATCTCTCCTGACACAGCTTCACGCTTGCCATAGGATCAGGAATACTATACCCTTTGACCCTGCCTGGGAAACTACCCACTGGAGACTGGGCAGCAAATGCTCTGAAAGAACTCTCATTTGTGATTGTTTTCCTTTGCAATTCCCATGTCTGTGTCTCTATGGTCAGGTAGGTTTTCCTTCCCACATTCTTGTGTCCTCTCCTTATTCTCACAGATGAAACCACCAGGTACCCCTATCTCCTTCCTCTTCCCTAAAAGGATTTCTGCTGTTACCAGCCTGGGGGAATGGAGGAATTCTTTGGAATCCTTTCTAAAGAAGGAAGGCAGGAAGGAATTACAGACATGGATGCCCCATCCTTAGCAATGTTCAAGGCCAGACTGAAGCAGCCTGGTCTAGTGGAAGGTGTCCCAGTTCATGGCAGGGAGCTTGGAATGAGATGAGCTTTAAGATCCCTTCCAACCTAAACCTTTCTATGACAGATTCTGTGAAAGAAGGGAGATGTAAGAAAATGTTTCTGCCATAGTTTGACTCTCCAAGGAAAAAGGCCAAAGGTGCAATTATGAACAGTTCCCAACAGATGGCTCCCGAAATACAGAGGGAATGCCAGTACTGAGTGCTTGTATCAGATTTGTCTCACAAATGGAGATTCTGTTGTACCAATGGATCCATGGGCTGAGGCCAGTTGTGTGAGGCTCAGCCAGGCCAGGTGCTGGGTCCTGCCCTTGGGTCACAAGAGCTCCCTGCAGCTCCAGGCTGGGACAGAGTGGCTGGAAAGCTGCCCAGTGGGAAAGGCCCTGGGGGTGCTGGTCAACAGTGGCTGAACATGAGCCAGTGTGTGCCCAGGTGGCCAAGAAGGCCAAGGACATCCTGAATGTATCAGCAATGATGTGGCCAGCAGGACCAGAGCAGTGACCATCCCCTTGTGCTGGGCACTGATGAGGCCACACTCCAAGTGCTGGGCTCCTCACAAAAATCTGAGGAACAGTCTGGAGCACAAGTCCTGTGAGGTACCACTGAGGGAGCTGGGGGTGTTTACCCTGGAGAAAAGCAGACTCAGGGAGGACCTGATTACTCTCTACAGTGACCTGAAAGGAGGATGTAGACAGCCTCTTGTTGCAGTCTGCAACCTCAGGATCTCATCCAGGGAAGCAGCAGGGTTCTGGGGACCAGCATCAAACACTAACGAGATGGGCTCCCGTTCATGAAACCATTTATTTATTCAGCATGGGAACAAAGTCAGGTCCAGAAGAGAGAGCCCCGAACAGAGGCAGAGCAGGGGTTTTTGAGGGACAGAACCGAGGGTTTACACCTTTGAGGGTGGAGTTCAGGGTCAGGGACCATTAGAAACACAACAAGGGAGAACCCCCCAGGGACTCAAACCCAATCAGAACTCCTGGGCCGCCCTTCACAAGAGGTTTGGGGTGGAACAATGTAACTCTTTGTCTCCCTGAGGCCGCTGCCACAGCCTCTTCTCCCAAATAGCAAGCAACAGGACATGAGGAAATAGCCTCAAGTTGTGCCAGTAGAGGTTTAAGTTGGATGTTAGAAAAAATTTCTTCATGGAAGGTGTTGTCAAGCATTGAAGAAGGCTGCCATGGCCATGGTGCATCCCTGTGGGTATTTAAAAGATGTGTATAATCGAATCACAGAATGTTTAGGTTGGAAAAGACCTCTAAGGTCACCAAGCCAAACAATTCACCCAGCACTGCCAAGTCCACCACTAAATCATGTTTCTCCATGTTGCTAAGCATCTTGGAAACTTTGAGGAATGGTGTAGATGTGGCAGAGACACCTTTAAGCCACTACTACAAAGACCAACTCACCCAGGCCCCATGGAGGATCAACGTCACCACAGGGGACACACACCAAGCAAGGTGCTCCTGCAAGCACATGCATGGGAATTTTGAGTGCAAACAAAACAGCTTTGTGACCAGAAACTATTACACTAATACAGCAACTGCTTATAACAAACCTGGTCCAACAGGCTCTGCTCAGATCTATTGTTACTCCATCCTCTGGGCCCATGTTGGGCAGCGGAAAGGACTGTTGAGATTTCACTGAGTGTAGCCACTCACTCATTCTTCCCTCTTTATACTCTGGGCATGGTGTTCTATGTCATGGAATGTCCCTTTGAGCAGTTTGGGTCAGCTCTCCAGGCCATGCTCCCTCCTGGTGTCTTGTGCACCTGCTCAGTGGCAGAGCAGTGCTTGGGGGAGGTAAGCACTGCTGAGCAACAGCTGAGACAGCAGTGTGTTACCAACACTGTTCTCATACTGAATCCAAATAACAGCACTGAAACAGCTACTAGGGAGAAAATGCTGAACCGACTGAAACCACCGCTCATTCCACACTATTTATGTCATGCCAGGTCCCCTGTTCCCAATACCCCACCACTGTCTTTTAATATCATTCTTTTGATGCCTTCCAGTACCTGAAGAGAGCCTTTAAGAAGGATGAGGAGAAGTTTTTGATAAGAGCATGTAGTGACAGGACAAAGAGAAATGGCTTCTAAGTGAAAGAGGCAAGGTTTAGACTGGATATCAGGAAGAAATTCTTTACTGGCAGGGTGTGAAGGTTACAGGTTGCCCTGAAAATCTGTGAATGCCCCAGCACTGGAAGTGTTCAAGGCCAGGTTTGTTGACCTTTGAGCAACCTGGTCTAGTGGAAGGTGTCCCTGCCCACTGCAGGGGGTTAGAATGAGGTGAGCTTCAAGATCCCTTCCAACCCAAACCACTCTTTGATTCTGTGATGACATTCCCCCTGTTTATGGACCACCCCTATAAAAGTCCCTTGAGGTTGTTTAGTCCATGACCTTGGACTTCATCTGTCCTAAGAGTCGTTCAGGGCAGGGAAGATGGTGCATGGTGGTGTTACATGTAGAAACCAGTTATGATGCCACCACTGCTGGGCTTGTCTGGTTTCACCAAAGCTCATCCTTCATTAATATGGCAATCAAAGGAGAGTTGCGTTCAGATCCCCAAATTTAGAGAGGCAAGGTGCCCAGTGATGGTGATGGGCATATAGTGGCCATGGAAACTATGTGCAGTGCTGTGTAGTAATTAACATCATCCAGTTTAATTTATTGACTATTCTCACCCAAAACCAAACCCTCTTGAGCCACACACTGAACTCAAAAGATGGGCACAAGGCCCATGGGTTTCACTCTCATCTCCTGTCCCTGTGCACTGCTCCTGGTGGGAGCACTGTGCAAACATTGCCCGGCATCAGCAGGACTTCCCATGGGTGCCAGTAATGCCTCTGACTCTCACCCTGCCCCAGGGTCCTTCTGAGAAGAGATGGGCACTGCTCTCTCCAGCCTCCCCCTGCAGCTCTTCACTGACCATTCCACTGTCCATATTAGCCACATCCAAGAGCCCCTCATTAGCACTGCTCCCAAGGCAATGTGGTCAGTACAACTGAGGCCATGCATGAGAGGAGCAGTCATTCTGTAACCAACCAGGTCATCTATTCATTCCCTTCCTCTTCCTCAAGCCCAAAGGTGCTGTGCACCAAGTACCAGAAGAAATACATTTTTTCTTCCTCTCCCTGCCAGCCCCAAGGGTGCCTAGCCAGGGTAGTGATGGCAATGACCCTCCCATCAAAAAACACCACAAGAAAGTGTATTTTTCAAAATATTTCTTTATTTCTCTCAATACTGACATTACAAAAAAAAAAAAAAAAAAAAAAAGAAAAAAGGAAAAAAAAAAAAGAAAATTACAAAAAACCCCACTATAAAACATTCAGGTCTCGTTGAAACCGAGAAAAACAAATCAGCTTGCATCTGCGTGCTGGCCTGTCTTCTCGCTCATGGTGTCCACCACATTTCTCCACACTGAACTCCACAGGGACCAGTGGAGGGAACAGTGGCCTCCCCTCGCTGGCCAAAGCGGGTGATTGATTCAGCAGCGCCTCACAGGTCTCCTTGCCCCACAGGGTAACACTGTACAGCTGTGCCCCCAGCCCCACAGACACCCCACACACAGCCCCCCCACCCCAAGGGACCCCCTGCTTCAAGTCAGTACATTTTTTTTTTAAGGAATTTAAAAAAAAAAAAAGATTCCTGGGGCAGGGGGGACTATTTTGGCAGGGGTTTTCTTGGCAGTGCTGTGGTGAAAGAGGAGCTGTACACAGCCAGGTCGAATGCGCCTCCCGCTCCATTGCAGCCCTTTCCTGGGAAAAAAAATGGCATGAGGCAGAGTGGGCTGAGAAAGGTAAGAAATATAAAAATTCTCCTGATGGAAATCCAAAGATTTTAAAAAAATACAGTATTTGAAAACAGAGCCACTAAACAGACTGCCTCATGCACCTCCCAGCTCCGCCCTGATGTCCAGAAACACCTCCTGAATTAATTGTCCCTGTAGAAAAATATATACACACGCCTCTCTCTTCTTATTAGAATCCCTAATTTGACCTGAAACACTAGTGAAACCCACAGCTCTGCTCACGCTTGGCTCTGCTTTTGCACCCAGATTAGTGCTACACGCACACACAACCCCACTCCGGGGTTTGCTGTTCGTGTGGCTGAATCATCCCCCTTTCAAAAAAAGCCTGGGTGCGTCAGGCCAGTATCCCCAATACAGGCAGAGAAAAACCCTTACGAAGTTTATCTAATGAGCTCTATATATATATGTATTTAAAAAATAAAAGCAGCAATGCAAACTCAACACATCTGAAAAAAGAAAGCTCCACCCTGGGCTTTCCCCCCTCCTCCTGCTGGCTGGGGCCCTGTGCGCGCAGCAGGTGCAGGCAAGTGCTGCCCACGGGCACTGGGGACATCCCTGGGCAGGGGCAGGAGGCTGGATGGACCATCCCCATGTGCTCCGTTGTTTGGCACAGCCGAGGCTTGGTGTAGGCTTGGCACAGGAGAGTGGACCACGGTTGGACTTGGTACCGTGGCCCCAGGTGAGAAATTGTCCAGCTACTGGGGGGGCCACCGCAGGCAGGAGTGATCGGCACCACGGTACAGCCGGGACCCCAAACAGCAGCAAGTATCAAAGAGGGGAAGAGAAAAACCAGCAGCGGGGATGCCAGATCCTGTGGAGTCCTATTTACACAGCGCTGGACCCCGACAAGTCCAGCTTCTTGTGGGAAGAGTGGCCTGAAAAGCAGGTGACATAAAAAACCCACAACACGACGCACCTCCCTGGGCAAAGGGCCCATGGCTCTCGCTCCTGCGAGGCAAAAAAAAGTGGACGTCTGGGGAGAAAGAAAAGGTTTGGCAGCTGGGAGAGCTGTGGTAGACAGGAGTCTCCCCATTGGTGGAGTAAAAAACCAGCCAAGAAGGTTGGATGGGAGTGGGTCGGATGGGTTTTTTGGGGGAGAAGTAGTGTGAGGGGTGGGTTGTTTTTTGTTTTTTTTGCATTTAAAAGTGCTGTGGCACCTTGGCTCTGTGCAGGCCAGGTGCTGTGGCACATGCATTTGGAGTATTGCTGCTTTGGAGGAGAGTCCCTGGGCTCTAGGAGCATGGGAGGTGCTGCTTGAGGATCTGTCTTGTCTGGGGAGCTATTCTGTCCGGGAAGCGGATTTTGAACTCCACGATCAAGTCTCCTCGCTGGCTGGGGGCCTTGGGGAAGGGCAGCCCCTCCCCACGTAGTCTCTTCACTGTCCCTGGCTTGATGATGTCGTTGCAGGGAAGCGGGATCACCCGTCCATCAATGGTGGGAATGTTCACGGTGCAGCCGCACAAGGCCTGAGGGAGCAAGAGGGAACAGGCCATCAGATGGGATTGATGCCCCAAAGTATCCCGACAGCCACACCCTGTCCCCCCACTGGCTGCTCCCCTGACTGAACCGCCCAGCTCCCTCTGGATGCTGCCCAAGAGCATTGGGTGATGCTCACCACGCAAGCACAGTTCTCTGCTGGCACCAGCCTGGTCCAACCATCATGAACTGGGCTGCAGGAGGTGTGCAGGAGAGAAGCACCTCAGGAGAGGGGTGCCCCAGCTCTCATGGGGGGGAAGGACTCCCCTCCCCACCTCCTGGGCTGCCCAGAAGGCACCACCAGCAAGCACCCAGACACCCACAGCAACAGCACAGGCTAAATTTAGCCCCTTTCCAGTCTCATCGCCCAGCCTCAGGCAGCCGAAAATCCAGCTGAGATCATGGGATGTTGCCACAGCCCATCAGCTGTCACCCTCCAGAGCACGGCAGCTCTGGCCGGTGCTGGGGTTATCTATAGCACAGCCCATGTCCCATGTCCCATCCCCGTCACCGACAGCCCCCACAAGACTGCACCAACATGGGACAACGGTGTGGCTGCGGCATTGAGCTTCCCCGGGAGCTGGGGTGCTGCAGGGGCTGGTTCCCATCTCCCATCCCATTGCACAGCCAGGAGCCGGGGTGGGGGTGCCACCCTGCTGTACCCCAGCCCCCGGCAGCAGCCGCACACCGGCCTGCATTGGCGAGCCACGTGACGCGGGAATGCAGCATGAAAATCCTTGTGTCCTTAAATAACTCAGACAGCTCTGTCGTACATGTGGGCAGGATCGTCTCCAGGCTTTCAGCAAGGGCTGAGAGAGAGGACTGCGGAACGATGCTTCTGGAAGGGGGTGGGGGCTGGGGGACTGCTGAGCTATAGCCTCAAGCTTCCATGTGGGGGCTGGCACAGGTTTGCCCCTCTGAACTGGGTCCTGGGGGCCCCAGCCCCCCCAAGACACCCTGCAAGGGGGGTGGAGAAAGATGCAATTGCTGTTTCTGGGGTAGGTTTTCTCCCCAGGAAAAGCCTCCAAAGGCAGAGCAGCAACAGGCACAGGAGAAACATCTCCTGCTGGCTGCTGGCTCTGAGATGATGGATGGGGCTTCTACAGTGGAATCAAGGCTTTGAACCAGAGGGTTTACAGTGGGATCTGTGCCAGCGCTGGTTTGGGATCTCTTGAGTGGAGAATAGGGGAGAAGGTCCTGTCTCCTTTGCCTGGCTTATCTGCACTGGCCTCCTCCTGGAGAGGGCGTACTCCAGGGACGAAGTCTTCAGTCTACAGGAGGATGCTTTGTGTGAGCACCAGGTGCTTGGCTGATCTCCAGCAGGCTGGGAGGAAAACAGGACAATCTCCCCACATCAAGGAGTTCATGCTGTGCATTCAGGCAAGGATGCCAAAGCCCTCCTGCTTGCTGGTGCCCAGTGCACTGTGCCATGGCTGCATGTGCCCACGTATGCCAAGAAAGGACACCTCCAGCCACAAAACAGAAAGGAGAACAAGAACTCCCTGCGGGAACACGTGGATGGGGAAAGCAGGCAGAGATGTGAGCAGAAGCGGGCGGTAACAGCGAAGGCAGACAGGATCTTAATGTTTCCTTCCCAGAGCCAAGACGCAAGAATCCAAGGCGATCGCTCCTCCGCCGTATGTCCCTGTTTTTCATTCTTCTTGCTCAACTTTGCTGGCATTTGGGAAAACGGTTGCTGAAGTAACACCAGTAACCGCAGGAGCTACCCCGCATCCTAGAAAGAAGCTTGGTTTATCCCTGGGGATGAAATCACCCTGGGTTTGAGTGCTCTGCTGTGCGAGCAGAGCTTTATCTAGGTCACCAGTGGGTCCTCCTCCGCTCGCAGCAAAGCCGCCGGGGAGGGCGTCACCATCGGCCGCGTCCCAGCCAGGATGAGCCGAGGCGTGGATGCTTCGAGGAAGGTGACGCCAGGTAAAGGATGCAAAGCGGGATGATGCTGAGGGCAGGCATTAGGCAGCAGCCAGGAGGGCACGACGCCCTGCTGGCAGCGCTGCCTCCCGGCAGAGGCGGCTGCTGGTGGAGCTGTGAGTCTCCTCCCTCCTGCAGCTCCCTGCTGTGGCACACGCCTCTGATTTTAGGAAGGAAGAGAACGAATCCCTGGAAAAGCACTCCTACATATGTGATTCTGCAGCAGACAGGTGGCAAAAAGCCTGCACTGCCCTGGCCAGGCACCCAGCAGGGCTGGGACTCAAGGGCTGGGAGGGTCCTCCAGCACCCATCACCTGCCAGCTTTCCTGATTGCACTGTGTTCTCCCATGGCTGTGGCAGAGACTAAAATTCAGGCTAGAAAAGGCAGCCTTGCAAGGCAGAAGGTGCAAGGAGAAACCCAAGGCTACAGCCAGAGGCTGAGGACATGGAGAAGTTGTGCTCTGTCACATACTAAGGTGGTAGCATACAGAACTGGAGAGCTCCCAGCATCTGCTCATGCTCCAGAGCACTTAGGAACTTCTTTTCTTGGAAGACAAATGCAGCAGAGTATCACACTGCCCTGGCAAGCAGCACGCTGGGGATGACAGCCAGACCAGTATCCCCATGAGGATGCCCAGTATGTTGGGTTTGTGCTGGGGGAGATCAGAGACCAGATATTCCATCTGAAAGAGATGAGGGATTTGCCTGCACCATCAATTTTCCACTTTGTGTCTGCATTGTGCAAGCCCACTGGCAGCATGGAAGCCTCGCTCACAGAGCTCACAGGTGTCCAACACTTCTGGTGCAACAGCATGTGGAGCTGGAGACTGTTTCTCCAGTTGCTGTGCAAAAGTCAGCTCCAGGCAAGAATCCCTCAAGCCTGAGCAGTGCACAAACCTGGGCTAACATGGTCTGGGCATCAGCACAGCCAGGTCAGGGTTAACTTTACAGATAAGAGGAATGAACAGAAGGAAATAGCTGAGATATGGCATGCACAGCTCCATAAATAAGGCAGTCTCTCCTGAGTATTTCTGGATCAGCTAGGAGAACCAGCTACTGCAGGAGTAAACCTCTGTACCCTGCACTGTGAGGGAAACTCCACTCCTGAGTCTGCAAGTTAAGTGGAGCTGAGTTTCCTTCAGGAGTGCCCTGCTCTGCCTGGCCCGCATGCTTTTTGTCCCCAGTACACCCCGTCACAGCCCGAGCTGGGATGCAGAGCCATCACAGAGCTCTCCTGACTTCCTGGCACATTTCACAAGATCACGTTTTCCTACCTCAGGTCTTGCCCATTGAGCTTATTTCTATTAAGTGCATTTGAGAATATAAATCTGCCTTCAGGAAGGAAAAAAAAAAAAATCAGCTCATTAAGAAGACAGACAGCGTCTACCGTCTGAAAGGAACAGCAAATGGCAGCTGCCAAAAATGTCAATGTTAAATGCAGCTGCCAGCTGGGATTTATTAAAAGGTAGTTTTACAGCAGCAGTGGCGAACAGCACATCTTGTACTGAGATAATCTCCTTCCTCTCCCACCTTTGTGCAGACTGCTGGATGATCTGATGCATCCATTTAGCCCTGCCACGACCTCCAGGACTGGCAGCCTGGAATTGCTGAGTTTTACTCATTGCCTGGGTATTTAATTTGTTTGGTTGCTTATCTAGGAAAGCCAGAAGTAATGAAAACAGCTATAGCACTGCTCAGTGAGAGCAAGGGATCACTTTTCTCCATGTGATCCTGTTCTCTGCCCATGGGAAGAGGCACCTGGTGCAACTCCATGCAGTAACTAAGCCACAGCGGGCTCAGTTACAAGAAAAACAGGAATCAGACTGATGCCACCCAACCTGGGTTTCCTTTGCTCCCACAAAGGATGTGGCCTTCACTCCACATGTGAATACCCTATGCTAAAATAGGAAAACAAAACATATGGAGAAGGGAGAAAATGGATAAATACCACCTGAATTGTCTCAAGAAGTGAGACGTGTTCAGCAGAGACCGCAGTGTCAGTGTCCCACACCTGGCATGGAAGTCAAGCACCTCCGAAGTCTAGGCCAAGCTGGCTTCTGCAGCCCCTTTCTTGTGACCTACCTGGTCTTTCTTATCTAGAGCAGGAGAAGGACTGACTCCTATATTGGCCCCAAATGCCAGGAACCAGTGTCACCTCACATCCCATGGGATTTACCACCCGTACCCACCTCTTTAAGACTGATGTTTGCCGTGTAGATCACGTTTGTCCCATCCCTCTTGAAGTGCGAGTGAGGCTTGTCCTTGAGGATGAAGACAATGTCTGCAGGGATGTTGTCTGGAGTGGCATCCCCTTCTTTGGGGAATGTGATTTTGGTTCCCTCCTTCCAACCCCGTTTGATGACAATGTTTAGGATCTTGTCCTCAGTCCGCATGGTCCGGCCATCAGCGTTGAGCCTTCTGCGAGTGATCTTCATCCTCTTGGTGGATCCGTGGTAGATCTCTTCCAGGGACACCTTGAGCTCATGGATGACAGGTGGGTCTTGGACCTTCCTCCGTGTGTGCAGGGACTCCTGGTGCCGTCGGTGAACCCCATTAATGCCATTGAAGCCAAACCGGCCGAAGGCACTGAAAGGGTCATCGTCATCATCCATATCCATGTCTTCCTGGTCAAAGCCATTGAACATCCGGGAGCGGCTGCTGGCGAAGAAGATGTCGAAAGGGTTGGAGCCTCCAAAGAAGGAAGCAAAGGTGGCATGGGGATCTCCATGGAAAGTGTAGTGGAAGGTGTTCCCTGAGCCACCTGAAGAGCCACCTCCAGTTTTGAGACCTGGAAGAGAAGGGGGAAGAGGAGACATGAATACTCCCTATGGGGGAATGCTCTGCAAAGACTGCACTGCCCAGGTGGGAGAATGCCACCTCCAGGCAGTCCTTCCACCCTCTCCTGAGTGTGCAGATCACCCCTCCAGCCCAAACACCATGAAGGTACCATCTCTACCCATGACACACAATCCTACCCCTACACCCTGCAAGCTCAGAATCCATTCAGGTTTTGCTCCCTCTATCCTTACTGAAGCACATTTTTGATTCTCCCCTCCCAATTCACCTAATTTTAATTTAAAACATACCCTGATCAGCCCATCTCCATTTTCCCTATGAACAGGCTCCTTCCTGTCCCAATAGCCTTGTCTCTGAGACTGGATATTAGGAAAAATTTCTTCACAGAAATGTTGGTCAGGCATTGGAACAGGCTGCCTAGGGAAGTGATAGAGTCACCATTCTTGGAAGTGTTCAAAAGGCACAAGAAATGGCACTTAGAGACACGGGTTAGTGATGAACATGGCAGTGCTTCATCTTAGTGATCTTCTCCACCCTCAGTGATTCTATGGGCAGGTAGAGGTGAGAGGTTGGCATGCAGCTACCTGCACATTGGCTGTATAAAATGCCAGGTAAGCTCCAGGTTTGGATCATTTGGAAACCTCTCCCATGGGAAACTCCTCTACCAGGTCCCAGGCTGAGCCTGACGTCACTGCAACTCATCCCAAGTCCCAAGGAGTCAAGGCACATGACAAGTGCCCCCCAAAGAGGTCACACATACTCTGCAAGGCTATTTTTGACCAGGAGGGCTGGGAAGGGTTAAGCCAAGCCTAGCTCAGGGACTATTTTCAGGGCACACCAGTGACAGTTAAGGACTATTTCTGACAGGCTGTCCTTTGTCCCAGCCCCCCACACCCCTTCCACAGCAGGACAAGTTTGGGGGGTCTCTTCTGTGCGTTGAAGTCAGTATTCTGGGTGAGTTGAAAGGGCTTTCCTGCTTCACCTTGCCTACACAGCATGTGGGACCCTGAAGCTTCTCAAAATGCTGATCTTCATTGCCCAAAAAAAATGGGAAACAAAAGAAGGGAAGGTCACGGAACATGAGAGGTTCAACACTGATGGGACATGGGGGAAGATGGTCTTTAACTAGATGGGGCAGCAAGGGAGCTCTTATCCTCTTCTTTAACTCACTCTTATTTTAGATGCCTGCAGGCGACAGGGATTTTGCCAAATCCCCAGTGAGCCCCAGTACAGCCAGGAGGTTTCACCTTTAATCCCATGACGCCAGCCTGAGCAGGGTCCAATTTCATTGAGGCCTCCTGGGAAAAGCTGGTTTCCCACTTGAGAGAGTCTCTTCTCATTTTACAGGGCAGCAAATCACTGTGCCCGGTGCATCCATTACAGCCCTGACATAACTAAAGGGTCAACAATTAACCCACTGCTGCTTAATCCTGCCGGAGGCTTGTGAGGGGATGCACCTGCCCAAGAGAGGAGCTGCCTCTTTCACCCAGCAGCCTGCTCCTGCCAGACCTCCTGCTCTTTTAAGCACCCAAGTTCTGGGCTGATTAATGCAGATGCTATTCGGCACTCTCCTCGAATGGGGTTGCACTCTTCCATCATCGACTAATAAGGCTGCCTGCGTTGGAGTGGCTCTCCTCCTCCTCCTCCTCCATGCCAACCACCAGACAACAGCAGCCGCTTGGTTTCAAAACAAGGGCCTATTACTTAAATTGGGAAAAGCTTTGAATCCCGTAGGTCAGCCTGTACCAGGGAGGACAGTGGGACCAGTGCCCAACTGCAGGGGAAATGTGGGCAGAAGCAGTACATCTCTGCTGCGTTATTTAGGTCATTTAAAGAGTTGCTAATGGATTACCCCAGGTACAACCCAGGAAATGAACTCCTTCCAGTCCTCAGCTGGCACCCACAGTTTTGGGGCAGCGGGCAGGGGGAGCCCAGCCACCCCAGGAAGCAAGGTGACAAATTGCTGGAAAAGTGAAGCAACCTGGGGAGGAACAGGATGGGAGGTAATTTCTGAGACCCCTGGAGCCTTCACTTTCTCTGATTCTTTGGCAACCAGTCCCATTTCAGGAGTCGGCATGAAACAATGAAACACCTCTGTGTGAAAACCCTCCCTCACCTCTAAAACTGATTTGGACCCCACATCCGTGCCTCTCAGTGGGCAGTGCTTATCCCCTTACCTTCCTCCCCATACTGGTCATACACGGCTCGTTTCTTGGGGTCACTCAGGACATCATAAGCCTCCGCAATCTCCTTGAACTTCTCCTCAGCATTGGGGTCTTTATTCTTATCGGGGTGATATTTCAGGGCCATTTTCCGATATGCTTTCTTGATTTCATCTTCATTGGCGCCACTCTGGATGCCCAAAATCTTGTAATAGTCCTTCCCCATGACGGCGACGCTGCCGGGAGCCGAGTACTTATTCCTGAAAAGAGAAAGACAGCTCTTCGTAAGGTGAATAACACACAGGGGCAGTCGGGGATGGGACTGGCACACACTTATCGCGGAGCCGATGCTCCCTGTGTCCCACAGGCCAGCAGCACCAGAGCCGGCTGAAGTCCACGCTTCCCAACAGAGGTCAGAGCCCCGGTGTCAGAATGTATCCCAGCTCTGTTTTTATCCCGCTGAGCCCTACGGCTGGGATGGACAGACTCATCTCTGAGGCTAAGAGGGAGAGAGAGCTCAAGTCAGGGCACGGAGCTATTATAGGGGCCACGCCACTGCTAACGTCAGGCCAGGACCACATCCCCCCCTGGCTGAGTCAGGAGGGCTGAGCTATGTCCAAATGTAGCTGCCGGCCTGTGTCCACCCCCCTGCCTGGTTCTCTCCCAGCTGGGGACCTGAGACCCAAGTCAGGGTGATGACAGCAGGTTTTGGAGGCTGAAAGCAGTGGCAGGGACCATGCTGTGCCTTCACCTTAAAGGAACTTCAAACATTTTGTTCCTGAAAGCAATTGGCATTCAGCTGGAGATAAGCGCCTCCGGCTGTCAGAGCCATAATTTGTATTTAGCGGAGAGAGAACAGAGCCGTTAGACAGAAACATCTTGTGATGGTGGGAGGGCTTTTTTCTTTTTCTGTTTTTAAAAAAAACCCAACACTTTCTAGCCTGACTTGCACTCCCTGAGAGCCTCCAACTGGATCTTGCAGTAAGCCAGGAACTCAGGGCTCACTCGCTCCATCGTGCGGGGGCTGAGGCCGTGCCCATGCCTATACTAAGGCATGGAAAACCCAGTGGCTGTAATTCATCCCCCAGTCACTGCTGGAGTTGCAGCCACCCAGGAAGCAGCCAGGGGAGATGGCAGGGCTGCTCCACCAGGCAAAAGCTAACAAGTCCCATACATATGGGTGTTTCCTACTGCTGCTCAACTTTTGGTTATCTGTCAGCAAACTCTTGACACCCCGACCTTTAGGGTCTGACCTAGTCCCTTTCACAGTCAGTGCTGATTCTGCTTCACCCAGGTGCTGCCCTAGAAGACCTGCACCCCACTGCTCACATCCTGCTCCCAGCTACAATCCACATTTCACCCCACCCTTGCTCCAAACACACCTGAGCTGCCTCAGCCCACTGTGCCTCTCCAGCAAATGGATTTTGGCACAGGGTATGAGCCTTGACCCTTTTCTTCCCCATCATACAAGCTACCAGACGGTTCTCCCCATCCTTATTCTATCCATGAGCTCCCACTGGATGTCACAAAGGAACCCCGCAACCAACACATCTCAATCAAGGGTGGCTATGCTCCCCCAGGATCCATGCCTGCGTGTTACTCTAAGCATTTAGCAGTGACACCAAGCATACAACACTTGCCTTGGGCAGTGATCACCTACAAGAGCTTGGAAATTGATCCCACATTTGGCCACCTCCATCCAAACCACCAACTTCTGCTCTTTTTCCTCCAGCCATGGAGGAGAAGCTTTACTGTAGATGGGGAGGGGGGCTAAGGCACACCTGAATGACACAGTGAGGGGAGATGGGGGCATCTGCAAACACTGTACAGCAGCTCAGGCAGCATGGCAAAGGTGGGAGGAGGTCCCTGGGGACATAAAGAGCATCTGACAGCGTCTCCTGTGGCAGGTCCCGGATGCCAGCACATTTCTATACCAGCTCCTGCGTGCAGAGATGCCAGCAGCGCCAAGCCCACGCAGGTTCTGGGGATGCTCTGCCCCCAGCCCACACCCACCTCCCCATTTACCCTCCCTAAGTGGCAGGAGGACTGCAGGAGACCCTGGGGTGAGCAACAGGCAGGAGAACCAAGAGCTATCCTGTCCATTCCCCCCAACAAGGGTCACTCCAACACCCCACTTCCCCACAGCAGCCTCCAGTGGAAGGCAGGGGCTCCCTGAGACAATGATTTGGCCCTGTCTGGATGTTGCCAACCCTCCCACAGCGAGAGCAAGCCAAGCAGTGCTAAAGACAACCCCATCACACCCTAGCTCCAGCAACACAGAGCTGACCAACCTTCAACTATTGCTGCCCAGGGACCACAGTGTCTGGCTCTGCTCCCACACAGCCCAACCTGACAGCACCACTGGGCCAAAATCCCTCACCTGGCCAAAATCCCACAGCGCTTCCCATGAAAACACATACCGTCCTGGCAAAATACTGCCACCACCCACAAGAAGTCTGGTCTTGCCCACTGAGAGGTCTTTGGCCAGGGTGGGGATGCCTAATGAGAATCTCTGACCTGACTGAGGACCCCTTCATTTGGCTGGGCACAGAGAAGGGAATTCCTGTACCAAAATGCATCCCGGCGCCGCAGTTTACCGTGGCAGAGAGGACCAGGTGCTGGCAGGTGACCCGGTGGGTTAAGGCACGCTCCCGAGGTTCAGCTCACATGCACAATGGTGGTAAAACACGACTCTGTCCCCGCAGAGCCTCCCTCCTTCCCTCCCACCTCTCTGGGATCAGCTGTGCCCTGCCACCGATCCTCTCCCCCTTCTGCTCAGTCATCCTCTCCTGACTTCCCATTTAACCCCCTCGGGAGCGGTGGGGGGGTTTCAGGCAGGCAAAGGCATTCCTGCAGTGCCCTCGCAAATCAGATGCCTCCAGATAAGCCACGGCCACCCTGCCTTGGTGAAAACCACAGGCATTCCCCTGCCCTGCCGAGGCAGCCCAGCCTCCATCCTCCTCTTGCAACCACACCAAAAGAAAAAAAATAATTAAATAAAGAATAAATCTTTGTTCCGGCCCCACACATGACATCAGCCCGAGCAACCGCTGGGCGAGTGCGCCAGCTGAATAGCGATCGTTTGACATAATCCCTCCACTCGGCAGTCATCTAAGGGAACAAACCCACCCTGGCAACGGCACAAGGTTTTTTTTTGTTCCATCTCGGGGTGCAAGGTCACCGCGGGATGCCAGGGACAGGCGCTGATCGTTTAACGAGGACACAAGGTCGAGAGGCGGAAACCCACTTACCGAAACTTTACGAACACATTCATAGTCCAAGCTGTCATTTTTAAAGGCTCTAGTTTTATTTTAAACATCGCGGCTGTCCGCAGGCGGCGGCAGGTGGTGTGCGCCCGGCCGGGAGGCGCTGGAGGGCGGGAGGAGGGTGGCGGGGCAAAAGGTGCTGGCTCGTGCCGGGGATGCCGCCGCCGCCGCCAAGGGATGCTCTGCTGGCGAGTCCCCCCCTCCACCTCCTCCGGCACACCCAAAGGGCAGCTCTTCGCCAGCCCGGCAGCCGTGGTTGGCTCTGACCTCGCTCCCAGGATGGCTCCGAAAGGGCTCCTCCGGTCGACGCGGTGCCGCCGGGGAGCTGCCGTCCTTTGTGTGTTTCCCAGCCGCGCACAGAGAGACAGACCGTTCAGTGGAGTCACTCGCCGTGCCGTAATTTTCCTTTTAATTGGTTTCCTGACGCTTTCTTGTTAAACCGACAGATTAAGACACTTCTGCTTAATCCGTCAGCTCCGGCACTCCTCTTCTCCACTGCCGCAAGGCACCCAGCCGCCTGGTACCGTCACGTCCCCCACGCAGCCCCCTCCAAGGAGCGCAGGGAGCTCAGCCAGGAGCCCCCCGGTGTCCCCAGAAACGACTCTGCTGACGCCCAGGGCTGAGAACCCGCCAGGCGAATCGGGTAGGGAGAAAAGTAGGGCGGCGTTGGATATGGAAAAAAGTCACGTTAACCAATGTGCACCTCCCCAGCTTTTCCCGTTCGGATGTATGGGGGTCCCTGTGTCCCCCTCACCGGACGCCGGCACCGGTCCGCCGGCAGAAGGGATCTGAGTGCCGCACTCCTGCCCGGTGTCCGGGGCTCCCCGTGGCGGCAGGGCAGCGGGACGGGGACGGTGCGTCCCCCGAGCCCACGGCGCAAAACCTACTTCTGAGAAGTCACCTTCAGGCACGCCAAAGAAAGCTAATGCCACCGCGTCCCCTCGTCTGTCACTCGCAGGCCACGGAGAGCATCCTCTCCAGAAGCTATACACCGAAACTAGGCAGCCGTACTGGGGATATCACCAGGTAGCTCCTGCATCCCACCCGCGGCAAGCGAAACAGCCGGGCGGGCGAGAGCTCCCGTCCCGCTGTGTCCCCAGGGGCTGGAGTCCCGCCGGGCTCCAAGCCGGGTGGGTTCGGCGGGGCGCGGGTGCCAAGGCAGCGCATACCTCTCGGCGCGGCTCCAGAAGAGCAGGATGGCCGGCATGGTAGCGTATCCCGGGTTCAGTCAAGGAGCTGGTGGGGATCTTGTCGCGCCGGGGCAGGCAGAGCCACCCGTGCCCGTGCTGGATGGCAGCCGCAGGCAACCAGGCAGCAATGTCATGACTACCCGCAATGAATCATCCCCTCCCCGAGCCCCCACACGCACCGCCCGCCTCCCCCTCCCCACCGACAGCCCCACTGGGGTGCCGGCACCTGCGTGGGGACGGGGTTAACCCTCCCCTCGCTGCCTCTGCCAGCACAGCCCCCGCTGCCAGCCCCGCCGGCGGCTGCCTCCTGCGTGGGCACGGATCAGGACCCCCGCTCAGAATTTACCCAGAGAGGGTCCCATATCTCCACAGCCACGAAGTGCTGCCTCCTGCATGGGGATGGTGTCAAGAACCACTTGCCATCACCCCCGACAGGGTTCCCCACTTTCCAGATCTATCTGGTGCTGGCTCTTGGGTGGAGATGGGGTCAAGCCCCTCACAGCGTCTCCCCAAGTAGGTTCCCCTCTTTCCAGCCACACTCGGCTGCTCACAGTTGTGTGGAGATAGGGTCAAACCCCCCATGCTGCCTCCCCATGTAGTCTACCCTATTTCCAGACTCACCAGGATGCTTACAATGGCGTGGGGATGGGGTTAAATCCCCTCGCTACACAGATCGCCACCCCATGCCCCCTGCCCAGCCCCACTGTGGGGCTAAGAACTTCATGGGGTTTATCCCCCTCCCAAGCCCAGAGGCACTTTCCTTTTTAGGGGCTGTCACACACATGGGGGCTCACTCATGCACTGTGCCCCAGTGCACAGACCCACAGGGGTCCAGGAGTGACCCCTTGCCATAATCAAGCCCCACTGGGACCCACTGTCTGCCTCAAGAGAAAAGTGGGTTAACCTTTTCCTCCTGGTCGGCCCTCATAGGAGACTGTCACCTCGACTGGGGACAGGGGTTAACCCCTTCCATGCTGCTCCCTGTTACTGTCACCTGGGTGGGAGGTTACCAGTTTTCTCACCAGCCAGTTCAGCCCCACTGGGATACACAGGTACCTCCAGTGGGGTGGTGGAGGGGTGTTGACCCCTTCCAAACCACACCACATAGCTCAAACAGAGCACATTATTCCCTACAAAGTGAAACAGGAGAGAGGAATTAACCCTAACCTCACCACCCTCTCCAGCTGCACAGGGCTGTACTGCAGCCCCATGGCAGGGGGTGTTACTCTCTCTCTCTCTCCTGGCCCCACTTGGATGCGCTATCTCTGTTATGGGACAGGGGGGATTAACACCTTCCTGACACACTCTTCAGACCCACAGGGACACGTGGTCACCAGGTAGGGCAGCCCAGTTAAACCTGACCCACAGCCCCACCAAGAAACCCTGACACCCCACAGGAGCCAGAGATGCCAAATCCTTCCTCCCCCACCTTTAGCCCTACAGAGATTCCGCGTCACCCCATGGAGACAGGGCAGGGTGGCTACCCTCTGTTCCCCACCCACAAAGGGGCAAAAGGGATAAGGTCCCAGACCCACAGCAAAACCCTGACACCCCTTGGGGCAGAGAGGCCAATCCTGCCAGCCACCAGGGACACCCTGTCATTCCATAAAGCAGAGGTTTATGCCCCCACATCAGGCCAGACTGTCAGCCCACGGGTGAAAGCACCCTTCCCAGCCCCGTAGGGACATGTTGTCACCACATGGGCAGAGGGGCAAATCGCCTCCAGCCCCACAGCGATACGCTGTCACCCCTTCAGGCCGAGGGACTGTCCACCTCATCCCCATAATGACACCCTGTCACCCCTCGGGGCATAGGGACTGACCCTCCCCAGTCCCATAGTGATATTCTACCACCCCACAGTGCAGGGGGACTGACGACCCCCCAGTTTCATGGTAACAACTTGTCAATGCAGAGTGCAGAGAACTGACGCCCCGGTCCCACAGAAAGACCCTGTCACCCCTTGGGAAGGAGGGGTGACCCCACAGCGACACCTTGTTAACCCCGAGACAGGGGCATTTCCACCCCCCCTCCCCACCCCACAGTGGCACTTTGTCACCCCCCGAGGCATTGGGTAAGAGCCCCGCCGGTCCCACAGGGGCACCCGGCCACCGCCCGGGGTGGGGGGGACTGACCCCCGCCCAGCCCCACGGCAACACCTTGTCATCCCACGGCGCAGAGAGTGACGGCCCACCCCACAGTGACACCCTGTTACCCCCCAGGGCGGGGTGACATGGCCGCCCCCCAACCCCATAGCGAGCCGCTTCGCTCCATGGGGCATGGGGACTAATTCCTCCCAGCCCCACGGCAGCAACTTGTCACCCCACGGCAGCCCCACAGTGACACCCTGTCACCCCACAGGGCGGGGGGCTGACCCCCATGGCCGCGGTGACGCCCCGCGGTGGCACAGCCGGGGCCGGGGTGCGGGGGTCGGTGCGGGGGTCGGTGTGGGGGTGCGGGGGCCCCCCCGGCACTCACCGCTCCCGCTGTCCCGGGGCGCCGCGCGCTCGCTGGGCCGCCCCCGCCCCCGCCCCCCGGCCGCCACGTCAGGGGAGTCCCGCCCGCGCTCGCCACGCCCCCGTTGGCCCGAGGGGCTGTCCATCGCCCCGCCGCACCGCGCTGATTGGCTGTCCCTGAAGGGAAGGCGGGGCGAAGGCGGGCCCCCTCAGCTCACCTGCCCGCCTCTCTCCCTCTCGCCTCCCAATCGCCGCCTTCCATTGGCCAGTTCAAGCCTGCACCGCCCTTTCGGCGCTCTCTGATTGGTCGGGCGCTCGCTCGCAGCGGCGGGATCCCCGGGGGGAATCTTCTGGAAAGGCCTGACGTCACCGAGGAGCCGCGCCTCAAGCCGTTCGTGTGCGCGGCCCCCTCGCCCGCCGCCCGCGGGTCCGGGGGCTCGGGGAGCGGGGGCTGTGACCCGGAGCCGGGCGGCACAGCGGCGGTGGGTGGTTCTCAGAGCGCCGGGGGGCACACAGCACGCTGTCGGAGTCTGGGGGCTGCACAGCCGCTGCCCCATCCCCATCTCCCATAGTCTGGCTGCCCCCCAGGACCCCCGGGCAGGCAGGGCGGTCGTGGTGCAGAATCCATGAGTGGAATGGGGTTGTAAAAGACGCCTGGTGTCCGGTCAAGCCCAGCCTGTGACCGGACACCACCCTATCAAGCAGACCATGGCACTGAGTGCCAGGTCCAGTGTATTTACAATCACTTTCAGGAATGGTCGTTCCACCACCTCCCTGGGCAGCCTGTTCCGATTCTCAGTCACTCCTTCTGTGCCGAAATTCTTCCTAATGTCCATCGTAGACCTCTGGCTCAGGCTGAGGCGTTGTCCTCTTGCTCTGTCACTTGTTCCCAGGGAGGAGAGACTGACCCCCACCTGGCTACGCCCTCCTGTCAGGTCACTGTAGAGAGTGAGAATGCTCCCCCTTGAGCCTCCCCCAGGCTGAACACCCTGAGCTCCCTCAGCTGCTCCTCATCAGACTCGTGCCCCAGACCCTTCCTCGGCTCCATCGCTCTTGTGTGCTGGAGGAGGTTCAAACTCCTTGGGAACACTTGGCGGAGCTGGGAAGGCTGGATCCAGGGTGGAAACTGTGTGAAGAGAAGGTGTCTGGAAGGTGCTGGAGCAGCAGGGCCATGCTGTGGGAATGCAGGGCAGTGCAGGCATCTCAAGAGCCCTGCCTGCATAAGGTGTGCCCTGCTCCATGTGGGACTGATGGGGGCTAGAGGGACAGCAAGTCCCTGAGGAGCTAAAAAAGGACATTGCAGTGCTGGAGTGAGTCCAGAGAAGGGCAATGGAGTTGTTAAAGGGCTTGGAGCACAAATCCTATGAGAATTGGCTGATGGAGCTGGGGCTGTTTGGAGAAAAGGAGGCCCCAGGGGCACTGTAACTCACAGGCACGTTATAGCCAGATGGGGGTTGGTCTCTTCTCCCAGGCAGCCAGGGACTGGAAAATAGGACAAAGCCTCAAGTTGTCCCAGAGGAGATCTGGGTTGGATATTAGAAAGCATTTCTTCACAGAAAAGGTGATTAAACATTGGAATGGATTGCTCATTCCTCAGCAACTGCCACTCCAGGTGGTGAAGTCAACTGTCCTGGAGGTATTTAAGGAGAGATTGGATGTGGCAGCTGATCTGTGATCTGCTTTACAGAATAGTGTGTGGTCATAGGTTGGACTCGATGAACTCAAAGGTCTTTCCCAGCCTAATTGGTTCTGTGGTTCTGTGGGGCTCTCTGAGGTGTCTGACAGGGTGACGGGTGAGTGTCCACTCCCCAGGAGCAATGCCATAGCCAGATCAAACACCCAACGCAATGGAGCCAGCATCATTATGTAACAGAGGGTGGCTGAGGCTCTTTAGACGTGTGAGGCTGTGAGGGCTGACATTGTGCTGTGCTTTTTCATTGTGGAAAAGCCACTGGATTCCAAAGCCCTGGCCCAGTGGGGGGCTCAATGTTTGTGTTTAAAACAGCTTCTGCTCTGACATCAGTGCATCCCAGCTCCACAGCATCTGTGGCCAGCTAGCAGGGAAACTGGGTAGTTGAGCCACACACGCTGCCAGCACTGTCCCTCTGCAAAGCCCTGTCATGCGTCTCCTTCTGAGGTGGGGGTGTGTTTGGGCTTTTGCCTTGTGATCCTTCCAGCATCCCAGCCTGGGTTAGGCCAGTAGCAAGGTGGCTTCTGGCTGGAAGAGCTGTCTGGACCCAGTGACCAGGATTTTGTCCTGAGAAATCTGCCTGTCTTGAGAAGGAAAGTCATCTCTTGATGATGTCAAATTAGTGCAGAACACAGGGACAGCATCCTGCTTGCACACCTGTCCATAGACTGAGGGGGGAGCACCTGGTCGTGCAGGTGCTGCAGCTCGTGGGTGAAGCTGAGCGCTGGTGTGAACAGCTGAAGCTGTTGTTTGTCCTTTTGTAACCTCTGTGAGCTTCCTCGGTGATGGAGTGTTTGAACAGGGCTCTTTCAGTTCACATCTTGTCCATCCCTTGCAGTTTGATCACAGCATTGGTCTCTCTGTCCTGCCTGGGCCGGGGTCTTTAACTCTCCGGAGTCCCCTGGCAGGGTGTGAACAGCCACTTTGGCTTCTCGTTTCCCACCGTGGCCTGTCCCTGGAGCCCCTGTGAGCCGGGAGAGTCGGAGCCCTCTCCGCTCTGCCCGTGGAGCGGCTGAGTCATCGCGGTACTGAACCAGCACTTACTGCTGCCCATCTGTTTTGCTGTGTGTTGTTCGGTGGCCCCGTCCCCGTGGCGGGGACTCGTGCTGCGTGTCCCGCGCCGTGCCCATGCCCTAGCCTTGCAAATGCTCTTTGTTCCAGCTTTTCATCGCCGGGAGCACTGGAGGCCCCGGGGTGGGGGAGCTGGTGCTGGCCGTCCCCGTGCTCACAAATGATCTGCTTGGTGTGCAGCTTGCCCGCGGACAAACAAGGGCTCTGGGCCAGAGGCTAGCTGTGGCCCTGCTGGGCAGGAGCGGGGTCAGGGCGGACCACAGCCTCCCCTCCTGGGGGCAGAGGGTGTTTTAACCAAAACCGCGCCTCCTTCGCAGCCCGACTCCATTGCTGGCACATCCGCACCCTTTTAAAGACACGCCGGGAAAGTGCAGGGAGGGGTGGCAGGAATAATTAAAGGTACGAAGCCGTTACCATAGATGGAACAATTACATAAACTGGCTCTCTTCCGTCTGGGGGAAGAGATGACTGAGGGAGGCATGATGGGGAATAATAAAATCCTGTGTGGTGGGGGGAAGGAAGGTGAGAAGGGAAGGGTTGCTTGAGTTCCTGTAATTGGGCATCTTATGTCAGAAGATGCAGTGACCTTTACCACACCTGAACACATTTCCTGAAGCAGTTTGGGATTAACCTGTGGAAATGGTGGCCTTAGGTGAAGTGGAGTGGAGGAGGGAAGATGTAAGCAAATTGTCTGGAATGAAAAGGCAATTGAGCAAATTCCTGAAAAGAGAAATCCACGAGGGCTGATGAGCCCACTGATGTTGATTCTGGTGCAGGAAATCCCCAGACTGCAGGAGTGAGCAGCATGCTGTGCTCACCTGGGGCTTCAGCTCTTCCTGGTGCTTTGTACCTCACCCCCAGAGGTGACGGGGAGGTGGGGAACCACAACCCTGGCTGTTTTCCTGTTAAAACATCATTACCTAGTGTCTGAAGGTTGGAGCAGAGGAGGAGGCCACTTAGCTCTGCAGCCACCTACTCGAGTGCCATGCCACTGCAAGAAAGACCTTTCCCAGGTTGCTTCCACCTCTTTCTGGGTCTGGATCTCCCCATGGCTAAGCAGATGGGGCAGGAGCAAGGCACTGTCTCCTTGCTGCACGGGTCCCTTGTCCTGCTCAGACTCCCCTGCTGCTCAGCGCAGCACAGGGTAGTCTCCAATATCTGTGGCTGGGTGAGCTGGGGAGATGCATCTGAGGACATTGGGCTTGGCAGCAGCAGGGTTTGTGCTCTGTTCTCCTCGGCAAGAGCAGCACCTACGCATTTGGTGCTGTCTCTCCTTCTTGCCTGTTCTCATCCTCAGAGATGTCGCCCGCCTTTTCCAGCACCCTGAGCTGCAGCAGGAGGAAAAGGCTGCAAGGAAAAAAATCCATGCTCAGTATTTTTAAATTTATTTATTTATTTATTTTGGTGGGACTAGTGCTCCATTCCCTGCCTGCTGCTGTCCTGGCTGAGGTCTGAGCTTGATGCATCTCTCAGGAGATGGTGGTGGGTCATCTTCTAGGACAGGCTGGGCTCTTACATTCTACAGAAGATACTGTCTGTGCAGGGGAGCTCAGTCCAGGAGACCTGGGAACTAGCATCCTTGGGGTTCATCCAACACCTGCCCTGTCCTCTGAGAAAACCACCAGCTCTCACTAGCTCCCCATCACCCTGGCTGTGTTGGTAGCCTCAGTGTGTGGTGGGCTTGTATCTGCCTGGCCCTGAGCATGGGGTTAACCAGATAGGAATGGTCCCCAGCAGTCTTGTGCCACAAGCAGGATCAGCCACAAGGTCAGCTGTGCTGCTTGGAGCTTTATCCAGGCTGACATTGCAAACCACCAAGGACAGTCATTGCAGCACTAGAAGAGCTTGTTCCAGCAGCATCTTCCATGTCCTTGTGCTGCTGTGTGTCAGAGCCTGACCGGCCTCCCAGGGCATGCAGGAGGAAGGGGGTGGAAGCTACTCTCAGCCATAATGATGGTGTTTGGTTTGTCATCCCCGGCTGGGGCTGAGGATGAGGATAGTGGCTGCTGTCTCCCCCCTGCCAGCGCCGCCGGTGGCAGCCGAGCCGGCCGCTCCGCTCGGCACTCCGCACCTGCGGGGGTGGCATAATGAGCCATGTCCTTGTCTCAACCTGCCGCTTCCTCTCCCGGCAGCGTCTGTGCTGCCAGCTGGGTTATTTTTTCTTTTTAATATTTTTTTTTTTCTTCTTCTTTTTTTCTCCTTTCTTTTTTTCCTTCCTGCCGCTATTCTTGAGTGGTTCCCAGCCGGTGGTTGGCAGGCAGCCCTTGCTGGAGACCATCTCCTGGGTTGACCTTTGCCAACCCCCTCAGATGAGCACAGCAGGGTTCTCCTTTCACCCACGTCAGGTGTGCGGGTGAGATGTGAGCGGCTCTGAGTGGCAGTGAGTGGGAGGACTCGGTCTTCTCCAGTCCCTTGCTGTCCTCACCTGTGCTCATGCTCTGCTGGAGGGGCCAAGTCCTGAAGGCAAGAGTGAGTGGGAGGAAAGGGCATGGGGGATGCTGCAGTGCTTTTTCGGTGATAGATCCTGGGGAAAAGAAAGGTTCCCCAAGGCAGCTCCTGCCTTTGGACAACTTGGCTTGTCCTGACCTAGCCTTCTCTCTCTCTCGCTGAACCACCAACTCACAGGTCTAAACAGGGCATGCAGATTTCGCGGGCAGGGAAAGCCCCTCCTGGAGCCATCTCTGCCAGCCCTGTATCCAAGCAGCTGAAAAAGGAAAGGCAGTGTCCCCACCCCAGTTTGGTATCCTGGAATGGGGCAATTTGTCCCAAGTTGCTGTGCGAATCAGCAGCAGGCATGGGACGAGAAGTCTTGTCTCTGGTTGTTATGCTGCCCAGCAAAGCAGGATGGTAATAAATGAGAGCCAGCAGAGCCCCCACAACCTCTGTCATCCTCCTTGCCACTCACCTCTGACTTCCACATCTCCCTGGAAGGAAGGCCAGCTGTGCCAGGGAACCCAAACAACATCAGCCACCCCTGGGGACCCATCTGCATGCAGAGGACGCATGCTGAAGTTTGGGTTGGCTCTGTTTCAGCTTCTAGCCTTTGCCCTGCTTTCGTCAGCAAAATTGTCCTACAGCACTTGGTTCATCCTGGGCATGTCTCTCACAAGTTACGTTTTGGCCAAGCTATTTACTTAGTTTCTCCTGGGAATCTCTCTCTCTCTCTCTCTCTCTCTCTCTCTCTCTCTCTCTCTCTCTCTCTCTCTCTCTCTCTCTCTCTCTCTCTCTCTCTCTCTCTCTCTGTCTCCCTCCAAGTTACATTTTGACCACGTTGTTTCTGCTCTGTGTTTGGGTGTCAACCACACTGAGCTGTTCAAGTCCCTCCAGCCACCCCAGAATTTAGGAAAATTTTGGCCCTGAAACATCCTTTCCAGGACATGGGTGTCCCCAGGTGTTCCCAGCAGGGATGCTGTCCCTGAAAGTCACAGCTGGAGGTGGGTAGTGTACAGGTTGGATACAAACTCTGCTGCATCTACTGGAAGTGTGTCCATCTGATACCTTTCCATTGCAGATCTGCCTGGCATCTAATTCTTGATATGCCAAATGGGCTGTGAGGAATTCATCAGGACAGCAAGTGGTGCCTAGCTGACTGCTGTAGGAAGCTTCATACCTCTATGGGGCTATCAAATGTGTGACCTCTAGAATAAAAATAAAAACATCACAGGGATTGTCTGCAAGGAGAGCTTCCTGAAAGAACAGGCTAGCTTACCTTTATTTTGATCTTGGCTCTTCTCTTGCCCACCAAACCTCCTTCCTTGTGTCTGCCCTGGCCCCATGGTAGGTGGTGCTCAGAGGGATGCAGATGGTATTTTTCTGAGGGCAAAAGATTCTGCTGGTGCTGCAGTGGTAGTGATCTAGCTCCCTGTCTACCCATAGCCCGTAACTACAATCTCTGATTTTGCTGCTTCCTTAGTATCCCATCTTCTTATGGACAGTGGGCAGATAAAGCTCTAACCCTGTGCAGAGGAGAAAGGACAGGATTAAGATTCCCAAGCACTCCCTCAAGGGTGCTAGAGGATGCTGAGGTGGCCCTGTCTTGTCTTCAAAAGTAAAAGCAGACATGTGGAGCTCCCTGACTCTGGGAGCTTCACCTGTCTTGACTCAGTCTTGTGAAGTTTTGTGCCTCTCAGCCCTTGGACTTGCTGTACGGCATTGTGCTGGTATTGTGATGGCTCTGCAGATCTCCAGGTCACTGTCTGCTCCTGGCAAGGAACAGTCTTGCCTGGAGCTTTGCATCAGGAGCCCAAGACACCAGCCAGTCTTGATGCTGAAATGGGAGGGGATGCAGTAGTGAGTGAGCTGAGGATGCTAGCATGGCCTGACTGGAGGCTGTAGCAAGGAGGGTTTTCCTCTCTGCCTGTTTCTTGCTTGGAGGCAGAGGATGGGGAGATGGGCCAGGGTGTGGAGGGAGTGTATGAGATGGGGAGTGGTTAACCATGTGTTATAGGTCACTAACTGCAAGCCAAGTAGATTTCTGATGTCCCCCTGATCCAGAGGGCAGTCCTCTGGGGTTTCAGTTGGATCTGGTCTCCCTGGGTGCCTATCATGAGGTATCTGAGCACAGTCATCCTCTCCTGCCTGGCAGACGCTTCTGTAGTGGCTGCTCTATGCATGTGTTTTTGTTGGATGCATTGCTCTGCTTCTGGGGAAAGATTAGTCTTGTCCAAGTGGCCTTGAAGGTATCCACTAACCTGCTGAGGTGTCCTGCTCCTTCCACATTTTCTTAGCTTGGAATGGGGCTCCTGCTCATCACCTCCATCACTCAGGTTTGGTGGCAGAGCCTGGGGCTGTGCTTGTCCCCCTTTGGAACACAGACAATGAGAAGACACCCTGAGAGAAGAGTGAGCCCTGCATTCTCCTCTCAGCCCAGGTTGAGGACAGGACAGGGGTTTGTCCCTTCCCCAGCAGCTGCCGGTGCTTTCCAGCAGCCTTGTGAAGTGGGACTCCAGAGAGGCCAAATCCCTGGGGATAAAAAGATGTCTGGAACCCCTGCACAGCTGACCAGTTGTGTGGCCCGTGTGTGAAGCACTAGGGCTCTCATTCCCAAAGCCATGTCCTATTTCCCATGGTGGAAACTGCAGAGAGGATTCAGCCTGGCACATGGTGCTGGACCCCAAAATAAAGCTGACACAACCAAGTATCAGGTACATACAGAGAAAATACACCCAAGCCTGGTCAGGGATGGTGGTGGGTGAAAGTGAAACTTTGCAACCCCTTACTTCTGATTTGCTGGGAGAGAAATCAAGGAGAGGGAAAAGCTACAGTGCTGTGTAATTACAGAGTAAATGAGGAGAGCAGCAGTGTCTCCACATGAGAACAGGATAGAAGAATTAATGCTTCAGAAAATCAGTCCCAAACTGATTTCCTGCTTTGTTTCAACTTTCATTAAGGGCAGTGGCACTGAAAGTACAGCCTGGAGGATGGGGAGTGGGAGGGAGGCGGAGAGGAGAAATTGCTTCTGCTGGAAAGGAACAAAACCACAGAGGGTTCAATGTACTGGGCTGGGGAGAGAGGCTGAGCCGCACCAAGGGGATCCGGGATTGCTGCCACACAGTGATGGTGGCAGGATTTTTCTTTGGCAAACCACCTTCTTTATCATGTTGCTCAAGCTGGCACGAATGAATGACCTCTCTTTGTGGAGGAGGAGGGTTCAGCAAGGGAGACAGCAGGCTTGGTCAGGACAAACCAGCAGTCTGGGCACATACAAGTCCTTGTGTCTGGTCTCATATTCTAGATATGGTTGTGGAAAAATATGAATATTCAAAGTCAAAGCAGTCATTGAAGGAGTGGGCAGGGACAGGGCAGTAGGAGCTGGTGCTTTTGCTTCCTTGAGGTGTGCAGGGTCTGAATCCCTGTGTGTCTCTGAGGTGAGCACAAGTACCTACCTCAGGAAATGTTCCCTGTCCAAGACAGATATTGGCACATGTCTGTGCAATTAGAGGGGGGAACTGAGCTGGGTGCCTGTCCTGCAGGTCCTAGGGTGCCTGCAGGTACATCAGTGTCTCACTCCTATATGAGGGGAGGGAGAATAGGACTGGGGATGTGTCATGACAACTGAGCATCATGGATGCCAGGATCTGTGACCTGGCTCTGGGTTAGGAAAGGATCTCATGCCAGGGCACAGTGATGGGCTCTTGGATGCCACACACACTGTGGTGGCTGCCACTGCTGCAGTGCAGGTTGGTGCTGCTGAGTGAGTGTGAGGGAGGTGGAGATGGGATGTTTTCCTGGGCACCTCAAGGGACTTGAAGTTATTCTAGGAAAATTAATGAGCTGAATCCGCTCCATCTCCCAGCTTGGTGCGGCAGCTTGTCCCACACTCAGCTGGAGTTACATGAGGACATGCCAGCGGAGTGGGGTTGTGCATGGGACTGAATGACTCTGCCCCACTTCTGCTTGGCCATACCTGTGTGTGCCCTGTGTGTGCTGGGTCAGCAGAGCTCATGCATCATGGTGTGTGCCAGGTATGTGCACACTTGTGTGGGCACAGACTGGATCTCCTAGGGGTTGCACACTAGTGTGTGCTGTGACACCTGTGGCACCTGTGGGCCTGTGCATCCTGGGGAGTGTTTGCTGCGTGACAACCCCAGGCCAGACCTTTCAGCTCAGTAATGGAAGTTTCTGTCCATGCCCATCCCATGTGGATGTGTCAGTGGGCATTCACACACCTGCCATGCACATATGTAACACCCATGTCATGCGTGTGCCAGACCCTGTACAGCTCCTGCCAGGTCCAGCTTGGGCTTTTTGGGGCAGAATGACCTGTGTGGCTCTGGTGAGGTTTTTTGCTACAGTAGCATCCCTGTAGGAGGGTCTCCACTGAGCCATGGGGACAAATGTGGCTGGGAATGCCTTTATGTGTGCTATAGAGGTATGTCCCATATGAAAGTTTCTGGATTTGGGACCAAAAAGTGATAGGGCATTTTCCCCCCAGGGAATATGGGACTCCCCACCATGCCATGAATCTGTCCCAAGCATGGTTGCCCTCCTGTGGAGCTGGGGTTCTTCTGGCAGGACATGCACAGGTGCAGAATATACTTCAGTTTGGAGAGGATTGTGAAGAAGCTGGCCGAGGAGGGGGGGCCGGAATTCCTGAAGGGCGTAGGGATGGTCGCACGTGTCTGCCACACATGTCTGCCTGCGCGTATGTTTGCATGTACGGGCAAAGCTTCCGGAGAGGGAGAATGAATGAGGCAATTCACTATTTCAGCTCTGGCTCTGGCTCGGCTTTTCCTTTAGAGGCAGGCGTGTTGGCGTGTGGGCTCCTGCCTGCGTATGTGCGTGGGCTCCTGCCTGCGTGTGCAGGTGGGCATGGAGGGGGCTTCGGGAGATGTTTGCCACGTCAGGGAATTCACTGCGGGGGCTGCCGTGCGCCCCCGCAGTGCTCGCTGCCTTGTCTGCATAGCGCAGGGTTGTGTAACTTCCGATGCCCCACCGGATCTCCTTACCCGGCAGAGTGGGATGCTCGGGCTGCCCTCCCTGCCTGCCGCCGGGGAGACTTCCCCTCATCCAGATGGGATGAGGAGGGCAGTCCTAATGTCCCCACCGCAGAGTATCCCCGAATGACAGGCCAGCTACGGCAGATACAGGGACTGGCTGCAGGGGAAATGCAGTTGGCAGCCAAAAAACCAGGAACCATCTTCTCAGGTCTTACAAATTTGTGCCCCTCAAACGACGTGTTTGCTCTGGAAGTGGTAAGAAGGGGGCATGGCTCTACCCCTGTAGGAACCACGAGGGCATCTGCCTGCTGCCGTGGCTCCCTGCATGCCAGGACTGAGAGACCTCGGCTGAGACCCAGCAACTCATCTCATACAATGCTGGGCAGTGGGGATGGGAGATGAGGCTGGCAGGGTTCGTCATGTCTGGTGCCCAGAACCTTTTGGAGGTATCCAAGGGAGATGGGGAAGCTTTGTTGTTGTGGGAAGCAGTGAAGGGGATCTGCCTGACATTTTTATCTCTCTACCACCGTGTTGCCATGCCAGTACTACCATTTCCATGCCATTACAGCTGTTTCTATGCTGGTACTGCCGTTGCCAGGCTACGCCGAGGGTGTTAAAAGAGGACATCAGGCTGCTTTGAAGATGAGAAGGCGGGAGATGAAACCAGGGTGATGCTGTGGCTTCTGAATCCCTTGCTGCCTGCCTAGGGACATGCTGGGCACAGACCATCTCAGAGGGTGCTGAGCAGTGACAGAGTTGTTGCTGCCTGTGGGAGTTAGTGTGATGGGTGCAGGTCCCTAGGGCTGGGTCCTGCCAGGTCACTGGCCTTGTGATGCTCACCCGACATTGCCTGGTGCTCCCTCAGCATTGCCAGGTGCTCCGATAACATTGCCTAGTACTCCCCCTGGCATTTCCTGGTGGTCCCCTGACATGAGAGCATGATCTGACAGCAGCCTGGTATATCCATGGTAGTGTTTCAGCCACTGAATTTATAAAGTCATCAAATAAAGAAGCTAGGATTATTTGACAAGCCCTGTTAAATATATGGACAGGAAGTCATGCTGGGTTATAGCCTCTTCCTTAGTTTAGTTTCCTGCACCATGCTGGGGTGTGGTCCTGCTCTTGTAGCTTATTATGATCAGCTGATGGGACTCCCAGCTGCAAGTGTTGGGGACTTTCTGAGCTAAAAATTATGCTCCCTAGCAAACATCCTCCTGGACTGGATGGTCTGGAGGGCACAAAGGTCACTTGGGTGTGCCCCCAATGCAGGGAGCAGCCTGCAGGATCCCACAGCTTCATGTGGCAGCTTGGGACGTTCGTACCACAGTTATGCTGCAAAAATCTTTGCAAAGTGGGTAGCAGGATGGTAACCCTCAGGTGAATGAGGCAGGGTGGCCCAATCAAAGTATCAGCTTGAGCTGTGGCACTGAGTACTTCATTTGTTCTTCATCCTGATGCCAGCTCCTAAAGCACTAGATGACCCCACAAAATTGATTTTGGCTTTGGGAATAGCTTATTTGGTGAGGTCCCTTCTTTCCTGAGAGAAGGGATTGGTCCCAGATGATGATGAGCCCCTTTTTCTCTGCATCCCCTTCTCCTTCCTTTAATATTTGTTGTGTGCCAGGTGGTTACATGAGAGCACAGCTGTGGGCTGGGGCCTACAACAGATGCCATGTAGTGGTCCATTTCTCCACCCTCTGGGACCCATCCTGTGCAAGCAGCTGCTGGGTGTTATCCCACATGTGGGGGATGTTGTCTGTCCTGCAGTGCTGGACAGACTCCAGCCAGTCTTCAAGCTTGGTCTCTGAGCCAGTGCCTGGCTGCAGGGTAGGAGCCAGCGCAGGACACTCGCTTGGCTGAAAGCATTTTTTCCCCAAAAGCAAGCCAGCAGCTTCCAGTTCCCCAGCTCCTGTGCTGTTTCTCACCAGTACTTGGTGTCCTTCAGGCAGAGAGGGGGAGCACTGCCAGAGCATCCCACCTAGCCTCCACCTTCCCTCCACCCATCTCCCAGCCCCCATCCCTCCACCCCCATGCTCTAGCCTAAATAATTCCTCCTCTGCCTGGCGGTGTGCAGACTGCTCTCCTGTCCTTCCCTGAGTCATCACTCAGCCAAGCAAGACAGATATAGTTTTGTGCGGCTCCTCGCGGATCAGTCACTCCAGCCCCCAGATCATTTTCCTGCTGGGTCACGGGGTTCTCCATGCCAAACACGTGGTGCCTCCCCCCTTTATTACTCCCATCCTTGTTGCCAGAGCCCTAGGCCCCACTCCTGGGGAGTGAATGGCCCCATTGATGCTGCATGGGTTGGCAGATACCCCAGATGGAACTCTGTGTCCCCAGTCGTCTGAGGGCTGGGTGCCTCTGCCTGTGCCAAGCACAGTGCTCATTTCTTGAGTGGCTCAGATCCAAATCCCTGCTTTCCAGGTACTCTGGCTGACTTCCTCTTTCCCTGGCCAGCAGGGTATGTCTTGGCCCTATTGAGCTCTCACATTAGATGCTTTCTTATCAGTGTCCTAAGTGACTTGAGGGTGGGCAGAGAGGACTATGTGTGCTGCGTTATGGACCAGGGCCACATCCTAAATGAAGAGGGGATACTGGGGTACACATCACACATGTGGCATGAGGAGGAATGCTAGGGCACACGCATGGCTCTGCCCACTGTGCTGTACAGAGGGGCCATCAGCAGCTGTTCCAGTGTCAGCTGCAACACTGTGGGAAGGCAGGTCCTGCCCTTCGCTGTACCCCAAATAATTTCACTCTCTGCTTCATTTGGCAGCCAATGGCCTCTGCCACACCAGCCCTGGTGCTTGGTAGCAGATGCTTGGGGGACTATGGGGTGCAGAGTGGAACATGGCAGCCCAGGGTGGGGGCCAGCTCCCAGTCCCACTGTAATGCCAGGGCAGTAGGATCAGGGAGATGAGGACGCAGGCAACCAGTGCTGTTAGTGCATTCATTGCTCCTGCATGGCCTTGCTCCAAGGCAGGAGAGGACCTGGACACCCTGCCTGAGTGCTGTGTGGGTTGCCAGGATGAGTCACAGCAAAACTGCTGTGGGAGCAAGATGCTTGCCGTGCCCAGCACTGCGCTGTGCCCCCCCCCATCCCAGGGCCTCCTCTGCACCCTTTGCACCATGCAGACACCTCGTGTCCCCCCACACAGCTGTGCTGTGCAGAGGAAAGTGGGAGAGAGTGTGCTGGGAACAGGAGGGAGTGTCTGGCAGCCCTGCACTCTGCCAGGGCCACCAAGCCAGCAATGTGGGGGTGGTGGGAGCTGGTGGCACAGTGTGCAGCTTGGAAACCACACACAGGCCCTGTGTAGGCTGCTGTGGATGGCATAGGTCATGTACATTTCCTGGGAGAGGAGCACACCCTCCCCATGCTGGAGTGCCTGTAGGGTTGTGTCCTGTTGGAGCACCTCATCCAACAGCTGGCAGTGGGCTGGGTACATGCTGGGGAGGGAATGTCATTTCCCCACTCAGGTCCCATACGGCTCCCTCGAGACTGCCCTGTGTATCTGAGCAGCATGTGAGTGGTCCCAGCAGGTGCTGGTGGGCATCGCTGCCCTTACCCGTGCCACCTAGTGCTAGGCTTCATTTCCATCACTTGAACAATCTTCCCAGCCAGGTTGCAGTGCCGGGTGTGGTCAGACCCCGCAGCTATTTGGGGTGGTGCAGTGGCTCTGTACAGAGCAGGTGGTGCCCAGTGCTCCTGCCAGGGGTCAAGGAGAGGAGGGGACTCCACCTGCCCTTGTAACTCATGGGGAAGGGATGTTAGACCCGAGGGAGCTCTGAGTCAATCCCTCTTCTCTAAGGCCCAGGGTCTCTCACCTCCGGGGGGCTGCGAAGAATGGAGACTATCCCTGCAGGAGCCTGGGGCTGCTCGGGCCCAGTCCCAGCTCCCCGGGCAGGGGAGTGCTGGTCCTCCATTCACCAGCCACGGGCACATAACCAGGGAGGAGGAAGGTGCTATCAGAGGAGGCAGAGGTAGGAGTCAGAGCTGGGTTTGGTTCAGGAGGGGAAGGGGATCACAAAACAGCCTACAAAATGATTTCGGGGTAATGGAACGAGTCCCTGCGTCCCCCCTCCCTCCACCCCTCCATCCCTGCTCCCTGCATGCTCCCTGCGGGTTCCCGAGAGCACCGCCGGCTCCCGGCGTGGAGCAGGGGCGACACCCCGTGGTCACCTCTTATGGATGCTGGAAGCAGGCAAAGAGCACAGCGCCTGTGTGAAACTAAGTCTCACTCTGGCCTGGGAAATCATAAAAATCCAAACAGTCCTTGGAGAAGGACAACAACCTTGGCAGGTGTTGTTTGGATCCTTGTTGTTTCCTTGCAAGAAACGGTCAAGGGATGTATTAATTGTCTAATTATCCAGTAATGGTGATGCGTTGGTTTAATGACCAATGAGAGTTTTACCTCTTGTCCCTTCTCAGACCTATCTATAAAAGAAGATCTGGAATAATAAAACTTGCTCTCTTGTGAGAGATAGAGCTTGCACTATCTAGACTCAGCTAGATTATGTCATACTGCTTTGCCGTTCCTAATATAGTGTGACAGCCACTCTGTGAAGGGGAACACGTTCACTTCTTACGGCCCCTTGTGCCCCTCTGCAGCCCCAGTCCTCCCCTAGCTGTCCCCAGAGGGCCCTGGTGTCCTTAGGGACCCTGATTCGGGGTGGGGGGATCACTTCTGGGCAATCCAATCTCCCCATCTCAATGCTGTACTCCCAAATCCTCTCACCTTTCCCACCTCCTTTTCCTGCTTGCATCTGCAGTGATGTTGCTAAATGGGGAATGTAATTTACCCCTCTTCTGCATGGTCACTCCTGCTCTGGCCTGGGAGGGGAAGGATGTTTGGGGCCATCAGGGTGTCACTGCTTCCACAGGCTGTGGCTTCACTGTCACTGTCACATGCTCCCCATAGAATCCTCTTTTCTTGCCAGAGGTCTCTGACTGGTCCAATGATGGGATGGGGCTCTGACATCTTGCCTCAATGATAGCCAGTGACAGAGCTCGTAGTGACATTATCCAGGGAGTTCCTCTGGTCACCCTTCTCCCCTCTGTGTCAACATGGCTTTCCTGAAGTGTGTCTGGCTTTAGCATGAGGCTCATCGTGGCAACTTCCCCTCTGGGACACACCAGATCTGAGGGCACCTGGCCAAGTCCAGGGAAGCCCTGGGGACGTGCAGAGGTGTTCAGGCTTGGAGAAGGGTGCTATCCTGCACCCTGGGGTGCAAAACCAAGTACTCATCTTCCCCACTAAAAGTTTTTTTGAGGGGATGGCAGCCCTGTGCAATAGCCCTGAAGCCTGGCAGAGGGGGCAACCTCAATATAGAGTGAGCCACTGCTATCCCCCATCTCCTGGGGCTCCCATGGAGCACTAGCCCATCATCTGTGGGCTGCTCCTGATCCTGCCAGTCCTCTCCCACAGAGCAGGACCACTGGGTTAAAGGCTGGACAACGCTTTGACCACTGCCTGCTGTGAAACGCAGGAGCCAGAGCTGCCCCTCAGGACCCTGAGACTCTGTTCCTGGCTCCAGGCAGGGTGATTCTGGACTGGAGCTCTGGAGCTGGGAACCCCCAGTGAGGAGCACAGCACCCTCTGCATGGCACTTGGCGGTGAGTGACAGATGTGGGACAGCAGATATGTGAACTGCACACCGTCACTTCAGCAGGGTTTTGGAGGGTTGGGCTGGGCAGCTGGTTCTTGCCCCAGCCTTAAACCCCACATGAGCATCCTGATCTTTTGGTTTGGAGCCTCTGGGATCACCATGGGGGTGTCTGCACTGCTTTTAAGGGAAAGGTTTGCAACAGCACTCAGTTTGCACCAGCATTCAGAGAGACCTGGGGAGAGGTTTGCACCAGCATGAGGTGAGCAGATTGCACAAAGTCCAGAGAGAGCTTTGTGCCAGATTTCGGGTGTTTGGGAGGTTTGGTATCAAATGCAGCAGATATCCTCCAGCATGTGGAGACAGGCTTGCATTAACATTAGGGAGGGTGGTCTGTAGGCAACAGAGGCTTTCCTGGGACAGTGTCTCAGAGGTCAGCAGTCTTGAAGGACCAGGTGACATCAAAGAGGAGCCACAGCAACACCTTTCCCATTCCCTCACCACATCCTCCTGCTTCTGCCCAGACCTCAATGCTGCCTCTGTGGAGACATGGCTGGGGCACACTCTGAGCATGGTGGTCACTCAGTGGGGATCTGTAGCTGTGACAGAGCTGTGAAGCTGGTGCTGCAGTGGTGACAGCACAACCCTGCAGGACACAGGCCACCATGGCCACCTGTGGCCCTTGTTATCCAGCTTTCTGGGGACAGCAGCCAGCTGTGTGTCCTGGCAGGGGTGCCAGGCTGCTGCAGGAAGCAACGGGGTAGGCTGGGGCTGGGAGAGCTGTTGTGTCCTGTTCCCCAGGTGAAGAGCTGGATGCAAAAGGGGTGTTGGAGTAGGACCCGTAAAGTTCTGCCCTCTCAGTCTGAATCCTGTAGGGTTTGGGGGTATGGCTCTGGAGTCCTGGAAGTGGGTGCCCCACCCCCAGGGTTCTCAAGCCTGTGTTCTGTACTTGCTTGCTCTTCATTTCCAGCAGACGGAGCAATAACACAGTGATTTAACATCATCTCACCATGTGAGGGCTTCCCTGGTCTTCCCTCCACTGGCAGAGCCCACATCATCACCTACCCATGACATGGCATCATCAGGCACAAAACCACCGTCAGCTCCCTTCCTGCAAATGTCCATCCTCTTCCCAAGGTGATGAGTGCCTCTCCCAAGTGACACAGCTAATTTTAAGGCTTATCTGGCTCTCAGAGCCTGAAATGCTTGCTGGATTTTCTCTGTGGATGAGCTGGACACCCCTGCTGTGGTTTGTACGCAATAGTATCCCACTGTGACCGTGGGAGTGAGCTCAAAGGTCCAAGTCAAGCTTTTGGCAGCAAGCTCTGTGGCCCCAAAGACTGAACAGATGCTACCAAGGCAGCATCCCCCCTCCTAATTCCCTCCCAGATCCTCTTCTCAAATCCCATACCCCTCCCAGCTGCAGCAAGGGCACTGTGCAAGGAAAGTGCCCCCCAGGCTGGTGAGTCCCCTTTAGCAGCAGCCTGGTTCCCATAGACCACGCGCTGCCAGCAATGGCTGCAGCTTTTCCTAGGAGCTCTGTGGATGTGATTAGCTGGAGCATTCCACCCATGGGGATCACTCTCCTGGGGAACCTTGGTGTCTCTGTGGGGTGATTTCACTGCAGACAGCCTGCTCCCAGCATCCAGCTGTCTCCAGTGCTCAGTGCTCTGTTCTCATCATCCAGTGCCTCTGAAGGCGGGAAGCACACTCATCCCAGCGAAGGGGTGTCCCTTTCACTGCAGTGATTGGGGTTCCATGGTCAGCCAGGCACTCTCCTTACTGTCTGCTTTCCTGGGAAGACATGCAGCACCCCGCGTTTGCTGGGTCCTGGGTGCACATGCTGGCTCCCCCCTGTTGCTGCTGTGGGATACTCAGGGGACAGAAGGCCAAGTTTATCTGATAGGACAGTGACCTGAGTCTGGGGATTTGAAACAATAGGAAGCTGTGGGTCCCCAGAAATGCCTGCAGAGAAGCCACAAGACCTGTAAGCACACCAGACTGAGGCTAGCTGGACACAGCTGTTTAATGAATGTATCTCAATACAGATAGGGAGTTGCAACCCATGCACCCACGGCCGCCTCCTCGCCATGGCTCTGGCCACATCTTGGACCTGGCATCCGAAATATCCCCATTGACGCTCTGGCCACATCTCGGACCTGGCATCCAAAATATCCCCATTGGCCTGGCACGCCAGGGTGGTAGAGGAAGATGTCGTGGCACTGGTGCGCCTCCTGGTCTTGCAGTAGGGGAGACCCTGGAGAGGGGAACTGTGCCCTGGCTGGGGGAAGGGGGCTGACTGCGATGATGCCCACAGGGCATTGGGGATGAAGATGAGGGAATGACCAGGTGGCTGCAAGTGCAGCCCTGGTCTGTGTACACCTCAGGGCCTCCTGGCTGACCCATGGCATGCCAGGCAGGGAGAGGCTGAGGGTGCTGCAGGAAAGGGATTAGAGGGGCAGGAGCAGCTGCTGGGGCTGCCATGGGACCTGGCAAGTTGGCATCCCAATTCCTGGTGTGTTTTTGGGGCAAGGTTTCTGGGCTTCTTGCTCCTTCATCTGTGGGCTGAGTGCATCTATCTACCATAGGGCTGCCAACAGGCAATGCCTCATCCCTGCAGCTGACACCTGGGGGCCTCTGGGCTCTGCCTCCTCCTCCTTACCACAAGCACTAATGCTCCCAGTGAGGCAAGGCTGCTCACTTGATGTGGTGGGTAGAGAGCGAGACTGAACAGGGCTGGTGTGGGACCGGAACGGCAAGCAAATGAAAAGCATCCCTTGGAACCAGGGGTACAGGAGGAGATGAGGAATGCAGGGGAGTGCTGCTGGCAAGATCAGGTGCTTGGAGAGGGGGGGTTCCCCTACATCTGACCTTGCCTTCCCATCCATCTGATGCTTTCTGTTACCAGTGCTCCTTCCTACACCATCGCTGTTAGCATTAAATAGCTGGTCACCAGCAGGGAAGGGTTGAGCCATGCCAGGGAATGGTCTCCCAGACACAGCCATGAGTTGTGCATGCAAGAATGGACCTACTGGGCTCCAACCCCTTTTGGAGCAGGGCAGGGATGTGAAAGACCCCAAAAGGAGTCAGCCACATCCCCTGAGGATCCACCACACTGATGAGCTGAGACGCTGCTTGCTGCAGACCTGTGGGTGCTGCCTGTGGCATGCAGAGGCTCAGCCGTGCTGCCCCATGGCGCTGTGGGAGGCTGGGGGCACATGAGTGCTCTGGGTTCTGCTGTCACCCCACAAGTACACAGAGCAGACTCTGCTCTGTCTGCAGATGCCTGGGTGCTGTGGGGACAGGGATCATGGGGCAGCATGTTCCCTGCCCCTTGTGCCCCATGGTGACCCTGGGCACGGTGGGGCACCCTTCCCCACCGTGGTCCCTGCAGGGCTCCGAGGACAGTGGGGACACGCCCTGCCCCGCCCTGCTTCTCCACACCAATCAGAGACCCGAGAGCCGCTCCTGCTCCCTCAGCCAATTAGAGCCCGGCAAACATCCTCTTCACAACCAATCCAAGGGGGAGGCGGGGCAGAGGGCAGCATGGCCACTTCACCTCCAGCCAATCGGCGCTCAGCTGTGCCCGTGGGGGAGGGTGGGGCAGGTCACCATGGCGGGCGTGGCACCGCGCCCTCGAGGCGCGGCCGGGTCTAGGCGAGGGGCTGCAGGTGCAGGGCTGCGCTGTTGGGGCGTGCGGCCAGGATGTAGGCAACGTTCTCCCGCAGGAATCCGAGCCAGTCGATGCTCCTGTGGGCAGATGTGGGATCACTGGACACAGCGCTGCTTCCCCAGAGTCTCCCCCCAAAATGGGGGTGTCTGCCACCTCCCTAACCATCCCTGCTTTACCTGGTCTCCTCCTGCTTTGCGGCTGGCAGGATCTTCTCTGGGCTCTTGCCATTCCTGCTGCTGGCGGGGCTGCCTTCTGATATGGGTCCCACATGGCTGATGCTGTGGCAGGAAGGAGGATGTTCTTCATCCCCACTCCTCCCTGCTCCTTGTACCCCAAATGGTGGAGGTGGGGGAAGAGGGTGCACAGGGCTGAGGGGCCGTGGAGGGGTAGGTGGCAGGAAGGGGGAGGCAGCCATTTGTGTGCTGAGCCCCTTTGGTAAGTGTTGGGACTGTGCTGGGAGCTCTGGCTAGGATATCACCCCTACATCGAGGCGGGCACCCCCTCACCTGACATTGCAGGACACCATCTCCTTTTGGTGCTTGCGGAACCAGCTGTGCCGGGCCTGGCGGCACTCAGCCTCCCCAATGAAGCCATCATTGTCCTGGTCCAGGGCCAGGAAAGCTGTCCGTGCTCGCTCCCGCTCCTTGGGTGTCAGCAACCGCAGAAGGGCATTCTAGGAGGTCAGAGAAGCAAAGGTGAAGGACTCATCTCATGGGAACCTCCCTCCTTATCTTCCCAAAGCTGTAGGGGTTTCCACCCTGAGTGCCATGGCCAGGGGTGGTGGCCATGGGAGTCAGCCCCAGGTGCCACAGCCATGGGCATCAGTTGTAGGGGCCAGCTTTGGGTGCCATGACCATGGGTGCTAGTCACGGGCACTGACCTTGGGTGCTGTGGCTGTGGGTGCTGGACCCAGGTGCCACTGCCACCACTGCTGGCCATGGTAGCCAGTCCTGGATGCTGCAACCATACCTGCGGCCGTATTTTCTGCAGCAGCTGGATGGACTCATGGGAGAGGAAGTCCTGCCACTCGATGTGCCCCTTCTTGTCAGGGTCCAGGGCATTGAATTGCAGTGCTGCCTGCTCCTCCTGTGCCTCGGGCATGGTCCGCTCGAACTGCTGCTTGTGCACTTGGTGTTTGTAGTGCAGGAAGTCATCCAGGGTCAGGCAGCTCTCTGCAGGGGACAGATTGGCTGTGCTGTGCCCAGGAAGGAGGAGGGACCCCCCCTCCCCAGCTGCTTCCTGCAGCCATCTGGGACCCGCCGCATGGAGGGTACACACCTGGAATGATCTTGCAGTTCCTCAGGGTCTCCATCAGGCTGTACATCTCTTCCTCTGTCAGCAACAGATTGAGGTTGTCCTGGGGTGGGAGGCAGAGAGGAGCCATGAGACAAAGACATGGGGTGGAGGGAGCACATCTCTGCATGGCAGCACCGGGATCTCTTGAGGGGACAACCAGAGAGATGCTGTGATCCCAACGGACACAGTGGGATGCATTTGGATAGCTCCGCACCCCCATGCTTTGCCCATTCTAGCTCTGCTACTGAACATCTCTGCTGCTACATTCAGCATCTCATGTGCCCATGGTGTCACATTTGCATCCCCCACCAAGGTCCTGGGGAGCTGGCTGCAGGGTGGGGAGGTGGCAAAGGGCCACTGTCCCCTGTTTCTGACGATCCCATCAGGCCAAGGTGAATGGTGGGAACTGGAGGGCAGCACGTGCCCCATTGCCCCACACCAGGCTGTGAGGTAGAACCCTGCTCATGTCCATGTGGGGCACAGTTCCCTGGGGAGCACCCACCACCCAGCAGCAGCCTGGTGTCCCCACTCCAGGCACTCACACAGTAGTAGCAGCTCCAGCCAGTCTCGGTGTGCGCTGTCTCTGTCACCTCCACGGCGCTGTCCTTCTGCAGGTATCCCATGCGGCGCAGGCAGCCGTCGTGGTACACCCGGTGGCAGATGCGGCAGGGGAAGAGGCTCTCGGCTGTCCACACCTCGCAGATCTCACACATCTCATCATTTAGGATCTGGGGAGGGATGGGCAGATGCCCAGCAGAGCAGTGTGGGCAGGGGCTTGGCTTCTCGATCTGGGCAGTGCTTTGCAAGTGGGGTGGATGCTGAGGGACAGAGAGGACGGGAAGATGGGAATGTGTGGGGCTGGCATGGGAAGAGGGTGTTGTAAGGGACATGGCTGGTCAAGTTAGAGGATGGGGGTGTGTTTTTGTGGATGAATGGTGGGTGGTGCTGCAGAGTTGTAGGTTCTCTGCAGTGTGGAGTGTGTGGGTGGCTGGACTGTAGGGTAGTCCATTGTCTGGCCTTTAGGGTTCTAAGTGTCCATGGATAAGATGTAAGGTTTTCCACACATTTCCATTTCCACTTCTAAGGAGATACTAACCTGGGCATATTATCTAGGTACCCTGAGTAATTTAGGCTCAGGGTATGGTTGGACACTGGACACTGCCCCAAGGCAGTGGTCACAACACAAAACCTGGACAATACTCTCAGGCACATGGTGTGATTCTTGGGGTATCTGTGCGTGGTCAGGAGCTGGACTTCAATAATCCTTGTGTATCCCTTCTAACTCAGGATGTTCTATGTCTTTACGGTGCTATATAAGGCTGTAGGTGGGCTGGGGTGTAGGCTTGTTGGGTGGGTGGCTGTATGGGTAAGGGTGTGGATGGGTGGGTTGTAGGATGGAGGGAACGGGTGGATAAGCTGTTGGGTTGTAGATGAGCAGGGATGTAGGGGTTGCAGGTATGGAGGGATGGCTTGGGTTGCATGCTGGTTGACTGTAGGTGGACTAACATGTAAGTCAAATTGTCCTCTCTTCCCCAGACCAAGAGCTGCCTGTGCCCAGCAGTGACTTCTCCTTTTCAAGACACTCCAGGGTCCCTCCAGGGCACGTCTAAACAGTTGCACCCCCCTCCCAGTATGGCATCTCCACCTGCCCAGCCTGGCCACTGGCAACCTACCCCACTGAGCCACCTCCATAGGGCTTTGCGAGACTATCGCTGCCTGGCAAACACTCAACTGCTTGCACAGCCCTCTGCATCTCCAGCCCTGTCCCCATCCCTCCACACTGTCTCTGTGGTTCCATCAGCTCACCTGCTCCCTCTGCTCCAGGCTGATGTCCGGGGGTTCATCATCGTGGAGCTCCCTCTTGGGCCGGATGAAGGCTGGTGGTGTGAACCTGTTGGCCCGGTCAAACTCCTCTGGCTCCACGCCCCGGCCATCCCGCAGCCGCTCCCAGGCTGCCTTGCTGGCACTGCTCTCCTCCGGCTGGGAAGGTCCTGCCAACGCTTCCTCCTCTCCCTCCTGCACCTCCTGCTCCAGCGTCCCCTGGCGCGCGGTCCCCGCCTCTGCCCGACGCCGTGTCGATGGCTGCTCCCGCAGCCCATCCTTGAAGGCTGACACGGCCAAGCTGACCTTCTGCACCCTCTCCACCGTCTGCCTCCTGGACATCAGCACCCCCATGGCTCTGCGGTGGGAAGGAAGGTGCTGTGTCCCTCACCCCCAAAAGGGTGTCCTGGTGGTTTTCCCCCAGCTGAGGAGCAGCAGGAGTTTTCCCCAGCTGCATGAGGAGCAGCTCAAGGCAGGGAGAAATGGGGTCTTTGTGACAAGCTGACGCCGGGGTCATGATGGTGGCTGTGGGGAGATGGATTCCTGTCTGTGGAGGGTCTGAGTGGGTGGGGGAATGAGACAGAAGGCAGGGAGATGGTTTGGGGGTGCCTCCCCACCCTTGCTCTATCAACTCCAGCTTAACAAGAAATACATCCATTGCTTTCCAATGCCAGATCAGTAAAACCCAGAGGGACTAGGACCAGCTGTAACCCTTCTCCTTGTGTGCATCTCCTTTCTGCCTTGAAGACAGCCTCTGTGGCCAGTCAAGGGTGAAAGATGTCCTCCCTGCATCTCTGCCCAGGACTAGGTGACAGCTGAACCCTCACCTTCTTTAAATTCCTCTTCACTCAGCTGCCTTTCTTGCACTCACCTGCTTGTGTGTGTGTGTCTTCTGTGAACATTTAGCACCCTGCATCCTGCAAGGAGCCATGTGGGGAGGCTGGGCCAGCCATAGGAGGAGTGTGAGGGTGCAAGAGGGAAGCAGGGCAATGTATGGGATGGGGGGCACATGGGTCCCAAGAAGGATGTTTGGCTTCAGTACCAAGGGAAGATCACTTTAGAATGAAGTGGTGAGGCCAAGAGCAGCAGTAATAACAAGCTGGACTCTGTCTCACTGGGTGTCAGCTGAAGCTGAGGAGATGCAGAATTTGGCCTCCAGCATCATGGGGCACAGGACCACCCCGCATGGGTCCAAGGGCTTCCCTCGTGCCATGCTGGGGCTGCATTGTGGAAGACACTGCCCAGGGCAGTGGTGGAATCACCATGTCTGGAAGTGTTTAAAAACAGCGTAGACATGGCACTTAGGGATGTGGTTTACTGGTGGCCTTAGCAGTGTTGGGTTAATGGTTGGAGTCAATGATCTTAGAGGTCTTTTCCAGCCTTAATTATTCTCTAATTCTATGCTGCAGCAAAGAGGCACTTCCAGCTGGTGCTCAGGGACCAGGAGGCAAAGCAGGGAGATTGGAGCAGCAATCTCCCGCCCCGCCAGCCTTGGCAGGGAAGTCCCCAGGTAGCAGGATAATTAGCAGCACGCGTGCACACCGCTGGGATCTCACTGCCGGCGGGAGGACTCGACACCGTGGGCACTGCTGTGGCAGGGAGCCTGGTCAGGGTAATTACAGGTACCCCGCAGCAGCAGGGCCGAGCGGAGCGGAGCAGAGCATGCTGGCAGGCGGCAAACACCACTGCGTGCACACGCATGTGATTTCCCAGCCTCTCCCCACCACCGCGGGACCATCTGCCTGCAGATTCCCACGCGCTGAGCCGGGTATGCAACACGTGTGGGCCCTGTCCTGCGTGTGGGGGTCCCAGCAGCGTGCGCGTGTGTGGGCTGGGGGATTTGCACCTGTTGGCCGCAGTGCCTGGCTCAGAGCTGGTGCCCGGCATTCTTCAGCTCCCGGGGCTTTGCAAAGGTGGGAGCGGGGCAGAGCTGGAGGCACGTGTCCAAGCCACAGCAACAGCATCTCTGCGGCTGTGCCAGTGGGAAGGAAAACACCTGGGTGTTTCTACCTCCTCGCCGTGCCACCACCCTCTGCCTGGCTGGCTCAGGATCACGTCTGCCGTGGTCAGGATCAGCTCTGCTGCTGGGCAGCATTGCAGCTCTGCCTGCGAGCGAGAGAGTCGGAGAAGTCACAGGGCAATCCCCCCCAAGATCTGCCTTTGTAGGTCCCTGCACCACGGAGCCTTGGCCAGATCCAGGCCTACTCCTGCCCAAGGTATGGGTAGAAGCAGGGAGGAGAGGGTCCAGAGGAGATAGGCTCGCAGAGAAGAGTGAAAAGAGGTGTGTGTCTCCCTGTTACCCACACTGGTGTTCCTCATCCCAGCGTGCTGGCAGCTTCTCCCCACAGTGCTGCTGAGCTCTGGGTGCCCCAACCCCACCCACCCTGCAGTGCCTTGGGGCAGCCCAGGCAATAGAAGGGTGGCTGGTGTGTGGACTTGCCATATTCCCCCCCCAAATATGGCTCCCCTGTGTGTTCATGTCATAGTCACCCACCTGCACTGTGCTGCTGCTGCTGCAAGATCCCAGCCCACCTCCGTTTCCTGTCCTCTCCCAAGCCTACCCTGAGTGCCTTCTGCCACTGTCTACTGTGTGCCTGGGGCCTGGACAGTGTCACTTCTGTCACGACTTGTGTCTATTCTCAGCTCTGCTGGCCTCCCTGCCCCCGCTAGTGCTGCACACCTGGACATCCAGGGCTGAACGGCTTCATCCTGAACTCAGTCTCCAGACTCCACTGCCTTTCCACAGGCCCCACTGCTCCCCAGATACCCCAAACTTCCTCTACACTCTCCAGATCCCTTTTGGCCCATGCCCCATGCCCTGCCTGGCATTGTGGGATGGGACTTCACCCACACATAGAACCTGGGGTGACTTGGGGCCCTGTCAGACTTTGGGAGCCCTTCTTCCCCTGGGGAGGGAGGACCAGGGGCAGTCTTGCCTCATAGCAGCCCAGACACCCGAGCAGCCCCTGTGTCCCCACATGTCCTTGGGGGAAGGTGTCTCCAGTGCTATTTGTGTCCACCCCCGAGGCATACAGAACCACCACCTGTCTCATCGTGACCTAAGAGGTGCGGGGGCCTCGACCTTGCTGCCAGGTTGCACTGCGGGGCTATTTTTAGGTCACCCCCACAGAGGAGCTAAATCTGGGCACAGGCAGGAGCTGCCTGCAAACACCCGGCTCCACTGAGCCCTGCCAGCACCGGGGGCTGTCACAGTGGGTGGTGGGAAACTTCCCAACCCCTTCCCTTCCCTTGCTCCCAGACCTCTGCACCCCTGCTCTGATCCTTGGGCAACACCTGTTCCCCTCACTCTTCTCTTTCGGATTTGCTCCTTGCTGCTTCATTCCTGCAGCAAAACACTGAGCCAGAAAACACTTCATCCTCTTAGTACCCATGGACACATCTTTCCCAGCTTCACACTCCTCTCTGTGTGGCAGAAACTGAGGCATGGAGGCAAGGCTGCTGTAGCTGGAGTGAGGATTAAGCCTGTGTTAGGTGGGAATGGGGAGAGAGCTGGTGGCTAGCATGGAGGCACCCCAGGAGAAGGAAACAGGGCAGAGCATCTGGATGCAAACAGAGCCAGTGGTCCCTGCATGGCTGCAAAATCTCTCTGCCATGGCAGAGCACACGTGGCTTGTGCTGGGGTTACAGGGTGCCAAGTTAGTGGTGGGTGTGGGGTGGTGGGTGACACACAGGTGGGCATAGCGTGGCGCAGCTGGGGCAGTGTGGTGGCTGGGAGCGCAGGATGGATGCGGTGAGGAGCAGCATGGAGGGGAGTGTGTTTGTTAGGATTGGGTGTGTTACAGGGTGGAAGAGGTGCGAGGGGTGGATGTGTTTTGGGGTGGATGTGCTATGGCGTGGCTGGCAGCGCAAGGTGGGTGGTACGGCCCACGGAGGGTGGTGCAGAGGCTGTAGGCATGGGGTGGGTGGTGGTGTTGGGTGCGGGGATGTTGCAGCAGCTGTGGGAGTGGGGTGGTCTCTGTGGCAGCTGGGGGTGTGGGATGGGTGCTTCTCAGGGGCTGGGTGCAGGGTGAGCTGTTGTGGTGTGAAGTGGTGGCCTGGGGAGATGGGGGCGTGGAGCCACAGGGTCTGTAGCACTGACTGTTACCTACCCCAGAGTGTGTCCTCGGTGAAAGGCCCTGCCAGCAAATTGAGGGTCAGCAGATGCTTGGACCCTTGAGCAGGGTCCACAGCACCCACTGTCAAGGGGATGCGTCAGGGGTGTGCAGAACCCCCTCAGGTGCCAGGAGCAGGCTCCCAGATCAGGGGTAAGGATGCGCCTGGTCCCCACAGGCTGCCAGGGGGCCAGGCCTCCTCCCTGCCCTCACCACAGGCTGCAGGGTCTTTTGTCTGGCAGTGCTGTGCCTTACTTCGAGCAGCATTAGGGACCCTGGGGGCAGAGGGGTGAGGTACCAACAGGCAGGAGAACTCTAGGACCTCAGAGGTTATGGCAGCCTGGTCCCAGGGCTCTGTCTGAAGGGCATGAAGCAGGGCTGGGAGGAGCTGCCATGGCTCTGCCATGGCTCTGGCACAGCTCTGCACACCCTGCCAGGGGTGAGGGGGACCAGGCTGCAAAGGCAGCAGGCTCTGCTCAGGGGACATCGCATTCCACCTCCTTGAGCTGGCTGCAGATGGCCATGGGGGTCTGGCAGCATCCCCTTGTCCCCTCTCCCGGGCAGACAGCACATGCTGGAACTGTGGCACTGCTGGGACTGCTGCTGCGAGGTTATCCATTTGCCATGGGGCAGGGAGATCCGTGGCTGATGGTATCCTCCCACCCTCTGCAGGGCTGTGGGAGTCCAGTGGGGATGTTGGCCGGGGGGAGGGGGCTGTGTCCCAGTCTTGGGGACACCAAGCCGGTGGCTGCTCTCCCTGCCGGATCAGGTTGCCCGTCCTGCCGCGCTATGACAGATTTTATAGGTGTGTCGCACTCTTTCATCCCAGAGGGGGATGAAAATGCCGTGACAGCAGAGTCCCTTCCTCTGCAGCAGACACAGCTCCTGCCCAGCTCTGCACTTCTCCTTCTCTTCTCCCTCCCCAGCCCCTCTCCCCAGTACCCACAGAGGTACCTCAATGCCTGAGCAGGACCCTCTGACCCCATCCTCATCCCCACTCCCAGGCATCCCATCCCAGGAGCTCTCATCACCATCCCTGGCAGCAGGATCCCGGGGACACCCACCGAAGGGTGACACAATGTGTGGACAGCCCAAGCTACGCACCCAGCAAAGCACCCACAATGGCAAAAATACCCCACTTACCAGGATGGGGGTTGGTCTGGGAACACGAGCCCTAGACAGCAGTCCACACGATGTCCATTGCCGCTGCTTCTGGCCACGAGCCCCTCTCCACCCGCGGGTGCTCACCGCATGCCGTGCCCCGCGTGCAAACCCCAGTCAGGGGATGGAGCGGCGAGGGTGGTACCCGGGAAGCCAGAGCCCTGCACTTGCTGCTGGAGGATGCAGGAGGCAGCGAGATGCTGGGAGCGGATGCCTGTGTCTAGCGCACACACACACACTCACACACACACACAGACACAGACACACACAGACACACACACACACACTCTCGCTCTCTCTCTCTCTCAGAGGAAGCAGGGAGCTTGTGACTGGGGCTGAGCAGATGCAGCCTGGTTTGCTGTCCCTGTACCAATTGCTGCCCGAGCCGTGTTAAAAAGCTCTCCGAGAAGCGAAGATTTTTTTTAACCGGGCTGACGTGTGCTGGAAGATACCAATAAAAGCTTTCCCTGCATCTCCTTTGGCCCCCTGGGTTGAACCGCCTTTCTCAGAAAAAAACCTCAAGGATTACAGAGGTGGGACTGCATCCAAGGATGAGCAAAGGTCTCATCTGCCCCCGCTGTGGGGTCTTCCCCAGAGCAGTGCCCCAGCCAGAGTCTACCTGCACCTGCTTTAACCCATTGCCTGCTGGTCAGTGTTGCAGGCAGGCTGTCCTTCCCGCACTATGGTGCAGCAGGGACACAGTGGCTGCTGGCTACATGCAGTCCTGTGTGCCCAGTTCAATGCAAAATCCAGGGTTTTTGTTTTTCTAGTCCCCAGGACTTGATATATCACCTGGGTGGACACCAGCAGGGCTGGGGGCTCATGGGGTGTTTGAAAGGAGATGATGGGGCAGGAGGGAGGATGCTGGTGGGGAGTCAAAGGCACAGCTCTAATGCAGTACCTCTGAAGGCAGAGTATCTCGTCCACATGCATCCCCAGCTGCCCCACATCAGCTCGGTGGAGATGGTCACTTGGCCCCCTTACACCTTACTGGAAGGGGATGCTGCTGGTAAGGGGCTGTGCTATCCCCTTCAGGAATAGACAGGTCTACATGGGGATTATTTAGGGTGAAACAGACCCTGAGCCCCCCTAGGAACAGCTTCCATGCAGGCTTGGGATTCGTGCTGAAGGTGAGAGCAGAGTGGTCTGGGCAGTGGGCATGCTGTAGGGCTGCCTGGCTCCTTGGTCAGGCTGGACACAACAGGTCCTGTTCTCACTAGGGCATAGGGAAGCTCTGCTCAGCCCCACTCAGGACACTGCCTGGGGAGAACCTCTCATCCCAGCCTGACATCCTAGCCCTGCCAGCCCCCTGCCCTCTACTATAGGGCAGATCCGATCAGGCTCCAGGTCTGCCAGCCCCACAGAACAGGACAGCAGTGTGGAGAGGCAGGGATGTCACCTTTCCCATACAGAGAGGGTAGAGAGCATGGGGTGGGAGACCTGGGATTAAGAACCATTTGACAACTGAAGCTTCATGGCTTCTGGAAGATGGCCAGGACCATCCCTGAGATCTTCTTCACCCCAAAGAATGCAGCATCCAACAGCCCTGGAGTGCTCTGCATCCCCAGGACCAGATCACTGGGACAAGGCAGCCCTGAGGGGGCCAGGTTCCACGTGCTTGTGCCACATGCTGGTGCCAGGATGGTTCTTGACCCTTGACTGCTATTCCACATCCTGTGCCACCCCATCCTAGATGCATGGGCACTGACACTGATCCCTCAATCCCCACAGCTTAATTACAGACCCTTCCCATGGCTCACTTGGGAGTCAGCTGAGACCATCTGCAGCTCATGTCACCTGCAAACAGATCCAGAGGCTGGGAAAGGTAGTATCTGTGTGCTGTGCTGGGATCTGAGCCGGTCTGTGGCTCCCTTCCCCATGGCTGGGGATGCACAGAGACAGGCTGGAGACAGGATTTATCTGTTTTCTGCTTGTGGATGTCAGGTCCTGTCTTGCTTCACTCCATCAGCTGCAGGAGCCTTAGTGGAGCCTCTGGGTGCCCTGCCCTGGCCCAAGGTCCCTCTCTGTGCTTCATCCCTCCTCAGGAATGCTTCCTTTTAGGGTGAGTCACATTTTGCATTATTTGGCCTGGGGAGCATGGTGGAAACCTGTTGGGATGGCCATGGGGTGGAGAAAGTGGATGCCAGCTGTAAGGGAAGCCTGCGGTAAACATCTTCATAGACGAACCTTGGCCCCAAAGGACTGGAGAGGAGTGTGTGGGCAGGCTGTGAAAGCTTTTAGTGCCTCTGTGGTGAGGGCTGTGCCCTGGCAGTCCCGGGGCCGAGTGCAGTGTTTCCTGGAAAAGCAGAGGCAAGGAGGAGCTCCAGCCCTGCTCCTGCTCTAGTTGCCAAAGGCCTTGGGGATCCTGCTGTAGGCAGGTGCGCTGTCCCCCAAACGAAAGCTACAGCCCACATCCTCTTCTGCAAGGACACCCTGTGCCAGATTAAGGATCGTCTCGCACCCTTTGGGGAGGAGGAGGACACAGTCCCCTGTCCTCTCTGATAAGCCACAGCGTGGTTGGCTGCTCACTGGAGCGGCACAACCGGCAACAGGCTGGGGAAGCTCCTGACAGGGAGCCGGCAGCGCCGGTCTGCTGGAGGAGGGCTGCAGGGGCGGAGGTGAGAGCTGAGCTGCAGCGGGAATGTGCATTTTCGTCAGCTCCTCTCCCCGCTCCCAAATCTCGCATGACGCCCGCGTGTAGGTCACTGGCTGCTGCGGCGGCGCGGCGTGTGGGCTCACCATCTGCGGCTGAGAGCATCGCGCTGCCCCGCCGCTCCCTCCCTCCCTCCGCCCGCCCGGCCCCCGGGCTGCCGGCACCCCGGGGGGACGGGGGGTGCCCCTGGATGGATGGAGGGAGGGAGGGGGACCCGAAGTTTTGGCAGGAGCAGCAGCCCCGGCGCGCCTGCGCGAGCTGGCGTTCCTGCCAGCCAGCGGGGGGTGATGGAAAAGAGAACTTGTCAAAATAGCGAGGTATCTTTTTTCAGGAGATTGCAAGTTTGGCTGATGGAGATAATAGTGTTGATGCGCTGCAGGGAGGGTTCGGAGAGGCACCGACTCGCCTCATGGCAGCTGTTTCAGGAGGGAAGGATGATACCAAAATCAGCATGAAATCGGATAAAAACTGGCTGCCTGATGGGCTGCCGTGTCAGACTGCAGGCAGAGAATGGCAGAGCATCTCCCATCACCTGGAATAAACGGTGCAAGAGCAAACCTGTGAGGCAGACCATGCCTGGCTCCCTCCTCAGCCCATGCTCCCCATATGTGTGGGGTCCATGCAGGGGAAGGAGCTCAGGGTCTTACCCATGGAGCTGCTCCCGGTTGCAGACATGATCCCGCTCTCCACTGGCAACCAAACAGGAAACCTCCTGTGATGGCTGCAGACAGCACCTCCCAAGGCCACCTGCCGATGGCTATCCTTCATGTCCACTGGCAGTGTCCATCCCTGCCCCTGGACATTCACACAGGTTCATTGGTGGCCTCCACCACTCCTGGTCATCAGTCAGGGGCTGATGGTTGTCCATCATGTTCCCACATCAAGGCCAGATCATCGACACTGCCTTTCACTCCCTACATTGATGGAGCTGTCCTCTGGTTGTCCCACACTCTGACAGCTCAGCCATCGACCCCCACAGCCTCCAGCTCCCTGCAGCTCAAACCTGAGGGTGGAGGGGAGCTGTAGCTCTGTGCCACCTACCCCGAAGGTTTAAACCTGCTTGCCTTGGGGAGCTGGATCCTGGAGAATCCTAGGCTGCTCTGATACCTTCCCTCTCCCAGTCCTGTCCCCACCAATGTCCCCCACCCACCAGGTGTGTGTGTGTGTGTGAGGCTGCAGTGCCATTGCCACTGCAAATTGGTGATGGGGTGGTGACTGCTCCATGGTTCCCGCTCCCTGCATTCATCCTGCTGTGTTTTTTGGGATGGTGATGGGGACAGGGATCATCCTGGCTTTTCCTGGACCTCAGTAGCCAGAGTGCCCTAAGCAGGAGCTGCCAGATGGTGCCCAACATGGGTGCAGCCCTTCCTTTGGCCCCCATCAGCAGCCACACAGTAGCAAACCCAAAGTAGGTTAAGACGCTGCGGATGCTGGCTGTGTGCCTCGCGGCTGTGGCACTGAGCTCTTGTGCTCTGAGTTTTTCCCTCCCATCCCAGAATACAGAGCTTTTGCTGAACAGCATTTCTGAGCAGCCCTGTTTACACTGGCAGGGTGCAGGGGCTGGTTTTGCTCATTTTGTTGGTTTTTGCTGGTTTTGCCCCCCTCCACCTCCCCAACTCCCCCCAACAGCTTTTGTGGTACTCAAAAATCCCCCAATACAAAAGCCTGCAGTAGAACTTGTCTATCTTTTGTCAGTCACACAGGACTGGGGAGTTTGCAATCGAGGGCTGTCTGAATTCACAGCACAGTTCCAGCTGTGGCATGGCCAGGGACCACTTTGTGTGGATAGGAGGAACCCCTCCTTTGTCCAGCTGCAGGTCTGAGGTCCCACTCCAGCCTGCTACAACAATCTCTCCTGGAGCATGAGCACATTGTGCTTCCCAAGGTGCTTTTATTTCCTTCCAGGGCCTGACTTGGTACAGAGTTGAGTGCTGCTTCCTTCTCATCCTCATCTGTGCTGCCATTCCTACCTCACTGCCACACCTCCACATCTGCTGGGCTGAGCCATAGCAGCCCCAGATCTGCTGGACATGCATCTATGAGCAGGCAATGCATCCTATCAGCCTCTCCAGCTGCTGGAAGGAGAAGATCCAGCCTAGGTTCAGAGCATCTATCCTCTCACTTGTCCACTTCCAGAGCTGCGTGCTACTCTCTGCTCCATGCTGTAGTCCTGCTGACACAGTTTGGCTGTTCCCTTATCCTACAGGACCTGGCTCTGAGAACCCTTGGAAAGAGTGTGAGGTGCTCAGTACCCTGTTCCCTTGTGCAGTCATTTTCCCACATTGCTCCTCCATAAGCTGCCTTCATCCCCATGGTAAGGGAGAAAAGCTGATGGATACAACTGTTAGGACCTGGGGAGGGAGTACAGAGAAAGGTCTGACTGTCTGAGTGCCAAAATGCCCCACGACGAGCTGGGGGGAAGGTTCAGGGGTGAGGGAAGCAGGGACATGAAGCAGGTGGGAGTGTACTCCAGGACTTGGATCTGCAGGAAGGTGTTCCCCAAGCTTGTGCCTATCCTGGGATGCCCTTCCTTTCAGTGGCAGGTCCCTGCAGAGCAGCTGGGGCGGGAAGTCATGGGTCTTTCGATCCTGTTCCTGCAGCCGGAGGCTTGCCAAGCATGGCCCTGATGAGGGTGCTCCCGCTGGACAGATAATAGCTGAGCAATTTAGAGCTCTCTAATCTAGGAGTAGTCTTGCAGGCATCAGCTAAATGACCCTCTTCACAGGACCACTCCGGCCAGCTCCCAGACAGAGGGCATCCCACCCGGCTTACCCGCTCTGCTCCACCTGTAAGTCCCAGAAAATTTGAGTCTGACCCCACGAGTCTCCAGGGACCCTCCTTTCCTAAGCAGGGACGTGGGTGTAGTCAAACAGTGAAGACTGGTGCAGACTTGTCCCCCAGGACACTGGTGGGCTCTGGAGAGAAGGATGACCCCTGGGAATAGGGAGAAGGATCAAGACTGTGTTGGTGGGGGGAGTGCTGGGTTCGGACTGTGGATGGGTGCAGGGTTTGGGTTGTAACCCCATAGCACCTTGCAGGACATGCACGCAGCCCCACAGGAATCCCAGCCCTTCCTGCTGCCCAGCCAGCAGCCTGGCTGTCACCCTGCAGTGTCACCCATCCCCACCCCATCCTCCATCTCTGCCACAGGCTGGTGGAGCATCCTCACAGAGAAGCTTTTCAAGTGGAACGGAAACGCCTAATGAAGGCCGACTTCATTAACCAGGGCTGTCACTGGATGATTGCTGCCTTCCTGAGCCACTCTGTGAGCAATGAGGCTGTGGGAGAGGAGAGGAGACTCGAGGAGAGGAGACTCGAGGAGAGGAGACTCGAGGAGAGGGAGAGGGAGAGGGAGAGGGAGAGGGAGAGGGAGAGGGAGAGGGAGAGGGAGAGGGAGAGGGAGAGGGAGAGGGAGAGGGAGAGGATCCAAATACGTCTGCCCTGCTGGCAAGGGCACCATGATCTGTTTAGGGAGCTGGGGGCAGGCAGGCAGCCCTCAGGGCTGGAGGCAGAGCCCATCTGGCTCCAGAGGAGAGTGGCTCTCCCTCTCCCTCTTTTCCCTCTCTGCTCACATAGCTCCTTTCCTGTCTTCTCTCAGCTGAGAGCTGTGAGTGCTGGATCTGGACATTGAATCCCCCTGGGGCACAGCTGGGTCCTGGTCTAACATGCAGATGGGACCTGGTGTGACCTGCAGTGATCCCAGACTTCTGGATGCTGCAATCTGTACAGGGACATGGTGCTTGCAAGTGGTCCAGCAGGCTTCACATTGCTTTTGGCATCTCCATCAGCCCCATTCCCGTACTGCAGCATCCTACAGACTGGCTTCCTGAAAAAGCTCCCTCTCCAAGCCTGGAAAACCTTTACCCATGTGAGGGGCTGTGCACGCTCCCTGTCTTCCCTCTTGGGAACCTCCAAGCATCCCTGATGGGGTGATTTGGAACAGCCCCGCAGAGCATCAGAGCCCCAGCACGCCACTGCCTCTCCTCTTAATCAGCTAATTGTGTGTTTGGGGTTTCAGGCAAGGGCCCCAGCCTGGTGTTGCCATACCAACCACATCAGCTTCACTTTCAAACATTTACCAAGCAGGCTTGAAATGTGGAGGGGGGGTGGTGAATTAAAAGAGAAGAGGAAGCCAAACAGAGGGTTGATGGGAGGGGAGAGAGTAAAAGGGCTGCCTGTGCCTCTTTCACTACCCCACGCTGAGTCCTGCAGGGCAGAAAGCTCTGATTAAAACAGCTCTTGCTGGGACTCAGAGGCTTTTTGGGGAACAAAAAAATGCCCCTGTCTGCTGGAGACTGTCTGGGGCACTACTGGGGATGGGATCATATTGGTTCCTTCAGCAAGGTGAGGGGAGGGCTGTGAGATTAGGGTTCCCAGGGCCCTAAGCAGGATAGGGGATGGTGGTGGGTGCTGGTTCTGGGGCCCTATCACCCCCAAAATTGGCTGAGCTGGTGGTGCAGGCAGCTGGTGGGGTGGCTTGGTGGAAGAGGTTAAAAAAGGTGTCTTGGGGTTTGATGTGGGGCAGATCTTACAGCTCAGAGGGTCCGTCCCCTCTTTGCCCCCAGCCTGCTGTCATCCCAGAGCACAGAGCAGGACCCCTGCTCCCAGGAGCACTGGCCCCCCTCTGGCATGTGCCTGCCCTGCTTTCTGGAGCTGTCTACCCTGCTGCCTGGCTGTGATCCTGCCCCTCCTCTCTTCCAAATCCACATCTTGGCCCCGCTTGACCTATCTGGATCGGCCCTTCCAGCTTCTCTGGCCCTGCAAAGCAGGCTCTGGGCTGCTTTTTCATGCCAGCACTGGTATAGCATGAGCCCTCTTTTGCCTGCCAGCCCTGCTGCAGCCTCTCAACAGTGGCCTGTGTGGTGCAGGCAAGGGAACTGCCCCAGGAGGGGAAATGGAGGCGGATGTGTGTTCCTGCTCATCCAGCTTCCTCTGAAAACCCATTTATGAGATCAAAATTTTATACACTGAGCCATGCCAGAGTCCAGAGAAGAACAGATTTCAGTTACTTGCAGATTTTGGGCAAAGGAGAGCCATGGCATGGACAGGAGACATCAGCTGCTGCAGGTACACAGGGGAGATGGTAAAGAGGTAGGGCAGGTCAGAGAAAGGATGACATACAAGGAAACCAAGGTTTTGAGGATGACATGTGGCCTTTTTGACATCCTGTCCCTTGGCCTTGCTCTGGCATCTGATTGCCTCTGCCCTGTTCCTCTTCCCCCCAGCATCCCCTGCCTGGGCTCTGACACCCACCTGAGTGTCATGTGAGCCTGGTGCTGCAGGACCATGGCCCTGGCTGTGGAGCAGAGACACAAAGTCTCTTTTTCCTTTTCATTGCCAAGGCTTCACCATGTAGTACTGCTTCCCTTGAAGCCCCACTGTTCCTCCTCCTCTGTGCTGAGCAAATCTCTCCATCCCTTCACGCTGGCGATGTGGCTCAGCTGTGAATCACTGTGGGCAGGGCTGCTCCTCAGGAGTTTCTTGGTCTCTGGAGACAACCCCATGCACCCTGTGCTGTCTGCTGGCCATGCACCTCCTCCCTGCCATGCTTTGCTCCTCAGAGGCCCCAGCTCTCCCTCCTGTGCTTGTGGAGGGAAGGAGCTGGAAGAAGCCTGCTTCTCTGGAATGAGCTCTCTCCTTCCTCTCCCAGGCCTCTACACAATCTTCACATGCTCCAACAGCCAGCACCACTAGAAACTGTCTCCTCAAACTTATCACAAGGGTTTCAGGGACCTTGAGCCATGCCCAGTGGCTTGGGGGACCCTGCCCACACCACAGCTCCTTCCTGTAGCCTGTGGATCCCCTGCGGGTTCCCTGTCCCACCTGTTATTTCTATGGTGACAAGAGCTGCTGAAGTGGCCATGGTCTGTGGGATGGCTACTGCAAGCCTCAGGCTGGGAGCAGACGCAGAGGTCAGCAGCAGGAGTGCAGCCCAGGCTTTGCAGGGCAAGCTCTGGGATTGCCTGCACTGCCTCGGGCTTTGCAAGCAGCCTGAGACAGCTCAGCCATCGAAGTTAGCTTATCAGCCTCACTGAGTGGCCCAGATGGCTTTCTGCTGACAGAGTGCAGCCCTGGCAGCTCTCATCTGCTGGAGATGATGTGTGGGCAGGCCTCCTGCCTCCTCCTGTACGTCCTCAGGGGCTGGTGTGCTCAGTGCTGGGTTCTGGGACTCACCCAGACCTTGCCACTGTGTGAATCTGGGCATCAACAGGGTAGGGAGGAAAATCCTCTCTCTCAGGGCTGTGTGTGTGCTGCTAACTCCATGGATGGAGCAATCTGGGAGGTCTCAGTGGGATCTGCCATGTGCCATTGGGCAGGATAGCCTGGTGTGTCCCTCCTGGATCCTGCATCCTGCCCGTGGCTTCCCCACTATGGACAAAACACCAGTCAGGGCTGGGACAAGGACCTTCCCAGTCACAGTTGTGCCACAGCCACCAGGACAGGCTGTAACTTCCTAGCTGCTGACTGCTTTGTCACAAACATCATGCTTTGTTCTCCATCCTCACCATGTGTCTTTTTGACAGGGAAAAGCCTCCAAGCCATTATTCTTGGGCCGTTCTCCCCTGCAGATTCAGACAGAGATGGTCAGCGTGACCGCTGTGCAGGTGGCAGGGAGAAGGAATCTGGTGTCCCACGACCCTGCATCCCACCCCAGGAAGCTCATATGTAGCACATATGGGCCTCTGAGTGCTGGACACGAGGCTCTTTTCGGGGCAGCAGTGAGTTTTACATCTGCTTGCAACGTTTCCAACGGCTTGATTTACTGTAATTCTTCTGGAAAGCAACTTTTGTGATTGCTAGCCTGGAGATCTCAAGCTGGACTTAAACAACAGGATCCTAAAGAGGCCATGAATAATTGAACCTAATAAATATTAATAACTGTGGCAGGGCATGTAATTGCAAGGAGTGTTCTGGAAACACAGCTCTTCAGGCAAATGTGCACTCTTGGGCAGGCTGGGGCAGAGCCCAGTTAACACTGGTGCTGCCAGGCCATGCAGAGCTGTGCCTGGCCACCAGCCCAGCCACCCTTCCCTAGGGTTAGTGGTGGCCAGGGGCAGGGCATGGTGGCCACTGTGTGAATTTTCAGCTGTCTGTGTTTAGCAGAGGGTCTCTCTCCCACAACCTGGTCTCCTGTTGAACATGAGCAGACTCGCAGCGTCTGCTGCATCATTTGGGCAGGGATGTTGTCTGACTCTGAGCTATCCTCATTCCCTCAGGCATCCTGGGACATCCACTCCAGAAAGTCCTGCCTGCACTCATCTACAGGCCATGGGAGGAATGTCCCAAACTGAAGTCAGTCTGTGGATGTTCCTGGCTCTTTGTCCACAAATACTGGATCATCTGTCTGTGGCCAGATTTCAGACACAACTATCTCATGCTTTGCAAAAAATGGATGCACTGCAAAATCTGGCTCCCAAGGCCGAGTGATCTCAAGAAGGCACAGTCTAAGTCTAACCTAAGAAGTCCTCCAAAGCTGGGATGAGTGAAGACAAGACCAAGGGAAGGGATATGCATGGATTTTCTATTTGTGAGAGGACAGTGATGGGGAGTGCATGTGCCCACCTCTCTTGACTGAGGCATGTCCTGCAGGGAAAGACTGAACTTGTCACTTGAACCCTTTCTGAGCCATTGGTCAGAGCTTGAGCAGATGCAGGATCCTGCTCAAAGTAGCTGGGATTTTTGGATTAAGTGTAACAACAAAGCTAAAGACAAAACCCAACTGTACTCTTCCTGGGGTGCTCTAGTCCCTCACCAAATCCTGTGCTAAAGCAGTGCTCACCCTTATGGCTTTGCCAAAACCTGATGAAACCCAGCATTTCCCAGTCTTGTCTCTCCTTTTCAAGGCAAATGAGGAAAAGCAGTCATGAAAGAGTCACCAGTGCTTGCATGGAAGGGCTCAGTCTGCAGCAGTGCTATGGGTGGGTTTGGAACATGTACGTGAAGGCTTTGCCAGAGCTTTCTGGGTGCTGTGATTCAGAGTGGGGGCCTTGTGGTCCTGCCCCTCTGCAAAAAAACATTGGCTTTGCTACCTGATGCTGAGGGTGTGATGAAGGCTTCTGTACAGCATGCAGAGGAATGGAACAGAAAAATCCCTAAGCTTAGGGCAGGGGCAGGGGGCAATTTGAGTAGGATGTTGTCCACAAGTTTCTGCTTGAAAATTGTGGTGCTTGGGCAGCTGAAGGCCTGTGAATGCTTGGCAAGGGTATTGTATCCTCTGCAGGAGCTTCTCCCACACTGAACAAGTGCTTCTTTTCCCCAAGCTGCCTGGCTGTTGAGACTGCATCTTGCAAATGCGGTTTCAGACAATAACAGCTTGCAATTATGCAGTGCTTTCAAAACCAAGATATCCTGAATTTCGTTAACGTCTTTGTATAAAACTAGCTGAGGCTGCTTTTGGGATGCAAAGCTCCAGCCTTTGCGGAAACGTCGCAGCTGGATCGCCCAAATCTTTATTCTGTTCTGGAGATGGATCATCCTGAAGGAGATTTTAGGACGTTGCTGTCTGGTTGGGACATATTGCCTGGGCTCAGCCAGAGCAGAGGGTGCACAGACACATCCTGTGGTTTGTGACCCCCACTTTCTGTGATGGCTGTTGCAATGTGGGTTCAGGAGGAGGGCTGGGGATTATCCATGTGGGAGTCAAAGGGGTCAAAGGGGGCAGAGAGCCCCCAGAGAGATGTGACTTGCTGAGGATCAGTACAGGAAGTGGGAATTGCTGTAAGACCATTTATGGGGCAGCATCCCAGAAACCATTTCTCAGCATGCAAAGGGCAGGCAAGGATTTCCCAAGGGAAAGCTGTGCTGGACTCCAAGGGTCATCACCAGCAGCTTGACAGCTGGTGGAGGGCCAGTAATGACTGAAGCACCTGGAGGCTGACACAGGGCTTTCCATCAGCAATGGGGGTACCCACAGGGGATGAACCTTCAGCCAAGCAGCTAGACAAGGGTGTCTGACACCTGACACAGCCTCAGTGCAAAGGGATTAGATAAATGTGCACACCAAGACCCTGAAATTCATCAAGGGGGATGCAAAGTGCAGCCCTGAGGTACAATGAGCCCAGGCAGGGAGCAGAGCACGGAGCAGCAGTGATGGTGGGAAGGACCTGTGTGTTATCATGGACACTGGGCTGAATGAGAGCCAAGAGAGCACTCTTGTCGTGGAAAAGGGAAACCACATCCTGGACTACATTAGGAGGAGAGTGTCCAGCAGATTGAGGGAAGTTATTATCCCTGCTCCTTGGCACTGGGGGATGCACAGATCACAGAAGCTATTCTTGAATTGTTCCTAACAGCAGCTCTCCCCCAGCTTCCTCTGTTGATACCAGGAGGTGAAAATGCAGATGATGATACAGGGGTTACTGCAGAAGCAATAAAGGAACTGTAGTGTTATCCTGAGGCACTTGGAGCACCTGCTTGGGAAGTACATAGTCTTTCCTAAGTCCCATATAGTTCAAATGACACATTTGGGGAAACAAGGATCTTTACAGTATGATATTACCTTGTCTTTTGGATGAAAAATTAATGAAAAATTTGGCTTTGAAGAGCCTGGAGGTTTTTTCTGTGATAACAGATACCCCAAAACATAGAAATCCTGAAATGCTTCCAGTGTCTCTGAGTTGCTGTGCAGTCACTCTCCAACTGAAAGACAGTAATACTTCATCACTGCTTCATCATACTTCATCAGTACTGCTTTGAGGACAGAAAACTGCTTCAGCTGTAGTTGAAAGTGTGAAAAAATGAGTGGTCAGCAGCTTGGCTGACCACTGCTATGTGCAGCCAACAGTGCTGGAGCTCTTTGAGGAAGCAGGCAGCAGAAATCAGTATTAGCCAGGGGCTGGCTGCCCAGAGTTTGTGTTGCACGGGGAGTGCTCACATCAGTGTTTTCTCAGTCCTTTTTTTCCTTCTGACTGTGTCCAGAATTCAGTGTTTCAGATGAGACCCATCTGTCTTGAATAGTTACGTTTGCCCCCCAGGGTTAACTTAATACCCTGCGGTCAAGAGGAACCCAAATGATTTTGGGGGTTATCACAGGTTCCTCTGCACTGGGTGTTTTGTGGGAGTGGTCTCACTGCTGGGTAAAACCACTACCACACTGTCAGCACTTCAGAGGGATCCAGCACCACATGGCAAGGCTGGCAAGGAGGCACACGCTAGAGAGACAGTGACATGGGTGGGCTGGTGACAAGTGGTTGGAACAGACTTTCAAGCCCATGGGATGGGCAGGCTTGTGACAAGTGGCTCTGGAGGTGGCAAGCCTCATTCAACAGGGAATCGAGGGCAGTAGTGGATGCCCTGGGATAGCTTTGCCCCAAGCTCCTGCCTTCATGGGTGATTGCAGAGCAACAATCCCCAAATCCGCTCCAGTTTTCAAAGCTTTTAAGCTCCCTGGGCTTTACTGTGCTCAAAGGCAGCTGCATGGAAGAATATTTTCCCTTTGTAAACAGATGCAGCGACCTGCTTAGCATCGATCCTGTGAGGGAGGGTTTCAAATTCAATTTGTTTCCATCATATCTGTGAATAGTTCAGTAAATTGATTTTTGAGAATAAAAATGTATTGAGAGTGATCATAGCTGATAAATATAATTTAAAATATAAGATGAGGCTTATGATCATTGAATTGTTCACCTGAGGGATGCAAAACAAGTACAGTAAACAATATTTTTCTAAGATGTCACTTAAAGGTCTGACCTTTATTTTTTCATGAGACGACTCCAATTTCCATCTCTTTTTCAAAGGAGGAAGCCCTGAAAAAGTCATGGAGTGCAGCTGATGATCCCTAAACCTGCAGTTTATGCGACTGTTGTAATCTCCGCACAACCATAACTGATGAATATGCATCACATCATTTCTATGCGTGGCAGAAAGTAACCTACTTCTGTCCCCTAACAAGCTGTGGTAGGTCTGGCTGCATATTCCTGAGACTCTGCCCTCAGTGGGGCTGTGGGACTTCAGGGAGGGTGGGGACACCAGGGAAAACCCTGAGTTCAGACCTGGTCTGCAGGTTAAGGCTGTGTCTATCCATCTGTTCCACGGGTGTCAGCATGCTGATCTCTTTCTGCCTCCCCTTAAGACCCACTTAGCAGGGTTTGGGGCACAGTGAGGCAGCTGCCTCCTGAGGGTGGCTGGGAGAATGGTGGCCACCCCAGAGGTGGCCCTAAATTAGCATCTTGAAGCTGAAGCCACAGAGATGTGATAGACACAGAAGAATGGCCAAGTGCAACTCTAATGAGTGTTAATGGGAGGTAAGAATTAAATCCTGCCGGCTCATTAGCAAGGGAAGAGATGCCATCTGCTATGGCTGGCAGGTTCCCTGCCACAGTTTGTGGAGGGGGGACGGGGGGGTACTGCTTCTGTGGGGTTGTGGGGTGGCAAGACCCCTGCCTGGGAGGGCCCCTGCTGCTTTGTGCATGCGGAGTGTTTTGTGTGAGAGCTCCCTTTGCCCATGTGGGATCTGCCTTGGCACTAGGAAGAGTTCCTGTGCACTCTCAATTTGTCCATGGGTCCCCCCAGCCCTTTCCAGTCTGGCCAATAAGGCAGCAGGACTGGTGGCAGCACTGGCAAGAGGATGAGCTTTGATCGTGCCAAAGAAGGCTGATGGCCTTTCTGTGAGTGCCCAAGACCTGGACTCTTCCCTCCCAGACTGCTGGCAGTGACACAAGGATGCTGTCTGGGCTCTCCAGGCATAGCCAGTTGCCTGCAGGTCCTGATTGCCCCCAAGCCCTTCAGGACAGAGAGAGATCTGGGGCTGCAAACCAGGTAGTGGACCTTGAAGATCTCTGACTCTCACTGGGGAACATTGTGTGTGAGATACTTCTCCTGGATGGAGGACAAGTTGCCTAGGGTCTCCTGGTTTGTCTCTGGTCCTCCCAGCCCCTCTCAAAGTAGCCTGCAAGACTGCAGTACCTGTGGCAGGACCAGCTTTGATCCTTCCCAAGGAACGTGACCATCAGACCAATCCCACCACACCATGCTCATGTGTAGCTGAGGACAGGAGCCAGCCTCATGCTGCCATGCCTGTTGTCCTCTCAAATCTGGAGCAGAGCCAGGAGACAAACAGCAAGCACAGAGCAGGAAGAAGGCTGGAGATGAAGCTGTGAACCTTTCTGGAGCAGTGCAGTGGTTCATGGAGAGGTTGAACTGGCTGCTGCCCAAATTCCTGCAGGTGGTGACTGGCCCCTGTGTCCAAAGTGCCTGGCTAAGCCAGAGCAGGCCACACATCAGCATCCCTGCCAGGCTGACTCATGCCCTGTGCTGCATCCCTTGCCTGCCCAGTGCCTGGTGATATCACAGCAGTGCTTCCTCTGGCTGCCTCAGCCTGGGGCACCAGGCACCTCTGCCCTTACTGCTCCAAGATTTGTTCTGCTCCTTCCCCCAGCCTGGCCACTGCTGTGGAGCGCAGCTGAGCCTCACTCTCCTGAAATCCTGAGCAACATAGACCTGACCCAGGGAGAAAAGGCCCTGCAGAGCTGGGGTCTGCCCACTCCCTGGGTGGGGTGCATGGCTGCAAAGCCCCTTGAGCCTGGACAGTGTAGGTGGCACTGGACTGGAGGGACTGTAACTGTGGTCGTGGGTCATGATTGTGCTGGTGTGTGGATTAGTTGGTGTGCTCAGCTAAAAAGGGGGGTCACCTGCCAGAGGGGAGCTGGCTGGCATGAGCAGATGCAAATGAGAAGTTGAGAAGCGTAAAACTGTGAATGCTTCTGGGAAATATGCACGGCTGACCACAGCAATGAGGATGATGAGGAGGTACTGCAAAAACACATCCTCATCTTTAAAATCTATTTCCCTAAAGAAAGAAAATGCTGTTATGCAAGATACAGAAATTAATGTCTGTACTCAGTGTTTGGGAAGAAGTAAGGAAGACTGTGAAATATTTTCCAATTTATCAGGCACTATAGGGGATGCTAGAAGACACCAAGGGCAAATATTTCAAAAGTAGCTGCCTGCATAAATTGTACCCAAGAGCCCTGTAAAAAGGGTTGAGGGATCTTAGCTGCAATAGTCTACTTCTTTTACAACTGGAATTTCCCTGGTGCTCCCAGGAGGTGCTGGGGCTGACCTCTGCTGGGTATCTCTCTGCTCAGGCATCCACATTCCCCAAAGCACAGAACATCCTTCATGTGAGTCAGGCCCATAGAGAGATGATGCTGCTCTTACTACAAGCATCTTGAAAGAAGACTGGCTGCTTCCTCTTTCTTGGGAAAAGCACAAGCAGAGTAAAGGAAAGGCAATGCAATTCCCACATGAGGTTTTAAAGGGTAATAGGAACACATCCCATGGGAAGGAGCCCCCTTTGTCTAGCTTTCCACTTCTGCCACATCCATCGTTGTGATGAGAAGCTTATGGAGAGAGATTGCTTCTCCCTCCACATGGGGACACCCTGTGTCTTGCTGCTGGGAGACAGCACCTCTTTTTGGTGTGCATGGATTTTAACAGGGCTTCTCCTTTCTGTAGCCCTTTGGAGGTTTGACCATGAGTCTCCAGAATTGTCCTCTACAAAGGAAACATCCTAATGATGCTTATTTGCTGTTTCTTGCCAAGCTGCCTCACAAAGCAGGTCTTTTTACAGACATTTCTGGTCATTTCCTGTGCTATGAATGGTATTCCATGCACCCTAGAAAATGAAGTGGAGGTGGGAGTCCCTGTGGGACTTTGGAGACGTCAGGTTGCCCTGAGCTAGGGAGAAGCAGGAGGTGGCTCAGGACAGTAGGCACCAGTAGCCGTCTGTGAGGAAGTGACCTTGCCAGGGCACTCCTCCAGGACCAGCTCTGGACCTGATGATGTTCAGCATGATAGGGAATTAATATTAAATGATTGTAGATGAAACCTGCAGGCACAAGGAGAAAGCAAGAAGCTCAAACATTGCAAGGACTGGGCATCTACACAGCCACCAGTGAGACCTGGGGCTGTGAGAAGCTCATCTGATGGCTCCCTCAGAGGCCAGAGGCTTTTTGAGACTGAATGCAGCTGCTTCATTCCTGTAGATGTCCAAAGAGGCAGGAAACCTGATTCTTTTCTGAATCTGCTCTCTGTCAAAAACCTCCTCCACTGATTCACCCGGTGAGGTTTTGGGTGAAACATTGGGCTGCAGCTAGGCAGGGCATCACTCACAGGTTCTTTGAACATACAAAAGTTGACCATCATTTTGAGGCTGCCAGAGCAATAGTTTGGGAAACACCACTGAACTGCTAGAAGGCAGAAGGGCTCAAGTCTTTTGTGCTGATCTCAGGAAGTGATTGCTATCCTTTGTTGACCTCTCATTGTGCCAGATATCTGGGTAATGTGTTCAGGTTTCTGCCACCCAGTACAGGAGAAACATTAATAAACTGCAGTGAATTCAGCAGAAGCCACTAAAATAGCTTAGGCTGAAGCTCCTGCCCTAAAGGAGAAGCTGGGGGGCTGGGCTTGTCCCCCTGAGAGAAGGGATGGCTTGGGGGAGATCCAAGAGCAGCTCCCCAACATCTATGGGTGGATTATGGAGAAGATGGAGCCAAGTGTTTAATGGAGGTGCACAGTGGGGGGATGAGAGAGAGTGATTTAACACACAGGAAAATTATCCCCATGGGCACAGTCACGTGCTTGAAGAGGGGCCTGGAGAGCTGGAAGGATCTCCAACCTTAGATGATGTTGGGATGCAGATGGGCATCCTGTGCAACCTTGTCCAACCAAAGTGGTTCTATGATTCTCTGATCCCACTGCTGCACTGTTTTGTATAGAAGGCTGGATTTGAGACCTTGTTTAGTCTGTGGGTTCCTGAGATGGATTTGTCAGTGCGTGAAGGGGTAGGAAGGAGAGTGGGGAGATCAGCAACTGAGAGTGGTCTTGTGCAGAGTGAGCCTGAAGGAGGGGAGGGTAAAGCTGGATACGTGGTGGGAGGACAGTGTGCTCTGCGTCAGGTCTGCTCTACCACCAGTCCCTGGTGCCTGGTCTGAGACTGGAGGAGAATTGGCCTTGGCAAGGACCCATTTGGAGCACAAGGCTCTTGGAACTGGTGGGGAAAAGCAGGACCAAGCAGCATAAGGAGTCAGACAAGTTGGATAAGAAAGCCAATTTCTATCATATCCTTCTGGATTCGGACTCCTCCAACATACTCTTCTGCCAGCTCCAAAGGAGATGGGAGAGGGGAAATTAATGGAGCTGCTTGGAATGCATTTGCAAATGCTTTGGCCTCATGGAGGCCTGTGGAACAAGGCTCTGAGAGTGATGTGGGCCCGGGGGTCTTGAACAGGGCTGGGGGCTGACTTGCTTGGGTGCTGGCTGCCAGAACTACCTTCTAGGGGAAAAAGCAGTGGATGCTGACGTCTGCATCAGGAATGGAGCAGGGCGTGAGGTTACGCCTACGCCTCGGAGGAAGGAGGTTGTAAATCAGGGAATGGTAGGGTGCACAGGGCAAGGAAGATGTCTGGACTGTCTCAGCATCTGGTGGGACCCGTGTTCATCGGTGATTAATGAAGGAACTGCTGTGTCTGGATGAGGTGATTAAATGTGCACAACAAAGCCACCAGGCACCACGGCCAGCTGGCAAGGAGAGCCTTGGGCCAAGCTCTCTCATCCCTGGATGGAGTGGCTGCATTCCCCTGTCCCTCAAGGATGATCCCTGGCTCTGCTCACCCCTTAGCACTTAACTTGGCATTAGCTGACCCAGCTCTGAGGCCTGCAACAGAGCATGCAGACAATTTGCCAGCACATGCAGCGATGTTACGGCGGTGCCACTGCATCCTGGGCATCTCTTTAGGACAGCACCATCATTCTGCATTAATAAAACAGGAGGAACCAAAGCAAGAGAGTCTTCTGAAGCGATGGGTGAGCCCTGGTTTCATGGCTGAGAGACCAGGAGCTGCAGCTATGGAGAAACCAACAGGGAAAAGAGACAACAGAAAGGCCACTGCAGTTTGTCTTTTCCCAAAAGTCACAAAGGTCACAAAGTTGGGAAGTTGTGTCTGTGTGCTCTCCTCTGTCTACTTTTATTCTTGCCTGCCCCTCATCCATGGACAGTAAGTAACCCAGAAAGCTACTCTAACTGATCCTGTCCCTGTGATTCTCTGGGATGATTTTGTTCTCCCAGCTAGCAAGAAACTGTCGTCTACCTTGCCATGGCTCAGGGAGAGGGGATTCATCAGTGCTGTGGGTTCCCAGTGTCCCCTGGCCATTTTGGGGTCCTCAGTGCTCTTTTGGCAGACTTTTGCTCTTTTGCTCTTTTCTGACTGGAAAACCCATGTTTTTCAACTTTCACCCATCTGGCTTTCAGGAACATTCTTATTTAAAAAAAAAAAGTAAATAAGAAAAATAAAAAAAAAAACAATTGCAAGTACTTTTAATGTTTTTTCCTCTGATTGTATTCCTCAGCTTAATTAATTAAGCTATTTGTCTCAAAATCTCCCCTCTAAATCTGAGCTATGTTTCTGGTTGAACTGACCAGGTTTTGAGTCCAAGTTGTTCTGTTTGTGTTACCGGCAAAACTTTGGGTTCTCATGCCTGGAAGACATCACATTGGGAACAGCTGGACAAGCTGAGGAGGGGATGGGATCTTCTGTATCTGAGACACCGCAGATGGGGCACTCGGGGTCCTTGCATCTGGGTCATCGAGATCTCTGGTCACCTTGTGCCCTGCCAAAATCCAGCTGTGCTTAGCCTGAGCTTCGTGTGTGGCAACAGAACAAGCACTGCCTGTTGCCGGCCTTCAGAGCTACCCACGGGCAGGCAGGGGAGGTCCTGGCATGGCTGCAATCAAGGCCAAATGTAAATTCCCCCAGCCTTGTGTTGTGCTGGCCTTGAGGAGAGTGAGGGGGCTGGTGGCAGGGAGAGGAAGGAGAGAAGGACAGACCTCCCCATTTGACATGCCTGGAGCTTATCAGGCTTGTTTGGGTCCCTGCACTGTCAGGAAATGGGTTGTGAGCTCTGCTTCTGCTCTGGTGCTGGCACATCAGCCACTCTGTGTTCCCAAATAACGTGGGCATCAGGGCAGTGCATTTTATCCCACTGTCATGCTCTTACAGTAAAGCTGCCCAAAGAAATGCCTCCCTCTCCTCAAAAACAGCAATACTGGGGGACCTTCTGCACCATGCTGGGAGAAAACATCACATTCAACCACAAGCCCCTCTTATGGGAGCACTGATTTTCCTCCCCAGCTCACCATTGTGCCTGTTCCTCAGGACTCAGGGGTTGTGTTTCTCTGCTGTTCATCCTATACTGCAGTCCATCAGGAACCTGGATGTCTGCACTTCCTTCTTTCTCCATTGCAATCACAGTGAGGCCAGCTGCAAGCTGCTTGCTTTATGGAGTGGCAAACATAGAGATGGTCTCGAGGTCCAGAGTGAACCCTCAAGCTTGTGAACAAGAGAGGGGACAGCCTGTTTCCTTTGACAGGGACAGAGGCTGTGAGTCAGGAGGAGGCTGTAGAAGCCTCAGCACAACAGCTGGATGGATGCAGGATGGCTTCTCTGTGGTGTTGGCTTGGGGTCTGCGAGCCACAAGGAATTGAAGGCTGCAAAATCGAGAGTTGATTGAATAATGAACAACTCCAGGCAGCATCTACTGTGTGTTAATGTGCTCTGGAGGATGGAGTGGACAGCTAGGCAGAATTCCTGGGGGGACACAGGACACTGGGGCCCAGGCTTCTGGTGAGATACGTTATGGTCATGAATCCTTTCTGACAGCTCTGGGCATCTTTCCCCCAGCCTTGCTGTACCTCTTTTTTTTTCTCTTTTTTTTTCTTCCCCTTTGAAGGGCATGTGCCTGGTCACCCTATGGTTTGCAGTGTCCCCAGGCTGTGGCTAACTTGCCTGGGTTAGCTCTGAGCCCTTCCTGGGAATTCCCTTCACAGATGCTCCAGTGTTTATTAGCCCATGTGCTTTTGTGCCCGAGTGTGACTGCAAAAGCTGCTTCCAGAAACAGGCTGGAACTGTTTGCAAACCTTCCAGGCTGGGTCTTTGCCTTAATCTCTGTGATTAGCTCAAATGGAAAGGAACAGCTGGGCAGCTGGCGAGCTGGGGAAATGGGACAAACATATGTGAGATCCAAAGCTTCCCAGAAATTGCAGCTCAAAGTTTAGTGCTGAGGGACTGGAAGGACAGCGCTTTATAGGGGCATCCTTGGAGTGGGAGAAGGGAGCAGGTAGTGTGTTTGCCCAGCAGATGCTCTGGCATCCATGGAAGGGCAAGAGAGCCCTGGCTGGGATGTGAGGGCAGAAGAAAGTGTGGGTACCACATCTCCCCTTGTTTCTTGTTTGTCTGGGCTTCCACTTAAATGGGTTGGTACTTAAAGCTGGGGGGGACCAGTGGGTTGCTCAGTCTTAGTCCTGCACAGTGCAGATCACAGTGTGCCTGCTTTGGGGCAAGAAGTGTTGCTGCCTTCATGGGAACCCACAAGGGATGGTGCTGATTCTCCAGTGGGCTTGGAGTGGGTCTGGGCTGCAGGTCCACCAACTGTAGCCTTCTGCAGCGATGTCTTCTCAGCAAGCCTAAGGCCAGCACTCTGGAGTGTCTCACAGTGCAGGGAGTGTGGTGGAGGTGGATGAACCCAGCACAATGTTTCAGGGAGGTTCTTAAAGCGAGGTTTCGGGGTACAATGTCAGAGACAGGCTGCACTCACCTAAAAAAAGCTCTTCTGATGTCCCTCATCACTTTATTTAGCATATATAGAATGTCTGTTTCAGCAAAACATGATGAGGACAGGCATCAGCCAAGTCTCAGGACAGTGGGAATTTCCAGAAGATTTAGAAGAAAATGTTTTGACAGGGGTACAGGGGTGACTAGAAAGATGGTGCATGTGTCTGGTGAGGCATTTTGTCCACAGAACTCACCCAGGCTGAAGGATGTCTCTGGAAATCAAAACTTTTGAAATAAGACAGATTTTTTTTCTGGAAGTCTCTGTGTGACCCAGCAGATCCCAACACAGATAACATCAAGTGGGAAGGGAGAACAACTTGACCTTCAAGAGCTTGCTTGGATGTTTGGAGCATTACCCTTATCTTTGAAGAGCTCTTGCCAACACGGCTGTGTGCGATCTCAGCTGGACACTCCACTCAGGCTCATTATTCCTAAGAAATGCTTAATTTTTTAGTTCCCTGTGATATGTGGGCAATTGGAAATTTCATTAGTTTCCAGGAAGATCTATTATCTCAGGCAGTGAGAAGCTAACATCATGGGGATGGAAGATGAAAAGCCACTTAATGAGAGACTGGGAGAAGATTGGGTTAGTGCCATGGGGCTGATGGTGGCGTGTTGGGGTCCTGTTGGGTTCCCCTGAACAGAGTTTCATGAGAAGCTGGAGACAGGCAGAGGTGTGAGTTTGGACATCTCTCTGTACCAGCCTCTCTCTTTTGAGAGTGAAGTGTCTTGTGTGTTTTCAAGCACTTCTGCATTTTGCCCCAAATCCTGCTCCCCAAATCTGAGCAATCTTTACATGTGCTGGTGCTGTCCTGGCACAGGGTGAGGCAGCTGAGGTGGTCACACAACTTCTGCAGCAGCAGAGAGGGAGTCTCTCACTGCAGATGTGTTCAGGGTATGCTGTCAGACTGGGGTGTGGCTGTGCTGAGGATTGCATCCCCATTTCCTTCTCCTGAGTGCTGTCACCCCTCTAGCAAGGGCAGATGTGATGCTGCTGAGGTCCTGCTGTTTGGAAGGGCAAATACAGGTGGTGGCCCAAAGGAAATTTTGCTGTCAAAAAAGCATGTGGGGCCATTTCAGGATTCTGAAGGCATGAGATGAATTGAGGGGTGCTGGGTGGTGGTGGGTGGGGGATGGGGGATGGGGGATGGGGGATGGTGGTGTCTGTGTGAGGTTTGAAGCTCCTTATCTGGAGCTCTAAACCCCCAGAACACAACATGCCAGCATCATGGATAACCATGACCTCTGTCCATGTCCATCCAGAAGCAGCAAGAAATGTTCTGAACTCTTCTTGCCTCTTCTGCTCTGGATTTTCTCTCCAACAGTGTGTTTCCATCTCTGGCCACAAAGCTTTGGCTGCTGTATAATGAAGGGATGCTACACTGTGCAGTGAGGAGGGAAGACAAGTTTGGTTTCCCAAGATTTTAGTGCAAATGTCCTTACTCTGGGCAGCTGGCACGCAGCTCAGCAGGGGAATGGGCTCAGGACTTGCAGACCCCTTGTCAGTCCTGCTTCCAGAGGTGGGAGTACAGGGTATATTCAGAGAGAGCAGGAACATCCCCAAAGCTTTCAACGCTGCACTGGCACACAGTCCTCTGCTGCTAGTTTGTACATCTTCCTGTTCTCCCTTCAGGGAGGCTGTTTTGCAATGTTGGCAGCTCTCACAGAGACCTTCAGCACTGGAGCAGAGCCCTGTGCAGATGGGAATTAGGGCCATGGCCCTTGTGATCTTTCTAGGAGTACAAAATTCCCGTCCTGATTACAACCACAATCAGTTACTGGTGGGATATATGGGGCATAATCTGGTCAGAATTTCATCTTGGCAACCTTGAGCTCCTCCAGACTCCTGCAACTTGTTGGATCTGCTCTGCAACAAAGGTGTTGGGGCAAGACCCATAGGGGGAGGCAGGAATGGGACGCCTGTTCCTAAGATGTGGAGTTGGACCTTCAGTACAGAGTGCAGGGCTCCTTGGGCTTCTTCAGAGATACCCATCAGCTGGGCCACCAGAGACAGACCAGCTTGGAGTGCACAGGGATGTCCCTCTGTCCAGTGGGAACATGCCACAACAGCCCTGGATGTGCTGAGACCACCTCACTGTCTCACACTGAACTGTTTGCTAAAGGGATTCAGAAGAGAAGGGGCACCCACCAGCCCACAGGGAAAACACTGAGCCAGCCAGAAGCTGAGCTCTGGGGTTTGGTGGGTGGCTGCTGGCAATGTGTGATGATCCAGGAGCAGGGCGAGGGGATGGAAATTCCCTTTGGGGCTGGGGATTGCGAATGGCTGTTTACAGCAAGGGAAAAACTGTAGGGCCAGAAGCTGGGTGACCTCCTGACTGTGTCTGCCTACCAAGGCTCTGGAGACACATGACAAGGATGGAGACAGAACACACCAGTCCATCAGGACAGAGCAGCTCTGGGCTGTGGGAAGTACCAGAAGAGCCAAAGCAGATTTCTCTTTCATCTTTCCGGTTTAGAGAGGAAAGATTTGGGCTCTTCTTCAGAAGACATGCCAGCTTCCTCACTGTTTTCCAGGTAAGATCCTCTTTACAGGGCAACTTCATCCTGTGGAGTGAGAAGATGCTCATTATTTGGGAGCACAGGAGTACAATGGAGGTTTGGGTCAGGTTCATCCTGAGCTCTGACCTGATGGCACCAGCTGAGGAGCCTCGGGCTGCCTGGGTATTTGGAAATATTCTCCCATCTCCACAAATGACACCAGCTCTCCTTCCCTGGGAAAGCTGTGAGTCCTAGCTGCCCACTGTAGGATTTCCTTGTGATACACTAGATGGAAGTTGTACCTGATGTTTCTTCTTCTGTGGAGTGTTGGTCACGGAAACTGGATGTTGTACCCATGAGAGCTCACATCACATCATCACATCATCATCACAGTTACTGTGGGGAACAGACTTGAGGGAAAATTGTCTACAGCTCTCTGGCTTGGCCCTATAGCTTTGAGATGGCAAATGGGCTTGATGAATATTGTCATGGGACATCTGGTGTTTACACTACGTGTTTGGGTGCCTGTGAAGGCAACACACCAGTCTCCTACCCCATAGGTACATAGCTCTGTTAAAGCTTCCCAGTGCCATAAACAGAGGTTCTTGCTTGGATATGAGCGAGCAGCACAGAATCATAGGATGGTTTGGGCTAGAAGGGACCTTAAGGATCATCTAATTCTAAACACCTTCCTCCACAGGCAGGGATACCTTCCACTAGACCAAGTTCCTCAGAGCCCCATCCAACCTGGCCTTGAACTCTGCCAGGGATGGGACATCCACGGCTTCTCTGGGCAACCTTTGCCAGTGCTTCAACACCCTCTTCCTGATATTAAGCCTAAACGTACTCTCAGTTTGAAGTCATTCTCCCTAGTTCTATCACTACATGCCCTTGTAAATTGTCTCTCTTCATCTTCCTTCTAGGCTCTCTTCAGGTACTGGAAGGCCACAATTCTTTGGAGCTCTCTCTTTTGCAGGCTGAACAATCCCAGCTCTTTCCTCATATGAGAGATGTTCCATCTCTCTGATCATCTTGGTGGCCTCCTCTGTGCTGGCTCCAGCTGTCCCTCCTGTGCAGGGACCCCAGCTCTGGATGCTCCAGCTGGGTCTCAGCAGAGCAGAGCAGAGGGGCAGAATCCCCTCCCTCCCCTGCTGCCCACGGGGCTCTGGATGCAGCCCAGGACACGTTTGGCTCTCTGGGCTGTGAGTGCCATGGCCGGGGCATGTCCAGCCTCTCAGCCACAGCACCCCCAGGTCCTTCTGGGCAGGGCTGCTCTGGGTCTGTTCATGCCCAGCCTGTGCTGATACCAGGGGCTGCTCTCACCCAGGTGCAGCACCAGCACTTTGTTCTGTTAGTCTTCATGATGTTCCCATAGGTTCCTTTGTAGGGCTTGTCCAGGTCCCTCTGGATGTCATCCCATCCTTCAGGTGTGTCCCTCCTCATCCTTTTTTCAATGCCTTATTGCTTTATTTTTCCTGAGAGATTGACTCCAAAGCTGGGTGATGTCAGCAGTCCCCCTAATGCTCATGTGCAGAAGGGCACATCAGCTACAATGCCCTGTTTGTGATTCCCCAGTGTTTGTGGCAGACCCACATTTTGTAAGTACAGGTTACTTTGGCCACTGAAATTATTGATACAATTAGTGATGGACAGCAGGGCTCTCTGGGCTGTGCTTACAGAAGAGGAATGGACTTGATCGATCATGTTGATGACAGCTCCTGGCCTGTGGTTGGACAGGCTGAACCTAACTGTTGCTCCTATCTTTCATGCCTATCAAATGAAATCTCCCTGACTGTTGTATCTTGAGTTCAGTGGCAGAAGAAGGTTGGCTTTTGCACTTTGTCCTTTCCTGAGGCTTCCACAGTATCATAGGCATAGCTGGAGTGTGAAGCACTTACCATGGAATGGAAAAGTATTCATGTGACATATGGCAGATGTCCTGGTTTTGTCTGGGATAAAGGTCTTTTTGGCACCCAGTATGGTGCTCAAAGCATTTGAGATAATGACAGGTTTGATTGGAGTATGTTAGACAGAATTTATATCTGTATTGTTATTTAGCTCTCAAGGGGCAGGGCTCCTGTGCTTGCCGCAGGGTTTGCTTGCTTGATACTAGAATATCATATATATATATATATACTGGATATATATATCTACTGGACCCTAGTGCTTATCAGTGGCTGCTTTTTGCTCTAGCAGTTTGCTGCAGGTGCTGTGCAGCTTTCACCTTCCTGTGCTGTGCATGGGAACATTCCAATAACATCCATGCCAATGGGCCTGGGCTGGCAGATGGCCAGGGCTGCTGTGCTGGGCAGGCTGTCACTCCAGTGTGAACTCCCAGAAGAGGGACTGTGACCTGTAGATGGAGTCCTTAGAGGGTGGATGTGGTGCATGCCAAGGTGTCTGTGGCTGTGGTGAGCCCGTGTTGCAGCAGGTACGCAGTGAAGCATCTCTGGCCATGGATAAAGCCATGCTGGAACACTTTGTGGCTTGGGGGCCATGAATATCTGCACATCACAGTAGGCTTTCTCCTAAAGGGATTTGGGCTCATGGATGAGTCTACAGCAGAGCAGGGGCAAGGGGAGGGCTTCGTCACAGTGTAACACCCTGAGAGACCAGGGCTGGAAACTGTCACCTTGCCTTGTGGTAAACTGGGATTTGAGTCGCATGTTGTGGGAATTTCTGTATCAGGAACCCCCTGTGCCAGTGGAGGGCAGGCCTCACAAGAAGAGGAACAAGGGCAGTAGTGCCTTTGGTGCCCAGTAACTCCACCCAGAACACTCCCTTTCCTGCCCCAGTGACCACCATTACAGATGAAGCCCAAAGTCATGGAGTAAGTGAATTCAATGGTCACTTTGTAGATGTTTTACAGGGATGGCAAATAGACTAAGGATCGATGCCTATTTATAAATCAAAGGATGGGAAAGGGGAGAGAGTTTAATGAGGAAGTATTGGGTGGCGTGGGATGTGAACATAATCTAAATGGCATCAGATAACGGGGGAAGATAGCACTGGATTTGTCCAGGAAAAAGTAAATTTTTTTCATAATAGCTCATATGGTGCTGTGTTTTACATTTGTGATCAAAACCAGTGTTAATAACACAGGGATGTTTTTATTATTGCTGAACAGTGTTTGCGTAGTCTCAATGCCTTTCTTATAATTTGGGAGTGCATGAAGAGTGGGGAGTGGACACAGCTGGGACAGCTGACCCCAACAGATCAAAGGTGTACCCCATACCAGTGGTGTTGTGGTCAGCAATAAAATTTGGGGGAAAGAAAGGAAGGGAGGGTTTTTGGAGTTACAGTGCTTGTCTTTCCAAACAGCCACCACACGTGATGAAGTATTTACTTCATCAGCATGATGAATGCTTTCCTGGAAGTGGTAAACACCTGCCTCCTGATGAGATGAAGTGAATTAATTCTTTATATTGTTTTTCTTGTGCATGCAGCTTTTGCTTTACCTATTAAATCTTCTTTTATCTCAAGCCATGAGTTTTCTGACTTTTACCCTTCTGATTCTCTCCTCCACTCCATTTGGCAGGGAGTGAGTGAGCCATATGTTTAGCTGCTTACTGGGGTTAACCCACAACAGCTCATCAGCCTATTTTAAGTTAAGGCTGTGTTACCTCAGGGCTGTGATGAGAGGGTGAGGCCACTCTGTGAGTTCATAGAATCACAGAGTACCTTGGGTTGGAAGGGGACTTCAAAGACCATGTTGTTCCAGCCCACCTGCCATGGGCCTTCCACTTCCACTAGACCAGGCTGCTCAGACCCCCATTCAAGCTGGCCTTGGTATTCAAGGGATGAGGCGTTCACAATTTATCTGGGCAACCTGTGTCAGTGCCTCACCACCCTAACAGTAAAGATTTTTTTTCTAGTATCTTATCTAAACCTACTCTCTTTCCATTTGAAGCTATTCCCCCTTGTCCTCAGCTGTTGGTGGGACATGCTCTGCCCAACTCAGCCTTGAACCTAAGAGCAGGAGGAGATGGGAACAGGCAGAACAGTTTTTGTGTCTGAAAACCCATGGGGAGATTTCAATCTGGCCTCATCTCCCTGCTGTGTGGAGAGAGAAACCCAGAGGGAATGGGAGAGGTCACATCTGCCAGAGCTGTGTCCTGAGGGGCTTCAGGGGCTGTGGTATTTGTGTAAGGGATCTGCTGTTCCATGGGAGGTAGCTGCAGTCAATGGAGAGAGCAGCATCAAATTATACAATCACAGAATAATTTGGGTTGGAAAAGACCCTTAAGATCATCTCATTCTAACCACTTTGACATGGGCAGAAACACCTTCCACTAGACCAGGTTGCTCAGAACTCCATCCAACCTGGCCTAAAACACTGCCAGGGATGAGACATTCACAAATTTTTCAGGGCAACCTGTCCTGAAGATGCTCTCCCTGTCTACTGATAAATGCTAAACATATAAACTGGTTTCTCAAACCTCTTTAAACAGCTTTATTGCCTTTATAACCTTGCCTTGAGGCACCATGTGGGGTTTACAATGCTGGCAACTATCACAGGGATCTCCAGTCTTCAAGCAGAGTCCTGCACAGTTGGAAATTAGGGCTGCAGCCCCCTTGGTATTGTTGGTGGGGGATTTCCCCTTTGTGACTGTGACCACAGTCAGCTACTTCTGGAGGATATGGAACAGGACCCACACTTATCCTCAGTATGGAAGCCATGAACCCACCAGATCTCTGCAGCAAGCAAGGTGTCCTCTGCTACCAAGGCACTGGGATGCAGCCCATCAGTGGGTATGATGGTGTGCCTGCTCTTTGAGCTGATGCCTGAGCCAGATACCATCAAAGAGGATCTCTCAAGCTGTCTGGGTGACTTTTCCAGGACTGCCATGGCAGGATCTGTGGGGCCTTGGCAGATGCCTGCTGCCAGGAGGTGTCACGGCTTCTGGGCCTGCAGCTCTTCCCTTGCTGTAAATAGATGCCTGCCTGCTCCCCATCCCCAAAAGGAATTTCCAGCCCCTCTCACAATTCCCAGCCCCTCACACACTGCCTGCAGCCACCTGCTGGACCACAAGATGCTGGCTGGTTGTGGTGCCTCGAGCAGTGTCCCAGCTCCAAACAATATTTTCCCCCATGTTTAGGATGTGTCCTCTGCATCCTCTTGGACACATCCATTTGATGATGTATCAGGTGATTGTCAGGTCACACAGCTAGTCTTGGCTCCCCAGGTCTATGGTGTGTCTGGGTCAGTCCCTGCTCTGTGTGTGCCTGGGAGGAGGGTGCTCTGCATCGTGCAGGCCTCCTGGGTGCTGCAGGATGTTCCCTCTGTGTGAATCATATTTGGCTAGTGCCAAAATGACTCTCAAGTCGCTCCTCATTTCTTCTAGCGCTGGTCTTGTGGTGGAGCCAGCTGCTGAAAAATTCTGAAGGCTCTGTTGTTCTGCCCTACTGCTCTGAACCACTGTTCATGGCCAGCTATAATTAAGCTTGGAGTATATAACTTTTTCTTATCTTTTAACTATATCTATACAGGAAGAGAATTGTCCCCGGCTTAACCGAGCTCCCAGAGCCTCCCTATCCACTTTACTCTCTTCCAACAGCTGTATCCTTTCTGTGCAGGCTGCTGGGAACAACTTGGCCAATGACTATTCAGGTGTCCTCCTGGTCCTCCTGTCCTGACTCCTTGATGTCAAGTCCTGATGCTCATGGCTCATGAAATGGGCAAGTAACATGGTGGGTCTCTGCCTGGTGTTGGTACCTGACACCTCCTTCTGCTGTGGGGCTTCATCTCCTTTCTCTGCTTTCTCTCTGCTCTTTGCCTTTTCTACTGCTGCCTGGGCAGCTGCTTCCTTGGCTGGTGTGTCTGGCTGAGCCACCAAAAGAGTCCTTCCCTGGTGTTTTCCAGTCTTGGCTGAAACATACCTACTTCCTAGTTTATGACTTGCTGTAATGTCTTCTGCAAAATCTCCAGAGCCTTCTCGATGTTTTGCTTCATTTCCCTTTGGCTGTCTTTAATTCCTCTGTGTCCACACACACAGTCCCCCGCCAACCCCACTGATGAACTCACTGAATGTGTCAGCTGCTGTTCCCTCTGCTTCAAGCTCCCGGGGAGGTGAGCTCGTGCCAGAAGCATGGGGCAGAGCAAGCTGCCGGGCATCTGCAGTGAGGCTCTGCCTGGTGTCAAAGTCTGACATCCCAAGAGGGAAGGAGCAGTTTCCTCTCCAAAAACGCTCAGACAGCTTTTTTTCCCAGCAGCTTCTCAAGTCTCTGTGAATTCACACGCCAGAGTGATGCCTTCGCATGAAACGCATGCATCTGCGTATCCCATCCCGGACAGAGCCTGTCCAACCCACCCATCTCCCACCGCCCAGAGCTCCATCTCGGCTGGCACACGCTGTGTCCTGCTTTGGGAGCTGCTGCTCGCCTTGCCGTGAGAGGATTTATGGCTTGTTCCATCTCCACTTTCAGTGAAGGCTGGGCTGGCGCCAGTAGTTTCCACTGAGTTTTAAGCTTCCATACGAGGACCCGTGGGATTTCTGGATGGAGTATTGATGTACTTCCCGTATTGATGGAAGAGAGACTGTACCTGTGGCTGGTGGAAGGGATGAGGACTAGCTGAGAGGGATAGTGTTCTTGGAGGATTGTGCAAGAGCTGAACCTCTCTTCCATGAAATGTCTCTCACTCTCTGCCTTGTCCTGCTTTTCCTTTCTTGGCCACCCCATGGCCTCCACCATGCTACAGAGGCGCAGGCTCTGAGCCATCTCCCCAATATTTTCTGGTGGCACAGTGCACACTCACAACAGCCACAGTCCAAAGGATGCCATGTGCCTCAGTCAGGGACTGAGCAATTCTGGCCATGCACTTCCCATGGGGACACAAAACTTGCCCGGTCCCTTGATTTTGGATCTGAGCAAGCACTGTGTGCAGTACTGCACATTCTGCAGAAGATGCCATGGGAAGAGAGCACTGTTCCAGGGTGCAGGATCTGCTCAGGTCCCTCTCATCCTGTTCATTTAGCCCCTGAACATTTTCAGCGTCCTGCCTAAAGCCTGAGCCTCTCTGTAGTTATGCTAGCAACCAAAGGAATAACCTGCACCAGGCTGGGAGATCAGCTTTCCCTCTGGGGAAACAAAGGGTGTGTGTGGGGCAAACTTTTCAAGGCTGAAGACCCTCTCCCAGCCCAGCTGGCTTCAGCACCCGTGCACTCCCGAGGAGCTGTTTCCTTGCCCTTCTCAGCATGCTGTGCTTATCCTGCTCTTCCCATTGGCCTCGCTGAAGGCCGGGGACGGAGCAGCAGCCAGCAGGCAGCCTGCCCGGCTCGTGTGCCGCCAGCTTCCAGCAATTCTTTCCCGCATCCCTAGGAATGTGTCGCTGTTTGACATTTCTATACATCGTGCCTGGCAGCCTGCTCCCTTTCCCAGACACAGGGGTTTTCCATGATGGGCTTTGCAAACTACCTCTGTGCTGGGTCCTGGGAATCGGGGCCTCTACAGGAAGGAATTTGCTGGTCAGCGGGTTGAAAGGAACTGTGAGACCCTGTTCCTGTCAGTAGTGACTTTAATTTGGAGGCAGCATCCACAAGGATTCGGAAATTCCCAGTCCCGTTGGTTGATGCCTTTAGTTTGAGGAACCTCTGCTCTCAGCCCTGAGCTGCCTGAGAAGCAGACTCTGCAGTCTGGTTAAGTGGGACAGAGCTGGAGGCTTCTCCAGGGCTGATGATCAGTCCAGGAGTGGATGAGCAGAGGGCTGAGTGCTCAGGAGAGCAGATCTGGAAATATAGGTTGAGATGCTAGGAAACTGTGACGCTAGAAACCAGGGAAGTAATCCAGAGATGAGCTCCAAGCCCTGGAGCTCTGGTGCTCTGGTGCAGGGTGCATACTTGGGAAGCATTTGAGGTTGAGGCTTGAGAGAGCTCCTACAGGCTGCTACGGTGGTTTTACTGCCTGGGAAAGGATCATGAGCAAGGTAGTGAAGTGCCTTTTGCTATGGTCCCACTGTTTCTGTGCACTTTGTGTGTGAGGACATCACAGACTCTGCCTAGGATACCCTCCCCTCTTCTTACACTGTGGAAGTTCCTTCACCACAAGGATGAAAAGGGCTGGAGCTGGGCTGCCTGGAAATAGGGGTAGCTGGAGGCATCAAAGCCTTGTTGCAATGGCTCTGTACAGCCACAGATCCTGTATTCAGAGAAGGATTCTCCATAGCTGAGACACCTCAGAGGGCATCCTGTCTGGCTGTGTATCCCTCCCTGTGTCTGTCTCCATCCTGCACCTATGAGCTATGGAAAAATATGGTGACTGCAGGAGCCCAGGTCCAGGAATCAGTTATGTGCAAGAAATTGTGCCTGGCCAGCTACTGGAGGCTGCTGGTGTTTGAGACCCCTAAAAGGCTTGTCTCTACCCCCTCTGCTGTCAGTTCCTCTGTATCCCAAAATTCAGTCAACCCTGCAATGAGTGAGGGATGCTCACTCATCTCTCATTGCCAGAAGCTCCCTTCTTTCTCCTTGGGCTGGGGGAGCAGGTGGCAGAGAAAGGCATATCAAGAGGAAGGAGTGAAGGGGGATGCTCTGAGGGGAGGGAGGCAGAAGGGGAGACAGGACATGGACGCCCCGACTGATTTCCAAGGGGCCCTGCTGCTCATGCATGCAGATGCATCTGCAATTGCTAAGTACCCCTTTCCTTCCTAGGACCTCTCCAACCACCTTCCCTGGAAAGAGTGTGAGTCTGCTCATCCCGATGCTTTGTTAGAGGTGCAGGTCACATCAACGGGGAGTTGCCAAAGACTGATGCCTTTGGGAATGGAAACACGCGCCCTGGCCCTACTCAGCAGCTCAGACCGTGCTTGGGGCTGGCCTCTGGCCAGAGGTTGCTGCTGCAGTGTCCTCAAAACACTCAGAGAGCCAGGGACTTTCCAGGAGCTTGCTGCCATAGTGGGACATGGAGTGGGCAAGGAAGGAATCTGGGCTCTGTGCTGGAACTGCAAAGCTCTCCTGGGCTTCTCTGAGAGCACCCAGGCACTGCTGTCTGGGGAGGCTGCACAAGTAAGGGCTGGAAAGGTACTAAGCACCTGCAGGGCTCTCCTTTTTCTGCCCTGTGCTGATGCCACCAGTGCTTTGGGATTAGAGGGATTGGTGACAGCACACAGAATGTCTCTGGGGACTCATTCCCCATGCTGCCAAGTACCCTGGGGAGATGCACTTGCAGACAACCTGCTACTGCCCATGTCCCATGCTGGCTGCTTGCCCCAGCAGCAGACACAGACACAGCAGTCTCTGTGTTGCACAAGTGAGTGGGGAGCTGCCTCCCCTATCTGTGTGCTGGGCACGTGGGTGCTCCCCGGCTTGGGACCTCCATGCACGAGTGATGGAGGAAGCCCCACAAGTGCAGCCCTGGCACACTGCCTCAGGCAGTCCCAGGGGAATGCTGGTCCCCTGGCCCAAGAGAGGGCTGCAAGGCAATTGGTGATCCATGACTGCAGCACTGCCTTCTCCCTGCTGAGGGGAACAAGAGTGTGGGCACCTTACACAGCTCTGCTTTCTGCAGCAGCTGGGACTTTGGTCTCCTGGGTTACTCATTGTCCTTGATGACTATTAATCAGGGTCACTATCAGGAACTGATGAAAAATCTTGATGTTACAACCCAGCTCTCAGGCAGCAGGGGCCTGGAAGGGGTTTGACCCCCATTATCATTGGTTAGACCCCATGAGGGCTGCTCATTCCACTGGGGCTCCCAGTGCACAGCTGGGGACTGGAGCTATCCAAGGAGCTGGAGGCCAGGGTGAGTGAAGAGGGGCTGTTAGCAGTGGGTGGTGAATGATGGCAAGGGGGACTTCTTGCTGGTGGGGGTTGTCCAGGGGGGCTGGAGTGGTGCTGGGACACCATCTCTTCTCAGAGGGGCTCTGGAGCAGGGTGAGAGTCAGTGATACCAGACACATCACAGAAAATTCCAATTAAATGGTGCAGGAAATGTTTTCAACTTGGGGATGTTTCAAGCCCTGGAACAGGTTGCCCAAAGCAGTTGTGAAGACACCATCCTTGGTCTCTTCCAGACCATGCTCTGGCAATTACCTGAAAAATGTCTGACTGTCCTTTCCCCACAGCACAACTGGTGTCACACTAGCTGCTCAGGGCTTGGTCCAGCAAAAAAGATCATGTCTTTGGATGGCTTTTGTCCCCACAGGAATTTCCTGTAGGGTCTTGTTCAGCTCTCTAGATTGACTTCTACATAGTCCCCATCTGTCCAGCTATGTCCAGCTGCACAGGGTCAAGTCATGCTGCTGTAGGTTTTCACATCCTTGTCAGCACATTCCTTCAGCTAGTCAAGGTCCCCACTCACCCTCAGCTCCCCACAGTCTGATATCAGCACCAAAATATGGTGGGCTGTGCTGTTTTCCCCAGCCCCATTGCAGTCTGGCCCTCACACATTCCAGCCCTACAGCTGTACCCAGCTTTGTTCAGCTGGGGTCGTCCCCAAGGCAGCCAGCATGGATGGAGACTCAGGGGGAAGGGGTGTGGACTCACCTTGAACCACTTCTCACCTATTATTTCTGTTGGTGGTTTGGCTTGGAAGGAAACCACAAAGTGGGGGAGCAAAACAGGTTGACTCCTTGGTTTCTTTGAAGGCTTGGCCACTTTCCAGGATCCCTTTCATGGGAATAAACTCCCGACCCTCTGAGAGCAGGTAGTGGCAGGTTGTGAGACCGTGTAGGAAACTGGAGACCACAAACTCATCTCTCTGTGATGGGAGCTGTATCTCCAGCATGTCCCCCACCTGGCACCCCACACTGTGATGGGCAGCTGGGAACAAGACAGGACGTGTCTGTAAAGGGGGGCTTGCAGCTTACAGGAATCCCCCACCCTCTACTTCTGCATCACCCAGCCCTTGGCCGGCTGGTGGGCTGCCTGCCAGGCTGTCCGAAAACGAAAGCAAGGAATCCAGAGATAAATAGGAGCAGCCTCAGCACGAGGCAGCAGTGTGTGTTCTGCTCCCAAGCCTTGTCCTGCTCCCAAGCCTTGCTCTGCTCAGTGCCCGTGGCAGCACCATGGCTCTCCGCACCTTCCTGCTGCTGCTGCTGCTGGCTGCCGCCCTCCTCATCACCCAGGCTCAAGGTGAGGGGCAAGGAGCCCTCCTGCCTGCTCCTGCTGGGATGGGTCAGGGTGTGCAGGTATTTGGTGGGGTGTATGCAGGGTGCCAGGTGGTGAGGGAGGTGTTTGTAGTGTGCTGGTGTGTGGGGTTTGTGTGTGTGTGCAGGGTTCTGTGTGTGTGTGTGCAGGGTTCTCTGTGTGTGAAGGATGGACACTTTTCTTATGCCTTTTTTGAGGGGATATTATACATTCATATTTTTATTTGAAAACTGTGCTTTCATTCATTCTGTGTGCGTGTGCAGGGTTCTGTGTGTCTGCCTGGGGCACTGGCTTGGGAGAGTGTCTGTGTGCATGTGGCTGCTGGGGCAGCAGCACCCCAAGCTGAAAAGAACAGGAGGAGAACGAGGTTCAGCCTCTTTTCAAGGAGCTCATCTCTGCCTCAGTTTCCCCTCCACCACTCTCGGATGTGGTGTCTCCTGTTCCTGGGGCCAGGTCTGACCTGTAGCTGGACATTGGGGTTGAGACCTCCTAAGCTGAGGTGTTGCCCAGGATCACCCTGACCAAGCAAGCCCTGTGCTGTCAGCTGGCATTCAGTGCTGAAGATGTTCTGACTCGCTGACGATCTCAAATCCCACATTCCCTCCTCGCTCACAGGCATTGGAAGCTCAGCCTCGGACTGCTGCCTGAAGCATAGCCAGAAAGCCATCCCCAGTGGCGTGGTGACATCCTACCGCCTCCAGGGACCCGAGTCAGGATGTTTGCTTGATGCTGTTGTGTGAGTACCATGTGGTGGCCACGGCCATTTGGAACAGTTTGGCTGCAGACAAACCCTCCCCTGTCCTCCCACTGCTTCCCCCCAGAAAATCTTTCTGCTGCTCCCCTAGGTTCACCACCAAGAGGAACAGGAAAATCTGTGCCTCTCCCACTGATGGCACTATCCAGAAGTTGATGCAGCACCTGGACAAGAAGGCCAAAAATGAGAAGAGCAAGAAGAAGGGGCAGACCCAGCGTCCCAGGGGCAGAGCCAAGAAGCAGAGGCGACAGCAGGTCTAAGTCAGGCCTGAAGAGGTAGGTGAGCGGGTCAGTAGAGTGACGGTGCTGCACCCCATTCTAGATCCTTCTGTGTGGGCATTCAGGAGGGTGGGCATTCAGCACCTGGTGCAAAGCCTGGGAGACGTGTCAGAGCCATGGCTGGAGCACAGAGGCACTTAGGGAACAACTCTCTTGGTTTGTGCTTGCCTTGAAATTAAATTTGTTTTGGGAGCTGCTGGGATAAAGCATGCTTGGGGATGGGTAGGGCAGGTCACACTGGGGAATGGCCCCCAGCTGGGGTGGATGATCTCGCTGAGACCCTCTCCATTTCACCCCCTCTTCCTTGCCTTTGATAGGACGGATGCCTTCCCACTGGTGACTGACCCGGCCCGGCAATGGCAACGGCGACGGACATACACAAACCACACACCCACCCACCCGCCAGCCCCAGGGCGGGGATGGGGCAGGCTGAGGAGGATTCCCTCTGCCCCAAAACCTCTTTGTTGCTGCTATGCCTGACACAGAGATCCCCCGGCACCTGCAGTGCCTGGGTGCTCTCAGCAAAGCAGGCACCCAGGTCCCCACTTGTCCCACAGCCAAATAAGTGGGGACCTGGGGGTGGGAGCTGATCCATGGCCTCCAGAGGGAAGTGGATAGGCTTCCCACTGAATGGGAGTTATTTAGCCTAGAAGGATGGACGCTTTTCTTATGACTTTTTTGGGGGGATATTATACATTTGTATTTATATTTGAAAACTGTGCTTTCATTCAGTCTTCCTGAAAGGCTTTGCTTCTGTCTCCTTGTGCTTCACAAAGTAGCCTTTATGCTGCAGGCTAGATTTTCTGGAAAATTTCTCTTATTTTTCTACCAAATAAACCATGGCTGCATTTTATTTTCCTCTCATCTCTTTGCTCCTTCTTGGCTCGCAAGGCTGAACTAGGCAGGTCCCAAGTCCTGTGGCCCTACTTGAGCTGCTGGCTGGGTGCTTCTTTGCAGAGCAATTAATAGCAGCTGAGATGGAGACTTTTGGGGTAACAGTGGTAAGAGTGTGGCTCTATGTTTGTACTGTTCTAATGTTTCAGGTTTTATGGTGCACTGTTGCATTGTAGTTTGGGTAAAGATAGCCACAATTTGTCCCTTTAGTTTTTTTATTTTCTTTTTTAGGTACGACATTTCCATGAAATCAGAACTAATTGTTCAATTTAGTAGAATTATACCCTTTTAGCTCCCCTGGCTACAAAATTGCAATGAAATCAGAACAAGTTGTTCAGTTTAGTGGAATTTTACCCTTTTCTTTCCCCTGGCTTTGCTTGTGTCAGGGGTTCAGACACTATTAAGACAAATGCTTAGTTTCCTGGGGGAAAAAAAAAAGCACCAGCAACTCTGTTATACTTACTTGCCAAATCTGAAGAGCTCACATGGTGAAAAACATGTGAGTCTGCGAAGGTGGGGGAATAAAAGATTTTGTAAAATTCATTGTAGACATCCTGCAGCTGAGCAGCTCTATCCCAAACCTTTAGTGAGAGAAGTCACTAAGTCAAGGGCACCTTTAGGTGAGACTGCAAGTGAAGGTGGGACAGAACCCCGGGACAGGGCTGGGGGGAAATTGGCATCTCCCTGTGCTTGCAACCTGCTCTCCCTGGCATGCTGAGAAGGAGCAAATTGAACAGATGTACTAGAGCATCACTGCTATCCGCTTGCAGAGATTTTGAATGTGGACTTTGGTCAGTAAAGGTCTATTAAGTCATATAAATGCAATAATAGGATTTGCAGAGCTTAACACTATCAGCACAGGCTGTGTGTTTTTTGGCGTAAAGCTTGTACCTGAGTATTTCTACTAAGTATGTATCTGGCTTGACTGCTTTATTAAGAGGGCATTTAGATCTATCATTTTAAGATTGTGCAAAGTAACTGTGAATTCAAAGATACTGGCCCTGAGCATGGGACAGGCACTGAGCTGTCTCCTTGCTGCTGCCTCCTCCACAATGAACATGTGGCTGTCTGCCAGACCAGCTTTTGGACAGGATGTGTGGCAATAAAACATATTCTTTATAACCAAACCCACTCGTTCCAGCTGTTGTGATGGGCTTTGGTGGGGTGGGAAGGGTTGAATGTTGTGCCCTGCCCCACTCACCATCATCCCCCCGGTCCAGGCTTTTGCAGTGCTCCTGTACAATGCATTCTTGGGGTGCTTGGGCTGGGAGCTGCTGGCACAGGGGAGCAGTGCAAGTCCCCTCTCTTGTAGCTGTGTTGCCCAACAAGGTGGAGACATCCTGGCTGCTCCTCTGTCCCCAGTGAGGGGTTCTGAGGAGCCAGTAAACATGGGCACAACACTGGTTTGGACACAGCATCTTTTCTCATGCTGAGCCTCTAACTCCAACCCATCCTGTACGTGCACTGCTTGTTCAAAGCGGGGGCTCTGTGCTCCTTGCTGCTTTAGGATAACAGCAATAAAACAGGTTACTAATGAGGCTGTGCTCTGGGCTCTGCTGGGAACCTGCAGAGAAGGAGTCAGGTGGGGGTGCTGTGCGAGGGCTGGAGGCAGCCCTGTGTTTGATGGGGACACACTGCATCCAGCAGCCTTGCCTCTAATGAACTCCTTGTGCTGGTTGTGGTGTCAGGGGATTGTGAAATGGTTTCCAAAATTCCCTAGAAATGAGACCCAGACGAATACATCTGTAACCAGAAACAGCTAAGCATGAGAAGATGGTAGGAACGAGACAGCATGTGAGTTGTGCCCTGGTATCCCTGGCTGTGGAAGGAAACACCGCACAGTGTCTTGGTTCTAGAAGACAGGTGTCTGCTAGGGAGAGCAGGAGCTTCCCTTGGGATGAAAGAATGTAGACCCCCTCCCTCCGAGTTATTATAATTTTGAAATCAAGGGGCTTTCAGGCAGAGATCTGGGGATAGGAATAACAGTTCTTTACTAGTATAACCAGGCAAACAAACAACAATAACTACAGCAATAACAAGAACACAGAACCAGGGACCCCGGGACAGCTTTCTCGGCTGAGATGGGATGGGGGAGAGGCTTTGTTTTCACAAACCCCCTCGGGCAGTCAGTCCCGGTGCTCCTGCAGGGCTCTGAGGAACAGTCGGCTGGGACAGCAGGGATGAGCTGAGATCCTGGGCTGGTGGATGAGGTGTATCAGCAGCTCCGCGGCGGTGCCTGGCACTGCCACACGTCCCGGCAGGACAGGGGGTGCGAGGCCACCAACAAAGAGGGGAGAAGGACAAGAAGCAGCAGCTCCGTCTGGGTGATGGCGAAATTCCCTTCTCCCCATCGCAGCAGCTCCGCGACCCCCAAAAATAGAATATCTCTCCCCGAAGCTGAAGAAAGCCAGCCAAAAACTGTCCCCACCCTCCTTTCCTGCCCCCTTCCCCCCCTGGGGCCGGCAACCCTTTGTCTTTTGTTGAGCACCCACAAAGTATCCACAGTTAGGTTGTCCCCGCAACAAACAGGTAAAAATTCCACGGGCAAGCTAGAACAAAAAAAGGACACCTAACCCCCAACACACAGGAAGGATTTTCCCCCTTAAATATGAGGAGGGCATAAGGCTAAAACAGGTTAAAAAGACATGCCACTTGTGGTATTCTAGTTTGCCCTAAAATTTACCCAAAAATCCAGGGTCTGGAAACATATGAGATTTTGTCCCATGCTTGGGAAAGCACAGTGAGCATGGGCACAGGTGCACAAGTATAACCCCACGTGTGCCTGTGCCTGTACATGCACAGGTGTTTGCACTCCCCTTCCAGGGTCATTGCTGAATGCTGCTTTCCAGGAAAACAAGGTGGCAGGGTTAATGGGAGCCTCTCCAGGCAGGTGTGAAACAGGTGGTCACAGTGCTGCTACAGTGAGGTGGCACCAGGGAAACACCTCTGAGGAGATTCCCTGTGAAAAGTGATGAGCCATGAGCTGCAGTACTCCGTGGGGCACCAACATTCCTTCTTCATGAAGGAGCTGAATCCATGGACCCCAGCTGGGACAAGAGATGTGAAAAGGAAGGTCTAAGGAGGTGCAGTGGTGAAGCAGCAGAAAGGAATTTGCAAAGCTGTACACCTGGGCAGGGCAAACCTGATGCTATGTGCTGGGGTAGTAGGTGGGCAGAGCTGTAGAAAAACCCACCTAGGCATAAAATCAGGGAGGGAGGGAGGGAGGGAGGGAGGGAGGGAGGGAGGGAAGGAAGGAAGGAAGGAAGGAAGGAAGGAAGGAAGGAAGGAAGGAAGGAAGGAAGGAAGGAAGGAAGGAAGGAAGGAAGGAAGGAAGGAAGGAAGGAAGGAAGGAAGGAAGGAAGGAAGGAAGGAAGGAAGGAAGGAAGGAAGGAAGGAAGGAAGGAAGGAAGGAAGGAAGGAAGGAAGGAAGGAAGGAAGGAAGGAAGGAAGGAAGGAAGGAAGGAAGGAAGGAAGGAAGGAAGGAAGGAAGGAAGGAAGGAAGGAAGGAAGGAAGGAAGGAAGGAAGGAAGGAAGGAAGGAAGGAAGGAAGGAAGGAAGGAAGGAAGGAAGGAAGGAAGGAAGGAAGGAAGGAAGGAAGGAAGGAAGGAAGGAAGGAAGGAAGGAAGGATGTTAAGCTGAGTAAAGAGTTAGGAAAGCTCAGCCATCCTAGAGCAGAAAGGCTTCAGTGACAGCAGAGAGCAGCCAAGAGAGACAGAAAACAGAATGCAGCCAAGAAAGTCTTGAGCCGAGGCCAAATGATTAGCTCAAGTCATTAGCTGCTGCAGACGATGCTCCAGGGCTGTGCCAGCAGTGGAGGGCTCTGGGCTGTGCTGCCAGGTGGAGCTCCAGAAGGCTCACCTGGGCGTAGGCACACCAGCTCTGTCCCTCTATCCCAGCTCCTTGCCCAGCAGCAGGAGTGGGCTGCAGCAGCCTCATGGGGGTCAAGGGCTGCTTTTGGGGCTGCACAAGTGTTAGAGGGGCTTTGGATTCCAAGTAAAGCCCCAAGGTGTTTTTTGGTGTTCTCTCCACCAACGCTGCTCTCCTGTGGTCTTGAGAGCAGAGAGGATGTGGGAAAGTGGCTGGTGGGCAACAGGGGCTCTTACCCTTCCTGCCCCAAGGAATTTCCCAGTCCTGGCCATCCCCTGGCCATCCCCTGGCATTCATGCTGTCCTAGAGGGCATAGCCCAGAGATTCCTCTCAACCCTTTTGTTCCCTACATGTAACTCCCAAGTGTCTTCCTTCCCCCACCTTCTGTTTTGCTGTCTGAAGACCCTTGGCTTTGGAGTGTCTCATGCTGTTATTCCTCCTTCCATTTCCCCAGAACTCCAGGTCCCTCTGCTTGTCTCCCATCCTTGCCTCCCCATGGCAGATCTGCTCCTTGGCTGTGAAAAAGCATCTGCTGTACTCTGAGGATATCCTGTGTTGGGGCCAGTGTGAGCCCTGCCCCAAGAGCTTCAACAAGCCAAGAACCTCACAGTCTCCCCTGCCCATTGTCAAAGAGCCAACAGAGCAGTGAGAGCAGCCCCCAGGGGTTTGTTCTGTCCTATAAGCTTGTAGATCAGTCCACAGGTGAACAGGGTGTGCAGCCTCACCAGGCATCCTTCTTCACCAAGCCATGCAGAGCTTGTCAAGGAGCTTGCTGATTGGCTGTACAAGTCTTTTTGTACAGGTCTTTGAGCTGTCCTGGCCATCCCCTCCGAAATCCCTGGAAGGGTTGCAGAGAGGACAGGCAGAATGATGGCAGGGAGTCAGGGCTGGAGGCACCCCACTGACCACTGCCATCTCAGTGCTATTTGCAGGAAGCATCTGGATGGGAAACTACAGCCCAAAGGTGATGCTCAGGGACATGTGTATTGCAGAGATCCTGGGAGATTGTTGCTTACTTAAGAGTGTAGAGCAAGACACAACGGAAGATTTATTTGGATCTCCTGCACATCACCCATGGTGACCTCAACATCAGCAACACTGAAGTCAGTGAGTATTAGAGACAGAGCAAGAATTGGAATATTTTGAATCCTTCTGAACCAGATCCTCAGGTTCATCTTTGCTACTTCAGGGCAAAGCTGTGACTTGCTATTTTTTTCTTCCTTATCTCCATTTAAATTAGATTGACTGTGTTCACTCAGTTCGAGGAGATCCAGTGGGGCCCTGGGCCCCATAGGCTGCTGTAGCCTCAGTCCTTGTGCTACACCAGGACTGGGAATGTGATGGGAGCTGTGTGAGGCTGCCATGGGCTGGGAATTGCAAGGGGAATTGAAGCAGCTGCAGTGTTTTCCCAGTATTTCCCAATGAAATGAATGCAGCCAGGCCAGATCCCACTGCAGGGACTGGCTGTAGCTGGAATTTGCTGAAATTCCCCCTTTGCCCTTTCCAGCTCTGTAGCTAGATGTGGCAGGCAGACCACCACCAGACAGCCTGGGGAGAGCGCTCCTGACGGCTCCTGTGGCTGTCAGGTGTCCAGGAAGGCAGCAGCATGGTCAGTGCTCCCTGAGGAGAGCCCAGGGGTGAAGGTGATACCCTCATGGTCTGTTTCGATAGGGTGGATTTCCCACAGGGATCATTAGCCCCTTCTGATTTCCATTTTAATTAACAGCTGCATTACCAAGGTTTCTGCAGGCATGAGTGCTCATGCTGTATCCTGTGGTGTCCTCAGGGCCAGAGCTCCAGTGCTCCCTAATTGCTCAGGAAGAGGTTTAAATGAGTCACTGCCAACAATGCTCCTCCTTCATCCCGACCAAATCCTCTGCCTGTTTGTGCCTCTGGGGACCCTGGACCCTGAAGCATCCCTGTCTGTCCCATCTCCACCACTTCTTCTGGTCCCCGAGGCTCAGCCCTATGAGTGGGATGGGTGACCTTCCTGAATGCCACGGGGATGCACTTCACAGATGATCACACTTTTCTTAGAAATCTTACTGACCCCAATAGAGGGGGAAACACACCACATTCCCCTTTCACAATGCAAGTGGAAAGCCCCTTTCCTCACCCTGGTGTTCTTCCTGGGGAACAGAGGCGTGTGAAGCTGCTGTGCTTTGACCCACTTGGCTCCCTGACAACTGTCATGAGGCAGAACAACCTCCCTTTCCTGCCTTTGTCATTGGCAGGGGTGGTGGGCAGCTCGAGGGATGGGGGTCCCCTGCAGCCAGAGGTGGCTAAGAGGTTTAGTCCCAGATGGATATATTCCCAACCCAGCATGCTCCTTTTGGTGTAGAGGCAGTTGGGAGCCAGCAGCAGGCGGGAAAACCTTGTGCCAGGGAAGTGGTGTCTGGGGACACCTGTGCTTGCCGTGGGGTGCAGGACCCAGCAGTGCCTGGAGGGGAGTCCCACAGCACGGGACTCCCAGCACCCCCTGACAGCCCTTGGTTGTGTTCCAGGGTCTGTCAATCACACTAAACATGCAAGGAGGCGAGGGTTTGCTGCTGGGAAGCCCCCCAAGCACCCCTTGCCAGTGGGTCAGGGCTTTGCTCTTGGGACCCACTCTTTGCAGAGGGCTCCACACTGTCAGACCAACCCCCAGTGAGGAGCTGGCTCTGGATTAGGAGCAGTTCTGGCTACCAGCAACCAGGAGCTGTCATCCTCCCTGCTGCGACATCTCTTTGGCAGTGTCCTGAGGAGATTAAGTAGAGACCAGGTTGCAAAAGCAGCCTACAGCCCCAAACCTGTGGGGAGCCGGGGGCTGATGATGGATGCTAATCCTCCACTACCTAAACTCGCCTTCTGCTGGTTTGTGAGTGTCAGCAGGTGCTGACTGAAGTTAAGCTGGCACATCCTGTTTGTGCTACTCCTCCTGCCCACCAGCCCTCTCCTGATTGCTTCTCCACAGCACTGGCTTGCTGGGGCATGGGAGCAGCCAGAGGCAATTATTTCCTGATGGAGGAGATCACCCCGCATAGGAGGCTGGTGCCAGTGCCAGTGCCAGTGCAGGGATGTAGCACCATATCTGGTGGCATGGCTGGAGTCTCCTTTTGCTTCTTACCATGGAGTGAGGAAGGGGCAGAGCCTCTCCTGCTGCTGAGAGGAGCAGAGGGACTCACTGAGATCCTCGGGTGCCAGCTGTGTGCCTTGTGCCTGGGTAGATATTTATCCACGTGGAAGGGGTCTGTACACTGCTCTCCACTGAGGTACAAGGACCGTCCAAAGCTGGAGCAAGAGGAAAGGTGCAGGCACAGAGACTCAGCTCCAGGGTTTGGTTGTCCCTGTTGCAAAATATTTTTCCTGTTGTCAGTGGTAATTTATCTGGGTGCATCTGATGCCTTTATGTTTGTCCTGTCCCCGGCACCTCAAAGGAGACCCTGACTCTGGCATCTCCAACTCCCTAGAAGGCAGCTGCTGGCAGCAGTGAGCCTTCCATCCTTCTTTCCCTGGGCTGCAGAGACCCAGTGCTCTCTGCTTCCCACAAGGGACTGAAGCAGCCTGGTTTAAGGGACATCACTGCAGGTGGCACTGGCACTGGCACGGTGGTGAGTCACCATACCAAGGAGAAACAGCCCCCGTCCCTGTGCTCCTGTGAAGATTCAAAGCGGGAGCGCTGGTCCTCACTCTCAGCAGTGCCCACGCAGCGGGTGAGCTGCTGGCACCCTGAGCTGTGCACACAGCCTCAGTGGGGGATTTCTGCTCTTGCATGGAGAAAACCTGTTTACAGGAAGCTCTGTAGCTGCCTTTGGCCAAGAGCCCATTTCCTGGGACACCTGGAAATCAGGTTGTCTTTTGGCCTGTGAGATCTTGGCCCTGGAGTGGAGCATGCTGGCTGGGCTCTCCTCTCTCTGCCAGCTTTGGATGTGCCCCCACACAGGCACTGGGGAGGGCAAGGGGAGAAAGCCAGGCTTCATCAACCAGACAGGGAGACTCTGGGGGAGGACACAGTCATCAGCCCAGTACCAACATATGCCCTAAAAATGGGGTTGAGGCAAATTCTAAGCCCCATAGCACCAGAGGGTTGAGACTATGCAATATTTAAAGTGAATGTCCCATGAAGAATGTCTCAGTGAAGACACTGGGAAATGTGTGGGGTGAGAGCCCCCCCAGGTGCCATCCCAGCACCCTGGGGTGCTTTCACAAGGTAAAGGGACCCTGGAGCTGCCTGGTCCTGACCAGCAGCACCTATGGCCTGAGTGCTGGCAGAGAGGGAAAAAGAGTGTTTGGCTATGGGACCACAGAACAGCTGGCTGCAGGGAAAGCAGCTGCTGGGATATTCGGGAACTGCTCAAAGATTAGAATCCAGCCTGTTGTAAGACTTGTTACGACCTCCCAGCTTCCAAAAGAAAGTGAAAGCCATGGGCTGGAAGGATATATAAGTAGTGGGGAGCAGCAGCAGCAGCAGGGCTCAGGGAAGCTGTGCAGAACTCGCCTCTCCTGCCTGGAGCTCCATTGTCTCCAACCCACCCTCTGCCAGACTCAGCAGCAAAATGCAGCAGCTGCATCTTCTCTGCCTCAGTCTCCTGTTACTGGGACATATCCTAGATGGTAAGAGGGGACCTCTCGGGCTGTCTTTCCTGCAGAAATGAGAGGATTCTGTTTCTTCTCTCTTTTGCACTTCCAGCAGACTTTTAGAGGGACATATGGCTGCCACTCCATCACAGCCCTCCTACATCCTCTTCTAGTAACCTGTCCTGCTCAAAGTCCAGACATGATCCTGCAGGGCTCTGGGGCTGGGAAGGCATGTTTGGGAAAGGCCGTGGAGCAATCCTGCCTCCCAGTGCTCTAGCCCAACTTGCACACATCAGGCTGGGATTGTCTTGGTCCCATTCTCCCCAGAACATGAAGGGAGCATTCCTGTCACCCTGTGGTGTAGGGCAGCCTGGAGGCAAGTGGCAGGGCTGATGTTTGAGGGACTGTTGGTGTTGGACGTGGGGTTTGCACGGGTCACAGCTGTCTGGGTGGGTGACATCAGAACCTCTACCTGAGGTGGGGAGCTGGGGCATCCAGACCCTTTGTGGTGCTGCACCACACCTTGCTGCTGAGGGTCTGGCCACTGACAGACGTCAGTGGGTGCTGCCAGCCTTGTCAGGCATTTTGTGAATACAGCATTTGTTGGGAGGGTGACTCTGGATCTCCTTCCCTGCAGAGAAGCACAGACAGCTATGTCCTTCAGCTGTCACAGGAATGATCCGTGTGGGGTGGGCTGGTGGTGGGGTAGCTGCCAAACCTGTGATTGCTTCAGTAAATAAAGCTGAAGTCATACCCAGCCCCTCAGAACTGCGTGTTTGTATTGCAGCACCCTAAAGCAGGGTAAGGACCCCCGTGTCCTGCCTTGCTAGGTGGGGTGCAGGAGGGACACAGTCATGCAGAAGGGTTGCCTTCTGCCTGTTTACTCTTTCTCATCTCCTTTGCTTTCTGTTGGAAGGAGGCAAAGGGCTCCCAGCACTGGGGTGTGAGTGCAATAAAGCTGGTGCCTGTGTGCCCAGCCAGGGCCGTGTGTGACAGCATTCCTGCAGGCACCATCCTGCTGCAGCCCCTTCACCCTCTGGGGAGGCTGGGAGAGGTGCAGCTGACCTCAGCCTGCATGGCGTGTTCCTCCTCCAGTGCACAGCGGGAACAACGTCCTCGACTGCTGCTTGCGGACAAGCGAGACACCCATCCCGAGGCGGATCGTGCAGGATTACCGGCTCCAGCTGGTGCAGGACGGCTGTGACATCCCTGCTGCCGTGTAAGAGCAGGCTGGTGATGGCTGAGGGACAAGGCCTCGTGTTGGCCGAGGGATGGACCTTGCATGGAGGAAGGGTTGAAGGCAGAGCAGGACGGCAGAGGGATGTCGAGCTGGATTTGAGGGTGAAGGAATGGGGAGAGCTGCAGAAGAGATCCTGAAGATCCAGAAGAGGCTCAGTGGGAGGGGGAGCAGCTGAGAGGGGATAGCATGGGACAAAAGCCTGGGAAGAAAGTCATCTATAGGCAGAGATGGGGGAGGGCAGTGAGGTAGGCAGCAGGTGAGAACTTGAACTGTTCTTGAGCATGCATGGGATGTCTGCTTACTACATCTTGTTTTTTTCCCTCATGGACGTGGCAGATTCATCACCACAAAGGGCAAGCGCCTCTGTGCACCCCTCCGTTCCCCATGGGTGATTCGTCTCCAAGAAAGGCTGGATGCTGGCTCTGCCAAGAGGGTAAGAACCATCCCTGCTCTCAGCCAGGCATGAGATCAGCCCAGAGGGTGGGTTTCTCCACTGCCAAACAGGCTTCTCCCATTGTGACTGGGCTGCTGGGAAGAGCAGGGGCATGCTCTACCGAGGCATGGATAATTTGTCTTGGTCTCCATCCCTGCTGCCTCAAACTGGAACCAGTCTGCCTCCTTGATAGTCCCTCTTCCACCCCAAATAAATGCAGTTCTGAGGCTTTTGTCTACCCAGTGCCACTCTTGTCTGAGCCTGGTGTGTGCCATGGCAAATGGCATTGGGAGCAAAATCCCTCCCCATTCTGTCCCACAAGCCTGGAGTCTGCTGCTTTTGCATCTTCATGGGGAGGGCTTGTGATGAGTTTGGCGGGTGCTTTACAAGCCCTGATAGGTCCATCACTACCGTGGCTTGTCCAGCAGAGGAAGGGACCCTGGGGAAGCTCATACCCCAAGGAGCACACTAACACCAGTTGGGTTTTTCACTTCCTCAGGGCAAACCCCAGGGCAAGTAGGTCCTGAAGAAGCCATGGCTGGTTCCAACAGCTGGAGGGGACTGCCTCCCATCTGTGAATCTGATGCTAATGGAACCAACCTGCTTCCACCTCCAGTCTCAGGCCTGACCCTTCTTGAGACTCATACCAGTGCGTGGGGCTGGGCAGAGCCCTGTCTGCTCTTTTCCCTCTGCCTCCAATGTGACACAGGAGCCTGTGTCAGGCTGAGCCAGGGGCTGCTGGACTCCACCACCTTCGCATCCTGGAAGCTGTTTGAGGGACTGATCTGCGAGGTGAGCTGGGGAGTCTCAGACTTCCCATCAGCACAGCAGCTGTGACTGTGGCAGTCTGATCCCTTTGGTTTCCATTGTCAGGCCCAGCCTAGAGTCCTTCTGCATCCCTGGGATGGGCTGAGGGCGTAGAACAGTATGGGGATGGAGGGAGGTGATGGAGATGTTCCACAATGGTCATACATTGTGCTGATCCTTGCCAAGCACATCCCAGATGCCCTCAGAAAATGTGTGGCTGATGTGGCTCCTCTCTCCCTCCTGAATTCCCTGCACTGTTTGCTTCCTGCCCTTCATTGCAAGGGTAGAAATAGAGCCATTGATGTGGAGCAGGCAGAGATGTGGCTCTCAGCCCCAGCTCTCCTCCAGGACATTGCACTCTTTCTCAGCCTGACCCACCATCCAGCCCTGCCCCATGCCTGTGCCTGGAGGTCATGCTGCTCTCAGGTTATTTGCTGCTATTTTTGTTCATTGCAACAATTCCATGTGTATGCCTCTTTTTACTCTCTCTCTTTTTTTTTTTTTACTGTGCTGTGATTTTGTTAAATAAAAAGAAAAGCCAGCACGTAGTTGTCATGCCTCATGTTTGAGCCTGAAAGCCAGTGTGGAGTGTGTGGTGAGCAGGCAGCACTGCTGCAGGGGCAAGGGGGCTGTGCCGGGGTGTGGGGAGAAGGAAGGAGGGTTCATAGGGATGAAAGATACAGCAGCTGGGCTGCAGGTCTCTCCTGGGGGTTTCTCAGCTCCACAGCAAAACAGGCACCCTGCTCTGCACTGCTCAGCCACGCTACAGGAGCGGGTCCCTGTAGGAAGGTGAACAGAGATGGGGTAGGAGGGAGCACGCCAGTATTGCACCATCCAGCCCCAAATGCTTCAATCCTGCCAGTGCAGATACTGGGTTGGAGCTCCCCAGCTCTCAGCTCCCAGGACATGGAAAAAGTGCTGCAGGAACAGGGGGTGTGTTCTTGCAGTACAGGGAAACTGAGGCACAGTGTGGTTGATTACTCTGTCAGGTCAGTACTTGCTGGCAGCTGGGTTGCAGGTAAGTAGAAGGATAAGCTTTTGGGGCAGTGGAGGCTGCTGAAGACACCTGCTCCTGGGTACATCCATGGATAAGGCACAGATGGCAGCCTCCTAGCTCCTGTCACTCATCAACAGTAAGCTGAGAGCCTGTGACCATTTCCCTCCTGAGCCTCAGGTCTGCTGTGCACTCTGAATAAGGTCTTGCTGTCTCAAAGTGCTCTGATGTCCGCTTTTGTCCAGGCCATGGGATGTTTGATCAAAGCTGCTCTGTCCAGCTGAAGCATTTGTGTGTCCAACAGCAGGCACCATCCTCTCTTCCCAAGCACCTCTGTGTCATGATCTGCATCATTAAATTAGTCAGGTTTGATGCCAGTCAGCATGCCTGGGCACAGGTTGGGAGTGAAATGGCCCAGGATTATTCCTGAAGGTGGGGAGGACATAGCCACCAGCCCTCAGGGGATGGCATCTACGGTGGTGCAGTGCCTGGGCTGTCCAAGCCAGGGAGTGCCCAGGTACCTGATGGCTTTTTGCTGATGCCTCTTGAATGCAAGCTTAATCCTGTCCCTTCTTCTCCCCTGGTTGCCTGGCTCACTCAGCTGGTGGCTTGTTTCTCTTTCAGGTGTTCTCCCCTCTGGGGTCCTCCTCCCTGGTATCTGCACATGCAATGCCTTGGGCTCAGATGTCTCTGTGTGACTCTCACAGAGCACCAACTCTGTCCCAGATCATTAACTGTAGTGACAGCCCCAGCAATTCAATCCTGGGTAGCAGAAGGAAGAGAAGGAAGGCTGGTATGGGAAGAGAGGCCAAGACAAACAGTGTGAGTGGGAAATGAGGATAACTGGTGCTGGCTTGGACAGAAGCCTTCCTGCTGCTCGCTCAGTGACCTGTGAGGGGGCCATGGCTGGGGAGGGGGAGGATGCTTGGCATGGATCTGCTCTGAGGCTGAGCTGCTGCAGCTGGAGCAGGTCCCTGCAAAGGGCAGGGACTGACAGAGTGGCTTAGCCTGGGGTGGATCAGATTCATCCTTGGCTGCAGGCGGCCATGACAAGGAGAATAGTGTCCTGGACCAGGGAAAGTGAGGGAGAAGGGGCTTGCACTGACCTCTTGGATGTTTGAAGCAGATGAATCCATTTCCATGAGTTTCAGGGATGTTTTAGCCAACCAGCCCATAAGAGCATGGTTGCAAAGCCCAGGGTTCCCATATCTCCTGGGAGCAGTAAATGTGTTCTCCTTGGAGAAATGCAGCTGCACAACACAGATCCCTGCTAGATCCTTGCCTCCATGGTTCTCAAGTGGATAGTGATCCAGATCCCAGCTCTGGCAACAGACTGTTCTTACCCCACAAGGGGAGGACAAGAGGAGATACTATCCTGGACCAGGTATGTGGTCCTGGCTCCTGTCCCTCTTCTAGCCCTACAGCAGCCTCTCCTCCCACTCCAGAGCCCAACTCCTCTTGGAAATCTGTCAAAACCCAGACTGGTTCAGTGCTTAGTATACTAGGGAGTGAGTTTCTCTGATTCAAAATGTCAATGATCTCTTTAGAAGGAAGCAGCCACTTTCCTTAGGGAAAGCAGTTAGTCACTGCCATGTCAAAAACCTCAGTTCCCAGCCCAAAGCTAGTTTCAGTAAAAAAGTCCTCCTGCTTTTCTCTGCCCAGATATGTTTTTCTTGCTCTTTTCCTACCCTCGCTTCATCCCCAGTGGCGTGTGGTGCAGGATGATGCAGACATACCCTCAGTAGCTCAGGAGTTAAGTGCAGGGATCACTTTGGTTCTGGAACATTGGCTGAATCACCTGTAGCCCTTTATTCAAACCTGGGGACCTGTATTGTACATGTAGTGGAGCACCAAGATGCTGTAACTGCAAAGCTCCTTTCACAAGGAGCTGACAGAACAGCCACTCTCAGTGACTGTGCACAAGGCAAGAGAGGAAGGACAGGGCTGCATCCATCCAACAAACTGAGTATTGGGTCACTTACAGCTGGGATCATGAGAACACTCCTGTGTCTGCCTGGCATGGTGAAAGCAGTCTTGGATGCTCCCCAGGCTGAGTTCAAGGGGCACCAGACACAGCAGGCACAATCTGCTGCAGTCTCAAGGTGTGACCTGGCACAGGCATATCCAGTTGGGAGGTAGGATCAAAGGTTCCATGCTAAAAACACCCATCTGCTTCTCCGCAAGCAAGGCACCAAGGGAAATGCAATGTTTGGTGCCATAATACCCTTTCCAGGAAGGGTATTTCCTGGAACTGGTTTTGTCACTTGCCTCCAAAGAGATGGTGTACAGGGACTTTTCTGTCACCAGCATCCCCCATGTGTTGCACATGCTGCTCCTGGAGTGACAGGGGAGGACCAACTGCATCCTCCCCACATGAACCTGCAGGCAGGGTGAGCAACAGCACACGGGCTAAAAGATGTTTCCCCTCTCACAACCTTCACACAGCCTCTTCATGTGACTCCCTGGTGCACAAGAGTCCACAGGAGTTGTGGACATGCCCTGGGCACATTGGGCAGTGCAGGGGCCAGATGTTCCCCATTCTGGTGGCCTTCACCCCATGGTGCCAAGGCAAAGGGCTGCTCTTCCTTGGCACAAATTTCAGATCCAGCTGGCAGGGGCTCAGGGACCTGTCTGGGTTTATGTGAGGAGATGGGACATGCAGATGGTTGGGAAGGGTGGGAAGCCAGGTGAGGAAAAGCCCCTTTAGTCTTGTTCCATTGTACAGTTTGCTCTTGCCTAAACAACATGTGTGGATGATGGAGAGGATCCAGACTTGGCATCTCTCATCCTCAGGCCCCTGCTTGCTCCCCCATCACTTCCAGCATATCATCACCACTGCTGCTTGTCTGGACACTTTCTGCCAAGAATTGTCCTGTGGGAAGATGCCAGTGCTCCTAGCCAGGCTGTGTGATTCCAAGAAAGAGCTGGTGCCATTCCTGCCATGCTCCTGCAGCTGAACTCTCCCTGGTGGCATTGCCCAGCCTTCACCTCCATGGTCTGATCCCCAGCCCTGGAACATGGGACCAGGGTGTTTTTCCTGCCCTGTGCTCCTGGAGTCAGATTGAGCCCAGCAGCTGCCTTATATGGAGACCCTTGTGCCTCGACAGGACTTGACTCAGCTTTGTATTTCTAGAAGTAGCAGGAGCTACAGCTCATTGCAGTGGGGGCTGAGCCACGAGCCAAGGACAGCTCTGCCCAGGTCCCAGGGCTCCCTTGGAAAGGGAGGGGAGACCCATCCTACACCCATCTTCTCTCTATGCAGAGAAGCACTAAAAACTGGAGATAAAGACAAAACCAGGAGGGAAAGCAGAGAGAAAACTTAATGTGCTGGGAGAACACTCTGGAAAGTACCATTACCCGTCCCTCCTGAACGAGCAATAGGCAGTGGCAGGAGGCTTAGTGTCATTTCTGTGGCCCTCCCCACCTCTCCCTCCTGTTTTCCTGCTTAGCTGTGCCTCTAGGTAAGGCTTTTTTCTGCTCCCCACACGGTGTGCCCAGCCACAGAAGGCTGGGGGAAACCTACCCTCCCTTCTTTTCTCAATTGCTCTGCCACCACAGCAAAATGGCCTGGATTCAGGGCAAAACAGGACTGCTTCTCTCAGAGACTGAGGTGAGAGGTCACCACCAGCTCAGACTGCAGGGATGGAGCTTAGGGGAGGCTAGCAAAGACCTGGTTAGCTCTGCTTGGGATGAGAGGGACAGCCGTCGGGCAAGCAAAGACGAGAAGATTTTGTACCTTCTCATGAATCTGTGAAACTGGTGTGCAGCCTGAGGCTGGCTGGGATGCATTATACCCATAAACAAGAGAAATCTTTCCTTGTCTGTGGTGAGAAGGGAAAGCCAGAAGATTGCTGCTAGTAAGGCAGACCCAGGGGCTCTTCCTGGAATGTTGCTTCAGATCTAAGCACAAATCTCTAATCCTGGTATCTAGCTCTGTCTGCTTGGCCCCGTGCTGCCCAGTTTCTGCCCCCTTTCTTTGGATCGTTCTGCCCTAGATACATTTTACTGGCATGGTGACTATTCTGTGCCTGTCCAGAGAATTTGGCAGCTGTGCTGTGTCAATGCAGATTTGTAAGGTGTGGTGTTTCCTGGTTTAAAGCTTCCTGGCTTGGGAGGTTCACCTGCTGCAGCCTTTAGTTGTTCCTTGCTCTGAGCATATCTCATTCTTCCCCACTTTCCCACAGAAAGTAATATTTTATTTCTTGCAGATGCTGTGTCTGGGAAAGCCCCTCTGCTGAGATGTGCACAGACTGTCCCCACACTGCAAGCCCACAACTCTGTTTACATGGACGCTCCTTTATCCTGTTTAAATTATCAAGTTGTGACTTTCTGTGCTCCGTGGGAAGGATGATGCTCTAGAAATGTGAGCTGAAGAGGTGGTCTTTGGCAAATAAATCAAGTGCTTTCCTTGAAAGTACCTGCAATATATAGTTTCCCACCTTTTTATTTAGCTGACACAGCTTTTGGAAAGGACCAGTCAGCATTTTCGATGATGGATGACAGCCACTGTGCTGCACAGAACAAAAGCAGAAGTGTCCTGGATATGCTACAGCTACAGATTCAGCCTCTTCTCACAGTGCTTGGTTTCATTTCCCAGCCACTGCGTTGTCCTCTGACCCTGCCGAGGACAGCTATCCCAGGGAACTCCCAGTGTCAGAGGACAGGGCTGTGGGTTTCACTGCCTGCCTGGGGTGAAAGCAGGGCTGATATCTGCATGTGGAGCCCTGCTGTTTCTGAAGGCTGTGTCTGCACTCTGCAGTGGCTCTTTGCTGAGCCTCTGGGATATGGTTGGCTTCAGGAGGGCAGCAGGTCCTGGAGATGCCATCACTCAGCTCAGCACTCCTCACTTCGGGTGGGCAGGCTCTGTCCTGTTTGCACTGCTTTGCTCCCCATCCCAGTACAGACACTTAGAGCAGCAGATATTTTGCAGCTTGACACAGGATGGTAGGAGGGATGCTCTCCCTCCCTTCATCTGGCTTCCAGCTAAACTACTCACTAGCCCTGCTGCCAGCAAATCCAACACAGGTGGTTTGTTGCAAAAAATAGCATCTCGTGGCATGCCTGTGTGCTGTAGAGCTGGTGTTTAAAACTGAGTTACTGCAGACTGAAGCAAAAAATCACCACAAAGAGCCATTTGTGAGTCAGCCTCACATCAAGAGGTGCTCAGGTCTCCAGCCCAACTTGGCAGCTGGTGCAGTGCTAATTGGAGAAGTGGGGGTTGTGTTGGGATGTAGGAAAAAGGGTACATGCCCTGCAGCTTGCTGTCATTGCATCCAGGAGCTGTCCCTTTCCCTTCCAGCAGGGGTGGCTGCTTGATTTATCTCTGAGATTTCTTTAGTGAGGATTTTTGGACATCACTCATGCGTGGTTCTGTAGTGCATTAATTATAAAATCAGTCTTACTGGGAAAAGTGGTCCCAGATGGGACAGCTGGACTCTGGAAAGGTGTGCACCCACTTGGGAGGGTTGTGGAGGACAGTGGTGATTTTGATCAGAGGTGTGAATGATGTGGCCTCAAACAACAGGATGAAGGAGCTTGATTTAGTCTTGCTTCCAGGAATGGATGACATGGTCTCCAAGTACACAGAGGGATATAGTGAAGAGAAAGTGAAAAGAAGTACAGAGTTTAATTCTGATAAGTCAAGAAACCACAGGGGTCAGACTTTGGGGAAAATTCCATTTAGCAGGAAGAGGCAGATGAAGAAATGCTGCATGTCCACTGTTGGAAAATTTTTACAGTGAGACCAGTGTTTGTCAGAAAGCTGGAAGCAATGCTGGCTCTGACTCAGCACAGGATGGGTTAGATGACCCCAGGCAGTGCTTCCTAATCCATTTTTCCCCCCTGCTATACTGTCCTACCTTGTTCCAAGTGGGTGAGGTGGACTTTCTCTGCCTTATGCTGTACATCTGAGGGCTGCATGAAATCCTTCACTTCCCATGGCCTTGGGAATCTCTCTAAAAGCTGGAGAAGGGAGGATGGGTGTTACACTCTGGAGTCCCCATTTACTTGTTGGGTGCTTGATGTGAAGCCTCACATCAAGCTTGATGTGAAGCCTGTGGTCACAAAAAACCCTTGCTCTTGGATGCAAACCCAGAATGTGACCTAGTGCCCAAATGATGAAGGTACCTTGGGAGCATGGGGACAGTTTGCCACGCCAGACTGAAAGAAACAGATCTTGTGTGTCCTCCATTAGAAGCATCTTTGAAGCAGGCTTGTTGTCACCATCTGTGCCACATGCTAGGGTGCTCCTGATGAGGGCTTTGGCAGGCTTGGCTCTGTTTCACCAGCATAATTTGAGTTTGGGCTTGAGAAAAAAAAGAAATCAACCCAAAGAGATAACAGAAAAGAGCTCTTCAGGGCGAACGTGAAGCCAAGGAGTTTAGCATCAAACGCCTTTTGAAAGCAGCTGTGCAGCCTTGCTCAGGGATAAATAAAGGCTGGTTTGAAGCTGGAGAGCTAGCTGGCAGCACACACTGTTCCCATCTTGCCAAACACTTCCCAGACCACCTGTCCTCGCAGGGCTGGGTTCCCTACAGAGCTCTCATGCTGCTGCACAGTCCGGTGGAGTGGATGGATACCAGCATCCTGATGCTCAGGCTGGGCTTGCAGAGAGGTCATGGCTCAGGCTCATCTTGAGGGGGAAGCCCTTGCAGGGTCCTTTATCTCTCTGGAGGCCTCAGAGAGATGGAGACCGTTCCACTTTGTGATGTGGATCACATCACCCTTGTGATGTTTCCAAGATTTGGAGTGGGAGGCAGCTGTGAGAGTTTGGCTGGCAGGAGATGTGCACTGCCTGGCCCCCAGGGTAGTGCCAAGCAGAGACCACGGTTTTTGGTTGGTGCAAGGTCTGAAGCATTGGAGCCAAGGGAGTTCTAATCAAAGCAGGCCCTCAAGTGTCTGTGCTCAGCACTTTAGCAGAATAAGGAAGGACTCAAGTGAAAAAACATCTGGAACAAGATCAGAAGCCAGACACTCTCCTAAACAAAGGAGATGCATGTTCTTGGAGGAGAAAACAGACATGTAAATAGAGACGGAAGGGGCCAACAGAAGGTTGGGTTTCTCTGGATCTCATTTGTCTTTCTTATGCTGCAGCTGTCTAAAGTAAATGCTGGGGGGCTGTGGTGTGCTGGAACATGCTGGGGCCATTCATCATGGGCTGTGCTGGCAGCTGGGACAAGTCCATGATGAGCAGAACCTTCCAGCATTCCAGAGGGCTCTGCCTCTCTTGCACCACTAGTTTTGCCTTTCTTGTGCTGCATGCAGGCAAAGGTAGAAAAAGAACAACTTCTTTCAACGGGGCATTTGCCCCTGTGAACGTGACCCCGAGGTGCTTTTTCACAAGGACTCTGGCTGGTTGCCAGGAGGGTCATTGCCCTTTCTGTTTCCAGAACCCCTTCAGTGTACTCTGGGAAGGAATTCCTCCTGGTCCAAATCTTGCCCCTCATTGACTGTGTCTGGTTGTACTTACACAAAAGCCTTCTGGGTCAGTACTTTCCAGTCTGAACAGCCTCAGTTTGCTCAGTATTCCTCCTCTTTCTGCTCTCCTGTTCTGGACAGTGTGTTGAACGTGGAGGTTGTGTAGTTCTGCAGGGATTTGATATGGAGCTGCTAAAATGGGATTTCTTTGACAGCCAGGAGATTGAGTCTTGGCACAGCTCTATTGTGAAGAGAGTATGCAGCTCCATTCTGTGCTTCCATGGGTCATCAGGGACAGCACAGGCAAAGAGCTGAACATCAAAATTCCAAAGTGAGACTTTTTCTCAGCTGCTTGCAAAAGGAGCTGAAGAAGGCCATAGTGGCTGGGATTTTGAGGGCTTCCCTGCAGAGCAAAGGGGCTGTACTTCTCCAGAACAGCATCATCCTTCCCACTTTTCCTGTGGGATACCCCCGTCCAAGGATTTCCAGGCAGAGGCTTATCAGGAACAGGAAAAAGCCATCAAAGAAAGTCAAGCTGAAGTCTTCTGGGACAGAACTGCTGAAAGTGCACAGGAGGAGCTAGGGAACTCTCTGAAGCATCTAAGATGTACTAGGCTGGTACCCCTAAAGGGGCACAGCAGCAAGGAATGGGAAGTCCCTGGCTGGCTCTTCTGTGCCTGATAAGGCAGACTGGCTCCATGCCCTGCTAAGGAGGGACTTGCTTGTGCATCCTTTCTTACTGGAATCAGAGGGGAAAGTCATCAAGATAACAGCCACAAGGATGGGGAAAGAAAATGAGTCCCAATCCAAGCACAGCCATTGTGTTAGCCAGACTCCTAAACTGTTAGAAAGTAACTATCAGAAACTGGGCAGCATTGAAATTACTGGGCCCCTGAGCTCCTGTCCCTTCTCATAAAGCCACCCCTGCAGCAGTAGAACTGCACTGATCTGGAATCCTTAAAGGCCTTTTGAAGCCTCCATTTTCTTTAGGGAGACTGACTCAGGATCCCCCAGTCAATTTTGGTTAGAAACATCTTCCTCACAGCCCACTGCAGCATTGCCAGAGTCAGCCCAAAGGCTCCTGTTCCACATGCATCCCTGAAATGCCCAGGTCAAAGTTTAAAAAGAACAGCAGTACTCTTTTCACACTCTGTTGATAATCCATTGAACTCAGCACAGGGTGCTGGTGGGGCACAGCCAGGGGCTGGACAAACCCACCACAAACAGGTCCATGTGGTTCCCACACAAGCTCCACCTGGGGAAGCTCCTGCACTGGTGGCTTCTGAGTGTTGGCAGGGAAGGATGATTCTGGATTCCTCTCTGTCTGCTGATTTCTCTTATGTACCTAGGAGTGGTCTCAGCTGAAGAGAGAGACAGAGTGAGAGAACCTCTGTCCTGACTTTGCACTGCTGCTCATGGGCTGTTTCCTTCACCCCTTGCACACTGAAATTTTACGTGATGCCTTTCACATCCTTTTATTCTTATAAGAGGTATGTACTGCTGCTCTTATGAATGATCAAAGAGGCTCATTAACCTGTTCTCACCTTCCTTGCTGGTGTCCTCTGACAAGCCCCACAAGGTACTGGGGCAGCTGCTCTTTCCAAGCATCCTGCTTGCCAAGGCACCTCTCACCCAACAGGGGGCTGGGATGAGGGGTACCAGCAGAGGTTCTTCCCTGTCCTTCATCCCCAAGAGATCTGTACCTACCCAGCATTTCTCACATCCTGAGGAAGTGGCTGCAGATAGAGGAGCTGTGAGTGCTGTCTGGGAGGAAGCGTGCTGGTCCTTTGACCTCCTGTGCTACGGGAACAAGAGCTCTCCTGGCTCTCTGCCCTGCTCTAGCAATGCTTAACCCAATGTCCGTGACTCCCTGAAAAATCCCGGACAACAGAAAAAGGCAGCCACCCGCTGGGAAGAAGGAAAGCTCCACCGGGTCTCTTCTTGTCTTTGTTCAGGCAAACAAAGTCCAAGGCTAGCTGTCACACAGAGCCATTCCAGGCTGTGGGTGTGTGGCAGCACATCCTGGAGACCCACAGAAACTGGCTGCAGAGATAAAAAAGCCCGAGAGAACTTTGCCTGAGGACATCCCAGGGCAGTGCAGGGCTCAGGACATGATGCACGAGGTTGGGCTGGTTTTATTTGAACTCACAAATGATACTGATGGGTACCTCCAGTTCCTTGCAGTAGAGAAACAGCACCCTGGACCACATCTGTGCTGACTATTGACTGAAAAATGCTGATGGGTCACTCCAACACAAGTATTTTGTGATTTGGTTTCTGTTTGTGGGTTTCATTCTGTTTGTTTGTTGGTTGTTTTGGTTTCTTTTATTTAAAAAGATAATTTCTGTGGACAGGGGTGCTTGGGGTGAACATGACAGGACTCAGAGATGAGCACAAAGTAAGAGGCTGCTCTGACAGATGCCTACCCTTCCTCTAAATTTCTTGCAGCTGCTGTTGCTGCATCCCAAACACTATTTCTGAGGGGACAAGAGGGTTTGTGGTCATGCTGTGGGAAGATGCCCCTTGTCACCAGGATGTCCCAAGGTGGAAGAGCAGCCCCAGCAGAAGAGATTGCTCCCTGCCTATATCAGAGGGCTTATCAGATGGATATAGCTGCAGCTCTGAGCCCAGGAGCACCTGGCTTGTGGGAGAATGACACCACTGAACTCTGCTTCACAGTGACAATAAGCTCATCCTTTAACTGTAGTCCTGCAATGTTCTCTGTGTGTCCCTCACAGTCCTCCTCTTTCCCTGTGTACAGGAGTGGCAGACAACTCTTCCATCCATTGTATGCCTGGTCTGTTTAGCTGAGACTGAGAGGGCTTTAGGGTCTAGTGCACATCTGAGTCTCTGGACAGCACCTGTAAGAGTAAGAGTTCCTTTAGAGGCACACAGGGCTGGCACATTCTGCACTTGAGTGTTGATGCTCCTTTTGGTGTGCAGGAACTGAAGCCACAGTGAGGAGTGCTGGCATGGGCCACGGGAAATGCTCTTTACCTCCCTACTGCCCTAACATCACAGGAAAACACTGTTACAACCCTCCAGGCCAGGGGAGCCCTGCTTTGGTCATGGAACACTTGTCTTTGCCCAGAATGCCATCTCAAGGAGTCTGTGCTGGGACGGGTCCACAAGCCTTGCCCCCATAGCTCCCTTTTCACACAAACACAGGGCAAGGAGAAGGCATCTGCCAAACTCTCACCAGCACCTGCAGGCAGGCAGTGGGAGCTGGGCACAGGTCAAAGCCACATATGCCCGTGGTGAAAGATGCACATGAGCATTATGGTGAAAGAGCCTGCACAGAACACAGTGAGCACGGGAAGAAACCAAAATCTCCGCCCTCGTGGGTCTCTGCCATTCTTTTTCAAGGTTCCCATGCTGGTTCACGTAAGCCTATCTCAGTTCAGAGCTGACATCACATCAGAGCCCTAGATACATTCAGTACTGCCATTTGCTGGGTTTATCCCTCCTGGAGTACTCTGATGGTGCCAAAAGGCTGTGCACGGCTCCCTGTGCCTGGGTGAGGATGCTGAAAGCCACCTGGTTTGCATCCAGGGATGGGGTAAAGTGAGCCTGCTTAGCCTGCCCCAGGTGCATGCCAGTGAATACTTCCCAGCTAATCAAGGATGTTTTCTAGAGAGCTCCAAGCAGTGCACAGCTAATGTCTCACACCAGTGTCGTTTATCTCTGCAGTGAAATAAGCTGCTGATTACACAGCGGTATATTGAAGGGCTTTCAATATCTTTATTGGGTACAAGATACAAAAACTTAGCCTGGTAACCGTCTCTAAAGAAAAAAGGAGTGAAGGTAAATCCAAATGATTAAGGGAGGACTTGGCACCTTATCCTGCTTTTTACAGTCTGCTCAGGTTTACAGATAACACAGCCCTGTGCACATTTCACTAAATACAGTGCTACAATGAAGGTTCATTTCCTTGCAGAGACACGGGCAAGCTCCACAACTTGGTCTTATCCTCTCTTTTAGGGCTGCCAACAGTAATTTGTCCTTTGCTGCTGATGGACTCTGTGGCTTGGACAGGTATTTTGTCACTCCTGGCCCGAGCCACGAGTAGAAGAGCAGTGGGGAGTTGTGTTATCTCCTTGCCATTCTTGGCAAAGGTGAGGAGCACAGGAGAGATATGAGACATCAACAGCCCAGATCCAAGATATACCAAGAGGCTGGGCTTCCCTTGGAGCAAGACCCCACAGCTGGGTGAGCAGCACACCTTCTTGCACCTCCTGAGGTTTCAGCTGCTGCCCATCACCCTGACAACCAGTCTCCTTGTCTTTTTTGGGCTTTTCTTACTTTCTGGATCTGAGCTGTGCTTTGAGGAAGGGTATGAGAATTATTATACCAGGGGAATCACAGTACCATTCACCATGGGCTGTGCTGGAACTTGCGCTTCCCTTTGCAGCTGATGTTCCAGCGAAGGTGGAAGCTCCTTTTTGTTTTACATCTTTGAAATGACTGCCTTCCTGAAGAAATGAAAGCATGACCTTTCAGGCATCAGTATATTTCCTTTGGGCTCCAGATCCCAGTTCTAACACTTTCAGAAGTTTCCAGCCCTGCAGAGCAAGGAGCACTATAGAGGTGAAGCAGGTCTATAGATCACCTGTCAGATCTTCACCAGGGATCCTCAGCCCACAGCTTAGGAACTGCTGCTTTTAAAGGATTGTGATGCAAAAAGGAAGAGAAAGAGGTTATTTTCTGCAGAACTGGGCCCTGGAGCAAAGCCAAGCTCCTATGCTTATGTAATAAAAATAAGCAAACAGTAAAAATCCTGCAGGAAGGGGAGGCCGCTAACCTGCTGCAGGATCTGAGCCACCAACAGTGCTGACTTCTTCCTCTTTCCTCCAACTGAGGCTTCGGTTTCTGCTGGGTTCCCCTCCTGCTGGGCAGCAGCAGGCTGCCCACCCAGCAATGGTGCCACACAAATTGTACTGTGCTTCCTTCCATCTGCCCTTCCAGTGGGCCCCCAAACTCAGCAGCTCTTTTTAGCCAGGCTACAGGCTGGAGTCTGACATTTTTGACTGTTCCAGTGCCCCTGAAGACAGAGCAGTGCCCACTGCAGGGCATCAGTGCTGCACAGGTGACAGCAACTGAAGCAAATGTTCCCTTGTGCTGGAACACTCTGAACATCATTTCTGGCACGTTTTGGCCCAGGTCAGCTAGCCTGACCCCAAAGGCAGGCAACATTCCCAACCAGAAAGCAGTCCTTGGCAGAGCTGATGTCTTAGTGCAAACATAGCTGGAGCATCCTAGCTCCTCTCTATGCAGGCCTGGGTGTTGGTTTCTGGCTGATGCTTCTGCTGGGGCTCTCAGAGCCACAGTGGCTTATTGCCTTTACCCTGCCACATGGGCCTGGAGAGGCCATCCCTCAGCTCCACACACAGCAAAAGCATTTCTCCAGCTCCTTCGGCTACCGTGCCTCCTCACACCTCTCATCCATTGCCTGCTGGGGCATCTGAACAAGCACAAAGGGGATGCCCAGCTCCACAGTCCCCTGCAGCCTCTTTGAGTCTGCCACCAGTGCCCCACATCATGCACTGCACCAGTGCCCCAAACCATGCCAAATGGGCAAGGCCACTGGGGTGCACGTCTTTACCTAAAATAGCTCAGTGCAGCTCTACCATAACTTCTGAAGCATTGCCAGCCTCATGCTTAGAGAACTTTCTCACCAGGCAGCACGAGCGGAGGGATGTGGATGGTGTCAGCCTGCTGCAGCTGGGAGAGAACATGGCTCTCAGCTTGCTTCACCCCTAGTTTGCTGTTATTAGGGATCTGAGATGGGGCCTAAAGTAAGACTGGGAGGGTGGCTGCTGCCCGTGGCAGCCTGTCACCAATTAGAGATGCCATGCAGAGGCAGGAAGCATTTGTTTGGTGGAAACCACCCCCAGAAGCCTGAGCCTACAGAGAAGGGACAGCACTGCTGCCATGACCTGAACTGGAAAGCTGGAATCAAGCACAGATCAAGGGAAAGATATGACAGCCCCAGACATGGGGACTTGTCTATTCCTCGGCGTCCTCAGGTCAAGAGGTCAAACCCTCCTGGGCTGGTAAATCTCAATTTAGGAGTGAAGTCGTCACGTCTGTGCATAACTTCTGCTAGCTGCCTGCAGAGGCTGTGAGTTTCACCAAGGGATGGGGAAGCCTCAAGGGGTGCTGCTCCATAGCCCACACCATCCATGTTGTCACTGCTGTCCCTGCTGCCCCCAGGCATCAGCACATACCAACACAAGGGTTGGCAGGGAGCCCAGGTGGAAAGGGCCAGAAGGGCTTTCTACCTACATGGTTCCTCAAGATCCATCACTGGCTTGCTGCCCTGAGCCACAGGCTGGAGACTGGCTCCCAACAGCTCCCTCAATTTCTATTCCCCAGTCACATTCTTCCTTTCAGTTTCCAGAGTTTTCTCTGTGACTATAATTAGCCTTGTGAGGGACTTGCCAGTCCTCGTGGAAGAAGAGGCAATAATCTCTTCCTGAAGGAAATGTCCAGGACACCTGAGGGATCCCTCTAACTCAAGTGTAAATGATACCAAACAATGTGCCCAGGAGGAAACTGAGGCAGTGAGGGCAGAGGAAGCTGTGAGGAGCAGAATGCTTTGTGGAGGGACTACAGCTGCTGCCATTAGTCAATTAATGCTCCGTGAGGGGCTGCCATTCATGGGGATCAATGGTGCTTCTGTCTGAGCACTGCTGAGCCACAGGCTTGACACAAAACCAGGTCACAGGCTTGCCACAAAACCAGACAGCATGTTGTGAACAGCCAAGAGTCCTGTTGGGGGTCTACAAGTAGTGTTTTTAGTGAGATGATTTACTGCTTCTTATTTGCCAGCTTGGCACTGGAGATGGCTGCCATCCCCTCCAGCCACCCAGACAGCTGCATTAGAAACAGAGTCCTGTTCTGAAAAAAACTGTCCTTGTCCCCCCAAGAGAATATATCCACAGGGTGGACTGGAGGTCTGCAGGAAGATCTGCATCCAGCATCTTTGCCCCTTGTCTGGTGTTAGGAGCTGCTGATCCTGCAGTGGCAGAGGTTTTACCTTACCACAGAATCTCTCCTCTCCACAGGACAGACACAGCTGAGATGACACACTTTTCTCTTGATATTCCCTAATTGGCTTTATTTGTCCATATTAAACATTTACCATCCACAGTTAGCTCCTTCATTAGCTATGACACATCATGTTTAACCACACAGCAATATTGCATCAATGCCTGGGCCAGCAGCAAACACTCAGGAAACTTCTGCGCCAGGATAATACGGAGACTATGAAAAAATCTGTGCCTGAATGAAAACTTAAACAAGCCTGGAGATACTTCTGAGCTGGTAGCAGACCTTAGACAAGTGTGCACAACCCCATGCACAGCCTTCATCCCTTCCTCCTTTGTTTACACACAGCATAATGGCTTGCCTGTGGACCTGCGCACTTGCAGAGAGGAATGAACACTCATTTGGTTCACCAACCACAGTGTAATTAATTCCCAGAAAAGCTTCTGGGCTTCACTCTGTGGCTGTGGAAGTTCAAGGTGCCACCCAGGTTTAACCAGATGCTTCTCCTGCACGCCCAGGGTGCTCAGTCCCACCAGCACAGGGCAAGGGATGGGTCTCCCATGGCGAGGGAGAAACCAGGCAGGTGGGAAAGGAAAACCATTTCAGAAACGACAGAAAAAGCAAGATGAGGAGCATGCCGGGGTCCCTGCTATCCCCAGCCCCACGCTGAAGAAGCCTCAGGCCCGTCACCCCCAGGGCTTATCCCTGAGCGTTTTCTCAGCCTCCTCTGGCAGGGATGCACACAATGTCTCCGAAGGCTGTTTTTGAAGGCAATGTTTGCCATCTAGTGGGAAAACAGAGCCTGTGTATCTCGCTTGCAGAAGGATGCGGCTTGTGGTTATTTTGGCAGTAGTGAGAGCCGCACGCCCCCTCGTCCATAGCTGGGCAGCGGCTCCCGGTCGGGAGTTCCGGGGAGGGAAATTGGAATAGGTGATGCTGGTTCAGCTTCCTTCAGGCAGCTCGCCAGGCTCTTTGCCGTCAGCCAAAGATGCCTCCCTGAGAGTGGATCCCTAGCCCAAGCCTTTGCAGAGGACCCTGGCCGACCTGCTGCCCAGTGTAAATGGGGAGCTGAAAGCAATGCTCTGTAGTAGGTGAAAAAGCACCATGTTCTGGAAAAATGGTGCCTTTCAGATCAGCAAACACCTGGGGACTGGTGCCTGCCAGATTGGCATCCTCCCAGGCATCTGTCTTCCAGGTTAATATCCTCCTGGGGATCAGTGCCCTCCAGGCTGGCATCTCCAGCACTCCACTGGCAATCAGCACCTTCCTAGTCAGCATCCCCTCTGGTATCAGTGCCTTCCAGGTCAGCATATTTCTAGCGATCAGCACTTTCCAGGTTAGCTTTCCTCTGGCAATCAGTGCCTTTAAGACCTGCAGATCATCCTGGGGATCAGCCATCATCCCAGAAGGGGGTCTCAGACAGATCTGACACTTTTGGCACCTTATGACCTCCACATCCATCAGCACAGAGGTGACTATGCTTGTGCCAGTGCCTAGAACTCATGTGGAGCTCCGCTGCTCCCACATCTAGTGGGTCTCCTGATGGAGAACGAAAGGTGGAAGCTGCTTGAATGTGATGTGACTTTGCAAAGACCACACAAGACTCTCAAAGGCACATTTAACTTGGGTCCATCATACTCAGGATGCAGACAAAGGCGCAGCTGTACTGAGCTCTGTCTGCCCAGTGCCTGCTCTGTGGAATCCTGGAAGCATGGGGAGCACTGGAGTGCCCCAGCTGGTTCAGAAGTTCCTGCTTAGGGGGCTGGGCTATGCTGTCCCTAACCTCTACTTGTTTATTCTGCCATGCTGACAGAGCAGCTGATGTGGCAGGGAATGAAGAGGAGGAAAAGGTGCAGCTGGTGGGAGGAGAACAGGTAGAGAGGCTGCACAGAGAAGTTCCCAAAACATGTCCTGCTCTGTTTTAGTCCCTGCAGCTGGAGAAGATGGAGTTCCTGCCATGGGGAAGGGAGGAGATCATCTCTGAGCAAGTGGCATGACAGTACTGAGGAATGTACAGCAGAAATGTGTGCATGGGGAGCACATGTGTCCCCTAGTGCCACCACACTTCAGGGCAGGAACACAAAACACTGGGAACCCTTGCTTGGATAACAGGACTGTTTCCCGTGCTGGAAAAAATAAAAAAAAAAAGAGAAAAGGAAAAAAAAAAAAAAAAGAAAAAAGCTATCAGGAAAATCGTGGGCTGCTGCTGCCTGGAGCAGGGAGCAGCCATTTCCCAAGAGCATCACGAGCAGCAGTGCCTCACAGTTGTTGCCTCCCAGCATCTCTGTGGCCAGGTGCTTGGCATCTGTGAAAGACCAAAAGCATCCTAGAGGCAGGGAAGGGGCCAGCCCCAGCAAGCAAAGAAAGAAACAACCTATTTCTGGAGGGAGAAGCTGACAATGCAGCAGTAAGGCATGTCTCAGGTCTCTCCCTTCTCCACATCTGACCTGGCAGGTGATGTCTCCTCTTCTGTTTCAGGAAAGAAAAGCAAGGAATTTTCAGGCCTGTGGCAGCTAGAAAGGAAGGCAGATGAAGAAGAGGGAGTATGGGGGATTGCAGAAGTCTCTAATGGGTTGAGTGCTTGTATCCCTAGCAAGTTCCCAGGTAGAGGTATCCACATGCAGGTAGGATGAAAGCCAAGGTCAGGGTGAATGCTCAGAACTATACTTTTAAAGCATTCATGTTTGGATTGACTGTGTCTGTGGGCACAGTCCCTGCTGTTCCCACTCTCTCAGTGTCTGGGCAGTGTGAGATGGAAGCAGCTTCCGAGGGGGATGCAATCCCTCTGGAGATGGCCCACATTCTCCCCAGTACTCTCAGGACCTCCACTGGTGACAGCTGTCTCACGTCAGCTCTTACATGAGGACTGGGTCCCTAGGTCGCACCCAAGACTTGTTTCCAGTCACATCCTTGCTCTCTGCCCATGGGCTTCTCATCCTTCTTCACAAGTCAGCCCCTACAGAGTGAGCATCTTTGATGCTTAGGATGGTAACTGAGTGTCCAAACTACCTTTCCATATATTAATCTATAAATTAATCTCTCCCTTCCTTCCTCTGACAACTGATCCACGAATCCACATCTGTATGTCTCCTTCCCTCAAGCCATGCATCCTTCCCTCCCTGCTGAACCACTGTCTGTGTATGTACCCTTTGCTCTCTACATCATCTCATGACACATACAGATGTATGTTTCATGGCTATTCTGGTGAAGCTGCTTTTTCTTCTTTCCTTGGCTCGGGATTTGGCTCAGAAGGAAGCAGAAGCAGCCATGAGAGGTAAGTTGAGACTGTTTTGCTTCACAGTCCTGTGCAACTCGCCTCCTCCCCTGCAAAATGCGGGCTGATCCTGGCAGCGAGGCAGGGAGAGGAGGAGGCTAGTCCTGAGGGCTAGATCAGAAATTTGGCAGGGTTGGTGGCAGTCAAACAGCCCAGGCAGTGCCGCACAACCGCCCACAACCAGTGCCCTGCTGCAAAGGCTTTTGCCAAAGCTATGAATTTCCCAAACAAGCCCCTGCCTGAGACATGATCTGGCCACCCTCTGCTGGATGGAGACAATGGGTATGGATGTCTCTTGTGTCTCAGTGCTGGGGACCTTCCCTGGAGTGCAGCATTGGCTGATGGAAATTTCTTAAAGCAAGTATATCCCCAGGCCATGGTCTCCTGCACTTTCTTCCTGCTGGGCTTGGGCTGTTCCATGCCAGGAAGCTGGACCCATCCCTGCCTCATGTGGATGCAGTCCACGGGTGGCTTGGACCTGGCATATTTTCAGCATCTCCAGGCCTGGCTTGTACCAGTTCCCCTGGTGATCTTGGCATAGCATCCATGCTGGGGAGGGTGGGATGCGGCATCAAAGGCAAGTTTGGATGTGCCTCTGCCTATTTGGGGCAGGGTGCGTCCAGGCAGGGCTCCAGCCTGCAGCAGGAAGCCTCCTGCTCAGTGGCTGTGTGAGCCACCAGAGAGCCCAAGGCTGGAGGAAGTGCCCTGGCCCCACAGTGGGACAGGGAGGTGCCGGCACTGGGACTGGTCTCATGGTCCCTTCCTGTTTTTCTCCTTCACAGCTTGAAGACAAAGTTGATTTTGGCATCTGGATCCCTCTCCTTTATTCCAGATTGCTGCTCTCCCCAGCCCTCCCCTTGCATCTTCTCAGTGTGCTGGAAAGCCCTGTTTGCCCATGTCCAGCACCAATGCATCCTCCCCTTTGGCAACAGGGAGAGCAGCACCCAGCACCACCCATCTCTATTCCCCAAAGCACACAATTTTCTATTTCCTTTAGGTCTCCAAGGCCTGTGTGTGTCACATTTACAGGCTGCTGGGGCACGGAGCTGAGCCATGGCATACCCCTGTAGTGCAGTGCAGGCAGGCAGGGTTTTGTGGTGGCATGCAGACTCCCTGCCTGTCCTTGGTATCTCCTGCTGCCAAATGGATGGCAGCTCATTACTCCTTACATCAGAGAGGAAAAAGGTCACCCTCCAGGGCCATGAGCAGCAGGATGCAGTGATGAGGACCAGATGTGCCTTTCCTGCCCTTCAGCTGCCCTGGTCACCAGAACTGGGTGTCCCTACCCTCTGGTCAGGCAAAACCTAGCTAAGGAAGGGGACACAGGGCTTGGCACTTGGGGACAACAGATCCATGGGCTCCCCAGCCAGCAGCAACAAACTTCTGTTTGGAGCATGCCTGGATTTTCTGGAGTTTGAAAGCAGACAGAGTGCAGGGGCTAGAGCTGCTGTCTCCCACTTTCTGGCTGCTACATCTCAAGCAGGCATCAGTCTCTAAATCAGCACCAGATGCTGGGAAATTACTGAGTTGTTTGCAAACACTGGGGGCACAGCTATGGGATGTACATCACCTGTGTCCCACAGCATCTCTAGACACTGCTTTGATCCCTTCCACAGTGGCAGAGGAGTGGGATCTGGTGGTGATAAGAGGAGGTTTCCAATGGTAAAGGCTGCCCATGCCATGCTGGGGACTGAGAAGAGACAAGGTGACCATGACAAGACAAGGGTGGCTGTGTGACACATCAGAATGTGTGTTGGCTTGGTTGGATGCTGGGGACGAGAGCCCAGCAGATGATGGCAGTGTGATACAGCTGGAGCTGTCAAGCTGTGGGGTACACCTGGGAGAGGTGATGTGCCTGGAAGTCCAGGCAAGATCTGCCTCCTTACACCTCCCCAGCTTGGTGACTTGCCTTACCTGCCCTGTGAGAGCTCTGCTCTTGTCCAGGGATAGTGCCATGCCAGTAGCACACTGGCATGTAGATAGAGGGCTGACCACCATCTCTCTCATTCAGCGTGTCTGTGCTCATGAGGGACAGTGAGGGGCTGCAACCCCACAGAGCCAAGCATGGAGAGCCCTCATGACCCCACAACTAGAGCACCCAGTGAGAGCAGCAGGGAGCCTGTGGGCACAAAATACATTGTAAAAGGCACAGCCTGCCCTAGTTCCCTCCAACCCAGTCCACACAAGGACCCTTTGTGGGTGTCCCAGTCCAGGCTCCCTCTGCATCGCGGGTTCACAGGCAGCCCCAGGACCCTGCACTGGTTCTGCTCCCCACGGTCCACGCGTTACTGCTGTCTGAATTTCCACCCAGCTCCATCTGGATCTCGTTGGGCTGCTGGCACTGAGCACCAGGGTCGGGAGGTGCCAACACATGGAAGCCATTAGAGGGGCTGGGTTGAGGTGCAGCAAGGGGGCCACATGCAGAGCAAGGGGGGCTGTGCAGAGGGTCCTGTCTCAGCTATCATGCTGGTGAGGGCAAGAGGGATGTCCCACACAGCTGCCTGTCTGCATCCTCTTCTGGCACTTAGCCTTGGCATGGGTCTCTCAGCCCCTCCAGGCAGCTGGGGAGAGGGCTGAACAGTTTGGGAGGCAGCCCTGCTGCCTGTGCACCTCCTGCAAGGACCATTCCCAAGCTGGCACTCATTCCTCCCTTGGAACAGCATCATCTGCAAAGGGTTTTGCCTGGACAGTGCCAATGATAGCATTGGCATATCCCCTTTATTGGCATTGCTGCTCCGTCCAGCCACAGCACGGGCGATTGGGGCAGAGGGAAGGGGCAGGGGGTGTTCTCTTCTGCCTGCTGGCGGCTGGTGGGGGGTGACAGGCAGGGATCAGCACCCCTTGGTCTGGCACTGACGCCCGGCACCCCCGGGAGCCTACACCCACGGTTCCCCTCAACACTAGGCAGTGAAGTGGGGCTGGCTCAGTGTCTTATCCCCATTTGTTTAGCAGCGCTCGGAGGTGGAGCTGGCCTGTCACCCTGAGCCTGAAGTGACTCCAGCTGGCTCCTGGTGGGCTCAGGCAGTCCAACGCTCCTGAGAGCAGAGTCTCTCTCCTTAGGATCCATCCTGCAACCCCAGGGTGTCGGGGGCTCCGGCAATGTCCACAGCTGTGGGGTGACCCAGGAGGCGTGGGGTCCTTGGGGGCCAGCAGTGGCATCAAGTCCCACGCATGGGCAAGCGGGTGCAGGGAGCAGGGATCGGCCAGGGCTCTCTACAGGATCTGAGCTTCTGCCGAGAGAGAGGACAGGGGGTCAAGCGGGACACTGGAGACACTGACCTGCCCCGTGCTCCGCATTCCCTGACCCACATTCACCCCCATTCCCCACCCTGCACCCCGACTCACTTGGTAGTGCCTTCAAGTGGGTGGCAGCAACCAGAAAGTTTGGTTTGGTCTTGTCCTTGCCATGTTTCCTCACCCGGAGCCTGGGGATGAGAGCAATGCTGGTTGAAGACCCCAAGCAGCCTCCCTGAGCATCAGGATTGCCCACATTCCCAGTGATCCTGCTGTGCCCAGATGTGCCCAGCATAGCTGAACCTCTCCCGTGGGTCAGCTCCAGGGCTACAGCTGGAACTGGTCACCGGTTAGAACAGGATTGGGATGGGAACAGGGACTGACAGCAGAGCCAGAGCATGACAGGGACACCCCATGGTGGCAGGATGAGAAGGGACCTGGGGACAGGATTCCTAGGGAGCAAAGTCACATGGATGGGTGTCTGTTCTGACTCTGGAGTGTGAGACTCCCCAGCAGGAGCCTTTGGGAGGATACTAGAACGAGCAGCATCTTGAGGGGATTCAGAGAAAGGTCCCTTGGATCTGGTGTTGTTAGAAAAAGCCCAGACAGGCTGGGAAGTGCACTGGGGTGGGTGTGCTGGGAAGAGGCACTGGTGTGGGACAGGAGCAAGGGGAACATAAACCACCATCAGGTATGTTTTGGCAGTGACCCAGAGTAGGGCTGGGGGATCACAGGGCACTCTATGAACTGAGGGTTCAGGATGGGATGGAGACAGCAATCCTACAGCCCCTCCTTCTCAAAACCCAGCCTACCAGATGAGGATGGTGATGACAAGAACAGCAGCCAGGATGAAGAAGGCAAAGATCCCAAGGGACACAAGGACGGCCATCTTCTCCAAGGGGTCACTGCGATCTGGGGCAGAGAGACTGTCACAGCCAAGGGATGCCATAGTCCCCAGCACCTGGGGACCCTATGGCAAGCTCCTGGATACTCCAGCAGCCCAGCCACACACAGGCTTGGGGCAAGACACCCTTGCCATGGCTCTGAGACACACACATGGCACTCCTGCCCACCACCCCTAGCTATACTCACTGATGGGCTCAGGGTTGGGAGCCTGGGAGGGCTCCTCAGCCAGGCTCTCCAGTCTGGCATCTGTAGTGGTTTCTTCACTTGCTGTGGAGGCCAGGTCTGGAAGGACAGAAGGGATGGAAACACTCACCAAAAGCATATGCAGCACCTCAGGGACCCACAGATAGGAGTGTGGAAGGGTATCTTTGTGCCCCAGAAGTGCCAAGAGCCCAAGGGTGCCACTGAGGTACTAATAGTGCTTTGGAAACCCCACTCTGTCCCGAGCCTGTGAGGGGCAATGCCCAAATGGCATCAGCACAGCTGCAGGCTAACATGGGCTGGGAGATGTTTTCCCTTCCTGCAGCTCTGCCTCTCAACCTTCAGTGGCCATGGAGTTGAGACTTATTCTTGTTGATATCTGGGGGAATGAGTGCCATGGGGAAGGGACCAAAGAGGGGCAGTTTGGGGTTCTGGAGGTACTAAATGATAGGCTGCTGGGGGCTGCAGCCTGTCCCCCTCTTACCTCTGACAGGTGTTGCCCGGGCCTCAGCACTCCACTCACTCCAATTCCCTGCATCCAGGAAATCCTTGGCACTGACTTGGACCACGTGCTCCAGCCCAGTGAAGGCATCCGTGATAACCTCAGACAGATTCACCGTCTCTACCTGTGCCAGGCAGAGGGGAGCTGTGGGGCAGGCAGGGGCATCCCTCACTGCCCTCCCTGCCCCATGCACAGCCTGCTCCTGTGCCAGCGCTGCCTTTCCTTGCACACTTACCACGGACCAGGAACGGTGGATAACGGGTCGGTACTGGAGCCGAAACCTTAGCTGGAAGTGGGGTTCCTTTGGCCAGGAGGAAGGGTACTTCCAGCTCACATGGAGTCGGCGTGGGGCCAGGGGGATGGGCTCCACCACCAAGCCCTCCGGAGGGTCTGGCTTAACTGTGTGGGAAAGGACAGGAAGTCCTTGTCACCCTGCATGCCGTGCACAGCGGGGTAGGGGTCTCTGCTATCGCCCACAGGGAACTGCCCAGGCATGGACAAACAGGGAGAGAGACAGATAGATGGACGGGGACTCACTGATGGCCTGCATGGTGACATCAAGAAGGCGGTAGCTGAAGCCCAGGGGATTCACCTCGGTGATGTTCAGGCGGTAGGAGCTCCAGAACTCTGACCTGTGGACGGTGCAGGTGCCGGGGTGGGATGGATCCTGCAGGCACAGCCCCACGTGCCCATTCTTGTTCCTGCAGACAGGGAGGCAGGGTGGTGACACCTCCTGCCTGCCCACCATGCACAGCTTCCAAATGCTGCCAAGGAGGTGCCATGGGAGACCCCAATGCCAAGACCCTGGTGGAGGAGGCAGCCCTGCTAGCTCAGCTGCACTCACCCTTCCAGAGTCCAGCATATCCCTCTGAGCATGAAAGAAGGGACTCTTCTCCCAGCTCCACACTCTGCCTGGGAAGGTCCCTCCCTGAGGCAAACCTTTCTCCTTGAGGCAAACCCTTCTCCCAGACTCCCAAGGAAGCTGGGAGGTAGCTGGCTCCCTGATAGGGACCCCCAGCTCTTGCTCTGGGGTCCCTGCTGAAAACAGCAGCAGAGCCTTTGGGATGGGGGCCAGTCCCTAGGAGCAGGAGCAGGGTGGGAGTCAGTCCTACCTCCGCTTTTCTTCGCCTGTCAGGGATTTCTTCCTGCCATGGAGACAGATGGAAAAGCAGATGATTAGGATGAGGGGGCAGCACAAAGTGAACCCCACCATGACCCAGAGGAGGGACAGGAGTCCACACTGCAAAGCAGCCCCACACTCCCATGCTGACATACACATGTGACAGCATGGGGGACAGAGCCAAAACCATGTCCAGCTCTTCTAATGAACAGCCTGGCAGCAGGAGCTGGGGATCCCAGGGAAAATAAATGGGACACCCTTCCCTGGGATTTCATCACACAGCAGCAAAGACTCAGAGGCAGTGATAAAAACAGCTCCCCAGAGCCTGGCTTCACCCTCCCCCTAAAGCCCCCCAAATCCCATGCCTCCATTCCCCCTCCCTGTGGAGTCTCTGATGTTCCACTCAGCCCCCTCCCCACCAAGCCCTCAGCTCTTGCAGCTTTCAGCAGAGCTGTGCTTTATGAGCTCCATCGGACTTCAAAGCTGCCCGCTAATTTGGCTTGCAGGGATAATTAGAAGCAGCAATGCTGTCAGGGCTCCTTTCATCCCAAAGCATGCTGGAGCGTGGAGGCTTGCAGATGACCTGCTTCTCTTTTATTGCCCCTCTGGTGCTGGCAGAGCTGTCAGCAAGGAGGGAGCCTGCCTGTGCCAGCCCCCCAGTGCTGCTGAGACCCACGCTGAGGGCAAGCAAATGCTTGGTGCTCTGCTCACCCCTAAACAGGACCTGCTCTGGGATGTAGCATGGTCCTTGGGGCAGGAGGTGAGCCCAGGACATGTGTGGGAGGGCCAGATGGATTTGGTGGTTATCCTTGGCTGTGACCCAGAGCTCACACCATAACAAGCCCAATCCATGCCCTGTGGGGATACTTCACCTGTATGTGGTGATGTATCTGGTGGGGAGGAAGGTCTCCACACTGGAGGTCCAGGAGCAAGAGAAATTCTCATAGTCAGATGCTCTGCAGGACACAAAGGGGACTCCAGGCAGGTCTGGGGTCCGGGGAAAACAGCAATCAGCGAGGAGTCCCCCATCCTGCAGCCCATCCAGCACACAGGGATGCCCGTGTCAACACCAAGCCCCCTTTTGGCAAGCTCCTGGCAGGGGTGCAGGCACCACACTCCCCCTAGAAGAGCTCAGCTCACAGACATGCTACTCACGCCCCAGGCGCAGGGACACAGTGTGCAGGAGGCCACCGTCCTCGCCATGGCAGCTGTAGGTTCCCATGAAGGCCAAGCTGGCGCGTGGCAGCACCAGGGATCCCTGCTGGATGGCTGAGCCCTCCGGCAGCGCCATGGCACCTGCTCGTCTCCATTGCACTGGTGAGCTGGGTAGGGGAGGCCAGGCAGGCTGTGTTAGAGGACAGGGATGCCCAGGCTCACCCCATAAACCATCCCTTTGGATAGATCCCTTGATGTGCAAGGAAAAGACTTACCTGGCACGGACACCAGGGCATGGTAGGGTCACGTCTGTCCCCAGCTGTCCATACTGCACACCTGGAGTGACATACATGCCCAGGTGGGTGTCAGCACTCCATGCCACCCCACACCAGGGCTGGGGAGCCCCTGGGGCTGTACCCCACAGTGGCACTGGCTATGGGGTCTTGCTTCATGCAGGTACCACCACAGGGGAGTAGTAAGGACTTGCCCCAGTTAGGGCTGGGCAATGAGCAGAAGCACAGGTTGGCCATCACTGTAGGATGTAGGGCTGTGTTTCATGTAGCCCTGGCAGGTCTGATCCTGTCTGGGGGAAATGGGGTGCCCTCAGGGTTCTCATGCCTGGGATGTAGGGGAGGAGGTGCTTGGTGGGGGTCTCACCTTCCTCTCCCCAGTCTTCAGGGATAGCAAAGGAGGCTGATGCCAGGGCTGCTGCGAGGAACACCATCACCCTGCCCAGGCCTGGGATGGAACTGCGCATCTGGAGGGCAGAGAAGGGGAGGAGAGAGTGTTATTCCGAGGAATGGGACAGCTGATACGGCCCACAGCATTCCTGCAGGGCCATGGATCCTGCATCTCCCTCTCATCTCACCCCATCCTACTGGAGACAGAACAGGCACTGAATCCCAGTACCCAGATGGGTGATCTGGCAGTGTCTGTGCCACAGTCACAGCTGGTTCCTGGCTGCTAAGCAGGAATGCCTGGAGCAGGGATGTGGGGGGCAAATGCTGACCAGGAGCTTGGGGCTGTGTGGGTTGGTGGGATTAAGGGTTATTTGCCATTGCAATCCTGTGCTGGGAGCCTTGGCTGGCTCCCAGCCCCATGGTGGTCCAGAGACCTGTGCATGTGCAGCTGGGGTGGGAAGGAACTAAGGAGAAATTCTGGTGTGCATTTGCATGGCAGGTGACAGCAATCAGATCTAAACAGGATCACACAGCCAGGGAGAGCAGGGCTGTGATAGCTCAGGTTGTACCAAGTCTCACATCACTGTCCATGCCTGCACTCACTGTCAGGCTAGTCCAGGTTAAGTCTCCATCTGTGGGAGAATGGTGCTGAAATCCCTTCCTCCCACTCAGTGATCCCCAGTGAGAGGGGTAGGGGATGCAGAGTCAGGGATGTGCACCCAGCTCTTCACGGGTCAACCCCTGCCACAGTCTGGAGTCTCTCTGGCAGCATCACCCTTTCCATCCCAACCTACACCACTGTGAGCACATCGGTCAGTGTCACCCTGTCCATCACAGCCAGCCAGCCAGCGCCCTTTCTGTGCTAGCCAGCACAACCCTAAAGCATCTGGACCCACCTGCAGAGTCCTGCATCAGCAGAACATATCAGTCAGCATCACCCTGTCCATCCCAGCCCCATCACCCTATCTGTGTCAGCAAGCATCACCCCAGGGCACCAGGGGTCCTGGCCAGCATCACACTATCCCTACCAGGAGTGCCACATGATCTCTGTCAGTCAGAAATGAATAATTTCTCCCCAGAAGACCCCCCCCTGCCCACCCCACACAACTGGACAAGCCTGTTTATTTACACCCACACTGTTGGCCTCTGGTCCCAACTGCAGGCAGGGGCTGAGGGCACACAAGGCAGTGAGCTCCTTGCCAGCCCCAAGAGCAGGCATAAATCTGTAGGCATAAATCTGTGTCTCCCTGGGTCCAACAGCTGGAGGGAGGGATGCTCCAGCCCAGCAAAGGCACCCCAGAGCAGCAGCTGGTTCCCCTCCTGTGGCCAACTGCCCATGGCCACAGACCAAACCGCCTGGCAAAGGAAACAAGAGCTACAAGGCAATGTGCTGCAGGGGGGAGGCGTGCGGCACCCCACATCAACCCTGCTCTGAGCATGCCAGGCAGCCTCAAACACAAGCCCTAAATGTAAATAATTTCATGAGACTGTCATAAGCTTTTCCTACCAAACCGCCCTAGAAACATTCCCAAGAAATATCAGTCAAAAGGTCTCTGCCAAAACGATGCTGGTAAGTAACTGGGAACATTTGGCCTGAAAGTAAAATATTTTGGTGATGGAAAAAAAAAAAAAAAAGGAAGACAAAAATGAGTGTATTTTGTCTTAAAAGCAGCAACCAAAAATAACTCCAAAAATCACGTGGGCTAGAGTGAAGGAATAGTTCTGGAGGGAGGGGGAAGGGGAGTGGGTGTATGTGTGTGTGTCAGGAGGAAGGGAGAGTGTGTTAATATACAGAGAGAAAAACAGCTTTAAAATAAAATAGTTTCTTCTCCTGACCAACCTGGTTCTTCATTCAAACACTGAAGAGGGTATCCAGCCCATCTCCATAATGACCCTAGAGTTTAAGTCCAGTTAGGGACCACTAACCTAAACCCCAACCCTAGCGGTCCCTAGCTCTAACCCTAAACCTAACCCTAACACTGCTCGTCTTGATGGTCAGACATCTTTCACTCTTCATCACCCTTTGTCCCAGGGTCCTCTCAGAGCTCCCCATCCTCACCCCAGCACCCCATGAGCTACCCTGCCTCAGAGGGGTACCCTTGCCAGCACAGTGTGACAAGGCAGCACTGAGCCCCTCCAGACACACACTGACTCAGTAAATGACCCACATGAGCACTGCCAAAAATGATTCCTAGGGACACAGCATCACTGCAGAGACAAGCAGCAGAGCAAGCCCTTCCTTGTCTGCCCAAACGCCACAAACAAAAGGGGAAAGAGCTACAGAGCTGGAGAAGACCCAGAGCCTTTGTCTTCCCCAGGTGCAGAAGTGGGGCAGGAGGCCAGGTGCTACAAGACAGCCTGCCCAGAAAGGATCCCCTTATTTTCTGCCACCAAACTCCCTGGCCAAGGGAAAAACAGGTGTGCAAATGAACACAAGCATGTGAGTGGCCAGGCTTACCTTCCTTGGTGGCTCCACACCCCCACAGATGGGCACACAGGCAGAGAAAACATCCCTTGATGCTTGCACCAGCAGTGACACATTCTGGGGACACAGAGTCCCAGCACAGTGGTCCTGGACCCAAGCCGGGACAGAGGGAACAATCAGAGCTTTTCTTCGTCCCTTCATGCTAATCCTGGCCAGAGAGACGCCTGCCGCCAGCCCAGGGCTGGGTGACATCCCGTTGCCACAGCCAGGGTAGAGGGACCCAGCTCAGCCTGGGGGTGTGGTTTGGTCCTGGTAGGAAGGGCAGCAGTGCTGGACCCTGCTCCCTCAGCATGATGTTCTTGTCTCTGGCATGGCCACGGTGACCAGGCAGCCTCTGGCACCCGTGGATATGAGCCAGAAATATAAGGTGTCACTCTCCATCCCTCCCTGGTCCTGCTGTTCTGCTGGGCACCATCTGAGCTCATGCAAAAGTTTTTGGGGAGTGGTGGGGAGAAATCCTAACATAAGCCCCTTTCTGCATGCAAACTGAAGTGCTGTAAGCCAAAACTTCCCTCAAAATCATGGCCATGTGCACCGGCACCAGTGTCCACATTGGGTGTGACAGGTCCCTCGGCACAGCTGCTCTGTGCCATGCCCTGCCGTGGCCTGGCAAAGCCCAGCACAGATTCCTGGGGGAAGCCAACTTTCCATTGTGCTCAGGGCTTTGAAAGACATTGGGTTTTGTTTTCTTAGTGTTTTTTTGTTTTGGTTTGGTTTTTTTTTTTTTTTTTTTGCTTCATTTGAAGTTGCTCTTCAAAGCAAATGGGTTGCACACAGAGCAGGGGTGGTGGGGACAAGGACAGAAGCAGATGACACTGTGCCTCAAGGCTGTAGATGACAGCCTGGAGATGGGGGCATGCTCCTCACAGAGCACAGAAAGCTGGGGTGCCTCTTAACCTCTTCCTAGGGTGGTTGGGGGCAGCAGTGCAACAGAGGTATGGCAAATAACCCAAGAGCATTTGGCAGCTCTGCCTACCCTGTGCCAGGCCCTGATGGAGTCACCCACCTGCAAAAAGCAATGGGAAGAGGCCCAAAGACGGCTCTAATGCCCCCAAGATGGCACCACTCTGAGCATCCCCTGAGCTGGGGGAGCATCCCTGGCCCTCTCCTACAAACTCTCTCTTCCAGTGACTGCTGAAAAATGTCCTATATAGGAAAAATGTCCTATGCTGAAATGCTGAATGCTGCAGGAATTCCCCTCTCCTTGCTTCCCTATGGGGAAATGTGCCTTAGGTACAGTGCCTTACTAATCCCTCTGCACCTGACAGGCCTGCAGAAGCACCATGTCTCACTCTGAGGAGCCATGGCATGGTTTGAGTATGTCTCTGTGGCTGCTGATCTGCCCAGGGCCCTGGAATCACCCCAGCCCTGCAGCACTGTTGATTTTCACCATCACTGTGTGAACGTGTGCCTGTGAGGGGAGCATCAACTCCACTACTGGATGGTCCCCTGCAACAGCCACCCCTGTCCCCTAAATGCTGCTGGCACCCTCCCTGGGTGCCCATAAAAAGCCCAGCAGTGGGTGCTGGAGGGAAGCATGTCCCCCACCATGACCAGGGCCACCAGAGCCATGCACATTCTCCAGGACTACCTGGTGAGGCAATACCTTGCCCACCATGGGCACTGCAGGGGTGATGCTCTGAGCACTGTCCCCAGTCCCCACCACAATGCCTTGGGGACCTCAGAAAGAGCTGTTTTCATTTCACTTTGGTGGGGTGCATGGCCCCCCATGCCTGCTGTGGGGGGGTACCATGCTGTGCTGGGCTGTGCCAGAGCACACACCTGCATAGCTGCAGCCAGTACAATCCCAAGGCACTGGAATTATCCCAGTTAAACCAGTAAAACCAGTTGGAGTTTTTCCCCATGAGGCCAGTGCAGTCCAATAAGACCTGTGCACAGTCTGAACATAGGACTAAACCCAGTACAGTCGTGACGTGGGGCTTAACTCAGGGCAACCCAAATACTGCATTTTACCCCACAGCACAGGAGGGGAATTAAATCCAGTGTAGTCTAAATGTGTGATTAAACTCAGCCCAGCCCAGGAGTGGGGCTAAACCCAGCTCAGCCAAAATGTAAGGCTGGACCTAGCACAGGTTAAACATGTGATTATGCCATGCTAATGTGGGGTTAAACTCGGCACAGCTCAGGAGTGGGGTTAACCCGCAGCTCAGTTCAAACACAGGGTTAACCTCAGCACAGCCCAGTCATGAGGTTACACAGTTCAAATGTGGGGCTAAACCAAATGCAACCATGGGGTGGGGTTAACCCCAGCTCAGCCCAAATACAGGGATAACCCCAGCCTTGTCCATGGAATCAGTTATCTCCACAGGCAGATACAATGCATATCTCCATCCAAACTAGACCAACCCCCTCCAGCATCCACTGGTGATACACAGCTGACCACAGCCCCATTAGTGTCCAAAGCCAAGCTCAAATCTCTCCATAACCCAAGGGTCACCTCTCTTCTATGGAGCCAACATCTGCCAGCAGTTCCTGGTGCCTGGGGCTGGGGGCCCCCACACACCTGAGCATGCCAGCAGCACCATGGAGGTCAGGCTCTGCTCTTACCCCAGCTGGGAAACTCTCACCCCAACACCCTGATTTCCGCTCTCCTCCACTCCATCCTGCGAGAAGAAGTCTCTGGCTCCTGGTTGTGACTGGAGGCATCGGCAAGGGCCAAAACAGCGAGGGCTCTGTTAGCAGCCAGCAGCCCTGACACTGTGCCAGCTGGCAGCGTTTGCATTCCGAGGCGGGAGAGAAGGGGCGCCCCCCTCTCCATCCCCATCCCCACACTCCTCTCTCCCAAGCCACGTGCCAGAGACGTTCCTAAAAATAATCTCCCGGCTGTAAAGAAACCTACCAGCGCTGTAGCTGTTGTGCTGGTGGATTTCTTTACAGCTTGGAGATTATTTTTAGGGTGGAGGCATGGAAGTTGGTGGGAGGGGGTGCTGCATCCCCGCTGTCCTTGGCTCATGGTTACAGGACAGGGATGGGCACAGTGCTGGATCTGGGGACACGGGTGGGACCTGCCAGCAGAGAGCTGGGCCACCCTGTGATTACAGCAGGGTGGGAAAGGCTTTTCCTGTCCCAGGAACATTTTGGGATTTGGGACATTTTTCTGCTCCTGGGCTCAGCCCAGGCTGGCAGAGAATTAAGTGAACACACAGCTCCCAGTAGGGTGGAGCAGCCGGGTACCAGAGTGCAGCCTGTCCCCCCAGGACCATCTGCATCTCCCAGAACAAAGTTCCCCCATAAACTGGCCCTGGAGCTGATACAAGAGCTCATGCATCCATCAGTGTAGGAGACAGACATACAAGTACATACCTGTGAATGCCCCAGGCACACCCAGCTCCCTCTGATGCTCCTGATGAACTCCAGCCTGGGGCTGGGAACTCTGATCGGGAGCAGGGCCCCACAGCATCCCCCATACGCGATGCTCCCCCTTCCCTCCTCCTGCTCCAAAGCTGGCCAGAGCCCAAGAGCCATCAGGCTCAGCTCCATCCCTGAGGCACGAAGGCGCATGGGTCAGCCAAAACACGGCAGGGCCAAAATAAACAGCTCACCTTACACAAATGCTCCCCCAGCTAGCAATTTGCTGTCACTCCTTTTGCAAAACAAAATCCCTTTTGGGCAAGAGAGAGATTTCAGGAGTCATTAAGGACCCCCTGGGCAGGCAAATAAAGCCACCACCAAGGGGTGGCCCAAATAAAGCCCAAAGGGTGTCCCATTAACCTATTGTACACCACTAGCAGTGTCCCTCTGGGAGAGGGGTGGGGGGGTGGAAATTGCAGACTCCCAACAATATGTGATGTGGGGATAATGGTGCCAGCCCCCTTCACCTGGTCGGATAACCATGACTTGTCTTCTCCAAGCTTGGAGTCAACCCTACCTGCTTTCACAGAACCATTGAATAATTAAGGTTGGAACAGACCTCCAAGATCATCAAATTTGCTACGTGGAGGTGGCTCAGGGGAGGCAGCTGGCTGCAAAGCACATGAGAGGAACAGAGGCTGGGAAAACACCTCACTGGGGGCAGCATCCATGCCCCCACACCACACTTCTTGCCAAGCCAATCAGATGGCAGCCTCCAAGCCAAAAGGAGATGGAAACGTGGCAAAAAGTGGAAAGAAGAGGAAAACATGGGGGCTGTAGTACAGGGCCAGGGGATGGGGGCTGAGCCCTGCCTAAGTTGAGAAGGTTGGAAAAACACTGTCCAGCTCATTTTTTGCTAGGGGAAAAAAAACCCAGCCAAGTTCTGAAAGATTAAGTGCAATTGTATTCAAGAGGGGGAAAGCAGGGCCATGCAGTGAGTGTGCTGACACATCTCCTTCCCCAGTGCTGGAGAGAAGCCCCAGCCTCATTCGGGGCCAGCTCTGTTTACAGGCTCCCATTGTCTCTCTTTTTTCATTTGGATTTCCCCCCTCCAATGTTATAGTTCAGAGTAAACAAAAGCAAGCAGCCTCTCACTCCAAACATTTCAGCCATCCCAAACTTTCTCTGGAGGGGGGCTGCCCATGGAATTTTCCTCATCCAAAAGAATTTCGAAATGTTCCCATTGCAGCCTGCTCTGACTGGAGGCCAAGATAGCTCCAAAATTCTTCACGAAATGCTTGAGCTGCCCTGTGTACTGCCACAGCTCCGTCTGTGCCCCATAGCTCCCCCCATGCACAGGGAGACCCTCTGGCCTGGCCAGAGGGGAGCAGAGGCACATTCCAGCCTGCATAATTCCCCACAGCTCATCCCATTCACCTGAAGTGAGACAGCAGGCCTTGGTGAGTCTGGATCTCCCTTCCTATTTTAAGCTTCCACTTAAATTCTTATTGCTCCAAGTCAGCAGTGCTGGTGCAAAGTACTTGAGCGCACTGAGGGGTATGTGAGGCAATCCACCCCAGGAAAACACAATATTTCCCTTCACAGGAAGCATCTCCCTAGCGCCAGGCAGAGGGGAGAGGGTGCAGCAGGTGCCAGAGCTCCTCCTGGGAGTGGTCAGTGGCACCTCAGGCACCAGGAGCACTTTTTGCAGCAGTGATGCCTCTTCAGTGCTGCTGTGTCACCGCATGGGCAGGTGGACAAGGAAGGGGTGATGTGCTGCATACATCCCCCAGGATGGAGTGGGGGCACAGCACCGTGCCCTGCACACCCCTGGCAGATGGTGTGTGGAAGGGAGGACAAACTGTACTCCAGGATGAGCCAAGTGGTGGGTGCCACACAAGTGTGCTGCTGCTCCTTGGCGCACATCATGCGGTCAGGGTAGGCACCCTGGTCCCAGAAGGGGTGGGACCCCAGAGAAGTCAAGCAGCGACCCCCAACAGCTCTCTTTGCTTTGGCTGAGTACAGATATGAGATGAAACCCATGGGACCCTGGCATAAGGGTGCCAGCACTGCTCTACCTGCTGGTAATGGAGGCACTGGAGGTAGATCCTGAAACAACTGGGAGGGGAAGAACCCAGCTAAAAAGCCCCACAAAAAGCCAAAAGTTGCAGGAAGAAGTACCTAAAGCTCAGTCCAGAGTGGATTTGGATGTCGATGCAAGCCATTGGAGTGGCCTGGCATGCTGATGTCCTTTGTCTGCTGTCCAGAACAGCCCCTGAATGGGTTGCACTGCGTAAGTGGTCCTGCACCCAAAACAGACCCCGACATGCTGGGGAACCCCCACATCCTCCCTCCCTGGGCACACACAGATTTTGGGGACTGCAACCCCTTGATGAACATGCTGTCACCCCAGAAAGTCAAAACATTGCTGGTACCTGCTGCATCTCCCATCCACAGCACCTCACCCTGGTGGGCACAGAGCCCTGTGCCACCACAGCAGCACTGGCAGGGGGGAGATACCTCAGCTCCACGCCGGGCTGGAATCTTGCTGTGGGACAGGGCTCTGCTGGGCGCCCCTGCTGCCTCTGCACCATCTCCCTGCGCCGCCTCGCTGGGTTCTCCTCCTCCACGGAGGTTGCTCAGTGGTTTGGCGTGGGAGTGGTCCTACCCCCCCAACCCCAGCAGCCCCCTCCCCTATAAAGGGGCCAGGCAGCGGCTGTGTGGGGAGCAGAGCCCCCAACACAGCAGATGGGGTCTGTAAAGTGAGGCTCCCCCAGGTGTGTTTGCCTTGGCTGGGGCTCAAGCCCGTCCAATTAGAGCTACAGAAAACATATCTTACAAAAAAATGAGGGGGGAAAAATAATCCTCTCCCCTGTGCTGGGGCCCATGGTTTGGCCGGGGTTTCTCGGCAGGCCAAGCACAGGCGATGCAGGCTCTGCTGGCAGCAGCCCGGGGAGGGCGGGATGTTTGTGGATATTAAAATGCAGTCGTAAAGTAGAAGAAAAGGGCAGCCTTGTTTCAGAACGAGTCTCTGAGGCTTTCCCCTCTCCCGTCATGCTCGGCACCTGGCCGGCAGCACGAGCAGCTCCCCCTTCCCACAGCTTCCCCAGCCACCCCCAGCTCGCCCAAGGGCTGAGGTGCTGTCAGCGAGACCCCATTCCTCATGGACTGGACATCATCTGCAGGAGGGAGCTGATTTGGGAGGGTTGCCCTCTGCAGCTACCCATATTGGGTCAACATTACAGAGGCATTACAGTGCCTCTGTAAGACCCACCCCTGCACATCCCTTCCTTGTCACCCCCGCAGCTCTCTGCCTTGTCCACTGCCCTGCCTGCACGGAGCCAAGGCTGCCTGGCCCCAGCTGCTTGGCAGCAGCCACATGGCAACACCACCGGTACTCCACTGGTTGGCCTCTCCCTGCCTCCCTGCTGGAAGTAAAACCAGCTGGATGGTCATTTGGTCAAGGCTTAAAATTATTCACAGGCACCCAACACCCTGTGCCCACGCAAAATAACAGGGACATGGCAGGGCTCCTTCCATTCCGAGGGAGAAACCCTCTCCCTAGGATATCTCCGCAAATCCATCCCTGAAACATGATGCTGCCTCTCCACAGCATCACTTCCATGCTGCCATATCCAGCTCTGGAAAGTCACAGCAGGAGGCTGGGAAGCAGTTGCAGGCATCAGCTCAGCAAGGGTGGCTCCATCCTGGCCCACCTGCTCAGCTGGAGATGCCCAGTGCACATCTGTCTTCACCACTGCCTTCTGCTCCCCTTCCCAGCTTAGTAGGGAGGGGATTTTGGGCTGCGAGCCTGGAAGTCGTGCCCTCCCCCCCCACCCTTTATATCCTTCCCCACCCCCATCCCTCTCCCTTTGCCCTCTACAGGCTCTCCAATCCCCCGTCCCCCTGCCCCACGGGGACCCGAGGCACATCCCATCCCCAGCCACGGCCCAAATGACTAACGCCCCGGCAAGCGAACCGGGTGCCGTCGGGGCGAGCAGGGCCTGTCCCTTGGCCGCGCTCCCTCCCCGCAGTGGTGAAATCACGTCTGGAGAAAGCCCGGGGAGTGAGGCACCGGCCCCCCCCCCGCTGCTTCCCAGCGAGGATGCTCGCTTCCCCGCCTGCCGGCCGGCCGCCCCCGCTCTGCAAACCCCACATCCCAGCAAAGGGGTGCTCCAGGCATGCCGTCTGCAGCAGAGCCTCATACCCCATCTCCTCCTCCTCCTCCTCCTCGTTCCGGATCCCATAGCAGCATCCCAGCTGTGGAAGTGGCTGTGAGATGTGGAAACGCAGCAGCGAGCCCCAGATGCTCGTAAAAGTGCTCCCGGGGAGTGGGCAGGAACCTCTAATTCCCTCTAACTCCTGTAAACCCGCCAGAGGCCGGGGGCAGCCGGGGCTGGAGGGGCTGGAGGGGGTACCCGTGCTGCTGACACACCACCCCCTCCACGGCAGGGGAAGCTGGCTCATGGAAGGAGCGGGTGGCTCGGGCTGCCTGGAGCCAGCGCCGGGCAGCACCGGCGGGGACAGCGAGGGACGGGCCACCAGCACGCGGCCTCGAGCGGGCACGCGGCACGTGCCGGTCGCCACGGGGTGACTAATGCGGCTCTCGAAACGGCACGGGAGCGTGGCTCCGGGTTAGGGTTTAATTATCTGCCTTCCTCCGCAGCCCGTGCCTCTCCGCCCCCTGAACCGCCACAGGGACCCCGGGAATGTCGTCCATCCCCCTCCCCGGCCGGGGCTGCTGGCATGGAGCGAGCAGGGCTGCGGCGGGGAGCTGGCTGGGAGCACGCCGAGGCTGCAGCTGGGGGCTATAAAAAGCACGGCTGTGGTATGCAGCGAGGCACTGAGAGGGGAATAAAATAAAATCAGGTGGTGGATGAGTCGGGCGCTTACTCCTGCACCAGGTCTGGCGACGGTGCTGCTCCCCATCACGCCTTCCCTGCTCCCTGCCCGGCTGACAGCCCGCTGAGGCTGGGGCAGAGCCGAGAGCGGGGATTTGGCAAAAGGTGGGAGACGCAGGGCTGGCTTGGCGGCGAGTGGAGGGGGTCAGGGCTGGGGAAACAATCGCTGGCTCTGGTACATGGGCTCCTGCCCGGGATGGAAGCATTGCAGCCACCACTTGCCCAGCTCTCAGACGCCAGATCCGGGGGCACTCACTCTTCTGGCAGCTCGTAGCGGAGGATTAACCGTGCGCTGATTGACGGCCAGAGCTGCCTCTGCCAGCCCCACCATCCCCCAGCACCCGGATCCTCGTGGGGACCTCATCCACAGGGGACCGTAACCCCGCAAGCTGCGCACAGAGAGGGCTCCCCTCAGGCCGGCAGGAGCTCCCTGCCCAAGGACGTGCCGTGTTTGCACAAGTCTGAGCAGGGGAAGGTCAGATTAATTTTAAACCTGAATAAACAAGGAGAGAAGGCAGTGCCAGAGCTCGCCCTTCTCAGTAGGGATGCCCAGCAGCAGAGCACAGCACCCACAGCACAGCTCTGCCCTGCCCAGGGGTTCGCATGCCCCTAAGAGGGCTGGAACAGACCCACGGCCAGGGCCTCCCTTTTCCGCAAGGAGCTCCCAGCTGAGTCAGTGTTGGCAGCAGGGAGAGCAGCTCCTGCTTGATTTTGCAAGATTCCTCTGGTCTCCACAGAGAAGCATCCACCCTGGGACCCCCATCCCACTGGGAACAGCACCAGGGCTCGCCTGTTCCCTGGCAACAATGCACAATGTGGTCTTAGGAATGAACAAAGAGAAGAAAAGAAAATAGTAAAATTATTTGTAGGTCAAGAAGAAAATAAAAAAAAAAAAAAGAAGTTTGTGTTTTTCATGCCAAAAGGAAAATGAAAACCAAAACATTTTGTTCTAAATGATAGGCCTTGTTTAGCTTTCAGTGGTTTTACTTTTTAAAAAAGGTTTGAGTTAAATCGAGCTAAATTTGTCTTCCAAACATTACCTTGGGGCAAGGAATAAAATAAATTGGAAAAAAAAAATTAAATCAAAACATCTCATTTGGAAAATGTCAAGAGCAAAACGCCACGGCTTTTCCAGCCTGGGAGAACCACAGCCGGGCGCTGAACCCAGCCTCAGTTCACAACTTGAGATGGCCCCCCCGAAGCAACTTTTTTTTCCCAGAAAATAAAGCAACTACTGTGCCAATTAATGGCTGGCATGGCTTGTGCCCTGGTGCCTGGCTCCCATCAGGGATGTCCCCACTGCCCATGCTGGTCCCCAGGACCTGCTGGAACATGGAGAGGCCCTGTTACAATCAGCAGCCGTGCGCATGAGCTGAATCTGAGCTGAGCTGCTCTCCAAAACTCCTCTTTAAATGTCTTTTCTATTAGGTCAGCATTCCTGCATCGCCCAGGGAAGGTGGTTACCGCCGGCAGCCCGGCACACAGGCTCCTCGGTGCTTGCTGCTGGCTCTCCAACAGCAAGCAGCCTGCCCACGCTATTAAATTACTGAGAAAAATGGATCGTTTCACCAAAAATTAGGTGCAGGAACCTCTCATGCAGTGGCAAGACGAGCTGGTAATTGGAAATTCATAGAGCTGGCCACAAATGCTGCCTCTGGCTCTGCTCCACCCTCCTCTGGTTGTGGTGAGGAATGGTAGAGAGACGTTTACTGCCATCCCTGAAATGCTGCCACTGATGGAGATGCAGCAGCCACATTGCCAGCAGCAATGTGAGGTCCCCCACATACCCTAAAGGGGTTAAGTGCTGTTGCACAGTCCCTCTGTCCTTGATAGGTGGGGAAAATAGGTGACAAAAGCTCTCAGAGACCCTTCCAGACACTGGAGGGAGAAAGCTCTCTACACATGGCTCACCATCAAGCACCCTACTGGGGACATGTCTCATGGGGACATAGTTTGGGGATGCCCCAGCACCACCACATTCTTACAGCAGCACCCCAGGGGTGCACCCCACAGACCTTGCCTTACTCAAGTCCTTCATCCATCCATCCATCCATCCATCCATCCATCCATCCATCCATCCATCCATCCATCCATCCATCCATCCATCCATCCCAGGCACAGCATAAGCACCACTGCTGCTCCATCTGAGCATCCCACCATCCTACCAGACCACTCTGAGCCCAAGCCTCAGTGCCTCGCTGAGCAGAGCTCTCCAAGGCATCTCCAGGACAAACCACACAGCTTCAGGGGCTGCTGGAGAACCCAGTGCATATCTGCATTCTCCAGCTGGGAAGGAGGAATGTGGATGTGCAGCAGATCAAGAGCTGTGTCAATAAGATACTCAGAGAAACTAGTTCCTCACACTGACTACTCCCTGTGCCAGCACAGGAAATGGAGGTACTCATCTTCCTTGCTATGTACACTGTTTTTTGGATGCTGGGGTGCAAGGACTGTGGGCACGGTCCCAGCTGGAGAGGGGAAATGGAGCTGGGCACAGGATCAGGGAGGCCAGAGAAAACGGATGCCTCCCCTGACACAGCCATGCCCCAGCCATGAAGCTGCAAAACTCAATGCCAGGATGGGGTGGAGCAGCCTCAAGGGAGCCATGAAACAGCCCAGCGGGAGCCTTGCAAGCGCTAAAAAAAATCAAAAGCAGCCAAAGCACCGAGGAACCCCCAGGGCTGCGTGTTTGCCCTTGCAAGACAAGGATGGAGCAATAGCTGGTTGGGTCCTAAGCCTTGAGGCCTCAGGCAAAACTCATGGAAAGCAAAGACTCCTGCAGACCTCCCCAGCAGCCGGGGGCTGGCTCTGGCCCTGTAAGGAAGTCTGGGGAGGTGCCAGCTGGCCTGGGCACCCTGCGTGACAGCAGCTTTCGCAAAACCAAGCCGGGCCACTGTGGCCAGGCCATCCCTGGAGACCTTTGCAGGGCTGTTGCAGCACAGCTGTTGTGAGCTCTGTCGCAACGCTGGCACGGCACTGGGCTGGACCACAATGAAGACCCTTCATGACAGCCCTTTCTGATTTTCCCTATCTATTTTTGCAGGAAGGTAAGGGCTGAACTGCGCCTTTCATGATGTCACTGAATTCAAAAGGCACTGATGCCCATGCCAGCCTTCAACAAAAAGGGCCTGGTGATGTGCCTATGGGACTATGGGTCTGGCCAGGATGAAAGCCTTCTGTCCCAAAGGAAGGGGATGGTGAAAGCACAGGGAGGCAAAGGAAACAGCTGGACAGGCACAGCCACGCCAGCCCAGGGGCTCCAGGGATGCTGTGCCAGCCCTACTCCTCCTCACTCTTCTATGAGGACACCCACAACCCTTAGGCTGCCAGCAGGATGGCAGGCAGCAGCTCTAAGCCCTGTCTGGAGCTACAGCTGAGCACAACACTCCTCAAAGTCAATGGGTCAGAAGACCCTCCTCAAGCAGCCACAGAGATGATGGTCCACAAAAGCTGGAAGCTTCTTCCTTCCCTTCTTACCCTCAGTGTGTAGTCAGCACTAGCTTCTCAACAAGGGTTGGCACGTTTTCACTTTGGGAGGTGAAATAAACCAGAAGATGCCCAAATGATTTTCTTTCCACCATAAGGATTTCATTAGATGATGGAGCCCTGAACTTTTCCACCTCTCCCTATACAGCAATCTCTGCGGGTCCATAACACTTTTTGTGGATGCTAACTCTGAAACAGAGAGCATGTGAAACTGCAGGCCACATAGCTTTCTCAGTCTTGCCTGAGAAAGTGGCCTGGGAATTCATAAGGAGGATTTAAAACAATCCTCAGAGACAGAAAACAGCCTTGCAGGTGCTGTTTGTCTGTTCCTTGTTTTCTGGCAAGAGAAGGTCGGGGGGTGGTGTGCCCCACTGACCAATGATGGTGATGTGTTAGTTTACTAACCAATAAGAGTTTCTTTTCATGTACTTTCCACGTATCGGTCTATAAAAAAGACCTGAAGTAATAAACTAAAGGAAATTCTCCTGATTGACTCCCAAGAGAGTCTGTGTCGTTCATTCTCGCCGTTCCTAATAGAGCGACAACTTTTCATTAGGCAGTTTCTATTTTGGCTGTCTCCGTACTGAGAGGAATGGACCAGAGCTGAGCAGCATCTGGAGAGCCCCAGGCTGATTTCCAAAGTGCTCTCAGCATCCTCTTTTCTCCTGGTCAATGCAGGCTTGCCTGCATGCTGGCCATTGCCACCTACATGGGACAGTCCCATGTCCGACCATGCCAGATCTCCTGAGGTCCCTCCAGCCTCCTTGTCCTCTCCAAAAGCATCTTTAGGAAACGTGTACATGCAGGTGGATGTGATCTTCCTCTGCCCAAACTCTTTCAAAATTCCTCAAAAGCCTCTCCAGCAATGACCAGTGCCTGCTGCAAGCAAGCTCAAGCTGTGCTGATCAGATGTGACCAATGTGACCACAGTGAGCAGTCCTGGTAAGACAGAAGCAAATCAGGTCTTGACAGATTTCTTGTCCCTCTTTTCCTGGATGCCCCAACTCAAGCACCAGAGTAGGAGGAGCATTTTTTGCCACATCCCAGACTCATACCACGAGAGAGAAGGAATTGCACCTTCCAGCCGAGCCATGTGCCTGTACTGGAGAGCCTGGCAGATTCTCCAGGGGCTACATGGGCTGTGACCTTTCAAAAGAGACCAAAGCTCACACTATCCCACTCCCATGCCAGGGTGACTCAGAGACCTGGGCAGATCATTCCCAGATAACTCCCAAGAGACCTTGAGAGATAATCCCTATTTATACACTGGTCCCTGACACTGCAAACCTGCTACTAATCTCCAGAGGAATTTTCCTTTTTCCATGGGAATCTGGCTGTTGGAGAAGACTCAACCACAACTGCAAGGCATCTTTGCCTTTCCCCACCTTCATAACCTGGATGGGAGAGGAACACCATCACTGGGAGGTACAGAGAGATTAACTAGTAGAAACTCAGGTCATAATGTCATGGCATGCCCGGCCAGAGAGATTTGGTGATTTTCACACATGCGATGCTGTTGTAACCACAGGAACACTTAGAAAAACCAAAAACTCTCTAAACATCCCAGCAAGCCAATTCAGACATCCCAGGGCTAATCCCTTATGCTGGCATTGTATCAGCATCCCAAATGCTGCTGAAGCCCTAGTGTGCTGCCTATAGGGAAGAGCTTCCATACCATCCAAACTCTGCCCTTGGCTATATCTTGGGTAGGGGCAGAGCCACCCTTTTTCATGCCTAAACAAGAGGAGGGGAAACAAGCTGTGAGAGATGCTGAAATTTTCCAAAGGGAGAAAAGTAGAGACACAAGCCAGCACCTGCCCCCTCCCGCGGGAAGCATCTCGCAAGGGGTTTTCCTCCAGAGCCAAACCCGCGGGAGAAGAGGAGGCAAGAATCCTTTGGCTTGCTTAACCTAACAAGGAAGCTATAAATATAGCAGGGTAAACACCAGAGAGGGAGAAGAGGTCTTGAACTAAAAGCACAATGTTGGCACAAACCCACAGGGGAATAAGCTCTCCAGGAACGCATTCAGCAGGAAACGGGAGGGAGGTTAAGGCCTGTGTGAGCAGGAAGAGCCTGGAGTTGCCTTTGAACAAGAGCAGAGTGTAAAGAAAGGGTTTGAAGTGAGTGCTCAGCTAGTTCACGGCAGGTGAGGATGCCACACACTGTTGCCATCCATTAGGGTTTCCCCACTCAGGATAGTCCAGGTGAGCTGTGTGAGAAGGGCAGGGGAGGCAGGACTCCTTCATGTGTGGGCTGCGGCTGTGGGCCGCCTGGGTGCCCACCCAGCACGACAGCTTCTGATAAACCCAGCAGCTGCAAAGGGGAACTGCTGCTGCCACGATGAAAACGGCCGGGAGACTCGCCGTGCCGTGAGTCATTCATTCATCCTTCACAAACAGGGCCTGCACTTGGCCAAGCATCCTCCCCCCCACCGCTGGGACAGCTTGCTGGGACAGGGAAAAAGTGGCTTATTAGATATAATCAAGTCAAGTTTTCCCCTCCCTGTGAGGTTCCTCTTCCTGGAATAGGAAGCACAAGACCAGAGCTGCTTTTCTTCCCCCTTCCTGCAGGCTTTGCTGTTTGTTGCACCCTCCAGGGAGCCCTCCCCATGACCCCACCCCACTGAACCCCACATACATGCAGCCCTGAGCACAACCAGCACAACCCTGCTGTCACCAGTTAGACCCTGTCCCCCACCTCCAGTCCCACTCTGGCTGCCAAGGTTGGTTTGCAGCTCTCTGGAGAACACATATTACCCCTTTTGTTTCTGCCCAAAAAGTGCCAGGCTGATGGCGCAGAGGGTGAATGGGTGATGAGGGGGCATTGTGGCCATTTTTCATCCTTGTCCCTGCCACAGGAGGGCCTCCAGGAATTCCCAGCTCCCTGTGAGGCTCCTCTCCCTGTGCCAGGCTGGGATGATGTGTGTGCCTCATGTCACCGCAGAGGTAACCTTGGTGCCACCAGCCCTCCTGTAAACAGGTAGAGCACAAACACACCACAAACACTCCTGCAAACCCAACAGCCAGACACGGGGCAGTCGCCTCCTGGCACACAAGGCCCTTGGGCAGCCCCAGAAGTCTCAACTCTGCCTGTGCCACCAATGCCAGTCAGTCCAACACCATTTTGTGTGCATGGCAACACATCTGCTGCAGTGCTGGGTTTCTTCCCATCCATAGGGACCAGGCACAAGGCACCCTCAGGCCCTACCACAGTGGGGTCACGGTTGCTGACAGTGATGTCCAAGCCAAACTCAGCCCCGTGGACACTCCTGACAGCCTTCACTAGCCCGGAGGCAGAGCTTGGAGGGGACCTGGAGGGTGACACAGCCAGCCTGTGAAGGTGGTGGCGGGCACAGTCCAGGGCTGGCCCCTCATCGGGGCTGGCACAGGGCAGAGAAGCTGGGATTGAGACAGCATCCCGGGGCAAGGAGGGACAAGGCAGGCAGAGCCCTGCCAACGCCCGCGCATGGGAAAGCGCCTCTCTCAGCGCCTCTCCTAATTGGGAGCAGCTTTTTCCTGGACCCCCCAGGAGAAGAGGGGGCCCTGGCAGGGGGGCGCTTTGCCTGGCACTCCAGTCTTTCTCCAGAAAACTCCCTTCAAAGACACCAGGGGTGTCCAAACCGGGAATGGTAGGGGGTGGTCTGTGGAGGCTGGGGAAGGGGCTCAAACATCCCACCCCAGGAACATCAATGCCCCGAGCATCTCCGGGCAAGGCGGAGGCGCGGAGGGCGGAGAAGGGGGAGCAGCACTGGGTACCCACAAGCAGCCGGGAGGGACCGGGAGGGCAAGTCCCTGGCAGCCGCTTTGCGAGGGGACACAGACACACAGACATCCCCACACACCCGCACAACTTTCTCCACCCGGGCAGCAGACAGCTCCGGGAGCTGCCTGACCGCAGCCGCGCGTCCCTCGCCGCGAAGTCGGGGCGGTGGCGACGCGTTCCCCTGGCGGGCTGGGGGCCGGGGGGCTGCTCCCTACCTTCCTGCGTGGCGCCGCGGCTATGTGTCCATGTCGCTAGCGGAGCGGGAGCGGGCCGGGAGCGGGAGCGGGGCGCCCGCACCGGGCTGGCTGGGGCCGGTAGCGCAGGCGGTGCGAAGCCGCCGGGGCTGCCGCCGCCGCTCCATTGGAGCAGGGCTCTGCCAATCTGCCGCCACCACCCCGGGACGCTTCCTGCCTGTGAGCCGCCCCCCGGGACCGGGAGGGATCCGAACCCGCTGCTCGCAGCTTGTCCGGGATTCGCGGTCCCCCCCGGGGCCCCCCGTCCCAGCCCGGCCGGAGCGCTGGCATGGGGACCCCACCGCCGTGCGCTGATGTGCGGTGCCCTCCGGAGAGCGGGTGTCCCCCCGAGGCTCAGCAACCCCCCGAGAGTGCACAACCCTCCCCGGTGATCTCGGGGGTCAGCGCTTCCTGCATTCACAACCCATCCCTGCATCCCGGAGGAGTGGAAGAAGGCAGTCCTGCCTGAGACTCAGTTTCCCTTGACCCTGGGCGGGCCATCTCTTTGGGGTTTATTATTGTAGTGGTTTATTTGATGGGGAACAGGCAGGATGAATTCTGACTGCGGGGTTTATGTCCCTGAGTTGAAGAAAAGGCTCATTCCTCCTCGCAGCTTGTGGTGTGTGTTTGCATCCCTCTTTTGCAGGACACATCCACCACCCAAGCTGCTTTCCCTTGGAAATGGGTTTGGTTTGCCATTTTATCACGGTGACAATTCTCAAGAGGAAAAAGATTTGTTTGGAGTGTGCATCAGGTAACCAACTGGTGAAGACCCACTAGGAACTTTCCTCTCAGGTGGCACCTGAGGCCAGGTCTGGTTTGAGATTTCCCCATGTGATGCCATCAAGGAGCCCTGGGATGGACCCAGTGTTTCCCTCCCCTCAAAGCAAGCTGCCTGTGCAGAGAAAATGGCCACTTATCCAGGCAGAGATAATCTTCCAGGTGTGTGCAGCACCCACATGGCACTTCCCCTGCAAAAAACCAGCAGCCTCTCTAGGGGGGAAGGAGTGAACAGAGTCACAGACTCCTTATGCAACCCTACAGTGACAAACTGACCCTTGCCATATCCAGGCACATCCCTGAACCCCAGAATAACAAAAGACTACCTGCTGTTTTCCCATCTTATCTCTTCAACACCACGGAAATACACTGATGACCTATCTCACCTCCTGTGTACCCATATGATAATAAACTAGTGTCTTCCTTCGTTCCAGCTCACTCATGCAACCCTACCATATCAGACTTTGGGAGAGGTGGAGGCTGTGTGTGGGGTGAGCAGTTCCTGTACTTGCTCTTGGCTTCACTGTGAGAGTTGAGCTCAGCCATGGTTGAAGCTTGGTGCCCACATTGCCCAAGGAATAGCCCAATGTGGCACATCTGCTTGTGGCTGAGGCTGCTGCCTCACCAGCCACTCGTGACCAGATCCATCCCACCTGCACTACAAGAGCTGGGGCTGTGCCAAGGCTGGGGATGTCCCTCCTTGAGTCCGCCCCTGTGGCCTTTCAGGTGCTTTGCAGGAGTGGTGTGGTTCCACCAGCCTGCTCACATCTTCCCTCATCTAGTGGCTCATGTGAATTTTGGGAGCCTGGGGATGTAGGAGGGGCTGGTCGTGGGCAGAGAGAGGTTTCCTCCATCCAGCTCCGAACTTTCTCCTTCCTGCCTCCCGATACTGCTCTGCTCTCCGCAGCCTGCATGAACTGAGGGACACTGAGCATCTTCCAGGATCGGCCAGCTCCTCTGGAAGGAGCAGAGTTGGATGGGCTGCAGCACTCATTTGGCCCTGGGTCCTCCCCCGGGAGCAGACCCTGAGCTTTCCTCAGTGCCTCGTGGTGCTTGCAGTGCACCGCGGGCTGGGCTGCTCGGCGCCAGAGCTGGCTGGGAGCCACACGCTGCTTTCTCTGCCGCTGCAGTGCTGGAGAGCTGAGCCGAGACGAGGATCTGGGGAATCCCCCAGCTCTGCAGGACTGGGGCCACCCTTGGGGGTGGGAATCTGAGTGCAGAACCTGATTTGGAGGGGTGTCTGTGCAGGGGGCTGGAGCTGGCACTGTCAGTGGTGCGCTGGGAGGAGGGATGTAGTGAGGATCTGGACTATGTTGGGCCACCAGCTCTGAGCAGAGGTAGAAAGCTGCAGTGTTGGGTGAAGAAAGAGGAGGTTTGACAGGGATGTGGGGTCTGCTGGATGAGCAGGACACTTGATGGGGCTGCATGCACCTGGGTGTCCTTGGGGCAGGACGTCCCTGTCACAGGGCAGCTCTGATATTGCAGCTCTTCGTCTGCTCCATCCTCAGGCTCAGATAAGGATCATGAACTCCACACACTTTCCAGCTCCTCCTTTCTGCTATGGCAAACGGACATGTGCAAGCTGTCTGCAGCATCCTGTCCAGCAGCTGGTCTCCCTCTCAGCAGCCCAAAAGGACTGAATTTAGGGACCATAGCATCCCTTTCCCTTCCCTCGTGAGCAGTGAGGAAGCTGACACCTCTTGTGCAGGCAGATCAAGCCTTGGAGATGTGAGCAGATGTCTGGGGGTTGAATTACACTACCACAAACCCACGCAGGACAAGCTGAACTGGGCCATAAGAGCTGTGTGCTGCCCTCCCTCCCTGTCCACAGCTTTGCCTGACTTGCTGCTGCTATGTCCTCACTCAAAGATGTCCTGAGATCTTGTGCCAGAAGGAAGCAGTCACATCCATGAGCTGGGCTCCCATGTGATGGGCTAGGTGAAGAGACTGAGAGCTTTGGAATCATGAGCTTGAGACCTGGAGCTGGGCCAGACTTGAAGTGAGATGTGTCATGCTGCTGTGCAGGTGCCCTCTCCTGATGATGTGCTGAGGGATGGGGACGCTGCTCCTCAGCCGTGCTGGCTGAGTTAGCACTTGCTGGACTTCTGCCTGTAGGATGTGAGGGGAGCAGATGGATGGATGGAAAAGGACTGTGGGGACTGGAGATGAGTGCATCTGAAATCTGTGGTGTCCTCTCATGGTTTCTGTGCAGAGGGGACTGTCACAGGGTGTGTCTCCTCATGAGCAGGCCTGGCTGATGGTGTGAAGCCTCTCACATTTCAGAGCTACCTGTCTGAGGATGCTCTACAACTCTGCAGCCTGGGCAAGGATGGGGCACACACTTGCCCTGGAAGCCAACCCCAGTGTCCCTGACATCCCAGAGACACAGACGATCATTTCAGAGGTGCAGGTGCTTGCTGAATGAAGGGCATTTGGGGGCAATGGGGATGTGCCCTTCAGCACCAGCCTATTTGCCTTGTGTGGGACTTGCCCTGTGAAGCCTCCTGCTCAGCGGCTTTGCTCTGGCTGGCTTGGCATGTGTCCATGCTCTGGCTGACGTGCTGTGGGCATGGCCCCGTCTGAAGTGCAGGCTTGTTGCGTGTTTACCCTGGCCAGCCTGAGGTGTACAGGAAACCAGAGAGCTCTGCTCCCTGCCTGTCACTTTATTTATTATGGTCACAGCTTGGGCTGCCCACACTGTGAAATGAAGGTAGCAAAAACCCCAAGCGCTGCAGCACAGTTCCTGCCCTGCCAGCCCTGCTCTGCTCTGATTCACACTGCTGTCCTGGAGCTGGGAGCAAGCCTGTCCTGGAGCGAGATGGTGGGGTGCTCAGTGCTGTGCAAAGATCATCCTGAGAGTAGGGTGGCTTTTCCCAGGTGTATCCAGCCACACTGTGCCAGGAGGAATTGCTGGTGGATGCCCAAACCAGTGTCACATCACAGTCATTACCTGTGCTAACACCTGGATGTCCCAGTTTGGTTACACCTTTCCTGGCTCTTCACTTCTGCTCTGCAAAACAGTAGTGAGCATTGGCCTAGGTCTGCACTGCTGCTGCTCCAGGGATTTTCATCCATCTCACACTGAAAGGAGGTGTGGGGAGCACTGCCCAGCTGCCACTACAATGTGCAGAGCCTAGGCTCACTCTTCAGACCCCAGTTTTTTGTTGCCCATGGCCATCAGCTTCACACAGCCTGTTCCATCCCTGCTGCCATGGCAGGTCCTCACCCTACAGAGGACACCATGGTGGTGACTCTAGCTGCTTAGGGGTGGAGTTTAAGGTTTGGAGGCTGCTGAGGACTGGGCTGGGGACAGGTGCCTGTTTGGGGACTTGAGCTGTCCCAGCTCCTCCCACCACTGTCCACTGCAAGCACCTGGGAGGCACCGTGAGGAGCACTGCATGCTGAGAGACACGGGAGAACTCTCAGCTGAAGAGCAAAGCAGAGAGAGGCGACTTAAACACACCTGGCTGTTTATAGGGACTGCCCTCCTGCCAGGACCTGACTGGCAGCAGCAGCGGCTGGGCTGGCGTTTTGGGAGTGCAGTCCAAAACCACCAGCCAGCAACCTGGGGACATGAAACAAAACCTCCTGGCACTCTGAGGGCTCCTGGTCCCCACAGGGTCACATGGCTTGCTGGACTGCGTTGCTATTAAAGGGAGAAAGTGCTAGTGAGCTGATAAACAGGGGAAAGTGAGCCAGCTGCTGAAACCATGGACAACCTGGCAGCTCTCCTCCCAGAACAGGCAGATGGGTGCTGGAGCCTGCTAAGCAGGACTCAACACTTGGTCTGAAATCTTTGGCACAGTGTTTTGGGCCAAAGAGAGTTAAATCTAGGAATGTGAGAGAGAGATCTGCCTTTTAAGGAGGATTTTAAGAGCTTGATATTAATCTTGTTACATTTAGGCATCTCTAATCACTAAAGTGCAGGCAGACATTCACTGAAGGACCACAGCAATATTTGAGTATGACTTTTTGAAGGCATTAAATTTATAGGGTGAGATAGCAAGCAAAAACAAACTAACCAACCAAAACCAGCCCAGAGACGTGGAACATGAGAATTTATTTACATAGGAAAACCAGGCATGTTCTGGAGGGTGGATTTCTCTCCTGGCTCTGGGCAGCATCTCTGTGGTGCCAGCCCTCAGCATCTGGATGCTGCCCATGGAGCCACCACCTGGGCACTACACAAGGAGGTCCTGCTCATAGGCAAGGCTTGGCTGCTTCCCAAAGCTGATAGTGACTGCCTGCAGGCTGTCTTTTGGTTGTTCAGACCCAGGGGTATACCAGTCACATTCCTACTCCTCATGGCAGAATAACTCTTCATCTCTCCAGCAGCTGAGATGCTGCTGATCCTGCTGATGGTGCCATTCCTGCTGACGTCTGTGAATCTGGGCAGGATGGGGTCTCTCCTCAAGCACCTGCTCCTGGTTTGTGGCTCACATGGGGTGACCTTTATGTTCATATGAAAAGTCCCATTGCTCCTGCTCCCCAGGAACCCAGATCCATGCCTTTGGAATGTGGGTGACACTGTAGCATGGAACAGAGTTAGGAAACAGGGATAAGATGGGGAGACTGAGGACCCGGCGGTAAAAACCCTCTGCCCTGTTGGATCCCCGGCTCCATCAAGCAGTGGTTTTGCTGAAGGAGGAGGTTTACCTCGGGGGCGGGCACGGGGCTGGTGTGTGCACATCCCTGAGGGATCGGCCGTCCCCAGGCAGGACCAGGGCGTGCTCAGCTAGGGCTGGGCTGCGGGGGGAGAGGGAGCCGTCCCCGGCGAGGACCGGAATGCAGGCATTCTTCCAGATCGCTCTGCTCGGGCTGTGGCTGCCCTCTTCCGGCTGCCGAACAGGGCTGAGCTTCACTTCCCGGGCAGCATCCGCCTCCTCTGGTCCCCCGGACTGCTGCAGACCTGCGGCTCGCAGCCCTCTGTCCCCTTTACCCGCTGCGCAGGACCATTAGCACTCAGCAACTCCGACCTGTCAAACTCGAGCTTCCCTGGGCGTTGTGTGAGCCCACTTGTACTGCTGAGAAAGTCACGGCAGGGGCGAGGACAGCACCAGGCTTCAAATGGTCAAATGCTGCTCCTTGCACCAGGCTTCAAATGGCCAAATGATGCTCCTTACACTTGGTGACAAAGAGCGCTGGGACACCCTAATGCCAGGGATTTCACAGAATCAAAGAATGGTTTGGGGTGAAAGGGACTTTAAAGATGACCTTATTGCAACACCCCCCTGCCCTGGGCAAGGTCACCTTTCACTAGGCCAGGGGGTCAAAGCTCATCCCACCTGGCCTTGAACACTTCCAGGGGTGGGATCTCCACAACTTCTCTGGGCAACCTGTGCCAGTCCTCACCACCCTCATAGCAAAAAAATTTCTTTGTAGCATCTAATATAAATGTACCTTTTAGTTTAATAACATTCTCCTTTACCCTTTGTGAAAATTCCCTCTTTTTATAAGCCAAGTTCCCTTTAAGCAGGGACATCGTGGTGGCTTGTTCTGCAGAAGGTGACAGGTGCATCTCTCCTCCATGCTCCAGGTCTCCTGGTTCCCTGGTGCTCAGGGGTCAGTCGTGCTCAGGGGTGCAATGTAAGCCTGACAAGTTAGAGTTTGGGGATATCTGTTAGGAATTTTTCATTCTGAGCAAAAATAAACCCCCAAAAAACTCTGAAAAGCTAAAGTTTTGGAAACAAATCAGGAAAACTGCAGTGGAAAGGACAGCGGTGCTGTGTGGACTGTGTCAGGTGTAATTCTTGTCCCAGACAGAAGACAAACATGCTGGGGTCCAGGGACAGGCAGGCATCACAGAGAATGTGAGATTTCCTGAGAGGGGCCAAGCTGCACCCCATCCTCATTCAAAACTTCACCAGCGTTTAGAATTTTCCAGGTATATCCTCAAAGAAGTTCCTTCAGGCAACAGCTGTCCAATATTGAAAAAGGGAAAAGCATCCAGTTTGAGCATTTTGTTTCAAGCTGCTGTTGTTGCCCCATGTGGCTCCAAGCTGAGTGGGACACCTGGGAGAGAAGGAGTGTAACAGCCGAGGAGGAAAACAGCACAACTTCTGCCCCTATGGCACAGGGTCATGAGAAGGTGAGGGCCTTGAGGTTAGAGGCAGCAGGAAAAAAGAGGACTGTTACTATTTAACAGCAAGCGTCCCTTGAGCAAAGACAGGTCTGAATGTAGAACAGACCACCCCTACAGGAGAGGGAGCAACAGCCACCCCTGCACCCCAGGGGGAGATGCTGTGGGGTGGAGATTCATGTGAGACACCAGGAAAATCTGATCACACCTGCTCTCCATGAGAAATGACACCTGTGGAGCAGAGGGTGCCACTTGTGGTGACTGGAGCAGCGTGGCAGGGCTGTACACGGGGAGGAGGGGAGCAGTAGGGCAGATAAAGAAGTGTGTGACCAGAAAAGAGGGATTTATGCAGTATGTCTAAACCCACTATCTCAAGTAAGTCCCTGGAATATAGGTCATTGCTGGAAGCTGGTCTGGGCCTCTTTCTTGGAATAGGGATGAGGGGGTGATGTGGGAGAGGGGGAAGCATCTTTCCTTTGGGGATGTGTCCCTCTCTCGTTGAGGGGCTGCGTGAGCCGCCCCAGGGCAGAGCACCTGCTGCAGCTGCCAGGGAGTGTCACCAAGGCGGGGGTCCCTGCTGACATCTCACGGCAAGGTGGCATTGTTAGTAAATCCATCTCTGTTCGGGGTGTCCTACAGGCTCGAGCAGGGCAGCCTGGCTCTGTGGGTGCATTTGCTCGATTTGGAGGATTATCGCGGCGCTCCCAGAACAGCCGTGCGAGGGCAGCACAGACCGCCGGGAGCAGGAGCAGGAGCAGGAGCAGGAGCAGGAGTAGGAGCAGGAGCAGGGAGCAGCAGGAGCAGACCAGAGCCAGCACACCTGCTTGCCAGCAAATCTCCGCACAGGTCCTCTAGGACCTTGCCCCGTGCTCCCTCCCCCCAGCAGGTCAGGGCTTGCTCAGCTTGAGTGGAGCTGCTGTAATTCCTGCTGCTGGCTCAGAAAACTTTTTACCTCCTTTCTCCTGGTGGATGAGATGCCGTGTTCCATCCTGGCTAGGCGCACGTTGCTCCAGGTGTATGTCACCTGCCTCAGGATATGTGAATCCTACTCATTCACTGGGGAAACCAGGTTGAAAATGGGAAAAGACATAAGAAAACAAAGTCAGCTTTTTGGGAGCTGCATGGGGAGCCCTGATCACTTAGAATTTGCCCTGTGCACCAAGAGGCCGCATCTCTCCATGACACTGGGGACAGGGGCTGGAAGTTTTTTCCAGTTTAATGCTGGCAAAAACCATGTAGTTTCTGGGAGGGAGGATCTGCTCAGCTCAGTACCCCCTCAGAGCCCTGTGGAGGGAGGAGAAGATGCCCAGCATGACAGAAACTTCTCCTGTGTGACAGGAGACCAACTTTGCACCTACAAGGGATGGGGAAAGAGGCTGGGGCTGGGGAGTATAACAGGGCAGAAGATGTGTGGGTTGTGAGCTGCAGAGAGAGCAGCAGGCTTTTGTGACTAGCAGCAGTCAGGAGGGTGAGAAGGTAAAAGTTTGTTCAGGATCCTGCTGATAATCTGGCAGGTATTCCTTGTTGCAGACACTGTTCATTAAAGACAGGAAAGCACAGGGGGGTTTCCAATGTTTCCAAGCTCCAGATGATGTCTGGATGGCTTTTCTCCCAGGAAAAGATCCCTGGTGGACACTGGAACTGGACTAACTGTGTTTCTGGAAGGAGAGCCAGGACTGTGTGAGGATGCCTCTCAGGGCCATCCTCCTGCTCAGCCCAGACTGATGAGGTCCCAACAGGTTGTGATGGGACTGACTCTGCTCTCCACATTTGCCAAAGAACACCAAACAGAGGCAGTACATTTGGGCATTGGAGAGCTTTATCCCTGACTCAGTTACTGAGAAACTTTTGAGAAAGACCCGTTCGTCCTACTATAACAGCAGGCAACAGCACCAGAAGGTTGTCCTATTCAAGAGCCCAGATAAACTGTGGATGGGTCCATCCCTGAAAGTGTTCAAGGCCAGGTGGGACAGGGCTTTGAGTAACCTGGTAGTAAGCCCATGGTAGTGGGATTCAAACAAGGTGATCTTTAAGGTCTCTTCCAACCCAAACCATTGTGTGATTCCATGATCCTTGTACCAAGTACAGAAAGGCTGTTCTGTTTTTGGAAGAGCCAGCACACCAGGAGATCATCTACCCACCAGCCACAGCTAACCTTGGTACCTGCTTGGGTTATAAAGTTGTGCAGAATTGCAGCAGATCTTCTCTGGGTTTGACCTTCTTTCCTTTATGGTTTCTGGAAATATTCCCTCTCTGCAGAAAAAGTGCTCTTGGGAATATGAAGTATTTGAGGATATGGGTCTGCATAAATCTAAGAACACCCACAAAGCAAATACCAGCCATTTGCAGCACAGCATGCAGATGGTGAATCACCATCCTTACTGCTGTGATGTGCCATGGTCATTATACACCAGCTCCTGCCACAGCTGTTGGGCTCAGGGACAGGACTGAGCTCAGGACAGAACTGCCAGCTCCAGAAAACATCTGGGCTTCTATAAAACCAGGTCTGGTGCTACACATAGCCTTTGGATGGGTGAGCTGGGAGCACAACTATGGGCCCATGTTTGCACTGGGATCTGAAAGGAGCTGCTCTGGGGTCCCTTTCCCCTCCTCTACTCCTTGACTTTTTTATCCCCCTACTCCACTGAAGCATAAATTACCGCTCCATCCTGCAAACCCTTTCCCTGAGGGAGCACAAGGCAGTGGAGAAACAGACATTTGCTACTGCCCCTGTTCTTAACTCACAGCCTTGTCCAGGCTAAAAGCTCCAAGATGATAAACACGCAAGTGGTTGATCACACCAATTACCCCTTTAAAGCCAGAGCCACCACTCTTGTCCCAGACATCTCACTGCCTGGCATAGCCTGATAACATTTCTCATTCCCAGGGTTTGCCAGTCACTATTCAGAGGACCTAAATGTGGAGCAAACAGCTCCTGCTGGGCAGGTACTCTCAAATTTCTGTCTGTCTGAAACTGGGGAATCCATGGCTTCCCCTGGTTTCCCCTTCCAGGTGATTTGCAGATCATGATGACACCCAGGATAGTTTATTCTCAGCCATCTGATGCTTTCTCTCTTGAACATACTCCCATGCTGAGGGAGTGTTCAGCAAAACACACTGCTGGAGGAGAGTCCCCTGAGACTACAAGAGTCCATGGGATTTATCTCTGCAACTTATAAAAGTTTTACTACAAATCTTCTGGCCCAAGTGAGCCAAGAGCTTGCTCCATAAATTACTACCAAGCTAGGGATTAGGAGCACTAAAACAGACGTACTTCGCAGCTAAAAATAAGGCACGGCACAAGCTTGAAGATTTGTTCTGCCTGGAAGTTTTATTGCACCCAAACTGTATGAGATAATGTGCAAGAAAGAACCGCTTAGCGGATCCATCTGCTTTTGGACACATTCGCCTGCTCAATAGCTCTGGAACGAGGCAATGAATCCGTGAAAGAAAGTGGAGTTTGACAATGTTACCCAGTAAAACTTTCTCCAGACAAAGAGAAAGGCTTCCCTGTCCCCTCCCAGCTCTGCTCTGGGGTGCTCTGAGGACCCTGATCTTAGGTGGTATTTGGGGCTGCTGACAAAGGAGTGAACCCCACCAGTGCTGATGCCAGATGTTGCTTTTGCTCGGCTTGTTTAGCCTATGGATGTAAACAAGCTCTGAGAAAGTATTCTCTCTTCTGCTAAGGCTTGGCTGTATCTCCAGAAGTGCCCATCTTCTCCTGGCTGGGTAACTGAGTGTAGCCCTGTCAGCCTCCAACCTGCAGTTGTATACAATACAATGCAAAACTTGTAATGCATGTAAGAGTCGTAATGAAATGCAAACTTTGTAATGTCTGCAAAGTTGTTCACAGAATCCCAGAATGGCAGATGTTTGCAGGGACCTCCAGAGCTAAAGTTTGTTTAAGCATGGCCTGCTAGAGCTGGCTGAGAATAACCACATCCAGGAGGCCTTTGAATATGTCCAAAGATGGTAATCCACAGCCTCCTTGGTCAATCTACTCCTGTGGCTGGTCACTTGGACAATGAAAGAGTGTGTCCTATATTCTGGTTCATGTCCATTGTCTATTATCTTGTCACTGGACAAGTCTCTCCCATCTTTTCACCATAGGAGGGATGATCCAACCCCTTCATCATCTTGTGGCCCTTTATTTGACTCTCCAGTATGCCTATATCTGCCTTCTGCTGAGATTCCAGCTGTGTGCGCACCACTGGTGTGTAGAGCACATGCATCTTCTCCCTTGACCTGCTGCCAACACTTTCCCACCAGGAAGCAATCTAACCCAGGATAAGGCTTTTTCAACAAGGGCACACTGCTGGCCAATATTCAGCTTGGTGTCCACCAGGATCTCCAGCTCTTTCCATCTGAGCAGCCCTCAGCATCATCAGTGCATGGGGTTGTTGCTCCCCAGGTGCAGGACTTGGCACTTCTCCCTGCTGAACACCATAAAGTTCCTGTTGGCCCCTATCTCCGGCCTGTCAAGGCCTTTTAGGATGCCAGCATGATCCTCTGGAATTCCTGCCACTCCTGCATCAGGACCAGAGGAGGGTGAATTCCTCCTGCACATTCCCAACCAGGGACACCTTTGAGGAGCAGGATGGAGTATTGTGGTGCAGCCACCATGCAGAACAGGTGAGGCTGGTTGGACTCCATGCATGTAGGGGGGGGGGTTTTCATGAGCACTGGATCCCTCAGAGACAGAGCCATGCTGGCTGGTTGGGTACTGAAGATCTGTATTTTTGTCAGAGAACCTCTGGTGGCATTGGCAGTTCTGGGAGCAAAGCCTCCACTTTCAATCAGCCTCACTGGGATCTCCATGACAGAGGTAGGCTCCATAGTGTATGCCTTGGGCCAGAGGACACTGTTCCCACAAGGAGAAGCAGGGAACAGAGTGACTTAGGGACTGCCTGTCTGTCTCTGGCTCTTCTGCCACTTCTGTCCTACTCTGCTGTGGCAGCGGCCTCAGGGAGACAAAGAGTTACATTCTCCCACCCCAAACCCCTTGTGAAGGGCGGCCCAGGTGCTCTAATTGGGTTTGAGTCCCTGGGGGGTTCTCCCTTGGTGTGCTTCTATTAGTCCCTGACCCTGAACTCCACCCTCAAAGGTGGAGACCCCCAAAGGTTCTGTCCCTCAAAAACCCGTGCTCAGCCTCTGTTCGGAGCTCTCTGTTCTTGACCTGAGTTTGTTCCCATGCTGAATAAATGGTTTCATGAACGGGAGCCCGTCTTGGTTGGTGTTTCATGCTGGTCCCCAGAACGCTGCTGCTTCCCTGGACGAGATCCTGAGGTTGCAGACTGCAACACTCTGCATCCCTTCAAATCCCTTCAAAGCAACTGAGCTTTTCCAGCAACAAATCAGGGGGGACAGCAGACGTGGCTGAGACCCCAGTCCTGTAGTGAGGGTCAGCCCAAGCTTGTTAATATCTGAGGCCATGATTGCAGCAGCTTTTGGGGAGCCCTGAACATGCCCTGACAGGAGTTACTTGTCTCAGGATGTGTTTGGGATGTGAACCTGGGCCCAGGGAAAGGTGAACACTGAGGTAGCCAGGGAATATGCAACTGAAATTGAGCTGGGAATCACAGCTGCTTTGTTAACCTGACAGAGACAGCTCTATCCTGTCACCCTGCTGAATGTGACAAGTGTGCTGGCAGCTTTTCTGGAACCACAGCCCAGGAAATGTGGCACCGAGTTCAGCTGGGGCAGTGCTGACCCTCAGTGTGAAGGACACCAAGCACTGATCTGTGTTGGTCCCTTTGGTCACATCAACAGGACATAAAGATGCACCTGAGGCACAACCCCATGTGCATCCTCACAGTACACCTTGTACACCTGCGTGCCTCGTGCCAAAGGGCAGAGAAATAGGATGACCACCCTGCTCTTCAAACTGTCTGTGTGCATGTGCAGGGGTGGAGAAAGGCAGAAAAGGCTTTTCTGAGAGAAATGTAGCACTAAATTAAACCACAAGCCACCTCCCCTGAAGAAAGCCTCCAGTCAGCTCCTGGAGGCTGTGAGCTCCTCCTGTGTGAAAACCCAGTGAGCAGCAGAAGGAAGAGGTCTCCTACTCTCCTTCTACTGACCCGCTGACTGCCACTGTAGCCCCAGTCCCAAGCAGCACTCAACTAGCTGCACAGACCCCCGTGCTGGCTACAGCATTTGCTGATGCTCCAGGGATGTGCCGCCTCAGGTGTGCCCAGGTGTTCTTCAGGGCCACCACAAAAGGGCCAGCCCTGGGAACATACCCCGTGCTGAGATCAAGCTGTGGCGCACGGTGAAGCCATCTGTTTCCATCGTGCAGCTGCTGTCCTTCCCATTGCAATTTACTCAGCCTCCTATAATTTATTCATCCCAGGATGCAGCTTGTACATCTGCAGTATCATTACTGGAGATGCCATTAGCTTTAAAATTTTATAAACCTCTGTGCAGGTGATAAGTTGAAAAGTTAAAGAGGGTAATTGTGGCAGGAAAACAGGGGTATTTGCTCAGTGTTCATCTCACACCAGAGATCCAGACTCTGGTGTGGGGGGAGGCTTTGGAGGGAGATCAGCAGGGTGGTGTGAATGAGTGAACTGCTGCCAGCTCCCAGTCAGCTCACCCAGGTGTGAGCCCATCCCTGCTGGATCCATGCACGGGGCGAGGACCTACAGGCATTTCCACATGTTTCTCTCTCCTGCCTCCTTGGCTGCACAATTTCCTTAGGTCAATGACAAGAAGGGCTGCAGAACCAGATCTTTGCATCTGGATGTGCTGCTCATGTTTCTGTGATGGACTTGACAATGGTTAGGGCAATCCTGAATTGTCTACCTGCTGTCTGTTGGTCTGGATGCTTCAGGACTCTCCAGGGAATTGGGAGAGTCTCCACCATGAAGATACTCACCACTTGGAGCGTGCCTGGAACTTCCAAGCTGCATGTCCTGCCGGCAGTCCCCTCCTGCCTCTCTGCTTCCTGACCAGGTTCATGTGCCCTCACTCTAGAGCACAGCAATAAAGTCATGCTGGGAAATTTTCCTAGAAAGTTTCCATGGCTGGGGTGCAAGCATGCACCAAAGGATTGGCAGGAAAGCAGGCATGGGAGCCTTCACTGGAGCCCTGCACCCTTTGCAATGAATTAAGAGCATGCTGATCACTTCTGGCAGCTGGAGGTCTCTGACAGCTGAGCCAGGGGGATAAATTCCCTCTCCCCAAGGCCAAGGGAAATATGTGTACAAGGATGATTTACAGGCTGCTCGCAGGGACTGATGAGCTGGAAGGCTGCAGGGAGCAGGATCAGTACCAAGCAGCTTGGGGCATGGAGGAGTTTGAGGGGTGGTGGGAGGGAGTGAGGGGTAGCTGAGACCAGGCAGGGAAGAGACAAGGTCCCAAAGGTGTCCCACAGTCTGCAGACAGCTCTCTTTCTCTATGCTACAGGTGAGAACATCTGAAATCCCCCCTCCATCCCTGGTGTACCTGCAGCCCTGTTCAATCTCCTGCAGCCTGAGGACTTGGACACTGCTGTCTGTCCCAAGGTTATGGTCAAGGAGCAGACAGCTGTGAGCACTGGGGACAGGCTGCTCGTGGGTCTTGCTGGCAGGAGTCTATCCCATCTTGTACATATTTTCATGCTGGCTAATGAAAGCAGCCTGTAGCTGGGTAATTTGACTTCACCTGTCCTTTCTGTGAACCTCATCAGTCCCTCATACACAGGGTCACTCTGTCTCCTGTGGGTCACTGCCCTGCAGGGTGAGTCAATCACACGCTGTGCAACTACATTATCCAAGTCCTGAGCCCTCACCTGAGCTGTGCCAGAAGTTGGTGGCAGTCCTTGTTCAAGTTTCAGGACTCATTTCCCCCTCCATCTTGCAAGCATCTTGTGCCTCCTTCCATTGCTGTGTTTCCCAGGATGCTCCAGCACCTTGTGTGAAAGGATAAAGGATCTGAATGCTCAGCCAAAGGGAATTCACAAACCCTTGAGCAACGGGAGCGCAATGAAGCATGGGGAAGTCTGGAAGGCACATCAACCCAGCTGAGACTGACCAGTTCCCAGCTTGTCCTGCTCTTCTGACATAGCCAGATTGCCCTTTTCTTCCCCAAATGACCCACACACGCACACCCACACCCACACCCACACCCACACACGCACATACACACACACACACATTGATTTTACTGGTGCCCATTCCTCTTCACTGTGATTTTTTTGTCTCTGGTTTATTGTGAGAAATTAGCTTGAGATGGGACTGAGAAGCCTAAAATGGCTTTAAGTAGGAAAACAGGCTCATTCTGCTGCCTGCCTTAGGTAGCCATGATCTGCTGGGATGATTTTGCTGCAAGGTAGAGTTCCCATCTGAATTTTGGGGCAACATGCCATGGGCTGTAAGCATCACCATTCCTACATCCACAGACCTTACCCCATTGATACCAGAACAGCTCAACCTTTCTGCCAGGTCTTACTCTGCTGCATAGTTCACAACAAGGACCTTTTCCTGGTTTTCCCTACAAAGTCCCGGTTCCCTGGGAATAGACAGTGAACTCCTAGCAAGGCCTGGTCATCTTCTGCAGAGTGTAGTCCTCTTAAGGACTTTAGAACCCTCAGCAGCCTGGATAGCCCTGGACTTGACTCCAGGCATCCTAGGAAGTTATTACAGAAATACAGCCCTGCACAACAATTTCTTTTGGAATGTGAGGACCAAGCAAGACTACACTCAATAGCAGTCTCACTTGTCAATTTTGGCAGCCAAAGTTGGCTCCTTGCTCTTCTGCTGCATTGGCTTCCTTTCTCCCCATGTTGCTCAGCTTCCATCCACTTGTACACCAGGATGAAGTCTTCTCTAACTGTTCCTGACTTCAGCATGCTGCCAGGTAAACAGTGTGGAAATTAGTGGAGACAAGTAAATAATTTGTAAACAATCATTTATTCATTACTTTCCCCTCCTTTCCCTGTGCAAGCAGATTGCGAGGTGCCTCAGAAGCACTCGCAGTTTGGAGTGAGTTCTCTTGTAAGGCATTTCCCACTCCCCATGAATAACTTATGAACAGATCAGAGTGAATATTAAGGGCCTGAAAATCCAGAGACTTGGGCTGCTGAGCTGAGTGAGTACCGCTCGAGCTCCTCCAATAGACAAGATATCTAACAAAACAGCACTAAGTGGATTCACTGTGCTGTAATTAAACAGTGTGCACATCTGCTAGTCAATGGGCTGCCTGTCAGGTAGGGTAAGGTAGCCATGCAGCAGGGGATAGCATGCCTGAGATGTGTGGTCTGTGATTGGGATACCAAGTCTTAGCATTTACTCTTGGGGTTGATTCATATTGTACAGTGCTTCTGCTGAGCTGTTGATGGGAGGCAAACATGACCCAGCCAGCTGGGCTGGGTTGATGCAAGAGGTTCACAGAAAAGTCTTCTGAACAGCCCCACATGTCTATAAATTACCCAAGCACTGGAAGAAGGCACACGTGGAGGGCTTAAGCCCCAAACTGACAGAAAGCATGAGGATGTGCTGACTTCAAAGAGTTCAAAGTTAAGCTTGTGCTTGGCTTCAGTCAGGTGCTCTGTGATGGGCATTTATCCACCTTTGAGCTCAGTCACCTGCTTTGTGTTATTTTTTTTTTCAAAAGATGATTATAATTCACTCCAAGTTCCCAACCCCCTGCCTGGCTAGGATTCAGATCAGTGCTAGATGAAATAGGGGAGGTGGGCTATGAGCTGAAATCCCTTTTCCTCTTGCAGAGCTTGCTGTCAGCCCTGCATAAGATGTTCCCCATGTCCCAGGGTGGTTCTTGTAGAACTGAGGGCTATTTTGATCCCAGGTACATTTTCCAATGTAGATCTCAAGCATTTATCAGTGTTATGGGAAGGTCAGGTGAACCCTGTGGCTGGGGACATCACCAGCATCCTCTCTTGAGGCCTTTGGCACAGCATCTTTCATGCCACCATGGCTGAGCCATCAGGCCTAATAGGCACCTAACAGGTGATCTCCTGTTGCTTTCATTTCAATAGCTAGGATGTCCTGGGTAGGATTTAAACCAGGGGTGAATGTAAGGCACAAAGCTATGGATCCATGTTCCAAACACCTGGGGTACCCAGGGGATGCTCTGGGGGTACCCACAATGCCATGAGTCTCCTCTGGACATCCTGCAGCACATCTACTGGCACGGCACAAGTCTTCCTGCACCCCTGAGCGTCGCCATGGCAGGCTGTGTGCGGGCAGCCCTACCCAGAGCACCCACAGAGCAGTGCAGCAGACTCTGGAGCAGGCTAGAGGACCATTCCCATTGCTGGGATGGATCCAAAGCAGCACACAGCTTGAGGCCGGCCCCAGCTCCCCCTTGCTGGATCCCCCATGCATCTGTAGCCCTTTCCCCTCCCCAGCAGCCTCATGCACCTGCACTCCTAGGCGGAGTGGGATTTATCCTGCCCCAGGCGCTCGGCGCAAGGGGTCAGCCCTCATAAACCTCTCCGGCACCGGGGCCCAGGCCAGCTGCCTTGCTTGCGCCCACAGGGAGAGCCTCTGCACCCCGGGAGAGTTTTGCTATCAGTCACTCCCCAGGCCAGCAACCCACCCTGTTAGTTCCAGGGCATGGTATGGTGGCAGCATGGTGAGGATGGGGCTGTGTGCTCCTGGCCCCCAGCTCCTCTCTCCACACCAAGCACTTTGGGTAACCCCCGGTACGTGGGAGAAGGCATGAAGTCATTCTGGTCCTCCAGCAAACCCCTCCAGCTGTCTGGAACCAGTGCAGATTGTGGGACGTGTCTGGTGACTGACGAGGCCTCAAATCCATGTTTGTGAGAGATGATATCGAGAGTTCTAATTCTTTTATAAGGGACTCCCAGGCAGGGACTCCCAGGGCAGCTCAGAGGGGAGGCGGCAGTGCATGCATGTGCGTGTGTGGAACACATTTCATCCCACAGACCCCCAGCTGCAGGAGTCCTGCACAGATAAAACCAGCATCCCATCACCTCTGAGTGGCAGGGACCAGCTGGGGAGGAGGTTAGACAATGGCATCTAACAGGGAAGGGGCTGGGTGCAAACAGCAGGGCTCAGTGTCAGCTCTTGTCAAACCCTCTGCTCCGTCCCTCCTGCACATCACCAAAGTCCTCTCTGGGCCTTGCCCATGGGATTACTCCAGCCTTAGGCCCTTTCTCAGTAGATGAGTTCCTGGAAAACTTTGTGGTGCTGGTCTCCTCCTTCCCCAACAGGAAGTCACTTCCATGTGACTTCTCCACCATCCAGAGTCAGATGAGATGCTGTGGCCACCTTCAAACCATACTGGTGCTCCTGGAGAAGTTGCTCTCCTACCCTGCAGTCTCATGGGCAGCGTAGTGATAGTTTCCACAGGAAAACCCTATCTGCAACCTGCTCTGCCCTGCTTTAGTCCCAGCTAACCTGCATTAAACCCCACCACACCACTGAGGAGTAGGTCAGAGTCACCAATGCTTTCCAGCTGGCCAGCAAATTGCCTGGTCAGGCAAGAGCAAGGCAAAAAGTGAGCCCAGATGAAGCCATGATGCCTGCTCCCAAGTGCATTGTCTCGGATGGGATCCTGCTGGGAAAGGACATAGAGGAACCTCTTGGCTAGGAAATCTTAGAAGAGGGCACTTGCCTGCTGCACACCCAGGGTCAGTGTCTGAACCTGTTCCCACAGCTACCTCAGGTGACTTCCAAAGATGGGGATCTGGCAGCCACATGCCATTAATGTCCCATGGCTAAGGCTGCAAGGTGACCACCAAGGTCACATGCTGCCATCTATGGCTGCAGGGTGCTGCCTGGCTCTTTCAGTGGGAAGATTCTGCCCCCTCTTCCCACAGACAGTGGGGATGGAGGAACCTCTCCTCGAACTGGCCAGAGTGCCTGCATGCAGTGACTCTCACCCGGAAAGGAGGAGGGGGGCCGAGGCCTCTTTGTAACCCAATCTCGTCTGCATGGGCCCCTTTGTTGTTATTACATTTATTTATTGATCCCCCTTGGGAAAACCTTAGCGGTGCTGGACTTGCTGGGGCTTTATTAATGGGGATAGGGAGTGAGGGGAGGGAAGGGGGGCTGAACAGAGCACTCGGACCATCTGTTCCCACCAAAGGGATGGAGCAACAATAGCCATGTTTATAAAACTTCTCTGCAACTCATTGTGTTTGCGAAAGGAGAGCTTCCACATCAAAGGCCATTTCCGCTCCCACTGCTCAGGGGCCCCTCCATCTTCCAGCATTCTGCAAGGATTGCCCTGTCCTGGTCCCTTTTCCTCACAGCCCTGGACACATGGTGAGGTGATAGTGGCATCACCGACAGAGGGACCACCATGGCTGGGAACTCCTGACAAAGGGAGTGTTCATCACCTGCCCATGTCTGCTGGTCCAGGGGGGACTTTCCAAAGAGAGGTTTCTCCTGGAAGCAACAAAACCAGCATAAGACATTGGACAGTGTTTGCCAAGCACTGGTGTTGGGAGCAACAATTTGTCCAGTACTGGAGACCTGTCTCTTGAATGGTTTCTTTCAGTCCACTGAAACAGAAGTATTCATGAAGTTGCTTTGGTTTCCCTCAAATCTCAGATGTGGGGAAAAAAATAAAGGAAGAAAAACAAAGGAATGGAGTGGGGTTTGGCCACGTCAAAGCTGGCTGATGGGGTCCTTCATAATGAAACAACTGTGTTTGGCTTTGCTTGAGGCTCATATTAGATTATCTGTTACAATCAGACATGAAATAAAGACCATTAAACAGCGATGAAATATTTTGACTGAACCAGTATGTTGTTTTTTTCTTCCCAAACTGATCTTTATGGACAAGATGAGGGTTTAGCTCTGGCTCAGATCAAAGCCAAATGCCTTCCTGGGGACTTGGAGTTGTCAGCCATATCCTGCCCACGACTCTATCCTGCAGCTGGGGACAGGCTGCTCTGGGGTGAATTTGCATGCTGGAGGTTTGGGACATATCCAGGCTGTCACACATCCACAGCATGACCATGACCCTGAATGATGGCATGTCACCTCCTGGGACTGGATCTTCTTCCCCACTTGTTGGGGCTTTATGGCAGTGATTGTCTCCATGGGGTAATTCACGTGTGAGCTGGTGACTCTGCTGGGGTTTGTGACCATTGGGTGTGAGAAACAGAGGAACTCCCTAGAGATGTAGAACTATCTCAGCCCAGCTTTGGACAAAACTGAGACCTCTGGAAGATGCTGCCAGCCTGCAGGAGGGCACTGGAAAGGCTTCTCTCTGCACCATGTGTTTATGCAGGGACCTGATTTCCAGCTGGCAGGACAGGCATCCTGACAGCAGGCTGGTGGCTGGGCAGGGTTCAGGCTGTCTCACACCTTTCAACCATCCCTTCCATCCTGGAGGGGGGAAACCTTCCCAGAGACTGTATGACGCCTTCTCAGGAAGCAGTCCAAGTCCCTGTTGGCTGTGTCCCCTTGGCCAGGCTGCTGGAGGAGACCTGAGTATGGTCCCTGATTGCTTTTGGCAGAGCATAGGGAGCATGCTGCTCTCTCCCAGCACTTAGCAGCTTCCCTGGGAACCACGCAGGAAAGGAGGAGAGGAGCCCAGACTTGTGGGAGACACTTTTCATTTCATGCCTAAGCCACTACTCTGCTGCTCAGCCACATGGCTCCATTAAGTCCCTTTCTGGCTGTCTTCTTTCCATCAATCACTCCGTCTCCACGAGCAGCCCAGACACCGGATCTGGGTTATAAATAAGACAATCAATCAGCGATGCTATTAGATAAACAGAGTGGCAGAAGCCAAATTAATGCTTGGCTTTTTCTTGAAAGGGAGGAAAAAAAGAGTCAATTGCTTATTAGAGAACCCTGGTGTGGTCTGGTCTCCAAGCTGCAGCTGAGCCGGGTGGGCTGTGCTTGGCTGCTGTGTCTGTGTGTAGGGAGGTTTGGGATGCTGTGAGCACATAATCCCTGTGGGTCACCCTGGCCAGATCAGGGAGAGGGCAGGGGCAGACTGGAGGTGAACAGGGAGATTGTAGGACTGGGGAAGTGTGGGAGATGGGAAAACAGTGGTGGGAGCTGCCCATCTGGGCAGTGAGGAGGTTTCATGGCTGGTCTAGCTGGGAGGGAGGGTATGAGGCTGCAGGCAGAAGTGTGTGGAGACCAGGGACACAATGCCAGGACAGACACTGAGCCAGTCAGGATGGACACAAAGAAGAAGAGCATCACTGCTTGGAGGCTTTTCAAACAACAGGCAGTGTCTTCTGGAGGTGAATCAAGTCCTTGTCTGGAGCCACCAACGAATAAGATGGTCCAAGACTGTCATTTGTGGTATGTTGTGACCATCTGTCACCTCTTGTTGCCACAAACCTCTGCCTTACAGCATTGTGAGGGTGCCCAAGGCTGGTTTTACCTCCAGGGTGTGCACCTGCAGCTCCATCTGCTTCTCTGTGTGGTGATGGCTGATTAATTCAAAGCTTCTGGGCTCATTCCTGAACCAAAGAGGTCAGAGAAGAAACTTTCCTCTTGGTGGGACCTTGTTGCCTGATCTACCCCTCCTGCCACTGGGGAAGAAAGCCCTGTGAGGAAGGCCATAATCTGCCAAAGCCATCCAGTGTACACGAGACATAAGCTCTGTACAGGAGACATAAACTTTTTCTGAATCAATACTGTGCTTTGGGCTGGACTCTTGCACTTGCTGGACTTGACACTACTGCAGGTTGAGGATTGTAAGAGCCTGGGCTTCTCCAAGTCAAGCTGACTGTTTACAGTCTCATCCCTCACAGATGCTGCTCTTCATGCTTTCATCCCAGGGATGGCCTTTCCACCAGCTCCTGCTGCTTTCACCTCCACCTGACACTTCTCCCATTTGCTGTGATGGAGTGGGGTACCTGCCCCTGGAGGACCAGTCTGCCCCTCTGCAAAAAAGGAGCAACTCTCCTCTGCCAACTGGCTCAAAAGAATCCACTGGCATTTCTACCCAGTCCAGCAGGCTCTCAGGTGGGGACTGGCAGTGCAGTTATGGGTGTGCTTTCTCAACAGCTGAGCCTGCTTTCATTCCCCATTCTCACCTGTGACTGTGCCAGACTGTGGCAGAGCTGAACTCACAACACAGTACTCACTGCTCCTCCTTCATCCACCAAAGCATATCACCCCATCACAGGCTACGCAGTGCACTCCTGTCAGCCTAATTTGTGATAAATAAGCTGTTTGTTATGCCCTGGGAAATCCAGGCTCCTGGGAGGCTGGTGTGGGAGCAGGTAGATTTTCTGACTATTGGGTCAGGGAGAATGAGATCTCTGCTAGCACCTGCCTAAGGAAGGATGCAGGAGGTGCAGTTATTTGGGCCCGTTCCACTGTTCAGCCCCCTTTGCTCAAGCATGGAGGGTGGGAAATGCTGTTTTCTACTTCCTCCAAGGCTTCAAGTCCAGGAAATAGCTCCTGCTTTCCAGTCACACTCCTGATCCCTGTTGCAGAGCTTGAGGAGCTCCGTGCAAGGTTGCTCTCACATCAGCAACAGTCCAAAACAACACCTAAGGTGGGATTTACTGCCACATATGAGCTGGGAAGATGCAGGGACCCACTGCACCCGGGTGATGTATTGGATTTCAGGTTATGTGATGCACAGGTCTCTCTGAGCATTGTAATTCCCTCTTTCTTCCTGTATGGATTTAAACTGCTAAGTGGATGGATTTTCTGCTTGGCAGGGATGCTCTCCTGGGACCTTCCCCAGTTTGAAACATCTCTGCACATCTGTACATAATATTCCTGGGGCACTTAATGAGTGGGCTTTTACGACACCCCTTGCTTTATAGACTGCTGCTTAACGTGGCCAGACACCACAGTGGGGCTGACAAACGGCATCCCAGAGCCAGTGGAAAGCCGAGTACCAACTCCAGGTGCTAGATGATGCCTGGGGCTCTGTGTGAAAGCCACTGCTCTCAGATGACTTCTCACACAGCTGCCCTGAGCAGTGGAAGTACCACTCCCTTGGTCCCTGAAACAGCTTGAGAGGGACAGGTTTCTTCTGCTTAATAACCTGAGACAGCATGCCTCTGGACCAGCTATGGAAGTCCTGGGAGGAGATGAAGGCAATCTGTCTGTCTGGGATGATTCCCCCTGGCAAGGGCTGGGCCTGACATTTTCATCTCTGCTAAGAGCTGTCCCTTCCCCCTGCCCCAAAGAGCCATCTGCTATGGTAGATTACCCCAGCTTTTAGCACTGTGAATCCATAATTAGTGCATAATTAATTACCAGATGTTTTTAACACTAATGAAACATTAATAAATGACGGAGGCATGTTGTCTGGTAATGGAACATTAACCAGTGAACCAAGTCAGCGCTGCCGCCGGCATGGCCGAGGCAGAGACAGGTCTGCATCTGATGGAACTCTTCCCTAAGCAAAGCCCCAACATTGTTCAAATCACAGCACGTGCCTGGTGGGAGCAAGTGACCAGCTTAGTGCTGCCTTCAGGCTCTGCAGAGGCGAGGCTGTGGCTCCTTCACCTCCATCCTTCCTTCCTTCCATCCATCCCATGCATGTGTGCATCCAGCCAGCCACACACACATCTCTCCCTCCTGTAGAGACTTAGTAGGGGCACCGGAGAGGCAATCTTCTAAAAAATGGAGCTTTTCCCCCTAGGCATTGCTTGATGGCATCCCTGCTCCAGGGGGTGCTCACAAGCAAGGCACATGGGGAAAGGACAGACTCTAGCAATGTACTTTGCTGCACCACACTGGGTGCCTGTGAGCCCTGCCCTGACAGAAGTTTAATTCAGAGCATCTGGGCCAGTGACATTTTCCTAACATGAAATTATTAATCAGACATGGGAAGTGCATTAGTTGTGACTACGTGCCACCTCCAGCCTCCAGGCTGGGGCACAGGCAGGTCTCCATCCCCCTGCCCGCCCGAGAGATGTCAGGGTGCAGACAGAGTTTGGGGACACACGAGGCCTGTGAATGGGGAGATGTGGCACTTCCTGTCACAGCACAGGTGTCATATGGGGTGGTGACAACCACCTCCTTTCCTCCCCAGGAGCGGCTGGGCATCCCCCTTGCACCTTCTCTGGACATGCTGAAGGCCAGCTTTTGAGTCTCCCACCCCTCTGGGAAGATGGTGCTATGGTCTCAAAGGCCAGAGCTGGCTCCAGGTTGTGTGTGTGTCTCCCCTCAATGCTGCTCCCACGTCTTCCCCAACTCAGCCAGCACCACGCACAGAAACAGGCAGCCAAAACCAGCCTCTCCAGATGGAAGGGAAATAGCACCCAGAGCCGCCAGTCATCATGAAATGAACATTTAATGAAGACAGTCTCTCCTGGTGCGTGTGAGTGTGTGCGTGTGTGCGTTGTCTCTGTGAGCTTAGTTTTATCCCCTCTATTACTTTTTTTTTGATTCTTTTTTTTTTTTTTATATATATACATCTATAAAAAATTCAAATACAGCATGTCAACAGTGGGAATACTAGGACGTACGGTATTAAATACTGCGCTTGGGTCCAGGCAGGGCCAAGAGGAGGTGTCTTTACAAAACAGGACTTCGGGCAGGATGGGGAGGAGAGCAGAGCAGGCATGGGGACATCTGGGGACAGCCAGGGACAGCGGGGGACAGCGGGGCACAGGTCTGCAGGGCTCCAGCTCTAAAGGCAACAGCAGAGCTATTCTGCTTTTGTTGGAGAATGAGACAAAGACATCAATGGGGGTGATTCCCTGTATCCAACATGGTTAAAAGTTTGGGGGTGATGTTGGGGTGGGGTTGGGGGTGGCGAAGGCTCCTGCAGGGTGCTGTGGAGAGGGAGGTGGAGGGACAGCTCTCCCAGGTGCTCAGCAAGGGGCAGGAGGGTTTTATCGGTGTTTCACTTCCTTTTTTTGTTCCATTAAAACCCTGCCAGCTCCCTGCTCCCCAGTCTGGTGAAAGCCACCAGCTCCCCCCTCCACCACCCCCTTGGAGGGGACCAAGAACCCCCCGCCCCGATCCGTGCACCCCTCCAGCTTCGCCACATGGTCGAGAGCTCAGGGGAGCGAGTCCAGTCCTTGGGGGACCCCCTTTTGCCATAAGGGGGTACACAGCTTGGAGCATCATTCCCCTCACCACCCCCCCGTTTTCATATCCCCTTTTCTCGGTGCGCTGCCGCAGGGGCGGCGGGCACGTCTTTGGCGTGGGGGGGTTTAGCTGTATGAGTGGGGCCCTCAGCTGCGGCGCGGGGCCCGGGCTCGCTTCACTTTGCTGAGGAAAGGGGCACGGAGATGTGTCTCCTCACTCCGGGGCTGGGAGAGGATTTTGCGGCTCCCCAGGGGACGGCAGCGGCTCTGTCCTCCTCCGAAGTGACGGCGAGAAGCGTGATACGTCCTCAATGTGTGCAAAATCGAAGAGCTAAGAGACTCAACCCTGGAGCGGGGCGGCGGGGGCGGCGGTGGGCGGTGGGGAGGCGGCTGCGCTGGGCTGCGGTGGATGGACAGATGGAGATCTGCAAGCAGGGAGCAGAAAGGTCACGGTCTTGCACCGAACTCAGCTGTGCCCAGTCACTGGTGGGACATACCAGGCAGAATTTGGCCTTTTTCCATAAGGGAAATTCACCCAGGTAGCCAAACACATAATTTCCACCTCCTCCTCCCAGGGCTGCCTCCCCTGGCTGCATGCCACCACCTCTCCTGATGCCACCAGTAGTGTCACACATGAGGTGACACTGTCAGAGGGCAGCAAAGAACCTTGTGCCCACAAGGGGTTTCTCTTTGGGCACCAAAGGATGGGTGGCATATCCTTTATCTCCCAAAAGTGATCACTGCTTCCAGGATCCATCCCTGCTCTTGGGCAATATGAGGACAGTAAAAGGACATTTGGGTGTGACACCCATGAGACAGCAGCCCTGGTCTGTACAGGAGAGGGGCATTTTGTAGCTCTCCAGGCTGCTAGCTCTGTTCTAAGCCAAATTAAGGACATTTTTGAGATGCAATCTGAATTTGTTGATCTCGGACAATTTTTCTTTCATCACTAAGCAAAGGCCTTAGATTTCCAAGTGTTTTCTTTGCCTCTTAAAAACATCAGCAGAGAGGATGGGAGAGGGCTGCTGAGAACAAGACATCAAAGACCGACCATTTTCCCAGCTTTGCTTGAAAGGCCATTTTCAGCTGAATATCCATCTGGAAAAGCAGTCAGATTTGGTGCATTTACAAAACTGAAAAAAACCCCGAACAACTTGTTCTCAATGCCCTTCACCCACAGTCTGGCTGGAGCATCCACTTACCAACCACATTAGAGCTCAAAGGGTCCCCATATCCCTGCCCCAGCCCAGTACCCACCTCCTGACTTTGACACCTCTGATTTGGGAGATACTCACTAAATAAAGAGGACACTATAGGCAGCCACGACCAGTCCAGCTGTCCAACACACTGCCATGGCCCCGCTGCCCACCACGGCTCCCTTGTCACAGATCTTGGTGGTGGGTGGTGCCATGAAAGAGGAGGTGCTAGCACTTGTTGTCTCTGCAAGGAAGGAGAGTGGATGGTGAGTCGAGCTGGGATGCCCTGGAATTCATCCAATAGGAGCAGCCCTGCTCCCCTGACGGTGTGGATAGGACCCAGCCCCAAAATGCCCTTTTCAGCGCTATACCACACTAGGGCTGAGGTGGAGGGCTGGGATGATCCATGAGACTTTCCTGGCTGTGACAGTGGACTACTGCTTGGAGAAGTTTCTGCCGTCAGGCAGAGCTGGGCATCCTTTTCATCCCCATCCTGACCAGCTGAACCACTCCCCTATGCACCAGCTCTGTAGGAATTTTAGCTAAGAAGTTCCAATGAGCCACTAGGGCTCAGCCGAGAGCATCCCTCGCCCACAGAACACGCCAGACACGTCAGGCTGCATCTGCTGGGCTGGCTCACAGGGTTTGTCCTGCTCTGTACTGAACCAGATGGATTGTCTATGCCTGCAGAGGGCTGCAGGACTGCAGGGAGTGCTTGGATGGCCAGTCAGGCTGGGGCAGCTTTGGCCACATCCAGATGGACTCAGCACATCCCTGGCCAGACTGTCTGGGCTGACTGGGGACCACAGGGTCTGTCTCAGCATCTTTCAGATTCTATTGAGGTGTCACAGTGAGGCTCAGCTGGAACTGGAGTGTCCCACATCAGCCCTGCCTGGCTGCACTAGGCTGCACGTTCAGGGATGTGTGTGCCAGGAACGTGAGGGACGTGTGTGTGAGGGACGTGCCTGCACATGGAGTGAGAGGGTGACACTGGAAGGGGTGCATTTACCACAACGCAGGTGGGAATAGAAGCAAAACCAAAACACTGGCAGTGCTGCTGCAAGGTGTTCCAGCACTCCTTGTGGGCGTTTATCCACCTGGGAATGGTGGGGGGGATGCAAATCCCCGCTGCTGCCTGAATATCCAGGTGCTCTACCAGGTGCTGTTTTGAAAACAGGGGGTTTCTCTGCATAGCAGTCAAGGAAATCAGTGCAGGGTCTGCTCCATCCTTTCTGGGAAACGATGGGCTGATAACACCCATTTGGACACAGTCCCAGCTCCTTCCTAAAAATAGAGACTTGTTAACTTGGTGGCTTTTATTTTGAGTTGGCATCCCTTTGAGCCATTGTGAAGGGTCAGAGGTGTGGGAGGGGGTAGAACTGGAGATGGGAGGGAGGGCTGGAGGAAGACAGCACTCTAAGGAGCAACAACCACAACCACAACAACCACAACAACACAGTGGCCAGCCTCACTGTCCTGCCTCAAGTATCCTGGTGAGAAGGATGCTGGACCCAGGTGAGCTGAGTTAGCATTCTTCAGCCCATGGGTGCACCTGCTGACAGGGCCACAGTGCAGCTCCAGGGGTTTGGGGGCTATGGACAAAACTTGCATGGAGCCAAAGAGGAGATCCCTCAGCCCAGAGTCCTTGGCTCCTTCTGAGTGAAGCCTGTTTGTACTGGGAGGGGGCTTTTACCTGTGATCTGGGCCTCCGTGGTGAGATGCTTGGGCTCCTCTGTCCAGGGGGTGGCATGAACAGCCACACTCCAGTCACTCCACGTGCCAATGTCGTTGTCTTTGGCTGCCACCTGGATGATGTATTCCTTGCCAGCGTAAGCGTCCGTGATGGTGTGCGATGTCCCATCCGACAGCTCGACCTGGGGGCAGCAGCAGGGAGAGGAGGGTGGTCAGAGGAGCCGGCCGGAGGTGTAAGGCAATCAGTATATTTAGCTTGGCTAAACGATATTAACAAGACTTTTTCAGCACTTTTGGAAATACTGGGGCGTTGTGGGCAGAGGCACAAGCCCAGGACAGGGATGGAAGGGGAGGGAGATGCTCCAGTTGCAGCTACACTGAAGGTCTAAAGACTTGGTTCCACTCCCAGATTCACGGCGTCAGAGTGGAGCAGCTTCCTCTAGAGGTCACCAGAAACTAGCAGATGTGTGTGCGGGCTCCCTCGGACATGTTAGGGCAGCTGGGAGTCAGATATTGCAGGCAGTGGGTGGGGTGTGCAATGCGCTTTCAGGGCACCACTGACAGTGCTGGGAGGAGGCTTCCCTGCCAGCAACACCTCTGGCCAGCCTGATCCCGTGCCTGCTGGCATCCCGTTGTTTTGGCTTGCATCCCTCCAGCTGGGCCCTTGGATAAGTATCAAGTTGTGTCCATACATCTTTCCTAGAAACTATTCCCTCTGTCCCTCTGTCACTGCTGTCTGAGACATAGAAGATCCTGCCGTCCTTTGTGCTGCAAAGTGCAATGATTTAACCCCATTTAACCCTCCAAGGGATCTCGGTTCCATTTGGAGCTTGGCTCCAGGACAGAGGGATGCAGGTGCTCAGCAGAAATGCACCCCGATGGCACAGATCCCGGTGAGCAAACATGTGGCTGACAGAGGGGGAGGGCTCAGCATCCAAATGACCAGGGCAGGAGCATCTGGGAGAGGCTAAGTGGGACACTGCCCTCCTCGCCATCTCTGAGACTGAGGACCAACCTGCTGCCCACTTGAGTCCCCCTCTGTGCTACTGTGTGTGGCAAGGGGGGCACACAGGGCATCCCTTGTCTGCCCTGCACCCTGCCCAGACACATTTCTAATAAATGCTGCAGGATGAGGGGTGGTGTGGGACAGACACAGCCCGTCTGCCAGGGGCTCGAGCATCACATCGTGGGTGGGGGCAGCTTCATGGTGCTACACGTGTGTTGTCCTTCAAATCTCCCCAGGCACCCAGGAGAAAGTCAGGCATAGAATCACACTGTCCTGGGGAGCAGCAACAGCTCAGTGACAGGAGGAAGATCCAAACTTCTGGGAGGGAGGGAAGGAGGGAAGGAGGGAAGGAAGGAAGGAAGGCCTAGGCCAATGCACCTGTAGGATGAGGCTGCCCTGGCAGTGTGGCTGTACATACCCAAGGGATGGTGTGCACACCAGATGTTCAGTGCCATCACCCCATGGCTTGCAGGAGTACCTTAAAAGCAGGAACCCACCCTGAGAAAGAACCAGCCCATTTCCTTCTGTGCAGCACATGCAACAGCCCGCCATAGATGTAATCCCTTTGGCATGAAAGCTGCCGCCCCCTCCAGGTTTTTCCTGCCACTCTGGGGGATTCCTAACAGGAGGGGGCATTTTTGCTTTCTTGTCCAAGTGAAAGCCTTTCCTTCCCTATTCTCACTTCCAGCCTTCTGCCCAGAACATCAGAGCCCTTGAGCTCCGCACTCCCAGCTGCTCCTGCCAGCCCTGAGCCCTACATCTGGAGCACACCTGGATGCAGGCCTGATTGGTCTCCCTCACAGCCACTGGGAGCCCAGGCACCTCAGGGTGCATAGGCAGGAGAGCCACCAGGTTGTGAATCATCAGGTCTGCTAGGCAGGTCACCTCACCTCCCTGTAGTGGCACAGTGAAGCTCTCTCTGCCACCCAAACCTTGGGAGCTCTTTGGTGGCATCCACCAATGTGGATGGCAATGCCAAGGGAATCAAGTTAAATTAATTCCTAATGATAATTAAATGAAATGAAACCTCACAGGGTGAGCTGCCAACTCTGCTGACTTGACTTGCTCTGTGCTGGCTGGGGTATGGTTTGGAATTGAAGAATGAGGACAGGGCTCTGAAAGATGCTGGGCTTATGACTCTGTCCAAGACTTCCAGCATGCTCTGAACCCCCTGGCTCCTCCCTGGGACCTGCACCAAGCAGGATACAGGCAGGCCAACCCTACTTAGGTCTTGATGACCTGGCAGGGCTGCTTTCCCATCAGCATTTTCTCCATCCCAAAATCCATCCCAGCTTTCCCTTGGGAGCAATTCCGGCCTCTTCCCACCGACAAAAAATCAGCAGTTGAGTGTGTGTAGGTGGGGTGTCACAGGCACAATGGAGTTAAATCTGTGCCTTGCCTGGGCAGGGGGAGTGTCCCCCCAGGACCCAGATTGTCCCTTCTTGTAGGACCTGGGAAGACGTTGCCCTAAGCTCTGCTTTACCCCACAGTCAAAAAGAGAAAGCATAGATGGTATCATCCATCTCTTCCCACACATACAACCTCTGGATGCAGAACTTCTGAGCTGGACAGCCAGGGACATATCCAGCATTCATCATGGTGGGGAGAAAGCCACTGGGTGGATGATCATGGCCCAGCACAGAAGTGCCACAACAAATGGGAAAGCACAAAGGGATTGGGTCCAACTGGACACTGACAGGGAGAGACAGAACTGGGGGAAGACACACTGAACAGGCTGTGGGAGTACGGGTGGACACACAGCATCAAAGGCAGAGGCAGAAATTCCTTAATCCATGTCCTCGCCACAGAGACAAAAGCTGGAGGAAGGCTGTGCATGGTAATTTTTTTTGCCAGGGTGGGGGTTTGTGTGTCGCTGCCTGCCTTTGTGCACCTGCCAAAAGTCACTCCAACTGGCTGTGTGAAGTGCTGCCCAGATTAATGAGGGATCAGTAGCCAGTGCAATGCAGAGCTATCAGCATTGAAAAAAAAAAAAAAAAAAAAAAAAGAAAGAAAAAGAAAAGAGAGAGAAAGAGAAATGAATAAAAGCCCTTGAACACAGTAATTCAGATGACAGCTTGCTGAGGACAGCATGGGCTGGGATCCCATTCCCTGCCATGGTCACATACCCCCACATTCCTGCTTGGAAAGATGATGGAGCTGCCGAGTGCCCACCCACAGTCCCAAGTGCCAGGATGAGCACATGGGCCAGCGCCACATTGATGGGATAGAGACAGACACTGAGGGCAGGCTGAGGGGAGGACTGCTCGCCACTTGGCTTTCCCCCTGTCCATGCTGGTCCCCCCTGCACATGTGCTGGAGTCCCGGGGACATCCACAGCAGCCATACACCCCAACACCCGTGCATGCCCTCCTTCCAGTCCCTGCCTGCAGACTGATTGATGTCCTTGCCTCATGGTGCTCGGCACAGCAGGAGTTAAGGAAAGCCACTGTCCCCTCTGAGGTCCCCTCACCCTGCTCCCATGGCCCCCAGCCCACCCTGCCAGGGTGCCCTGGCTGTAAAAAGGTCACTGTGCTTTGTTACCACCCAGGCTCTGCTCCAGGTCCAGGGTGACCAGGTAGCAATTACCTGTGCACAGGGTGAACACGGGCAGGTCTGAAGCCCTGATGGCCTTCAGAAGGGGATGGGGCAGTGGGGCAGGGAAGAAACCCCCACCCCAACAGCTGGGCAGGGGGCTGGTGTGTGTTGAAAGGCGGTGCAGGGGGAGAAGAGGGGACCAGATGCCTCCCTTTCTGCATCCCACATGAAAATGTGTTTGCTGGCTCCCTTGTGGTGACAGTGGCTCTGTTTTCCATTCCTGGACACCTCCTGCTTTCCAGTGCAGCTCCTAGAGTGGGGAGGGGGTGCTCCACCAGCAGTATGGGGATGAGGACTGGCACCTCTCTGTCTCAAGGCAGGGCTGCACTGTGTCTGTGTTGTGACAGGACAGTGAACACACACCTGTCCCAGGTGCTGTATCAAGCCTAGCTGAGTCTGTCTTCCCCAGAATAAAAGGAGCACCCTCCCTGGCTACTGCAAGGTGAAGTTGATGTGCTCACACAGCCTTTGCTACCCACAGCACACATGGAATGAGCATAACCTGGCTCTGCCAAACATCTGGCATCCTTGCAACCTTGTCCTCTGGATGCTACTTGAATTATACTGGATGATGGGGGAAATTGGAACTGGATTGGGATGGGGACACCCCAGTGAGCTCTATTTCACAACCACTTTTCCCCACAGCATGGGCCAGATCCTGCCACTGGGCTGCCAGGAGCTTTGCAGGGACTCAGCTACACAAACAGCTGCTGTTTCAGGTGCCTTCAGTCCCTGCAAGTGCAGGGGGATCCCAGCAGGGTTTCCACCTGTGCTGAGGAACAGAATAAACCAAAAGAAAAAGTAATCCCCAAGCAAACTGCCCCACCACTGGGAAGTTCAGGAGGGTCACTGCAAACGGCCAGTGCAGCTTGAGAAAAGATGATGCCATGTGGAAAAGAAACGTTTTGCTTTTTCCCTTTGAAAAAGGGAATATATTTGCCTGGAGAGCAAGTATGTCTGACAGTGATTGCTAACAAAGGTACCCCCTAATACCTCCTCCTTCCACAGAGCTGCAAGAATCAGTTGGTATAAGCCCAGACACAACTTTCTACCTGGACTCTGGAATGACTGAAAGTTGGGGAAAATGAATGCCCCCCTCTTATTCTTTGCCAGGTGGGTAGTGGAAAAGCCACTCCAGCAAGGCCTGAGCTGTGCTCTCTGCTGTCACCCCCTCCTCAAAAGGTTGCTGTGGTGCTGCACAGAGCCCAGCCCTGCTGTGGGTTTGGGAGGATGAGCTATCACAGGGCTCCTCTGCAGCCTGGGCTGTGCCACACCAGGTGCAGCTGAATGGATCCCTTCTGGCTCAAAATAAAGACCATCTTTGAAAGCAGGGGCTGTAACAGGAAAACAAGGTAACAGGAAACTTTCTCCAGACATGCTGTCAGAGGTTGCTTTTGCTTGTGGCTATGGGGAAGATGGGTGCAGGGGTGCTGAGGGCACTCAGCAGCAACTCTAACCTGGTCTGCACTGGCATAGGCTGCCTGCAGATGCCTCCACCATCCTGATGCAGTGGGCTGGGGGTGAAAGCAGCTTGTGCATGGGCATGGCAGAGCACAGACACCTGCCCAGTGTGGTCTGCATGTGGGCAGGGAAAGTTAGGCTTGCCAGCACCTTCCTACCTGCTTGTAGCTGTGTGAGCATGCAGGTGGGACATGCACGCCCTGAGTGCCCTGCTGCTTTGTGCCACCTTTACAGCTGCCAGCTGCTCAGTACTTTTAGGTCACCAGCAGTTCCCAAGGGGGCTGAGAGCACCCAGGCAATGCCAGCCAAGGGTCCTGAACCTGCTCTATCCCAGAAAAGGTTATTTCTGGGCATTTCCCATCCCTACCCTCCTCTGAGAAACTCTCTGCTCCAGCCCTGCCTGCCCCATGCTGAGCAGCAAGAAACACTATTACAGACTCCATATTTTGCTCCCATCTATTAATTCTTCGGATTTTTCCCCCTTCTTTTTTAATCACTGACTTTGCAGCCAGGAGGAGAGAAATGCTGCAATAAAAGCTACCAGGCGTGAAGTTGTAACCCAGCTTGCTCAGGGTGACCTCCCTGCCAAGATTGCCTTGAAAAGAGGGGGAGTGCAGGAAAAGCAGCAGAGGCACAGGGGGATGCGAATGGGCACAAAGAGGCACTCCTGCTGCAAAGTGACATTGCCACCGTGCCGGCAGGGACGCTGCTGTGGCAGGCAGTGGCACTAATTGCCTTCCCACCCAGCTTGCTCCATCCCTCTCCTTGCCCATCACAGACAGGATATATGCATTAGTTCACACTTTCAGACTGTATCAGGCTGTTCCGAGGCAGGAACTTCCAGAGACAGCATGTGAGATTCACTTCTCTGACCAAAAAATGTTGCTTTGCCCTGGGAGACAAGCCTGAGCCTGCCCTGGCAGCCAGTTCCAACATTGATGAGGGAGGTCAGCCCAGAGGACAATGCCATCCTTGCACCAACAAACCCAACACTAAGTATTTGGCAATTTGACAAACTTTTCAAGCCTGTACCCCAAACCCCATCATTTTCCCAGATCAGAGCAAGCACAGATGTCTGTGTGGGTTTGTTGGTTTGTTTTTTTTTGTCCAAATTCCTAAAATCCTGTGATGGTGGGAGCACTTCTACTTGCACTTCCAGAGAAGGACGCTTCCAGCCCTCGCAAATGCTCACGAACATGCCCCTAATGCTTCCAACGCAGAAGAGGAAGGAGAGAACCCAGCCACATTATTAGCTTTAAATATCTCATGACCTTTTACTGCAAATCTCAAGATCTGAGGCGCAGCCCGCCTCACGGTTCGTTAACATTTCATGTTGTCAGCGCGGCCAATGGGTTCAATTAGACTTCGCGACGGCATCTGCAAATTGCTGGCAACCCACAGTAGGAAATCCTCCCTCGGTCTGGCCACCAGCTCTGACGCTGCATAAGAAATACCTTCATGAGCCTCGCCACATTCCTGGGATGTGCATCGAGCTGGCAAGGGCTCAGCGCACGTGATCTCCCTCCAAAAAACTGCGAAAGGGGCGGGGGGGAGGGGGCGGATCCTGCTCCAGAAAATGCCATGGGAAGGGAGCAAAGTGGCTGCAAGAGCTGTCCATGGCTCCCCAGAGATGCTGAGGAGGGTGTGTGGCCACCCGCCCGCACGGAGGGGCGAGCGTGCAGATGTGCTCGCAGGGAGATCGCATGTGTGAGTGCGGCGATCGCTGCTGCTGCTGCGAGTGAACTGAAGGAGCCTGTAAAACCAGAAACAGGCTATTAGCAGTCCATTAGGAAAGGCTATCAGTTCCAGCCTAGGTAAGCCATTAGAGGAACATCTGAGAGCATTAGGAGAGCTCGCTTGGGGCCAGGATGGGGCTATAAAACAGAAGAGGAAACCACGCTAATCTGGCTTGAATTACAAACTTAAAAGCGGGAGAAAAATAAAGGATACCCTAAACATTTAATGTTTTATATTTAGGAGACAGAAGGGGAGATTTTGCCAAAAGGAGAGAATAAAAAACCTGTTTAGGCTACAAATATCCATCTCTCTTCTGGCAGCAGAGAAACCACCAGCCCCTCTTCCAGAAAGGGAGGAGTGTGATTTTAAAGTTTCTTGAGTTTCAGAGTGAGCTCAGCGCTGCTGAGGTGGAGGGGAGTCTTTGGCCACATGATGTGACATGATGTGACATGGCTGTGTCCCCAATAGCTATGAAATGCTTGTGCCCAGGTTCAAGGGAGCTGCTGTGAGGAGGCATAATCCAGCATACCTGCATACCCATGTGGAAACTCATCCTCCTCATCATCATCATCCCTCCATGATAATAATTCCCAGAGCACTTTACTGTAATTCCCAGAGCAAACCTCAACATGAGAGCTCCTAAGTGGTCTGGGTGGAAAGGTGCTGCTGAGCAGGGGAAAGGGTTTGCAAATGGCACGCTGGGGCTCAAACCCAATTTGCAAAGCGCTGGGAAGGGGAAGAGGGTGTTCTCCCTAGAGATTGCTTCATAGTGTGGGATGCTTGGGCCAGGCATCACCAGACTTTCTCTGGAGGACGGGAAGCTGCATTTATGGCCAGCTCACACAGTGGTGGTCTCGATAAGATCCACTGCTCCCGTCATGGATGGCTTCATCTTCTGGTGCCAAGCCCTGGCATTATTAAAATCCTGAAAGGAAGAGCCTGGAAGAAAGCAGATGCTGATTGAATCAGGCCCTATGGTATTTGACAGCTCGACATCCATCTGATCCTATTAGTGCTCATTCGGTCCTGCCTGCCGAGGTGCTGTGCATAAATCAGACCCTGCAAAGATAACGGGAGGTGGAGGGGTGAAAGAGGAGCTGCTTCTTCTGCCAAGAAACACCACGTGTGAGCAGGTCCTGCATGGATATTCTATCTCTGGGCAGCCTCTGATGCTCCTTTGTGGGTTTTCTCCTGCAGGGATGCTGGGCTTCCCACAGGGCTGCCAAGTACCTGCTGGAAACCAACAGCTGCTGTAGAGGTGGGCTGCCATGAGGAGGCAGGGGCACAGCTCAGCCTGTGGACCTTGGGCAGACAGGGACGTGCCAGAATATGAGGTTACCCAACTCCTCCTGGCCGCTGGCAGGGACTTCTCCTCTCCCTACCGAGCTCCAAGCTGCCCCATTGTCAGTGTGCAGGTTGTGTGGGCATAAAAAGCAAGGGCTTCTCTGTGCCAACAGCCAGAGCCAAGATGGGGGGCAGCTTGAGGCAGGAGACCTGCACCTCCACCAGAATTAAGACACCCTCCTGCAAGCGTGGCATGTGTCACCACCTGATCCTTTCCCAGGGCACTTGTCCCTTGGAGCTGAGACCCAACACCGCCACCGCAAGCCAAGAGGGATAGATGAGCTAGACTTGGACCTACCAAACCATGTCCTTCCCTTTTCTATCTCAAATTGGGGGAATAGGGACACCCTCCAAAATGACAACAAAGTAATAAGATAAACAAAGAATGCAGGCAGGCTTGGGCATGCTCCAAGCATGCTGACATTGGTGGGGGTTAATTTTAGGTACAAACATCTGCATTTGGGCTAAACAGATAGAATGTGCCAATGGGGTCTGGGGTCAGAGCAGCTCCAGCTGCTGCAGCGCTGCCTTCCTCTGGTGTTTGGGAAACGATTGAATTAGGCTTAGCAAATAATTCATCTGATGAATAGTGGCAGTTTTCCTCAAATCATCCACAAATCAGATTTTTCATTACCCAGCCAGCAGGGCAGGGAGTCAGAAAACAAGGCTGGCACCTCACTCACGGAATGCTTGCACTTTCTCACCGAGCAAATTATTCCCCAAACACTCTTCTCCATCAGTCAGTGATGAGGAACATGTCTCTTGCAAAGGGATATTGATTAAAAGCAGTACCCAGCACTGCTGCACCTTCCTGAAATGCTGGGAGATGAACTCTTCCCAGCAATCCTTGTACCCAGCAGGAGAGCTAGTACCTTGAGCTCTCTTTGCACCTCAGGGTATTTTTATATAGAAGGAGTTGGGTTTTTACTGCACAAGACCTGCTTTTTCCAACTAGGAAACCAGTGACCACCAGTATCACCAACACCTCCATGTATTTCCCACCATCACTGCCTGCCTGAGGGCACTGATGGGGAGGACACACCACCCCTCAGGGCTCTGCCAGATGGGACTGCCATGGCTTGACTCTGCCATTATGGTGCCCCACACCCAGTGATGGAGGGACCTGCTGCTCCGAGGGTGTAGGAGGTAGCTCAGTAACTACCCCACCGTTTCTGGGTGCAAACCAGGGTATTTGGCTGCATGTGGTCTGTGGCAGGGCAAAACCATCCGCTTTTTCCACAACAATTGCACACCTTGGGGAAAAAAAAAAAAATAATAAATGTTGTGTTTGGAAGTTTCCACTAAATCTTCCCCTTTTTACACGGCTTCTACAGTTTGAGCATTTCTGCCCTGAATAGAAAAAAAAAAAAACCCTACAGAAAACTAATACCCAAACTCCACCTATGCCTTCTAACCTCTCTGGATCCTCCACAGGTGCTCTCCCACTACTAGGGAAGAAACAAAGGGCAAAGAGACAAGCAGGAAAACCCTCTAACTTTCAGAGCCGTCCGCAAATGCTGCAATCTGAAACATAAGCTGTGGTGCTGCCTCATCAAAAAACACAAGCAAACGCAAAAAGTGACCAAGACACCTTGTAGAGCCATGAGCAAAGCCTCCCATCCACTCTCCCACATATTCCTCTCCCCAGAAAGTGCTGGCTGGAAGAAAATCCCACTTGACTGTCTGATGTAGGTTCCCAGAGACCCAGTGCTGCCTCTAATTTGACTTTTGTGTTTTTTTAGCACAATTGTTTATCAAGCAAAGCACCTAAGTGGCTTTCAGCTGGCCCAGCTTGGGCACAGAAAGGATGCTGGACAAGCTATGCCAGAGTAGCAGCACCTCCTCTCCAGCCACAGGATGCTTTCCTACACAACCTGAGCATACAAGCAGCACACAGAGGGTAAAAAAAAATAAAAAAAAAAAAAAAAAAAAAAAAAAAAAAAATCAAATCCTGGTTGTTATCGTCCTGCAGTAACAAATGAAATCTGTCCTCCAGGCTGCCAAGGATTTCACTGACAATTTTTTTTAAGGAAACAAGAAATAAAAGTAAGAAATACGATAACATCGCAGCAATTGCTCGGTGACTGTGCTCTGAGTTATGGTGAGCGGTATTTTATCTCCAGTTCAAAATCTAAATGTGGCAGAGGCGCATTTAAATGTGGTGACATTTATACTTTAAATGCCTTTTACATCTCGTTGGCAAGTTTTATATAGAACATATGTATGGAGAGTAGATAGGGGCCAAGGATGAAAACGTGGAGCAGGGAGAGGCTGCAGAGCCATTTGTGGGCAGAATGTGAGCTACAAGAAAGATAGAGAGGAGGAGAAAAGCAACGAGAAAGAGAAGGAGAGGAACGGGGTCCAGGTTGCCTGGGCAGTAAATATACATCTTTTTTTGTCCCTGAATGCTTTTTTATAATGCAGCTTGTTCCCAGCCACCAGCTGCCCCCTCTCCCTTGCATCCCAGGCAGGGCAGCATCACTCACATGTTGCCACTGGTCCAGGATGAGAGGCCGATACCGCAGGAAGAACTTCAGTGGGAAAGACTCAGGGTCAGGCCACGATGAGGGGTTTTGCCATGATACCTCCAGTCTTCGAGGGTTATTTGGCACAGGTTTGGCCACCACACTCTCTGGAGGGTCTGGCTTTACTGGAAGAAAAGAAAAGAGGGTGGTTGGCAAATGTTTGCATGTGGCATACTTCCTTTATACCCCTTGGCAAAGCTGGCTGGGCTTTGCACCATGTGCTTTCCAAGAGGAGCAGCCAACATGCATCCTTTTCCCAAACTAATTAGATGCAAATCACCTTTTGTTGTCCAGGTCAGTGGTCATGGCTGTCCTGGATCAAAATACCACCATTCAGGAGGTGACAGCACTGCAGACACATGGAAACAACTGGGCCAAGGCAGAGAGCATCCCTCCTACACAAAGCTAATTGGATTGGGATGAGCCCACCAAGCCAAAATCTTGCACTTCCCTTGCAACTGCTGATTTCTGTGAGTCTGACACACATTCTAGCCTGCTTACCTCACAGTAATGTGGCAGAGTTTGGCCCTTGGGTTTAGGGCTGGGGTTTTGAGGATTCAAAGCATTGGCACATCATACTTACCAAGGGGGAAGGATTGCCCTGGTCACCTTCCACCCCAGCTCTCTCTCTCACTCTCACTGCCCTGCTCTGCTTTTGGGATATGGGGATATTTTCTTGCTACCTGACATGTATTGCAGGTGAATATTAATTGGCTGTGAGCTACGCAATGTGCTTTGATGTTGCAGCTACTTCCAAAGTGTCAGAAGCTCCTCACAGACAGGCCGTGATGAATGTTGCTGCCTGTTGCAGAGCAGTCCTTTCTCCTTGCCAAGGGTTTGATCAAATCCTGACAGCTCAAACTCCCAATTGCAATAGCAAAGCTAAAAAAATTTGTGTACGCCCATGCTTATCCTTTAATCATGGTCAGGAAGGAGCTGGACACACGGAGCTAGGCACACAGCTGTGCCAGAGGTGGATGAGGGCTCTCTGTGCACTCCAAGAACAGCAATGCACATGAGTCTTCATGTCCTGGAAGGCGCTTAATCCCCTCCCAAGTCCACACGTAGGCAAGTGGATCCCTCCTGACCTGAACATTTCTGGACTGAACAATGGTCCTCAGGCTCTGACTGCCTTGTGCATAAACCTGTCAAGATGTCAGCATCAGACTCCCCTCCCAAGGATGGAGGAGGGATGGTGGGGCTGTGGGGAGCTCCCTTCTGCCTGGCAGAGCTCCTGTCCTACAGTCAGAAGTCTTCTTCATGCTGACTCCTGGGTTCCCTGCTGTGGGTGGGAAGTGATGCCCTCACTCACAGGGGCTTTGCTTACCCTGATTGAGGAAGGAGGTGGTGGTGAGTGAGTGAGCCACTCCCTCACCACCTGAGCCTGCCTGCAGCCCTGCCCTATGTGTGAAGGGCATCTTTCCTTCACTCAGATGGGATCAGGTGCTGATGCGTGGCCAGTCTGCTGCAAGTGGAGTCACATGTGAGCTGCTTGCTGCCACCCCTGCTCCAGAATGATGGTGGCATTACAGCAACTGTCCCTGCACTGCCACCTCTTGCTCATCTCAGGGGAAACCAGCCTGTGATGCTTTCAGAACACTTTCTTGTCTGCAGGTGAGGCAGAGAGGGTGTTGAATTGAAGCCACAGCCTAAGTACCTTGGTGGGACCTGTTTTCCCCAAGACATAGCCCACCACTACCTCTCTCTCCCCAGCCTCCTCTTGCTCAGCACCCTGGCACACACCCTGCTGCAGTCCTTTATCACCAACATCTTCACCACCACCCTGGTTTTCATCACCTTCCCTCTGTCACAGCGGGTGCGAGGAGGGCTGGACAGCTTCCTCCTTCCCAATGTCACTTCACCCTCAGAGGATGGTCCCAGAGCTCTGGCAGTGGCTGGTCAGCTGGTGAATCTGACCACGGGTGCCTAGAGCCACCTCCCAGCTCCCATAGACTCCTCTCTGTGGCAGGATGGGGCACAATTTTCCATTTACAGCTTTATCCTCGGCAGCAGGAACGCTTTGTTGGGGCTGTGCTGAGCTGAGCTACTCCAGATGGCTCTGCAATTCCTCCACTCACTTTGAATCCCAGGGCTGGGGCTGGACATCAGCTTCCATCGACAGGGACTTGGAGTCCAAACACATACGGAAAAGTATAAATCCAGTGTTGGCTCAGCAGGATGGGTTTGCAAAACAAAAGTCTGTTTGGCTGAACGAATGCAGATGACTGTGAACTGCAGTTCTGCAGCGAGGAAGTGGGAAGGAAAGTGCTGGGCTGGGGATGGATGCAGTGGATACTCCCTGGGGTAATGCAGGGGACCTGGTTTTTAGTATGCCAGCCTGAAGGCACGATTAAATTCAGTTGGGCATGGCAAATGGGCTTGGGCAGCAATGAGAAATACTACTGCGACTGTTAAAAGAAGTCAGAAAAAGAAATGCCCTAATGCTGAGGTGGGAGTCACCCGCCCATTTTGCAGGGATGTGACCCCTAGCCCCTCTCCTGAAAGCCGGCCACTGAGGAAGGCTGCCCTGGCTTCAAGTGTGTGTTCCTGGCTGCTACAAGCCATCAAACAGCACTTCAGGTTAACAGGAAAACCAAAAATCCCTGGTACCTCCTCATGTGTCCCCCCTCCATCCACAGGGCTCCTGCCCAGGGTAGAGAGCACAGCAGGGCCAACCCCTCCAAAACCACAAAGCCAAAACTGTACTTGCAACATCCTTCCAAGACAGTGGGGACACAACAGCCAGGAGAGGGGACCAGTCCAGAGAGGACAAATCTGTGTCTCTTAGGACAGACCTCAGCCTGCTGTGCTCACCACGGGAAACACCTGGGCTGGTCCCACAGGGGCCAGATGAGGATTGAGGGGAGACAGGCTGTGTCCAGCTTCCTGATTTCTATGTGACCTTGAAGGAGTCATTTATACCCTGCAGACAGGGACAAGTGCTCCTCCTTCCCCAGCCTTTGTCTGCCTCCATTCAGCCTGCACATGGTGAGGCAGGGGCTGTCTGGCTGTACATCAACCAGCATAATAGAGCCCTGTCCTCACTGAGGGCCTGCAGGCAGTAACGTAATAAAAGCAGTAATAGTAATAATAATAATGGATGATGGGCATTAGGCTGAGTACTGGTTAAGCGGCTATAAAACCAGATGTAATATTATCCTGCAGAGCTGAGGGAGCATCATCAGACATTCCTGGGAAGGGGACTTGGCCAGGAGGCTACTCACAGCTCTTCCCACTTGGTTTTTGGCTGCAGCGTCTAAGTGAGGGCTTGAAGTGCAAGAAGAGCATCAGGGAGCAGCTTCTCCTTAAGGCACTGCACGTTCATGTTTAACTGTGAGTCTTTAGCTATCCATTGCCCCTGGCTGTTGTCAGACATGTCTCAAAATGAATCTGGTGGTTCAGAAAAGCAGCTGAGACCCTGTGGCATGGAGCATCCCGTCTCTCCAACAAGCACTAAAATGGATCCCTTGCGGCCATTAAATATCCCCTGGCATTTTCCATGAGCAGAGGGATATTAAACTCCATGTCTTAGCCAAATGTCACTCTAGGTAATTTAATTCTGCCTCCCTAAGTAGTATGAATTGAACTGACCTTCTGCTTAGGCAACTGTATACCTGTGTTCAAAGACTCCAAATTTCATACAGACATGGGTATCGTGCAGCCTCTCTGGGATGCTCTGCATCTTCACTGCCCCAGAGCTGGAGTCAGAAGGATCAGATGACCTTCCCAAGGTCACACAAAGGATAGGCAGCATATTTGAGGAAGGTATCCACACCTGCAAGGCCCCATCCAATGCTTCCTCCCTCCTTTTAATGCTGTGCATCTTATATTTTTCCCCATGATCATATGACTATAAAGATGCTGAGGCAGGATGCTGGTGTTGCTGTGTGTTGGTGCTGCCCTGGCTTTCCTGGGGGATGCAGTAAACTGCTCTTGGGCTGAAACACAAGTGAGGAAGGTGTGGTTGTATCCTAGTGGGCCAAAAATGTCCCCATGCTGTTCCAGCCATCACGAAGGAGGTGGCAGCTCTTTACACACCACCTCACTCCTCCCTGGCATCTTCCTCTGCCTTCAGATCCTCTTCCCCACAGTCCCTTTCCACCTCCTCCTCCCTGGGGCTGGAGCCCTGATGTCCGTCTGGCTCTGCAGGACCCCCTTGCACTCACCTGTATTAATATCAATACTTTTGCAGGAGATGCAATTATGAAAATAATTTGCAGGAGCAAGATGAGGAGGAAGGCAGTCCGGATCTCCTGCATTGGTAGGAGATGGGGGCCAGAGGGCCGGAAAAGCTTTTCCAGTCATCATTGAAAATGACAATGCAGAGTGACCCTTCACAGCTGGCTGTTAATAACCAGCACGGCACGACTGCCAGCAAGGCAGGGGCTCAGGACAGCAAAAGAAAGTACCAGTCATTTTCCACTCAATTAGAGACCATCTTCTGAGCAGCTGGGGAAGGGATTTTCTGCTGGGGGCTCCAGGGATGGAAAAGGAGTGAAGAAGCAAAACCAAAGGAGGTCACTCCTTCCCAGGGGTCTTTTTGTGCTTGCCCAGGCTGGGTGGGTGGTCTGACCCAGGAGAGGGTCTTCTTCCAGCTCAGATGGTGCTGAGAGAGAGAGCTGCTGCCCTGCACTGCTCTCTCCTTGGCTCTGGGTTGCTGTGTCCCCAGGAGGGCGTAAGATCAGGGCTACGTGGCTGCACTTTAACCTCCATGCAGAAAGTATGATGTTTTTCTCCAGGAAAACACAAGGCAGGCTCTGACAACCACAGCCCAGGGATTTCAGGAGAAGCATCACACAGGTCCTGGCTGACACTGTCTCTTCATTTTAGCAGGATGTGTGCAGATGTTGCAATGTTCTCACTCAGCATTTTCTCACTGAGCCGAAGCAGCGGCTTTGCCCTGAGCCATAGGTTTTCCACCCTTCATCTAGCAAAGCGAAACCCAGAAAAATCTCCCAGATGAGAGCTCATCAGGCCAGCTGAGATCCCCAGAAAACCTACTGGATGCTAGATCCACACATCCAGCACTCCCCACTCAGGGAGACAGTCCTGAATTGCAGCTGCAGAGAAGAGAGCTGGAAGAGACACTGAAGCTTCAGTGAGAACCACAGGCAACCTGGGGCAGAACTGCCTAGCAAAATGTAGCAATGCAGTGCACTTGTTTTAACACCAGGATGGCATGAGGAGAAGTTCCACTCAGGGTAGACAGCTGTTGTTCAGCAGCTGCAGATGCTGTAATGATCTGCTAAGCCTGTGACTTCCTGCTTCAGCACTCTGTCACCACCCTGTCTGTGCTGCTGATGCGTGGCACCCGTACCAAATCCTGAGGAGAATTTCAAAGTTGTGCAGAATACGGAGGTTTTAAGGCCACTGGATGCTGAAGCGGTTATGGGAATGGGCTGTTGCAGGACCTCTCCTATGGCCTCTCCTATCAGCATCAGCCCATCACCCCTTCCCCAAGTGCCAACCTGGAGCCAGGTGATGCTTGGTGGTCTCAGAGCACTGCTGAGACATGTCCAGGCACCCTGCACCCTTCCAGGCACTCGTGCAAGAGGCAGAAATAGTACACCAATGCTAAGGGCTGGCCTAGGGTAGTGCTAGCCTCTGTTCACCACTCCTCTGACCTGTGCAAAGCAGTTCTTTGGGCTGGATCCAGCTTTTTGCTGGTGTTGGGATGCCCCAGGCTTGCAGCAGGGTGTGCTTCCCCAAGGGAGCTGCCCTTGTGTGCTGGATGGAGGACCAGATGTTTGGGAAGCTAGGCAGGGCATGGGTGGGATACAGATGTTACAAGCGGGTGCCCTGAACTGGAGGAGGGAATGCAAGGAACTTGGAAAATGTTCTTTAATTGCTATCCTGGGCCATGCAGGCTGGAGTTTAGCTTCATTTTTAAGGAGTGTATCTTCCACAAATGCAACAATTTCCATTTAAAGGCACCCAAATGACTGAAATTCCACCACTTCCCTGATAAGCTCCCTGCCTTGTTATTGGCATTCCTGATGCACTGATGAACACAAGCTTCATGGCTGCGGACACATAGCAGGACAGTACCTGCTCCAAACACAGTTTGCCATTCAGAACTGGTGCCTTGTTTGATATTTTCCAGAATTGGAGGTACAAAGGGAAAATCTTATGGATTAGCAGTGGAGCTCCTCTTCTTGCACTCCAGCACTTCCAGCTTCTCCATGCTGTGGTGCGTAGCACATCGAAAGCAAAGACCAAGCACTGGCTGCACTTTAATGATTCACCTAGTTGTTTTTCAGGTTCAGTAACTGCCACATGCAACCAGAAAATTGTTTTTTGGTGCATTCTTGAACTCCATTCTCTCCTATTTTTCCTGTTCTTTGAGGATGTCACAGCACCAGCTGTAATCCGGCTTTGGATGGTGGCTAAAGCTCCCTGATTTGCTGTGTTTGCACTGGATTGCTCAGTTCATGCCCACCCTTCACAGTCAGGGGAGTATCTCTGCTGTGGGTGTGGACATGGATGCTTCCCAATCTCTGTGGCACAGCCTGAGACATGGACAGCCCATTCCACAGGGTCTGCTGCTCCCTGTCCCACACCGCACAGCATCTGCTGTCCTGATGGGGCAGTGAACAGGTGCAAAAGAAGGAACAGGGTTTTTAGGAAAATACTAGGTAAGGGCTGAGGGAAATTGACTGTAGGAGAGATTTATCCTGACTAAGAATGTAGAAAAGAGAATGGGACATTTTAATTCCTCTTGCAATCCTAATTCCCATGACTCTACTTCCAGCACAAATACCAAACCTCTCCTTTAGGGACGCTCTGAGGTTGTAAGAATGGCAACACCATTTGAACCTCACAATTTTTACAGCTCTCTGCCCTAATACATAGCAGCTTCTTTCCCTGCATCCCAAACAGGAAAGAACTCAGCAACTGTTGGTGATCTGGATCCACTGGGGGTGGGACCACACATGACACCAGGTCCCTGATGTGACCAGCGTGGAGGCTGCCTGTGGGCATCCTACCTGGCTCCTCCAGGATGCTCAGGTGCCTGCAGGGCCCTGAGAATGGGAAGGGCACAGGGAGGATGCCAGAGTGGCTCAGATCCCATCCCCATGGATAGGCAGAATCTCCACTTGGTGAGGCAGTCCCTTCCCTGCCGCATCTTTCCGATGGATGACACTGCACAACAAGCTAACCCCAACACCGCCCTGGAGAGGCCTTTGCTGCTGTAGAATTTACCTATGGCAAACTCGTCAAAGGTGAGAGTGGTGAAGTTCTTTCCCAGAGCGTTCGTGACTGTCAGAGTCACCTTGTACTTCACTGTCGAGAAGAGCTGGAGGTACCTGATGTGACACCTGTTTTTGGGAACGGCATCCTTCTCACAGACCATGTCTTTTGTGCCATGTCTGGAAAGCAGAGATGAGAAGTGTTACCTGTGGATGCACCCAAGCTGCTGGAGGAAGGAGACAGATTGTGCAGCTCTGCATCCCCTCTAACACAATGGTCCCCAGCCCTTGCTGCAGCCAAAGGGCTGTGTTCCTCCTGCCAGGGAATTGTGTGGGCCCTTGTGTATGAAGTTTTCTCCCAAGCCTACACAGAGGCTTCAGTGAACGTCCTCATCATGGCCCCAAGAAAAGAAAGCGACCCTACTGGGGGTGGATTTGGGTCTAGCCCTCCTATGAGAGGAACAAGGTCTCCCTTCTATGGTGACGCAAACCTCAGAAGATACTCCACAGCATCAGCCTGTATAAGGGCTGTGCCAGAACTTAGGCTCAGGGTAGGGAATGATGACATGCCATGGCCAGTTCTAGGTGAGAAACACTGCTGCTGCCCAACAACAACCACCTCACACCAGAAAAGAGCATGGATGCACCAAATGTGCCAAAAAAACAGTGGGCACAACATCCACTAAAGACAACTGGTGCAGAGAGGATGGTCTTGGGAAGCATGGAAAAGGGACGTGGGAGATGGGGACTTTCCTGGTCCCTCCTAGGAAAATTGAAAGGCATCCCAAACATCCATTCCCAAACATCCAGTTTGTATGTCCCCAGAAAGTCCTTCCCCATGCCCATTATTGGGGCACTGATACCACATGCTCAGCACAGGTCAGACCCACTGCCCCAGGACCTCATGGCACTACTTGAGACCTGCTCCAGGCTGTGGGGACTGAAACTCACCCCACTGCTCCCTTTTTTCCCAGACACTTACATGACAGAGATGTTGAAGGTGTTGGGGATGTAGGTAGGAGTGGGCAGGTGCCAGCTGCAGTAGAAACCCTTCGGATAGTTGTTGGACCGGCACATCAGCACTGGCTCCTTCGGGGGGGCTGCCAGGGAAAGAGAAAGGGTAATTACCTACTGAGGTAGGGTCATCACCAAGCCTGGCCTGTGTTCATCAGCTGCTGGAAGTATCTGGGGGTTTTTATCCCATGTCTTCTGCTTGCTTTGGGCTGGGCTGTGCAAAGCTCACCTTCTCCTCAGGCAGCTCACTGCTTCTTATGAGGGATGGAGTGACAGAGATGGTTTGCAGGTACCAGGGGAAATTGTCTTCAAGGCTGTGACAGAGATGTTGCTGATGAGGAGGAGGTGCTGCTCTCTTGACCCCATTAATCTACGCTGCTCACAGCTTTCTCTGCCACATCCCTGGGGAGTGATAAACTTATTGAGGGATGATCCTCCAAATGATCAGAGGTCACCCAAGGGAGGAAGCAGTACCACTGGCAAGATGAGGAGGAACAATGCGAAAGCAGCAGAGAAAATCCAGCTCTGCAAGACGACTAACAGTGTTAACGCTTTTGACATGGAGAAGAGCATCCCTGACTCTGCTGCACTGCCTCCAAAGAGACACAGAGGCAACAGGAGACAGGATGAGAGCATCCAGTGGGAGCAGCCTTCCTCTGGCCTCATAAGCTGATCCTAGAGGTTAGAAGCAGAAGAGGATTTTAAACCCAGTGAAGTGTTTGAAATGTTCACACTGTACTTGGCTTTCCTGGACACATGTGCGGTGCACACTGTTTTTTGCAGGAGCACAGCAAGAGTGGCAGGAAAACTCTGCAAAATGCTGAGGGACAGTGCATGTGAAGAATGAGATGTGATACCTTTTGGCAGATAAATTTTGCCCTTGTTGGTAAAAATCTTACCTAACCTGACACCAAAGTCAACTCTTCTTGGTACCCAGGCAATTGCATTGATTGTTAAAGAGCAGGACCCTGGTACAGTGCCTTACCATAAAATACACTCCCCAGGCTGGAAGTGCACCAGGATTCCCCTTGGAAAGGCTGTCTGATCCTGTGGTGCTCCCTCTTTCCCTTTGTTAGCCCTCATCCCCATCCATCCACTAGGAATATCCCAGGACACACTCTTCTCTCCAAGCAGAAACAAACCGAGCAGACCTGGCAGCCTCAGCACCTCCTCAGTCCCACAGCCCAGGTGTCACTGGCACGGCACACTCGGGGGCACAGCTTTCTCGGGGGATGGAACAGGCTCCAGCTACGACTGCAGTCTACAGAGTCTGCTATGGTCTACAGAGGGGAAACTGAGGCACAGGGGTGATGCACCCCCGGCGCCCCCGAGGCGGGACTTAGAGGGTGCAAGCAGCTGATAAGGGAGCCAAGTGCAGCGGAGTCAGGGAGCAGGGAGGAGAGGGAACGCAGGGGGCCGGCGGGAGGGAAGGCTGTGCCGCTCCGAATGTTCCTCCTAATGGCTATTTCAGCCTTCAGCCGACAGACGAAGGCCAGAGCCTGGTTAATGAGCCTCCCGGTTAAATTATTCAAGCAGACCCTCCACATCAAAACAGAATGGCTAATCGCAAAGCCAGAGACAAGGGCCTGATCTCTGCTATAGCCCCATCCTCTTCCTCCTCCCCACAGGCTCCTTAACCCTTTCCCTGCCTCCCCTGGGCGTGGCGGGAGCAAAGGCAGCGTTGCTCTTTGCAGGGTGCAATGAGGGGTCCGGGAGGTGTCCCGGAGGGGCTGAAGGGGTGCAAGGGGGTTCGGGGACAGCCTGTGGGTGCCGGGTGACCACGCGGTGGCACTGTGGACTAACAGCACCTGCCCGGCACCCGGCAAACCGGGATGGGGCTGGCAGCGCTGCTTGGGGATGCTGGGGACACTGGGGATGCTGGGGACACTGGGGATGCTGGAGACACTGGGGATGCTGGGGACACTGGGGATGCCACCGCAGGCGACTCGCCCACTTGCTGCTTGCGCTCAGCTGCTCTGCTCGTCGCCGGGAGTCGCCGGGAAGCCGGGCAGAAGCAGGCGGGGCTTTTTCGAGCATTCCTGGAGTCCTGCAGGGTCCAGCCCTACCAGCACGGCCCAAGAGGCTGCACTGCTATGCGCCACAATTAGTCCATCTGAGGATAATTTGTCTCCATTGTCTCCAGTATCACGCCGGATCCGGCTCTCTGTGATCTCTGCTGATTCCTCTGCTGAGGAGGCTGGGGCGGGCTCCCTCCTCCAGGTTCCTTTAGCTGGGAGGAGGAGGAGGGAGGGCTGCCCCTTCTGTACTCTGCTTCCATCCCCACTCCACAGCACCCCTTGAAAATGCCCCATTTCCACAGCACTGAATACTGTGAAAATCCTGCCCTCTGCTTCAAGGCTGGTCCCCAGGAGCAGCCCAAACCTTTTGCGTCCAGCATGCTCCACCTCTTGCCCTCTGGTGTCTTTTATCAAGACAGAGGTGGAAGGAGAGACTGGGGAAGGGAGACAAAATGATCCTCGCATCCCTGGCCTCCTTTTGCAGAGTTCAAGGACAGATGCAGCCGAAGGGAAGCTGCTGTAAGAAGCCTGTCTCACCCCAGCCTTTGCCCTCTCTCTGGACAGACACAAGCTGTCTCACACAGACACTCCTGCAGCCTGCATCTCTCCAGAGAGCCATCAGTCCCAGAGCCACGGGCATCCCGGGAGGGAGTTGTCAGGCAGCTACCCCACTTTCCACCTTGACAGGCAGAAAGTTCATGGCAGAGTGTGGGGCCAGTGGAAAGAGCCACAGGGGGCTGTGACCACGACACCACACGGGTTACACGGCTACCACTGCCAGGCACCACAAAGGAGAGGGCTGCAAGCCCCTTCTCAGTTGCCTTGCTGCATCAGGAGGGCTCTCTTTGCCATGGTCTCCTCTCCAAGCTGGTGGCAGGTTCCTTATCTCCCTGCGGAGAACATCCCCTTGTTCCTCTCCCCTCCTCTCCCAGGAAAGGCGCTCGCTGGCACAGCCCATGCTGCCCATCAAAGGCTCTTAAAGACAGCAAATAAAATTGCAGGCTCTAATCGATCCAGCACTCTGTAATGCTGTCTTTGGAGGTGGGCCAGCCCATCAGGCCAACAGAGAGCAAGAAAGGCAGTGGAGGAAAACAAAGCCATCAAGGGAGCAGCATTAAAGGATTTTTTTTGCCCTGAGGTTTTGGGCTTCTGGGTGGGGGGTGTCCTGCTCCAACCTTCTCCATCCTCCCTCAGACGATGTCCAGCTCTCAGCACCTGCCCCACACCACAAACAGCCCAAACAACACGTTGAATTACTTGGGCAGTCCTCCCTGGGCTCCTGCTCACAGCCTCCCTAATTCTGGCAAATATTTACATCCCTTGCCTCATGGAGCTGCTGAACTCTGTAAAAGCAGAGCTCTTTTCCTTTCACCACAAACAGCGCCTGCCCTCTCTAATCTGTCTATTAACCTCTTGCATGGCAGGGAGCCACTTCTCCCATGTGCTCTGCTGATGTCCTCTCTGAAAACCCAGCGTGTTTAATGCCTTGCTGTGGCAGCTTCCCAGAGGCTTGGGTTGCAACCAGCCTGGCTGCAAAAGCTCCGGGTGAGGTGAAGAAAGGCTCAGAGCTGAGGTCAGAGCTGAGCACATCCCATCTGGGCACATGGCTCACAAACTATGAGATGTTCCAGCAAAATCTAGGTCTGCCACAGCAGTGAAAGCTGGTGCCAGGGTCATCATCTCTGCAGATCCCTGAAAAGACCAGAGGCAGGGATGGAACTGGTTTTCCCACCACACAGTACTCCATGCTTTGCATCCATTTAACTCTGTCTTTCCAGCTTTTTGGAAATAGCTGTCACTTGACCAGCTTCAGCACTTCTGCTCAGCTGGGGACAGCACCACGAGTGGTCCTTGAGGATGAAACAGCTCTGGATACACCAGCACAGAAACAGATTTTTGTTTCCCTCCTCATCTCTAAAGCCCCGTTGTCCTCGTACCCTCAGTCCCACTGTGCAGGGGAAAAGTGTGACCAATCCATTTTAGAAACCACTAAAAATGATCTACAAGAGCTTTTCCTAGCTCTGCTAGGTCATGAGATAATGGACATTAAAATCATGACACTTTTATATATAGAAAAGTTATTTTAGGTCACTTTTAGAGGTTTCTGAAATGGATCAGTTATAATTTTCCTCTCCCGCTGAGGGCTGAATGTACTAAAGATGCCTCGCTCCACAGGTGGAAGGATACAAAAAATAGCGCCAATAAAAGTTTTAAGAGGCCTCTCAAACACTTCTGTAGGAGGTATTTTTTCTGGTGCACTCGGGGCACATTCAGGCACTGGGCTGATGGGGGATAATGAGCCCATAGTGTGCTTTTGGGGTCACCTGCATAACTCATCATCTCCATCTTGGGCCAGCAAAGACTCCAGGGTCCATGACAGTGGCGTGTGCTTGTGCTAGAGGTACAGCTGTGACACAGCCTGCCTGCAGATGGGCAGGACCCCCGTGCTGCCCACAACCAGTGCTGTTCTGCTGCCAAACTCCTGTTGTTTGCACCTCAAGGACCATGGCAGGACCAGATCATCACCCAAGGACTTTTTTCACACCACTTCTGGTGGGTATGTACCAATACAGAAAAAAAGCCACCCAACCAACCAAAAGCAAAGCTGCAGAAGCTTGGACAGCATAGCAGGAATCCACCTGAGCATGAGATGCCAGCACTGAGCATGTGGGCACAGGAGCAGCAAACGTTGCTAGTCCACACACGCATCTACACAGATGCTTTTGTTATGCACATGCTGGCTTGCCAGCACGATGTATTATTTATCTAACGCTGCTTTCCTAAAAGCCTGCTTGTGTACAGGAGGCTGGTAGGAAACAACAAAGAAAACAATGATGAATAAATCATATTTGTACTGCCAGGTGGATCAGGGGAGGATCTGTTTGCCATGCGCCACCTGCGCGGGAGTGCAGCATGGCTGTGGTCGCGGACGGTCCTGTCCATGGACCCAAATGTTTGGGTACAACTGTGTTTTGTTGCTGGTGAAAGGCAGGGAGTGAATTTGCTCTGTTTCCCCTTGACCATCTGTTCTTGGATAAGTGTGAGGATGAGAAGGGGTGTGGAGGACAGCAGGTGATTCTCCCCATGTTCTGGGAACATCATGTTCATAACCACCACTTCAGCAAGAAGGATAAAGCAGGTGTTTGGTTTTGATTTTTGATTTGTTGGTTTTATGTGTTTTGGGTTTTTTTTTTTTTTGTTTTTTTTTTTTTTTAGTTCATGCAGCAAAATTCGTTTGAGAGAGAATTAGAGAACCCAGGGGTTTGAGGGCACAGGATGAGATTGATTTGTTTTTCATTGACCTACTGGGTGACCTGGACAAGCAATGGAGACAAGGTCTATGTCTCTCCATTTCAGTCTAAGCCAGCCCAAGCTTAGCAAGTGGAAGTTTTCAGGGAGACATTCCTATCCCTTGAAATTAGACACTGAAGATATATCCCTCTGGAGTGTGAGGCATCCTAGCTGATCACCAGAGGTACACACATTCAGCCAGCATCTAGCCCAGCCCTCAGACCCAACACCACTGCACCTCCTTGACAGCTCCCAAAATGGGTCAGGGGCACCTGCGGCTGTAGCCAAAGACCCCTGACTCTGCTGCCACCTAAGAGCCATCTTCACAGCCTCAAAGAGCAAGAATTTATTCCCCAAGAAGGTGCTGGAGAAAAAGGTGGACTCAGCAACAGATAAATTTCTAAAAGGCCCTGTTTTACACTGATTGGTGCTCATAAACCAAGCTATGGATTTTCTCATTTCCGTTGCAGAAAATTCAGTGAGCATGGGAAGAGGCAATGCTGTAAATTTTTGGGGAAGGGGAGGGGAGGGGAGGGGAGGGGAGGGGAGGGGAGGGGAGGGGAGGGGAGGGGAGGGGAGGGGAGGGGAGGGGAGGGGAGGGGAGGGGAGGGGAGGGGAGGGGAGGGGAGGGGAGGGGAGGGGAGGGGAGGGGAGGGGAGGGGAGGGGAGGGGAGGGGAGGGAAGGGAAGGGAAGGGAAGGGAAGGGAAGGGAAGGGAAGGGAAGGGAAGGGAAGGGAAGGGAAGGGAAGGGAAGGGAAGGGAAGGGAAGGGAAGGGAAGGGAAGGGAAGGGAAGGGAAGGGAAGGGAAGGGAAGGGAAGGGAAGGGAAGAGAAGAGAAGAGAAGAGAAGAGAAGAGAAGAGAAGAGAAGAGAAGAGAAGAGAAGAGAAGAGAAGAGAAGAGAAGAGAAGAGAAGAGAAGAGAAGAGAAGAGAAGAGAAGAGAAGAGAAGAGAAGAGAAGAGAAGAGAAGAGAAGAGAAGAGAAGAGAAGAGAAGAGAAGAGAAGAGAAGAGAAGAGAAGAGAAGAGAAGAGAAGAGAAGAGAAGAGAAGAGAAGAGAAGAGAAGAGAAGAGAAGAGAAGAGAAGAGAAGAGAAGAGAAGAGAAGAGAAGAGAAGAGAAGAGAAGAGAAGAGAAGAGAAGAGAGAAAGCCCAGCATCCCACTTCGAGCCAAAGTGGCAGGGCAAGCTCCCAGTGTGATCACAGGCTCACTGGAGTTTGCTCCATCCTGCACTGCATGAAGCCATGCTGTTTCCAGCACAGCAGAGCTGCTCCTCAAACCTGACCACTCTCCAGCTTCCAGAAAATTATCAAGCAAACCTCACAGCCTTGATCTGTGAGAGTAAAGAGCAAGAGCAGAGGGGCACTGGCAACCCTGATATGGGGTGGGCTGGCTGTCTGGAATGGCAGCCTTTGCTGAAGGTGCTCCCCAAGGTGCAGGATGCTACAGGAAGCTGATTTAGGCAGAAGTCATCTGGCATCCCAAACCCCTGACAGACCCTCTTGTTCCCACTCCCTCTGGCAGCACTGGCAGCACTTGGCAGCGTTGTTGTCCCAGGGAAATGTCCATCCTGCTGTGAACAACAGCACCCCAAACACAGCTGTGCTCCTGGAGGTGACTTTATTCCTATGGGGCAGCATTCTAGGCCGGGTGCCTTAGGGCGTCATGCAGAGTGGGGATGCTGGACACCTCCACCCTTCATCTGGGACCACAGCACGGCAGAAAGTCCCTTCTGACCCTCCAGTCCTCCATCAGAAACCGAAGAGCAGCTTTCCTCTGAAACAATATTAAATATTGAACAAACGAACGCAAACCTGTTATCTGCGATAATTGTGAGTAAATAAAACATTTAACCAAACCAAATGCAGCTGTTTCCACTTGGAGCCGGCACAACAGCAGGGAAGCCAGCTCAGCTACTCTGCATCCTCGTTACGGCAGCTGATTATTGTTTTGTGTATAACAGTAGCACCGCCAGCCCTGGAGCGGGGCCGCGGTGCTCGGCGTGGTACCCCTGGGATGGGTACACCGGCAAGGTGGGATGCGGTAGCACAGCAGCGTGCTGGGCAGGGGAAGTTCTCTGCAGCGCTGGGGTTTGCTCTTCAGCCCAGGGAGTTCACGGCGAGGCCGGCTTTCCTCCCCCAACACCTCTGCGAGGGGATTTGCATGTAACATAAACCATTTCAGAGCCAGGTCACTGGTTCGCACATAGCCCCGGGCAGTAATGACCAAACCTCGTTACCGGCTGCTCTGGGATTGACTGTGCCGGGCCCCCGTCCAGCTCCTGGAGACCTGGAGAGAGGTCTCGGGTGAGGGAGTGTGCAGCAAACGAGGGAAAAGTGCCAGCAAACAGGGCCTTGGGAGGCTCCAGGGATGCAGAGCATATCCCTGCCTACAGCTCAGGGCTGGAGCATCCCAGGATGCCAGTGTGCCATGCCCAGACAGTGGGGAAGGGAGAGCGGGGGCTTGATGTGCTCACAGTTTTTTGTACATTCACGGGGCTTTTCACAGCTGGGATTTTGAGAGGAGAGCTTCATGCCCCTGCAGCTCCCACCCAAATGCTGGGCCTGTCTCTTCTGAAATGGCTGGGAAATGTGAAGGGCATGAATTACAGGACCTTCATATGGGTGGATTTTCCAGTCTCTGCCAAAATTATTTCTCCTTCCAAGGGACTATTTTCCTTGACATGGGGCTGGATGCACAGTGCCAAAGCAATGCAGGTGGGAGATACGTCCTTGTAACACATGGGTTCCCCAGCAACTGCTCCATGCCCCAAGGAGGTTGTGGTCAGTGCACATGGGAGCACATCACAGCCCTGGTTTCCAGGGAGAAGTAGATGCCCTCCTTGGTTCTCCTCTGTAAAAGGCCTGACCAGACCCCTGACAATCTCCTTCAGGAGCTCAGCTGGAAAAACCATAAGGAGGAAACATTCCTTGTGTGCTGAGAGGGAGGGCCGTGCCTTTCTTGTCTTGGTGGTGCAGGGGGAATACAGGGTGATCCCAAGGGTTCCTGGCATCCATCCCTGCACTGCATGCAGCAGAGAACTCAGCACCACCTTCTCCCTCTTTTTCCAGCTCCAGGCAGAAATTCCCTGCCCAACCTACACCATGCAATGCCCCTGCCCCCTCCATCACCTTATTTAACGGCTGCAAGAAAGCAATCCATCCTCTATTCAGATGGAGAAGACAGGGAAAATACCAGGTGTGATCAGACACAACTGGGACCATCAACAGCCATGTATCCTCGGCAAAGCTGTCCCACCAGAACTCCTGGAAGTTGTATATTTATCCAGGAGGAGCCTCTGGAGGGAAGCTATAAGCATTTTGTCATGCACTGAGCAATAAGCTAGCCACGAGTATTACCAGCTATCTCCCAGTGGGGGAGTGTGGGCTGCCTTTTAACAGGCAGCAGCTCTCCAAAAATGCCTCCTCTCTCTTCATCTCTCTTGACATGCAGTCTGGATATGTCCCTTTCTCTGCTCTTCTCTTCCCCAGTGAGGGAGGTACTTGCTGGCAGAGAGGTCTTTCATCCCATGGGGAATGGAGAGGAAGAAGTAAGAGGTTTCTGACTCTTTCTGCAGCAGAGAAGAATATTTTGGAGTTTCTCCTGTCTGAGCAGAAGGAGCTGACAGGGGTGGTTAGTAAGCAGCCATAACCCCTACCCACTTCCTCATCACACTTGCACTGGCTTTTGCATGAAAAGTTACTTTCCTTCAGCATTTATTGAAAATAAATTAAATGGAAAACCACCCTCTCCTTTCACCCACATGTTCTGCTAGGGAATATGCTAGCCTATTCTTCCATCCCCTCACCCCATGGTGCCCTTGAGCCTGTACTGACTGCTCTGCTTTGGATTCAGTCAGGACAGGGGGCTTAAAAGTGGGCATCTGTACCACATGGTGCACCAGATGTGTGCACAGGCAAAGGAGCCTTTTGCTTATCCTGTGTTTGGCCATCCTGACTGCATTGGGGCTGGTTCACGCAGACTCAGCATTCCCTGGTCAGTGACTCACATCCTTGGGGCTGCCCTTCTGCTCCACATGATCTCCTGGTGAGAAGCTACTCTGCTCCTGGGGCTGATCTGCAGCCTTTGCCTGTCACTCAGCTGCTGGGACCCTGCTGTGAGTGTGTGAGAGCCCTGTAATGCTGGTGGCTTTGCCCAGCTTCATGTCGTTGTTGCAGTCCTGCTGGGAAACCACCTGCTGGCACCTTGCAGAAGGAGCTGGGCCAGAGCCAAAGGAGGTGCTGGAGGTTGTAGAGAACTGACACAGGACCAGAAGGAGCTTCTCCCCATGCTGTTCCCACCCCAGATACGTGAGAGTCCTCCCAGCAGCAGTCAGCCTCCTTTGGTACATCCAGAGAAGCCACCTGACTCATCCCACCTGTGCTTCTGCATGATACACTCTGGAGAAATCACACACATGGTGGGGATAGAGCTGAGATGGACACCACAGGGGTGGCTCCAGTTTGTGGTGCTATTCTGGCTGCTCAGGGATGATGAGAGCACATTAATGACACGGCATTTGGGAAGATGCCTAATTTATCATACAAAATGGGGTCTCACACCAAGTCCTTAGCAGCTCACTCTCTGGCTTTGAGAAAATACCAGTCAGGCATGTCACCAACAGTAGGAGTGCTCCCAGCTCATGCCGAAATCCTCCCCTATGCTGTTGGTACCTTGAGGTAGAGGCAGGAAGAGCATCAGTCTCTGTATCTCACCCAAAATGTGTCCTTCAAGCAGATGAAAAACAGAAGAGTGTGACATTTCTGGAGGCTTTGGACTGCAATACCAGCTCAGCTAACAGCACTGCTCAATACCACTGCTCTCTTTACTAATGTCTGCTTTTTTATCCTCAGGCCTGAATCAGACTCTGGCCTCATTCTATTCTTAAGGCAATGGGGTCCTTGGGATGATGTAAGTCACACAGCTCCAGACTTCACTGCATTTGGAAGTAATAGCTGTGTCCTTAAGTCAGCTGGCTTCAAGGGAGCTCCCATTAACCAGCCCATCTGTAAAGAAACTGAGCTAAAAAAAGGCCCTTTGCTTTGTGAACATGATGCTCATCTTCCTCAAATCCTGGCTGGATGCTTCAATCCCCACAAGCAGCAGTGGGCAATCCCCAGGGGATGTTTGTGGCATGTGGGGCAGCTCCAACAGCTCAAGCAGCTTGGGGAGCCTCTTCCCACCCATGTGTGAGAGCCTAGCATTTGCAAAACAAAATGTGAGGCACAAACCAATTCAGTTACTCACAGAGACTGCTTCCACCTGCTCTAATCACCACCTTTGCAAGCTTGTTTTCATTCTGTTCCCTCCCTACTACCCCCAGCTTCACTCAGCAGCAAGCACCTCACTAAATTCCCCTAATCTCCCCTTTAGGTCATACAATATCTTTTAATTCTTAAATCAATTTTCCTCCGGACTCCCTGTAATTTATCGATGGCCTTTTAACAACGAAACCCCAGAAACAAACACACCTTCCCTGGGAGCATCAGCACCGGATCAGTGGCAAGAGCAGCATCGTTGCCAAGTCTGCCCTGACAGCGATAACCTGGATGCTCAGCACAGCTTCTCCTGCCTCATGGAGGACAGCAGCCTGCCACACATCCTCTGATTTGCTTACAACAAAGAAGAAATAAGAAACACATAAAGCACTTATTGTCATATAAAAATATTGTTATCAGTGCTTTAATTATTTCCTGCGGAATGGTGGGAGCCATTAGCACAGAGCTCCCCCAGGGTGGGCAACCTTCCTGCACAATCTGGGCACCACAGCAGGGAAGGAGCTGTGACCCAGAGGTTCACAAATGGTTTCTGGGCAGGATGAGGGGGCCAGGATGCTGGGATGGGGACCATACACAGGTGGTTGGGGCACTGCTGCTTTTTTTATGGAACACACCACACTGTTCATGCAGCAGCACTGCCCAGCACAGCAGGAGACGCTCGAGAGACCTGAGGCAGAGAGAGGAAGGCACTGTGCCCAGATACCCCACTGATGGTCTGGGACTGATTTCTGGCTGTCTTGGGGTCTCTGCAAGGGGTTCAGCATTGGATCAAGTAGTTTGGCAGGGAAGCCTAGGGCTGCTCTTTCTTCCCCTCCCTTTCTCACCCCCTCCAAGGTCAAACAGTCCTGGACTCTCAATAAACTGTCGCAGGGGCTCCAGAGGATTTTAGGAGGCATTTGCTAGGATTTCAGCAGACCTGAAGCGTGACTTCACAGGGATGGGGGGGAAATACCCTAGGGCTTTGGAGAGAAATGTTATTAGAGTCACTGAAGGATTTTGCTGTGCTCTCTGAAGCGTTACACAGAAAATTACAGGTGAAGAGCAAGCCCCATGGTCTGGACCTTGCCAGCAGCATAAGGATGCTGTGGTGTCTGGGCTCACATGAGTCCCACTTCCCTATCATAGATCAGGAGCACACTGCAAGTGCCTCCTGCAACAGGGACTCTCCTCTTGATGCACATAGATGCCTCACGATCCTTCTGAGATGAGGTGAGCAGCTGGGACAGGTCTGAGAGCCAGGGTTTGGCTGCAGATGAGAACAGCAGGAATGTGCTGGCAAAAACCTAAGAGGGTAGTGCACTATGGATTTACCCAGTCGTTTGCCATCCTCTACTGGAGCAGAAAAAAACACCTCTGACTGCATTAATGCCAATGCAGTTAGGTCTGTCCCATGGTGTATAAGTCACCAGCAGCACAAGAAGGAAGGCAACAGGCCTGGATTAAGCGGGGAAATGCCGTGATGCTGCCAAAAATTTGGTAATTTCCAGTGGTGACATGAGGTTGAACCTGGCCAGGATCCAGCATGGGAAGATTTGGGGTTTGTCTGGCACAGGGAGATGCTGGAGGCATAGCACTGTCCCAAGCCCAGAAAGTTGTTCACAGGCATTTCTGGAGAGCAGATCCCACAGCAGCTCCCACAGCTTTATGGCAGAGCAGCTCAACCATCGCCCAGCATAGTGAAACTCAAATGACTTTTGAGGTCATAACTCACACATGCATCTCAGTGGCTGTCTATGCTGCTTTCTGCACTAATGTGGGATGGAAAGGCAAGAACTGGGCCAGGACCCACAGGGCAGATGCACTGTCTTTGCTTCACTCCCATGCTGATGCTTTACTTGGACCCTTGAGGAAGTTCGTAGCTCGAAAGCAGCTGTTGCTATGAGCCAAATGGGCTGCAAATGTATTGGCATGTGTTGTGTCATCTGCAGTGGTTAATAGGATCCATTTTCCAGGGAAGGGGAAAAGGAAGAAGAGGACGGGAATGCTTAAATCAGCAAAACAAGCATTCACCGCCCCTTCCGAAGCACTACACCCAAGGCAATAGATTATTTATGGAAGTTTGGTCTGGAGCAATAACCTGCAAGGGCTTCTCACAACAATGCAGCTGGATTCAGATGTCAAACCAAAATCCTTAGCACTTAATACCTTCAAAGTCTGTACACACAATGGATGCGTTGCTGGCCCCAGTGGAGTTATTGTGGGATTTGTCTCTCATTTCACCACCAGCCCCGGTAACACACTAATTCCTGCTGCCCTGGAACTGGGCAGTGGGCCTCCCTTCCCAGTGGCACCTACACCATGGCTCAGCTCTGAAATCATGCAGGAGTTGCCTGCCCATATAGTAATTGCTGCAAGGCTTGGGAAAAGTGGTAGATAGGAGAAAAGCTTCCTGTGCTGCCTTACAATCACCCTACAGTCAGTCACCTTACAGGGAAATGGAGGCACAGAGCAGTCAAGGGAGAGCTACCAAGGATGGAGAGGCTGACTGAGGATGCCTATTAAATCCCTCAGCCCTGAGTGCAGTTCCCTGGTGAACCCCAGGTGCTCAGCCACCTCTGCAGGCATTTGAGCACTGCTGGGCCCAACACCCATGGGTGGATGAGCTGCCCAAGCCCCTGTCTCTTGCCTGGCCTCAGGCAAGGCTGGGAGATCCCTTCTCGCCTGCCTGGCTTCCCTGCAGCCCAAGCAGATGTTCTGGGTCCTGTGTCCCGAGACAGATCCCGGCTTGATTTATTACTGGACGTGACTTCTGGAGTTTGTCAAAGGCACCCGCTCCCCCTCCCCTGACTTTTCCCACACCCTTCCCATTTTGTTTTACGTTCACTTTGTGGTCTCCCCACCATAGCTTGCAATAAACAGAAACTCATTTCCAGTATAAACAACTGCACACTCTGCCCCAGCGAGCCGTACGACCCTGCCTTTCTCGCTCCCCACCCCCGTCTGCTTTTGGGTTCTGGGAAAACAGCCTCACAGCCTCTTTCTTCTGCTTTTTTTTTCATGTGCCCCCCCCCCCCCCCCAACCCCCCCAAGCCTCCTGGCCCTTTGCATTTTTTTTAAATTTTTTTTTTTTTTTTCTTTCTCAGATTTATAACGTGCCAGCCAGCGCTGGAGTGGTCTATCCCACTCCACATCACGTACATGCTATTAAAAGTAAAGCTACCAATAGATCTCGGTAAGGAAAACCACCTGAGCTCTGCCTGAGTTGAGGGTTTACAAGATGGGAATGTTGGCCCTGACATGGCCAAAAGCCTTTCAAGATGTGGGATGTCTTCAAAGCAGGATTTAGAAGACCAGAGTGAAGATGTGCAGGGCAGATCTTGCCCTCCCCAAGCCCTGAGTCTGGAGAGATGCCAACCTGACAGGAGCCAAGCCTGATGAGAAACTTTGCAGGAATGCCATGGAGAGCTGGATAGTCACTTCTCTGAAGGGTTGGACTGATGCTTTCAGTTGCCTTTATCTATATTTATGACCTGGAAAGGAACTGGTTGGGCCAATCAGTCTGTCTCCACTCTGTGCCTGATGGGGACGGACAGACACTTGGGGAAGGCAAACCGAATCTTTCTCTTATATGGGGTACACACCTGTCTGCAGCATTTTCACAGGACCATGGACTGTGCTGAGCTGGAAGGATCATCAATTCCTTTTCTTAGCTCTGCACAGGACAGCCCCAGGAATCCCACCATGGGCCTGGCAGCATTGCCCAAATGCTTCTTGAGCTCGGTCAGGTTTGGTGCTGTGACCAGTTCCCTGGGGAGCCTGTTCCAGTGCCAACCACCCTCTGGGTGAAGAACCTTTTCCTGTTATCCAGCCTAAATGTCTCCTGACTTCAGGCCTTTCCCTCAGGCCAGGACCACCAGTGGCCAGGAGTTAGTCATTTCATTCCAGGCAAAGAGCTGGTCAAAGCAGCAGTGGTTTAATTTTTGCTGGGAGATTAAGAAAAATGAGGAAATGAGGTGGGTTAGTGAAAATCTGAACCCAAGTGGTTTAGCTGGAGAGAATCCCAGCATTGTAAATTGGCCTCTTAAGAGTGCTGGAAATATCCTTATCCCTGTTGCAGATGCTGTCTGACACTGTGTTCATACTACCACTGGCTTGGACTCACTGACAGTAAGGCTTGTGCAGCCCCAGACAGCTGGATTTTGATTGTGCTGCATCTCCTTTAGTTTTTCCCCATGTGGGGTTTTCCATATAGAAATAAGCTCCTTGAGGGAGCGCAGAGGTGCTGCTGGAGGGCTGCAGCAATGCACTGGGAACTTCACATCTACAAGAAGGTTGCACTGATTTGGAAAAAAGCCCCACAGATGTAATTTACAGGGACATTAAACCTGAGTGACTGTCTCGGTGCAGAGTCTGAGTGCAAGCAGAGACTGTGGTACCACACAAAGCAATGGGGAGCTCCCAGCCACAGCTCCTGGCACCTGACTACTCCCAGCAGCCCTTCCAGTGCAGGTGAGTTTGCTCATTTTGCCTTGTCCTCAGAGAGAAGCTGATACTGGCCAGGTGTGTCACGCTCCCAGGACAGCCCAGTGGGCAGGATCAGGGCTGGATCCAGGCTGGGTGGGTGTCTCCATTCACTGACTGCAATGCATGAATGCTCTGGATTGATCCTTTCACACACTGCTCAATGCCAGAACCAGGCTGTGAGCTGGTCTGAGGGAAGCTGTGTCCTCCCAGAGGGAGGGGGCTGCTCCAGGTGGTTTTAATTCCCTTGAGCAGGAAGTGACAAGAGATCTGGTAATGCAGATCCACCCTGGTGCAGCCCGTGCTGTCTGTGCAGCAGGTCCAGCAGATGGTCTGCCTGTATTCGATGGGAGAGCTGAAGGGCATGGGAGGCTTCCTCTGCAAAACGCCCAGTTCTCATGGAAGCATGTTGATCAGGAGGAAAACCACTAAAAACTCCAGATACAAAAATCCTGGAGTGGAGAAACCCTTCTGTTAGGTGCCGAGACCTTCTCTATCCTGACAGCTTGGATGTTATCTTGCATCACATCTCCATTTGCTGACAGCACATCGTGGCACGGCTCCGTATCGTGATGGGGGCAGCTGGCGTTGCAGGTGGCTGTACCCTTGGCAGGAGAGTTACAGCCAGCTACAAGGAACTGCACGGGCCTGCGGGATTCCCTAACAACAAATCCATACCAATGGATTAGCTGTCTATGGAGAGGCTGGTAGCATTTTATCACCCCTTCACACCCCATTGATAAAAGCACTCCTGGTATGAAGGGTGGCCAAGAAACTGCTCTGCTCCTCTCCTCTCTCATGGACGAGCAGCTGAAGCTGTCCCCAGCTGACCTGAGACCCTTAGCCTTCGTGCTGTCCACCCAAACCGAGCATCCCCAGTGCAGTTAATCACTGCAGGAGACGGCAGAGGCTGCTGAAGCCCAGCACAGTTCACTGACCCTGGGGAGGAATGCAGCTGACTCACACCATGGGAATCTGACCTCCACGGGAGCTGTGCAACTGGCTGAGGTCATGGATATCCATGTCCTGGCACTACGGCTCCCAGCAGAGCTGCAAACAGTACGATGTGCCCTTGTGGGTCACGGTGGGTCCAGCCTCTCACCTCACTGCAGTGATGATCTTTACACATCCCAGTGTCTGCTGCACACCCTGGCGCAGTGCCTGCTTTCCTGTCCCTGCTCAGGAGCACAGGCAGCAGTCCTGGCTCTCTCCAGCATGATATTCCAGCTAGGAAATGCTCTGAGTGTGCCAGCACCGGAGCTCTGCTGCCTCTGATTCTCCTCCAAGTGACCCATAGGGTGCTGTTAGAGCTGCTGTTATGGTGATTTTTATTTAAATCAATATCTTCCGTGTTATCCCTGAAGCGCTCACTACTAATAACCTCTCATCCTCTCAGCATTCCTTCAGTGGCCATCAGCTTTGCTTTGCTCTGCACAGAGCTATGAGCCCTCACCACTTCTCTGCAGCTCCACCTCCACCTCCTGGGAGTGAGGCTGCTCCCACACGGGTGCAACTCAACCCCAGTAGCAGTCACAAATATCTATGGGACTCCCAGCTGATATTTAAGCTTCCAGTCATTGTGATGGGAGGAGAAAGCCCTGAAAAATTTCATTTCCAAAGATTTTTTTTCAAGTGCCAGCCCCATGTGGGATCTGATAAGGCAAATCCCAAACTGTTTGAATAGCAGGTTTCAGGTCCAGTATGTGGTTTTGGAATCCCAATAGTTATCATTACTATTCCTGGAGAGAGCAGGGATTTCTCTGTCTGGAGCTTCTCAGCACAGAGCATGGAAGAAGTCTGGGTCACTTGGTCACCTACACCAGCAAAAAGAGGAAGGAGAATGTGTCAGGGAATAACACAATCCTGCTAACTACACAGGGCACAAAGAAACACCCTGATTTACCAGCATCTCTGAATTACAATAAATCTTTACCTGTTTCATCTGAGCACACATATAGGTCCTTTTCTACCAAAGCTGAAAGTCATGGTGAATCTTCCCTGGGTACACGTGTGGCTCAGCCTAAGAACCACAGTGTGACAGTCCTGGGCTGGGGACCTGCCAGGGTGAGGCACAGTCCTGAGGTGAGCAGACGTGGATCCCCCATGGGCACATCCTGCAAAGCCAATCCTCACTGCCAGGCACTGTGCCAGGGGTGCTGCAGCCCCTCATGAGAAAGGCCCCCGAGGATAAAGTACCAGCCACCATCTCACTTCCTCTCTCTTTCCTGGCCACCCTTCCCCAAATCCCTCCCCAACAGCTTCCCCCAGGCTGCAAAAGCCAAAACCAACAGGGGGAAAAAGTGAGGCGTAAACCCATCATGGTGATGGCAGATTGGCATATTATGGATTTCCCACATCAAAATAATGGATCAAAATTCGTGCTGCCACCATGGCTCCAGAAGGGCACCGCTGCTCCTGCCCATGGTTTATGTTCGATGAAACTGAGTTAGTAGCGTTTTTATCTGTCAATTAGGAACCATGAAACAGTTATTAAATAGAGTCAGAGCCCTCCTTGCTGCTCTCCTGGGCAGTGCAGGAGACACGTAACAGCCTGTAATGAAGCATTAAGCAGCAGCAGTTTTGTTTCTGATAGGATTGGAAATGATAAGCCAGTGAGGCATGGCTGGATAGGGGGAGCAGGTCCCTGGCTCAGAGGACACATGGCAGCAGCTGCTATGGGGAAGTTCAAGACTGAAATTTCTGCCCCCTGCCCCAAATAAAATCTCTGTGGGACTGCCATCACACTGCATCTGCTTGATGGGGGAAAAACAAGGGCCTGAATTTAATTATCTGCTTTTCCTGGTGCAGCCCTGGATGATTTCCATGAAGGCAGGAGGGCCCTCAGCTGTGAACAGCAATGTTATCGCAGCCCCAAGGAGAAAAAGGGCTGGTTTAAACAAGTTTTAAGAGACAGGGACTGGGCTGTTCATGGAAGGGAGATAACACAGGCACAATCTATTTCTTAAAGTTGAGTCCTGGGAATGCTGTCACTGCCCTCCTTCTGCACATGTGGATGCTCTAATCAGGCAAGGTTAGGATGTCTACTTAATCTCAAGGACTCTGTGTCCAAGATTTGGCACAGGCAAGGCCAAATGCTGGGTAGAGGGATGGCAGTCCTGCACAGAGAAAGACACCCCAGGGATGAGAACCATGGAAAGGGGCAGATGTTCACAGCTCCAGTGTCAATGGACACATTTACCTGCGTCCTTCCCACCCTCGTGTCTCAGGGTTTGCTAAGCCCTTGCTCTGCACCCACACCAGCTCAGAACTGCATTTGCTCACCCACCCATGGCCATGGACCCATCCCCTCCCCAGCAGGGCCAGTTTGCACTAAGGAACCACCCAAATGGGTACAAAGCAAACTGTCCTACCAGCACCTTGCCCAGGGGACCACCACAGATCTGGCTATGCCAAGGGCTTTCAGACATCTGTGTCTGCTTTGCAGCCTGTTTGTTCACAACAGAAACAGGACAACAACAGGGCTTTTTTTTTTGCTTCTGGTGATTTTAAATGAAATGTTGCATTTTCAGGGCTTTTCCTTTTGGAGCTCCCTCTGATTTAATTAAAAACCTCATCAGACCAAAATAAAATGAGCAAAATCTTGAACACAAGTGCTTAACTCTCTAAAAATATACAACAAAAATTTTCATCTGGCTCTGACTTCCAGGGCATTTTTCCAAAGTTGCCAGTGAATCCCATTCATTTCTTCTTTCTGGGCAAACCACTTAGGAATCTGAAGATTAGCATCTCCCAGTGCAGTGAGGGCTCCTGCTAGCTCCTTCTCCAGCTGCCACCCTTCAGAGAGCAGGAGAGATGTAGACTGCAGTGTTAGGCTGATTCACTAAAAACCTACACCATTCACCCCTCTCTTCCCATGGACTTTTCAGTGTTTGCAAGACGTTAAGGGACTCCCAGACAGGTTGCACCATCACACCACTCTGTCCTGAGTCCTGCCATCACAGTATTCCCATGGCACAGTCGTCAGTGCCTGGCCTCCAGGCTAAGCCCTGTCCTCCCCTTCCAGCCATGAAGAATGAGGGGGAGACCTCACCCCAGCAGAAATCTGAGGTCTCCCTGCATGGAAAAATGTAGCTTAACAAATCACTCAGAGCTGAAAGGCAGGGATGGACGGGTGTCCTAGTTTAGGGGCTAGGGGGGAGCAAGCACAGTCTCTGAAAACAGACTCGGTGCTTCTTTTCCACTCACTTTTACTCTTAGATGAAATTTTAAGAATATAAAACCTGTGTCTGGGCTAGGTGGACAAATGGGGATACAATTTAACATCATATTCAGCCCAGGACAACAGGTTTCAGCAAGGCAGATGGGAATGCTGCCGATGGATAGGATGGTGTGAGGAGTGTGGAGGGCACAGCGATGGGCACGCTTCCCTAGGGAATGAGCCTCCTCACACATCCCCTGTCCTGCTGCAGGCCCATACCATGGGCATGTTGTACCAGCATGAGGCTCTCCTAACTTCACAGACACAGACTTGCTGGGTATTTTCTGCTGTCATGCCATCTCCAAGATCATCACCTCACCAGGATGAAGGAGATGCCCAGAATATGGCTGAAGCCTTTGTGCTGCCTCTCCAACCTGTATGCAGAATAAAAGCGGAGTAAAACTTGAAGCGGCAGGAGAAGCAACAGCTGCTGTAAAAGCAAAGGAACCCAGGAGACAGGAAAGGAACAGACCTGTGTCTGCACACACCAGGCCTTCTGAACTGCAAGCTGGTTCCTTGAGACAATGCTACCTCAGTCCCTTACCATCTGTTGGGATGGACTGGTGCCCAGAGCATGATTTCCATCTCTGCACCACAGCAGGATGCTCAGGGCTGCAGGCAACAGGGGAGACCAATATCATCACTCAGGCTGAAGTTCATCGTGCTGGGAGTGGTGTGCAAGTCCCTGGAGTGGTTCAGTACCACTGGAGCTGTCACACGCAGCTGGGCTGAGTTGCAGAAAAGAAGATGCAGCAGGGACAAGAGAAATAGGAATCCCTGCGTGTTCTGATATGGATGGTAGATAGAAGAGAGGTTTTCAGCTCTTGACCGTGGAAGGTGGCTGGTATGGAAGGCCACTGTGGGTTGCTGAAGAGAGGCAATCTGTATCCAGTGTGTCAATGTCAGGACAGGGATAACGAGCAACCCAAGTGGTTCTCCCTACACTATTCCAAAGAGGATGCAAAATTAGGGCCAAAGGCTGCCTGGGGTCCTTACAAAACACCTATCACTCTCATCTGGCTGGGAACCTTGGACTTTGCAGCCCTGCAGCAGTAGGGTGTTTCCCCCACTGCACCTCTTCAGAACAGAAATGAAGGCCCTGAGGAGCTCCTCAGAGATCAGTATTTGCTTTTGGAAAGCAGCCAAGTGGCTAAACCAGGCTGGAGCCAACTGCTGGTGCCACAGAGCTGATCAGCCAAGAGACAAACCTGGAGCGGTGATAGGGGCAGGAAGACCTGTGGGTGCTCTCTACAGCAGTGGTGACAGGGCTCTGAAATGCCTCTATCCTAGTGTGAGCATCCTCCTGCTGTCCCTGCCTGCTTTGCACCCAGAAGGGATTCTGGGACTGAAGAGAGGAAAGGTCCCTGCACCTCCCTGGCTTCCCTGAAATTTGCCCTAGAACAAATTCTCAGGGATTAGCACCAGCCACATCCTGGTGAGAACAATATTAAGGGATTATGAGATTAGAAATACCATTTATGCCTAGAGGAATAACTCTAATTCTTATCTGATTGTCTACAGATGTCAGCAATCAAAGCGCCCCTTTCATGCAAAGCAGGGAGCACTGTCGGGGTGGTAGGTGAACACGACTTGGCCCCCTCCTAGCACGAGCCAGAGCCAGCTCCTCCTGCTGGTACGTGCCCCGGATTGTGCTTGGCAGCAGCTACTGCCGTGTTAGTTCCTTGGTGGGGAAAAACTGCAGGAGCCCTGTCTGGGGCTGCATCCCCCTCCTCTCGTGTGTCTGCTGGGCTGCCCACCTGATGTGCCCATCCGCTGTGCCTGATGCCTGCAGGGTGCTGGTGGAGAGCCTGGGGGAGTTGGTGCTGCCTTCCCCACAAGCAACACCACCCTGAAACTCCAGTTGCAAGTTACAGCCCTTTTGCTACCCTGGGCCACCAGTTCCTCCTGCCCTGGGTAGTGTGAGCGCTGTGATGGGCAGGGTGCACGGCCCCTGTGACTGATGCAAGGTTTTCCTGCTCCCAGAGGGGTCAGACAGCTTGAAAAAGTGACAAACTAACCAGGTCTGACACCAAACTTGTGTGCTGCTCTGCTGTACTCTCAGGGTCTGCCTTACACCCAGTTGGAGAGGCTGGGATTGCTGGGGCTGGAGCGTCACTGGCTTTGTGGCACTGCTGCTCCTGGGCTGGCCAAGCACTTTGTGCCAGCTCGACTGGGGAGGCAGCTCATAATGGGGTGGCCTGGGAGGCTCTGCCTGGCCATTAAGGAAGGTAAGTGCTTCTGAGCATGCTGTGCCAAGCTCCTGTCTGCATGCTGGAGGCAGAGTTTGTGCTGTTTGATGGCACATTATCTCCATTCTGCTCCTCATCAAAAGCTCTCTGTCAATCCCTCCCTTGAAGGAGGGCTGTGAGAGCTTTCTGTCCTTCATGCTAATGCTTACATGAGTATCTCCATCCTATCTCTCTTCTTCCTTTCCTTTCTCAGGCCTGAGCCATCTTGTCCCGTTTTGTCCCATTGTCTTTTTCTGCCTTGCCCTGTGCCTTGCAGACACCCCAGCACTGAGGCAACATTTGTGTCCTCCCAGCCAGGAGCAGGGCACACAAAAAGCCAAGACATTATGAAGCTGGGATGGAGCAGGGTGAGGACCATACTAAGTGGGGACATGCAGCATCCTCCAAACACCCCACATCCTCCTGTTCTGCAGGTTTTTCCTCACAGCCCTGATCTGCACCACCAAACACCTGAGACACACTATCTGATGAAAGAAACAGCAACCGCGAAGCTAAATCTGCAAGACAGGGATATGCACCTTCCTTAAGTCACTGACTTGAAGGCCATGGGAGAAAATTAGTTCATCTCACATGACCTCCTAGGTTGCACAGGCCATTACATCCCTCCATTACCCCTCTATTGAGCCCAATAACTTGTGTTTGACAGAACCATCTTTCAGCAAGGCAGCCAGCCTTGCTCTGCAGATAACAAGCGACAGAGAGCCGACACGGCTTTTGGCAGTTTGCTCTAATGCTTAATCATTTTTTTCTATTAAAAATATGAGCCTCATTTCTAATTCAAATGTGGTTGTGGCTCAGCTTCCAGTTATTGGCTCTAGTTATGCCTTTGCTTGCTGGTTTAGTACCCAGTATCTTCTCTGCTTGGAGGTAATTACCAAAAGGAGTCAAGGCATCTTTCCAGCTTCCCTTGAATTCACTGAACAGACTATTTTAAGTCTTTCTCCTTTTGGCAGCTCCCCCTGCACCCTTCACATCCTTCTTTACTCCCATTTTCCCAGGGTCCTTCTCAAATCACTTCTTTGATAACATCACGGGAACTAAGCAATGATCTAATACTGTCTTTGTTTGTACATATGCAGCAGTTGGCAGAGCTGGCTCACTCTTGGATCCAAGAGTCCCCTTTTTGGCCAGCCTGTCCCAACACAAACTCACAGTTTGGGGCACCTCCGTCCTGGCACCCTCCTGCAGGAGCTGTCTTCTGTGCTCTCTGCCATTTTGATTTTTTTGGTCATAATTAAGCCCTGGAGGTGTGTGGCAGCACAGACCTCATACTGCCACTGTTACTGGGAAGCTGCTCTGCTCACTCCGAGTGGGAATCAGCCCTGAGTTTTGCTGAGAGCCAGGGAAGTGGGAGAAGGGAATGCTGCAAAAAGATGCCTGTAATGACTGTGTCTCACAGCAGCTCTGTGAGCTTTTTAATGCCCATGAAAAACCCCACTGCTCTTTTCCACTTCTGGACAAAACCCTCCATGGGCCAACACAGCAGTCCTGACACCACCATGGCAAAAATCAAATTCATGAACACTGCTTTGGCAGCTAAAAATTTGAGTGGTGCTTCCCCTCCTGAGCCTTTGGAGGTGATGGGAGCACTCTTGGTGTGGTTATGCTGCTCCAGCAAAGCAAGTGTGGTTTGCAAAGCTCATGTATCACCACTGACATTAGCAGCAAGGAACAGCCTGGTGCTTTTGGACAGAGCAACCTAGCAGCATAATCACACCTGCTTTGCATTGTTGTGAACAGCAAGGGTGCCCCAGGTCCTCCCTCCATGCTCCTTGCTCTGGGTATGGAAGGGTTTCTGAATTTGGACCTCATCTGGCCACTTAAGTCCAATGCTTCAGGTCAGCTGGAGATACAGAAATTCCCTCTCCCTAGAATTCATGACTCTGTGAGCAGAAGAAGCAGAAGCAAACCCACATGCTGGCCAGGAGAGGAGGAGGAATGGGAGGAAGGGCTGGATGATGAAGGCTGTGGCGGAAAGGAGAGGTTGCCCATGGGTGACACGTCCAGGACAGCTGCCTGGGAGCTGTCCCACTCCATGGTGTAATACAGAAACATGCAGATCTGTGTGGTCAGAGGTCCCTGGGCTGGGCTGGAGTGGGTGGGTGTGGGTACGAGGTGGGAGTCCTGGCATTGGGGATGTCCAAACCAACACACCCCATTTGGGAAGCCTTGTAGGGTGAGGATGGCACAGAATCATCACACAGGTTTTTAAGCCAAATTCTGTGGCTTTAGAAAGTTCCTTCCCAGTCTGCGTCTTAACTTCCCCTTCTGCATTTTCATTTAGATGCTGACATACCTGTTTACCACCAAGGTGTGGGAGGAATGAGAGGTGGCACAGGCTGCCCTGTGTCCCCAGTGCAGCACTGGAGTCCTTTCCCTGTGTTTCAGTGAGGGCAAAAGACAAAGAGGAGGAAGAAGCTGGTGAGGCCAAACAGCCTTTTCAGAGGGCAGCTGCACTTGGCCAGCAACTCAGGGAAGTCAGGCACAGAGGGAAGGGGAAGCAGCTTGAGTCCATATGGCAAGAGCAGGGATGAACTCTGCACTGGAGGGCTGAGCAATTACTTCCCAAAAAAAGTGAATGGCACCACATCAACTGCAAAGACATAAAAAGATGGCAAGTTCTAGCTCCACCATACAAACAAAATATTTCACACACCCCTAGCTCCAGCTGGGAGCAGGCACTGGTCACACAGCATCCAGAAAGCAGCCAAAAGGCAGAGAGTTGCTTGCAACCCTCTCATTTCCTCCCTGACCAGGAAGACACAATGCATCCATGACATGTGACAAACAATGCCATGCAAGGCTGCTCCTCATGGAACGTGAAGAGTTGGGGTGTGTTCAGCACAAAGCTACTCAAGCTGTCCAGCTGTGGGGAGGAAAAACATCCAGGGTTGGAAATGCTCAAGACAAGACAGCCCAACATGAGTGAAAATGCAGCACCAAGGTCTGAACAACAGCTCCAAACCTCCTCATGGTTTCCTGGCATGGACCCATTGAGTGATGTCCTGTCCTCCAGAGCTGAACCTCCAGAGATCCACCTCTTCATCCTACACATCCAAACTCAGCCACACAGGACATTGAGTTTCCCTGTGAACCTGAATCTGGTCCAGTCATTTTTTTGTGATCCCTCTGTCCTTCACATCTGCCACTTGGGGCAAACTGCAGCGCTGGAGAGCCACTGCTGGTCTGTGCTGACAGTAGGTTCTGTGTACACACTGCTGGGCTCTGCTCCTCATGTCCCCAGAGCGAGAACAGATTTCCCCATGCTGCTTGGCACATCAGCTAGTCATTGCTCACTTGCTTTTGACAAACACCCCCCTTCCTCCCCAGCATCATCAGCAGCCAGGCTGCCCAGGATGGTACCCTGTGAGTGGTGCAGAGAGGGGCACACAGCCTGACAATAGCCGTGCTCAGCAGGCTCTGCATGGCTCCTGTCAGCACAGAGGAGATCATCCTGAAGAGAAAACAAGCAGCCATCACCCTAAGGATGATATCATAAACCATTTTAATAAGGCATTTTTTCCCCCTCCCCACCATCCTAACTCATGCGAACGCTGCCTTGTTCAGTTGGCAGCAAATGATAAAGACCCCCAGGGAGCACAGGATGGGGAGAAAAGGGACATCTGTTTAGAGCATTTCTACAGTATGGCTCTCCCAGGCTATTTCTATCTCTTCTTGTCAAAATTTATCAACTGCGTAATTGTTTAAACAGCATTAAAGTGCTTGGAGCAAGAGCAACTGGAAACTGTCCTGCAGTTGCCTCTGGTACTGATGCTGACAGCTCAGGAAGGGACTGGGGAGGAAAGGGATCCACTGGGCATGGGAACCCTCTGACTCCTTTTCTGGGGGTAGACACCACCCTGTCCTGCTAACAGGAGGAAAATAATCTCACTTTATCCTGGTGTTCTTCCCTGCTTTCCAGACCCAAAGCTCTGCTCCTTCTCCTCTGTTCCCTGTCCTGACCTGCTCTCAGCACACATTTATTCTGCTAAATTATTTACAGCAGACGCAGCGGCTCGGGAAACCACAGCTAATGACAATGTCTTTCACGCTGAAGTACCCTGGACCTTGCCCTGACCCTGCCAAGCCCTTGGCTGGCACCTCACTGAGCACCTGGGCCCCACTGTTGTTCCCAGCCACTACCAGAAGTTTCAGAGAGAGATGGAAGAGCTTTGGATACTGGGAGGAGATGAGAACTTGCTGCTGCCTGCCATCTCCTCACCTTCAGACAGAAGGGATGTGGCCACAGAGGATCTCCACTGTGGCGTCTTCCCATTCCTGGTGACCAATACCTGGCCTGGGTACCTGCAAATATGGGCACATGTGAGCAGTGGCAGGCAAGAGTTATACCCTGTGCTGGTGACATTGGTGGGGTTTCTTCTTTCAGCACCTTCTGGGAAGCAAACAGTGATCTTATTTAAGTACCACAGCCCTTTGGAGCTGTGGTGGAAAAAGGAAAGCAGCATTTACATGTGGAGCATCAACTCCTCTGCTCCTTGCCCCATAGCTGCAGTGATAGAAGGTGGCTGTATCCCAGCCTGTTCCTCCCCTCCCAGGACCCTGGAAGCTGGGGACACATTGCTGGTGGGCAGCAGGAAGTTTGCACCAAATATTTTGACAAGGGGCACTTAGGAGTAGCTCAGAAAAAATCCTTCCTGGAGTAGAGGCCAGTACAAACAGAGAACCAGTGTATGTCCCCTCCAGTCCCCAGAGCAGTCACGGTCCCCACTCATGGCCACCATCCCCCAGATAAGGAGGAGGGTTTGTCTTCTCAGCCCTAGGCATCCCTAATTCCTGGAACTGCAGAGCAAGAGCTGTGGGAAGCTGTTTAGACTGGACTTGGAATTCTTTAATTACAGAGATGTTTTTGTCATGTTAGGCAGGATAAACAAATCTCATGAGAGCAGAAGGAGGCTGTGATGCCATTCACTCAGGACATGGGACATTGGTACTGCATGCAGCATTTGGTATTTTGCTAGGCAAGACTAGGGAGTGTTTTCCAGGAAGCTGTCAAGCCCCAAAGTCCTTTTTCCTTTTCTCATCCAGCCCACCAGCTGGAGCCAGGCTCCCTCTCAGTCCGATCCCATGATCTTATTCCCAGCTCAGCTGCAGGAGAGGATGCACAGGGAGCCTCTGGGCTCATTTCACATGGAGATCCAAAGTTCAGGATCCCACATTCGCTGTGAGGATTCTTGCATCTTAAGCAGCCTCTCTCTGATAGACTCTATCCTTGGCTCTGGCTCATTGCTGGCAACCCTGGAACTCTGCCACTGAAGGAAGATGGGAAGGGAATGACCACCTTCTCCCCTTCTCAGAGCCTTCAGGCTGCATGATGCTCCTGCCATGACTCCAGTGGAGCCATGGGCTCTCCACAGCACCCAACACAGCATGAGCTCATCGGTCACTGGGTCAAGTGTGGGGCCACAACCCTTCAGGTACCAGTGGGGACAGGACATGGGAATGGGATGCACTGCATGCACTGGCCACCTCCTGGGCCTGCTCTTCCCTCAGATGGCATTGGCAAAGCCAGGACAGAGCTGCTGGTGCTGTTGTCCCAAGCTGTGGCTACTCATAAATGCCCCATGATGCTCCGCTGGCCCCACCACCACGCGCTCCGTGCTGTCCCCAACTCCCCCGCAGGAAGGGGGGAGCCGTAAGGATGGAGAGGGAATATTTTTATTGTTTCTGACACCGGCTGCCCCAGATTATCATGTTTTACATAGCGAGCCAAGGAAGCATCACTCTGCTATGCTGCAGCTGGGCTGGCTGCCCAGCCCAGCGAGGGGAAGGAGGAGAGGAGCAGCGGGGCACGGGTGTGAGCGTACGAGTGTACGAGTGTGTGCACGCGTGGGCCACGGGGCACGGCTTCATTCAGCCCTTCCTGCTGCGGCATGCAGCCTGCAGCCCTCTGAACAGGGCGCAAAGGTCGCCTGCTGCCCACAAACGTGTTTGTTTTTCTAGTCCGGCTCCTAATTCGATTAGGACTAATTGCATCTGGGAGTGTGGTGGGGTTTTTGGGTGGGTTTTTTTTGGCTTTCTCCTTAAAGAGCCGGGATAGTAATTTGCATACTGTTACCCAGTACTCCTTTCCAGCTCTCAGCCGGGCCGAGACCCAAAATCTGGTCTCAGGCAGCACAGTTCATCCACTGAATTTTCCTAGCCATGCACGAACAGCACAATGCAGGAAGGCAGCGACTGGAGAGCCTGCATGCCTTGTGAAATAAAGCTGAATTTCAGTGAACGATGCATACATGCAGGCTTGTTGACACTCCTCTTCTGTGGCTCTCAGGAATCAGGGAGTGATGCCTGCTGTGCATCACCCCGGGACTACTGGACCTACCCAGACCCCAGTGCTTCAGGCACACAGGGGGAAAAAACCCTCCACAGAAATTAACCCAACAGCTCTAGGGTGCTTCTTCTGATTCTGGAATATCAGCAGTCATTTAAATTAATTAGTCCCACCCTTGCTGTAGATTTGGTCCATATTAATGTAGTCCTCAAGCACTGCTTGGGCACAGCCTTGGGGTTGCCCTTGTGTAGAACTATCCCCAAGGGGCAGGAGCCCATTGGGAGGGCGAGACGGATGAATCGAAGGGCTGGGTGCTGTTCCCTGCCAGCTGGCCCTGGTGCCAGGGAATGGTTGCAGTCATGTTTAACTTGTTGCTCCTGAAATAGCCTAAGTTTACATCACCACGGGAAAGGATTGGAAGAGTTCAAAGGGGAAAAAAATCCATCAAAAGGGCTTTTTTTAAATAATAAAAAAAAAAGATCTGCATCACAGATCGCTGGACATGAGCAAGGAACTATCTGCACACACTGACCCAGAGCCTGTGCTTCTCCATCAGCATCCAGGCAGGAGCACCAGCCTGACTAGAGGCACCGTGATTTGAGTGCCCACATCTTCACCACTGGCTGCCAGAGACAGACAAACTTCTGTTCTCCCAATCTGGCATGCCACCAGTGCCCTTCTGCAGTTTTTTCCACCCACCCAAGCCATGGAATTAGGCAGGCACACACCAAACCCTGGCACTGTTTTTCTCTACTGTTTAGCCAGTGCCCATCATGGGATGCTGACACCTGCTCTGGTGGAGCCAGAGGTGCATGTCTTATGTGGAGAGCTCATTATCTTCTTGTTTTGCTTCTTTATGTTGGATAGGTGAAGTAGGAAAAATGTTTTAAAAACAAAAAATAGATGCAAACTTGCAGTACAACCCTCTGGTTGCAGATGGAGCCCAGCTGGGAGGAAAAAGACTTTTAAGGCCGAGAAAAGAGAGGCTCTGATTATTTATTAGTGACCGATGTTTGATTGCTTGCTAATCAGTCCAGAGAACACTCAGGCTCTCCTGGCCTCTTCGCTCACATGTGGTTCCTGTTGCTTTGCCCCTTTCCCCCTCCCTCTCTCTGGTTTTGCTTTGTTTGTTTTTCTGTTAATTTGGTTGTTTTTTCCATGTCATTTTCCGTCAAACCGCATGTTTTTTCCTCTTTCTCTCGCCAGCCACTGCAGTGACAGACATGGAGGAAGCAGGGCAGCCTGGGACTGCTTGTACGCTGCCAGTCCCTTTCCCACATCCATGGCCTGAGAGGCAGCAATGCCCATGGGGCAGCGCTGGGGCTGGCACCAGGCTACAAGACCCCAGGCCACACTGCAACACAGAAGACAACTCCACTGCCTGCATCCTGATCTGTGCCCCTGCTGCTGGAGGGGATTCTGCTGCACTTCCCATCCCTGCTTGCACTCCATCCTGTCAGGCAGCAGCCTTTTCTTGGGCAGCAGGCTGAATGATGAGGGTCAGATACATGTCCACCAGGGCTTGGGCATCCCCAAAGCAAGACAGAAGGGCAAAGGGGAAGAGGTGCAGGGTTGGGATGGAGATAAGCAGGTTAGACAGGGATGGAGGGATGGCAGCTGAAGGAGGATGCCTGCCCTGGCTGCCTCCCTCTCGCCCTCCCTTCTTTGCACACAAGGCCTCCCCACTCTCATGCGCACTCTCCAGCTTCTGGCAGCCTTTCCGATGTGCGTTTCCACTCCTCTCTGGCCCATTAGCAGTATTTTTATAACATTCTGTAACGCACAGAGCCGTGTGCCAAACCTCAAGAGTGCATTATTTCCCAACGTCTTTGTTATATCCACCCCCGGGCCCTCCGGCTGCGCCTTTCCAAATGCTTGTGGGGGCAGCCAGGAGCCCGGCACCACGCTCCTGTTACCCAGAGCCTTGCACTCCCTCCTGCCCTGCTCCTGGTTCTCAGCCCTGGGCTCAGGCCAAAGATGCCTGGTGTGTAAAAAGACCTGGACTCACCTCCTGCTTCTGGCCACACATGGGCATCTGCTGCTGTCAGGCTGCAGGGCAGGTGATCACTAAAGATAAATACCCAGTTGTTCTCCTGTGCTTCAGCTCATGCTTGGCTGCCTGAAGAAAGGGGCAGACAAACAAGTCACTGCTCAAAGTGCCCTGGAAGAGGTTTCCCCTGGAGAAGTGCCAGCTTCCCCCAGGCCAGCTTGTGCTGAAGAGGATTCATGTCTTGTAGGTGGCTGATCTGGGACCTTCAGCAATAGACAAGCCTGTGGGTCCCTCCTTCTTGCCAACTCTGAATGCACACTGTCCCACTACACGTGCACCAGTGTTCCCATTTCTGCAGTGAGTGAGACAGCCCAGCTTCCCCCAGCCTCTGCAGGGTGCTGCTGGGCTCCCAGCCACATCCCCCATGATGTGGACTTGGGTGTCAAAGCCATCTCAGGGACCAGATGAACTACTTGTGCCTTCCCTCCTGCCTGCTGAAACACATCGATGAGATACCTTCACACACTTGCGCTGCAACATTATGTACCATGCTGGTCCCTTCAGCATGAAATCCCCACCCCAGTTATCATATATATATATATATATATATATACACATATATATCTATAATATATAATATAAATATTGTCCCTCCTCAGCCACTGACATATCCAACCAAAGCCACCTGGTCATTGTCCAGAGCCATTACAGATAACACCACAGAGAGTGGCCCAAATGCAGTCCCAACATGGTGCTGAAGCTTCCCCATCCCTTCCAGGAGCTCCCCCTTTCAGCACAATCTGATCCCCTGTAGTTATTTCCTAAGCTGTGTTCCAATTCTCATACTAATCCACATTTTCTCTGGTTTAACTCATAATTTCCCATGTGGCATCATAGCAAATACTTCACTGAAGTCAAGACAGATTACACTGACCACATTTCTGGGCTTAGAAAACTGGTTCCCTTATCAAAGAGAGCTATCAGGTTAATCTGCTGTGATATATCCCTGGCAAGTCCCCCTTGTATTTTTTTCCTATTTTCCATTTGTCTCCACGTCTTTAATTGCTCCCTCTTCCAAGTGCACCATGCGGCCCCGCTGTGCTGTGGGGTCAGGCTGTCTGATGAAGACTTTTCCTGCGCTCAGGCTCACGTTGACTGGGTACCACCACTGACCTCTCAGCTGCTAATGAGCCTTGCTAATGAACAGATGTCCTCACATGGGGATGAGGTGCTCCCCAAGCCTTCAGTGCATTGCTGTCTTTGAAGGTGCCTCCACAACAGAGGATCACCTCCAAGTTTTATGCTCCCTCTTCTCCCTTAGCCTGTGCTGCCCTTGCTCTCAGCATCGCTGCTCAGACCCGGCGGGGTGCATTTGGTATCATCGTCTGCTGAGCTTACTTTTACCCTCCCCTGAAACCTGTCTGCAGAACCAACTCTGCTCTTCTCTCCTCGTTTGCTCTGTATTTATATGGCTAACCCCCCTTCTCATTTCCTCTGCAAGGTCTTGCTCAGCTTGACTCCTGGCAGGTCTCCCTTTATCCCTGTGCTCGCTGACCCCCACGACAGAGCTTGCTTTGCTAATTGACACCCTTTCCCGGTCCTTGACCCTTCTCTGCTCCTTCTGCATATCCTTCCTGTGGTGCTGTATGCTCAGGAGCACCCCTGCCTTGCCTGGGGAGCACATTCCAGGTACCATCATTTATTTAATGAGATCCCCAGCACTTCCCCACGTGCAGCCCCAGCCCCTCACTCTCACTGCAGTCATCTTTCTCGTTGCCCCAGTAAAAGAGAAAAATGCAGGCATTTTTTCATTTTCAAATGAAAACAGGGCCTGTTTTCATTTAATTTCTCATGCAACTGAAATGAAACAAGTCCAAGAGCCCTCAAATCCCTGGTTTGGACTCCCAATGCACTGAGCTGCAGCAGTGATGTTACCACAGGGCCATGCTGCAAGCCTCCCACAAGCCACCCATCTCCATCTACATGCCCAAGCCCATCTCAATTCCCTACTGGGATGCTCCCAAATCTATTCCTTTGCATGAGTCCTCACACCTCCAGGGAATCAATCATTCCCATCAGAGCCAGGACACTTAGGGTGGGGATGGGAGGCAGGGGCTGGGGGTGCAGTGCTGGGAAAAGAAACCTCACAGAGAACATTAAATTAAAATCCAGCCAGTTAAATTAATTACCACTGAAAGCATCTCACCTGATTAGTTCTTTGCACAGTTGTGTTAACACCGCCTGACACTTGTTTATTTATTTGTCACCCTCTCTCTGGGGGCTGGTGGCCCCAGCAGTGTCCAACTGGGCTTCTCAGTTGCCCAGTGCTCAGGGGGCTGTGAGTCTCCAGCAAATGAGAACACACAGTAATACAGAACAGCAGGATTTGGCCTCTAGCACCAAGCAATTCCCATGGGTCCCTGAGCCGACTGACAGGGATTACTATTAGCGAGGTGCTTAGGAGATGGAAGAGCCATTGCAAAATCACAGTGATGCCACAGGTGCAGAGGAGGTTGTTGGAGGCTGTGGACCTCTCCCCACTCCCCTTGTTTCCTGCAGACCTGGGCTGCTGCCCTCTGTGCACTGGCACAGACTGGAACCTCTCCCTAGAAGGGATCTGCTGAGCACATGCTCAAGCAGAGGAGCTGCACAACCTCCTTGTGTTGCTGCCAGCACTGGACCCAGCTCCTGTCTCTTCTGGCTCTGAACCAGCTGTGAACACCTCCTGAGCACAATGCAGCTAAAAAGCCCCTGACTCATTTGCTAGGCACTGGCAGTGGTTCCCAACTCGCACACCTGCTCACTGGTGTAAACCCTGCCCTGTGCCGGGTGCCTCCTTTATCTGCTTCTCACATCGCCTTCCAGCTCCTTCCAGCACCCCTTCTCCTTGGTCCAGACACCATCCCACACAACCGTACATGAGCTGGACACTGTAGAGCATCTCCAAAATGCGAATCTCTAGGTGCAGTGAACCCCTCATGCCTTATTTTCAGGGCTTACACAGAGCCTCCTGTGACCCTCTGTTCCTGGGGCATGGCCTAGGATGGAAACACCACCCTGTCTCTGATGCCAGGTGCAGAAGGTGAGATAAGGAGTAGAGGAAGGCTCTGCTATGTCTTCCAAACCTGGGAACATACAGCCACCTGCACAACACATCCCTGGGTGGCAGGGCTCCCAGCTGGCGCATCACAGTTACCACCCCACAGCCGGCTAAGCCGGGTGGTGCTCCCAGACACCCACAGCTGCCAGTTGTGTACGCTGTATTGAAAAACACACAGCTGCTATCAGCTGTGCAAACACAGCAGCCCTCAAAACACACAGCTGCTATCAGCTCTCAGCATCATGTGAAATACAGCACAACTCTTATCTCCCCTGCTGAGGCCCGGGAATCAGAGCATCCCGTGCTGAAGATAGACAGAATGCTGGGGAATGAGCAGCTGTCCTCCAGCATGCCTGTGCACCCAGGATCCTGCAAACCCAGGGATCACCAACACTTTTGGCTGCTCCTCTGAAACAGCCACACTGCAGTAATCCTAGCCAGGGATTCCCCTCACTGACTGCAATCCTCTCTGACAACTCTTTCTACCTACAGAGATGATTGTTATGGCACAGGGCTAGAGGGAGAAGCTACACCCCTTCTCAAATTATTCCCGAGGCATCATTTAATCTACTGGCTTTGATCCAAAGCTTGGGGCAGAGTGGCTGTTTCCAGCTGGGATCAGTATGCCATGAGGACCTCATAGGGCAGTGTGCAGCAGACAACCCTATGTACAGAAAGTAGCGGGGTTGGCATGGCAGGAGCGGGGGCTGTGGGGAGTCAGTGTAGGAGCAGAGACTGTCCCCCTCATTGTGACATGCTGGGGTACTCACTTCCCACCCTCAGGTAGGTCTGGTATTTGAGGTGCCAGGAGGAGCCCTCGTAGCAGGAGTACTGGCCACTCTGTGACAGGTCAACATTCTTGAGGATCAGGTAGGACCCGTTCAGGTGGGACTCGTCGATGTCGGTGCCGTTGGCTGTCCAGGTCACGGCTGCGTCCCAGTCCATGGAGCCACACTTCATGGTCACGTCTGCACCTACCCGCTCATACTGGACGTGGCTGTCTGTGGGGAGGAAGAGGGGAAAAACAGGTGAGCTCAGAGCCCTTCAGCTCATATGCCTTGGAAATGGGATCATACCTTCCCATCTGACAAGTAAAGAGAAGGATTAGGGTGTGGACTGACACCGTGGTGGCCAGGGAAGCCCAAGTTCTGCTCCTGTCCCCAGCCATGATTTATTTTAGACTAGAGTAGACCAGCTGACAAATACCAGAGGATCATGGACCACCTCCACCCACAGGATGGCTACCTCTCACCTTTGCTATGGTGAACACGTGTCAGGGCTGCACATACCCAGCCAAACACCCCACAGCGTGGCCAGATACACAAGTGCCAGTCATGTGTCTAGGTGACTTGTTGCAGGACAAAAACCAAACACGCGTATCAGAAGCTCCCAGCAGAGAGATGACACAGCCCCAGGACTTGTCCCCAGCAAGCTCCATGTTTTTACTGGCACAGATGGGAAGCAGGTAATTCTCCTTGCAATTCCCTATCCAGGAAACCAAGCAGGAGGATTGCAACCTAAGCGTGCTGTGCTGTGGAAAGGCGCAGCTGCTTGGTGCATGCAGTGCTGTTTGTCTCCCTGTCTGGGTTTTCTTTTCTTTCCACAATAACATGATGCCTTGCTGAGCTGTTTGATGTAGCAGCTCACGAGTGGGGCAACACAGCTCATTGGGCACCAGCTGCCTAATTGAATTTTCTCAGGTTTCTGGACAGGAGCTGGAGCTGACATTCATTAATGATCCTTAGCAACTGAATATTTCCCGTGTTGCTACACTTGGCTGCGCTGAGCGGCATGTGGCAAGGATAAAACCACGTGAGTGCGTGTGCGTGACACAGGGTGAAGCAGGACGGGAGGATGAATGGGGATGAGGTTCCTTCAAAGCTTCATCAAGCCTCTGTGCACAGACAAGGGTAGTTCAGTTCTCAAAATTCTCCTGGGCTTCAAAAGCATATTTGACAAGGTGCCTTCCAAGGAAACTAAGCAGCCCTGACACATGGGGAAAGTCCTTGCAAGGATTTATAGCAGCTAAAGTCAGGAGACCAAAGGTGAAAACAAGCTGTCAAATGTAGCAGTAGAAGATGTCACTGTTGAAGTCTGATGGAGATCCGAGCTGGATCAGATCTGCCCAACACCCTCGTAACTCACAGGTAAAATGGGTCAGGGCAGAGAGAAGACAGAGTGCTGCTGAGGCTGCCAGGGCAGCAAATCACAGCGGGGTTCCAAAGTGCTGCAGAAGGACATCATGGTACAGACCACCAAGCCGTAACCCTGTGCTGATTAATGCACAGTGGAATGCATGCAGCCTTGCCTCTCCTACACACTCATGGTTTCAAATGCGCCACAGCCTCTACAGAAACCCACCTTGAAGTCATCACACTCCCTTCCCTGAAAACATCAGCTCAGTGGTGACCCAGAACTCAAACCCAAAATGGAAAGTACTGTAACTCAAAAGCCATGAACAAACCTGTCCTCATGCTGTTATGAGCATAGCACCACTGGAAGCAGGGCTGATAAAAGAAACGGGAATAGCTAAGGCTGGAAACAGATCCCACATAAGGATGGTTTAGTAGACTCAAACCCTTCATCCATAAAAGGAGACAATCAAGCAAAGACGTGACAGACACCTTAGCAATGATGAAGTGACATGAAAAGGACAAATAGACAAGGACTGCCTGCTCTTTCTCATAATAAAATAAGGGGGAGCAAAACAAGCAAAAGAAAGTGGTCTCTTTTTTCGCACGAATTGTGATTAAATTACAGAAATCTATATCCATCAGATGCTGTTGATGTCAACATTGGAGGGGGGAACAGCGAGTAAATGAATTCACAGCAGAAGATGACCTAAAACACTGAGCTGCCCAGTGAGCCTTGGGAGATTGCAGGCAGCTGATGGTGGAGAAGGATGGGAGAAGCACCTCCAGGGCTTTTCCTCTCTTTTCTTCCTCTCCAGGCATCAGCTCCTGGGTCTCACTGACAGATGGGACCACATAGACATGATTCAGCCCTTTCTTTTGTCTAATCCCACATCCTGGTCCCATCTGCAAAGGTGGCTCTGGGGGTGTGCCTGGCAGGTCTCAGCCCTCCTGCAGATGGTTTGTCAGGGCACCTGCTTCTGACAGGAATAGAGCAGCTTTGGGGATGTTATCCCTGCTGAGAAAGGGGGTCCTAAGGACAAGGAAAAACTGGTTTGTAGTGAGTACATTGCTGGTGGGATGCCTCAGGACCACTTCTGTCACTAGCCAAGGATGGAGACTTTTAGAAAACTGCGCTGACCAGAAAAGTGTATTTCAAGGGTCTTAAAAAAGCTGGGAGAATGAACTGACAGGCAGAAAGCAGAAAGAACATCTATGATGAAGCATCTGTGTGAGGAGGGGTGGCTGGAACAGGACCAGATAAACAGACAGGCAGAAGTGGAAGAAGACAGCAGATGGATGAATGTGTGTAACCACAGACAGACAGCAGGCTGGATGGGCACAGATGGAATGGAGGAAAGGAGGCATGGAAGCACAATGAATGCAAGTGGTGTTGGGTGGATGGTTGGCATCTCTGGATGTGGATAGATGGCTGGATGATGAATGGATGGACAGACAGATGACTAGGCATGTGTATAGATGGAGAAATGTGGATATCAGAGTTTCAGTAAGAATTCAAGTGTTTACTCAAGTTCTCTAATTTGTTCTATTGCATAAGATAAAGAGGTTTTGTCTTCCCACTTCCTGTTGATTATCCTGTCCTTACACTAGGAATTCTGCTCATCAGAGACACCGGAGCTCTGACACCCACCATGGCAGCACCCGCCAGCCTTGCATGGAGAAAGGCTCAGTGCAGTGATGGACCTGCAGACCTGCCACCCCTGCCTGGCTCCTGCCTGCCTGATGCCTATTCCCAGAGAGGGACTGAGATGGGGGGAAAGCTCTGGGATGCTCAGCTCTGCCTCTCAGGACTGTGGCTGAGAGCTTGTCTGTAGCTAGTGGCTGAAGGACTAAGTTGGGAAGGAAAAAAGTCACCTTGAGTTATTTCCTTAAACACAGTACAAACACATTGGCATTCATCCAGAAGGGCTGAGGGAGCCATTCCTGGAAGACAGGTCTTTGAAAGCAATGCTCCTTTCCAAGGCAATGATTTAAGGCTCCTAATCAAGGAGAAACCCAAAGCACAGCTTCAGAGGAGGCATTTTTCCCAGCAAGGTTTGCTGAGTATCTTACTGGAGTAGAGACAAGTCCTCATGTCCTCCCTTGTCCCATTCCAGCTGTGGGAGTCCCACCCAACGACAGTGAGGTGCAGATGTACGGCAGCCCCTTTGGGAAGGGGCAACATGGGAACAGCTCCCCTGGAATGCTGGAGAAGCCTGTCTTCCACGGAGAACAGCAGCTCTGCTTTAGGATGGGGATGAGCAGGGGTGGCCAGAGCTCTACTGGGACCCTCCACTTCCTGCAGGCTGGGAATGGCAGGACCCGCTCCAGCCCACCCAGAGCTCCACAGCTCCCTTGAGCAGGGAGGGAAGGGAGGCTTTTCCACACTCCTGGTCACCATGTCACTGGTAACCCATGGGACCAATGACCATGATGGTGCCTGTCCTGCAGGGCCAGCCCTTGTGGATGGCTAACTGGTGACATGAGTGTCCTGCTGGAAGATTCAAGCTGGACATGGAGGATAATTTATTCTCCTGGAGGGTAACACAGCGCTGGGACAGGTACCCACAGAGAGGAGGGATCCTCATCCATGGAGGTTGTCAGGGCTCTGTTGACAAAGGCATGGCTGATCTGGTCTTCTGCTGAGGACTGGCCTTTTCCAAGTGGGACACTGGACTAGACACTTCCAAAGATTCCTTCCCAGCAACATGGATGTGATCACTGGCTAGAACTGACAGTTCAAGATGCCTGCCCGGCCCCTACACCACCCTGTCCCCAGCCTCTCCAAAGCATGCTGCCTTTTGAGTCGAGTGATATCACAAGGCTGTGATGTCATCATAGAGGCGGGGCTGGGATGCTGGAACCCAGCCAGCAATATGCCTCTCAGCATCCAAGCCCCCTAAGGGCCACATCCTCTGCCAGGCACAGCACACCTGCCAAGCACAGCAAGGCTTATGACATGAAGTTCCAGATCTAGAAAGGAGGCATGGTGATACATAATGGGAGAAATTACAGGTTTACCCACACCTCTGCAAAGCTGCAGTGGAGGGAAGATGGGAGTAAACACACAGAGCTTCTAGTTGTGGGATAAACATACAGAGCTTCTAGTAATGAACCTGGGGTGAAATGAGCTGTGAGCTGCTTTGCTGCACTAGCAATGGTGAGGGGCAGCTTGATAGGTCCTGCAGCTGCAACAGGGACCAACAGGACAGCAGACAACAGTCCAGCACAGAGATGTGGAGGGAAGACGAGGCAAAGCAGCTGAGATATGAGGCATGGAAAGATATCTGATGCTTCCCAAACCCATCCAACTGGAAATCCAATAGAAACCTCATCCTCAGTTTCTTCCTTAATGGAATCTTGACCTACATCTAAACTGGAAGGGCAATAGCACAAGGAAATCCTGCAAAAAGGTGATGCTCTGGCATGCACTGTTCTAGGGAGGAGCAGAACTCCTCTTGGGACCTTCCATCTCCACTCCTCTGCCTTTGCTCCAGCTGAGGCTACCACCCAGCCAGCATGGGCAGCTGCCAGGCATGGCAGGAATGCTCCTGGGCATTGGCATGTGTGGAGCCACAGATGTGACACCGGGGGTCTATGCCCAGATGCCTGAGGGGTCACTGGAACAGCAAGCAGAGGAAGTGGAGGGCATGGTTTGCATTCCTGGCACCAGTGCTCACCACAGCCCTTTAATGGGGGTCTTTCAGCCAGGACCTGTGGTAAGAAAATATCCAGCAGACACACACAGGGCCAAAATCACCCTGGCTGTCACAGCAATTTGCAGGCAGACTGGGACAAACATTCCCTCTGAATGCTCTGCCAAAATGCACTACAGGGTTGTGGCTCCTGTAAGCAGAGACTGAGCAAAGGAAAGGCACTGCAGCATTTTTGGGGTGAGAGATGAACACTCTGAAGGTTCCATAGCCTCTGACTCTTCCCTTCTTTTGCAGATGGTGAAGCCAACACAGCGAGAAAGGCCAGGTTCCCACTTTCTCTGATAGGACAAGGAACACTTCTGCAGTGGGACAGAGCATTACACACGTGTCTTTGGACAGAGGCCTTCACATCACCCCACTGGTATTTGTATGTCCCTCCCACAGCTGAGAAACCAGCCACAAATAATTGTCTCAGCAGCTAATTAGCTGTCTGTGTACAGAATAAATTATACATTTAATATTTACACAGTGCCAGGGCTATGCCAAGAGCTTTCCAAGCGTATAAACCAGAAGAGTCTTACATACCACAGCTTCTCATGATAAATAAGATTAATCAGCCCACAGGAGATGAGCAGGGAGCCCCAGAGGATGGAGAGGGCAAGAGGACAGAGAGGTGGCCTGACCAGCCTCTGTTGGAGGATGTTCCTGGCCTTTTCCAGTCTTGGGACACGGTAGCAGCACAATCCTGTGGCCTCTGCCTTGCTTCAGGACCCATGCCCACTGGCCTAAGCAACACCAACTGTGTCCAAGGAATGCCACTGGCTCCATTCCCCTGTGCAGCCTGACAGCCCCTGAAGTCTGCCCTTCTTGTGATGAAGCAGCCCCTGGCTGTGGAGAGGGTTTCCTGACACCAGCTTCCCACTCTTGATCTCCTCACATCTATCCCCTGTGATGCCACTTGGTCTTTGCACAGCTTTTCTTGCCAGCACAAATCTTCCTTCAAGGAGAAGAAATTTCATGCTTAAGGAGGCACTTCTTCCACAAGTGATTTAAAACTGGATATATCTTTGTAAGGAAACAAGCATAATTAAGTGTCATCGATGTAGCCAAAGATACGGACTGTTCCAAGTTAATTTTGTCCATTAATGAAGAGTTGCAGAAAGCAGAGACCGCATTTGTTTGTTCTACTTTGGTAAATCCCTGGAGTCAGCAGCTTTGCTCTTGACAAGAAAAAATAATTAGAAAGAAACTTTAATTAAGAGATAACAGATGGGTGCTAAAGGACTTGTACTCAATCACACCACGATAGCTTGGAAGCAGACCTTGGTTTACTTCAGGAGTGTTGTGAAGGAGGGACTTGACCCCTCTGACATGCTTGGCTCAGGGCAGGATCCAGGGCAGGGAAACCTCTTCTTCAGCCTGGATGTGACCACAAAACATCCTCCTGTGGGTGCTGGCAAAGCTCCTGCAGAAGTTCTTCTTCAGCTTTGCAGCAGCCTCACCTTTCACCTCGCTCTGAAGCTGCACCCCAAGCCCAGCTGGGGATGTCCATCGTGGGGTGACAAGGGCCCTCATGGCCCTTCCAGCTGCTCAGCTGCACAAGGCTGGTGCCTCTCCCATGAACCTTACTGCAACATCTTCTGGGCCTTTCTGAGGATGAAGGGACACTTTTACCATCAAACGTTCTGTTGTCACAAATGATAATCCAATCCATGGGCTCCCTCCTGGACTTGATGGTCCAGCAGTGGGGAGGTGTGATGCCTGCACTGCTGAGCTTGACATGCCATTGCCCAGGCCGAGCTCCAGGTGACAGGAGCAGACAGGATGGCACCACCATCAGGATGGTGTCACTTGCATCACTCATGCACAGGGGCCAGCAAGGCTGTGCAGTGGCAGAGAACCAGCATCCTCCTGGGGAGAAAACAGTGCAAAACCCAGCAGGAAACCACAGAACAGAGACCTGCTTCTGACCTTCTGCTGGAAGCAGAAGACACCCAGTCTCACAGCAGAAGCAAGGGCTAAATCCCTGCTGCAGCACTGGCTCAGCCCATGGGATGCAGCAGCTCCCCATGTCTTTTGGGCTGTGGGCCAATGGGGGGCCCTGGCTGCCAGACACTGTACGAGGATGAGGAATGCTGCCTTAGCAGACAAGTAACTTAAGTGTAATTTTTCTGCTTGTACCATATCATCAGACTGGCTGAATCAACAGCTTTGGTCTGGTCTGAGTGGGATCCCACCAGAGCAGAGGGTGACCTCTTTGTGCCCTAATATGTCTGTGTCTTGTTCTGGTACTGCTGCCTTTTCATCAGCCCCACGTTGGGACAGAGCTTCTCTTGCAGCTCTCTAGACCTGCCAAATCACATCAGCCCAGAGCTCCACACTGGCAGTGCTCCTGGCTGCAAGCCAGAAGGGCTCCGTGTCAGAGGCAGTCTTGTTTTCCAGCATGCCATCAAGCCCAGCTCTCACTGGGAGCAGTAGGAGCTGTACAGCGATGTGGTGCCCCAAGCATAACTTGACCCTGGTCACAGGGGACAAGCAAAACTGAGAACAGCAACCAAATCCATCCTGCCTCTGTAACAGAGTCTGCTCAGCCATGCATTGGCAGGAGACCACAAAGAAACTGTCCTTTCCCATGGCTTCAGGGTAGGAGTGAGCTCTGCCTGAGGGTGCTAATGCTGGTGTGCACCCATCTGCAATGGTTGCATACTTCTACCATGGATCATGTTGTGTTGACACAGTTGGGACCAGGAGAAGATGCTACTTATGCTTTTCTGTCTCAGCAGCTCTACAGCAGAGAGGTCTGGATTCTTTTGGGCTGATGATCTTGGCTTTTTAGGTTTTTCCACAGGAGGCTTTGTTCTTGCATCCCAGAAGGGGTCCTGAGTTCATGTATTTCCCAGAAGGTCTTAGTAAGACCATCACTTGGATGTCTGTCCCAGCTCTTTGGGTCCAAGGGCCCTTCTTGTTGCACATGGCTGAGCTGTGACACTGTTTTTATCCTAAGGCAAGGCTGGATGGGACCTTGCCCATTTGGCTTCCTTGCAGAGTCAGCTTGAAATGACTCATCTTGAGGAAGTGCAGTTGCTTGGTAAAGCAGGAACTCCTCCAGTTCCCTGCAGCTACACCGGGCTGCCCCAGCCTGTGGGGCAGTATGAAGGGAAAGTGTTGGAACACCACAGGGAATGGCACTAAGGGGAGCCGGCACACAGCAGGAAAATCTCACTGATAACCTCCAAGCTGGGCTCACTTGAGTCTTCACCCTGCACTGCAAAATGACCAGTGCTAGCACCATGAGTGAATTAGAGGCTTGTTTTTTGGTCCTGCTTTTTCATGCAGACAGGACAAATAACTCTAAGCCACAAAAGAGTGCTTAGATCAGGCTTTTCAATGCCGTTTAGGGGAAAATCAATACCATTCAGAATTAGGTGCCCAAATCAGAGCCGTAAACACAAGAAAAGCTCATTGGCGTCCAGCAACAGCGTGAAGATGCCTGTATTTACCAAGGTTTGGGGAGGGGGAGGTGGGGTCAGAGCTGGATAGAGACATCAGGGTGCCTCACTCCCCACTGACCTCAACCTGCGTTTCCAGCCTGGTGCACAGCGCACACCTCCCCATCCCTGTTTGCCAATGCCCACATGCCTGCCCTCAAATAACAGCTTCGCTCCACTCAAATACTCTGGGGGCGACCGCTGTTTGTTCACATAACAACCCAGCTCCCGCTTCACCCCACTCAGGGCTGCGGATTAGCATCAGGCATTGTGCAATGTTTTTTTATTAGCACAGAATTATGGAAGTCAGAGGCGTAAAAGACCTGTTGGGTCCCACTCAGTCCATCCTCTTTCTGCCAAGACAGTATTGGTCCCTGCAGCATATTTACTATTTCTCCAGTCTAATTTTACATACTGTACAATCTGTGCAGTGCCAAGTTACGATCCCTGTGTGAGAAGCAGAGCTCTCAATTTCCAGGCTCTTGGGTGTGTAAAATCACAACCGCGATGCTAAATTAACTTTTTTTCCCCTTGCATTTAATCATTTAATAGCTCTAAAATTCAGCCCCTCAGGCTCTTTCTGTCTGTCTGTTGGCTTGGGTTCTGCCTGCTGTAGGCCAGTGGCTTGTCGCTTACAGATGTAATGCTCACGCCCCTGGGTGGATCGGCAGCAGCTGGGCTTGGAGCTGGGGTAACCACAATTTAACACATAAACTTCTGTGTCTGAGGATGGAAAAACTCCTCTGCTTTTCTTAAAGACAGGTACAGGGGGCCCATCCTCTTACTTACTGCTCACCCCTACAAGGAGGAGGGACAGAGTGCACTGCACACAGGGACAGGACTCAAAAGCATCACAGAAGACGGACTGAGAAATCAAAACGGTGCAGCCTATAGCACCAAGACATGGGGGACAGGGCATTCCCCAGGGCTCCCAACAGAAGCACCACTACTTTCCTCTCCACCTGTACATCCACTGAAGGCTACACCCCAGGGCTTGTTTCTTCCCAAAAGAGGGATTTCTCCCCCCTGCAACAACACCAAGATTTTCTTTGTGCATGTGGCTACAGAATAGCAGAGGAACTGAGCTGCTGCCAGGGCACCACAGTGAAGAGGGTGGGAAAAATAGATGCTGATAAAATGAGAACTATTTTCCCAAGTTTGAGGGGTTTTTTTGATCCTGTCACCATCACTCCTCCAAGTAACACATGCATATCTGGAGTCCAGTGCTGGTTTTAAAACATTAAAAATAAGGCACTCATCTTCTATCCCTTGCAGGGCCTGTACTAACAACTAAGACAAGGCATCAAAATTTTCACAGGTAATAATGAGATACTACATTTGCATTTGATGCCTTTCACTCTGAAGGATCCTCAAGCAAAGCCAAGCCTGGGAAAGATCACTGGCATGTGCTGAGCCATGCCACAGCCAGCAGAACTGGAGCCCACCCACCACACAGAGCACCTGCTGAGGGGAAAGGTGGGCACATATCAGACCCATAGCACGCTGGAAAGAGTGGTACTTATACCAGAGACACAAAATTAATTGCTAAGTGTAGCTAATGGAGCACTGCAGACCACGCAATAGGACCCCAGGACAGAGCTCCTGGATCTTGAGCAGAGCTTGGAGGCAGGCTCCAGCTCAGGGCTGAATGAGGTTGGGACTCTGATTAAGGGCTGGAAAGTGGATGCCATGATTGCAGGACTGTGGTCCCCAAATGGTGTCTGAACTCCTCTTGGGGGTCAGCAATATTCAGGAGCCCCATAAATTCACAGGCTATGTGAGTATTTACTCTGCAGTCAGAGAGTTATCAAAAGTGGCAGTGCCTTCTGGATTTGTCTCTGAGCAGGTAGGAGAGACAGGGTTTCCTGCACACTACATGGAGGATCCCAGAAGCAGTAAGAAGATCTATGAAAAACAGCAGGAGACTGAGAGTGCTCAGTGCTTTGGGGCAGACAGAGCCTTTGCATGCTTTCTTATGCAGATCATAGAATCATGGAATGGGCTGGGCTGGAAGGAACCTCTGAAGGTCATTAGTCATTAGATGTGCACGTATCACAGAATCATAAATTGGATACACCCTGTTCACCTGTCTGCAAAGCACAATGCAGAAGCTCAGAGATCACACCACTTCAGAAGAGAGAAGCTTAGGACAAGGCCAGTGAGCCAGCAGCTTTCAGCATGGTTGGTCCCATTCTCAGAGCATCACAGAGTGCTTTCAGAGGAGGGAGCATGCAACTCCCTGAGGGGCTGTGAACTGAGCCAGTTCCTGCCTGGCCCTGCTCCCTTGTTGTTGCCCTAAGCACCAATGCCTAGCACCCTTTCCAAAACCAGTGAAGAAGATGCTCTTCAGTAAGCAGCTGAGCACTTTGAAAGAGGCTCCCACTGGCTGGCTGGTGGTGTAATCATGCAGAACCGTCATGGCTTCATCATGCAGACCCAAAAAAAAAAAGATGCTGCAATTTCTATTTGATATTTGTGGCCTCTCTGCTTTCTAGAAATACATTCTCCTTCTCCTCTTCCCTCTCCTCCTCTTCAACACAGCCTTTTCCTGCCTGCCTACCCACTGCCATCCCCTCTCCATACCGCTTTTGTTGCCATCCATCTGATGAAACTCTGAAAAGAAGCAGCGAGCAGCACTGGTTTTGGGAGCCCAGTCTGCCTTTGAGAGCATCTCCTAACCTCCAGTAACTGATCCTGCTATGTCAGAGATTCTTCAGCTTGGTGTGGCCTTTTTTATTTCCTCTGCTGGGGACAATGAGCAACCCCTAGTTCAGGAGCAGACATTCATTCTTGAACCAATTATGCATTATTTCCTAAATTTCAACTTTTAAAAGCTATGAATGTCTTACTGCAAAACAACAGCTAAAAGACCAGTTATGTTTCATTGACTGAAACACAAGTAAGTGTGCCCTGCTCTCTGGAGAGCTCCTGGGTTTGAAGCAGAAGATTTTAGGGAAGCATATTTTCTGAAAGTAAAACTATTCAGAAGCTCGCCATGTCCAGAACTCCAGTCATCTGAAGGCAGTACTGAATTACAACTATTATTAGCTCAAGAGATACTTGAAATCTGGAATTTCTGTAAAACATTTTGAATTCAGGTTCTAAAGCATTTAAAGGACTTGAGAAAATATCTTTGGCTCCAAGTCAGCAAAGCACTTAGGCAAGGCCTTAACTTTGAGCATGTGTTTAAGTACCTTGCTGACTTGGGGCTTTTAACCCTGGCGAAAAGAAATCAAAGAGGAAAGAAAAGCCAAGGAAAAAAAATTCTGGTGTACATAGAAATCTCCAGACAAGCCAAAATAATAGAGGACTCTCCTCTGGAAAGTAAGAAAACAAAAAATAATAGCTTAAAATTAAACACTAGAGGAAGCTTTCTGGAGGAGGGTGGAGAAAGACTCCCAGAACAAATGGAGTATTTCAATGTAGCCTAACGCCAGCTTCACTCTCCTGCCTCTTCAGCATTCAGAAATTATTTATTGCTGAAAAAAAGTCCCAAACCAAACCCAAAAACCTGTTTCCTCCTCCCATTTCCAGACAAAGTGCAATGGGAGAGAGAAAAATCTTGGCTTCAGCAGTGAAAAAAACATCTCTGAAATGAGTCGGCTGTGAGAGACATCAGGAGGGAGGAAGAGGATAAGGGATGAGGGAGTGAAGGGCAGTAATGAGGAGAAGGAAATTGCCCAGAGGCAGAAGCCTGAAAATAACTGCATGCACTGCCTGTGAGAGGGGGAACACCAGAAAGTCCTTAAGGAGAGAAAATCAGTGCAAATCTATGCACACATGCTTGGAAAGCAGCTACAAGCAGCAAGCCGTGCTTCCCCTACCTCCAGCTTGCGATCATGAACAGAAAAACTGGAGCACAGCAATGAGAGCATCCCATGTAGCCCACCCAGGGAGAGAGGCTGCAGACAGCAGCAGGAGAGCAGCCACTGGAGTGGGAATGGGTGAGAGGAGATGCCCCAGCTGCTCCAGGATCCGGTGCCTGCAGCCCCTCCTCATGGCCAGGGCAGGCTCAGGGTGCCACGAAATTGAAAATGCTGCTCTGCCTCCACCAGGGCTAAAGTCCAAATATACAAATATTCTGTGTTATAGAGGAAAAAAACCCCACCAAAATGGACAAGTTCCTTCCTTCAGAAGGAAACCAAAGGTTTTCACGTGTTTTAGGTTTGTTTTTTTTATTCCACACTTCTCCACTGAGTTGTGCAAAAGGCTTTGTAAAACATTTGGTTTCATAAGGGGAAGGGGGTGTCAATTCAAAGGGAAGCCTAACCATTTCTGAAAAATACCAAAAAGACAAACTGCAGTCTCTCTTTCCCCTACGCTTCATCTCTTTTTTATCTCCCTTGACAGAGAAATATGATTTTGTAAAACATTTGGATGTTGATGGGACTCAATTTCCAACAGAAAACTGCTCCCCTGAGGATTCTCCCCAACAGGTTTGCCCAGGACAGATTGGCAGCCAGCGCTTTGCTCTTTGATGGAGATGCCCCTCATGGGAAGCACAGGATTCCAGCAGAGAGGGGATGGAGGCAGTTCTTCCTCAGCATTTGCACTGTCACAGTGCCCACAGCCCCCCAGGGATGGCCACCCTGTCATCAACTGGGACCCATCAAGATGCAGATCCTGCCAAAAGGATCTGACAACACAAACAAGTGAGACAAATGAGGAGAGCATCGTTCTCCCTGTCTTACACATGGAGATGAAGTCCCCAAAGCAGATGAAATTACTAGCCTGGGAGAGCTGTTTTCACCAGAGCTAGGCTCTAGTTTTCCTCCTTCCCTGTGATCCTATGACACCTGGTACATTGACAGCAGGGTTTGGTAGGGCTCTCCTGACCCTGCTGAAATACAAAACCACAAAGCACTGAATTAACTTCAGCCAGTGCCTCTTTATCCACCTGGGAGCCCTGTATGGCCCTCGGGATGCCAACACTCAGGCACTGCAGGGATGGCTTGTGGGGCTATGGAACAGCTGCTGCTGTGCACACCAGTGACTCCCTCTGAGGCACCAAAGCAAAAAGCCTTCCATAAATACTGCTTACACTAAAAAACTCCTCAGGGCTAAGCAAGTTAAGAAAAATGGCACAAACTCACTGGAGGAAGGAAAACACAATTAAACCACCCAACAGCCCCTACCCACTAATCCCTGGTGCTACCAGGCTTGACTTGAAGGTCTCTGCCTGCTGACACGCACTTCCCACCCTTCATCCAGCCCTGGCACTGCTTTTCCAGAATCCTGGCAGGGCATCTGTGCACACATGTTATGTGGGAAAGGAAGGCCCCCGCAGTCCCAGCTCCCAGCACACAGTCAGAGCCCAGCATGCTGTGGGGCTGTGGGCTGTGCAGGGAGAAGCCTGGGAGCTGCTGCCCCATGCCACAGCACAAATTAAAGGCAAATTAAAGGTTTGCAGGAGGGTTCAGTATTCACCAGGCTGGGAAAAACATCTGCAACATCAGGTAACAGCATTAAAGGGAATGCTGTGAGTGCTCATGGTGGCTCTCACTGTAAGGGTCTTCATTCTGGAGCTGTGATTTACGGCAGGATGAGGAATGTGATTGAGATTAAGTCTGTCTACCTAAATCCTGACATTTTCCTACTGGGTTTACACCCCAAAGACCTTCTCATAGATCAGTAGAAGGATGCTTGGGCCCACCTCTCTGGAGCTGCCAAGAATAACATTGTAAAAACACAGAGAATGCACTGCATGACGGATACAAAACCCCACGGACTCAGAGAGCTCAGTGGAATAAACTTGTCCAGATCACAGAGTGAAGGGGTTCACTAACACAGATGTAGGGCTGTCCACTGGGTATCCTGCTCAGATGGGGCAGACACCTCCACTTCAAAGTGATGTATCCAACCCCACAACCTGATCCAAATTTCCTGTGAGATAAGGCACATCCCACTTCTCAAACAGCACTTCTTAGTATCCCAGGGGTGAACTGACCCTGCTGCCGTGCTAAAGACATGAACAGCACCTATGATAAGGCTGCCAAGCTAAAGCAATGTCAATAGCCAGAAAATAACTAAGTAAATATAAATAAATATAAATAAATAAATATAAATAAATAAATATAAATATAAATATAAATATAAATATAAATATAAATATAAATATAAATATAAATATAAATATAAATATAAATATAAATATAAATATAAATATAAATATAAATAAATATAAAAATAAATATAAGTAAATATATTTTTATAAATAAAAATTTTATAAAATAAATTTTGTAAGATATTATAAAATAAAAATTTTTAAAAGGAGAAAACCAAACAATTTCAAAAACCCCAATGCTGCATAGACATAAAGACAGATGTTTCCTCTAAAATGACAGCTTCCAAAGTCCCACGTTGCTACTATTCCCCCTAGGATTTTCCTTTCTGTCTACCATGCTGCCAATGCAGCAGCTAGGTAACTTCTGAAGAGCACCAACCAGCAGCATGGAAATAGCTGCAGTGATTATATTGCAACACTTCACTGCTTTCCTGAGCTGCAGCTCCCTCCTCCACTGTTGGAAGTACAATCAATGCTAATTAATTAAGGGCCAGAGCCTGCCAACCATGGTCACACCAACTTCAGTGCTGCTTCCTGAATATTCAGGGCTCATGCTCCATAAAAGAGAGGATCAACCTCCAGCAACTTGGGTTGAAAACAACAGAAACTCTCTTTGCAAAGCAGGAGGGATGGACAGGCATGCCTGTGTCAGAGCTGAGAGCTGGAGGAACCATGTGAGCTGGGGCAGACCCCAGTGAGCTGCAGCTGTAAATCAGCAGTAAGGCATCCTGCAGGCACCCCTAAAGGCTCTGCACCAACCACAGAGCTGGCACAGCTTTTACATCCAGCCAAGGCTAAGAGGAGGGTGCTTGTGTGGGGCCAGGGACAGACCACGAGCACCCTCCAAAACCAAGGAGGAACAAAGCCTTTTTTCTTAGTGCCCAAAGTGATGTGACCTGTGATGCTGGGAGAGAGGAAGGCAAGGGCTGGGTGTTAATGGACAAATATGGGGAAGATCCTTGAGAGCAAAGGAGACAGGGAAGAGTCCCAGGAGAGTGAATGGACTTCACCGGAGCACCAGTGGGAACAGTACTGGAGTTCACCAGAAGGTGAGCCTGTGGCTCCTAACCCCGCCAAAGAGCTTCTGTGGTGCTCTAAGGGCAAGGAGGCACCAGTGGGGAATCCAAACTCCTGATCTGCCCCTCCACTATGCCACACTGAGGGACCCTCACACAAAGGAAAAACACAAGACCCTGTGTTTTCTACCACAAAGGTTAACTACTTTTCAAGTCTGCTGAGAACAGGAATTTGTGCCATGAATATGATCACCAGGCTCATGCCTTGTTGCATCCTATGTAATGCCCTCCCAACAGCAGGAGCTCATGCAGGGCTCAACAGCCTCCTCCCACTCCTCAGCAGCATCACTGGATTTTCATCCCTTTGCACCCAGCCTCTCCAGTTGTCCCAGCAGCTGGCACAGGTTGTGGCAGGTCTCCAGGCTCACAGTTATAGCCAGTCATGGAGGCTTCCCATGGGAAATCACAGGACAGGACTAGACAGACATTAGCTTCTGGGTTTAATGCACTCTCACTCCCACATGCCTCAGTTTCTCCCTTGCACAGCATCCAGTCAGCTGGAGCTACCATACCACAGCACAGGCAAGCCATGGACTTGGTGGAGTCCAACCTGCCAGGGTTTGTGGTTTGGCTGGAGTCAGAGGCTCTCTGTGACTCATCCTATGAAGTCTCAAGTTCATGGCTATGGATGGAGAATCCCATCGAGAGCACTCCAGGCTCAATTTATACTCCCTCTGGGAGTGGATTTGTGCATAAACAATGCAGATGAGGAGCAGAGCTGAACCACCTGGTTGAAGAACATCCTCACTTGGATGGATGAATGGGTGTGGGGCTAATGAGGACAAGCTCTCAGCAGTGGACCCCTGTGTGTATGCTCTGCACCACCCCGGTTTTCAGCTGGTGATGCTGTTGTGAGCTTGCCCTCATGCCACTCACAACAGGATGAGACCCTGATTCCCCTCTGAAGCTCTGTTGCCTCTGAGGGATGGTCACCAACTTCCTCGGTTTTATTTCAGTTTGGATCCTGAAGGCAGCAGGTGTAGCCCCTCTGTCAATAGCAGAGACCTGCTGAGCATGGAGTGGACTTTTCTCCAGAGAACAGAAGTGCCCTTTGGAGGAGCAGAGCATCCATTCCCCATCCCTTTGTGATCACAGGTGTTATTCAGCAGCACACCCAAGGCCTGGACATCAGAAATACAAGCACATGTGGGCACACCTATGACACCTTGGCAAATCCAGCAAGAATCGAGCAAGACAGGCCACCCGCTGCAGCCCTGCTTTAGCTTGGGCATCCTAGTTAATTCCTCAGTGTGATGGTGCCAGCTCTCCTCTGCCTACAAATCACAGAGGTCTTGGCTGGCAGAAATCCCACCAGCTCCTGGCCTTGCAGGTCAGTGTTTTCTAGCATCAGCTCTGTAGGCCTCTGGCTGTTCTGCAAAGCTCCAGAATGGATAACTAAGAAGAGCCTGGCTACTGGCTTAAGTCTGCTAACACAGGTCGGCTCCAGGGGAAATGCTGCAGGCTTTGCAAACTAAAAAAGCCAGGAAGGTCAAGTGTGTTGAACCTGGGATGAAAGGCACTACCTTTCTGTCAACTGTGTGCACCCTGAGGTGAGGTTTTGCCCCATCCATAGGGAATTTTGGACTGAGAAGTGCATGTGTCCTGCCAGGGACTCTCTCCGCACACAGGTGCATGCAGCTGTGCAAGGAGAATATTTTATCCCCTTCCTCTTATGTAGACACAAAGGCTGCTTCCAGCCTGTGTCTGTTTCCAGGCTGTGAATCACACCCACAAATCCCTTTCCCCAACACCAGCTTCCCCAGTATGGCTCTAATCAAGGCAAGGCAGTGCAATGAGGCTCCAGACTGCTTGGCTTCAATTAACACCTGCTAACAGCTGAGCCTAGATAGCAGTCTTTTCCAGCAAATTGTACACCAAGAGATCAATGGTTCATACAGGACTAATACTGCTGTAACCCCTTCTGCCTCTATCACTGCCAATTGCCTTGTGGTTTCACTTCACTTCTCCACCTGATGGGCCTTCCTGGAGCAGTCATTACAAGGTGACACACATCGCTTTTCCCCTCTGTAACGAGCCTGCCACAATCCCTCCTCAATTCTTCTTCTCTTTCTCCTTTTAATATGCCACAATTATACTGGCTTCTCTGCATGGATCCACCCCATTTAGTGCTGCCCAAAACCGCTTATCCTGAAGGATGCTCTTTTCATCCACAGCACAGACTGCACATCTTGCAAGTTGTTCTGTATATTTTTTACACTCCAACATCTTGTGGCCTGATTAGGAATCTGGTATTTCCCTTTCCACAGAAGCACAGGCTCTGCTCAGAGAAATTAACCCCACCAAGGACTTCAATAAAAGAGGTTTGTGGATGCTGAGTCCCAGCATCCGCACTCCTGAACATGCTTCATGGTATCTTTGCTCTATTCCCAGAAAATCCTCTCTGAGGGGGCAGAGATGATGATGTTTGTACTCAATGTCTTGCTGTGCCTATGCTCCCATTATCCAGGGCTTTGTTTGCTCCCAGATGTGTCACAGGTGGGCTAAAGATAGTAATCCCATGCCCAGCACTACAGATGGATGTGCAGGACCTGAATGTCTCAGCCTTTCCTGACTTTTTGGTCCTGGGTTTTGTTACACACAGCTACTGTGACATGTCCTGGGGATGATTTGTAGCACCCCCTGCTGAGGGTGGGGTCCTACAAGTGGTGCCCAGAGCTGCTGCCAAGGCTGATGCATTTTGCCCTTTGAGCTTGACTGGAGATTGGTTTGCAGTCCCAGGGCATCCAGGACTTCAGACACTGGAAATCTTCAAATGGTATAAATAATGAGTAGTACATTCAGTCCAAGTTCTGCTGACACATGGGCTCGTGGGAGCAGGCTGCTCTGGAAATGTGAGATGTCTGGTTCACTGGGATGGCCACATGTGACTTCTGAGGTGAGACCTTTCTGAGCTTTTGGAGGCTAATTGAAGCCAAATCCCTGAAGCATTAAACGTTTCCCTTTAAAAAAAAGTTTTATGTGATCTTCCATTTCTAGAAGCCTTTGAGAATGTAAAAAAGGATGAGGATTGCTTTCTTCCCCCACCAAAAGGAGCTCAGTACTAGGACAAGACACAGCCCTTCTTCAGCAGCCGGTGCTCACATGAAGAACAAGGCCCATGGCTAAAATCCATCCCCCTCTGTGCTGGGCTAAACCTCAGCTTCCTAGGGCCTGAAAATCTGTGCAAATGAGATTTTGGCTCCTCTCAGCCTTTGGGGGCTCCCGGGTGCTGTGGGAGTGTGTCTATTTACCACCATGTGTCAGCAGAGGAAGCCATGCTCCTGCTCCATACAGCAGGACAATGCCATGCCAAGAAAGAATCCAAATCTTTCCTCTCAGCCTCTCCCCAACAAGCACTGGGTTTCAACAAGGATTTATTGTCAAGGTCTCTGGCTTACATAGATGATCCACTAATTTAGTGCTGCCCCCTCTGCACAGCCTGGCAGGTGCTGCCTCCGCCCCACAGGTTGTGGCAGCATTGCTCTGTGTTAGCAATCCTCTGCTTGAAGCTTCTCTAGATGTCCGGCTGGACTACAAATCCCATTCCTCCTCCTTTGTTCCCTGTTAATGTGTAAGGAAGCCTAAGAGACATGTTTTTCCTTAACACTGACAGAACTGAGACCTGACAGACTGTGATCCTCCTGGCAGTTTCTTCTTCTCACCACAGAACTATTTTCACCAGTCTTGTGGGATCACAGGCTTGTACAAAGCCTTATAGATCCACACTCTAAAGATGTGTTTTCTTTTTTCTTTTCTGTCTTTGATTATTTTACAGATTTGTGAACTGCTTCAATACACAGGCCCTGTTTTTGAGAAGGGTTCCCTTTTTTGTTAGCATCACAGATGATGCCAGCTAGGTTTCCTTCCAAGCTGTTGGATGGCTCATGTGGGACAGATCTCCACTTTACTCCAGAACTTCATCAGCTTCCTTTCAAACTACTTCAGTTTCCAGAAAGTGGCAAATTCAGTTCCAGCGACTCCAGACAGAATTGTGCATGGAAAGCAGGCAGCTTCTTGCAATGTCCACAAACTTTGGTAACTTACAAAAAGCAAGACTTCGAAGCCCTGAACCATCAAGCTCTGTTTCCTCTCACCTCAGTGCCAGAACCGCTATGTTTCCTCCTGTCCTTCCCTTCTCTCCCCCACTTGCACTTCAAGAGCATCTCACCTCCTGCATCCATCAGCACTTAGCACAATGGGACATCAATCTTATTGTTGACCTGTGGCTATTTTTCAAACACAGACCCTAGGTAAGAGCTGTGAGCTCTCCAATCACTGTCTGACAGGCATGAGCCATGCTCCTGCAGTGTATCCCAGCAGGACAGGCCACACTGCACCATGAACCAGCCACTTTCTGCAGTGCAAAATTTAACAGGCAGTGCGTGGAAATTAACTCTCTTGATTTCCCAGCTCCCAGGAGGGAAGAGCAAGCCTGAGATGTGCTCCTGACAGGGTTACCCTGCATTGCTGACTGGACCCCTCCCTGTGGGATGCTCAGCCCTGGAACCTGTGGAGTGATGAGGCAGTGGGCAAGAAAGCACAGGCACTAAAAATAGGCTGTTTGCGGTAGGGGCTGACCACATTTATTAGCAAGCATGTGCTCTGGCTGACCACAAGGTCAGCTGCCTAGAGCTTGGCCATAATTCACTCTGTGTCTGGGCAGGAAATCTACTTGAGCTCAGGGGGATGTCCAGTAATAGAAAAAGTTGTTCCAGGACCTTGGGCTATTTTTGCTGTTTTCTTTTATTTTGCAGATAGAGAACCTTTCAGGAGATGTATCTTGTGCTGGAAAAAATGAAAAATAAAGCCAGGTGCTTATGGACAGAGAGAGGGGTAGAAATGGAATGGGGAACAGGCAGATGTTTGTGTCTGTTTGGGTCTGGGGTTCTTTTTGGACAGGCTCACCTTCATCAGGGAAGATCAGAGCAACAAAGGGGACTCCAGAACTTGATGGGCTCTTAAACACCCTAACAGTGTGCAGTAGTTGAATAGGTTGCAGCAGGAGTGTCCCTGCAGGAGAGGTTGCTGCCTCTTCTGCTTCCCTGCAGCTGTGGGCTGGCAGGGAAGACAGGGAAGCAGTGGGAAAACCATCACAGTAATGAATGCTCAGGGATGGAGATGATGGACCCTCCTTGGAAAGGCATCAGAGGGCAACCTGAATTACAGCCAGGCTGTACCTCTGGCCAGAAGATTGTCCCTCAGCAGATGAAGCAATCCCACTAGGACAAAGCTGGTTCCCAGTGGATGGCCACGAGCCTGGGCTGGCTTAGTTGTGAGCAGCAATGAGCAAGGCAGAGGAGGCAAAGAGCAGACGCCTGCCCTTGAACGGCAGCCTTCAGAATGATTTAAGCAGGCTTTGCTGAATGGGGCTGCAGTTTGGAGCGAGGCTGGTATTTTCAGCCAGCTGGATAATGAGAGAATCCAGAGTTATAACAGGAAGGATTAAAAAATGTAATTGCTAATGGTGAATTAATTGTTAATGGAAAATCATCATTGCAGGAGGGTGTTCCCAGTGTGGCCCCGCAGGGATCCGTTCTTGGCCAATTGCTAATCACTTGTCTTATCAATTATCTTGAAGGCAACATAAAACTGTTGCTGGCAAAGTTTGCCAGTGACACAAGGGCTGATGTACATAATGGAAAGGATGAGTCCATCACACACAGAGTCCAGAGCAGTTAATATACGAGCCTTCCCTCGGCAGGAGCATGTGTTTTATGCAGCCAAACACAAATCCATTCATCTCCAGTGGAGGAATGTAGGTCAGACTCACGGAATGCAGGACGGTGTCCTGGGGAGGACAGCACTGATAAGGCCTTGTCAGGAGACGCTTGGAGATAAAGTGCCAGTGTTGAGAGCAAAACTTGGCCAGAGGGAAAAGGAGGTGTTACAGGAGGTAGGAATGATGAGTACATAATGAGAAGACAGAGCTTTTTCCTGAACTGGACCCAACCTGAGCCTGGAAGAAGCGACCATGTCCAGCCTTCCAGACTTCCAGCCAGCCACTCTGCACACACAGTCAATCCCTTTGACCTCACCTTCCCCAGCAACTGCCTGTGCCCTGGCAATTACAAAAATTCCAGATCTCTCTGTTACACATGCAACTCACCCTGGGGAATGTGTGCAAAAACAAACAACAAATGACAGATGTTTGTCATGTTGCTTAATGTATGAGTGAAGGACACTGTGGTAGGGAGAGGAGAGGAGACTCGAGGAGAGGAGACTCGAGGAGAGGAGAGGTTCGGAGAGGAGAGGAGAGGTTCGGAGAGGAGACTCGAGGAGAGGTTCAGAGAGGTTCGGAGAGGTTCGGAGAGGAGAGGTTCGGAGAGGTTCGGAGAGGAGAGGTTCGGAGAGGAGAGGTTCGGAGAGGTTCGGAGAGGTTCGGAGAGGAGAGGAGAGGAGAGGAGAGGAGAGGAGAGGAGAGGAGAGGAGAGGAGAGGAGAGGAGAGGTTCGGAGAGGTTCGGAGAGGAGAGGAGAGGAGAGGAGAGGAGAGGAGAGGAGAGGAGAGGAGAGGAGAGGAGAGGAGAGGAGAGGAGAGGAGAGGAGAGGAGAGGAGACTCGAGGAGAGGAGAGGAGACTCGAGGAGAGGAGAGGAGAGGAGACTCGAGGAGAGGAGAGGAGAGGAGACTCGAGGAGAGGAGACTCGAGGAGAGGAGACTCGAGGAGACTCGAGGAGAGGAGAGGAGAGGAGAGGAGAGGAGAGGAGAGGAGAGGAGAGGAGAGGAGAGGAGAGGAGAGGAGAGGAGAGGAGAGGAGAGGAGAGGAGAGGAGAGGAGAGGAGAGGAGACTCGAGGAGAGGAGACTCGAGGAGAGGAGAGGAGACTCGAGGAGAGGAGAGGAGACTCGAGGAGACTCGAGGAGAGGAGAGGAGAGGAGAGGAGAGGAGAGGAGAGGAGAGGAGAGGAGAGGAGAGGAGAGGAGAGGAGAGGAGAGGAGAGGAGAGGAGAGGAGAGGAGAGGAGAGGAGAGGAGAGGAGAGGAGAGGAGAGGAGAGGAGAGGAGAGGAGAGGAGAGGAGAGGAGAGGAGAGGAGAGGAGAGGAGAGGAGAGGAGAGGAGAGGAGAGGAGAGGAGAGGAGAGGAGAGGAGAGGAGAGGAGAGGAGAGGAGAGGAGAGGAGAGGAGAGGAGAGGAGAGGAGAGGAGAGGAGAGGAGACTCGAGGAGAGGAGACTCGAGGAGAGGAGAGGAGACTCGAGGAGAGGAGACTCGAGGAGAGGAGAGGAGAGGAGAGGAGAGGAGAGGAGAGGAGAGGAGAGGAGAGGAGAGGAGAGGAGAGGAGAGGAGAGGAGAGGAGAGGAGAGGAGAGGAGAGGAGAGGAGAGGAGAGGAGAGGAGAGGAGAGGAGAGGAGAGGAGAGGAGAGGAGAGGAGAGGAGAGGAGAGGAGAGGAGAGGAGAGGAGAGGAGAGGAGAGGAGAGGAGAGGAGAGGAGAGGAGAGGAGAGGAGAGGAGAGGAGAGGAGAGGAGAGGAGAGGAGAGGAGAGGAGAGGAGAGGAGAGGAGAGGAGAGGAGAGGAGAGGAGAGGAGAGGAGAGGAGACTCGAGGAGAGGAGACTCGAGGAGAGGAGACTCGAGGAGAGGAGAGGAGACTCGAGGAGAGGAGAGGAGACTCGAGGAGAGGAGAGGAGAGGAGAGGAGAGGAGAGGAGAGGAGAGGAGAGGAGAGGAGAGGAGAGGAGAGGAGAGGAGAGGAGAGGAGAGGAGAGGAGAGGAGAGGAGAGGAGAGGAGAGGAGAGGAGAGGAGAGGAGAGGAGAGGAGAGGAGAGGAGAGGAGAGGAGAGGAGAGGAGAGGAGAGGAGAGGAGAGGAGAGGAGAGGAGAGGAGAGGAGAGGAGAGGAGAGGAGAGGAGAGGAGAGGAGAGGAGAGGAGAGGAGAGGAGAGGAGAATTTTCTGAATGTTTATTTGTACATAGCACTCCTGCAGAGCCATCTTAGGTAGGATGCACAAGGCTGCCCCATCACAACTGTTGAATCCAGGCACCTCAACTCAGCTGCATTTGCACAACAACCAAAACATACACAGATGTCTAAAAACAAAGCACACAGCTCGGTGTGAATGTACAAACCATCTCCTACACAGCAAGTCCAGAGAACACCTACAAAATCCAAGTGTCTAGTTTTAAGCATGATGGCATTCCTGGCATGGTCTGGCTTACTTGGAGAAAGCAGAGTCCAGAAAGAGCTGGTCACATCCCTTTCAGCAAAAAAATGCAACAAGGACAAGGTTGGGCAGTTCTAGAGGGGAAGAGAAGTTTTCCTATCTACAGCTGGTTTCCCTTTGAAAAGCCAATTTGCATGGCTTTGCTGTGCATTTTGAAGGCTATTTACTAGTCCAGGCTTTGTCTTTGCAGCAGCATTTCTAACGAGGCATGTACAAACTGGAGCCCCTGGGAGGCTTTGCAGCAGAACTGACTGCAAAAGATTAGCGTCAGGGCTTAAGAGAGCAAGAAAGAGGGGAGAGTAATGAAACAAAATCTCTCTTTTCCTCAGCTGAGGAATGATGGGGGCTAATTGCTTGTTGTTGATGAGGAAGAGAGGAGATGGGAGCTTCTGCGCCTATCAATAAATTAACCCCGGCATGTGGCATCTGAAGTGCATTCATTTCCAGAGCCTTTTATCTCTTTGTCTCCTCTCCTGGGTGAAAACATAATTATTGTTTAAACACGAGTTAATTCAGCAAGGTGAGGATCAATAAAGCAGAATTACTCGTCTTTTAAAAGCAAAGAAATCTGAATGTGGGACAGATGTGGACATAGCTCTGGCAGAGCTGATGGATGGGGAAGACACCTTGGTCACAGCAGGAGACTGGGGAAACAGAGCTCCCTCTTTTGAGGACTGCTGCAGGCATTTGGTTTAATAAGAACAGCTAAGTCCAGCAAGAGGCAGTCACAGCACTCAAAAACAGTACAAAAACCTGAAATCACCCATGTATGTGCACTTTGTAGCCTGACATGTGATTAGGCATCTCCACCATGTACACACTTCCCACATAAGAGCTTGGGCTAAACCCCAAAGCTTGTGCTGTGACCTCTCCCAGACTTTTGAAGGCACCAAGGCCCTGCTAGGGAGGAGGTCTCTGCACTGCAGGGACCCCCACCAGCTCTGCTCTCACACAGTGGAGGCCTTGGACAACCAAAGGTGTGAGTCTCACAGCAGACAGCATCACATCGCTACAAGAGACCTGAGGAAGGACTCCTCACAAGGACATGCAGTTTAAATCCATTACCCCTCACAAGGGGTAATGGATTTAAACTGAAAGAGAGCTTTAAATTGAAAGAGGTTTAGATTAAATATCAGGAATAAATCATTCACTGTGACGATGGTGAGGCACCAGTGAAGGCTGCACAGAGAAGCTGTGGATGTCCCATCCCTGGAAGAGTTCATGGCCAGACTGGATGGGGCTTTATACAGAAGGTTGCTGTCCAAGGCAGGGGGACTGGAGCTTGATGATCTTGAAGGTCCCTTCCAATCTAAACCATTCCGTGATGCTTTGTGGAGGACACAAGGCTCTCCCTTTCCCTCCCAGGTCTTCAGCTTGTCCTCAGGCTGCACTGCTTACTCTGTGCTCTCCCACTCTTCCTGCAGCTCCTGTCCATCCCTCCAAGCCAGCTGGATCTGTACAGATGAGGACAGCCCTGTGGCTGTCCAGGACAATGCCCATCTCTGCAGGCAGGCAGGCCCAATCTGGCAGCCCCAACCAAAGCTGCTTATTCATGCACTGGAGATGACAGTGCTGGACACCCTCTTTCACTGCCCCTCTGCCTTTCCCTGCAGAAGGACACCCCAAACCCACTGCCAGAGCCAGAACATTAGTGCCAACCTCTGAGCATCCCCCTGGGGCTGCCCTGCCGGAGGTCTCGGGTCTCCCACCACCCAGTGCCCACCCTCGTGGGAAGCTGCAGTCCCCAGCTGTGTGGTGGAGGTGAAACCTGAGCAACCTGCCAGGAATGCAGAGCAAGGGAGCTCTGTCACCCCAGAGGTCACAGGAACCCCAAATCCCTCCCTCCCCCCAACACTGGGGATCATCTCAGGCTTCCACATGCCAGGCAGATGCATCCTGTGCTCTGCCAGCTCCAAGGTGAGCAGCAGAGGGGTTAATACCTCACCTTCACCAAGCCTGATGCTGCTTTTATATAATTCATGTGGCACTTTGCAGGAGGCTCCAGAAATCACTGGGGTGCATATGAGAGCCAGGAGAGGGTGGCCAGGCTCCCTCCGCCGTGCTCATGCTCACTTAACAGCTTGTCACATCCTCCTCACTCAAGTATTCAGTGCTAATGCATCTCTTAAAGTGCTTCATGAGCTATTAAAGTCCAACGTGCCTCAAGTGCATGATAAATGGACTCTGTGCCAGCGTCTTCCCCCACTCCATGGGTCCCTGCCACCCGTGGGATTAATCCATCCTCCCACCCCATTCCTGCTGTGCTTTTCCAGCCCGAGTGCCTGGCTGGAGGGGGATGAGCCCTGGGGTTGGCTGGTGAGGAGAGGCTGCAGCAGGGCAGGGGGAGAGCTCTGGGTGGGGGGCACAGGGCACAAGCTTGGGGTCTCCAGTGTTGACCTGCCTCTGCTCAGCCTCTCCAAGCCGGGCAGGGTGGGTGGGTGGGAGACCTGCTGCTCCAAAGTATCTCCAAAATCCCAGAGCATTCCTTGGTGTTTCAGAGACGTGCCCAGGAGTGACATGCAGTGCTCCTGGGGAACAGACTGAGGACAGTCCTGAAGGTGTCCTGCGATCTCTTTTCTAATTCAGATGGGAGGAGCCCTGCATCACTTCTCACACCCCATTCAGGCACTTGTTGATGCACACAGGCCTCAGCAGCTTCAGTTTTGAGCTGGTGTCCCAGACACTTTCCTCCCAGACATAGGCAGGCAAGGGAAACAGGAGGGACAGGAGGACATGGGAGGCTGTGCTGCCAAACCCCTGAATCCTGGTGCATCACAGAGCAGAAGGTGGCAGTCGCTGCAGCTCTGCACCAGCTGTCAGTGGCAAATTGTCACTGGTGAGATGCAGCATTTGTTCCTGTCTAGGCAACAAAATTCAGGTGCGTGCAACCCTGAAGTACCTGGCACTTCTGTGTTCTGTATTCCTACACCACAGCAGGAAGCAGCATGGTGCATCCAAAGGATGCTCTGGTACCGCTGTTGCCAGGTCCCCTAAAGCTGCCCAGGCAGTGGTCCTGCAAGCACAACAGGAGTGAGCAGCTTTGCTTCTCTGCAAGACGCATCACACCACCACAAGCAGCATACAGCTCAGCATCCAAATGCTTTGAGCAGGCACCCTGGGAAGGCATTGGGGACCTTCCTGCAACACCAGCCAGCAAGCTCCTTCCATGTCCAGTGTGGCTGTCCCCGTGCAATGCAGATGTGCTGCCATACCCTGGCTGCTTTGTGTCCAGCCTGGAAGCTTGTGACTATGTAAACTCACCCAAATGGATTTAGGACAGCTCGGTGGAGCACTCTGGCTGGGCTCCTCAATTTCACAGAGCCCAAGGATGCATAGATGTCTTTAGTGGAGTTAATCAGCAAAATTCCCCTCTAAGATCCTCTAAAAGCAACTACAGACAGGCTGCCAGGAAAAGCAGTGAATTCTGGAGGTTCCCCATTTTGTCCTGTTTTCACAGAGCTGGATTCCACACCAGGACCCAACCACCCCTCATAACCTTCTTGCTCCTGCCTAGACCCAGGATCATGTGGGGCTCCTCCAGCTCCCAATGCCACCAGTGACTCTCAAGTGGAATCTCTCTAAAGCCACCACTAAAATAAGCACTGAATCTTCTGCCAACCTGAAGAGGTGTGAGCTAGTGGTGGGCCAGATGTGTGGTGGCAATGGGGATTAAGTCACCCCAAGGAGGTGAGAGCAGGATAAAGCATCATCCATCATTATCATGGGTTATGAAACTGTCAGAGGTGACTGGAGCTCTAAGCTGTCAGGTTGATGCTTCCTCCCAACTCCTCATCCCTTCATGGGTGAGCTGCATGGGGCAGCATCCACAAATGGGTGTGCAAAGGGCTCCAAAGCAATAGGGACATGGAGAGCTGGGGGCAGGGTGAGGAGCATCAGCAGACACAGATGCAGGATGCCCAGATCCCACAGTGATGGGCTGGAGGGGACACTTGTCATGGAGAGAAGTGATAACATGCACAGTAATAATATCAGGCACACCTGGCGGGTGCACCCAGATTCCCCCAGGAGAGAGACTGGAGGAGCAGCATTCCCGTTTTTCAGGACCCCCAGGGCCTGGGAGGTGTGAAGGACTCACCCTGCTGGCTGTGCCTCTGGGCGTACACCACCACCACCGCGGCGAGCACCACGCAGCAGGCTGACCGGACAGGGTTAGCCATCTGTGGAAGCAAACACAGGCAGGAGCAGTCAGGGTTTGCCCCCAGTGCTGAGAGCCCCCAGTGATGGGACTGCAAGGAGATGACTGTAAAACCAACTCCATCTCAGCCAAAGGGAAATTCACTGCAAAATCAGGCATTTTGCTGGCACACACTTCATCACCTTACATGGGAGGTGTCTGGAGGTGATGATACACCTTGCACAAATGCTCTATTTTCCCCATCCCATTTTCAACATTTTCCTTTGGGAAATCAACCCCTGATGCCAGGCTGTCCTTCGTAGATCATCCTAGGGGCCAACAGTACCTGCAAATAGGCTGCAGAGGGGTTTTGAGGAGATGGGAGCACAACCAGACAGTTCACAGATGCAGTTGGTACTTAGAACGTGCAAGATGTTGATCTCAGCACAGACCTCGGCCCCAGCCACCTGCCATCAATATCTTGATGAGCCACAGTTGTCCCCCACTTCTCTGGGCTGAAAGAGGGGCAGAGGCTTCTCTGTTCTGGCTATCTGTGCCTTGTCTCAGGGGATGCTGTGGTGTAGGGAGGTGAGGAGGGGGTGACAGCTAAGGAAGCAGGTGATGAAGACATCCTGTCCACACCAAAAAGCACCCCCAGGAGTGGACAAATGGCAGCAACAACTACAAGGATACCCTGCACAGCCCTGCCAGGCTGGAGATGCCTAAGCTCTCATTTTCTTGCAGCCAGGGCTGGCAGAGGAGACTAGAGCCAGGAGGGAGATGCTGGGGACAGCAATAGGAATGCCGGCCCACCCACCAGGAGGTAAATAGCACCATGCATAAAAAGCAAATTGCACCTTCAAAACCATTTAAGCCTCTCTAATCTCCAGTGCCATATCGGTAACGTGCACAGGATTGCCTTTTAATCTAGAACATGAGTATGGGCTCATTAGCCAGATGGCATCCATTTAAACTTAAATAAAGGGGGAGCTCTATTGGTGAGAGAAAAAAAATCCAGCAAAACATATTCCATTACCCAACATGACTGTTGCAGGAGCCCAGATGGCCTCAGGTTCACAACAAGCCTTTGCAGGGCTGGAGGGAAGGCAAGAGCAGCTGGGTGGGATTTCATGAGCAGATTTTGGGTGCAGCTGGACCAGCCTGATCTCAAATGTCTCTCAGGGGCAGGGATGCTGGGGGAGACAGTGGGTCTGAAGAAGACGACCCTGGAGACAGGCAGAGAAGGGATCCACGCCCTTTACAACTGATCTTTCATTGCTAGATTTGGGCAAGAAAGGCTGGTGGCAAGAGCCATTCTTGTGTGCTGGTGCTGAAGACATGCAAGCCCCAGACCCAACTGCTAGCCCTCACGGGTTACCTTGAACAAATCACTCTAACTGCCTCCCCTGTGCCTCAGTTTCCCCGGCTGTAAAACAGAGGTAATGAAGGTGACCTTCCTCTGAAAGCTCTGGATGAGGAGTGCTAATGCTAATTACAACGTCCTTATCACTCCTTCCCTCCTGCTTCTCTTGTGCCTGCTCTCCACTGCCTTTTCCATGTGTCTCCTCTGTGCCCACAGCATGGCTCCCTGACTGCCACCCTACCTGTGCTCCAGCTGCTGTCAGGAGTGGCAGCTCAGGGAGTGGGTGACAGCTGGAACCTGAGGCACCCTGAGGCAGGTGGCAGTGCCATCTCCTGGGGCACTGCTGGCATGTGAGGCCCAGAGCAGCTTGGAAACCACCTGAAACCCAGGAGCTGGCTCTCCCTATTTACACTCAAATTCACTTTCCACAGAATATTCCCTTCCTACAGCCCTGGGAGAGGATGGGTGGCACCAGGAATCGAAGCAGGCAAAGAACCAGAGGCCAGAGCCTCCCTTCACCACAATCCAGGTATCTCCAGCTAGTGCAGCCACTCCATTTCTGGGGACAGTGGCAATGACAGGAGGCAAGACATGACATCCCCCGGCAATCAGCCTGCTCTTTGAAAAGTGTGAGATCTTCCTGATGTAGCCTTAGGCTTGGCTCAGTGTAAATATCACCAGCATCATGCTCTACCTCCCAGCCCTGCCAGGGAACAAAGCCACCTGCTGCCCATCCCCTGCTGCTCCTTCCTCATCTCATCAGCTCTTAAAATAATTGCTGCTGGTCCTGCCCATGTGCCTGGGCCAGCATCAAAACAGACACAGTCATGCAGCAAGAAATGGTTCCTGTCCCAAAGCACTGACAGTCTCAAGGGATAAAGATGGAGTAAGAGGGAGCAGAGGGACCCAGATAAGATCCCTGAGGACTCTGTGGCATGGCCAGGATACAGGCAGAGGCTTCCAGTGACAGCACAGAGAATTCACCACTCAGCTGCTCTCACCCTGGAAAGCCTCATTTCTTCTTAGAGATGAGCCCTGTGGCAGGAGTGGAGCTATTTTAGGACAAAAAAATCTAGCCAGAAAACCAACTTTTTCTCACTTGAATTGCAATTTTCCATGCAGTATTTGCTTTGTTTGACTATTTTGCCCAAAGCCATGTTGATTTTTTTTCCCCATAGCATATAACAAAGCCTTCATAATTTCTGCAGATGCTTCCAGTGCAAATTTCCATTGCTGTATTGCTCGCTTATCTGTTTCTCTAGCAAAAGCCAGATCCTCAGTATCCAGGTGTACAGGTCAGTGAGCAGCAGCTCACCAGGTGTACAAGTTCCTGAGCTCTGTCCTTGTGCCAGCAGGGAACTGTTTACAGGTGATGGAGGGGAACCACATTTATTACACAGCAAAGCCCATAGTGTGAAACTCAGTCTTCTGTGCAAAAGGTAGATTTTGTCCCTGTAATGAATAATTTCTTGGAGGTAGCGAAGAAGGGAGGAGGAAAGGGGGAGAGGGAACATATGAAGTGGTGGACCAGCAGCTCTGGAGCCATCCTCCCTGTCCCCAGCTTCCTGTTTGATAAAGAGCAAAGGGTTGATCTTTCCCTGCCTTGTCCTCTACACTAAGGAGAGTGAGGGCATCAGGCATGGTCAGTCTCAGCAGAAGGCAACTCAACACAGACATGAGTAAGGCCCCCTCCAGCAGCTCTCAGTCTAACCAAACATGTTTCCAGGAGTGTGTTCCCTGAGCTGGATCAGGACTGAAGGGGCACAGCAATGTGACATTAGCTGTTGTGGTGTGATGAGGTGAGCACAGCCCTGGGGGGGAACAGCAGGAGTGAAAGGATTGTGTATCCAGGCAAAAAGTAGGATACCACTTTCTGCTTAACAGTCCCAGTGTCCTCTTTTGAGCTGGCAAAGGGATGGATTCCTTCCAGCTCTCCCTTAGTATAATCTACGAAGCTTTAGCAGTTGAGTACCAACTGGCACCTGGAAACAGCAGCTCCAGGGCAGGGCTGTCGCTGGCTAGTGAGGGATGTGGACTGCAGCCCAGTGTCCCACCACAACCTGCCACAGGCTTCTCTGAGCAACAATAAATAAATAAATATATAAATAAACAAACAAATAAATAAATAAATAATACCCTTGAAGTGTTTGGCTGCCTCAAAATAAAAGTTGTAGTTTCAAAACCCAGTGTTTCCATGACAAAGTCTTCCATCAGACAATTCCTCACCAGGTGCTGTTAGGGGTCTGGCTCTGGGGTGGTGAACTGGGGGAAAACAAACTCTGTTTAGTCATTTCCTTCCCCTCCAGCTTTGCCCTGAACTTTCCAAAGGAGCTTTGCAGCACCTGTCCTGCAGGTGCCCACAGCAAGCACCACAGTGTGACTGCGCTGCCCACAGGGATGTCTGTGCTGTGGTACAACCTGTGCTGCAGGTACAGAGTGTGGTACAACCTGTGCTGCAGGTACAGAGTGTGGTACAACCTGTGCTGCAGGTACAGGCTGTGGTACAACCTGTGCTGCAGGTACAGAGTGTGGTACAACCTGTGCTGCAGGTACAGAGTGTGGTACAATCTGTGCTGCAGGTACAGAGTGTGGTACAACCTATGCTGCAGGTACAGAGTGTGGTACAATCTGTGCTGCAGGTACAGAGTGTGGTACAATCTGTGCTGCAGGTACAGAGTGTGGTACAACCTGTGCTGCAGGTACAGGCTGTGGTACAACCTGTGCTGCAGGTACAGAGTGTGGTACAACCTGTGCTGCAGGTACAGGCTGTGGTACAACCTGCGCTGCAGGTACAGGCTGTGGTACAACCTGTGCTGCAGGTACAGAGTGTGGTACAACCTGTGCTGCAGGTACAGAGTGTGGTACAACCTGTGCTGCAGGTACAGAGTGTGGTACAATCTGTGCTGCAGGTACAGAGTGTGGTACAATCTGTGCTGCAGGTACAGAGTGTGGTACAATCTGTGCTGCAGGTACAGGCTGTGGTACAACCTGTGCTGCAGGTACAGAGTGTGGTACAACCTGTGCTGCAGGTACAGAGTGTGGTACAACCTGTGCTGCAGGTACAGAGTGTGGTACAACCTGTGCTGCAGGTACAGGCTGTGGTACAACCTGTGCTGCAGGTACAGAGTGTGGTACAACCTGTGCTGCAGGTACAGAGTGTGGTACAATCTGTGCTGCAGGTACAGAGTGTGGTACAATCTGTGCTGCAGGCACAGAGTGTGGTACAACCTATGCTGCAGGTACAGAGTGTGGTACAATCTGTGCTGCAGGTACAGAGTGTGGTACAACCTATGCTGCAGGTACAGAGTGTGGTACAATCTGTGCTGCAGGTACAGAGTGTGGTACAACCTGTGCTGCAGGTACAGAGTGTGGTACAACCTGTGCTGCAGGTACAGAGTGTGGTACAACCTGTGCTGCAGGTACAGGCTGTAGCAGCTGCAGTTCGCCTGTACTGTCGACACCAATGGCACCTGCTGAGCTACCACCTGTACCGCAGATGCCGAGTGTAGGTGGTATCGCACACCTGCACCACAGGTGCTGGCTGTAAGGTGGTACCGAACACCTGGAGTGCAGATGCTGACTGCAGGCACTGCAGCCCACCTGTCCTGCAGGCCAGGTCACAGTCTGCCTCTTCCTGAGGTCTGGTACTATACCTGTAGGGCAGATGCCAACTGCAGACAGCACAATGCCCCTGCACCCACAGCAGGCACCTCCTGGGCCCCAGTGTTTCTGAAGGAGAAACAACATCCTTACCAAAGCCACTCTCAGTTCCTCAGCCTAGCCCTTTGCCAGAGATGCTCACACAGCTTCCCCCAGCCCCAGTGATCCAGCGTGCCTCCAGTGGGATGCCATCCCTCCCCAAGGGTAGGGTGTGATGCTGGTATGAGCAATGAAGCACCAAAGTGGGCAAGACACCCTCCAGCCCCAGGTTCCCAGGGATTGCACCGCATGTGGGCAGCAGTGCTTGGGCACATGAAGACACTGAGTGCTGTCTCCTCCTTTCAGATCATCCCTGGCAGCAAGGCGAGAGAACAGACAGAAAAACATAGCTGTCACTTAATGTCAGACACTTGCTAACAGTCCTAAAGCCTTCTGGCCTTACAGTGCCCTGTCAGCACTAAACTCCTCTTTGCTGCCTAAGAGGAAGCAAGAAAAGAGTGACTTTTTAATCTCCTTCATATGTGCTATCAGAAAGCCTTATCTGCAGAGACAGAATCCCCACTGCTTGAAAAGCTTTCTTAAATCTAATTTAAACCCCCACTGTCAATAGAGCAATTAGCACTGCCCCCCTGGACCATGAGTGTCACAGGGATGACTGTGGCCAGCTGAAATAAATTCACTCCTGGCTCTAATGGACTGTGACTTTCCTCCCTTCACCTCCTCCCTTTCTGCTAATGAAACAAAGACCGCAATGAAGAGAATACCCTGGAGGAAGGAGCACCCCACAGCAGAGCTGCTTCATCGCTCTGCCATCCCAGTGAGCACTGCTGGACCACTGGAAGGCAGTGCAGACTCTCCTGCCCTTGTGGTCTAAGAGATTGGCAAATGGTGGAAGGATGGTCCTCACAAAATGTCCCAGCTGCTTTTGCTGAAGCTGTGCCCCTGAAGGCAGCTGTGGACTTGCAGAGCTCTTGGTTCCAACATACACACTGAAGGTTTCCCCATCTTCCCTGGATGCCACTGGCAAGGTGTCCCAGTGTGAAAAGTAATGACCAAAGCTGCTCCCCATATCCATGGGGCTGAAGAAAGCGGCTCTTTGGGAGGGAGCATCAGCCCAGATTAAATCAGAGCTACTTTTCAGAGGGTAATGCAGAGTTTAGGAGCTCCAGGGATAGCTGGGATGGTCTAGGGAGGAACAAACCATGAAAAGGCTCAGGCTGTTTGAGTCTCCCAGATTGGCAAGTTGGCTCCCAGGACAGGTAATTTCTTGCTTCTGTGATCATGGTGACATGCTCTCCCTGGGTCAGGGAGCTGTAGAAAGATCAGCAGGGTCCTGAGAGTCCTGGGGGCAAGGTTGTCACCCTGCAGCTCCAGGGGCTGGGGGATTCCTGCTCCAGGAGCAAGGTGGGGTTCTCTCAAACCACACCTTGCAGCTCTTCAAATTGGTGCCCCAAAGCATCAGGACACTGCAGTCCACCCTGGGACACACTGGGGTGCTGTGATCCCTCAGAGGCCCGAGGACAGGCAGGAGCACAATGTCAGGAGAGCTTGGCACAGGGACAGAGGATGGGAATCTCTGCATTGACCCTGCCCAGCAACAGCCCCTGGTGCCACGTCCACTGAGGGGCAATGCTGCTGCACCTGCCTGCTGGTGCCCACTCCCTGTTCCCACTTGGAGCCATGAAGGGGGAGCTCAGGAACTTGCACAGCCCATACCTGTCCTCACAACTCCCACCATGCCAAACAGTTTTTCTTCAAGTAGAGGGCAGCAGTCCAAGACCAGCCATCTGCTCCAGCAGTGATAAAAGCCAGTGCAAGGAATAGCATACTAATAAGCATCACACGTCTTCAACGCCGGCACTGTGAGGAAGAACAGCAGGGCAGGAGGGGCTTGAATCCCCATGGCAGAGGAGCAGCATTGTCCCAGGACTATTCCTCAGAGAAACCAGTGCCACCAGGGCAGGAAGCTCAGCCAAGCTGCCACACACAAGCCCCATCTAGGCAGCCTCTGAGACGCAGGAAAGCTCGGACTGACAATTTCCCTCTCTTTTTACTCAACTTTCCTCTGCACTGAGCATTTCCTGGCTCCCTGCAGAGAGAGATTGCAGGAATCAATTGGATCTTTGCTTCTATTAAAGAATTGCCACAACCAGTGCTTTTTATCTGGAGCCTGCATTCAAATGAGGTCTTGAGCAGTGTTTTTCCATAGATGGTGCCATGTCAGGGACAGATAGAAGAGATCAGACAGAGAAGGCTGAGAGATGAGATGTGGTTCAGGTGCTTCCCAGTGCTCCTCCCTGGAAGCTGGAGAAATCCCCCAAGATGGCCATATTTGGGAGCAGTTCCTGTTCATTCTGAGCCTCCACGCTGTGGTTACTGTAGGATGGAGCTCTTGGTGTCACGCTGATTTTTGGAACTTCGATTCTCAGCCTCCACCCACAAAAGCAGAAAATTAATGATGCGGAACAAAACCAAAACAACCCTACAAAATCAAAACCAAACTCCCATACACTGAGCAAACAACCCCAAATACTTTAGAAAGGTCTTGCTGTCTCATGCCAGGTTCGGTTTGTGCTTTCCAGGCAAATGCTGGCAACATTTCTTATTTTTGTCTGTGAGACTGCATTACCCTTCAGTGCCCCAAGGATTTTGCTCACAACCCTGTTTTCTGCCTTGGGGACACTCTGTAGCAAGGCTGCTTTATGAAATACCCAGCATCCCTTCAGATCCAAAGCTCCAGGGCAGAGAAAAGCAGTCTAGTACTAAAATTTAGACTGTGGCATAGTCATGTGCCATCCTGAGCAAAACAAAGAGGAAAAGGAGGACAGACAGGGCTTGTCGAGACTTCTTCTATCTGCTGGATGCCCACGACACAGAAGACATGGCACAGAGGAGCACAGTGTTTCCCATAGTCACTGCTAGGAGAGGTTTTGGGGCATGTCTGGCCACAGCAGCTTTAGCATCCCCCTCAATAGCACCTGCAGACACAGGTTCCACAGAAACCTTATTTTGCTTGAAATATGAAGACTGCATCTCTAACTAGCCCAGTCTGGCTCCGCTGGAGGACAGTTCTCTGCAGCACTCAGGCAAGGAGCTGGACAGAGTTGTGGGCACTGTGTCTGAGCTCTCTGGCACTGGGGTTATGTGAGGCGAAGAGCACGGTGCTGCTCTGGAAGCACAGGGGCAAGCAGGGCAAAACTGCCAGCTGCAACCCCAACCAGGTTGCTGGCACCCTGCAGGACCCCTTTCCTCCAGTGTAGGCAGGACCACACTGGCTTGGCCCCAGTAAACCTCCTGGTGGTGATGTCCCCAAGCCAGGGAGAGCTACAGCTCATTCCTGAATCAACACAGCCATCCAAGGACTGAGGCCACAGCATTGCTGCTCAAAAAGCAGGGCAGGTTTGCTCTTTGCCAGCTTGCTGAGAGAGAGTTAGAGGAGGATGAGAGCCTGAAGTCGTGTTGCAGGGGCTCAGGGACATGAGCAAGATTGGACTGAGGAGCGCTGGAAGAGTGTCGCTATCCCTCTCCTCGGTGGGACCCCTCTGTCCCACCCCCTGTGGTGAGAGCCTGCTCGTCTCAAGGCACAGGCAGTGGAGGGGGTCCTGGAGTGGATACAACACAGACTCAAAGTATCTAGACACAGGAGGCTCAAACTTGCTGGAATAATCCCGGGTTTATTGTCTGTGTTCCATCCGGGGCAAGAGAGAGACCGAAATGCTCAGGGTCTTATCTCTTATACCAGGGGGCAGGGGTGATTAGGGGATGCAGGAAGGTCACAGCCAATGGGAAGGGGGAAGGGAAAGAAGGTTCTCAGATAGGAACTAACATTACACAACCCAGAGGTGAGTTTTACCCTTGGGAGATACCAAGATTTTTAGATGCACTACAACAGAAGAGATCTTGGCAGGTGTCTTGTCCAAGGAGGGGAGAAGATATTGGCTTAGCAGTACTGGGAAAGTAACTGATGGAACATCCAGTTGTACAGAGGTTCTTGGGCATTTTAATTTTAGCTTGGCTTTTTTTTGGGGTTGTTTTTTTTTAAGCTGTTGGCACAGAGGAAGCCACTCCAATGACTCTGATGCTGCCTCCCCAGACACCTCAGCATCATAGAATCATAAAATCAATCATTTAGGTTGGACAAAGACCTTCTCAAGTCCAGCTGTAAACCTAACACTGCCAAGTCCACCACTAAACCCTGCTCTTAAGTGACATATTTACATATTTATGTAAAATAATAAATAAATATTTACATATTTAAACACCTCCAGGGATGGTGACTATGGCTTGTGTTGCTTTGCTTCATTTCTCCTCCATGCCTGCAGTACAAGCTGGCAGGAGGATGAAGTAGACAGAAGCCAGACAGCTTCCAAGGTGCAGGGAGAGCAGCAAACACTGCTGCAGACAGGGGCTCGGAATGCTGGGGACTGTGTGCTCCCCACTGGTCCCTGCTTGCTGTCCTCCTCTGTCCAGGTTCCACAGGAGGTGCCATGTCCCCACTGCCACTAATGCCTTTGGACCACCACCTTGGGTCACTGGCCCACGTGCTGCTGTGGGGACACAGGCCACTGCAGGCAGACAGGACAGATGTGACAGTGAGGGCATTTGTCCCCCACCTGCATATGAGCTGCCCCCTGCCTCCTTCCTCACTGCTAGAGTACTGCTCAAAACCTGGGCAGGAGAAAGAAGTCTGGAGAGGAATCCTGCCTGTTCTGCAGACAGATGGGGTTTGTTGGTCCTTGCTTCATCCAGTTCCATCACCACACTCACCCCACGTGGTTTCACAGGTGCCCAGCATGTCCTGTGCAGCCTCCTGGGGTCTGCGTCCGTGTCACAGTTGCACCCAGTTTTTTAAGTGGGCAGCTGAAGGGGAGAACTGAGGCATGTGGATTCTCCGTATTGCCCTGATGACAAGTGACAAGGGTGGCACTGAAGGGAGGAGGTAATCCCACCCTTTGGTGACAGCAGCCCATGTTGGCTCCAGTGATGCTGGCAAGGGGCTTCCTGCTGCCAGCAGCCTCTTTGGTAGACACAGGGGTCTGCCCCAGAACTGAGCCTAAGGCTGGCAGTGGGACTGATGTGCCTGCCCTCTTCTGCTTGCAAACACCCTCCAGGGACAGCAGTGGGTAGGAACTGACCTCTTTTTGCTCTGGTGAAAGGGGAAAAGCAGCTATGAGAGGCAGAAGCAGCATTGCTGAAATGGGCTGGGGGCACCTCAAAGCCCCAGGATGGCTCTCCTCTCCTGGCCTCCAACTGCTGCCTCTTTGAGGGGCTCTGGCTGCCAGAGCCTGGAGCCAGCAGAGCATGTGGGGTGAGACCAAGGGGCTGCTGAGGATCCCTCTGAAAACCCCTGGCAACCCTTGGGCTCCCTGGGATCCTGCTCCAGACCTCACAGATGGTGTTTGATGAGGGCAAGCAGAGGATGAGGAGGGAGAAATGGAGCTGGCTGGAGGCAGCTGTGCTGAAATAAAAGTCAAGAAAGTATCTTGCCCAAAACTATGGGGAAGTTTAATTGTCAAGGACAAAAACACCATCTGTTTGTGCTGACTGTGACCTCCCACTGCCCCTGGGCTTTAACAGCTTTTAAATTAGCATGTTTGTTCGGGTATTCCCTGTCTGACATCAGGGAAGCAGCTCCTGTGGGGCAGAGAGGAGGATGGAGTGATTGTCCACTGAGACCCATACTGGGGTGGGGTGGTGCACTCGGTGGTGATGAGGGAAACAAAACACCCTTCTGGAAATGAGGATTCCCTCCAAACATGGATCTGGCAAGCTCAGCATCACGGTGTGCTGCCACTAGCAGGTGAGACATGGTGTGAGACTGTATTTGGGCCTCAGAATCTTTCCAGAAAACAAAGCCAAGAAGATGTATGCTTGGAGGAAGATTTTGCCATGCAAAGCCAGCAGAATTAAATGAATACTCAATAAAGAAGAGGTTGAATTAAAATCCAATTTGTTTTCTGCCCTGCAAGGGAGGGAAGATGCATACATTGGTACCAAGAACTGATTTAGCAATGTAAAAGTGCTCAGTTCCCTTCCTTATTTTCTTCTTTCATATTCTTTATGGGATACAGCATCCAAGGCGGACATACCATCACCTTCCACCCTACCTACAGTGGAAAAAGTTTGAAGCCAACCTGGCCATACAGGAGAAAAACAACTCAGCTGGGAGAAGTCCCAGGTTGCCAGATCCCAGAAGCCTTTTTACCCATCCCCTGAGCTTTGCTCTGTGAGCTCCCACTCTCAAGCCATGTGGCTGTCACAAAGGAGGCTGGAGGTGAGGGCAGCTGCTGCCAGTATTCCTGCAGCAAGACACATTTTCTGTGATCTGCCATGAAGACTCACATCCAAGGAGCACAGGCCCAGGTCTTTATTCATCCTAGGGCATTCTAGGGGCTGTGAGTCTGGAGGTGGCCATGCAACCAGACTCCAGGAGTAAGCAGAAGAGTGCTTGATACTTCTGCTTGGCCCCACACTCCCTGCACAATCACCCCACCAGCCAGGCTCTCTCTGGACTCTCCTTCCAGTCCACAGAACCAGTGCCAATCTCTCTTTTATGCCCCTGATAGGTCAGCCCCTCTCCAAATCTGCACCATGTTCACATGCCTTGAAACTATCAGGACTTTTGATCCTGTGGTAAAGAGAAATGCCAGCATCAAATCTCTTCCCGTGCATCTGCCTCTCCTCAGGCTCCCTCTCTCTCCAGCAACCACCCCTAAAATCTCTTCCACACCTAAAATTACACCATGGTTTTGCTCCTTCTCGCCTTTGCAGGCAAAGCAGCAGGAGGACATGAAGAACAGCCCTTGCAATGCCAAATTTGACTTGGAAATCCCCTTGCCTAGCTGCACCCCAGTGACCTCGACCCCAGGAGGTTGGTGTGTTTCAATTCTCCTGCACTGAGCCTGCACTCATTCCTCCCCTCTGTCGGGGGCCAGGGAGCAGGCAGGAGCCAGGGTGCCACCCCTGCCTGGCAGGCTGCCTCCCACCAGGCATGGCAGGACAGATGTGAACCACGTGTGCCTTTTGTCTCAGGACCCTTCCTGCAAGCTCCAGTACCGAAGGGAGAGAAAACCATCAGCCAAGAGCAGCCATGGAGTCCCCAGTGGCCTCCAGCCCCACTCTCAATCTCTCTGTCTCTGCTCCATCCACTAGGGCAAGACTTAGTGTAGGGGAGGGCTTGTTTTTTAATTAGAAAATATTCATCAATATTTAAAAATAAAATAATAAAAAAAGTGTCAACCAGCTGGGGCCACGAAAGCTGGGGCGTTTTTGGCTTCTGACCAAGCACTTTGATAGAAAGGCTTTTTGGAAAATGCTGTAGAAAACATTTAATTTCTCCCAAGGCCTGCATATGGGGCTCATCACTTGCGCATATTGCACTGGAATATTCATGTGTGCTGGCCTCCTGCTACAGGATGATGAGGGTTCACCCGTGCAGCATGCAAAAGGGGCTCCTTTCCTTCCATTCTGTTTTTGTTTCTTTGTTTTGGTTGTTTTTTTTTTTTGTGTGTGCGCGTTTCTTTTCCTTTGGAAGAGAAAAGCACAGTATTTCACTTCAATCCCTGAATATTTGTCAATGGCAGAACAAAGAAAAAACTGAGCCAGAGTCAGGTCTGCTCACACTCATCAGCTCGCTGCGCACACCACAGGGTAGAGACACAGACGAGCGGCAAATGCAGGGAAACAGATTTCTGCCCCTGGTTTTGCTGCTTTCCGGTTGCTTGAGCCCGTTCTGACACTGCCTGGATGGAGAGTGAGAGTCTGACTTCTACTTCCCTGGCACAGCAAGAAGTTCCAATTCACACCCCAGCTCCCCACTCCGGGAACGTGGAGCTGGCTCATCCTGGACTTGCTGCTGGGTATATCTGTTAGCTAATGCTTTCTGCAAAACTCAGGAAGACAAAAAATACTCACTGTGGCCACAGAGTAGAGCCTGAACCAGCAAGGGGATGACTGCCATGGCTTGTTTGGTGCCTCATCTCCCCCCAGTGCTGCTGGCTCCCTTTCTCTGGCTCTGGCTGCACCCCTCATTCCTATCAATCCGCTCCCTACAGCTCCAGCACCTCCCAGCACAGGGTGTACCAGCCTTGCTGGGGCAATTCTGACTGGCCCCAAAAAAACCTTCTTCCTGGCAGAAAAAATTCAGAGCACTAATTAGAAGAAACCCTGGGCAAGGAGAGGGGCTAGGAAAAGAAACCATCTGATGCCACTATCTCTGTGGAAGCGAAGTCAAAGACAGCTCAGGAAAAGGGCACGGCTCCTGCTGGGGTTGCAGAGGAGCCTCTGAGCACAGCAGCACCTTTGTGCAGACTCAAACTGTTGTTCTTAGAGACACTTGTGAAAAGTATTAATAGAAAAGGATCTACTGAATCTTCAAAACAGGAATCATGCCTAAGTAAGTGTGCACACAGACTTTATTAATTCTCATATTTTTTGGCAAGCTTTCCCAATGGGAAAGGGGAAATTTGATGCCAAGTGTATGCCTAGGCAGGGTCTGTAAGATTCACTATGGAAAAACAATTAAATGCAAAAAAAAAAAAAAAAAAGTCTTTAAACCACATCTGGAGCACTGGTGCCCAGTTTTGGGGTCTGGTACAAGATTGGCAATGCTGACCTCCAACAAGTCCAGGAAGGGTGATGATGAGGCTGAGGCACATGGGGATGATGAAGACAGGTTGAGAAAACAGGGCTTGCACAGCCTGTAAAAATGATGGTTTTGAAAAGACTGAACAGCAACCTACCTAGAGATTACTGAGATGATGGAGACAGGCTGTTTCCCCTGTGGTGGGAAGATGAGAGACAAATGGGCATGAGCTGCAAGAGCTGCAACAGGAGAGGTTCAGGCTTGCTATAAGGAAGGCAGTCTCATGACAGTCACCTGCTGGAAGATGCACTCAGACAGGTTGTAGGACCTAAGGCTGGAAGTTTTCAAAACCCAAATAGGCAAAGTAAACTAGTCCACACTCAGTATTCACCCTGCCTGGGTCAGGATTCCGGACTAGAGCTTTCCCAGGCCATTTCTTACCTGGTTGGACAGATGAGCATGCCATTGCCAATTAAAATTAAATATAATGAGGTCCTTCACAAATTCTGAGGGGGATGGACCTGCTCAGTGCTTGTTTCAAATAATGGAAAGCAAAATCTGGGTGAACACATCTGACGAGCTCTCTGCCTGGAGTGGGACGTAGATCATGGAGACAAACAGAGACCATGGGACTTCAGTGTGTCAGGGCCAGATCCCGTGCTCAGCTCAACCCCATTGATGAAGTGGAGACCAAGGAGATGGCTGTCTGTCCCTTTTCCAAACTTCCTTCTGCGGGGACCGCCTTGCATGACACCAGCAAGTGATTAACGAGCGGCCAAGCCCGTCAGCACGCAGCCTGCGTGCATGGGCGCTTTGCATGTGTGCGCAGCGCTCCCCGGGACTTGGCGGGGAGGGCAGCTGGGGAGAAGAGCGCTGACAAGCAGATGATTAATTGAAATGCAAGCGGGAGGAAAAGCAATGTCCGCTAAAACTATCAGGCGTCGCGAGCATGGGAAAGGAACTCTGAGACGCCGTCTCCATCTCTGCTCCGCACGCATGGCGCCTCCCAGATCCAAGCTGCTTGCCAGTCCTTTTCCTGGCTTCTATTTTTGCAGGTGCAATTTCGTATTTGAAAATAACCATGCTGCACACGCACATAGATATATATACATATATTTTTCCTCGCCATCCCCCCGGTTCATTGCACACAGAAACAGCAGTGATGGGAGAGCAAACCTCCCAGTCTGCAGCACACGGCAGCAATTAGACATCCAAGTGCTCGTTACCCCACGCCTTGGGGTGAAGGCACCCAAAGCCTGGGCTCTCTGCGCCGTCCGCGCCTTCCAGGAGGCGCAAGCTCAAAAACACATACATAAAGTTACCAGTCCACACTAAAACAATAATAATATTAAAAAAAAAAAAAAAAGAATTAAATAAAAGAGTCTGAAAGCTCATGTCTGGCTCAGCTCCGACCTGTTGCTCAGAGTCCATAAATTATATCCCAGTGTTGGAGCTGGCATGATTGCGCTATCGGCAAAAAGGGTGAGAAAGCTTCTGTTCCTCATCTGACACAAGAAGGCTCAGCTTGGGTCACCAAATAAATAGAGTGGAGACGTAATGTACATACTGTTCCCCTGAACCATGGCTGGGAAAAGCATAGAGGGGGAAAGCAACAGGAAAGGGATGTCCTAGGGGGAAGTTTGAAGGGGCAGTGAAGGGATTTTGTTATGGCCAAGGTCAAGGACAGCACCCTAAAAATATCCTGCCTCCAGCTCCTTCTCTGAGGAGGAGGACCAAAGAGAAGACAAAAGGGTCTTTCTGTAGGAAGGACAGGAGCCTGAGCTTCAAAGTTTTGGGTTGAAAAATCAGGGATGTGAACTTGCTGATGGTTTCTTGATATAACCATAGTACAGATGACTAACACCAGATCCTTATCTGAGTGAACACCGAGCAAGTGAGACTCTACCTAGAACATGAGCCGAATATGGGGGAACCTGATGGAGCATGCTTATTAATAGGTTTTGCTTGGCAAGCTGATCCCCAGCCAAGACAACTGGCTCAAGAAATTAACTTTGTGAGTTGTTCAGCACTTTGCTGCTCAGGTAATGAGTGGACCTGTAGGCGATTGCATTGTAGGACTCCACAAACTGCTTGTACCATTGACATGGTTTAACAGACTGGTGTTTATGAGACAGAGCAGTATTTAAAAGACACATTTCTCTCAGAGCTGCACATAAAATTTGATAGCTAAATAGCTGTAAATGCTACTGAAGTCTGACAACTCAAAGAAGAATCAAGGGTCTGTCATGCAGAGTATCCGCCAATACACCCGGCCCCGCAGAGCCAGTGAGACTTCCAGTCTCATAAAACCTTTTTTATATTGGAAGTGAGAATTTGTGCAGCGCATATGAACTCTCTTTTATTGGGCTGGTGTGATGCTGAGAAAATGCAGTTAAAGTTGTACAAGTTCTCCTTGGAGCGCTATCAGGGCGCCTATAAATCAAAAGCTTTATCCTGGAATGAGTTTACTAAATAAACCTTCTTTAATTTGGGCTCGTGCTGAGCAGCAGGACCACAGCAGGAGTGGGTGCCTCCTCTTGTCAGTGCCCATTTACACTGGTGGGGTGGGGAAAGCCCTGAGTGAGAGGTCTCTGGCTCATCTCCCCACTCTTGGAGCCAAGAGCATCCCAACTACAGAACATCCTCCAGAGCCTGGCACCGTTCTCCTCACTCCTCTCATGGAAGTTCGACCCTCCCAAAACACTCGTGACCCCCCACAGTGCTCCCTGCTCACAGTCCCAGCCCAGCTGCTGCCCTGAAGCCAGTCCAGATCTCCATGCCTACGCAGCTGATTCAGAGAACTCCTGGGAGCATCCTGGACTGGAAGGACCACAGACCCACCTTCAGCACCCAGTGGAAATGGAGAATTTCCGAACCTTCACAAAGGCCTGGAGTGCTTTGGTTGGGGAGGAAGATTTGGGCCAGCTCCCTAACTCCCCAAAGACTCCTACAGCTGCATTAATTATTTCATCTTAGTCTGGCTTCCTCATTAGGCTAACCTAGACGGCCCGTGGCTGAGTGACAGCGAGCCAGTCTGCAAGAGCCCAAGCCAGCAGTGCTGGAAACTATGGGCTTGATGTGATTTACGTGGACTAATATTACACATATCTCAAACATGCAATCTTTAGAGGACCTGAGGCTGCTGTCTGGGTGGAGGAAAGCCCACGCTCAGCCGGCAGCACAGCATCTGGATCAAGCCTGGGTATCAGCCTCTCACCCCACACCTAGCCAGCAGGGTAAAGCCTGACGGTGGGAGCAATTCCCTCATGGATGCCCTGAAGGCACAGGGAGAGGAAAGCCCCAGCACTGCTGCCAGCGGACCTGAGTGTGACACAAAACATCTGTATCAAAGCAAAGGCCAGGAAGCACAGCTCCTCCAGCACTGGCCATTTCACCCCACTGATGTGGCTGTGAATTCAGCTAATTTTGGCACTGGGCTCCCCTTGGGATATCTGTCTTATGTGGGCTGTAAGAAAGATGCTTTGGGGCATTACACAGATCCCCTTTTTCCAATACTGCCAAATCTGAGGCTTGTGTGTGAATCCACTGTATTTGGCTGTCTCTGCAAACAACTGTATAGAAATACAAGAATTCGGCCCTTTTGAATCCTCCAGGGAAAATTCAAAGCAATGAAGAAATATGAGTTGTTTTTCAATGAACCTATTGAAAAAAGAAAAAAACCCCACCACCCTGAAAAAACCCACATTACTTTTCAGCCCAGTTTTGCCAGCAGTACAGGTCTTTTTCCCACAGTCCAAGGAATCAACACATTTTCAAATCACTCCTTCTTATGGTATTGAATATCAGAAAAAGATTGCCTTTCATTCGGCAGCTGTTTTGGGACACCGAGAGTAAAGGCAAGCAGTCTAAACTTAGCAAAACATGAAGAAAGAGTTTGGTGCATTTACAAACTAGGCACAGAGACTGGCACAGGAAAGGAGGGGGCTGCAAGGGGTGCATGAGGAATGTTTCAGGGTTACAACATTCTTCCACAGCCCAAATTTCTCATGGTAGCATCTCAACACCACTCCACTCCTACAGCTCCTTGGAAAAATATAGGGACACGTCCTCATTTCCCCAGGAAAATCAGCAGTTACCTCCTGATTTCCAGACCTCCAGCCTTTCTGAGACGTGAATGGTCTGGCATGTCTGCTCTGCCAGTAGGGAGTGGGCAGCTCCAAAAATAAACCAAGCAGCTCAGTGTATTGAGAGGAAACCCAAGAGGGAATAGCAATAGGGGATTGAGGATTTGCTGAAATAAGTTTGCCCTGAAGCACTGGAAGGAGACAAGCCTCAGTTTCCTACAGGCTTGTGCTATTTAATGCCCCCCACGCCCCCAGCAATAGCTCCAACCTCCTCCTGCAAATTCAGTGTTCTCTGTCTCATCCATACGGATGGGACCAAAGCCTCAGAGTTTTCCTGAAATAAGGGCATGGGTCTGGGCACTGACTCCAGTGGCTTTCTCTGTCTATCAAGCACAGGTGCTATCAGCCAGCAGGACAGTGAGCCTTCACTGCAGCAGGGTGAAAGTCCAGCAGTCACAAGAGGGAACCTAGGGGAGGAGAGATGAGGAAGCCAAATTTGGCAGATACCAGCACTCAAGTTGGGCCATGCAGCACATCAGCCCTGGTTGGACATGTCCAAAAATACTCTCAGGCAAGGGATCAGAGCCAGGCACCCTGTCCCCATCCTAGGTGACCCCTGGTTCCCACCTGGCCCCCAGGGAGCCACAGAAAAGTTTTTGTGCCCCAGGTAAGCAGAGAGCCATGACCGCCAGGCTTCTAACAAAGACAAACTGCCTCTCCTTCCTCCCAGATTGCAAGCAGATGTGTGCTTAAATTACCTGCTGCTGACTGCGACGCTTAGCAAAGTGCTGTGGTCTAGGAGCAGAATGAAGAAAAAATGTGTGAATTGAGGGAAGGGAGGATTAGCAAGAATTCAGCTGGCTCTGGAAGGGCAAAGTGTCGTCATTGCAGGAAACAAATGTCACTTCCACTGCAAAACAAGCATTCGTGGCACGAGGGAAACCCTCATGTTGCAGGAGTCAGTGACAAAATTAAGAAAGTTGGGGGAAAGACTGCAGGGCTGCATCTGCGCTTCCCAAAGGGAATTTCTCCCAGCCCACAGAATGCTAAAGTAACAGCCCTGCCTGTGTCGCATGGCTGTGGCTTCCTCTTCCAAAGAAACTTTTGAGGCCTGTGTTCTCAGCTGCCTGGGTACACCCTGGCTCCAGACAGCTTGACATGCATCCTGCTGCTCCTCTGCTGGGCTGCAGGTCCTCATCCTGTTTTGTGAATCTCTCCAGTGATGCCACGGGAGTGCCCATGGAGCTCCTGTGCACAGGAGGACAAAGACACCTGGGGCCCATCCTGGAGGGGCTAAGGACAATGCTAACAGAGAAAAGGCCTGGAGATGTACCCCCATCCTGCTGGTCCTCTGTGATGCAGAAGGAAAATGGGCTCTGCACCAGCTCTGCCCCTACTCAGAGCCTGCTTGCGCTTATATCAGTGACAGCTACACCTTCATGGGAGGCTGCCCAAAGCCTGCAATTTCAGGGCACATCTTTGCACCAAAAGCAAGACTCCAAGCAATGCCTCCTCAGAGAACTGGGATGTGAGTGTAGGCCAGGAGAGCCCTGACACTGTGCTGCTCTGGTGGGCAGCAGATTACTGCACAGATCCACAGCCTTTAGAAGAGCATCCAAGGAGATGCCCCATCTCCCAGAAGCATTCTGCACGACAAGACAGCATTCTGCAAACTGAGCCATAGAAATCAAGCCCAACCTGCTCCCCTTCCCCCTCACTGCTCCTGGCTTGCTCTCTGCCGAGCCCTTGTGGGTCACACGTGGCGTCCCACTTCCCGGCACAGCTCCACCGGCTGGAGCAAAGAGCAGAGTCAGACCCAAATTGCAGATTAGTGCGTTGGGTTCATGCACGGGAAACAAAAGATCGGAAATCTCTGAAGTGCACAGCTGGAATCCACACCTCGACCATGTTTTTGTGAGATATCACGTACATTTTTAAAAGCTATCTAGAGAGGGTTCTGCTTTAAAACAGCCTGGCGGCTGCTGCAATGACACCACCTCCTGTCACACTGACCAGGGCCTTCAACGGTTCCCTGTCCCCCACAGGCCATGCTCATCTGTAGCCTTTAGCCTTAGGTTATGAAATTACTCAAAGAAAGGATTAAATGTCCTCCTCTGCATTTGTTCAACACCAGCTGTGGAGGGAGGGTGGGAAAGGAAGGACATGTGACCCAGAAAAATCACTACGGGATACTACCTGCCAACACCCTGAAACAGTGCTCCCCAGAAATCCTGGGGTTCCTCTCTCCATCATATGTACAGCCTCACAGGTCCCTGCTAGGGGAATGCCCACGAGCAGCCACAAGATACTCATATGGCACCATGAGGAATGTGGACTGTGGGAATTCTGATATCCCTCTCACACCACAAATGTGGTTTCCTCTCCTTTCAAAGCTCCCGCAACAGCAACCATATAATGGCATGCTAAACTATGAGATCTTTGCCTTTTTCCATGTACCAGGCTTCCAGGCTAAAAGTGATTCAAGGTAGGATCAAATATCCTTGTAACATGCTTAGGTTCTCTGCTCCTCTGTACCACTGATCTCCAAGAAGTCCTCCAACATGCTGCAGGAGTCTAAGCAGGGATTTAATTCCCCTTACGGCTTTGTTTCTTCCTTGTTGCCCATCTCTCACATTGTCTGAGTTCCAAGCTGACCCCTCAGCTTAGCTCTTCATGATATTTGCTTCACATTGATTCAGAACCTCTCATGTGTGAGCACTTTCTGCCTGCACCACCAGCCAGAAATGGGAGCCCTGCCTATGCCCACTCCATTCCAGGCCTCCTCTGCCCCAAAGCATCCTCCATGATACGCATTCCTTCCAGGAAAACATACTTTGCTCCATTCAAGCTGACTGCAGTAAAGTAGCAGCTCCTCAATCCTCCCTGCCCCTTTCTTTGGTCAAGGAGGATTGGTGCAAGACATAACATTTCCAATTAAAATAATTAGTTTTAAAAGCCCGGCATTAAATTAAATTCCAACATGGTGACATGCTGCAGCCAGCCTCCCCAGGAAGGGAATGTCTTGGGACCCTCTCCAGTGATTGTTCCTTAGGGACTGTAGAGAAGGTGCAGCATGGTGATGCCAGGATTCAGCTCTGACAGTGCTCTGTGCACTCACTGTCACAAAGCATGGAGCCAGTACACCACTCTCCATTTGGAAATACCCTTTCCCATCCCATAAATAACATAATAATAAATAACAACAACATAATAGCCCATGAATAACAGAGCAGCAGACCCCAGCAGTGCAGCCACAGGCTCACCCCAACACAGGGAAGAGCCAAGCCAAGCCAACCTGGGACAGAATAACTTTGAGTGAAACCCCCTTCCAGCAAACACAGGGTCATGGATGAGATGCTGAAAGAATGTGAGTCATCAAAGGAAGGCGCCTGCTTTTTCCAGCATATGTGTGGAGTTACTCTCACCTGAAATCAGTTTTTGGACAGCTAGTGAGCACATGCTGTTTCAAGTTGAATATGCCTCAGTCGCTGTCCCAGGCAGGGAGTCATCTCAGAGTTTATTAATGGGGAAATCCACTGCACCGACATGCTTGAAGCGTTGGGGTGAGAGCAGTAAGGAAGGAGAATCAGCAACACCTGCTCTGCTCCTCCCTAGGGAAATGATCAAAAGAAGGGCAAGATCATCGCCCAGAGCCAGGGATGCCCAGCATTCTCCGGACGCTCTGAGCACAGGCTGCTCTCCCTCCCACACCTAGATGGGAAACCCATTAAACACTGCAAGCAATGAAGCCTCCACTGCTCCTCCCTGGAGGCATTTTCATGGTCAACTTGAGGAAATTGTTCCTGATATCCAGCCTAAATTTCCCTTTGTTGATTTTCAGCTGAGCAGCGGAAAGGTGGGAGCTTTAATGAGACAAGCGGGGCCGCTGGAGGGGAAGGAGCCGTCAGTTTGAGCAAGGCAATGCACAGAGCTGTGGTTTAAGTGAAACAGCTATTGCAAAAAGCCCAGAATCCTACAAACTTGGGATGGAAAATGTCTATTAACTTTCCCAGTGGACTAACATGAGATTGTTCCCCCATTTTCTAATGCTTCTCCCAGTCCAGCTATTTGATTGGGACCAGAGCTTTGCAAAAATATGAAGGGCTCATTCATTTTATTTTTTTTAAAAAGAAATTGCTATATGTGGAATAAAACATTGGACTTTATGGCCAGATTTTCCTGTTTTGTCCAAGGGCAAAGCTGTGCTGTTTTGCCTCCTCACACAACTTCTTCTTCCCTGCAAACCATCACCCCTCTCCACCCCGAAATCTGCAAGTGTATGAGTCAGAGGACTTAATGTCCACAGCAGAAAGTCACTACCAAATTGTGTTTGAAGAGAAGAGCTTTCTGGGGAAAGAAATGCAACAGAAAACTGCAGGCAACTGCTTTCTGGTACATGATTGCTCCTCAGCAAGGCACCTCATGCACTTCCTTCCAGGAACCCAGCATGATGTTGTACAGCAAACAAGCACTGGGAGAAGTTCACTGGATGTGAATGAACATGACCAATGCCACCCCGTACTATTTTTTCTACCTCTAACTGAGGAAAAGGATTTTCATCAGCCTGTAAGACACTGCAATGCTCACATGAGCCTGCCTGGGGCATACACATGTGTGAGCTCAGGGTACGTAAAGGAATTGTGCAGCTAAGTGGGTTTGGTATGACATCTGTTGCTTCCAGCAACTGGGACATCAGGACCTAAAAATCTAGCTTGCGAGATGTGATTCAGCAAGCAAAGGAACAATGGTTGGGTCCAGGAGCACCAGGCCCCTCTGCCTTACACCCCTAGAAAGCATCAGGACTGTATCATTGACTGAAAATCATGAATCCCAAAAATTGGCTGGCTGCTCTCTGGGGGAAACAAAGCTCCCAGACTGATGCACCACTGCAACCAGATCCCTTTCAGTGGGCAGGGGTTTACCCAGTATAGCCACAGACCCCCACAGGATGATGGAAATAAAGAATGGGCTGAGCTAACATACCCCAAAAGATGTTTGCCTTAATTGCACATTTTTCACCTAAATGTCAGATAGCTGCATGGCAATAGAAAGACTCTTTCCCACCCTGTTGTTATGGGCTTGTAGAGGCAAAGTGGCTGCATGATCCCTGAAAACATCAGGCTCTCTCTTCCTGAGGACCTGCCACCAGCAGGGTTTTACCAGCAGAAAGGAGAGCTGTGATCTTGGTGGTGCAAACTGGGGGGGTTTAGATGGGCAGGAGCCCTCACACCCCACTGGGCCAGAGCAGACCACCGCCTTCCCAAAATCAGCACCTAACTTGCCTTGCAGAAAAGGGCAGAGGGATGGCACTGCCCCACGCTCTCCCCCACATCAACACCAGGTTTTGGAAGCTATCAGGGAACACATTAAACCTGAGCAGACAGCCCCAAGGGTTCCCCGCCACAGCCCTTCCAGTGCCCTTTGGTGTCTGTGGAATGCCCTTGCAGGATAAGGGCTCAGAACACTCGGTGTAAAAACTTCGGTAAGAGAGATCCACAAAACATTAAGAGAAATCCTACCTCACTCCCTCTGTTTTTAGCAGCAGGACAAACCTGAGTGCAGGGCAATGAAATAGAGGGGTTTTTTTCCCCCCCATGTACTTCCTAAGCATCAGGTAAGAGAGCATATTGCATGGAACATGGCGAGACTGGGATGTGGCAGGACACCAACTATGTTTTATGTGCTGCAAAGCCACCTCCTCTGTGGCAGCTGAGATTTCAAAGCATACACTCTGACCTTGGTAATACATTTTACATACTGAGTCACTGCTGACACGGGACATAAAAGGGGAGAAGGGCTGGGACTTCAAAGATTTTAATGCATGGCTGAATTTGCTAAGAACTAGGACAGCCCCAGCTGCCAGCCTGGCCCTCCAGCCCTCTGCCACTCTTTATTTTGGGCACAAGGCAATGAGATTGAAATGATCTGAGGGGATGTAAAACACTGGTACACCATTCTAGGAAAGAGGAGGATGAGGATTCAAGAGGGTAAGACACACACTCTGCTTTGTGGGTAGCCCTAAAGGTGCTGAGTGGGTGACTCCCCATTTTTTATCAGCCATTTCCAAGGGAGGATGGCTTGAACAGGACAGCTCTTCTTTTTCCTCTTACAGAAAGAATCAGGTAGGTTCATGTGCTTTGCCTGTGAAAGCAAACATCCCAAAAATGAGGGGAGAGGAGAGAGAAGCCTCAGCAGAGCACTTTTTCACTGGAGGGAGCAAAGATAGATGGGCATATGAATATGAAAAGAGAGGAATCCTTCTCACATGACATCCTACCCCATCTGGTCCCTTCAGGCTGACCCTCAGCCTGAAGGTTAACCACCCTGAGACATTTTAGCAGATACATAATTTGATTCCTCAACTCTCTCCATTCTCCCAGGAAGGGAATGGCAGTTTCCTATAGCCCTGATTTGCTAAATAAAACACTCCTTGATGGCTCCTCACAATAACGTTTGCACAGAAAATTGACATTCTTCCTCCTCCCATCAGCCCTGACACTGTTTGTTTGTGAGTTAATAACTTGAACACTCGGCTGGGCTATTGATCCCTTCTCAGAACGATCATTCTTTAGTTCAAAATACACAAAAACATAAAGGAATGAGACTGCAATGGCAAAATGAACCCGGTGCTTGTATGTGGCCCCATGGCACTGGCATTGCGGGGGACTCAGGTCCTTCCTAGCTGCTCATGATACGTTTTGCAGACAGAACCATACAAAGCTGGATTTATTTCACTCCATTGTCAAGGAAGAGATGTTGCAGCTTGCAGGTAGAAAGTAAGTTTTCATCACCCAAAATCGTCATTTAGCTTTAAATATTCATCACCCAAAAGAGGCTTCATAGAAGAGAGATGGTGCAGGTAGATGTCCGTGCTAGAGATGTTCAGCAGCAGCTGTGTGTGGGTACCATCATCTCCTGTTACAGGAAAGGCAGTGAAAAAAAGCACTTCAGAGCCCCAGCTTTCCAGCTTTAGGAGAGAGGGTCAGAGCAGCAGATCCGTACCTCCATCCAGGGCATGGTGCTCTTGGGGCTTTTGATGTGTTAGACAGGACCTGGCATTCCAAAGGCAGAGCAAAGCCCCACGTTTCATCCAGCACTCCTTCAGAGCAGATCCCTCTCCACCACCCACTCTAACAAAATCTGATTAAAGGAGACATTAATGTCACTGCAATGCTCTCATCCTCCTTAACCACTCCTGTACCCAGCAGGGCACTGCACCACCTCTTCCAGGGTCATCCTCCCCAGTTGTGTTTTCCTTTGCAATCTGTTTGCATACCTCTGGCTAATTGTTCTTCAGACTGCTCTTTTCATGGCAGATTTTCATGGCAAACAATCAATTTTTCCCCAGTTGCATTTTTTTTTTCCCTTCAAAGCCTTTGATGTCTGGGAAAATAACAGGCAACCTCAACACACGGCTGAGCATCAGGCGAGGGCTGGGAAGCACTGAGCGGAAATGCATTTAGTTGTCTGGGTCAGAAACCATTTCCTTTGTTAAATGATTATTATTGTTCCAAGAGGATTTCAGTGGGAATTGAGGGTGCTTAGATAGATGGATTCACAGGTTTGCTGAGCTTCTATAAGGGTCTCTATATCCTCCACCATAATTCTACACCATAACTTCCAACACCAATAACTCTTCTATGACTCCCAACAGATATTCCTGTGCCTTCCAAAGCAATAACTTCTCAATGAACTCCAGACCTGCCAAATCGACTGTTTTCCCCCCATAGACTCCTGCTTTTTGGCCCTTCTCACCGCCCCCCTGGGAATCTTGACCCATTTACCTCTCCTTCTTGTTCCAAGCCCAGCGCAAGGGGAGATGAGATCAGAAAGCGATCTGCCTCAGACCTCAACAAATAGCTCTGGCACTAAAAGCTTTCAGTCATCTCCCATTTTCCTGACTGCTCTCAGCAGCCGAGGATCCAGATCTGGACCTGCTTGCACTTTTGAACAAACCTTCCCTCGTCACACAAAGCTGCCCTTTCTCACAATACTAATTTCTTCCCACTCATACCTGAAAATTGCTACGAGTGTTACAGGTCTCCCCTGGAAAAATTACTTAGGTTACACTGGGGCTGAAGAATAAACACTCAAATAAGAAATAAATTGTGATGCATTTCTTGGGTCACCACACTTCCCAGTTCACCCATAAGAGAATCCTGCCAGGCAACTGACACTGAGCTGTTACCTCTCCACACACTTGATCTTAACGATGTGTTAATTAAGCTGAGGTTAGAGCTGCTTGTTACCTTATTAGTTTTGGTCCTATCACAGTAATGCTCAGTGTTCTCAATCGGGAGCAGACTCTTCCCCCCACCTCCTCCTTTTAAGTAACAAATTCTTTTAAGATCCAGTAAAAATAAATGCACACAAGCAGGCTCTGCTCTTTTCCAGGGGATTTTGCTCTGCAAGGGAAGAAAGGTTTCAACAGTGTGCTTCAATCAAAAATGAACATATGCAAGAAGGGAGGAATGACATGCATCCAAAGTTGCCCTTTTTTTTGTTGAAAGAGCATTTTTTTAAACAAAGAAAAACCCCAAAAGAATAATCTTACAGCACTAGGTGCTGTGAACAGTCAGTCCTTGCTGCATGGTGAATACTGAGCAAGCTACAAACTGCATAGAGGAGGACAGAGGAAGGATAAATGATTTGGGTCAACTTTTGGGCTCTCCGGTTGCTATTCCACTCAATGACAAATTGCTCCAAACTACTGGGCCCAAATGTGGCCATCCTCTCCTCAGGCCATCCCCACCCCATGAGCACACAGGAAGCAAGGAGTGCTTCTGTGTAAAACAACCAAGATTTAAAAGACAGCACTAAATTTGCTGAAGAGCATGTTAAAAGAACGTGCCCTGGTGTAGGTCTTCCCTATGCCAGGCTGCCTTCATGTGGGTGCAATGAGCTGCCAGGTCTCATCAGACCCATGATGATAGGCACTCCAGCTGGGGAGCAAGTATCAGAGGGGCAGCACCTCTGCAAAATGTTCTATTCTGAGATCAAACCGAGTTCAGGAGGGGGAGGCAGCTGGGGAATGCCACAGAGGAAATTTGGGCAGGTCTTCTTGACACCAGAAGGGATGCAGGTGCTCCTCCTCAGAGGGTGATGCTGCTGCCCTGGGAAACTGGAATAGCATTCCCCATTTCCACTCCCTGCCAGTCAGGGGGAAATGAGCCACATAAACCAAGAACCACAGAACTGGTAAGGTTGGAAAAGACCTCTTATCTCACTGAGTTCAACCATTAGGACCCCTCACGCAGGAGGACCCAACGCTTCCTAACACTGTGGGCACCTCTGACCCCGTGGCTGCCAGCTTCTTACAGGTGTCCTCAGATGTTGGTGTAGGAGTCCCACTGAGGACAGGCTTGTGTCACAGCCCCCAGCTGAACTCCAGTGCCCTGGATGATGTGGCTTTTTAAAAGATGCCATCACACTCACACAAACCGATTACTAGGAAGCAATTAAGCTGATGATGGACCTCAGGACCACCAAGGAAAAATGTAAAAAGGAGCCACCTGTTCCTACAAAGCCCAGTTTCTGCAAGGGATTTGCAACCCAACTTCATGTCATTTGTCAAACAGGAGTCAGGACTCCTCTTCCCTGGTTTTCAACCAAAATCGGTCTATGCCTTTTCTGGCTGCTTCTGAAAACAACTCGCAAATGGAAATTAAGAAATGAAACCTCTAGAAACTGTTAGTGTTTTCCCTGCCCTGCACTGAAATTGTCACTTCCCTTTGCATTCAGTGCTGCTATCCTCAGTGGGAAGGAGCTGATGCTGTCCCAGAATATAACCCTTGACATCAGAAAATTTCCAAAAAGGAAAAATAAACACCTCTTTTGGGGATAACCCATAGGAAAAAGATTTTGGAGAGGATCAGCGATGCTTTAATGGTTAACAGAGGAGAAATGACTCTGGGAACTGGGGTGAGAGAAGACCTTTCTGGGGAGCACGGTGTCTCCTAAAGCAGCAAGTCCCATCAGTGCTGGTGTTCCAAAGAGGTCTTGCAGCACAAAGCAATGCAGGCAGACACACAGCAACTTACTTGGAGGCCCTGGCATCCAGGCTTTTAGCAGGAAGGAGCTGCACAACTGCACTAATTATCTGCTGAACATCTGTCTCTCCCCTACTATCGCGGGGCCAGAGGAGTCCTCCTGCATAGCTGAGGATTAGCGCTGGAAGAGATTTTGTTGACTGTGTGATTTTACATAGGAGGGGGAGAGGAAAAAAATCCTCAAATTCTTTGGAAGGGGTGGGTGTTTCAGGAAGAATCTCTCAGATGAAGGAGGGGAATTTGTGCTCAAAATCAGAGACCTTGCTGGAGCAAGAAGCAGGGGCTTGCCTTGATGTGGGCTTGGGAATTTAGTCCCTTGCTCCAAACCGGGGGGAGCAGGAGCTTTGACCCTGTGGTCCCAAGACGGCAAGTTAATCCAGGGCATCTATTACAATCCAGAGAGTTTTCTTGTCATGGCACCCAGCCTGCTCTGCTGACAGCAGAGGTTAATCACCGAAGACCAAACTGTTGGTGGCTTTCCAGAGACTGTTTTTGCTTCCCAGGGACACCGGGGGATTCCCAAGTTCACCGGTGGCTCCAGAATGGAACAATAAAAGCAGTAAGACTTTCAGTTGTGGTGTGGTACCTAGGGGCGGTTGTGCATCTTTCTCGCTGTCTTGGCTGGGATGCAGTTCTCCCAAAATCCCTCTAGATCCAGGGAGAAAGGCAGCACCACAAAGGACCTTGGACAGGCTCCTGGCATAAATAACCCCCTAATAAACTGAAGAGCCTCCTTCTTGTAGAGGCAAGCAAGGGGATCAGGAACAGCAGGAAATGGGACTGGGTGGTGGGAATACACCCCTAATCTTCAGTCTGTAACCCACCAACTTTGAGAAGAAAAACCTTCCCAACAATGTATGACATCTACCATCCATATTAATGAGGTCTGTAGAAATCTGTGTGCAAAAAGCCTGACAGAAGCCTAAAAACCAAACCTGTGGAGAAGTGAAGCAAATTCCCTGCTGTTTAATTAGTACAAATGTCTTGTGAGCTGGGAATGTGTTCTTTGGGTTTTTTGGTTTTTTTTTCCTTTCAAGACCATCAGGGGCCAGAAACTTGCACAATAACACAAACAAAACATCCCTTAAAATCAACTGGTGCTTTTGGCCAAGCAGGAACAGTTGGGATTTCCAAATATGGCCCATGGGAACAACAGCCCAGGCATTCTTGGGAAGCATCTCGGAGCCTAAACTGTCTCCCAAGAATAAAATCCTTCAGTCCAGCCTGACAAAAGAGACATTGCATGACAGTCCCTGTCGTAGAATTAAGCAATCAAGCAAGCAAGCAATGCCCAGGAAAAGAGCAACGCACCAGGCACATCCTACCAGCAGAAGGGCTGGCCCGTGGTTGCCTCCCATCACACCTGGGTTATTGCATCCCTTCTATACCAACATGACAGCAAGTGGGGGTTTCCCTTTGGTTTCGGCTTTCTAATCCAAGTTTGGGGAACAGGACCCTTTCTTGGAGAGAATACAGGTATCCAGCATTTGTTTTGGACTTGGATGCTATATAAATCAATGGTTATTCTGCAGGGACGTGACAGAGCAAAAAATCAGACATAAAATTTGCTAGACGGCAAAAAATGAGCTAGAAATTGTTGCTGTCTCTCCTGGGTTAGGGAGGGAATCCTGTCTCAAAGGCTTGGGATTGCATGTGTGCCGCCAGCTTCATGTAATGACACTCCCTGGGGCAAAAAAGAGAAAGAAGACTATTTTAAATCACCCATGACTTATTGTCTTCCATCTCTTTTAACTGGTTCAAAGGACATGGCCACTGCCCATGCATGGATTCAAACACCAGGATGTGATTTTTGGAGCCCAGCTGTGCCACCCTGAGAGAAGGGCTGAGCACCCAGAGGCCCAGACATATTTGCAAACAGATTGGGCAAATGGCTGCATGTTTGTAAGTGTATTTTAAAAATCAGATCCTGTTGGCAGGCAACTCTCAGACAGCAAGCAGGGCCAAATCCCATGAATAAATTGCTTGGAGCGAGTAGTTTGACGCGCCATTATTCATAACTAATGCAGTCCTAGTAAACAGAAAATGGAGGCCAAATCTGCCTGTATAGACACCAATGACCTCATCTATTTTCATCCTACTTACAGAGTAAAACAGGAGCAGAAGAAAGTTACCACCATCCTCTAAAAGGAGAAATGGAAGCTTCAGAGGAACAATATTCCCAACAGCTCTGGAGTGCAGTGGGAGTGGGGAGAACAGGGACCCAAGCGAAATTCAGAGCAGAAATTTGGTCCCACCAATGCAAAGACAGAAATAAAGCCAACCAAGTCCTTCTCCCATCTCTGATCAGCTCTTGCTTAGGGTATGAAGAGCACAGCTTTCCTGAGACAAGAGGAAAGCCAGAACCAGTGGAGAGGGCACGGTGCCTGTAGGGCACCCCCTTCAAAATTGCTCCTCTTCCACTTCCCAACCAGCATTTCAAAGCAGGTCGTGTAGAGTCTTTTGGAAGCAGGCAAGTTGCAGTACAGTTTCCAACCTCTCCATAGTGAAGTTCTAAGCAAAACAAACAAAATAAACAGGGAAGAGAAAAGGGAGCAACAGGCTGCTCCTCCACTCAGCACAGCAATTGCAGACTGCTCAATGCAGCCACCGAACAGTTGGTTACAGCAAGCACAAGACACAACTCTCATGGTATTTTCTTCAGAAAGAAACATCAGAAGTCACTGCTGGGGCATACTGTACAAAAAAACCCCACCCATCCTGATTGCAGATGGGAAGGGACCTTCATGGAGCGCAGGTCTGCTAATGCTGACGCAGCCGCCAGAGCAGCAGCTGCTTCCAAGAAGCCGCAAGGCTACAAACCAGAGCACAGACGTGCTATTTCTGCCACATTTCCTATGTACTTTAGGAATTACATTTATTTCAATTTGGGCAACACGTAGGAAAATTGTGAACACGGCTGTGATCACTCTTCCCTTCTTTCCTTTCCTAAATAATGCAAATTTTAAAGGACTTGGCTTGCAAGCTGCTTTCACCCTGAAGAGGCCAGCTCAGCACCTCCTGAATTTACCTTAGGGAAAACTGGAGCCATTGACCTGAAGACTGCCACATTCATCTTGAGCACAAAGGGAAATACTTCTCTAAATGACAAAGAAAATTTATTATGCTGCCTACAAGTTACAGCCCATTAAAAAAATTGCCCTGATTTGAATCATTGACTTTTCAAAATAAATACTATTCTTTCATCAATAAGCTCAAAATACAAACTAACCACAAACCCTTTAGAAAAAAAAGATACATAAAAATTATATCTTTACACATTAATAACATTTATTGATCTAACTGCAATAATACTTTACCATATCACACATCAATAATACTCTACACTTTTTTTATATTAAACTATGCTACTCCCATGAAACCAAAGTCCTAAGCATTCCCCTAAAAAGGCCATTGCAATTTCAATGCACAATGGTTACATTTCAAAGTATTAACACTAAGAGCATATTTGGTTATGCAGACTGGCATTAGCCATTCATAAAATGAATGAGGCAGGGATTTCGGCATGTCAGAAAATAGAAACACTTTTACTAGCAACAAAACCATGGGAGTTTTCTCTGTCTCCTCTTGCTATCACCTTCTTCATGTCTCACACCCTGAATTTATTAAGCAGCCAAAGTAGCTTGGACTGAGCTTGGCACTGCCAGCTTTCTGTGCCTCGTGGTTTTGGACGAGGTTTAGCATGCTACAATCTGTTTATTAATGCTTTGAAGAGGGGCTGAGCAACAAGGAGGAAAAACTGGAAGATGATAATACTGTTTAGGCTAATCAAAAATACGATGGATAGGGGAGAGCATCAAAGTGAGCGTCAGTGCCAGGCATTGAGGAAGCATGGTGTGATGATAAATGCAATGCACGGCACGCTGAAAGGGAGATTTTGAACTAATCACATACATTTCTGCAGCCTAAATTAGCTGAAAACAGGAAGAAAAGTGATTCAGCCTTTACTCTGTGGCCACGGCTAAAATGGCAAACAAAATGTTAGGTGATATATAAAGACCTGGGATCATATGTGATGCTGTAAATCAATGATACGCCCTGACTGGGAACATTCTGATTAATCCTAGATATCCTGCATTAAAAAAAAAAAGTCAGGGCTAAAGAGTATCTGTTCAGAGACAGGCAATAAAAGCAATGAGATGCAGAGAAAGAGTGGAGCCTGAGACTTTAATTTACAAAGGGGGTGGATAAACAGGAAGAGAAAGGAGGTGCAGAGAGCGAAAAAAAGGGACCCTACAAATGTTCCTTGAATATGGCAAGGGTGGGATGGTGACAAACTAAAAAGGAGACTTCAAGCTGCTTTATTTACACAAGTAGCACCCGGTGCACAGCCAGGTCTTGCTCTGTATTGCCAGTGAGGTTCCTGTAGACCCACCACCAGGGGTAGTTTAGAAAAAAAATTAGGTGTTTTGATTTCTAGAAAGACTTAAAGGTGTGTAGAGGCATTGGAAATGGGTGAAGGAAGAGTCATGCTGTGAAAAAAAATCCACCAAAGTCTAGAGAAACACCACCACAGTCAGCACAACGTCTTATGGACGAAACCTGTATCCAGACAGGAAAATGAGACCAGTTTTCCACAGCAAGGTGCTCCTGGCTGGACAGAGCCGAGGGTCAACCCATGGCCTGCAGTAGGCAGGCTCTCCTGGGCACCTCTTTGGCATATTTAGGTATTTAATGAGTTGGGTCCTCTCTCTTCTCATGTCTCCCTCAGCCCTTGGTGAGGAGCACCGCTCTCAGCACATCACTATGAATGCCATGTCCACACAGCTCTCCAGGGCAGCTGCTACCCACAGAGGGGAAACTGAGGTAGAATCCCCAGATTTCCCAACACCATTGGGATGTTCCTCAGTGCTGCGCTCCTCGCATTCACCAGCTGCATCCTAAAACCACAGTTGCCCAGGGGCAGGTGGGCAGACACAAATCCTTGTGTGTCTCTCCGTCTCTCCACTCGCTGTTTTCTGATGTCTGGTGATTTCCCAGCTGATGAACACATTACCACCTCATTCGGCAACGCCTCAGAGGTGCTCACGTTTCAGGCCCCGGCGAGAAAAAGATGAAGTATGAAAATCCCTTTCCTTTCCAATCCAGTCCTCCCAGCACCGGCCAAGGAGCAAACACAAAACGCCTCGGAAAACAGAAAACACCGGATGTGAGAGGCTGTGCCGAAGTCACACCATATGCAGGTGTCAGGGAAAAAGGTCTCCTGTCTCCCACGCCAGGCTGCTATCTCCATCCCACAAAGCCTTCCCATGAGGGGTTAATAGCCAAGGATGATCCTTTCCCTCCACTGGCTTGTCAGTGAACTGGACTAGGCAGAGAAAGAGGAGGATTTGCCACGCCCATCTGCACCAGTAAGTATCTGGAGATGACACCTACTCTGGAAGCCTTCAACTATGTCCATGCTGGCACAGAGAGCTGCACATATGAGCCCCTACCCAAATACCATCTCACCATTCTGCTACACGTGTCATTGGGGAAAGCACATTCTCCTCTCGCTACTCTCGGAGCTGCAGCAAAGAAAGGGACAAAGGCCAGGGCAGGAGTTAAACACCAACCCCCAAGGCACCTCCTGGTGACATCCCTGTCAGCAAACAGCTGTATTTTTTTGTATTTTTTTTTCCACATGGCCTGCAGCATGTTAAAACCCATGAGACACAAGCAGGAACTTGTCCCACCTCTGCAGCCAGTGGCTCCAGAGCCCATATTTTGGGGTATTATTTAGGAAAAGTGAGACAAGCAACCACATGGGTGAGGGAGAGAATACTACTTATGTTCCAGTATAATGAAGCATGTTGGACAACCTCCACTTAAGATCCTTAGGAAAAGGCATCTACTCAGCATCTCAGGCCAAGAGAGACTGATGCTTCTCAGGAAAGGTCACAGTCTCTTCCCTGAAAGGCTTTTTGGACAGGGAAGGGGGTTATAGCAATTGTGGCACTGTTCCTCCCCTCAACACTCTCACAAGCTCAAGCAGAGAAAAAACACCACAGCTCTGCACCACACTGGTTTTTCACCCCATAAATAGAAACGAGCTGATCACACCAAATTCGTCCAGGATTTTATGGAAAGTGCATAAGAAAATGGGACAGAGGCTTGTTTAGTGGTGACAGCCCAGTCCTGCCTCTTTGACATTTGCTCCAAACCAGTGAACTGCACAACATTTGAACTTTTGTTTAGACAGATAGGCCTGTGTATTTAGAAATCCTTGAAACTCATCCATCTGCAAAGACAGCAACTCTCCATAATGCAAAAGCTCTAGCCGGGATGCTGAGTTCAGCAGATCTCTCTACAAATGATTCCTATTAAAGTAAAAAATTACAATGCAAGTGTCTATTTGACAATCCAAGCCTGACCAAAAAAGAAAAAAAAAAGAATTAAAAAAAACATAATATGGTTGTGCCAGTCATCTTTACAGACCACTGAGGAGCTTAGGGAACACCCACTCTCCATCGCCTGCCTGGTGCTCAAACTCTTCCAGAGGAATGCACCCTCCACTGCACCCAGGACCATCCTGGTGCAGCCATCCTGATCAGGATTTGCTCAGCTCTTCAATGCCTCTAGAGATGGAAAGCCCAACTTAATTGCCTGGCAGTCGGTTTGGGTATCTACCCATCTTCTCCATGAGGATCATTTCTCCTGGCACCCAGCCTGAACCTCCCACGCTGTGTTTTACCCCCAGAGTTTTTTGCCCCAGGGACTCAAGGGCTCTTGATTTCTCTGCGAGATTTTTGCATCTCTAAAATCTTATGGCTTTTTTCAGGCTTTCTCTTCTCCAGACTGAATGCTTCCAAACCATGGCTTTGGGGATGTGGGACACGCATAGGTCCCCGGCTGCTTTGTACACCAGCAGCATCAGCAAAACACTGAGAATCTCATCACAGGTGATGGGTGCAGCCATACATCAGCAGTGGTCCTGATCTCACCAGCAAGGACAACGAGGTACACCTACCAGGACCAAAGGAAAAACAAAAACCACCCTAAGAGCCTGAAGACCCCCTGAGGCAGAGTGAACTGAAGAAGAACTCTCCCTGTGCTTTCCCCTGGTGGTCCAAGAGTGTGGGATGTGCTGGGGAGACCCTGTTGGCTCCATGTCCCTTCTCCCTCTCTGCACACCATGGCAGGAGCAGAGTGCTCAGCTCCTAGCTCCCTGCCCCCCACAAGGCCTAAACCAGCAGATTATCACGTTAACGCTTCAAATGTTTAATTTCCTGCTCCAATTACACTGGTTTTGCAGCGGGAGAGGGAGGAGAGGGGAACAAGTGAAAACAAGCTGGGTGTTTTCAACTAAACCCCGAGTGACCCCAGGCTTTCCCTTCATCTCCACGGATGGGGGGTCAGTGCTCAGGCTGGCAAGGTGGCTGGATGTAGGCGTGGGAGCCACCTGAGCACCGACCTCTCAGGCCAGCAGTGCAGTCCCTCTCCATGCCAGCAGCTGAAATGAAAAGATCCTTTTGTTCGGCCATCTCCACAACACTGCAGAAAAACTTGCTGCACCACAAGAAAAACAAGGCAGCTGGTGTTGGCAGAGCAAAACGGTACCCAGCTGCAGAGAAGGGCTGAGGGAGCATCATGGAGAGAAATAGAGAATAGACTGGAATAGGAAACAGGAATAGAGTGGAAGAAGGGCTAAAAACAGTGGGAGTAGGGAGAGGAGTGTATCAGAGTGCAGAGTAGCTACGGAGTGAAAGGAGGAGGGAGGAAAAGCACAGAGGAAAACCAAGGCAGAGGGAAGGTGAGAGCATGAAAAAGGGGGACAGACTGTGCGGAGAAAGGGGGAGACAGTGCAGAGAAAGTGAGGGTGTGGAGAAGGAAAGGGAGAGGGAGAAGGAGAAAAGCACTGAGGAAACGGCAGGCTGTAGCAGCATGCAAGGCTCCCGCAGAGCTGCCTCCGTCTGGACACTCCCCTTGCCACATCCACCGAGTTGCTCAATATTCCCCAGAGGAAAAGAGATCTGGAAGAAAAAAGATATCTCAATCCAGGTGCCTTGCAGGACAGCAAATCGAGCTTGAGTGGCTTTCAAGAAATATTAAAAAAATAAACTCATCCATGAGCAGTCAGCCTAAAAGTCTGAAGGACTGCTTACAGGGAAGAGTGGGGTTCTGGGACTCAAAATCCCATGAAAAAGACCAAATTACCCCTGGTGGGAAGGCAGAGACCATCATCCTCAGCTGGGCTGGGGCAGGGGATGTTGGTTGCCTGCAAAGATGGGGATGCTTTCCGCTCGGAGCCCTTCCAAGGGGTCATCCATGGCTGTTTTTATTTATAGCTGGCTGAGTGTGCACACCCTGCACTGAGCTCACCCGAGCACACAGGGAAGGAGGTGAGAAAAAAGGACTGACCTTGGGGTCAAGGCCAGGAATAGCTGCCAGTGGCCAGAAATAGCTAGTGCCATATTCGGCCCTGGTTCTTCGAGAGCTGCTGGATCGGAACATGGTGTTTCCAAGATTTCAGCTCCAGCCATGATAGGATTGCTTTCTCCTTCTGACTCATGTTTCCCCAACAAGACCCCTCTATATCAGCTCTCCAGCTCCAAAAAATCTGCTGGGTGGATGGAGCAGGTGGGAAGGGGCAGGAAAGCAATCCAGCGGTGGGGAGGGGATGACTGACCTCTGGAAAATGTGCTGGAAAAGCATGGGAGGCAGGTCGCGAGGAGGGACGGGTTTCAGCACCTGCTGCGGCAAAGCCTGACGCTGACCTGGGAAGGGGCGACGCAGGGGAGAGGATTCCAGAGGATTTTGGCAGCGTGCAGCGATCAGCACGCAGCTCGATGACTCCTTTGGGTGCCTGCGAGAATCTCAGCACATGAGATCAACGTGGACGGTGTGCAGGCACGAAGACCATCACGTGCGCGCCTCCGTTCACCCCCCCGGAGCCTGCGAGCACAGAAACCACCTCCGCACCCCAGGCGTGCTGGGTGTGGGCACCCTCCCCATCCCTCTGAGCATGTGCATGGATGAACACACATGTCCTTTCAAACACAAAGCCTGGTGCAGACCTGGTGCATCTAGCCCCCATGAAAAGGACTTTCTGGGCTGCCCTGGCGGGACCTGCCTGTAAATGCCCTGGATCCCAGCACACCCACGTTGCTCTATGCTTGGCTGTGCTGGAGCATCCTGCCCTTTCAGGTCAGGGAAAAAGGGTGGAACTTTTCTTTCTAGGATCTCTGCTTATTATGGAGATGGTGAGAGACCATGGGAGTGGGAAGGTCAAATCCTGCTCCCTCCAGCACCCGCACCCAAAGCTCAGTCACTGCCAAAGGCAGAATCCAGTTATTAACCCTCCAGTACCAAATCCAGGGGGGAACACTCTGATGGGTAAGTGGAAGATGAAGACAGATGGTGGGGCCTGTACCAAAGGCCTGGGTGAGCAGTGCTAGCTTGCTGGCTACATGGCCTGCAAAGAAAATTGCCTCAGGTTCTCTGCAGAGACAATATCCTCACTCCCTACTTACTGAAGAGGAGATTTGAGCAACTCTTCTCCCAACTAATCTGTATATTGACTTCCCTGGAGAGCCTCCCAGCAACCCCAGGGTATTGAGGGAGGGATACTGGTGTGACTGCATGATACTCCTCCCTCTCTCCTGACCTGCTCCAGAAGAAACATGACCTGTCCCTTCGGCAAGGTCTCCCTGGGTGGCCACTGCCTGCTGACACAAGGCCCTCCCTGTTCCACGCTGAAGGGCTGAGATGCAGAAAGAACTGTCTCCTGGCTTCTTTTCTGCATGGTCTTGAGCCACATTTTAGATGTGGAGGGAAAACCGGGGCCCACCTGGTGCTGCTCCTCAGCTGGACTGCCGCAGCACAGCACAAGGCCAGCTCTGTACGCCCCTTCTTCCCAAGAGCTCTGGAGGATACTTCAAGCACCATCAACCAGACCACTGCATGACAGATATCCCCAGTGTCAGACAGGGAAAATATATACAACCCCTTGCTCCACTAAGACCTTCTTCTGCTTAATTTTCTGATCTGGATGGTGTTCTTCCCAGATCCTTGCTGCTTTTGTGTATTCCAGCTGTGTGAAATGTGAGGAGTTGGGCAGGGCAAAGCCGACCAGGTAGGGAGGCAGCCCAGGGAAGTCTCCCAGCCCAGGGGGATGTGTAGCATCAGACAGCTCTCACCAGGTGGCAGTAGGTCGTGCTCACACGGCTGGGGAGTGAAAGAAGAGCCAGAAAAAGCAAAGGGAAAAATCAGTAAAATAAAGCATGCTTTAAGCAAGACGTTGAGTAGAAAACAAACAGTGCTTGTCGAGACTTTCCTGCCTCCCGTGAAAATACACACAAATGCAGGCTTTTCTGAGGGGTGGCTTGCACAGGGCTGGAAGACACGGTTCCTGCAGGTGTTACCCATCACTTCCAGCTACCCCATACTCCTGTGGCATCTCCACACACAGGTGTGCAGTGTCCCAATGGATACATATCCTACAAAGTGGATCAAAAGAGACACAGAGCCAGGAGCTGCCAGGAGCACAGAGGAGGTCTGCAGCATGCACCAGCTGGGGGAATTCAACTGTCCAACCAAGCCACACCAAAGCCCTGTGATCATGCCCTGTGCTCATGGGGCGATGGAACTAGGTGATCTTTAAGGCTCCTTCAAACCCACAGCACTCTGTGATTCTCTGAGAGGTCCTGCCTCAGACCCATCGAGGAGCAGCAGTATCCCCTTGAAGCTTCTGCTTGCAACATGCTTCTGAGCCCAGACCACCTCAGCCTAAAGCCCTGGAGAGAAAAGTTTTAGGTCTCTAGTAGGACCAGGACAGAAGCAGGGGGGTTTGTGCATGCACATCTGGAGCAGAGCCAGTCCCAGGGAGCCCATAGAGACCTCCCTGCCATTCCAGCATGCAAAACTCAGCATCTGGTCCCAGGGCTCGTTGTTGGGTTTTTGGTTCTTTTTTTTTGGTTTAACAAACTACTCTCCAGCCTTGTAAGGCGAATCCCCACTGTGCCCAAATAAGCTGAGTATTTTTGGCTGCTCTCCCTGCAGCCTTGGGCTGGCCTTTGGGAAATGCATACCCTCTGGCCCTTCATGCCCTGGAAATTGAAGAGGCTGCCTCTTCTCCGCGCCAGAAAAGGGATTACAGGACACGCTTAAGGGCTTGAATTCATAACCTTCAGCGTCCCCCAGAGCTGGGGACCCTCCTGCCTGAACCGCGGCAGCGGCACCACTAGCCGGCAGCACTGCCAGCATGTCCCTCCCAGGCATCCAAAGGGCACGGACACTATCTAGGTTTCAAGCCGGGACAGAGCGTGCCGACCCTCTGGGCTGCTCGCAATTAACAGCTTCTGAGGCTGCACGGAGACAAATTACTATAATTTAACAAATAGACGTTATCTTAAAACGAGTGTCTTACCCAACACCTATTGATTCCTGCTCCCCTTCCAAAGAACTCACTGCAATTAAGTTGTCACATCTCTAATGCCCACGTAAAAATGAGTCAGCTCCAGTGTCTCCCAGAAAACCTTGTCTGTGCAGGATTACAAAACCCAGCTGCCGAGTTTCCTTTTTACTCCTGTATTAGCCAGAGATGAAATTTATCTCGGTGGTAACGGCAGTGCTTTTATCTGCATCCCTTTGGCTGCCATGCAGCTCACAGACAGCTAATGATTTACCTTTCCTCTTTCAAACTGCCAAGGGTTTTGTCCTCCATAGGCTTGCAACCCCTGCACAGCTGATCTTTGGCTGCTGGAACAGCAGGGCATGCTGCAGAGACTGGAGGCAGCTGGTAGGAGCCCATCACTCCACAGGGCTGGCACAGGGATGCTGTGGGTTCTGCTGCCCCACGGCCAGTCTCTGCCCTGCTGGGAGTCCTGCTGGCTCCAGTGGAACACAGTCTGAGCAGCCCCAAATACACAGCATTAGCATGCTGTGCCTCAGTTTCCCCACTGCCACAAAGAGAGAGTTGGTGACACCTTTCCCAAGCAGAGCAGCAGCAGCAGCAGCAGCAGCAGCAGCATGGGTCCTAAGAACATCAGTCCCAGTTTGAAACTGAGGGGGGATTTCCTCCCTGAGAGCAGGTGAGGGGACTGTGAAAAGTGCTTTTTCCTCCCTCAAATGGCCAGTTAAACTGCTGTTTTCATACTTGGACTAGGATCTCCCCCATGACACAACCATGTTTCTCTTGCTCCACAGTGGAACAGCTCAGGGGTTTACATGCTGAGGCAAGGCTGCTCCCCCTACACCCTCCCTGGGACCCCATGGAGCAGCCAAGATGCTTCAGAGAGATGGAGGCAAGGTGAAAAAGCCCTGGCTATTCAGTAGAATCTCATAGTAGGATTGATTCAGTTCCAGGACAGCCAACAGTACCTTCACATCCTGAAGGTTTACATTCCCAGTGCCCCAGATTGGGTCAAGAGGAGGATTCCTACCCCACTGCTGCTCACCAAGAGACAAGGGGAAGGCAGCAGAGGCGGAAAAACAGAACAGAAAAACAGCATCAGGGGTAAAAAGCCAGAATGAGACTGTGATGCCAGACATTGGGAAGGGATCTTTACAGAGACTGGTGAGCTAGACCCTAATTACACGCCACGCACTCGGGCAGCAAGCCACCAGCTGCCTCTCATTTCACCGATGCAGTGGATAGATTTGATAATCACTGTCATGCAGTGGGGATAATCTTCCTCTCTCCATTTCTGGACACTGATTTCACTGCAGGGAGAGTTGCAGCCAGCTCTGCAGAGAGCCCTGTACCTGTGTGCAGAAGCAGGGAAGTTTAAGGGTGCGGCTACAAGCACCCAGATGGGCAGGGGTGCATGGCTCTCTCTGTGGGCCCCCAGTGGGAGCATCCCACCCCAAAACCTCCCTGCAAAAGGGGACTCTGTCTCCTTCACTGGTGAAGTGTCATTTATTATAGCATCCCTGTGAAGCAGGCAGGGGCTGAACAAATGCACGAGAAAGGCTCTGCAAAGCACCATAAAGGCAAGAGGAAAAGCCACACTCATAAAACACCAAATGCCAGGAGTTAATAGGGGGCACTACAGATGCCATGGCTCTCTCCTCTGCCCTGGAAAGACCTCGAAGGAGCTCAGCATTGCAACTGTTTTATCCATGGCTTGGAGCCCAACTATCCCTTTCTCATTCCTAAGAGGACAAAGTGGCTCCCATCAGCAGGGCTGGGTCCCTGCTGGGGCAGGCGTGGATCAGGAAGCCCCCCCAGTCCCCAGCTCCCATCCCCTCTGGAACGTCAATCAGGCACCTGCCAGCACAGCCAATTCGCTTCCATTTGGAAAATTAAAGAAATAAAATGAATCGTTTGGTTAATTTGAAAGGGTGGCAGGAAGCAAAGATGCCTTGGGCTCGTGCCAGCGTGCGGAGCTCTGCTCATCCGCAGGGTTTTGCTGGGGCAAACATCAGCCTCTTCCCTTCCTTGGTCTGCTGGGCCAAACAGCCCCTGTCCAGGGGGCTACAGGGGCTCTCAGCCTCCTCTCACCAGTCCCTGTGCCCCAAAACTGGGCAGCAGCTGGCAAGCACAGGGGTGCTCACAGCAGTGATGTCCCCCAAGCACTACATCTGAGGACCTTGGGGACAGTTGCCCTGGGAATTCTGTCCTACCACTGCTGGGAGGGTGAAACCACTTCCTCAGAGGCACCTAGGATTGGAGTTTTTTGGGTTTTTTTAATTTGTGCTTTGACCTCTTTGACTTTGGCTGGTCCCCTGCACAGCACAAGGCTGGAAAGGAGGAACAAAGGTGGAGGTGAAAACAATAGGTAGGTGCATGGCAAAAAAACTCCCAAAATGTCATCTCTCTGCATCCCTATGGGCTCTGCTCTGGAAATGCACAACCCCCCTGCTGCCCCAAACTTTCAAGATTTTGTGGACATGACAGAAAATTCTCCCTGTCTCAGCTGCACTGGTCTCTGGGGCAAACTTCAAGTCACCAGAGCTGGCCTTATCCTAATTCTGCAGCCCCACAGCCTGCAGGATTCACTCCTGCTCTGTCCCAGGAAAAGCAGAAAGAGCCGCCAGGAGAGGACCCCATTCTCCAGCCAACTCTCTGAGACAGGACTGAACCCTGGGCTGTGTGCTTCCGCCTTCCCAGGGTATCCTACTCACTTGAAAGACACAACCATCATCTCATTGCTTTTTCCCTCTCCACCCCCCTGCTCTCCCCCCTCCCACAACAAAGGCGAATCCCCAAATCCCAGCTCCTTCCTGCCAAAGACACGTGCACCTGCAGAGCAGCTGATGCCAACATCCAGAGCAGAGCCAAGCACAACAAATGGGCTAAAGAGCCCTCACTGCACAGAGACCAGCTTACAAAAACAACTGTATTTCACCCAAACTCTATTAAACTGTCCTGGGTTATTACTTCGTTTCCTTTCCCACCACTGAGGATCAAATGAGATTTCTGTGGCTACACAAGAGATGCTCTCACATCTCTACCTTCAGCTGCCCCTTCTGTGCTATGTGCAGGGGGAAACTCACTGTGGGGTGGCACAGCTTTGCATGCAATTAATTTCCCTTCCAAGATGACTTTTTCACACTGGGAAAAATACAGCCAGCAGCAAATTCCCATGCACAGTAACCCAACGGGGCAGCCAAACCCACTGCAAGAGCCCAGAGAGTCCTGAGTGCTGGGGTCTCCTTGCAAATCCTGAAAAATGGGGTTACACAGGCTTCAGGGCCGAAAAGAACTGGTGTGACGGTGATACCCACCAGCACAACCCCGACACTCTTCACCACTACAAGCTCCAACCCCGCTATTTGTGCGGCAATTAACAAGGTATTAATCACGGAACAGGACATTGCTCCCTTCCCTGTGAGCATCCCTCCAGTTTTACCTTCAGCCTTCTGGGTTCTCCTCTGGCAGACGTTGAAAGCCAGCTGCAAACTACGCTCTCCTTGTTTATAAGTCAGAGGATTTAAGAGCCATGCAAGAGATTCAGGCCATGGCTCCCATTAATTTCACCAAGTTTTACACACCGAAGCCTTAGCCATCAGTTCCTAACAAAAAAAAGAGGCTTGCTTCGAGGCAAAAAATAGCCAAGGAAAATTAACTTTACTTCCAGAGGCTTTTCGAAACAGAAATATCTAAAATGCGAAAGTTCTTGCAGGTACTCACCAGGCTTTGCAAATAGATAAGAGTGTCTGGAAACTAAAATCTCAAAAATTTCCACTGCCTGCCCTGTGCTTGTGTGCGCACACACACCCCCACACCAGTTCAGCCATCATCAGTGTCTGGAGAGGAAACACAGAGAAAAAGTCCAAGAAGTTTAATGAACTGTCACAGCTTAACAAACTAATCCCTGCTTATGCTCACCTCATCCCAAATGAGAAGCTGGGGGGGGGAAAAAAAAAGTGTACAACTTGAGGCAGATATCTCTTATCTGCTCCACTGCTCTGCAAGGGCAGAGGGGTGAGCAGGGGCTCCTGGGTCATGGCGAGGCACTGCCTGCTCCTCCTCACTGCACACCCAGATCTGAGCAATTACCTTGCAATGATTTCCCACTAACAGTTGGTGTCTGTTTCCCAGAAAAAATTCAACTAAAGGTAAGAAATGTGCCTGGGAGCAGCATGGTTTATGAAGCCCTCGTGGAAAGATGGCTTTGAACTTGGGCATGCATTGGGTGCAGAAGGCCCCTGGTGCTGTTTATTCATGGCACCCAGCTTGGCCTCTGCAGAGAGCAGGATGGCAGCTCAGCAAGCAGTGGTGGAGGCAGAAACAAAGCACAAAACCAGGAGGAGGCATTTTCCTCCTGTTTCCACTGAGCCCTGTAAAGATCTCCCAAAAGTTCTGGGGAGAGCACTGAGTCTCCAGAAGAAGCTAAAGCAGGAGCTACTGGCACATCAGCTGTCCTCCACGAAGCTCCAGTAGCCCAGTACCCTGATCCCAGTGTTGTCACACCCACAGGGCTGAGTGCCCCACCAGCAGCCAGAAACAGGGATGTGAGGCAAGTTCCTGCTGGGTGAGCTGCTCCTGAGAGATGTAAACACTTGCTGCAGGAGGCACTCAGTAAATATCTCACAGCAGTGCAAACAACAGCAAGTAGCATCTTCCTAGTAAAGAAGCACCCAGGCTTTCAATCAAAGCTCAGGGCTATTTTTTCTTCGGCCCTTTACTGAGCAGAAGTAAAAGGATCTATCAAAAGAATTTATCTCTCCCATCTCCCTTATAAACATGCACACACACACAACTAGCTTCTTGTCGCCAAAATCCTTCCCCTCCACATGAATGGCTTCATGGCTACAGCAGAAATAGGAGAAACTGGTCATGTGAAACATCATCTACCCCTAACCAGCAGCTGTGATCTTCATAAAAACCAGTGCCTGCACACAGTATCACATTGGCATCATGTGGGCACTGTTTCAGAGACAGCTGGTGCCAAACTGGAAATGACTGCAGTGACACCCTGCTGTAGGTTTAAGCGAGCAGCAAAGCCTGGGTGCAGATGTTAAATCAGCTGGTAATTCTATATCCCCCTGAGAAGGTGGGATTTGTTTGGTTTGGGTTTTTTTTTGCTTCTAGGTAATACTTTTCTGACATGGCAAAGAAAACCCTGGTTCCATCTGATGTTAGCTCTCTTTAAAGTAGTGGAAATACCAACTCTATTGTCATTCTGTCTCACAGGGGTGACATTTTGTCTCCCCTTTCTGTGTAAGTTTATAGGAATACCTTAAAAACTTTCAAAAAAAAAAATAAAATGTACAGAACAGCACAAAAAGGAAGGAGCTGAGAAGCTGGTGGTGGTCCCCTCGGGTGTGGGAGGAGGTAGGAGGTTAGGTCACACAGCACAGATTTGCTTTTCACATCTTCTTCAGGAAGACATCAGTGGCTTCGGCTCAGCCCCCCATTGCTGCTAACACAACACCCCGAAGAAATTATTCTCTGCAGGAAAGCAAACAGGGTGAATGGCATCTGCTGCCAAACCCTTACATCTCACAGTGGGAGAGAGGGGAGACCAAGAGGAAATGAAAAACAAATCCCAGAGCTGGGATGTGCCGAGGGGTGGTTTCGGCATGGTGTTGTCTTTGTCGGCAGGGTGGGCTCCGCGGGAATCACCGCGGGAGAGGGGATTAAGCACTCACATCCACACATGCCTCTGTAAAAGCAGGGGAAAGGGGCAGATGCTCTGAAAACCAACAGGAGGGCAAGGCAGGGTAGTTGTATCCCCGTGGGTTCCACAGCTGCCCAAAGCACCCGGAGAAGTTTACGTGCTGGGGACACAACCCCATGCCAAGGGATGGTTCCTACCTGCTCTGCTGCAGCCAGCCTAGAAAGAGTGAAAGAGATGCACACAGAGGAAGAAAGGGAAGGGGAAGAGGTGAGGTGGTAGCATTAAAATATAAATGAGATGATACAGCTGTGTAGATACTTTTAAAACTTCCCAGATGGAAAGCCACATGTAACCAAGTCCCCACACACCATTAGCACATCACTTATTAACCACCCATTAATGAAAGGGCTGCAGATAGCACAGTTCCCTCTTCTGCTACTACAATGCATTTCAGCCAATCCTCCTTCCAATTTCATTGCAAGAAATTCCCCCAAAAGCTAATACCGGAGAGCTGCACCTCCATTTCTCGGTTCCTTTCGTTCAGTCAAAGCTTTTAGAGCAACAAATACAAGCAGAAGCAGCTCCACAGCAAGTTTCCAGCGAGTCTTTTTTCCATGCAGGACTTGCTGTGCACCAGTGAAACCCCAGAGCGCCTCTGGAAACTTGCATATAGGTTCTCTCTCCAGCTCTGCCCACAAACACACAATGAAATGTCTTTTTATATATATACATATTTTTTTTTATTCCAGGAAAATTATTTGCAAACTGACCCCTAGCCCCCTAAGAAGAGGTAATGTCACCTGCTATTTTCAGATGAGATTCAATGGTCTGGCAAGCTCTGTGCAGAAGTATTTGGTTTTCCCCCACAACCTCTGTGGCTGACTGACTCTTGTGCTGTGAATAATGCTCCTAGAGAATAATTCTGCATCAATGTTGCAGAATACTACTGCTAATAGGCATATCTTTCAAGACACGAGTATTTGTACAGCCCTTGTGTAGTTTCAGAGACGCAACTTGTTTTCTGGATCCAGTAATAATTTCAGCAAAACCACAGGCACAAGAGATTCAGTTTTGGACTAAGCAACCATCTCATCACTCTGCTGTTTATAAAACTTTTAAAATATATGTACAAACATAAAAACATCACCCCCTGCTTGCACACATACCACCTTATTTGATCAGACCTCATAAAAGACCAGATGCTATCTTGGAAAGTAACTTCCTCAGGAAAACAAACTGCCTGTAGTAAATCCCAGGGCCAGCACGGGCAGCCGCCCCAGTGTGCTGTCTGCGTGGGGCTTGCCACTTTGTGGAGCTTCGGGACAAATGGGGCAGGATTGGAGCTCTCTGCAAAGCAGGAAAAGAACAGAGAGAAGCCATGAAAATCTCACAGCGCCTGCTAGCATGAAGATAGGCTTCACGCTGGGCTTTCGGGGTGATGGAGGCAGCCGAGCAAAGGGGAAAAAAACCCCCACAACCCACGGATGTCAGCAGGCTGTCAGCGTCCCGGAGGCACCGCCGTAAAACCCGCAGGCAGGGAAGGGCTTGGCTGGGCAGCGGGAGGGCTGGTGAGAAACAAAACAGCACGGCGGGGTGACAGCGGAGGCTCGGCGCAGGGAGGCTGTCAGCGCCCTGGGGTCGCGGAGAACCCCCTGCTCCCACAGCCCGGCGAGCCACGCCAAGCCCGGCTCACTCCATCCGAGGCGGCATTGCCACTGGCAGCTTTCCCCCGGCGCTCCCGAGCCGGGATAAGGCAAGGAGCACCGCGGGGTGACGGAGGGCCAGCCCCAGCGCTCGGATGCTCGGGCGAGGCTCTCCCCAAGCTCGCCGACGGAAATGAAAGTGCGCGGAGAGCGGAGGGATGCCTGTCCCGGATATTCGGCGCAGGGAAGAATGCGGGGTTCTTGGAGCGGGCACGGCCACCCGCAGCTGTGCAAACAACCCCGCAGAGGAGGTGACTTACCTTGTCCCCCGACTGGGACCGCACACCGCCCGCTTGCAGGAGCCTCTTGCCTTGCCTAAAGACGGGACAAGCAAAGCCGACGGCTGTTTCCCAGCGGGAAGCTGCTGTCTCACAGGTCAGAAAGTTAAATGAGCTGGCTGGGGTTAGCGCTGAGCACCGATATCCACCATCAGCCTGACCCAGCCCAGTACACAGCAGCGGCTCCTTGATTTTAATTTAATCCCCACAATCGAGGTGAGCTCCTCTGCCAGCAGAAAAGCAGCAGCAGTGGCTGCGGGCGAGAAGTTTTGCTGCACTGCTCGGGTCTCATGCCCCTCTGCAGCATCTCCCCAGCGCTGCAAGCCCCGAAGGGATCCCGCATCCAGCTGGACGGGCAGGAGGAATGCAAGGCCCCGATCCAGGAAAGCACATACTGATCCGTCAGCACCCGAGTATTCCCGACCCCTGTCTTCCAGAGGAAACTAACTTCAGATGGCGAGAGAGGAAGGAAAGGGAGATTGATCAGCACCAGCTCTGGGGAGGACTGGATACCCCTGCACAGGCTGGTCAGAGGTCACACTGGAAAATGCCATTTTGGAACCTGAATGCAATCAGCAGGTCCCAGCCTGGTCTCTAAAAGACCATTAGTGATGCTGCAGGCAGTAGAGAAAGAGAAAGGGGCAGCCAGTGATCGGAGAGGCATGGGCCATGCTCCTGGCTCCACCACAGGCTCCCAGTCCTACCCTTCCCAGCTTCAAATAGGGAAAATACTACTTTTCTGCTGTTTTGCCTCACCAGACTACCTACTGTGGGTAATAGATGGAGTCCATAGACAGTACAGTTAAAAAAAAAAAAAAAAAAAAAAGTGGAAGGGTTTTAAATTCCACATTTCCATGGATTTTTTTTTTTGGAGACGGGGGTGAGAAGGGAGGGGGCAACACAATCTCTAAATCTTTATTTCCTCAGGCTTCTTCAGCCTGTTTCCTCCCCAGCTTTTGTACTATTTCAACCAATTTTTATTTTTGGAAAAATAAACCAGAACAAATGGCAATAAATACAGGCAGGCATAGAGGAAAACGGCTGGGACTGCTCCGGATCCTGGCAGAGGTCTTCTGAACAATGCTGAAACCTCAGGGCCCATTTCTGCCCGGTGGCAGATGTGGCCCACGGTGGGAGATGTGGACCACAGCGGCACCTCCACCAGACAACCCTCCTGTCCTGGCCAGGGAGAAGCTTGTCCAGCCCCAGCCAGGGAGGGGCTCTCCCCAAGCTCCTGGGCACAGTGTGACTTTTCACCACATGCAGCTATTGGATCCAGGTGGGCAGAGCTGATGAAGAGCCAGCAGGCTGTCAAGGAGCAGCCACAGCAAGGAGGTCATGGGGTGTTGTGGCTTGACCCTGGGGACGGAGCCTGGTCTGGCAGCAGCAGAAATCACCAGCTGCAGTGGGCTGTGTGGGTGGGGGCTTCCCTTCCCAGTATCCTTGGGAGAAAGGGGGATGTTCTGCAACCCTCAAGGCTGAATTCAGGCTTTTCAGGGGTAGGACCAGAGATGCTGTTCTATCACAAAACATTAGCTTATCCAGAGCACGTCAGCCCCCACTGGCAGACAAAATCCTACTGCTCTGAGGATTCTCATTATCACATGAATCTACATCTATGATGTTTTCTGATGTCTCAGCTTTGAGAGCTCTCAAACCCTTGCAAACGGTAGCTAGCAATGGATGAGAATCTCAGACAACTAATGCCTATTGATAAAATGTAATAAATATTCAAGCTAATCAGAAGGATAAAAATGAGAGAGGGAGGAGGGCCCTGCAACACACTAGTTGCTGCCTGCCTGAGAACACCATCTTAAAATGATCCAACAACCAAGCCATCACAAATAACCCCAGCTACAATCACACCAGTTTTTCTTCTCAAAGCTTTTTTACAAGCTTTGAAGACCCTCCAGTAAACAGCACACTAAAGTGTGTTCTAAAGACGAAGGAAAGAAAAAACCCCAAAGCCCAAGAATACAAGCCCCTTGCTCATCTGCAAATACCTGGACACAGGAAGACACCTGAGCTGTGAACACAGCACCAAGCAGCCCATGAGCTGATGGCCACCCCTTGCTGACCACCACAGCCTCAAGCATGTCTTTACTTCACCTCCCATCTGTGAAAGTCCCTCCATTTGTCTTCTCACCCTGGAGTGGATAAAAGAAGTTAACAGGAAAAGAGAAATAAGTCACAGCCACTACCCTGAGCCCACACTAGTGGCCACAGCTCAAATGACACCAAACACATGTATTTCCTGAGCAGGGCAAGATAAGTGAAAACAGCACAAAAGACTAAGCCAGGCCACACAGAAGAGAAATGGGCAGGAAAAAAGACCAACCAAAAAACCTGTATTTTTAGGATGGATTTCAGGAGACAACTCTGACAATCAGTACGTTATTCCTGTAACAGGTTGCCCATAGAAGTTTTGGATGTTCCATCTCTGGTAGTGTTCAAGGCCAGGCTGGATGCAGCCCTGAGAAATGTGGTCTAGTAGAAGGTGTCCCTCCCCCTGACAGGGTTGAAATGAGATGACCTTTCCATCCAAAACCATTCTGTGATTCTATGATTGCAAAGTCAGGGACTGTCTCTTACCACATTGGCTACTGTTAGCCCTGCCCTGGGGCCATACATCCTTCATCACACAAGGAGGTGATATGCCACCTTGGTGCTGGCAGACTCACCTGAATTTATTTCCAACAACAAAGACTACTACCACCACCCTCCGCAAAAAATCCTACAAAAAGCCCCTGCTGTAGCAGAACAGAGGTTAAAGTCGCAATTACAGAATTGGTAACACAGTTACCCAAGAGAAAAATAAACCAATTACAAAAAAAAAAAAAAAAAAAAAAGCCTAAAACACAATTCCAGATTATATTTAACACTCAAATTCCTCCTTAATTGCTCCAGTGTCTCAGCCAGTTTGCAGGGGAGGACTGGGGACTGGCAAATTAGCTCCCCCCAGGGCTGCTTCCCCCTAGGGAGCTTTCACAATTTACATTCCCATTGTGTTCTTTAATTAGTACATTCCTACAGCTTTTCTGAGAGTCCCAACACTTCCAGGGCTGTGACAGTACTTTATAAATAATAAATCGGAGGGAGTGTTCACTGTACCCTGCTCCACTCCTCCCAGTGTCCCGGCCGGTGTCTGGCAGCTTTTGCAGGGACCACACACAGCCTTGAGCAGCCCACCACTGCCAGCCCCAGAGGAAGCCTTTGGTGGGGACATTAATAACCTCTTTTAATCTTCCTACCTTGCACAACTTATTTTGAGTCCTGCTTCCTGCATGGGATTCTCCCAGAAGAAGCATTTGGAATTCGTGACATCCCCAGAATGTGGTTCCCGTGCAGGTGAGACAGGCAGGGAGGAAAGCTTGAGAGAGGTCCCTGCAGCCCTTTGTCTGACCAGAATGATGCCCAGAGGCAGCACTGGACCAGCCAGACTTTATGATTCAGGCTCTACCTGGAAGCAAATCCCAAACCCAGCATCAGGAAGCACAGAGCACGCTGCTCCTCCACACGAGGACACAGGCAATAACCTCCAGCCCAAGTTTTCTGGTACCCTAGGGACATATGAACTTGTCCTTGGGGAAAATAAAAGAGGGGAGATGTATTTATTCTGCAGCACATCAGCCAGCTTATGCTAGGAGCAGAGCCCAGGATTCCTCGCTACCCAGGAAAGCCTCCAGTGCCTTCAGCCTCACAAAGGTTTCACACAGATAACCCTGGAAACCAAATGTCAGAAAAAGCCCAGAGAAAAGGGAAGACAACACAGCCAAGCCATGCATCAGAGCTACAACTCAACGTTTTCCCAGGTCTCATTAGGGATGATTTATGAAGGCTGACACCATCGTTAACCTCTGACCATGTCCCCACTGCCTGCAGGGCATTTCGCAGCCTGCCTGCCTGTGACTGTCCAGCAGCAATGTGGGGGACAACTGAGATTTTATCTCCCCTGTTAATGCTATTTGGTGGTTTGGAGGAGACCATTGGATCACCTTACCTGCAGCAACCCAGCCACCCCATGTGCTCCAGGGAAGAGCCCTGCACATACTGCGTGCTTGCACACACGTGCAGCATTGCTTGGCACAGGCATTGGGCACTAATAACCTGCCATTTACAACCCCATCTGGTTCTGACATGTCCATTATTCAAAGGCATTTGGCAAAGACCTTGGGCAACTCATTTGCAGAGTCCGGTCAGTTCACAAGCTCATGAATTCCCAAACTATTTGCTGGCCGTGCTGGTAGCCAAGCTGTGAATAGATTTTTGGCAGATTTGAAAGGAGCCAGTGTTTTCTGAAAACACCTGCCCTCAGAGTCTCCAAAAGCCCAAAGATTTCCATTCCTACTTAAGATGCATATCCAGCCTTCTGTAAAGCTGTAGTAAGATGAAAACCTGGCTTGTCTGCCACTGTAGAGAATACCCTATTTTTATCAGTCTCATGGGAAATCAAGTGACATCAGTGTCCCTGATCCAGGGGTGCAAGTCTCACCTCACCTTAACCTTCTGTGCCCCGCCAAAGGCTAGAAACCTAGCAGAGCAGAAGCATCTCCTCCTGGTCTGGGACCATCCCCAGATGCTTAGCCCGGCCCCTCTCATCCCACAAATGATGCAATTGGCTGACTCTCCTTCAAGCCAAGCCCAAAACCCAGTGATGCCAACACAGGCAGCAGTAGCCTTGGGCGCTCTGGTCCTACAGCTACTGTGTCAGGATAATACACCAGCTGCAGCACAAGGGTAGACCTGGAAAAAGCACACTTGGCACCTTTATTTCAAGCCAGTTCACATCAACCTTCCTTCGACCCACCAGAGCTGCAGAACATTGGGGTTTGCCGCCTCTCACGTGCAAGGATGCAGCAAACTTTTCCCTCCTGCTCTGAGGCTGAGGCTCTGCTCTTCCCCCGGCTGCTTCTCTGGTGCAAATCCTCTCTGCAGCCTGTTCAACCAGTGGGCCACCTTTCCCTGCTGCAAACAGCAGCCCACAAGGCTCCCGGAGATCAGGCGGCATTGCACACCCGCTCGGAGAAGCAGGAGGCACAGGCAGGGGAATACGAGACGTGATTTGCTCGGAGACAGCTCTGTGCTTTTGGCAGGACTCGAGGGCATTTGTTTTGAAGCTGTGTTTACATGCCTTTGATCAGACGTGTTTAACTTTTCTGGTGCGTGACAGCAGCAAAACAAGTTTGAGACAAGGATAATGAAACACATTGTGCGCCCGTAGATGTAAACGGCTACAACAAGGCTGCGCACATCAGCAGCTCAAACTGGAGGTGGGGGAGGCGGGGAGTGGGTGCCAAGACGGGGAGATGCATCATGATGATGCCAAGCCAACAAGTTGAAAATAAAAGGGAAAAAAAAAAAAAAAAAAAAAAAAGTAAGCACTAACCCAGCAACAACAGCTCAATCTCAGCTCTTGGAACTGGCCAAGTGAAATCTCTGCTGAGCCCTGGTGCAGAAGTAAAACTCCATCCAGCATCGCAGGGAGCTTTTCCTGAGCAGATAAACTGCTCCCGTCGTGCCTCAGGGTTTCCTTTCAGCAGCACCTCAGGGCACCTCAGGTAGGGAGCAGCTCATGATTTTCCCAGCCTCTGAGGTTCATCAGCAACTCTCGAAGTCAAGCGCTGTCTTTTAAGAAATGCCAGCACACGATCAGAGAGTAAAATGGAAAGACAGTTTCCAGAGATGCTCCTAAAATAGCGCTCTCTGAAACGCTACGGGCACACCTGGCACCATTAGCAAGGATGTATCTACATATGTATAGACCAATAATTGGATCATTGAACACCCTGTCATCATTTCAAACCTCGAAAGGCAATAAAAACCTCTCTCCCAGCACCTTAAGGAAAGACAGAGAGCACTGCCGGCATCCTTTCAGCACAGGAGAGTGCCTGGTCATAAAATGGGAAATGTTTCCAGGCACGGCAAGGTAAACAGCCCCACACTGAACTGCTAATGAAGACCCTGGCATGGGGCAAAGCCTCAGCACAGACAGAGGGCTGCTCCTACAGAGCAGTTTAGATGCAACAATCCTGTTTTTGAGGTTGAAAGAGACATGAAGGAGTGTGGATGATCCAGCCCTTTGCTAAAGAACAGATCCAAGCATCTTATCCCTAGTATGTTTAATTCAATAGTGCAAAATGCCAGCAGAGAGATTTTATAATACAGTCCCATGCTGACCGTGCTTTGAGATGAGAGATGCCACCATCTCCTTGTGCTTAGCGCAGCAAATGAGCAGAGCACGTTGGCACAAGAGGTTTCCTAATAGCATACCACCTCACTACACAACCTGTCAAGCCAACGCAGGCTTAAGCAGTGGATCTTAGTTGGCAATAGTGGGGGAAGTGAATACTCAGCTGTGATAAATATTTAACGTGCTTTTAGTCCTGAAGAAGTGTAGCACTGAGGCCATCATCCTGTAAGTGAAAACCAAGGCTGATTAATGGGGGAAGGTACTCCCATTTATGGGAGGTTAGGATCAATCCCAATTCTCAGCTATTTGTTGAATCTTTAATGCTCTTTTTCGATAGCAGAGTTCTTTGGTGAAGGGCAGCATCCTAATAAGGCTGCTTTAACAGCAGGGATGTTAAGGGGATATAAATAAAAGACCCCCGTAAAAAATAAACAATGAGGTATAAAAGGAAGGTTTCATGTGGTCACTACTGTTGGGTGGCTTGGATAAAGCAGTTTTCAGGTCTCCACTCTTCTTTGGAGGCTTCTCTGTCATCTCAGAACTGAGCCCAAGGTTAACCCTCAGGCCAAAGATAAGCTGCTGCTCTGGGAAGGAAGGAATGTCAGCAGCAGCCCAGCAGTCAGTGTCTGACCTTTGCACATTCATTCCATGCTACAAAGGTCTCCACCTTTTTCCACACCTCAGCCCTCTTCTCAGGCCCAGTTTCACCATCTCATGCTCCAATTCTTCCCTCTCTGAGCAAGGTGCCCCCAAACCACCTTCCATCTCACTAGCCAAGATTAATCCCCTGCTCCATTTCAGCATCAGCCTCTCACCTCCTATGCTCTCAAACACTCCACTTCCACTTTCTCCAGAGAGAGTACCTGGGGTGGGCAGGCAGCCTGCATTAACTCAGCATTTGCCATCTCCCATCAAGGACAGCATCCCTTTCTGTCCCTTTTAGGTCTTCCATCACATCACCTTTGTGCACTCCCTACTCCCATGCTTGCTTCCCCCAGAAAATCCCCTTTGATTTTCTCACCATCCACTAGGACCAGTCTCACCTCCTGCAAGCGAAACACTCCCTGCACATCTCTGCTCACTAGCCATCCCTCCCCTGCTGGCAAGCAGCATGGAAGCAAGACCACAGACATCAGCCTTGTAATGAAGATGAAGAGCCACACAGCCTTGCCGGCCCTCTCCATCTGCCCTCACCTTTCCGGCTGCATTACGCCTTATGTTGTTTCTTGTCTGAAACTAAACATCAGCTCCTTCCTGGCTGTGCTGTTACTCTCACCCCAACCTTATGCCAGGGATGTTACAGCAGGAAAGGGAGGGGATGAAAAGTGTGCCAGGAAAGGGGACAGCAAGAGGCAGTGGAGAAGGGACTGTATTTACAGCAGGGGTGACCAAAGATATGCCTGGGCCAATTGCAGGTTCTCAAGCAAGACGGGCACTGGTACATCCCTGATGAACCACTCTGGCTCCATCAAAGCATCAGCTGGAACAGATCTGGTTGTCTGAGCTGAGAATGGGTGCTGGCTTCTTCCCAGAGTGACAACTGGGATGAGAAGACAATGTCACCCCCAGGCAGAAGCTAAGAACCTCTTTGGCCCCTAAAGTCCTCCCTCCTCCTCCATACTGCAAGGGGGCCAACCTTTAAAATCCCTTCTCTCCCTCCAGCCCTGCATCTGCTGTGGCAGAACAAAAATGTGGTGCCTTCATAAATAAGACTGGCCCAAAAGCAGGCAGCATGGCAAGACAATTTTCCTCCAGGGCTTCAAACTCTGGAAGAGTGAGGGAGAGGACTGCACCCTCTCACAGCTGTACACACACATGCTACACACACAAGAGATGTGCACATGCCCTTCTACTTCCACCACAGACCACTCCTTGCTACCGATCCTCCAGGATCATTCAGCATCTCTCCCCACAGCTGCCTTCTCCACCGTCTTTCCTTATCCACCACTGTAAATAGCGATTATGAAAAAGGATACGAGATTAAGCCTCTGCTACAGATTACCCTGCCATTGTCCTCAGCGACAGCAGGTGCCAGACGCCTGTCTGTGCCCTGTGAGGGTCCTCAAACATACTTCCCTGTGATGCAGTAAGATTTTCAGAGAGATAGTATGAGTGATAAGATGGTATGAGCTCCTCCACCCAGCCTCAGCAAGCTTTACCAAGCCTTCCTTGTGCTCCTAGGAAAAAAAAAACAAGGAAGTGGAAGTATTGTACTTGCAAGGTGCCAGAGACAGAAGCTGGGATAGAACCTGCAGGGGTTACAGGAAAAATTAGCATCAGAGAACCAGCCAGGCCCTCAGGCAGACAGCGTTATAGCTGATGTCCCTGTGGGACCCTGCACACCCACCCACTGCCAAGCAGCACAGATTCACCGCGTGGCAATGCCAAGCGGAGGAAGGATGCTCTCATCCCAGGGATGGCACAACCAAGCCCTAGTCTGCAGCCAAACTGCCCAGGTGCTCTGGCTTCTCGCCCTAAACCAGGATACCCTTTGGCTGAGCCACATGCCTGGGAAGATGATGGCTGTGCAAATGTTAGAGACAGGGCTGCTTTTGTTTACAGGCTGCTGGCAATGGCGCTGCACACCCCACATCCTCCCCCAGCCAGGAGTGAGCTCCAAGAAAGGAAATTACACAAGCCAGAAGGTTTGATGGAATGAACCCATTGGGCGGCTTGAAGATAGCTATTAATGGAGAGCTTTCTCTAATTGCTTTTGTATAATCTGGGGCTGCTAGGCGGAACTGGGTAATAAATGAAATCCAATTACATTTTCTCTCAGTATTTATTTTATTAAGTAGAATTCATCAGCTGATGAAGGGCCCCTCGAGGTAATGGCTCATGACCTAGTGGAAGGCACTTTTTTTATTATTATTTTCCCCACTTGGGGAAGCGGATAATTCCGTTTCCCAGTAAATGCAGACTGCCCCCCCTGCACATGGGAAGCACAACAGGTCCCAGGGCAGCACGGATCCCACCCACACTGCCCTCATGAGTGGGATCCCCGCTCTGGCTGCTGGAGTATCAATAATCACAATGGGTGATTAAACCCCAGCTTCAGCATACCGGCTGGAATGGAGATGGATTTACAGTGCACAGCACACGGAGGGCTGCAGCAGGGACCAGTCCCACTGGGAATGCAGCAAGAAGCAATAACAGTCCACACCTGCTCCCCAGGAGGCTGGACTCTGGTGCCAGCACTGTTTCCCTAGGATGAGTCTCCTGCAGGGCTTGCAGTGGGGGCTCAGTTTGGGCTCAGAACCACAACTGACCAGGCTGAGAGCACTGTGAACATGAGGAGCCCAGATCCATCACATCCAGCCCCACACTCCAGCACATCCATGAAGCCTTGTCAGCTCTGCAACACAGCACCTGCTGGTGGTTTAAACCCAGTTACTGATGATGTAGACACCATTTCTGCCATGAAGGCTGCCCATCAAGGTCACCAAAAGCACCAGCCCCACACAGAGATGCCTGGCTAAGCCTTGTGCCACAGTTATCATGCTGGCATCAGCAGGTAAAGCATGTCAGGGATTTCTGGTGCTGGCAGCAGTGCAGGGCACTCCAGCTACCAAGCAGGGTTTGCTGGAAGCCGTAGCACTGCAGGAGAAAGATCCCAGGCCCTGGCACAGTGCCTCTTCCGTGGTATGAGAGGCAGCAAAACCCAGTGTGGGTCAGGAGAGGTTGCTCCAAGCATATCCTTACAAATTCTAGCCAGCATCCATCCCTGTGGAGCAGGGATGGCACAAGATCCTTCCTCCTCCTACCTTCACACCAAAAAGCATCAACGGGGCTGGGGTGTGCCCGTTAATCATGGGGTCTGGTGCAGCACTGCTGCCCTTTTGCTGGACCCCACAGCAAGGATTCCTCCAGCACGAGCAGGCAGGATTCCTCGGGGAACTTGCAATCAGCTGCTGGGCTTTTCACCATCCCTCTTCCCATCCAGTTATTGACTGACGCTCACCCCTGGCTCCCAAGCCCAGCGCCGACAGCCGCAGCTCGCCCGGCTTTCACTGCCATCTTGTCATACAAACAATTTATCACCCGCCAGTGAGTGCTGCTACAGACGACAGACTCCAGTGTCCATTAATTAACAGGAAATACTGAGAGAGGCATATACACATGCACAAATCTGTCTGAGAGGTTTCCTACAGCATCCACCGCGGATGCACCCACGTGCTGCCACAGTAAGCACAGGCTCTGGGAGCCACAGAAGATGTAGCCAGCAGCAGGCAGGCTCAAATCAAAGGAAAAGCAACATTATAAGGAAGAAAACCAGCTATGGAGGTGATAGAGTAGCATGGTTTTATTCCTGAATAGTAAGAATCTACTCAGCTTAAGGGACAGATATAAGGGTGGCTATTTGAGAACAGGGGAGCAAGCAAACCACATCCCAGCTGCTGAGAGTTTGGGGTGGAGGTGACACCATGGACACCTCCAAAGGGCTTGCACAATCTTTTGCAGCAGGAAAATCTAGTGCTGTGCCTAGCCTTGCATTGGGGATGAGGTGTTCTTGGCTGCTGTACCCTGCTCCCAAACCTTCCAAGGCTCCATTAAGGCAGGACAAGCCTCGTCCCCCATCAGGGCAGCAAATCCAGCAGCCTTACACCTCCCAGACCACAGCTCAGCAGCACTGAATGAATGCCTGCCAGAGCCTGAGCCCTCGTGCTGCTGGGCCAACTAAAAATAAATGAGGTGTGGGTTCACAGAGAGTCAGCGTCAGGTTTTAGAAGTGCTGTGTGTCGCTGGTTTTGCTGCAGAAGCCAGGAACAGAGGATAAGGAAAAAGGGTTTCAGAGGGCAAGGAGAAAGTGTTTCAGAGGAATTTTCAGAGGAATCTTCTGAAACTCGTCTGGCTTTTTGATTTGGGAAGAAATACTAAAACCAGTTGGAAAGGAGATCTAAACATCATGTCAGAATCCAGCTCTTCATCATTTTCTCAAATGGGCTTTCACTTTCTTCTGTGAGGCTATTTGCCAAGCACAACACAGAAACACAAGCTATTTGCGTTGATCCAAAACTATTTTTCACCAAATAAGCCATTCATCTAAAATCTTTCTGCCCAGCTCTGCTTCAGGAAAAGCTATCTGCTCATGGCAGACCACGATTTATGCTTAAATGAGCATTTGTGACTAACAGACAGGCTAGATTCATAGTGAAATGCATCATCAATAAATCAGTCAATCACTTCTGCCCTCAGCTCAGGGCTGAAGTCTGGAGTAACTACTCAGCACTTTGTCAACCTTTACTCCAGCAAAGTCTGGGTAAGAGACCTCAAGATTTAGCCTATTGATTGCTTACTATTGTTTCTGATGCCCCGCATGCTTCAGACATGCTCCCTTCAAGCAAGATTAAATACCTGGCTTAGGCATTGGGATTCAAGGGAAATTATCTTTTACAAGCATGGGAACAGGCAAGTCAAATTGCCCTATGCAATGGTCCATTGTGGTGCAAAAGTGCCCCTGAATCCCCTCTGTGCTGCCAACAAGGGGGGCACAAGTCAGTGCTGACTCTCCCTGGGGCTGAGAGGTGAGCCCCATGGCTGTAGCACATTTCTGCAAGTTAAATGCAATTTTGGCTGTGGCTCCAGAGCCTTTGAGGCTCTCAGCTCCTCCGGTAGTGTTTTGTTGCAAGAATAATAGAGTGACAGCTCCCCGGCAGCTTTGAGTAGCATCCACAGCTCAAAGGCACCCTTAATACCTCTGCCAAACTCCAGCCTCTCCGTTTTTACATTTGTTTGAAGTTAAGCTGATCTAACTTGGGTGAGTGGACGCAGACAGAGTCGCTCAACCAAAGCCAAAGAATGTCTCGGACACTCCTCTGCCCGAGGGCTGGTGCTTGTCCCCCACACACCACCAAGGATATTGAATGTATTAACACAGACCGAGATAAGTGACCATCCTGTCCCCCCAAAAAGGGCAAGACTGGGATATTTACACTTTTCACAACCATAAATTAAGAAAATACAGCAACCATTTGCATGGCAAAACACCTCTAAGTAACACTCTGAATGCCACCACCTCCTAGGAAGAACCCCTACTTCTCCCCACTGACACCACCCTGAAGACAGGGGAAAAAACCTTCACCAACTAAAACCATGCCATTTCTACAGAAAAAACAAACAAACAAACAAACAAACAAACAACACACAAAAGAAAAACAGACAAAAAAACAACCCAACCGAAAAAAAAAAGAAAAAAGAAGCAGCCTGCAGAAGGGAAGGATCTGACAATTTTATTTGGGGAGGGTAGAAAGTTAAACACAAAGGATTTACAGAATCCCAACACAGACCACCAGCTGCTCGCCCCACCCCATGTCATGCCCATGTACCAGAGATGGCATACTGATTCCCAGGTTTCACCCATATATCCCACTGTAAGGCAAACTGATTTCTGATGCTTGTCCCGCCTTCTATTATTTCTGCCAGACCTCCCCCTCTCCTCTGGGTACTTCTCCTGCTGCCATTTGTTCCTGTCCTTTACAGCTCTGCCTGCTGTCACTCGCATAACCTTGCCTGTTTGGTAATTTGTGGCAATAAAGTGTCACTGTGGGGAAAAAATACAGCATCACAGCAGCATATAAATCTTTGATCCATAAATTGTGCTGCTCCCCACCTGCATGCCCCTCCTTTTAGATGTAAAGTGCAACGATTTGGGGCAAGAGGAAGAAAAAAGAGCCAGTAATATGTGATCTTACTGAAGGGCAGCGCTGAGGTGTCCTCATTGGGGGCTATAATGAGTGCTGAGGGACTGGTGAGTGCTGTAAATTGTCCTGGAGACATGGGCCTCAGTCCAGGCCTCCTGGAGCTATCCAGAGCTTAAAAAGGGGGAAATAATACATTAAACATTGCTAAAGAGTGCAATCAGTGCTGCTGTCTACCTCCACTTTGAACAACCTCACTGGTGCTGAGCACACAACCCTGGGAGTGCCATGGCCATGGAAGGGATGCAGGTGTGGGCAGCTTGCTCCTCTTCTCACCTAGAGATGGGATCCTGCCCATCTCCATCGCAGCTGAAAAGCTCCTCCAGTAGATCCCCACCTCCAGCCACTCTCCCTGGACTTTATGTGGGACTACAAGGAGGTAGGTCTGCAATTTTCCCTTCCATCTGGTGTAGCAGGTGCCCACTTTACACATGTATGCCCTCCACCAGGCTGACAACAGTTCCCCATGTCTCAGAGCCAGGATTCAGTGGGGTAGCTCCAGCCCCAGGGAAATGCATCTCATGTTTGTGGCCCCACGGTTTCCAACTTTACTGTGCAGAGGACCAGGCATCCACCACCAAGGCTCTCCAGGAGCCACAAGGCCCACAGCATCCATGTCAGCCTCTGAAATGGCTTTAGAGGAGCTCAGCCTCTCTTGCTGATGGTTATTTCTTTGAATTAGAACACACAACTTGTCTCCATCTGACCCGTCAGCTACTGAATTATCAGCTTGGTTGGACTGTAGATCAACATCCTGGGCCAGCTGTAAAATGTCACCTCTAGCACTGCTGCAGCCACTCTCCCAACCACAGCTGCCATTCCAGAGCCAGCAGAGTGTCCCACTCCTTCTCCCCTGGTTCTTGGCACACTGGAGCATCGTCCACCATCCATCACATGGAACAGCAGGAAGACTTGCATTAAAGCCTTCTCCCGAAACTGACATCTTTCTTGACATCTATAGCTCACCTGAGCAGCTAAGCTACACTCCTGTGAATATAAACAAGCAGGAGGGAAAGTGCATTCAGTAGACAGATAGCTTGGGGAAGTGTCATCACCCACTGAAAGCCCATATGTGGTTTTGTAACAAAGGTATTTGCTTCCTGTCTTGCCCACTCATCAGAGGAATATACGAGCAGAGCTGAGCGGCACCCTGGAGACAGACTAAAACCAAACAGTGCTCAGAGGGCTCTGCGGGAGCCGTGCAGGCAAACACATTATGGACACCCTGGGGAAGAGAAATATCCTTTCTCCCAGCCTCGGGAATGGCATACAGCCAGGATCCATCATGCACCTATCCTGCACCTGACCAAGATGGTGTGTTAAATGAAAGAAGTCAGGTCTTGGTCCCCAAACCTGCCCATATATGACAACTTCCTTTCTAGAGCCACAGTTCACTGAGGCCTGAAAAAGAGCACTTACTGTGAAATTCTCCAGCTCACTGCTGTGGTTTGGTGCTGGGCTGGGGTGCAGGAACACCCACTCTGTGCCAGCATGGTTCTGCCAGCTGCCTGCCCAGGCAGCAAAGGGATCAGCAGCAGGTTGGGCTGTGGGAGCAGAGGCACAGCCAGCACAGCACTTGGACCATATCAAGATATTGCCTGTAGTTTTGGGAGCCCCAAGAGGAGTCACAGTGTTAATTAACTAAATGAAATTCAGCCAGGGCCACTGAAATATCCAGGGAAGCTGTTGAGGACACCAAGCCAGGCTCTTCACAGCAGCACATAGCAAGGAGGTAAGTGACAGTCACTGAAACGAAAGGTTCCCACTGGATGCTAGGAGAAGCTTTTCCCTCCTTTATCTTGGGTCAGAACTAAGAGAAAACCAGCACAGCACCTTTAACAACAACATTCAAGGCTAAGCATAATGAAGCCTTTGCCCTTCTCCCATTCCCAAATTCATGACTATTGTTGACAGAGCAATGTATGGGAGGAAATGAAGGGCAACTCTGTCAAATGAGAACCAGCACTCCTTCACACCAGGAGCAGAATCTGGTTTAGCTAACCCATTTTACATCACCCTTTCCACCATCCCCTCAAAAATCAAATACTCATGTAACATGTATGTGCACATACACAGCAAGACCTGAGACAGCTTGGTCTGGGGAGCCACTCCAAATGCACAACTGGTTCTGATTCAAATATCCTTGATAGATTTTGATAAAGAAGGGAAATTCATGAGATGACACAACATGTCAGCGACTACACCTTGGTGCTTGGGAGGTTTAGGATGAACAGTAGGAAAGATCTCTTTGCTGGGAGGGTGGCACAGCTGAGACTCAGGTATCCCAGGAGATGGAGGATGCCCATGCTTAAGCCATGAGCTTAACAGCCACACCATTCTGATTAACATTCATGGCAGCTCTGCTCTGGAGCTCCAAGGGCTCTGTACATCTATGCAGATGCAAGAACAAAATGAGGGACTGTTGACCTTATCTTAGTTACCAACTCCAAGAAAAGCCCTCTCAGCCACTTCATTCTTACTATCTAAACTTAAGGTCCCTTCTTGGAGGGAGGATGAAGACCACCTAGAAGCTGTACTGCTTGGGGCTGTGCCTGGAGGGGACACACCTCAGCCACCTTCAGATCCAAACACCACTAAACACTCAAAAACTGCATAATCAAGTGACAGCAGCAGAGCTTTGGCAAGACATCTGTCCATCTATAAATAGAGCTTAACTGTGTGTCCTTATCACAAGGCTTTGATGTGTTTGGGGAGAGTATTTTCTTCCCCTTCACCACCAAGTCCCAGGCAGCACAGATAATGGGCTTGAATCGATCCAGCTCAAGTATTGCTAAACTTCCTACCACTGTGGCAGCATGCCAGCCTCAAATAGGACAAGAGAACATGTGTCTGTTCAGACCCAACCACAAGAAGTAGGCAGAAAATTGCTTTAGGCTTAAAAAAAAAAAAACAAACCAAAAAAAAAGGTGCTTTTTTGCAGATTTGTAGATCAATCTACAATGTATTTTAGAGGTTTAAGCAAGTCAATATAAACAAGATATATCATAGCTGCACAAGAAGCCGAGAAGTTGTATTTCTATTTATGCTGCTACTGGCACTCCAAGCGCTGGCTCAATGTCTTGCTGCAGTCCCACATCACTACTTCTCCAGAAAGTTGAGGGAAGGGGCTCCCTCCACTGCTGCAGTTCATCACCCTATTGGTTTTGCCAGGACAACTCAGCCCTGGGGCTGGCTGGGGTCTGATATAGCTGAAATGTGTCACCACTGCATCTTGTGCCATGTTTGCAGCAGGAGGGCAGCAGGAGGACACAGGGACCAGTGGTAGTGGCTAGAATGACCTTCCACAAAGTGCAAATTGTCTCCTTAAGCCTCTGTCCGCACACAAATTGGCTCAGCTCTCTGAGGATTCTCTGGGCAGTGCTGAGACAATCCCCTGGGATTTGTTTCTCAAGCTGGTGCTGCTGTAGAACTGCAGTGGTCTGACCTCTACAGACTCATCCCCAGGGACATGACAAGTTGGTTCCCTCCCAGGCACTTCTGCCATGTGCCCACCATTCCTCTTGCACCATCATGGCATGACTTGGGAGAGGCCTTGCATGGATCACTTTGCCACCCCTCAGCTTCACTGTAGGGCATTACAAAGAATATTCAGAATTTTTCTCAATTTTTTATTACATGAGTCACGTAACATGCCTTATCAAACCAGATCTAAACATTCCCATGTAATATGTCAGCCATTAAACATGCAATTACCCTGCATTTACAAATCCATGAGAAGCTCTCGTCGTCTCATGGGCAGGAGTGCTCACATCCCTGTGGTGGAGCCTGTCCTAATGAACCACCAGGAACTGGATCCCACTGGAACTGACCACATCCATTTCCCAGCCTCTGTGAGGCACAAACCCCCATTTCCTGGCTTCCACCCTCTGCCTCAGAGTGTGAAGAATAAAGTGTGCATTTGGATGGGAAAGAGCTGGATGTATACCCTTGGTCAACAGGAAGAAGTCCCTGGGCTGTGGGACACCCAGCTCCAGACATCCTTCTGCCCCAGAGCCCATCCAGACATGGGGAAACAGGTCAGCCTGCAACACAGGAAGCAGAAACCAGCTTTCAGCTTTCTACCTTTCCTACACAGCTAAAACTTGTGTAAATACCTGCCACACATCCCTCCAAATCCTTTGGGAGCAAACCTGGGACAGGAAGCCAGTGATGGAGGGCAGGGATCGGCAGCTGACACACCAGTGCTGGCAGGAACACCAGCCTGCTGCTGCTTCTCCAACCCCCTTCCCATCTCTCTGCCAGACTCAAGCTCCTCTAGCAGCACATCATCCAGACTGGGCTCTTACTCCTCTGCTGCCACACACAAGCAGGCGTCAGGGGACGTATCATTCCACAAATCCGAGGAAGAAACAAGCAGCATTAACTGGTAGCACGTGTGTATGGAGACCCCTCAAACTCTTTTTTCCCTTGCTCCCATCTGCTCTGCTCTGGGCCACTAAATCCAATTCAGCAGTGCTCTGAGCTTGTACCAAAGCTGCGACACATTTGTCAGATCCCTGACTAGACCCACGGCTAATTTTACAACGCTAATTTATCTCACCATATTATATCGCTTTCATTTCATCCCCCCAGGATCCCATTACTGCCAGTGTACCTTGTAGCCAGCATGTAACAGTAATTGGCATTATTAGCGACGTACCCTGCTCGAGCTGCTCTATTTGCAGAGCTGCAAGGAGTCCCGTGGGTGGGCTGATCTACCTCGAGGATGGGGAGGGAAGGAGTCCTTGTTCCGTGCCACTCCATGGATGCCACCAAGGAGCAACGCCAAAGGCAGGGTTTTGCTGCTGTAGAGCATCTCTGCATGCCCAGCCCCCAGCCCACTCCCCGTTGTGGCTCCATCAGGTGTTGCCTACCCCTGGGTTCCTTAACTTCGACCTTTTAACTCCTGGGCAAACAATCAAACGCGCACACAGGGAGCACTTCTGTCCTTGCTTGTGGCTCAAAGAATAAAGGACTCTGCTCATCTGGGGTTAAAGGGGCTGCAAAACAACTCTGGGAAAGCATGACACAGGGGTAGAGGGCAGGGAAGCTGCACAGGGAAAATTCATCATTCATGTTATTTTGGTCAACAGTTTCTCCTCTTCAGTGTAAGCTATTGCTTTCTAGGATCAACATAATTAAAGCCATGCAGTTTTAGCTAAGTGAGAGGCTGCACTAGTCAAACAGTGACAATTCCCACTTAAGACGTCCTTGTCTGGCATTTAGAGACTTGTTAAATTTTAATTCATCATTTTCCTCTCTCAGGCACAGCACCAGCAAGTACCGGGCTTCCCCAGCACAGCTCTGCAGGGTCTGCATCCCCAAGTGAGGCAGCTCCATCTCCAGCTCCTTCCCTGCTCCTCCTTGGCTCAAAGATCCCAATCCCCTCCTCAAACAGCATTGTGTTACCACAGCCCCATACTGGGCATACATGCAACAGGCCTCAGAGGTGGGCAACCTCTTGCTCATGGCATCCTAAGGGGATGCATTCCTTTTCAAGCAAAGCTGATGTGCCTCTTCTCTGATGCTGTGGCCTGCCAGGCAGGAAAGCAAAAAAAAAAAAAAAAACCACCCAGAAGACCCAAGAGCTCCAAGTTGTGCTTGTCCAACAAGAGGTGTTACCTCACCTTCCTCCATGAAGCTGGGCTGGGTGACACTTACCTGCTCCAGGGTGGTTCAGCCACAACACAGGACCCCTGCGACTGCACTTGGACTGTGTACCTCCAAGCTCCCCAAAGGGCTCTCAAGTGGGAGAGCTCTTTATGGAGGAGTTGTCCATGGGCAGACCATAACATGGGCATTTTCCAGGCTGTTCATCCATACTTGCCCCTCCACATCCTCAATAACCACTCTCAGCATCTGCCTCTCTTTGCACAGCAGTTAATAGGCTGCTCACATGCCAGAGCCAGGAGCAGCCTTTTGTCACACTTTCATAAACACCACCATCCTCACCAGAAGACACTGCACTCCCACAAAGCACACCAACTCAGGACAAGCTAGGTGAGCAAGGTTTTCAACCCACCTCTTACCTCTCCACCAGTCCAGAGTCCTTGGGGTGTCCCCAATTTCTCATAAACGTCTGGGGGATTCTTCCGGCTGCTTGTCCAACCCTCACTGCTCAGATCTGGGATTTTCTTCAACAAAACAGAGGAGACAACCTGTCAGGTTACCAGGTGAAGCTCTGCCATTGCTTCAGGTTTAGCAAACAACCAGGGCAGGGGGGGCATCTGTTTCCCAGCCCTGACAGCTGGGGGTAACTGGTGCAAACGTGAACCTAGTTAGAATAAGAGCCCTCCCACAAGAGCGTCACAGTCCAGCCCCAAAGCACTTATTTGCTTAATTATTTCGATTCGGAGACATGAAACGGGAGAGGGGAAAAAAGACCCCTGCAGCTTGGGGCATCTCTGATCTTCTTTAAAGACAGACAGCAGTGCTCCCCAGACAGAACAGCGCAGCAGCACCACACTGTCAGCCCAGCACCAAGGCATTTTCCCATGAGGTCTTGTGCTGCCTGAGCCCTAATCCTGAAAAGCCTCACACACGTGCTAAAGGGTAAAGGGAGAGGCCAGTCCAGCTGAACCCAGGAGTGTGAACAGGAAAGCATGCCTGTATGGCTTTGCAGCACAGACACCAAGGACTGGAGATGGGAGGAGGACTTTCTGTGCCACGGCTGACACGCTGCCTGGTGAGACGGAGTCAGAGGCATTAGTGCTACCAGCGGTGCCCTCCCTTACAGCAGGAAATACGCTTTTTGTGTTAGACAAACAAATTATCAGTCGAGATCTGTGCTCATTATCCAGCTCTTGTGGCTGAGGTTGTGTTGCTCCCCCCACTTCTTTTTAAATGCTTTGAAGAGAAAAAAAAAAAGTCTTATGGCTCTACATTATTAAAAATGAAAAATAGGAGCCAAAACCCACTGGCAAGAGGAAAGTCTCGGACTCACTCCTGCAGAGATTCTTTCCCAAGGGTGACCATGACACGAAGCCTGGTACACCACAGGCTTTAATTAGCACCCAACCCTCAGCTGATGAGCTTTGCCAGAGTTCCTCCCAGGACCTCATGCAGAGCCTGGACAAGCCAATGGGAAGATGCTGCAGAAACCCAAACTACAACCCCTCATCTACCTCCTGCCTGCCTACAAAACCTAAATAAATAAATTACCACCCCCTGAAACTACACTGGGCACACGATGGCGAAACCCTCATTTGCAAAGTGCTTGGAAATAATTACAAAATTTTCCCAGGGTTTACAAGGAGGGAAGCCGACTGTTTGTCATGCCAGCAGCCATGGTGTGCCGCAATTTATCACTCTTGTCAGGTGTCAGCCACCAAGAAATTTAACTCCAGCAGCTCCAATCCCAGCATCCACAAAGTCCCATCACTCAAAAGCTGCTCTGCCAGGCACCCCAGAGCTGAGGAGTGACTGGCAAGGAGGGATGAAGGCTGCTCCCCACGAAGCCTCCTCTCACTCTGCAATGCCAGTGTAACTCCTTGGTTGTTTTTTGGAGATGCTTTTGGTTGTGGGTGTTGCATTTTTACCCACAGATGAAGTGGAACAGGAATTGAGACCAGGCTACAGCAAGAGATGAGGCTCATTTATCATTGCCTGCCAGAGACCCTCCTGGACTCTAATTCCAGCTTGGCAGGGACCTGAGAAGAGAGACTGGGCTCAGCACTGAGTACCCTCAGGGAGGGAGTGCAATATTATGGGTACAAAGTGCAAAATCCCAGTGCCTTTTCTGAGAGACATCTCTGAAACCTGTGGAAAGGCCAGACATTCCTTGCCACCTCTGTGCCCTGTGCTGAACCAAATGAGCCAGCCCTGTCACACTTCCAGCAGCCCAGCTTTCCACAAGAATGGTAGCCAAAGCACAACTTGCTTTTTAGGGGCTTCAAATTGAGGTCAAACTGGATTTTGGAGGAATTCAGCATGTCCAAAACAGGTCACCAGCTGATGGACCTGATTTGGGGCATGAGTTACTGCACATGAGTCACAGGGAAGATCTGTGAGCTGTGCTTCCCTATGATCAAGGGACGGCCTTGATCACAGCTCAGGTGGGCTCACATCAGGAGCAAATGTTCTCAGCCACAGAGCAGGGACAAGTCCTGGGTCAGGTCCCTGCAGGAGGGCTTGCATCACTGCTGAGCTCACCCTGCATCACCAGGGCTTGAGGTCTCAGCAATGCCATGGCCAAGGCACCTCATCAATGTGACACCTGTTTTATAGGGCCTCTCTAGGCTGCCCCACAGAAATACTCCTGTTTGGCCATTTCTGTGGCAACAAGCAGACTTAAGAGAAACCTGCCTGCAAAAGCACTAACTTTCTCAACAGGTCCTTGCAAAACACTGGAGGAAGCCCAGCACTCATGGCATGCTGCATATCCCACATGATGCATCTGCACGGCACAGCAAGGGCTAATGGATAACCAAACCACTTGCTTAATACAAAAAAAGGAAAAACAGAAAAAAATCCAAACACACAGCATTTGCCAAAAATATTTCTCTCCAACACAAGCTCGGGCCACGCTGATCAGGGACCCATGAATTTCACTTGCACCAACAGAAGGGGCCCAGCGTATCCCAGCAGCAAGGCATCCCATGCATGAGCCAGGGGGCACAGGTTTTGCAGGGCTGTGTGCTCGAGACAGAGCAGTTCCTGCTGTGGGAAGCTCCCTGCACGTGCTGTGGGTAACACGCACGGCCACGCCATCCGGAGCCTCGCGACGTGGCGCGGGGAAGGTGGATTTTTGTGGCGTCAGCAGAACCCGGATGCCTGGCTCAAAACCTTCCCCAAAACTATCAGGCCCAGTCTCACAGCAGAAGGATACTGGAATTTTCTTCGGCACAACTGCAAGAATTTTTTCTGTCTTTTTTTTTTTTTTTTTAAATTTTATTTTTAACTGTGGATAAACTACTGCCTTCCCTGCCCACCCCCCCACCCCCCCAACTCTGTTCTAAGAGCAGCCTAAAATTCTCTTTGCTAAAATTTTCCAAAAAAATTCAGCCGGAGGCAGAGACATGTGAAGTTTCAGTCCAAATGGTTAAAGGTTGGCGTAGTTTCAAGCAACTGAAGACAGGGGCTTATAATCAGAAGTGTCAGGCAGCCTTAATTATATTATTTCCTGAAGGAAATAGTTTTCCCTGCCGAAGTCCAGGAGTTATTAAAAAAAGTTGACCTCACTGGAACCAATCAAGATGGAGACAAGAAGCCTGTGATAGATTCTTAAGGCAGGCATGTTCATGCATCTGAATTTTCAGGGGTCCAGGATTTTAGGACAGGTGTTCCCAGACAAGCTTGGCTTTGCAACAGCTGAGAGCCAAGACCCAGGATGAGGAGCCCCCTCCCATCCATCCTCACGGAGTGCTCTGGGCAGGGGCAGAGCCCCATGCACCCAGGAGGGTGCTTGCCTGTGTCCAGATCGATTGCCTCGCCAAGGCAAGCGGGGAAAAACAGCCAGATGCTTTGTAGCTGTCAGGAGCACACAGGCTTTTTGTCCGTGTCTTCCTCTGTGCCTATAAATAAAAGTGACAGCAACTTTATTTAGGACTTCTTCCAGTTAAGAGGGGATGGAAGAAAAGTGAAAAATTAAATCGTAGCTCAGCAGAGGCAGAGGGGGAAGGTCCTGGAGGCACAGCTCAGGCTGTGCCACTGCTGCAGCAGCCTGGGGTGGTGGCAGCCCTCACTCTCCAAAATCAGCACCTCCTCATCCCCATCAGTTCACCCCTCTCTCCTGCCCTTCCTGGCACAGAAATCCCAATCCCAATCCCAATCCCAATCCAAATTCCACATTGCAGCCTCTGCCTGCTGCTGCCAATCCACTCCCCAGTGTAAACTGAAGGGTTCAAGAGTGAGTTGAGGTGGAATAACCATGTCTCCTTATGCACTAAAAGAGACTGACACAACCCGACAATAATCCAGAGGAGAAAGCCACCTCTTCCCTGCACATATGCAAAGGTTGTACTTATAGCACCAGCAGCTGCCCTAAAAGGCAGCTCAGTCCTGTGCAGCTCACCAGCATGGCTGAGCAGGGAGTGCAGCATCTCCACCAGCATCCACTACCACAGAAAGTCCTGTCTGTTTGCCTATAACCTCCAAGCAGTATTTTGCAGCTAAGGAAAGACCCTCTTTCTATGAAAAGCATGAGATGAGATTCAAAGAGCAGGAGAAGAGGGAAGGCTGCTCTGCAAGAGGGCTGAGCACCTTGCAGCCTCAGCCCCAGCTATGACCCAGCATGAGGGAGCACAACCAGGGTTTGAGCATCCCAGTCTGGTCTCCCCCAGCCCCCTGCAGCATCTCCCAGCAGCACAGCACCTCGTGTCTCACAATGGTATTGTAACACACTGATAACACAGCTTTGTTTCAGCCTTCGTCCTGTTAGCACCAGCACTGAGCCAGAGTTATTCCACAAGTCAAAGTGCAGCTCCTGCAGGGACTGTATGATTTTTCCAGTTCCCAGGTGCTTAGGGGCTTGACTGCAGCTCATCTGGAGTTGTGTCATGCACTTACACACAAACACAAAAACAGGAAAAGAAAAGAACAGGGGCAGGAAAAGAACCCCCTCCCATCCCAGGGGATGAGCCCACCCTATGCAGAAAGGTTTAGGGTGGAAATTGTGTGCAGGCCCCAAGGGAGAGAGGCTGCCAGTGACCTCATGGGTTTCTTCCACTGCTGCCCTCTCCACTGCCATGAGTCAGAGATTAATGACAGGCCATTTGTCAGCACCGGTGGCATCATTGCCAATCTCATTTCTGAGCAGACATCTGACCTTGCTTGCCTCCCCGAGACCCATGTTACCGCATGGCTCCAGCAGCCTCCTGACAGCTCCCAGGGGAAGCAACACAAGGCAGGGAACTGGGCTGTGACAGCTTGATCCTGAGTCAGGATGCACAGGCAAACAGCTCAGGATGAGCAGTGAGTGTCAGCTTGTCCCACTGCCCTACCCTCCTCCCAGCTGGCACCCAAGAAATGGTCTCTCTTACCAAGCACTGGGCTGGGTTATGGAGAAGGAAGATATGTGCCCAAAGAGGAGAGGATAGGCAAAGCAAGCCTTGCCTGAAACTCTGGAAGGAAGGGGAAAAAAGGAGTAGTGGACACACGGTCTTGTCTTTTTCCCAAGGCTGCAATATCTGTGTCTCTGCCCACACTACCCAGCCAGCTGAAGAGATCAATGTGCAGTTCCAGCTGTGGCACCCAGAGCTTCACCACAGTCAGCACAGTCAGTCACGACCCAGACTGAATCTTAACCCAGATCTCACTCAATGAGGAGACCAGGCAAAATCCAGACACAACCACCCTGTTCTCCTGAGCAGGGCTTGTACCCATGTCCTGAGGTGTAGATGACCCTTGCCATAGGGTCCAGCACTCCTCTGCCCCAAACCAGGCTGTGTTGTCACTGTACAAGTCCACTATATGACTGTCACTTGGTCACCACACACAGTTCTGGTCCTGACAGAAAGGGATTAGTGAGAGAACAAGAGGCACAGGAGAAGAGGAACAAAGCATCTTCTGCATCCCAAGCACACCGAGGCTTTTCAGCCTGGGAAGAAGGAGGTAGCAGAGCTTACTTAGCTGCAGGACCTTGGGCTAGACACACCAGCCAAACCATAATGTCCACACTGCTCCCTATTAAACAACAGAAAAAAAATTGTTTCCAGAGGAGCAGAGAAAATTCGAGAGCAGGTTTTCTGACAGGTTCTGGTCCTGATGCAAGCTTTGCCTCCACACAACCCTCAGCCTTAGACAGTCAGATGCATCCCCACCAGGAGGGATGAGACAACCACCAACACAGCTCTTCTTCTGTGCCAAGTCAAGCCAGTCCCAGCTCTCATGCTTCTCAGAAGGAGAACAAATTAAAATGATGTGGGACTGGGAAAAGGCCCACTTGGTTAAGATGAAGAAATCAGTGCCATTAAATGTCATTAGAATAATATGCCCAGAAAGCTTCATAAAAGGAGATACCATATGATTGAATGCTCTCCAGACCCTCATTTTACACAGACCCAAAACATCAGCCCAGATCCTCTTTTAACAAACAACTCCCACAACAATCAGGTTTTAGATTTTGTTTTGTGATGTGTTGTTTTTGGTTTTTTTTTCCTGAGAAGCCTTTGGGTCTGCAATTGAAAGTACAATTCCTTTAGTTCCTGGTAGGGGAAGAAAATAAAAATCATTTTTCATTAAACTGAAGCAAATGGCATTTTTGCTTGTCAAAAATATTTGACACAACTCTGACAGACTCGACCAGACATACAAATAAAAGATTTAAATCCTTCTGCTTCAGAGCTTAAGAAAAACCTGCCGTCAGTCCAGTGCTAGCACAAGCTCTCTCCTACAGGTCACACTCCCTGGGGGTTACCAGCACCATCCTGGCACTGATGGTGGGACAGAGGGCAGGTACCAGCCACACCAGCCTTTTCCTGCAAGTAGAACCCCACCAGCCCGTGCTATCCCTCTGCAGGCTGCTCTCTCGGAGACCAGCCCACCCGGCTCAAGCAGCACACAGCGGGCTCCAGCAGCAGGGAGGTGAGCAGCATCGATCCCTTCCCTCTCCTGCCACCATCCATATCTGATAGCAGCATCGACCCAGCAGCACTGGATGCTGTATTTCCTTGGCCACCTGGGCTGGGCACCAGCCGCCACCGAGCCTCCTTCCCCATCCGTCGTGTCAGCGAGGCAGCCACAGACACCGTGACAAGACACAGAGCGGTGTCGGAGCCCATTTCAAAATCCTTCTATCCTATTCAAGCCAGAGAGCCTTATGTGTATGGATTTATACTGTTTGCCCCAATATTTAGCTACTGAGCTGACTAATCTGTGTGCAAGAAAAACCACAGTGGCTCAGAGGCTGAGCAATCTACATCATTCATCATTTAGATTAGCTATTGTCTTAATCCTCTTTAAACTACTGTATAATACATAAGAGAATGGATGTCCTATATGCTTAGGATATGCAGAAGAAAACCCAGGCTGAAGCTCAGAAACTTGGACAGAAGTGAGAATGACAAATCCTACCAAGCCACAGAAGGAAAAGGAAACTTGTTGCAACCCCTGACAGATGGTTTAACTTCTTCTTGCTCTCTCCGCCCCAGCAGCCTTTAGTTATTTCCTAGTCAGCTTCCCAATTACTTCCCAGGCGGCTTCCTAAAGCTCTTCTGCCCTCTCCCTTCATTACAGGCCCACGATAAGCTGTGGGCCCCAGCCTGCAGCAGCCCATGCCATGTGGTCTTGCTGCAGCCCCAAGGATGTGCAGCCCTGTGCCCCGGGAGCTGGGACATCCCACTCCAGCACCAGCTGTGTCTGTGATGCTCTCTGAAAGGCCCAGCCCAGTGCCTGCTTTGGGCCATGCCTGGCAAACAGGCAGGCTCAGGTCAAGGATTAAAGCCTTGCCTGGCTACCCAGGACCATGCCCAGCCAGAGGATGAACAAAATCAGGTTTCTTTAGGGTAACAGTGAAGAGTTCAGGGGCAGAGGGAGGGACTGCAACAAGGCAGTGGCAAACAAGGCTTTAGTTCACTGCCTGCCAGAGCTGAGGGAACTAATAAACAGACAGATGAGCTAAATTGTCTTCTGAACCTCTGTATCAGTATTCACATTACAGAGCCTGCTTCCAGCAATTCCAGCGTATTAATAATAAATGCTACATAATTACAGCAGACTTGCTTTGTCCTCTCTTTCTGTTTACTGTCAATGTCTCTTTAACCCTTTGCAGCTGTCTCTCCACTGGCACCAGACCCTCCAGAGATGGCACAGCCCTGGCACCCATGGATGGGTGTCTCTCCCAGTTCCCTCCCTGGGCCGGTCGGGGTGCGAGGGGAGGTGAAGGAAAGCTCATGTGCTGATACCACTCAGTAGGGATTACTTTCTACCTGTCAAAGCCCTGACAGTGTTGCTGCAGGGCATGAAAAAGATGTATTTAAGGCCTCAGGAGCACCCCCAGGCTGGGATGAGCTGGGGACTGTGCAAACAGCATCTCCAATGCACAGAGTTGTAACTCTGAGTTACAACAAAGTCACCGAGAGCCTCTTAACAGCAAAGAGGGTTTATGGTCTCTCCTGGTTTTAATTCCCTCCAGACCTGCAGCTGGATTTGCCTTTCGGGGTATCTCTACCCCAGCCCATTGGGACCCTCCCTGCTGCACCCATGGTCCTTGGGCTATCAGGGGTGACAACCACATGTGATGAAAGCACACACTGCTGGGAGCTGGAAGTGGGCTCTGCAGCAATCCTTGAAGGACATGCTCCTGGGGACACTTAGGAGATGACCACACAGATCCCAAGTCTGGCAACCAGGCAGGGAAGAAAGAAGTTTTTGGATACTCAAGCTTCAAACCAAACAACTCCTGTGTTTGAACAGTGGCCACGTCCCTCATTCTCAGCAGCACCACAGCCCCACACAGCTGCTCTTCCCAAGTCTCCTTCCTCATAGGCAAGCTGTGCCAAAATGCCTGCCCTGTCTGATCATTTCATGAGCTGATCCAAATGAGAGTTAAAGACCCTCTGGCACTTTTCCCCTGAATTTTTTAAGTTTTTCATCCAATGTAGCTGCAAACTGAACTCTGGGGCCTGCTTTACTTCCCAAAGGACTCTTGCTAAGTATTTCTTCCTCAGTTGCAAGCAAAAAGCCTCAAAACTCTGAAGAAAGGCCCACTTTAACAGTGCAATAGCAGTTTTTATCTGAGCATGGGTTTAATTTGCACCTTTCAGGCTAGCTGTCTCTTTTCCAGCCTTGCAGGGAGGCTGCCATGGCTCCTAACACGACTTCAATAAGAGAACAAATACCTCAGATGGGATTTCTGCAAGAAACCAGCATGCAAAACAAAGTATGCCTGCCTTCCAGTGCAAATTAACTCAGCTTCTGACCTGACTGCAGGCCTTTCCAGACAGGAGACCCACTGGACAGCAAATGAATGCCAAGCAACTCAGATGCAAATCTCTCCCGGCACAGAGAGCCTCAAATGCTAAAGGAACACTTGGCTCAAACAGCTGGGCACTGAAAAGCCTTGAAATGGAAAAACACAAACAACTCAAACCCAGTTACATCACTCACACAGAGAAAGCGAGGCTGGAGTGACATAAGAACACCCATCCCTCAGACTCCGTATGTCCCACTCCACCTGGGACATGCAGAGCATCCCCCAGTGCTGACATCCTGCCGTCAGTGGTTCCCATAGCTGCACACATCCACTTTGCATTTTCTCTGCTCTCTGTCCTCTGCCAGGTGAAGCATAGAGGTTATTTTTTTTCTCCCTGTACACAGACACTTTTTTTAATTTCTCAGAGAATGAAACAGCAACTGGTCACTCAGGAATAATCAGTAAAGAAAAGGGAAGACAGCACTTCTGTCCTAAAATGAGTACAGGCTCAAAAAAAACTGAGAGGGACAGATGGTGCAAGGCCTGGGAACAAGAGAGAAAGGCAGGAGTCCTCTGGGCCACTTACATGGAGCATGCATGCCAGAGAAGTATGGAGCAAAATGGGGATTGGGAAGAAATGGGATTGCCATCATTATATCCAGCTCTTCCTTGTAGGATAGTACCAGGAAAACTACTTGGAGAGCAACACACTACAATAGTTAAATCAAGCAGATCTCCCCAGGGTACAAGGAAGGGCAAATTCATCCCCTCTGGGTGGCCCTGGGTTGATTGTATCTCTGCTGTCTCTCCACTCACTGCCACTTTTGGCAAGGCAGCCCAAATTTCTGCAGGGCAGGGACCTGTGGAAAGGGCACTCAGCAGGCTGGAGTTCCCCCACACCATCACAGGATGGCACAGCCAGCAAAGCAACAATCCATATGGACAGGAAGGGAAGCCCAAAAGACCTGCAAGGAAGGTGACATATGCCAGCCCCAGAATGGAAGATCCCAAGCTGGACTGGGACACATGGAACCTGTGCTGCTGGAGGAGCTCCCGCTCACAGAGAGAAGGAATGGCCCTGCCAGCCCCTCGCAGCCGCCACCAGACACACGGACAGCCACCAGCACTGCTGAGGTGGCTGTCACAGAAGGATTGCAAGGGTGGAAGTTCCTGGACTGATCCCTGCTCACGATCAACACCTACCCCAGGATTATCAGCCAGCACTGATACTGCACTCACAGATGCAAATACAGAAAAGCGTAAGCATTCTGAGGTTCCAGACTCATCTCCAGGACAGCCTGTATCTGAAACCCCTTCCAGGGCTGTTTCCCTGCTTTCTAACAACATCCATGTCCAAACCCACCCCCCAAATCTCAGGATGCTCCTCAACAGTAGATGACAGCACGCTGCAGGCTGTGCGAGCCTCCCATGTCAGCCCCCTCTGCAAGACATTTAGGAAAGAGACAACAAGTTATTAATTACAAATTAAGCTGCTAATTGATACTAAGCTGTATTAGCTCTAGGGGAAACAGAGGCAGAGCTGTGCCCCTCACACCACAGTTCACTGACTGCACGTGCAATATGAGGGGCCTGAGCTCCCCAAGAGAGCTGCTGAGGACACAGTCACACCACTTCCAGCTCGAGCTGCCCACATCAGCCCAGAGATCTCTCAATACTTCACTTCCTCCACCCCTGACCTACCTCCAAGCACTGTGACAAACAAAGGTTCAAACACCCTGTCCCAGCAGACAGTCAGACCCCAGTCAGACCCCAGTGCAAACCCACCACCCTTTTGCCAGTGAAAACTTTTTCTGTAACACAGCAATTAGGAGTGACAGCCCCAGGGCTCGCCCCAAATAAAGATTCCCTCTCTTGGAGAGGATGAGCAGTTTTCCTATCACCACAACCCAGCAGCAATTCAAGGTCTGTGCAAAAACCCAAGGTTTGCCTGGTCCTGTGTGGACTCCTGCATCTTGCAGGAAATAAGGAGATGAGGCAATGCATGAACCAGCTCATGCCAGGCAGGAAGGATGACGCCATCTGAAATCCTAGAGCTTAAGAAATCCCTCCTGCCACAAGATCCTCAGCTCTGCCTTCTGAAAAGCTAAGAACACAATGCAGAATTGCCTCTTCTCTCAATGGTTAACAGGTAATAAGTAATAAAACAATAATATCAGTAAATAATGAATAAGAGGCAGTAAAGTTCTGAAGTATTTCACCCCTTTGCCCCAACTTTGAAGCATATGGGAAGTTCTTCTCTTGTAAAAGAAGCTCATCATTTGCCTGCTTTAGACAGACCTGCCCTGTCCAGGGGCTCTGCTGGAGCAGGACCAGTTCTGCTGGGCTTGGCAATCAAGCAGCTGATGCCAAGGCTTCCATCCATCCACTCTCACACTGCCCTTCTCCTCTGGCAGCTCAATTAAGCCTAACGAATTACATCCAGCACAAGTCATGAGCAAACACAGGAAGACTTGGCGACCGCAGTGCTGTGCAAGCAGAAGGTGAATAAATAAAATTGACTCAAGTTGATAGAAGATGCCAATTCGGTGGTAGAGAATCTGTAGTGAAGCATCTGTTTGGGTGACTTTGGCTCAAAAGGGGACAAAACAAAAATGACACAAAAACAAGTTCTACCTTCAAATGGGAAAAACTCCAGAGAAGTTTTATACTATTTCAACATTTAAGTTTTAGACTTAAAAAAACCCCAAAAAACCAAAAACAAACAATGGAAAAAAACCCAAAAGACTGTATTTGTAGTTACCAGAATGGATTTAGGATCAGAGCTATAGAATATTGTAGCCTGACCCAGATCTCAGCTTAATGTCATACAGGGGACACAGGACCAGCCATCTCAGGTACAAAGGCTCTGCAGGTCATAGCCAAGTATCTCAAAGAAGGGACTTTTTCCCACCTCCTATTCCTGTTGCAGTGTTTGACATGGGGACAAGATAATTCTCAGTGACTGGCTGGCTGATCCCAAACTGGGCTCTGGTCTGCTGCCTGTCCCCTGTTGCTTACAAAAAACACTCCATCTCTTGCCTCTCCCTACCTGTCAAGAAGTTTGAGATTGCCATGATGCCCCTTAACATCCTGCTTCACCTTCCCTTGCCTGGTCTGCACAGACCCATCCCAGCATCTCCAACGTAGTTCTCCACAAACTCTAAGTTCCCCTGCCCAAAACCACCCCAAGGAGTTTTGACATCTCATTCCCCCAGGAGACGACGCTGAGGAAATCTACAAACCAAAACAAACTGCACAGCTTCCCAACAGACAAGAAATCCTTCCCAAACCTGGTTGTATCTAGTTGTAAACAACTGCCAGAGTTTTCTCTTCAAAAAACAAAGAGCCCTGCTTGACAGTGGCACAAACAGTTGTCGTTTCAAGACAGTTTCCCTCCTCCCCTCCCCTTCCCTGTTCAATTTGAAGTCAATTACAGGAAGGTTAATGGGGCAGAGAGGATGCCAGTTGGCTGGGTAATGATGTCAAAGCACCTGGCATTGCCTGGGCAACAGCTAGGCAGCGGGGATGCAAATGAAGGCACAGGATTGCACTTGGTCCCTCAAAACGAGCTGATGCAATTGAGCGTATCAGCGTTAATGAACATGGAAATAACGAGAGAGCACCCAGAGAAACAAGACACTGATGGGGGGTGGGGGCTGTGCCCACAGCAGGGAGACATGGTGACAGGCACCATGTTCTGGCTGTCAGTGGGAGCAGTTTCCACAGTGCTGACATTCTCCCAAGGTCTCATCCAGATGTGCTTCCCATGGGTTAACACTCCAGCTTTGCACACCCGAGACCAGATCGTGTTGATCTGCTGAAAGCTCCCCTTGTGTGGCTCCTGGCTCCTGTCCAGACAGTCTGTGACAGGAAGAGCAAGAGGGGAGATCGTGTGCGTCAAGAGGCCACATCTCAGAGTGACCTGATAAACATGGGGCCAAGGCAGCAAAGACCCAGGGGCAAGAGGTGCACAGGAGCAGAGGGGCTTGAGGGCATTTCAGTGCAAAGAGCACCGACCTGCTCAGTGGGAAGACTGTTCCAGCAGTGCAGACCAGATTCTCCAAAGCTTGCAGTCCCCACATCATCTGCAACCGATATTTTGAAGTTTCCAGGCAGAGGAACAGGAGGCTGTATATGGGATGTTGTCTGCCAGTACAGCACTTGGCACTGCGTGCTTCCAGGGACCAGGACCACAGAGCAGCACATCAGAGTACTGCAAAGCCTCAGACACCAGCTGAAAACCCTTTCCAGCTTTGTTCCACCATCCAACTGCTGTATCTTCTCCTTCATCCACAAGCTCCATCAGATCCCCCTCAGCACATCAACTGCTCACAAAACCTTCATTCCAATACTATTAAATGCTTTTCATAATAATAAATACTATTTATTATATTTATTTATTTATTATTACATTATACATTATATATTACATAAATACTTTTCAATGTTTGTTTTTTTTATCCCTGGCCTGTAAGACCATGGCATGCCACCGCTTTCCCTCTTTCCTGACACCCCTCAAACCCTAGCACGGCTCCAGTGAATCAGCTGCCTTTGGTCCTCATGCAGAGCTCACCCATCCCTCCAAATCCCAGCGGTGCAGGCGCTCCTCTCGTGCTCACCCTCCACAGCCCATCCCCAAAACACATCCCAGGGCAGCCACAGCTCCACCGGCAGCCGGAGCCAGGTCCCGCAGGGGCTCTGCTGCCCCAAGAAAAGCTGCCTCAGAGGGACAGGGAAAGCCTGGCAGCATTTCTCACACCAGTGACTAGCAGAGCTTGCACACTTGAGACGCAGCTGTGCAAATGAGACCCCAGCAACCACCCCCAGCCCCAGTGATTCCCCACAGGCGTGAAGAGCGGTATCAGGGACACAAAGAAGCCGACGCCACAGGGAAGCACTTGGGTCACGCATCCATTTACAAGGTCATCGCCCTGTGCCTCTTTAAAGTACTTCACTTTCGCCGGAGGCAAGTCAAGGTGACTCGGACAGACCGTGCTGCCGCTGGCCCTGTTCCCACCGATGGTCCCTGCTATCCCGGCCCTTCCGCTGCGAGCCCCGGCAAACACAGGGCATCCTTCTCTGCCCTCTGGAAACGGCCCAGCAAAGCAGCAGCCCCGGCCATAAATAACACTGGCAATGGGTACAGGCAGAGCAGCCGTGGGCTCTGCAGGGACCGGAGCATCCCTGGCCAACCCATACGCAGGCTCTGCGGGACCCAGCGCCTGCCTGGAGCAAACACCTTCCAAGCATCCTCCGTGCCCGCCGCAGCGGGAGCGGGCACGTCCGGGCTCCCTCCCAATGCCAGGTCTCTCCGTGAGTCTCCACATGTTGCTTTTAAATGCCAGCAGTAAAACCAGCTACGGAGAGGGAATTAAACGGAGGAGGGGGAGGGAGGGAAAAAAAAAAGGAAAGGAAAAAAAAAAAAAAAAAAGGAGAGAAAGACGAAAGGGAGAAGAGACAGCTCTGCTAATGAGTCAGCCAGAAGTCTCAGAATCCATTTGAAACACGTAGGGCTTAATTTAACTTAATGGTTTTGTCAAACATTGGCACTCCGTTAAAAGCACAGGAGAGCTGGTAATCCAAATGCCAGTGGCTCTGCCTCTGCTAGTCACAAGAAAGCTGCTGCTCCAGTCCCCAGACAGATCCATCTGGTTTCATGCAGGCAGCAAGTATGGCCCGGGCTAATGCAGTCACTCATGAGGGTAGTTCTGTATTTACTTAGCACCAGCAGCAGCTCTGACTTTGCCCAGAACACAAAAAATAAACACAGCCACTGCATTTCTGAGCTTGTACATGTCTTAAGGCAGCTCCAGGCTTCTCCTGAAAACACAGCTCTGTCAGGACAAGAGAGATTTGCACCTTACCCTCGGGAACACAAAATGAAATCGCTGACCTATGAGGACTTTGGAAAGAAGTTGGAGGGGAAAAAAAAAATAAAGCAAACCCTTTTCTCACAAGGAGGCAGAGAGAGACATGAACTGGGCTGAAGAATCTAGTTCCCCACCCAGCCCTGCCCTCCCTCCTCTGTGCAGCAACCCTAGGTCAAGGGCCCCCAGCAAACCTTGTGAGATGGAATGGGGCTCAACCCCAGAGCAGCACTAGCTCTGCTGCTGTCAAACGCCTTTCTAGAGAAAAAAGCAGAGATTTCAGCCTGCCATTTAAGATAAGCTTCTTTCTGCAGACTGAGCCCATCTTTACACACAGTAAGGAAAAGCAGAAAGTTTAACACTCATTGCCTCTCCTGAAGCCCTATTCTGGCAGTAGATTGGGCATTTGGAACGTCTCATTTTGGTTTTATCCCTGCTCTATGGGCACCGGCAGATGAATTCCAACACCAGGCACTGTGTGATTCAAGCCACTGAGCACACCAGGGACAGCAATTAGGACACTCTCCTCCTTGTAATGACAACAGTCCAGTAAAGTTAAGCTTACCTGTAGAGTCTTGGGAGGAAGCTAAAACATTGCTTTTAACCTTGAAGCCATCTGCAGGACATCAGTCACATATCTGTCCTCTGCACCCACATCCTCCCACGCAGCAGCAGCCACCACAAGCTGGTGAGACCTGAGATGCTGCTGAGCCCTGCTCACCTCCCCAGCCCAATATGCTCCCAACAGCAGATCCCAGAAACCTTCTCTTCCCTAGGGAAGTCTCCACTTCCCAGCACATTCCTCAACCCTCGCTCAGAGGATCACCTCTGCCATGCACCCCAAGGCAGAGAGTGGTTCAAAGGGTCAGCACTAAAGGAAGCAGCACTGCCAACCCTAGAGCAGAAGACTACAGATAGAAACAAGCCCTAAACTCCATGGGCACATTCCCTGCTCCACACAGTGCAGGTGGGGAAAGGGCTCCAGGAAAACTCAGGGGAGGCAGTGGAGGCTTTTGAGCCTCTGCATCCCCTTAAACCTCCCCCTCCATCCCAGGACCTGGATTCCTGTTTGATTTAAGACACAAATGGGATCGAGTTTAAAGGTCTCAGCCTGGCCCTTGACTCCTTGGTGGGAGTCTTTCCACATCACAAAACCACCAGACAATTCAGCCTGATTGACAGCCTTTCAGGCAGAGGGGCCCAGAGCTGAGGGAGGGGAGGGGGCCGTGGGTCAGGGCTAAGGGGGGGCAGCCAGAGCAGTGCATGGGGCTGGGAGAGCAGGGGACAGCTGTGCAGTGCGGACAATGTTCAAGGTTTGTGCTTCCACAGGAAAAAGGCTTTTGGGAAAGGCTGAGAGGCTAGAGCATCCTTGAGGAGCTATTAAGTTCCACTTAATACATTCAAAATCCAAATTGCAGAGAGCACACACAGGGGGAAAATAGAGATTTGGTACAATGCACTCTTTCCTGAGGTAAGGGGATGGCAGCATACACCAGAGAAAGCAGGAAGCTGAGGGTGAGGCAGAACGTGGAGTGCAGGCTCACAGAGAGGAGACAGTGACAGGCAAAAGCTAGGAGACTTCAGGGACAGAAAAACAGGTGAGCAAAGCCAGAATTCACTGACTCTGGGCTCAGCCACTGGGGCTGCAACAAAGGCTGAGATGGCAGCACAGAAGTGCACGCACACACACACGTGGGCATGTGCCATATTCTGCCTTGGGTGCTATCCCTGCTCTCCAGCTCTAGCAAAACCCAGCCCAGTGAAGGGACTTGACCAAATTATCCCTGCAGCAACAGGCAGGACCCCAGAATGACCAGTAGCAAAGATGAAGTGCTTCCTCACCTTCTCCTCCCTTCTACTCCTCACCCCAGCTTAGAACTGGGCACAATGGTCAACTCCCTCCAACACAGCTCTTCCCACTGCTCCAGGGCTGATGTGAGCAACCTTCACAGGTCTGCAGAGGCCAGTCTTACACTGAGTGTGCTCAGACCCCTCAAAGCCCATTCATCTTGCTAATTTTGGGAGAATGTTCCCTTGAAGTGTTCCCTTGAAATTCTCACCTTGGAGTCTGGGTCAAACCCATGCTTGCCAGCCGCTCTTCTCAAGAGGACGCTTCTGCAGTAGGATGAGAGTCATCACTTGGGGAGACCAGGCAAGGGAATGTAAAGAGGACCACAGATACTTGTCACGTTATCTTATTTATATCCCCTTTTACACACAGGAAACCCTTTCTCCTACCTTTTTTTTTTTTTTTTTCCTCCTCTAAATAAAAGAGAAAAATTTTAAGCTGGTGCTCTAAAGCGCAGCAACCGCCAGCCCATCTCCATGGCTTGCCAAGAGAGCAATTCATCCTCTGCCTCTATTCTGCAGTAGGTAAAGCCCCCCCCTCTCGCTTTTGTTCATCTCCCCGCTCTTTTGTCTGGCCCTGAAAGCGTTGATCACTCCTGCATGAGGAATGTGAAACTGATGTGATGTGATAGGAACAATGCTCCAGCCCCGGTCCTTGCAGCCACATCAAAGTCCCCATTTGCATGGCTTCCCTTGCCTGCCTGTCCCCCTCTGCCCCCGGCCGTGCTCTGGCTGCTTCAGCGCCTTCATTGTCCTCCCAGCTCCGAGAAGCAGCCTTGGCCTCCTGCTAAAAGGCGCTCGATGGGCTCCCCATGCCTGCCCGTGGGAGATGGGATCCACGGGCAGCATCTGGCTGGCAGGAGATGCGACAGTCGCAGGTGGCACTGCTGACCAGGAGGCACCAGCACGCTCACTCTGTTCATCCTGCTGCTGCCTGCTACTTGTTCCCCAATGGATGCTTCTTCCCAGAGCACTGCCAGGCTGGGTTGGGGGCCTAAAAAGATGGAGAGGTAAGGAAGACAAATCCAGAGGTTTTGGCCCAGTCCTGCTAGAGGAGAACCGGGAAGTGCATTAGCATAAAGATTAGGACATTCCTAAGCCACTGAAAGGCACAGAGGTAGTTCACACAGAAAATGCTCTGCACTTGCAGCATCTGGGGGAGGTAGGACCCTGCCTGTACTTCTGGTGTAGTGGGAGAGACCAGGATGCAGATACTCAGGACACAACCTGACAGCTGGACACCACCACGCCTGTAAGCACTTCCAGCCCCAGCAACACCCACCAGCAGTGGCAGTGGCACAGAGCTCCAAGGATGCTGCAAAAGCTGCTGGAGCAGCTGCATAAACACAGCTCTGGGTCCAGGCAGCCTCCTGCTGGGCTCCAGAACCCAGGAATGCTGCCACCAGGTAAAAATCCTGCTGCTACTTCACAATGGGCAGCTACAACCCAATGCTAAGCAACACCCTTCCCAAAGCACACTTCACAAGGAGTCCAGCTTGCCAGACTTCATCAGGTCAAAGGCTTTAACCCAAAGGAGCAAAGTAGGCTGGTGAGAGAAAACAAACCCTCCAGCAAGACAGACAGCCTGTCCCACAGCAGCTGTGGCCCCATAGCAAGCCCCTGTTGACATGACAGCAACTGGGAAGCGATTGCTCTACACTTCCCCAAGGTCTGACTAAGTCCTGTGGGAACTCCAGGCAAGCAAGTTCCCTTTCCCATTAGGGGGAATCCAGGTGCCTGCTGCCAGACAGGGAGATGCAGGCAGCACCTTGGCAGGGAAGGGGAAATCCAGGCAGTGGCTATGCCAGCTGTGGAGTGATGGGGGAGGCTGACATGGGATAGGTCCAGAGGAAAGCAGTAGTGGGGCCACCTTGTAGAATCAATCAGTGCTGGCAACAGGAGGGACACTGATGTCTCTGCAAATCTGAGGGCTGCCGGTACACCTTACAAGCTGAAGGACTTAATTTTTGGCAAAGAGGAAATAAACTTAGCTTACCCTTGCCATCAGGACCCGTGTAAGGCTGATTCCCCATCTCCCTCATCCTGAATTGGGCTTCCATTCAGCCTTGACACCAACCAAGATGCTGAACTGGTCTGTGCCACTAACCAACACACAGACATGGCCAGCATCTGTCTGCTGAACAACAGAGGTTTCCAGATCCAGCCACTTCCAACACAGAATGCAAGATCCGGGAGAATCTATAAAACTGCAATCAAGGCTTTGAGCCCAAGCACATCTCCACCTTGCACCTCATAGAGATCAGCGCTGAAGAGGGACTCCAGGTGTTTTGGCTTCAAGTGCACAGAAAACAGAAACAAACAGTCCAAGAGCCATGCCTGGATCATCAGCCCCAAGATCCCAAGGCACTCATGGGTTACATATAGGATGCAGTGCTCTAATGTTAAACTTCTTAAGCATTTCCCAGGCCACCTCTACTCAAGCAGCCTTCGTTATCTTCAGATGCCCTACTTTTCTTCAGTTTTTACCTGGTTTTGCGTATTTTTTTATAAGCTTATAAATGATAAGCTTTATAATTTGCTTATTATTTGCCCCCTGTTTGAGTGCTTCTGCTCCTCATCTCTGTTTGAAGCTCATAAGCCTGCCAAGGGACACCGCACTGGCAACTATTCCTGATTTACACTGATGGAGAATATAACTTCCCTTTACTAAAGTAAATAGAGTCACTACCAAGAGGCAGAACACAATATTTTTTTATTAATGAGCATATTTCTGCCTCAGAGCTCACCGGGGAGGCAAGAGACAGTCAACATGGAAGAACTAAAACCCTCTTCCTTACACTCTGGGTCACATTTTCTACACAAGGAATCTGCTGCCTGGCCAATGTCACTCCTGTTTATGAAAGAAGTCTCTGCTAGAGGAGTATCTTGGTGTGTGATTAAGGAGGATATTTCATTCTGGCACTCAGACTTTTCCCTGCCAAGCTGGTTTACTGTAGGATGACACCAGAAAGGCTGTTTAGCTGTAGCTGTCCTCACACACTAAACAGGGCCCCCCACAGTTTTGAGGCTCCTTCAGCAGGCTGGGGGAAGCACAGTAAACCCAACCATGCTGCCCTCCTCTCTGCTGGACTCCCATCTGGTCATTCCCAGGGGATAAAGCTCAGAGTCCCCTGTGACTGATCCAGGCTGGATGCCCACCAAAGCTAATCTATCACTCCCTTCCTCAGATGAACAGGGAAGGTAGAAAATACAACAAAAGCTCCTCAGCCAAGATTAGGGCATGGAGAAATCACTCACCAATTACAGTCGCTGGCAAAACAGACTCAACTTGGGGAAATTAATGTATTTTGTTACCAATCAAATCAGAGTAGGGTAATGAGAAATTAAACCAAATCTTAAAACACCTTCCTCTCGGTTCCCTTCTTCTTCCTGGGCTCAACTTTACTCCAAATTTTCTCTACCTGCTTTCTTACAGAGGCTCAGGGGAATGGGGATTAGAGGATGCAGTCAGTTCCTCACACATTGCCTCTGCTGCTCTTTCCTCCTTAGAGGCTGCAATCCTCACGCTCTTCTCACACTCCTGAGTGGGCTTCCTACCACAGGAGTCAGTCCTACACAAACTTCTCCAGTGTGAGTCCATCTCACTCGCTGCAGTTCATGAACTTCTCCAGCACAGGTCCCCTCCATGGGGTCAGGAACAGCCCTCCAAAGGGTCAGGAACTATTCCAACACGGGTTCCCCAGAGGGTCTCAAGTCCTGCCAGCAAACCTGTTCTGGTGTGGGCTCGTCTCCATAGGCCACAGGTGCTGCTAGGAGCCTGCTTCAGCATGGTGTCACAGCCTCCTTTTGGGCTTCCACCTGCTATGGTGAGGTCTTCCACAGAATGCATGTGGATGTCTGCCCCAGGATGGACCTCCAAGGGCTGCAGGGACACAGCTGCCTCACCCTGGTGCACTACAGGCTGCAGGGGAATCTCTACTCTGACACCTGGAGCACCTCCTCTCTCCAGGCCTGCACTGTCTACAGAGATGTCACTCTCACATGCCCTCACTCCTCTCTTTCCTGGCTGCAACTGCAATTTTTCCCCCCATTTCTTAAATCTGTTACCCCAGAATCTCTACCATAGTTGCTGGTGGGCCTGCCCATGGCCAGTGGCAGGTCTGTCTTGGAGCCAGCCGTTACTGTCAGACAGGGGAAGGTTCTGGCAGATCCTCTCACAGAAACCACCTCCGCAGCTCCCACCCCCACCACCAAAGCCTTGCACACAAATCCAATACATCCCCACACTCCCAGCTCTGGAAGATTCTTTTTTTAGTAGCTATAATGGTGCAAACAAGTAATTTTGCTCAGAGCCTGCAGGGCTGTGGGACAGGAGCCTTGTTCTCATGTTACGGCAGTGAGCCGTTGCAGAAGAGGCCACAGATAAGATGCTGTACACCACTCCAGTGCCCCATCTCCCCAGCCCTCCACACAGCTGTGAGCAAGACAGGACAGAGTCCCACTCCAGCAGAAGGATCCTTGCTAATGCTGCATTGGGAGCAGGGAACAAGTGCTAGTAAGGGATACAGTAATCCCCACACCATGCTCACTGGGCATCACCCTCCAGAAGTGGGAAAACACTGCAGAACCTCCCGCCCCTGCAAGCAAGGCTGGGTATCACTCCTCCCCCAGGGGTCAAGGACTAGGAGACATCCAACCTTTTTCTTTGTCCCAGTGGTTCTCACAAGCTCCTGGCCACCTCCAGCAGGTGATGCTGACCCCATGGGATGCTGCACCTGGAGGAAGCCCCCTTGACTTACCTTACACCAGCATGGCAGCACTGGAGCTCAACCCTTCCCAGCCCATGGAGAGCCAAAATGCAGAGAGACAGTTCAACCTGGCTCACTGCATCCTGCCGCTGGAGTCATACCACAGGTGAAGAGATCTTAAACATAGCTGGACAGATGTTGTTTCAGGGCTTCCTAGTTCTCTGTCCCTAATTCATTCCTGGTTTCTGCAAGACCCAGTTAATTCCTGACCAGCCATCACACGTGCGTGTTTCTTTGCTTTCAATTCGCCCAGCAAAATCCATTTACCCTGCCTGTCTCATCCGGTTTCTGTCAAGCCTGCTGAATTCTCCTCCAGTGAAATAAGCGAGCTTACTGTAACACCCTCCTTTGTAAGAGCATGGTGAAAATGACAGTCTTTCTGGTACCTGACTATTTCCCTTCACAGGAGCTAAACATCGCTTGTTTTCAATTGTGAACTGTTCTGACTTCTTAAAATGCATGAAAGTACCAAGAGAGTCAATTCAACCGGGAAAGAAGTTTCTAAAAGGGAATATTTACTTACCTTGCAGTTTCCTGTGGAGAAGTTTAGGCTGGTAATTTACTAGCCAAGGCTGTGGAGGTCTGCAGGTGAACACGAGGGGGAAGCAATGTAATTCAACATCTGCCTTGTCCAGAGGCAGCCATGAGAAGACAGATATAAAATTGTGTTTAAGGGTGCCTGCTTCCAAAGCCCCACTCAGTGGGTCAGTGGGGAACAAAGCAAAAGCTCCCCCAGCTTGCACAGCCTGGGTTTTTTTTCTGACTTTTGGTGCCAGAGCCACAAGCCACCTTTGTATCTAGCAAAACATAATTCCAATCCTCTCCAATATGTGTTTTCCACCTCAAGGCACCTCCTTAGGGTTTCTCAAACTGAATTTGAGGCAAGAAATAGAGAAGAGAAAACCCAGACCTGTTCCTCCCATAGCCCCTGCTCCTTCTTTATTGCTTTTCTGGTGATACACACCTGAGACAAAGGAGCTACAAGACACCAAAGTTATTGGCCATGTGATAAATGCTGCCAAAGCAGCAGCATGTGAGTCAGAGTGACCCTTTTACCTAAAACCAGCCAGAGAACCAGGTCAAACTGCTATCTGCAAGCACCTGGAAAACCCACAGTGTTACCTTCTGCCCAGACACCAGCAGCCTCAGAGCAGGGAAGAGTCCCCAGGGATGCACACCAAGAAAGGAGACCACCAGAGAGCTCTCCTCCCATCCCCACTCCTGCCTAAGCAGGGCAATTGTACATCTGGAGCCAGGCAGCTGACGGGAACCCAGCATGGTGCACACCAAACTATGCAGAAGGAAACCTGGCCCCTGGACTCCATTTGCAAAATGCTTGAAGTCTGATGCTTTCAGCACAGGAAACATCCAAACTCCTTACACTTTAGGATTTAATTTCCCTCCTGCAGTAGCCTGGAGTTTTCATTTCTCATCCTCTCTTGTTTTGGTTTCCTTGCAGTCTTTTCACATCCTTGCCTTTTTTTTTTTTTTTTTTTTTTTTTTCTGGCTGCTCCTCAAATTTCATTCTCTTTTCCAAGTTACACAAGATGAATTTAAGGCCTCTGCCACTCCTCCCTGCTCATTAGCAGATATAAATTAAAAGCAGAATTAAAGAGATTACTTGCAATGCCACTTGAGACACCTTCAAGCCTCTTATTGCTTTACCATGTACCGTGAATTCTGACCCACCAAGGGACTTTACATTCAGACCTTGCCAAGTGTTTATCTACGTCCTGTTAGATAGGTTCGGGGAAAGAGCTCTCATCCTCCTCAGAAATAAAGTAAGATTAAGACTTTGCTGGAAGTTTTCCATTCCTGTATCAAGTTTTGTTGCAAAAAAGTTACCACCTCCTAAGGTGTTTTGACACCAAGAGGCAGATACAACCCAAAAAAAACCCCAAATATGCAACAATTTTTATTTGTTTGTTTGTTTGTTTCATGGAGTTTGGATATGATGTTACCAGAGTGGAAACAGCTAACACCTGCAGGTCAGCCACAGCTGCCACATCACGGCTACAGTGATCCGAGGAAAATCGCTGCACACCAGCCTGCTGCCAGGACCAAGAACATGCTGATTTCCATGCTTCCAGGTGACAAACAGCTGAGGATCTGAAGACTTCTGTTGCTATGCTCAGCTGCACCTATCACCTCCTCTCTGTGATCCTGTGTGTCCAGGAAGAAGCTGAGAGAGATGCCAGTTGCTCCCATGCTCATGGGTGTGCTGACATTTGCACCCAGCAGCTCAGGGACACAGTCTGAGTGCAATCACAGTTATTTCTGAAGTCTCACATGATGTTCACAGGTACAGCCTCTGCTGTTAAAAGTTCAGCTGGCACAAACCAGAGGGCACAGGGCTTACAGAGTCCTGTCTTTACCATGGCACCATTCACACCCTGACAGTCACATACAGATCCAAGATCTTTGCAAGATGCAAAACTGAGCTCAGCTGCCCCAGGGATGGAGGGCAGGATGCTCAACCACCTGTGGGAAAGGAGCAGCAAGAAGGACTGAGCATGTGTCAGGAGATATTCTACCCCAGCTGGTCACCGGAAAGGGACTGGGAGTGATGAGGACAGAGCACAAAGCCAACAGCTCAACAACTGTCAGCTCAGAGCGCCAAGGCACGGCGAGCGCACACGGGCCATCGCTGCTACGTAAGACACCACATGCCTTAATCTCTCCCAGGGGAGAGAACTTCGTCCAGCCCACACTGTTTGTGTACTCAGCTAATTTTGTTGCCTGACTTTCCACCTACTTGCTCAGCGGAAAACCGATCCTCCCAAGTAATCATCACTATTTCATCCCTACCCTCGGACCCGAGGCCATGGCATAAGCAAAACTCTGCCACGCTGCATCTGCTGCACACCCAGTGTCACAAGGGCAACTGGCTCTCCTTGCTGTGTCCCCTTTGCTGAAGCTCCTCTTCCAGGCTGAGCACCATCTATGCCAGCACAATCAAATACTGCAGTCCACTTGTTAACCTAAACAAGCCTCCTATATCCTAAAATGCCGTTCCAAATCTCCTCTGAGGCTCCTACATACAAGTCAGGCTGTTCAAGCGCGAGTAATATAATTAAGGGAAAAAAATGCCCTGCATACACCAGGGAGTATCCTTAACAGCATGAGCTTAGTATTAGATCTTGCTAGAGCACAGTGAGACTATTCCTGGCTGCTGCCTCCAGTGCTGGTGTCCACACTTGTGAAAAAAAGAGGTTGTGGAAGTGGAACAGCTTCCAAAAAGAATTAGGAGAATGAATTGGGAACTGGAAAGCCTGCTGTGCAGACACAGGCTTGAGCGCTCAATTGGTTCAACTAAGCCAGGAGATGATCAGGAGAGGACTTAATCACCCCCTGCAAAAAGTGCAGGGAGATTTCTGCTGGCAGTGGGGGTTTTGTCCAGGGCTGCAGCAAAGGCAAAGGAGATAACTCTGCTTGTGGGTCACTTAAAGAGGGCAAACTAGGCTGGGGAGGCAAGAATTATGCCCAGGTCTCAGCTGCAACTGCATGCCACCCCACCCATTAGGGCCTGAGCTGTAAGAGAGGAGAGCAGCTGAGTACTGGAGATGCCCTAGTCCCCTTCCCTGGACCACCCAAAAAGATTAACCAGAAGCCAACCTGCATCACAACACCAAGGGCATCTACTGAGAGCCCACCCTGAGATGTCCCTCTGCACCTTCCTTTATCTCTTCATGTCACATGTACGAGACTTGCCAGAGGAGAAGCCCATGTTCTCTGAGTCAGGCCAGTGGAAAAAGAGAAGGCAGATTATATTGCTTTTAAAATGCAAGTCAGCTATCCTCACTGGATCAAGGGGAGGATCACTTTGGACAGACCAGCAACCTCAAGAGGTCAGAACAGCCATTGCCTGTGTTTCACATCACTTTGAAGTCTCACTGTCCCATTCCTGCTTCCATTGTGAAACCAATTTTGTCAGGGAAACTCTGTAACTCTAAAACTCATCTGCAGCACCAAAGCCTGGTCTTTACTCCTCCCTCCAGCTGCAGCTCACTTCACCTTTAAGGCAAGGCTGCCTGGGATGCCTCTTTGAGCTGAGTAATAAATGGCACAGATCTTTCACGCTGGGGCTGTAATCCCATTTCAGAGATGCATCCTGGAGCTGAACCCGCACATGAGACTGCAGAGACATTACACCACTGCATATGGAGATGGGAACAACTCACTGGGAGCCCTTCTTGCCACTCAGACTGGGGCATCCTCTGCACTGTCAACACCTCTGGCACCAGACTACCTTCTTTTTTTAAAGCAAAGGGACACAGTTATTTACACTCCATCATTAATTCCCCTAATGCCCCGAAGAGTATTTACTGAGGTTAGCCAAGCATTTGAGATGCTTGCAAAGTACCCTCAAACTTTCTTTAATAGCTATTTCTGTATAGTGATGTTTTGTTCCCAATCTTCCATGTATCTTTAGGCTTTTTTAGTCTTGCTACAGACAGGTATAAAGAGATGGCAAGGATCTCAATCATTTGAGAGAGGGAAAGAAATAGGTGAAAACACAATTCTATTTAATGGACCTATTGTCTCCTATTTTCTTCTTGCTGGCAGTAGTGTGGAAAAGCCTTTCTCCTTCCTTCCTTCACCAGCTGGAAAGGCTGAGATCATACACCGCAGACACTTCCAACCATAACTTAGAGATTCATCCCGTTGTGAACTCAAGAGCATCCACAGTCCTTTCTGGCATCCAGCAGCATCCTTCCACATGAGTTTCTAATAGTTTTACTGTTCTTTCCAGGCCTGCAGAAATCCCCATATAAGCACACTTCTTCATTTTACATCCCTCACTGTGGTATGTCTTCTCACAATTTTTTCCTTTCCTAGTTCTCTTCCTGATGAATTTCTCCAGGGCAACTTCACATCCTTGAGAGCCTCCCATTTTCAAGTCCACTTTCTACTTCAGTTTCCCCAGGTGCAGAATTACTAACCTAAAAATGCAACTGGGCACAGTATTCTCAGGATATAAAGCTTCCTACAACCTCACAGTGAGAGTCCTGCCCCAGGCATTTTTTTCTTCCACAACCATCCTTCACTGTTTCGTCACTGCCTTCCAATCATGGTCTCCTGAAGGCAGCTAGAACCAATACAAGTTTTTTTTTGTCACCAGACTCCTGTGTGCTTGCAGTGCTGCCACTCAACATCAGCAGGGTCAGGGCTGAGCCATCCTGACCCCACTGTCCATTTGCAGTTGTGTCTCTGCAGCATTCCCAGAGTTTTTGACAGCTCCAACCCTGCTCACACAGCAAGAGGCACTGCCTGGAAAGATTTAGAGCCTGTGCAGATACAACAAGAGTGGGGAAGGAAAAAAAAAAAAAGCCAAAACAAAACCATGTCTGGAGAGAGGAAGGCAACTCATTGCAGGGCAGCAAGCAGAGTATGCTGTGTGTTCCCTCTCCACTGCCTGAGGTGCTCATCTGCAACCATTCCTGCCTGCCTGGTGGAGGCTGGAGAACAAGTGTAGCCTCTGGGCACCAGGGCAAAGAAACCTTCGTCAGGAGGGAGGGAAGACTAGAAGAAACATCCAGAAAAGGCTGTTTTGGTTTTGCATGAACTCTACCCACCCTTCACCTTCAGGGACACTTCCTGCCCTTGCCACAAGTAACAAGCACATATAATTGAAGGAAAACATAATTTCCCAGAGCACTTCTGATCTGTATTATCCATGCTCATTACAAGCTGTGAGGCGCATTCTGGTCTCCATCAGCTCCAAGCAAACAGGAAAAGTGCAGCACAGGGATAAGGGGCAGAACTGCTGCTGGGTGTGCACAAAAACCAAACCAAAACCACCTAGAAGCTCTTGAAGGACCTGCAATGACACATGGGCTTGTGCTCATGCCAGGATATCAAAGCCCTAGGGTATTTGCACAGCTGAAGTTGCTTCCTTGAGCTCACCCAAGAGAATGAATTTAACTGGGCAGTCCTAGGGTATCAGAAGCAGAGTTTGGTTCTCATCTATTAATTTTTTTAGGTTTTTCCCTGCCCTCCTTTAGGTTGCCTCCTAATCTTGCCAACAGTACCTCACTTATCAGTCTAACAAAATGATTACTTAGAAAAAGGAAGAAGTATTTATTCCTTTTCTGCCATTTTCTTAAGATTTTGGGTGGAGTTTTTTTTGGTTAGTTTTGGTTTTTTTGCCATTACACATGAACTTAGTTGCTGCTAAGCTTTGTCTGCTTCTGCTCTGCTGCTGTGGCTGGTTGGAGCCTCCCAGGAGGTGACTGGATAGACACCTGGGCACAGGCCACTCGCTGTCCCACCCCAACATCTCACAGCTCTTCCCCACTTGAAGAATTTTCAAAAAGGTGTTCAGGGACCACGTTTCTCCAGCTACCTGCAGAAAGGCCTATGCTCAGCAGCAAGGCATTAGAAGAAAAGCAGCAAAAAAAGTAGATAAGCAAGAAGACTTAGGGGGAAAATATCTGCTTTGGGACCACATTCAAGGTGCCCTTTGCCAGAAGAGCCATGAAGATCCAGAAGGGATGCCACACACAGCCCATATACTAAAATCAGACTGCTTTTTTTTTTTTTTTTTTTTTTTTTTTTTTAAGAGCATTAGTCTCAATCAAGGAAGCAGAAGAGGTCTGGCCAACCTGGACAGAGGGTAACTGCATATGGAACTATCCCCAGCAGTGCTGTTTTCCTCAGAGGGATGGTGGGAGGCACAGATCTGGAAACATCTCCCACCTCCAGTCCTGCAGCTGCTGTGACAAATGTGGGGACAGATGGGGAAAGTGTGATGGGAAGCAGCAGTAACACAGCACCTTCCTTTAAACAGTCTCTCTGTGTGGAGAATCAGACTCCTGCTTTCTTCACATTCACCCTACCCAGAAACCATCTCCCACCCACTCAAATATCAATCCCTCCTCTCTTCAGCCTTCCTGCTCCTTTTCTTCCCTCCCTGCTGCCATCAGGGCCAGGAAACGCTCTGGTTCAGCACCCTCCATTTGTGAATTATGTGATTTATACCATCTCCAGCCTGGTAAACTACAAGATATTGGAGAGGATCCAGGAATGCAGGAAGCATGTCTGCCTTGGCAAAGACAAGAAACAGAGGAAGAAACTGGATGGGAACTAGATGGGCTCTTCCTTCACCTGGTGCCCCAACCTCTCTTTTCCAAGTCGTGTGATTTATCTCTCTCCGGACCATCTCTGCAGGAACCAGGTCCATTACGGAAATTAAAATGTGCTGCTGCCAGCAGCTGGCAAGATCAAACCCTCAGCACGCCTGTCCCCTCCAAGCAGGGATGGCAGACACCACGGAGCTGGCAGCCAAGTGCATCAGAGGAGGTGCCAAGAGAAGCTCCTGCACTGCGCCCCGATGGGCCACCAGCTTTGAAGTCTGCTGGCCAGTGGCACAGCTCAGAGGGCCAGCCAGATGCCAGTCTGAAGCTGGATTCTGGCACAGCCAGGCTTCCAGGAGCAATGGCAGAGTAAACACATACCCGCCACACCATTGTTTGCAACCCACAGCACAAGCACATCCAAGCTGTTAGAGAGACATCAGGATGTTAAAGAAACATCAGGATGCTTCAGAGACCGAGTTTAGGGTGCAGGGAGAAGAAAACCCTTCCCCTCCTCCCCACAGCTTCCCTTCCTAGGGAAATATCCCCAGTAAGAACATGCCTGAATCAAGAAAAGGTTCACCTCCCAGGACAAATAACTATCACAGAAGGCTGGTGGCTACAGGTATTGCTAAAATGTGTCACCAACCAAGAGATCCTTCGCTGAAAGAAAGGCTTCGGCTTCGCTCACACAAGAGGAACTCCAGAAGAGGCAGTTTGATGTCTCACTGACTGCAAACACATCAAGGTCATTATCATTTCCTACAAAAATCTTTTTTGCTCATGTATTTCCAAATGATAACATGAGAGCATTCAATCTTGAAGATGTTTGTGCTCTGAGCTGGTGACAGCTGTGGAGAGAGCACAGGAATAAATGCCTGGGGAAGCGTATTAGAAGGGCTCAGAACTGGCAAGGCAGGCACAAACTTCTCCCGAGCAAGATGAGCTCAGTCAGGCATTACTGACTGAAACAAGAAGAGAGAAATGCAATCCAGGCTGGGAAGAGACAAATTCCAGGTGCCCCTTCCCAGCCCTGTGCAGCAGCATGTCACTCCCTAGGACCAGCATTCCTCAACCCAAGACACTGAAGGCATCACTGATCAGCCCAAAAACTGCTGCAAAGACAAAACCTCACAGCCACACAGCAACACTTACACACACAAACAGCTGTAGAGAGGGAGAGCAGGTTTGTGAGCAGAGAAATGTTGGACTATATGGTAAAACAGCCCATGGTTTTTTGTCATAAGAGACAAGGCCCTTAAAAGTTGGGGAATGCAGTCCTGAAGGTTCAGATCTTTATGGCCATCGCAAGACCAGGAAAGAAGGCCTTACCACAAGGGTCTGTAAAAGTCCCACTGTTTTCCTCGATGCACAGAATGCAGATGATGTGCACAGACCCTGGCCTTAACAGCAGGACAAGTGTCCTTGTGCACTCAAGCACTAAACCAGGAGCTTGTTCCACCTGAGGTCCTGCTGGCCTAAGGTCTTTTACAACCAAAGGGCAGATGAGAAACCACCAGCTTTGGCAGTGGTATCAGACAATTTTGGTTTTTAATGAACTTCCTGCAAACAGACTTCTTGCTGGTACTTTCCATTGCTTAAAACAAAAGAATGGAAGCTATCATCTGGACAGAGTACTGCCATGCCAGCAATCAGCCTAATCCCTCTGATTAGAAGAGGATTTGGAGAAGAAAAAAAACCAAAAACACAGGAGGGGAGATTTCCTTACTTCCTTCCACAGTATTTCAAACCAACCCAGTTTGTGCAGTGCCACAAGGTAAGCTTTTGCCAGGCTGTCCTCAGGCCTGCCTAGACATGACAGGGCACTGAGAATTCTGTCTAGGGTCAGATACCTAATTCTTAAGTGCCTCTGACCGTGTTAAAGTCCTGTTAGAGGAATCACAGCAACCAGCCCACACCACAGCAATATCCTCCTGCACATCACCTGGGAGAGCCTGGGGTGACACTACCCTCAGCTGGATCTGCGCCCTGACCTCCCAGTGTCCTTTCAAACCTTCTGCACTCCTCTCCCTGCATTGCCATGAAACTCTCACTCCCGGTCACAAGGAACCTGCCAGGATTGCTGATCAGCTGCATGATTGGCTTAAGAGGGAAAGATCAAAGCACACCAGCCAGCTCCTCTGCAGCTTGTGCCTTTACTGTCCTACACCTCTCAGCTCTCAGGGGAGCACTGGGGTGAAGCAGGTGCACTGGGTGGGCTTACTCATGCCTGTACCCCAGGAGCTGGAAGACGTTGGAGAAACGTGGCAGCTTTGAAACCAAGTGCAAATTCAAATCCCAAATCCAAATGTGGCAAACAGCAGAAGGGAAAGCAAAAGTACTCTTTGGCAGGTCCCTTTCTCCCAGGGAAGGTTACTTGGCCCAGCAGATACAGGGAGGCGTCAGAGTGGGGCTCTCCATCAGCTGTTGACAGCACAGACACTTCATCTTCCGCCAGCAGGAACTTCTGGACAGCCCTGTATAAGCTCCTTGGGTACTCTGGACCATCACCAAGTGACAGTTCATCCTCATTCTCCCATCCTTGCCAGCCTTCTGACCATCCACTCCCTAAATAGCTTGGATCATTTCAAAGGAACGGTACAAAGAACAAGAGGTTAAAAAAAAAAAAACATCTCCCTCCCTCACCTGCCTGTGCAGCATCTCAGTCTGAGGCTCTGGGTCAAACAGCCTCCTTCAGTTCAAGGCAAATGGAATCCTGTGATTTTTAAGTGACCATCTGTGACCCAGAGCTGCAGCGTGGAGAGAGTGGATTCAGACCTGCATCTTAAGTAGATTGGATTTTGTGTTACACAGCACAGAGAGCAGAGAGATCCCCCAAAGGCTTCACAGCCAGATGTAACAGCAATGTGCAAGGCTTGATGCCATGAAAGGAACATACTCTCCACTGGCTGCTCAGACCCTGCCCCACCGTGGGGAGCACCAGCCAGCAGGTCCTTTACTTCTTCTGTAAGGAAAGAGCTACAGCCACTCAGCTTTTAGTCAGCACAAGAATGTAGGCATACTGCTACCAAGGCTACAATGCACCACCTCTGGAGGCTAGGTCCTGGTGAGGGTTATCCTAAGCTGAAAGCATGGAAGCAGCCTGCCAGGGTCTATACAAGGAGCAAGGAACTACATTCGGCTGGGGAGCAACACCAAAAGAGCCCCATCTGCCTGAGCATGGCTCCCAGTGAAGCACAAAAGGCACATGGCAGAGCTGGGAGTACTCAGCATCTTTCCTGCTGGTGTTTTCCCCTCTGGATAAAACGCAGTTCATCCCTGCTCTGCAAACATCCCTGCGCATCACTGCCCCGGCCAAGAGCCGTGTTCTGCAGCTCAAGGGCAAGCAGATGGTAGAAAGCCACACTTGCAGCGGGAGCGAAGCAGGAAACCTTTGGATCAGGCTACAAATGCAATACAGCCACGCTGCTCCAACTGGCAAGCACTTTGCCACCAATAAGCAGAGTCATTGCCTCCCAGCACCTGAACATTGCCTGCAATTCACACATGACGACAGTAATTAACACCTCATCTGCAATGGACTGAAGCGGGATGATCAACCCAGTGATCACAACCTTGCTCTATCCCTAACACAACTTTCTGCCATGCCAAAGTCACTCATGACCCTTTTGATACGGATCACAAGGGGACTGCCAAAGGCTTACCAGAACTGGTGCTGCCAGTTCGTGGGCTCTCCTTCTGAATTTAAAGTTGCATAGAGAACTCTGTGAGGTATTTTTCAGGCCGAAATGCTGACATTTTATTTGCCCAGTATGAGCACCCTCAATTGCTCTATTGCAGAGATGTAATTGAACAAAGCACCAAGAACAGAAAGGGACAGGGAAAACCTCTGAGGTGCAGCTGGGATGTGCTTGATCTTACAGCTGTCACACATCAGTCAGTGCTGAAGATGTACAACCAGATTACTGTCATACAGCATAAAACCTGTGCCTGGAGATGCTTGACAAGGCATGTCTAGGCAGAGGAGGGATGCAGCATGAAGCTGGGGTGCACAGCATCACCAAGGCTCCTCAGAGCACAGAGCCTTGCTGGAGGGCACCTTGCAGCTGCAGGTATGAAAATACAGGCTTTGCAGTGGTGGAGTGTGAGGGATGAGTTTCCATCTCAACCCTGGCAGCAGCTGAGCCCCCAAAGAAAGAGGGAGAAAAAGCCAGCTCAGCCAGGTCCTCAGCTCTTCCCAAGAGTGGGTGGCTAGTGTGGTGATGCTGTGGGTGATCAGGACTTGCTTTCTTAGAATTCATGCACTTAGACAAATCCAGAGCACAGGTAGAAAACCAAAAAATCTCTTTACTTTTAAGACTGTCAAAGGCTGGAGTTACAGTGCATGCTCACCCTGTTGTTACGCCATTCCTCGCATGTCCACTACTGTCCACTGCCAGGGACAGAACCCTGGGACATTTGGCTGCACTGACTAAGCCATTCTCAAGGAATAAACCAGCCTAAAGCATGCAGCAGGAAAGCACTGGGGCAGATATTTTGATTCACATTTGCAAGGGCTTTTGACAGGAGCAAAGAAAGAACATTTTAAGCATTCCTTTCAGCCAGCGTGCACCCCGGCCCATGAGACCTCTCCTAGGGCAAGGCACAAGAACAATCTCTTTGAAATCAAGGGCTCCTTTGTCACCCTGCTGCAAGCCATTTGACCTTCAGAGTCAGAAGGAAGCTCATATCACAAGTGGCCTGACCCGCCTGGGTTGGGAGCGAGCCCAGGCACTCGAGAAGGACCCACAGCCCGGTTGCCAACCCCAGCATCTCAGCATGGAGATAAACAGACCCCGAGCCTGAGCACTCAGCTCTGGGAACGCTTGTTTCGACTCAGCACATTTCCTCTGACAGCCAGACGCAGAAGGTCACTCAGACCAGCTTTCCATGTACAAGACATATCTTTGCCAAGAAAGAAAAGTCCCAGGCTAGGCTGTACCACAGGTGTCCAGAGAAGGTTAAAGCCTTTGAAACAAATTTCACTTCACCAACAGTTATCTTCCCATTTCATTTAAATGTATCAATCCCTCCTGCCCTCCCTGCGCTGGGGAGGGAGATTGCACACCCCTCTTCATTCATTCACTGCTCTCCCTGTAATTGCCCCACCTTGAATATTTGTAGCTCTCTTCCCTGCATCTAACTCCAGAAGTATTTATCAGGGAGCACACGACTTCTGAATGATACATGGAGACCAACAGCTGATCCCACAGAAGGCAAGAGCCAGCAGAACTCCTGCCCTAAAATTCACCAAGTACCTGGTGGAGCCTTTTGAGAGCTGCTTGCTATGGATGAGCTCTTCCCAACATCAGAAAACTGGACAAAGTTACAGCTGCCATGAGTTGCTATTGCTGCCACGTGTCTGACCTGCAGCTGTGCTGCCAGGGACTGCTCTCCCCGTGGACTGTGCCTCCTGCTCTGCACCAAGCTGGGACCACAGCACCTCCAAGCCACTGCAGAGCCCAGCCAGCATCCAAAATGCTGCATCTTCTCCCAACTTTCAGCTGCTGGGCCCTATCAGATGATCTCAAACCAGCTGAAACTCTAAATGCGTGCCTCAGGCGTCAGTGTATTTACACAGAGGAGCTGCTTGTTGGTGCATAAACAACAGAAGGGACACTGAGCCCCAAGACAGGGTTTACTCCCCAGCACTAACCCAGCTACCCCCACTTCCACACCCCACTGCTGCCTTTTGCAAGATAAAAAACAAATCTGGGCTAACACCAGCCCAGCCAATGCTCTCCTTCAAACATGCCCTGCAATGACTCTGACCATGACAATAACAACAGTTTTTACAAGGACACAGGAACGAATCGGAGCATCAGGCATCAGCCAGAAGGAAGTCTCAGCTACGTGGGCACTGCAGAGAGCTGATCTCAGACGGTGCCTGGGTCACCGTGAGCAAGGCACACGCGGGCTGGCATGCCAGCTTCCCAGAAAAGGGAAATGTGTGACAGATGCATCGTGTTTATGTAGCAGAACCACCGCTGCCGCTCCCACAGAGCCCTGTCGGTCTGTTTGCACACAGGCACACCTCAAGCCTGTGTGTGTACCCTTTCCAGCCTACCCAGCGAGGTGTTACAATACACATTTACCTAATTCAATTACTAGGAAAAAAAATAATAATAATAAAGAATTAGGGCACACAGCCTGTGATTAAGAATTTCTTTCTCAACATGCTGGCAACATGCCTGCAATTACCGAGCCCTTGATTCTCTAAATTCCCCGGAGATCAACAGCACCTGATACCAGCATGTCCTCAGGTCTTTCATAACCCAGAAAGCCGCTCCCCCACCCCGCTGTTTCAACTCTGGTGAGATTTTTCACACCTTGCAGCTCAGAAACACTTAAACCTCGGACATCCAGCCCGGCAGGTCACACCAGATTCGCCGGAGTAATTGGCAGCACAGGTGGGCTGCAGCTGACACAAGCCAGGGCAAAAGTACTCTCATTAAAAGCAGCAAAGCAAGACCACGCTCAGTGCGATGGGAGGGAAATTGCTTCCCACGCCGACTGCGCCGAGCCAGCCACCAGGAGCACTGCAAAGGCAAGAGCTAGAGCAGCCCTCCCGCTAATAAGATCCCTCAGAAATGCGAATGATGGCCAAAGTAGCTGCGCGAAGGCAGGGCAGGAGGCTGGGGAGAGCCAGATGGCTTTCCCCAGCCAATAACCCCAGGTGCCACAGGGTTGAATCAATGCGTGAAGCTATTAAAGGGGGTGGAAGTGTTTTAACATGGTTGAGTGAAATTCCTCACACTTTTAAGTCGACAAGGACCCCATTGGGGCTTAATGGGCTAGCACAACCCGTCCCATTACAGGTCGTTAACACGCGGAGGAGCCTTGGGAAGAGGGACAATTAGGGCTCCCCAGCTAACTCTGCAAGAGGGACTCCCTCCCCAGCCTTGAATCCACCGATTGCAATGATCCAGGATCCAGGAGGAGGCCATCCCCTCCTCTAGCCTCCGCACCTTCCCCACCTGGCGCACACATCGGGAGCTTGCAGCAGGTTGAGCTCTCAGCAGGCTGAAGGGGCAGAAAATTGTCCCCCAGAGCAGAGCACAGTGCCAAAAGCTCCCACCACCACCTCCTCTGCTGGAGGACGTTGCTCTGCCCCGCTTTCCTTCCTCCAGACTCAGGGCTGAGGAGCCACTGTCCATCACACACCTAGCAGCAAGAACAAGGGGACACCAACAAAGCAACTGTGGTGCAGAAGCAGTGGGCTGCTCCCCAGAGGTGACAGGGCAGTGCTGGGATTACTGCAGCCCTCATTTTCTGACACATGGAGCATGGTATTTCCAGCCTAGAAATAAGGTTAAGACCTCTCAGGAACTTAACAGGTATACACTGATTATTTTCCACCGACAGGAAAACAGTAACTAAAGCTGAAGTAAAAGGAAAAGCAAAAAAGACTGCATTGCTACCTGAACTACCAGGTTACAGAACCTTGCTCTGCTCTTCTCCAGACATCCCTGGGGAGGGCAAGCAGATCTGTTGGTGTGGTGGGATGGCAGCCCCGAGGCTGCAGACCTGGAACTAAAAGTGGGACAGAAGTGGCTCCCAAATAGGGCTCCAAGCTTCTCCCACACAGCCAGCTCCGGGGAGGGTCTGAAATACTGATCTGCTGAATAGACTTTACAAATTCAGAAACAAGAACAATCCAGAGTGTCAATGCCTTTCTCATCCCAGAGCAGAGAACAAGCTGGGAAAGGCTCTGGGATGGCTGCAAGAAGCATTGTGGATGGGATGAGAGAGACCACCCATGGGGGAGAATGCCTGGAACAGTCCCCAAAAAAGTGAAGAAAAATCCTGCAATGCAGAGTGAAGACAGCCATGGACATGATTATTTGGCAAATAAGGATTTGACTGTGATGGAACTGATACATATTTTTTTTCTTCCCTTCCATAAGAGGGTCCAAAGCTCCCATAAAGACTATAATAAGAAACAAGCTCAAAGGCTCTGCTTTCCTCAAATATCTATTCCTTTGGGCTTCCAGCCCTGTCCACAATCTAAACATCCCAAACACATGCAGCCCATCAGGGCTTTCATCTCTCACAGGTGTTGTTTCCCTTCCTTGCCTGTCCCAAGAGGGGGTATGATCTTTGAAATACTACAATTCACCACAGGCAGTGGTGTGACTTTGGACTTGCATCAATCCAGCCAGGACTCAGCTTCAGCTCTTTCCCTTCTCCTCTGTACTCAAACACCTACCAAATATTGAGAAGACCCTGCTCACAGCCCTTTGATGGCTGTGTGAAGTAGTTGCAGCAGCATAAGTCTGACTTCTCCTCATGGAGACCTAGCTGTCACTTCCAGTTCAGCCCAGCATAAGCCAATTTACCAGTTCTTTCTCCAGAAGTCTCCACAGCAACTATATTCTCACCCTGACCATCAGGTGCTCACCATGGTGCTTTCCTGGCTCAAGGACACCACCTATAACACCACTCCACCCCTCTGATTGCACCCCTCTCCTCCAGGCTCCCACTTTTGCACATGCCCTTCACTGCTGCACCTTCCTCAGGCTAACAGGCCCTGCTCAGACCTCACCAGCCTCCAGCTGCAGATACTCCCCTCTTTGCATCCTCCTCCAAGCCTCTTCCCAGCACCCCCTTTCCCCCAAAGTGCTGATTTACCAACAGTGGCATAGCTCCTGAAGATGCCCATGGAATTGCCCAATATTTAGCGACAAATCACTTTGTACTTTGCTCCCATCATCCTAGTAGGAGCCCCACAAACACCTATCAGTATGGCCCCAGCTTCAGGTTTGCTTTGACGCCTCAGAAAGGACCAAGTAACTTCTGTAAAGCCACTTGCAATGACCTCTGCCCCACCTGCACCAGGGCTGGTCTGCACTAAAAGCAGAGTTAGGAGAACAGCCCAGCAGAGTCTCCAGCCAGGAACTATTTGCAAGTTGATGTCTTAGCCCTGATGTCTGATGCCTCTAGCTGGGGAAGGGCAGAAACACCTGAAAAATTCCACAGTAGAAACAAACAAACAATTCCAAGCAACTGATTTTCTTGCTGTCCTCATCTTGCACAGGGACAGACCCAATTGGAAAGGACCTCAATGACACACCTAGTCTATGTCTTATGTCCCTGGAAGCCACCCCAACAGGTAGGGCAGGAACAAGCAGCATTAGGAGACACCCAAGCCTCTTCCAGAAATCCAGGAGAGGAACTGGAGTGCCTTCGAGAGAGGAGTGCTCAGCCAGGCAGGAGCCACATCTTGCAGCAAATTATTTGATGCTGAGCTACTGGCACAGGTTGCTCAGAGAAGCTGTGGCTGCCCCATCCCTGGAAGTGTTCAAGGCCAGGCTGGATGGGCCTCTGAGCAACCTGGGATAGTGGAAGGAGACCCTGCACATGGCATGGGGGTGGAACAAGATGACCTTTAATGTCCCTTTAACCCAAACCATTCTATGATTCTGTGATTTTGTTCTGCAAAAGACCATGGTGAGCCCAGCCTGCAAAGCTCCAGTGAGTCTCATAATGCTGTTTTCTGCCAGAGTTGGAGCTTGAAGACATCACAAGGGCATGGTCTCCCTCCCACCACCCCACCCACCCCCAGAAGATATTACCTGGCCTTTTTTAATTGCAGATGTTCAGCAGAGAGGGAAACCACAACAGGGCAGTCAAAGGGCCCAGGGGCACTGCTCTAACCCTGCTTTTGCCTTGCTCCCTGCTGAACAAGCTCATGGCCAGGCCTGTTCCCCCTGCTGCCACCACGCTGCAGCGCTGCCTGAGGAGCGCAGACCTCTTCCTTGCCTGATCCGCCATGCAACGTTTGTTTTGCGTTTCAGGCACTGGCAGGTCTTATTTGTAAAGATGATGAAGTGGTCTGAAACCTTCCACGCACATGCCAATTAGATGCTCCAAACCCCAGGCTCAGGAGAAGGTCAAGTGCACGGTGTGCCGTGCTCAGCCGCGTGCTCCCCGCGTCAGTCAGGCTCCTCGATGGGATGTCTGAGGAGCGCCTGGAACAGCATCCACTGCCTGGTTTCATGGTTCACAAGGAACTGGCTTCAAGTGGGGAGGGGAGGCTAGAAATAAAAGTTTAGGGTTTTTTTGTTTTAAACAGGGAGGCCAGACGTATAACAGTCTCACAACTTCAAGCTGTTTTGATCCAGCCAGCCCCCTCTCTGCTGAGTTCTGTCAGGAGACAGGCACAAAGCACCAATTAAAGACGAGTTATGCTTTTTCTGTCAAGCAAAAAAGAAAGGAGGGGGTGGGGGTGGGGGGGGGGGGGGAAGATGATGGGAAGAGGGGAGAAGAAATCCAGCCCTGGAGTAATTTTGCTTTCAAAGCAAGCTGTCAAGGCAGCCCCCTCTCCTCCCATCTCCCGTGGAGGAAGAGCGAGGAGCACCCGCGAGCCGGCTGTGGACGTGTGGCATCAGTCATCAGACCACACCATCAGTCACTTGGCACATCAGACCGAGCCATGCCCTCGCTTTCCCTGGGCATCCATCAAAGTCCGTGACAGGGAGCCAGAGCAGCAGATTCTTAGTCAGGATGGGCTGAGCACAAGCCCCACCAGCTCTGATGACAAGAATCCCCACTTATGAGCAATTAGACTGGGAACAGAACAAAACAAAAGCAGCAAGGACTCGGGGCACTAGCTAGCTCATGTGGCCACAACATCAGCTCCATTTTTCCATGGTAGACGTGCACAGCCAGCACAAGCATGCAAACCCTGCCTCTTCTGCCATATAGGTTACCATGTTTGAAGGCTCCCTGCAGCTCTCCTGGCTCGCAGCTGAGCTCAGGACAGAGAGCTGAGAGCTTCCAACTCCGCTGCTTGGTTCAAACCAAAGCTACCTGCATGGACACAGCAAGTTCTTCATCACCTTGGGCTAATACCACCACCTCTGAATATACCTTGAGCACTTGCAAGCCATTCCCAGATCTCACCCAGCAAGCACCAGTCCTGCAGCCGGACAGATTAAGAAGATTACAGAGGTCCCTCTGGGCTTTATTGTTGTATGAAGAAGATAAATAGCAAGCACAACCCCTTCTAAGGTGAAAAAGGGCAGGCATTTTGGCACTGCACAAGCACCACCCCCAGCTTTAGTAACCTATCTGTTTCTTTAGCAAAGTACCCTTTGCAGAGCCCACTGGTACTGATCATGGCATCAGCTTCACTCCCATCTCTTCCTTCCTGGGCTTTCTGAAAGCCTCAGCTAATTACAGCAGCAAAGTCACCCACGGGAGATAATGCACACCCTCATTTCAACGGGGGCAGTCGTGCTGGGCTGAGTGCTCCCAGGGAGGGGACAATCTCTGCCTCCTTGCCAGGGCCCAGTCTTCTGGGCTGGATGCATCCCACAGTCAGGCCAGAGGAGGAGGGAAGAGCATCTCTACTCTGCTGTAGATCTGCTCGGGCTGGCTGCACACACTCCCAGCTCGCTTGTGAGTGCTCTGCTCATTAGCATGGGGTCACTCAGCTGCAGCAGGGCACAAGTACCACTTGGCTATTGCAACACCACTCACGTCCACTGCTGTGGAAGTGTTGAATTTCTTTTAAGAGCCCTGAAGATCTCGGTTTGAATTTAAGGGAGGAAAAAAAGAAAAATCTCACAAAGAATTCCAGGATCTCTGTAAACACACCAGAGGAAGAAAGAAAGCGAATCTTTGAGCCTCTTGACCTTCACAATGTCCTTATAATTACAAGACTATTTATTTTCAGTTAAACCCCAACTATTGAACAGACAGTGTCGAGTTGGTTTTTTCCTGAGCAGGTGATTATCCTGCCTGACTAATCTAATGAAAATTATCAGGAGGCTACTGACCTCCTGCTACACACACTAAATAATGCACAAAGCTTCAGGATCAGACAGGCAAATCATAACCCTGCCTTATCTTAATCACTTTCTATACAGCTCCAGGCCTGTTTCACTCATGGTTAGCTGTGTTAGCCAAATGCTGTCTCAGTGGAAACCACAGCAGAGCCAGCCCTGAGAACTGCACAGCAAAAAGTTACCTCCTTAAGATTTATTTTTGTAAAAGCCAAGAGCTGCAGAGGCAGATATATTTAGTCTTTAAGCTGCTGTCTGACTCCTGAGCTTATAGCATGAGGCGGTGGTCCCCTGGTACCTGGCTTTGGGAAAAGCAGTATTTTCCTGCTACTTTGATACAGGGTATAAAGAAGGTAAGGTCTTAAAAAAAAAAAAAAAAAAAAAAAATGTGCACCAAGGGGCTCATTGTTCCAGACAGGTAAAGACACCTTTCCACTCCATCCTCTTGGAGCCGTGTGTAAGCCTCCCCCTGCAAACAGGGCTGCTCACGGCTTCTAAAAATGCCACAGCACAGCATGAGGACCAGGGCAAAGCAAGAGGACCCAACAATGGAGATGCTCTGTCTCCAGCTCGGGGCCTGGGGATCTGCAGCAATCCAGTCCCATTCTCTGCAGCACCACTCTCCTTCAGAAGAGACAAGTGCAGCAGCTGGAAGAGATAAAAGACTACAAATATCAGTTAAGGGGCATAGAACTAAGGAGACATTAAAAAAGAAGTTAAGACACACTCCCCACACAGCCTCAGCTTGAACAGAAGCCACAGCTAGACAAACAAAATGCATTGGGGTGACTTCAAGCCTGAAGTAAGTTTCCACTTGGGAAATTCCACAGAGAATGGTGGAAAAACACTAAGCCAAGGGACAAACTGACTAATTTTTACACACCCTGCTTCCCAACATGAAACCCCAGCTACAACACCAGAGAGAAGACACCCCTCTTACCCATCCAGCCTGACCTTGCCGCCTCATCCTCAGCACCCATTATATGTGGCTCTTCAGACCTCCTGGTACAGGAGCTCCCAGATCCCCTCCCATCACTGCTGCAGCCAGGAGCTTCACCTCGCAGCCCTGGCAAACTGCTGACAGCCTCAGCAGCCTGCTCCTGCCCTGCAAGGCTCTCCCCACCCACAAAACACCTGACTTATCCTCCCACCCCAGGAGTCTTGAGACACTTATCCCCAGCTGGGTAGGTGCTAAGCACAATGTGAATGGACAGGATTCCTCACATTTTAAATGGCCATTTCTTCCCATTTTATGAGCTTTCAGAAGAAGAGGGGCAGTCTCTTCCAAAGTGAGCAGAAAAAAGCCCAAGGTGCTTTTAGGCATGACAGAAGAGGGAGCAAGAGAAAACATAGAAAGACAGGCAGGAAATAGCACAAGTTTCAGCCTTGGGAAAATACCAGCTAACACATGCAAGAAAAATGATCCATTACAGAGATATTCAAAAGGAAGGGAAAATCTGGGAAAAATTAATGTCCACAGCAGCAATTGTTGGGGGGAAAGTGATCAGGCTGGGCTTTCAAACTGAGCAGTACTGAGGCAGAGGCTCTACCCAGGGCAGATCCCAAAACTGCAGATGGAAAGATTCTGCACTACTGCTCTGTGGACATGGCCATGCCCAAAAGTGGCTCCAGAGAGATGATCCTGAGTTCTGTAGAGCCCATTAACACCATCTGGACATGGGATGGCTGAAAGGGTTAACTGTCCAGGACACAGCAAAAGGAAAATTTGCTTTTCATCTTAGTTTTAGAGAGCTGCCTCTTGCTGAGGCACCAGAGCTAGTTCTGGAAAGGAGTCAGAACATTAAATAAATTCCTCTGTCTCCTTGTCTGGGTGACAAGAGCAACCTCTATCTTTTCTGGTCACTGAAGCCAATGCTGTAAGTACTTGTGTCACACAGCCTTGCTTCATCCCCATACCCTGATTCTGCCCTGAAAAGCCAAGGTGCAGGTCAGTCTGTGTCTCTGCTGTCTAGCAGCTGCTTGTTATCCCCCACAGGCAAAGCTGGGGTTGCAAGAGGGACACTGGCTAGGTTAAACTGGCAGCACCCCACTGAGTTACAGGGGACCCTCTGGAACTGCCATCCTTGCTGAAGGATGCTGCTCAGGGACAGCTGAGACAGCTCCCAGTTGTGAAGGGTCTGGGGAATGTAAAGTGGAAGGTGAGAGCCTGGCAAAATCCAGAGACCTACAGCTGTCTCAGGGTTGACTTTGTCACTGTGCCTATTCAGGGAGGAGGCTTGCACAAGAGGAAGGGATAGAGTTAAAACCACATTGCACAGAGCCCTCAGAAATGCTCCAAGGACTAAAGCTGGAGCTGGCTGCTGGTGCTGGGACCAAGGGATGGCTCTGGTTGCAGCTCCAGTGCCTGCAGCCACCCCTGGCTCCCTATTCCAGAGCAGGGTAAGCAACATCCTCTTCTCATGCCAGGAAACAGGCACTGAGCCTTCCCACTCACACAGTGGCAGGAGGTTGTGACTGCCTGGGAGGGACTGCGACACACCAGGGCTTGCAAATGCATGTTCTGTGGAGGTTTCTCCACTCCCCAAGCTGACTTCCAGCTGGAGACACAAGTCTGTGCTTGTCCCCAAGGCAGACAGCAGCAACAGAGGCATCCTCTGGTGCTGCTTCCCACCAGCAGAGCATGGCAAAGCATTGTGGTGACAGCCTCCAGGGACACAGGAGCAATTTCCTCACCGCACACACAAGGACAGCGCTCGCCCTCCTTGCTGAAACCCAGTGGGTAGATGTTGGTTGGTGCCACTCATCAAGGCAGACCCCAGCCTGCTGGGACTCTGCTGAGAGCCCAGCTGCTCACATGTTTGCCTCTAAGACGTAGGTCAGATGCAGGCTTAGGGAGGAGGGGTTTGCCTGCATGTCTCTACCACTGTCCTCTCCTCCCCAGCACATCTTCTTCAGTCCAAACCTGGCCCTGTCTGCTGCTTTTGAACAGCTACTGCTAACTGAGCATAGAATGGCCTGATCAACATGGAGAAGAAGGAAGCTAAAATCTGTTTCTTTTCACCCATCCACCAGCAAAGCTGTTTCTCCAGCCCCCACATATTAATGCCACAGATGAGAGGCAGGAGGAACCCAGCTGGACTCCTCCAAAGCAGGGATGGAGAAGAGCGAGCTGTTACCGGGCCAGCACTTAGGAAAAAAGAATCTTTAGCTTGACAACTCAGCAAATTTGATCTGAAACCAGCAAGAGAGAAAAAAAGTAAAGCCTTTAAATGTCATCTCAGGTTTGACTGCCAGAAGCACTATAGACCGACAGAAAGACAGACAGACAGATAGACAGATAAGCACAGTGCTGCACAAAGAGCCGGATGCCCTACTTTGATCTACTCAAGTGTTTACTAATGTGTCCCACAGCTGGCAGGAGCTGTTAGCAACTCAAGAAATCTGGTTTTCTGCCACCAGCTCTGCTGTGGGATCTCAAGGAAATCCCAAAGCCTCTCCAGGTTTCAGTTTCCCCTCTTTGAAGGCAATGATGCTTCCCTCCAACCCCTAGTGGTGGCAAGGTTGAAGGCTGACCCTGGTAATGTACTACAGCAAACAGCCTTGGGAAACCCTCCAAGCCTAAACACAGGTGTGCATTGAGTTAAACCTCTGTTCTGGGTCCTACACCCAAAGACAGGCCAGATCGATTCCCTGAGGGAGGCAAAGTCAAAATCATCAGCACAAACCCTTTACCACTGGCTCTTTTGACCTGGGCAAGTCACACCATCAACTCTTTCCTTCCTCTGGAAGGAACTGGGGAGGTACCAGGTCCATTTCTGCAGAAATGGCTCTCCCCTGTGCTTAAGGCAGCCCTGCTTGGAAAAAACACCACCACTTCTGGCCTGACTACAGGTACAAATTTACAGAACAAGGAAGCACAAATGCTGCATACCCCTGAAGTCAAGGACCCACCATGGCTGTTGGGAAAGCTCCTCTTCATCCTCACTTTGTGGTTGAACAAGCCAGGGTGAAGCTGAAACTGCTGATCCAGAACAAAGAGGGCTGGGGGAGAGCAGATGTGTCTGTACTGCAGAAAGCACTTTGCAGAGTAGGGATGATTTATGATCCCCTTCCAGTCCTTCTCCCATCTAAACAAGCCCCAAGAACATGGAGTGTCTCAGCATTGCTGGAAGATGGCAACACGCAGAGAACTGGAGCCCAGCAGGCAGGGTGTGCCAACAGGAATGACTGATGATAGCTTGCTGGACTTCTGAAGGATGAACACCTTCACTGAGAGGCACCAGGTGCACACCTGCCTCAGCACTCAGGTTTCACTGAGCTCAAACTGCACCTCCTGGCAAAACAACTCCAACCGCAGAGGCAAGGGAAGAGCCTTCAAAATGATCAGGAAGTTGGGACATAACAGAATGCCCCACCAAAAGGGCAAGGGGTTTCTGTCAGGTGGCACAGCACATCTGAGGCATAGCCAAAAATACTGTCCAGCCAAAACACTCCCTCCTGAAAGGATCATCAGCATTAGCTGGTGCTCTGTGCCCTGTCATAACACTTACTTTCATGCACAAAATAAAAACTAGACTCGCCAACATACCCAATGGGCCTGTCAAACTAATCACGTTAGGAGAACTGGAAACACACCAGCAGCAAGAGCCAGCCCCTGCTCCAGAGCCCTTGTAGAAATCACGCATCCAGGAGACAGAAAAGCCTCTGTCGTTCCCGTAACCAGGTCAATAAAAGCACAGACAACTCCATCCAGAGAGAGACTTTTTTTACAAATCACAAGAAAGAGCAGCTTCAGCTCCCCCAGCTGCAAATAGGTGGGCAGGCACAAAGAGGCAGCACGGAAATGTGTCTGTACAACATGTGTGGGCAATCGGCTGCCCCACACATGGCCAGGATATGGGGCAAGAGGAAAACACTCTGAACCAAGCCAGGAGAAAGAGACTTCTCCCACCCCCACCAGCTGGACTCCCAAATCTAACAGTCTCCCACCTATATGTGTGTCTGGCACGCTGGGGAGAGACAAGAGGCTAGATCAGGATTTCAAAGCTGAGAGGTGCCAGGCACCTTTGAATGGCTTCGGATTCATGGAGTGACAGTAAACCCCCTCCTTTTGGGAGGAGTAAAATATCCAAAATGAACTTCAACCTGCAGTCCCATCCCCAATCCCACAATTATCTGTGGGTGCACTTTACCGTAGCACTGTTATTTCTAGAGCTCATCGTTAAGTGAGAAACCCAGAGGACTGGACAGAGCTTTTTTTGATCAAATTTCAGGGCAGCAGCAGCCTTTTGTTGTCTCTACTTCCTTTTAACATATTTATTTTTCAAGCCCTTAGCTCAGTGACACAGAGGAGGGTAAATCACACGTTAGTGCTGAAGTCTAGCATAGGCTGCCTCCCCTTTGCATCTGAGAACCACACTCTAACCACAAGATGGGATGTGTCCTCATTACTACCAGCATTTTTATGCCCTGGACAAAAGGACGGTGGAGCAGAGTGTACTTAGAGCAAAAGCAGATATAAGGTTGCTTTATTATACACAATACTGTTTGATTTCACAACCAAATCTCGCCCCTGGTGCCGAGGTACCCAACCCAGGTTGCTTCTCCAGCCAGGAGGGCAGCAATGCTGATCCCTCCTTCTGTGCAGATCAGCTTGTGACGCCACAGCACAGGGAGCAGCTCCCTATCCATCACCTCTAACACAGCACCCTAAAATCCAGCGTGGCCCCTGCAGCACTGGGACACCACAGCAGAAGCACAGGGAGAGCTCTGTGGGTCAGCACCTTCCTATAAGCTCCCAGACCCAGTCTCCAAGCTATTTGCACGTGTACTCCAGAGTCTGGGAATGCCACCAGAGACCAGGAGCAGGAAAATATCAGGCTGCAACTTTGTGAACAAAATGAATTCACTGGCTTAACACCCACATAATTAGAAGCAGGCACATCCCTCAGTAACTGTTAGCATGGGAGTGTGCCTGGTTGTGTGTCTGCATTCAGGGGCTGCAATACCATCTACAAAAGCAAAAAGAGTCCCTTTGCAGAGCCAGGCTCCTCATAGCACTGCTGAAACACACAGGGAACATCCTTACCCCAAGATCTATTTTATTTCCCATTGGAACAAGAGTAACAGTAGCTCCTCCCTGCCAAGGAGGTCTGAGACACCCACTGCTCTCTCCTGGCAATTCAGAGGTCTCTGACAGCCAAGGAGACCTCAGCCCTGAGAGAGGAGAGAATTCTTTTGGTCACTGTTGCTGAGAATGGCAATGGACCCTGCTCTCCACGCTGATCCACCAGCCAGCTCCCTGGCTTTAGGTGGCTCCTACTGGCTCTTGTCACCACTGCTGGGAATGGGCAACTCCCACTCTCCTCTCCTCTCAGGGCTGACTGAACAATGGCTTTGACAGATGAACAACAAGCGGTGAGAGCAGCCCCAGAGGGAGCAGCCCCCAGCCCCAGCTCTCAAAAGGGAAACAACCACCCACCACCCAGGTGTGGTCCAGCGGAGGTCCAGGCTGCAAGCTGCTTCCAATATCAGGGAAAAGCCCTCCCATGAGCCTTTCCCTCTTAGCCAGCACTTCTTGTACTCCTTCCCGCACCAGTTCCCCCTCACAGGGTGTGTTGCATAGTATTTAAATACAACCAGGTCTGGGCAAGCCAGATTTCAGTTGATCCCATGTCCCCTCTGTCAGGCAACGCTAAGAAAGGGGTCACGATTCTTCCACCAGCTGTTAGCACAGCATCACTTAATGCAAACCCTCACAGCCTTCCTCCTCCAGCCTCCCCCAGGCAGAGGGCAGCAGAAAGTCATCCCCCTGAGGGAAAAGGGATTTCCCACATAGTGGGCACCAGTATTAATTCTTCCAGCTGCAGCTTTCCTTTCACTCTGTGACTTTATGAACATCACTCAATGCTGGCAGCAGCCCCGGAGGGTATCACAAGCCACCTGAAAGGAAAAGAGCCTCTTCAAGCACCGGCATCTGGGCTGCCTCTGAGCCGGGGGCGGCAGCTCTGGCCGTGCACGGCCACACTGACCACACAGCTCACAGCCACGGCACTGGATCAACCATGCCTCAAGAGGGCTTTGATGACATCTTTAGGGTGTCATGGCTAATTAGAGCCCTGACTATACCTTCTAATTAGGTAACACTCTCAGACAAATCACCCTGTCCTCTTCAAACCACTTCACACCTCCAGATACATGCCTAATTGACTTGAAAGTTGACTCGGCACTTCTTCCCGGACCTCCTTCCATTTCACAAGGCATTTCAAAATAAATAAACCCCTGCTCCTCAGTCCTGTCTCAGAGCCCAGCTGGGGAATTGCCCTCACATCCGCACAGGCACGCACCTGCACGACCTGACACAAAACCTCCATCACAGGCACAAAGCAAACGTTCTGACGCAGCAGCAGCATCGTCCTCCTCTGATCTCTTGTTTCTAGCCATCCTAGTGCTACTTTCAACAACAGTCAGCAAAGCTTTTTCTCGGAGAACAGGAGCATTTGCGATGCATCAGTGTCCTACTAAAAAATATTGCCCGGGGGCTCACGAAAGAAGCAGGGCTACAGCAAAGGAGCCTGGTATCTGGCAGCAGCAGGCATTAGAAAAAACCCGAACCATTGAGAAATTAGTATGCCAGAATTATATCAAGTGCCAACATTTCAATCCAGAAGCTTGACTTCTGTTTTCATTAGGTAATGAATATGCTGAAATGATCCAAATGTTTTCAGTTTCTCAATAGCACAAAATTTGAAGTAGATAGGCAACCCCCCCCCCACCACCATCATAACTGCAAACACGCTGAAGAAAAACTATCAAAATTCATGGAAGATAAATATTGAGCCCTTAAAAGCCTGCTATGAGAACAATGTCTCTTTATTTGCTTTCTGTGAGGTTTGTTATAACAAGAGAGAAAGACTCTACTATACAATGTTTTAATATATATACACGCATTCACAGCTGGAATAATAGATTTTAAGGACTCAGGACAATATTACAGCTGGATGTATGCAGAAATGCATAAACATACCTCCAAAAACATATTCTTTGCACCCTACCCAGATATGCAGATGGACACATATATAATACACACACACACACACACACCCTCCATGTTTCAGATCGATCAGAATCATTCATTAAATCAGACTCTCTAAAGTTTCTGCTGCTTTGGGAAAACATGACCCTGAGGAGACATCATGCATGAACTTAACAACCAGCAGAAAATGAAACCGTAACACGCTGCATCTTGAAAGCCAGCCCTGAATCTAACTTAATCCCTGCTCTGGACAGTGCCTCTAGAGGGGCATTAAAACCATGCTAAGGTGTTTTCCTGGATTTCCCAGATTCCCCGGAGATTCCCTGGCACTCGGGCTGCATCCACCTCCTTGCTCCGGAGATGTTTCCGGCTGACCGCTTCCATCCTCACTCCTCTGCTTCCACAGCCAGATCCAGTGGAGCAGCCTCGGGAGAGCTGCGTAGTGCCCTGGCAGCAGGATGAGTTACCGGGACCGCTCCTGGGGTTTAACACTCATAATCCTACAAAACGTGCAGAGGAATGATGTACATGCAGGGGGATGATGTACGGGGCTTGAAGGGTCAAGAGCAGCTTTGCATCCTCCTTTCCCATCCCCAACAAAGGAATTCCAGCAGATCTCGTGCCCCCTAGTGTCATCCTGGCGAACGGACCGGCACCGGGCACTGCCAAGCACAGGGTACCACCTGGCCCAGACAGTGCCCTTGCTTATCCCACGGTGAAGAAGCCACCGTGTCCTGCTGGCACCTACAGCATAGTGAAACGCCACCCCCAGCAGTTCATGTAAGGGACAGTGTGAGCTTGCTGTCCCTCCCCAGCACCCCGGGGCAGCCAGAGCCCCCCAGGTGTCCCCATGCCCAGCACAGTGACACCTCTGCTCTGCTCTGGAGGAGCCCCAGCGAGATCTGCCCCTCCAGCAAATAGCCCAAACGGTATCCCTGGAGAAGGGCCAAGAGGAGGAGGCAGAGAGCATCTGCAGTGGACACTGTCCAGAATACAGCTCCTCCTAAAAATAGACAGATCCTGGAAGGGCATGGCCCTTCCAGGGAATGGGAAAGCTCAGTCCTAGGAGCTCAGGGTTTGGCATGATAAAACTTCAAAGTGCACAAATGCAACGCATTTTGTTACCCTGTTTCTTCCCCATGAGAGCACCTGTGGCATCAGGCTCTGGCTACAAGCATGAGAAGCAATGAACAAAATCAGCCCAGAATCCAGCATCTCCACGTGACAGCCTGCTCTGACCGAAGACCCAGCATCTCCCCAGAAAATGCCCATGCCAGCTGCCACACTGAGTGAACCACACCCCACACACACAGCACCTAAACAAGAGCCATGTGCTGGAGAGGTGCACAGGAAATGTGCATGCACGTGCCTTAATTTCCCCGTCTGCCCATCTTATTTGCCCTCTCTTATTTTCCTCATCCCTCCAGTTCAGCTGTTAGTTCTTGTGGGAAGAGGCACCCCAGGAACACACCTAGACCACTGGCCCCTTTCAGCATCTGCTAGCAGCTTGCAACCAAACCTCAGTAACCTATCACCAAAATTTGGAGGAATTCTCCCCAGGGCACTGACCTGAGTATGCTGCTTTCTTCTGCAACACCGAGCAGGGACTATAGCTTAGAATAATGGGGAAGTAACTCAGTTCAGTGCTGACAAAGCATCACAAGCCCCAGCGGGGTGGGAGGGGAGGAGGTGTCCTTCCCTCACGCTGCCATGCCTGGTATACATCATGTTTAGGGCCAGGCATACGTCACCGACACAAAATGGACAAATTGGAGGGATTTCAGAAAAACGAGCGACAAAAATGATCAGGAGGCAGAAGGGATTGATTTACAAGGGGAGATGAAAAAAGCTGCTATCAGCCTGGCTAGGGTGAGCAAGTACTGACTGAAGCAATAAGCAGTTGGATGCTAATCTGCAAATGGGATGAAAACAATATGGGAAGGAGTAATTTAGCATCTTCATCACTACTGGGATGAAATGAGGGGGAACACAGGGCTAAGTAGGAAGGGAAAAAAACCCAAACAAACCTGAAAACTCCTTTCTTAGTTATGCATGACTGTCTCCATCAAAACACTCAAAGTCCCCAAAACTCACTCTGCCTCCGACAAGGACCCTCGGGAGCAACTGAGCCTGTGCAGGCACACACACACATACAAAAACACACACACAAAAACACACACAAAAACACAGCCCTTTCCCAACCCTGACTCACACTCAGGAAAGCAGCAGGGCCGCCACGATAGCCGGAGAGGATGGAGGCTTCACGCTTGCAGGGAAGCAGCGGAGAGCGGAGGCTAGAGCTGCCGGTAGCGGTGGGAAGGTCCCCGCAGAAGGACGGTTTTGCACTCCGGGTCTTCACAGGGGAAGGGTGCTGAGATGGCTTCCTGCAAAGTGGCAGGAGTGAGCTCAGCTGCGAGCACTCAGATATTTACACACAAACAGCACATTACTCAGCAACTCCCATTTGTCAGGCATAATGGCAGCGGCAGCAATAATAAATGACAGAGCTGAGAGACAGACTCCCCAGGCGCACACCCAGCCCCAGCCTGAGCAGGATGCATGCCTCCAGCTCGCAGGGAATTAACTGAGAGTGGCCAGGAGCCGGGGCTTGCACCCACAGAACTCCTCCTGCCAGCTTCAGGGAGTCAGTCACGTCTCCAAAAGCTAAGCCTTGGCTGCACAGTTATTTGAATGTGTGTGTGCATCACAGGCTTTGTGGCTCTGAGAGGTACCAGGGCTTTTCCCAAATCCAGAAGGTGCTGAGCACTTTTCAGGGGGAAGAGGATGCAGAGTCCTGGCAGAACGGGGCCCTCTTGGGGTAAATCAGACCAAAGATAATGTATGATCATTAGATAATGGCTTTGCTTGCTCTGACAAGAGGCTCTGATAAACTTATCTTGAGCTGCGGCAAGGAAGTCTGCCAGGCATGAGGCTCTTATTTCTAAAGCTCAGCCTGTATTGGGAAAGTCCTGCTGCAGTGAACCCCAGAGAGCTCTGGTCCCAGGACCTGGTCCCAGCATGCTGCCTGATCAGGAGAATCCCTTGCACATCTCCAGACATCACAGCAAAGCTCTAACTCCTCGTGGAGAGCTAAGGCAGGGAATGGGAGAGCAAGAACGACTGCTCCCACATATTTGCACATTTTGCAGGAAGCAGCCAATATCAGTGCCTCACTCCTGAACACACAGCCAGTGGGACCAGCAGCAGCATGTGCAGGTCCTGTCCCTCACACAAGTACACAACGTGGTGTGCTGAGAGTGGGCACAGTCAGTGAAATTCACTAAATCTGAGCAGACGTCAGCAAGTTCCCGAGCAAAAAACAATCCAAGGAAAGGACCTCCTCAACTATCCCACAAATTAAAACACAAAGAGATGGGAAAAATAAATTGGACAGCTTTGCAGGCAATCCTCTTTCTGTAACCTGCTCTCTGAACAGACCCTGCACGTGTGTCTGTAAGCATGGGGCGGGGAACATGAGTGAAGAAGTGCCGATCGTTATACCAAAAAAAGTTTAGTGGTGAAAGAAACAACTGCCAGAGAAGCCAGGGGAGCTGGAATATGCAGACCTGGTTCTGTCCCCAGTGAAGCCAGCACAAATTGGCTCGTGAGCTGACTGGAGTCACAACTCATTTTCAAGATTGCAGTGGGGGAAGTCACCAAGATGTGGAAATGTCAGGGAGTTTTGTGCAGCACAGGGATCGGTGTGTATTATGCAATTCTGGAAAGCAGCCCTTGTACTCACGCTCGGGATGAACTGCCTGCCTAGCCCACGGAGAGCATTTCCCCAGAAGCGCTATGCAGACAGTTTTCTTATAAAATCATACCTCAGAAAAAAAATTAAAAAAAAAAAAATAAAAAGAAAAAAAAATAAAAAGAAAAAAAAAGGAAAAAAAAAAGAAAATCTGCACTGCCACAGCAGAGAAGAAGGCAGGTTGCGCCTTTGGAGAGACGGAGAAGAAGCCTGCTCTCCCGCCCAGGAAATCCACGGGCTCTGGTTTACAAAGAGCCGCCCCGCAGTCCCAGCCGCTCCAGCCCCGTGCAGTGCCGCAGGGAGAACTCATCCCTCCCAGCGCTCACCCTGGTGCCGGCCGCGATGCCCTCCCGGCCGGGCAGGGCCGGGGTCCCACCGCCGCGCCCCGATGCGGACCCGCTGTCTCGGAGGGTGCGGGGACGCTCCGGCCCCCCATCTCTCCCCGCCGGGAACATGCAAGCGGCGGGCCAGCAAAGTAACTTGCCCAAATTGTTTCCTCGCGGGGGGTGGACGCGCGGCCCACGTCGGGGCGCGGACACGCGCGGGCGCTGGAAAGGTGCGCGGCTGCGGGGCGGGAGGGGACACAAGACCGGGGGCGAATGCGGGGAAAGAAAGCGTCCCCCCCGCCTTCCTTTCCGCCTCCCTCGGCGGCGGGCCCCGCGACTCGCCTCCCCTGACCCCCTGCCCGCACGCCGCCTCCCCCGTCCCGTGGGTAGGGGGACACCCCGTGCCGCCCTCCGGCCCCGGCCGCCCGGTACTCACGGCGCCTTCCTTGCCGCCGCTCCCGGCGCTACCCCATGCAACCACCGGCTGCTTCTGCACCGGCTCGGGGGCTATAAGCTCTTTTAAACTCCAGCACATAACCCATGTGACCGCAGAAGCCACTGGTAAGGAGCGCCGGGGAGCCAGCGATGAGCTCAGCCCGCACCCCCCGGCACGGCGCCGGGGACGCGCTCCCGGCCCCGCCGCGCCGCGCGCACCCGCCCGCACACACACAGGCACACACGGCACACGCACACGGGCTCACAAACACACAAACACACGCACGCACACCCACAGACACACACTGGTCCACGCCCCTGCGGACACGCCGCCGCCGCCTCCCTCCCCACGGATGCTGAGCCGGAGGGAGGCAGCGCACACACACACCGACCCCCGTGCGAATGCACACTCGTGGTGAGGACGGCACACACACACGCACACGCACACTCACACTCACACACACACACACACACACACACACACCACGAGCAGCAGTCCCTGCAAGTCCCCCCAGGGCCCCAGAGGAGCAGCCCCGAGTGGAAGCAGCAGGCTCGTGGTCACCCTCAGGCGTGCCCTGCGCGCACACTCACGGTCGTGCACAATGTACCCTCCACACGCACGGTCCCTTCCCTCCACCACGAGATGCAGACCCAAGAGAAGGTGCTGCCATGCCCGTGCACACCTCCGCTCGCATCCCTGCACACGCCCCACTCGTGAGTGCCCCGCTCCCTCACCCCAGCGCCCTCCCGGAGTGCCCAGCAGTGCCCGCAGGAAGATGTGCACGCTGTCGTGGAAGCGGCTCGCTCGCCCCTCTCACACGCGTTGCACAACCAGACACCCAGCGCAGGCGTGGGCTGTGCTCCCTCTCGCACAGCCACTACCGCCGCACCTGCACCCACCTTCCCCGCTGCAATAAAACCCGCTGGTGGGTGCTGAACAAGCCCACCCCATCCATCCCAACCTCAGGCTGTGGGGTCCCCTGCAAGCACGTGGGAACACCACGTTTTCCCACCACAGGAAAGGACACAGAGCTGTCACACGTGTGGGTGGCGTCTGCAGGGCAAAAAGGACAGATGTCCCCCAGTGCTGTGCTCAGTTATTCCTGATGAGGGGGAAGCCCCAGGGGTGGCCATACAGCTGGGCCAGGTTGCCCACTCCAGCCACGACACAACAGAATTGGGAGTGCCAGGCTGAAATGTGCCAAGCGGGAGCCGGGTGTGAGGCTTCGGTGTGCAAAAGGCTGGGACAGGCAGGCCTGGCCGGGCAGGTGCAGGCGTGTGCTGCTGGGGCACGCCAGCAACACGTGTGAGAAGGCAGAGCTGGCAGGCAGAGGGCTCCGCTGAGAGCTGAGTTATGGAAAATGACTCTTTCCAAGGAATTGCTAAAATTAAAGCAGCAGTGAGGCCAAGCAAGCAGGAGCCAATGGGGAGGGTGAGCAAGGACAGCCAAGCGGCCTCAGGGCAAGGAAGGGCAGGGTGGGCAGGAGGCCGAGGGGAAGGCACCCTTGCAGGGCATCCACCCCCGCCCCCAACTCCTGCCAACTGCCCAGGCAACTGCAAACACCTTTTGGATAAGATCTGGGGAAAGGCTGACTGGCACCCTGGTGACACTGGCTGGGGGATGCCATGGAGCAGGGGGTTTAGGGGAAATAGCCTTTCCCAGCCACATCCCCTGCTTGGCTGCCAGTGTACAGAAAAATACCTCTGTTTTCCCAGCCTGGAAAAGACAAATGCCCATGAAGAAACAGCCTGCTCCCTGCCAGGGGCTAGTTGCCAGTAAGGGGCAGGGAGCAGTGCCCACAGGGGATTTTGGAGAGCCCTGCAGAGCCCCGTAACTCATTATGCGCATCCTCTGCCCTTACCTCCAGCCTAGTGGCTGTGGCAGGGCTGGGGTGCTGCTCCCTGGACATCAGCATTCAGGTCGGCAGTAAGGGCTGTTCCAGCTTCCAGATATCTGAGTGTTCCCAGCTCAAATCCCCGTGACTCAGGAAACAACACATGCGAGAAAACTCTGCAGAGAGACTTGGGAGAAATACTCCCATTGGCAGGTTCCCACTTTCCCTGGCATACCAGGACTTCTCCTGGTCTGAAGAAAACAACAGTAGTAGCAAAACAACATAACTTTCTTCCTGATCTCCCTGTTAAAGAAAAACCCAAAAACCTAATCTTTGGGCAAGCCTACAAAAGTAATTCTCTTTTGTTTTAACTAGATAAATGTTGATCAAATCAAAGCTACCACCTCTCTTTGCAGTTGTGGAGACAATGTCACACAGGCAGAGGAAGGGGGCTGGGTGGGAGCCAGGTTTTGTCTAGTTTTTCACTGATGCTGCTAAAAGACATTATTTATTGGATGGAAATAATGATGTTTTGCTCAATGAAAACGCACAATAAATTATCTGTTTATTTTTATTAGTTTTATCCAAGAAGAATAACAAGCATGTTGGGACTTTGGGGGAATTTGTTATAGCAGATCCTAGAAAAAAAAAAAAAGAAAAAGAAAAAAACCCACAGGAGGGAAAACTGAAAGTCAAAAGGAGATTTCTCCAAGGCTTTTCAACAGGATGCAGCAGAGCTGGGAAGTGACCCTGCTGCCCAGAAAGTCAGGACTAGATTGAAGTAGTCACAAAATGGAAGAAAAGGAAAAGAAATTCAAACCCCTTCTTCTTCTTCTCCATCCCTCCCTGCTTTCAGCCAGGATCAGAGCTGAAAAAGAAGGAGTAAAAGCTGTGCAAGAAGCAGCAGCTCTCCAATGCCATTGGGATGTGTGTCAGAAGAGCAGGTGGTTTTGTGGGGACAGGAATGGAAAGACTGGAAGAGCACTAATGGGTCCAGGAAGAGAACTGAACCTGGGAAAATGACTCTCCAATAGCTTATGAGCCAGCATCGGTCCATCTCCCAGGGCTGCTTTCCCTATCCATTGCACCCCAGCTGGAGCCACTCAGAGAAAGCAAGGGGCTCATGACAAGCCTGTACACTGATGTCCAGCCAGGACACTGATCACCAGAAATGCCACTCTACTGCCTTACACACCAGCCCAGCCTCTGGCAGCAGTGGTACCCCTAGCAGGAGAGCAGACGCTGCACAGCTGCATGGCAAAAATACAGTGCAGCTGAGCCATGGTCAGATCCTGAACTGGCCAGCTTGAGGCTGGTCCTGGCCAGCAGTAAAGCAGCACACATCTCTTGGACACCTGAGGGCAAAGCTCAGGGGACAGCATTGGCCTGGTTTACCCCAAAGCTGCACCTCTAACAGGTGAGAGTCTGAGCCAGTGTCTTTCCAAACCATTTATTTGATACTCTGTGGAAAACATCTGACTAAATTACTCACAGATTATTGAAACATCGGGAGAGCTGATTAAATGATTACTGGTGAATCATTTGTTCAAAGCAAAATGCCCAAATTCCTATGCTGAACTACTGGCAGGCAACAGCAGATGAGTTTCAGTCCTCCGAAATCCCTGAGCTCACATCAGCCCCTGAGTCTGCACTCCTTGCTTGCGGCTTCTCCAAAATATCCGCCCCCTGCCCGACCCCTTGCCACTCGCAGGAGCAAGGTGAATAGAAGACGTGGGGAACCATTCCTTGAATTCCTGCTGGACTTCAGGCGAACAACAACACAGCAGGCTGAGCTAGGAGCCTTGTCTCTCGCCTTTGCACAAAAGAGATTCTCTGGAGGGGGAAAAACCCCACAACAATGGTGAGGAAACGTACAAGAAAACTGCAAAGAAAGCAGCTGACCTTGCATGCCGCAGGCCAGAAAAAAGTACAAATGTTCTTGCAAAGAAGCAGGAAAAGATGGAAGCTATGGAGCCGACGAGCTTTTTACCAGCCCAATTTAATCATCTTCTCAGCAAATGCTCCCCACGAGGAACAAGAGGGGAAAGCAAGATCATGAAAAGATTGCAGGCAAAGGAATTCTGCTGGTACTCCTGGACTGATTAAAATTCCTCAGGACTCATAGCAGGAGAGAATATTTTATGTAAAACTTCACCTTGTCTTTATTACATGTGCCAAACTTCTTCCTGTGTAGATAGTGGGAGGTGCATGCGAAGACAAAGATGGAGATAATAAGCACAGGACCTGGTGGTGGCTTTCCAGCCTATTACCCATTTGCCTGGGTATCCTGGTGATGGTGGTGAGCATCTGCATGCAGATCTGTGGGCAAGGAGAGGCCCTGGGGACCTCCAGAGCCTGGACAGAGTGTGATGCAGCCATGTGTGTGCACAAAGGTTTGTGCAGGAGAAAATCCTGTCCTGGGATGTAGCCCTGATCATGGGCATCAAGTGGCTCAGAGATGAGTGATTAGCATGATTTGGGATGCAGGGTGGTGCAGAGAGAACCAGGTCTTGCCAGCTAGCTGAAATAAGTGAGTGAAATTGCCATGTGGAACAAAGACATCAGGTTCAGTGCATGCTGTTACCAAACCCACTCCTGGAAAAGAGAGATTGGAATATGGAGAGACCCCTCACTGCTGCTGCTGCTGCTGCCTCTGCCGCTGCAGGGTAAGGTATCGATGACAAAGTATCGCCTGACACCTGTTATAAATAACGTCTGTCCCATCACCCACTCACCACATGACCCACGGCTGCCAGCTCCTCCTCACTCGGAAGGGGCTCAGTGTGGAATGAAAGCCACATTTAAAATACATTTTTGCATATGTCTTTCTGAGCGAGGAACAAGAGGATAGGGGTCTGGAAAAGGTTTCCTCCGGCACTTTGTTTCCTGTGGTGCCAGAAGAACAGCCCTATGAAATCTCAGGCAAGAACTGAGACCTTAAAGCGATCGTGTTTTGTACCACTTTGCACTGAATTACAGGATTAGTGTTGCAATGCTCCTGGAATGGGGAAATCGGCACCATAATCCTGTGTGTTTGCCAGGTCGGGTGTTTTTTCCCCATGGATCAGGACATCTTACAGGGGCTCACCACTGCCGGGGTCGGGGGCCATGGAGGCGTCCAGAGGGAATGTGGATAGCAGGAGGCACACCTAGGTTAGTGCTGCTCCCTGGAGCCTCCTGCCTCCAGCCCCTTCTGCAGCAGAACTGCTCCCGAACTGCCCCAGGGTCTGCATGGCAGGAGTGCTCCTGCTGCCCTGGAGAAAGCAGAGATGTCCCGGTGGTTGTGGCTTTTGCCTGAATTGAGAGTCTCCCCACCACAAAACCCCACTCTTCACCAGCCACGTGCGAGCCCTTCCCATGCCGTGGCCGATGCCAGCAGGGCTGGTTCATCCCCAGGATCCGCCTGTGGATTAACACCTCGAGGCAAGCCAGCATCTGCTGCAGTGTGGCTCCTTGCTCTGGTTGCGGGACTGGCTTCTATCACAAATCATCTTCTTCACATAAGAAAGCAGAAGCCAGGGATTAGAGTGGTTTGAAGTTTTTAGCATGAAAAGGTTGGGTTTGGAAGAAAAAAGTGAAAGAGCTGCTTTTTGAATGTCTTTTGGTGAGGAATTTGAAAACCCCTGCCCCCATGACTTTCTAAAGGGCTGGGGGTTTTTGGTGGGGCTTTTTCTTGATTGGCTGCTCTTTTTTGTTGTTTTTTTTGGTGTTTTTTGATGGAGGAAGATTTATTTTGTTTCACTTTCTCTCTTCATTGCCTTTAGCTGAAAAGTACTATTTCCCCAGAAACCCACATTTGGGATAAATACAATATTGCAGTTAAAAAAATTCTGGGAACTGTCAGGAGAAATCAAAGGTGACTCAGTTTCAAACCCTGCAAGTCAGAAACACCTGGGAAACATCAGTGTCGGGTGTGGGGAGCAGGGGACGAAGAGAAGAGAGAGTTCCCATCTCTAACAGCTCTAACAGATCCCATGAGCTGCTTTCAGATAAGAAAGCTACAGTGGGAAATCACCCTCCCAAATATAATGCCCGTGAAGAGATGCCACCACCACCACCACCACCACCACCACCACCACCATTCCTGTGCCCCCCACTTTTCGGCTCTCAGTGAGTACGAACCTTTCAAAGATGCATTTTTTTATAATGATTTGCTGATTTCTCCTCCTTAACCTTGAGGATAAATTCCTCTAAATCCATAAGCTCAATCAAGCAAGTGGAACCCTCTTGGGCTAAGCCCCATCCTCACCCCACAGCTCCTTGGTGCCTCTCTGTGGGGTAGATCTATTCCATGAGGTGGTTGGCTTCTGTGGCCACTGACAATTGCCAGAATGGACACTGCTGTGCACCATACAGTCCTTTTATAAAACTGGAGAAAAACACCCTCCTCTTTCTTCTCCTGCACCCTCTGCCATCTTCCTCTTTCTCTCTTCTCCATTAGCTGCATTCCAGCCATCCCTTCCTTCACCTTCACCACTGCCAAGCCCAAAAGGGAACAAACTTTGGCTTTTCTCTCACACACCTGGCACAAGCCTGTTACCCCATGTTGAAATGTTCCACTTGTGACCCTTCAACACCGATCTGCTTTTGTATTTATTTGGCTCCTACTTAAAACTGAGCAAACCATTTCTCTGTAAAAATGCCAGAATAGGGCATTAAGTCAAAATGCATAATTGCTTTCTATCATCTCCTCAGAGCAAGTAGGGCACCTACATGTTCCTGTTCTCAAGACTTCAGATTTGAGAATTTCCAAGTAAAAAATATCTCCCCTCACCCCATCCACCCCTTCCTCTGCAACACCCACACATAAAAAGGGACAAACAAAACCAACTAAATAAACAGAAAAGGGGAAAAAAAAAAAAAAAAAAGAAAAGTACCCAACCATCAGTAAAAAAAAATAAAAAAATTAAAAAATGCCTCAGACTGCATCAGCTTGGAAACTTTTATCTGAGCCCAAACACATGTTTTCACAAGAGAATTGATGGGTGTCTTCTCACTGAGTTTTTGCATTATATCCCGTTTTGGGAACACCTTGCTCTCTGCAACAATGCACCACTGCGGAGCACAAACACCCACCCTGCTAGCATCCAACAACTATTTGCCAAGAAGACCTAACAGTCCAAATATTCTCCCTGAAACACAAAACTATCCTGACCAAAACTGCTCAGCTGTGACTTCCTGAAAGGTGTTGAAAAATCTGGCAGGGTGAGGAAAAGCCCATGAAATTTCCTTAGGAAATTGGGCCAGCATTGCAAAAGGCTGCCGAAATTTCTCAGTCTCGTCCAGGTGGAGATTCAAGCTCTCAGGAGAAACAAGAAAATCTGCATCTCCCTTGATACCGTGATGTGAAACAGCGAGTTAGCAAAACTTCAGGTGCTGTAAATTTTGATTTCCTGACAGCCACTTTAGCAAAGCTTCCCACCTAGAGACGAGAAAATTAATTATGCTTGCACAGCTTCTTTGTTTGAACTGAAAAAAAGCTCCCAGGGAAGTTTTGGGTGATTATGGATCCAGAGGAGGCTGCAGTTGAAATATTCATGCTCTGGAGGCTTCCAGGCAGAGCCTGAGACGGCAAACCCCACGTTTGGAAAGGGGTGGCTCCATCGCTTAAGGACAGGGCGCAGACTTTTTCTGCCTCCATCCCTCTTTGCCCGGATGCTGACAGGGATGTGCCAGCTGCTCCCAGCCATCCCTCACGCACCCACCGCCTCCCTCCTTAGCAGCGAGTTTTGCGCGGTGTGAAAGAAATGCTGCCAAGCGGCGAGGATGCAGCGATCACAGGGGACAAGAGGAAATTTTTTTTTCACGCGGGGTCTCGGGGGAAGGATGGGAAAGACAAATAGAAGGGCTGCCTTGGCTTGGGCGGCTGCTGGCAGCGGCGGAGCGCGTCGGGATGGTTCTCCGTGCCTGCAGTGCCATCTCCCGGCAGGGCCCGCTCGGGGAGCGCGCAGGATGCTCGGCGATCTCCGGGCGCCCGCCGGGGCTCTCCAGGGTGGGCACATCTTTCGGCAGGGCAGCGCTCCGCCTGGGATGCTTCCCCCAGCCTGCCGGGGGCTGAGCTTGCAGGGGAAAGAGGTAACACGGTGGTGTCACGTTTTGCCCTGCTTTAATGGAAGAGATATCTCGTGTGCGGGGTGTCTGAATGAGAGAGGTGGTCTCTGACAAATAGGATGACAGGGACCCTTGCTAAACCATCAGGTACGGACAGGAGGGGAAAGGTGGTGCCGGGCATTACAGCATGGTATAAATGAAAACATCCCTGAGAAGCTCTCAGAGTGTCCGTGTGCTCTCTCTCTACATCCTTTGGCTTTTGCCTGTTCCTACAGCAGTTTGGGAAAGCAAGGGCTCATCCTCCCGTGTCTTCAGATTATCGAGCAGTGGGTCCTGGGCTCCTCAGGCAAAGGAGCAGTGGTATGAAGGAGAAGAAGTTGACATGAACCAGTTTCCTCCCCTTCGAGAGGCTCTTGCTCTGTGAGATGTTTTGAGTTGCAGTTTTGCTTCTGTGAGGGTGTACTCGGGTTTAGGAGCATGGGACTCACATCTGAGGTGTGCACAGGCTAGTGAAACAGGGATATATTCAGGGCAGGACAGAAGAGGGGGGTAGCAGACATCCCAACCAGCTGGTGAGGTGAATGCTCCCCCAGGCATGTGCAGCCCATCAGACAAGGCCTGCAGAGGCCAGAGACAGATCAGTGATCAGAGCAACCAACTTATCCCACAGGGCTGGGACAGCCCAGATCTCAGTGTGCTGGATCCCAGCTTGTTCCCATCAGTGGTCCCTCTCCAGTCTGGCTGTGCCCAGGTCAGCAGTGCCCCATATTTGCCTCTTATGGGCTGGATTTTTCCCACAGGCTCCTCTGAGCTAGCCAGGGAGCAAACCCCGGTTTGGGACTTCACCCTTTTCTGCCTCTCTGCACCCTCCAAGCTAATGGATTGTCAGGGCCAGAGGAAAATGTCCCCCTCCAGCAGCCATTTCAAGCCCATGCTAGGAAAGTGCTGTAATGCTGGTCCGTGGCGTGTAACAGCTCCTACCACATCACTCAGTGCTGTAACCAGTGATAAATAACTGCAGTGACCCTGCTGTAGATCACAACTGTACTTAGAGACCTCTCGGTGGAGGTCAGGGTTCTGGATGAGGCGTGCTGGGTACTAATGGCTGTCCCCACTGTGCTAATTGAAGTGGGGATGGAAACAAAAGCACACCATCTCTTATTTTCAGACAATGGGCTCAGAGGAAAGAGGTGACAACATTTTGTCAAGCAGTGCAGATGCTTTTAGATTCCTTCCCCTTCTCTCCTGGCTTAGTGTTTTGGCTTTTCCTCCCGGTATATCCCTCATGCTCTGCAAACCCTGTGCCCAGAAATGGGCACAGAAGCAGGTCCTCACTATCTCTGGGGTAGGCATGAGACATCCTTTTATTCAAATAATTGATAAATCACCTTAATCTGCACTTATGGACTATTGCAGATTGCGAGAGGCTCGCCATTCTCTTGATCTCTCTGTCAATGCAGACTGTTTTTCTAAAAGAGGTACAAAAGTCCTGTGCTTGATGCAGGAGTGCCCAGGCCGGCAGGAGGGATCAGGTTCATACCAAGGAAGAAGACAGACCAGATGATCAAAATGGTCCTCACTGTCTTTGAAGTATATGAATGCAGTTTAAAGTCTTGGGAGCTCTACTTCAGTCAGTTGGTTTAAGAAAAAAAAACAAAACAAAACAAAAAAAACCAAACAAAAATAACAAACCCAATGAAACCTTTTGAATTTTGATTGCTTTCTTATTCAGCTAAATTCCAATTCAATTTCTTCTGGACAAGTTTATAATCTTGCTTCTGCCAGCCAGGCGCTTTAATCTCTACCATTGTCTTCTGTTGCCAGGAGCAGGCAGGAGTTGTGGGGTGAGGGGCTGTTTGGCACCATGCTCACAGCCATGGTCAATACCTTGTATCTCAAGCATCCTTAAAACTAAAAGCAAGGAAGGAACTGCCAGGGAGAGATTAGTGTTGGCTGCTGACAAAGAATCAGCCAGGCAAGAAAAAGAACTGGGAAAAGGAGCAAGATGAGATGTGAATGTACTCAGCTGCAGGGGAACAATATTTCTTGTACCAGCAATGAATATAGTAACAGGGAAAGACTTGTAAGCATCTTGATTTTTTAAAGTATGCTCCTGCTGCCACTGTAACTGTATGTACTCACAGATAAAGGGTGTTTAGGAGGAGTGTGAGAAGCAGGAGCACAGCTCCCCAAGTAATTTTGTTTCTTCCATAGAGAACTGCAGCAATGGGCACAAGCTACACCATGATCTTGCTAGGGATGTGGCATGCACCAAAACCTTGTCCTTCATTTAGGGAGCATTGTGAATGAATGAATGAATGAATGAATGAATGAATGAATGAATGAATGAATGAATGAATGACCTGTAATGGTTTCCTCATGGGCCAGAGTTTTCTCCTCTTGCAAAGGCTGCTGAGGGCACCTGCCAGCCTTGGGCTTGCAGAGCAGAGGTGAGACAGAGAATGTGGGTAGAAACAAGACAGCAAAATTATCAGATGGGATCTGGAGGCAGCTACACCTGTGTCGAGCTGTTAGAAATTAGAGTTAATTAGAGGAGAAGGAGTTGGCATTTTCAGGAAAACTTTAGTACCTCTAGTCTTGGACACGTTGACACTCTCTGGAGTGGTCCTGGGGGACCTTTCAGCAGCACGGGTCTTGTGTTCTGTACCTTGTCTCTGTCGTAGATACTCAGGGCTACTCTGTATCTATACCTGAGGGAGGTCCTGATTTGACAGTGACCCCCACAAGCCCTTCTGCAGCATTACCAAGATGCCTTGGATGCAGGACAGGGACCACATTTCCCATGACATGGATGAGGCAGTTCTCCATGCCAGGCAGAGCGCAGGTCAGTCAGGCAGAGGATGTGGGAAGTGAAACATTAAATCCCTACTTCTTGTTTATCCACCACCCAGACAACATGGGTGGGGAGAGCACAGATGCCACAAGCATTAAAGGTTTCTCTGCTGGGAAAGCCTTTCTCTGCTTGAGCTCCTCTCAGCAAGAAGCAACTCTCGATAAAACTCTTTCAGCAGCGTTGATGGCAGACTGAAGTGAAGCAGCAAACACAACCTCAGCAGGAGACCGTTTAGGTTATTATTTTAATTAATTGCACATGTAGTTAAACTGAAAGAAAAATAGAGACGTGACACCCAATTATTCAAATCAGTTTCTGCCAGTCACACACCGCTGCTGCTACCAAGTCCCAGCACAAAGCTCTGCCCTCTGCTATCTCCAGAAATGCCAGATATTTGCATCTCAAGGTTGGTAAGCTATTGTCATGCAAGTTTTCTTGCTGTGCAAAAGGGATGAGGAATTGTAAATCTACCAGCGTGTTCAAACAGAGAATTGCATTTCCTAGAGCCGGTGAATCATTCCCTCCTGTGGCAGTTTCCCCCTAAAATGTCTCGTTCTTCACCAGGCATCACAGACTGCTCCAGAGAGGCTTCCCAGTTATCAAGGAAGATGCTGGAAGATGCACCTCCATGGACAGGAGAAGGACCCAGTGAGAAAAACAGGCATTGGGCTCCTGGAGGGAAACACCCTCAAAAGCAATGCCAATCTCCAAGGAGGTGCTTACACAGTTCCAATCACTTGGAACAATTTCAGGAAGTTAAAGCAGAGGGCTTCAGGATGGGAAGACTTTCCGTTCTCCTCTGTAGTGACCGAAAGTATGAAAATGAGACTGTCAGGCTTATCAGGACTAGGGCTTTTAAATATGATTTCCCCTCAGGAACAAGCATTGCTGGTACTTACAGCTGCCAGTTCCTGTTCTCCCACCATGAGGGCAGACATGCCTGTTTCTGTCTCCAAAGCCAGGCACAAATCCCTCTTCAGCCCCAAGAAGAGGCTGTGTTCCCCAATGGGCTTTCAGCATGCAGGAATAGGGTGGTATTCTGGTTTCCTGACACACACTTTCCCAAAAGCAAAGGCTCAGTGAGAGCCCTCATGATGTCTCTGCTGGAAAAATATCAGATATTTCAGTAGAAAGGAAAACTCGCATCTCTTGTCTCCTCTGACACATCTGTGAAGCCCAGACAGGCTATCCATGAGGGCGCTCATCCCAGCCCAGCTCAGCTCTGCAGCTTCTCGGGGCCCCCTGTGACAGCTGATACCCAGTGGGGATGAGAGCTGCACCAGCAGAACCAGGCAGGCCCAGTCCCCAGGGTACCTGTTGCCTCAGCAGGGAAGGTGAGTGGATAATTTACCTGATTTTATTCTCTTTTTAAGGATCAAACCGGGGCAGTGTGGTGATCCGCCTGTGCTCCTGCACCATTGGTTCAGTGGGACAGAGGCCAGGCTCTCCCCTGTATTCAAGTATCAGCTACTTCTTCACTTTCGCAGTCTAGCTGATTAACAAGTCCAATTAAACTTCGAGCCATGCTTCCCCATTTGCATTTCCCTTTGAAGTCTGCTCTTTCTGTCTGAGACCTGGAAAAGGTTTGATGTGTCCCAAAAAAACCTGGGTTTTTTTTCCAATGATGTCAGTTAGTTTGATAGAAAATGTTAATTTTCCCTAGAATTCTAGTCCTGCCTAGATGTCTGAATTGTCACACCACCCTGTCCCTAAGTGTGCAGATAATTTTCTTGTTGGCTTGATTTGAAAGCTATCCCTGCCCATGGTAGGGTGGTTTGAACTAGATGATCTTAAAGGTCCTTTCCATCCCAAACCACTCTGATTCTATCCACAGTTATTTCCTCTGCCTCCAGCTGCTGTCTCACCCCATGGTTTCACTGTAAGCCCTTCAGAGCAGATGCTCTCCCTGGCCTGTGCTGTGCAGAGACAGGAGAACAATTTTAACTATTCCTGCTTTAGAAGCAGATGGGCATCATCCATGACGATAAACATCATCCACATCCTCCGGCAAGTCCAGCTGCAGCAGTGCAGACTAGGGATCTCCTGCAGCCTTTCAGGACAGCTTCCAGGTCTGTCCTGGCACACTGGGAGACAGAGATCCTGTGGGCTGAGCAGCCTTCTGCCCAGCACAGTTTGCCCCAGCAAGAGAAGGAGGCTGTTGCAGGGCAGGGGCTGCAGGGCTGGGGGTGATGCCTGATCCAGGGGGGCCCTTGCCAGCTGCTGAACAGGTAACACATCATCAAAGCATCACTTCACAGCAAGCAGCTTCTAGGAGAGGCTTTGATCACAGATAGTTTGTTCTCAGGCCCCACACTCCTCCTTTAGTGTTACAGAGACATTTTTAAAGATTTGCAAGGTTTTGTTTTTCCAATCAGTGCTATCCTGGAGTGGTTCTGGCACCTCTCCTTCTCACAGAGTTGGGGCTCACGTCCTGCCCCACCCCAGTCCAGCTTTGTTGGGATATTTTCCCCTGTGCTGGATTTAATCTGCCAATCTGGTGACTTATTCAGGGAGAAAAACAGGCTAAGGCTGTTTTCTCCTGCAGCCCTCACTGGAGTGATTATCATTAAAAAATATACCTCCCCAAACCATCCCATAACTACAGACACAGGTAACTCTGCTTTCCTCAGCGCCTTATTGAATTAAAAAGAGACATTCGAAGCTCTTGTAGTCCTCATACACTGTCTGGGTCACCAGTGGGGTGTTGAGCAGGAGGGAAAGTATTTTGGAAGCTGAAGGGCTTCTTGCTGCACTGAGACAACTCCTGAAGTGTGCAGCTGCCCCACAGCAGCCCAGCTCTGACTCCATGCTGCAGCCTGTACAACAAGGATGTTCCCCAAGGAATCATGACCCCCAGACTCACCAAGCTGTAGGGACAAGCACAGTGCCAGCCTGAGATGCTCAGGTTTGTGTGCCTCCTGAGCCTGAGGCAGGTCTGCAGCAGTACGTATGCTGTGTGAATCCAAAGTCAGTCGTGTCCTCAAAAGATGCTTTTTTTCCTTCCTAAAGTGCTGGGAGTAGTGCTCAGGTCTATGTGCTTTAGGAGTCACTCCATATCTGCTTTCTTTTTAGCTTGTGATTTTTTCAGGGCAAAACAGCCCTTCCCTGTCTCCTGTTGAGGTTTCACCAGGGATATTTCCAGACCCCTGGACATCACTCTGGGGCAGCCCATTGCTCAGGTAAGGCTGGGCAGTGACTTCCAGCTGAGGCTTACCTGCCTTCCTCACCTTCCTCAGCATCCAGAATGCACTTTAGTACATGCACTGAAACAGCATTTCTGCTTGTGAGGGCTTGGAAAAGTCTGATTTCATAAATGCTCAAATGAACAACAGCACAAAAAGAAAAGAAAAAAAATAACCAACAAACAAATCAGCAAGCAAAACTCAGTTTTAATTGCAGACTTGTTACAGGGAAAAAGATTAAAGAGGAGCTCTTCTAGGTCTAGACAATTTTCTCCTGCCTTTTCCAGAAAGTCAGTGACTGGTATAAAGGAGCCCAGCAAAAACTGGTAAAATTCCAGCCCTTGCCACAAGGAAGGGCTTCCAAAATCTGAGCAGAGAGCAGTGGAAGCAGCCCATTCTTCACAAAGGAGATGGTCCTGATGGAAAGATGGCCCCGAGGAAGGGCAGGCTTGTCTTGGGACGATGCCTGCGGACAGCTCAGATTTGTTTGCAACAGGCAAATTTTCCAAAACAAAAGAAGAAGCTGTTTCAATAAAATCCAAAACTTTTGCCAGAAAGGTATCATTTTGGTAACATATTTAGGGGAAACCATTCAACTTAAGGATTTAGATTGATGCCTTATATTCCATTGCAATTTGCTCACAGTATGTTATGTAATATATATCACACACCGAATTTGCATGGTGAATTGTAATAGAACAAAAATGCTGAGAAAGTGTCGCTTCAATTTTCCAGAACAGCCCTGAGGAATGTTTGCTTGACCAGAAATTTACATTTTTCATTCCTGTTTGGAACAACAACAACAAAGAGGTTGATATTTCCCATGAAACAGGACTCTGCGGCTCCGACCTGCTCTCCTAGACAGTCTGGGGAGAGCAATTTTAAACGCAGGGCAGGCAAAATACTTTCGATGCTTTCTGTTCTCTGTCCTGTCCTGCACCGTAAGAACCAAGGTCTTCAAACGAAACAGCTCCTCGAAGTTGCAGGAAGAGCAAAATCCCTGAACCAGACCCGCCGTGCCCCTAAACCATTCCTCTTCAGAGAGCACTCCCTCTGGGCAAATGAACTTCAAATAATTCCTCCCTCTCTCCTCCTCCAAAGAAGCCCTAATGACACCTTGTCCGTGAACTTAATGTGTTTTAAACTATCTCCATGCCTGGCCACATACTTGGAATGTCCCCTAAGGACTGCTAAAAAGTCACAAGCAGGAAAAAAAAAAAAAAAAATTAAAAAAATAAAGCTTCAGTCTGGGTCCCTGGGCTCCCACCCCCGTGGAGGGGAGGGTTTGCCTCTGCTCAGCTTTACCTTTTGCACACCCACACGAAGCCCCTGGTAGATGGAGCTGGGCATGAAAGCAGCTCCGAGACATCAGGCTGTGTTTGAACTTTTCACCATTTTTCTCCCTTCCCCCCCTCCCCTCCACCACCATCTTGAGGGGGGAATATTTTTTCCTTTTGGTTTCAAAAAGCCCTTCAGGAAATGATTTAGGAGCAGAGAGCATGGTCAGCTAATGGGCTGCAGCTGAGGCAGTGTGGGGTTATGCTCCTGTTCCGTCCCTGCGCCGGCTCTGCGTGCTCGGTGATTCTGCACACGAGTGTGCCCTGCACGCCTGGCACATCCCAGACCCTTGGGCAGGCAGGCCTGGAAACCCTTCAGAAAATAATAAAAAACCCCAAACCCTGCACAGCAGCTGCCCTCCACGTGAGGGCAACAAACAAACAAACAGGGACTAAACAACTTGTGCCCTTTCCCTGGCAGCACTTGCCATGTGTCACTGTGCCTTTCCCAGTGAGCTCCCAGGTGCCCCAGCAATAACAAACCCTTGCTTACTGCCCAAAACCCTCAATGCTTCCTGCAGCCCCAAGCCCACAGGCAGAGCTGTGGGTTGATAATGGACATTTTGGGGCTGGCAGTGTTTACCACTTCCCCTCCGTGGCTTGTCCTCCCCCAGAAAAGCAAGCCAGGCTTCAAACACGAGCAGCACGACAGCAGCCTCTGCCAAGTGCCATCTGTCTGGGAAGTGCAAAGGCTCTCAGAGTCACAGATTGCCCCTGAGCTTCTCCCTGCCCCTCCACAACTCGTGCCTGGAATTATTATACTAATTTTCCCACTGATTTTAGAGAGGCAAACTCCATTTCTCTCTTTTGTCTTTTGTGGGGGATAATCATTGGGATACCCCCTCCCAGGACAGCACTTTTCTCTTCCAGACTTACGTCTTGTCCCCCCTAGCTGTTAGTTGCCAAGATGACTGTGGCACAGGTGGTGGGCAGGATGCAGGGCAGGGAAGTGTTGTTCCTGAGAGGACAAGAGGATAGGAGATACCAGAATGGTCCCTGTGCTCTCCACTGTGCTCAGTAGATGATGGTGTCTGCTCCCAGGAAGAGAACATCCCCCCAGGTTTCCAAAACGCCACTCAGATGACAGTGCACATACAGACCACTAAATGCATAGGAAAACCAGTTGTACCTCCTCACAGGTTACTCCTAGAAATTACTTGGTTTGAGCCTACCTAGTAAAGAAAGGAAGCCAGTGCTGTGTCTGCATTGAACTGCATTTATTCATCTGGCCATTGAATAAATCCTGGCACTTCCCACTTGGATCTCCCTGTGTTTAAGTTTGTCTTGGGTGGAGAGGATGGGTGACTACCATTAATCTTGGCAGCAGCTAAGAAATGATGAGCCTGCTCTCAAACGCTTGTGTCACCAGCATGGGCAAAACTGGAAGTGGGTGATCCATGGGGTAAAGGACAGCTTGGATAATGCAGAGAGCTTGGCCAGCATCCTGCAGCACTCAGCACTGTTACAGAGGATCCTAAACCTCCCTGTTGGTCCTGTCCTCTTGGGCTTTCCATGTTTACTGCAGACACAGCCCGCCAGACAAGGATTTCAGCTTCATTCACAATCTTTAAAGTTTACAATTAATAACTGCAAAATTCTCAGGATTAAGGCAGGCAACCACACAAGCCCTTGGGTAATTTTGCCACCATTTAAAAAAAAAAAACAAAACAAAAAACCACAAACCAAAACCCAAACCTTAAAATCAAGAAAATATTCATGAGAAAAACTGCAAACAATTCCATTGGCCTTTAAAAAAGCCTTGCCGTTTCCCAACTAGCTCATCCCAGATGCTGCAGGAATCAAACTGATCCACAGGAACAGCTCTGGGGCTGTCTCTGGACAGGTGTCTCTGGAGGCCACCCTCCACCCCTGAAGTGTGAGGCTTCTACCAGCAGGCAGCAAGGGCTATAGTGCAGAGGAGAGGAGGGCAAGGGCATGTCCATATGTGGGGGAGATGAATGATGCTTAGGCAAATGTTTGGCTTTGCTTTCCTGTTTTCCAGAGCTCTGGAGGTTGTACACAATACCTCTAAGACAGGGGTGCTGCTGGGTGGTGGCTGAGGACCAGGGATGTCCATGGGGTGGGGAGGTGGAGGGACAGAGCAGAGGGGAGCACCATGGGGCTGGGCTGGGCTCTGATCACCCAGGTAGGGCACACACCACCTGCATGCCTGCCCCTTCCTTGGTGCCAGCTGCTTTCTTCTCTGCCTTCCCCCCTCCTTTTTCACCAGGGTTAACTAACAGTGTTTCCCACTGGCTTGCCATGGGCAACTTATTATTTATTCTTCCAATATGCCAGCAGGGAAAGACTTCTTAAAATTTCCCAGTTTTCTTACACTGGTCTGGTCTCCACCCAGCCCTGTCCTAATTAACAAAACATTGCTTTTAACGTGTGTGACACCATAAGTAGTTTGAGGGGCAGAGGCAGCACTGGAGTCAGACTTTATTCCTGCTCAGTTTTCTCCTTTTTGTAGAAAGAAGCCAGGTCTTGATGTGGAGGGGTAGAACTGCCACCCCTATCCTTCTGCACACCCGCTCCCTCCCCATGCTCTGCTCCTTGGCAGGAACTCACAGAACTTCTCCAGACTGCACAGGCAGTAATGGGGAAAAAAAAAAAAAAAGTTGTGCTGGTTTTATTTTTATTTTTTTTATATAATTTTAAAATTGTGCTTTTAATTTTTTTTTCAAACTAAAAATACTCTCTTGTTTTAAAGTTTCCAAGCACGATGCCCTGAAGAAGCAAGAATGACAGATGCTGCCGAGTACAGATGTTTTGCTTTCCTTTTTTTAATTTTAATTAGTAATATTTTCCACACCGAAACTCACAGATGGCTATTCGTGTCGCTGCAACTGGATCAGGACAGGACCAGAATGACCTGCTGGGGACACGGCCTAACCACCCTGCAGCACGGTGATTATATTTAGGCAGAACTTTTTCTCTGCCTTATTAACCTATTACTTGCCATTGCCTCTCTGGGCACAGCTGGGCTGCCCTCAGCCTCATCCCCGAGGCATCCTGTTTCTTTTCACCACAGGTTTTTGGGACAGACATCTCCCCCAGCACTTCAGCAATCAAATGCCTGAGCTCACCCCACCATATGGATCTTCCCACAGCCCTACCTCCACCCTCCCGTGCATTTCCATCCTATCAGGGGTGTTTTCAGGATTTTAAAAAAATTTTAAACCAGTCCATTTGCCTTCAGGTGTCTCATGTGAAGTTGTGCTTCCCTAAGACAGCATTTCAAAGCATAGCAAGAGCGCAGAGATGGGTTCTGGGTAACAGGGGCTGAGATATTACCACAAGGGTGGCTGGGGACAGCACTGGGGAGGGGAAATTACCCCCTCTTCCTTCCCTGGGCTCCTATGTCTGTCTTGCAGAGCAGTGGTGATTTCTCAGCATGTCTCCTGCTCCCTTGTGGGACTTCTTGCTCCAAGGAGCCCTGATGGAGAGCCTACATCCTACGGGGAGCATCACAATCCCCATGTCACTGCCCACTGGCACAGCCACACACGTGTGCTGACCCTGCAGAGCACTCACTGCTTCCCAGGGAGGGAAAAACCACAGGAGCAGCCCCAGCTGATTTTCAGCTCTCTCCTGCTGGGAAGGTTCGTGCAGGCAGCCTGGAGCAGCGATGGGTGAAACACAGCTGTGGGGAATGCAGGCATGGCAGGAAGAGAGGCTCTGCAGCATGTACTCATGTATATTATACAGCAGGTGTTTGTCAGGAGCCATTCACGCTGCTCCGCCAGCCTGTGGAAGAAAGACTGTGTTAAAAGGCTTCCTTAGGTTTTCCCGTGCTCTGAGCTCAGCTACGCTGCTGCACAGTAAAAAGTTGTGGAGGGGCAGATGTCTGTGTGTGAAATGTCAGCTTGGTGAACTGTGGTGATGGAAATTACAACGCAAGAGGCAGGAATTATTAGGGAGGCACGTGTTCTGGTGTGGAACAGAGCTGCTACACTTTTGATTGGGGCACAGGGTGTGGCTCTGTTCCTTATCTTGCATCCAGGTGAAGCTGGAAAAGGTCCAGAGGATCCAGGTAGGGAGCAGTTACCCAGGCTGGGGCTCTTCTGCAGCAGAAAGGGTGACTGGAGGGATGGAGCAGCATGGGATGGATTACCTGGGGATGAAAATTTACCTTGGCAGAGCACCCTATCTGCACTGCTTGTGGAGCCATAGGCAGGTCTCTGCCATGGAACAAACCCAAATTCCCCAGCACAGGTCATCTCTGTTCTGACAGCTCCCATGCGTCTGGGAACTCATCTTCTCCCACATCTCTGATGGAGATGTCAAGGACCACCGGCAACCGAGCTCAACTCAGAATGCAGCATCAGAGAGGGAATGGTCAGAAGCAGGGAAGGGCGCACATGAGGCTGGGAATAGAAACAAAGAGAAGGTTTTGCTCATGGGGATGCTGAATAGCACAGTCTGAAAGAGCCCAGGGCTTCTGCAGCTCAGGAACAATATATGCCTAATGAATACTAACAATTCAGTCCTAATTGCAAAGTTCTGAATCTTCCTCTCTGTGGTGTGACATGCATTACAAGGCATCAAAGCAGAGGACAGAAGACAACCCAGTTTCTTGGTTCTGGGCAGGCATGTTATCCCCTAGTCCTCTGCTGGAGCCACTTGATGATTAACAAGGCTCATCCATCTTCTAAAGAGGCTGGTGAGAAGTCAAAGCAAGCACAGCCATCAGCCACGGCCTCACAAGAGCAAAAGGGCTGGGCCTGTATCAGCCACCTGGGGAGTCTTGAGCTGCGGGGGCTGGGTTACAGAACAAAAAAAAAAGGGGCAAGAGGAAAGCCATGCTCAAAAAAACCTCAGCAGGCAGCCAGACGGGGAAGGACTGGGTTTAACTCCTGTGGCATTTACAGGAGCATCCAGCTCTCCAGTGTAAATACCCTGAGATAACTCCAGGGATATCTCAGGGAGAGACAACTTGCAGGAGAGCTGGCCAGGTGGCTGTAATGGGGTGAACCTATACTAGCAGCAGCCCTGCCTAATGTCAGTAAATGGAGCAGAAATCCTCTGCCTTCCCCAGGCCACGGAGTTTCGTGTAATAGACCCCAAGTGCTCCAAAGCCCAGCCAGGTTTATGTTGCGGGGATATGGCTGTCTGCCTTTTACTGTGTTTTGCTGTGCTATCCTATTATACTGCACAATAAAACACCAGTTTCCTCCACTCATTAGCCATTTGCTTGTGCTTGAAGTGCACTGAGCTTTCTCACGTGCTTGTGAGGGGAGGTGTAATCTGCTCCTCGGGAGTCCCTCACCTCCCTGCAGACCCACTGCCTGCACCAGAAGTGTGGCCACAGCCTCTGTGTGTGCGTGTGTGTGTGCCCAGCTGAGTGTACGGCCACAGCAGCATCACATAAACACTGCTCTGGAAGCTGCATTCCTCAGGTCAAGCTGGCAAAAGTTGGGGTAAAAGAAATCTGTGGTTATCTAGGTTAACTTTAATTTGTCCCCTTTGTGCACCAATGTCCTAGATTAAATGAGATAGGGGGACCTATGCAAAATGGTAAGTTTGGGTGTCAGTACAGACAGCACAGACGGGAAGAGGCAGAAATAAGGTACTCCAACAACAGCAAAAATGGTTCTTTTTTACTTTACTGCCTTACACACAGCTTTTCCACTATAGATTTTGGGGTTTACTTGGTTGATTTTTGCTTTCAGCACTTTTATGATGCCTCTTAAATACAAATTAGGTTATATTATAGATGCTGCAGTCCAGCAGCTTATGATGCCCCTTGGGTATTGTGAGGTATACAGAGTTAACATGGGATTTGAGCATTGGATGGCAAATTCAGGCAGGGTTTGTACAGAGAGGGGCTGTGGTAGGGGAGAGACAGAGCATCCATTTTCCCTTACTTTTCTACAGGAACGCATGTGTGTAGAGAGAACAGAAACATCTTGGTGCAGGAGGTGACTAAGAGCGGCAGCAGAAGCTACCACAACCCTGCCCAAGACCAGGCTAGGCTTAGCCTTCTGTGCATGAACTGTGATTCAGGGGATGGAGCAGCCCTGTGCGCTTGCAAGCACCTCCTGCCACCTCAGCAGCAACAGCCTGTGGCCCCCAGTCTGAACTGCAGCTACCCCTGCACACCTGTTCTTAAGCTCTGCAAAACCTCCCAGCTTCCAAGTGACCTGCCTCCAGGAAGGACCGATAGTTCCCTCTGCTGGGAGGACTGTGAAGAAGTGCCTTTGAGCTCCTTTTCCCATCTGAGGAGGACACAAAAATCAGATGTCCCAATCCCGGGACACCCTCACTGCAAGCATCTCCAAGAAAATCCTTCCTCAGCTGTTACTTCCTCGGGTGTTACTTCCCTCTCTCCTCGTTATCCTTATAACAGTAAAGAAGAAAAGACAATCCACAGTTCACATTTAATGATTTTATTTGGTGGTGTTAACTTTTTTATGCCCTTCCCTGTGGTGGAAAATGAGCTATTTCCAGGGAATTTCAGCTTGGGTTTGTTCAGTTTCTGGAGCAGTGTCTTTGCTGTCATAGTTGCAGAGAAAAGCTGGGCGATGCATTCCTAATATAGCAAAGAGCAAATGCTTCCCGTTTTTTACATCTTGCAATTCTTTTTTAAGCTGATCTGCAAAATCTGATAACTAAGGAGTTTTAAAATTTGGATGATATTAACAACTGAACAGAGCATCCGGCAGCTACTCTCCTTTATTTCTGGCTCTCAACAGGTAATTCTCCATTAGTCTGAGGCATGTTTCTCAGTCAGATAAAATAGTATTTTCTGAGTCCTGTCAGCCTGAAATCCCATTAGTTTTATCTGGATGGATTGGTAAGAACATAAGGGATGTTCCTCTTTCCTTGATCCAATAAATGAAGGACCAAATTAAGAGCAGTGGGTGGAAGAAGAAGAAGGAGAAAGGGCGTACTGAGGAAGCAGAGGCTTTGTGTCTTCCGGGAGAGAGAGAGAGCAGCAGGGCTGAGGAGAGTGTCTTCAGACATCCTTAAAAACCAGGTCAGGAACCAGCAGACACATTAATATTTTAACAGCCTAAAGCAAGCCCTGCCCCACCTCGCCCTGCCTGATTTGGGGTGCAGGAACCCTGTGCTGAATTAGTTTATTGCTGACACCGTGACTCGAATCAGTTTTGGTGGTTGCAGTGAGTAGCCTGTAGCTCTGCTGGCTCTGTGTGGCTCCTGCAAATGCAAAATGATGTACCTGGGGGAAAAAACCCAAAGAACCTCTCACAGCTGTATCCAACTGACAACAAGCTATTATCCTCCTGAAAGGGGGTTTGGTGTGGACAGCTTTACAGAAGTATCAGTCTTCTGTTCATTAGCAGCCAAAGAAACAATCAGAAAATTGTGCCTTATTGGGGGAGGCACCTGTGTGACCACGCAGACCATGGTGAAGCCGCATTTTGGATGCAGCCTTGACCTCTGTCTCAGAAAAGAAAGAGCTGGAAGCAGTAGAGGGAAAGAAAGGTGACAGGTCTGATCAGAGGCACACAACAGCTCTAGACACAAAGTGACTAAATCACTTAGGATTCTGCAGCTCAGAGAAAAACCTGAATGGAGATGTTGGGAGTAACCTGACAGGTTAAAAGAAGGTGGCAGATGAAGCATTCCTTTTTGCTGTTGCTCGCAGCATGAGGGTGAACAAGCATCCAGGGAATTCGCCAGGCAAGGGGCTTAAAATGAACATAAAAGGATGCTTTCCTTCCACCTATCCTCACACCACCTCCCCCCCCGCCCCCCCAGTTTGTGTTCAAATTGTGGAGCTTGTTGCCACCAATCTTGTAGATGACAAATTAATCTGTTTCCAAAAGCGAGTAAGCAACATGAGTAAAAGAAAAAAAAAAAAAATCCCATCAAGAGCTATTAAGGGCAAAGATACCATCTTGAGAGGTGTGGGAGTGGGGAGGCTATGGCCATATGTGACTTGTCTCTTGGGTTTCTTTCCAAAATTTCACTAGTGGGAAATGGCAGGGGGCAGATTTGGGAGGAGGAGGGTGGTTCTGCCCCTCACTGCCTGTCCTTATGACCTTTGGTATAAATTTGGGGTGGGCTGGGCACAAGCAGAAGCAGAGCTAAGCACCCTTTAGACTCCAGGGATGGGAAGAATGACAGGCAGTAGAAGAAACTCAGGTCCAGCCTTACCCCATCTACATTTCAGTGTGGCTCCTTAGCAAGATGTGCCATTGCTTTCAGCCCTCTCTGCAGCCAGGAGAGACAGAGGCACTGTCACAGGGTGGGTGACAAAGATGACTATAGTGAGGCTCACCTGACAGCAGCCAGGAGCATCCACCTCAAATAAACACAGCAGGACAAGCCTGTAGTTGTGGCTCCCCAGTAAATTATCCCTTCTGGCAGCAATCTGCTGCTCTGGAACTTCCCAAGCAGTGAGCAGTTCCCTGTTCACTAACTCCATCGCCAATTTTGTGACGGAAAAAGGCTGCAATGCCTTTAGTCAGAGACAGGCAGATGCCTGGCTGCCTGCTGAATCCCTGCATGCTGTGGGTCTCAGCTGATACATCCCAGCTGAATATCTGACTGGGCATGGAGTTAGAAGCCATGTGATGTCTCGTCTCCCATATTGAGGTCCAGGTGAGGCAGTCCAGGTTACTGCTGGAGTTCCATCCCATGGTGATGAGGGCAAGGATCAGTGCCCACTGAGGCTCACAGAGCAGCACCAGACTCATACCACAAGCTCAAGGTCATGAAATCACTTCTATATGTGATATCTGACTTAAAGTGGAAGCCTAGGAGCTCAAGAGAAAACTCCATCATGCCAGGCAGCCAGGGAATAGGAAGCTCTTGCTATTCAGAGTTCAGAGGAACACCCTGACTAGGAAGCTTTGCAGTCTGGGAGACAAAAGAAAGAGTAAGACAGACCTTATGCCAAATCCACACACAGTGCCTGTATCACAGCCAGAACAGAACCCCTCATCCATGGTCCCAGCCCACACAACAGTATTTGTGTGAAATTCCTGGGACTCTTCGCCAGACAATATTCACCAGCATTTTGTATCTAGATGCATTCAACCTGAGCTTAAATAGAGGCCCAGGCCAAGCCAAACCCCAAGCAGCAAGTTGTGACAGTCCTTTTCAGTGTGAAAGGACAAGGGATAATGCTTTTAATGGTTTCAAACTGAAGAAGAGTCGATTTAGATTAGGTATAGGAAAGAAGGTTTTTTACAGTCATGGTGGTCGAACAGGGTCCCAGGCTTCCCAGAGAGGTGGCGGATACCCCATCCCTGGAAACATTCAAGGTCAGGCTGACCAACCTGCTCATGCTGGTTGGACTAGATGGCCTTCAGAAGGTTCTTTTTGACCAAAACTATTCTACAATTCTGTGACACTGTGGCTCTGTGATAGCCTTATCATCTCAGATCAAACACAGCTGGATCTTGATAACCCAAGGCATAAATCCTGACTTTTAGCAGCCTTGATTTCTTTGTATGTTTCATAGAAACCAGGAGCTTGGCACCCTGCTTCCTCAGCCTTCACTGAGCTCACCGGTCAGGCTGGACTCTGCAGGCACAGGTCAGTAAGTGCAGACATGGTCTTAGATCAGCTGAAAGAGAAACAATGACAGAGGGAGATGTGATCCCACGGCTCTGGAGACCCCAGCAGCGTGCTGGCTGCCCACGAGCACTCAGGAACCCAGCAGCAATAACCCCAGCTGGGGGGAAAGCAAGACCTCTACTTCCTCCTCCCTGGCCACATCCCCTGCAAGGACATCTGTGATCAGATTCCCTCTCTGAGCCATCCCAAGGCTGGGGAAGCAGAGAGCATCCTGGTGTCTGTAGCAAGCAACGCCTGTCCTGTGAAAGGTGATTATGAGGTTGTTCTCAGCTGTGATGACTGCATCACCTCTCTGCTCTCACTTCTGCCTTTCCCATATTTCCAAGAGATAATGATCTCATCTCCTAACTGTTGAAAATCACTCCTTGTCTGCACTTCCCTTCCCAGTTCCCCTCCTCTGTTCATTATGGGATAGAAATGTTATCGACCAACAATCACTAGATGTCAAAAAATCTTATCGCAGAATCCAGCTGCCAACATTGCCTAAACGTGCTTAGGAAATGTCAGTAAATTACAGCAGAGAGAGAAAGTGAGCAGGAGAGGAAACATTAGGATGAGCAGTGAACTGCAATTAACTGCTCCACATTTGGAAGAAGCAGGAAATGTATGGAGGAAAGCAGAGTTAAGGGGTCATTGATCTCCGTAATTGAGGGGAAACGGAGAAATTGATGGTTTAATGGGGTTCAGCTGAATGGAATGTGTGCTTTTTTGGGCCATACTGGGGCAGGGACACCATTGCTGTTGGGCACAGGATCCATCCTAGTTTGGTCACAACACTCAAGGTACTCCTCAGCCTTCCTTTGAAGACACTTGTCTGCATTGTTCAGCTTGATACCCATCTGGAGAGAACTTCTTGTCTCATTTGCATGCCTAGACTGTGTTCTTGCTTTGGCACAGAGGTGTGATCACCTTCTTTCCAAACTGACTGGAGACCAGGACTTGGGCTTTGGATTGTCATCAAGGCAGATCAGGAACTGTCATCTCTAAGGATGTGTCCAAGAGTGGCCTGGAGAGGAGTCAGCCCGAGGTTGTTCAGTCTAAGTTTGCCCCCTTTTATCCCACAATTCCTTCAGAAAATATCATATGGAAGATTCTGCATAACCATCTCTTGACCAGCCTCCTGCCACTGCCCTGTGATTCACTGGGCGGCTGTTTAGCAGTCCTGGGGCAGAGTGAGAATAACCTGGGGCTCCAAACACACTCAGGGGTTGCCCTTGCAGGTCCAACTGCCTGTCCCACGAGCACACAAGGGTCAGCCCTGCAAACCTCTGGCACAGCTGGACCACAGGTGGAAGCCATCACCTTACAGGCTCTGCCTTGCCACATTAGGGGCAAGCAGTCCAGTCTCTCCCTCCCTCTGAGGCAGGATCAAACATCACCACAAAAGTCCTGAACTGCCTTCCTCTTTATTTCCTACCACCACCACCTGATTGTTCCCCATGTATGGGTCTCCAAATACTTTGACTCACAGAAGCAGGCCTTTGGCAAAGTAAACTGCCACAAAGATCTGGAGGCTATCCTATCGACCTGTCCAGCCCCTCTCCTTCTCCCTCTCCATCATCTCCATCTCTCCTTCAAAACTCTTATTCTTAAATCAAGCTTTCAGTCCCAGGGCTGTTTCCATCCCCCAGTCTCCTCAATGTATGCTCCACCTATCCTGGACACTGTTTTCCACCCTATCTCTGCTTCTCATCTGACACTCCCCATCCTCCTGACTTTCTGTCCTGCACACATCCTCCCTGAGCTGTGAAAGATGCTGCAGTGAACAGAGCAGAGCTAGAATGGAAAACATAAAACACAAACATGTCTCCATGACCTGGCTGTTCCATGGGAACAGTCTGACCTTGGCTTTAATCCCATGGCAGTAAAGGGAAGATGTTTTAAGGCTCTTTGTACCACTGAGGAAGAAATGCTGACTAGTACAGTTCCCAAGGACGACCACAGGTCATCTTCTGTGACTTCCTTTTCATCTAAAGATGCCAGATCCCAGTTTGGGAGCCACAGCCCTTATGTCCTGCAAGTGTGGGTACCACTTACTCCACTAGGAAGTTGTCAAGGTCAGACTTTTCATTGCCTGCCAGATTAAATGGTCCCCTGCAAAATTCACAGGCCCTTTGGAGATGTCAGCCTCTAGCAGTATAAGCTCATTGCTTGTCACTGCAGCTGTGCTCAGCTCATGCTTTGCACAGCTGAGGCAGGCACCAAGAGGCACAGACCCGTGTTCCTCCGTATGCTCTCTGCCCCCGCCAGGGGCTGCACAGCCAGGAGAAGCTGTGCCTAAAACTCTCCTCATGGCTTAAAACCACAGCCAGGTCCATGATCCCCTTTACAGCATGCAGAATCTAGGTAAGGATAGGCCAGGTTAATAATTTTCCTTAAATGGACTAGAGGATGAGCAGAGGTTTGTTCTTTTCCCACAGGGTCATTTCCCCACTCTTTGCAATGAGACACTGCCATTTAAGAAATAGCAGATCACATTTATTTGTCCAGTGAGTACATCCAACAAAGATGCTCATGGTTTGGAAAAAGATGCTCACCCTCCTCCAGGAGATGATGACATTTCAGTCTTTCTAATTAAGTTTGTGTCCCAGACCAGCAGAACCTGGAAGATATAAATCTCATTTTTCCCCCTTTGTATTAAATTGAATTTAATGTTTGTGTAAGATAAAGAGCTTATAGCCCTGGATATCTTTGTTCTAACTCCCTATGGACAATGCTTAGGACAGCAGGGTCTTCTCCTTCCCAGCCCCTGGTCTGAGGAGTCTCAGCTGCATCTGCTGATAGCCCAGCTAGCTTAGAGTTCAACCAGCTTCCACTGGGGAATCATGGAGAAACCTTAGACTTCTCAACAGGTTTCAGACAGTGACATGCAGCTGGGGAAAGGGAAAGCAGGATTAGCACCAGAGAAACGTGTCCTGCTTAGGCAAAATGGTCCTTGTGGCTGCAACATCTGTGTTGTTGTGTAGGATTTAAGGGAAGTGACAGAAGATGAACCTCTAGAAATTAAAATCAACCTCCCCTGAGACAGTCTCTATCTGTAAGTGGCCTGAAATATGGCAAGTATCTAGATACCCAGAGCCTGGAGACAAACTTCCACACTGTCCCACCATAAGTGAAGGTGAATCTGAAAAAAACCATGATGGCACTGCTTTTAGAAATTCCAACCATCCACTGAAAAACTGCACATGAAACTTCTCCTCGGTGCTGGCAAGTGCCATCACCATCCAGTCCCAATTTGCTGACAAGTAGATCACCAAGGTCCTGAAAACCTTGGGGCTGTTTTTTCTCTGTGTGTTCTACTGAGCACAGCTGGAGCAATAGACCTGCCCTTCTTTCTTTGCTGTGTGCCTGTGAGTGTAAAGGAGCTAGAGGTGCTCTTGAAGCATGTTTGCCAAAGAGCTGCAAAAAACAGTGAGAAAAACCTCTGTAGCATCACCCCAGTAGTGGAAGCTGGCCTTGCTCCCATGGAAACTTGCCCTGGGGTTGTGTTTGCTGTGCTGCACTGAACATGTAGGGTTTTCAAGTACAGAGAAGTTTGTCTTGTGTTTTGGCCATGGGGAGAGGAAATACTCAACACCCCAAATCTGTACAGCTGCATCCTTTCCTTCACTGTATCCTGGGGACTGGTGACTGAGAATCTGCCTCCACCCAGCTGGGACTCTTTTGCTAACTTTGTCCCACAGAAGGAGCAAGAGAAGCTCCCTGACCACAACATCCTTGGAACCGCATGAAGTGGGACACTTCCTGACATGGGAACCCCATGAAGTTTCTCAGTGTGTGAAAACTGAGCTCAAAACCCTGCTTGGAAACTGCTCCTCTTCCTCCCCAGTGCTGCCTTATCTCCGTGCGCTTCTGCTGTGACAATGCAAGGATGAGGTGATGGAGCCCTGGGAATGTACCATCCTCTCCTCCCCTCTCACCAAGCTTTCCTTGCCCAGTGCAGTTACAAAGGTGTCAGTGTTCATTTGGCTGGGCCTGCTCTGCAGCAGACTCTTGTGGCCCCTGAGGGAGTCAAAAGTCAAGACAATTCCAAAAGGTAAGTAGAAGCTTCTGCTTGCAATTTTCTCTCTCCTTCCTTCCTGCTCCACTGCAGCAATGGGAGGGTAGAAGCAGAAGGGAGACATGATGTGGCTGAAATACGTCAAACCCAGAAGTTTCATTAACCATGCTCAAGAGTTATTATTCAGGCCTTCCTGGTGCTCCAAGACTGCTTTTAGTTGGCTGAAAGCTTTTAAGTGCAGAGCCACTGGATATAGGCCAAATTGTGTGACTGTGATGCTGTCCATGACCTCCTTTGAGCTCCCTGGACTTTTTACCTCCCAGATGTTCCAGCTGACCTATAAAATCAATATGCTGGGACTGTATATTTAACTGAGTGCTTGTCTTGGGCCAAGGCCTCAAAAATGTAGATCACAGGTAGGTATTTCTGGAAAGAGATGAATGGGAGATGACAATAAAAGGGTGTAAAGATCTGTGCAAGAAGGAAATAAGCTCATGCTGTTCAGTAGAAATAACATGGTCACAGAATCACAAAATGGTTTGGATTGGCAGGGACCTAAAAGATCATCTTGTTCCAACCCCCTGCCATGGGCAGGGACATCTTCCACTAAGTCAGGTTGCTCAAAGCCCCATCCAGCCCAGGTTTTAATATTTCTAGGGGTGGGGTATCCATGACTTCTAAGGGCAACTTGTGCCAGTGTCTCACTATTTCACAGTAACAAATTTCTTCCTGATGTACAATTTAAACCTGTCCTTGGTCAGTTTAAAGCCATTCCCCCTTGTCCTATCACTACATGCCCTTGTGAAAAGTCCCTCTCCAGCTCTCTTGTAGCCTCTTTAGCTACTGGAAGGTGCTCTAAGGTCTCCTTGGAGCCTTGTCTTCTCTAGGCTGAAGTCCCTGTTTTTGCCCCAGGAGCAATCACAGAGTATCTATGCATAGCATGGGAGATCCAAAGCACTGCAGACTTTTTTTCATATGTTTTTCAGCCATCCTGATGTTTAGGCACTCTACTGAGAGTGGCAAACCCTAGTTCTGTCTCTCCTCTTATTCACTTGTGTCCTGTGCAGATACACACAAGACAGGGTTTTCAGCTGGTGTCCACTACCATTTCAATTCTGGTGGCTGTCCTGCATTGGATAAGCTATTCAGGATTAATCAATATCCATCTTTCCCCCAAAATTGTCTGGTCTTGGCTAGTATGGTGCTTGTTTGGCTATCAGGAGCCTGGTACTCAAACCTCTGACTGGAAATAAAAAAGGGTATATGTGCTATCAATTTGCAGCCCTGTAGTGACAGAGGGTGGAGGGGGAAGAAGGGAGGTTTTCCCATGTCTTGTGCCTAGGATTTGCAAGGTCTTCAGGGACCATATTCTCTCTAAACTCTTAGAGCTGCTGTGATCCCAGCTGAGCACAAGCTGAGATTGTTGCTGCCATGGGTGCTGTTGGCAAGCAGTTGGGCTTGTAATAGATAGCATCTCTGCAAAGACAACTCCAGGCAATACAAGGGTTGTTGTAATTTTGTATTAATTACTGCTGTAAAGGCAGTACCCAAATGAGATTGAGCTCTCTGAAAAACAAGGGGCGGTGCTTGCTCCATTTGAGTGTCCAGACTTATAGTCTGCCTGGAGACAAAAGGTAATGGGGAGTAATAAGTCTGTAAGAATTATAAAAGTGAGAGGGGCAGCTCAGCATGGCCCCATGTGCCTTTGCTGAAGAAATTCAGGGGACTGAACCCTTTCAGAAGCCAGCCTACGAGTTTGCGTGTTCACCCCAGCCCTTCCCTAGTGGAGAAAATCTCATTTCCCACCACTAATTGATGCACAGAACCACTCATCTCACTGAAATTACAGAGAATAAAGGGTTTGGGGTTTTTTTTATTGGCCATCTATTAGCATTTTTAATTTGCTACATGAGGTAAGTTTCAAAAGGTGCCAAAGGGCAGCTTAAGAAATTAGCTGCTCTTAGCATTTTCTCTTCTTTCTGCCTGACTTAGGTCCTCAAAACCTTAATTAAAACTAGGGAGTGTTTCCAATGCACGACACAGCAGACAGTGCATGACAAGACAAGCTGGAGCCCCCCACAGAGTCATGCTTCTCTGAGACTTCTGATGGGAGCAGGGAGCATGAGAGAGCAAGGGGAGATGATCATCTCTGTGTTGCAGGTGTGGGGCTGCAGAGCAGGACTGCAAGTCCAGGAGCTGCTGCAGGATGCAGAGCTGGATCCACAGTTGGGTGACAGAGGCAGACAGGCAACATCCCACCCTCGATGGCAGGCTCTCTCTCCTGGTCCCTGATGCCAGCTAGACTCATTTGAGGAGGAATTTCCCTACTCAGGAGACCTTTCTCCTCCTCCTGGTTCCCCATCAAATCCCTTGCTGTCAAGCAGCAACATCACCAGACAGCTCAGGATGCCTGGAGGAACAAAAGGATTTTGCACAGCTTTTCAAGCATGCTGGGTATTAATGTGGGAGAGAACCTTGCTGCAGGTTGGGTCACTTAAGGCCAAGAGCTAGGTTAAAGCAAGAAAAAATAATACCTTGCAATGATGAATAAGTTGCCAGAAAAGAAAAAGAAGGGCAGATTCTCAAGTTTGTAGGTAATATTTAGCTTCCTCACCTTCTTCTTATCTTCCTTTCTCACTTTAAGTCAAGTTGGACACTTTCTCCACTGATTCAGAACACAATTTCTTTGCCTCAGCTAACCAATACCACCTTCCTACTGTCCATCCATGCTGGGTATCCAGACTCAAAAGATCCAGGAAGGGGCCACACTGCTGCCAACAAATGTCACAGCCACAGCCTTGCCCTTAACTTCTGCTGTGTGGTTAAAGACAGCAGGCTAATCTCCATCTTCTCACCCTGGGCCCAGCCCAGCATCGCTGTCTTTTCCTACCAAGGCAGGAAAAGAGTCAGAGGCTGGAGAAGCAAAGGACATGTGCTCCGTCCAGCAGCAGGGAAGTGGCCCAGGGAGAAGCTTCAGGACCAGACACAGAGCACAGCAACAGATTTTCTTGATGCTTGTCTCAGGATTTATCTTAGAGAACAAAAATGTGTTTTGGAAGAAGATTGGGCATGGAAGTAAATGTTAGCTAAGCCAGGGACAGAAGAGAGACCACCTGCCTTCTGCAGCATGAAGCAGCCATGAACAGATGGGATGCTTTCCTTTGAAGAGAGAGTGGTCACCATGACCTTGCAGGAATGGAAAACTTGGATCTCTTTGCTCCACATGACTCCACCTGTTGAAATGCAAGGACAGAATGTGGCTGGAGCAGCTCAGGGTGTGGATTTACAGGCTCTGGATGGAAACTGTCCCCAGCTGTCTGTTTGGCAATTGCTGTCTCAGCAAGCAATGTGTGCTGAAGCAGGGCCATCCAGGGCCATCACCCTGTGGTACTGGCTTTGTTAACTGCAGTTGAAACAGCATCCACAAATTGTCTCCAGTGAAAGCCTCCAGGGTTAAGCCCTCCAGTTTGTCTCCTGTCTCAGCTCCTGCCCCATGACTGCAGCTACAGTGTAGGGACTTGCTAACCCATGCAGGGGACATCCTTCCCCCCTTCCCTCCCTGTTTTTCTGGCAGCAGTCAGCAGGTGAGACTGAAATCCAGGTGCTCCATCAACAAAGCGACCAGAATCTTTTGGAGCACCCAGCACCTCTGTCAGTATGGAGCAGAAGTCATGCCTCCAGGTGTCACAGCTCAAAACAGTCCCCAGATGGAGACTCCCCTTCTGTCTTGCCCACCAGGCATTCACTCAGCCTTTCGCCTGCACCTGGGTGCTGAATATCTGCACAGAGCTGCCATGCTTGCATCAGGTCTGCACAGGAACTCCCCCAACATTTGACATCAAAGAGGGGTCAGTAATTTCTGGCTGAGTCCGTGCTAGCAGCATGCAAGGGCTGGAGCAGGAGAGATTCCATCTGGGCTTTCTCCATGCTGGGTGTAGAGGAGTAGGTCGGGATGGCTCTGCAGAGGCTGTGGCTGGTGCTGTCATGAGGCACAAAGCAGCCTGTGCAGCAAGCAGGAGCTTTTGCATACCCTGCAGACCCCAAGAGCCATGCTGCACATAGTTGGGTACCATCTGTTCCTGCCTTCCCCACCGACTGTTCATCCCACTCACATCCATAGGCTCTTGTTAACACAGCTCTCCCCTGATCAAACCCTGCCGTCGTGCTGGGCTCTGTTTTCCTCTCCCTCCTCCTCCGAGTCTTCCGTGGGTTACTCCACCCCAGCTTTAATTAACACCGGGGAGAGAAAGTGAAAACAGCTCTTAGTTGATCATGGTAGGGGACGAGACCTAATAAACCCCAGGAGAGGAAGACTGACTGCAGAAATCAGGGTAGTAAAACCAGAAACCTCTGGAGGTTGGGCTCTGCAGCCAGTTAGTATTCAGCTGGAATGCCACGTTGTTATAGACAATGCATTAACATCAAAGCCACTGGGTAAGCGGTTTTAGTTAAGTGATGTATTTGGTGTTATATTTTTATTGTGTGTTTTTTTACACCATGTTTTTATGTTTTCATGTTCGGATTTTTGCAAGAATTTAGTGCTGCTGAAAAGCATTCTATCGACAGCCCTGGAGATGGAAGCTCTTTGTCTATATCCAGAGTGGGCAGCATGCTAGCAGCCTGCTGGCACCACGCTGGCTCTTTGCCTCAATCCCCCTCTCAGGGATCACCTTCAGACATGAGAGAGCAGTACTGTTGGCCCTGCCAGCAGAGAAGGACAAGGGGATGCATTTGTGGGGTCCCAGTCTTACAGAAGACACTCTGAAGTGCTCTTTGAAGCCAAATTTGCCTAAAGCCCTTATGGTCCTATGCCCTGCTGTGCCAGGAGGAGTCAAGCGTGTCACAACTGGATTTCAGGTTGCTGGGTGTCATGGATGCTTTTGACCTGCAAGCCAGAAGTCTCCTCTAACAGCAGGATTCAGGAAATCTCATCTGCTGCTTGGAAGTGAGGACGTCAGTCCTATTCCTGTAGGACCGAGACCTGTGAAAGAAAAACTGAGATCAAACTTGGCTGGGTGAAGGGTCAGTGGCAGAGTGAAGTCCCCAGACTCCTCTGGCCCTACTAAAGGACGCAGGGTGACACGGGTCACTGCTGCTGCTCCCCTTCCTTGCTCCTTTCCTTGCCAACACATTGCTTTCCCCTGGCCCATGAAAAGCTGAATTGACGGGAGAGGAGAGGATTAACCTTTGCCACCCGTCTAGGCTGCTGCGTACAAATATTTCTCTCCAAAGCATCAAGTAATAAATGAGTCTTCATCTTTGTCAAACACCTTGGAGTCCATTTGCCATGTCTCCCCAAAGGCAGCACAGCAGGGCAAGGCAGTGTGTGAAATACAGGAGGACTATAAATCTCTCCAACACTGTATGGGCATTTTACAGCTTGCAGTTTTCACTGAGAAGTGGCTGTAAATAATGGAGGGGGATATCTGCCACCTGTCTCCAGGGGAGGATTTATTTGGGTGTAAGTGCTATAGATCTTCATATGTATGCTGCAGCTGTAAATAAGCAAAGTTTAAGCAGTGACTGGGGTCTGTCTTGCTCTGTCTCCCCCCATACTCCTTTTCTCTCTATTGTTTCACCTGTTTATTTCCCTGCTGTTTTAGGCTACATCTCACTCCTGAGGTGAACACATGCCTGGGAGAGTCACTTGAGGAGGAAGTGGGTTGCTGTGATTGAGTACACATTTTGCTTTCACATTCAGCCCATACAAAGGATTGGAGGGGAAGAGAAGCTGATAGTTAGGATTCAGGACCTGCTGCTATGTACTCTTCAAATGCTCCTTTGAGTTCTTGGTTCAGGATTTTAATGATGCTGTTATTCTTGTGCAGAAGCATATGGTTTGCTCCAGTCTGTTCTGTGTTGCTGTGTGCTGGCCCCTGTTTCAAGTCACTTCACTCGGGGAAGAGTATCTGGAGGGAAGTTAACTCTTTGAAGGCATGGAAGCTGCCAGTCCAGAGCCCAGGGCACGCACTGAGAGGTGGCATGCAGAGCCAAAAGGCTTTGCAGACAGCTGGCACTGTCAGAACACGCTAGGCTGGTTGTCAGGCATTGGGGACAACTTGCAAGGCGAGGCTGAGTATGTGTAACTTCACCTGCAGGGATGATGAAGGGTCCAAAGAAGTCACTGTTGATGGACGTAGCAAAGCAGCCCTCAAAGGCACTGCTGGCTTCAACCAGCAATCTGCAGCCCAGCTGCTTGTTGTCCCCTGCAGCCAGGACCCAAGCAGAAGATGACCTGGTTCTTTGGCTGTGTTTGGGAGCACAGAGGCAGATCTTGGAGGTATCTACAGACTGCAAACAGCTACCCTTGGGCTCTGTTGGAGGAGGAGAAAATGACCCCTGGGTTTTGTCATTAGGAGGTGGGGTTTGCTGCCAGCTGTGTTGCAAAAAAACCACAAGTCACCCGAAGGTACCAGTCACTGTCAATCCCATCCAGAACCATCTTCCTTCCACACCTGGCTCCACGGGTTCCTCCAGTGACTCCCCAGGCTCTGCTCAAATTCCAGAAGAGGAAATGCATTTGTAGGGACAGTGATGCGTTTTCAGCTCTTGGTAAGCCGGGAAGGAAGCAAAAATCATAGCAGGGAAAAAAGTAACACCCCCCACCCCACAGTGATGCAGGGTGAGAGCAGTCCCTGTCAACTGGACACTGGACATGTGCAATAAAAAGGCAGACCCAATTCAAAACGGCTTGTGGCATTCTCTGAGATGCAATATGAAGTAATGCCCTTCCCTTGTCCTTCAATATCTTTATAAATTCTACCTTCTCTTCCTGCCCACACAACGGTGTTACAGAAATCAGAGAGGAAACAAAGAGCCGAGGACAAGGAGACCCAGCATCCCGCAACAAAGAGCTCTGCGAATTCTTCGGGAGATCCCCATAGTGCGATTAGCATCTCTTTACAGCAACATCATCTCTCCTTCTTTTGTTTCCCCAGAGGAAGATAAAATTGTCACCAAGCACCAGAGAATGAAGCTTGATGAATACAGAAAAGACATCCACCTGCAAACTAGGATGGACTGGCCCCAGATGCTCTTAATTAATGTGTTGAGAAGCTGGGACAAGAAGGAATAACTGGGTTTAGAGCTGTGTGGGGAGTGCAAGGAAACAGGGCTGCCTTAATGAGAAAGGACAAATGGTACTGGCTGAGGTGTGAGCTCATGTCCTACTCCCAGGGACACATCCTACTCCTCTCTGCTGGCACTGACTCCAAAGCAAAAGCGTTCTTAGGGTGGAGGACATGGGTGGTGAGAAAAAGCCCTGCTCCAGTCACCCCTCTGGGCTCCACATGGGCTGCTCTGACCACGAGTCCAGGTGGGGAGCCGTGACTTCACCCTGTGCCTCTCTGTAGCCAAGGAGCTCCTAGTCATCTTTGACTTCCTTGTCTCAATTCTCAACCAGAAAATACTTTGCAAGTTAGATAACGGGGTTGCTATTGCTCATTTTCTTGTGTGTGTGTCCTTACCTATTTTTTTTTCCTTAAAAAAAACCAAAGCAAAACCAAACAGCAGCTCTCAAAAAGTATTTTAGAGGAGGCTGATTTTGTGAAATGCTGTTGCTGAACTGAAATTTGCAGGAAGTTTGTGGGCAGTTTGAACTCGGTCTTGTTCCTTCCCAGTGTCTTCTTATATTGATGTTTCCTATAGTGACTCATTGTCCTCTGTATAAGCATCTCTGACTGACTGAAGCAAAAAAGCCCAATTAGGGAAGGGTTCCTCTGTGGATCTCCTGAAATTACAGTAGTTTAAATTGCTGCCCAGCAACCCAGAGCTAAATTGCAGTGCTTCAGCACCTCTGGCAATTGCTGTTTCTCAATTCATATGCCAGAAAATGATGGGTCCAAACAAAGAGAGCTTCACTGATTGAAGGAGAGTGGGAGATGTGTAGGCAAGCCATGGAAAACCTTAGTGCCAGATACCACCCCTCTCAATTCAAGGAGAGGGATGGCTTTTGAACCCCAGCTATTTCATACTTGGAGTCCTTTAGGGGTGAATTTGGGCTGGTTCCACTCTGGCCCCAAAGGGACAGGCAGCTTAATGGGGTTTGGCCACACTGGAATGGTAAGCAGATACAATTTTAGGACTTGTTTAGGAGGTCCATCTGGAGCTCCTTTATCAGAGTGATCCTCCTGGTGCAAACGAGTAGACACAGAATCCCAAAGCTGTGTGTTGATTTATCAGCTTACCAGTCAATACTGCACCTGCCTATCCTCTGAGACCTCAAATTCATCTTCTCTAAATGACCAAGGCCTATAAATTCACTGTATGTGTCTCCTGCTCTTTGTGACCTGGGACTTTCCAGTGTCATGATGCTCCCCAGCACGAGCTGTTTTGGGAAAGGTTTGGAAAAAGGCAAAAATAGCAAGTGAAGCAATGGAACTGCAGCTGTGTGAGGAGGAACTGAATAAGCTGAGGCTAAGATTTGACAAACTGATAACCAAAGCATGAGAAAGGTCTGTAAAATTGTGAGGGGGAAGGAAGGGATGGAGAGAAGCCAGTTGTTTTCTGTTCCTTACAATGGAGTTAGGAGGCTTTAAATGAAAACTGTAGATGGCAGATTGCGAATAAAATAGATCCTTTGAAACAGAACATCATTTGCCTGTGGAACTCACAGAATCACAGGCTAGCTAAGACTGACAGTGAACTCTGTCATGTTATCCAAGCCCTCTGTCCATGCAGGACCACGTAGAGCAGGCTGCCTGTGTCCAGATGCCTTTTCAGGATCTCAAAGGGTAGGGACTCAACCTGTTGCAGTACTTGGTCACCCTCACAGTAACAAAGTGTTCTTTCAGGAGGAGTCTTCTGTGTCCCAGTTTGTGTTCCTGTCATTGGTTACCACTGGAAGGAGCCTGGCTCTGTTCTCTGTCACCCCCTCTTAAGGTGTTTCTGCACACTGATGAGATCCCCTCTCAGTGCTCTCCAGGCTGAACTGTCCGAGCTCTCCCAGCATTTCCTCATAAGAAATGCTCCAGTCCCTTCATCATCCTTGTGGTCTTTCACTGACCTCTCTCCAGTAGCCACTTCCCACAGTGGGGAGCCAAGCACTGGCCATGATACTGCAGCTGTGGCCTCAGCAGGGTTGAGCAGAGGGCAGGGATCAGTTCCCCTGACCTGCTGGCAGTGCAGTGCCTGGTGCAGCTCAGGATCCCATTGTCCCTTTTTGCTGCAAGGGCACATTGCTGGATCATGGTCAGCTTGTGCTCACCAGGCCCCCCAGGGCCTTTTCTGCTGAGCTGCTTTCCAGCAGGTGGTCCCTGACATAGATTGGTGCACGGGACCATTCATCCACGAACTGCACGATGTTGACACATCCCAGTGGGAACTAGCAAACAAAAACTTGGGCTTGGGCAGGACAGGAAGTACACTGCTGGCCTGGGATGTTAAACGGGGGGCTGTCAAGGCACTGATGAGGAGGAATTTGTTTCAGAAACTCAACTTGACCCTTTCCATCACTGAGTAATGGGTGGGACACTTTTCCTGCTTAAGACTGGGGAACTGCCCTGGTATTTGGTGGTCACTGTCTCCAGGATAGCTCATCTCCATGCCCTCTTTGAGCCCACAGGTCAGTGACATTTCCATACACCTTCATTTTTCAGTTTTCCTATCTGGAAAGGACACCCCAGGCTGTCATAGCTCTAGCAGGGAGGTGAGAGCTGGCTTTTCAACTTTTGTTTTCAACTCTTTTTGCCTTAAAATACCTTGAAAAATGTTCAAATAAATTTTTCCACCAGCAGTTTATTTGCTTTTTCTCACAAAGCCATATTTATCTACAAAAAAATTGAAGTCAAACCTCCCAAACACTTGAAACACAAGAACGTGGGGCTGGCAGGGACTTCCAGACTTGCCAAATCCAATCCCTGCTGCTGCAGCAACACATCACAACTCCCCTTCAGAGCTGGAGTGTGCTGTCTCCTAAAAGCTATTTGGATTTCTGCCTCCATGGCTCCTACTGGGTGGTTGCCCCAAACGCAATTGCTCTAATAGTTCTAAGCCCTCGACTAATTTCCAGCCTGGTTTATTCATGGCCAGTTTATATACATTTGTTCTCATGCCAGCACTATCCTTTGGCTGAACAGCTCTCCTACCCCTATGTGCTGACTCCCCAGCCATGCTTAGAAAACCAACCCCAGGCTTTATTAATACAGCACAATTATTTGTTTTGCCTGCTGTTCTGTAGAGGATAAAGGGCTCCTGACCTGTCCTTACACTTTAAACTCCTCTGGTCCTCACACCATTGCAAGTCCTCCTTCATAGCATGGAATCTGAAAAGGATTTTGTTCTCACTGGGAAATGGGATTTTGGTGTGTGTCCTAAGAGAAATCTCATCCTGTCCCCAGGCCTTTCCCCCTCCTGGTGTGCTCTTGGAAGGAGCAACAGCGTCTCGGTGAGCGCCTCTTATAAAACCTTACAGCAGAAGAGCTCCTCGATTAGCAACAGCTTCTGTCAACAGAAACAGAATGAGAAGCAATGGCAGGATAAACTGCAATTTATTTGAAAATATGCAAATCCGTTCATTAAATAATTCACATGAATTTTCACATATGAAGGTGAAAAAAAAGCCCTTGGCAGCTGTGTCTATCTCCTCTCCATCAAAGACACACTATCAGCAGCTGCTATTCTCTTTCATTCTTAGATTTTCCCTTTCTGTTCTCCACATTTCAACTTCCTTTTTCTACTCTATCACCTGATACTTGGATTTTCAGAGTCCTCACACCATCGGGCAACATCTTCCCCTCATTTCCCTCTTTTTTAATCTGCAGCCTGCCTAAAACAGTTTCCATCCTTGATGCACCCTCTCTCAGGATCACCAGGAAATGAGATTCTAACACATCTGGGGCTTTTTTACATCAGCAAGGAAAAGATTAATACCCCACATTGTGAGGGCTGTTTCTGAGGCACTCTGCTCTTACTGGGTGAGGTATCTGATCCTTTTGGCTGGACAAACTTATTTTCTGGGAGGCTCCCATCAGCTGCAGCTAAGTCTCACCCTGAGTCCCACCCTGCAGCGTTCCCAACATTGTCTATGAACATAGCCTATGGACTCGCAGGGCAGAGCAGTAGCAAGAGCTGCGCACTTTGCTTGTCAAAAGGAATTGCTTCACTGAAATGAGGATGCAGGTCCTGAATCCCAGCTTCAGGAGGGTTGGGAGAAGGTGCTCAGGGAATATTCAAAGCAAAACAAAGGATAAGCAGGTATTAATTTTATAAGCAAAACATTGAAGGGAAATGGGGTTGTGAGAAGTCACTGAGCTCTCCTCTCTGGATGATGGGTGTTTGAAAGGGATTCCTCTCAGAAACTCTACACAGCTGGTTTATACCTACCTTCAAGTCACTGAGGTGCAGCCCAGTGCTGGACTCAGAGGAAACACTCCATTTAATGCAGAGGTTAATTTTCTCTTTTTCCTGATTCAGTAAGGAGTTTCCCAAGTTTCATGCAGTTAGGGCACGAGGAGCTGCACTCTCACAACAACACTCTCTGCACCTCTGTCCTTTTCTCCCAACAGTTTCCTACTGGTACCATATCCATGGAATCCCCACAGAAATTATAGGCTTCTGGCGGAACAGGAGCCTGTCCCAGAGCTATTTTCCCATGCTGTGAACATTTTTAAGATTGAAAAAAAAAAGGGGGGGGGGGGGGGGAGAAAAAAAGGAAAACAAACAAAATGTCTATTCCAGATCGGGCTAGAACTGGAATAATAATCCTTCAAGACTGGTTTGGCACAGTCAAAGTATTTCACTACTATCGTTGTCAACTGCTCTGTTCTCGCCTCAGACATTTCTGTTACCCTGGGGTTGCATTTCTAAGTAAGCACTGAAAGAAGTCAGAGACCCTTAGTTTTACAATCCAAAAGGTATTGGGAACAATTACTTCTGGAGTTGGGAAATCCATCAATCTGAACCATTCCCTAAGGCAAGTTTTGGTATTGAGAAATCAGAATTATTATTTTTTTTCTTTTTTTTGATGGAGGGAAAATTCATAGGATTTCCCAAACATCTCCAAACCGATCCCCTTGAGCCAGAAGATTTCATGGTGCTGTTTCTGTGTCTTCTGGCAGTGAAAGGCAACCACGGGTAATGAAATGGATAAGCAAAATAAGAGACAGTTCCAGGATCAGATATCCCTTGGCTGGGCTGCTCCAAATACCCCAGATTTGTTTCTTTATGAGGCCCTATATAGCTGGGCTATTCCTCTGCTGACAATATGTTATTTTTTCACTCAGATCACCACAGCATTGATAACCACATGGGGAGTGGAGATAGATCTCTGTTTAGTAGATCTTCCTTCACTCTCAGCAGGTATTTTCCCATCTGCCTTTTTACCTGTCAGTTCTGATGGTGGAACATGAAGTAAAGAGGCTCAGCTACTTTTCTCTTTTTCTTTTCTTTTCTTTTCTTTTCTTTTCTTTTCTTTTCTTTTCTTTTCTTTTCTTTTCTTTTCTTTTCTTTTCTTTTCTTTTCTTTTCTTTTCTTTTCTTTTCTTTTCTTTTCTTTTCTTTTCTTTTCTTTTCTTTTCTTTTCTTTTCTTTTCTTTCTCTTCTCTTCTCTTCTCTTCTCTTCTCTTCTCTTCTCTTCTCTTCTCTTCTCTTCTCTTCTCTTCTCTTCTCTTCTCTTCTCTTCTCTTCTCTTCTCTTCTCTTCTCTTCTCTTCTCTTCTCTTCTCTTCTCTTCTCTTCTCTTCTCTTCTCTTCTCTTCTCTTCTCTTCTCTTCTCTTCTCTTCTCTTCTCTTCTCTTCTCTTCTCTTCTCTTCTCTTCTCTTCTCTTCTCTTCTCTTCTCTTCTTCTTTCTTTTCTCTTTCTTTTTCTTCTTTTTTTTCCTATTTTTTTGTGTTTTTTGGGGGGTGTTTTTTGGTGCCATTTATAAATTCTACAGAGTAAAGCAAGGCATGCTCCATAAATCAGACTGCAAGTTAGAGAGTCAGACTGCGGAGTGTGCAGCAGGATGAGGCACCAGCTGTTCTCTGCAGATGATAAAGCTGTAAATATGATGCTGGTTTAAGGAGGCAGCCCCCAGCTCGAGGTACCCTGTGCCTTTGCACCCGGTATTTCACAAGAGGTTCTCCAAACTGTTTGAAGAGCCGCACCAGGATGGGCTGCCAAGTCTGTGCCAGTCACCTGCACGGGTGTGCAAGGGCTGGGAACAGGTTCAGACCTTTCTGAAGGTCACAGCAATCAAATATCATGCCTGGATTCATTCAGTATGCAGCAGGGAGCAGGAGCAGACTCCACTCCTCTTTTATAGGACCTTGAGTTGTTTGATGTAAGGCCGCATGCAAATCATTGCCCAAGGATGTGTTTGTCATATAATTAATATTAGCTCCCACCCTGGAGCACACTTCTGTCAACACAGAATAAATATTCCCCATTAGGAGGAGAGTTGGTTGGGGAGATCAGGACTTGAAGCATTTGGATAGCTCTGTGCTAGCCATCAAGGATCACTTCCCTGGTGCTCCAAAGCAACCAGTGCGACAGAAGGTTGCTTATTTTTATTTCCAGGAGGTTTTGGGTTGGTTTGTTTTTCTGGTTTCTTTATGCTGGTTTAGGGTTTTTTAGCTTTTCTGGTTTTTTTTTTTTTTAAATGGTTTATCTCACTTTTAGCTTTGGAAGTGGCCTTTCCCTTCCCCAAGACATGATTGGAAGCCCTTCATCCAGAGATTTCCAGCACAGTTATGGACACACACAGGAGAATGAAGAGGCTCAAAGCAAGTCTGGCTCTGAACCCTGCAGTCTGGTGTTACAGTAAGAGACAGATATTTATATATATTTTTAATAGGTTGGAGATAAATAGTGCATTCATTGGAAAACGTATGTGGAGAGAGGATGTAATGAATTTTCAGATTAAACTTGGCAAGTGTTTTCAAGCTAAAGAGGAGATGTTTAATCACATTTTCTTGCAGAGAAGGCTGAACACTGGGTTTCAGCACAATTTTTAAATGAAATGTCTCCATTTTTTTCATCAATGCTTGTGTTTGTCAGCCTGACGATGTGCCGAAGGGGCTTAGCAAAGGATCTCAATAACCAGTTGAAACACTCTGGCACAGCCTCCTCTGACTTTCTGAGCTTTAGTTCTTTCTGATCAAGAGAAATGCTGAATAGGCCAAGGAGCAGCAAGATTTGGCTCTGCTCAGCAACACCTCCACCCATACCACCCTGGGCACCATCCCCTGCCTGAGCCCACAGCCAGGGGCTGAAAAGCCAAAGGGACACACTGTGGCCCTGCAGGGGTGGGATAGGCTGTGGATACACACAGGCTGCTGCCCTGGGTGCAGGAATCTTGCCCTGTAGCAGTGGTGGCACCATTCAGATTGGTGACCTCCCTGTCCTCAACTTCTCCCCTTTTCCAAGGCTTTGGTTGCAGTTGCATGGTGAGGCTCCCAAGAGCTGGCATCTTCTGATTTGCTGGTGCTCAAACAGAGGCTGCCAAGGCAGCACAGACAAAAATGTGTTTCAGAAAAAAAAAAAATAAAATTGCAAGCATAAAATTTAAAACAAAACAAAACAAAATCCTACATGCACAAAGAAAAAAAAAGATTATGCAAATGCTCTAGGGAAGATGAAATATTAAGCATTACAAACTAGCAAATAATTCAGTCTTCTCAGTCTCTCTTTTTTCTGTTTCCTTGTCTGCATGGGATCTGAAATTACATTTTACCACCTGCCTTTCTGAATTGTCCTTCTACCTTGCCTGCCAAGTTTCACCCTTGCAGAGGGCACTGGCTCCTGGGAGATGAGGCACAACACGCTCACCTTGCCCAGTGTCCTCAGGGACAGGCATCTGCTCCAGCACTGCTTCTGTGCAGATGTGCACAGGGGGCTGCTGTGCCTCCCCTCCCAGCTTTGGAGCACACAGAGCAGTTTCAACCCACTCAGCAGGAGAGAGGGCCTGTGAAGGGCAAGAAGCTTCTGGGATATTGCAGTGGGCATGAGGTAGAGGAGAGGAGATCTGTCTAATGTTCTTGTTGGCAGAAAGGTTCTGTGGTGTGATGGTGATACACTCACACCTTGCTAGGCAAAGATGAACCCACCCAGCTGCCTCCAGCCCAATGTGGGTAGGAGATTCACCCCTGCAAAAAGCAGCACCCCTGGTTACCCACGTCCCCCATACAGGGCAAAGGCTGAGGAGAAGGAACTTCACCTACAGGCTCCCATTTTGCAGAAGGGAGATGGAGTCTCAGGTAACAGCAGAATGCAAAGCAGGGACATGCACAGCTTACAGTGGACTGACCCAGCTTTTCTCTCCCCCTACAGCCGTGGCAATCCTGTCAGGGGGTGGCTTTGACACAGTGGTCTGTCAGCGCCAGCAGGTAGGAGCAAACAGTTGTGTTGCTCTTGGCTGAGGTTTTTAACCCCCTGACTTGCAGCTGAACAGCCCCTTCTGACTCAGCACCACTAACTCTGTCTGCAGCACCTGGGGTTACCTGGCTCAGCTGGCACATGCTTGCCAGAGCAGTCTGCTGGGAGCCTGATGGAATGAATGCACACAAGGGACCAGGAGCAGCAGGAACTAGAGCACAACACCCCAGGATCCTCAGAAAAAATGTTCACTCACACCTGTCCCTTAGTAACACTTTGGAGTGATACTTAAGAGAAGGAAGCTCCGTCCTCCACCACTTCCTGGCATGAAACTCTGTTCCTTGCCATTATCATCACTGCCCAGCCCTGCCGCAGCTTTATCTCCATGCATCCATTTGTCTTGACTCTATTCACACAAATCCTGGGGATGCCAGGTCAGTCCCACACCTTGCAGAGCCACCTCCCCCAGCTCAGCAGCCTTGGGAAGCCCAGCCTGGGTTCCTCCTCCTCAGCCTCTGCCCCTGCAATGAGCAGATTTTGCACAGCACCTGCTGTATGTGCCTCCAGGAGGGTTTGTCTAGAAGATCTGCTGTGCTTACACACATGGGTTAGTGGTGAATACGGAAGTGCTGGGTTAACAGTTGATCTTGATGATCTTAAAGGTCTTTTGCAACCTAAATGATCCTATCAGCTGATGATCCTGAGGGAAAAAAAACCAAACAAAACATTTGTTGTACCACAGCTCTCTTGCACAAGGCAGAAGGAAAAGAAAATTTATGCTGAAAAATACAGAGGAGTTCTCTCAGGAAGAGCTGATTTTGGCTGTCAAACTCTGTCCATAGGAAGATGTCAGAGGAATTGCTGCTAAAATTATTTAAGGGCAAGCTAGACAGCTCACAGTGGCACAGTGGTTGTTCATGGCAAATGGTAGAAATTATGGGAAAGCATCCCGTTTTTCTGAAGCCACTAAACCACCCCAGTCAGGGAACAGACAGAAGGTAAGCTGTCTGAAAAGGTATATGTATTAAACATGGAAATATATACACTCACACCTATGTTTAAGACAGATCACCTGGAGTTCATCCTCTGCTTACAGAAGTGGTGCAGAGAGGGGAGAAAGAGCTGCTGGTGGCAGAGGAGGTGGTGAGAGAGGTGTTCACCCATATGGCTGGTAAAAGAGTTCATGGATTACAGCCTGACAGCTTTGGTTGTACATCCTGAGGACTTCTGTACCACCTGGTACTTTGTCTTCTAGAAGTTGCTAGTGACTGGAGCCTTGTGAAAAACCTCAGTCTGTTTGTTTTATTTATAGTCCTTGTTATTTCACAGCTGAACTTGGAGATGTGACCCCCAGCAACTGAAAGGCCAGCAGACAAATCAATAGATCCAGCACCTGCTCAAAACCTCTTCATTTTGTGAGCTTTATCTCATCGTTTCCAAATGTGCAGGCCAGGTTTGCTGAAGGACAGAGAGGAGCAAGCTGGTGAGCAATGCCAAGGAACGGTGGAGATGGGGCTGCTGCGGGGTCACCCTGGTGCCAACCCACAGGTGCCAGTGCTGTTGCACTTGTTGCTGTTCCAGACTGGTGCAGCAGCAATTAACACCCAGTACAGTTGCCAGACTCTAATGAATCTAATGAATAACAATATATTATTAATAATAATATATTAAAATAATAACTCTAATGAATCTGTGGGTTACAGTACAGAACTTTGTCTGATGCTGGTCCTGTCCCAGGCTTTATTTGGTGTTTTCTGTTCCTCCTATGCATCATTGATACTCTATTTTTGTCTGCCTTAGCTGTGGATGCTCAGTTGGACACTATTAAAAACTTCATTTGCTTTGCCATTTTCCATTTGTTTTCAGTCCTCTCTGCTGGTCTTCCTGGGAGAGCAGGCCTCTGTAAGTGTGTGTGAGAACCTGGCAGCCAATCAGCCCAGATAATAAGCAGGGAAGAGTTTACAGCTTGCAAGTTTTTCAGGTTCTGCACCTGTTCTATGTCAGCCCCCAGAAAAGCTGTGCTTTGGAGGCAGCCTGTGAGACAAGAGGGCATGGTGCAGCAGCTGGGGGATGAATTAAATACAGCACTAAACAAAATGCATTCCGGGGTGGTTCTGTTGCAGGGAATGAAGCATGCCCTGCACAAAGCAGGTCCCAAGGATCATTCCAGAACTTGAGGCTGCATCCTTGAAGGAGATGCAACATGCTTCCAGCTTCCCAGTGTACCCTCCTGCACACTGTACTGAAACTTGGTTTTGTGCCCTTCAATGCATACAGACATGCCCTTATTGCTCCCATTGCTGGGAATTCTATCCAGCCTCACTCTGCAGCAGCACACAAAAGTAACACTGGTGCAGCTGTGATAGCAGCTCAGGGTTTTCAAACCGGGGGCCTGGGCTGTGTTACTGCTGCAGAGAAGAAATGCAGCACCTCCACAAGCCCTAAGTGTTGCACAGTGGCCACCAGCCCACTGATTCCTGGCCTACAGGTGGGTCCAGCATCCTTCCAGACAGAGCAGAGGGATGATGGAGCAGGACTGCCTGGAAAGCTCAGTGGCACGGACACAGAGCAGCTCCTCACTGCCCCTCACACACAGTGGGAGCAACACACAATGGCGCTGTCTGCCAAGCTGTCCTCTCCCATTTGGAAACGCAAATCTTCTGCCCTTGTTCTCCCAATCTGGGGAAGGTAAAATGTGGTGCTGGCTTTGTCTGTGGTGACTAACAGGAAAGAAACCCCAGCATCCTGGATGAAAGGCATGGGAATGTTGCAGGAGGATTTGCCAGGTAATTAAAACCAGAGCAGCAAAGACCAGAAGTTGTGATGGATGCCTTCTGTTCTCAGCTTCTGGTCTCCCCCATCTCACAGCTTTAATTTTAACTAGCCTCCCATTCCTGCCCCTTGCTCCTCTGCTCTGCAAATCCACTGCTGGTTTCTCTTCTTTCTGTCTGTACCCTGGGTAATTTCCAGCCTTGATCACTTTCTCAAAGCCCTGCAGAACCTCTGTGTATGCTTGTTTTCAAACCCAACTGTGCAATGGAGAACCACAGAGAACCTAAAGGAGAGAGGATGTGGCTAGCCTTGGTGTCTTGGGGAGAAAGGAAAGTCGTGCCAGGGACTCAGAGCAGACGTGCAAGGCAAGTCTTCTTGCTCCGTGCAGGGTGGGGGACAGAAGGAAATGCTGGGAATGACATCCCAGAGCACACAGGTTTTCTCCAGACTCCTCCTGCAGCTGATGCTGCCCATGTGTGCTTTTAGCTCCTTCCAAAGCTGGAACTTGCACCATTCTGTGCCCATCAAACCAGCTCTGCAGGCAAAGCTAGTGGATACAGGTGAAGAGGTGATCATAGCCAGAAAACACCTGTCAAGGCAAAGAATAAACTCACATTTCTCACTGTTGTACTTCTCTCATGGAAACAGCTGCTGAGGATGCTGGTGGGACTCGTGGCATCCACCACTAAGTAGTTTCTTCTTGAGGGTTCTTGAACTCTTGGGCTCTGTGGCACACTCTGTGGCAAGAGCATGTTTCTGCCATCTTTCCCAGAGATTCTCAGTGTCCTGAGAGAGGGGAACTATCTAATTTCACTCCATACAGACAGCTTTCCTTAAGCCATTTCCCACCGTGAGCTCCTTGAGGAGCCAGTGCCCACAAGGTGCCTCATCCTGCTTTGCCAGCTCTGTTCCCAGGATACAGAAGAGCAGCAGTGATCCCTGAGTCACTTTGCCAACCTGTTCCTGGAAAGCAAACAGGAAAGACAAAGAGAAAATTATTAGAAACTTAAGCCCCTGGGAAGTGTTCTGGTTTTTTTATTTTTTTCACCACATAATCCACCCAGATCTATGATTTTCAGCTTATTATGCAATGATGCACAGATATAAAAATACAAATGCTTCTTTACATACAGGGATCAGAAGAACTCAAAACTATCAGAACAATTTTATTAAGTCAGATTAAAGCCCAGGTATCTCAGCATCCTCATAAAAGTGCACGTGCAAGGAAGGAATAACATCATGTCACACAGGTATGACCTTCCCCTCCTGCACCCTTCCCATGCTACAAATATGAGGGAACTATAGGCTTGATCCTCACTGGATTTCTCTTTTGTGAATTCATTCAGTCTCACCTTGGACCCAGATAAACTTTTAGCAGCCACAGCACCCTCTGGCAAGGAGCTGCCCAGGTAAATGAAGACTGTCACCTCTGATTTGGTTTGAATCCATTCTGTGCAGTTTTCTCTGATGAAAAAGAAAGCTTTGAGCTGTAGGAGATGTGCAGACAGAGCCCAGGTCCGAAGATTTTGCTCTTTTAGCCTCGTGCAAGGTTTGTTGTTTATGCCCTGTGCAGAGCCCAGCACATTAGAGACCTGAGGCCATTCCCGTAATACAACCGGAGCAAAATGCTCTGCCTTTGTTCCTGCTCGCTGCAATAGACCCCATCTCTGCTGCTCATTGTTTTAAGACTTTTCTATTAATAGCAGAAACAGACATGCCATTTCAATAATTCTATTCAAATTAATGCCTTTCATTATACTCCAAACACAACATCAAAGGCTTAGATTGCACCCTGGCCCTTTGTGAGGCAGAAAGAGTTCTGGAATAAAGATTTCCATCAGAATAGACGTTTGATGGGAGAAAGCTTTTTTGTCCATCAGGAAAGATAAGTTTCTTAATGGGATTAGAGGCTTTAGTTCTTGTGGATGAGTAACTGCAGCAGCCTAGGAGGTCCTTTCCACTGGCAAATTTTGTCCCACAGCTCACTGCAAGGGAGATATTTCACATAGGTAATATTTTATTTTTACTCTGGTTTTGTCTGTGAGAGGAAGGTCTGTTTTCCCAGGTCCTGCTGTTGGCTGGTCAGACATAGGGACCATGGTGTGTCTTGGAGAGAGCTGGGGCTGCACAACTCTGATTGCCAGGACAAGCTCAGAGGCAGCAGTGTCTGCAAGGTTCCCTTTGCAGCTCTGCCAGACACCCTTCCTCACTATCAGACACTTCCAGTAAACAAAGAAGGGCAAGAAAAAGCACAGTGGAGGGGTTCCTGTCCTGGGGTATTGGAGATTTGGGTTGCTGGCTTGTATTTACCTGTGACTATGGCCATGACTCTTTGTCTTCCAGCAGGAGAAGCACTGGGGGATTTGGGATCATTCATGTGGTCCCTCCACCCCTTGATTAGGCATGTAGAGGGAAGGGTAGTTTGGTAGTTATGTGTGTATTTCCCGGATCACCTGCCACCTCAGCTGGTCCTGGAGAGAGTGCAAAATATAAGAAATTGGGTCATCAGAGCATGGCCTGGGCTGGATCTTATCCTGTTGTGGCACCATTCTGCAGTCTCTTCTACCCTCTCAGACTCCATCCTCCAGACCATCCATCACTGACCCAGGCTCTCACCTATGGCCAGGACTGATCCCTGGGGATGCTGACACCTCCGTGGGCATGTCTGTGCACATGTTTTCATATGCAAATAAGCACTAAATATCATTGTAAGTCAATGAAGAAACTGTATCTCCGTTCATTGCAGGGAATGGGCTCACACATCCCTGGTATGTAGTAAATTCTGGTTTTCCTGTTTTGCTGTTTTCTCTTCATCAGGAACCTTTGATTGGGTTACTCTTTGTCTTTTGGTCTGTAAAGGCTCTTAATGAAGCCCTATTAGTGAACTAAACAGAAACATTTCCTCCTTAAAGGGCTTTATTAAGAAATTGTAGCTCAGCAGAGCCTGCTGAAATGTCTCTTCGTGTTCCTGGGTTAAGAAGCCCAGTCTGTGTCTAAAACTGCAAATGGGCCACACATCATCCCCTCTGGCCAGTGATAACTTGGAGAGCAGAGCTTCACCTGACTACCACCATCAGGAGATGTTCTCTCACCTCACATTTTACCCCATTTTGGTAAATTTTAATCAAAATTTTAATCAAAAACCCCATTTTTGTATCCACCTGTGGCTTCATATGGCATGTGAGCCCAATATATGAGCAGGGCTGGAAACCATTGCTTCTTACATTGTTTTTTTCAGTAGTTAATTGATCTCACAGTGAAAAACTTTTGCTTTCCCTCTGAATTGAATTTCAGCTGCTTCAATTGAATTCTAGCTGCTGGTTCTGACTGGTGCCATCCTTCGCCAGATTAAAGAAATGGTACTTATTCCTCATTGTCATGGTTTAACCTCAGACAGCAGCTAGACCCCACACAGCCACCTGCTCACTCCCCCTGTGTAGGGATGGGGGAGAGAATCAGAGGAGTTAAAGTGAGAAAGCTGACAGGTTAGGATGGAAACAGCCTCATAGGTGAACCAAACAAGGAATTCAAGCACCATTTCCATGGGCAGGCAGATGGTCAGCTTTCCCCAGGAAAGCAGGGCTCCATCACGCCTCATGGTTACTTGGGAGAACAACTTCTACCATTCCAAATGTTCCCCCTTCCCTAGATTCTTCCCCCAGATTGATATACTGATCATGCTGCCATATGGTACAGAATGTCCTCATGGTTTGTTGAGGTCAGCTGTCCCATCTGTGTCCCCTCCCAACCTCCAGCCCCCTCACTGGTGGGGTGTCGTGAGAAGCAGAAAAGGCCTTGACTCTGTGCAAGATCTGCTCAGCCATAAATAAAACATTCCTGTGGTATCAACACTGTTTTCAGCACAAATCCAGATCACAGCCCCATAGTAGTTACTGTTGGAAATATTAACTCTATCCCTGTCAAACACAGCACACTCATGAAGTTGTTTACAAAATTTATTTCTCCCACCTCTCTATTGCTTTTTTGATCAGTTACCTTGGGCAAATTGCCTAAATGTATCAAACCTCCAGTCTCGCTGTCCCAAAGCCTTTCAAAAATGTGGAAGCACGGTCAGGGTGCAGCTTTGTCTCGGACCCACCCCAGGAACCCCACTCACAGCCCAGGGTTTCAGCCTGCAGCTTTCTGCAACCCTGCCATCAAGTAAGGATAAAACATCCTTACTTTTCTTTTTTTTTTTTTTCCAGCTAGAGAAGTATGAAACACCATCACTAAAGCAGAGCTCACTAAAAAGACTACTGAAGTAGTAGAAACCTTCACCTACTTTATACAGCATTAAACTTGGCCTTTGCTGGTGGATCCTGAAGAAACTGGCTTTTTATTTTATAATTTTCTTGATTTGAAGAAGACAAAGTGAAAGCAAGGTGTTTCATGTCTGGTTTCTGGTCCATTCATTTCATTTTTTCTCTGGATATCTTCCCATGGATCACCAAGAAACGCTCAAGCAACCACACAAGTGCAGTTAAATAGTGTCTTTTAAAGAACAGACATTGTCCCTGATGCCTAAAATGGCAGACTATTTCCTACACTACTAACTCATACTGCTGTGTGTGAGAAAGACTTTTTATCTCTTATTAGTGAGAAAATGCAGCTGTTTGTAGCCCTGGGAATCAGAGAATCCAAAACACCAAACAGCAGCAAGAAGAGCAAAGTTCCACCCCCCCAATTTCTGCATTGTTCACATAACATTTGTGAGCACCACGGCACATCCCCAGCCTTGACTTTCAGATGAGTAAGGGACACCCTGCCAAGCTTTGTTATCCACTCACTTTTTGCACTTTTTTACCAGTGTGACTGCTTTTCCTCTGCCTACCACCAGATTTTCAGCTGTCTTTTCCCAGCAAATCAAAGTCCCATTTATTTCCCTGGACTGTTTTTCAATGCCTAGACCCATAGGCCATGATCCAATTGCCTCTTAATTTTCCCTTGGATAAACAACGTAAGTAAATTCTTCACTAGAAGACAAACGTCCCCAATATCAAGTCATCGTGGCAGCAGTTTTCTTATCCTCCTCTAATTAACTAAAGGTCTTTTTAGAAGGAAAAACCACAGAATTGGACACAATATCAATAAGAAGACAGCAGCAATCTCCTAGTTCCTGCCTACTGTCCTGCTACTGAAAGATTAAAAGATATCATTCAATCCCTTTCTTACAGCAGTGAACTGAGTATCTATTATGAACATTTCAAGAATGACTGCCTCTTGAGGCTCCCTGCCTTCATTTCAAGTTTGCTGGCCTGGGTGAGGAACTTCCCCAGGTTTGCAGTAGAAGAATGCTTATTATGAAGAGCAGCAGTGATGCCCAAGAAAGGAGCACCTCGTGCCAGGTTAATATTACACCCTGAATATGGTGTAAGCCAGCTCTGAGCTGATGCAAAACAAAAAAAAAAACGCTAAATACTTCTCAATGGACCTGTCCAACTGATGCAAATTTTTAGGTCTCAGATCCGTCATTCAGGAAGGTGACCTGTATATCCTGTATTCGTATTTGCCAAAACAGTGTGTTGTTAGTGTCACTTGATGCTGATTGATGAGAGGGAACGGCCACTGGCTTTGTCCTTCCTACATTTATCTGGAACTGGTGGCTCCCAAACCTCTGGATTGATGGATTCATCTCGCGTGTCAAGGTTCGCGTATCAAACCTAAAATTAAGAATGTGAAAGGTATGATTTTCCTCCCACTTTAGGCATGTGTCTGGTCTAAACAGACACTTTGGACTTCACTAAAACCAGTGGGGAAAATGATGTATCTCCAGAGAGTGACGTGATGCACTGCTAGGAGGAGCTTCTCTGAGGATGGGATGTTCTTGGACTGCCCCTTGGCATGTCCATGCTCTCTTGGTGAGCTGCTAGACAGCTGCCATAGCTCAGAGACACAGCCTTCAGCTGTCTAAATTTGAATAGTCCACCCTCAACCCTTCACCTTAGTCTGACAACATCCTGGCCCTGAACACTTGTAGCCCAGTTTAGTGTAGTCCTGTTCCAGCCTGTAATAACCAGACTGCCAGGTCTGCAGCATAAAGATCACACTGCACACCCAGCTACTTTGATGGGCTCTCCCTGAGCCCATCAAAGAGACCCCCTGCACTTTACCAGGCACCTGCCTTTGCAGTATTTCATGAGTTAAACCATATTCTGATCAGCAGCAGATGCTGCACCTCGCTCTTGCTGTGATCAGCATCTGGCAGAGAGAAAATGGCTTGAACTAGACTATGGAAAAATTAATTGCTGAAATTTAAGTGACAGAATAATAATTATTATAATTGCAATAATTGCAGTAATTGATAGTAACAGTTCCTCTTTGCATGCCCCTGGGGAACTTGCATCACAGGCCAGCTCTGTGAGGTGCTCTATAAACACACAACAAGGAGAATTTCCTGGAAGCAGGAGCACAAAAGCGCACATGGTTCTGTTGTCACACTCTGTATCAGCTCTTCATGGTGCCAGAAACAGGAAGCAAGGGTAAGAGAAACTTCAGGCTGCCCAATTTTGGGTTCATACGATAACCTCACTGTCCTAATGCAAGGTATGAAACAATAGGAAGCAGCAGAAATTTAAGGTGTGGATGAAATGCATGAAAAGAATGAGACCAGTTTCAGGCAGTGGTTTTAGGGAACAGCCAGATGTGGTTTGCCAGTCCTGGGGCAAACATCACAGCAAAACAAACATGGTTTAGGAGATTCACAAACACGAGCCCCAGTGGGGAAACACACAAAGTGGCTGGTTTGGGAGTAGCTGGCTTGGGGGAATGCCAGGGTTGAGAGACAATGACAGGTGGGAATTTACTGCCCAGCTCTGGGAGGGGATTGACAGGGAGGGACCAGCCTCAGGCAGCCTTTCCAGGTGCACCTTCAAGACAAAAGTGGTGTTCAGTGCTGCCTCTGTGTTCCCAAAGGCCATCTAGAGAGGGGAAAGGAGAGGACATCATGGCAATTTTTCCTTTGGATAGATTTTCAACCTGAACAGAGGTTTCTGATGTGCTGCACTTAAGCAGTGTCTTAGAAACATGGTGGAGAAAGGGCCATGGATATTGAGGGAATTTAAAGCAGACAGTGCAATTATGGTAATTGGTTTTGACCTCCTGGAGGACCTGATCCATGGAATTAAAGCAGTCCCACATGGCACTTGTGACTGGGCACTGACATGGGATGTGCATTTCAGAAAGCCATCCACTCTTGACTTCAGAACCTCGAGTGATGGATAATTTTTCCATTCTTGGAAATTGCTCTAGTGGTTAATTGCTCAGCCTATTAAAAAAAAAAAAAAAAAAAGCCCCACCTTATATCCACCTTTAATTTTTCCAACTTCAGCTTCCAGACATTGGATTTCATTTTGCTTTGTCTGTTCAATTAAAGAGGACTGTAATATCAAATACCATCTTCCTGTATAGATACCTATAGGTCAAATTACTTCTTACCCTTTTCTCTGGTAGGCTAAATAGGATAAATTTCTTCACATTCATTTTCAAGCTTTCTTTTTTTCCTAAGCCTCCCATCATTTTTACAGCATGCTTTATCAATCAACATCTTTTCAACATCTTTCCAAAAGCTGAACACCAAACTTACAGATAATATTCAAACAAAGATCTTGTTCATGTCTTATATACCAAGAAATTGTGGACCTGCTCCATGAGCTCACAGCACTCAGGGGTAGGGAGCAGCACCCTGGACATGATAGGGAATAAACCCAGGATCTCATGTCTAAAGAAGGGGTTTTTTTCTATTAAAAAAAAATGCAGGGTTTTTTTGGGTTTTTTTTCTATCTGAAAAAGGCTTATGATTGCCTAAAACATCTCATGGTGTAAGAATGAACATTAACTAACATGGTTTTAAAAAAACCCAGAAACTTTAAAAGTAAACAAAAAAACAGTGAATGAAAGATACACAAATTAATAAAAATCTGAAAATATACAGAGAAGTATTTTTTTTTCTCTCCCCAGTACATTTTCCATGGGGATGACTGGGCTAATTAAAGTGGGAATATTCATCTGGGCTCCACAATTTGCCCTTGTTTTAAAATCCCTCCCTGTGTTAGGATGGCACCATACTCTGGGGTCCTGTGGATCTTTGGTTTGGTGGGATCCTGAGAAATCAGATGTGGGGTGAATAACTCAGATCATCCCAGCCCTACAAAAATCTGGTCAAAAATTTTTGAACAGACAGCATGTGGGGATGAATATAAATGCAGCAGACACAGAAATCTATGACTTCTGAGCCTGCCAAAACCTGAGAAAGAGTTAATACAGCAAATAGGATAAAGGGCGCTTCTGGACGTAATTTACTTGGATTTTTCTAAAGGCTTTTTGGTGGAGTTCCTCACAGGAGACTCTTAAGGAAAATAAATATCTGCAGGGTAAGGGGCGGCATCCTGTTGTGGGTCAAAAACTGCTCAAGCAATGGGATACAAAGGGTAGGAGTGAATAAATGATCCTTGGAGCAGGGGGAGGTTAAATGGGAGAGACTCAAGGGACTAGCTTTGGGAGGGGCATGACTGAAAATATTTATTAATGGTTTGGAGAAGCAAGAGGACAGAGCAAGAGGTGAGATCTATCCAGGTGGCATCATACTGTGTAGGGTTTTATTTGTTAATAGAAGAAGGAAAGAAATTGATGAAAGGACAGAACTATGAGGGCTTGTGAGAAGGCCTGAAAAGATTTTATCAAACTGGGAGATGAATAAGCTAGAGGATTGTGAGATAAATACAGAACTGGGCAGTCACGGAAGCCTGTCTGCACTTCACAAGGGCTCTGCAGGGGTGGGCTGGAGTTTAGAAGAGTCCTTTTAGGGGAGAACAAGCCTACTCACATGGCATCAGGCAAAAGGAAGTAACCAGCAGCTGCTAGAGTTGAGAAAAAGCATGTTAAAAGCAATACCCCAAAATGTAATTCCCAAGCTAGTAGGCAAAGATCTTAACCCAGTTCCAGGAATGAGTCTCTCATCATCATGTCACTGGGGGTGGGAGGGGAAAGAGGAAGTGAAACATCTGGAGGTGTAAAAAAATGCAGCTGTAGAAAATATTCGTGCCATTCTGTATCCCTCATAAAGTTGTGAGATGAGAAAGTGTGAGAAAAACATGGGTGTTGGGCTCCTTGTGTCACCACAGACATGAGAGTTCAACAAGGGGTATCAGGGAGAGCACAGTTCTGCCTCCAACTTGCACAAATCATGGGGAAAGTGGTCTGAGACTGGACTCATGAAACCCTTAGACATCCCAGAGCATCTGCTCTGGGGATAAAGGAGAACTGTATCACTCCTTTTGCTGGAATCACAGTGATATCCCGTGATTTCAGCAATTCATTGTTCAAGGGGCTTTGACAGAGCTGGTGAGGTGACCCTGGTGGCCTGAACACCATGGTAACACTGAGAGCCTGAAACAGGAGCCTTATGGCTGGTGAGGAAGGTTGTAGAGTGAGAAAACAATTAGAGAACCTGGAGGATTTATCAGCAGGCTTTAAATGGTGTCCATGGTGTTCTCTCCTGGCCCTGGTGGTTCCTAGCAAGGTCTGTGCTGTGTGGGCATTCTTGGGCTGGCATTTTGTGTGACAGTGCTGCTGTGTGTTCTGTCCTCATGCCAGTGGGCCAGCCTGCCCTCTCAGCAAGCTGGTGACCCTTCTGATAAGGGGAATTGTTCCTGAGTTGACCAGAGAATGCCCACAAATCCTCTGACTGAAAGGCACAGAGCAGTAGGTTCAAAGCTTGCTGTGCTGGTATTTTGTCCATAGGGCCGATGAAATAAAAATATTCCTGAATTTCTTTCCCTCCCTCAGCTTTCCTAAACTAAGTTCTTCATAGTTTCACACTTTGGGTTCTGCACCACCAGTGACGGTAGCTGCACTTTGTTGGCTACACCTGACTGGAAGAAAACCAGTATTTGCTTGTGAGTGTCCAAGCTCCTGGGAACATGCACTGCCTTTTCCTGAGCCTTCTGTCAGGTATGCTTTTGGCTGCCATTTGTCATCCTTCACATTTTGCAATTAGCTCAAGTGTGTGCTGAGAGGAGCCAGCAAACAACTTCCCTTTTGCTATCTAGGCTGAAAATCTGAGGTGCCTGTGCTGTCTCTAGCCTGGAACCTGATTTCCAGCCTGCACATCACAAGCAGCAAACAGCACCCTCACCATGGCCTTCCATGCTGCTCTCCATCCTCAGGCATGGCTATCAAGACTTGCTCCTTCAAAATGTCTTCAAAGCATGCTGTTAGAGAGCTCCTCAGACCACATCATCCTCCACCACCAGACACACCAGGATGTCATTTGCTGTTGTGGTTGAGCTTACTTTCAAATAAAACCTCTCAATGCAGTGAGTTTCCAGCTGGCAAATGGCTGCCTCTGGGCAACACAGAAACCTTCTAATTCAAGTGTATGTGTGATTGCTGTAGCATCTCAGCATTTGGCAGTATTCATGCCCACAATGCCCTTGAAAGGTGGACAAGTGCAGCTGAGCTCCTTTTTACGATGGAGAATTTAGCCCCCCTCGAACCCAAAACTGCTTTGCTCACAGGCATCAACAAAACTCCTGGTGGAGGAGACTTGAAAGTAAACCTTACCCTTTCTTACTTCTTAAACTCTTTTTCACCTGAACTCTCCACAAGATTTAAAGTCTTTTAAATCTGCTGATAAAAAAGAATATTCCATCTGCTGCCCCATCAGAAGCATGTTGGTCACCCTTGCATTTTTTGTCTTGCCTATTTTCCCCATGACAAAATCCGACCAGAGTGGAGATGAGGAGTATTTTCACCCGACCACAGCATGAGTATCTTGGCAATCAGTTTTAGGCAGGTAGTTTATATCCTTGGTGATACACAGAGCTCTTCTTTCAACAGTTTTCCTGCTGTATTGCAGCTCCTTTAACAAGTTGCACGAGTTTTATTCTTTATCCTCAGAAAGCCTTCACGGTGTCCTCAGAAGAAACCATTTCTTCCGTGACACATTGCTGTCAGGAGTGGCTTTCCAGGTTTAGCTGCATTATGTGATAACTGAAAACAAGCAGAAACAAGATTATTGAATCCACAGCCCCCACTCTTCAAGTGTGCTGTCAGGGACTGGGGCTTTCTAAACTCCTTTGTCTCCCAAGTCTCCTGATTTCAGGAGTCTGCACGAATTCTGATGGATTTTTTGGACACGACCTTTAACACCCAGGCTCAGCCCTCACAGCCTCTCATGTTGTACTGACCTTTTGGCCATGGTAGAGATGCTTTAAAACACTGACAGAAATTCAGAAATCCTGGGGCCAGATGGGAACTTTTGGATGTGTTCTTCAAACCGGCAGTATAACACGTACAACAGAGTTTCATCCAATTATGCCAGCACGGAGCCTAGGAACATGTGATCATTGCAGCTGGTTGAAAAAATACTAATTACTTTTCAGAGGATATACACATTATATATCAAATATATATGCTAACATATGCAAATTTTCTTGTGTGCAAAAAATAAAAGTCTAGGGGGGTTCAGGATGTTTTTGCTGTCAGTGTGCCTGTCAGTTTGGAGCATTAAGAAAATGTTCCTGAAATAAAAGACATCTTTTCCTTCCTGGTGAAATTCCTGAAAACTGTATCTAAGAAAAGGCTCATTTTGTTTAAAAAAAGAAAATGTGAACCAACTCCAGCTGCTTTTCTACTCTGTGACCTTGAGGGAGCAGTTCATGAGTCTGGTGGAGATTTCCAGCCCCGGAGAAGTCCAGGAGATCCCACCTGGCCTTTCAAGGGTGCAAGGGGCTATCCTCTATTGTATCCACCAGCCCTGTGCAGATGTTTAGGGTCCTTCGGGGTGTCCCCAACGGCACCAGAGGCTGTGCCTTCCGCTGCAATAATACATGTATACACATTACAACAGAAAATGCAGAGCAGTTGGGGAGCTGTACTCTACAGAGAGACTTCCTGATGAATGCCTCCATCCTGGGCTCACAAATAATCTGGAGACAGTCATTTTAATTCCTGTGGCACCTTGCATCCTCAGCCACGCTGCTCCCCACAAGTCATCTGGATGACAGTCTCTGCATGAGCCGCATCAGCATTTAGCTGGTCTCAGCCCATCGCAGCCTCCAAGGGAGCACATTTGCACAGAGCCTGCTTTTCCTCCCCGGGCAGCCAGGGGACAGGCGCTGCAGGGTGCCACCCTCCCTCCTAAAACTGCTGTGCAACAGGGCTGGCAGATGACTGCAGTTTAAAGCACAGGCAGGGAAGCAGGCATCTCCAGCCTTTCCTACCCCTCTTGGTGCAGGAGGCTGATTCCACCCCTGCCCTGAGTGTGAAGCACCCAACAGAGTCCTTGCCTGCCTTTGTGACCCTTTTTTCCCCAAACCTCTGGAAGATGTGAGAGCCTCCCATCCTATCCGGTCTCATTCCGTGATCTTAATGCAAATACTTTGAGACTAAGGACATAATAGGAAAGAAGCTGGAAACTGAGCCATGCCATAAGGATAAGTGACTTGTCAGGTTATTGCAGTTCTGTCTTGTTCTTTACACAGGGAGCAGCCTCAGGATACTGGGACAGGGCTGCCAGCATGGGAGGGACACCAGAGTGGTGCTGGGAACACCAGAGAGGTGCTGGGAACAGGGTGGCCTGCCAACACTGTCCAGAGGGCAAGAGAAGGAGTCATTCACCATGGAGGACATGGTGGGAAGCCCAGGACAAATGTGACCCGTCTCCCCTGGAGCTGACATCCCTGGGAGGGACTGTGTCCCGCATGACTGATAACACCCCCATGAGATGTGTGGCTCTGAGTCCTTGGCTCAGTCATCAGCATCCAGGAGAAGCATCACACTCACAATGTTAGGTCTCCCCTGCATCATGAAGTGGGACAGGGGGGCTGGAAAATTTTGCTGGTGGTGCTCCTTCAGCCTGTCTTTGTTATGGAAACCTAGAGCAATATCTCAGGGGAGCAGCAGGTCAGCATTCCCCAGCCCAAATCTATAAACACCAAAGGCTGCAATGGTACAGCGGTGTGGCCAGAGATGGGAGTCTGGAGAGCACCTCAGATGCCTGAATGAGAAGTCAGTGTGGTGGCATTTTGACTGTAATTGAGGGGCTCAGGGCCATGCTTGGCATTGTTTGTGTCTCTTACCTCAAGCCAAAAGAGTTAGTTCTCCCATGCAGAGAAGGCCTTTCTCTTTTCTTTCTAATCTACTCAGACAAATCTCTCCTGGATCCTCTCCCCGCCTGCACAGCTTTGTCACTCCACTGCAAGACACCAGGAGGACTGATTTCTGATTTACAGTCAGCTCTACCTGAAAGGGTCCTGGAGTAGGTAAGGTCCTAAAAAATTGTCCTCTCCCAGCTTCAGCTTGGCACAATCTTTCCTCCGCCAGGCCTGCAGCAAGATTCCTTCAGGGATGAGTGCACTATGACGTTTGCAGAGGGCTCAAGGTCGTGACTTGACATGGCCCTTCACAGGAGAGGTGATGAGGCACATGACTCTGCCTAAACTTCTCTGATCCTCCCCACAGCATGTAGAACACCTCCTTACTTCCAGGACCATAGGGATTTTTTTGTACATTCGGGTTTTCTGGGCTCCATCTTGCAGGTACCATGTCCTAGTGGTGAGGCAGACCAGTCAGAGAGCTCCTTATTCCATCTCATGTTTTCTGAGTTTTAAAGGAGAGAGAGGAAATTACCTTCAGTGTTGCAGTGCTCACATCTCAATGAGTCTCACAACCCATGTGCTCCAAAAAATGTGGGCCTCAATGTACTACACTGATTTCTTCCTAGAAAGTGTCTGGCCAGGAGCACATATCATCATGGACATAGTGACAGTTCTCATTGCAGATCCCCAGGAATATCTCTTCTACAGATTTTTTTTTTTTTTTCCTGGCTTGCAAGGCTGCTGGATGACATAATTTTGATTAATAACTTATTCTACCATGCTGGAGTCTATGGGTCACAGACTCCTCCAGCAGAGAGGCTCAGCTGATGGCAGGTGTCAGCAGACAGAGAACCAGTGTAAATGAAGTCATCATAGATTAAGAAAGAGGAAAAGCAGACTGCAAGGGAAGGAAAATTTTTTTATAGTAGGCAGGTGGGAGGGTAGGGAAGAGGGAAGCAGGACAAACTCCATGCTGAAGTATTAGAGCCTCTTCCCTCAATATCCAGCTGCTGCTTGATTTCAGCTTCAGCAGCTCACAGCTGAACAATTACATCATGTTCTGCTCCCACTTGGGCGTAGTGGGGGGTGGTTTTCCCTCATTGCTCCTTTTCACATCTGTGGTATCTCTTATCTTCCCACCCTTCACCACCCAGTGCTTGGCTTTGCCAGTCAATGAGAGCTCACAAGACCCAGTCTTGAAACCTTGGTGTGTCCCCTCCACTCTGCCTTTGGCCACTTTACCTTTGAGCTAACCCATCCACTTCTCACCCGCCACCCCGCAAGCTGCTCCACTTTCCTCGTGCCCCAGCTTCCCTCAGAGCACCCTCACCACAAGGCAGCAAGGCTGGCCCAAGCCATCCTTCCAGTCTGCTTTCCAGTCCCCAGGGAGAATGGCAAAGTATGATTAATATGACTATTTGTTTTGCAGGCAAGCAGGAGGTAAAGGTGGAAGTGCTGAGACATATATTTGATTTGGCAAATTAACACATCATAAGACATAACCATAAAAAATGCACAGCCTCCTAACATTGCTTCACTACTTCTCTTCCTCCCCCTGCCCCCCCATCCTTGCTGGATGAGCTGTAATGAGAGAGTAAGGTGAGAGAGCTGTCAAGACAATCTTTCCTGTTACACTCCATGTAGTTGCAGGGATGGAAGTTGCAAAAATAACACATTTTGCAGTCTTCAGGCTAGACCTCCCTATTAGTGAGAAAGGCTGCACAGCCCTGCTGCTTTTAGGCAGTTGCTCCGTGTAATGAGTGCCACCCACTGAGGAGTGAACTGCTCTCCATCCCTCTGCTTTCTGCGGTGGGATCACCCTGCCCAGCACAGACTGCAGCAGGAGGAAGTCAGTGCAAGACATCATCTACCTCCTAAGCAAGGCTTGTCCTCAGAGTTCCTCCCCCAGGCAAGCCCACTGGGCTAGATCAGTAGTTCATGGAAATTGTGGGGCAGATTTGGCAGAACTCTTCTTCCCAGGGGTCTGATGCTCTCTTGCTTACCACTGTCATTTGGTGGGAAGGCAGTGAGAGGTTTCAGTGCATCATTACAAGAGCACTCACATCCTGGCTGAGTAGCCCAGGGGTGCCAAGGGTTAACAATGCTGGGGGCAAGTCCCACCTCCCCAGAGCTGGACACAAAATCTGGGGCACTTCAGCCACCTCCACCTCCCTTTCCTATGCATGGAAGCTTTCCTTGAGCACTCTGTTGTAGGGTGGGGCTGAACGAAGCACATGAGAACTTTATTTCTCTCTGCTGATGACAGATCAAGTTTCAACACTTACACAGTGGAATTGCAGTATTGGTGCCTAGAGTAGGGGGCATCACTGCCAAAACCAGGGTGGGTCTCCAGCCTGGTGGCCCTATGTCTGGGACAGGTTATCATGAGGTCTTTTACAGGCAGGAGGAGAAAGCTGCAAGTGGCAGGTCTGGCACCATGCCCTGAGATTCAATTTTTCATTCTCAACCCCAAATACAATGACTTATTTTCTGCACCACTAAGACTGGCGTGGGTCTCTGAGGAAGCTTCCCACCCTGAAGTGGTCATCAGCCAGCTGGGTCTGTCAGGGAGATGCTGCAGCAGGACAAAAGTGAACCAAGAGCCAATGATGCATGGGGAAAAGAGATGAGAATGTCCAAACCTGACCTGTGATTTCAGGCTGTGGTTATCACTGGTGACACACTGCCTGGCTTCTCGTGTGCTGCAAGGCAGGATGCAGTTGTGTCTGTGCATTCAGAGCCCACCTGCTTCTTGCAGGTAACAGTCTGGCTCCTCACACTCACCTCACAGCTCGGGACCAGTGAGATCTGCCTTCTGCCATTCCAGGTTTTCCAGGCACTGGTCAGAGCTGCGTGAGTAGCTCTTCTCCTCAAAAACAACATGGTATAGATTGAAATAAAATGTCAGCTTAATTCTAAATCAAGGGGTTTGTCATTCACAGGCTGCTGCTTGCTAATAACCCTGATACATTTTCAAGGCAGAGTTGGATGCTTTTCCCTGGGATATTCTGTGCCCAAGAATTTCCTCCTGATGCTGGCAAGTGGGAAGCAGTCACTATTTCTCACAGACCTGGGAGCACACAGGTGTCCAGAGGGCTGTGTGGATTTGTCACCTCTACAGGATTTTTCCATGACATGATGGGAGGATGTGTCCTTACCTAAGCAGGGCAGTGGCAGACATGTCCTGAGTGCCAAATTCCCAGCAAGAGAAATCCACAAGAGCTTCCAGCCTGGCTGATGGTAGGGTCAGTGCTGCAGAAGGTGAGGCCAGTTGGGATCCTGAGAAAACACAACTTTATTTCCATCCAGCCACACTAGACTCAGGGAACCCAATACCAGGGAGAGCTCCCATCCCTGCACAAGCTGTGGACTGACCCTGGAGCATGCAAAGGGGAAGTGACTTTAATAAGAGTGAAACCTAAAGACTGTCTGAAAACACATGTGCTGCTGCCAGTAAGGAGGAGAAGTATTTTGAATTCAGTTGAGGCTTTCTCTGGCTCAGGGTGACCTTTAGAGAACCCACATCCCAGTTCGCATTTTCTAGCAGAGCTGGCAGTGCAGCTGGTTCTCCATTCTCATCATGACTTCTTTTTTTTCTTCTTCTTCTTTTTTTTTTTCCCTTTTTCAGCTGAAATATTTATGCAGGTTTTTATGGGTGTAGCTTTCATCACTCCAACCAAGAGGAAATGGTCATGTCACAAAGCAGGTTACAGTATACGGCCCTGGGGATAGCAAGGCCTTTGGTAACACTTCTTCCCATGGCCTTTCTCCTAGGTAACCTAAGAGCAGGAAGGTTTATGAAGCTGATCCCATCAGACCCCACTGAGAAACTTAGCCTAAACATCTGAAGGATGAGAGTCACAGAGAAAAGGGAGCAGACGGAGAGGGTTTGTAGCAACAGCTTGAAATAGGAGGGAATATTAGGAAAAGAATATAAAGGAAGTCGGAGAAATAACATCATCTCATTTACCACTCAAGCACACAGTGTTTGTCATATCGAAATAAAAACAGTGGGGAATGATTCCCCAAGGACACCTCCTTATCTGACTGCATTAATGCAAGATAGACCCTTGTGTTCATGCAGGCACTAACACAGACACTTGTGCTGACACATACACACACACAGAGGATTGGTTTGAGAATGGGAAGGAAGGAAGGCAAGAAATCTTTAATCTTCACTTTCAGAGCAATAATCAAGTGCATCATCACCTCTGTGCTGCCCACAAAAACAGACACCATCCATTTCACCACTGCTCTACCTGTAAGAGAATGTCTGTGGCAGGGAGGGGCTGCCGCACTGCATATCCTTACAACAGCTTGAAAGCAGGAAAAGCACCTGTAATGGCAAGAGAAATCTAGTGCAGAGCTGGTCCTCAGTTTGCCTGATGTCCTGGCAGAGCCCACAGGGCTACCAGAGGCACCACAAGCCCCAGGGCACCAGAGGCACTGTGCCCCTGCAGAACCCACAGCCTCCTGCTCAGGGGCATTCAGCTGTGCTGTGGGCTTGGCTCTGAGCATCTCTTCTGCTTTCACTGAGGGTTTTCCTACTTTACCACCTAGATACCCACTGATTTACACTAATCCTGAGATCATTGTCCAGCCTCATGCTGGCTCAGCCTTAGGCTTTTTCAAGCTGCTGGCAATCCTGTCCCATCTCATTCCTCTCTGAAAACTGGGGAGAAGAACAAGGTGTTCCCCATTGCTTATAAAAATGTGATCCTAAAAAAATCCAGTTGGCCAAGGTCATCTCTGTGGAGCATTTAGAGATCAATGCTGAGCCCTGCTGCTGATTTCATCCAGTGCAAACGCATACCTACCAGCAATCTTGATGCTGCAGTGCTGGAAAGTGATGTTTAAAACACAATCTTTTAAGAAGCAGCAGAGACCAAGCAAACAGGTGCCATATGAGCTTGACATAAACTCCAATCTTCTTCAGGGGAAAATTAGCAAGCACTGCTGCTGGCTGGATCCAATTTATTAAGGTCCCAGAGAAAGCAACCATGAAGAAAAGAGATAAACAATCTTCAGAGAGAACAATTGCAGATCAGTTGTGACATAATCTGGAGACCAGTTTCTCAAGGATGGAGAAAGGGGATGCCAGGGCTTTCTCTCATTAATCAGAATGAAAAGCCAGAAATATGCTGTCTATCTCTGCTCTACAGCAGTGCTGCAATTGATTGCTAATTGTTCTCTTTGAAGATTATTTATCTCTTTCCCTCAGGATCGTTCCTTGCTCCCTTCTCTGTGTCTTCCCATAAAAAAGAATGACCCTAAAGTGTCTTAAAAGGAGAATTTGCAGAATGAGAGATGCTTTGCAGTGTCATTACGAGCTCACAAGCAGCTGGATGGGGAAAGGAGCTACCCATTACGGCCACAGTTTTGGGTGTTTAGTGGGAAAGGGCAGATTGTAGCTTTAAGAGAAGCATCAGAGAGTTGATAGATGAGAAATCAAGCCAAATTTCCTTCTCCCTGGCTCTCAGTGTTCTTGGGTTAGGCACCATGTGATGTATGAAGCAATGTTGGGAGCCCTGGGAGACCTAATCTGGTAATGCTGGTAACTGCAGGGTCCTTCAAAGACCTTCCAAACCCTCCTTCTGCTCAGCAATTTTAGCACAGTTGAGTCAAAGACGGAAACTGAAGCGTCTATGTGCATTCAAGGGTCACCTTATTTTTTATTTAGAGCTTTATCATGTTACAACATTCTTATTTTGTCTGAAGTATGTTACTAGAGCCAACCCAGCAACCCAGGTATGCCAACCAGAAAGTTTTGAACCCTGTTTAAACCCTTTTCCCAACAAGCACTGGGAATGGGAAGATGCCAGGAATGAGATCACAAATACTTCTTTTGGGAGGTGCTTTGTAGGCTGGAAGGGCAAACACCTGCCCATTAGTGCAGTCCCCACATCCTCTGGACAGAGAGTGCATGGGTGACCAAGTGTCACAGTCTGGTCTCCTGTGAGCCTTGGAATGATGTCCACACCTGCATGTCTGAGACATGAAGGAGAGGGACTGTGCTGGGAAAGAACGTGGCAAAACCCTCCCTGCCTGCCTGGCTGGAAGGAGAGGAGGGAGCCCCGAGGGACAGCTGTTCTGCTCTGTCCTGGACAAGGGGGCTTGGCTCTCCAAATTCACCTGGCACAGCTCACTCCCAAACACGGGGCTGAAGACTACTGAGCTGTTCCCAGTTCTCTGGGCCTCTGATGGGCCCCAACATGCGGCATTAAACCTCTTCTGGTGCCCAGTGCACTCAGACACCATGGTTTGACAGTTTATTTTTTTCTGGTCTGGAGTGGGGCATTTCTACCCTTTTCTTTGCCAGACTGTGCCTGCTTTTTCTTCCCAGCCTGGCATGAACACTGGGTGCAAATGTGTGGTAGAGCATCATTTTGCTGCCCTGGCAAGAAGCAGCAAGGGCACCCCTGGTCATTACATGGAGCACAGCCAGTCCCAAGGGAAAGAGGTCTATTTCCCTGTGGAAAGGCTCAGCCTGATGGTTGAAAATATGCAATGGAACCCTGAAAGCAGCTTTGCAGTGGGAAATCAGCCTGGTGTGGGTCACCTAACTCTCACCTCACCACGAGTCAGAGGGAGGGAACAACACCTGTCCCCAAGGGACCCTAACCTGTCACGGGAAGGGAAGAATGCAGTGAAGGGAAGAAACATCCATTGTCTTCAGGAAGGTTTGTTTGATTGGCTAGACAAGATCTGTTACTGGATGGACACACAGGGGCCCTGGACTAGAGGCAGCTAGGGAAGGGTAAAATATAATTGCAGAAGAAATTTCCAGCTGTGTAATCAGCACATCTCACTAGACTTTAAAACTGGGCAACCTGACAAGGTGAATACACCTGGGAGAAGCCAACCGCAAGCAAAGACCTCCCCATCCCACTTTCTCCCAGTTTAGCCTTTCCTGCTTCAACATCCACACTCTGGGGAAGCTTTCCTGGGGTAAAAGAAATGGCTCAATACTGGAGAGACACAAAACTTACTGCCATCCCTTTGAAATATCTGTTCTCCTATTGACTTGCTAGCTGGAGCCTGTAAGAGTATCCACACTCAGGTTCTCCCTCTCTGTGTAGCTAGACGTGGAAGTGCTGGTTTGCAGGATGTAACATTTTAGGAAAGGACCTTGATCCTTCACTCCAAGCTCAGAGTCCAGCTTGCTCTCTGCAGTTGGAAAAATATTTAAGTTGATTTCACCACTCGCAGCTTCCTATGAAGATTCAGAAGGGAAAACACACTTAAAATACCTCTTCCACTTCAGTTTCTCAATTTTAAATGGTCATTAATTTTCTTTTTACTTGCAAATGACATTGTCCTTCACTTCAGGGAAAAAAAAATTAAAAAATTAAAAATATTTAAAACAAAATATGTAGTGGTAATGAACTGCTTTTGATTAAATTCTTGATGGAAAAATTCAACAGGTCCTTGATTAGACTTTTAATGAAAATCAGTGATGCAAAGTAGCCAACAGCACAGAAGTCAGAGCACTCAGGGTAGGCAAGGGGGAATCAGCCTGGCTGAGACTCATTTCATCCCTCCTGCACCAAGAAGTGGTCACTGGCTGTTGGCCAGTCTTGAGCACTGCTCTTTTCATTTCTTTTCCCACAACCTATAAATACATTTAAAATAAAATTAAGAAACTTGGTTTCATTCCAGTTCAAGAAAAGGAAAAAAAATATATATATATAAAGAAGATGAAAAAATAAGCAAGGGGAAAAAAAAAAAAGGCAGACTTTTAACAAATCTGTTTTCCCTGTAAAATAAAACCATTGTTTTCCAACTTTACTGACAGAGCAGGTGTCAGGGTACATGAGACCTGGTGGAAAGACATGTCAGCTTTGTTGCATGTTTGAGGTGTGCAGAAATCTTCCCTATAACACCATCCAAAGCGTTTTGTACCAGCAAATATTTGTCTTCTGCATAGCAGTTAAAGAGATTGTTCTGTAGTTCTCTGCACTGGGGTCATTCGAGTCCTGGTACAACAAATACTGCTTCTAATGAGAGAGAACAGCGCTTGATCTCTGGCTAAAGGCAATCAAATTCCATTTGGCATGGTAAGTCCAGAGAGGGAGCAGAAGAACAAGAGCTCATTGAACAAAAGGAACTGCAGCAATACGAGGATCCTAGAGAACAAAAGCAGGTGAGAGCTCTCCAAGAGTACTGTGGGGGAAGAACCAGAAAACACACAAAACCCCCACAGGGACTTCCTTTTTGTGTGCTTTGGCTCAGGCTGAGTGATCTGGTGCCCGCAGGGGAGGCAGAAGGGCAAGTTGTCCTCTGGTGTTTCATTCCCAAGGTAAAGAGCGGCCCCTTGCCTTGAACCGTGCCCCCGGAGGTCACTCTGCATGGGGACAAAAGCACTTGGACTGCACACAGATTTCATGCTGGAGGTTCCTACTGGGTCCCAGTGACTGGGCACTCAAGCCCTCCTTCTCCAGAGGGTCACTGGAGTGGTGCCTTAAAATACAAGTGATTTCAGCTGGCAGGACCCTGCATGTCCAGGCATTCCATGCGTCCATCAACAGCCCTGCAGCAGCTGGGGCTGTTTGAGAAGTGCCTGGCTGAGGAAGGTTAGTTGTGGTGTCCCTCTAAACCTCATTGTGTTGAGCAACCAAATGAGCAAAGACAAAAGGCCGTGTGTGTGTGGCCGGGAAGACACAACACAGGGAGAAGTGCTGATGGACACAGCAGCTTGGCACACCTCTGTGGAGGGATGGGCTGGGGAGGAGTTGTGGGGAGGTGATACTGAGCCTTTAAACATCATTTCTGGTATGTGGGAGCATGGGTTGGGGCTGCCTGTTGCAGGACACGCACACAAAGCTCAGGTTTGGGGAGCAAAAGCAGCTGCAGGGATACCCCTATTGCAGACAGCACCACCCTGTTCCCTCCTCCTGGCTGCTGGCACTGCCAGGCTGCAAACCAGAGCCACAAATCCCCTCCAGTGACTACAGAGACAAGAGATGGTCTTTGTCTCTGTCCTGTAGCACAAATGTGACATTTATGCTTTTACCATATGCAAAATGAGTGCTTTACACACCCTCCCCTATGTCTGCAAGGGAACAGAGCTGGACACAGCATCTGGAAGGCTTCAGATGCCAATTTGCTTCAGTCACACAGGTACTCCATCTTCCCTGAGGTCTTGTGACTGTCTACCCAGTGATAAATCACTCTGCATGGGGAGCTCAGGTGGAGAAAGGCAATAGAAACCGCCAAAGAGCAGCAAAGTGAGAAAAGAGCCATCCTCCACACAGACGTCCCTTGTACCACAGTTAAAGGAGAAACAGCATGCTACACCAAAGAGGGGAAATTAAAAATATAGCAAATATGTCCCCCCACTCTGCAGCCATCACCTGGGAGTTTACATAAAGTTTATGACACTCTTTCATTGCTAGAAACCAGCAGTAAAGGAGCCAGACATTTATTTTGCAGCTTGGCTCTGCTCCTTGAGCAATAAATGCTGCTGGGTCTAATGCAGAATGTGGAACCAGGTCTGCAAGCACACTGTGCCTCTGCAGGAGCAGGGCTGAACACTGCAAGGTGGTGCTGGGATGCTGATGCTCCTAAGTACCTGGGAATGCCCTGAGGGAGGACAACAGGGAGAGAGAGACAAAATGAGTGCATCAGTGCGGGCCTGCAGTAATGATGAGGTGTCTGTACCACTGTGGCAGCTGCGTTCTATGGAGTAGAGGGGACAAAACAGGGCTGTGATGATTTTATAGCTGAGGATTAGTGGGATCCCTGAGGTGTACCACTGCCCTATATGTTTGTGGAGAAACTGGAGCATGACCAGGAAGTCTTCACATGCACCAAGCGTCCCCCTTCAGCCCCCACAGCCACCCTGCCCCCAGCTGGGAGCCATCCCTGTGGAGCAGAGTTGGGTGCAATGCAGACCCCCAGAACATAGGGAGATAGAAGATTCCATCAGGCTTATGGATTTGTTCTGCTCCTGGCATGTCACAACCCTTTGCAGCTGCTCCATGATGAGGATGAAGGATTCTCCCGCCAGAAGAGACTTCAGAGTGAACAGCAAAACCAGACTGGTGGGAGCTGTCCTTGTCCTCTGATGGCAGTGATACAGAAGGTCTTTGGAGGAGCTGAGGATCCTCAGTACTCTCTGTGTTCACTCAGGGCTGACAAGCCTCCAGAGCCAGTCACAGGGCAGAGCCCAGGCTGCCTGAGCCAGGTGTCAGGATTCTGAATGGCCACAGTTATCTGTTTATTCTCATTTCTCCTCCCATAGTTACATGAGGGGCCCAGTGGAAATTTTCCAAGCTCTGAGTACAAAACCACCCCACTATCGGTCTGAAAACCTTTCACTTTGAGAGAGGCAATACAGCTTGTTGTGTGAATGCCAGCCAGGTCTGAAACCACCCAACAGGTCAGGACAAAGGAAAGAAGGCAGCAGACCCCTTGCAGGGAAGCCAGGTCACCTCCTTCAATGACTTTAGGAAGACAAGCTCCATGGCCAGCTGTGCTCACCTCTGGCACCAGGATCTAGGAAACAACCTGCCAAAAAGATTCAGCGGTGTCCCACAATGTTGGGGAACAGAGCTGCAGGGAGAGATGTAAAAACCCAAACCAGCACAACTTCCAACCCTCCCTCCACAAGTAAACTGCCCCTGAATAAAGTTTGGCACCAATCAGGTAAGATCGTAATGTCTTAGTGCCCTGTGAGGAACAACTAGGATGAAATAAATTCACTTGGTTTTGAAATGCCTCAAAGTTGCATTTCACAGCCTGCCCACTAAATGTCTACAGCCAGGGCTTATCACACTTGCACAGATCTGGTGTGACTCCAGCTGGATGCTGCACCCTGGGCACCTTCCAGTTCATTAGCTAACATCTGTCTGACATGATGTTTGTTTTCTCACCCTCATGCAACAGGGCCTTCTAAGGAAGGCTTTTGATGATTGGGTTGTTTTGGGTGCTGGGTCACTCTTCTTTTGCTGTGAATTGCTGGTGAAGGAGGCAGCCTCTCTCCAGCAGAGCCTTTAAACACACAGGGACTGTTGGGACCCCACGGTTTTACATGTACAGGGGCTAAGCCAGCAGTCCCTGGAGAACAGTGCCTGAAAACTCTGTCATCCACAGAGCTGCTCCAACAGCTCCAATATACACCACAAGGCTGCATCCTCATCCATCCACATCCATAGGAACTGCTTCAGTCCCTGGGACGTTGATGTTTCTGCTGCTGTATTGGGAATAATACTTTTCCATACAGTTTGAGAAAGCCACTCTCCTTCCTCTCACAGTTGCCCTCACCTGAATCCTGCCACAAAGTCTGTCTGGGAGTCTGACTTGCAGGAGTCTGATTGCAGGGTGCCAGCTTCCCATGGATCAGCCATGCCTGGGTGAATGTTGGTACACGTGCTCCCAGCCCTGGATGAACACATCACCAGGGCATTCCACAAACCAAGCTAGGCTGTACAACCTCACCATGGCTCATCTTGGAATGGGTGTGGGTCTGAGTCTGAGTTTGGGTCTGGCTGGAGCAGATCTCCCACTCCCTCCTCTGTGGCCATAAGCAAGCATTCGGTCTGTGTGCTGCCTGCATCTCTACATCCTGACAGCACTCCCACCAGAGAGCTGTTTGCAACCAATACAGGCATTTTGGGCGCCTTGACTGAGCTGTGCTTCCTGCTCCCCTCTCTTCCTGCTCCCTGCTGGAGCCGCCCTTGCCATCAGCCTCTCATTGCCTGCTCCAGGGCTGTTTCCACAGCTACACATCAGCACAGGGGTTGCAGGTGAAGTAACACCAACATTCTCCTCTTAATCTGACAGCAGGATAAGGAGGAAAACAGAAGTCCAGGTGGTAGATTGGCCTGTGGGTCCATGGGAGACAGTGATGGAGATTATACACTCCAGGCTGATTTGATTTTGAACCAGACCACACATCCCCTACCCCAGGCACAGAGCATGTTCATCTCCTCCAGCTCCACATCCAACCTGGCTGCACACCCAGGAAGCCTCAGGAAGCTACAGGAATGCCACCTTAGTGACCCTTCGTCCCACTACAGTGATCAGGGCATGTGCTACAGCTGGGCTTGTCTTCTGGGAACCTCCAGGGGCCTGGCATTCTCTGCAGCTCTCTCCTTCTCTGCCCCCCAGCTGGCACCTGTCCTGACTGGCACGCCCAGAAATTCATGGTACACTGATAACCCAATGCAAACAGAGAAATCCCAGCATGAAAGGTGTCCCTGAGCACACCGGGCATCTCCTTGGTGCTGTTTGTAATTACAGAGGCAAACAACCCTGTGAGCAGTGCTGCCAAGGCGTGTCTGGAAGAGCCCCAAGGTCCAGATAGCCAACAGGTCTGTTGATGGGGCACAGAAGAGCAGAGATGTGGCTTTTCCCTCCTGCTCCTCTGATTCAATTATTGTGCTTCTGATTTAGCAGGCAGCTGGTTTGGGAGCATTCGCAGCAGTCAGGGCTCTGTGTGCCTGGGAAGTCCTCCCATTGGCAAAGGACAAGCCCAGGCACCTTCAGCTGCTTCCTTCTTTGAAAAAGAATTCATCCATGGTGGAAGCTGGGAGGCAGACCAAGTACAGACATTTTGGCATTGAAGCAGCAGGTACTGCATTGTCCTGAGATGCCTTTTTCTTTTCTGACTTGCTGATGCCAAGTCAGGGGGTTAGAGGGGACCTCAGAACTGAGAATAATTTTTCATCAGCTTTCCATATCCCCTCAGTCTGCATATTCCTACATCACAAAAGTTCAATTCTGCCAGACCTTCTCACGGCATCAAAACATCTTGCTGCTGTCCAAATTTTCTGTTGCTCCTGATGTTGTTTGTTTGTTTGTTTGTTTGTTTAATTATCACGCTGTGGAAAATTTTGAAATGGCAACTGTCCCATCCCTTTTCGGAAAAACAAGCAGACACTGAAATGTTGGGATTCCCCTTGGAGCGAAAATCCCACATCTCAGTGGTAGAGGTCAGTGCCTTGATTCAGCTGCAGAAGGAGAGTGTCAGGGAAGGAGCTGACAGCTGCACTCTTGGTGAAGGCTGGGATGAAGCTTCCAGTGCCCTGAGCATCTTCTGCCCTCATCCCTCAGGAAACAGAGTCTACAACCTGCCAGGAGCTCCCATTACAGGGCAGTAGGAATGCTGGATCCATGCAGGTCACTTGCAGAACGAGTCTTTTTTCCAGGTTGCTTCTCCAGAGATTTGATTCCTCCCTTTTTCAGGTGAAGCTTTTCTAGCATCTGCCCTTTTTGTGTCCTTCTTTTACTCTTGACTACATCACCCCAAGTGCAATGACCTGCTCCAGCGGGGAGGTTAGACTAGGTGATTTCCAGAGGTTCCTTCCAGCACCAGCATTCTCAGATTTTGTGATTCTGCAACCTTCTCTGCCTCTTCAATCCCTTCTGGGTTCTGATATCTCTTCTCTGCTTTCCCATCAGGAATTTCTGCTCTTTTCTTGCCCCAGAGCTTCCTTCATTGCCCTGAAGCTGCTCAAGGCTTTTGGGGGATGAGACAGGAAGGGAAGGTGTGACCTTTCCTGGCAAAGCCTGGGATATGGAAGCTCTGTGCCCCTAATAGTTTACTGTAATGCTGCTTTTCTGCTCCATTTTGCTCTGACCAGCAGCAGAAGAACCAGCAGTGTCCCTTCCCACCTGGTTTCAGGACTGGTGCAGTGTAGGTTGATTGCTCAGGTGCTGCTTGAAAACAAGGAAATGAGCTCAAGGTTCCTTACAGGAGATGGCACCATGACCCAGCATCTCCTCCAGGACAACTCTGCTGCCTTTTTTCACCCTCCAGCTCCAGGGAGCTCCAGCACACTGGCTTGGATCCCTGTGGGCCTCTTTCTCCAGACCTGCTCTTCCTGGACTGTAATTCCCCTACAACCTCTGCCCCCTCAGGGCTGTTTTTTCCCCCTCCTCTAATCAGTATCACTTAGAGCTGGCTCTGCTGTGGTCTCAGCATGCAGCTGCTGGCCTGCAGCACCATAACTGAGTCCCAGGACTCAGCAGCAGCTCCTCTGAGAAGACAAATCGGTCATTATGCATCTGAACAAATAGATTTCATATTCCAAATGGAGAGATCTGTCAGCAGCTCCATTCCTCGGGGAAGCCATGAATGTCAAGCCATTTAAGAGCCCTTTCCTAATGATGCCCCTGGTGAGCAGCCGTGAAGACGTATAGCCCCAGAGCTCAGCGAGGGTTTGCTGGAGACTATCAGGGTAGAGGGGAAGATTAGGAGGCATTAGCACAGCAGAATGTCTCGTTCAGCACTTCCTCTGGAGTCCTGCACAGCAGAAAAGGAGCACGAGGCATGGGCTCAGATTAATGGCTTTCTCACAAGCCAGCTTTGTCTTCTGACAGAGGAGAAAAATGATTGCACACACACACACACAAGCACGCACACGAATGAGGGGAGATGGGCTGTTCTGCCTGACTTGTACATTTTGTAATGGAGAGCCTGGCTGGAAGGAGAAGGAAAAGATGAAGTAGGGCAATGGGAATGTGATCCCTCTCTGACCTGCCGTGATGCTTATCGACTGCAGACCCTGCAAGGTTTGTCCTGGCACTATTCCCCTGAAATCTATAGCCCTGTAAAAAGCAGCTTTTTGCTGGGTTGGGGGAAAATCACAAAGGTTTGGAGACTCTCTCCCAGGCCAGCAGACTGCAAGAGCTGACTGTGACCTCCAGCAGCATCAAGAGGGTTAGAGTGAGCCAGGAGCTAGCCCTTGCAGCCAGGACTGTCCCCGTGGGCAGGGACCAGTGCTTCCAGCTTCCAGACAGAAGGCATGGAGACACAGCAGTGTCTCAAGCCCATCCACCTGGCAAATCCATGGTCTCCTCCCGCTGCCCACGTAGGTGCTCCAACCTGAAAACCAGCTGGAATTCACACTGAAAGCATTCAGGTTGCAATACTGCCCTGGTCAGGTGTTCCCTCCCATGCCCTTCTTTGCTACATTTGGTCCAAATTTGCCAGGAGTGCTGGTCCCCACAAAGTAGAGTAGGTTTTTTTGCAAATTGGGGTTTTCCAGGAAATACACCTGACTGAGTGTTACAGAGCACTTTGGAAACATCTCACAGATCTGTTATGTGGCAACTTCTTAAAAATCAGGAGTTGTGTTTTGGGCAAAACAAACAAGCAAACACATTCACACCAAGGAAAGGTGACCAGAATCAAACACCTGGCTTCAAAAAGCACGAGCAACTTCAATTAGCATTCCCCAACACCCCTAAACTTAAACACTCATGCTGATAACCATTGCCTGTATATGAAACGTGGCCCTATCTTCTTCTAAATGTCTGTACCAGCTTGTGTGTTATCTCTTCAGATGGAGCCATTTGTATCAAGAGAAGAAAAATGCAAGTATCTAGAGGCCACCTTTAATAAAGTATTTGATAGAGTGCCTTGCCTGGCAAATGAATTCGAATTGGAGTGGATACAAGCTGAGACACCTGACGGAAAATTGCCTAAGAGGTGTGTAAACACAGAGCCATGATAAACTACAGGGGTCTGCATTGGGAGGAAGGTGTCCAGAAGGTGCCACAGGGATCGATGTTAGAGCTGGTCTAGTTTAACATCTTTATTAATGACAGGGAGGGAGAAGTAAACAACACATTAATAACATCCCGGGATGATACTGAGCAGCACAATTCCCTAGACAGAGCCAAGAGAAGGAATTTGCAGAGCAAGGGCTGACCCTGCATAGCTTCTTGCTTTTGTCATCAAGATCAAGGGGTGCCTTGGGCACTTGAGGTGGGAAAGGGGTCAATGGGCTGAAAGGAATCTAGAAAAGGAGCCCAGGCTGAAAGCATGAGATGAATACTGTGAGATAACTGAGGGAAAGAAAGTTTGGGTCCAATTCCATGCTCTAACCCCCCAGATCCTCATTTTTGCCTCGGAAGGCCACTACAGACAATGGGCCATACAAATTGGCAGCAATGTCTCCATAACGAGAAGCTCCCTTCAAGATGTTGTGCCTCTCCAAGGAACCTTCAGGCAAGTTCTTAAAATCAGGGATGCTGTCTATCCCAACACCAGAGGTATTGCACCCATCCAAAGGAAGTCTGTGTCAGTAATAAACGTGTCAGGATTAATAGCAAGCATGAAGTGATCAGTGAGATCCCTGCTTTTGGAAATTGGTGATTGCTTAATACCAGCAATTGTCATTTTATTTCATTTATGTCATCTTTTGGAGTGTGGTCCTGGCTAGGGAAACACACAAACACTCAATACTTCAGAAAGACTAATTTCCCACATTTCAAGGGAATTGTGAGCAAAACTCTTGGGGAGGAAGATGAGGGCAGGAAAATGAGATGATCAAAGTTGAGCAAGTGGGAGACAGTGCAGGAAAGAGCCACAGGAAAAAAAAAATAACTGTGGAGCTGGAAGAAAATCAGCCTTGAAATGAGAGACTGAAAATTCTTGATCTGTTTAGCTCATCAAAAAGAAGATTGAGATTTAACTGATTGCAATATGTAAGTACCTTCCCAGGAAGAAAATACAAGGTGTGAAAGGCTCTTCAATCACATGGGGAAAGGAACAAAAGAGCCAACAGCTGGAAATTAAGGTCAGACAAATTCCAGTAAGACATAAGGCCCAGATTTGCAGCAGAAAATGTGACCAGAGATTCAGTCAAAATCCCAGGGATGTGGTAACTTCTGGGACATGGTAATTTCTTCACATCTAAAAGTAAGGGATGATTTTTTGTAAGATGCTCCAGTCCAATACTGGACGCTGTTCAGCAGAAACCAGATGCAATCCCTGCTTCATACAAGAGGGCTGCACTGCAAAGAGGGTCATGACAGTTGACCTGTGGTTTTCTTCCAGAATTACTTGGAAGAGGAAGTTTAAATACCTTATGTTGTATCTCATTCCTTTCAATTCCACAACTGCTGGCATATCCTCTTTACAGTCTTAATTACAGATCTTCATTCATCATCTTTTATCCATTCTAGATATTGTGCAGTACTTGTTTTTGTCATGTTTGCTATACCAGCATCTTCATTTATCCCACACAGCTGTCTGTCATTTCACAGCACAGCTCGTGGCTCCCCGTGCATTTTCCATACCTGTGGTTAGGATCTCGATAGGACAGTTCCAGTTTTATTCCTAGAGCTGCAGGAGCCTGTTAAAGAAGGAAACTTATGCTGTGCTCTCTTTTAGGAAAACTTTGTTCTTCTCTGTGTTAGTAATTTCTTTTTTCCCCAGTTGTGAAGCTCACATCCTTTTCAACAGCACAGCTTCTTCTTCTTGTAGGTTGAGACAACCTGATACCAGGTACCCTGAATTCAGCTCCTGAGAGGTTCCTGCTGGCTCTACCTAATGCTAACTACACCTTGATTTAATGCTGCAGGAGGAGCTCAGATGCTGCTGGAGGGAGAAGCAGTGGGCTCTGGGGACTTGGGGGGGAATCCAACGTGGAGCAGAGAGGCTGAAGGTTGTTTTTGCTGCCATTATTTAAGTTAGCAGCAAAGGTAAGGCCAAGAGTGCGGGCAGGGTTGACCCTGCCCTTGCACTCCATGAGGGAGCCGGCTGAACACGCGGCTGCTCACACACAGGTCTTGTGCAAGGAGACATCTGGAGGCAGGACCCATCTGGATCAGACCTCTCTCCTGGGAACAGTGCTTGTGTGACTTCCTGGACACCATGAAGTTGCCAGAAATGCAAAGGCACTTCAGAAATGGGCAAAAGTGATGAAACGTCTGTGGGGAAAGGCCCGGAGCAGGAGTAAAAGGGGGACTTTCCTGCTTGCAAGAACTTGGGAGGAGGAGGGAGGGTATTAAGGGTCCCCTGGTGGTTTCACCAGAAGGAAGGGAATGAAATCAGGCGAGACAAATTGGATCTGAACATCAGGAAATGCTTTCTGTCACTTAGATGTATTAGCTAAGGAATTAGGCACGAGGTGAGGACATGGTTGCTCAAGACATACCCGTCAAGCCTCTGAGCTTGAAGGGAAATGTCCTGTTGAGGAGTGGTTTTCTCAGAGCTGTGCCAAGCTGGGGCAGTCTCTGCAATGCTGTTACACCCCTGCTCTGTTGATGTCATTCAGAGGGTGCTGCTGGGTGCCCTCTGTAGCCCTGGAAACTCAGGATGCTTGGTTTCACAGGCGGGGAGGAGGGATGTGCATCCTCCCCATGGTGGAGGCTCCCTGAGCTCCCATGGCTGGACCCCTGGGGTCTCATCTCACCTGCTCGAGTGCCAGTGGCAAGGGAGATGGGCAGGAGGAGAAGGGCAAGCCAGGTTTCTGGACATCCTGGACTGGTGTTCACACCAGTTCCCCTGCATTGTGATGGATGGGAAGTCACAGTTGGCTGTTTCACCTTCATGACAGTGAGCCCACCTCCAGCAGCGCTCTCCAAGCTCTGACCACTAGCCCACTTAGGCTTTCCCAATAGTTTTATCCTGTGGGATGTCAGCTGTAGGAGCTTCCTGACCTTTTTCCTCTCCCCTTGCTCACTGTCCCAGCCTCCTGGCCCTGCTTTGTCCAGGGATGACCATGTCTCCAGGGCAGAGCACCCTTACCAAACTGGTGGGCTCCCACTGAAGCTCTGACTGCAGCAGCAAGCAGCAGCACCATTCCTCCCACAGATATATCTGTTTCCTAAGTAAGACCTATTGCCAGCCTGCCCCTTATCTACCTTTCCCTCCTTTCCAGCCGCTCCTCTCTTCTCTTCCCGGCTTCTCCCGGAGTTGTGTTGTTGCCATGGTTACCAGTTTATCTTTAAGAGATACATTCCCCCTACCCCACCCCGGTGCAAAGTGAAATTCCCGAGCTTCATCCTCCATGGAGAAATGCCTCCTTCTAAAGTGGCACTAATTGAGCATGAAATGCTATGCAACTAAATTACACCATAATTTATTCGGCGTTAAATGATTTTAAGCAGTGGCTCAGGAGTGCTGGGAACAAGAATCACTCCCCTCTTCCCACTCTCATCGCTGCGCTGCCGGGAGCAAGCCGGAGCCCGAGGATTGCATCCGAGGAAGGACCAGCCTTCAACAGAGCAGCCGCCACCTCACCGTCTCATTTTGGTTTTTTTGGGAGAGCTGACAGCTTGTTGGGCACTCATCAAAGGACCGCTAATCACATCCCGGTCGCTCCTAAGAGTCCTAATTTCCAGCAGGGAGCCTGTCTGTAAACTGCAGTGTACAGGATGTCACCAGCATCGTGCAGCATCTGGGTGGTTTTAGCCTGTCAGGCTCGGATGGGAGGCTGAGGGCTTTTCATCTTTGAGGAGAGGAAACTTCAGTGAGGAGGGTTTGGCCAGGTTGAAACCAGCTGCCAAATCGTATCACATTGGCTCTTTCTTCATTCCAGACCACAGATCCTTCCCTCCCGCCTGACAATTGCCCTCCAGCATGGTAGAATATCAGGTGTCTCACACTGGTGTTTCTCTGCAGCAAGGAGATGCCTGTTGTTCCTAAGGAAATAGGAAATCATTTGCTCCCCCTTCTAAACACCAGCAAAATACCATTTCGAAGAAAAATGCAGAAGTTTCATATCGAAAATGGAAAACCAAGACGTTCCAACACTCTTCAGAAATATATTTTCACTGTCTTTTCATACTGAAAGCGTTTGACAAAATTGATAAAAATATCAGAACCACCCCCATCAGTACAAGGTGTATTTTTAGACATAAAAGAGGGAAAGTTTCATTCAGTGAGAAAAAATGTCCCTACTTCCACTCAGAATGGAGACAATTTCAGCATTGTGTAAGAGACTTCAGGAGAATGCATTCCCCTAAATAAGGAAGGATGGGAAAAGTACCAGCAGGATCAGAGGAACAGAAATACAGAACAGATTTCAGCATTTTTTATTTTCCCCCTTTCTTTTTTATTAAATATATGGGAACTCAGGTTAATTGGGACTCCTCCAAGTCAAAGAATAACTGGGGACAAGAAGCAGCTAACCTTGTAGAAAAGGAAACAGGGCTGCATGAACAAACAGATTAGTACTCTTCAGTCTGTGTAAGGCCTGGGTGATGATTAAGGATGGGTAGATTAGGAGTTCAGCAAGTCTAAAATAGCATGGAAAGGACGACTAGGGATGGATGCTTTCCTGCCTTTTCTGAGACAGCTGTACATCAAACTAGAAGAAAGCAGGTTCAAAAGAAGCAAAGGGATTTTTCTCTCATGTGTGGAGGTTAACCTGTGTAACTTCTAGCCACAGGACATTTTGGGTAGTAAAAGTGTTATAAAAAAAAAAAGTAGTAGAAAAGCTACCAGGATTATTTCACAGGGGGATAATTCATCAAAAATTGCTTAATCCTAGAGTGGTGTTTTGTTGTGAGCCCGAAGATGGTACTCAAGGAAAAAAATCAGACAACCACATTGCATTGCTGCTGGTTGGAAGCACACCCTTGAGGATGTTGAGGTGCTGGGACAGACTATTTAGAAGGATTTTTTGAGACTGTGCAGGTATCTGAGCCTTGTTTCAGTGGTTCAGGCACCGACAACGCCAGACCTGCTCACAGGCCATGCAACCTCCTTCTGCCAAAACAATATTTCAGAGGGAAAGATCAATTTATCCAAAGCAAAGTGTTTCACTTAGAAGTGTTGCCTTCTGACAAAACTCATTTTAAGCTTAAAAAAAAAGGAAAAAAGAGAAAAAAAAGAAGGAAAGGGGGGAGAAAAGAGGATGAGTACTTTGATAAGGTTGAAGTGTTTCATTTGGGTCTTTCTTGAATGCAGTGTTTCAAGATGACTTCTTCCCCTGTTTCAAAAAGGGAAATACATTGTAAAACCAAATGAAAAAAATTAAAAAAAAAAAAAAAAGGAAACTGAAGCAGAACTGTTTGAGTCATCCCCACATCTTTTTCCCCTGCTGTTTTCCTTCAAGAAGATGGTTAAATCTCCCTGGCTTTTGTTCCATCCTGGAACGGAAAACTGCTTAAAACCATTGAACTTCCCCCAGGTTCTCTCACAACCACTTCCCTGCTCTTTGGGATGACCTCTGTGGTGGGAAGCCAAGTTACTGAACCCAGGCCACTCTCCAGCTGCCCCAGATAATCCTCCCAGCTCACACTGAGCTCTGCTAAAAGAGGCAGGCAGCTGGCACAAAACTTGCCCATCTTTTTCCAGGCAGAAAGGGAAAATGCTGGACTCCTCAGCTGTGAGTCAAACGCCTTTCAGTGCCACGAATTTCCCTGGAGATGAGCTCTGAGTGCTGGCACTGGAGATGCAGGGGTTAATAGCAGCAACACCAGTTCTGCACAGGCGCTGTACCAGGCAGGGAGCACACACCTCGTGTGTCCACCCCACCAGGGCAGCAGCATCCTCTGGGACCAGCTCTCCATCACCCCTGACATGATCTTCAGGCTTGCTCCTCCACTGGGAGCCTGTGGAATGATGGAAAGGCTCTTTTCCGGCCTCACGTCCGACAGGTGGCCTCTGTGCTTGTGGCAGGCAGGCAAAGGGCCACGCTCTTTCCTGCCAGTCAGCCCGGAGAGCTGAAGGAAGATGTTTGCTCTCCTCTGACACCCAGCTTTGTGAACTCAAGGAAGATGTTTATTTGCTCTCCTCATCTTTCCTACGGCGTTTGAGAGCCCTTCGAGGCAATGTTTTTCGCTCCATTGTGAAAAACACGACGGAGTTTTTTCACTCCTGTCTCATCCTCGAGGTGATTCCCAGCATACAGAAGCCCTCTTGCACCTCACCCAGCAAGGCCACACTATGGTTAACACTCAAAATCACTGCCAGCAAATAAATAATTACTTGAGAGGAACTAGGCTCAGAAGTGGCTTGGATAAACAACATTTTTCTCTCTCTTTTTTTTGGTTTTTTTTTTTTAAGCTGGCTTCAAAAAGAGAGTTGAAAAATACTTTTGCCCCAGAAGTAAAACTTTGGGTGAATCTGAAAGATGAAAAGCATTATTCTGCCTCAAAGAAAGCCTCTTGTTTCTCTTCAGATGTTCCCAATGTTTCTTATAGCAATCTCCCAAAAAAAAAAAAAAAAAAAACCAACAGTTTTCACATGAAAGTGTTAAAAAGCGCAATTTAAGTGCTTGTAGAAGGGCTTATTTCTGACTGAAGCAGTCTTTTCTCACCCGAATTCACTGCTCAGTTGATACGAAGTTCCAAAGTGCGCTCCTCACACCAAACTGCAGAAAATTTCACCTAAAGGTTGTCATTTCCTGGCATTCCCCTGGCCGCAGAGGTGTCATGCAGGGGGTTGCTGCGCTCCCATGAAGCACTGAGAGCTGTGAGTTGCTGCGCTTTGGGGCTTTTTGAAGTAAAATAACAATCTTTTGAGAGTGAAAGTCCAGTCCTGGCAGAACAGATGTTGTAACTTATCACATTTATGGTGGAAACTTGAGGGCCGACAGGGAATTCAAACAGCAAATAGTTAACAGCATAAACCCAAATAATGAGAAATATATAATGTGTATCAGAGGACCGAAGGGAGTTGATTGGGCTGGAGGAGCAGCGGGGGGTAGAAAGGAGCAATTAAAGAGCTGGAGGAGGAAGAGGAGGCGAAGGAGGGCATTGCTGAGTAGCCAAGTGATGCCTTTAAATCCAGAGGGGTGGAAGTATATGATTCTCATTAAAATCAGCTGCTGTCCTGGAAGACCTGAGTGTAACACACACTTTATCCATCTTCTGCAATCACACGGTGAACTGAGGGCAGGGTTACAGGGCACTGAGGTCTTCTCTAATTAACTGCCCCAAACTTTGTTAACTCAGCCTATGTGTCCCTGTGCCCTTCTGGGATGCTGAAAAACAGCCATGAGTCAGAGCGCTGAAGTGACACAAGTTGTCATTCTGGGCTGAAACTCTGGGAAACAGAGACTCTGAGCACAAGAAGATGGAGAGGAGAGGCACAGACCCTTGTGAATTCCCCATGTTGCCTCACTAACAGCTCACAGCGGCTAAACTCTGGAGCTTCAGCTTGCTGATTACCTCCCTTTTGCCCCCCTCAAACGCTTTTGTTGTTGTGATTAATTGTTTGCCACCGAAGCTATTACTTATCAGATTGTTTGCTAGCTCCTTTATCAGCTGACTAGAACAGGGGCTTGTTTGTGTGATGCTAAAGCAGCGTGGGAGGCTGCAGAGCTGGATGGAGCCACAGGAGAGGTTGGCTGGGGGAGGCTTTTGGGATACAAAACCACCCCTGGCAGCCCAAGAGCAGAGATTCCTAACCACGGGAGGTGCTAGTTAAGCACCGGTACCATTCTGTCAACCCCAGTCAGTGGTTTGCTCAGATCTAGTATTCATTAAATGCTATATTCTTCGATAAGTGGAGAATGTATTGTGGAGCTTTAATAAAGGCTGTTGCTCATAACACTGCTTACCGAAGCCTTTCATCTTCACCCTAATTAATTCATGCTAATTTCCTTGCCAGTTGGATACATCAATTTGAAGTTTAAAATAGAATCTTAGTTTGTTTGTGGACTTCAACATGTTGCAAAATATAGCTTTCCTGTCAGAGAAAAAAAAAATAAATATATATATATATAAAAAATTGCATAAAGGGAAAGATCCAAACGGGATCTTACAAACATGATGTGCTGTGCAGTGTGGGTTGGAAAAATGCAGCATTACTCCAAGGCCCCACATCTGCCCTCTCCCTGTAGGATCAGTCCTAAGTGCTCAGAGGCTCCACTGGGAACCTCCTTCACCAACAGGATCTTTCCACTGTGCTACTGCACCTTTGCTTTTATCAACACGACAACAGGAGACTGTATATTCCTTCACCTGCGTGTCACAGTCAAAACAAGCTATACCAGAAGATGCCATTTCTTGGGGCTGGAATGTGGGCTGCCTGAAAGATCTCTCTGAGGAACAAGTTTTTGCCTAATCCAGCACAGGCCCTGGGGTGCTGGGGAAGGAGTACAGCAGGGATTGCATTCAGGCTGCTCTCAGTTTTCTTCCCACCAGCACTACAACAGCTCAGTTACTGCTGTAGCTTGAGGGGTATAAAGTCACAGCTGAGAGGGCTGTAAAGGACACAGAGAGCCATCAGTCATCTCCTTACCCAAAACTAGTCTCTCTCCAGTCCTTCCTGGCAGGCACATTATTCTCAAAGATTCCCCAAAATAGCAAGCCTCCTTCCCTCCAGACAGTCAGCAAACACTTAATTCTTGTCACTGTGATTTACTTGTATCTTGCTTGAAATCCCCTTCCTGCAGTTCAAACCTGTTTCTTCTTTCCTGTCCAATGGCTGTGGATCATTCCCACCCTCTCTGCTGCCTCATGACTATTCCCCAGCCTTCTCTTCCTCACAACCCCGGGCTTTCAGTTTCTCTGTACAGGTCAGTTTGGAGTGACTCAGGTAGATGTTCAGGCACAAACATGATGAGAGAAGCAGAGGCAAAGGAGGTCCGTGCACATGGGCTTGCACACCCACACATGAGTGCTTCCAAGCACACCTTGCATCCAGCCCTTTTCTCCCTCAGCATCCTTTGCTCACAGTGCTGGCAGCAGCACAAGTTCCTGAGCTGTCAGAGAAATAACCAGCTCTCCCAAAAGCCCCAGGTAACCGCGGGCTCTGCAGCCCTGGTGAAAAATCCCCTCAGCATTCAAGAAGAGAAAAATTCAGTGGAAAGAGTTGTGGAGGTCCTTCTGCTCCTTGCCTTAGTATGTGGCTGGCTGACCAGCAGAGAGACAGCGCAGAAGCTGTCCGTGCACCCTTAGACATGATAATGCACAGGGCAGATTCCAGGGACCCGCAGGAAATTTTGCTAGAAATGTGGCGTGCAAAGAGGTATTGCAAGTTCCAGCTGGTTTGAATTTTCTCTGTATTTATAAAAAATAAATTGATACTTTATTACCTAATCAAAGTAGCTACTCATGCGTTTTCGCCTCCCCCCTCCCTCCTCAAATTTAGCACGGGTGTTTCAGATGCTAATATAGAGCTCCCAGGAGAACAAGAGAGCCTTTCTGTGAGACTTTTTAAAGACATCTTAGAGGATGCTTAATAAAGAGGCAGCATGGGGTGGTGTCTGGGTCAAAGGCTCGACATTCAGGATACTTGGACTCCTTCCCGGCTCTGGCACAACTCCAGAACAAATGCTCCACTGCTCTGTGACTCAGTTTCCCCCTGTACCTAGTGAGATCCTAAGGCTGCCCTTTCCTATACTTTGACAGACAGCTAAAATCTGTTCTTTCTGCCATCACCACCCTGTCCTACCAACTACAGCAACATGTTCCCTGTGGCACAGAGAACCCCAGCCCAGGGCAGAAGACAGGCTCTGTGGCCAATTTGTGCCATAAAAAAACCTGTCTCAGGCAGCAGTAAATGTAAACTCCCTGTGTGCAGCTTGGGGTGGGGATGGAGATGCAGGATTAGTTTCTCCCAAAGGTGAACTGGCGCTGCATGACCCATTTTCAAGGGCAGTTTTAACACAGATTTTAGCTAACAATCTAGCAAAAGGTAACAAATCTAGCAAACAAGGTTGCAAAAAAATATTATGGATTTGTGAGAGTTGACACAGTGGAAGAAGAAAACAGGCTGCAGGATAAACTCTGCTTGCATTCACAGGTTCCACTGGTGTCCAGGTGATACTGATGGAGGGATGAGGAATTGTGTTTTCTTCCCACACAAGCAAATATGGTGGGGAGACAAACGCTTTTGCTTTTGGCAGAATTCTAAGGAGACAGTTACCCACACTAAATGAGTCTTATCCACACATTTTCGGGAGAAGAAACCCCATATAAAATAGGAAATAAACCTTATTTTTGCCTAGCAAAAATAATAATTTTATATCAAAAAATGCCTTAAACACAAACACTGTATTCTGTCTTGTTTCACATGCAGAACCAGCAGGAGAGGAGCACAGGACCAGGCATTTCTGTTGCCAGTTGTGTTCTCAGCACCACTTTTCCAGGAGCAAATGGTGGCACCAGCCTGGGACCAGCACCCTGGGTCACCTGCCACACACACACAGCCCCACACATGCCCACAGCAAGCACAGCTGCAGACACAGTGCAGGTCCAGCCAGTGTCATTCCCCAAAAGGCAATCCAGAAAATTTCAGCTTGGGTTTTGTAAGGAGAAAAAAAAGGAATCGCCCCTGAGCAGGAGAAGATGACTCTGAAAGGATCTTTGAGAAGATCCACTCCTGAGGGAAAGATGCTGTCCCTGCGGAGTGCTGCCCACAGCTAGCCCAGCACAGCCACCACCACAGCCAGTGAGGGGATGTGAGTCGTCATGCACAGCTGGGACAGAAACTCCAGGACACAGCTGTAAGGGAGGGAGTTGTCCCTCTTCAGCCAGCTTGTCTGGATAAATTCTGGTTTGTTTATCTTCTCTTTGTGCTGTTTATTTGATATGGGAAGACATGCTGGAAGATGAAGAAGAAGGGACTTGTCTGAAGTGTGTACCCTCACATTGATATCAGACTCCTGAGCTGGAAGAAAACTCTTTGCATATTCTGTAGCCAGGACTCTGTGGGCAGGTCCTAGCCAGGACAGGAGACTGTAGCATCTCTTCATCACCTGCTATGTCAGAGTTCAGTCTGCTGGACCCTGCCCTGTCCACAGAGGCATCTGGCAGCCACCCAGGAAATATATGGATATATATATATATAAATACATCAGGAAATACAATGAAAAAGAGTATTGCTTTGACCATTTTTCAAGGGCAGCAAGATGATCAAGAAGACCAAGAAGATAAAGCTCCAATATCATACAAGTTGTCCTCGTGGGATGTAACAGGCTTTGGGGAAAGCTGGCTGTAGCATTTTTGAAACAATGGAGGTCCTCATGTAGCCACACATTCTCAGCCCTATTAAACACATGGGATAGGGAGACACTCTTTGTTAGGCAATTATATAGAAAAGAACCTTAATGAGGACCTTGAGATTTGGTCAAGCTGTTCAATAACCTTGTGCCTCAACTGGAAGTGTGTCCTGGATCTCATCTCCATCCCTGAGAGGATGATCTCCATGCCTTGAGTTCCCATGGTTTTCCACGGCACACCAGAGGAGTGTCTAGCAGCTAGGGAAGAGAGACAGGAGTGGGCAGCAAGCACAAGCAGGCTGTCTTAAGAAGACAGGAAAATATCAGAGTCTGTATATTTAGCCAAACACCCCTTAATAATTTCAGGTTTATTTCCCCATCCTGCCAGCTCATGAAACAAGTTGAACAGTTTCAACACCCGGCTGAGCTTTGCATTTCATCTCACGTCGAATCCGCTGTCTGGAGACATTTGTTTTGCTTTCATTTATTCCAAAGTCCCGATCTAAGCCATAGAGGGAGATTTTTCCAGTAGGTGCCTGTGTGGCAGGGGGGAAGAGGAACTCACTGAGTGATTCAGCTTCATACTAACAAGGAGAAATTAAAACCTAAAGTGACTTCATGCAACCAAATGCAGTGAAACAGGCCCTTGATCTAATCAGCACTTTCTAAAGGAATTAAATGCCAATCTATTTTAAAATGCATTTCACTCCGACTTAATGAGGGCAACAGGGAAAAATCAATTGGTTGTGTAATTTGGGATTTCAATAATAAAAACAATAAATGCTAATTAGGAACATTCTTATTAATGTCATAAAATTCTTGGACAGATTGTAGTCACGTAATTAAAGTTTGACAAAGCTGCTTGAAGAGTTTGAGGCCTGACAGCAGTTGCTGGGACAGAGACAGGGAGTGGGATGAAGGCAGGCTGTGCTCAAAGCTGCATGGTTCCAGGAAGCTGGTGAGATCTGGGAAGGATGGAAAGCCCCAAGAAACAGGACCATCCCAAAATCCCTCTGATCTTTTAGAGCTGTGCAGGGACAAGAGCATGGAGCTGGGCATCCTTCATTTGTACCCACAGTGGTGTCCAGAACTGAGTCCACATCCTTGGGACTGTACAGATGCCATTAACACAAGACAGGAATCTTCCTGCCATGCATCTGAAAATTACTGGTGTGATTGTCAGCTGTCACTCAGATTTGGGGTGTGGTATTTCCCCCAGGTGCACAGCCAAAACATGCAAGGCTGGTGGGATGTCCACTCAGTTAACCTCTCTACTCTTGTGTAAGACACACAAGCTCTGAGAAATACAATTCCCTTTTAATATCTAACAGGCAGTGAGACTATCTAGCACTGTCAGGGAATAACTCATTTCCTTCTGGAATGTCTCAGAAAAACCCAGAAATCCCTGCACCAAAAGGCAAAGGCCCCTGCTTTAGCAGAAAAGGGATTGGGATGATCTTCTCAACAGATCCCCATCTCTTGCCTGGAGGCACAGACATTTCTGCATGGTGCATCAGAAGGCATGGCTCAGCCTGTGCACAGCAAGATGAACACAACCAAAACAGGATATTCATGTAATTGGCTTAGACATTATCTCATGTAGTAATCTTAAGGAGGGTAAGCAATTCTGCTACACCTCACAGCTCTGTCTCTCATCTCATCATGGCTTGTCCTAGAAACTGTTTTTCTCTAATACAACTAGAAGAGTAAAAAAATCAACAAAGTTTGGGAAAAAAGACATTACTATTTATTGTTTCGAAATTTTAAGCAAGAGATCCCTCTCATTCCCCTAGTTTTGATGTTCCCTTGAAAATGTTGGTTTTTCAAGCTTGGGTGCATTAACATTAGTTCTTGATCTATCCCTCTTGTATTATTACTCTTTCCATCTTTTTACTTTTTTCTTCCACATAAAAAGAAAATGAGATTTAAAAAAACAAAAAAAAAAGTCAAGACTGGCTAAGTCAGGATTTACTTTATTAATGTAGCAGAGGGAAATAAAATACATAGCAATAGCTTTGGGAAACTTCCAGGAAATAAAATGGTGTTTAAAAGCTTGGATTTTAATTCATCCTGAAATATTTCTGTCCTCATCTGGGTCTCCCAGTGCAAACCCCACTGCAGAATCCCTCCTGCCACAGAAGGGACATTGCTTTACCCATAATTTTCCCTCCTGCCAGGAGTGTCTTTACCCATCCTCCAGCACCAGCAGTTAGCAGCTGCTTCTGACACCTGCAGCCTGCGTGTGCAGGGCAGTGCTGTGTCTGGCTCCTGCAAGCTTGATCTGGCCCTCTTGGGCTGCAAGGGCAGCTCTGCTGGCTCAGACAGACCTGCTGCCCTCAAGTCAGATCTCTCCCTCCACAGTGTTGCTTGTGTGCAACAAATATATATATGTATGTGTGTGTGTGTGTGTGTGTGTGTGTGTGTGTGTGTGTGTCCACGAGGTTGGGTTTGCAGGACTCAGCTGCAAAAAAAAAAAGCTGTGCTCATTCTGGATTCTATTTGACTTTTTGCTGCTGTCCCACAGAGTGGAAGGCAACTGCTATTTCTGCAGTTCCATCAGGAGCCACTCTGTCCTGAGGTGTCACTCCCTGGGATCAGCCGTCACATATTTCTCTCCTGTTATGGAAGCCAAACTCATCACCTGTGAGCAGCAAGCTGTGTGATAAATGGGTGACACCAGGCTTTCACCCCTGCCCCCATCTCAGCTCCCTGCCTTCAGGAGCGAGTTAAGGGACCAAAGTGTGTAGGAATTGGTACCATGTGCTCGCCCTGCCTTCCCGGAGATTAGCCCCATATGGGGAGAGAGCTGCGTTCCCCTCCATTTGGGATGGGGGTTGATCTAAATGTAGAGCAGGCATTCTTTGAATATATGTGACAGCCCAGGAGATAGAGTTCAAACATCACCAAAAGCGGCCCCTTCCCATTGATCTTTGAAATATACAGCCTGGCTTCTTGTATTGTAAATATACTTTTAATACACAGCATCTTAAAATGTGTTCCTACCTGACTGTAGAGCCCACACTTCCTAAACTTAGCCAGTCCTTTTGACTTGTATTGTAAATGTACAATGCATGGCCCTGGGTCAGCTCACCATTAACCCTGTGAATTACCCCACAAATTTAGGGTCAGATGCTGCATGGTCTGGAGGACCAGGGCATTAAGACGTGAAGCTTCTTGCCAAAAGAAGATACAGAAATTACCATCTCAGTAAGACCTGGCTGATTAGATTTTGTTCAGGGTTATATCTACAGGTAAGAAAACACCAACAGTTCTCAGGAACAGTATATCTTAGGAAGGTCTTTGCACTTCATGCTTTAAGCATCAATGGGAGGTCTGTGTGGCTTACCTATAGTCTTATGTCTTCCTCCAAATTGTCTGCCATTGGCCATGCAATGCCTCAATGCCTTTCATTTTAAATCAGTGTGATACAGGGTCTGGAAGGATCCAACCAACATACCCTGAGCAGTGTGTACACTTAATCTTTTTAATAGATTTTTCCAGCCCAATTATTGAAGACAGACAAAATTGTTGAGAACAAGCAGACGGCAGATTTTTTTTTCCCCCCAAATACTTTCAGATATTAGTGTTGCCATGCTGTTAGTAATTTTATTTTTATTAAGTAGCAAAGGATTTTGTATGAGAACGTTGCAGAAAACAGCCTGAGATCCAAAAATCCCTGTCAGCTTTAGTTTAAATTCAAATAGCAGTAGGCAGTGACAACAGGTCTACAACTAAGATTTCCAAAGACAAATATCATGACGTGAGGGAAATCTCTGTGGGGTAGCCAACTGTGTTGAATAGGGCAATGCCTGGATCTAGTTACAATGAGTTGCAAATGCCAGCTAGAATTTTCTTGCATAGAAAGCAGAGATCTCAGAGGAAAATGCTCTGTGGTAGTAGCATGAATCCAGTCTCTGAATGGCTGCAAGGGATATGTAGGACAAATATAAGAAGTGGGTTAAGAAGGTGAGATCAACAGAACAAGCACTATTGCACAGGTCAGAAAGCAAGGCAAGAGGTTGAGCCCAAATTCCCCTGTGCTTTAAAAATTCCAGTGGTGGTGAAAAATTTGCTTTTCAGCTAAGATCCCTTGAGCCCTGCTGAAATTCCGCTTGAATTAACTGCCACTGTCTCCAGGACTAGAGGCAGACAGCACAACAAATAGGGGCTACAAATTAATGTGGCTGAGATGGGATCGACCTCTCCACTTCCTGCCATCCTTCACTGAAAGGATATATAATTTTATTGTCACATTAACACTGGAATTTTGCATGGCATTTTCTTAGCCTCTCTTAGTAAGAGAAAATGAGAGTAGAAGAAAGCACTGTGCAGCTTTTTTGGGTTTCTCTTGTATTCTGCTACCACCTGGAAACTGGCAGGTTCATGGAGGTATCAATGCCTGGTGCTCAAACACGTGAGCCAGTTTGCACAGGCGATATGACACTGGTTAAAAATAATTCCATATTTAAAATATTGAGGTTCTTTCATTGACCTCAGTATCCTGCAGGTGTTTTCTTCCTAATGTACCTTACTCCACATACCCATCATGATAGGTCAGGGACAAGAGCAGGATATTATCTATGGAATACTATCTATCTAATACTAGAACATTATCTATGGAAACATCCAGGTGTGGGATGTTCATGTCTCATTATAAAGATGTGAACCCTTTAGAATGGGCCCAGAGGAAGCCAGGGGATCAGAGGTTGAGCACCTTTCATGTGGAAACAGCCTGAGAGTGGGGCTTGTTCAGCCTGGAGAAGAGAAGGCTCTGGGGAGATCTTATAGGACCTTCCAGTGCTTAGAGGGCTACAACAGAGCTGAGGAGGAACTTTTGACAAGGGTAGGAAGTGATAGGACAAGGGGGAGGGCATTAAACTAAAAGATGGGAGATTTAGACTAGATACTAGGAACAGATTCTTCCCTGTGAGGGTGATGAGAGCCTGGCACAGGTTGCCCAGAGAAGCTGCGGCTGCCCCATCCCTGAAATTGTCCAGGGCCAGGCTGGATTGAACTTGGAACAATCTGGTCCAGTGGAAGGTGACCCTGCCCATGACAGGAGGGTTGGAAGGCTCCAACCCAAGCCAATCCATGATTCTATGCCCAGGGCATGTAAATCCAGAGCAGCCACGGCGTGTGGCTGGAGCACAGAAGGACCCTTCCTCAGGGGTTACTTGACCAGTGATTTAGCAACCACTTGCCTCTACCATCAGCAGCTGGGCAGAGAGGAAGGTGGGAACCAGTCCAGAATCTGGATCTAGAGAAACTTCGGTGTCTTGCTAAGCCATGCTTTCACACGTTTCTGCATAGAGGTAAAGTTGAGAAAGTGCTTCCTTTGCAATTATCTGTCAGATTCTGCCTTAACATTTGATTTTCAGAGATGGAACTTTTTAGGAGAAAAATCAGCAAAAGTGAATATCTTCAGAATCCAAGTCACACCACCTGCTAAGACTGCAAATAGAGATGCACCATCATTCTGCATTTGAGGGAGATTTGCTCAAAAAAAAGGGAGAGTCACTCAAACTTACATTCCTGTCCTTAACCCAGTGACCAACCTAAACCAGCCTTAGGCTCAGCAGCACATTCTGTACACAATGTTTTCTTGCAATAAATAGGTCTAAACTGGTTTCTTTTCCCTTCCCCCCAAAATGCCAGTGTATCTTAGCTAAACATGCTTAGAGGTAATCCTTCAATGGCTGGTTTTTTTTGCACATGATTTCCCCAGTCCACTCCCTACAAAAGCTTAGTTTCTTGGGAAGGAAAATGCCAAACAGGTTAGGAAAAGGCCTTTCCTAGCTTTGCTAGTTGCCAAGAAGAAAAATACATTTTAAAAAGCCATAAAAGTGTAATTCTCCTCTACACACATTCTAATAAATCAAAGATAGCTAAAAGGATTTTCTTCAGTGAAAGAAAAATCATCATTTCTTGCCCTATACAGAGTGTGAAAGTTTTAGTCTGAACAGAGAAATTTTACAGAGAATTATGGTCATGTGAAACCAAAGGGTTAGAAAGAAAAGCTCAATGTAACCCAAGCACTGGCTTTTGATATTATGAAAGCTGTAATGTATGAAACACTACAGATCTATGGCAAATATATTCCTTTCCATGAGAGGAATTGTCAGAGCACAATGTCTGTGAACCAAGATTGATTACACAGAAACTGTTTTTCCACTTGACATTTATTTTGCAGAGATATTAATGAGGAAACAATTTCTTTTCCCTGCAGTTCAACCTGAGGTCATTCCCCAAGTCTGTTATCAACCTAGGCAGCCCATCTGAATGTATCTAATACATGCATTTGAGAGATGAACTATGGTAGGTATATTAGAAGAACTATGAGGTATATTTGATGATTTCTTTTTAAACTATAATTGAGTGAAAAAGTGTTCCTTGGGCTCTGACTTGATCAGTCTGCCTAGTTTCTGCACAGGACCTGAAGGACCACTATAGGTCTGCACATGCACTGTTTATGCCTACAGCAATTCTTTAAATTGTTCTCAAGGAATCTCTGCTCTCATTAATAAAGCAAAGAGATTTCCAGCAGACCTGACTGGGGAGAAGGTCATGAACGTGAGTATTGGCACTTGTGCTGCAGATGCCTGTTCTGCAGGCAGCCTGCACTCTTTGTGTGGAGCTGAGCACCAGGAGTTCCCCTACAAAGGACACAGAACATGCATGGTGGCTCCTCTGGACTGGCAGCATTTATCTTCAATGGTTAAAGCAGATTTTTTTATGTCACTACCATGAAATGAGCCTCAGTGGATATCAGTGCAATAGAATCTTGCAAAGCATAGTGGCTGAGGGGTGGGCAAAAGTCATATCCAGCCATCCCTGTGGCTGGAGAGGTCATCCCAGCAGATGTGGGGAACTCTGAGATTGGTCACAAAATTTTTTTAACCTTCTGTCCTAGAAAGGTTTTTGAAAACCTTGTTTTTTTCTCCTCTTCCTCTGTCACTCCCAGGCACCTAGTGTAACACCTGAGATCTGAGTGTACTAGAGTCATCAAAATGTTCTTTTTATAGACAGTGAGAAAGGGCAGGCAGTATGATATAGGGGTGACCTCCCATCTGACACAGAGGGTAGGGCTCATCCCACCAATTTTTGGATGTGTTAATGCTATGGTTCTGATTTACACTGTAACTGCTGCCTGCTCCTTTCACAGCTAGTGAGGAGGAGCAGATACCTCCAGGGAATGAGGAAAATAACTTCTTCTTCATACAAGGGTGTTCGACAGACAGGGTGAATCTGCATCAAAAGGCGTTCAACAAACAAGAGAGATCCCAAATGACAAGTGCAAATTAGATGCTGAGCTTTCAGGTAGCTGCATCTGGTGGAAAAAAGTCACACATTTGTAGCTACTTGTTCTTGTGGCCCCCCAGGTAGGCTTCAGGAATAGGTAGTTGGCTTTCATAGCCAAAGCAGGATTTGTTTCTGAGCCCTGGATGGTCCTTTGCTATCGGTGCGTGCTGCAGTGACCACTCAGTGCAAAGCAGCTGTGAACAATCAAAGCAAGAAACCCAAACATCCAAAGCTGCATTTCCTCCAAAATCCCCTTTTCCCACAGGTGAGTTTTCAGATAATCAGGGTTTTTTTCCATCTGCTCTAGTCCAGGCATACCCTACTCAGCCACAGACTGTGAGAGATAAAGGGTGAGAAAGAAATGTCAGAAAGGGATAAGCTCTGCCACAGTCTCACAAAGCTGGAATTTCTTGCTCTGTGACCAGCTTCTATAAAGCATCAGTCCTTGACCAGAGTCTTGCTCTCTGCCATGAATCCCCAGGGCAGCTGGACAAATCCAATCATCTGGCAGCTGCTGATGAACCTTGCTAATTGCGATGTTGGAGAAAATAGTTAACCCATGGGAGAGAAAGGAGACTCGAGGAGAGGAGACTCGAGGAGAGGAGACTCGAGGAGACTCGAGGAGACTCGAGGAGACTCGAGGAGACTCGAGGAGACTCGAGGAGACTCGAGGAGAGGAGAGGAGACTCGAGGAGAGGAGACTCGAGGAGAGGAGACTCGAGGAGAGGAGACTCGAGGAGAGGAGAGGAGAGGAGACTCGAGGAGACTCGAGGAGAGGAGACTCGAGGAGACTCGAGGAGAGGAGACTCGAGGAGAGGAGACTCGAGGAGAGGAGACTCGAGGAGACTCGAGGAGACTCGAGGAGACTCGAGGAGACGAGAGGAGAGGAGAGGAGAGGAGAGGAGAGGAGAGGAGAGGAGAGGAGAGGAGAGGAGAGGAGAGGAGAGGAGAGGAGAGGAGAGGAGAGGAGAGGAGAGGAGAGGAGAGGAGAGGAGAGGAGAGGAGAGGAGAGGAGAGGAGAGGAGAGGAGAGGAGAGGAGAGGAGAGGAGAGGAGAGGAGAGGAGAGGAGAGGAGAGGAGAGGAGAGGAGAGGAGAGGAGAGGAGAGGAGAGGAGAGGAGAGGAGAGGAGAGGAGAGGAGAGGAGAGGAGAGGAGAGGAGAGGAGAGGAGACTCGAGGAGACTCGAGGAGACTCGAGGAGACTCGAGGAGAGGAGAGGAGAGGAGAGGAGAGGAGAGGAGAGGAGAGGAGAGGAGAGGAGAGGAGAGGAGAGGAGAGGAGAGGAGAGGAGAGGAGAGGAGAGGAGAGGAGAGGAGAGGAGAGGAGAGGAGAGGAGAGGAGAGGAGAGGAGAGGAGAGGAGAGGAGAGGAGAGGAGAGGAGAGGAGAGGAGAGGAAAAGGAAAAGCCCCAGAACTGCCCAATATACAGGAAAAATGTAAGGAAGGTTTATGCCTAGTAAATCCCAAGGGATCCATATAGGATCTAGCTCTCTTCAAAAACCTGTGGGATGCTGTCCAGAAGACCTCTGCCTGGAGACAAATTGTGGGGAGAACACAGAGTACCCAGCTCCCATCCAGGGTGCCCTGCAAGGCATTCCTTGCCATGACAGTGGAGCCAGAATGAGGAGAAGGCAACAGGCCTTGGAGGGGGAAGGTGTTCAGGTCCAAAACTGTCAGAGAGAGGAGAGTGGTTTTCTCTGACAATCCATCATATGATTCCTTGATGGTAGCCGCTGTTTTGGAGGAAGAGGGTTGTGGAATGTTCTTTGCTCTCTGTAAAGAAGAGGCTTGAGGACATTCAGCTGCTTATTGCTGCTGCTAGGCTGCATGGATTGGCAGCAGCCTCCAGCCCCCAGGGAGGCTGAGCCAGCCCTAAATCTGCTTCAAAGCAGAAAAGAATATAATGGCCTGTGCGTGAGGGTCTTAGCTTCTCACACGGCTCCTCCACTCCGGTTTTACGGCGTGAAGAACACGGCCCTTACGACAGCAGCTCAGCTGCATTTTTCTTGGCGAGCTCATTCCCACCGGACATCATTCAGGCACTCTTCAGAGTGGAAATGAAAAGGAGCGAGAAGTGGCCCCCTTGAAGTTCTGCTCAGCTGGGCTGCTGTGTTCCTGAAAAACACATCTACCTTTTTATAACTCCCCGAGCTCACATTCGGGGAGCCTGGCTGGCGGTTTCCACATGGGGTGTGTGAGGGCGTGCATGTCTGATGACAGGAAAGGTGTGTGTGCAGCCTGCAGTCCTGCAGGCACGGGGAGAAAGGTGAGGTGGGTGAAGGGACTGCCTTACAATGTGGATGTGTGGGATGGAAAGAGATGGAAAGCAGAGCTTCACTGAAGGAGGGAGATAGATGGAGACACCATGTGAGGAGGAGAGCTCTTCCAAAGCCAGATCCAGGCAGCCCCCATTTCTGCCCCCACCACCCTCTCCCTCTTCCAGCCAATCCCAGCACAAGTGGCTTTCCCACACAGCACAGGACTCCAGCAGGACTGGATGCTCGTGGGGAGGTGGCAGTGCTGGCAGACAGGGCCATGTGCAGCTCACTTTCCTGTGCAGGCACATAGGACTCGATGGCTTTAAATCAGCAACAAGCTGTGACCAGTGCTCAACTACTTGCAGCTGCCTGAAGCCCTTTATGTTCCGTGGAAAGCCTGGCACTGGCTGGTGGGGTCTGTCTGCAATGGAGCCTCCTGGTAGAGGAGATTCACCTCCCTATTTTCTTGATAAATTCCATGTTACAAGACAGCCATGCAGGAGAGTCTGTTTTAGGGGCATGGGGCATTTAAAAACAACTGTTTTTAAAGTATCAGTTGTTTCATGGAATTATTTTTCTTTCCAGCCTGGCAATATCCATTTAAGGCAGTTTAAATAAATTCTGGCCTGATGTTGAAGCTAAGAGCTGATGTCAAAGGAGATTAAGCTGTTTAGTGGCAGAATGTTTAAAAAATAAGCTGGAATGCCCAATACAATTCTTCTGGTGAAGAAGGTCAAATATATCCAGAGGGATTTGATGCCATTCCTTCTTTTCACTTTGACATCCCAAGATCAGGAACTGGCAAGGCAGTTCCACCTGGGCTCTTTCTCTGTGAGTTTAGTTAGTGTAGGTCTGAGCTAAGGGTACTTCTCTTTGGCTGTGAGATGTTTGACTTTGTTCCTACTCCTCCTCTCACAGAGGACTCCTGAAAATCCAAGGAGCCAGCCAAGGGCTGGCAGGCAAGTTCTTGCTTTCCTATGCCACCATAAAATCACCAATTAATACTTGATTGCCTGAGCATTGGCCAGGAAAATGGATATGTGCTTGTACTTGACTGCATTGCCAACATGCATGAGCCTCTGTCACAGGAAAACCCTGTCTGAGTTTGTTTGCATGTGTGATCTCACCAGCATCCCAGGTTGGGCACTCACACACAGACCTTCCACGAGGACCCAACTCCATTTGCACGAGTGCCAAATGCCATTTTCCTCTCCCTTCATACTTGTATTTTCATTTGCTTGTTGCTTGCCTTGCTCACCTGTACATGGACACACCTTCCCTCCCTGGGCATACGTGGAGGGATGGTAGCACCTCTATTTACATATGAACTTCCAGCTAAGGCATTTGTGGACAAGCCCGTGAATAAATATTTCCCTGCTAGTGTATCTCTGAATAAGAGCTCACATGAGTGTTCTTTTGCCAGCAAATTCTTAGATAAATCCTCATCAGTTCATATAAGTGCAAGTACTTGCTTTGGGATTTGCCTGCCAATACATATCTAGAGATACACTTGCCTGAAAATTCACATCCACATGTGGCTCTGCATGCGAATGCTGGTTCAAAGAATCTCACCTCGTGCTTTCCTTTTTTTACCTGCACCTTTTCAGCCTGGATTCTGCCACAATAAGTATTCACAAGAAAAGCAAGCAATGGGGGAGGTGAATGCCTTCAAAGCAAACCACGGCTCTTATTCAGATGAATAGTGGAGAGTCTTTTCTTCTGATACTGTCCTTCCTGCTCTTGTGATATGCATATGACTCTATATGTTTCCATTTGAGGCCCGAGGAACTCTGCTAGTTCCCCCCTGCTGCCCACAAGCCAAAAAGACGATAAGGGAATATAATGAACACAAACAATGGTGGAGGCTGAATTTGACTTTTTTTTTTTTTTTTTTTTTCTCCAGGGACAGACAGGACTCACAGATGTAGGAATATTATTGAATTCCTTTGGATACATTTGATCTCTCAGCCAAAAAAGTATGTGGGACATTTCCGCTTATTTTTAAAACATTCTGCCACAAAACAGTAATTCAATTAACGAAAGCTCCCACTGATGTCAGCCCTGAGCTTCAGCCTGGCTGAACATTTCTCTCTGCTGTACACACAAAAGCCACCTTAAAGGAGAGCGACTAATCTACATATGTTTGGAAAGGAAAAGCCTTCATGAAATCTTTTATGATTTAAAGTGAAGGCATGTAATGAACAAAGTGTGTTGCTCATTAAATGCACCCATGTGCAAGCAGGCCTGTGCCAGTTGGGTTATGGTCTTTCAGCTCTGCTTGAGGTGGATCTGGAGCCATGGAAGGTGTCTGAGACTTGTGCTGAGGCACTGCATGGCTCTCTCCTCTGAGCAGCCTGCTTCCCTTTGCTTTTCTCCCTCCTGGCAAAGGAAACGGGAAAGCGAACGTCGCTGCACTGTGAACTCAGCTTCATTTTCATGCATTGACTGAGGGCTCTGATTCTTCAGGTCAGAGCTGTTGAAAAGATATGCTTTCCCTGGAATAACTCCCTCTCCCTACTCCCACCCCCCAAGCCCCAAACAATTACCTTGGCCATATGTTTTGTAAGAAGCACTTTTCACAGAAACAACATCTTATGTGAAATAGAATCTGACAGTTCTCTTTCAATGAGACATTAAATGTGAGGTTTTAATCTCATAAGCCTCAGAAAATTCAGAAGTTGATCTTTCCCCAGAAGCTTTAACTCTGCCCCCTCATGCACATGCCCTCCAACAGGAGGGCTCACCGAACAAGCACACGAAAATATTTCCCAGTGAAACCCTGGTGTGTATAATTCTGATGCCTCTCAGGTTGCAGGAGAAAGCACAATTTAAACACAAATCAAAATCAGACAATTAAGGTTACTTAAAAAGTAATATCAGAGACGTGTTATTCCAGATCACTTGGGAATATGAAATAAGATATGGAGATAAGCTGAGACGGAGAAGCTGAGGGGGCAATATTTGTTTGAAACATTCAGATAGATGGATTAGAAAGCAAATCAGGGCTCCAGGACACTCAGTCCTCACTCAGATGGTACCAGGCTGAGAGCATTTGAAAGCTGTTTCTGAGCCACAGCTGTTTGGAGCCATCCATGAAATGAATCTCATGGATCTCTGTCCATCCTCGATGAGTGAATCTATACATGGCAAAAAAAAAAAGAAAAAAAAGAAAAATTGCTGATCTTATCTAGAATCCCTTGCCAAGGGCAAGAGAGTGTGCTGGACACTGACAATCTCATCCTGCTCTGAAACATGTCCCTTGCTCTGGAGCAGAGCCAGGTTCCACTGTCTGGATGGTGGGAGGGGAAGTAAATGAAGTCTGTCAGACTGAACTGCTTGGAGTGGCTGAGCTGAATCCTGGCATAAACAATGTGTTTCACCCTGGTAAACCATGTTCATACCCAGGATAACCTCACACAGGCAGGGGAACATTCCATGTCTCTGTGGCCACAGGCCTCGTTCCTGCAGTCTCCCAAATGCTCAGCTCAAGGGGATCAACGGAAATGTGGAAATAGACAGTCACATCTTCTGGGCACCAGCATGGGTCGTGGAAGAGAGGGCTGGGATTTAGTGATGGCCTCTTTACCCAGACAATGTTTCCTGCAGTCTCATTGCCCAGGGAAGTGTGCCATGCAGTGGGAATTCTTGCAGCAGTTGGGCAGGGGGAATTGTTTTAAACAAAAAGAAGTCTAGATACAATAAAGAAATTCTTTAAAATGAGAGTGGGGAAACAGTGGCATTGTTTTCCCAGAGGGGTGATAGATGTCTTATCCCTGGAAAAATTCAAGGCCAGGTTGGACAGGGTTGTGAAAACTTGATCCAGTTGGAGATGTCCCTGCAGGGGCCTTGGAACAAATGACCTTTAAAGGTCCCTTCCAACCTGAAGTATTCTACATTTTTATTAAATGGACAGACTGCTCAGCTACAGCAGAGCAGGTTTGGCCTTTCAGTACTTTGTGGTGAACAGGGGCAGTCTGACAGCCTGGGGGAATTTCAGAGCCTGAACAGACCTTGAGGAGCTTGTAAGGGGTTACAGTGGCTCTTTAGAGCTGTGTGAAGTGAGGCTGAGAGGACAAGGGGAATGCTGAAGGGGAAGAACTAATTTTCACATCTCATTCAGGCCTCCACTAGCACATCCTTTCCACAGGATCAGGACTCAGCTGCCCAGATGCTGTGGCATCCCTGTGACATGCAGTGTGCAAGTGGTGGATCTGGACACCCTTGTGTCATCTGGACATGGTGCCATCATCATGATGGCACAGTGAGGGACAGCTGGGGACCAGGCACCTGGTCACCTTCCCACTCAGTGACCTCCTGAGACTCAAGGATGCTGCTCCAAGTGGCTTGTGGGACACAAATGCTTTTTTCTGCAGCACTTCTCAGTTCACTCTGTGCAAGAGGGTAAGGATTTGACCTGCACTGAGCTGGGAGATGATTCCTGATGTTCTGCCAGACAGCTCCCAGCCATGGGGAAGGAGCCCTCTGAAGGGGAGACAACAAATGAATCCAGGGACATAATGGTGTACAAATGAGCTTTTGTTTTCATTGACTGAAGGGACTAAATCCCACCAGTCTGGCAGCATCAGCCAGCAGCACTCTTTAGGTTACCATGAGTGAGAAGGACAAGGGGAGAAGACTACAAATATCTTGTCAGCTGTTGGACTCTTCAGGGCACTTGTGTACAACCTGGGGCAGCACTACTACTGTTCCCATCCTACGAAGTGGAATTACAGTGAGCTGGCTGGTGAAATACCACCCTTTCTCTGGTTGATCCACTGGGTCAGAGTCCCCTGTGACACAGGACTGTGTTCCTGCAGCCTTGAGAGATCAGTGCCACTGGTCAGACCCTCTTGGCACTGTAGGAGCTTGTGACTTAAGGGTTATCTGAGCCCAGCCTGCCCAGCAGCTGCATGGATGGAGCAGCTCAGGTGCAAACACTTGGTGCCTGTCTCTCTGCTCACCTGACCAGCATGAGAAGCAGAATACCCCTCACCAACTGCACTGGCTGATCCCAGCCTCCAGTATCGTGTCTCTCCATGTTGACAAGGCAAAGCTGCGTTTCAGAGGCTGGGGCAGATGCTCATGGCAAGCAGTTTTGATCAAAGCCCTTGTTTAGTTATCAAAGGCAGGGTAAACAGCTGGGCATGCACCTGCTGGGAAAAGGTTTTTCCTCCTTTCTCCAACCCCAGCCAACTTCAGCACAACTAGGAGAGACCATTTTGCACCCTAAGGCTGTTTCAGGAGGGTGAGCCTTTTTTCAGGAGACAGAATGAAGTATCCTGACAGTCCCCATTACTGCTGTGTTGAGCAATCAATCTGTGATCCTGTAAAACACTGAGATCTTTGCTCTGGGGCCAGATTTAGAGGTGTGGAGTGCATGAGGAGACTTAACCTGGAAATGCCAGGCCCTGACACAAACAGCTCCATCTCTGGATCTCCAGGAGGCTGCCAAGGAGTGCCTGACCACAGCATGCAGCAGGAGTTTTCCCCCCTCCAAAGTTCCTGTCTCCAAGGAAAGGCAAGAAGGGATCATGTCTCCATCTTCAAATGTCCAGAAACCTTTATGGCAGGCTGAGTCAAATAAGGTTTTGTGGAGCCTTCCAGGAGGGACAAGAAGGTAAAGGGACAAAAAAAAAAAGGGGATCACAAAAATGTCAGCTTTGAAGAGTGAGTTATTTCTGTGGCTGAGCAAAGGCTGAGAGTCCTTGGCTCAAGAAGCAGGATGAAGCAGCCACGTTGCCTCCTTTCTGAAACCCAATCTCCCCAAGCTTCATGTCTCCCCACACTGAAGGCTCCTCTCTCTTTCCCCTTCTTTTTTTCTTTCTTTTCTTCCTAAGGAAAAAAAAAAAAAAGAAATGCAGGACAGAGCTGGTGCTGTTTTCCCAAAGTGTTTCCCCCAGGGTCCTTGTTGCAGCATCAAATTTCCTTTGAAATGGCTATGTGGGAAACACAGTTTCTTGGGTCACTTCCCAAATGAAAAAGAAAAAGAGACAATAAAAAATTAAATAGGAAAATAAAATTCAACATATGAAGAGCAGAAGCCAAATCACAGCAGCTCTCTGTCCCATTTAGTACTTGGTCCTAGGGAGGAGACTGAAAATGTTGTTGGGAGCAGTGATTTTGCATTACCATGTTCCTGCTTCTAAATGTCTTCCTGCCTCCCTCCCTGGATTAGCCTTTTTGCCCTTTTTCCATTTAAATTCCACTAAGATCTGGGGCACTGACTACTCTGCAAGCTGAGTGTAGAAACAGACAGCTGACTGGAAGCAATTCCTGGAGTGTATTCCAGACCACCAAAGCAACCCAGGGAAGAGGATGAGTTCCTCTTCAAACACTTGCTTGTGATTTGAAGAAAGACAAAGCAGATTATTATGGGTACAAGAACATGTATTTCTGTCTTTGCCATCTACCTCTGCTCCTTGGTTGTCTTCTCTGTGTTGACCCTTGCCAGGAAAACAGGTACACCTCTGTTCAGCCCTGTATCCCTGTATCCTTGTAACCCTGGATCCCACCCAGCTGCACGCACCCCTGACTCCTCAGCAGCTGTGCTTGAAGGTGCAGTGACCTTCTGAAAGCTGGAGCCTGAGATCTCCACTAGGACATCAGCTGTCTATTAACATTTCCCAAACTTTTCCTAGTGCCTGCTGACATGTGAGAAGCTTTCTGCCACCTGGCCCTCTTGGCAAGCAACAGGCAGCATTTGTCCGGCTTTGATCTGCTGCACACAAAGTTTGACCAGGAGTGAGTGGGCTGGCGTGCCTCAGTCTGCTTCTGCCAAAGCTGATAGAATAAAGCAAAGGATTCAGTTGGCTGGGGTCAGCACTCCAGACCTGTACAAACCCCTGCTTGAACTCTGCAGACAGGCCTGCAAAGTCTGCAAAATCAAGGGCAAATAGTTTTCTTCTTGCTCAGATCGTATTTACTTTCCCCACACAGAACATTTATTTTTACCAGTGCTGGTTGATAGGATGGGAAGGCACCAAGAAAGGCACCAGATGGACTATTCAGGGCAGTTTTCTTCAGGCTTTGTTTATATCACACTTGAAAAATCCATTTTCTTAAAGATTGCCCAGCCAAGGAAATGTGCAGAGCACCCAGCCTTGGTGAGACCTGAAAGTCAATAGCTCAGCTGGTGTTTGGCTTTACCCAAGCACACGGAAATTCTGCTCTGCTTGCTCTGCTTCACGGTTTCTTTTGAGTGACTTTGTCACATCTGGGAACCTCACAGCTACCCTGAAGCTTCATTTTCTGGTCCAGCAAAGCTGGAGCCCCTCTTGACCTTGCTGGTGGTTGTGTCAGAGTGAGCTCCCCGAGTCCTGATCCCAGCTCACCTTGTGAACACACAGTTGGGTTCAATCAACCTGACACATTCCCATGGTGTTGCTTGCAGTGCATCACCAGTGCAAATGCAGTGCATTTTGGAAAAATCCCATCAGTAGGGACACATTTTGTCCAAAGTGGTAATTTTTATGTTGACACCGTTGATGTCCTGGAAATAATGTGGTCACACTGACCATGTCTGTGCCTAGCAAGCCTAGGTGAATCTCTGCCCCAGACCTCTGAAAAATACCTGGGTGAAATCTCACTGGTGTTGTAATTCAGCCTCCGACTTTTGATATCCAAACAATCTGGATTTTGAAGCCAGCACCTCAGTTGAAATAATTTACCACTTCTCCAGACTAGATTTCAAGCCCCATAGAAATACCTTTAAAAAAATGCCCAACAGAGAATTTCATTCAGTCATATATTTCCCTCTATGCCTCTGTTATGTTTGTTAAAAAAGGATGGGTCTTTATGCCTTGTTGTTGACTGCACCAAACTGTGAAAAATAAATAATGATCAAAACCAAATGTCATCTGTCTTTAATCAACGAACTGTTGAAAAGGACACAGAGTGCCAGGATGTTTATGGAATTGGGCTTAAATAGAGCTTGCAACTTGGTGTGCATTTATGAAGGTGTTGACTAGAAGGCTTTAGGCTCTGCAGCACACATTTTACTTGGAGCATTTAGCAAAGCTGCTCAGTCTGTTCCCGTTGGGCCTTGCATCCGTAATGTCTGCATGGATGCCTCAAGCTCATTCCTGGCTGGCTCCATGGACAGTGCTGGTCCTCTCTAGCGGATGCTTGGGAAAACAGACTGTGCATAAAACATTAAAAGTTCACTAAAATACAATTCCTTGGATACATCATCTCCTCCATCTCTCCTCAGAGGGAATAATTGTAAAACTAAAGTGTTTCTGCCATTGCTGGATGGGATCCAAAGAAAGTTTGGGAGCTTCACAGCACCTTGGGGTTCACCAATTTTTGCAGATACTTTACTGAGAACTTTTACAAGACTGGTGTTTCTGTTCATCGTTGTGGGGAAAAGCAGTGAATTCATAGACACAAGAAACCCAGCTGGCTGAGCAGCTAAAAATACATTTGGCTTGGCATTCTCCTTGTGCACCAAGACTTTGCATAAACCTTCATTCTCCAAAGGAATGCATGTAGCTATGAAATCAGAGCTGCCCTTTTGTGTCACTACGGGCCTCAAAATGAAATCCATCCCTGTATGTAACATTCTTGGAAGCTCACAGGAATAAAATTATGAGAGCAGAAATAAGAAAGTTGCTGGCTACCAAAGCACCTCCTATCCATGGAATCATCATGTGGGAGGAACACAAGTTTCAGAACATTTGTTCAGAGACCATAAAATGTCCACGCTTTGTGAAGGCCACGAATCAATGCAAAATCCTTTAATTCTTGTTATTCACCAGTTGCAACTTCCTTCTGACATCTTGTCTGGTCTCTAAAAATGGCAAGCCGGATCGATAAGCCATCCTACAGCAGTGAGCACCCTGACCCTGAGAGCAGTATCAAAGAATGTGCCATTACTTTACCACTCTGTCATTTTGTCAATGTCAGCTTGAATAATGACTGCTATCTTGCATCAAATGCAGTCTACCCTGAAGTTCATTCACCATTAAGATCGTGTCTGCAAGGAGAGTGCAAGCTCAGCTATGAAATCCCAGCCCAAGGAGGACGTTTGTTTTGTTGTTCATGCTGTACTGCACCCAGCTGTACATCAGCTCCTGTGACACACTCTCAGTTGAAGAGCTGCCTTGCCAAACTTTTAGGTACCCACAGCCCATTCCCATGCCTGTTTTAATCATGGTCAGGCACTTCCACTGGGTTTGATTAAAAATCTAAGGATGGGTGTCACCCCAGGACAGTGCTCTCAGACAAAAAATCCATTATAACACTGTCCTATTTCTGGCAATGGCCAGCAGGAGATGCCTACATGGAAAGTGCAAAAACATGGCAAGGATATAGTGATATTTCCTCTGAATACTCTGCCAGGCTCCAGCACTTTCTATCACACAGACATCCTGAAGTAGGTGAACGTGTTTTGTGTAATAGCCAGCAGTAGCTCACTCCTCCAGTAATTTGTCCAGTCAACTTTAAAACACAAGTAATCTCTTATTGTCCACAGCATCCTGAGGTAAAGAGATCAGCAGCATAATTATATGTTGTGAGCTCTCTTTGCTTTGAATTGTGATTGACACAAGTCGGGTGCTATGGCTGGAACAAAATGGCTGCTGGAACAAAAATGTTCCACCTGTGTGAAAAGCTTGATCACTCGGGAACGAGTGTGTTTGTGCTCCTGTCATTTAATTTCAAATGTCACAGGTCAATGTTCTGCATTATAACCAATGATGGAACTCAATTTGACGCATTATTGTGAGAACTATTTAACTACAGGATAGGCATATCATACCTGTCTATCACATCAAGATGGAAAGCCAGTTTGAATAAATTAACCATGATTTGAACCATCCGTTTCAGACTCAACAACTAGGGCTGAGCTGACTTTTAGTTTTATTCCTTCAATGTGCTGAACTTTGTCTGTAATGATTCTAAAATGGTGTCTGTCAGCCACAGCTTGCTTTATGATAGTTATTTCACCTACAATTTCATCTTACTTTGCCAAGGGTTTTCTCATATTCTTTCAGCTTGAACCCTGATAAAGCATCTTCTGACATCCTTACGTGCTGAACAGACACAATGAGATTGCACAAGCACAAACAAACCAAACTGACTGTCATTATTGAGTAGTCCTCAGACATACACAGCTTGAGTAAAGTCATATTAACTGTAAAAAGCTTGAATTCCTAGGAAATCTCATAGGAGACAGAATTATCAACACCTAAGGTCATTCCGAATCATTCAACAAATTGAGTCAGGCAGCCTTCAAGCAGGTACAACCTTTGTTACTCAGAGTAACAAAATCTATCTTGTCTTCCCCATGTTACTAATGTAAAAGAGCTCTTTCCCCTCCAGCTGCCTAGTGTCTCCTTTCCTTGTAATGACTTTTCATCTAGTGGAGTTCGTGGTCACACAAATCTGAGTTCCAAATGAGTCTTATGAAATGGCTATGTTCAGTCAACATCAAATGTTATGTACCAGCAGAGCTATCCTGAGACCATTATAGAATACCTGTGACCCTCACAGGGTGCTTCAGACATAGAGCCTTACTGCAGACTTGGGGGTGAGGTAAGAAAATAACCATGAGGATTTGTAGGTTGGATTGCCTCGGATGGACAACTTTCCTGCTCCTGACCAGCCTCATCCAGCTACATCCATCTCTACAAAGTGCAAAAGCTCTTGGAAGGTACATCAAAGGGTCTGCCTGGGTACATCCAAGTGGTTCAGTTCCCTGGAATCTTGCTCATGACACCTAATAAAAACAACCCCCTCTCTAAAAGATGTGTGCTGTGACTTCAGAAAACAATTTCCCAAAGCTGAGGGAAAGAACAAACTTCCCTGAGCATGGGAAAAATGTTTATACACACATAGATACATACACAGACACACATGTATAGCATGAAAACATGTATGTGTATCTATAAGGAAAGCTTTAAGGGGAGTTTACAAAGGCCTAAACCCTATGGTTTCATAAGAGAAAAATCAGAACAATTTTTGGCCAAACAGACATTTTTAGTTCAGCATTGACATGAAGGTAGCAATTAGCCCTAGAATAGCAAAGTAAAGCAAGGACATGAAGCAGAAATGCAAATCAGTATAAATTTTAAGATAGGAAGTACAGAAAAAGGAAAGGAGAAGATAAAGGTGGCAAGGAAAGATCCAAATTATTGAACAGGAAAGACTTTTCTAGGCTAATTAGGAAAACCAGAAATGTCAGCGATGTCATGGGCCAACCATGTGGAGACAGAAAAAATGTGAATAATGATTTAGAGTCGGTAGAAATATTCAATAAATATGTTTGCTCTGAGTTTGGAAGGAAAGAAGGGGATGTGTTTATATCACACAAGGATGTCGAAATATTTTCCACTCTACTAGCAACCAAGAAGGAAGTTAAGCAACTTCTTCTAGGGATAAACACATTTTATACGAACAGGATCTGCAAAGTTGCAGCCAAGACTCTTCCTAGAACTGGCTGAGGAAATTTCTGACCCCTTGACATCAGTCTTGGATAACTCCTGTAGCACTAGGGAAATTCCAGAGGAGTAGGGGAGCTCTCATTATGTGCCAGTATTAGAAAAGAGAAAGCGGTCTGACCCCAGGAGCTCTAGAGTGGCAAGTCTGACATAATCTCATCACAATAATGGAAAAACTAATACAGGAGTCAATCAAAACAGAATTAATGCATGGGAACATAATTAGGGCCAGTTAACATAGACTAATAGAAAATAGGACTTGTCAAACACTCTCTGATGAGATAAAAAGTTGGGATGATAAAGGTGACTGTGTGAATATAATATATTTAGATTTTTATAAAGCTTCAGCTTTGCAGCTCATGACAGTTTGATTAAAAAATTAGTGTGATGCAATGTCCATGAAGTGCTCCCTAAATGGATTAGGAACTGCTAAGTGATCTGCTAAAAAGTAGTTGTTCATGAGGCATCAAGGGCAGGTGGGGGTGTTTCTGAGGAGGCAGGGCCTGTAGGAGTTGGTAGGAATCCTAGCATGACTGTGTCTTGTCATCCATAATCTGGGAGGAAAAGCAGAATTGCTGGTAATGAAGTTATTGGCTGAAACAAAGATGGTCAGTTCTTACAAGGACAGGACACAGATTCAGAGCTGAAGGGAGTGCCCTCCCACAGAAAGAAGGGAAGTTGTGGTCTTGGTGCTGTCACTAGAAAGCAGACAATTGGGAAAAAATATTAGGAGTTTGTAAGGGGAAAGCAATTTCCTCTTTTGATGGCAGATTTATTGTGTGATATTTGGATAGACAAACAAGATACGAGATATAATGAGTAGAAGCAAGAATAGGAGTAGGGAAGGTGTTTTAGCTTTGAGAATGATCAATCAAAATGCACCTGGAATGCTGCACACAAAAATCACCCCATGGTGGAACAGATTAAATGTCCCTTTCTTGTGAGCTTAGGGCCAGGCATGGGAGAATGCAGTGAGTGACTCTTTTGGCACCAGGCTTTCTCTCCAAGCAGGACTGCGAGTTTTCTGAATTTCTGTCTCCAGCAGGAGGACATGAATTGTGTTTACTTTCCTTATTACCTACTGAAGCAGGTGGCCTGAGTCTTGCCCTCAACCTCCTTAGATTACTGACAGCAAGATCAAGAGGCATGTTGCAGCAGCACGTACACTCCTTAGCGAGGATAAGTTGGTAAAGATCTTCAGGAGCTGTTCAACACTGTAAGAAAGACATTGCAGAGACTGTCTCAAGGACCTCAAGTCAAATGCAAGCTTGGAAATATATCCCATCTTTCATTTCTAGACATGATTGAGAAAACATAAAACAGTCATGTATAATATTCTGTCTTCTGATGCCCTCCATCACAGTATATTGCCTCAGCAAAGGTCTTTTAACCAAGTGTAAGTTATTGACATTAACTCAGAATGGATATTTAATTGAACACTGTGCATTTTTTACTATGTTTGTCTAGGGAAAGATTCCTGGACCCCTGTGATTGGAATCCACTCAGCCTTCTGGTCCCTTTTTCAGCTGTGTGCTTCAGCAATGATGAATGAAGTTTCCATCCATGTAGAAAAACAAGGAAAAAAGAAAAAAAGAAGAAAGAGAGGAGGAAGGACCAGTGGGAAGAAAGAAAAGATGGATCAAAGGATGGATTATAAGCTCTTTTAAAAATAGATCAGATACGACAAAGAGCAGAACATTCAGTGTCCTTTAAACCATGTTCAGCTGGGTCATATTCACTTGTGGTGTGGCACAAGACAAAATTTACCATGTGGCTCAGCTCCCCAAGTGAGGATTGTATCTTCCTTTTCCAATTAGATGCCAAATAAGTAAATTTGGGATGCTCAAGGGCATGGGAAGTGCTTACAGTCTCACCCCTTCCCTGGAGCTTTTGTTTTTTGGTTTTTTTTTTTGGGTTCTATTTGGGAGTGATGTTTTCAGTTGTTGTTGTGTAGCCTATGTGAAATTCATTGGTGGGTCTTGTTTGGGTCCTGGGGAGTTATTTGTCTGCATACCACCCACAAAGTTCTACACTCAGAGTCTGCAAAATGCAGTTTTTGTTGATAATAGCAAGCCTGAATGTACAAAGTTTAACATTCCTGAGCCGCCCTTCCAGCTTTTCCCATGGAGATCCACAGACAGGGAGGAAAAAATACCTCGTGTAGGTGTCAGTAACCTGAATCCAGGTGCCTGCATGCAGCCATACCATGCCAATTTCATTTCTCTAGGAACCACCACTCTATTCAGCTGTCTACCCATAGGCAAATAGTGTCATCTGAGATATTTCAGAATATCTCGACCTTCTAAAAATGGGCTTACAAATGCAGTGCAGTGCTTCTTTCTGGGTCAGAAGGAAGCCCAAAGGGATCCCACAGGTCCCAAGTGGGTATAAACCTTCTAATATTGTCCATGTAATGGGGAGTGGGGTGGGATTTCATTCCCACCACGGATGTCCATGCACCCAGCAGACACCCACACAACAGACAAAAATGTCTAAACAGCCAAGTAGAGAGTGATTCAGCTGACCAAAGGTCAGTGTCTAAGTCAGGGCTGGAGAAATAGCTCTCTGGACTCCCACAGGAGCCTGGGTACCCAGTTCCTGAGTACATCAGAGACTTGAATGTCTCAAGATGGAGTTTTACTTATCCTTTATGTTACCCATGGCTTATAGCCTCCCTGAATAGCACAATCACAGACTCATTTAGGCTGGAAAAGACCTCTAAGATCATCAACTGAAACCATTAACCCAGCACTGCCAGCTCCACCACTGAACCATGCCCACAAGTACTACATTTACTCATCTTTTTAAAACCTGCAGGGATGGTGGCTCTACCTCTGCCCTGGGTAGCCTGTTCCAGTGATTGGACACTCCTTTAGATGGAGACATTTTTCCTAATATCCAGCCTAAACCTTGTCTGGCAGAACTTTCAGTAAAGTTCTGAGAAAAGACGTCATTCTCTCTTGTTCTGTCATTCGTTACCTGGGAGATGGAACTGGCTCCCACCTGGCTACAACCTTCTTCCAGATAGTTGTAGAGAGCAATAAGAGCCTCCTTTTCTCTAGGCTGAGCACACTCAGACACTTCTCACAGGACTTGTGCTCCTGATCCTTCACTTCCCTTGTTGACACCTTCTTCATTCACACGTGCAAGCCACTGACCGTACCAGTGGCCACACCGGTGATGTTGAAGGCCTTCTGAAGGCAAGCATGACCCCACCCACAGTAGGATTCTTCAGGGAAAGCCTCTCTCCTGGCTGCAAGCCTGCAAGGCCACCACTACCCTTGTGGATGCAGGACTCCGGGTCCTGGGTGTGCAAGGTGCCACAGGTCACTGTGCCTCCCTGCTTGCTCAGCCCCCTGATGGCTCCCCTGCTCTGGACACGGGGAAGACTGTGGAAGTCAGTGCTCCAGCTTTGACTGGAGGAATAAGAGATAACAGCTGTCAGAGCACACCCATGACACTTTCCTGTGTAATCCTGGGAGGGGAGGCACTAAATACCATTCATACCTGAAAAAAAAGGTCAGGGGTGGGGGGAGGCAGAGAGGGAGGAGTGTCTGAAGGAGAAGCAGCAACAAATAGATATTCATCCCTTCTCAACAGAGGTCTTAAGCACTTTATTTACCTCTGGTGCAGAGGCACAGGAGCCAGAGAGGTACCACACCTCTTCAGGCTGGGACTGAGTATTTTAATGCATGTGAACAGCATGCTGACTTCATTAAAGCATTCGATTAACACCAGAGAGGTACCACTCCAGCAGCTGCATTTATCACTAGGACTATGGCATATTTAGAGAGAGTGATTTGGTAGGCCCTTAGCATACTCAGAATAGATGAACCTACTTTGGAGGGAATAAAAAAAAAGACGTAGCTTTTAATAGACCTGTAAGTGCGCAATGAATATTTATCGTGTCCATCCTTCCTGCAGGGGCTTGATGAGGTAGGGAGCAGAAGTGGGACAAGATCCCTCAGCAGTGCCTGCCCCTGTCCATAGGTGTGTGTTGGTGTCAGTGCATGAGGGCTGGCACACCAGACTGCCACCAGAGCATGATATATGGTGATATTGTTGCTTGTGGCTAGGAAACCCTCTGTACTCAGAGAGGCAGTCAGCTCCAGCACATGATCCGGATCCCAGGGGACTGCGAATCCAGAGGTATCTCCCCAGGGTCATGCAGAGATGAGCATGGCCCTGGTGTGGTCACCTCAGCAAGGAGCCTGCATGTGGATGACATGACTGCAGGCACAAGCAGCCCTGCAGGGCTCAGCGCTCTGGGTCCAGCCCTGATCACATCTGGGTCAGACCAGAGACCCCGCGTCCCACTCCCAAAGGTGTCCAACAGGAGGTAACTGGATGAGACTGGAAGAATAAAACAATCTTACTGCCCCAGTCATCAGCATTTTGAGAACCAGAGGCATCCTGAGCCAGTGATGATATATTGGTGGTGAATGGTTCTCCACAGAACCATTCTTCCACAAATTTGTTCCTTCCTTCTGTTTCATTCCCCTTCTTCATCTCTCCCCAAGCTCACCACCACTCTGCAAAATAATGAGCACTTTCTACTTATTTTTTACATATATTTTTTATGCCTTTGTTTGGGAACCTTCAAATTAATGGTCCTAAAAATAAGTGATTACTGAAAGGAGGCTGGAAGAAGGGGGGAAGGGGAGAAAGAGTGCTAGAGGCAAGAAGTTGCCTTTTGGGAACCAGAGAAGCCAGGGCAGATGATCTGAGAACCAGTTTAACAGCTGAGACTGTGATTAGAGTGTGCATCTGTACGTGAAGTTGTGAGTTTACTGGAAACTAGGGCAGTGCTGGTTTAACTAGAAAGTCCCTAACAGAGGAGGAATAACTAGGACCATATTTCCAAAAAGAGCATTTTTAAAAAAGCCTCCTTAGGGAAAGTGGAGATGGAAGGGCACTTCACTTGAAAAACACCAAAAAACCAAAAAACACTACATGGAAATTTTCATTAATCTCTGTGGACCATTAGGTCAAATTAGGATAAGAAATTTGATCATGGAAGTGTGAAACAGAGGGACTTTAGCCAATTCTAAGGGCAAATCTCAGTGCAGCTTGAATGTTGAAGATTTCTGCCAAAGGTTTCTGCATGTACATGTCACTGTAACAAACACAACTTTTAACTGGTCTCTCTCTCTCTCTTTTTTTTTTTTTTTTTTAATTTATATGCATTGCTATAGATGTAATTTTCTGTAGTTCTCCCTGCCTCTTTCTCTAATATCCATGACCTTTAATAAGCAGGACTTATGGTTTGACAGCAAAGACTGCTGAAAAACACAAGAAAATCCTGGCTGGATTAAATTTTTAGTCCATTTCCATCCACTGCTTACACTCGAGTGTACGTGGATCATAAACTAAAGATGGCAATTTGGGAGGCAATTTTCTTGAATTGCAGGTATAGCAGGATGCAGGGGAAAGTAATGGCAGGATCAGGCAGTTAGACATGGTATAAACATTTAAGCTACAGGTTAGATTTAATGGATTTTTATTCATTCCCTTTTTCTCTCTCTCTCTCTCTTTTAATAAATATCCACGAATGAGAGGAACAAAAAAAAACAACAAAAACAAAACAAAACAAAAGAACAGGGAGGAAAATAGATTAACACCTTATCAATAAAGGGCTTTGCAGCTCTCAGTGGATTTTGTTTGCTGCTATTGAAAGAAACCTCTCACTGAAGCAGCTGCAGGTGTGTGGACAAGAGCTCCCACAGTTGCTGCAGCAAGGTCACCTCACTTCCCGTGGAGAAGAGGCACCCTGTGGATAAGTGATGCACCAGGAAGGTGCTGGGCTGTGCCATTATTGTAGCTCTTCTGGCCTGGCTGGACTTTGGGAATCAGGGCTTTTCCTCATGTTTCACACTTCAAAAGGAAACAGAGCAGACAGCACTTTTTGTGTATTTAATAAGGATTGTGTGGCATCTGGATTCTCCTGCTGAGGATGTATTATTAATATGGGTCTTGCAAGCAATAGTGAGTGTGCATTCATTGAAAATCACACCCCTAACTTCTCATTGTGGTTTTGGAGATCTCTTCCCTGGAGCAGGAAGTCAAATATTTCAGAATGCCCACAGAATAATAGAGTTTCAGCCATCTTGAGTTTGCTGACTGACTGCCAGCTCAGCACACAGTCCCAAAGGTACTGAGGCCATGGGTGACTCCACCATGCAGGCACCTGGGGATGGGGAAGAGCAGTGCCCCTCTGTCTGCTGGAGAGGCTGGAGACATGCCAGACAGGACGCCAAGCTTGCCCTGACCATGTTGGGGAAACATGGGAATGAAATTCAACATCACTCAGAGCATCTCCGTGTGTTCTGACACAGCAGTGCACCTCTTGAGTAGTTTCCATTTGTACTGGGGGAAAAAGAGTGTCCAGGTGCCACAGACTTGGGATTTCTTATGGGATATTGCCCTGCTCACCTTTATCAGTCGTTTCTGCAAATCTCAAATGCTGTGAATGTGACCTGAATTCAAAACAGATGCAATTGTCCAGAAACTGGGATTTCCTTATGGGAACAACACCATGTCCTATGTGTGTGCAGTATTTCAGGAGACAGTTGGACTTTTTGGCAGCTCTCCAGAGGAGAACAGTGAAAACAATGTAAGAAAAGATCAAAGATGCCAGGACCTTTCAGTCTTGAAAAGAGAAGCCCAAGATACGAGCATAGCTTTTAAATGTTTAAAAAGCTGCTTCAAATAAGAAAGGAATTCTCTATCAACACCAGGAATGGGACAAGTTCTGGTGTAGGAAGGAGGTTCAGATTAGATGTTAGGAGATCTCTAAAACTAGGAGTAATGAAACACTAAGAGGATAAGCTGTGTGGGGGAGAGGCAAAATCTTCATTTCTTGAGACATCTACAAAGACGTTAAACAGACACCTGCCTAGGATGGGAGGAATCCTGCCTTATGGCAGGAACGAACACTTGGTCCTTCCTAACTCTGTCTTTTTCTGGCATTTGACTTCTGCAGTAGACAGAGAAAGTGTGCCTTCCTAAAATAAATGCTTTTGGCTAGGAAATGGTGTTATTTCTGGCAGTCCTTTCCCTCAGATGATTTTGCCACAGCAACTATTTTCATGTATCAGATCCTTCTCTTCCATCAGGAATTGCCTGATTTGACCTGGCCTGAGGGCAGAAATCACACGATGGCTTAGCTCACTGGCAGTGACTCCTGGAAGCCTCTGGGTCCTGGATGCTCACAGTCACCTGGTTCCAGTCCTGCAGAAGGCAATGATGACAATTAGTGCAAGCAGAACCAGGCCTGCATTATGTTATGGGGGGCTACTGCTCAACCCAAAGCTGTGACATTACAGACACAAGCCTACCTGAGCTATATTCCTCTGTTCAACACAGCAGGCACAGAAATCTTCACAGTTCAGGCCTGGAGACAAGGCCAAGGGTAGTTCTGGGTGATGCTGTTGGGCCTGGTGCTAGAGCCTCCAGCCAAGGCCCAGGCGCCCCAGGCTGCATCCTGCACCCCAGGCATTCAAAAGGCACTCAGGACCCTTTCAGTGACTGATACCCCAGCAAACTGCTGCCCACTGACACCATTTATTTGGTGTTCTCCATTTGGGCATGGAGCAGGAGTGGTTGGAACTGAGAGGGAGACGGGAGAAGGCGTGAGCAGCCCACAGGGAATCATACATTGCACAGGGACAGGGAAGTTGGTGTGCTTGAGTGCACAAAGCATTCCATATGCAAACACTAATTTACTGGGTCAGCAGGCACACACGGCAGGATGCCTGTACACCCCAGAAACACACACAGAAACACATGCACACTCACCCCAAGCATACAGAAACAGTCATTACATTTGTACACACAGAGACAATGCCTGTGAGCTGGCCAAGAACACACACGAGTCACAGTTGTATTTGCGGGCAGAATTTAGCTGCACACATATGCACATGGATATTACTCATTTGCAGACTCTGTCACCACGTACCCTAAGACTTTTTTCACTGCCCTGCACTTGCTGGCTGTCTCTGAAAGACCCTCACATACTACCAACACAGATAAATCTCTGCAGAGCCAGGCATAGGGAGCTTGCCCCATTTTCCAAATGACATCCCAGCAAAATTCCCACATGGGTCTACGAGCCTGCAGCATTAATAGCTTTTAAAAAATCTTAGTGTGTCATTCTGATAAAAGTTGCAGCTGAAGAGCCAGGAAACTCCCAGGTCAATTGACCAGATTGAATTCTGCCCATGTGCAAGTCCAATGTGAGAGGGTGAACAGGATGGAGATAGCCAAAGCTCTAGCATTGCTGAGCAATTCGATTCCCTCCTGGGGCTCCCCGGCTCAGCTGGAAAGTTTTCTGTATTGACATGAGCACCATTTATTTTGGCTGCACGAAGTTGTCTCCAATAGCCCCATAGATCCAGCTGTGTCAGACGAGGAACTGCACTCACAGCCCTGTGCTCCTGCTGGGTACCAGTGTCACAGCCTCTCCTGGCAGTGATGGCAGGGGACAGTCCAGGGGATGGGGTCAGGCTGTCCCAGGGGTGTACTGTGGAGGGGTTGATTGGCACAAAGCTGGATTTTATCCTCTTTCATGCAAGTCCTGCATCATTAGCTGCACAACATCCAGCCTGCATGAGGCAAAGCCAAATAGCAATTTGCCACTGCAGCTCCCCTTGGTTTCCAATCAGGCCATTTACCTGGGATCCAGAGCCTGTGTTTAAGTGCCTCACTTCAGAAACCCCTGCTTGCAGTGCTCTGCTGAAGCACTTCCATCACAGAAATTTCTGCAACCTGCAGTCTCAGCAGTGAGACCGAGGGCTAAATGAGTCACAAAGGCTCAATTTCCCTGCTGCACTCCTGAGGAATAACATTTGCTTATCAACCCCTACCTGGGGCTTTTTAAGGATTAGTTACTAATGTGGCTGGGCTAGGGACAGGATGCAAAGCTGTTGTAAGCCAACGTGCTCCCTTCCTCTCGGAGAAGTTTGCTTTACAATATGACATGGTATTTCTTTTGGCTGTTGGTTTGCTTTTCGTTTTTAATTTTGCTCATTACAGCTCTATAGAAGCCCCAGGCACTTCTATTTCCATAAGGAGCACCCAGTCAGGTGGGTTTGACTTTGCTGCCATGACTTCTGCCGAGCAAGACACTTTGGTTCCTCTGGGTTGGTTGTCAGTATGGTTTCTTTCACTGGTGCTAAAGTCAATCTCAAACTTATATGAGAAATAAACCTGTCAAGACAGGAGAAAACCAACAAAAAACAATCAGTGTTTGTTGAAAGGGAGAAAATCTGAACGTCACAACATGAATTCCCACCTTGTAGCCTGGTGTCACAAGACACAGGAAGCTGTATGAAAAATAAACAAGGAATTATTCTGTGAGGGGGATATGTTTGGCAAAAGTATCTCCTTTACAAAATATCCCCTGCTCTGGGATGCTAGCTACGTCTGACATGCAGATGCAGAGGCTGATCAGCTGTGCCATTTGTTACTGTCCTGGGGAGTGGAGATGTGGAATGTTGCTTCAGAGGAAGGACACTGAAGCAACAGTAAAATTCCCCACTCTGTCTGGCTTTGGATGAACATGCCAGCATGTGATAATCCTCTAAGGGCCCAGAAAAGCTGCAGGAGCTCTCCTGAGCCAGTCACACACGGATGGTGGACACTGCAATTGCAAGGGTAGAGGTCAGTGGCTCAGAATGTTGATGGACATCAGTGACAAGCTCAGTTCTCTGAGCTAGAAGGTTTCTTGTTTTGGCAGTAAGCCATGCACAGCATCTGCCCTAAGCCACAGTTCACAGAATCATAGAATCATTAAGGTTGAAAAAGGTCATCAAGATCAAGCCCAACCTTTGACCAAACACCACCATTCCCACTAAATCATATCATGATCTGCCATGTCGACTCATTTTCTGAGCACTGCCAGGGGTGGTGAATCCACAGCTTCCCTGGGCAGCCTGTTTCAAAGGTAAACCAATTTTTCAGTGAAGAAATTTTCCCTAGTGTTCAGCACTACAGTTTGCCAAATAAACCTGGGACATTCTACTGTCCCCTACCACGCAGTACTCTTCTGCAGCAGTTCTGTGCCAAGACTTAGTTCACATGGTGCAGGTGACACAGTACATCCTTCTTCCAGTGAGGTGTCAGAGACCCTGAATGACGTTCTCTAGGCTGAGCTTCCAGTTGAGTCCTTAAAAGCAAGTGCTAAGTATGGGCTGCAAACTTTTGGCACTGTGGATGTCTTGATGTGGTTGTGGTGGGGGTGACTTCCAACCAGCACTAGCCTGTGGGAAATTCCTGCTACATGTATGTAATCTGAGGAGAAATGCTGCACTCTCTATGTGGAGCTTGCTTTGTAGCAAAATCATCTTCATTCTGCTCTGAGCTGATGGGGTCAGCACTGCCTATAGCTGGCCTACCTGTGAGCTCTTATTTTGCAGACATTCGTCCCTGCAAGAATCAGAGCCCCATGAGTAGACAGGGCCCCTGTTTCCTCCCCCTTCTCCATGCTTTGATACCTTTGCTGGATGACCATTAAGCTATTGGAGATGATCCAGCAGTTCAGAGCCAAATCAAAGCCAACAGTCCCAGACTGAAGCTTTGCCATCTTCCAGCATAACAGGCCACCTGCAGGCAAGTTCAAACAAAATGCTGCTACAGTGCCAATCTTTCAGTACAGGTACAAAGCAGACATCATGGTTCAATACAGACATATCACACTCTGACATACAAATAATGGGTTGGCGACATGAAGGAACAAGCCTAAATAAATCTTCTGGAGAGAAAAATCAAGCTTATTTGGACAAGGAAGCTGCTTCCAACTTTCTGAGAAACTTTGCAGGAGGATGTGCTGGGCTCCCTGGGAAGGAGGAAGCCTTCAGGAGATGAATCTGTGTGGCTGTGAACAAAGACAGAGGTGTGATTCACTTGTCTACGTCTATTAAACAACGCAAGAGCTAAGAAGTGAAGAGACCATTTAAATGTGTCCAGTTTCATCAAAGCTAAGTATGTCCATGCAAAACAGCAGGAACACAGGGAGTTAGACCCAATGGCCAAATATCCCTGGCCAGATTCTGCCTCTGAGGATGAGCGGGTGCAGCTCTGATGAGGGTGTCATTCTGTCCCCTTTTCCTCAGCTGGAGCACATTTAAAGCCACTGCTGGAGCTTAGGTTGTTTGGGAGTGATCCTGGAGGACTCTGCAAGGGAAAGCTGAGTTTTTTTCTCTATGAGCTGCAGGCTCTTGCCCAAGTACCACCACTATTGCTCTGCCAGCAGAAGTATCCCAGGGCAGACCACTTCAGGGAGATGGGCTAGAAAGAAGCGTGACCTCCAGTATTATCTCACAGCTCAGAGGAATGTAGGGAACTTCACTCTTGGCAGGTCCCTTCTGGGTGACTCTTTCTCTTTCTACTGTTTTCTTCCACTGCTGTTTGTCTGTCTCTTCTATGTAGCCTGAGAGTCAGGTGAAGAAAGAACTATCAAGCATTGTGTGTACAAGCAGAAGCCAAAACACAGGTTTGTATTCTAACTGGGTTCTTTTGAGAAGCAGGGTTCTTAAAAATAAGTAGATAGATAGATAGATAGATAGATAGATAGATAGATAGATAGATAGATAGATAGATAAATAGACAGATATCATTCACCAAAAAAACAAACAAAACAAACAAATATGCCAACAAACAACAACAAAAAAAACCCCAACCAAACATAAAAATTAAAAAGAAAAAAACAAAAACAAACCCACAACAACAACAAAACCCAAGGAAAAAACCACAAAAAATAACAAACCCAGAAAAAGACCCCCCATAATAGCTAGTTAAGCTCACAGGTACATATCTGAGCACTCCCAGCTGCACCGATCAATCCACATGCCAAGCATAAGTAACTGAGACAGATAAAGAGCACATGCTGTGGATCAGAGATTATATAGTGGACAAAGTGCTCAGGAGACCCTTAACCTGCTAGATAATAAGAGACTTCACCTTGTTCTTTAACAGACATTGGTATCCAGGATGGGAAACTGATGTGCTTAGAAGAGAGAAAGCACAATATCAGGGACAACACCCAAGCTTGCTGTACTGAAGGCATTTGCACTGCAACAACAAACAGGGAGAGCTATTGAAAGCAGCCAGTGTCTGATGGGAAACTAAATTAACAATTCCTGGGATATCACAGATCCTAAAGATGAAGTGGGAGAACCTGTAAGGTTTTGGTACTGGAACTGATGGGAGACAATTTCCTAAACCCTCTTGCGTGGTTGTCCAGCCCTGGGGTGGGCACAGCTTTCTCTAGAGAGTAAGCTGCGTGTGGGAGAGAGGAGAGTGCTGTGTTTCCCTACTGCATCCACCTCAAGACATGGTTTAGATGCTTGTTCTGCCCTTTCCTGTCACAAAGTCTGCCTGGTTGCTATTTTCACAGTGAAGCTTGTCAAAGGTTTGCTCCCTCTAATCTCAACACCCAGCTTCCCTAAAGCAGGAGCTGCCTCACACCTTTGTGGTCGTGGAGAGCACACACCATCAGGTCAGCAAGGGTTTCCAAATTGAGCTGGGTCTTCTTGGGAACTTATACCTGTCTCCCCTCCCATTACAGCAGACATGGAGCCCGACTGGTGGCATACATTCTGTTAGAATCCTCGTGCCTCCAAGGGATAATTTGCATGGACCTGATCACATTGCCATGCTCAAGGGGCTGCCTGCTCACCCCATCCCTGCTTCTACATCCTTGACTCCAGCAATGCCTTAATGAGCTGTGAGAGCACCTCTGCTGCAAGGGCTGAACAGTGACATGCAGCTACATGGGCTACTTCATCCCTGTGGTGGCATTTATCCTCTCTGGGGACCGTGCTGGATCAGTGACAGAGGTCTGTGTATGGCTGTGAGGCTGTCAGTGAGGACAGACTGGACTTGGCAGTGCTGGGTTAATGGCTGGACTCGATGATCTCAGACATCTTTTCCAGCTTTACAATTCTATGATTGAAGAGGTATTTCAACATCTGTTAAACCCCAGCAATGTTGTCGTTGCCTAAGGCTGACAGAGTGAAACAGGCCTCCTCACACAATGCAGGTTGCACAGTATCACACAAACGAAGCTGCAGAGCAGTGATAGCATTGGGGGATGATAAAGCTTTGCCATCCCAGATGACAAACACCATCAGTGGCTGCTTAATAGGTAATAAGGGATTGGCACAGTCCCAGGGCAGATGTAACATGGCTGCAAAATATGTATACGTGTGACTTCCCATAAATCCACTTCTGACATGAGGACCTTTGTCAGCTGTAATTTGTAAATAATTAGCTGGACATGTCTTTATTTCTTTTCACAGTACCACCATCATTAGGACAAAAGTTGAGGCACTTCCTTGTGGTGCCATGGATTGTGTGTCCAGAAGGGGCAGGTGATGGGTCAGGCTGCATGACCCCTCACTGCAACCTGTCCAGACATCCTGTAATGAGTCTGGCAGTTTGTGCTCAGCTAAGAGATCTAGCCCATCATATCTGAAAAAATCCCTAGAAGGTTAACGCAATATAACGCTTGGCAGCTTGTTCCTGGTAAAAATGAGGTCTTATTTGGAGAAATTTATGATTAAAGTGAATAAAGAACAGTCATCTTTCCAAATATAAACTGAAGGTAGTCTCTGATTTATTTCTCATGATGCATTTGGTCATGTTCTGTTGTCTTTGCAAATCTGTATTTTTATTGCATTGAGATGTTTCTCAGGTTTGGGTTACATTTCTAATAAATATCCGGTGCCATGTTGATTTCCTGTATCATATTTCATTAGTCTTAGGGAGGAATGGAGCACCACTTTTATAAAAAACAGCAGTCTTAAAAGGAATTTTTAACACAGGACTTGTCTGCCTTTAGCAAGTGATAGCTGGCTCTCTAACAGTGCTGGTATTGTTAAAAGCATTAGAACCTGCCTTTGCATGGACTTGGTTATCTCAGGATAAAGGTGCCTTATGCCGGTATAACCATTTCCATGTGTGAAGAGGAATAATTCCAAAACTGTAAATCAAGGCTTTTAGTGGCATAACTTTAACTGGTAAAAATCACACTGCTAATAGAGACATGGCTCAAATAAGGAAAGAAACCTCAGCATGGAGAGAGAAATTCCTATTGTGGATGGCAGCTGTGCAGAAAAATATTTTTAGGATTATTTTTACCGTCCTGCATCAATATCATACTGGAGTACATTGGTCTGCTTTGGTCATCACAGTGAATAAAGATATTCTGCCTCAGGACTGGGTAATGTGGCAACAAAGCAAAATGGATTCGTTCACCCTGAGTGCTGGGGTATCAATGTGGGCTCAGGACCAGGTGCCCCATGTTTGTCTCAGGCACATCTTCCCAAAGATGTACCCCGATGCATTTCCCACCCCACCTCTGCCCAGATAATCCTGCAAAGTCTGAAATTCATCTCTTGTGGCAAAACACTCACACAGAAGAGGAATCTTCCAGACCTCCTCAAAAAGACCACTGACATTGGAGGGACAGGACGATGTGTGATGGGAAAGATACGAAGGGAAAAGGTGGTGGCAGCCCCACAGTGAGACAATTCCCTGCAGGATATGCTCAGCTCAAGTTCTGAGCCTGTGTTTCTCTCACCACTGTGCATCTCCCACATTGCACTACAATAAGAATCTGAAACCTTTGTTATTCAAATATCCTCCCCATGATGAACTACATTATCCTTCATATTTTCAAGGATCTCTCTCTCAGACCTATCTCTTATTTCATTAATGCAGTTGCTGGAGATGAAATCCCTTCTTCCTTAATTGATCTGCTCCAACCATCCTTGTTACTCTTCATGAAAGAGGCAGACAATAATCCTAATATCCTCCCTTTTTTTTAATCGCCATTGCTTAACAAGAAGAGCCTTGAAATCACTGCCCCTTATTTCCCAGACCTAGCCAGCCGATAGGAAATAATTAACTCCTATCTGTGCTGACAGAGTGGTGGCTGGTGTGTAGCCAGTTTCAGGTAGTTTGTTATTCCTGCTTTATCGCCTGCTGCAGAAGGAAGGCTGCAAGATTATTGAGCAAAGCTTTGCCTGCATGTTTATCGCTACAAGTTTGAAGAAAGTGTTAAATAATGATTTAATTTTATTTTATAATTTTCTTAAATAGAGGGTATTGTTTGGTCTCAGTGATGCAAATGACAAATCTTCTTGGACTAGTTTCATTTTACAAACAAGATTGTCTTCACTGCAGCCTGTGCTGTAGCAGATGATCACACAGAGATCATCCCAGGAGATGCAGAAAGCTGGGATCTGCTCAACAGCAGCAGCAGCAGAGCTGGAATTGTGTGAGCTGCCCAAACAGCTCAGGTTGGGGATGAGGCAACAGGACATTGGAATTTAACCAAGCTTGCAATCAGCTGCTGCATGAAAGCAGCTTTGTCTGATTATCCCAAAGGTCCCCTTAGCTCAGCATCCCAGAGCAGCCAACAGCAGACGACAAGAGCAGAGCAGGAGCAGGAGCCAGCATATCTAATCGATATTTATCCCTGCCCTGTGTTTTGCATCTTGAGGCTTTCTGCTGTAAGTTTGGCTTTCATTGTTGCCTCCAGCAGCCTTTTTGAACTCATGAAAGCCTTTATCACCTACATCAAGGACTTCCCAAATGTATTAGGTGCTTGTTTTGAATCTGCCACCTGCTAATTTCACTCATTGCACCCCATACTTGTGTTGGAAATGACAATGAACAACTTCTCCCAGTGCTCAGTCCCCCTGCCACTCAGGATTTATTATTTTCCTTCCCTCCAGCTGTGTCTGAGAAATAATGTTGTAAAATCTCTGCTAAGGCAAGAATGCATTAATCACTAACTTGATTAATTACTGAAGGATCATTTCCTCCCTATGATACATGTAAACCCCCAAACTTCTTGAATCAGAAGTACACTCAAGGTGTTCAGTGTCACATTCATCATCTCCATGAGCATCAGTGTTGACAGAGGCAGATGTGGCTGCTCAGACAACCTCCTTACAGTACTGAGAGACCCATGGTCAAACCTCTGCCTGGCTGGGCAGGGTGTGTTAGCAATCCAGCAGCAGTAAAACATCTCAGTTTTGGGAAGATGTCCCATGGTAACCCTCTGCTTCTCAGTTTCATCCCTACCTCTTTATAGAGGTACCCCAGACACCTCAGCTGTCATGAAAAAGTGTTTGCAAACTGGAAACCGTCCTCAGACCTGTAGAAAAGCTCAGTTAGGGTAGGGATTGATCCCACAGAAGAAAAGATTGCTTTGCAAAAACACCTCAGTTTTCAATGGGCCCTACACATAGGATCACAGAACAGTTTGGATTGGAGGATTCTTTATGATCATCTTATTCCAAATCCCTTGTCATGGTCAGGGACACCTTCCACTAGATCAGGTTGCTCAGAGTTCCATCCAGCCTGACCATGAACACTTCCAGGGATGAGGCATCCAGGACTCTTTTGGGTAACCTGTTCCAGGGCCTCAACATATTTTCACATCTTCCCACCATTAAACCCAGCCTGAAACTGGATCCACAGCCCTTTCTTTGGCATGGCTGAATAATCTCCATGTGGGAGGCTGTTGTCCATCCCTATCTTCTACAGGCCATGATAAAGAATTTTACACTCCATGATTGTCAAAATGAGACCATCCAGTGACACAAAATTCACTTTGATAGGGGAAAGGAGCATGATGACAGTAAAGAAGTGGTAAGCCTATTGCTTGACAACACAGAGAAACAGCTGTGTCATGTCATGGGGACAATTTCCCTTTTACCTCTGCTCTGACTTTGCACAGCTTGTCTTTCTGTCCTCTGCCATTTTCCAGCTTAGCAGCTCCTCTGCCTGGTGATCACCCAAAAAGTCTTTAAAGTAGGACACAATGGCAAGGGAGGTGATAGAACAGTCAAGTAGAGACCAGAAAGACACCCTAGGCTGGGAGCAGATGGCTTGCAGTAATTTCCCTTTAGGACTCATCCTGGAAGTGGAACTCTTCTTCCCTATGCTGAGTTGGCAGAGGGACCTTGGGTCTTCCTTTGCTTTTCTCTCTGGCTACCAGACAAACACAAACACTGACCCTCAGGGTCTGTGAAGTACCAAAGCCAAGCCCTGGTGCAGGACTCAGGCTTCTTGGAGGATGAGAAGGAGCCTTTTGAAAGCACAAAGCCATGGGGTGCTCTGCAGTTTGTCAAAGGTGAGTCAGGGGCTGTGTGGACCTTTTTCTCTTTCTCTTCTTGGGTGCTGAATGCACCTCTGGGCTGTGGTGCCTGTATGATCCCCATGCACAGCAACAGGAACTGGTACCAGTCATGCTGGCAAGAAGGATGGAGTGGCTGAAAGAGAAAGGAAACATCTGGCAAGGTTCCCATTCACCAAAGAACAGAGAAGAGCTCCAGGCTGTCCTGTGGTGATCAGCACACGCCTTGAGGCATAACCAGCCAAACTGAGCACAGAAGAGAGATGAAATGAGTGAAACCTTCAGAGACAGAACAAGGACACGGCTGGTTTGATCTCCAGAGGACACTAGATCCCCCCTCAACTCAATCCCTAAAATACAGGCCACAACACTTCCCTATTAAGGAAGCAGCATCTTTCCTACCAATTTCCAAGATCAGAAATTTTCCCAGGCTTGGGTGGCTGCTGGTGACCCACAGAGAACTGCTTAAGCAGCACACCACAGAGGTGGTGCCTGATCCTTCCAGATCCCACAATTTGGATGCAGTGAGCACTCCACTGTCCCCGGGGCTATTTGGAGATGCTCTGCCTCTCCAGCAGGGAGGAGGGAGGAGCAGAGCATTTCCAACTGCAGCCAAGAAAGCTAATGGATACATTTCTTTTCCCAAGGCAGGCAAATTATTTCTGCTCCCAGCTGACCTCTCGACCACAAAAAACACCATAAAGCAGCAAGAGTGTGTAAAAAATAAACACAGGCACACATCAGCCTTCTGGATTCTCGTCCCCTGAGCCAGAGGATCTCAGGCCGCGGACAGAAGGAATGTAGTGTTGTATTGGGAATCATAGGGATGGGATCAGGGACAGGAACATTTTATAACTGGCCTCTGGACCCTGCTGAGGAGCAGAGCGAAGGAAGAAGCATGTGAGTGATGACTACTCATGCTGCAAAAGGGGGAAAATTTGAATCTCATCTGCATGTTTTGCAAGCATTAGGATTTGCAGCATAAACTGCTTGGTCTGCTACTTTGACTCTTGCTGTGTTGGCTTCTCCGGCCAAGTTTACATCAGGGCTGTCCTGATCAGCCAGGAGCCCTGCAAAGGAGTTACAGCACAAGGGGCTAGATTCATGCTGCAGGTTCTCAAGAATCTGTAGGGAAGCATGCTATGAATGGAAGCATCTTTTCACCTCTCCCTGTCACCTTGCAGCCTGCCAAGCTGTAGAGAAAGGAAGACAGAGAGAAGGCAATCTTCCACACTGTGAGAGGAGCCTGAAGAGATGCCAGGGTCTGAATGTAGAAGTGTAATATAAGCTTAGACATTTCTATTCACACTAGATGAGAAATCCTGCACTGAGACTGAAGACCAGCAAAATTTTTATCAAGACATAGGGATATAGTTGGCTTAGGTCACTACCAGCTGGGCTTGGAACTGCCCTCTCAGCAACGGACTGTGACTGTTGTTGTTGCTTCACCCAAAGGTTTTGCTTCATCAGACTGGGAGGAGGGAGTGCCACATGGTTTAGACCTCAACTGGTACAAAAAAATAAGAATGTCAAATTAACCAGCTTCAGTGTGGGAAGGGGAAAAGTCTCCTCACCTCTGCTCCTGGACTCCCAGAGAAATCCACCCCAGAAATTTTACAGGGATTGAGACAACACAGGAATACTTCCCTCACATCTGCCCTCAGTAAGTCCCCACCAGCATTTACAACTTCCCTGTTTTCTGAGGATGCATTTTACAACAGAGAACTGGAGGTGCTCTTAGAAAGTAATTCCACCAGCAGGCAGCATTAGTGGCCTCTGAAAGGATGAGCAGTGCAAGCTGATTGTGCCAGGATGTCAGCCAGCAGCACCAAGACACCTCCACAGCCCTCAGTAAGTGGCACTGAGTCCTTCCCATCTGCTGTGAGAAACCTGGGCTCCTGCTATTGCAGAGAACTGACAGGCAAAGCTGCTGACTGTCTTCTGGCTGTCTCAGCTCTCTTACAGTTCGAGGAGTAAAGCAATCCTTCAGTGCCCAGGTTCCATACCCTGACAGTAAGAGCTTTTCTTAAAAAACCCCAGAAACCTCGTTACAGAAAATAATATTGCTTGTGGCTGGTGGTCATGATGGACAGCAGCAGGAACATGAGGGGAAAAAAATAATTCTGAGAAACAGAAACAAGAAACAGCAGAAATAATTCCCTGAAACAAGTAACCTATATTTTCCCTCACCACTGCATCACTAATTGTACCTCTTTAATGCATCGATTTTTTTTTTGATTTTTTTTTTTCCCAAAAGAACCAGAAGAGATCAACAAAAGCAACAGGTTCGTTTGAAGACCCAGCTCAGCTAGCAAGTAAAAGGAATTAAAGTCAGGCATAATGCAAATGTGATGGTGGTTTATTTGCTTTTCTTTTTGTGAAACACAGCTGTCTCCAGCAGCAGCAACAGCACCAGGTCCCTCCTCCAGCTCCTGGCCCTCCTGGGTACCAGCAGATCCTCTAGCCAAGTGCAGAAGTAGTTGTGGCACTGGGTGGTGTGTTTGCAGCCTGCTCTGTCAGGCTGTCACTGCAGCATCCCTTTCTGTTTCTAAGTCCTGGGTGAGCCCAGGTGATGGCTCAGACCAGAAATGTCAGAATGCAAATGCTGGCATAAAAGAAGCTATTTCAAATACAAGTGGTCGGCTTGCAGCAAGCAATTCTGTGTGCCTTGCTACTGTTCAATATCACTTTCCTCTTCTCAAGCGTTTAGCTCCAATACTCACTTTGATTTAGAATAGGGTTCTAAAATCAGCTAAGGGTTTTTAAATCAGTTAAGGGGTTTTTTATTAGTTAAGGGCTTTTAAATCAGCTAGTCAGAACTTCCATGAAGCTGAAGGTGTTGCGTCCCCAGTCACCTACACTTGTTATGTACAGCACCTTCCACAGATATTTTGAAATATTTAAAGCTTTTCTTTGTTCCAAAAGCAAAGTGCCAAAGGGCAGAGAGCTGGCTGTAGAATCCAGACTGGCCTGCAGAAAATGTTCGCAGAGCAAGAAGCTAAACCCAGGTTTATGAAACGTGCTTAGAAGGAGCTCAGCAGCGTAAATCCCAGTGCTAACAGAGCAGCTCTGAGTCGATTGCAAATAACACGCTCTTACTGTCCAGCCACAGTGCAATTCCACTGAGCTTTGGCAGAGGGTAATTCCGGTGTCAGATATTTTCATGAGACCCTACTTGACATTTTGTCCGGAAATCCTGTGGCATATTTTGATATTCCATGACACACTGTGTTAACCGCACGGATTTCCTCCACTGCTTTGATGGACACTGCTACCCACTCAGGCAGAAAGGAGAGTGTCTGGATGAGCCCTTCCCTCAGGTTCCCCCCCCACCACCAGCACACAAAGCATCAGGCTATTGAAATTACGTTGCTAGATCCAAAATCCCCTGGGAGAAATAACCACTGTTCTGGAGCCTGCACGGCTGCATCCTCCCAGACAGATGCATTTCCAGTTTGCAAGGCAAGGCAGACACTGAATACAATGCTTCTGATGAGGCTTTTCCAGAGTGGGGGAGACAGTTTTGTATTGTTTTTGCCATCACCTCACTTGCCACTGCCTGTTTTAAAGTGCTGGTGTTGCTGCAGATTAAGAATGCAGGGCCAGCCCAGGAGGCCTCAGGTGACAGGTGACACCTCTTGCCTAGTCAGGACTCTCCAGTGCTGAGTCCCCACATGTAAGATCTCAGCTGGACAGACATGTCTGGAGAACAAATCCATGTGGTGGGGGAGACCTCCCTGGAGGAAAGCCTGCATCCCAGATGCAGCTGCTGTGCTGTGGCCCACCACGCTTTGTCACCTGCCAAGACATGGGGACTCAGCATGTGAATCAGGAGGACAGGGCTCTGGTTAAGGGAAGGAGGCTGCTGCAGCAGGGCTTGCAGAGAAGGTTTAGCACTGAGCACAGATCAGGAGAGATTCAGATGATGGTCTGGGCCCAGGTGTCATGTCCTGTCTCCTTGTCATCCTCCCATCTAACCTGCACATTTTGGGCTGGCCACCAGCTGGTACCACCTGCATGTGCAGCTCCATGCCCACCTACTTCTACTCTATAGTAAGACCAGTGCCAAGTGAAGCTGAGACCACAGCAAGGGTCTCAGGTCCCTCAGCAGCAGCTGTTATCCTGCTCCCCACGCTGGGTAGGGTGAAGCATTAAACCTCCAGGCAGGTTGCAGCTGACTGTCACCTTCAGAGTCAGCCACAAACAAGGGACAGGGCTGTGTGAGCCAGGGGAGCACTGGAGAGGTTTTGGATTTTTACAGCATCAGGGCTGCAGTAGTCCAGACAGCTGGAGAGACACTTCCCAGTGGAGATGACAGCTAATCTCTGGGATTTATCAGATGGGCATAATTTCTGGCATGCTGAAGGCATTTTGGGAAAAATACCCAAGACACATACAAGGAACTGTTTTCATGTGTAACTATGGATGAGACTTTAAATCTAAAAATACACACATTACCTACCCACTCCTGTGTCTCTTTCACAATCCTTTGTGCTCTCTTATAACAGGCAGCTTCGTTGCCCTCTGGGCAAGAGGCTGTTCCTCATGTGGTCCAAAAACACTTCAATATCCTGATGACTGGTTCAGACCCGTTTGCTGATGCACCGGGAGCCTGAGCCTCTTCAGGGAGTGAGAGAGTACAGTGAAGGGAGGGAAGACACACCACATTCTCCATGCCAGCACAATAAATCTTGGCAAATCAGTGAGGAAGGTGGACCAGGCATCACCAGAGGCAGCAGAGGGAGAGGCAGAGGGCAGAATCCCAGAGGCAAGAGACAGAGAATTTGTTGCCAGCTGTTGAGCAGGGTAGCAGAGAGCAGACAGCCGCAAGGAGGCATGGAAAGACCAGACTGGGAGGCTGCCAAGGAAGAGAGAGTCGCATTAAATCTTATTTGTCTTTAAACAAAGTGTTCTAATTGCTAACAAAGGGATTTCAAGCAAATTGTAATAAAACTGAGTTATTCTGATCAATTACACAGTCAAGCAAATTACGGAAGGAGTCTGAAATATTGCCAGATACAAAAGAGAGATGAAGAAAGAGGAGGAGGAGTTCCAGAGAGAGTGGGGGAGGCAGTAATTTGAGGGAGGAAAATTACTTGATGGCTTGATAAGGAGAATTATTAAGCATAAATTTGAGATGCAGGTTGCTAAATCTGAATACAAAATCAAGGATAGAAATGGAAATTATGTTTTAAGGCTGGTAAAATTGGAGCAGGGGCAAAGAGGAAAAAAATTGTGCAGACAAGCATTAGAGGCAGATGCTGTTGAGGTGTCTGCAAAGATGGTTGCTAACTGTAGCAAGCTGAAAGCAAGGCACGACCCAGGAAAGCAGAGCTTTTTGGTGAGGGCACCAGATCAGTGCTGAGTGGGCATCAAGCCACATTCCTGCCACAGACCTTCTACTTGACACACAACTGCTTCAAAGCACTTAGCAATGACCTGGTTTGTCATTGGAAGAGTTACAAGGGCCACGATCCCAATGCAATCTGAGGAGAGACACACCAAGGCTGGCTCATTTACCTTGTCAGCCTCACCTGAAAGCTGTGGCTGACATTTCTTCTACAGTCTGGTTTGTGGATTGAAGCTGGTGTCATTCCATGTGTATCCATACAGCATCCAGAGCATCAGGCAGGGATGCTGTAGGGAATGGAAGACAAGCCCAACCTCTGTCTTAAAGGAGCAGGACTGAAATCCTACCATGACACAACTCCACATATGGCTCTGACTCAGGGACGGTGTACCTTGGGATGAATGAAATAATTGTCCCTTTTCCTGCTCAGTCCCTGGGCATTTCCAGCTGCTGGAATCCTCAGGGTGCTCATGAAACAGCCACTGAGCTGCTGCAGTTTGCAGCCTGGCACATTTGGGCAAATCACCTCCAATTCCATTTTCCATAATATCAGATGTGATCAATTTGTGCTGGACCACCCCTGCTCACTGAGCCACTGCCGGCTCTGCAGGGTGCACACAGAGCAGGCAGAAGGACCACAGAACACATCCTCACAGTTTTGTGCCAGGTGCACAAGGTTAGTCTCACCACTCAAGGCTGGCAAAGAAGAGTTTGCTGGGTCTTAGGCTGCAGCCTCCAGCTGGAGCTGGGTTTAACTCCAAAGGCTGGAAAATCCAGTGCCTATACAGAGTCTCAGGTTCACAAGAATGTGGTCTCTGTGTGCAGTTCCTTCCATAAAGCTCCTGGAAATGTAGTCCAGAGAGCTGTAGCCCAGAAATGCAGTACTCTTCAAGCCAATTACCATACACGGTTTGTAACTCTGCAACTGACTGGATTAATGGATTATTGGCATGAAGGGATGTAGAAAGGCACTGTTAAAAGAGGAAGCAGAAAACATCTAGAGATTATTTTTAATGGTGTTTATTTGTCAGAGAACTCCAGAGCTTCTGGGCTTTTGCTGGGCTGGAAGTTCTGAGCCCTAAGAGGAGATAAGAGAAAGGATTAGGGTATTACTGTGGCAGTGGAGTTCATGTGTTTTGTATTATTAATGTTTGTAAAGCACTTTGGAAATGAAAAACACCATAAAAGCCCTAAGTGCTGTATTTAGTAGGAGCTGCAGAAGAGGAACTTAAGTCTGAAAAGACACTTCTCAGTTATCAGTGCGCAGTGAGCTTGTGTTTTTGAGAGGATCCCACAGTGGGATGCAGTCTGAAGTGGCAGGAGAGTGGTTCAAAAACCAGTATGAGGAGGGCATAAGAACCCTGCAGGGTGCAAGGAAGGCTCCTGTGTCATGCATCCAAAAAAGAAGCCACTTAACTCTTTTAGGATGAGAAAAAGCCATCAGATTTGCTGGCTCATTTCTCTGAAGCCAACAGAGGAGTGCTCTCTGCAAGGCACCTACTTTAGTTAAACTTTCTTTAAAAGCTTCTTGGACAAGTGAGCTCCCTTGTGTTGTTTAGGAAACTCCTGCAATGGGGGGGAAATCCTGACCCAGGGAGGGTAAAGAAAGCAATATTGGAGATCTTCTAGTAGACCTATCACTTCTGACCAGCACCAGACAAGTTTATGTGGTCTCAGGCTATCAGTGAGATAATTCCATGGCTCAGAGACAGGATTTTAGTTCCAGACACTTTATTCTCAATACCATTGTTTCACTAAGACAGTGACTCCCAAAGAGAGCCAAAATGAACCTTCTCTTTAGATTGCTGTATTCCCAGCTCCAGACCCCTCCTCTAGTGATTCTGGCTGACAAACTACAGAAAAGAGCATTTTTTTCTGGTGAATCCATAAATAGATCTGCAGCATTCCCACTGACAGCCCTGAGGAGCTTTCTGAGACACCCTTGTCGAAGCAGAGAGGCCCAAGGCCAGCTGAGGCTGTGGACAGGTATTGATAACATATATTCCCCTTTCCCAATGACAGGCATATTCTTGTTTCCTCTCTGCTTGAAACTGTCTTTGACAAAACTGAGTCTTTGCAGTTTTGTACAGATCTTCCTTCACACATCAATCCCTATGTCAGATCTTTTTTTCATGCCCAGACTGCATTTTTTAACCCCAGTTTTAAGACCTGTATTTGCCCTGGGAGGTTCCAGGCAGGTCTGTGTAGATGTGTTGTTGATCCAGCCATTGTTTGCAGTCATGCATTGACTTTCATATTCTCACTTCCTTGGGACATCAGAGGCACATTAAAGCTTACCTGTAGCAGTAGGTCCCAGTGTCCCAAAACATCCAGGGCACCTTTTTCCCAGCTCCCTTCCTATCTCCCAGTTGCTAAAAGAGACTTAGAAACTTTTCCCCCTCCCCATTGCTGTCCAAGCAGACAGTTCAGACTTGATAAGGAGCAGGCTGGAGCATCCCTGCTCACAGTTCTTGAAGCAGCTGGCTGTGCTGTTGCCCAAGAGTGGTAAGTCACAGTGATAAATGCAGATATTTCACCTTCCACCCTTCCCTTCTGTATCTCAAATCTCGGTGCTGAGGAGCAGCCACACAGGCACTGCTGCTTTCCCAACCTGCACCATGACAGATGTTAGGTATATTCAAAATGACACCTGCACCCCACAAGAGCTCCTATACTGTATTTATAGCCCACTGTCACTGCTCAGATTTATGCCGTTCAAATATTTGTCAGCTGTTATCCCACCTTCCCTGAACATCATTTAACTGAGCTTGACGTATGCAAGCACTTTTAATCTTTCCTCATGAAGCAATTTTGCCCTTCCCAGGGCCTCTGATCATATTTGTAACTCTTCCTTGAGACAGCATCCGTTAGTCATTGCTGCTCTGAAAATACAGCAAGGAGCGTGGCAGCCGGAGAGGAGAGGGAGAGGGAGAGGGAGAGGGAGAGGGAGAGGGAGAGGGAGAGGGAGAGGGAGAGGGAGAGGGAGAGGGAGAGGGAGAGAGGGAGAGGGAGAGGGAGAGGGAGAGGGAGAGGGAGAGGGAGAGGGAGAGAGGGAGAGAGGGAGAGAGGGGGAGAGGGAGAGGGAGAGAGGGAGAGAGGGAGAGGGAGAGGATCGTTTCCCACACTCATGCTCAGCTCTCTCCTGTGCCACCCCTCCTAAGAGTACCTTAAACATGTTTGCCTACTCTAAAATCCCTCTCTTCCTTGCTGGTCACTGACCTTTTCCCAACCTGAATTCAGGTTGATGCTCAAAAACCCAGTCCTGGATTATTTCGCGACTTCCCTGAGCCAAGAGGGAGTTCATTTTCTTTCCTGCATGTCTTCCTAATGTCTCTGATGTCTCTATTATTACCCAATCTGCACTGGCATTCACAATGCCTCCCAACTGAGGCAGGAGAATGTAATTAACAAGCTGTTTACCTCTACTTCCAGATCATTAATAAATATGTTAAACAAGATGGCTACCTTGCTGAGCAGTGCAAAAACTTGATGAGGCACATAGTTTGCTTTATTGTTTTCAACCCATGCTGCTGACAGTGAGGCTCTTTCAGAGCAAGCTCCTTCCAATCCTGCACCTGAACCGGAGTTCATTTCCCCTTAACCTGTTGCATGTGCACCCTTTCCCCCTGGTCTTGTGAGCCTGGTGATGAGACACCACCTGCAGGAGGGACAGCTGGCTGAGGCACCTTGGCATGACTTGTGCCTCACTACAGAACCCATTTCCCTTTCATAAATTGTGACACCCCACCTGCAGGACCTTGGAACACCACCAGCCCTTATTACTGTTCCTGAGCAACCCATGTCCCAAACTTTATTGTCACCAATTCCAGCCTCTGTTTCCTCGCTCCTTGTGCGTGTTCAGCACCAAAGAGGTGCTACAGCAAACAGAAGCTCAGAGCAGACAAGTGTTTGGGTAAACTTAACTTTTTGGCTTACTTAAAAAGTTTTCCCTAACTCTTGCCTACACCAGCAAAGGAGATTATGGAGAGACATTTAAAAAAGAGCTTTGTGTAGAGTTAAGGTGTTGTTGCCCTAGGTCTATAAGGATGGTGTGAGAAGCATGTGCTTGGCTACACTAGAACTGTTTCTGCCTCAAGTCAGGGAACAGCCTAAAAAGAGTCATATGGGGTCTTCCAGTTCCCTGTTTACTTAATGCCCATAGAACAGTCTTTCCAGGATCAGCCAAGAAAGCTGCATTCAGTGTTACCTGCTTTTATCACAGCCGCACAGCTTTGTCTTTGCCTTTCCTGCTGGAGGGAGACTGGAGGAGCTGCTCTCTGGGACCTCGAGGAAAAATGCCTTCTGGTCCAACAGAGCCCTCAGGTTTCTTGGGGACTGCCATTGTAAGTTCCAGAGATAGAACTAAAATTAGCTGGAACACTGATTTCCACTTAACATAATGCCTGCCAGGTGGAGGATGGTAAGGCTTAGTGGCGGACTTTAATACTTTGATCTTTCAGAAAGGGAAAAAAAGCTATTTGACGATGCTCCAAGGGAGGAGGTGCATCCTGGGGAAACTCATTTGGTTGTCTGCCAAGTCCCAAGCAGCCCCAAGGGCCTGAGGTGATGTTCTCTGCCCAGGCTGCACATCCTGATGATGCCTGTCCAGTGAGAGGTGAGGGGCAGCTGAGGGGCACAAGCAGCAAAACCGTAGAGGTCCCAGCAGACACAGCCTGCCACCTTCTGTGTCACTATGGAGGGATCTCTGCAAAACGCTGCGACATCCACAAGGTGGCAAATTCAGCTGAAGGATGTTTCCTCAGCATCCTATTTTCCTGTCAGCTTCCAATGAGGATGAGGAGGAAGAAGAGGGCAAAAAGAGAAATAGAAGGATCCAGAATGCCTGAAAAACCTCAGACGGCGTCATCTTAAGCTATCTACAGAAACTCCAGAAAGCTGATCCCTTGGATGATTTTTCCTTGTTTATTTGAGTCTATTGTCCAGTTGCTGTCAGCAGGGGTGTGGACGTGGGTCAGGCATCTGTCCTCTTCCCTCTGGCAAAAGAGCAGGTGAGAAGTGCTCTTCCAGCATTTCGTGCCCTCTGGAGTCACCTTGGGCAGGGAGACGGGTTTGCTTGCTTGTTTTTCCTAATGGATAATTAACATTGCAGGCAGCAAGTGAACTGGGAGAAAAGAGAAAGTGTGCACACAGCTCAGCCTCTTGGATTGTCCCCCCGGGCCATCTGCTGACCTTGGCATGCAGAGGGTCCTTCCACTGACTCTGGCATTCCTGATGCTCAGTTTTCTGTCGGATGGTGCCCGGTGGATGCCGGAGACTCAGCCCTTCCCCACCACCCTTGTTTACAGGCCAATTAGTGGGTGCCGTGTTTGTTTTGCAGCCAGCAAGTTAGCCACCCCAGCGATTTAACAGCTGCAATTTTCATTTACAGTTCACTTTGAACAGCCAGTTTTATACATGCAGGGTGAAATAATGGTATAATTAACCTAGGAAAATCCATTAAAAGGGTGCGGATGTTCAAAACATGGAGCACACAATTACGAAACCCCATGACTGAGATTACTGCTGAGATCTAATTCCTCTTTACACAGCTCATCCCTACATGGATTTCAGACGAGCAATTTTCTCTGTGAGGCTTTGTCACCAAAAGTTTCATCAATTTTCTAAATTTTACTCTTCTAAGGAAAAAAAAAATCAAAATTGGAAATGAAAAATTAATTAAAATTGTTTGAATTAATGGAGTTCTTGAGACATACCGCATGTTAATAATTTTGGATGCATTGTATGTTAATAGTTTCAAAATGGTTTGTGGCAGTTCAGTTTTCCTTTATGGTTTCTTTTTAACCTTCAATTAGGTCATTTTTTAAAATGAGGAAACCTGCACATTTCTTCCTCCCTTAGAAAAGATGAAAAGTTTTCTCCCATCTTCCAAACCTTTCATTGGAGCCATTTCCCAAGTTAGTTTTTCTAGTTGGTTGTGTCCATAAAAACAAAACAGAAGAGACTTTTCACCCAAATCTGCATTCCCCCACACAAAAGTAATTAAAAATACATTCTCCACTAGTTATCACAGACACTGTTTAATCAGGTGTCCACAGGCTGTTTGTTCCACCAGGCTGTTTGCTCCACTGAGGTGTTTGCACAGGATGGATAATATTCACCAAAGCAGTGCTTTTCATGCTCATCAGGTAGTTTTTCCAGACTGCTCCTTTGGACCCTGCTCATCACTTAGATCAATATTTAAATTCACAAACTTGGCTTTTGCATATCACTTGGGTCCAGAGGGCTGCAGTCCTGCCTTGCTGGGGAGAAGGAGGTGTTGTCCTTGTTTCTGATATAAAAAGTGACAAATTCTCTCTGTTCTGGGGAATATCACTGGGTCTTGGAAATACCAGCCTTTGGGGCAGCTCTTCAGCAGATTTAAATCTGTCCCACTGCCGTAAAGGGAATACTGTTAGTTCTGTTTTGGGTTTGTTCCTAACTGAATCGGACCATTCTGCCTCTGAGTTGAAGGTGAGCTGGCTCACTCTGCCCTGGCTCCTCTGGTAGCCCAGGGCAGTGTCTTTCACAATCCCCCTGTGGACCCCACCAGCAGCTACAACCCCCTGGGGTGCCCCAGCTTCCACACTGGCCACAAGCACAGCTCCAGATGCAGTATCACCCACTGTCTGTCCATCCCATCCCATCCCATCCCATCCCATCCCATCCCATCCCATCCCATCCCATCCCATCCCATCCCATCCCATCCCATCCCATCCCATCCCATCCCATCCCATCCCATCCCATCCCATCCCATCCCATCCCATCCCAGCTACATCTCACCCCCATCTGCCTTGCTGCAGCTGATCCCAGTGAGCTCCACAGCCACGCTGCTCCCTTCCCCTCTGTGCTTGTGTTAATAAATATATTCAGCCACTCAGGGCCAGGGGTGACCTCAGGCTCTCCACTATTAACCTTTCTGCCTGCTGAGAATTGGCCATTTGTTCCTTCCCTTCCCTCCCTGTCTTATCTTGGTTTTAATCCATGCCTTGGCTTTTCCTCTCATCCTGTGGTTACCAGGTTTCCTTAATAGTCTCCTATGAGGGACTTTATCAAAAGCCTTTTGAAAGCCTTAATAAATTATAGGCACGACTCTGCCAGTCCTTGTTATCTTGTTAACCCTTCTGGAGCATTCCCAGCTGGGGTGAGAGAGCAGAGCCCCTGCCTGCCTACATGGGATCATGGCCAGCTCTGCAGAAAGCCTTCAGGGCTCTCTTCAGGAGTCTCCTGCCTGGTTCAAGAGGATGTGGCGTTTATGATGCTGAAACAATTTCCACTTTCACTTCAGGAGGAAGAGCTGCTCTGGGGAACTGAAAATCCACCCATCAATCCCCCTCAGTAAAAAATATGTTGTGCTGTTTGGTGGACTTGGTAGTACTTCATATGATTTCCATTTTAATTTTGACTTTAACTCGTGACTATACATGGACAAGACAATGAAGGTATTTCCGAGCAAAGAAAAGATACTGTACCATGCAGATATTGAAGAAGGTTGTTTCAACATTTTTTTAAAACGTCTTTTTATAAATAATTTTGAAGCAGAAGGAATCCATATGAGTTTTTCTGGTGGAAAAGCCATTTCAGGAGCCTGGAATATTACGGTCTTCCTCAAGCCCCATGGGCCATTCCATCCCTTTGAATTTTAGCTTAGCATACATCACAGATGAAGAAGGCACCTCTGCTGCTGGATGAGAACAGCTCCCAAGCTGGGGGTGCATTCAAGTGAGCTGCACCCCCTTGTGTGTGTGGTAGGACAGTGGCAGGTCACTGCCACATGAAATCAGGAGGAGATCATCCCCAGCCTTAAACCTTCTCCAGGATGATGTGGGGAACGCCCCCTCTCTCCAGCCTGTGTCCCTGCCCTCTGCTCCTTCTGGAATTCAGTACCTGGATTCAAAATGTCTTCTGTGGTTTAACAAGAAGTGCAGGCACCTCCTGCAAGTCCCGGGCTCTGCTCAGATGTGTGTCCCTGCCACAGCAAGCAGCCATCCCTCCCCACCCCACATCACTCCAGCTTTTCAAACCTTTTGGTTGGAGGTCATTGATGGCATATTTAATTCCCCATGGAGCACGCAGTTCAATCTCAGCCATCTCCTCAGCTCTTCTTACCTCTTACCAGCTTTAGGAGTCCAGCTCCATCCTCCTGGAATTTTTCCCTTCCACTTGTACATCAAGCCGTGTCTCGGTCAGAGCAAGTCAATTACTCTTTTGCTGAAATCTCCCGGGTAATTTGAGTGAGACTGGCTCAGCAGGAAGCGGTGTGCTGGCTCTGTCTGTGCCAGGCAGCTTCAACACTGTGTGCCAACTCCAAGGCCATGGCAGAGCCCTGCAGCTGCCCCTGGAGAGACCAGGAGAGCAGGAAAAAGCAGGATGTGATCACCTGTGGGAGTGTGTGTGTCCAGAAAAACTTCCATGCAGTGCACCAGCACCTGACCTGACCCCCATCCTCCCTCAAACTTCTTCTCTACATCCACTGTGTCACAGAATGAGGACAGGGCAGCCAGGAATGGCAGTGTGGGAAATGTAGATGGCACGGATGGGTGAGGGAAGAGCCCTGCTCACAGGGAAGTTCCCCCACCCCCTTGGCTCTCCATCATCAATTAGGTGTTCCCACGAGCAAGGCAGCAGTGGTACCTGCACCTGAATTAGCAGTGCACTGCTGGGCACCAGGCTAATGCCTCTCTCCACCTGCACAGGTCTCTGTGTGCCTTGCTAATCACAAAAAATAGGAGCTCTGCCATGTCTATGGACTTTCATATCCCAGGTAGCCTGTGTGTGAATGCCTAATGCCTGCCTGATTATTGTTCGCCTGGCATTCAATAGTTTGAAAAAATAAAAAGTCCCACAGTTAGAGAACGAGATAGGACTGTTTAATTTCAGGCCATTATCTCCTGGTAATTGCTGGAGGAATTTCATTCTATGCCAGTGCAATGGAAAAAAAAAAAATTATGTTTTTCCCCCTTTTATGGAAAAAAAAAAAAAAAAAAAAAAAAGACAGCCTGCTTTTCTCCAAGGGGTTCAGGGCTTTCAGGCCATGGTTGGAAGCAAGAGCTGTGGCTGCTTTATCAAATTCGCATTTCATTTCCAGCATGCACCCAAGCCGCATGTAAATTATAATGAGAAAAGGGGAAAAAACAAAGAGATAGAGCTCAAGAGATGGGAAATGATAATGAAATCGAATGAACTCAGGGCCTTTGAAGACTAACAGAGCCACAGACAGACAGATATGTACACACTGACAGGGACAGAGACAAGCAAGAGGCTTGCATGAGGAGACAGCAAGAGTAAAAGGCTGATAAAGACAAAATCGGGGATTTGCACCTATGGCGTGCACAAGGACACAACATATGTGTGATCCTGGAAGGATCTCTGCTCCACAAAGACCTTCAAAGCCATGGTTCTGGGGTGTATAGCTCACAAGAGGCTCCTGCTGCCAGTTTTCCCCATGTGTCCCAGTACTGCCATGCTGCTTCAGAAGTCCCAAGGGTGTGTGATGAAACCTAGCATCATTTTCCCCATGGGAAAGGACTCTTTGCAATCTTCAGCTTCACAGCTCTATCTTTCCCAGTGCAGCCAAGCCATGGAGCTCAGCACTTTGGAAGGATGTGCCCACTGCATGATCGGACCTGGGGGTGAGTCCTTCTGGGAGTGAGGAAGGGGAAAATTTCCAGTTAACTCCTGTGCTTTCTTGTCACCTGTGTGAAGGAAAAGAGGCTAAGTCCTCCACTAAGGTCAAGAGTGAGCCTGAGACATGGAAGACAACCAGCCTCACCTGCACAGCTGAGGATGTGGACTTGAGGCTGGAGAATGAAAGCTGTTCTACAGCTGGGTATAAGATAAAGTTGCAGACAACCTTTCACTTCTGCTGGATATTTAGATTTGGGTCACATCTCATAAACAAGAGTTCTGGCAGGGATTTTAGAAGGCTCTGGTGGTATTTGGGCAGGAAAAGGTCTGCTATTCTGGCTGTCACTTTTCAGCTTTGCCTTCAAGCCCTGTAGTGTCAGGGGTGACCAAGTTGCAAGCAGAGGACTGAGACCTGGTAAATGTCACTCTTCCAAGGCCAGCAGGCCAGTGGTACATTAAAGAGCAGTCAGGATCCCACCATCATGAGCAAAGTTTGGAGACCATGTCCCAGCAGCTCCCAAATCAGAGCAGAGAGAGAGACTGGCCCTTCTCCCCATGCATCACACCAGCACCCCAAAGGAACAGCCTCTGCAGCCCAGGAAGGTAAAGGCTGACTGCCCTGGGTGCCACAATCCACCAGGGCCAGAAAGATGCCACAAGGTTCATCATCCTGAGTTTTAGGGAGCTTCAGTTCATGGCTCCCTCCTGGGTCAGTCACTCTGGCAGTTCACCCCTCTCATTGCTGAAAACCTGTGCTATGCTTCTGGGCTCAAAGGGGAAAAGAAAGAAGGAAAGACAAGTTGCCACTACCTAAACCAAAATACCTTAAGAATAGCCAGGCAAATATCAACACTGTCACCAAATCCCAGTGCTGCAAGTCACTCAGCTACCCATGAAAAGCACTTGTGCTTGCTTGAGTAACTTCTGAACCCTCATGATGAATCACACACAACTCATGAGTTATTAGGGATTAATTTAATCATGTATATTTATTGTCATTGAGATTAGGGGAGTAGCTGGCAACCAGCAGCCATTGGGATACCTGCTCCTGGGCATGCTGGGGGTGATGTGGGAGCCCATGGAGGTCAGGATGCTGCTGCCAAGGGCTGAAGATCACAGCAGTTTTGTGTAGTGTGCTCCCAAAATCCCAGGACAAGGCAGACTGTGACTTTCATCAGGCCTCGTGGTGCTCTGCAGATCCTGTGAGCAGCAGACTGGCACCAACAGGATCTAAATTTGCACAAGAGTAATTTGAAAATCCTTCAGAGCTTGCTAACTTCTCTTGGCTCTAACAAAACCAATGCAGGAAAATCAGGATTAAAAAAGAAAAAAAAAAAAAAAAGGAAAAAAAAAAAGGAAAAAGAAGCCAGAGATTGATTCTTACCTCATATCATTAAAAAATAAATTGCTGTAGCGCTATAACATAAAGTAAGAATCAATCTTATTTTTTAACACCAGAAATAACCTAATGAAATACAAGATTGATTCTGAATATGGGCTTCTTGGTGGAGCCCCTGTGGGAATTGATTACAAAATTGAATGTCTCAGAGCTGATAAGATGAATTTGGAATAAATCTTACTTTTAACTACTCCCTTTTTATGCTCATAAAAAAAAAGAAAGATTGATTCCAATCAAAACTTCTTCTAAAAAGTGAGACAGTTTCGATTTGTCGAGGCAGTTTTTCAACAGAACAGCACTGAACTTCAGAGCCAATCTCACCCCTAGTTATGCGTTCCCCAGGGAGGAAAAATACGAGGCACAATATTTCTGATTTACAGCTTGAAATGAGACAGTAATGATCATAATAATCAGGACAAGAAGAAGGAGAGAGCCTCAAGTGGATGGCAGCTCTCTCGACTGATGATGCCAAGGGAGGCAGTGATTTGGAAAGTGAAGGTGGAGAAGCAGCTCCCCCTCCACTGTGCTGCAGGGGACTGCTGAGGACACCTCACTCTGCAGATTCCAGGGTATAACATTGGGTCTGTTTATTCTGCAAAAAAAAGTCCTGCTGGGAGTCCCTCCAGCTTCCCAGGACTGTACCTCCAGCCCTACCCGCATCTCCTGGCTGGCCCACAGTGGCAGTAGCTCCTTGAAGCTTTCTGCATTTGTGGGTAGAAGGCAGCTTTGAGTTTCCAGTCTCAGCTTAGTTACAGCCAGTGCAGTCCCATCACATCACACCATGTCCTAGGAGATGCCTAATTTCCCTCTGGCCAACCTGCCAGTTCACTGGGATGGAGGCCACCCAGTCCCACCAAGCTCAGAGCTCTGGGCTCCCCAAGCTTTGCTTCCAGACTGTCTGTGAAAATTCCTATACCCTCATTTCTAATTACACTTCATGATTTTGCTCCCATGGGCAGCAGCCCTGGCCTTATCAAAAAATGAGGCAAAGTGGTGGTTTGGTCTCAGGGTCCACTCTCTGCTTCCTTTAATCTCTCTACCCCCATTGCTGCTTTACAGGAAGTAGTTCCAGGACTCTTGTTGGGTGGGTAGTTTCTCCTTGTCTCCAGATTCTATTTATTCATGTCCCATTCATGCATGTCTGTTCTACTGTCAATATTTTATTTCAGCTTCAGTCACTCCCTTTCCCACCTGGGCACCTCTGCAAGATGGTGGCTTGCTTCCATCTCTTCCTCCAAATGCTTCTATACCAGGGTGATCTCACAAAGGATTTTTTTTCCCCACTTTTCAGAAGAAATGCCTTTCTGATATCCAACTTATGTCTGTTTTTCAGTTGCTGAATAAAATTCGAAGACCATCTATCTCCTTCTTTTTCTTTCTCTTTCCTTATAGAATCACAGAATCACAGACTGGTTTAGATTGGAAGGGACCCTAAAGATCATGTCTTTCCAATCCCCCTGCCCTGGGAGGGATCAGGTTTTTTAGACTCCCATCCAGCCTGGCCTTAAACACTTCCAGCCATGGGACATCCACAGATTCTCTGGAAAATCTGTTCCCATGCCTCACCACCCTCACAGTAAAGAATTTCTTCGCAATATATAACCTAAACTCACTCTCTGTTTGAAGTCATTCCTCTTGTCCTGTTGAACTGTTCAACAGTTCCTGTTGAAGATTCTTTCTCAAGATCTCCTGTAGCCCTTTTAGGTACTGAAATTTGCTCTAAGATCTCCCCAGAGCCTTCCTTTCTCCAGGCTGAACAATCCCCACTGTCTCAGTCTGTCCTCACAGCAGAGGTGCTCCATCCCTCTGATCATCTTGGTGGCCTCCTCTGTGCTGGCTCCAGCAGGTCCCTGTCCCTCCTGTGCAGGGACCCCAGCTCTGGGTGCTCCAGCTGGGTCTGAGCAGAGCAGAGCAGAGGGGCAGAATCCCCTCCCTCCCCTGCTGCCCACGGGGCTCTGGATGCAGCCCAGGACACGTTTGGATACCACTGGCATACGGCTCAATACGGCTCCTTCCTTTCAATCCTCACAAAAACAACATTTAAAAGGAACATCATCCACAGCATCATCACTTCTGAATTATTTTTTGCCACTAAACACATTTTAGGTGCACTGGGACCGCTCACAGAAACAGTCTGTGTCTGTTTTTCCCACAATTGCACAGCCAGGACCGCTTGGACACAGACCCATCCCTGCAACATGTGAATGTCAGACAATTCCCCTCCTCCTTTGCCTGAATCTCCCACATTCCCAGCAAAAGGCCTCTCCCTTCTCTGGGACCCACACACCAGACCCAGATGGGTGATGAGAGATGAGATGCATTGCTTCTGACATGTGGGGTCCTGGGGAGACAGCAGCCCCAGCGCGACGCTCCAGCTGGGGAGGTGCCACACAGCAGGGCCAGGCGCTCTGCCTGTGAGCAGACACACAGCCCCAGCTGTGCTGAGCACAGGGACTCCCTCCCTGCCACACACCGGGCACACCAGATGTGCTCCTGACGTCCTTGAGTGCTGTGACGCACGAGGAAGGCGAGGGAGCCGCGGGCGCCTGCTTGGTGCTCGCCCCAAGCTCAGGAGAACCTTTGGCGTGTCACCACGGTCTGTGCTGACCATGGAGTCATGGCACAGGTGGGAAGAGGCATTCATCCTCCTTTCCCCCTCCTTGGACACCTGGCTGTGATTTCAAAACCACTGCAGGCTGAATTCATTGCTGAGTACACTCCTGGTTCCTGCAGACTGGGAGGCAGCTCGTAGGTCTAGATGAAGAACAATTTAATTCTCTGATCCCAGAAAAATCTGGTCTGCATTAAAAATAACAAAAAACTCCCTCAAACCCATTGTGTTTAAATAATGTTAAAGATCTGACTGAGAGCATCGAAAGCAAATTCCAAGCCCTAATGAAGAAGGATTGTCTGGCATGGTAATAATAATAAACTCTGCGCACACATGTATGTATGTACGCATATACAGAAAGAGAATCTCATCTGAGGAGCTGAGAGCCCTACAATTAGTGTGATCTCATGGCTGCAGCAGGAAGCACAGCAGGTAAGTGCTCTTGACCTGCACTTCTCAGCTTGGTGAAGGCAGAGGAAAGGGGTGGTCCAGAGGAGAATGGGAAAAGCAAGGTTTGCCTCCCACTCTATCCTTGTCCCAGCTGCAGCCCTGGGCTGGCTGCTGGGCAAGGGGTCTGTTTTTCAGAACCTGTTTGCAGTAGAATCAAGAGGACTCATGGCAGCAAGTGTCTGCCTGGTCCCAGCCCAGCACAGCCATGATGGCCAGACTGGAGAGGCTGTTTTGCAGCCATGGGACACAGATGAGGTACAAGAGGTACCTCTGCCTTGGGGTCAGTCAGAAATGAGAGGTCTATGGCAAACATGCCCATTGACCTCAAAACAGGGAATAAGAGGAGGTGGCGGGAGACTGCATGGAGAGCTAATCCCACACAGATCACCAGGGTTGAACACTCCAGCTCCCAGCCCTTGCTGCAAGGAGCTGTCCTTGTCCCACAGGGCATCCGTGAGATTGTCCTTCCATGCTGTGGGTTTGTTCAGCAGCTTTTTCACTGACTCAGGTGATAACGCTCCCAGCCCTCCCCAGGGAACTCCGTTCAGCAGTTTCTGTCACACTCCTCCACTTCATTATGCTTAACAGATCCTCCTCTGCCTTCCTGTTCATGTCCTTCAGATGCCTATACTCTGATGAGAGGGGAAGGAAGAAAAAAAAAAAGCATCTTCTAGTTCCTACCATGCATGCAGCTTCACAGTGAGAGCTGGAAAAGCAATGCTGATGTACCACAAAGCCACAGGAATATGGAAAGCTTAGTAGGTGCCCAGTCACCACAAGGAAGGGTGTGGGATGGGTGCTGAATTGGCCAGGAATACTGGGAGGTGGGAAAGCATCTCCCTCTGGGGCACTTTTGTGCAGGGCAGTTCCTGAAGGTCAGCAATGAGAAGTCAGAGCCCAGTTTGCACACATTGCAGCTGTAGGTCTTGACAGCAGAGCCCATCCTGGGCCTGCTGGCAGATGTCTGGTCAACCTGGAGCCACATCTCTCAGTCCTTCCTCACTTCTCTGGGCTGAACTCACTTTATAATTATGTGAGGACACTGTCTCCAACAGGATTTTCCTGGAGAAATTGGCAGCCCATGGCTTAGACAGGCGCACTCTTTGGTGGGTAAAAACTAGCCTGCCCCAGAGAGTGGTGGTGAATGGACTTAAATCATCTTGGCTTTGGTGGTTTTCCCCAGGGGTCAGTTCTGGGGCCAGCCCTGTCTGATGTCCTTACTGATGATCTGGATGAGGGAACTGAGAGCACCCTCAGTCAGTTTGAGAATACCAAGTTGGGTGGAGTGTGGATCTTCTGGAGGTCAGGGAGGCTCTGCAGAGGGATCTGCACAGGCTGGATCCATGGGCTGAGGCCGATTGTGTGAGGTTCAACAAGGCCAAGCGCTGGGTCCTGCCCTTGGGTCACAACAACCCCCTGCAGCTCCAGGCTGGGACAGAGTGGCTGGAAAGCTGCTGAGTGGCAAAGGACCTGGAGGTGCTGGTTTTTGGTGGCTGGACATGAGCTGGAGTGTGCCCAGGTGGCCAAGAAGGCAAATAACACCGGGCTTGTGTCAGCAGTAGTGTGGCCAGCAGGACCAGGGCAGTGCTCATCACCCTGTGCTGGGGGCACTGGTGAGGCCATACCTTGAATCTTGTGTTCAGCTTTGTTTCCTCACAGCAAGAAGGACTGTGAGATGCTAGAGCATGTCCAGAGAAGGAAAAGGAGCTGGGGAAGGGTCTGGACTACATCTGATGAAGAGCTGAAGGAGGTGGGGGAGCTCAGCCTGGAGACAAAGCAGGTTCAGGGGGAACCTTATCCCTCTCGACAACTCTCTGACAGGAGGGTGTAGGCAGGTGGGGGTCAGTCCCCTCTGCCATATAACAACAGCTAAGACAGGAGGAAACAGTTTCAAGTTCCACCAGGGGAGCTTTAATTTGGGTGTAAGAAAAAATCCCTCACTGAAAGGGTTATCAAGCACTGGAACAGGCTTGGTGGTGCCACCATGCCTGGAGGTATTTAAAGCACTTGTAGATAGGGCACTGGGAAATATGGACTTGATAATCCTAGAGGTGTTTTCCAGCCTAAATAATTCCATGACTCTGTGATCCCCAAGTGAAAATCTGGACAAACAACTAAGCAAGAAGAGAGATATGTACTCATAGCCACCTCAGATTCTTCTCCCAAGGCCTCCATGGCCCTTTTAATCACCTGGGCTTGCTTATGCTGTGCAATTTGCATGGTAATTATATTTAACAAGAACAGCAATAAGGGAAATAGAAAGTGTAATGTTGTTATCAAGGCATAATTATTCTTGAATAATTCGGTGATTACAGTTTGCTGTGTTTGGAACTAATTGTCACCAGCCCCTTTCAGTGTGGTATACTCCCCCTCACTCCTGCAGCACTAATCTCAGGATGCCTCCAGCCTCTGGCTTCTGGACTTTTCCAGCCACCCAGACTTTTTAGACTCCCAAGTACAATGCTCTGCAGCCCCTAGACTTGCACCTAGCTGAGCAAGCCCATGGAAATGAGTATGAGCATATCCTTCCAGCACCTTTGCTTCTCCCCAGGGCATCTCCCACACATCCTGACAGCTCAGGGCAGCCCAGTGTGTCAGACAGGCTTGGGCCAAGCAGCAGGGGAACCCCAGGGACAGGATGGCTCCTCCAAGGCCATCCACACAGGAGGGATGGAGCTAGGCACTGAGGCCTCCCACTCTGACTGTAGGAGGATGGGAACACAGCCTGGGTACCACAGCTGCCAGAATTTCAGTTCACCACCCCAGAGAGGCGCATTCAGCTTCCTGCAGCGCGAGGCCTGGATGGCTAAACTGTGCGGCCTGTAGAGTTCTTCTTCCCAAAGCTTGGGGTGTGGCTAAACTGTGAGGCCTGTAGAGTTCTTCTCAAAGCTTGGGGTGTGCACTGAGATTTCAGCCACTGGAAGGGTCCTCCTGATCCCACCATTTCTCTGCAACAGCCACCCTGCCTGTCATCCCTGTGCAAGTGTTTCCCCCACAGCTCCAGGGTGAGGCTTGGAGGGAGAGCAGAGCTGTGGTGCAGAGCAAAACCTTTGTCCTTCCTTCCATTGCAAGGAAAAGAGAGGGACCCACCTGGATAAAAGCCCCCTCCTCCTCCATAGCCCACCACACAAACTTCCTGCACAGTGGGGAGCCAAGAAAATCCCATCCAAACCCCAAGAAATCAGAAAAGTGCTGTCCTAGTCCTCCTCTGAGCTCGAGGAGACAAGGGATAAGGGTAGCCAAACGCTGCTGCTGAGCTGCCTTCCAGGCTGCAGCCTCTCTGGCTGCCAGCTCTCCTCTCGGGAAATGAGTGTGTCGACTCTCAGCCAAGGAGCTGCTGCAGGGTGGACACATGTACACCCAGCTCCAGGTCACACACATCACAGGGAGGGAGAGAAGGTGCTGCACAACTGCAGCTGGATCTTCATGAGTTGAGAAAGAGCTCATCTGTCCTTAGAGACTCCCAAAGCGATGCCTGCAGGCTCCCTCATGGGTTTCTGGGCACACAGAGGACAACCTGTTTTGGCCCTGCTCAGGACATTAAACCCTATTGTCTTCCTGGGCTAACTCATTGATGACAGTCCCAAGAAAGATGAGAAAGGCCCTTGGAGACAGGATTTAACTTCTGTGAGTACTCAGACACCTCATGTTCAGGTGTCTGAGTCCAGCTCATCTTCTCAGCTCTGAGCTCTCGTAGTGCTTCAAGGAACGCTCAGAAATCCCTCAATCCCCTGAAACATAAAAAGGAGAAAAACACAACTGCTCTGTGATGTATAGCTGCTTTGCTACCCAAAAGAGCTCTGAAAACATCAGGCAAGGAATTCACTGGAGGCAATGTGCTTTGTAAATCACAGAGCACACCAATGTTTCAGGGTTTGGCAGTGGCTGAATTGGATCACTCAAGAGGTTGGTAACAAAGGAAGATGTAGGATAGGAAGGCAGGAGGGGTTGCAAGGTGCTTCGTGAAAGACACAGGAGTGAGAGGAAAGAGTTTTCAGGGAGAAAGTGTGGGAGCATGTGAGCTCAGGAGAGGCTGTGATCCACGGAATAGACTGAAGCTGGTGAAGCCTCAGGCTAGGAAAGTCATGCAGAACACAGGCATTTGAGACTTCCTTTCCTTCACTCTTACCTACACAAAAGGCAGATCACAAACACAGCTGAGTGCCAGTCTGCAGCCCAGTGACAGGCACTCCAGAGCCAATCCAAACAAGACAGACTCTGGTGGGAGCAGATCCTGTTGCAGCCCTGAACCCACACCTGTGCAGGAGGCACAGCTGGGTCTGCCTGTGCACAACACACTCTGGGACCCTTCAGACCCTCCATGAGTTCCTGAAGGGTCTTGTGTGTCCTGGATTCTGTTCACACAGTCTGCAGGGATCAGACATGGGAGGGATCACAGTGCTGGAGCCCAGGATGAGTAGATGCTCCCACTTGGGCTCCCTAAGTATAGGTCTCACACTCAGCAGTGTGTGCAAAGAGAGTCTGATGTTGGCTCAGCCCCAATGCTACAAGGTTCCAAAACCACTGTGGCTCCCTCTGCTTGCCTCACTAGAGGGGACACAGCCTTGAAAGGGGAGGAGGCTATGCTGGGAAGGACCAGGTACCCATTTCCCCAGTGTCTCAGAAAAACTTTCAGGTTCCACACCATTATGCAGCAACCAGTTCCACAGGTCTATCAGATGTTCCTTTATCTTGTTTTTAACACCTGCTACCAATCTGTTCTGTCCTCTGCTGCTCACACTGCTCTTACCCCCCCTACCACGCCTTTTACCACATACCTCTGACCACCTCTGTCCTGGACCTGCACGAGCAAAGTCACTCATGCACTTGTCAGAAGAGGACAGTTCCACGCTATTCATCATCCTTTGTGAGTGTTTTGCTGTGCTGCAGCATTTCTCTGAGGTGAGGGTCAGCACTGTGTGTGGTACCAAAAAGGTGAACAAATAACAGATTTTCTTAGTAAGTGGTCCTGACTTTGGAGAGGAGCTCAGCTACAGATCAGGGTGAGACCACAATGTGATCAGAAGGGAAAGGAGCTGAGAAAGCTTCCAGGTAGTCTTTCAGCTGGAAACAAGGCTTACTCATATGGCTTGCTCTATCTTTGGAGACAGAAAGGGTTGTTGAGGAGGGTAGTTGGAAGCCAGGGAAGCTCCTTGGCATTGCAACACCTCTCTAACCCCTTCCTTCTCCTTTGCTGTGGAACAGAAGACCTTGTGTCACTCCTACCTGTCAGGGATGCTGTATTAACCACCTGCTCCAACCCTTCTCTCTCTCAGAGGTTAGAGTTGGACTGGGAGATTTGGGAATGGTTCAGATATGAAGACAAGACCTCCCCATCAATGCCCGGCTAGGTCCCTTGGTAAAGCAGAGCTGCTTTGTTAATCATATCCATGGATTAGCATGGGTTTATGAGCTCCACAAGGAAGCATTCAGAATCATAAATTGCATTTCACCACTTAGCCCAGGAGGATCTCTGGGGCTTGGTAGACAGATATAAAAGGAAACCTTTAGAGAGAACAAGGGGGATAACAAAGAGATTATCAGAACCAAGCCTGAAAATTAATAGACCAAATCAAAATTAATTAATGGACTAAATCCAATTAATAGACTAAATCAAATCCTCTTTGCAAATGTGGCCACCTCAATCACTGATCATCTTTTCACACTCCCATGAAGACAGACAGTTCAGCTTCTTCAGCAAAGTGGGCTAAGGAAGACCAGGCTGGAGCAGCAAGGGGAAATTTGGAGGTTTAAGGGTCAGAGTTACCCCTGAAAGGGGAAAAGCAGCTAGAAAGCCCAGGGTAGGCCTGGCACAGCAATGAATCCTGAAGCAATTGAAAAGCTGGTATCTTCTCCCTTTAATGAAAACTACTATGTTGAAAACACGGTGAGTATTAAGAGCAGTTGTCGTCCTGCTGTTTGGCTTGTATCTGGATTAGATTTGTGCTAAGGATGCAATATGAGTCTGGCTAAGTATTACTTTCCACAAATATTTGGCTTTTAAAAAGAGCCCAAATGTGGAGTTTATCACATTCAGACCCAAATAAACTACAGTGAATGAGAAGCTCAATAAAAAACTAACAGGAGAACAAAACAAAGGGGCATAAAGGGTGGGCACAGCTGACCACAGGAGGGAAGCACAAGGTGGGACAGGGGCTTGGTAGGGAGGGAAGGAGGGGGGTGGGGGAGAGGACAGAGGTGGGAGCAGCCCTGTCATCTTCTGGGGGTGTCACCAGCTCATTTCATGTCCCCACCTTCTCCATGTCAGTCCTGCCATGCAGGACTATGTTCCTCCTGGACCATGAGTCTTCAGAGATGGAGCAGGAGGGAAACCCTGCCTTGGGAAAACAGTGTTATCTCAGCAGCAGTAAGGAAAGTCCATAATCACCAGCTGGGCTGGAGAATTTGGAATTTGCACATGCCAATTCCATACTCTAACCACACGAGGAAAACTGATCCAAACTGGCCTTGTAAGTGAAAATGCTGATGGAGGAAGGCTTTGAGATGCCATTTAGTCATAAGGGGCTTGGCAGAGAGAGCACCAGCCTACCCTGTGTTTGCTGGGATAGAACTAATTTCCTTCTAAGTACCTGGTACAGTGCTGTGATTTGGATTTTGCATGAGAATAATGTTGATAACACACTGATGGTTTAGCTGTTCCTCAGTATGGCTTACCCTAAATAAAGGGTTTTTCGGCCGCAGCAAGCAGATGCACAAGAAGCAGGTGCACAAGAGGGAGCATGGCCAGGAAAGCTGACCCAAACTGGCCAAAGGGATATTTCTCACTACAGAATATCATACCCAGTGCACAAACTGGGGATGGTTGGCTGGAAGGCACGAATTGCTGATGGGGCATTTGTCAGTGGGTGTGAGGAATTGTGTTGTGCATCACTGGTCTGTCTTAGGTTTATTCCTCTCTACCCCTCTCCTTTTGATTTTTATTATTGTTGTTATTATTATGTGTTACTTTAATTCAATTATTAACCTTTTCTTACCTCAGCCTGTGGGTTTTGCCTTTTTCTAAATTTACTCCCCATCCCACCAGGGGAAGCGCAGGGCTCTGAGTGAGTCACAGCCAAGTGTTTAGTTGCAGGTTGCAATTAAATCACAACACAGCCAAAACACCTCTTTCCTCTGAAAGAAGGAACTTAAAGGAACTTAAAGGATCCTTAAAGGACCATTTAGCTACTGCAAATGTGATTGTGATTTTGAAAGTTCGCAGGCTTTTCCAGCTGCCTGGTTGAAAGGAGGCTACCCTCTTTTCCATAGCAGAAGGGTTCTTTTAGAATGCAAGAATCTCAAAACTGCTCTTAAAACATGTGGTAAAAATAATAGCGTCTCCTCACCTCCCCCCACTATGTCATCCAGAGTGTGATAACAAAATTGCCCCAGTGTGTGTGGTGTGAAGCCACAGCTGCAGCATCCTACACCCCACTTTGTGGCACTGCTTGAGCATCCAGGTTTCTGTGTCTGCATCCCTCTCTTTGATCTACATGATTAATGGGGTTGAACCAAAAGGAAAAATTAAACAAGAACAAAACCCAACCAAATAAAAAAAAAAGGCCCTCACACAACCCAAATGAAAGTCACGTTTGAAGACTTAGGTTTCCAGTTCACATGACACTTTGAAACCCATTTGCCTAATGGTATGTATTGCCTTTCTCAAACGACAAACAGAAAAAAAGCTCACAATGAGGAAACAGAAAGTAGTACTTCTTTTAATATAAAATGAATTAATCTGCAATTAATCATAAAAACAGGCCTATCTTCCTTTGGCTGTGCTCAGACAAAGATAGTTGCTATCTCCTATTTACTCCTGACTTGCCAGCATGAGAAAGGAGGCTGGAAATGGTTTTAATTCCTCATCATCGCTTGTGTCATCAGCACCACAGGTTGTCTTTGCTTTCCTAAAACAGTCCCTGAAAAACAAGGATGTTGTGTGGGGTTTGAGACGAGCCTGTGGGCCAGGGCAGGCTGTGCATGAGAGGCAGCAGAGCACCCGCTCAGGGAGGCAATGCTGAACTGGTTTTGCCCTGCTGGAACACCCTGGCGTGTGTTACCCTCCCAAAATGGCACATGTGCTTTCAACCAGCTGGTTTCCCACTGGGAGACAGAGCTCACGGAGACGTCACTGCCCCAGCTGGCGCACACGGGTCCAAGGAAATTGGACATTCAGTGCACACTACTGAAGTTATCCCCCTTGTCCAGCAAGCCTTGGCTCCTCACTCTTTCCCCAGGATGGATTCCTGCTGTGCTGCAGGTCAGTGTCTGGTCAGCCTGGTTTACCCACAGGAATTCACTCCAGCTCCTGCCCAGCTCCCTGGTAGAAACCCCTGCTCCTCTCCTCCAGCAGACCCGCCCCATCACCCTCAGCAGCTATTGCTGGGAGGAAATTCAGAGGTTGCTCCTCAGGAGAGACCAGTGTTTCAAAACAATCCTTATTCCAAAATGGAACAAAACAAAGGCAGAGCTTTCCCTGTGAACTGGAATTTAATGATTTTGAGTCACTCAACTCAGCACAGTTGGATAAAATCAGAATGTTTTGTCCTGATTTTAATTACCCATTACTATTAAATTATTTTATATACATTACAGTGTATTATGCACAAGCATTTTGATGTTTTGACCACTTCCTCCCTTTTTCTTTCTGTGAGAATGAAGTTTCCTCACAATCCACGCATTTTCACAAGCTGTTTTGCTTTCAACAGTTTGGCATTTTCAACAGAAAGAACAAAAAAAATCTGTCTGAAACCAGCTGCACTTGCAAATGCTGCAGGAGGAGCTTCATTCATTCAAAACACAATTTCCATTGGATCCCTTTCCCAGGTTTTAGCTGCTATGGGGTCAAAAATCCAGCCATGCTTTGAAGCAGTTCCATGGGGCTCCATATTAATTGCTTCCCTGTGACTTCAGATCAATTATAAAGCTCTGTAAAGGAATTGCACTGCTCTTCCAAGCCTCCTGTTCTGGAGACTTGCCCACAGATCAAGACCAGGGGTGTTTTTCATTCCCAGGTAATACTGCAAATGCCAGGAGCCAAAGCATTCTTCCTGATTTCCACAGCATGAGTTTCAGAGGTGGTGGGATGTGTTTGGATGGCGGAGCCCAAGGAGCTGCCCTGAGTTTACATTGTGAATGGCAGAGCAGGTTTTGTTTTGAGCCCTCGCCCAGCTGACAAAATATGCCACAAAACATAAACCCCAGCTAAGCATCTGCATCTGCTACCTGTGCTGATTTAAAGGAGGTGACATTTCAGGCTCTAGATTTTAAACAAAAAAAAAAAAAAAGGAGAAAAGCCCATTCTTTAGGATTTACCCTAGCATTTATCTGCCTTGCAGCAGCATTATCTTCCTTAGGGGAAGAGGCTCTTGTTGCTTTCCTCCCTCCACATTGTACTGACCGCAGAGGTTGAGAGCTCTCAAGATGTTTTTCATCTCAATATTTTTCATCTCAATTATTTTTAGGAGCAGAAGGGATAAAATATGCCTTTTTGACAAGTGACAAAAAATAAAATATTATTTCCCTGGGAAAATTTTGTTTTGTTTAAAAATTTCCATCAGAGGGGAGCTAAATGTAAAAAAGCCTGATTTCTTTTTTTTTAGTGAAACAAATAAATATTTTTACGGAATAAGTTTGGATTTTTTTTAAGTCTGTGACCCATCTCTTTCTCATCTAGAGAAAAGAAGGAAAAAAAGTAGAGTGAATTCATACATGGTTTTGGGAGAAGGGGGAAATGCCCACAACAAAACCCAGACATGTTTTAAGCAGCTGAGCTGTAAAAATCTCGTTTTAGGCAATAAAGTCAGCGTGTGTGTTTTGCAGGGGCAGGCAGCAGAGGCAGTGGGAGAGGTGGATGGGTGTCCAGGGGGCTTCCCAGGGTTCTGCCGAGCTGGTCCCAGGGCCAGCGACGCCCAATGTGCTGTGATGGCCACTGAATGACTAATTCAGCACTTCATTCCCTGTGAGCACCACACAAAATACTCTGGTGGTTTATGCGCCAGCGTCACCCTCTGTGTGTTGCAAGAACTTCACGGGTGGCAATGAACCCCCGTGAGTGCTCTCTGGAGCACACACGTACCAGAGCAGTTCTGCACGGGGAAACTGAGGCACGGCATGGGTAAGGCTGCGAGCTGAGACCAGAGCCACCTCAGACATCCCAAAACGCTGCCCCAAGCCTCTTTGCTGCCGTATTTTGGGGGTGATTCGACGCGAGGCTGATGGACCTTTGGGCGGCTGGCAGGGAGCACATTCTGGCCAGCGGCTCCGATTTCCGCAGCCAGCGCAGGGAAAGGACTGAGCTTCCAGATGGGGAGAGTCGGCAGCGGGAGCTGGCAAAACCTTCAGAAACGAAGATCCTCTTTCTATGCAAATGTCCCTTAGAAATAAAACTCAGGGGGAAAGAGCAAAAGCCGGGAGGTGACGTCAGTGGCTTCGTCGCAGTTTTTTTTATTCCCCAAATTTCCCGGGAGGCGTGAGCGGGTGGCTTAGGCAGATGTTTGCTGATCAGATATGCTGATGCTCATGCCCAGGGGGAGCGAAACTTGAAGCGATACAGTTTAACCCAAATGAAATAATAACACTTTCCAATTTCTTCCCCAGCTTTGGTTTCTAAAACAGCTAAAGGAACGTAGGAGATAATGATTAGAAACATCAAGAGGGTGAGCAACGGCTTTGGAGGCTTGTTCTGAAGAAAGCAGGGTTAGGCAGAAAATTTTTCAACCCATTAAAAATTAATTGCCAGGAAACTCTCTGGTGGGGTTAACGAATCACAAGCCTTTAAGATCCTCCAAACAAGGCTAGCATTTCTGAGACACCGAGGACCTGGTGGGTGCAAGGAGGAAGCCACTCTTCTGCTTTGTGCCAGAAAGCTTCCAAAAAGGGGGAAAGATGAAAAGGACCCTGCTTGCACCAGGTCCCCCAGAACAAAAGGCGCCCTGAAGCTGATGCCCATGCAGTGATGAGTGCGATACTCTGTCTTTGGATCTCTATTCAGCCTCGGATGAAGGGAATCTGGGTGACACCAGGAAGGATGTTGTCAGCCCCTCTGGAACGGGTCATTGTGATTTCAAGTCACACCCCAATCAGTGACCTGAAAGGATTTTTCTGGCCATTTTTGAGAGGAAGCAAGGGGTGCTAGAAGCCCTGCAACAAGACCTCAGACACAGAGCAGCCCTCAAATCTCCGTGATGGCAGTGGGAGAGACAAGACACCCTGGCACAGAGGTCTCAGAGGATCCCAACCCCATGCATGACCAGGTGAAGCCATCGTCCCTGTGCTGTAAGAGCCTCCAGACACCCAGACTGCATGCAGGGATATCCCCATGCACACACACCTCCCATTCATATCTGACTGGGCAGGTGTGCCGTGGGCATGCAGGGATACCCACAAATCCATTTCCAGGCTTGCCCGTGCCAGCTGAGGGTCCTGGGTCTGTCCAGAAACCCAGCAGGGTGAGCAGCAGGCAGCAATAGGGGCAGGTGGGGCTGGGGGAGGCTATGGGGCCGGCAGGAAGGGGTGACACTTAAGCTAGTGGCAGGGGAAACGTGAGACAAGGTTGGTCTGGAAATAATGCAGCTCCTGCCAAATTTACAGCCCTCCTGGGGAGGGCTGTGAGAGCAGGGGAAGGAAAGCCAGCGGCAGGCCCAGGGGATATCAGCAGGGCCTGGCTGTTTGAAGACATGTGCTCCTGCCTTACAAGTGTCAAGAGGGCACCGCACGAGCCCCTTTAATGAGCCCCGGGAGCAGGGGTGGGAAGGGGCTGTCCCACCTCTCCGGGAAGCGCTGGAGGGAATGCAGAGCCAGGGCTGCCGAGGTGAAGGTGCACAGCAAGGGGCTCAACACATGGAGCCAGGCAGCACAGCAGGAGAGCAGGGCAGAGGGGCTCTCCATCCCTCCCAGCTGCCTGGTACCACCGAGAGCAGCCACCACACAGCCCTGCTCCTCCTGAAGAATGCCTGATGGAAGGTGTCCCTGCCCACGGCAGGGGTGTGGAAACTAGGTGATCTTCAAGGTCCCTCCCATCCCGTGATTCTATGAAAAACTGGAGCCAAATCGCTCTTGGCCAGGGCTGAGACTGTGGGAGGCAGGTGTAAAGCTCATGGGCTTGCTGCAGGAGGTACGACAGCGAGGGAACCCCAGCCGGTGTCCCAAAGGGCCATCCTGCCTGCCTCGGGCTGCTGCTGCCTGCAAGGAGGCTGAGGGCTGCGTCTTGGGGCCTGACACCTCCAGCAGCCAGTTTCATGACTTGGCTGCGAGACAGAGCAGGAGAAAAAGCAGGACCAAGAGAGAAGCGATGAGCTTGTCATTCAGACACAATTACCTGCCGTAATAGCAGAGGGGAGGTGGGAAAATGATCTGCCAGGGAAATTGCTTTGGGTAAAAATGATCTGTTTCTTGCTCCTGGCTCACAGCTAGGAAACTCTTCATTTTAACCCCTTCCCATGCTGCATCTTCCATGAGATACACCAGCACCCATGGCATGGGCCACCGCAGTATCTAGCAGGAGGTGACAATTCTGGTGTCTCCATGAGAAGGTTGTTAACCCTCTCCTGGCTGGCTCTTTCTGCTTGAGTGGTTTCTACTTCTTGCCAGCAGAAGTAGAGTTGGAGTGGGAGTTGGTTCTTTAAGTCCCCTGAACTCGCAGCTGGCAGAACCCCTGCTCAGAGAGAGGGAGAGCACCCCACGGTCACCATCCACCTGTCCCTGGTCACAAGCCCCACAAAGAGACAGCAAGCTGGGAAACTGCGGGGCTCTCCATCCTCTCGGTGTGGCATGCAAGCAAGCCCCATCTGCTCCGAGCTGCGCCGTGCAACGCTCCCTTCTGCTGCAAGGAAACTCATTAAGCGTCAGCAGCGTGGGGCTAACGATGTGCAGATGAACACTTCCATCTCTGTCCGCCAGAAGGCTGCGAGCCTGGGAAGTCAGGACGGTGGCACACTGCCTTCCCTGATGAGAGTGTTGCGCGGATTAATTAGGAAATACTTGCAATGTGCTTTGGAACTGGAAAGCGCTAAGTGTTATTAATCAGTGTCATGATTTACATAGAAAAATTGCAGAAAATATGAGGGGGTGGTGAGTGGAAGAAATAAATCAACCTGTGGCTTTGAGTGAGGATAGGGAGCATGGGAATAGGTCATCCTGACCCCACACCACTACTGCTGGCATTGACAGGGATAAGGGAGGGCCCAAGATTTTTGGACCGCCACCCAACCCACCTGACAGAGACACCTCAGACCCACTGGACACACTGTGCTCATTGTCCCGTGCCCAGACAGGATGGTCCCTCTTCCCTGTGGGCTTCCTTTGCTCTGGGGACAGATCACAAATTCCTCATTATCTTCTCTCCATCACAGTGTGCGGCTGCTCCAGGGCAGCACTACCCACACACAGCATCCCACTCCACAGCAGGGAGTATCCAGAACAGATATTTTTGTTTTCATGATAGATCTCAAAAGGAGTGAGTGAAAAGGGCACTGAAAGTTGCTGTGTCCCCTGCTCCAGACAGAAATCCCCTGCTTGGAGAGGGTCTGCTCTATCCCACCAAACTGGGACTGGAGGAAAAGGAGACCTCTGCTCCCATCTACAGGGAACTGGAAGAAGTATGGCTGGGAGGGAGTTACCCTTCTCTGCCCCCACAGACATTCGGGATCACCAGGAGGATGTGCTATGTCCCAGCAGGACAGCAGCAGCCATATGAGGCTGAGCAGCAACTCCTGGTTTTGCCCAACACCACAGTGAGACACCCTCAGCAAGGAACGGGGCTTGAAGATGGTATCACCTAGCCTCTACATCTGGCCACAGCAAGGAAGAGACTTCCCTTTAGAGCAGAGGGCTACAAAGGATCCTGCTGATCTTATAAAACCACATGCCAGGCCACAACCACATGTATGAGCTGTACAGACACCCAGAGCTCAATGAGTCCCGCTCCAAACACACCTTTACACAAGCACAGATCTCTACATCAGCCACTTTTCACACTCCTCTATTGTTGCAGTCAGCAACCTCAGGATCTCGTCCAGGGAAGCAGCAGGGTTCTGGGGACCAGCATCAAACACCAACGAGACGGGCTCCCGGTTCATGAAACCATTTATTCAGCATAAGAACAAAGTCAGGTCCAGAACAGAGAGCCCCGAACAGAGGCAGAGCAGGGGTTTTTGAGGGACAGAACCCCCGAGGGTTTACACCTTTGAGGGTGGAGTTCAGGGTCAGGGACCATTAGAAACACACCAAGGGAGAACCCCCCAGGGACTCAAACCCAATCAGAACCCCTGGGCCGCCCCTCACAAGGGGCTTGGGGTGGGACAATGTAACTCTTTGTCTCCCTGAGGCCGCTGCAACATCTGCTCCTTTTTTTTTTTTTTTTTTTTTTTTTTTCAAATTTTAATTAGGAGCTTAAAATGTTTCCAAACATACACCTTAAAATCTCACCTCTTCCACAGAGCACCCACTTTGCTTTGTGGGACACCAATAGCTCAATAACAAAACACATTAAGCAAACAGAAAAAACAAAATTGAAAACAAACACTTAAATCTCGGACTACGCCGGGCAAATTAAACGGTGATGGTACTTAATGCAAACATAATTTTTTTTTTTTTTGTTCAGTCTCTTCCACTTTAGGATTCTCTGTTAGGAAGGGTGCAGCTCTTAGATCTCCTCTTACGAGGGGCAGAATTCTTCGATCTCCAGCTTCGGCTCCGGCTCCCATGTGGGCGTCGCCTCTTTAGATGATCTCGGTGTAACACTGGCTTTCGGAGCTCGGTTACAGTTTCGATTTCCCCGGAGGAGGTGTTGCCCACCATGGAACAGGCACAGCCCCCAGGGGTGGAGCACCGAACAAAGGGATGGGGCCAAGCAGGAGTTACTGGGAGGTTCGGGAAGGGAAGGTTTGGGACCGGAAAAGAAGGAGCAAGGCGGGAAACCAGGGATCCCAGGCAGCGTGGCCGGCGCCATCTTGGGATGGGGGGGGGAGGCCGGGACGGACTTTCCCGGACAGGGAACGGGGAATATGGAGAGACAGGGGGTGAAGGAGGACACGGAACGGCGGGCAGACGGCGGCAGACCCGCATCACTCTGGATAGTCTCCGTCCCTTGCCTGCCTTCAGGAAAACAGGGGATGGGATGGCAGAGACACCGGGGTGACGGGGAGTCGGCAGCAACCCCGAGCCACCTTGGCTTTTTTCACCCTTTGTCCTGCCCTTAGGAACAGAGGAAAGGGGAAGGTACAGGGAGGTATACACCAAAAAAAGGAACTTCACAGAAGACAAAAAACAGTCTACTGGAAGAGCCATACCGTCCATAATGTTAATCGTCCATAATGTTAATCGTCCATAATGTTGATATCGTCCATAATACGTCTCGTTGGGTGATGTTAGGTGCTTGTCCCAGCGTCTGGTCTCAGCTCCCACACCTCCGTAATCCCTTTTCTTCCCCCATGCCCGAGGCACTCTCAACCCAGTCTCCCTGCCAGGTACTCTCGAGTCCTCCTTTCCAAGGCGGGGGTCTCGCTGGCTCTCAAGCCATCAGCCGGGGACTTACGAGGTGTCCATGGAGCCGGGTCCTGCTGTTCTCCTGGTGCTTCGCTGGATGCCACGCATTCTCTCACCATTTGTTGCAGTCAGCAACCTCAGGATCTCGTCCAGGGAAGCAGCAGGGTTCTGGGGACCAGCATCAAACACCAACGAGACGGGCTCCCGGTTCATGAAACCATTTATTCAGCATAAGAACAAAGTCAGGTCCAGAACAGAGAGCCCCGAACAGAGGCAGAGCAGGGGTTTTTGAGGGACAGAACCCCCGAGGGTTTACACCTTTGAGGGTGGAGTTCAGGGTCAGGGACCATTAGAAACACACCAAGGGAGAACCCCCCAGGGACTCAAACCCAATCAGAACCCCTGGGCCGCCCCTCACAAGGGGCTTGGGGTGGGACAATGTAACTCTTTGTCTCCCTGAGGCCGCTGCAACACTCTATAGAGAAACAAAGTCAAAACTCCACACAAAGAAATTCTGTCCTGTTCTTCTCCCTAGGACATGCCTGGAACTGGGTTGCAGACTCCTCAGATGTGGATAGCAAGCCACAGTTATTTAACATGCTGTTAAAATCTGTGATTTTTCTAAAACACAGTCACTAAGAGGCTGGTTCCTGGCAGTCTGGGCTGACAGGGTGGCTGCTCAGGGCAGTTTGACGGGTCCTGCTCATGCCTGGCATTTGGAAATAGCCAATTCATCTCTGCACTAATTTGTGTGCACAAGATTGTGACTGGCTTCCCCCAAATGTCTGTTCAGGTAAAACTCAATGACTGGATATTTGCAGAAAGCAAACATGGGAGAGGGCATAGCCCAAATCCAGCAAATTTATTCCCCTAGGCAAGCAAATATTAAGGGGAGTTTTTTTCACCTGTATTTGCACATTTCTATTTCAATGATTTAGAGCACATGGGAGGTCAAATTAGCTCCTCAGAATAGTTCCTTCTAGCCTAAGAAGCCCAGGTTATCCCTCTCCTCTCCTCTCCTCTCCTCTCCTCTCCTCTCCTCTCCTCTCCTCTCCTCTCCTCTCCTCTCCTCTCCTCTCCTCTCCTCTCCTCTCCTCTCCTCTCCTCTCCTCTCCTCTCCTCTCCTCTCCTCTCCTCTCCTCTCCTCTCCTCTCCTCTCCTCTCCTCTCCTCTCCTCTCCTCTCCTCTCCTCTCCTCTCCTCTCCTCTCCTCTCCTCTCCTCTCCTCTCCTCTCCTCTCCTCTCCTCTCCTCTCCTCGAGTCTCCTCTCCTCGAGTCTCCTCTCCTCGAGTCTCCTCGAGTCTCCTCTCCTCGAGTCTCCTCTCCTCGAGTCTCCTCTCCTCTCCTCTCCTCGAGTCTCCTCTCCTCGAGTCTCCTCTCCTCTCCTCTCCTCTCCTCGAGTCTCCTCTCCTCTCCTCTCCTCGAGTCTCCTCTCCTCTCCTCTCCTCTCCTCTCCTCTCCTCTCCTCTCCTCTCCTCTCCTCTCCTCTCCTCTCCTCTCCTCTCCTCTCCTCTCCTCTCCTCTCCTCTCCTCTCCTCTCCTCTCCTCTCCTCTCCTCTCCTCTCCTCTCCTCTCCTCTCCTCTCCTCTCCTCTCCTCTCCTCTCCTCTCCTCTCCTCTCCTCTCCTCGAGTCTCCTCGAGTCTCCTCGAGTCTCCTCGAGTCTCCTCTCCTCGAGTCTCCTCTCCTCGAGTCTCCTCTCCTCGAGTCTCCTCTCCTCTCCTCGAGTCTCCTCTCCTCGAGTCTCCTCTCCTCTCCTCTCCTCGAGTCTCCTCTCCTCGAGTCTCCTCTCCTCGAGTCTCCTCTCCTCGAGTCTCCTCTCCTCGAGTCTCCTCGAGTCTCCTCTCCTCATTTTTGCTTTCTTTCTCTTCATTACCCTTTCTTTTCCTGTAAACCCCAAGGTTTACAGGACAAGTTCTCCAGGGCCAGCTGGCAGCTCCCCTCTGCCCCTTTCTTGTCCCCTGCCTGCCCACATCTGTAGCTGCTGCTCACCCCACCTGCCCCCAGGGCCTCACACGAAGCCACTGAATTGAGAGTTAATTTGAATTTGAGTTGACAAACTCCAGGCATATCCCATCTGCGCAGGCAGGAAATGGCCAATGTGTTAACCTTCCAGCAGGGAGGGCAGGGCAGAGGGGAAATGCTTTTACCTTTCCCTCCATTTAGTGTAGCTCTTAAAAAAAAATTAGGGTCAAATAAAATAACGCCTTGAGCTGACCTAAAGCCAGTGTGGAAATTCTGTGTGAGCATCCAGAGGTGTCTGGGAGAGGGAGGAAAACCCTGTTTTGCTGCTTGGGACCGAAGACAAAGCCTTGGAGAGGAGGGGAGGGGGGCCCAGGCTCAGCCTTTCTCCACATCTTGTCCCAGACAAGCCCGTGGACATCTGCTCTCCCCCACCTGAGTGCAGGAGACGGTGCTGCCCTGTCCCCTCAGCTTTCTGGGGACTCGTCCTGCTTTCCTCCCTCCGTGTGTTTTAGGCAGTCAGCCCTTCAAGGCTGCTCTCACCACCACAGCAACATAGAAAAAGCGTCCCTTCACAGGCAGCAACAGATATCCTTGGATATTTATTTTGATGGAGGTAGTGGTGTGTTTAACCAGCTGTAAAGCCAGAGAGCGACCAGGGCTGATGTTCTGCTCTTTGCAAGGAGCTGGAGGTGCAAGGGGAATGCAAGTACTTCACATCCCAGAACAAAGGGATGCAGCTTACACCAGGGCACCTGTCCACACCATGTGGCTGCTCGAGGTGCCCTATGGCTGTATTTTGTCAGCTGATAAACCACAACCTGCAGGGAAATTTACCAGGACTGGGAAGAAGCAGATTTTCTGCTCCAGCCAGGGATGCTGAAACCTGGGTGCTGCAGAGGGATTGAGCCCCCAGACACCTTCATTGTCTCCTTCCCAGCCTCTAACCCCCTACAGATTTTCAATCCTGCCTCCCACTGCTTCTCTAGCATTTCTCTCTCAAAGATGGCACTTCCAGCTGATGTTGATTTTTCTGTCTCTCCAACAGTGTTTTTAAGCACAAGCAAGGCAGCTGGAATAAAATTAGCATTATTTAGCATTACCTAGCACCAAAGGCACTTGACAGATGCAAAAGAACAAAGATTTGGGCTGGGTATTGGCAGAAAGCTTTCTAGTGTGCCCAGCACAGAAAGAGGGGAAGAGCCTGAGTTCTCCTTCCCTGGGGAGCTGCACAGCCACGGGCAGGCTGTCCACACCTGCAGTCCCATATCCATGCTGGCAATTCCCCTGTGGGGGATTGACCAGCCTCATCAGAAAAGCAAATGAGCAGTTCTCAGGTGCCAGGAGCTGTGGGTGAACCGTGGCTCATGCTGACAGCATTTTTCCCATGTCTATTTCCTCCTGCACTGCTGCACCACCCAGCAGCTCAAACATCAGCATCAGCATGTAGATGCCACCATTCCTCTGCCAGAACAGATTCCCACCCCCCAGTTCTCCTGAGGTTACTGACTTCTGAAGAGAAGGGTGAGGATGCAAAATATGTTGGGAAGAGAACTGGGGAAAGAGGGAGCAGCATGCAGAGGACTTAGAGCGGAGTCTGAGGCCCATCCCAGAATCCGCCCTACCGCTAATAACTACACCTGGCTATTTCCCTTCCCAGCTGGATCTCCTGCCTGCTTAGTACAGAGACAAACCAAACCCTTGATGCTCCCTCCCTCTGCCACTAATGCCTGTAATGAGGCTTCAGTGAGGCACAGGATTGCAGGAGCTACAGTTCCTCACCTTCCCCATGGCCACAGGCAACGCCAGGATTTTCAGATGCTGTAATAGAGAACTGTCAAACAAACCCGTCCCCTCCGGAGATGCTCCACTCTGCCTTGTGCTTGCACAACCCCTTCTCAGTGAACACATGGCACATTTAGGAGCGGGATAAACAACCTCTCTCCTATCCTCCCTCATTTGTGTGCTTGCTCTCCCGAGAACTTTCATAATTGCTTCTTTGCCTTCAAATACCATGCTGCTCCTTTGGCATTTCACTGTTTAAATGTCTCCCGCTTCGAAGATGACATTGTCTGGAGGCGGATGGATTGGGGTGGTGTCTGCAAGGTGCAGTGCACGAGAGCAATGGGCTGCTCTGCTTGTCTGACTTCTCCAGTGGTGAAGGCAGGGTCAGGCAGGATGACTTTTGCAGCACAGCCATAAAAAGCTGTGTTTGGGCTGGAAGTTAATACAGGCCCCTTACCCTGCCCTTGGAGGAGTTCCTCCTCCCCATTCCTGGTGGCTGCAGTTGCCTTGACTGCATCTGCCTTCCCTGGAGGGGGAATAATGAAGGGAAAAGGTAGGTCATGCTCTGATGGTTGGAGCCATCCTGCCCCAGCACAGGCTGGAGCATCCCATCAGCACTGGGCTGAAAGTTCAGCCTCCAGCATCCCCAGGTGCTAGAGGTGTTGTGGACAGCTGACATTTCCAACCCCCTGTGCTCACACAGGGTGCTGGATCCATCCCACAGCCATGCTTCACAAACATGCAGCCTCACAGCCAGGAATGGATCCAGGGTGTCCCATACTGCAGCACACACTCGTGGCTCCAAGCACACAAGGAAATGCACCAGCTCTCACCTCACAGAGCCCTGGCTTGCAGTGCCCCTGTTCCTATGAACCTCAGAACCCCAAGAAGGATATTCTCAGGATTTTACACTTACACATTTTGTTCCCCATTTTGCAGGCAATGGGTGAGCTGAAGTATTTTTGCAATTAGTGTAGTATTAAATGCTGTGATCAGGAAATGTTCTTTCAGGGAAAGGGCAGGGGGGCAGCATAAGGAACATCCTTCCTTATTATTTTTGGGAAAAGTGTAATTATTGCCCCTTTGGCCTGTCTGCTAAAGGGATTAATAATGTCCAGCCTCACAGCTGTCAAAGCCCTGATTAATTGAGCTTGCTGTACTGGAATCTCATCTGTTTGTCTTGTGTCAATGTGCAAATTGAAAACAGAACACAATATATCTTACCAGGCATCCTGTACCTCTCAGCTTATCAGGCACCTTCCTCCCACCTCTCTGCTTCCAAACAGCCTGGAGGACTCAAGCCACTGCTCTGCAACCATGTTCAAGCTGGAGCTAGCCAGTATCACCCCTGCTGTGGCCATGGTGGGGTTAAAAAACTCAGAGCACCAGCAGCTCTGCAGGCTGGTGGTTACTCTTGCAGGATGGTTCTTCTTCTCCCAAAGAAGAGTCACACAGGGCTATAAGTTTCAGAATGGGTTTGACACAAAAGTTTGCTTTTTGGCAGGACTTGCCCCTACATCAGGACACTTGCCATCCTCAGGGCGTGTGTGTGCCCACCACTCCTCCCAGGCACAGCTGCTTGTTTCTGTACATGGCAAGGGAAGGAATGTTGTAGGATTTGAGCTCATAAATGATGCCTTGCACAAGCTTGTGGTAGGATTAACCTAAAGTAATTTTTAGGCCACAACTCACACATCCAAAAGTTGGAATGTGTCTGGGCATGACTGGCTGCACACCTCGGAGGGAAGCTGGGTCACACAGCCCTGGTCCCATCAACCTGCAGACTTCAGGAAGAGTCTGAGGATATCCCTGGTGGGATTATCCTTGACATAAATCACAGAATTGTTAGGGCTGGAAGGGACCTCTGGAGATTACGCAGGCCAACCTCCCTGCCAAGGCAGGGCCACCTGGAGCAGGTGACACAGGAACACATCCAGGTGGTGTTTGACTGTCTCCACAGAGGAGACTCCAGGACCTTCCTAGGCAGCTGTTCCAGTGCTCTGCCACCCTCAACATAAAGAAATCCTTCCTCGTGTTGAGGTGAATCTTCTTGTGTTTTATTTTACAGACACTGCTCCTTGTCCTGTCACAGGGCACCACTGGAAATGCTGGCACAGTCCCCTTGGAACTTGCTTTGATATATTTACATGCATTAATGAGATCCCCTCCCAGTCTTCTCTTCTCCAGACTGAACAGGCCCAGCTTTCACAGTCTCTCCTCAGAAGAGAGATGCTCCAGACCCCAAATCATCTTTGTGGCTTTCACTGGACCCTCTCCAGTAGCTCCTTGTTTTCCTTGTGCTGAGGAGCCCAGAACTGGACCGAGAACTCCTGATGTGGCCTCACCAGGGCTGAGTAGGCAGGGGGATTTCCTTCCTCAGCCTGCTGGCCACACTTTTCCCAATGCACACCAGGATATCGCTGGTCTTCCTGGCCACAAGAACACACTGTAAAGTCATAGTCAACTTGTCACCCAGCAAGACTCCCAGGTCCTTCTCCACAGAGCTGCTCTTTAGCAGCTCAGGCCCCAGCCTGTGCTGATGCTTGGGGTTATTCCTCCCCAGGTGCAGGACCCTGCACTTGCCCTTGCTGAACCTCATCAAATTTCCCTCATCTCAACTCTCCAGCCTATCAAGGTGTGCCTGAATGGCAGCACAGCCATCAGGTCTATCAGCCACACCCCCCAACTTGTCATCAGCAAACTTGCTGAGGGTACACTCTATCCCTTCATCAAGGTTGCTGAAAAATTGGCAATGACCCAAGCCGATGTAAAGCAGGGGCAGAGAAGCTGCTTGCAGAAGTATTTAGGAGTTACTCTGCTCTGCCCTGCACAGTCCAGTTGCAGGATGAGACCTTTGGCTGCAGCCTCAGCACCAGCTGGCATCTTTGCTCAAATTTTGGGCTATGAGTTTGGTTTCAAAGCAAGACTTCCATCTTCCATTGTATTTCCTCCAGTACCACTGAAAGGATGTGGGGTGTTTTTGTCTGCAAGGCAGTGTGCTTACCCCTTGGTGCTGAATAAATAAATTACTGTGATGGTAAAGGAGATCATTGTTAATCAGAGTGCATAAAGAGCCTGAGAACCCTCCAGGGGAATATGCTGCAATGCACTGAGTGCAAATCATATGCACTTTTTTTCAGGGACATGTTATTAAAGAGGAATAGAGTTGTGTGGCAGTATTGTCTCTGAGAGAGAATCCACTGGACCCCATCAGGATCTATTCCAGGATCTAATTCCTGCCCAGAAACAGGCCTGAAATCTGTCTGGGATTCCCTGTCTCCCGCCTGGCATCCCACACCCAGATGAATGAGAGCTCCAAGGCACAAACTGTGCTAGGAAAACTTAAGACACTGCAGGGATGTGGCCCTGTCACTTCCCCAGTAAAGTAATTTCTGAACCACACTGGAATGGGATCCCCCTGAAAAGATCCTGCAGAGACTAAAGGCAGGTGAAAGACAATACTCTAATTAAATACCCTATCCCTGTGGCTTTAGCTGATGCTCACAGAATAAAAACAAGTGGAAAACTAGCAAGAACGCTGTTTACCGTTTCTCATTGTATAATATGCAATGTTTTCTCAGCACGTCTTCAGGAGACAAGCAGCTGGGAGCCCAGACTGGATGAAAAGAGAGAAAGAACAAGGTGTTAGGCAGGAAATGCTGGGGAGGTGTGGGGAGCAGGGTGTCCCTTTGTAGCCACCACATAGCCCCCTGTGATGTCCGCCCTAACAGGAGGAGAAGCTGTTCCCACATCCACCCTTACAGTGGCTGCTGCCAAAGGCACTGGGGCATCTGGTGCTGGTGGTGCCTGCTGGTGAACACAAACCATCTTCCTACCTCCCCCTTTCAGCAGAGGTGTCAGGAGGGCTGGACCCGGGATGGACAAGCCATTTGCTCTCCCCCTGGGACTGTCTCTCAACCCTTTACAATTCACTGGGCATGCTTTAGGTTTCCCTTACCTTGCAGCTGGGCTGGGCTCTCCATGGAGGACCCTCCTGGGTCCTTGCCAGAGTGGGTCTCCTTATCAAGAGGCTGACCCAGCTCCTCCAGATCAAGCATTCCTCTTCTGCCCCAAGATTCTACCCTTCCAGCAACCTGCAAAACCCTTGCCCAGCCCCAGCAAAGGTCAAGGTCACAATCCCTGCCCTCCTGGTATCCACAGCCTCAGTCCCCATCACCTCTCACTTTTAGCAGGGACACCCAATGGTCTTTTCCATCAGTCTCGTGCTGAGCCTGGTGAGCAGGGTGAGCTGCCCCAGTTCAGCTGATGCTCTAAGTGATGGCTCTGGTGATGGAAAGCAGAGTGTACATCTTCCATCCACAGGCATCAGCAAGCTGTGAGGGATTTCAAGCACTGGGGGAGGGCAGGATTTTGGAATTTAAAATAATTTCATCAAGGTAGAAGAGACATCCAACAAGGGTGAAGTAACTAATCCCCCAAGCCACAGAGGAGGCATTTTGCCCTGCAGGCAAAGGACCCATGTAGCCTCCTGCACCTGCACAACCTCTCCATGCTGTGCTGAAGCCACCAGCTGTGACATGGGGACAAATGTGCCTAATCCACCCTGAGGAGATGAGTTTGGCAGCCAGGGACCTGCTTCTGCAACAGCAAACCAAGGCATAGGCAGGAGCCTGAAAGGAGCCTGGAAGGGGCTTGCTCCTGTAAGTGGGAAGAAAAGTGGTTTCTAGACACCCCAGAGGACTTAAGGCTCTTTTTGGTCCCCAGCCCCTTTAAGGAAACTCCCCCTCACGTGTTGTTCATGCAATCCGCTGGAGTCTACATCACACTGAAGCCCATTAGACCTATTTTCTGTAGCTGAACAATTTTAATTTTCTAGTCAGTTACCTTTTAGGTCTTACTTCCCTCTTTTTTTTGAGCCTTAATTGTCTTTTCCATATATTGGTCCTCCCCTGACATTCTCTCCCCTCTCCGTTGTGCCTGCTCTCCTCCCCTACCCTCTCCCTCCCTCCTGCCTGTCTCCACTTGCCTAAACCCTGCAAGGCTATTGCATCTGCCACCCTACCACTGCTCTGTATCACCCCAGCAGTGGCTGCAGACATGTGAGTTGTTGTGCCAAGGAGCTTTGTCCTTCCTGGCAGGAGATGGACCCCGGGATGAAGGGTCAGGGCAGTTAAACTGCAAGTACGTGTATTCAGGCTGAAGGCCACTCAAGTCAGCAGCCTCCCCCCTGGTGCTGATGGGCTTTGGAGACATCTTTTTTCCAGTTCTCCAGGCCCAGCCCCCTCTCTCCTCAGGGCTGCTGTATCCCAGATGGGAGCACAGGCATCCTGACTCCAGTTTCTCTGATGATGGTGGGAGAAACAACTCCCAAACTGAATCAGAACTGTCTCGCCCGTCTAGAAGCAGAGATGAGCTGTTGTAAATCTCTCTCAGTGACTGGAGAACACCTGTCTTGTAGGCACATGAAACCGTGGAAAATGGCATTTTGTGCCTGCAAGCAAGCAGCACACAGCACACCATGATGCCAGGATGTGCTCAGGGAGCTGTCTGCAGCTGCACCAGACATCTGAGCTAAAGAAGAGTTGGGGGATGAGTAGCTGAAGCACAGCGCCGAGTTCCTCTGGGAGAGAGCACATGGGGAGGCATTACCTGTCACTGCCAGGCTGGGGGACTCAGTGCTGCAGGGTTCTGTGCTCCTGCCAGGCTGGGGGACTCAGTGCTGCAGGGTTCTGTGCTCCTGCCTCAGCTTGATACATTTTCCTACTCCAATCCCAGCTGTAGGCTGCTGACACCGTGTCCTGGAACTCAGGGCTTGCACATAGCACCCACAGCAGATCCTGAATCCTCTCCACCCCCAAGGAGATGATTTTGGCCTCACATCACACCTGTGCCTCTGCTGTTCACAGGCAGGTTACACCAGCCACCTCCTGCTCAGTCACCCCCAGGGGCAAGAGGAACATCCCCAGGTTTGGGCAGGAGCTCCAGTTTCAGTGCCCTGTCCTAACCTCGGTGTCCAGTCTCCTGCTGATTTCCATTCCATTTATGGGAAAGACAAGAGGTCCCTGTCTTTGCTCGAGGCCCCTGGCATAGTGCAGTGACAGGAGGCAGCCGGTTCCTGAGCTGAGTGACTTGCCCTGCTGGGTAATGCTTCCCCTCCTTTCCTTTGAGGAATTTCTCACAGCACGGCTCAGTTTTTCTTTCTGCAGAGGCACAAAGCAAAGGAGATCAAACCTCAGGCACACACACTCCCAGAAATCCATCAGCCAGCAAACCTGGGTGTGGAGCCGGCTGCATCCCTGGTACAGGAAATCAAAGGCGGCAGCTGAAACACAGCACAGAGCCGAGGTCAGGGGTCCCTTTGCTGTCGGAAAAATGGGACAAGAGGAAACAGCAACAATCAGATCACTCAAAAGCCTCGTTTATGCTTCACCTGGTTACAGGGCTTCTTTCCCTGCGGCACGTAGTGTCTCACGCTTGGCTGTCCCTGCTGCAGTTCCCGTAGCTGGGAGCACAAGGGATGGGGAGCTGCAGGGAGACAGAGGTGCCAAAAGGTGCAGGAGACAGTGACATCAGCAGCCCTAGGGGGCTGCTGGGGCTGGAAACTGGCAGCAGCCACCTGTTGTACCTCCAGAGAGCCTGTTGGAACAGAGAGGATGGAAAAATATGCTCTGGGTGTCTTTTGGAGGAAATTCTATCTCAGAGATGCCAAGCTAGCTATGGATCCTTGGGATCAGAGCCTGCCCCTTGGAGCCTGCCCTCTCCTAGCAGCCTGAGCTGTATGCAGTCACCAGGTCTGTTTTTCAGAGGAGAAAAGCAAGGTCTGACTTCTCTCCACTGGAAATAAACAGGGGCTTATCTCTGCCTTGCACTTTGCTCTCAGCCAGGCCTTTGACACCCTTGTGCACGCAGCCTTATGACTCAAAATGTCACATGGATCTGTGGCAATTCTTATTTCAGCTGTGGAAGTGACACCTCCAGGGCCACAAAATCTATCTGCACACAGCACCCATGGCTTACTCAGCCCTTCTGTTTGCCCAGGAGAGACCTGTAGCTGCTGCTGCTCCTGATTAGATTTGTTTTCCTTGGTAAAAAGGGACCAGTGGTCTCTCATAGCAGCCATGTGGTCAGCAGGGATGCTGGAGAGCGAATGAGACTGTGGGTCAGGGGTGTGTAGGAGATGTGGGGTGGAGTGACACTGGCTGCATGGGCTGTGCTCAGCTGGGAGGTTGTGATGGGTGCAGAGCAGCACTGGGGAGGATCCCTGTGCTGAGGTGACAGCATATGGGAGACTGTGTCTCTGTCTGCTCCTCTGAATGTTCCAAGAAATGCACGAGAGAGGTGATGTGTGTCTGTGTGTGATAAGTGGAGCAAAACATCCAAGCAACAGGCTCCGTAGGCTGGAGATGTGTGTTTGGGTGCAAAGAGATGCTCTGGCAATGCATTTAGGCAGTAAGGCTGTATGACAGGGAATGTGGGTGACAGCTTTGCATGCACAGTTGGTGTGGGACATGGTGTGAAAGGCTTTTGTCAGGTGTCTGTTCATGCTTCAGTGTGTGTTACTCTGTGTGTGTGTGTGTGTGTGTGTGTGTGTAAGTTGTGCCTTTGCACCTCTACAGCAACACACGGGGCAGACCTTATCCCTCCATAGCCCTCCCTCAGCAGACAGGATGGGGTAAACCAGAGGCATCACTGTTCAAATACTGAACGAGGTGACCTGTCTGCTATTCCTTAAAAATAAGTGGTGTTTTATATTCAAGCACTGGCCTCATTTCTAAAACCCTATTAAAAAAAAAAAAAAAAAAAAAAAAAAAAAAAAGACAGAAAAAAGGCCAGGAGGAATCAAAAGGCACAGCCGACAGGGAAGTGCAGCCCTCTGAAGAGGACACATCTCATCTGAGCACAGTACTTCAGACACAGCTCACAAGCCTTGTTAAGCCGTGGACATCTGAGTGCTCTGGTGTGCCAGAGCTGATTTGTATCAGCTCCCACCACATTCCAAGCCCCTGGCCCTGAGAACCTGCTCATCTGGATCTGGTGGGATGGGACAGGGGACTACTGGCAAGTCAGGGCTCTGCACCTCACCTCAGGCTCCTCTCCCCAGCCCAGCCTGGTAGAATCCAGCTAAGCCCAAAACACTTTGGGAGAGGCAGACAAATAACAGAACCACTGCCTGGTATTCTGCAGAGCTGGACACCAAGGGGGTGTCACTGAGCTGGTGGGTAGCACAGTGAATCACCCAGCATCCAACACAAAGCTGTCTGGTGTCACACAGGTTGACCCCATGTAGCAGGACAGTACCCTGGATGTCAGGCAGTGTTAGGAGAGAGCTCCTGGGGCATGGACTTACCTGATGGTGTGCCCTGACAGCCCCTCAAATTGTCTGAAAGGGATCCTGCAGCTGCCACAGGTGACACACGCATGTGAAAGACAGCAGGTTTGTCTGCCAGCAGAGGAATACCCAGGAGGGCTGTGTTAGGCATGCATGGACATGGACAAGGAGGGGGAGGAGGCATAAGAAGGATCCATGCTTACCAAGGCCAGTGTGGGGCATGGGTCTGTATCTGGGGTGATGGGACACTGGAGAAGAGCAGCACACATGGGTGCCCTCCAGGCAGGAGTGGGGAGGTGTGCAAGATTAAGGGAAGGAGAAATTAAGTCCTTTGGGCTGATGGTTCATCCAGCTCCTTTCAGCCACCAGTGGCAGGGACAAATTGCTCTCTAGGCTGTTGTTTTCTTAATGTAGGCACTCAGTCCCACACCGCCCTGCTGCCCCATTCCCCTGCCCATCCCACACAGTGGTACTGCGGGGTCAGGGTGGTGGAAGTCACAGGGCATCTTTCTAATCCTCCCTCTGCCCTTCCGGATCCAAGGACACTGCCACAATCCCCATGGAAAACACTGCCTGCACCACTGCCTGGCACATCCCTGACACTCCTGCAGTCGCCAGTCTCACTTAAATATCCTGGGCAGGACGGATTCTGATTGCTTTTATTATCAAGATAATCCATCCCTCTGATTTCAAGAGACCTCCTGCAGGTTTGCCCTAATATTGCTGAAAGAGGAGCATAATCCACAGGCCGTGCTGCCGCTCTGGAATTGGCTCGGCATTCCTGTATTCCTCCGGTGTACACACGCCCGCCCGAACGCTAATGTCACCCAGGAGCCGCGATGCACAGCGCATTGCAAAGAGGAAGGAGCCGCTGTGGAAAACTCTGCCTCCTGCTTTCATCCAGCACTGGGTAATGAACTGTTTTTGCAGCCTCCCAGCAGCTTCACAGGCTGTCTTGGAGACAAGGAGACAGTTATTTTCTAGTCAGAAAGGGCTAGCCCCAAAGCAGTTCCACTTCCATGTATAAATAGCTGTTTTCTGGTTTACTGCTGTTTGTCCTTGGGATCCTGAGTACAGGTATCATGAGCAGTAGGTGAGAGGTGGTGTTGGCTCTCTGGGTTACCTTTTTCCCAAACATTGCTCAGACTTACAGTTCATGTCACAATGATGAGACATGTTTTTGGCCCAGAAACCCCTTTTTAGCTTTTAAGGGAATAACACAAATGGAAAGCCTGGAGCATGAATGCTGAAGTCAAACTCCCTGCCCAGAAGTCAGTCAAAGAGCTCATTTCTCATCAAACCCAAGGAATGTGAGTTGGAATGGAGATAACCTGCAAAACAGGAAGTGAGAATGGTTTGCTCTGTACCATAATGAATACCAAAAGAAAGCTGCTGTGTCCAAGGTTGGGATCCCACTGGGGCTGTGCCAAATTACCTGGGAGAAGGGTCTGAGGGACAGAAATAGCAAAAAGCAAGCACTGGTGTCCCATAGGGCCAAACTCAGAGGAAGCTGAGGTTCATTTTCAGAAATGGACTGAGCTAATGCCCTTCCTTTTCTGCCCCTGAAAAACAGATGTTTTCACAGGAAGGAAACATTGATTTCTGGCCCACTTTACCATCTCTCCATTCAAACATGCTGCTGTTTTTCTCTAGTTCATCTGCAGGTGCCCTCAGCTGCAGTGTCCAGACCTGGACACAGCTCAGACAAAGCAGAATTGCAGATTTCAATGGCTTACATCCAACATCCAGCATTAATGCATCCCAGGAGGTGAGCTGCCCTTTTTGCTAAACCATCACACTATTGACTCATGCTAAGTTAGTCATCCATCTGAACCCCCTGATCCTTGCCTGCCATCCTGCTGCCTCTCCAGGCTCTCCTGTCTATGCATTCATGCATTCATTTATCCCTCCCAAATGTGGTACCCCGTGCTCTCTGTACTAAATTTCATCTGGCTGATTCCAGACACTCTCTCCCATCCATCCCAGTTGTTTTGAATTCTGAGCCTGTACTCCAAAGTTCTTGCAGCACCTTCATTAATACACAGCCCTGGACTTATTTAGCCGATGTTGATATCAAAATGCATATGATTACTCCCAGTTAGCAAAGAAGTGTTTCTATGTAGCCAGCAGGAACGTTTGTATTTATAAATGCCTTGAAAAAACCTCCAATTGCTATCGTTCACACTGATAAAATTCCAGTGTAATAACTATTGACTCTAGCACAGATACTTCAAATTCATTCTGGTAAGTATTTAAGAGCAGAGTTGGGCCCATTCTTGTCATGTGCCCAGCAGGTGGTCATGCCATCAGTCTGTGAAATACCCGCAATAGGTGGAGCTATTTATCCTCGCTCTCCAATGAGGGATAATTGTTCTTTCCCTTTTTTTCTTTTTCTTGTTCCTGTTTAAACTGTTTGCAGAAGAGCTCTCTAAAATGAAAAACAACAATAACAACAAAAAAACCCACAAACCCACCAACAAATCAAACAACTTAATAACTTAATAAGCATTTGGAAAAAAAAAAGAAAAAGAAAAGAGAACCCATAGCTCTAGAGGTGTCACTTGGTAAATTGCAATCAGCTGCTGCTCAGAAAAATGAGGCTGGTGAAAGAGCTGAGCTCACTCTGGGCACGCTTGATGAGATAACACACTCTCTAAGACAGCTCTTGCTATGTTGCAGCAGCTTTAAAATGTATTTCTTTTGATACAGAGCTATTTGTGGCAAACATGCCAGCAGTGCCTGAGCAATGCTTCTCAGCGTTCTGTGCCCTGCCTGGAGTCTGCAGAAGCGAGGATTTTGATGAAATGGTGGTGGTGGAAAGCAGAGAGGAAGAGGTAGTGGCTGAGGAAGGTTTGTGTGCTGGAGGAGCCCTCCTCAGCGCCGAGGTTTGCTGACTGGGCCCTCTTTTGCCAGTGTCTGAGTGTTTGCTAAAGACACAGCAGCCACACGGCTCAGGGACTTCCCGAGCAAGACAGAATCCCCATGTAACTACAAACTTTTCTTTTCTATAAAATTGCCCAGCCTTTCCTGCCATCCAGGTAACCATTTAGCATGTGTGACTAGGCTGCTGAACATCCACTGCTTATTGCTGGAAGTATATCTTATTTACTTTGGAACCTGGTTTCATCCAATAGATCCTACTCCTCACACCAGAAGAGACAACTTGCCCACCTGGTTCATGTCTTGAATTTATGAGGAATTTCCATACCCCTCTCACATCCTGTGAGTTTGATCAACCTCGTTGCAAACCACAGGTTTCCAGCCAATCACACTTATCTCATAGGCTGATGCTCCTGTAATTAGCAGTAAAAAGGCCATTATTCAGAGCAGGATTCATTAGCCCAGTGGAGAGGATTTGAGAGGGAGCAGGCAGGAGCCAGGAAAATCAAGGAAAGTGCCTACCCAGGCTGTGTGTGAGGGAGGTCAGAGCCTGGCTTAGCCGCCCAGGATGCCCAGGTGCATGGTCAACACCAGCCAGGAAGCAGGAGCAGGGATCCCCCTATGCTCCATGGTGGGCACACAGCATCAGATTATCCACCAAGGGAGATGGATTGAAGCTGAATGTGGGCTTGCTCAGCTGAGCATCTCATGGGACACCGAGGGGAGAGAGGGATGTGCAAAAGAAAAATCCAGGCTGTAGTGGTAAGGTCACACTGTGAGTAGCCCATGGCAGGAGAAGATCAGAGAAACTGGGTGAGGTTCCAAGCCATGATCCTAAATACACCAGCACTCCCATCTTCACAGCACCAGTTCCATGAGACCCAGCTCAACACTGGTCTGTGTGCCAGGCCAGCCAAGGAACGTTTATAGTCAGCCATGCTCAAGTGAGGGACAGGGAGGTAGGCAGGGAGGATAGAGCTGTGTCTTTGCGAGGTGCTGATAGCAAACAATCTCTTCCCACCACAAGTCCATCCCAGCACAGACAAACCCACTCCAGACCCCACTGTTCAGCCCCACACACCACACAATTCCCCTCACCCCATGCTGGGGCAGGAGACCCATATCATGCATCAGCCACTGGGATATTAATGTCTCAGGGTAGGAAAGGCAACCTTAATTCTCCAGGCTGGGATGAGGGGGACGCTGACAGAATTGTCACTGCTTGCAAGGACAGGAATTGCACCCCTTAATTCCCACCCCACTGGCTTCACAGCCTCTCCTATCTCACTCACCTTTTTCTCCCTTTCTGACAGTGCCGAAGCACAGGAGGGAAGGGGTCTCCCCACAACATCCACTCCAGAGAGCTCTTTTCATTCTGCATTTGGAAGGGAAAGAAGAAAAGGCAGAGCAAACCTGTCTCTCACGTAATCTGCTGCACAAATGCCAGCTCTCAGCAATCGATTGCAAACGCTCCCGGAGGGCTGTTTTCATTTCATAATATTTATTGGGTTGCTTTATTGTCAGAATCATTACAGTTCAATGTACTGCATGGATTTTATGCCAGCTGCGCTTAGTTTGTCTTGTTTTTAGCACTCCACATTCCTTATGTGGGGCCATGGTTGCACCTGGGCTGGGACTGCTCCTCATGTAGAGTCCTCTGTGCAGCATGGAGCAAGTTATCTCCTCCCTCTGTGTCTCCATTCCCTGCCATCCCTGGATAAACTGTGGCTTGCTGAGCTATCCATAAGCTCCCAGGGCAGGGATGGTCTCTGCATATACAGCATCTCTCATTTATGAGTCCTGATCTTGGTTGACCCATTGGATGTGAAGTAATTGAAGCAACAGAGCCCAAACCATGACATGATAACAAAGGAACTGTGAGGGAGGGAGCGATGGCAGGAGGAGGGAACAGGACTGGAAAAGGGATTACCAGCAGCAGCAAATGTTATGTATAACACTGTGAGAGGGGCCAGGATGGCAATTGGGCCAAGGTAGCCATTAAGTGGAGGATCTGCTGCGCTCCTTGAGATGCAGATGCTCTGCAGATTCTCACTGGTGCGAACTCAGGGCCTGACTGTGTGCCAGTTGTCAGTGTGCAGACAGGACCCAAGAAAAGCCATAGGATGGAAAGCTCTCCCAGTCTCCACTCCATTGTTTCTCAAGACTCCTGGCAATTAGGTGGTGAGGAGGAGGAGACCAAAAGGCTGCCCTGTATCCCCAGCTCTCCCCCAGGAACAGCTGGGCTTGGGAGCCAGCACAGTGTGAGTGAGAGGGGCTCTCTCTGCAGCAAGTGTCTGCTCCTCTTGAAGAGAGGGACCCCCATCACACTTCATGAGTTCACAAGGCAAGGAAATGCCTGAGCCCAGAGGAGGAGTGCCTCCCAGACACACGGCCCAGGAAAAGGGCTGCTGCCTTGCACACAGCCAGTTCAGCTGCTAGCCAGGGTTGGCAGCCTCAGGAGAGCCTTGGCCAGAGCTGCTCACGGGTGTCCGGGGAGGATCGATGGCTTCCTGGGGACAAAGGCTGGACCCAGCAGCAATGTCAGCAGAAGTGGAGAAGGATGGGATGCCAAGGCTTTCCCCAGGGAGGGAGCAGACGACTGACAAGGGACAACAGCATCCTCCTGCAGCAGGTATTTAGTGCTCAGGTTCTGCAATAACCCATAATCTGAGCTGTAAAGGGAGCCCTGGCACTAACTCAGATTCAATAAATGCCTGGAGGTGATCTGAGGTTCATCAGGCCCAAGAGAGGAGCACGGTGATGAAACACTATAAGGAATCACCGCTGAGATCCCTGTCCTGCTCCCAGGCACAGAGACCCAACCCAGTGCTGGGGTGTACCAGGGGTCCCCAGAACACAGCATGGGGCAGCTCCCACCCCAGCCAGTGCCCGTTGCTAACTTTGTGATTGTGTGTTTGCTGGGAGTTATTATGCCAGAGCTTTGGCTGTTCACTTGTGGCTCACTTTTTTCAATTACCGCCTGCACGCTGCCTTCCCAATTGCCTGGCGGGCCTTGACTCACCTGCCTGCTGAACATAATTTGTTTTTAATATATGGCTCTGGCAGATTTTCTCTTCCTCCCCCTCCTTTTTTTTTTTTTTTTTTTTTTTGGTTATTATTAAACAAAATATTATTTTTTTTGCAACTCATGTTTGTAATTAATTCCTAAACAGACAATGTCTCACCAGAGCAAGGGGGGCTTAGCTAGGTATCCTCAGGGAAGCAGATACTCAGCACCTACAATTAACCTTGTGTGCACACCTATCCCCAGGGACCTATGCCACATCTGAGGATGAAACTCTCTGAGGATGCATTCAGCCCTACCGTGGCAGAAGTACCTCCTGTGGCTGTATAAAGCATTTCAGCCTGGCTCCAGTCCAGGGCTGCCAAATCTCTACAGGCAGAGAGAGCTGTCACACCATCTCTGATGGGTTCCTCTAAATACTGCTTTGCTCTTCGTTGCCTGGCTTCTCCCTGGGGCTTGCAGCCCAGCAGGATCTGGGGACCAGTTTGCACTACCCTTTCTGAAGTTCAGCTATTGCAGCAGGTCTCTGTCTCCATCTGTACAGTGGGAATGTGCTCTGGGAGGCCACTGAGGGTCAGTCTGAGGTCCCAAGAACCACAGGGAATGAAAGCATCAGGTGGTCTGGAAACACATCCTGGAGTTTGTAACCAACTCCCTAGCTTCTGGCAGTAGCTTAGCGCCTCCAGGGCATGAGGGTGTTTGTGGCCACCATATTTACACTCTTCTGCATTGGTGGGTGGTAATTACAGTCACTTCTCTGTCCTTGGGGAGAATCTGGAAAATCACAGCTCTTCACTGAGGAAGGAACCTGATCTGGCAGTGTCCCACCAAGGTTTCACCAAGCAGGGTGGGGGCTGCCTCACTGCCTCCCAAGCAGCCCCTCACCCCCAAATCCCCAGGAGCTGCTCACAGCTGGGCCACCACAGAGGAGCCCTTCATGCCTTCAACCCACCCAGCTAAGCAGGCAGAGCTTGGAGCACAAACAATGCCCTGGAAACTGCCTCTAAATCCCTCTGCACCATGCCTATGCCTCTGTCCTCACTGGGGGGGTCTGTGATGATAAAGATGCTCCCCTTGCAGCCAGGAGAACTGTGAGCACCGGCAGGATCGGCAGCTGATTTATGCGGAAATTACTGTTCAAATCCACTGCTGTGCATGCCAACCAGGACACAGCAGGACCATGCTGACCTCCCCCCTTACACCCACCAAAACCTTTACGTTTTTAAGGAGGTGCAATAGCCAGAGACCCCCAAAATACCTTCACGCAGTTTCCCAGAGGGGCAAGAGAAAAAATGACAATGAAAATTCCCTTCAGAAAGCAAGTCAAGGAGGAAAACAGCTGCTCCTAATGACCTGATCCATCAAGTGAGCACTGGCCCTGTCATTTGCTTCCTAAAAGCTCCTGATCATCAGTGATTATCAACGCTGGCCATGTGCATTTTGATCAGGCACAATCAAAGCTGAGTGCAGCTGAAAGAGCCATAAAAGCCTGTGCAGAGCAATTGGTATAGAGCCCTGGCTGGAGGTCAGGCTGTGGGAGCTGGCTGCCCACGGGCTGAGTTCCTGCACTTATCAGCCAGCTTGCTTTGGAGCTGAATGTAAAAGAGGAGAAATTATGTGGATATCCATGGCGTTTCACTGAAAAGAGATTTAGAAGGGTCTTGGGAAATGGCCTCAGGCACCAGGCTTCCCTAGAGCAGTGGGATATGTGACCGGCAGGAGGGGATAAAATGCATGCCCCAGGTGACAGGACAGACCCCACATTACACACACAAACTGTAGCAGGTGAGGCTCAAAAATTCTTTCTCATAAGCCATAACCACACTGCAGGCAGCCCCATTTCGCTTGGCCTGAACTGCAGTGTTTTTCTTCCAGTTGTTCTCTTTCTGGTGAAAATGTTAATTTTCCAATCAGAAAGATTTGGCTGGAGAAATGTGGGTCCAGCTTTTACTCTAAACTTGCCGGTGCTTTTCGTGAGTGCTAAAGTTGGTGCACGTGTGGGGGGATCCCCAGGGCAGCCACTGAGAAAACATCCCACTCTCTCGTTTGCAGTTGCTGCCAGGACAGTATGGACTGGAAAAGAGTCCATGAAACATGGCCTGTTTTGGTCACTGGATTATTTGAGGCTAATGAGTTAATTTGTTCCATGTTTAAAGCCTTGTCTGTAAGGCCAGGTTAATGCAAGGAATAAAACTCACCTGGAAAAGGAGATCTGCATCCACAGCTCAGTAAAAGACCTGGCAAGTAATGTGGCAGAATGAGCCTGATGCTGCCTGGGCATCTATTCAGTGCAAACACAAAAAAGGTCATAGTAATTAGCGACTCATAAAGGGATGAATATCGGGAAACTAAATAGGTAGTTTGAGGCGTGCTGGTTGAAGCGAGGTCTGTGTGGTGATCGTGCATTAGAGGCTGCCCAGGAGGTGGGTGTCTGGCTGCAGCAATGAGACACCTGGGCACAGTTGCTGTTTTGAAGCACAGTTTGCTATTCCTGGTTTTGTGCCCTCAGTTTTGAATGCCAGGTTAGCCCTGCTTCTGCTGAGAGAAAAGTTAGGTTTGCTCTGGTCCTGGTGCAGGATTGAGACCAGGGAGGAAAAATGACAAAGATTTGCTGCTTCTTAGGGAGGGCTCCCTGCATTTTAGGAGGTGCTTGGTGCAGCTCAGAGGTCTGATTTCCAGCATTTCATCTCATCTTGTTAGAGCTTCCAGTTGTGCTAAAGACTGCCCCGTTATTTCAAGATTCTCCACATCTGCTGCATTGCTGAGTGCTGAGAGGAGACAAGCAGAGCTGAAACGGGCAGGCAGAAGAGAAATGCCAGCAGGATTCAAGCTTTCCGTGCATTTTCACCTCATGGACACGCGATGCCGTGTTGGATCAGAGCGCTGCAGCTCTGGCTCTCAGCCTCCCCTCTGCCCCATGCCAGGCTCTGGCCAAGCACTGTCCTCCCTCCAACGGGGAAAAAAATTGTTGCCCAAGGTCATGGAAGAAGCCAACAGGGAGGTTATTTCAGGAACATTAACACATCCTTTAATTAGTGCGTTGTGCATGTGCCGGGGAGGCTGCGAGCTCCCTGGAGGGAGGGAGAGGTGTTAGCAAAGGGGTGGTGAGGCCAGCAGGTCATGCTCAGGGCTGTCACATCCCCTTCACAGTGCCAGGCTCCCTGTCTTTGTGCCGAGCCTGGTGATGGGGGCACGGAGTGCCTGCGGGATTAGCAGCGCCTGTAATTAGCAGTTAATGCATTTGACTTTCCTCCTCAGGGCTTGATTATTTCAGTGTGATTAACAGGACCTGTAGGATGCCACTGCAGCCACAACATCAGCTGTTCCCTGCCTGCTCTGAGGCGCGGGTAGCAAGGCAAGGCTGACATGCTGTCTCCTCGGTGTTTTGTGGAGGTCATCATGCTGCGAGGGGTCAGGGGCAGCCAGCAGCCCCACGCTCCTGCCTCAGCTCAGCCCAGCACTGCCCAACCAGCCTGGGGCTGGTGAGACCTCCTGCCTTCTCCTAGCACCTGATTCCTGTGCTGTGATGCCCGTATCACTAGAAAACGTCCCCTAATGTCTTACCTAAACCTTCCCTGCTGAGAGCCTGCAGCTGGTTTTGTCTGTGCCCAGTGGAGCTGATCTCTGCTTACTCCAGTCCCCCTTGCAGCTCCTTTCTATGTATCTGGACACATTTCACCTCTCCCCTCTGCCTCCTCCTGGAAGCTCTGGATTAAGCTAAGTTATTTTTGCAAGCATTGCTTAAGCCATGGACCCCCAAATAAGACTTCTGCGAGGTCCTGCTTGTGATAAAGAGCTGTAACAGGAAATGTGCTGAGAAGATGATTTCCAGCCAGGACCACCTCTCCATCTCTTCAGGAGATGCCCCCAAGACGCTGGTGCAGAGCAGAGAGGGTTCTAGGACACCTGAGAGTGAAGTCTAACTTCTGGAATCCTCTTCTTTGGAGTGAAATGCTCAGAGTTCAGCTGTTGATCCAGAGCCATTTAAAATGTTAAGACTGTCATTAACATGATTAAAGCTCTAAAAAAATGAGACAGAATGAGTAGACCTGGCCAGCATGCTGCCCAAAGCACCTGGTGATATGTAAAGAGCTTTACACCTCTTCTGAAAGAAACAAATATTTTCCTTTCTCTCTGCTTAGATCTGGCCCTAGGAGGAAGCTGGAATAAACTGAAATTCCAATCCTAGATGCATTTACCTCCACTCAGAGCTTCCCAAAGAAGCTGTGTCTCATTGGATAATGGCCACATTTTTCATGTTGGGTTCCTGTTTTTATCTGTGGAGATAGGTTATCTCCTGTCTAATGCTATTAAAATCACAGCAGCAAAATAACATTCCCACGGGGGTCTCTAATGTACCCTGTCTGGCTCCCTCCATTGCTCCTTGACTCAATGTGTTGGTGATGACTTAGAGTGTAGGTGAATGTGGGAAGCCATTCACATCATGTGGCCCAAAGCTGTGGTGCCATGCCTGCGTGGCACCTCAAACTTTTCATGGGGAAATGTAGGTCAGTATTTTTCCATCATGTTGTCCTGTTGGGAAACATAAGGGCAGCTCGAGGGGCCCACAGGAGGAACCATGGCAATGGTCAGTGGGCTTTAATGCACCAGAAATCTGCTGGAAAATCTGTTAGAAAATGTGTAAAGGTCCCCAAAATAAATTGGTTTGAAATGTGTTTTTTTTTCAGGCTGTGTGGGAAATAAATGATTTGATTCTGGCCAAGCTGGCTAACAGCAGCAGCAGGACGTGAGCCGCAAGCTTAGCGAGAAAAACCCTTAGAGGGCATTCCAGCAGATGTGGTGCTCCCAGGGGTACTGAGGCCCTGGGTGCCCTGCTGTCCCATCTCCTCTGCCCAGCACCTCCTGCATGCACTGGGATGCTGGAAATGGTGGTTGCATGGGCACTGCAGAGCAGCTGGATGCGGGCACTGCCTGCAGCCGTGCAGGGCAGCACTTCCTCCCACGGGGCAGAGGTTGTGATGAGAAACGTGCTCCCGATGTGCTGCACCACCAGAGCCCTGGCTCAGCTGCCCAGCACCTGTTGTGGTGCACACATCCATGTGAACACCCACGGACTCCAGCCAGGATGATCCAAAATTAAACCTGGCTTTAAGGAAATTCCTCTGTTGGCATGGATTGAGCTAGTCCCAGCACAGAGGAGAGATGGGCTCTGATCCAGGCTAATATGACCTCCAGGGAGGCAAGACCTCTGCCTCTGCAAGCTGGGATATCCAACTGATATCCAACTGGTGTCCCCAGCCAGGTGACGTCTGTCTGGAGAGTCACAAACACACCTGACCTGTGAGGAGAGAAAAGAGCCCACACCCCCTCTTCTGTGCCTATACAGAGCAATTTGGGGCAGACCATCTTCAATACACTTCCATCCTTTTTCCACTCCTGCAAAGTGAGCAGGATGTTCCCAAAACCCACATCTTAGTGACACATCCCTGTCACAAAATCTTTAATGCTGCCCTGCTTCAGGGGTGGTACTCCAAAAGGACATGGCCACAGCGTGCATCTTTCAGTGACAGGCTCTGCAGTTTGACAAGCTGCCATACCTAATTGCTAATTAATTAAGATTTGCATATGCAGTTTAATTCAGCTGGCTGCAGCCCTCCCAGCGGGACCCAGACAGCTGAAAAACATCCCTGATGCACCACCAAAACATCTTGGTTCCTCTGCTCAATCAGGTGAAGTTATTTTAGTTCTGCCATTGGCAGGAGGTATTTCAGAAGTGCATGAAACACTGTAAATAAGTAATAAAACTGAAAAATCTAATCCATGGAAATATTTAAGATTTCAGGACTATTTCCTGTCTTGTGCTGAGACAAAAATTTGGGCTCTTTTGCCTTCTTACTGGTAGTGAGAAGCTCCTAATTCCAAGGAAGAAGGAAGGGAAGAACAGTAGATTGGTTTGATAACTTCCAGTAGTTTCATGCTAGTTTCAATTTACTTGTTTGTTTGTCTAAATTTATTCCAGTGTTGAAATGTGACCATTTGGATTCATCTGCAGCTCTCTGGTTTGGAAATACATTGGCAGGCAGTTTCATTTTAATAGCCATTGTTGCTTTTGCCCCCAGAAATTTCTGAGCTGGGAAAGTTGGGATTTTGTGACTGACTTTGTTCTGCAAATAGTTTTGGTTTTGCTGAAGCAGCATTCTGGGCAAATGAAACATTTGAAACTCCAGATATGTGGCGTGTAAGTGTATTTCTGTCTGTGAATACAGACATATTTTTATGTGTTTGCTCAATTGTGTTTATTTTAGGCAAGAAATTGAGGATTTAATATCAACTAGTTGCACAGAGCAAGCTGGGAAGTTTCCGTTTTGGATGCTATGGTCTGATGGTGCTGCTAACATTCCACACTCCCACCACTGTGGCTTAGCCTTTCCCCTGGCTTGCTGTGGTGGCCTGGGAGATGCTGGAGGCCCTGAGCACCTCCAAAGGGCTCAGAAGGAGCCCCTTTCTCCAGATGCAGGCCAGTGCCCTGGTCACTCCACCCTGACCATGTGTTGTCACAAGCAGTTTGGGACTCCTGAAGCATGAGCTACTTGGTTGGTCCAAAAAAAAGACAAAACAAATGCAGGAAAAGGGCCAAACATGGTGCAGAGCAACATCTGAGCAGACCCAGAGGGTGGCTGGGCCCTGGAACAGGCTTCCCAGAGAAGGGGTCACAGCACCAAGCCTGACAGAGCTCAAGAAGTGTCTGGACAGCTCTCAGGCACATGGTGGGGTTCTTGGGTTGTCCTGTGCAGGACCAGGAGTTGTAGTGATTCCTTTTGGGTCCCTTCCAACTCAGCATATTCTATGATTCTAAACCCACCTGGACATGTTCTTCATCCTGTAGGGATGTATGGATGGGAGGTGGCCAGTGGCTACAGAAAATCGTGGTCCACCTCATGTGTCCCATCTGGGTTGTTTGTACTGTGACACTGTCTCTGGTTGTCCCTTGCCTGTGAAGCCCAAGCCTAAATCCAGATGATCCAGTCATGCTTTTTGTGAGCCCTGAATTTTACCTTCTTCAGCAGGAAAACCCCGAAGGTGACAAGCACTTAAAAATGTGCTTTTGCCTGGATGGCTGCCTCTGCCCAGGGAGCAGGCTGCTGCAGCATGTAGGATGATGCTGAGTGACCAGCATAAGCTGTTCCTGGGCTGGGTGAGAAGAGTGGGAACAGATGGAGGGATTTGCTGCTCCATCTGAGGATTTCAAAATCCTCACAGGTTTGGAAAATGCAGCAGGGAGATGAGGTGAGGCTGGGGTCCTTTTTACACCCTGCTCAGAGTGTTTGGTGAGCTTGGGGCTTGTTGTCTACCTGGTTTTGCTCTTGTGTTGCATGACTAAACCACCCAAAATTCAACCTGGCTGCTGGTGAGGAAAGACACAGGCTTGATACACAGCTGTTTGGGGGAAAAAAACCCTCAGACTTAAGTGTAGAGCACCCCAAGATTTTTACATCAGTCCTGAAGCAGAAATTTATCTGGATACTAACCTTCCTACAAAGGCCATTTTGGAGATAAAAGTGAGCTGGGGAAAGGAGAGGAGAACCATGGTGCAGAGAAAGAGACAGTGATGGCTGGGGCTGGGGTTTGATCTCATCAGGCTGTCCTGGGCTGCAGTCAGTCCTGGGGCCAAATGCAGCCCCCAGAGCTGGATGCAGAACAGGTCCTTTCCTCCTTTGTGATACTGCACAGGCAATTCTGTGATGCCTCCAGCCTGTATGACCAAGAGGCAAATACAACTCTGAACAAAACAAAAGCCTTTTATTTTTCTATCATGCTCCATTTCCAGCCTACAAAGTGGAAAAAATAAAAAGTGTCTTTTTTCTGGGAATTTTCTGACTGACTCCAGCTGCCTCCCCCGTTCGGCTGCAGCCAGCAACAGGCTTAGAAATACCAGGTTTAATTAAAACAATCTTTTATGTTCCGATGCAAGCCTTATTTCCTCTACCTGGTGAGAAATGGCTCTTGCCTCAATCAGCAATTGAAGTCTGAGATTGCTGTGCTGAGCAGAACGGCGGCCACTTTCTGTTAATTAAAGCTCAGCTCAGGCACTGCCACCCGATCCCCCCAAGAGCACTTCCCAAAGTTTGTCTCCAGCCTCCCAGGACCAGCACAGTGACACAGGCATTAGCAGGATGCAGGAGAAAACCTGCTGGTTTCTGTCCCATTCTAGTGATTTACAAACCAAAATATATATAATTTATTTGGCTGGGGTTTTTTCCTCTGATAAGAGAGCTTTCACAGCTGTTTGGAGAGCCTGTGTAGAAGAGATGGTATTTCTAACTGCACACTCTAATTTAGCATTATCAAGTTTTACCCTTAAGCTGTATTTCTATTCCTTCCAGGACTTCTCCCTGCCCAGTTTCTGGTTTCCCACTGGATGCCAGAGTCTTCTTACTGCAGTGTCTGGGAGGTCTGTCTGCTCCAGATGGTTCCTGTGCTGTCCCCCAGGTATGTGGGAGCTGGGCATTTCCCAGTGTTTGGTACAAGGAGGAGAAGGTAAGAAATTCTCCTGGCTGGCAGATGGCTCTACTATGCCAGCTAGAATTAAGGCTGAAATGATGGGATCACTAAAATGAGATTTACAATAGTGGAATAAAGTTACTGAAAGATGAGTACAACTCCATGCATTATTAAGAGTGCTTAACAATAAAGATCCTCACTGCATCAGCACCTCGTTTAGCTTCTTTCTTCTTCTCACATAAAGCTATAATCTCTCTCTATTAATGTAAGACCCAGTTTCTTTCTATAAAACAACTTTCTCTTCACAGTCTCCAGCATGGGAAGTTGAAGGTGGAAAGAGTCCTTTTGTCTGTGTTGCCCCAGGTGAAAATATTCTTGTTCTACTCTTTTTGCCCATGCAATGACAGGAGGGTCAACTCTGCTTTTCCCATTTTGCAGCCACCTGTACCAGGTGCCCTTGACAAGGGGTCCCTGGCTCCAGTTCATACCCTGCTGCAGCCCCTTGAAGACACCATTCATTCTCATTTGTGATCAAGCTGTGAGGACAACTGAGAGCTTTCAAACCTAGTGATTATCTGCTAACAGGTCCAAGGACCCTCAGCTGATGAGAGATGGGGGTGCTTATGCAAGCAAACCAAACAGTATTTCCCTCCAAGTGGTGGAACCTGGATGAGCATTCCCTGACACCAGTGGCATTTTGGGAGGATTGCATAGGACTCTTCTAGTTTCAGCTCTGAGTTTGTGGTTGGTGGATTTGCCCCCTTGGTGGTCAATTCAGACCCAAAGTTGCTCATGCCAGACAGCTGTGAGTGTTGGCATGACTGAGGTGTGAGCACACAGCTTGTCTTTATTCTAGCCTCAGGATCTCCAGGGGCTCCATTTCCAGTTTCCAGCCCCAGACCAGAGGCTTTGTGCAAGAGAGGTCAGAGGAGATGAGCCAGTGTCCATGGAGCACACAAATAATACATGTTCAGGTGGTGAGGACTGGCAGAGCTGAGGCCAGTGCTGGCCACAGGGATCATGTCCATGTGGAGTGCTCTGGTATCACACTGAGACCAGAGTTCTCTCTCCTCACAGCCTCATCTGCTCTTACCAGAGATGTTCAGGTCATGCAAACTGCAGGAGAAGGGGTGAGGAGCTGTCTTCTAGAAATATTTGCAATATGTGGGATGCCACTCCCCTCCAGCATGAGCAGAGAACAGCTTCTCCAGCAGACAGCCTGCCAGCAGGTTTAGGTTTAGATCAGCTGGAGTTTCCCATAACTCCAACAGGTGCCAACAGGATCCCACATTACCCTCCCACCAGCTCTCTGACCTCTCACCTTTTCCCCCACCAGCCAGGGGTTTGGCAGCTTCATTCTGTTTTCTCCATCCCTCAGTGCCCATGTCTGGGTGTGGCTCTGCAAAGCCACTGTCCCAGCGTGAACTCCCCACTTCCCCTGCGAGGAACAGGGCTCCAGTAAGCTCCCAGTTGATGTCATCCCACCTTGCTGCTCTGAAAGGAGGGAGGATGACCAGGCAGAGCTCTGGACATGATCTTGCAAGGTGATTCCACTTCATGAAGCCCCAGCTCTACTGGGTGCAGGACGTCTACCCTGCTCTCTCCCAGAAGAATGGGGAAATTCTCAAGGCTTCTGGCTTTTGTTTCTGAAGAAATTAGACTCATTCAGGGTGGTTTTGGGAAAAGCAGGCAGGAGCAATCCTTTGCAGCTGCAGAGAAGGAAAGGATTTCATGTTGTATGCAAGGATCACATGGCAATCCTGCTTCCACTACACAGTAGCCCGTCACTCCTTCAAGCCTCCATAACTCACCTTTGGGCTGAATTTGTTTCCTGACCAATTTTTAACCAGCTTGGCCATGCCATTATCTACTCCTCACCCGTGGTAGTCCCTTAGGTTCCTGAGTGTGTCAGAATCCATACACACCTCTAAGAAACGGGGGGTAACTCAAGATGCCTCTCTGGTCCTCCACCTCTACAAGGGTTAGCAGAAGCTTTTGCCTTGACAAGACAGACCTTTCTAAGCAGAACTTTTCCTACTATTTTTTTTCCAAGCAGAGCGCTGCTGGTAGCATCCCATTCCCTGGAGCACCTAGGCAGCTCTGCACTACAGACCCTGCAGGGAACCTCGAGGTGGCACTTCCCTAACCAACCCCATCTGTGCTAGGGAGAGCCTGCAGCAGCACCCATCTGCTGTGCTCCCACCTCTGCTTCACAACCCAGCGCACAGGTAGGTCAGACTTATCTGCAAGACAGGCAATTGCAGAGGTGCCTTCCAGCCCCAAATACCCCTGGGAGGTTCACGTTTGCCTCTACATTCTCTGGAAAGTCATTGAAGGGCTTCTCTATCCCTAAATATCCCTCAGAGGTCCCCTTGCTGAGCACAGGCCAAGTCTACCCTACTTAGTGAGCCGGAGCTGTTGTCAGAGTTGACACCACGCAAGATTTACTCCATCCTGCGTGAAAGGAAAGACCAAACCCTCACATCTGAGTTAATGAAACAGTCTGAGGAGACAATAGTTCCTAGCACTGCGAGAGCTTGCATTAGTGAGCTGGGGTTATGGAGAGCTCTGATCAATAAATATGTTGCCACAGCTTTTCGGAGCATCCATCACTTGTCAGGAAATGCATTTAGGCTAATACCTGCAGAGGGCATAAACCAGCCATAGGAATTAAAACCTGCCACATGCCAAATGGTAATGCACAATTTAATGATCACAGGATCTGATAAATAAGCAAAACTGTGAAATGAATAAATACACTCTGGCATCAACATCTGCAACTCAACCTGACCACATTTAGAGGCTCAAGATTAACCTGCAAGGTGCTTCTCTGGGCTCATCTGTTTTCAGTACGTGGGCAGCAAAGGCAGCAGCCTGAAACTCTTTCCCAAGAGAGCCCAAATGACTTTCAGAACCAGTGCTTCTTGTCACCTTAAGCAGTGGTGTAAGTAGGAAATGAGCAGGCTTCCAGTGGAGGGAAAGCTGAACAAAAGTCACAACAACAAGCTCTACTCCACAGCCGTGCTGGGCAAAGCAATCAATACAGGGAGGGACTGAAGCTGCAGTAAAGAGAGTTTAAGCTAGACAGCAGAAAAAAAGAGCAACTGGTCATTCCTGACTGTCAGAGGTGAGAAGTGAGGGGGATTTTAGAAAGAGGCCAGGCAAGCTAAGGGGAGCTGATCATGGGACCAGAAGCTCCAGAGAGCCTCTCCAACTCATCTGCCTCCCCACAAGGTTTATCCTGTGCTTCTCCCAGTACTACCCAAGGCTCTCACAACATAACCTGGGAGCAGGTGGGATGAGACAGGAGGAAAGGAACAAGTCCAAAGTGAGAACCCTTAAAAGAGCAGACTGAAAGATATGCTGTTGAGACTGCTGCTGCTGTCCTGCTTCAGTGCTTATCCAGGGGAGGGCTCGGCGTGGGAAAGGGAGAATAAGCAGCATGAAATTAAGAAAGGGAAATTCTCAGGTCTGTAGCAAGAAAAAAACTTCCTGACAGGAAGATTTATGAGGCTGTGGAGAAGCTTTTCCCAAGGAAAGCCTAGGGCATTTGAAACTAGATTAAACAGTGGATCCAGGGATGCAAACAGGGAAAACATTTGTGCTGCAGGAGAGTTGGGCTAGAGGGAGCTGAGTAAGGCACTGCCCATTGCTGATTTATTCCTGATCTGTGCATGGTCTCCCACTATATCCATTGTCAGATTCTGCCTGGTCCTTGAGAATGTGGAAGGCGGTCTTCATGGCCAGCATGGATCAGGGATCATTAAATATCTCTTTCTGCCAGCTTGAAGACCAGCTCAAGCATCTCCTTAGCATCTTCAAGCAGCTCAAGCACAGCCCTGCAATTCCCCTGACAAGGCATGACATGTACTGCTGAGCCCCTGAGCTGGCCAGCAGCACTTCAGCTGGAGCTGTTATGGTGCAAGGAGATGTTGGGAATAGATTTAGAATCGATATTAGGAAAAAAAAATCCTTACCATGAGGTTGGGGAGGCACAGAAAACTTGCCCAGAAAAGTTGTGGATGCCCTGGAAGTGTTCAAGGCCAGGCTGGATGGGGGTCTGAGCAACCTGGTCTAGTGGAAAGTGTTCCTGCCCATGTCAGGGGTAGTTGGAACAAGATGATCTTCAAGGTACCATTAAAACCAAAACCATTCTACGATTTCATGAGACCAGGTCTCTAGGCCAGAGTCAGTGAAGGCAAACAGCTACAGCAACACACAAACTTCACAGGGCAAAAAGAAAAGGGTCACACACTCTTTGGGGCTAGGGTACAAGCCACTGGATAGACAGTGGAGGCTGTCACTCACCACCATCCGGACCAGCTCTTTCTCCTAGGACTCCCAGTGTCAGGATCTGTCCTGCAGCTGCCCTAGTCATAGTCTGTGGTGAACAAGGCCAGCCCATGGGCCAGAGATCTTTTCTGAGAATGCCTCAGCTCACTGCAGGCCCTCACAAGCAGCCCACACCACAGTCCCACAGCCAGCCTCTGTTTCAAGCTCAGTCAGGAGAGCCCAAGCACGGGATGTGGAGGGGGGAATTCAAGCCCACATGAGCACGGATGCTTGAGCAGGGGACAGTGAAATAGCAAAGGTTGAGCAGTTCAGGCTCTCGAATATTTGTGCTGCTGCTGGTACCAGCTGTCTCAGAGACTCTGAGGGAGCTCCTGGCCTGATTAAGGGCAGCAGAAGGTTTCAGCTTTGGCTTTGTTGTGCACCAAAGTTTTGAAGCTATTCCCACACAGCCCTTTCCTGCACCCTTCATTCCCCTCTGCTTGAACTCCACTAGTCATACAATGGCACAGTGAGCCCATTCATGCAGCTGACCCACCTGAAATGAACCTGGCATGCCCCACACCACCCAAAATACATTTTTTAGCCAGATCAGTGCCACTTCTTGGCTCACCATGCAGTCACAAGAAGGTGATGAAGTATACAGTGGGGTGGAATTCTGTTTTGCAGGAGGGTAGTACCTTGCCATCCTTTCTCAGTTTATGATGTTGTCCCACTGCTTCCTACAGCCACTGCCCATGTGGTCATTCAACAAATCTGTGCCTCCTCACTGTCTCTGTAGGACACAAAGGAACACAAACCCGCTTTCTCTAAAGATCCCATGAAAACTAGTTGGAAGAAATGTCTCAATCCCTGTCCACAACACATGTTTGAGCCAGGCTCTGTTAGCCAGACTCACAATTACTCTTTGCTTGCCTTCCTTCAGTGATCACATGCATTGTTTTGCAAACAGCCCCCCCACACACACACTTTGCAATGTCACCTCCAATTCTCACAGCAGCCTCTCCCTGATTTGATTATACCACTGGCAGTTTGCTCCCTGATTAGCCCTCCTGCCGCAATCCCCAGGAAAATCCCACTGCCGAGTTGTGGGTGGTTAACAGCACCCCAGCCTGATCTCCATTAGGATGCTCCACAACCATCCCTTCCCAGCCTGGGAGGACAGGGCAGAAGCAGGCCCTGCCAAGGGACAATGCCATCAGGATGTCAGCCACACTCAGATTTCTGGGGGAGACTTGCTTTTTTCCTTCCAGTTCAACCTAAAGCTGATTTTTGACTCCTGAGGGTGTCCATCTACCTGAAAGACCAGGATGTCCACCCCATGGCCTCCTCCACATAACCAGCTGCCAGATGAGCTGCAAAGACTGCAGTGCCTGTGTATAGCTCCCTACCAAGTCCCCTTCCAGACTGTTCCACCTATGTGGAATAATTTGTGAAAGCCTCTTCTGACACCATGTAATCAAGCAGTGATATGTAAGAGGGAGCTCTCATTCCTCACTCCTGTGTCATGACAGGTGACGAATTAGGAAAAATTATAACCCAGCACAGATTCAAATGAGAAAATTGCACCCTGTCTTTCCAGGACCCTCATCACTGCAAACACAGCAGTGCTGCCTCCCCTCCCAGCCTCAGCCTGGAACAGCAGAAGAGAGGTGGGTCTGAGAATACCTTCTCCAGGCACAGAGGCACATATACCTGCTACAAGATAAAAACTGGACTCTGAGCTTGTGCATGCTAAAAGCACAGCCACCCCTGATGAATAGCAGTGGGAGAGGAAGGGAGCAGCCCCAGTTCTCCTGTGGAGCATGAGATGGAAGCATTCATTCCACTGCTGTGTCCTCTGTCATGCCCACCCTGCTGAGGTGCAAGGGTGTGGTGGTGTGTGCACCCTCTCACCATACAACCCCAGTGTCCCAGCAGCAAAGGAATGAACAAATCTAGAGATACTAATGTTGTGCACAAATTCAGAACAGATGTTCCAGCAAGAACCTGAAAAAAATACATAATTAAGAAATGGATAGAGGAATCCTGTTCCTCTTTACTTTAGGGTTGTTGTTGTTTTTTTCCCTGGAAAGTTCTCTCATGAGCCTGAAGGCCACGCCAGTGGCTTCCTGCAATGTCTCATCATGGAATGGGTGAAAGATCCCCTTTTGGGATGAGGTATTCAAAACCTGGACTTTTTTATTTGACATCTGCTGCAAGAGAAGCCAATGCAAGGAAATTAAAGAGATCTTCTATTTCACCATCTTGCAATAATTCAGGACAATTGAAGGGACAAAAACCAGAAAACAACCCCAAAACCCGAAGGAGTGGGGGAAGAGAGAACAACTCACAAGAAGAAAAAGAATCAGCCATTCCTAAACACAGAGCAGCAATGCAGCCAAACCAAACAGTAATGATTCATGGACCTGTCTTCACCCTTCGTTTTTCCTATAATGAGCAAAGAAACCACAGAAATCTGGAGCCGAGGTCTCTCTCCACTCCAAAGGAATGGGGAGGACAATCTATGAGACTCTACTGCCCTTTGAGGGGTTTCACCATGGTCCAGATCCTGTGTGTTCAGCCCAGCCCCACCACCAGCCTCCTTGCCCATCTCACCTCATCTTATCTCAATTCATCTATTGTCCTTGCTGGGCAGGGTTTGCTTTCACCTGCACCCTGCAGAGAGGTGGAAACAGGTACCACAGCCAGGTCTCTGCTCCTGCCTTTGGTGGGGCCAGCTGGACAAGAAATACATGTTGTCCCCAGCCAGCTCTGCTTGCAGCTCAGCCTGATGTCACTGAAGCCAGCAGGAGCCATCTCCTCTCCAGGCTTGAGCAGTGCTGGCTTGGGAGCAGATGCACACCCATTTGGGAGTTCCAGCTGTGCACAGACAGACAGCACCCTCCAATCCAAAGCTACAGCTGGGGACCCCCAGAGAGGGACAAGACTGAAGACCACAGCTCAGACATCTTCTGAACATCACAGAGATCCTGAAAACTATGGACTTGTTCTGTGCAAATAGCTGCAAGACCTCACAACACTTCCTCCCCCATCCCAAAGGTCCAGGAGTCCTCGTGCTTCCAGCCTGCAGCTCAGCCAGGGAACAGGTTGCATTCTCACTTCCTCAGCTACACCATGTAGCCCCAGGTCTGGCTGAACAGCTTTGAAGAGGTGGCAGAGGACACCCTGAAAAGTAGGACGATTCTTCTGTCAATCCTTCCATAGCAAGGGACAGTGCAGAGCAACAGCGTCTTCATCCTCACCTCCTCAACCCCAGCAAAGCCTTGCGTTTCCACATGAGATTCCCCATGAGGCCACCATGGTGGCCACCTACAGCCTTGGGCTTTCAGGAGAGGAGTGTTCCCAAAGGCTCTGGAATTTTGCCTTCCTCATTTCACCGCTGTGTGGTAGCAGGGGCTCTCTACCACATCCCCACAATGTAGCCTGCAGAGGAAGGATGATTCAGATGTCTCTGGGTCCATGCTTACTCTTGGAGATGCTTTGGGAGTTAAATGGCTCAGAGCCCTCTTTGAAGCCATGAATTGCTTCTCTCTTCCTCTCCAAAATGTGGGCAGCCCTCCAGGGCTTACCAGCAGATGAGCAGCTCAGAGCCAAGTCAAATCCCAGGGTATCCCTAGATAGACATTCAATCCAGGGACAGAAACACAGTCCTAAGGGTACCTGGAGCCCATCAAATCCCATTAGGAGGAATGACAGCAATGGGGCAGCAGAGAGCTCCTCTCCACAGTTACATGTCAGGATATGACTATTATCTGAGTGTGTTACCAAGGCAGGTTTACTTTCAGCCTCTATTGCTTCAAATATCTGCTGCAGTCTCCACATGGCAACAGAGAGCTGGCCTTGCCACCCGTTCACTCAGCAGTCTGGGCCAGACATTGCTTGGGTCTCACGAGGACTGGTCCTGCCAACTGGCTAACCATGTCCTCTCCTGTTCAAAACAGTGCTCCACTCACTGTGACTCTTCAGGGATGTGAAAAAAATTCAATCAGATCCAGCAGCTCAGTAACACTTTGCCTTGGACCTCAGCAGATGAGTGGCAGGGACCGGAGGGAGCAGTAAGAGATGCAGGAGAGCTGAAATGGAGTATTCCTCCTGGTTATATTTCATTTTCATGCTGTCTCTGCAGTTTCTCATTCAAGTCAGAGAGCAAAGAGACAAATTGCTGAAGACAAGCCACTTTACAAGGGTTTCTATTCCCATTTTGTGGCCCCTGAGGATTCTTCTTGCACTGCCCCCAAGCCTCCTGGAGAACGGCTTGACGTTTGCAAAGGTTGCTCACCTCCTCTGAGTGGAAATGCAAGTGTTTGTTCAGCTTCTCAGGGGGCTGGTTATCTTGTTAGATTTGTAAGAGCATTTAACAGGTTGCTTAGCTGCACGCCCTTGAAATATCTAAGGCAGCATTTTTCAAAAGTACCATCAGCAACACGCTGGGCTCAAGCTAATTATCCCCATCTCCCAGCAGGACAATTGGCTCAGTCCGGAGCACAGTGCTGACCCAGCCACAGGACTGCCTCCACAGGCACATCTGCGCCTGCCTGTCTCAAAGCCTGGGTAGGAACCAGCTGGGCATTCCTGCTTCCCTCCCACCCTCAGCTGCTCGCTGTGCACAGGTGTGGGGGTAGCAAGACAAGCACTGTGCAGATGGACACCTGTCCAGACCAAGACTTCATGTCTCCTGATGCAGAGGCTATAACCCTCAGGCACAGCCCCACAAGATCCCAGGTTTTCAAGGGTGTTCTTGATTGTCTCCATGCCACTCCCTCTGCCTAGGACAGAAGTGACATGTCAGAGTCCCTCAGGACCACAAGGGAGCTCAAACTTCCCTGTCTGGCAAGTGCCATCCTGCAGGTTTCCCTTTGGCCATCACAAAAGTTTTAGTTCGTCTCTTTCCTCCTTTGTGCCCATCTTGGTGCTATCTGCCCCTTCTCCTTAATGTCATCCACTGGAGTACTTTCTTACTCCTCATTATGCTGATTATTTTGTCTGCAAAAGCCACCTCCTTGCAGGTGGCTTCTGCCAGGCCTCCTAATCCCTTCCATGCTGAGATCCATGTCCCCTAACAGCCAGCCCTGCTGCTGGTCAGACAGACCAGAGGGTGGTAGCGTGGTCTTGTCAAGCTGGGCATGGCAGCCCAAGAGGACACCAAGGTACAGGGGCCATCGCAAGGTGGGCTCTGTGCCTTCCCTCCCCACAAGGCCAGCAGGCAGCTCTGGCAGGGCCCTCACAGCAGCTGGGGAGCAGGAGAATCCAGGAGACACTACAACCATGTAGGACAGGAGCAGTCTCCCCGGGAGCAGCCAATGTCCCCTGCACAAGTTACACCTCATTGCGCCCTTGTTAGCAAGATCCAGCTTGTTGCACCTCCCGTGCAATTCATAATCACTTAACAAAGCCACTGATGTCAAATTAGCCAAACATCAGCAAGCAGGGAATGGTTGTCACATTCACCCTATTAACTGGTGGCTAATTATCTCATTGTGCCTCCCATGTACTAATTGCAAACTGTTTCCTGTAGCCCACCAGTACCATTTAAGCTTTAGGAAGGATCAAGGCAGCAGCTGTGTTTCTCCAGTGCTTTTCATACTTCTGTACCCACCCTTGGAGCTCCAGTTGCAGCATGGAGGAGCTGGCCTTCCCCATTCTGCTAATGGAACTAGACGTTCAGAGAGGAGTTTGCAGCTATTTAGTTCCATCAGGGGATGAGGAGATGCTGTCAGCATCCCTTTGGACAATAGAGGAGTCTGATGCAGAGCCAGGCTCTGGGGGCTGGTGGCAGAGCTAAGGGGTTCCAGGCTACAAGCAGGCAGTGCAGGTAGCAAGGACCTCTTTGCCCAGTGGATTGCAGGTTACTGTGTTTACAGGGAAGGACAAGGCATCTGAACACCCTGCCCTGTGCACAGCTGCTAACTACAAACTCACAGAATGGTCTGAACTAGAAGGATCTTAAAGACCATCTCGTTCCAACCACCCTGCCCTGGGCAGGGACACCTTTCACTATCCCAGATTGCTCAGGGGCCCCTCCAACCTGGCCTTGAACACTGCCAGGGACAGGGCATCCACAACTTCTGTGGGCAACCTATGCCAGTGCCTCACCATGCTCACAGCAGCCTGGGGCACAGGGCTGCAAATCAGTGTTGAGATTTCTCAAACAGAGCATCTCAACTCTGTTCTGAGTCGGGGAGGTGATGGAAGGCAAACCATAAAGATCTTTCACATGCTGTGCCAAACACCAGGGACAAAGCACTGCAAACACTGCTGTTAGCCAGAGATGTGAAACTGGCCTTCAGGACACTCCAAAATGCAGCTTCAGGCAATGCAGCACAGGTCTTCAAGAAGGGCGATGTTCCACAGCCTGATTTTTCTGCCCCTTCTTGCCCTCCTCACCACCTTGTGGTGCCCACATTGTGTCTGATGACTGACAGACACTCCTGGGCCTTTAAAGTTTGGAAGAGTAGTTTCCCCACCTGGGCCAAGAGTGAGGGTCTCTCCAGGGTGTGCAAATGTTGACCCACTGGAAGGAAGAAGGTCTGAGAGAAGGCAGAAAGGAAAGGACTCCTGAGAGCATCCTTGAGCACCAAGAATAATTAAGTGGACTTCCTGCCAGATTTTTCCAGATGTCTAATTAAAAAAAAAAGTCTGCTCATCTGGCTGATCCCAGTGCAGAAGGCTCCCCAGCTCAGCCTCAGCTTGCCTTTGTGATGGGATGAAGGCAGCCACTGAGCTGCTGGGCGCAGAGCTCTTCCTGGTGGCCTTTCTCCTCTTGCCTGATCTGGGTATCCAGCTGGGGCACAGTGGGACATAAACCTCACCATGCAGACCCCAAGGGAGCCACAGCAGTCCACGGGAGACTCCATCCTCACCTGCTCACTGCAGTCACTCTGGTTTCCAAAGGAACCATGAAGGCCAACAGCATGCAGGGAACATTGCTGTAGGGCAAACCAATGCTGTCTCTCAGAGAAATCTGGTAAATCCTGTCATGGTGCAGTCACAGTGCAGCTTGCCGTAAGAACTTCTTACTTCTCTGCTCTGGGTCTGCTGCAAGTGCACAAGAGCACAAGCAGCACTGGGGAAAAATTCCTGGCACAGCATGGCCATGGGGGACTGCCCAGGGCAGGAAAACAGCCTCAAATATTGCAAGCTGCAAAGATGCTGGAGAAGACATTTGGCTGCTGCGAAGACTGATAAGAAGAAAATAAAAGGAAGGTCCAATGCACATTTTCTCCACAGGTACCCAGAAATTTTTGCCATCTGAGGTGCCATTTCCCTCCAAAAGACCACAGAGACCTCATGGGTCCAGCTGGATACAACATTCCTCTTCTGACAGAGCAGCCATTTCTAGGCTGACAGGGGTGTCTGCTGCACCCTGCGGCAGAGCAGGACCAGCCAAACCTCACTGCCATGGGTCCAGAGAGAAAAACAGACCTCTCCTGAGGGAAGATGGATGGGAGGCAGTGAGGAATCACAGAATCTTTTAGGTCAGGAATGACCTCCAAGACACTGAGTGCAATCTTTGACCAATCACCACCTTGTCAACTAGAGCACAGCACGAAGGCCATGTCCATTGGTTTCTCAGACACCTCCAAGGATGGTGACTTCACCACTTCCCTGGGCAGTCTGTTCCAATGCTTGACAACCCTTTCCATGAATAAATTAATGAAAACAACACTGCTGACAATTTCTAGAACAGCTCCAGGCTCCCTTCTTACTGTGGCTTCAGGAGGTCTCTGAACCCAAATCAGTGTTTCTTGACCATTTCCCTGTGTGATGCTGACATGGTATTTTTGCTGCTAGAGAGGATTTTGCACAAAGAGCTGGTGCCTGAGCTCACCAAAAAGCCATGAAACTTTGTTCTGTCCTCCAAGCAAACAGTGCCCACAACGCACACATTAGGAACCCATCACATACATATGGCAAAATCCCCCTTGCCCATGTTTCCTTGAGAAAAGGGAATGACATTGCCTTGAAGACACTCATTAAAAAGAATCAAAACCAGAAAAAGAGCCAAAGAGATGAATCCTTTTTCCCTATGCAGGAAACATAGGGACTGGATAAAAATAGCCTTTTGGAGGCTCAGCATGGGCACATTCCTCCTCACAAAAAAGACCTTTGAAAGGCCAACTGAGTACAACTACAGAGCAAGGAAGAAAAGGGGGCAGATTTCACATATTGAAGGCTTGTTCAACTAAGGAATTTTAACAGAGCACAGCCTCTGGCAGGTTAAATGTAAATACACAATAAGACAGCTGGAAAAGAGTATGAAGATCAATTTTCCATTACCATAAAAATGAATGGTCCCTCCTTCAAGGGTCCCTGTTTCAGGAGCAACAGAGTTTGCAGGACCATGAGGTCACAGAATCACAGAATTCCAGAATGTTGGAAGGTACTGAAGAGGGTCACCTGGTCCCACCACCCTGACCATCCTAGATCCTGTGACACAGAATTGCATCCAGGCAGTTCGTAAGTACCACCAGTGAGGGAAACTCCGCAGCCTCTCTGGGAAATCTGTTCCAGCGTGTGGTCACTTGCCCAGTAAAGAAATTCTTCCTCATATTCAGATTTCTGCCCATTGCCTCATGCCCTATTGTACAAAACCACCAAGCAGAGCCTGGTCCATCCTCTCACACCATTCAGGCACTGACAAACATTGATGAGGACCCCTCTCAGTCATCTCTTCTCCAGCTGAACAGGGCCAGCTCCCTCAGCCTTACTGCATAAGAGAGATGCTCCCATCCCTTAATCATCTTCATAGCCCTCTGCTGGAACCACACCAGGAGCAGCACATCTCTCCTGTACTGAGCCCAGATCTGGACACAGCACTCCAGATACACCTCTGGGATGAGCAGATGGGCAGGATCACCTCCCTAACCTGCTGCAATTCTCTTCCTAATGCACCCCAGGACACCATTGGCCCTCCTGGCCACAAGGGCACCACTGGCTCATGGACAGTTTGTTGTCCACTAGGATCCCCAGGTCCTTTTCCTTCTGCTTTCCAGCTGGTCAGCTCCCATTCTGTGCTGGTGCAAGGGGTTATTCCTCCTCCCAGATGCAGGGAATGACCTGTCGAGGACAAGCCCACGACAGAACAAAGCAGAGGACCATTGCTATTCAAACACTGCAAGCAGGTTTGGAAGGGTTCCCATCCCACAAGCTTTTCTATGGCTGATCTCAAAACAAACCTGAAGACAAGCAGCAAAACAACCCCTAAGGGAGCTGAGGTGGTGGCAGAAGAGCAGGGCTGTTTTCCCAGTTAGAAATGGACAAACAGGCTGGGATGCATGACCAGTTTCTCAGCAGAGGGGCACAGCCCCTCAGGCAGGGAGCACAAGCACCTGCACTGCTCAGTCTGCAGCTGAATGAATTAGGGAAGGGTGTAGACACTGAGGTGACATCTTCTGCCAGCACCACGTGTTAGGGTAACCTGATTTCTAAAAGCTGCCAAAAGACCTGCCAAAACTGCTTATCAATGAGATGACAAATGAGATACAAGGTTTATTTACACAATGGAAATAAACTGTTTGGGGCACTGCCAAGCTCATGAGCTAGGTGCTGCTGCTCCAGAGAGTGGTACCAGTTGTCAGGACATAACAGCAAAATACCAACATCACCATAAATGTAACAACGTAAATCTGTATACATGGACAGTGTGTATGCTCCTGCTCTCCCAGATCCCAAACCAGAGACAACCCAAGGTCTGGGAAAGCTTCAGTACCAGGAGGAATCAGTTAAGTGGGACACTGTTGCCTGGAAAAGAGATTGTGTACAGCCAGGGAAAATAATAGTCCTTAAAGGCATGGAGGAGGTGCTGAGGGAGTACATATATTCTTCACTGTCTATTGGTACAAGGAATGGTCAGCACTTGCAACTTGAACTCCAGCAATCCCAGAGCTTGTGGTAGGCTGAAATATTATTTGGGAGAGGGAGCGGGCTTTACTGGGCATGTGCTAGGCATGTGCTAGTGGAGGAGCCCAGGCAGTGGGTTTGTCTTCCCTCCCAGACAGATCTGTGGTCCAGCTTGGCTCTGATGTGTTCAAAATGGGCCATCCTTTAGCAGTGCCTCTCCTTCTTTGCAAAAATAACTGCACTCTGGAGGCCAGTGCAGGAGGAGTTTGGAGCAGGACCAGTTACACCAGTTACCAGTTAGCAATCATCTGCCTGCCTTCAAAGGGAAGGGATTCCCGATTTTCCCAGAGCTTGTGGTCCTCCTGGTTGCCCTGGGGCAAATAGAGTGACAACGTGCTGAATACCCAGAATCCATGCCCTTCTCTCCAGGGATTTTACTCCACATGTCCTATGGGCATTCAAGAGGCTGCACAAACACCTCCTGGCTCCATCCCAGTCAAACTCGGTGTCCCCCACACCCCATCCCAGCATCGTCCTCCCCAACACGCTGTAGCTGAGACCTGCTGCAGGCACCTGGCAAGTGCCCCATTTTTCCATCCCTGTGAGGTAGGCAAGGCTTTAGGTTTTGGAGGTAATGAGCTCATGGTGACAAGCTGAAGCAAGATTTCTGGCTGGTGTAGCTAGCCCAAACACTCAATTAAAATGAATCCACTCTCAGTTCCAGTGCTGGGCAGCTCACAGCAGCATGGTTGGTCATGCCTGCAAAGGAGCTTGTGCCAGTTTTGCCCGGACAGTAATGCCTGGATCAAAGGAGCTTGTGAAAGAAATTAAATGCAGTGTAGATAGGTTCTCTGTGCCTGCCTGTTATAAATACACACCAAAAATGTTAGCTTTTAGGCTTAAATTCCACCTTCTAAATGAGCTATTATTTCAGCACAGCCAAGCAGTTAGACTAGATTCTTGCTTTTGTATTTTCATGATTAAAGACAATCTGACATCTTAGATGCCTCTGATGCAGTCCAGAGCTCTTTTCTGTACCTAACCAGCCACAGTCCCCCATACCTCAGCCCTAATGTGGAGCAGTGAGAGTCTTCAGCTATTGATCAGGGAGTCCATGACCTTTTCTGAAATGTGGCCAGTCCTCAGAGAGCAGCTTTGTCAGGATATCTGTGGTGCTGGAGGCGTGGAGACCATCCTTTGCAGTGTGGCCAGGAATAGTGCTCATGCACTTTCCAGGCCAGCACGTGTCTCTCAAATTAGGGTTCCTCTCTTTCAAGATTAGGTGTTAAAATTGGTAGAAATGCAGCAGACACCCCTGAGATGCTGCTTCTCAAAGTAGCAGGATGATCATGAAGTTTATTCGCTTGGGCCCAGGACAAGGCATTTCATGGGTGGACCCCACTCTCTTTTCAGGGCAGGGAGCCCTGAGGAGAGAGGCAGGGCTGAGAAACTGTTCCCTCCACCAGGCATCTGTCCATGTGCTGCAGCTCCTTGTGTGCTGTGCCCCATTGCCAATCTGGTGATGAGGATGATGATGATGAGGTTCATCACTGTACATTGCTGAGCTCCTTCCTGAGCATCAGCTTGAATATGCTGTGAGGAGATGCCACTATGGTCTGTAGAGAATCACCTGTTTTGGGGAAATCAATGACAAATTTCAGACCTGAGGATCCCACCTTGCACATCACTTGAGCTCCAGCTTTCTCATCTCTTTTTACAAGGAGCTAATTCCAACTGTGACACAGACCAGAGATGCAGCTGGCAGAATCAGACCCTGACATCAGGCCATGACATCCACACAGAGTGTGCAGGAGGTTTCATCTGAACACAAGCCTGCGGCTCTGTGCTTCAAGGTCATTGGCAGGGAAAATAGTTACTCACCACATCTTTTGGAGTAGAAATGCAAGAAGGGTCAAGACAGGTGATAACAGCCCAATTGCTGCAGAAAAACATCTTATAAACCAGTCCCTGCACACAAGGTCCTGCAGGAGACTGGTCTGCACCTGCCAACACGGACAGAAATGTTAAGGTTGAGCAGGGCTCTGGGATTCCAATGGGAAATGGTTTTCTCCAGGAAATTCTTGAGATGAGCTGCGGTGATCCACCCTGGGTCTCTCTGAGGGGCAGCCATGGACAGTGCTAGAAAAGCACCACTGAAAGAGAAGCTGAGCCAAAGGCACATGGGGAGGCTGCAGAAAAACTAAACCTGCCCTGTTCTGAGGGAGACAAAACAGCACTCAGGAAGGAGAAATATTCCCAGAGCCACTCCAAAGCAGGCAGGCTATAAATGCATCTGTTCTTAATGTCATCAATAGCAAGGTGCCACAAAGAGGGGAAAGCTCCTTTCCCAAAATTTCCAGGGGTCAGGCACTGCAAAAAAGTACCTCTCCCCACTGGAGGGACTGCTGCTTCACTCCAGATACACAGTGCTGGAAGCAAGAGCAGGATCCAGCCCTGCAGCCCACTTAATATCAAAAAGAAACATCTGTTCCTTTGATTTTAAAAAAAAAAAACAGGGGAAAAAAAAAAAAGCCAACCAAAAAAACTCCCAAACCAACAAAAAAAGAAACAAGCCTCAGATAACAGCCTGAGTGGTTTCTTGAAGATTTGGATTTCTTTCCCCCTTTTACAAATGGTAATTTCAGACTGATGAAAGGAGAGTAACGTGACACATTGACTACACAAGCTGTCTGCACAGAGGGAAAACAGCTGATGCCCAGAAATGTGGGGTGCTGCTCCAAGCCTTCCCCACCTACTGATATCACACTATTTCCCTGGGCCTCAGTTTCCCCCTGTGAAAAAGGATTTTTTTTTCTGAAAAAACAGGATCAGGCCAGGAGGTGGTTTGGCAACTACTTTTTAATGTCCCTTTAGCCCTCAGAGGACATTTCACAAGGCAAAGCTTCCTTCTTGGCACTTTCTTAGCTTCAGGAAAAGCCTCTAGCCTCACCCCTTGGCAGGGAGATTTCTCCTTTATCCTGCCCTTCAAGTCAGGCAGATGATTTTAGCAGAGACTCTGATCCTTCGGAGTAAGAGTGCAGCCCACCAATTCACTTTGACCACCTTGCTGTGCAGGGACTGGAAACAGCCCTCCACCCCCTTGTCCCTGTCCTGCTCCCAAGAGACAGCCATCCTCTGCTACCAAAACTGAACATCAGAAATGCTGCAGCTTGTTTTTATGTCCTTGGGCTGGTTTGTTTTTCCATGGGATATTTTTATTCTTGCCCTTATCCCAGTCATACTGGGGATTTAAAGTTTCAGCCAAAGCAATAAGAAGTAAAGAGCAAAGAAAGTGAATTGAGATCCAGAGCATTTCAATAAATTAAAAGGGAAAAAAAAAATTAAAGGATAAAAAAAAAAAAAAAAAAAAATACATAGCCCGGCGCAGAGGAAGCAAAGCAATCAGAGCAAAAGCTGTCAGCTTTGCCAGTTCCCCTTTGTTCGCAGATCAAATTCACTGCCTCGCATCCAAAACTAACAACTCCTAAGTCTCCCTCATGCTCCCTGGGGAGGTGTTTTCTATATTGGAAACAAATCTATTTTGACACTCCTGATGCCGCTTTACCCAAATTGCCCTCTGTCAAGCTGCTTTTCTCGTTCCCCATTTGTACCACACCACGCTCCTGGTTCAAGCCCAGTGCCAGGCAGTGCTGGCATCAATCTGGGCTTGCACAGACCTGGACAGAGGTTATTCCAAGGTTCCCTACCACCAGGTCCCTCTCCTACCCACCTCTGTCCTTGTGGAAAATTTGGCCCAAGCCAAAGCTCATTTGGCAACCGGGATTGCGCACAGGGAAGGGTCTTGGTGCTGAATTCCAGCCAGCAATGTCTGCTCAAATGTCCTTTCCCTGCAGCACCCCAAGACTCAGGAAAACCTGACTCTTCCCTGATGGGGTTTGGTCACCAGACAAGGGAAAGAAATTAAAAGGCTTTGCAAGCAAAAGGATGGAAAAAGTCCTGAAAATTCATGTTGGCTGCAAACACCCTCAAGGCAGCTTCACAATTAAGTATCTGACTAATTCTTACAGGAGCCTTCCAGGTGGGAATTTCAGACGGTCTTGCCCTATCTGTGTATTCGAAAGGGATGATCTCCACCCTGGCAGGAAAGTCTTAAAGCATCCCTGCCGCAGCAGTGACCTCCCTGTGTAGAGACAAGAAGTTTGCAGGGCATCAGTAGGAATGGTCTGTAGAATTGTCCTTTGTATGCAGTTAAGGGATTTAGGAGATGTTCCTCATGTACTTGAGGTGTCAGTGGTACTGAATTATGCATGCTCTGGGGGCTCAGGTAGGATCATGCCTGGCTAAGCTGCAAGAACGGAGCAAGATAAAGTTTGGCAGATTTTCCTGGCCCAGCTGAGGACACAACAGCAAGAACCCTTTGATGGAGGCTCCCATCACCACCAGACACTGACCAACCAGCCTGTCCAGCCGATTGATTTCCCCACACAACGTTTATCCTGTGCTAACCCACATAAATTAATTTGTTGGCTGTTTTTCACCCGTAACACTCTGAGTTGCCGTGCAATTTTTGATACACACACCAACAAAGATTTTCTCCTGCACACAGCCCCCCTCCCACGGCCCCAGATGGTGGTCTTTTGCAGGTGCTGAACTCATCCCCCAGAGACTTTCAGAAGAATTAGGATTCTTCCGACTTTTTGCAGGCCCAGCCTTGCTAACCCACTGCCCAGCCTGGTCTTCACTGTGTCCCAAAGCTATGGGGTTTTGACCTGGCCCCACCCAGGCACAGCTTGCATCTGATATGGTTTCACTAGCGTCCTGCAAGGGTGTGGATCACCCCCACCACCTTCTACGGCCTTTTGTAGAGATCTGCTCAGCGCCAGTAAGGCTGAGGCAGAGACTGTAATGAGGAGAAAATTAAATCATGAAACACTAATAATTATCAGCATCCTAATTAGCTGACAGTGATGGCAGCCAGCCACCAAGAGCTGGGGGAGGAGGGCCAGCATCCCTGCAACTTCTGTGCCTCAATGGCCATGGGGCTCATCTTCACCCTGCACAGACCCATCCCTCTCTGAGGGCAGACATGGGGGCACACATGAGGACTACTTTCTCTCCTTTTCCTGGCTTTGAGACAGCATTTCACAGCTGCAATTGCTGGACTGGAGTTGTGGAGACCCATGATGCCTTGTCTGCTTGAGAGCTGTACTCTCCTGGTGAGTTGCTAACAGCTAAGGGATAAGGAGGAAGCAGAGAAGCCAGTTTAATATAATTTTCCTTGTTATTATCTCTCTGCTTTTCCCCAGCAATTTGCTCCAACTTGTGTAAAACTCCTTGCCAAACAAGCCCCTGCCCAAATAGACCTTCATGTCTGCAGGACTCTATTTATAACTGAGATCCCATTTAGCAGATAAGCCAAGGGAATTCAAGGAGGATTTAAGCTAAGCAGTTATCTGTGACCAGCGGCCACAGTGTGCATAGCGTCAGATTTACTGGGGATGTGAAAGGTGGAGGGACGGGAGAGCAAACAGCCTCTGGAGCAGCCAGCCAGAACCCCGAGGGATGCAATCACTGCTGGCACCGACACTGCTCACAGAGACCTTGTGAGCAGCCAAAGAACAGCGAGCAAACCCCTTTCCCTGGGATCTGGAGAGCCTCCTGCACACTCCAGGATCCTGCAGGTACCAGCACCACTTCTCCTCTCCTCTCCTCTCCTCCCCCAGCTTCACACCACCTTCCCAGGTATGTATTGCTGGCAAGGGTTTCACTTGTCTTCCCAGATAGATATTACAGCCTAAGATGATGCACTTAACAGGGTTGTGAAATCTGCCATAAAGTTTACTGCCCTACATCAATATAATGTCCTGCAAAGTTAATACGGAGGTACCTATTTTATAACAAGGACAAATAAAAACATACCCCATTAGCCCACGGCATTAGGAGCTGCATTTCTGAGGGCCAGATGCTGCAATGAAATGGGTGGAGAATATTAATATGAGTATTATGGAGCTATGCACATGTACATACATACATATATATATATATATATATATATATACCTATATAAAAATGAGAAACTATTGAATTTGCTCAGATATTCTGTAGTGTTTGGAGGGCTTCATTTCTACACTGCAAGAGAGATTGGCTGCAGATCCAAAGACATTTCTCTGCTATTACACCATGTCAATTTTTCATCATCTCAGAGGCCCTTGTCATAGAAAAAATGGATAAGTTTAAATCGATCCAAGATCAGAGTTAAACACCTGGACTTAAACGTAGCAGACAGTAAAAAGCAAAGAGGAACCACTTACTTCCCACGCAAAGCAGTGGCATTGGGGTCAGTCATTCAGAATGGAGAATCTGAGAACACCTCTGGCCTCTCTAGGGAAGTAGGTGGCTCCTAGAATTAAAAATTCCCTCGGTACCTATGGGTATTTCCATGCTGAAGGGTAGTAGATGGAGCACTGTGCCCCTTGGCTGCTCTGTACTGATGCCCATGGGATGCAGCTGGGAGACTGAGCATCCCTGGGATGAAAAGGGGCTGCAAACCCAGCAGTGCCAAGCTGGACCCAGCCCTTGAAGTCCCAGCCCTTCACCAACATCCAGACAGGCTCTAGCCCAACACAACCTCAATCTGCTTGCCCTCAGCTCCCCTCTACCCCTCCTCTGGACACCTTGGCCAAAGATTTTGGTAGGCACATTCCTGATTTCTCCACTTCCAGCCCCAGCATGTTCCTCTGGTTCAGCTTGGCTGCAGCTCTTGGGAGAACTAGTGAGTTTTTCCAGGATCTGTCCCAGTGCCTTCCCCACAGGACAACAGCTGTCCCAACAGCCACCTGGACGGGACTGGGTGACAACCACAGCACTGCTTCTCACCCCCAGAGAACGGACAAGAGCACCCCAGCTTCCCAGTCCACCCATGTTTCTCTCTGCCCAGGTACGCCCACAGCATCATCCCTGTCCCAGGTTGATAATTTCTCTCCCTCCAGACACCATCCCTTCAAAACCAGAGTTGTTACAGATATTATAGTGGTTTGGTCCTATTGTAAAGTGCTGAAAGATGTGAAATAAAAGGTATTAAATGCAGTCAAAGAGTGGAAAACTAGACTTGCAGGAGTGATAAGAGGTTCTGCTTGTTTTCCATCCATATGAAAGTCTGGACATGGCAGTCTGGAGAGCACAAAAAGGGGAGCAAGACCAAACCCTCCCTGTGTCCAGCCTGGAAAATATGAAAAGGAAGTCTCATGATATGGTGATCCCCCACTGCAAACCCGAGAGATGGATAACATCAACCTGAAGCTGAATAAAACATTAAAATCCTCCGATAAGAAAAGGCTGTGAGGAACTACTTATACATCACCACCACCTGCTGGGTACCTCGGGAAGGCTCCTCAGACCCTGCCACCCTGCCAGGCAAGGTCACCCCAAAAACCATTAGGGACCCCACAAAAGCAGCTGCCTACCTCTCTGGCAGGTATTTCATTGCAAGTAGAGCAGTCTCACACTGGCAGTCTGAGAGCACTAGGGGTTTAAAAGCATGTGTGAAGCCAATCTCTTTTGTTAATGCACGAATCCCAAGCAAAATAACAGGCAGCTAGTGGAGGATGGGATTAATAAAGAGTTAAAGAAAGGTAAAATAATTAGGGTCCTGCTCGTGGGGCATATGGAGAATGGGGCTTGTCAGAGCAGCTTGCTCTAATTTTTCATGGAGATTACAAATTTTAGTGGAGAGAGATAATAGCGTTGCTGTAACGTACTTAGGCTCTTGTAAGCCATTTGATCTGCCCCTGCCTGACACTCTGATTAATAAACCAGAGCGACAGCAAATCGACATGCCACACGAGATGTGCAGGAAAGCAGCAAATGAGGACAGTCAAAGGGGATTAAAGAAGGGGAACAACCTCCAAGAGAGTGTCTCCTGGAGCATCCCCAACTCCCACTCCATCTCACATGGGATGCAGGAGAGAAGAGGTAACCCTCCTGGGAGTGGAGACGGTGTGGGCTGCACTGACCATGTGGGTCCCTGGTCAGGGGCAGCAGCTCTGCAGAGTATCTGGGTGCTGCCCCATGGGATGTCCAGCTCAGGCCTTGGGCTGCTGGAGCTGAAAAGCTTTTTGCAGCCCTGGATGTAAGGCAGGATCCTGCCAGAGAAGGGGCACACTGTGTTTCTCCAGCCCCTTTGAATTCTACTGCCAGGAGCTGGGGAACGTGCCAATGGGAGACTCTCCCAGGAACAGAACTGTGGATCACACCCAGCAGATCTCCACCCCTACTGTGCCTTCACAAATCCAAATCCTCCTGACTTGAAGGCCCTCAAGCATAACCAGAAGTGGTTGCTAATTAAAGGCTTACACTAAGGCCCCACCAGTGGGCTGACCTCTTCCTTGGGAAGTTACACAGAGCATGATAAAAACATCAAAGATGCTAAAAGGTTGGTAAGAAGGAATTGGGGAGTGCTGTGCTGGAGTTTCGGCCTGTCCCATCTAACCTCCCCTTCACTGCTGCCTTGCAGCACTGGATTCTCCTCACCAGCAGCCCCAGAGAGCCTACACACCAGGGCTGCTCCCACCACCTTGGTCATTATCCCCAGGTTCTGGCACCAAATTTGCCACACCACTCCAAGCATCCTCCCCAGAGCACTGGAGAAATCCCAAAACCAAGCCCTGTCCCTCTGCAGCTCACACGGCCCCTCTGCTCCTGTCCTTTCTTTTGAGAAGGGCCAGGCATTGTGGGCAGAAATGCTTTTTCATCCAGAAAATGCCAGTTCATCAAAACACTTCCTAAGAAAAGGTCACTTCAAACAAATTTTTCTTTCCAAAAACCTTCTGGGGAAAAAAAAAAAAAAAAGAAAAGACATGCAACATTTTAGCTATCCAGTTTCAACAGCTTTAAATGAAAAATAAGTCTTTTCTCCCTCACCCCACCCAGGTGCCAAATGATTTCATTTGGAAATGCAAGATCGTTATCTTCTTTAAAAAAAAAAAAAATCAAATAGAAAAGGGTGAAATCAAAAGAAAACCTCTGGAAAAAGTTAAAATTAAACACTTCACTGAGTCCAATGCAGCAAGTGGGAGTTGTGCTGAATTCTGCCAGGTTCCCTGGTGTGGCTTTCATCCCAGTTTGGGGCGGGACAGGATTCCCAAGCCTTAACAAGAATCCCAGTACAGTGGAGCTGGCTCCCATGACCCATGCTAGCACAGGCTTTGCAGGACACAGTGACACAGCCAAACATCTTACAACCTATGAGCTTGCCAGGAGCAGGGACCCCACACCTCGTGACATGTCAGAGCAGCAGAGCTTCAGGGGCAAAAAGTGCCAGTGGGGCTGAGGGTCCCCAAGGGGCCAGGTGCCTGTGGCAGCCAGCACAGCCCCAACGCTGGAATGGGAAGCAGGGGTTGGTGTTTCCCTTACAGACTCCCCACACGTGCCTGCAGTCCCCCGACAGCATCCCCAGCCCTCAGCTGTTACAGTTTAGGCTGCATGGGGAGCGGGAATGCCAGCAATCAGGCATTCAGAAGGGAATCCAGGCCCGGTTCAATATTGAAAGAAGAAGGGCTTTGAAAGGAGTACGCTCATTTCCCTGTTTCGTCCTTTGCCAAGAAAACCAGGGGGATGGAGGAAGGGGCGAAGGGGTGGGGGGAACAGTGGAAAAAATGTCTTGGCTTGGCCCTCTCTGCCTTTTATCTCATGGGCAGCCTGCCGAGACAGGGTCTTCCCCCTGCTGAGCCCTCTGGCAGATCAAATGAAAGGAGAGAAGAGTTATAACCCCCCTGACTGCGGCCCCCTCCCTTCAAGGAAAAGGAGAGGAGGAAAAAGCAAATGGCCCTGTGATGCCAACAGTTCACACCCCAGCTGGATGGGAAACATCATGAAAAGTCAGCTCCTCAGCATCCATGGGGGGGCCAGGAGATGTTCTACCCCACCAGCAAAGGGAAGTCCACAAAGATCCAGATGGGGCTGGAGAGTGGGCCGTGTCTCCATGGAGGGGACAGCACTGCTCCATGGCCTTGACCTAAGGGGGAAGGCCACCAGTGGTCCTGGCAAGCATCTCCCACGAGGTTCCCACTGTGCCTGCTCCTCCATAGTGTCTGACCTTTCAGAGCCAGCTTCAAGCAAATAGCTTAATTAAATGCCTTTATTCCAAGGACTCCCTCTGTGTGTTTGTGTATTTGTGGATTAGCTGTTAATACAGTAAGAGGCTTTATTGTAACTAAATTGATTTCTTCATCTTTTTTTTTTCCCCCTTCTGTTGGGATGCTTTTGTGCCCTCTTCTCACTCCCCAGAGTGCTCTCCCTCATCACATGGCTTCCCATGCTGATCCTCACCTTCACTGCCAGATGGCACTGATAAGGGTGTGGTGGTGAAGAGATCACAGCAAGAACCTATCCAGCAGGATCTGAGGGACTAATGACAAGGAAGGCATTCTGGTTTTAGGGTGGACATGTAAGTAAGGGAGCATTGGCCGTGTTATTGCATAGGGCAGAAGAGACCCCTGCTGTTAATGGGGTGTTCACCTTGACAGCATGGTGGGCACAGGCAGGGTAGGGAAAAAAATCTGCAGCCATCCCCAATCCAAGACCACTATATTTCCCAAGGTAAGGAGGCCACAGATCCCCAGAGGGAAACCTCAACTTCAGTCCCACCTGCAGACCCCTGAGGATTGCTTGGCAGGCTCTACAATCCCACCATCTTCCTCTTTCCAGTGCAATTCAACTTCCCTACAATATAATTAAATCATTAACTGCCTGTAGCATGTTGGCCCCATGTATGACTGCAACATACCCGCGTGGAATTTGAATCAATGAATTCCAGACTTTGATACCACCACCCAGTATGTCCAGACTACTCCAAAAGCTCAGTGTTCACAGCTTCTTGCTGTGGTTAATTAGAAAATCAGTAAATGCAGTCATTACCCAGTCTGGGATGTGGATACCTTTCTGGGCTTCCCAGGATGGGTGCACACCTGGGCTCCACTCTCCTTCCTTTTTTTCCTTTGCCTCTTCCTCTTCCTTCCTTCTTTACAGCCTGTCTTCTCCTTCTTTCTTTCCCTCCTTCTCACTTTCCTCCTTCCCTCCTGTTCTCCCCTTTCCCTCTCTCGTTGCCCCATGTCCCCTGTCCTTGCACCGGCTAGCAGAGCTGCCCTCTTCCCTTCCCCTCCCTGGCACCAGGAGCCAAGGCCATAATTAAACTTGGCTGGGAGGAATGTGAATCAAAAGTCTGTTAAAAAAGAAAAGAAACGAGGGTACCTGTGGGATTACGTGAGCCAGAAAAATGCAAAGCCGGCTTCCAGCCGCCCATAAAATAGATGCCGTCTCCTTTCCCATTGGCAGGGTTTGGCTGAACACAAAAGGCTAAGAAGAGGATTTTTATGGGAGTTATTTATAGCCTGTATGAATAGTGGTGTGCCTGTCAGAGTGTTTCTGCCTCTCAGCATGAGCCCAGGGTGCCAGCCTCACCGGGTGATACCACAGTGGCTTTGGGATGGCACCTGCAAACAGGAGACCCAGGCAAACCTTCCTGCAGGGACAGAGGTGACAGCAAAAGAAGATGAGTCAGGACAAGAAGGGATGAGAAGGGGCAGCTGAGGGCAGATGCTGCTTGCCCCCAGCAGCTTCACCTTGGCCAATGTCACATGCACCCACCTGGTGACAAACAGTGGGCTGTTCTGGCTCACAAGCCACTACTCCAGGTGGATATCCCTGGGATATCCATTGTTCCCCCATCTCTAACCTCTTCACTCCTAGCCTGGCTGCTTTTCCTCTTGCCTGGTTTGATGGAGATATCTGAGAAGCCTTCCCCCCCATTTGCACCAGGAGCTGGCTCAAAGATTCATCTTTTTGTGAACGAGATCAGTTTAAAATCATCCCCAAACTCCATGAAAAGCTCAAAAGTTGGCAGTTCAAGAAGTACATTCATTAAATAAAGAGGGGAAGAAAAAGAACAGGCAGAGAGGAGGGGGAAGAAAAAAAAGATTACCTTGCTGAATTAATCAGGCTTCACTGTAATGTTCAGCCTCAGATTTTATTTCCTGTAATAAGCCCATTAATACGGGTGTCTATAGCAGGGGGCTTTTAGCAGCAGGCACCATTAGTGTAACGAGGAAGGGCTAATAGAGTTTTATTGGAATTTTTACTCCGACATCACAGCCTTTTAAAACAGCTGTCTCAATAGGCATTATTATTCTGATTAACATTTAGACAGCACAAATCATAGTGATGCCCTTGGTGTCCCACAGGTTTTATCATAATCATTCCAAGTTCCTGATGTGTTGGCTAGTCCTTTCCAGGGCGGAGGGAATTTTACACCCCAGCAGAGGCTGGGGGTCATTCCTTTTTTCCTGTGCCAATGGATCTGATACTTCTGAGGTGACCTGACGGGCTGTGATGGAGCAGGGTCCTGCTGTTACTGAAGCACATTGGAAGCAGCTGGAACCAGACAGATGCTTTTTGAGCATCTCTGATCCCAAGAGGAATTTGAAAGCAGGATGGGAAGGGTTAAAAAGCATGCTGGCATCTTGGGGACCCATCCTGGCTTCACTCTCACTCTGTTTCTTGCCTGTGTGAGAATTAAAAATTTGCTTTTAAAAATGAAACTAGATTTTTATTTTTATTTTTTTTTTGTATGAATTAAATATTAAGCCTGCAGTTTGGGTGTGCTAAGCCAGGGGTTTGTTGCACAGCATTTGTTTGGGGCAGCAGCCAGTCCCAGGGCTGGGAAACCTTTTTTCTCATATCTTCCAAGACCCGTCTTCAATATGGGACAGCACCATCCAAGCCAGAGGAGCTGCAAGGGTGTCACACTGAGGGTGTCCCAAGGATCTTATAAAAGCCCAGAGGCTGTCACAGGGCCTCCCACTGCCTGGTCAGGCAGTGAGGCCTGGCCTCTGTGCAACTGATCCTGTTTGAGCCATGGGGAAACTGAGGCACAAAAAGGGGGCACTGCCTTTCCCACAGGGACAGCACAGGCAGCCCTGGAGTCCTGGCTCCCTGCCCAAGCATGAAGCCATGAGGGAGTGGAGGAGCTGCCCTGATATAGAGACAAATGCAGGGAAAATAAGTGAGGGATTAAACACTAAAAGCAAACAGGCTGCAAATGCACTTTTGGCTTTTATTTGTTGAGTTTTGCTTCATGAGGGCAATTTATGAGGATATTTTGTTGTGGTTGAGCCTGTCACTGTGCGTGGAGAGCAGCAGCTGGTTTATCCCTGCTCCAGCCATATCCTGTGGGGCTCAAACCACCTTAGGTACACTGAAGCAGGTGGTTTGGCTTGGAGCTGGGCAAGGGAGCCCCAGGGGCACCAAGCAGGCTGGAGATCTACTAATTACTCATTTATTAGCATTTAATTAGTATCTCTCCGCTTCCTCCTCTCTCCCAAGGGCTCTGCTTCTGGCAGGAGTCACCTCATGCCCAGGCACATCCCAGGGGATGATTTTCCACCTCTGATCCATCCTGGCATTGCAATGTCTCACTGCCCCTGGGGCTTTGTAGCAGACTTCTCAGCATCACACATGATAATTAGCAAATATGTACAGATTTCTTCTCTGGAACATCAGAATGAAGGGGGATCCTGCCCCACGGGGCAGGCAGATGTCTGTGAGCTTTCACAGCTGGCTCCAGCACCAGGGATGTGCCAGGGTGCCCAATCTCAGCCATGCCAGATCCTGGATGCTGCAAGGGCTCCAGCCTTCTCCCAGCATCTGCACAGCTGGTGGATAACCCCCTTTTGTAGTCAAAGATTACCTTCCCTCTGGCTGCCCTTTTCCCAGACCAGTCCCCTGCTCTCCCACCCCCACCTGCTCCCCTCCACCCCCAGATAGTTTTGTTTGGGTTGAATCCAGCTGGAATCTGGATGCTCCTGTTGTTTCCCTTGCTCTAAACAGAGGCTGCTGACTCTGGGATGAAGTCCCAGGATGGGAAAGGCTCAAACCACAAGCAATGACAGGTCTTCACTGCCAAGAGCTGAAGCCCCAAGGTACCTCCCCAACCCCAGGCATACAGGAAATCTGGGGTGCCAGTGCATGCTGACCACATGGATGTTGTAATGTGATGGTATTTAATTACCTGTATTATTAGATGATTAACCAACTAAATTCCACCCTTGGGGCTGCCAGCCTGAAGTCCATGCAGAGCTTGCTAGGCAGCATCCAGACATCCAACTGTGTCCACCTGGGACCAGCAGTCATCCTACTACTACTCATGGTCCCCAAGGAACCTGAAAATGCCTTGCAGGAAGGACTCAGTGACCATCAGCAGAGGAAAACACACTAGCTGTCTGAAACATGGGCAAGACACCTCCAAAATTGTTTCCTGCTAGTCTGAACTCCTGTCAAGGAAGCTGCCAAACCCAGGGAAGATGCACAACGTGGGTTCTCTTTGCCCCAGCTGCTCTTGCATAGCCACCTAAGACATGATCTAAAAGGGGTCTGGGTTTTGATTTACATTCTCCTGGCACACAAATTCTTCCCACTGCATGAAGCCCACCTGCTTCAGGGCACCAGAGAGTTTAGCATCTGCTTAAAATTACTGTTTTCATGGTAAGTTCCTGATGATGTCTTTTAAATAGAAATGGAAGGGATTTAGCCTTCTCTCCCTCCCTGTTTCCCACCCTCCTCTCCTTCCTTTCTCTCTCCTTTCCTCCATTTCTTCCTTTCATCCTTCCTCTCTTCCTCCCTAAAAATTTACTAATTTCTTCCTTATTCCATTGTCAAAAACTCTACTCAGTCACAGGCAGCAGCAGACAAGGAGAAACTCAACAATAAGGGCAAATCCAATAGTAAAACTGGAATGAAATGACAGCCATTAACCTGGTATCAGGAAGGACAGTAAAACTGCAGCAAGAGCCAGCAGGCCACAACTCGTAACTTTTCTTTCAGATTAAAACACACTGGTCACAGATTAACTTCCTTTGCTCAATATTTTATTGTCTCACCTGCACTGGAAGGCAGAGGAGAAGGGGTGGGCAGGATGGAGGACTCAGGATCTGCAGCTTTTCTGCAGCTCTGCCATGTCCTGGCAGCTGCCAAGGACATGGACACTCAACTAAAGGTGATGAACCTGTCTCCAGCAGTTGTCCTCAGCCATGAAGTGCTTGTGCCAAATGGTCTCTGTCCACCAGACTGGCATCCCAGGGCTCACCCATGGCCACAGAAGAAGTCAGTGTCAGAGCTGGGGGTGCTCTGGGTCTCCCAAACATGCAGGGCAGGCACAATGATGGACACAGTCACTGGTACAACCCAGGCAAGGACATTGGCTCATTTCAGTAAAGAAAAAGCTCCAGGAGATTTGGGGAAGTCACATCCCTTGGCAGATTGACCATTTCTTTCAGTGGCATCAGAAAATGGGACAGAAATGAAAATAAATTCCTGGCCACACCCTCTCAAGCATCTCTGGATCCCCCACTGGGTGTATCCCTTGCTCCCTGAAGAGCACAGCTTGTGCCAGCCCTGTGCAGCAGCATTCTGTCCCTCTCCTAATCCCTCACAGACCCATTAATTAATTAATTAATTAATGCACCACAGAAGGTGCAAACACCTCTATGGGACCTCAGTGGATTTTAATTCATTAATTCCATGCTCGAGTTCCTCTCACTCTCCCCACCACCTGCCCTGTTCATTCTCCCAGAACAGCTCAGGGCAGCAATTGCAGAGGACGTTTCTGCCCTCATGCTGGGAGATGGAGACTCAGGACAAGGATGACCCAGTCACAGAAATACTTCTCCAAGGATTTCTAACAGCTCCCCTGGAGAAATGAAATAGCATCAAGGAACATCCTTATGGGGAATCACAATGGGCCTCAGTTCCCCTTTGATGCTCCCAGGTCAAGAACAACAGCTGGGTACCTCGCAGGCCCTCCACTCCCTCATCCCTCACCAGCCAGACTTTTTTATTCACCTTGCAGTAAATCACGTTTTAATTACAACTGGACTGCAACTACCAAAATATAGAAGACTTTAGGCTTTACAGCACAACAACGGTTCCTATGGATTGCAATGCCATTCCATTCCCAGCAGCTCCATTTGCACCACCCTTATGTCTCCCTGTGACATGGGAAAGGCTCTTGCTCCCTTCCAGCCTTTCACACCCCCATGCATAAGCTAAATAGTATGAGGGCAATAGCAGGCTGGATCTGTTGTGAGGAAGTGGGGACCTCAGCATAACCAGGGTCAAGCTCTCACACTATGTGAACCACCTCCTCTTCCTCCTCTAACTGCTGCTTTCACCCTATTTCAGATTTCAGGGGGGCATTTCAATCAAAAAAACAAAACAAAAAACTAATTCTCAGGCCATCTCTGAGTTTTTTAAGCAGATAAACTTGAGCAGGTGGTACCTGCAGCAGAGGGCACCCTGGCACGGGCACCAGCCCTCCTCAGCACGCACTGCTTCCCCAGCCTCCATCCTAAATCACAGCACAACAAACAGGCTGTTCATTAGGCGCTGTTTAATTAAGCAATATGGATCCTGCCTCGATATTTACAATCCCACTTGCCCTGATTTATTGGAGAGAGTCCCGTTTTTAAAGACGGCGACTGTAAAGTTTAATACCGCTTGACTTAACTGCGAGTTTCATTTACGGCGGCGGGCCGAGGCGCGGCAGCCCGGGCTGGGACCGCCGGGCCATTAAATCAGAGCTAACTGCGCGTGCAGGGAGATGACTAGCTTCGTTACAACCGGTTCAGCCGCTAATTACCCCGAGCCGGATTGCCACACTTAAAGTCAATTTGTTGCCGCTTTCCCAGGACCCTGGAGAATAAGCAGGGAAGTTGGAGCGGAGGCGCTTGTTTGCAATGGAAAGGGCTCGCGATCGGGATGGTGGCAGAGACCAAAGGGACTCTGCTTGTCCCAGGAGGGCAGAAGTCAGTTTTGCAAGAGGTGGGATTCCCAGCTGGGCAGCCCCGATGCCCTGGTGAGAGATGCTGTGTACAATGACGGCTCCAGGCTCAAGGGTCAGCCACCATCTCCTCCCCACAGCCCTGGAGCAGCTGGGGAGCGCTGAAGTCAGGTGAGGGCACCTTGTGGGCTATGGGATGAGGCAATCAGGCAGAAAGATAGGACCAGCATGTAGGAGGGCATCCAGCATCACAGGCCAGGAGGTCCTTCCATCTGTCCCAGTCCATGGATACATGGGTAGATGTCCATGGATAGATGGGGGAACGACACATGGATGGGGCACAGGGAACACGGCTGTTGCCTTGGAGGTTGGAGGTAGGAGAAATACCTTGCAAGGTATTTCTAGCCCCCAGCAGCACACTCACAGGCCTGACACGGAGAATGTCTCATTACAGAATTGTGAGAATGGCTCATTAGTGACAAATAACAACTATCTGTGAAGAAGTGAGGGTGCACAGTGCTTTGCATGTCCCCACATCAGCTGTGGTGGCAGCACTGTCCATCAGCTACCCCTGCAGAGTCCCAGGGCTTTCCTGGAAGGAAAGGGAGGACAGCACAGACAGACGTGAATAGAACATCCCTCAGCTCGGCCCAGGGTCCAGGCTGCCACCATCCCACCCCATGGGTGGTCACAGTGAAGGTGGGAGCAGCACCACAAGGAGAGCTGGCAGCCCCCAGGTGAGTGATGAACCAGCCCCTGGCTGCATTCCAGAAGCCCCTGTACCTGTAGCAGGCAACACGAGGGCTCCTGCCCAGCAATCCCAGCCAGAGAAGATGAACAGCTCCAGGGCTGAGCAGCCAGCAGCCTCTGTGCAGTAAGTCTGACAGGGCTCTGCCCTCTCCCAGGAGCTGGCTAAGCCTTGGGGTAAGGAATGGAAGCTTGGGAGCCTCCATTCCTCCTCTGTTTCTCACTCCTCCACAAGCCTGCAGCACTCAGAGACGGACTCAGAGCTCCCCCCAGGGAGAAAGAGGAGGCAGCGCAGAGGCAGGGATAGCAGCAACAGGTATTGGGCTGCCAGTACATCCCCTGAGCCCCGTGTTACCCCCCACCAGCAGCTGGGGATCTTCACCAGAGACCCCATACCTCCCACCTAGGGCTGAGCACCACGAGAGCACAGGTAGAGGCACTTTGCTTCCAGGTTTTATTGTCCAGGGGGGTTGCGCCCCTCCAGGGGCAGAAGAACTCCTAGTCCCACCAGTGAGACTGGACTGGTAAGGAGGGTAAGCCCTTTAGTGGTGGTAGGAGCATGCCATTGGGGCAGAAGACAGTGCCTGGGATGGTGAAAGAGACAAGGAACACCACCTACACAAGAATGTCCCAGGGTTAGGCCCTGAGTCCCCAAACAGGCAAAACCAGTCCCAAAAACCAGCCAAGCCATGACAAGGTTCAGGACAAACTGGGAGCTCAGAGGGGTCACAGCTATCATGAATTCCCAGGCCTTGGTTCTCACCACTCCCAGCTGACTCCTGGCCTTACTGAGCACACCAAATGATGCAATCTTAAACCTCCACTGTTAGCACAGCACTGTCAACCCCCCACTAAACCTTGTCCCTAAATGCCATATTTACACATTTTTTTGAATACTTCCAGGGACAGTGATTCCACCACTTCCATGGGCAGCCTGTTCCAATGTCTGATCAACCCAACGGTGCAGAAATATTTTCCAACATTCAATCTAAACCTCCACTAGCACAACTTCAGGCTGTACCCTCTTGTCCTATCATTAGTTATCTGGGAGAAAAGACCAAGCCCCACTTGGCTATGACCTCCTTTCAGGTAGTGGTAGAAAGCAGTAAGAAGCCCCCCCACACTCACATCCGAGGCCTGGATGTTGTGCTGCTCCCCATCACACCTCCTCGGTCCTCTTCTTGTAGTGTACCTCAGGGAGGCTCCTCAGGCGCTCAGCTGCCTGCAGGGCACAGCACAAGGGACAGCCAGGGGCTGGTCCTAGGGACAGGCCTGGCACACAGCCCCCTGGCTCCCCCAATCCCCCTGAGCTGCACTCACCTGCTCTGGGGTGAGGTCTCTCTGTGCCTGTGCCAGCATCTCGTATCCCACCATGAATTTGCGGACGGTGGCGGAGCGCAGCAGTGGGGGATAGTAGTGGGCATGGAGCTGCCAGTGCCTGCACTCCTCCTCCAGGTAGGGGCCTGTGGGGGCTCCTGCAGGGGGTAGAGGCACCGCATGAGCTGCAGCAGGGGGATGGGGACATGGACGAGAGGATTGTGGAGCCACACCACTCACCGTGCCAGCCCATGGAGTAGGGGAAGGAGACTTCAAAGAGGTTGTCGTACTTGATGAGCAGCCTCTGCATGATGGAGGCCAGGCCTGCAGAAAAGCAACAGGGATTCACACCCAGAGCTGGCCAGCAGCTTGCCAGACCTGGGCTCCTGTGCAGGGAGACACTGAGCCCATGCAGTGGGGTCACTCACAGCAGGCCTCCCTGGGTGGACACCAGTGACGAGCAGGAGGGATGCACTTGGTAATTCCCACCCCTCCCCACTCACACAGGGAGCCCCAGCAGTGCAGCAGGAGAAGCCCCCCACCAAAGCAGGGAGCACCATGTGCTTCATCATTCCAAAAGGACACGAGTCCCACCAGCAGTGCTGGCTGTGCCCAAACAACTAGTTCTTATCCTAACAAAACAGAGCTGCCATTCTCCTCTTCAGCTAAGCTTGGCAGCCCCCACCCCAAGGACATAAGCCCTCAAGCACCAGCACAGCTGCCTCCTAACAAAGGCCAAGCCCAAAGGACATGGGATGGGGTACAATAAAGCTCAGAGCTACTCACTGTCCTTCTCACTGTCACTGAGGTCCTGGAGGCGACAGACGTGGCGGCGGGGCAGCAGCAGGGTCTGGTAGGGCCAGGTAGCCCAGTATGGCACCACAACCAGCCAGTCTGCATTCTCCACCACCAGCCGCTCCTGCAGGGCACAGAATCACAGAACCAGCTAGTTTGGTAAAGACTTCTGAGATCATACAGTCCAACCTATGACCTACCACCTTATCAACTAAACCATGGCCCTGAGTGCCACACTCAGTCTTTTTGACTCCACCACCTCCCTGGGCAGTCCATTCCAGTGCCCAATCACTCTTTCAGTGACAAATTTTTTTCCTAATGTCTAACCTAAACTACCCCTGGCACAGCTTAAGACTGTGTTGTCTTGTCCTGCCACTGGCTGCCTGTCAGAAGAGACTGACCCCCTGCTGACTAAAACCTCCTTTCAGGGAGCTGTAGAGATTGATAAGGTCTCCCCTAAGCCTCCTTTTTTCCAGGTTAAACACCCCCAGCTCTTCTTCATAGAGCTTGTGTTCCAGATCTTTCACCAGCCTTGCTGCTTCTGTCCAGAGGAATCTGAGTATCTCAATATACTTCCTAAAGTGACCCAGAACTGGACACAGTATTTAAGGTGGAGCCTCCCCAGTGCCAAGTACAGGGGAAGAATGACTTCCCTGGTCCTGCTGGCCACACAATTCCTGATACAGGCCAAGATACCACTGGCCTTCTTGGCCACCTGGGCACACTCCTGGCTCATGTTCAGTTAGCTGTCAACCAGCGCCCCCGCATTCCTTTCTGCCTGGCCGCTGTCCAGCGACCGTGTCTCCAGCCTGTAGCACTGCAGGGGGGTGTTACATGCAGCGCCTGATGGGGACATACACAGTCCCAGGGCACTCCTAGTGCCGAGCTCCTGGGGGTTGGAGAGCCCACCCCAGCACACAAACAGCTCCCAGGGAGAGGATACAGACAACATCCATGCCGTCACCTTTCGGCGAGCCTCCTGCTCAGCATACTCCAGCAGCATGGGCACGCCATGCTGGCTCAGGTGCTGGCGCTGGGTCCGGTCCTCCAGGCGCGCCTCGTTCGGGAGGAAGCTGCTGGCCCACACCTGGGAGGGACATTGGGGCACAGGACTGCGGTGCCTGTACCCCTCACTTGCAGGGGTATTCCTAGTCACGCTTCCCATCTGAAGGTCCCTGCTGCCACCAGGTGGAGGGTCTGGCATGTGGCAGCCACAAGGGACAGTCCCCAGAGGGAAGGTGACGGGACAGGCACAGGGGGTACCCTCATTGTAAAAAAGCTTTGGGACCAGGTTATGGCGATTGCCATTCACACCTGCCCTCGGGGTTTGTTGTAGGGTTACCAAAGGGACTTGTAGTTTAGCCAGGTCACAGGTGGGACAGCCTCACCTGGCAGTGGGGGTGTGGGTTGGAGCAGCCCATCATCGCTCCCTTGTTCTCAAAGATCTAGGAGAAGAGGAAGAGGTGCAGCGAGCAGGTCCCAGCCACAGGGCCCCCGCTGCAGGCTGTCACGGTGTTCCCAGCACAGCAGGGAAACAACCCACATGGAAAGGTTCAGCAGGGCACCAAGGCTCAAAGGGCATGAAGCAGGAGATCCACTCACAACTAGGAAGCTCCCAACCCCAAGTACTGCTACAGTACCCAGTGCCACCCTCCCACCTTCACCCACAAAAAAGCAGCTCCCACCAGCCCCACACCTGCACCCAGGGGTAGGAAGCACCCAGTTCAGTCGCCAGCTCTGCCCATGCATCGACGACAGCCCGGATCTCTGGCAGGGACATGAGAGGCAGCGTCAGGTCTGACCAGGGGTGGAAACACATCACCTTGCTGTGGAGGAAACATGCATAGCTGCGATTGCAGGTGTCTCCAGAGACCGTCTCAGCTTTGCTGGGTGCAGTGGGACAAGGGACAGGGCCAAAACCTCCAGAATGATCCCAAAACTGAGCAGGTGTGTACAGAATAGGCACTGCATGAGGGGAGCAGGCCCAGTCCAGCACCATTCCACAGGTTCTTGACAAATTGTGTCCCAAACCCGCTGGAGCCATGTAGGTACTTACCACACACCCCGGGCTGGGGCAGCTCGAAACAAGGGGTGATCACTGTCATCTGGGGAAGGACAGAGAGTGAGCAGGAAGAAAGTGCTGAGGCAGAGCCTAAGCCTCTCCAAGCCACCCTGAAGCAGCCCCAGGACCCAAGTCAGGGGGTACCCAGCAGCCTGCTCCACTCCCCAAAGTTACCAGGTTCTGGAGCATCAGGCTGCAGTGCAGGGAAGTCATTTGGAAAGACGAAAGTACCTTCGTACTTTGGGTTCACCTGCCGGGTTGAGAGATGGTATGAAGGCAGGAGGGGGTGGCAGGGGGAGCCCGAGTCGCTGTGTCCCTGGTGGTACCTCGCCGTTGGCCCGGGTGGCCCCGGGACAGAGGGGGTTCTTGGGGTCCCAGCGGGGCACATCCTCTGGGGGTGGCTTCTCAAGCTGACCCTGCCAAGGGCGCTTCACCCGGTGGGCCGACACCAGCACCCAGTCGTCCCGCAGCGGGTTGTACCGAACGTGCTGGTGCTCTGCGGGCCGGGAGAGCAGCGGGGCGTCAGGCGCAGGCCGCGCCGCCAAGGGGGGACCGCAGCCCAGCCGCGCCCCCTCAAGGGACAAGCAGGACGGTCTGCACGCCCTCCCTCAGCTTCACCCCTTCCTCCCTGTCCCAGTCCGGTAGCCCCGCTGCTCTGGGCAGGGAAGGTCCCCGCAGCTCGCGCTTCCCGGGGTCGCGCTGAGCTCCGCCGGGGGTCTGAAGGGAAGGACGGAGGAAGGCAGCCCCATCCGTACCGCTGGTACGGAAGCGGCCGCCCCCCTCCGCCAGCGATGGCTCCATGCCGCCCCAGTCCCGGAAACCCGGCGGGATCGGCCCCTTCCAGCCTCCCGCCCCGCCCCGGCGCGCCGGCGCAGCCGCCCGGGCCCTGCGTGGCGTGGCCGCGGCGGGGGCGGTCCCGGCCCGGGTCCCGCTCCCGGTGCCGGGGGCGGTGGAGCGCGGGATGGGCGCGGCGTGGGGGCGGCGGGCGCTGCGGGTCGGGCTGGCGCTGGGCGCGCTGGCGCTGGTGCTGCAGGGGCTGCGCGGGTGGCTGGCGGCCAAGCGCTACGAGTTCACCTCCGCCGAGATCGCACAGCTCGCCCGGCACCACGCGGGTACGCGCCGCCCGTGGGGACGCGGAGGGGCGGCGGGGAGCGGGGCCGAGGAGGGATGGCGGTGGGGATGGGGATGGGCAAGGGGTTGGGGATGAAGAGAGGAGCATGGGACGGGACGGGGTCCGGCGGCCTGGGCTGGAGGGGGGAGCCGTAGCAGGGACGAAGGAGCGAGGAGGGTCCGGTACAGGGAGGCCGGGATCATGGGGGGATCATGGGGGCCGGGGGCAGGGAGCTGGGCCTGGGAAGCAAGAATGGGACAGGGAGGGGATCGGCACTGGGGAACAGCAACAGGGAACGCGGGGGAAGCGGGGTGGAAGATGGGACTCCGGAGCAAAGGAGGGATGGGGACCAGGGCAGCGGCATCATCCAACCTGGTTGGAGCTGAAGCCCCAGGTGGGTCAGGCCTGGGGCTTCAGAAGAGGGCTGTCCCCTTAGGACACAGGGAGTTTGGTCGGGGGAGCATGTCACCGGCACAGGGGCACTGTCACCTTGCTTGGGTCTCCCATATTGCCCAGCACCTGGGATGGGCAGTAGGACTGGAGCACTTGGTCCTGCTTATCCTCCATCTCCATCCAGGGAGGTGGTGGAGCTGGGTCAACAGGAGCTGGAGGGCTGGAGAGAGGAGATATCTTCCCTAGCCAGACCTCTCCAAGGATGTGCTGAGACCCTGTGGCGGTGCAGGGGATTCGGGGGTGGGGGGCTGTGGTCGGCTGGGCTTTTTCTGTGCCAGGGACTTAAAGTGCCCCTGGGTGCTGCAGGGCTGGACCATGAGCTGGCTTTCTCCAAGATCATTGTGGAGCTACGAAAGAAGCACCCAGGCCACATCCTGCCAGACGAGGACCTGCAGTGGGTGTTTGTGAATGCAGGCGGGTGGATGGGCTCCATGTGCCTGCTCCATGCCTCGCTCACCGAGTACGTGCTGCTCTTTGGGACAGCTGTTGACACTGGGGGACACTCAGGTAAGCAGGGGGACTGGGCTGCTGGGCAGGGGAGTTCTCTCAGCTGTTTGTACTCCACTCTTTCACTCCATGGTGTACCCAGCACAGGGAGCCCACTGCTTCACTACTTGTATGGGGTGAATGATGCTGGCCAAACATTCCCTTGCAAGGGGGACCAGCCCCCATGTTGTCCTACAGCATCTGCAGGTCCCTGTGCGTGACATGCTGTGTGGCCAGGATTCTCCGCATCCAGCTGGCAGGCAATGGCAGACTTCTCATCTCCCAGTGCTTCAGGAGGGAGAAAATGCCAAACAAGTTGGAAATGACAGGGCTTAAAGACACCCAGCAGCTCTGGCTGGTGGTATATGGCTCTTTGCACAGACAATGGGGGTACCAGAGCTGTTGGCACTTCTTGGTATATTGAGACACTGGGGCTGCCATCCTGACCACGCTGCTCACAGTTCAGGCCTGGGCTCCTATGCTGTCCTTGGCAGGCAGACACTGAGCCTGTGTTGTCTGTCCTCCCACAGGTCGCTACTGGGCAGATATTTCAGACACTGTCATCTCGGGGACATTCCGGCAATGGAAGGAGGGGACCACCAGAAGTGAGATCTACTATCCAGGTAAATGCAGCAGTATGGTGACCTGTGGGCTGCATCCATGTCTTTGGGGCACAGCCACTTGCTGTAGTAGAGGCCCTTCCTTTGAGCTGACGGAAGCCAAGAGCTCAAAATAGAGCAGTTTGGGTTCCCAGTGGCACATCCCAGCATCTCAGTGGGTGGCAGTAAGAGAAGAGGGAGCAAGGCTGGTATGGGCTTGAAAGGCCTTGATCCCGTGTCTCCCATTTGGGTGTGATGTGGGGCAGCCGCTGGGAGCCGTGCTGGTTGTGTGTTTTGGCAGGGGACACCATCGTGCACCAGGCAGGAGAGGCCACGTCAGTGCAGTGGAGTGCAGGCACCTGGATGGTGGAGTATGGCCGGGGCTTCATCCCCTCCACACTCGCCTTCGCCCTGGCTGACACCCTCTTCAGCACTCAGGACTTCGTCACCCTCTTCTACACCCTGCGTGTCTACGCAAAGGGCCTGCTCCTGGAAGCAAATGCCTTCTTCAGCACCTTTGGGTGCTGAGCCCGTCTCACCAGGGCACCCTGCTGAACCCAGTTGGCTCCTTTCCTCCCAGCAGTTTTCTCTTCCTCCCCAAGCCCAGGTTCTAGCAGAGGCAGCAGGAGATCCCCTGTGCCTTCCCCAAATTGTTCTGTCCTTTCCCCACAGGCCAACAGGGTGCCAGGACTGAGGGATCTCGGCAGTCACAGCAACACAGAACGTCAGTTCTCTTTACTACCTGCCTGTCCCTCCTTTCTATCAGAGTCACGTCCTGCTTTTCCATCCCTCAGGGCTGGAGTGGCCTTGCAGTGTACAAACATCCCTGTGTGCCCTCAGCATGCAGCGGGAGAGAAGGTGGAGCTGGCTGTCCCCAGGCCCAAAAGATTTACTCCGCTCCTGAGACATCAGGGGAATTATGCTGCCCTTGGGGCAGGGTGCACAGGGTAGACCAGACCAGAGCACCCATTGCAGAGGTCGGCCGCTAAGTCCCCCATGTCTCTGGCAGCCTGCCAGGACTGCGGGCAGCGCAAAGTGCTGTGTCCAGCTGGCAGCATCTCCTGTGGCTCCATCCCTGCTGATGTGGGTTGGCAGCACACATTGTCACGCTGGCACAGGGCAGGATCAGCGCTGAGATGCCCTGGCAGTGAGGGGATGCCCAGCTTCTGTGCTGGCGGGCCCCCTGCTCCCCTGTGTGTCATCTGCCCTCGGGGATGGCTGGGGCTGGAAGAGGGCCACTTCCCCAAAGTCCTCTCCCAGCAGTGCCCCCCAAGGGGGAAACCCACCGTCTGTCGCCTTAATGGAGACCCCGTTCTGCGTGGCCTCTTGGCTATGCACGTAGTGTCCTCGAGTGCCCAAATGTCTGTACTAGCTCAGGATGGGATCTCATCCCTCAAAATGCTTCCCCCAGCTGTGAGACCCCTTGGGGACAGCCACTCTGCTCGGCTCCCGGCATGGGATCCCGGCTGCCAGGAGAGTGCTGTAATCCTCCAACCAAACCCAGCTGTGCACCCTGCTTGCACCCCTGTGGTCAGACCCGTGTGAGCTCACTGCTTGGTGGAGGGCTTTCACCTCCATTCTGCTGCCAAACACACGAGTGTGTCCCTGGCCACCCTGGCCTGTAGCATGTTGATCCTCCTGCTCCCCAGACTGTCCCTGTTCTGCTGACCAGCAGCCCTGCACACGGGCTAGTTCTCAATTTGCTACCTGAAAAGAGATACCAATAATAAAGTTGTTCATCCCACATACTTGGGTCTCTGGAAGAGTCTCTGGGGCGTGCTGAGCCCTGCCATGGTGAAGGCCAGCTCCAGCCTCAGCAGCAGTCCTGCTGACATCTGTGTGTCCCCAGGGAAGCTGGTATCATCCCACTCAAAGTCCTGGCAGCTGGGGTACGGAGCTGGACAGGATCGGCTCTGTCTGAGCTGCCGGGGATTGGCAGAAGATGGTGCTGTTACTCCTCTCGCCACTGCAGTCACTGATGACCAAAGCCTGGGCTGGTGCCAGGTCCCTGCTTCCATGGGCAGTCTTGGAGCTCAGGGGGCTCCATCCTTTTGAGGGACAGTGGCAGTGCTGAGTCTGTGGCCCCCCAAGGATGGTTGGACCCACGCATAGGTGGTTTTGAGAGGTTTGCACACACATGCAGGTGCGTACACGTGCTGTCAGACACGTGTGTGTGTGTGTGTGTGTGTGTGTGTGTGTGTGTGTGTGTGTGTGTGTGTTCATAGGTCGTGTGTGCATTTAGGTAGAACAGTTTTCAGGTGGGTGTGGGTATGACAGGTGGAGCTGCTACACATTTATAAATGGGTAGAACAGTCAGGTATCTGTCCATACAGAGCAACTGCAGGTGTGTGAATGCTGGGGCACGTGTGCGTAGGACATGTGCATGGGTATAATCAGAAGAGTTTTGTTCCTCTGTGTGTGTGTGCCCATGCAAGTGACACAAGCGTGTCACACCTGTGCGTGTGCACAGCCTGCAGTGCACGTGGCAGCAGGTGTGCACCGCTGCGTGCTCAGGGGCAGGCAGGCTGTGTTTGTGTGTGTTTGTGTGGGTGTGTGTGTGCACATACGTGTGTTCCTGTGGGCTACCAGGCCTCCCTGGCCCCGCACCAGGCCTGTTCCCTGGGGTTTGGCAGAGCCCTGTTGGGGAACATGAGCAATCCCGCCTGAGCTGGCCTGCACGGCAAGGCGCTAACTCAGCAGCTCGTATCAATACCGCTCCACTTACAGCGAAGGCCGCGTAATGAAAATCCGATGGGCACGCTGGTGGGAGTAAATAAGTATGCCATTAAAATAAGAAAATCAAAGCTCTGGACAGGTCTTTTCTCTTGCCCATTGATTTCTTTTATTACGGAAATATTGCTGCTAAATAACATTAGTGTGAACAATCTCAGCAGTGTTTTCTGTAGCACCCATGTCAATAACTCCATCCTGGGTGGGGGATCCCCCCCAGCCTGGCTGCAGGGCCAGCGAAAGGTGCCCTGTCCATGCAAAAGGCTGCTCTGGGGGTTCCTTCCTCAGCATTCCCAGCTCAGGTGGCATGAAGAAAGAAACCACGACATGGAAAGAAACCATGCAGCATGAGGTGGCTCAGGCAAATGCCAGCAGAGTGGAGCTGGGCTTAGACCCAGGAGCCCTGGCAACTCTGCTGCAGCAGGAGGGGTTGTCCCCATCCCAGCAGGAGTACTGAGTGCCAGGCATTCATTAAAGGGTCACAGAAAGGATCCCTTCGGTGGCTGAAACCTCCTAATCAGGTGTCTCCAATGACCAGCAGAGAAGAGATGAGTTCTGGACACAGCAAGTTCTGCAGGCTGTTGGTGCCTTTGCCTCTTCTTCCCGTGCCTCGTCATGCATGCCCAAATCCATGCCGGCCTGACCCATCATTTGGTTCTCGTGGAGAAACTGACGCACAGGTTGGAAGCTCACCTGCCATCACCCAGCTACAGCACAGCCCCTGTGCCAGGGCCAGGACTTGCCCCTTTCCCCCTTGGCTGCCCAGACACACAGCATCCTTCAAAATGCCCACAGACAGCAGGTACTCCTTGGAGAGACAGAAGGTGTGACCAGGACACACAGGAAATATGCACCCTCTGGTGTCCAGAGGCCAGATGGGACCCCAGGGCACCTCAAAGGGCACCAAACCCTTCTGGAGTGCCTGGAAATGGGCAAGGAGAGTCAGCTACAGGCACCTGCACCCCCGGTCTGGCTCTTCCCCAGTCTCAGCTGAAGCAACCGTGAGTGGCATCTCCCCAGAGCTGTCACCGGGACAAATGCAGATCGCTGCCCTCCTAACACCTTCCCCCTGCAACTTGCTTTATCTTGCTGTCCCTCCACATGCAGTGGGTATTGATCAGCCCACAGGATCTATCTCTCAATTCCTCCTGCGGTATCTCTCTGCTCCAAGTATCTTTCACTCTGCTCTGCCGTCTGCTGTGCCCGTCTATACCTCCACTATCTATCTGTGCCTCCACAGCCACAGCTGTCAATAGCTGTTTGGGGAATTTCTCTCCAGCTGGGAGTGTCACCAGAGCCCATCGGTGCAAAATGCTGAGCAGAGGGGCAAAGGGGACATGGGCCTTACTTGCCTGCCCCAAAGAGAGGCTGAGCACAGACATACTTCATGACACATGTGCAGAACTCCAGAGCTGCTGCTATCACTGTGGACATTCTAGAGAGGAACTGAGTAGGACAGGTCTCTTGGTGGCCATGCCCAAGGCAATGGGACATGCTGTACCCCCTGGAGACCTTGGTGTTGCCACTAGCTGGCCTGGGTGCTATACTGACCCAAGCACCCCAACCCCTCTGCCTTGCAGAAGGGGAGCTTCCCCAAACACTGTTGGGCCATGGAGAAGTCACCACATCTGTCACACCCCACCCAGCGCAATTTTCATTGTGCAGGGGATAAGGCACAGCCCAAAGCAGAGGGTGTAGCACACTGGGAGGCAAGGCAGCAGCAATGGGAGGGGAAAGCTGGAGCCATGTGGCATCGTCCTGTACAATGAGTCCTGAGGGTCATCTGGCCCTGTGGATCTCTCTGAAATAGAGCCAGGTCTCATCTTCTCAGTGGCAATTCAGCCACACTGACTAGCACTCAGTGGGGCTGGCAAGCACGGGGAGGTCCCTGCCTCTGCCACAGCAGGATGGGATGGGCCAGTGCAAGCTACAGCTGTCCAGCCCTGAAATAGGATGGCCGACAGCTAATTTATCTCCTGTGCAAAGATAAACAGCGCCTGGGGCCCTGCGGGGTCGGGAGCTGCCCTGCGCTCCCAGGGAACGGTCTGATTCTTCCAGGAGAGCCTCCCTGGTGAGCATGGTGCACTATGTTGAATGCTGCTGAGGTGCCAGGAGCTTTGGGAGCCCCAAGAGTCACCAGAGCCATGGCAGGACACAGGGTAGTTTCTCACAAGATGTTCATGGGGAAATTGGAGAGCACAGAATCAGCAGCTTTTCCCCTCAGAGAGAAGAGGTGAAGGGGACAGAGCTGGGCCATGGAGCCTGAGAGCAGTCAGCTCCTGCCACCAGCATGGCCAGCAGCTGTTTTTCCTCAGGGTGCTTGGAGGAAAAGGGAGGACTTGGCTCATGCTGGCTGCTCCTGGCCCCTGCAGCACACATGGAGGGGACAGAGCCACCAGCCCCTGCCACGCAGTCTTCTATCATCCCATGCCACCAAAACTCAATGCAGCAGTAAGAAGTATCAACAACAAACTGCTCTGGCTGTGGGATGGGGTCACAGCCACTGTCCCTTGTGTCCTAGTGTTGTGGGGTAATGCTGCTCCCCAGGCATCCACACAAACCCTGCAGCTGCCCTGGCCAAAAAATGCCCTTTGCCTTCTGGAAAAGTTTCATCCATAGAGAAAGGAGTCAGGGAAATCCGGCAGCCAGGCAGGTGGAGGGAGAGTAAGGAAACAATCTGGGCATGCTGCCAGCAGGCAGCACCCAAGGCAGAGAGGTGCTGTGCTCTCTCCTCATCTTACATCCTTGTCTGACATCTGGAGACACACTTGATACCCTGGTGCCACAGTTTACCCCACTGCAGGGACACAGGGCAAGCCAGGGCCACTGAGACACTCCAGTGACAGAGATACATGGCCTTGTTCTACCTATGCCAGGAAGCCTCTTTGGGCATCCAGGCCACATTACAGCACCTTCAGCCAGGGGCCAGATACCCACAGCACCTGCCACAAAGATCCTTTCAAAGGCTCAGGGTCATGGATATTGCTGCTGTGATACTCCGGCCCTCGAGGATGGAGCCCAGGGTTCAGCACTTGGAGCTTGTCCCAAACACTCCTTTGCACCTGCACATGGAGCACACACGCCCACTTCCCCCAAAAAAGCACGTGTGCACACACCTTCCCCTCCTACCCCTCCCAAGAGAGATTGCACACACCAACAGGTGAACACATGAAACACACACGCTCAAGCTCCCCACAGACATAAATAGGGAATTTATTAGAGCAAACACACACATGAGTGCACACACTGGAGGCTCTCAGTCCCTGTGACAGTGCACATGGCTTTGCACATGCATGTGCATGGTTACTGCTTCAGGTGATGGACACACGTCCTCCACATGCACCCCAGGGCGCACACACACCTTAGACACCGGGCACACTGCCGCTGGTGTGTGGGGGCTCCCATACAGACACGAGTAATGCCCTCACTTCTCCCATTGCGCACAGGGGTGCTCAGACACTCGGGGTAGCTCATCCATCCCACTGTGCACACACGTACACACACACAGACCCTCGAAAAGATGTGCGATGAGTGCAGCACCCTCTTACACATGTGCGCACAGACCCCTCACACACCCCTCCCTCCCTGACACTGCCTTCCCCTCACACTTCTATGTGTGCACAGCCTGCACACACCCCCATGCACTCCCCTCGTCCAGCACCCGCACACAGACACACACCGGGAGTCGCCTGCGCCCCCGGCCCAGCCCCTCCCGCGGCCCCGCGCAGGGCGGCCCCTGGCCGGCTCTCGGCGGGCCGGTCCGGGCGATCCCCCCGGGGCTGTCGTAAGCCCAGCCCTCCCCGGGTGACTCCCTAGACGTGCGCTAGCAAATGGGAGCGGGGAGGGGTGTTGCTGTCTGACTGCCACTTGTTGCAAAAAAAAAAAAAAAAAAAAAAAAAAAAAAAAAAAAAAAAAAAAAAGGAAGAAAGAGAGAAAGAAAGAAAAGAGGGAAAAAATCCCACCCACCCTCATCTGCTGCGGAATAAAAGAAATATCGGCGGGCGCGGCGCCATGTGAGCGGCCGGCCGGGGCCGGGACCGGGCGGAGCAGCCGGCCGTGCCCCCCGGGACGGCGGGGCGAGCCCCGGGCGGCGCTCGGAGCCGGCGGCATGGTGGAAAACCCCAGCCTGGCGGCCAAACCCGCCCTGGTGAGGGACGGAGCGGCCGGAGGGGCCCCGGCGACGCGGGGGTGCATGGCGGGAGCGGGGTAGGGACAGCCGCGTTGGACAGGGAGCGGGTTCGGGGTCCCCGGTGAGAGCGGGAGGGAGGTCCCGAGAGGACAGGGCCCCCTCCATGGAGGGTGAGCCCTTCCGGCGGGATCGGGACGGGGTCCCCGGCGGGGACGGCGTGGTGGGGGGCTCGGTAGGAGAAAGGTTCCCCGTCGGGGCGGATGTCTCCGTTGGGAGCGGGGAGGGAAGGGGTCCTCGGCAGGACGCGGTTCTCAGTGGAACTGGGGCGGCGGTCCCACCAAGACATGGGTCCCCAGCGGGATGGAGGAAGGAGGCGCCCCGCGTCGGACCCGTCCCTGGTAGGAGCGGGGTCGGCGTCCCCCGGAGCAGCGGGGATGTGCCGGAGGGCCGGTTCTCCCGCGGGCACGGTGCCGGTGGTCCCGGCGGGGGATGCAGCCCCTCCGGCGGCGGGAGCCGCGCCCGGCGAGGCGACGGTTCCGCGGGCAACTTTTGGGCAAGGCCCCCGGGAGCGGCGGGGAGAGCGGGTGGGGTGGAAGGATGCTTCCTCCCTCCCCCTCCTCCTCCTCCGGCTCCGGCGGCAGCGCTGAGGCCGTGCCCTGTGCCCGCAGCCGGCCGCCCCGCCGCGGGGGCCGGGGGCGGCGGGGGGGCTGCGCTTGGCGGCGGTGATGGAGAGCCTGCAGCGGCAGCAGGCGGCCCGCCTGGCCCGCGGCCCCGACGGCGCTCCCCGACGGCCCCCGGTGGAGCCCGGCCCCGGCCCCGGGCCGCCGGCCGCCGCTCCCCGCCGCCGCCCGGCCTCCGGCCCGCGCCCGCCGGCCGCCGCTGCGGGGGAGGAGGAGGACGACGAGGAGGAGGAAGAGGAAGAGGAGGAAGAAGGGGAGCCCCGCGACCCAGCGCCGCCCCCGCACCACGAATGGACCTACGAGGAGCAGTTCAAACAGGTAAGGAGGCATCGCTGCCCCGGCACCAGCTGCTCCGGGCAGGCATCCCCGGTGTCCCCCCGTAGTATCAAAACTCGGGTTCAACTTTCCCTGAATGAAGACCTCTAATGCCTCCCATTGCTCCCAAACCCTGTCTGCGTCCCACCCTAAATGGGCAGCACCATGCCCCAGCCCCGACCCACCCCAAGCAGACATCCTCCATATCCCCATTGACCCTAGACATTATTGTGATGGCACCCTATAAATGGATGCCCCCTGAATGCTCCTCACTGCCCCTGTTCCTAAGCCCTGTCCCACCCTATAGGCATCATCATCATCCTGTGTGCTCCCCATCTCCCTGCTACCAAACCCCATTTCAACCCTGCTTCATGACCCCACCTCCTCAGTGTCCCCTGTGCCTGTCCACAGACCCTGAATCATGGTAGGGTGTCCAGTGTCCAGTGTCCAGGCATCTCCCTGGGCGCACCCTGATCTGTGCCAGCTCCATCTCTAGTGCTTTCCATAGCGGGTAAAACAGGCTGACCTCTGTCCACGGAGGTTTTGCAGAGGTGGAAAAGGGCAAGGGCTCTGCTGTGTGGTCACCCAAAGGAGGTGGCGAGCCACGGAGCTTGTGTCTCTGCAAGGGTCAGGGCATATTACAGCTGGTCAATGCAGGTCACTGATTTCTTTGTACTGGAGGGAGTAACACATACACCCTGTCCCCTCACCTCCCCTACACCTGGTGGGCATAGGGGAGACCCTTTTGCAACTGAGATCTGGCACAGGGAAAAGGTTTCAGAAGTTCATATAAAGGATGGAAGAAAAGTCTCCCTCTATTTAATGCATGTGGGTCTCATCTGAGCTCTGTTGTGCAAGCTCTGGTTTGCGCACAGCAGGTGCCTCTCCATGCAAGGGTGTGGGCATGGAGTGCACAGCACCAGGCAGGTTTGTGCTCCCCATGCACTCATCTTGGCTGGGGGAGACAGAGGGGCACAGTGGGTGATAGGGAAGATGTGGTGAGGGGATAGAACAGACAGGGATGTCCCTACAAAGCTGTTGTGTGGCTTTTTAGGACAGCACTGCTTAGGGACAGGAGGACCAGGGCGCTTCAGTCTCACCCAGTTCTGGCAGGAGAGGAGCAGCAGCAGGGACCAACTTTTGGCTGCTGTGGTGACTTCTTCCTTTTCTGTTCCAAATTGCTCATAAGTTATTATTTGGGGGGGGCGGGGCTCATCCCCTGCCTACAGGGCGGCAGGTACAGGTGCAGACAGGGCACAGGCAGCACATGCCTCCCGGCCGTGCCCAGGGACGCTGCCAGCGCCTGACGCTGCCTTGAAGCAGCCCGGGGAGGGCCGGAGTGGGTGAGCTCTAGAGGCCAAACAGCTCGTCCGGGAAGTGTTACATTACACCCCGCTGCACAGAAAAAGGCTGACTGTCCGGTTCCCGGGGTCAGCCGGGAGGTGGGAAGCAGCTCCTCCCTCCCGGGGAGGCTAAGAAAGCATCCCCGGCATTTCTCATCCTTCAGCCTCCCGCCCTGCCCCTGTCTGGGGCTGCCCGCGCTCCTTGTGCAGGGCAGGAATGCTGTGAATAGTGGGAGAGGGATGACAGGAGAGGTTGGGGTGCAGGATAAATCCTGCCACCGCTTCCCAGGGTGAGAGCTGTCTCCTTCCTTGTTTGCTCTCTTTTGGTTTTTCCAACCCTGATTGGAAAAGTGATGTACCCCTCATCCAGAGACCCACACCTTGTGGCATGTCCCAGCCAGCCCAGGGAACAACTGGATATCCTTCTGCAGTTTGGAACAGGCTGCGGTGCCAGCTTGCTTTGGGGTCTGCAGGGTGGCTGTCACTCCTGTCCCTCCCCTGAGATCATGCAGGAGGGGACACAGCCCTGCCTGGGCGGGATGTGTCCCTGCTGGGTCCTCCCCAGGCTGCAGGGCTGTGGCTCACCCAGCCTGGGGAACAGGTTCTCTGCTCTCTGCAGGGACTAAGTGAGGAGGGTGGCTGTGCTTCAGCTTATGGAGGCTCCCCAGGGGCTGGGCTGTGATGCTGTGGGGGAGGTGGGGGGTCAGTGTGTGTCTGCTGAAAAGTTGCTGGGGCAATGGGAGTGTGGTTCTGAGGGTCCTGGAGCTGGAGTGAGACATGGTAGTGGCCAGAGCTGCATTTCCCACCCGGACTTGCTGCTTGAAACTGCCCAAGCCATGATGCCGTCACCCGGGGTGGGGTCCAGGTCTTGTTTCTGCTCTCATCATCCTGGACTGGGGCACACCTAAGTGAACAGAGACCATCAAATCCAGGCTGCTTGGCAGGAAGTGGGCAGAGAGAGACTTCCCCATCTCTCTGCAGTGGGGAGGATGCCTTGATGGGGATGGGGTGGGAAGTTGGTGCAGGACCAACCGGGGAAGGGTTTCCACAGAGCACAGTGGTGCTAAAAATGGGAGCAGAGGACAAGGTGGTTGTGGTGAAACCCTGTGTTAATGGGCAAATGCTGCTTTGCATGGAGAGGCTTTCTGGGGAAATACCCCACATGTATGCTATAGTTTTGTATGTTCCCTAAGGTGCTGGTTTGGGGAGGGGGGGCTGGTGAGACCTTTGCTCTGACTAGGGGGGTTGTTGTAATGTTACAAGGCTGAGAGACCCCCTCACCCCTGCCTCTTGCATCAGCCCTGGCGCCGGTTTATGTACATTGATAAGGACACATGGGTAGAGACCTGGGCAAAGGTCTGGGAGGTCTCCACACCCAGGGCTGTCAGGCAGACCCAGCCCTAAGGTGAGGGCCACCAGGTGGGGTCTGTTGCTGCATTGAAACAAGCCATGAACCCCAGCTTCCCTAAGGGCTGGGATGCAGCCAGGTTTTAATTCTGTGGTGCTGCTTTATGTTTGACTTGGAGGGCATGCTAACCTGGCATTTCTGGTGCCAAGCTCAGCTCCCCCTGAGCTGAATTCAGCTTCCCCCCTTGGGAAACCATGCATATTGACAGGGATGGGTGCACTGGTTTCCTCCAAGTGATAGAAGAACAATACCAGAACCCGGGGATTTTCTTCTCCATCCCCTGTGCTGAGAGGGACTCAAACATCTGGGCTCTGCATTCAGCTCTCTGTTAGCGGCATGTTTGCTGGCAGGAGGATGCCCTGCCTGCCACGGCGCCTCCAACATGTTCACACCCATTTGTGACTGGAGGGATCAGGATCCTCTGAAGCTCCTTCCTCCCTACCCAGGGGCAGCTGCAGGGGGTGAGCCCCAGCCAGTCCTTTAGGAACTCCAGACTGTCTGGTAGCCTCAGTGGTTAATTTGGGGGTGCAGCCAGCAGCCGTTTGCCATTATCCTCAGCCTAACTCTGTTCCTCCTGCCCTGCCTGTCCCTGATGCCAGCAGTTGCCTTTTGCACCCACCCACCTGTCCTTAACATGCATTTAGGGAGGGCTTGCCAGCTGTGAATGTGTGCACTCACATCTCAGAGCCTGGAGGTGTGTACACCTGTAGACGAAGACCTCCTTGTGCCATATAAGATTGTCCCAAAATGGGGTGGAAGGGTATGTGGTGTGCACCCTCCTACCTCTATCCCTATTGCTTTCTCTTTTGGTGTTGTCCCTGGGGATGGAGGAAATAGAGGCAGGAATGTTCAGAGAATGGAGGCAGCTGAAGAGGGGGACTCTGAGAAGTGGGTAGTGGTCTCCATGCCACAGCCCACTCCTCACTGCCAGTGCATCTTCCACCTAACTGCAGGACCAAGGGCTCCCAAGGCTAAATTAGAGGGTCTCTGGCTACACTGCAGAGGCAGGGAGGGGGGAATGGACACTGTTTGCCCCTGTCCATGTCTGCCTGGGGGCTTTTCTCCAGTGAACCTGTGAGCAGAGCTGTGCCCCTAATCTGGGACCTCAGGGTCAGTGTGCTAACCGCTGGAGCTCCAACAGCTCTGGCAACCCAGCTGCAGTGGAGGGCACAGGACAAGACTGGGGGGCTGCTGGGGTGTGTCTGGAAGGGCAAACCGGTGTTTGGGGGGTGTGTGTGCCCACAGACCAACCCGTGTGTGCATCTGTATACATGCACATGTCAGCGTGGGGGTACGTGGGTGTATGTGGACCCATGTGAGAGTCCCTGTGTGTAGCAATCCCTGGGAGATCCTGTGTGTCTGTATGGATGCACAGGAGCATGCAGAGTGTGTGTGAACCCATGGAAGTGCTGGAATGTGTTCATGGATCCATATGAGCACGTGTGGATCCATATGGCTGTAGGGGTGTGTGTGTGTGTGCACACGAGTCTGAACACACCTGTGTGCATGTACAGACACACGTGTGGTGTCCCAGTGTGTTTAGGCATGTGCATGCCTAAACCAGTGTCACCAGGTTGGAATTGCATGGACCCATGGGTGCTTGAGGCAGGGCTTGAGGGCTCAAGAGCCCTCAAAAGCTGCCACATTATCTTCCAGCCAGGGGTCCAAAGGGTTTGGGATTGGGGCTCCAAAGAGGAGGTGTAAAAACTAGTTGAGGGTGTGAGAATACCCTCACTGTGGAGGGTCAGGAGCTCACACTGAGGCTGCTTGCAGGTCCCTCCCCAGCTACCTCCCTGAAATCAGATGCCAGTTGAGTCTTTGGGGAGGATGCACCCCCTCATCAACTTGGGCCTCCAATAATCCGCTAACTGGGTTAATAGTGGAGGTAAATCTCTTGTGCTGCCAACTGCCTGGGCAGCGCTGCAGTGGGGAGGTCAGATCTGGGGTGGTGGACTCTGGTCTCAAGGGGATGGATGGATGGATGGATGGATGGATGGATGGATGGATGGATGGATGGATGGATGGATGGGTGTGCACAAGGATTGTGTGTATTTGAAGAGTGTGTAGGGATGAGTAAGTGTGGACAGGGTCTGTGCAGAGGGAGGGCACATAATAGAGCTGTGTGAGTGTGCTTGGTGGGGCTGTTTGTCCAGGGTGAGGGTGCACAAGAACAGCATGTACATGTGTGTGCATCTTCAGAGCTAGCTGCAGTGTGCATGACTGTGCAGAGGGTGAGCAGACTCTACGTGGGGGCTGTGGAAGTCTGTCCCCTGGGGCACAGGGCACCCACTGGAGACGCCTCTGTTCTGTTCAGCCTCTGTGTGAGGCTGTGTTCTCCATCATGGATCCAGAGCTTACATCCCGTGTCTGTGGGAGGGCATGAGTGAGAACCAGGCCCAGATACTCTTTCTACTCAGGCACACAGCTCTTGCAGGGGCCGAGATGGGGGCTGGGGTTGTTTTCAAAGGGTGCAGTTAGCGGGGGCACCAACCTTTCCTTCTACATTGTCCCTTCAAAGAAGTTGCAGGAAGGGGATGGGGATAGATGTGCTTGGTAGGGAGGGGGATTGAACAGCCCATGCACATCCCAGGCATGCACACAGCCCCACGGGCATGCACCCCCTACTCACACAGCCCCATAGCAGGTGTGTGCATGCACAGACCCCAGTGTGTGCTACACTACAGCATGCCCTGTGTGCTCACCCATGCAAGTACCGTAGCGGTGCTGTCCGTGTCTCCTGGGGACACCTGGGGTGGTGCTGGGCATGGACAGGGTCCCATGGCTCCAGTCACCTAATAAGGGATTGAAGGGGAAGGATGTCCCACGACTTCAGTCACCCATGGAAGGATCAGGGGCAGGAGGAGACGAGAATGAAGGGGGAGGCAACATGGAGAGGAAAGCAAGGATGGAGGGGGAGGCAGTGGTGTAGCAAGTGCTGGTGGGTCAGGGAGGTTAACCCGAACAAATCTGCTCATTGACTCCCTGCCTGCTCAGCCATGAACGAGTAACAAGGGGCTGATCATGGGGGACGCGCGTTTGCTGGGAGCCAGGACCGCCTCTCCTGTGCCACAGCCCTCAGATGGGACAAGGGGCCATGAATGGTGCCCATGGTTGCACCACACAGCCATGACCACCATGTTTCCTCTTGCCCCAGCCTGTAGGCAAGCCATACCAACACCCCCTGCCTCAGTTTCCCCTCCTGCAGAGTGTGTTAAGCAGAAGGCTGGGGACCCTGTGAGCCCCCCATGACATGTCAGGGCCAGGCTGTGTGGGAGGGGGGCTGCCGTCCCAAGGCCAGCTCTTGCCAGCAAACCTTGCACGGGGCTGGGTTAATGTTTGCAGCAGGCAGCCCTCCCGGGAGCGGCTGCGGCGGGAAGGGGGGTTCTAATGACCTGCCGGATCTGCCGCATTATCAGCGCTGATTAAACCTGCCTGCTCTATAAAGCGCCGTTAAATATTAAGCATGATGAAAGGCTTTGAGGGGGAACCACGGTGCTGGGAGAGGTCCCCAAACAGAGATGTCCGGCTATGCTAGTGGGGCGACTGCTGAGTTTGGTGGTGTTGGGATGAGTGAGCACCCCACACTGCTCAGGGCTGTGGGGTCAGAGGAGCATTGTCCCCCCAGGAGCCAGCACTGCCTTCGAATGCAGCCGGCCGTCCTGGCAAAGCTGTCCCATAACCATTAACTTATTAACAACTGGTGGAAGAGGCGAGTGGTGGCTTGCAAGGTCAGGGGGTGGTTTGTGCCTGGCGGGGAGTGAACTGCCCCCCAGCTCTGGCAATGGGGATGGGGGGAGGGACCTGCAAACCCTTAGTTTGTTGTGTGTGCCCCATGGCAGGGGAAGATTCTAACTGTGGATACTCTTAGGATCCCTGAACCCCAGTGTGCTCAGGGCTGTTCTTCAACTGGGAATGGTCAGATTCTGTGGCTACCTGCAGAGTAAACTGAGGCATGCCAGCAGGGCACAGGGGAGGACACACCAGTGTCTGGGTGCTTGGCTGTGCACCAACCATCTTGCTTGGGAAGGATCTCAGAGACAACAGTCGAGCTCCAGAGAGGTGCTGTGACTCCAAAACAGTGCATCAGCAGTCAGCCACCCGTGGTGTGTGGCTGGGGGGTGCAGGGAGCTGAGCATTACCTGGGCGCGCGGCGTGAACAGCGGCCAGATGGAAAAATTAGCAGTGTGGCTAATCAATGTGGTGGATATTAAGCAGCTCAGGGTTGGGGGGTTTGCATGGTGGGGGGGAGCTGAGCAGGGTCCAGGATCGATACAGCTCATATTAAGTGGATTGAATCCTGGCTGCTGATCTGAGCCCTCGCTGCCAGCAGGAGGTGGCAGCTGAGCGGGGACTGTGGGGGTCCCACTGAGACCACTTCCCTTGGCAGTGGGGCCCAGGGGGGGACTGTGTGGGGACTCACCACGATGAGGCAAGCTGAAGTGCCTGGGGGGTGGCTTAGCACCTCATCACATCCTTCCTCTGTCTAGGGTGTCAGCTAGGCTAAGGGGTCTAAGACCCGAGCTTCATCTCTAGAAGCCCTCCTGGCTCCAGGAAAGTAATCTCCTTGGTGAATGAGTGGTGCTAACAATGTTACTTAATCGTGGGAGGAGGAGGAGGAGGAGGAGGAGGAAGCACAAGGTCTATTCATGTCCTGTTAATAAACCGTGTTCGACCCACTGACCTTTAACCTGCATGACAAGCCCCGTTATCCCAATCCCTTCAGGAATATAGATGTCGCCATGGCAATGGGATGACAGGACAGAGCAGGTCCCAGAGCTGCACCCAGCGTGGTCTGTGGGATGAGGACACACTGAACTAGTCCTGCACAAGCACCCAGGCCAGCAGTGCCAGGTGGAGGTGCGGTGCTGCTGGGGTTCCAAGGCCAGTGGAGTGGCCAAGCATGGACAGGTCCCCGAGGTCGGCAGAGCAGGGCTGTGCTGCGCACCGGCGGGATATCGATCCCAGGGCTTGACAGTTTAATACTTCCGTTTATAGAGGAATATAGTTACATCGATGGCGTTAAATGAGTTACTAATTATATCAATACAAACACGATTAAAAGGGTCCTTGCTCATAGGTCACCACAAGCAGGAGCCTCCGGTTGTGTTGCACAACTGCCCCTGGGCAAGGCTCAGACCACTGCTCCCAGGCGCACGGTGGGGGGATGCTCTGGGGCAAGGTGTGCCCTGCGGGGTCAGGGGTGCCCATCCATGTGGAGTGCCTGTCTGGCGTTATGTGCGCTTGTGTGGGACTGTACATCCCTTTCTGTACTTCTGTGTTCCCATTCAGGGCTCTGTGTGCCCATCTGGGGTTGTGGATGCACATTCAGGGTTTGTGTGTGCATATATGGGGTTGTGCATGTCTGTTTGGGGTTATGCACGCATGTATGGGGCTCTGCCCATTTGGGGCTGTGCATGCTCAACTGGGATTTTTGTGTTCCTGTCTAGGGTTATGCATGCCTGTCTAGAGCTGCGTGTTCCATTCTGGGGTTGTACATGCCCCTGCAGGGTTGTGAATGTCTGTCCAGAATTGTGCATGTATATATGGGTTGTGAATGCCTGTCTGATGTTGTGTGTTCCAGTCTTGGGTTGTGGGTGCACATACAGCGATGTGCATGTTCCATCTGGGGCTGTGCATGCACATTTGGAGTGTGTGCCCGTGATATATGTAGGGGGTTTATTGATGCTCCTGCAGTCTGGTGTGTGCCCATGGAAGTCTGGTCACACACTGCTGTACATGCCCCTGGGAGGCTGTGCACTTCAAGAGGTGGCTGTGTGTGCCTGTGTAGTGATTTGTGCCTGTGTGGGCTGTGTGTATGTGCAGTACAGGCTTGTGCACACTCCTGTGATGTTCTACATGCCCCTGCAGGGCTGTGCACACTGGTGCAAGGTTGTGCAGGACTGTACGTGCCCATTCCACTTTTTGTGAGGCACTGGGGGGGTTCTGTGTCCCTGTACAGGGTTGTGCCTATGCTTGTGTGGAGCTGTGCAATGCCCACGAGGGGCTGTTCACACCTGTGGGGGGTTGAGTGAACCCACACAAGGCTGTGCACGCTTGTGGGGTTCTGCAAACCTGTGTAGGGTTGGATAGTAGTTGCATATGCCTGTGTAGGGTTGTATATGCTCACATGGGCTTTTGCACCCACCACATGGGACTGTGGCAGCCTGTGTGGGGTTATGTACACCCAGGTGAGGCATGTGTCCCTGCAAAGTGACTGTGTGTGACCCGGGAGACCTCTTCTCCAGCCTGAGGATCTCCAAATCTCGTGGAACACCCCGTGCATCCCAGGCTACCCAAGGGCTGTGCCGGCTTGTACCCGGTTATTCAGCTCCACTCTCATCTCCACTTAAAAGCTGACCTTTGCTCCCCATTTGATGTAATGTGTTTTTGCATCTCAGTGCCCCACAGATAAAAGGTTAGAGGTTAATAAACAGTGGAAAAATAGAACCTGGCCCTTGGAGGGCACCTGTTTTGGGGGCTGGAGTCAGTAGCAGCCTGCTCTGGATGGGATCCTGCCTGCATCGATGGGAGGAGAAACATGAGAGGCACCCAGGGCAGACGTGTGTAGGTACTGAAGCCCATCCACTGGGCAACCCTCGGGACAGCCATGGCTTCATCTTGCAGTGGGATGAGTGGTAGTTGCCAGTTTTGGGGGTTTGCCCCTACCTTGACAAGCCAGATGTCAGGAGATGTCAAAGCACTTGGTGTGGAGGTCTTCCAGAGGCAGGGACAGGCAGGGAAATGCAGGCAAAGCCTGGCTGACACAGCCTTCCTGGGGCAGAAATCAAAGCAGCCTCCTGGAGCTCTGCTAAGAGCCTGACCTAGTTACTGTAATCAATGGCTTGGGGACCTCCTGGAAAAGAGCAGACAATGGGGAGGGGGCACAGAGCAAGACAGGAAACCACAGTGGAAAGGGACACAATACTGGCACCCAGGGGTCAGAGCATTCCAAAAGCACCCTGCTGCAAGGAGGGAATAGGTGAGTGGGATCCAGAGAGCAGGGAGGCAGCAAAGAAGGAGCTCCATGGAGCCAGGCAGTCAGGACCTGTGGGTATGGTGTGTGCCTGGCAGTTGTACCCCTAGATGAAATTAGGGACAGGCAATTAACACCAGTCTGTCCCTGAGAAGGGACAAGCAGCTGGCACCTGGGTTAGACAAGGGACTGTGTTAGGTGTATCTGTTCAGTGGTGGGAACCATGGGGTCTGTAGAAGCATCCTCACATCACTGTAGGTCCCCACATCCCCCTGAATCCCCACATCTCTGTGTCCCCTGAGTCCCTGCAACCTCACATCCCTACATTCCCATATCTCTGCATTCATGTGTCCCCATGGCATCCACCCCCATCCCCACACCTCCGTGTCCCTGCAGCCTGACGACCCTTAAGCACAGCTCCCTTTATCTGTGTGGTGAATGATGTTCTGTGTGGAGTGGGGGTGTGCTCCCTTTCTATTGGTTTTTAACAGCCTTTCCCAGCACAATTGTTTTTTAAACGACTCTATTTTGTGCCTGACTTTGTTTTCCAGCTTGCATTTCTTTGTATATGTTTTGGAAATCCATTCTGGACTGCTGAGTTTTGTTTCTTTTCAATGGCTTTAAATTCTTGCCGGGCTTGCTGGGAGGAATTGGTGTCTATAGCGTCTTCGATTGGTGCTAATTTTTCCTTCATGTGCTCTGACTTTTACTGCTGGGCCATCGATCTGGCAGGCTCCAATTTGTCATGGTCACTCGGGCGCTGTGCTGGAATCAGGCGAGCTTGGACTTCCGCACGGAGCTGGCACTTCGTGTCTCACCTCCCCAGTGCTGTCCCTCAGCTCAGGCTGTGTCCATGTGTCCAGACCTTCCAGCACACAGAAATACCCTCAAAGCCACATGTTTGTGTCTGTGAAATCCTGTGCACATGGCAGCCTCGGCATTTGCAGCTCCCTCGATGGTATCCAGTGCCATGGGCATGCCAACCTTTCCTTCCCCAGGATGGGATCAGCCCCCACTGTTTGGGTGGGCCTGTGTCCCTGTGAGGGATGAGGGCTGATGAGGATGCTGATCCCATGCTGGGACTTGGGGAACACCAGCACTCAGCAGTGCCAGAGCAGAGCTGAGCTTCACGATCCTGGGGTCCTGTCTGGTGCTTGGGGTTTACTGATGCCTCTGAGCTGTGACTCTTGCATCTAAGAGGGCGAGGGGCACGACAAACTCAGGCACAGACTCAGCATCTCTGTGGCAAAGATTCAAAATAGTCAGTGGTCTGTGGGGAACCCATGCCAGACCCCAGGTATGGGGAGAGCCCACACCCAGGCAGAGGGTGTGTCAGGGGATTCTGTTAGTGGTCCACAGAGAACCTCTTGTTGCTGCAGAGAAGGCAGGTGGAGCCAGGGGTGATGCCAGGTTCTGGCACAGGCAGTGTTCAGCCCCAGGCACTGCTCTCCTCTCCATTCTCACCTGCATGTGCTGGAAGCACTGACCCCTCTCTCTCTCTCTCCCTGCCTCCAGCTCTATGAACTAGATGAGGACCCAAAACGCAAGGAGTTCCTGGATGACCTTTTTGGCTTCATGCAGAAGAGAGGTAAAGGTGGGTGGCTGGGGTGGGTGCCACTGCCACCCCTGCCTTGGCTGCTGGTGGGGGGCTCATAGTGTGTTGTTCTCAGGCTCTGAGCTGCTCCAGGTCTCTGAAAAACCCTCCAAAACAGGCAGGTCCTATGGTGCTCCCCCTGGCCCTCTCCCCTAACCCCAAGCTGGGGCATCTGTTGATGCACTATTCCATGCCCATTAGTGATGTCCAGCAGGGATGGCCACTGAAAACACCTGGTGGGGATGTCCATTAACATACCCCTTGGTGACAAGCATTAGCAACACCTGTTAATGATGCCCATCAGTAGTTTTCAGGATGTTTTAGAGGTGCCTGGAGAGAATGCCCTTGGCAGTGCCCATCAGGGCTCCCTGTTAGCAGCACCTGGTGAGGATGCCCACCATCAGCACCTCTCAGCAAAGCCTATGATTTGTAGGAGTGGGGCCAGCAATCCAGGCATCCAGGGGTTAAGGGCTTGCCAGCCAACCCATCCTCATCGGAAATCTTTGCTATCGGCATGGGGGGCCGAGCTGGCTCCCAGGGACTCGATAAATACTTTAACCTTCGCCCTCCCCGGCCGGGGCTGCGACAATTAAAAGTTGCCAAGCGCGGGCGTGTGGCTGGCCGTATTAATTAGAGCCTTTTGCTGGTGTGTGGATTAATGAACAAGCCGCTCGATAGCCAGTAAACCCCAGGCAGAGGTTAATGCCGAGCTAATTAACGGGGAAAGGCTGAGGGGGGTGCAGGGGCTTTGGGGCTGGCTGTGCCTGGGGTGAGGGAGAGCAGAGAGGGGCAGTCACCCGCATGTCCTGACCATTGAAAGGATGGTGAGGATCTCCACCTGGCTGTGGGGCTGTGGAGATTGACTTTAGGGTTGGCTTGGGACACCACAAAGTTGTTGCACTCATGGGTGTGTGGTGAGTGGCTGGCATAGCCATAGGGCTCACACTGGGGCCAGCTGTAGGCCATGGATGTGCTGGGTACTGCCCCATGGGTGCCCCCTGGCCTTCATGCAGATCTGTGGGGAGTGAGTGGGAGCATCAGCACTATCTGGGCCCTCCCAGCATCCATCAGCTACAAGATTCATGGGCTGTTCTGCAGCTTCATTATCTCTCTCTCCAGAGCTAATTATCTTCCTCACTATTGGGGCTGGGGCTAATTAAGTGCCTGCTGGTGTGGGGAGGAGGGAGGAAGCCCAATGCTTCCCTGATACTGTTGCTCCACATCCCTCTGTGTCTGGATGTCCCACTGCTGTGCCCTCCCTCCCATCTCTCCTGCCTCTCCTGCAAGTGGGTGCCATCCCTCTGGGGAGGGTAGGCAGGGTGTGGGTGCACAGGTGCAGGTGTGCATGAACTGTTTGGAGGAGACAGGGATTTTGGACCAAAGAGAAAGGGGACAGAAGGGCTGAGGGGCAAGGACAGCATCCCAGGGATCGTCAAGAGCTGGGTAAGAAGCAGCACCTGAGAACCACTGCAGGTACAGCTGGGGCACCCAGAGGTGCATGGGCAGGGGACTGTGACACCCAGCCTGTGTCCCCAGGGTCTCCAGGAGGGATTGATGTCCACAGGGCAAACCCTGCTGAAAGGGACTGTGTCCCCCCTACTGTTTATGTGGATAGTATCAACTATCTGACATTTGTCAGAAGAGTGGAAAATCTGTAGGGCTGAAAAATGGGTTGGGGGGCAGACCCTCTGAGGCCACCCCATGGGACAAGGGCACAGCTGGCCCTGGTCACTCATGGAGGTCATACTGCCATCAGATATGGGGTACAGGCAGTGGGGCAGCTCATGACAATGCCCCAACTTCCATGGCACCTCAAAGGTAATAGGGACACAAGGGGGCTATTTCCGCATTTGCTTACTGGGTTCTGCAGGCCCTCCCCCCTGCCAATTTCACCACCAAGCCGAGTGCCCTGCTGATAAGACAGGGCTATTAATCAATCAAGGCACTAATTGCAGCACCACAATGGCAGTATCACCTCCCTGGGCTTTTGTGCCCTTTGCCCTGGCTTGGGCTGGGGTCATCACTCTGTGGGGATGCAGACAGGTGCCTTTGTCAGTGGGACAGGCATCAGCCACGCACCCCACACAGCCCCGAGATTAATGGCAAGGCACTTTTGTAAGCTACCAAGAGAGGAGAGAAGAGGAAGAGAAGAGGAGAAGAGGAAAAGAGAAGAGGAAGAGAGGAGAGGAAGAGAGAAGAGGAAGAGAAGGGCGAGAGAAGAGACGAGAAAAGAGGAAGAGAGAAGAGGAGAGGAAGAGGAGAGGAAGAGGAGACTCGAGGAGAGGAGACAGAAGAGAAGAGAAGAGAAGAGAAGAGAAGAGAAGAGAAGAGAAGAGAAGAGAAGAGAAGAGAAGAGAAGAGAAGAGAAGAGAAGAGAAGAGAAGAGAAGAGAAGAGAAGAGAAGAGAAGAGAAGAGAAGAGAAGAGAAGAGGAAAGAGAAGAGGAAAGAGAAGAGGAAAGAGAAGAGGAAAGAGAAGAGGAAAGAGAAGAGGAAAGAGAAGAGGAAAGAGAAGAGGAAAGAGAAGAGGAAAGAGAAGAGGAAAGAGAAGAGGAAAGAGAAGAGGAAAGAGAAGAGGAAAGAGAAGAGGAAAGAGAAGAGGAAAGAGAAGAGGAAAGAGAAGAGGAAAGAGAAGAGGAAAGAGAAGAGGAAAGAGAAGAGGAAAGAGAAGAGGAAAGAGAAAGAGAAGAGGAGAGAGAAGAGAAGAGAGAAGAGAAGAGAGAAGAGAAGTCCATGGGCCATTGACTGGGGGCTGAGACCCTGCAAATTTGTTGGCATTGGGGGAGAGCCCTCTAACTGGGCCCCCCCAAGGTGATGGGTCTTGTGCCAGCAGCCCTGAGTGGGCTGGTGAGCTACCGACAGCAGATCTCAAGTCAATATCTCTGCCTTTCTCCCAGGGGGATGAACTCCTCTCCCCCTTCCCAACCTGGTGAACAACACAGACACACACAAAAAAAAAAGTTAAATGAACTCAGTAAAAGAATAAAAAGAGCTCATTTTTCAGGCTTATGTGAAGAAGCCAAGCCAATATCAGGGCCATAAATTAGGGATGCTGGAGGATGGCGGTGAATGACGGCTTCGTTTGAGGGGCGAAGCACAGTCGTGACAGCCTCCCTCGGCCAAATGGATGGCTTTCCAATACTGCCTGTGTCCCGCCACCTCGCAGGAGGAATAAATATGGGGTGGAATGGCACAGCACAGGACAGGGTGGAATGGGATGTGATGCGTGTCCCTTCTCTTCTCAGCTTCCAGCAAATGCCCAGACCATCATCCAAAGGAGGCATGGAGTACAGCAAGGCTGTGGGGTTATTTGGGGGTGCTGAGAAAGTGGGAAGGGGCTTTTAGCCAGACTAGATGGCTAGGGAGACCATGCTGATCTATATCTATACTGGGCTCACAGAACCCTGGTGAACCCATGTCCACTTGCCCCATAGCCTCATACAGAAGGGTGATGCTGGGGCACCACGGGTCAGGGTCTCTAGTGAGACCAGTTGAAGAGGATTTGGGGTCAGGTTTCTTGAAGCAGGGCACTGAAGTCCTTTAAGCAGAGGAAACTTCTGGGGCCATATGTAGGATTAAGAGGTTTTTCAGGAACTCTTTGAAAGAGTTAGGAGCTGGAAGAGAAAACCTCTTCAGAGAGGTAGTTGTGTGAGTCCTCACAGAGGGGTTGTGGGGGTCATCCCTCTTCAGAAAGGTTATAAGATAGGTCCCTTTTCAAAGTGTAGATGGAGTCTTTCTTTATGGGGCTCTGAAAGAGCTTTACAGAGTGAGTCATTCTAGGATGATCTGAAAGATTTCGTAGATTGGTGCTGTACAGATAGCACTGAGAATTGTAGAGAGACAACCTTATCTAAGAGTGTCTGGGGGTGGTGCTTTTCCCATCCCACTGTGGCTGTACATCCCAGATGAGAGCATACCCAGCCCCACTGACAGCTCCATCAAAGGTCACTCTCTTGCCAGCATGCTGGAGTCTCCCCTGCTTTTTGGCACAGCACCACTCTGGCCCTGCCTGTGCCCCAGGTGCCCACAGGTGCTCACCTGGGCAGGAGGGCTGTGCCTGCCATTGTGGCTACCTGCAGTGGCAGTGGGGGGAAGGTGGGTGCTCTGATCCCAGGTCCAAAGGGCTCCTGTGGGCAGCCCCCCACACCCTTTTCTGTCTCCTGTGTTCTGCCGGAAGGGACACCAGTGAACCGCATCCCCATCATGGCCAAGCAAGTGCTGGACCTGTACACACTGTACCAGCTGGTGACAGACAAGGGCGGCTTGGTCGAAGTCATCAACAAGAAGATCTGGCGGGAGATCACCAAGGGCCTCAACCTACCTACCTCCATCACCAGCGCTGCCTTCACCCTTCGAACACAGTGAGTGCCTGGCAGCCCAGCAGGAGGGGGACACCTGCCCTGGGGCACCTGCTGGCTCAGATGGCCCAGAGCCCTGGGTGGGGCCTGACATGGAGTACCACAATAGTGGCTGGAGGGCTCTGCTCCTTCCCAAGTGCTCTTTGCTCACCACAGGGCTGGCTGGGAGGTGCACAATTGTGGATGTCCCCTTGGCTCTCTCCCCATACAGATACATGAAGTACCTGTATCCCTACGAATGTGAGAAGCGGGCGCTCAGCTCTCCCGGAGAGCTCCAGGCTGCCATCGACAGCAACCGTCGGGAGGGGCGGAGGCAGACTTTTGGCACAGCACTCTTCAACTACTCGCCAGCCAGCACCCCAACCCTGCTGGGCACCCCCAAAATGCCTCTGCCAGCTCTTAGCATCTCCACACACAGCTGTGGCCAGCTCAGCCAAGTGCACAGTGTTAAGAAAGGTGGGTGGGGGTCCCAGCTGCCCAGCAATGACCATCTCTTCCCATGAATGGACACTGCTCCAGCAGCAGGGATGTTCCCTGTCTGCTCTTGCCCTTTTTGCTTGGGGTAAATAGGAACAATGTTGTTCTTTTAGTCCCTTTCAGGGAGTGAAACAAGTGTATTTCCCCTGGCTTTGGAGAAGGACCAAGCCTAGATACTGGGAGTGGTGGCCTGCCCTGCCGCATTGCTGGTGGGGTCGAGCTGGGACCACTGGGAACGGTGAGGTTGGGTGGCAATGAGGGACCCGCTGAGCTCTCTTGGTCATTGCAGAGGATGGAATGCTGGCAGCATCTGTGCCAGGGCGCATTGCTATCCCGGTGGGACTGGCCGGGCACCATCTCACGGCAGCCCAAGCAGCAGCTGCCTCACAGGCAGTGGTGCTGGAGCAGCTGCGGGAGAAGCTGGAGACAGGGGAGCCCCCAGAGAAGAAGGTGGCCCTGACAGCAGAGGAGCAGCAGCGGCTGGTGCAACATGCGCTTCAGCACAACCTCCTGGCCATGGCCTCCCAGTTCCCCATGAATGTCAAGATCTCCAGTCGAGGTAACGAGATGCAACACCTCAGCCTTGGTCATCCCTTTCCCTGGCAGCCGAGGTGGGAGCAACAGCAGCAACTGGAGAGGAGTATGGATGCCCAGAGGGACTGGGTCCCGGCTTATCTGTCTTGGACAGATTCTTGTTTCTGTTTCGCTTAACACTCATATTGGTATTTTCTTTCCCCAGATGACAGACAGGAGACCGCATTGAACCTGTCCACCAACAGCATTAGCAGTATCAACATGTCAATAGAAATAAATGGAGTTGTCTACACAGGTAAATAGAAGGGCCGCTTGGCCCGTGTAATTGCGGCCGGGAAATCCAATAACTTATAGCCACTGCCTGGCCAGCAAGTCCTTCCTTCAATCTGATGTCTTTACTATAAAATCCATCGTAATGAAGTGGCAGGGCTTGGGGAGAGGGGGCAGGAGAAGGAGGGGGTTGACAAGGATGGAAATTGGCCCAAAGCAGGTGCTAGCAATGAAGGGCTAAAATGGGGGGTGAATAGATGGGTGTACTCTGATTGAGAAGTGACCCTGCACCTAGGGTTATTCCACACCCCAGGGTTCCAAAGGCAGGGCTTGGATTTGGGGTCACCCCAATGCTTGTGTACCCAGAGGGTCTCTGGTTGGATGTCAGGCTTGCCTGATTGCAGAGCATGTTGCAGGAAAAGATGTTGGGGTGCTTTGCTGGAGCAGAGGATCCTTTGGGATGCTAATGTGCATCAGCCTGGCTAACTGGCCCATCCCATGCCCCCCAAATCCATGCCTGTTCTGCTGAGATGCCCCACAATTAAAATTGAGGGCTTTGCCTTCAGAACTTAAATATTTAACGAGCTGGAAAGGTCAGGGCTAAGCATCATATGGGGCTGCCAGCCAGATGGGCTCTGGGCCACCTCCCAGGCTGCCCAATGTAACTGAGGATGACTGGGCTGGGGAAGGCACCACAGCTGATGAGAGGGGGCTGAAGGCCCCCTGAGTCTTGGTACCACACTCCCCAGCCTGGGTACTAGGAGCCAGGTGAGCAGATCCTCCAACCCTGGGCTTGCTCTAACCTGCTTGTTCTTGTCCCCCAGGTGTCCTGTTCGCCCGCCGGCCCTCAGCCACCCTGGCATCTGGTGGAGGGAGCACCCAGACTCGTCCAAACCCCATGCCTGCCCCAAACCCCCTGCTCCCAGCCTCCTCTCAAAGCCACACTCCCACTAGCGCCTCACTGTGAGGCAGACATGCCCCCACCCTGGAAACAGCTGGGGGTGCCCAAAGTCTGGGGTCCTGAACTGTGGGACCCAGCTGGGCCACCAGGGTGGGATGGGGGACCCAGAGGTGCCTCTTGCTGCAATACTGAGCTGTGTCCATGCAAGGCTGTGAGCACCCACGTGGGCCCTTTTGTCCCTTATCCCCACGTGCCCTCTGTCTCTCACACGCACACACACAGACAAACACACACACACACAGAAGTTCCTTCCCAAGGCACTACCCCCAGGTAACCCCCCACATACATCTCCTGCTGCCCTGATGCCTGGGGGACCCCCGGGACCTGCATGCTGCATCCCCTACATCCTGCAGCCCCTAACTCACCTCAATGCACGCACTGCTGCCCCTGTACATGCCTCAATGCATACACTGTATCCCCTGCACACGCCCTTAATGCCCACATTGCCTCTCCATACACACCCTCCGTTCAAACACTGCAGGCACGATATTCTGCAGCCCCTATAAATTGTAGCCCCTATACACTGCAGCCCCTATATATACTGCACCCCCTACCCACTGCAGATGCCCCTACCCAGCCCTCCTGCGCTGCCTGGGTTTGCTGCCCCTGCCCTGAGACACCCCCAGGGTGGTGGCATCTGAGCCCCCCAGGTCCTTAGCTCAGGGGGATCACCCTGGGGGGGGCAAATAATGGGGATATTGGTGGGAATGGTGGGGGTGGAGCTTATTGGGGTGGGGCTGGGGTTGGGGCTGGGGTTGGGGGTTAATGTCGGGGTGGGGCTTGGTGGTGGTGGGAGGGGAGGGTTGCCCAGCAGAGCCCCCCCACCGCCAAAGATTGCCTGGGTGCCAGGGTCCCCAGACGGGTGACAGGGAGACAGCGGCACTCCGAACTACCTCGTTTGGGGCTGGGCAGGCGCCTCCTCCACCCCTGTGTGCCCCAGGGTGCCAAAGCAGGTGAGCGTGGAGCGACGCTCACCTCTACCTCAGCGCGGGCGGCTCGGCGGCGCCAGCCTGTTCCCCGCACTCCCACTGCAGCCGCGCGACTCCGTGTATCTATTAAAGGAATCAAACTCAACCAGACTGGTGCTGAGGGTGGTGTGTAGGGCATGGTGCCACCCTCCGAGCTCCAGGGCCCAGTTTGGAGGTGCAGGACACCCCCACAGCCTTGTGATACCCTGGGTTTACACCTGTATTGCCTGAAGTTTCACAGCCCACCTCATGCTTGCCTCCAGCTCAATTTCTGGGAGCTCTGAGTTGCAAATAGGTGCCCTACACCCACCAGAGCTTTCAGACATGGGCTGGATCCAACAGGGCACCAACTCCAGCTGTGCCAGCCAGGCTGTGGGGTTTTCCCCCATGAGCTCCCAGTAGCAGCTCACCCATGGGTGGGGATCCCATTAGGCTGCCCTGTGCCAGGAAAGGAAACATGATGCTGGAACTGCTGAGACCATGTCTGTGGGGCTGTGAGGTTGCACCTGGCAAGATGCCAGTAGTGCTGCACTAGCCTGGTACCTGAGCAGTGCCCACAGAGGACACAGGTGACCGTGGTCGAGCTGGGAGGCATACACTTATGTGGGTGGGCACTTGTGCTCCCTTGTATAAATTCAGTGGCGTGCACACTCAGACTGTCACACTCGTGCTCACACATAGACTTCCACACCATCCACCTGTATATTTGAAGAGGCACAGGGGACTCCTGTGGAGACACACACTCTGGCCAGAGGCAACCACGAAAACAGGTCCCTGGCACTCAAGGAAACAGAAACTCCTGTTTGAGAGTCCCCCTCTGAGGCCAGACTCAGGCCTCCTGGATCACCCTGGACACCCTGAGCTTCCCGGGGACAGCCACAGTTCCTCAGGTACAGCCCCAACCCAGCCCCTGGAGGACAGCCCCCATCCCTCGGCGACAGCCACAACCCAGATTCCTGCCGACATCCCAGCGCGGATTCCCCGAGCAAGGGGACACCCCCAGCCCGGACCCCCAAGCCCACCCGGGGAGCGCTGTCGCTGTCCAGGGTGCTGCAGCAATGCTGCCCGCCCTGGACCGGACCCAGCCTAGGGATACGGGGATGTCACACTGGAAACGTGTTGAAGGCACGAGGGTGACACAGAACCCCTGCAGAGGACCGGAGGTCTGGCGGGTCCATCCCTGTGGTCTGGCCACCGGGGATGGGAGAAAGTTCCTGAACAAGGAGTGTGCGTATGTGTGTGTGCTTGTGGGGGGGGGGGGGGGGGGGGGTTGTTTGTGAGGGTACCAAGCAGAGTTGGAGTGGGATTGATGCAGCCTTAATTGGGGTCTTGTGTCCCTTTGCACTGCTGTGAAGCTCTGGCCACAGCTCATCGAGCACCGCAGCCCCAGGGAGCCGGCAGGGCACATGTGGACCTGCGTCCCCACTCATTACCAGGCTCAGAGGGTGATGTGTGTTTCCATGCTCCCTGGGGAGCTTGGGGACACAGCTGCTGTCACCTGAGTAACCAGCCGTGATTGATGCCTGCTTCCCCATGTCCTGCAGGGACTGTAATTGAGCAGGAGAGAGAAGGTGGAGGATGAGGGGACAATCCAGCCCAGCCAACAGAGTGCTGGATCCAGCTTCAGCACTGGGCTGGGGGCAATTGGTTGAATCGGTGTGCCCCTTCAGACTCCAGGGATGGGGATGTGGTCAAAGGTCTGCTTTTATTCCTGAGGAGCAGGGAACAGACTCCGTGTGCAGGGCTGTGGACAATCAGTGCTGTAGCTGCAGCTCTGTTCCAAGTCTTGCAAACTGGATGGGACTCTAAAGGGTGGATGAGGACAGTCCCAAAGCCCCCCAGGGCTTGAGGGAACTGCGTGAGTTTCTCACCTCAGGGTAGTGGGTGGTTTGAGACCCTCTAGTACAGGCATTTTTGTGTTTGGGGTATTGCCCATCATGCTGGGCCCAGGCCACAGTAGAGCTGGTACCCTCTAAGTGCCAACCATTGCTGAGTGCACAGTCCCTGGCTGTGCCCCCTGTAGCCCCCAGCCCCTTCTGCAGCCCCCAGGCAATTCTGTTAATGAAGCCATTTCTATTTGTCGCCTTTGTGGAACAAAGCTCAGCTCTTCCCCTCTGAAGATCCCAGTTATCGATCCCAGGGAAGAAAAGGCAGCGCCTACAGAGCATCAGCCTTCTCCTGCTGCCTGAGTGCTCTGCACAGCTCCTGCAGGTGATTTGGGAGGGCACAGAGGCTGCAGGGAGCATAAGGAAGCACCCCACAGCTCCCTCCTGCATCTGGTAGGCCTGTACAATGTTCAGGAGGAACGTACCCATAAGGACAATTTTTCAGGGTACAGTGGGTTTAGCTTCCAGCAAAGGGCAATGAGGGGTTCCCCAAAGCCATCCAGCTCACATTACCAGCGATGTTAGCAAAGTACCTGTATTAGCAGATAGTTTTTATCTAAAAGAGTGGCCTGAAACCTTGACTTGGTGTTCCCTGGTACCTGGGCTATGGCAGAGCCATACCCAGGCCCATGTTCTTCCTGGCACTGCTGAAGTCATTTGTACATGACAGGGCAGTGGCAGACTGAGCCCTGGGATACAGAGAATAACATCAGAAGGTGCTTTGAAAATTCACAGAATCATCAGGGCTGGAAGGGACCCCTGGGGATCACCCACTACAACCCCTGTGCCAAGACAGGGTCATCTGGAGCAGATGACACAGGAACACAGCCAGGTGGGGTTGCAATGTCTCCAGAGAGACTCTACAACCTCCCTAGGCAGCTGTTTCAGTGCTCTGCCACCCTCAGCAGAAAGAAGTCCTTCTTTCTGTTTTAGCTTATGGCCATTGCTTCTCCCTGTAACAGGGAACCACTGGAAAGTTTTGCACCACCCCCTCTGACACTTGCCTTTGAGATATTTTGCATTAATGATTTAAATTTTGAATTTGATTTTGAATTAATATATTGCATTAATGAGATCCCCTCTCAATCTTTTCTCCAGAATGAACAGGTTCAGCTCCTGCAGTCTCTCCTCAGAGGAGAGATGCTCCAGACCGTAGATCATCTTTGTGGCCTTTTCTGGATCCTTTCCAGTAGCACCTTGTTTTTCTTATGCTGGGGAGCCCACACGGGGACACAGCACTCACCAGGGCTGAATAGAGGGGCAGGATCACCTCCCTTGGCCTGCTGCTCTTCCTGATGCACCCTAGGACACTTCCTGCTCTGCAGATGGGAAACTCTCTGGACTTTTCCTGTGGCAGATGCTGCTACTAAGAATTAATTTCATCCCGGTCAGAAATACGTGCAATTGTGAGTGCCAGCTGAAGGCAACGGCACGGCTGGGGTTGGCTGCACCATTCATTAGTGCTTCTCTTCTCTGTGAGTGTCACCTGCGGCAGTCGATAAGAGAAAGGTGAACGCGGGCAGACAGAGGCCTGGGGAAAAGCCGGAGGCAGCCTCCCGGATTTCAAAGGGCCTGCATCCGCACGGATCGCTATATCAATTCCTTTTAATACATCCGAGCGCCTCTTTCCTGGAGGACAACGCCGGAATGAAGCGGCCATCGACTGCCCTCCCAGGCGGCGGGAGGGCTGTACGCCTCCCTCTGCAGTGCAAATCGCCATCGACCGCCCCGCATCCTCCGAGAGGGGCTGCGCTCCACCAGACGCGGCCTCCCCTCCCGTCTCCATGGCAACCGCGGTCCTTAGCAACGCGCCGCCATGGCAACCGCCGGGGCGCGCCGGAAGTGAGGCGTGGCCACTTCCGCCCGGCACGAAGATGGCGGCGGGCGCTGTGGAGCTGCGGCGGCTGCAGTGGCGGCTGGAGGAGCTGGAGCAGCGCGTCGGCCTCGGCGGCGGGGGCTGCGGGCCGCGAAAGGTGCTGGGGGGAAGTTGCGGAGAGCGGCCGGTCGCCGTTTGGTGCGGCCCGGCGGGGTCTGGGGTGCCGCGGCCCGGAGGGGCCTGACAGCCCCGTCTCCTCCCTCTGTGCCTCTGCAGGTGGCGGACGAACTGGTGAAGGTGCAGGTGGCGCTGAACAATATCGCCGGGAAGAGGGAGAGGATCAAAATCCTGTTTAAGAAAAGTGAGCGGCTCTTGCGGGGGGGGAGGTTCGCGGAGGGCGGGAGCGGGGAGCTCTCAGCCGATTCGCTGCTCTAAACAAAAGTGTCTTCCCCGCACCTGTGTACTTGGGGCCCTTATTTCAGTTTATTTGGCGCAGAAATAAGTAACTGAGAGAGGTTTTTGTGCTCGCGATCCACCAGCTCGGCAGTCGGGGGTGGGAAACAGGCGGCTGCAGCCTGTTATTTGCTCAATTTCCATCTACCCGTGTCAGTGCCAGGATTTGCACTGCCTGAAATGCAGCCCGTGAAGGCTCTTGGAGCATGAAATCATGGAATGAATTCCTGTTCACTTGGACTTCCTGGCCATGCTGAAGTAGCTCTGCCCTCTGTATGTGGTGGGAGCAATGAGCTTCACACTCCGTGGGCAGATCTGGGGAGCTGCGTCCAAACTGGGGGGTACTTTGTCCTGCAGAGCTGCCTGTTGGCCAGGTTTTGCTGTGTATTGTCACAGCAGGGGCAGGGAGGGTCGCTGTGTCCAGGTCTGCAGTAGCTGCTGAGTATAAAAGCATAAACTGTGTGTTTGTGGGTGATTTTAAGGACGTGGTTCTGTTGGCTGGTTTTGCCCTGAGGGTAGGAGGAAGCAGATTTCACTCACCTTTGATAATTGTTATTCAGACAAAAAGCAGGATTTCCAGTTGTCCCTAATGCAGTGGTTTCCTGGCTTGAGCCATTTGTCAGTTCTTGGTCACAGAGCTCCAAAGTCACATAGAAATTAATTAATCTGGGGAACAAAATACAAAAGTAACCGGTGTTTGCAAAGTAATCTGGTACATAGTGGGAGGGGAAGCTGCTCTTGTGAATGCCATAGCATGTACCCTGCTTTTTGTCTCCAATCCTGTTTGTCCCTCCAGTTGAAGATGTAATCAAATACCTTGACCCCCAGTACATTGACAGGATGGCTGTTCCAGATGCAATGAAGCTGCAGTTCATCTTGGCAGGTATGGCATGAAACCAGGAGATACAGGAGGCTTTTGTAACACTGCAGAAAAAAGTGTCCTTTACCGAAGATGGATGGGGATGGGTTTCTTTTCGTCGTTTGTAAAGACATGGCACAGCATGCCCTGTGGAGGTGTCAGAGAGATGGTTTGTACAAGGATGTCTGTCACCCTCGGTGCTCCCTCGTGCGCAGCCACGCTGCAGTTTTATCAGCTCTGATCTCTCCCATATTGATCGTTCACTTTAGCCCTGAATTAATCAAAGGCTGGTAAGAAAAGCTGGAGCTAGAAGGGTTTCCTTACCCCACTTCCAGTATTCTCCAGGCTGTGACAAAAATAGAAGGCATTTGGATGTCTTTCAACACCCCCTAGCCTTGTCCTCTTTTGACCCAAGGAATTTGATCAATTTGTGATGGTATCATCTGTGAATGGAATTTCACAGAATTGTGTAATGTTAAGGGGGTGGAAGGGACCTTAAGGACCATCCAGTCCCAACCCACCCTGCCATAGACAGGGGCACCTTCCCAACTATCCCAGGTTGCTCAGACCCCCATCTAGCCTGGCCTTGAACACTGCCAGGGGTGGAGCATCCACAGCCTCCTGGGCAACCTGTGCCAGTGTCTCACCACCCCCACAGTAAAGAATTTCTTCCCAATACCCAGCCTAAATTTTCCCTCTTTCAATCTGTATGCATTATTCCTTGTCCTGTCTTTAGAACTTGGTGGAGATTCTCTTGCATGAAATTGGTGTGAATCAAGACCCAGGGATGAGCAGCACAAAAGTGTAAATAAAATCATGAACAAGCCTCCTACTGTAAAGACAGATCAGCTGGAAAAATTACCACTATTTGTGAAAAGTCAAAGCAGGGTTTTGTGTTTACTGATATTGCTTCTTGTCCTCCCCCCATAACCAGAGGAACAGGCTATTCCTGCCCGTGCAGCCCTTCTGGAGCAGGTGAAGACCCTCCAGCCCATCTTGGACAGCACCAGTATCCAAGGTATGCACATTCTTCTGAAAGCTGGAGCTGCAAATGCCACCTGATAAGCTGTGACCTGTCCTGCTTTCTTTCTTTTCTCTTGAGCCTGAGACTAGAGAAGAGGACAGCTTAGTGGTGTGAGAGTAAACTGAGTACAAACTTGGTCTGCTCCTGCCTCATGCTGCTCTAGCCTCCCTTGCAAGGTCAAGGAGGTGATAGAGTGGCTTGTGAAGCAGGCTAGAGACAGCAATGTGGCAGAGAGGGTGGAGCCTGGCAGGTTGTCCTGGTTTAGGGAAAATTTGGGAGAAAACCTCTGGATGGCATCCCTCCAGAAAACAAATTCAAGTGGCCCTTCCCCCAGCTGGTATGAGAAAAATTTCCTTGGAGAAAAGTGGAAAAAACTGGTTTTTTAACAAGCAAAGTATCTACAAGCATAAAAAAATGGATAATATTAAGCAATGAAACTTCTCACTCTTGGAAGAGATGGCAGGTCTAGAAAGTCCTTGTCGTGGGGTGTAGCTCAGCTCGCTCAGGTTCTAATCAGTCCCTCCAGCACTGGAAAGTGCCGAGGCCCAGGCCCTGGTGGGCCACAGGTGTGAGCTCCCGGGGTTTGGCTGGGTTTTCAGTCCAGAGCAGGTTTGAACAGATCCAAGGAAAAAGGAAAAAAACAGTCCAGAGAACTTCACTGCCTCAGCTAGCTAAAACTAGCTAAAAGCAAAGGAGAGCTCTGTCCTGCTGTCTGTCCGTGCTGCAGACAGCACAGTCCAGGAGCAGGATGTGGGGAATGAGGGCTCTTCCTTAACACAAACTGCAACTGCTCCTTCCCCTTCTTCGCTCTCAGAGCCAGTCTGAAAGGTGCAGAACTTAATATGGAACATAAACAGAACAGACCACTGGGGATACAAGCATCATAAAGTCACCCCAGGACACAGGTCATTCCTTCCTGTGAGCTTTTTTACGTCCAGAACATCTCTGTTCCTGGCATAGACAGAGATGCAGGTTGTTTACTCTGAGTTCTTGAGTAGCCCTCACTGTGGGCACCCCTGAACTCGTGCCGTATGCAGTTAAGTTAGGTAGTTAAGTAGCTTTTTTAAATCCTGTATCTGAGTTTTATCTGTAGCATGGGACACTTGCACCCAGTTGAGTGGAGTTCTGCCATGCTGTGCTCATGGAGGAGGACTGGGCTTTACTTTGGGAACTATTCCCATGTGCTGTAGAACAACCCAAACTGATTTCTCCTTTGTGTTTCCAGCGGTTCCTGACCATGCAGCCAAACTGCAGCGGCTCTCACAGATCCACATACAGCAGCAGGTAGTGTGAATATTCCTATCAGTATTGACTGGAAGGGCATAGGAACCTTTTGCCAGTGGCTGCACTGGCACCCCTGTATTTGTGATTACTTGAATTGCTCATTTATGGCAGAATCAGAATATGCATACCACACTCTTAAAGAAGTTTAGGGACTCCAAGGGAGAAAAGGGGATAGAATTTCTCTCAGTTGAGTCCAAGTTGGAAATTTGCCACCATAAAGCTGCTCAAAACTGCTTTCTGTGACACGTAGTAGGTGGCAGTGGGTTTAACCATCTTGAATTCCCCCTTTTACTGAGACACTGAGGTGAAGAATTGCGTTCCTCCAGTGTCTTGCTCTCTGGAACATTGTTGACACTGCCACCTTTTCCCTTCACCCTTTCCCTCTGTGTATCCCTTTCCCTCCCTGTATGAGCACTCCCAGAGCTGGCTGTGAATAGCCTGGACAGTTCCTAATGGTCTGTTTCAGCATTTTGCTGTGAGTTTCTGTTCTGGGGCAAGCAAAGCCTGGATAATGAGGAAAGGCAGGCAGAAGTGCAAGCCTGGGGGTTTTGGTGCTTCATGGGATCAGTGTTTGTGACTTTTCTCTTGATTGTGGAAACCTGTCCAGCTGCAGTGAGCACCCACAGTCAGAGCCTGAGCACTGATCTCAGTGCTGGCCTTGGATAAGTTTTCCTGCAGTGCTGTCAGGTACAGGGAAAGGAGAGATGTCCCTCACCTTATTTACTGCTCATGCACTGTGGCTCTTCTCTTCGCAGGAGAAACGTCATGATCTCACTGACAGTGTCAAGACACTCCTTGAGGATTATAACAAAATGGTATCCTTGGAACTTCGGGCCTGGGACAGCTGAAATGACCCCTTTCCCCTGGGCTGCTCCTGCTGGATCTCCAACCCTGGGTTTAACACCCTTTCTGGTGTGGTGGCACTTGTGTCCCTATCCTGGCTGTGTAGGATCCCAGTGCCGAGGCACATCCCAAAACCACAGTGGGTAGGGAAGTTGTGTAGAGAGCCCTTGCATGGTGGTGGTTTGTGGTGTTCACAAGTGCCACCCAGACTCCTGTGGGTGCTTGGTGCTGTGCAGTGGCTCAGCCACTGGGTGGATTAAACCCATGGAGGCTTTCAACAGCCTGGTGCCCTGGGCCTCTCCCAAGGAATCAGGATTGTAATGGTGCTATCAAGATGCTCTGACCTGGGTTTCTTCCTCGCAGTTTCCACATTACTTTCCTTAAGTCTTATATCCAGACCCTGCTTCTGTCCAAGCAGTTTGTGCAGTGGAATGAGGTCCTGTCACGTCTGGAAGCAGCCAAGCAAGCGAAACCTGTGGCAGAGTGATGGCAGAGCTGGGAGCGCAGCATGCCCAGGGCCCCTGTGGCACAGCTTGCATCCCGCTGGTCCCAGCTCTTTCCCGCTTGGGGTGAACATGCTGGAGGGACATGACAGTCACTTGGGGACACTGCACAGAGCTGTGCCAGCCCCCAGTCAAAGCTACACTGCTCCTTAATCTGCCACTCTGTGGAAATCTTGCACTTCTCTAAAATGCATCTCAGTTTTAATGTATTTTAAGACCCCTTTCTGTGCTCTCTGTGGATCATAGTAAAGTCCTGGAATGCTGATTGGATTGTCTGTCTATCCCTGGTGCAAGGACTGCTCCTGGCAAAGACTGGAGATTTTTCCCCAGGTAGTGATCTCATGGCAGCCTCCAGGAGATGGTCAGTGGTTCCTTTGAGCCTTGGGCCAAGGGCAGGTGGATTCCTTCCAGCCCCACACTCTTCCTGTTCATATGAGTTGCCTGTGCCCAGGGGAATCTGGTCTCATGGAACTTTCTGCCTTGTGGTTCTCCCATCTCTGTGCTGAGAGAAGGCAGCAGCTTTTGTCTTTATCCTGCCTCTGCTTTCCTGAGGCTGCTGCAAGCCAAAGCCCATGCTGGCTCTTTCCAGAGAGGGCACAAGCCATGTCTTGCCTGGTTTCCAAGGCCACGTTTGTAGCAAGGGTCTCAAACCCTTCAGGTTGGTGAGACGTGGCAGAATCCCCAGAGGAAGTCCAGAAGAGCTTGCCGGTCCCTGTATCAACAACCTTGATCAACAACCTTGCTGGTTGTCAAACCCCAGTGGGGCTGCGGGCCTGCGGAAACCCCTGCTCCCTCCAGCTGCCTGGGGAGCTCACGCAGGCCCTCCCGTGGGCGCGCACGGGTCCCCGCGTCTGTCCGTGCCCGGTGCCGGTACCGGGATGGGCCGCTGCGAGCGGGGACAGCCCCGGGGCCGGGGGGGCGGGGCCAGGGGCTCGCCCCGCCCATTCCCCGTTCACCCAATCAGGTGATTGATGGGCGTGCTTCCGGTATCGGGCCCCGCCCAACCGTCTCGCGCTTGCGCGCGCCCGGCGTCGGCCGCCATCTTGTGTGGAGGGGCGCGCTGAGGCGGCCGCAGGTGAGCGAGGCTTCCGCACGTCCCACCGGGACATCCCTGACTCCCTCCCCGGCATTCCCGCAGCCCACCGCGGCGGTCCGGCTCCCCTCGGGCCGCGGCCCGGGCCCCCAGGCACCGTTGGCAGCGGCTGCCGTGTCGGGGTGAGGGCCTCTTGTGCTCCCAGGGTTCGGAGCGGGAGCTCCGCGCTGCCGTGTCCCTGAGGAGGATGGGGTGCGGGGTCTGGGTGCAGCGGGACTCAGGAGCCTGCGGTTAACAAAGTACTGCGACCTTCAGCACCTTGGGCTTTGAGGTGGGGACATGGAGTGCCCTGCACTGGGCCAAGCAGACTTAGGTCAGGTTGGTACCTGCCTTGGCAGAGACGGCAGCTGTGAGATCTGGCCTTTCTGTCTTACCCTCGAGGAAACCTTTTGTCATTCCTGCAATCCCTAGCTTGCCATCTCCCTTGTGACATGTAGTGTTTTGCCCTCAGCTGGGTTGACCGGGTTCCTAAGAGCCTGTTTCTGTAACACGAGGTGCTGCATGTAAACTGTGTTTGAATGCATCCTGTGCATGTTCTGGTGCAGATGAGGCCAGCATCCCCCAGGTTCTGTTCTCAATCACCCCAGCTCACTTGTTTGTTCTGTCTTCTCGAGATACAGTCACCCTGCTTATGCCCACAATAGTAACGCTGTTTTTTTAACAGCCTGCCTGCAAAGGCTCAGGCTGCCCTGTGGTAACATTCATACTGTAGGTATGTCCTTACAAGAACTGGGCTAATCTTTTGGTTGTGCCTTTCCAGGATTCCCAACCTTGATAGTTCAGAGTGGCCTTCAGAGGAAAAGTTGTAGCTAACTGTGATGGGAATTTCTTTGTGCAGCAATTACAGTGGGCTGGATGTTCATGGGTCCATTTTTCTTTTCAGCACTGCAGAATGGAGAACTATAAGAAGACCAAAATTGTGGAGAAACCTTGTCCTCTTCCTTTCACTGACTTGCCTGCTGATATTATTGAAATGAAGGTGAAGGATGGGAGCAAAATTAGGAATCTGATGGGCTATGCTATGAGCAAGATGGAGCAGGACTCAGTGAGGCAGATTCTTTTCACTGGCTCGGGCAAGGCTGTCAGCAAGACCATCACCTGTGTGGAAATCATGAAACGAAGGCTCAAGGAGCTGCACCAGATCACCAAAGTGCTCTTCAAACAGATTGAAGAAATCTGGGAGCCCATTGTGCCTGAGGCAGGCCTCGATGCCTTGACAGTGAAGAGGAACATTCCTGCCATATGTGTCCTACTAAGCAAAGATGCCCTGGATCCTCAGGAGCCGGGGTACCAGGCTCCAGGATCTTTCGATGCCTTCTGGACTGACACACTGAAAGCAGAATCCCAGGGCCAGATGAAGAGGAAGCAGGGTGGAGGCCGGGGAGCTGGCAGCACAGGGAAGCACCCTCGCTCCACCGGGGGAATGCCGGGGGGGCCTTGAGGCGGCAGCTCTGCGTGTGGTTCAGAGGAGCTGCAGAAACCAGCCTGGGGCTGTGGCTGCACAGCTGCTGCTGAACACGGGGGCTCACAGAGGTGTGAGGGGAGGGCAGGAGGAGTGGACTGTTATAACTGGGTGCGATTGTAGCTGTCTGAAAATGTGTTTTGACAAGTTCCCTTGCCAGAGGCTGCCAGGCTGTACTCCTTAGAGGTTTGTGGAAGACAGAAATCGCCTCTGCTTGAGCAAGAACTGTTGGTGTGCTGTCAGTGAGCCCCAGTGAAGGGCTGCTAGCCCAGCAAGGTTTCAGGTGCCCAGGGGTGCAGCAACCCAGGCAGTGGGACAGACACGTGCCTGTGTGCCAGGTGCAGGTTGCTCTGACCAATACAAAGGAGAAACAGGACCTGATGTGAAATTGCCAGAGAGGTGCCAGCATTGCCCAGGCTCATGAGCAGACAACAGGGCACAGGGCTGGATCAACCATTTCTGTGCCTGAAGAGTCCTTCTGCTGAGCCTGTCAGGGGGGTTGAATGTAGGACTGCCAGGATACAGCTCTGTCTGGTACCATGGGCATGTAGCTCCCTTTGGCTCGGCGGAGTTGGTGGTCATGGCTCTCTCCAAACAGGCAGCAGTCAACTCATGTTGTAACCAGCCTGAAATCCTGTGGCTCTGTGGCTGTCCTGGGGTGGTGGTAATGGGAAGCTCCAAGGGATCCTGTTCTTTCCCCTTTATGCTCCTTGATAATGCACAAAGATGGCTTTAAAATAAAGGTGTAAGTTCATGTAACTTGGAAATTTGTCATATCTTCCTCATCCCACTGGAGGTCACCCTGCAAGCATTGATGGTTGGGCTACGGCTGCTGGCTGAAGCTCTGCTCTTCCAGCCCTCCTGCTGCTCTGTGTTTGTTCCTCTCGTGACTGTAAATGGACCCTGATCCAATGGGAGGTTAATATCCAAATACTAACCTCCTTTCACATCCAAAATAGATCAAAGTTCTGGGCTTTTTCTGTGAAGCTTTTTGCTAATTTTTTTCCCCCTCTTTTAAACTGGCTGGAACTACAGCCTCAAAAAGACAGGCTCATCCTGAACTCTGCTGAGTGAGGCAAAGGGTGGATCATCTTTTCTTGTGCAGTAGTTTCCTTCCTGGAGCAGGTCCGGTAAGTAATTCTGGGCCGGAGAGAAGGGCTGTACCTGTGACAGGCTGAGCTCTTGCCTGAACGATCCCTGCTCACACGGTGTCCTGAGCAGTCCAGGAGCTCTTCCTGCTCTTCCCGTGTCACTGCTTGTGTAGTGAGCTCCAGCTGGACCCAGCACTCTGCACTGTCAGTTAAAGGGTGACAATACAAGCGTTGAAAGAGATTTTACCTAAGTGAGGGGGAGCAGGAGAGGTGCAGTGTGTTACCGGTGCAGACAGACAAGACTCCAGCAGCCTGCATGGCGCACAGACACCTGCCTCGCATCCAAACGAGCGCCCAGTGGAGCCAGGAATGTGCCAGGCTTACACACCTCCTCCTCCCCTTCTGGAGGTCTCACTGCTTCCTGCCCCACTGCCTGGAGGTAGTCAGCGGAATGCTTGGACCTGTCCACTGTGCCAGCAGATGTGAGTCCTGGGAATGGGGCAGAGTTAATCTGTTCTATCTTCGTGCTGTTCCCAGCTGCTGCTCCCTTACATCTGAGGAGGAGACTGCTTTTCCTGACTAATTAGCAGATTAGCCATAAATGCCAAGGAAGATGCTCGAGTGTCTGATCAGATGGCTTCTGACATTTCAACTGGCAATGTGTCTGTGTTTACTCAAAACACCCTCTTAGCAGAGCCGAGAGACAGATCCTCAGGCAGCCTGTGTAACCCTTCCTCATGGCCGTGGCACGTTTAAAGCTGCCTCATCAAAGCTGCAAAGTTATTATTTATTTTTGTTTCATTGGAAGTTATCCTCAGCTGACTTGGTGTCTGTCCCTTCAGGACTGAGCTTTACCTGACTATCACACCTGTGGGTTCAGGTCAGCTGAGAGATGTCCCAGCTCCCTTACAGCTCTGCCCTTCACCCATCCTTCATCTGGCTGTCTCTTCTCCCATGGAGACACACCATGTGGGAATGCCTGGCTGCCACACACCCCGGTGAGACTGCTGCGCATCTGTCTCACCAGGCATATGTGGGGCCTGGATGTGGTTTTTCGGAGCAATTGCAGATGCAGATCACTGCGGGTCTCCAGGAAGCACCGCAAGCTGTCAGCCCCTCCTCCTGTCTCCTAGCCATCTCCTTTGGGTGCCACATCTGTGTCCTTTAGTGGGTGCACCCACCTTTGTGGTGGTGCCCCACACGAGGGCTTCTCTGGCTCCAGTGTCCATATGGAAGCTGGCAGCTGTACAACGGGTTCAGGCTGTTAACCCTGTTCCTCAGTTTCCCCACCAACAGGACAGGGAGAAGTCGGTTGTGCTGGTGAGACTGATCTTGCTCGCATTCCCAGGTACTGATTTTCCCTAGATGTCCTGTTCCCTCTTCTCCCTGGGTTACCGTGGGCTCTAAGCATGAGCTCTAAGCTCTGTCTGTCTGTACCTCTTGTGGCCCGGGAAGGACCCCAGCCCAGCCCTGGCAAGCCCATCCTCAGCAAGCTTAAGCCGCGATGTGTGTAGGACCAAGTGCAGGTGTGTTGGTGTGTGCAGGGCAGGCAGCAGCAGGGAGAGCCGGCCGGCGGCCCCGGGCAGAGCAGGGCCCGCAGCGCACGGGGGCAGGCGCAGCAGGACCCGGGCAGGGCTGTGCCAGCAGCGGCGGGAGGGCAGCACCGGGGCCGGTACGGGCAGCACCAAGGGCACTACCGGTGATAGTACCCGTGACGGTACTGGGGACAGTACGGGGGCAGTACCGCGGCCGCACTGGGGCCCGTACCGGGGACAGTACCGGGAGTAGTACAGGGGCAGTACCGCTGGCAGTACCGCTGGCAGTACCGTGACAGTACCGGGACAGTACCGCTGGCAGTACCGCTGGCAGTACCGTGACGGTACCGCTGGCAGTACCGCTGGCAGTACCGCTGGCAGTACCGCTGGCAGTACCGGGGCAGTACCGCTGGCAGTACCGCTGGCAGTACCGCTGGCAGTACCGGGACAGTACCGCTGGCAGTACCGGGACAGTACCGCTGGCAGTACCGCTGGCAGTACCGCTGGCAGTACCGCTGGCAGTACCGGGACAGTACCGGGACAGTACCGCTGGCAGTACCGCTGGCAGTACCGGGACAGTACCGGGACAGTACCGCTGGCAGTACCGGGACAGTACCGGGACAGTACCGCTGGCAGTACCGGGACAGTACCGCTGGCAGTACCGGGACAGTACCGCTGGCAGTACCGCTGGCAGTACCGGGACAGTACCGCTGGCAGTACCGGGACAGTACCGCTGGTAGTACCGCTGGCAGTACCGGGACAGTACCGGGACAGTACCGCTGGCAGTACCGGGACAGTACCGCTGGCAGTACCGCTGGCAGTACCGGGACAGTACCGGGACAGTACCGGGACAGTACCGCTGGCAGTACCGCTGGCAGTACCGCTGGCAGTACCGGGACAGTACCGCTGGCAGTACCGCTGGCAGTACCGCTGGCAGTACCGGGACAGTACCGCTGGCAGTACCGGGACAGTACCGGGACAGTACCGCTGGCAGTACCGGGACAGTACCGGGACAGTACCGGGTCACGACCCAGGCCGGGCCGGCAGAGCGCGCGCTGCCCGGCGTTTGTACCCCCCGCCGCTCACGTGGGAGCCGGGCGAGGGGGCGTGTCCCGAGCGGGGCGTTCGGCCAATGATAGGCGTCGGGCGGAGGAGGTGACCAATGGCAGTGCAGGGGCGGGGCTCTAGCAGGGCCCGCCCCCGATGCCGGCGGGAGGGCGCGGGCGGCGCGCGGGGCTGCGGCACCCACGGGCGGCCGCGGCGGGACCGCGCCGGCTCCGAGCGCTCCGCGGGGCCGCGCTGGGGCCGCTCCGCGCCGGGACCCCGAGCCGCCAACCCGCTCCGAGCGGGGCCCCGGCCCCGGCAGCGCCACCCGCCCTCCCGCCGGCACCGGGGTCCCGGCGGAACCCGGGGAGAAGCCGACGCAGGTGGGTAACGCCGGGGCCCCGCGGCGGGACGCGGCGGGAGGGCGGAGTTGGTGGGACCTGTTGCTGTCCGGTTCCGAGGGCTCCGTGGTTGTCCTTCTTCGCGGCGGGCGGGGGGTCAAAGGACCCCGGGAACACCGCAGCTGGGGCTCTGCCCGACCTCGGTAAAAGCACAACGGGGTCCCTGTCCCTGCACCCGCTGCCCCCGACCCTGGCCCCGGCCCCGTTCTGGATGCGGGACCTCGCAGCGGCGTCCCGCCGGCAGGAAAAGGAGTTGGAGGACGGAGAGGGGATCGGATCGGGGCCATGGCTGTCCGGGGTCACCCGGGAGTGCACGGGGGGGAGCGTTTGGGCCGGGATGAGGCGGTGGGTCTCCTACTGGGGACACCTCCAGCCTGGTGGTCCACGCAGGGGATGAAGGGCAGAGCCAGGGCTGGAAAGGGGTGCTGGAAATGTCCCCCAAGCAGCACCTAACCTGGGAGCCGCTGCAGCCTTCCAACTCGAGCGGAGCCCCGTGGGCCCTGGGGTCGCTGTCCCCTGGCACCCCCACAGCCCACCCTGAGGCACAGCCTGTCCCTTCATGCCCACGGTGACTTTCTCTCTTCCAGGTGCTGGAGGGAGAACAGTGATCCCTGTGTCCTCACTGCCGTGCTGGAGGAGGGGAAGCCGAGGGAAAGCTTCCCTGTGGTGTGGTGCAGCCCGGGACGCAGCTGTGAGTGGCCAAACTGACGGGGTGACACTGTCCTGCTGCCGGCCTGGCCCCATCCCCATCCCACCGCCAGCACCATGGCTGTCCCCTTTGGCCCCTGCCAATGCTAGCAGGTGGAGGCTGCACGCTCGATCACTGCCCTGGCATCCTGAGTGTGAGACCGGGCTGTGGGCCCCGCTGATTCCTGCGGGACGGTGGCCATGGCGGCTGCTCTCTCCACCGGAGCGATCGTGGCAATTTCTTTTAACTGTGTCATTGCATTGCTCATCCTCATCCTCTTCCTCATCCTCTGCAAAGCCTGCAGGACCCCCTCATGTCCCAAGAAGACCCCAGCTTCTGATGTGGATGAGTCAAGGAATGAAGAGAAGTACTTGCTACAGCCCTGATCTGCCTGGGGACTGGGGTATCCGGCTGTGCCGAAGGAGTTGTGCCAGATTGGATGCCTATGCTGCGACTCGAGTGCTGGATCAGGCACGATGAAAGCTGAGGGGACACCCAACTGCTTGCAGAGGCTGTGACAGGGGGTGCAGTCCTTTGCCTTTGTGGTTTTGGTGTGTGAATTTCCTGCGAGTGCCCACAGTGGTGATGGGGATAGAGAGGCAGCTGATGGGGATATGCTACATGGACAGTCATGCTTGTCCCAGCGGCCAGTGAGCACAGCAGGAGCTCTGCTTTCAAGTGCACCCCTTGTTTTTGAAGAGCTTGTGGGCTCTTCTCTGGTGTTCAGGGCCTGTGACAGTGGCAACAAGGTCACAAACCTGAGCAAAGCTGGTTGGGGGCCTGGAAAGGGGAGGCAGCAGGGCTGGCACAAGTGCTTCTTCCCCAAAAGGCTGGCTGCTCCATGGCAGGGTGTGCCCAGGGGAACCTGAGCAGCCCCAGCCCTGCTGGCAGAGCAGGGTGTTACCTGTCCAGATGTTTGGGGGTGGCACTGGGTGCCGCATGCCCTCAGCCTCAGGTGGGCATTTGGCAGATGTCTGCCCAAGCAGCAGGTTTAATGAGGCACGAGAGGGCCTGCACGGTCTGCCTGATCATCCCCGGCCTGTGTGTCAGTCCCTTCCAGCATTAGCACCAACGCTGCTAGGCAAATGACCCTCCTCCTCCTCCTCCTCTCTGGGTGCGTGTCCCTGCCCTCCCCCATCTGCTCCCAGCCGAGGCCAGCCAGTGGTACTTGCCCTGCCTGTGAGCAGCAGACCTGCCCTTGCAGGCATCCCCGATCCCGCTGAGAGCAGCCTGGTGTTTTTCCTGGCTTTTTCCTGGGGAGATGGAAGACATGGGGAGATGAGGGTGCCTGGACAAATAGCTTTGAAGGTTCTTTGACCCTGCCTGTTCCCTGGGGATCACAGTGGCTCTGTGGGGAGGGATGCTGTCATCTGGCTTGCCTGCAAGCCTGGCAGCTGTATCTCCCACCCTGCCAGTGAGTGCTGTGGGTTTTGGAGGGCTCTGCCTTGCCTTTCCTAGAGCCGAGCAATAGCCACAGTCACCACTGGCATAGCCACTGCAATAAGGGGACAGAAGGGTGGGGTGGGAGGGATGCCAGTCAGGGTTCCTGCACAGGCTTGGCCAGGCCTGGCAGAGCCTGCGGCTCCTCCCCGTGTCAGGTGTAGCAAACACATCCCTTTGCAGCCTTGTTTTTACTAGACTAATAAACAGATTGTAGGACCCCCCGTTGTGTCTCTGAGCTCTACCGAGTGCCTGGAAAAATTCGGGGGGTGGTGGCACGTCCTGCCATCTTGCAGGGCTGAGGAGTGGCTGCCGCGGGGCTGGGGGTCAATTTCTTCGGAGGACTGTGGGTGGTTTGTTCAGGAATGGAGATAAGAAAGGGCTCGTGTCCACATCCGTCTGTGGCTTTTAAATGCTGGGTTGAATGAAACCTGACTGGATGTTTCCTGCCTGCCTGCCTGGCCTGGGGGCATGTGGGAGTTAGCAGGGAGCATTCCCCAACCTCTGTGCCAGAGGCACGGGAGAGTTTCCAAGCTGTGGCCTTACTTTACAAGGATGCTTGTGGGAGACAGGCCAGCTGAGCATATGGGGGACACCTGCCACCACACCTGTCTGGTGGCTTTGGTGCCCAGGCCTGGGAGCTGTGCACAAGGATCTGGCGCTGCTCATCAGCATGCTGTGAGGCCACTGCTGCTCCTGCTGCCACTGCAGCCACGTAGCAGCTAATCCTCTGCTGCACACAGAGTGGTGGAAGGCTCTGCAAACCCTGCTGCCTAGCAGTTCCCAACAGGCACCAACTGGTCAGAGGCACCTCAGCCCCACGTTGAGGCCCCTGGGGAGAGGGGAGCTGTGAGTCTCCCACAGCTGCTGACTGGCAGCTGCTGCCATGTGCTGTCTGGAGGCACGGAAGGTCTCTCTTCCACAGTCCTGGGCCACCAGGCCAGGTTTCCAGGCACCCTCTGCCTTGGGCTGCCACGGCAAAATCCAGATATGGCATTCCATTTGACTTGCACAAATGCCTGGGGGGGGTACAGCTCAGAGCTCAATCTCTCTGGCCACCACTCACACAGTGGGACTGGCTGCCATGAAGCTGCAGCCCTGGGGTTTTCCTGGGCCCCCTCCTGCCCTCCATAGGGCTCTCATCTGGTGCAAGCCCATTCAAGGATTGGGAAAGCCAAGGGCCATGTGGCTCTGGAGGGCCAAGTGTGGTGAGATTTGCCTAACCCAGACATGACTGCACACCACAGCTCTCCCAGCACCTCTGTTTATTTGTCCAGGCACAGAGGCAAAGTGTTCCTTCTGTGCAAAAAGTGGGCAGCAGGGGCCCCGTGGCTTGCATGCCAAGCAGCCACCAATCAAAGCTGAGCTTGTTTGGCCAGAGGCTGCCCACAGAGTCATCGTTCCCCCCTCTCACTTCTCTTTCTTGCTCCCTGGCTCTCTCACCAGACTAAGCAGCTTCTCCAGCTTTGCCATTTCCTCCTCGGGACTTCTCTTCACCTCCTGGCCTTTCTTCTGCTGCAAAGAGACCAAGCAGGATAGAACTGTGAGCAGGGAGGAAAGCAGGAGTGAGGAGGGGTCCAACACAGGGAGAGCTGCTGGAGTGCTGTGTCTGAGGTCTCACCCCTCACTGGAGGCTGATCCACTGTGGGATGCACCTGCCCATCCTCATATTTCAAGCCCAAGGTGCCATTAGATGTGTGAAAGCTCCTATGAACTGGGGAAGGACACTAATAAAGTGTTTGGATGGGCATGGGAGTGGATCTCTTGATCCACAGTAACTCAAAGCCTCTTCTGTCTCTCTCTTCCTAGACCTTAGCCCTGTGGGACTGCACCACCCTCTAAGCTATGCCCCCAAGCTGTAGGTAGGTGCCAGGTATGCAAGATTGCTAGGGCAATGACACTGGTGCAAATGTCCAGACCTCCCGAAAACAGCCCCACCATGCCCACCCTGTGCAGGTGCTCCTGGGCAGAGGCAGCCACAGGAGCAGGCATCATCCCTTTTGCACCCAAATGGCATTCCCCAGGAGGGCAGCACCCTAACCTGGTGGGGAGAAGTGAGTCACGTCTCCCAGGTGTGCTGTTAACTCCTCGGTGAGGCTCTCCTGTGCCTGGACACACTTCTGTGCCAACCCTGATGCACACCCCAGCACGGGCAAGGAGGACAAGCACTTCCTACAGTCCCAAGCATCCCAAGGGCTCCCTGCCTGAGTGCTAAAGCAAACTACCAGCATCTTGAGAAAAATCAGCACAAGGGAAAGAACCAGCCCAGTTCAGCCCTTGCTTGTTTGGGAGCAGCAGGAGCTTTCCAGGCCTGGCAGAGGATGATGTCCCTGCTGAAGGCACAAGTTCCACTCATTGCTTTGGGCAGAGCATGTTTCTGCTGTGCTGTGGGCTGCAACACTGCTCTCAACAGAGTTCTGGTACTTTGGGAAAGTGATTAATTTGGCTTAGGCTCTCCAGGTTCACATCATGTAAGAAACAGCTGCAGCAGAGGAATTTTCCAAGCTACACTGAGCCCACCAAGCCCTCCTGCAGCTGAGGATTGAGGATACTCCTGCAGTACACCATGGGATTTCTCAAAAAAAGCATCCCCACAGCCACCACTTCCATTGTGAAGTGTTGCCTTTCAATCACAGCCTTGCCCTTTGCCAGCCTGCTGGATCTTGCCTTGCCTTTGGAGGTGGTATACCCCTGCTTTGGGGCTGGGGAGCTCCTCTGTGTGCAGCATGGCTCTGGGCACCCCAGGAAGCAGCTGCCAAGCACAGGCAAGCAGGAGGACTGGCACAGTCTTGCAGGTGGGCTCAGGAGAGGTGGCAGCAGGCCTCCAACACTGCAGCAGAGCAAAGGGAAAGGAACATCCCTGACCAGGCTTGGAGGCAGCCTGCAGGAAGTTGCTGTACTGGCTCTTCTGGGCATCCCCAAAGCACAGCCTCTGCTCTCCGTGCTCTCAAAAGGCCAGAGGAGCAGCACTCAGCATCGGAGGAAGGAGACTGCCAGCGTTCCTCTCTCCCCACTTAAAACAGATCAATTCTCCTCCCGCTGAATCAGCCCCGCTAATGGCCACGGGTGCAGCAATTACAAACACACACCTTCCCTTCGGCGCTGAAGAAATGCCAGCGCACAACACGGGGAAAGTTGTTAGCCCGCACAGATCTCACTCCCTTTCTCTAGAAAACATGGCATTGCTAAGTGATGAAAACGTGCAAAGAAGTCCCCGGGGAATCCCCGTGTGCTCCCTCCTCCCAGCCCAGCACAACCTCGATGGAACAGAGGTTTCCTAAGCTGCCGAAGGACACTTCTGAGATGAAAGCAGATCTGGGGGAAGGATGAGGACTGGGATAGCTGGAAACCCCTCTGCTCCCAAGAAGAGAGCTCCACTGCTGTTCTGAGCACTGGGATGAGCCCAGGTTGTTTTATTTACTGAGTCCATTGGCTGCATGCTGGGACAGTGCTGGTCTGTATTAATGCCAACAGGTGAGCAGTGCCCTTCGTGGCTCTGGCCCGGGTACTGCAAGTGATGTTTGTAATAATGGCCCACAGTAGAGCATCTCTCTGAGAGCCTTGGGATAAACACAGCTGCTTGAGGTATTTCAGGACTTAGCTATTTCTGCAGAAAAGCTGCTTTGCTGTTTGACAGCATTCGAACCCCTCCCTTTGTCACTCTGTGTCACATACAGCACCACACAAAGGTCCTCAGGACAGGCAAAAGAGGCGTCTGCTTTGCTCATATGGGGAGAGAAGATGCTGAAGCCACATTCCACCAATCCATCGCCATCCCAAGCCCTTTGATCTCTCCTCTGGTAGGGTCAGGGAGAGTCCCTGACTGATGTCCTGCAGGCCCATGGGAACTATGTCTAAGCCTTGCTGAATTCACCATCCTCAGGCAAGGCTTAGCTCCTGATCACTAAACTGTCCCTAAAACTTTGACTTTCACACTGTCTCAGCTCCTTTGGTGCTTCTGAGCACGCTGCAACAAAGCCACACGCAAGCCTGTAATGAGCCGTAACTGAACCAGAGCCCTAATTTAACGCCACATAACCAAGCAAGCAAGATGACACAGGGAAAGAAAATTATGTCCTTTTGGGGGCACTGGAATGGAAAGTTTCCCTTTATTCTGTCATCTGCTTCTCCCGGGGCACTTGTGCTTGTGAGCTGGCTAGGCCACTGATGGCACCAGCACAGCACTGTGGGATCTGCTTGGATGCACGTGGCAGCTTCCTAAAAATCCAGGGGCTTTGGCTGTATCAGACCTCTGAGAAGCAGTCCTTGGAGCAGAGCTATTGCGATGTCCCAGGGCTCACATAAGGCGGGGAAGTGTCACTTCCACATGCGGCTGCCAAAAGGCTCTGCCTCCAGCAGATGCCACAGCCAGGTGTGGAGAGGGCACTTGTGGGGCTCTGCCACCATGTGCATAGCTGAGCCTGTCCTCCACCTACATCCCTGCTCACACCACATTCATGGGGCTCACCAGGAGCTGAGAGTGAGTCAAGGCAGAACATCTTCCCCATGAAGCTGTTAGATGCAGAGCTGAGATTACATGGGAGGTCTGTCCCTGAGGAGCTCATGGAATGGGTATTGGAGCTGCTCAGAGCAGCATTTGCATCGACTTTATTGTTAACTGCTTCCAAGTGGAGAGCAAAATGTCCCTGTTGAAATAGGGATGAGGGACATGGCAGAAAAGCTCATGGCAGGGCCAGAAAAGGTGCTCTGCAGGGATGGACTCTGCCCTGCTTACAGAATGTGACCTCAGGGAGGAGAGATGGGGAAGAGACTCCCTCTTTGTGTCAGTGTTGCTGTATCTGTTGCCAGGTTTCGCACAGTCCTTATGCTCCCTTTACCTCATGTCCAGGGTCTTCCCTGGCTCATCAAGGAGCAAAACTGAGGCGAGGGGCTCAGGCTTAGAGGCAGTGTGCAGGACCCTTCATGGTCCTCTCAGCCCCAGGGTGAGTACTGGCACTGGAGGTGCAGCAGGAGGTGGGAGATAACTGAGGTGAAGCCTCAGGGGGAAGGGTGGAGTGAGGACTAGGACAAAGAAGATGAGGATGAGGACTGGATGCTTGCAGATCCCTTGACCCTTGGGAGCCTCAGCCCCACCCATCCCCATGCTGGCACATGCTGAACTCTGCATTCAGGTTATGGGATTCATTTAAACTGGAGTCTTGGCTAATGCCTTCATTCCCTAGTTGAACAGCATACTGCTGAGTTAATAAAACTCTCCCATAAAAGCCGTGATGCTGGCACTTTTCAGCTTCCATGTCTTTTTCCCATTGGTGGAATAATCATAAAACATCTGCTCTGAAGTTTCGATTAAACAAGGCCAAACATGTTTATGTTTTAAAGCAGCAAGGAAGTCAACCACGCTGATATGAATATAGTCAGGAAAGTCCCCACAACTTCCTTGGGAGCAGAGGTGACCCTTTACCCTGCTGAGCCTTGGCCAAGGGGCACAGGCCTGTCCCTGCACTGCTGCTGTCATGACACTGATGTCATTCCTTACACAATGGGAATTCTGGATACAGTCATGCTGGAACAGGATCTAGACATTTTATAAAGCAACCCAGTGACCTAAGAACTGGCTTTCCTTGCACAAGGGTTTAAGCTTTTACAGAGTCATTTTGAAGGGGGTGAGAAGCTTCAAGAAGATACCTGAAACTGCTTATTATTATTATCCTCTGTGGGAAGGGGCACGCAACTTGCCAGCTATTCAGAACTTTATTTCTTTGACAGAAGACCTTTTCTTGTTCCTTCTGCTCAGGTTAAGGTGCCAGCTCTAGGGTAAGGGCTCCTCCATTATCAAAACACACTAGTGACTGGTCTGGTGAACTCAATGAATGAGAGCAAAGATGAAGCTTCCCTGGAGCATTTCTGTCGGGAAGATCAAGGAAGGCTAAACTCCTTCATGAACACAGAAAAATTTTCCTCATCATCTCTCTGGGTCACTAACCAAACATTAATAGGAATATTAACAGGAATATGATATGAGCTGCAACCCTGAAGCCTCCCAGATCTACCTCAACATGGCCCTATTGCAATCCAGTGCTGTCATATGAAGCTGGAGTTATGCTGAGCTGGGGATGATGTCTGTGCCAGGATGACTTCTTGGCTCTCAAGAAGTCCCTTTACATGCAACAGCAACATGTTTTTCAAGCACAGAGAGCCTTGAGGCACACTCAGAGCCTGATCCAACAGCACTGCTCCTGGCCCATGAAAAGATTAGCTGACAGACTGGAGATAAGGATTTAGGCTTATTCCGCTACTGCTTGGAAATAAATGACACAATAAACTTTTTTTGCAGGGAATGAAGCCAGCAGAAAAGCCCAGGGGATGGTTGGGTCATTCAGGTGGCAGCAGCCACACAGGATCATTGGCCTCAAGGATGCTCTTACCTCCTGCTTCAGGTACAACCTGTGCAATTCAGGGCAAGCACTCCCACCTTGCTCAAGCTCACATCCTGACTCAAAGAAATCTGCCTGGAATCTGCACTGACCCATGCTAAAGCAGTCACGGGTCTCAGGGTCCCAGCTGACCTGCCTTTGATTCTTGGAAGTCACCATTTAAATTGGGTAAGTCACAGTGCTGGGACCAGCCTGTGGCTCAGCAGCACACACCTGCCAGGAAAGGCATGGGAGCAAAGCTCAGGACATCCAACAGGCAGATGGTGCAAACAAAATTGGATCAGACCCAGAAGCGGATGGGATTGTCACTGGAAATAAACCAGAAGGAATTGAGGAGGGCACGTGGGCAGGGATCACTTCTCCCTAAATAGTGGGTAGCTGCCCACAGCACACCACAGAACTGGCCAGTTCACATACATCCATGGGAGAGGGGAGGGAGTGGCTGATGGAATGGATGGGCTTTGCAGCAGCAGCAAGCTAACAGCCTGGACAAATCCATGGCCATCAGGGAGCACAGCCTGTGCATCCTCACAGCTCTGTGTCTGCTCTGCCAGGGGCTAGCTGGGACTCCACCTCCTTGCTCACCCCCACTGCAGTATCCTCTGGCCAAGCAGAAGCTGTGCATACAGCAGGAGCTGTTCCCCAAAGAACATTCCCTATTCTTGCTAACTCCAGAGCCTCAAGCAATGTCTCTTACAGACCACTAATTTAGGCACCTAAATTTAGCCATAAAAAGACCACATTTAGCATGAAAACTTCAGTGAACGGGGCCAAGCTGAGTGCAGATTTCCTTCATGGCAGTCTCCACAGCTGCTCTGAACTGGGCATTACAATGATTTGTTACCTCCTTCTGAATTTTTCCCTGTAGCAGCTGCAGAAACCCACTAAAACCATTTAAAACTGTTGGTCTTCTGTCTTTTCCATTCTCTGACACAAGTTCAAAAGAGGGACGTTGTCATGACCCTCAGTTCATCAATCATCAAATAAACGGCTTTAAAAAGAAGGATAAATTTTAAAGTAATCTTAAGACATTATGGGTCTGAAATGAACCTATACCCTTAACTCTATCCTGCACAGATGCTGTGATTAGGAAACATTGGTAACAGGGTCCCAAGAGGTCATACTGTGTTTTGTCAGCCTTGAGGACAATTTAACTACGCTCTAACTGTGAGCTCTGTGAAATGTGTGTGTGAGATGAAGAACTGCTTTCTTTTGCGTGTCATCAGCCTTAGTCGCTGAGATGAGCCAACATCTACAGGCTCTATTCGAATAGAACAGCTTGGTGAGAAAACAAACTCTTCACAAGGTACATGGAAAAGATTTTCAGTCGTATCACTTAAGTGACTTGTACTAAGCACTGAGAAAAACCATTGTGTGCTCATTGTGTGAGGCAATTACCCTGTCCTGGCACACTGAGACCTACTGAAGGAGTCAGAGTGGAATAAAACCCCTAAAAGCTTTTTCCTCAAGCCCAGGGAGTGCTGGTGGTGCAAACCATCACTGGGATAAGGACAGAGGGAATGGTATGCCCTTTCCTTCACCGCACTGCGGGGACAGGCAGTGCGTCATCCACACAAACCCCGGATCCAGCCCTAATGGATTCAGATTTTCTGCAGTGCCATTTGGCTCATTGGGATGGGATCAATTATTTTAAGTAACTTTTAACTTTTTGGGAAGCCCTAATATTCAAAGCCTTTCTACCTGCCATGTGTGACAACAATGTGAAGGCTGATGGGTGCATCAGTGCCTAGTGTTTGAGCTGTGGGATCTCTCTGACCCAAGCAGCATGGAGGAAGGAAACAAGAAGCGGATTTTAATTGAGATTGTTCATAAAACCCACTAGACAGGCAATACGCTGTGTTGTAGCTCGACTTCAAATATTGCTGCAATTCCAGTGACACCCAGACACCAGATCTCAGTGTATCTTAGAAAATCCAAAAGCTGACCAGGCTTCCCTGTCTCTTGCACCCATCAAGAGGGGCCACATCTGCAGCATCTCCTCACCTTGGTGGGCAAACCTGACTTAAAAGGCTTGGGCACCCACAGCATCCACAGCCACAGAGGGATAAAATCAAGGATATGCCCTGCAAAGTGCAGTGACCCCAGCATTCTTAAGCTGCAGCCCTTGATTCCTGCAGGCAGCACAGTCAGCCACCCAGCAACATTTCCTTATCACTCAGCATCTCTTTCTTTCTTTTTTTTTATTACTTCAGCTTTGCTTTAGCATTTTGGCATGCCAGCTCAGTAAGCTGCTATGGATTAGAGTTTAATAAAAGCAATCAAACACGGATGTGAATATGCAGCTCCTGCAACTCTTGGGTACTGCTGTTAAATCATAGAGCATGGTGTCTCATGAGAGAACATTTGCAGTTGTATGAACAGTGTATTTGAAAAAGTTGCAGTTTTTTCAATGCCTTTTTCTCCAGCCACCATTGTTAGCATATACATGTCCACCTTGATCACCTTTTAAATGCCGTAAGAAAGTCCAGTTGCTGTTTTTCATTTAACACAGCACCTTCTTTATTTTTTTTTAAATACAGTTCATAAAAGTATTTGCATAGGAAGTATATTCTTGGTTACTACTTACATGGAAGCATGTGAATATACTTCATTTTGGATAAATACAAGTACACGGGAAACCGGATTTTGCTATTATTAGAAGTAAAAATAAATGTTCTTACTCAAAGAAGCCTCATATGAAATAACATTAAATGCCAATGGCATGAAAGATATATTATGACTGATACTCTTCTGCTTATGAAAGAACTCAGTCTGCAATTTAATGTCAAGCCACATTCCTCCCTTTCTGTTTCTTGCTCTCCATGACTGAACTCAGGGATAATACAGAAATTGCACTAGATATTTCAGCCATGTGAACAATTGTGTCATCTCAACAATGTATTCTCCTTGTGTATTTTTCATTTAAATCAGAGAGTCAGCTGGGGCAAGGCTAGGAGGGGTTAGTTCACTAATGCATTCTTGTCCATGGTGGGATGTCCATGGTGGGAGCAGCTACTCTTACCTTGCTTCTGACACAATGTAAGATGCTTGTCCAGTCCTTGGGGTGCCCAGCACAACAACTGCCCCCAGCAGTGGATTGTCCCACTCTGCTCCCAATACCTGCACAGCCATTTCTTTAGAAACTCCCCAGGAGTGGTGCTGCCAACCCATCTCTTGGAGATGTCTGTCAGCATGTCCCTCTTATGCCCACTGAAACCTTCTCCCTAAGTCTTTTCCTGCTGTCTTGTTACCTCAGAGCACAGCCCAGGATTTCTTTGTGAGTGCTGACCTCTCTCATCTCCCTGCTTCCAGTCTCTCAGCTGGCTGTGCTGTCCTTGCTGCTTTCCTGCTCCCATGTCCCTCAACCCCAGTACCCAAAATGGGAGCAGGGGTCTACAAGATCAGATCATGTTTCCTCTTCACTCCTCTCCTGCCTGTGCTCTCCAGTACATCTCTGCTCAGGCAAGTGAGACCTTTTTCTGTTCACCTCCTCAGTCAGTTATTCCAACCTCCTTTCCCTCTCCTTCTGTTTGCCTCCATCCTCACAGAAGTGCCTCCTATTTACTTCAAACTGAGTCTCCCCATTTGCCTCAGATTAAATGACTTGCACAGCTTCTCTCCACTTGCTGCGAAGCAAACAGCCAGGCAAATGATAAATGCCACACAAACACTCCCAGGCCTGGGAACCAGATCCTCTGTTAGCCTGGACAGCGCGGGACGTCACACTAAATCACATCAGCCACGACTGAGTTACGCTGCAGCATGCAAATCAGGGCTTAAAAGAGGTCAGCGAGGAGCTGGACGCCGGACAAGCACGGGAAATCCTGCAGCTAGAGCTGTTGTTCTTCCCTGGGATTTCACACAGTCACAGCAGCTGAGAAATCCCTTCCTGCCCCACAGAGACAGGGCCCAGCTGTATCCCACCACAGTGCCACTTTGCTCTGGGACCTCCTGAGGATTGCTGGTGTCAGTCCTCTCCTGGAATGGGCTTGGCACAGTGCTGGTCCATGCAGGATGTTTGTTGCTGCCAGTTGAGACATCTGCCCTCTGAGCCCACATATCCTGCAGTGATGCTGAGGTTATGTCACACACTCCCCATCCATGTGCACTGACCCAGCTGCACTGGACTGTCCATAAGGGTCTGAGCAGAGGGTCTGTCCATAAGAGCTGTGCAGGGAACAGGATTCATACTGATCTGACTGCAATTGCAGGGCCCAAACACTGCATATCAGCCAGAAGCAGACAAGATAAAACAGTGCATGAGAATTCTAGCAACATGCTGGGAGGCAGCTCAGGGAGTGCTCCTCTGGGGCACAGGCACCCACAGAACCACTCATTTCCTTCTGTGAGACACTCCCAGCAGTGATATATATATCAGCTAGGTCTGATATGCCCCGACCTGAGCAAAAGCGGCTCTGCAGGAAGGAACCCAGCATGGACCTGAGTATGGGCTCCCTGGCATGCAGTGATGGGGATGGCAACAGGGCTGGGGTTGGGGATGCTCCTGTCCCACCCACACCCAGATTACCATATACACTGGTGATGTGTCCCTACCCATGCCTTGCTCTGACCCTGCCACCCAGGAACAGGGGGTCTTCTGGGTCCTGTCTGGAGACAAAGATGAGGTATGCTCTGAAAAAAAAGCAGATCTAGATTCTGTGTTCATGTAAGCTGTTCAAGCAGGAGACAGCCAATTTTAACGACAATCCAGTCTTAAGACGCTGATCTGGCTCCAGCCCAAGTCTTTGTACTAAGCTCCTTGACATCCTGTTTAGAAAAGCATTATTAAATTCTAATTGCTTCATGCATATATTGCTGTTTTAATTATAACAGAAGCAGGAGAGAGAGATGGGAGCAGTAATCAACCTCTCTGATACTAATACATTTTTGAAGAAGGAACTGGCCATGGGAAAACCTAATCCAACATCATCTGTGGAAACCAGAAGGAGATATTCCTAGTGATTGTCCACACCGTCAACAGCACAGTCACAGTGTGGCCAGGAGTGGCCTCCCTAAAGTGCTCTTTGCTTTGAGAAACTGACTGGGATACTGCACCTGAATTAATTTTACATGTTTGCTGCTGTGTCTCTGTTGTACCAAAATGTAATTACTTCAGAGCCACAGACCAGTTAAACCCATCTGCTCAGCTGGCTGCTGAAACTAATGGATATTCTTTGCAACAAAGTAGTGCAAAATAGAGGCATGCTGGAAAGAAAATTATGTGGAAGTCATCAAGGTCCTTAAGGCAAGCGCTTCCCAAAGTAATCTCTCCACTGCCAAGCAAGTCCCACAAGTATCAAAGATGGAACAAGGTTAACCAGCAGTTGGCAGTTTCAGCAAAACAGTGCCCAAGATGGCAAAATAAATTATCTGACAAATAATTGCAAATGTAAGGACTAGACTAGACCTGTTGACAGAGTTAGCTGACACTGATGCACATCTTTAACACTAACTGGATATGTCCACTACAAAAAAATTCTTCACCAAAAAAGCTTTGGAAGAGGCTGCCCAGAGAAGTTGTGGTGTCACCAGTCTGGAGTTATTTAAAAGATATGTTGACCCTCAGGGACATGGCTCAGTGATGGGCTTGGCAGTGCTGGGTTAGCAGTTGGAACTATGACATAAAGTCAGTCACTGTAGTGTCACTGAAAGCCTCAAAACACCAGCAAACATGGCCTGATCCTTGCTTCGCTCTCTGTGTTGCTGGAACTAGGACAGACAGACATGGCTGCGGCAATGCTGCCAGGCAAACAGCCACCATTCCTCCTGGGGGCCCTTAGAGGAGCTATGTCCTTGATAGAGACAACAGAGATCTTGTCACATCTGGATACCACTTCTGGCTGTAGATTCCAATGGCATAGTGAGATCATCATCTCAGGAAGGGTCACTTCTTCCCAGGCTCTCTGTTTCCATTCTGATCTGAGCCCAGGCACTGACTCCAGCTATCACCCTGATGTGAGATCCCTGAAACTCAGATGTGTTGTCAGGCCTGGGGAGAGGTAGTAAGGACTGAGCAAGAACCTGGTGATATTTTCAGAGTGCTCAAGGTGACAACCAGAGTTGTTCCTTTCCACAAGCACAAAGGAGATGCCTAAACTTGCTTAGAGGAGTGGTGGAAGCAATTGCTTTGTAGAAATAATGCTGCCTCAACCCTCCACATTCCACTGCTTCTCCCACAAAATAGTTAACCCTGTGAAGTTAATCATGTAAAGTGCAGGGAGATGCAGAGAGAAATACCACAGCACAATGGTTTCTCCAGGCCCTTTGCTGATCCAGCTCTTCCCCTGTCTGTGAGGGAATAGTCACCATCATTTGAGAACTGGGTGAGACTCAGCCCAGCAGGGGATGAGCCCATTACACAGCTGCATCAAGAACAATCTTGGAAAGAGATGTTTTCACAGCTGGCAACCAAGCAGGAAACAAAAGGAAGACAGAAAGGAGGCACTTGTGCTCAGAAAATTAAATCTAAATTACAGTAATTATACTTGCATTAACACCCTATTTGCCATAAAGATGCATAACATCCTTAGGTAAGATGTAACTGTCCTGAAGGTTAGAAGTAGGTAACTGGAGAAAGAATGCCAGCTTAGTCCTAGCTGGTAAAATCCTTAAGAAGTCTGGATCATCATGAATGGTTGTTTGCAATTTAACTTCCCCAGCAACCACCTGTAAATGAGTCAGCAATCCAGCAAGAGCAGCAGAGAACCTGTAACAGAGCTGATTTATTCCAGCAATCTATCATTTCACCATAAAGAAAGGCATTGTTTTCTATATGACAATCTGGGGTTTGGATTCTATTGTGGTGTACATAATATGAGACAAATTCTCACCTCACTCCATGATGAAATCACATCCTGTTGGAGGCATGGGATTACTGACTAAACTGGGCACATTAGCATAATTCTGAGTTCTTGGACCACAGAAACTTAATTCACATTCTGCACCTAAGCAGAATCAAGCACAGTGGAGACCAGCCCTGGCAGATGTTGGTGGTATTTTAGGGAGGTCTTCACCGAAATCACTTCATTGATTTCAGTCCATATCCCCATATGGAGATCTGGTACAAGGACTTTCAAAGTCTTTGTGTCCTCCATGCTGCCAGTTTCTCTCAATACTTTATAAGTGGACTCTCCTAGATCAGCTGTAGAATGAATAAGAAAATTGAAATGCCAGTGAGGACACCAATCCACCTTCCCAAATAAATTTGCAGACTTCTCTGCAATTTCATCGCAGTTTTTTCACTGCTCATTTCGGGTGATTTTTCAGCTGGTTACTGTTCCTGTTCCTGGCATAACTTCTGCACTCTCCTGGTTTAGCTCAGACATGCACTTGCCATTTGGCTCGCCACCAGGAGACAAATACAGAACCACAGAAGGTTCACTCAGGAGGGACAGGTAAAGCCAAGGATGGCTACAGAGGCAGGGAACAACATTCAGCCCCTGTGTAATCCATGGTGTAAGAGCAGCTGTCAGTCCAGTAAACAGCCCAAATGTTTGATATTTCCTGTCATACAACAGCCAAGAGCTTGAGTGGATTTTCTGCAACACAGGCAGGCAGTTCCAAGCCAGAAGGCGCTAATTAAGAAACACTAGGTGAGTGTTAATGAAAGAAATTTTGAGAGGTGAGAGAAAGCAAAGAGGATGAACCCTTCTCACCTCCTGTCCTTGGTCCTATGTGCCATGTTCTTACTCACTGGAAAAAAAAGGAGCTTTCTAGGAGGGAAAGAAATAAGACAAGGAGATGACAGTTGTGATGTATCCGTGTGTGTCTTGGTTTGAAAAGACAGGTGTCTGTTAAGGGAGGCAGAAACCTGCCTTGAAATGGAAAAATGTAAACCTCCTCCCCCCGCCCAGATCATTATAATCCTGAAAACAAGGGGCTTTTGTGCAAAGATATGGGAATAGGAATAATAGTTCCTTGCTAGGAAAATGAAAATAAAAATGAAGTAGTACAAAAAAAACCACAAACCACTGACAGAGTCAGGACACAATCTGACATCCCTGTTGGTCAGGGTCTTGGTAGCAGTCCAATTAAATGGTGGCTGCAGTCCTCCTGGAATGACAGATGTGGTTCTGTTGAAGCAATGATCCTGTAGAAGGGTGTAGCTTTCCTCTGAAGGTCCAGTGGTGGTATAGATTGGTCCAGTCTTCCTCTGAGACTCCAGTGGAGAAAGGCTGCTGTGTTGTTCCAAGTCTGAGATTATATCCAGGTAGGAATGCTGGGCTCCTCCCCCGGGTGGAGCATCTCACAATGGGGTGATGTAATTTTATCAGTCATGAAGTGAGGCTCAGTGTCCCATTAACAGAAGATATCCCTCTGAAGGGAGGATGGGTCACTGAGGAGGTAAAGAACACTGCCCTACCTGGTTTAAACAGCTGATAATAGAACACATACTTTTGGTTACATCTTGCATTGCAACCCAAGACAATGTGTCTGTTCTCTGCCCTGGTGATGAAAAACAGGCTATGAAAGGTCTTCACTTTCAGCTAATGGTTTCACTTACAGAAAGAGAGGCAGAAAGTAGTTTAAGGGGTGGACAGTGGTGTTCATATACCAGACTGAGTCCAGCAGAGACTACCAAGATTGTTGACAGCTGGAGGATTTGCACTGAACAGACACTAAGAGTGCTGGGCTTGTTCAGCCTATAGAAGATGTAGTTTTGAGTGACCTAACAGGCACCTGCCTGCACCCAAGTGGAGGATATTAAGAAGACAGAAATGTAGGAGTGCACAGCAGGAGAATGAGTCACAACAGCCATAAACTGAAACAGGGAAGGATTCAATGTGACATAAGAAAGTTTTTCTCCACTGTGACACTTAGTCATTGGAACAGGACTCCAGAGTGGCTGTGAGATCTCCAGCCCTGGAATTTTTCAAAAGAAGTCTAAGTCCTGAGCAACCTTGTCTGATCTCAGGGCTGTACACTTGCTCTGAGCTGGAGGCTGGGCAAGAGATATCCCAAAATCACCTCCAGCATGAATGTGTCTGTGGCTCTGAAATCCCAGCATGTTCTTCATAACCAAGTGTAAACTGGAGGATGTCTTGCAACTCTATTATTGCTATTTGCTATCTGCTATTATGCTTTTATTGCAGACATCATTTCTAAGCAAATGTCCTCTTAAACCTTATATTGCTCATAATATCAGTGCAGACCAATACAGCCCTCAATTCCCAGTTCCTGGCACAGAGGGGACCAGCACCATCCTCCCAGGGTATCTAGATGCTGTGGAAGCTACACAGACCAATTCCAGTGTTGGTGTCAAAGGGGTAAAGAGAAGAAGAAAGTCCTTCAGTGAAAAATGACAACCAGGAAGCACTGAAGAAAACCCTTGGAGAGCAGAAGCCTGAGGCAAATGGTGACAGGACCAAGGAGGAGCTGGACTATGAGTCTGTGAGAGCTGGCGCCACAGGGATGAGAAAGTGGGGATTGTTTCCCCCTGCCTACCCACAAGTGGAAAAGCTGACGTAAGAGGGGAGTTTATATAATCCCAGACATGTAGGACAAGTATATGTCTCTCCACTATGCTTATATCAGTGGCAGTTAAGGGATAATATGCGTTTATTGTCAATAAATTCCCACTGTTACTGTACCACCTTGTTGCTGCTGAGTGCTTGCAGTTTGATCGTTTAAAGCACAGACTAAAAATCAAGCCATAATCAACAAAACTGAGGAGTTCAGAAGTCAGTAAATGCAGCTATGTGGCCTGTTCTGAGTTGTCATTACCCCTTTGTAAAAGCTGTGAATCTCCCACTGTAATGCTACCTGACAGTTCCCCTATCATTTCAGTAAGATCAAAAAGTGGAAGTAGATTTTATATCTTTTTAAACCCAGAAATAACCATAATGACTCACACAGCTTCAGTCAGTAACCTGAACACAACAATTACTCTTTCTGAAGCTAAAACACAGCTTTCACTGTAAGACAAGGTGCTTTGACCTGAAGGAGTTCGAGGGATGCAGACAAGCTAGTGCTATGTTAAATACGTGTTCTCAAGTCCTTGTTTAATTTGGTCAGCTGCTAAATCCCATCATATCTCTGTCTGCTAATTTTAAAGAGCTTTCCTCCATTGCAAATCCCTCCCCATTTAGGTACCTTAAGATTAAATTACATTTTATTAAAATATATTTAGAGATTATATAGAATTGTATTATATACTATATATTATATGATATTTGATATATGCATACAATATAGAATATAATTGTATTACATACATAATCTTAGATTACACTTTTTAAATTATAAGTTATAAAGCTTAATTTACTTGCAAGGTCCTCAAAGCCTCCTTGAAGTTATGTTTTCTAGGCCTTATGTCAACCATCTTGGTCCTTCAAGACTTACTTTCCATTTTCTTATCAATCAATCAATCAATCAATCAGTCAATCCCCTCCACTGCAGAGTCAACCCTGGATGTGTGCAGAGACCCCTTCCTAGTTACATTTAAAGTTCTGCTGGTCCCAGCTCTTTTTAACAGAATCCACACAGGTGTTTTGTAGTGCTCCTTCTTTCAAGCAGGGTGTTTATTTTCCAGAGAAAAGTCCATGTTCAACCATTCTTTGAGGCATAAGTAGTATCTTGACAAAGGTTTACCACAGGTCTGAGCCAAACAGCAATTGTCAAGCAAGGCTGAAAGCCCATGGAGTACTATGTGTCTAAGGGAGTGTAGTAGTGTTTAAGAGATCTCATGTTGATAGACAAGCAATTCTTTCTGAAGCAGGGGAAACAGGCCAGCTGCAAGGTTTCAGTTTCCTCTAAGTCCTTCGACCACATCACGTAATGTGTGGCTTTTCTGTAGCACCTCCCAGCCCAATCCACACCAGCCTTTCAAAAACTTGGGGTTATTCACTCAGGGAGAGGCAGGGACAAGGCGCACTCATCGGTTTAACTAAAGCCTGCAGAAAGACAAGCACAGGCTGTGAAGCACAGGCACAAAGGCTGTACCTCTCCAGTGAACCCCTGTCAGTGGTAAGGTACAGGGATAGAGAGAAGGGGAGATACTAATTGCCTTGGCTTGGTTAACCCCTGCTCAGCCTGTTAACCTCTGCCATGCCATGTTCCTTTGCAAGTAGGCAGTGATGGTGCCCCATTCCTTGCTGCTTTTCTAAGTCAGAGCTCAGACTAACCTTGACTTGAAATGCAGGCCTGATTGATTGCAGAAGACTTTGCCTACCACCCAGGCATCTGAAAAATCATGGCTGGCAGCATATCCCTGGCTATGAGAAGGGTAAGAGCACTCTGAAGAATGAAATTTCCCTACACAGCAGGGTGCAAGCAACTTGGAGTTTTCCCTGTCACTGCAGAAGGGATGGCAGATCCTTCTTCAAGTCTTTATACCCCACAGCCAGTCAGGATTTCCATCTCTGGACACTGCATTTTAGGCTCAAGCTACTCCAGCCTCTCCTGGTTGCAGAAGCGGGACCCACATCCCTCTCTTTTGCTGGTGCTTTAGGCTGCAAAACCCCATGAGTCTGAGCTGAGTGAGACAGCTCCTTTGGCCTTGTGGCAGCAGAAAAGAAGAAGATTCTCAGGGTGGGTTTCCCTTTCACTTGTGCAGCCTAACTTTTTCAGCCCTCAGGTTGCAGGAGTCCTTTGGGCTGCAGTGTTTTTACAGCACAGCTTTTAAAGCACAGCTTTTCTTCTTGAGCAGGCAGTTCTAACTGAAACCAAATGCATCAGCTTTTTGTTCAGCTATGTTACAAACTCAAACCAGGAGCCAAAGCCTGGCATGGCTTTTTGCTTTTTTTTTCTTTTCTTTTTTTTTTTTTTTTTTGCCATTGACATGAAATAAACAAAATTATTAACTTCCTGCACTCCCACTGAATGTCCATCGGTTGGCCAGGCCAGATAAAATGACAGCCTTTGAGTTAATTTCCCTGGCCTAGCATGTTGCTTCAGTGCAGATCAAAGCAGGAAACCTAATCCTGGAGAGGGATGAGCATCCTCCAGTTTCACAGCTGCATTTGCAAAGTAGTTTCTGGTCATTCTTGTGTCTGACTGTTTTGGTGTCTTACTTCTGGCAGCAAGTCTATACAATCATCAAAAAGTCAGATGAGGCAAAGAAATAAGAAAGCAGTAACTGAGCAGTGCTGATATTCATGCTCCCTCCTGTGCTTCTGGGAAGGCTCCTTTCCCCTCTCCTCAGGATATCAGAGCAAACACCAGCAACCAAGTGGGGAGATGTCTGCTCTAGCTGAGCAGGGTTAGTATGCACCCAGACAGCACAGGCTTGCAGGGAAAGGCAATGACTTTTATTAACTCAAATAATACATATCTGGGGAATAAAAAACCAGCTTTAGGGCAAAAGCACTTCTCTTCCCAGGAATTCCCATTTGCGTAATAAAAGGTGCTATCTGTACCCACATACTTTGACTTGATTACTGTGTTTGAGACCATCCTGACCACAACAGCCCCAGCCCTTTGGGAAGGGCAGCAGTTACCACACCTGATCAACCTAACAGCCTTAATCTAATGCATTTCCTGGGGGAATTTCAGGGGATGATAGGGATCAGGAAACTGAAAAAGATAAATGCAGCAGCTATCCAGAAAGAAAACAATTGAGCTTAATCTCATTTTTCAGAAGATGAGTGGAAAAAGTCAACAACCTGTAAGTGCCTGAAATGCATCATTACTAATGTGAATTTGCACTAAAGAAGTCATGCTGCACCAATCTGAGTTCTTTTTGCAACAGTGCAATACACTTTGTGGACAGGAAAGGCACAGAAGTCATTAACCATGACCTCGGGAAGACTTTGCCATTGTCTCTTGATATTCTGATCCTGAAGTGAGACAATAGATCTACATAAAGTGAGTAGAAACTGGTAAGACCCAGCTGAATACTTGTACCCAGAGCTGTCAGCACTGAGATGTGTGTAACTCTCACAGCTCCGTGGTGTGGTGGGGGTCTGACCAGAGTTTCTGTTAGTGCTTGGATAGTGGGACAGACAGAAAGGCTGCAGGTGTCCAGGAAGGCAGGACTGGAATTTGAAATTACTTTTCTAGACCAGAGATATGATCTGGAAAACTGGTGTGTGAATTAGCAAGGACAAATACAAGATACTGTGAATGAGCAGGGACAATCCCCAGCACAAATACAGGATTGTGGGGAGGGAGTGCCATCAGGGTTGGAGTTAGAGGGAAAATCACCTGGATGGGACCTGGCACTCCTGTGAAGCAGTAGAACAGTCAGCTCTGTCACTGCAGAGGAATGGGAGAATCATGGGCAGGCATGCGGAAAAATCTCTTTGTGCTGGGCAGGGCAGCACCCCCAGGATGTGGCGCAACAAGGGCACAGTTCATGGAAGGTGGTGGGGGACAACAAGATTATTTCAGCCCAACAGGTGGAAAAACATGACATTGTCCTGGCAGAAAAGGTATCTGCACTGTCCAGGCCCTGTGAGGGGTGAGGAGCCCAGGCACAAGCTAGATTGAGAGCAGTGGGATCACTGGCAGCTCCCTGGTGAGATATGGGAGTAAAGGAGACCGGGGGATATTTGCCCTAAGACAGCCTCACACGGTCGGTGCCTGGCACTCCTCAGAAAATCAGTCAGGGAATTGGAGCATAACAGTTTCCCTCCAGGAGAACCTCGGAGATGCTTTGATTGTAGCCATCTCTGCATCTCACATAGCCAGCGGGACTGCAAGTCAGGCCCTCTTCTCCTCTGCTTCACAGGGCTCTTCCTTTTCTCCACAGGATAAAAATAATCCTCTTGCGTCAGTTCCATCTCTGTGAGCAGTGAGACATTTTATTCACCGGCGATTCCTTCCCTTCTCTCATTTAAACAATTCTGCAATGAGCCCATCAAATTAACTTGTGCAAGGGATGTTTATTTGCCCTGCCTGCAGGTGCAGGTGTCTCCATTTCTTTTATTTTGGAGGAGGCTGGTAGGTGGCACAAGTGTGAGCTGGGGAGGAGCTTGGGAAGGGCTGGAAGCAGCATGGTTGTTTTGATCGGGGCATGCAGGGGCATGAAGGTCTTCAGATGGGTGCACCCAGAGTTACAAAACCCACAGGTGAAGTCTGCAAGTGAAGGGCTTTTCACAGCAATGCAATTTGGAATGTGTTTTACAATGGCACAGACAGAATCTCCCAGGCAGGGAGCTGCCCTCCGTGTCTCCACAGGCAGCCTCAGCCCCTTCCAGCCCAGGCCGGCTGTTTGGGGAAGGCTGTGTCAGTCTCTGGCAGAGGCTCAGGAGGAGTTACAGGAATGTGCCAGATATCAAACTGCTTCTTTGGCCCTCATAGCTGCATTTCTTCCTATTCCATGTCATGACAAATTTCCTGCACTTGTCACTGCAGCAAATACCACCAGGCTCCACAATAAGGAACACTGTCCCAGAGTTACCAGTTGATGCCCAGGGACAAGGTATCACAGAATTACAGAACCTTAAGGGGATGGAAAGGACCTCAAAGACCACCCAGTGCTAACCCCCATACTGCCATGGACAAGGACACATCCCACTAGACCAGGCTGCCTAAGGCATTATCCAACCTGGCTTTGAACACTGCCTGGGTTGTGGCATCCCTAGGCAACCTGTCCTGTGGTCTAACCAGCCTCACAGCAAAAGAATTCTTCCTAATATCTAACGTAAATTTCCCCTCTCAATTTGTATCCATTCTCCTCATAGAGCTCAAAGAAGAGTAAAAGCTCACCTTCTCCAAGTTCTGGACTCTGTAAGGCAAGGCTAAAACATGATGGGAATAGGTCTTGCAAATGAAGAACAGTGTCCTGTTCTCCATCCCTGCTGAGTGAGCTCTCAAGTACTCAAAACACTACAAAACCATGAGCTGGGGACAATCAGCTAAATTTCTCCACCTTAATTTCTCCACTTCATGACCAGTGGATGCCATGGCAAACAGAGGCCAAACATACACTTCTGGCCAGGTCACCCACAGGATGCCTGCTCCTTCCTATTTGATCCAGCTTCTCATCCTTTGGCTCATACCACTGCCACCTCTTCCCTCTGCCCCTGGCTCCACTTCCTAATTTTCTTCAGTTTTTCAGTGACCTGGCTGGCTCAGCTTGAAATCTTGGGCTCAATAGTCTGTGATATCCAAATGTCAGGCAGAAGGCAGAAGAGCCTTCCAGGACATGGGCCTTGGTGGGACACGGCTGTCCATCACTGCACCCCAAGTGTAGCTCCACTTCTGGATGTGTCCCAAAAGCACTAAGCAGGAGGGAAGCACAGGGAAGAGGCTACAGGAGAGAGGCTAGATTCACGGTGCCTATGGACAAATGTCACTTGGCTACTGTGGCTCCAAGGGAGATGGGTGTCCTCATCCTACTCAACATGAAGAGGAGATGCATCTCATCCAAGGAGATGCAGAGGCCAGGACCATGGCTGGGTCTCTCAGACCCCAGGCACTGCTTTGCACCTTGTCCTCATTACAAGCCATCACTGTCCTTCAAACACACCCAGTGGCCCAGGGGCTGAGCTAACAAGCTTTTCTCCTTCATTCCCCTGTGCAGAGCCAGTGCTTAGGAATAGCTGCACTCCCCAAGAGCTGCTTGGGGCTCTCTGGCATAAAATCAGCTCACCCTCAGATGACCTGGAGGATAAGCATCCACATTACCTCCTTCATCAGGCCACTCTAATCAGTTCTGGCAGGGGGGCTGAACACTGAATTGTCTCTGCAGGGCAGGTTGCTGGCTGGAAGTTCTGCACTCACACCCAGCCATTGCTGGAAGAATGAGAGTCTCCCAAAAAGCCTCCATTGCTGGCTCTGCCAAAGCCGTGCATTGAAAACAGCTTGTTCCCCTAGGGGTCCCTCTGCCTTTGTACTGGGGCTATTATTGAGGCAAAGAACTGGTGATTTCTCAGGATTTCCCAATTTCCTGTATGGGATTTAAGTCATCTGCAGAGAAACAAATGCACAGAGGACAAATAAAGAAACAGGAACAGCAGGTAAGCCAAGCAGATCCTCTGAGGTTAAGCAGTGCCTCACTTGCCATAATATTGCTCTCTGCTTTCTGCCAAGGCACTGAAGAAAGCTGAAGCTCCAGCTCAGAGAGGAACTGTGCAAGCTGAATAGGCATACCCAGGCAATCTCAGATCTAACCAAAATGAAAGTCCTTTGAAAACATAAGGCAAGGTTCCTTATTATGCATTAGGCTTTTTTCAGGACAGGCAGCAATGGGCACTTCAGGCTGCAGAGGAGCAAAGTCCAGACTGCTGGGACTTTGGGAGCTCTAGGATGGCAGACACCAAAGAACAGACACAATCTGTGCACAAAGGAAGAGGATGCAAAGCCTGAAGATAAAACAGTGCTTGTAGCAACATAACAGCACCAATGTGGAGAAATAAAAGGGAAGATGTAAACAAGGCACAACTAGAAACCAATTCTGCTCAGCCAAATTGAGATCTCAGTTACTGAGGACAGCAAATCCAAGGACACACACCAGATTTATGCCTAAGAAGTCTTGACTATTACTGATCATAAAACCAAATCCCCCTAGCATTTTTCTCCAAACTTCTAGTATTGCAAAATGGAGCAGTCTCACATCACTTTCAAACATAGGCAACCCTTTTTATTATACCTTTATTAGATCTTCAAAGACAAAACTAAAAAGTCAAATCCAGTCCTCTTGGCTTTGTCAGTATCCCCTTAACAGCACACACCACCTCACAGAATGAGATTTGCACTTTAGAAATTATTCATAAGTACTATGGATTTTTTGTAAAATGGGACCTTTTCTTGCTTCAGTTGCCAATGTTTTCATTTAACGTACTAAACACATTTCATCCTGACCACTGGGAATTTACTCCAGCTTAAAATAACTTGTAAATACGCTGATGTTGTCTCTCCAACAACTGCCAAACACAGCAGCCACAGAAAGGGATATTACATAACAAAAGAAAGTTGAAGATGTGGCCAGGAACAGTAAAAGAAAGAAAAATTCCAGCTCTTGACCTTGGGGTTCAACAATGCTTCTGCTACATAGAGCTGTCATCTCCCTTCACATACATTCATGCATCCCAAAAATTATTTCACCAAAAGCAAAGAAAATAGATTCGATGAGATTATTCAAGTCCTGTCGATCTGCCCCTGCTTGGTTAGCTCTCCAAACAGGGTGAGTATCTAAGGTTGCCACACCTCTGTTCAGGATCCAGAACCCTTTGTAATGGTGGTGCAACACTCTTGGACATCTGGATTCATGCCCAGTGGCTGTGCCCAGGGTGTCCAGGTAATATACAAAGGCTTCAGTTTTGCCCAGGAACTGTAGCCAGCTGGCACATGGACCATCTCATTTCCCAAGTAACAGCTTTCCAGGCTTAGACAGTCCCTTCACTTTATCTCAGGCTATGCTAGACTGGGAGGAACCTGATGTGGGACTGGAGAGAGAAGAGATCCTACGGGGAGGCAAAGTTCTTCCTGCTGATGGCTTTCCTAGCACTGTGTCAGGGCAGGAAATCATGGAAGGGAAGGAGAAGGCAGAAGGGGCACAGGAGCCTGCTTTTGCCAGTATTCCCTTTGGTGGTTGTTGATTTACAGTTATGAGTCACACATCCAGGTAGCAAAACAGCCGCAGGCCACAAGCAACACTGCTTGCACCCTGGCAAGCTCCACACCAGTGGCACAGCCTCTTGCTGGGACTGCATGCCCTGGACACAGAGACTGTCACAGCAACCACCTCCAGACCTTCCTGCTCCAAGGAAGGCTCAGAGCCACCTGTCTGTGCAAGTCTCCAACCTGCTCTTCTTGAAGGCCTCCAGCCCTCGGTTTCCTTCCCATACCAAAGAATAAATACCAGTACATATATCCTCCCATGGCCTACAAAAGTGGCACAGAAAGCTGTGAACAGTCACATACAGGCTTTCACGAGTCCCTGGATACACCCCATGCTTCTCAACTTTCCCCCTAACAGTACTGAGAGCAGCTACTTGCAACTAGACTAAACAACAGGGGATGGACTGAAAAGAAACCAAAAAGCATTTTCAAATTTCAGAGTAAGCCATCAAGCTGCAGGTCAGTTTTTATGAGATCCAAGCTCATTTGTATGTGCCTCCTTATCCAGAGGCCAAGCTGGCTCTGGAGGAGGCAATCCTCATGAAGGCAGGGCACACCAAATTCCTCCAGCACTGCTTGTGCTTTGTGCTTCTGGGTCACTGAGCAATTAGCCAATTCTGAAGAGACACAGAATATCAGCCACGGCTCGAGCAGCACAGAAGGCATTGAGAGAGAAGCATTTGCATGAAAACAGAGGGACTAAGAATTACACTGCTAAAAGAGCAAAACTTGACCTGTTTGGAGAGGAGAGACAAGTGCTTTTCTTTCAGGCAGAATGAGAGCTGCTGGGATAGAAAATTTAGGGACAAAATATACTTCCCTCAGTACTAAACAGCTCAGCAGTCCAGGACTGACTGACCTTGGAGAATGGATCTAATCCATAGCTTCCTTCCTTAAATACAGTCATATGTTCAGATGGACTGTACATGTTGGGACAGGAGGGAGTTCACATTTGTATTTCTGTATTTACATGCTGGTTGGTTGATCCCTTACACTTCCCACAGCTACAGGAAAACACTAACAGAAACAACCTCCTGATCCTTTACTCCTTTAAGTTACTCCCTGTCACCCTATGTGACAGCAACACAAGGCTACAAAGCAGTTCATGATCAAGCATCTCACTCTCTATTTACAGTGTTTCAGCCTCGTATCTGCTCTGAACATCAGCTGCATCTCACTGAAACTGGGAACAGGAAACCAAGGTCCCTTCCTGAGAGCACTTGTGTGCAGTGGATGCTGCTGGGGAGTGTGAAGGAGGAAGAAACCTCAGGCCCCAGGAAATCTCTGTGCTGGGATACAGTGCTGGAGAGGGGGATAGGTTGAAGAGGAGATTTCAGCCACTCTCCTATAGTCTCCTTTAAAACTTCAGACACTTCCACCAACCTTCTCCAAATCCTCTTCCCTCTTTCATCTCCTTAAAACCTGAACATCCTCCCATGGTTCATCACAGCTCCCAAATCACTCCTAGACCCTGCCATCAGCTATGGCCAAAAATCCACAGCGCTTCAAGAAGCTCCTTCCTTGACTGAACAGCCTTGGGCTGGATCTGGCCGAGGGTAAAACTGTCAGGGCTGCAAAGATGCAATGAGTCACGAAGTCCAGAGGTGACACTGATAAGGCAGAGAGAGGGCAGAGCAGCTGCCCAGCATGTGCACATGGACATGCAGGCTCAGAGCCAGCCCACGCCCCTCACTTGTTCCCACATTACAAGCTGCTCACAGGTACACAGCATCAGACCCACAGGTGTGTGCCTGCAGCTCCTGAACATGCACAGTCCTGGCATTGTGTCCTGGTGTGGGCAAGCAGCTGTGTTCCCCTTCCCACTCTACACTGGCCCTCCTAGACCCAGTCAATCAGGATTTATTGCCTGGGAAGAAATTCAGTTGTTACCAAGAAACAGAAAAAGAGATGCTTTGCATGTGAAGAAAACAGTAGCAGGAACAGAGACTGAGATAATAATCCAAGATAAATATCCAAGACAAGCATCAGGCCAAGAAGTTGTCTGTCTCCCTGGCACTCATCCTGGGTACTGGCCAAGAAATTTGCCTTAGCCTCAGCAAATTCTGTATTATAGCCTTTCTTTGATGTGCTTTCTCTTCTATTCCTACTCTGCTGTGCTCTCCTAAAATTTCTAAAAAACACTGTACAATGTTTTTTTACTATCTTCTGCTTACTTTTGGCATTGGCAGAGGTTAAGCCAGGCTACTTTAGCAGTTTTTAAAAAACAAACCAAAGCCTACGAGAAGCTACATTCTTCTGACTGTGATGACAAAATGCTTTAATTTCTTCCAACCCTCAAATGAAACTCAGAAGGCTCACTAATTAAACAGCTCTGCCCCAAACTGATTCTTCTTACAGCAATGCTTCCCTGGGGTGAACTCAACCACCAAGGTCGTTACAAATTAGAAATGATACTTTATTAGTTAAACAATTCCTGCCTGACATCCGCTGCAATATTTAAAGAGCGCTTGGAGTCTAAAAGTGGCTTGGATGACAGCAGAGAGTCACTTGTTCCTACTGCTGCATCTTAAAATACTGCAGGCATTTCTGTCCCCCCACTTCTGAGCAGAAGGACCCAAACCAGTGTCACCTTATGGAAATAAATACAGCTTGGGGCAAGGGGATGTCTCTGTCCTTCCCCAGAGACTTCATACTGTGGAGGTAGGGAGAGATCCAGGACTCAAATCTGCACAGCACAGCCACATGGACACCCATGCCTGACAATGTGCCTGACATTCCTTGTACACAGGACTCCTGTGCCCTCTATGTGACCTTGACACAAGTGCCTGATGGCTGGCAGCAATTCTGTCCCCAGCTCCCTCTCAATAAAAAAATGCACCTTTTCCCCTGAGCCACTATTAGTTTAGGATGCCAAAACTCACAAGGAATTGTAGGCTTTTTTTAAAGATTTTACTGTGTGTCTTTGTGAAAGTCACTTCTGAAAACACCACCTGAGTGCTTTCGAGAAGTTCCCCCCTTGGCATATTTGTTCTGCCAAGTGTTCATAAATGAGACTGTGCTAATGTAGCTGACAGCAAAACTCAGAGTATTAAATAACACTTCTTAAAGATCCCCAAGTGTTTTATGAACATGAATTAATTAAGCTTCAGGCCAACCCTGTGAATTATTTAAAGAGATCTCGAACCTTCCCTTCTTGCTCAAGGACATGAAGAGAGGAAAGGACCAAGGTCTGATGAGAACGAAAGCATCCTTATCATCCCCATTTCCATTTGTCCACCACACCAGCTTTAACTAACAGCCAAAACTCAACAAACTCAGAATGGCTGAAATCTCACCAGGTTCAGTCACTTTTTGTAAGCTCTATCTTGCAAGTCCAGCAATAGCCAAGGAATCTGCAGAACATGGAGCAGACACCATTGTGTCTGTTTTTAGGGGAAGCATGGGGTTTGGAATGATATGGCTATTAACAGTTCTCTCAAAACAGGTTGATTTGTCTGCAAGTTTTACTTGTCAAAAGCAATTGTCCCAGCTGTTTGAGAAGGCAACCCCCTGCGGCATCAGTGTGAAACAGAGGGGTAGTGGGACATGGATGAGCCCCTGACTGCCCTGTTCCTTTGGCATCCTGGGTTCTTCCAGAACTCACCAAAAGTTCTGGAACAGTTCTTTCTATCTCCAAAGTAGCTGAACTCCCAGATACTGGGATTGGTATGAAGGCCCCAACCTTCAGAAGCACTGGATGTGGTTTGTCCACTTGGTCGTCAGTTTTCCCCACTGGGCTCTGAGAGGATCAAGTGGCAAAGAGAACAGCCTGGGATACCCAGGTACTGAGCCAGGCATGGACAGGCTTTTCTATCTGCAAAGAGGCAGCTGGGATGTCATGACTCCTCTGCACACTTTTGGACATTCTCCACTTATAGAAATCTGTGGAAGTTCTGTGACTGTCAACTCCAGTCTGGGAAATCCCAGAAAAGAGGGAAAAGTCGAGTAATTTTACAGAGGAAAGCTGGTTGCACAGGGTAAGGGTGTAAAGAGCACACTGAGTTGATCTTTAGAGGAACCTGGATCAATACTCTGGAAGTACATCTGGCTTCCTACTGTGACATGATATTCTTGCAAACACGGCTGGAGGCCTGCTGCTAAGGACACAAAGGCTGGTGCTGGCAAAGGAAGGAGATAGACAGGAGCACACACCAGATGGCACATCCTGTTCTGACAGGGCTTGATCTCCCTCTGCTAAAACATTCTCTTCCATCCTCACCATAAATATCCTCACCACTTGTTCACTTATGGCATGGAGCAGGCTAGGCCAGGTCCATTGCTTTGCCACCACACTGCACATCACCTGTTTTAAGTCCTTGTATCTTTCAGGCTGGCTGCAGTCAAGGAACCTGCACACATAAGCAGTCATGCCTGAACATCCCTCCTTCCTCTCCACATGTGTGGGAAGGTATTAGTTCAGTGCTCAGTGTCCCTTCAAACCTAACCAGGCCAGCAGAAGACAGATAGTTTAATAACATCAGAGCAGCAGAGTCCATTTCCATCCCATTTAATGTTGCGTGGGATGTAGTTACATGTTGGTTTACGGTCAGCAGTAAGCTTTGGAGTTACTCCTAAACTCACAGTTTAAATTGCTTTGTCAACAACACTTGCCTTTAAAGGTGGTCAGCAAAGAGAAATGACAACATTCATAACTGCATGGAAGGCTGCTGCTGGCCACCAGGAGCAAAAGGAGACATTTGAATTCACACCTGAAGGATGGGATGCTATCCAGAGGGACTGGACAAGCTCAAGGAGTGGGTCCATGGGAACAGCATAAAGTTCAAGGCCAAGTGCTGGTGCTGCACCTGGGTGAGAGCAGCCCCCAGTATCAGCACAGGCTGGGCATGAACAGACCCAGAGCAGCCCTGCCCAGAAGGACCTGGGGGTGCTGTGGGTGAGAGGCTGGACGTGCCCCGGCCATGGCACTCAAAGCCCAGAGAGCCAAACGTGTCCTGGGCTGCATCCAGAGCCCCGTGGGCAGCAGGGGAGGGAGGGGATTCTGCCCCTCTGCTCTGCTCTGCTGAGACCCAGCTGGAGCATCCAGAGCTGGGGTCCCTGCACAGGAGGGACAGGGACCTGCTGGAGCCAGCACAGAGGAGGCCACCAAGACAGTTAGAGGGATGGAACATCTCTCATATAAGGAAAGGCTGAGAGAGTTGGGTATTTTCTAGACTGGAAAAGAGAAACCTAAGGGGTGGCCTAATTGTGGCTTTCCAGTACCTGAAAAGAGCTTACAAGAGAGATGGAGAGGGACTTTTTACAAGATGTGTAGTGACAGAATAAGGGTGAATGGCTCCAAACTGACAGTGAGTAGGTTTATATTAGATATTAGGAAAAAATTCTCTACTGTGAGGGTGGTGAAGCACTGGAAGAAGGTTTCCCTGAGAAGTTGTGGATGCCACATCACTTGGAAGTGCTCAGTGCCAGGCTGGACGGAGTTCTGAGCAACCCGGTCTAGTGGAACACCAGGGCAGGGGTTTAGAACTAGATGGTCTTCAAGGTCTCTTCCAACCCAAATCATTCCATGATTGTGGCCCACAATGCAGTGTTGCTGAGTGCTGGTCAGTCCACAGCTGAGGTGAAGAGGAGAGCAGCCACATTTTTGTGTGCGTGACTCCCCTCCACTGTTTAAGCCCTTGTGCAGGAAAGGGTCCATGGCAGACACTGTGCCTACCTATGCCCAGGAAGGACTCATAAAGCACCAGGGAAACTTATTCTGAGTCAACCTAATGACATCATGGAGAGCTTTGACAGTCTCAGGCTGAAGTTTAGTTGGAAATAGAAAAGTGTGAAGCATATGAGAGATTGTTCTCCACAACTTCCACAACTCAGTCCCAAACAAATTGCCATACTATTGTTTTCTATGCCCTCTCTGACAGGGAAGATTCACATTTCCAGTGGCAGCCAGCTGAAGGAACCTTTTAAAAATCATTATGAAGACTCTGGAGTGACACTAGTGTGATTAGTTCCTGGCCAAAGACCTTGCCTAATACAGCAGATTAGTAGAGTATATAAAACATTTGGGAGTACATAAATAAAAGATGATCATCTTGAGAGATTGCTTTCTTGGATCAGTTCTAAAAAGCCTGAAACTGAAAGACTCCACTTAACATGAGACAACTGGATATGAGAATTACAAGGGCGTAAAAGGACATTGCATTTACAGCCATTCAACTCACAGCTGGATGAAGACCAGAAGGAAAATACAGTAATAGATCCATGCAAGAGATGTTATCATCCTTCACAATTTGCCCTCATGGATGTATAAAAAAAAACCTTCACTAACCCACAGAAGCACATGTATCTCCTTGCTGAGACAAGGATCCCAAGTCTCCTTACATACTAAAGATATTGCTTGCTCATTTACAGGAAAGTTGACAGGCTCTGATGCAGGAGCACAAGAAGACAGGCAGCATGGTTTCTGTGGGAGAACTTGAGCAAGAGCTGAGTTCTCCTTTACTTGATTTCAAGTAAATTGATTTCAATTTTAAACTTGATTTTTATTTGGTTTGCAAATAAAACCCAAAACTCAGAAAATATGTGAACTTTGGGAAACAAAAGAACATCTGTAGAGCTTCTGGACCAGAGCTTGTCTGGACCATGGTGACAACTGGGGACAGCAAACCCCCTTCCCACCAGTCCCCACTCCTCATCAGGAGCAAACTGAGTCCTCTTGCTCAAACAGGAACAGACACAAAGATTTAACATCCCAGACACCCTACCCAAAAGGCTTGAGGTAATTGTAAGTATCTTGCAAGAGAGAGGAGCTTTGCAAACACCATGGCATGGAAGGAGAGGAGACAATGACAAGGCCTGAAGAGACTTTCTGTGGTTGGGGGAATGCAGCTTGTCCTTACCTTGGGCTTCTTGCGCAGATTGGGAGAGAGTTTCAAGCAGGTGATGAGGCCTCGTTCATCTCCAACAATGATAATAGGGTAGACAGGATTAAACTGGACATGTGTTGTTTTGTTTTTCTTCCTGGTCACCACTAGCTGGGTGCAGAGAGGTTCAAGCTTATTAATGTTGAGATCAAACACATGGGCCTGGGGGAAAAAAAAGCAAAGAACACAAAAGGGATTAATTACCCAAAAACATCTCTCAGTGACAGAATGATTGCTGGAGAAATCAGAAAGAAAAGGTTCTGTTGAAATAACGTCCCAGCCACAGCACACAATTACCATCCGAGCTCAGGGATGTGGTCTTCTTTTAAGTAACCAGTGTGCAGAAGTCAGATGCTGCTTGTGAGCAACTGCCCCCACTCTTGCAGGGGCTCACGGACAGAGGACCACTTCCCTGCTGTGGGTGCAAGCCTTGGCAAGGCCCCAGCTGATTTGGGCTGGAGAAGGCTCAGAGCCAGCACTGCTAACCCCACAGACCTTCTCAGTGCAAGTAATGAGACAAATAGGTGTTGAATCAGAGACTAACACAGATTGATGCCCAAAATGGGGAATGCTGTCATAAGTTCTGATTAGTGCTTATTACAGAGCTCTCTAACATTTTCAGCTTAATAATAACAATAGTAAAGACACAGACCAGTAGGTAATGGGGAAGTGATGGGAACAGCTGTAGTATGATTAAAATGTACCCTGGGGTAATGCCAGAGAAGCACAGGACAGCTTGGCAGCTCACTCCAGCCCAGACACTACATCTGCACACATGTCCTTCTCCCACAGTGTCAGGAAAAGAGCCAGGTAAAGATAAGCCAAACAGGAAAGGTGAGGATGGAGGGAAAGAGGCCCAAGGACGCACTCAGGCAGGAGTCCCACTGGCATGGACTTCGGACCTCTGGCCCAGTGACACAGACCTGCCACATCCACAGCTGCACAATAATGCACATTTCTTTGTGCAGAGGAAAGAGTGGCAGTTACTCAAGAAAATGAATTAACCTAACATTATCTCCCAATAATTGCAATTAGCTCCAGTTATTGATACAGACTGCAAAAGCTAATAAAACATGATGTGCCTCTCTTACCGAGGGCTGAGGTGAGCCATTTCCAGCACCCTGGATTTCCACCTGGTATCCACCATGAAGACTTTCAGCCTTATGTTTCTCTTCCCTTTTCTATCTTCAGAAAAATTAGGAAGGGAATGCTTTATGCTAACAAGTATAGTGGGAATATAGAGGAAATTAGAACTGAACTACTTGTAAACCTCCTTCCAGCTGTGTCTTGTTTACCAGCACTTTAGAGACAAAGGAAACATGTAATTTCAACAATATGCCATGCTGACAATTTGAATCTAGGAATTATCTGAAATCAGACAATGCTACACTATAAAAGCTTATTCCGAAGAGTGTGGAAGGTATCAAATCACTACATGTACTTTCCCATTACACAGCAAGGATTCAGTGAATTTTATCTGAGTCCTTTTATAGCATAGAGCTGAGCCATGTGCAAGCACATGTCCCAGGCAGTCTCATGAGCTGCTGTGTCTTCACAGGACTAAAAGTCTAGCAATTTGTGATGTCCTTGGTCTGAGTGGGAGAACAAAGGTTTCACAGATGCAAAAAAACAAGAAGAGGAACACTGCCTCCAGACTGAAGTAAAATAAAATGGGAAAGTGCTTGAAAAGTGGACAGTATCCATGACAGTACAACTCAAGAAGGGAATACAAAGCATCAGCCACAGACAAGGATTTGCAGTTTGGAGAGCCCTTCCCTAGTCAGTAGAAGCATAGGTGAAAGCACAGAAGCATTTTTATTTGTTCAAATTACTAGATGCCAGCATTACATTGTGAATTTTGACCTGACACTTGAGGTCTCAAAGTCCAGCAAAGGTAACTTCAATTTCCTGCCTCTCGGCAAAAAGCTCTCTGGCTTGTATTTTACACCTATTGTCTTACTACCTCAGAAAAGGAACAAGCACTCTTTCAAAAACATCAGTCTCCCATGAGCCATACTCATTAAAGATCTGATTTCTTGCCTTCATTAATTCAGTAATCTAAGAGCCTGGGAAATGCTCACTGATTGAGCAGCACCATTTAATCTAGAGAAAAAAAAAATAGTGTCAGGGAATTAGTGGCCAGGTTTCTTCTTGGCAGCCAGCTCTGCATTGCTCTCTGTAGGCTGTCAATGTACCCCCCTACACACATATCCTGCCCAGCCCTGCACTGGATAAAGATGGCATGGCCAAAGGCTCAGTGCTGGAGTGCTGAGCAATTCAAATTACTCTGGGTGAGGCTCTTTCTCAAAAATGTCACGAACAGCCCAGACAAGCACAATGCCTGGGACAAGAACTTGAAACCATCAGCAATGTGGAGAAGGTCAAAAGCAAACAAGTTTATGAATGTTCCTACTATAAAGCTCCTCTTTTATGAGCTTCTAAACAAATGGGCTTGTTTTCCTTTGCCAAGGGAATCGTGGAAAAGAACAAACTATTTCAGTTCTTCAGCTAGAAACGTCAGCCTCCTATCAGCTGTCAGACACACCAGATGGAGGGGTGGGTCACGGGCACTGAGAAGGACTTCAGAGGCTTTGATTTAGAGACTCACAGTTACTCTTAGGAGAAAGGGAAATGGGGTCAGAGCAACACTGATTTTGCTTTGGGAAGTAGCCTAAAAAGGGGCACAGGGCTTCCCACAGCACTAGAGACAGGTTAATAGTGCTTCAAAGCAGCAGAGCTACATGTGACCAGCACCATCTGTAGAGCTGCCTAGGGTTTTCTGCCCCAAGAAATGGAGATTTAAAACCTGTAGCTCTCCTTGAGGCTCCTAGTCCCCTAGTCTCAAAGTCCTTAGACCCTTTCTCTGCTAGCTCAGGTTCTGAAATTAAGGATTATGGAGTGGGATCTAGCTGGATCTCCCATCACAGAGACTCACCAGCCACACACAGTTTTCTCTCCATCCTACTGCCATGGTGGCCCCTGCCTCAAGATCACTAGTTGCACACAGAGATGGCCTCTCAGGTTTTGCATGACGAGCCCTCTCAGAGTATATGACCCAGAGAAAAGCAACCACAAGGGCTACCCAACCCCATGTGTGACTCCAGTATCAAATTCATGGGGAGACAGGATGACCAGAACCAGAACCACATCCAAAACCTCCTTCATGGAGAACAGGTTCCAGGGCAGGCACCCATCCAGCAGCACCCAAACAAGAACTGATACTCAGACACTGTCAGGCAGTTGGTATAAATGGGCATTTTTATAAAAGCTGTTACTTATGTCATTATCCTTTCAGAGTTTACAAACCAGTGAGAGTCCTCCTCTTGTCTAGCAGCTCTGCATGCCTCTTCTCATGCTGTCGAGGCTGGTCCCTCACTGCAGGTGCTGAGACCTGGACCCATCACATTTGCTCACACTCATCCAGGAGCAATTTAGAAACTAGAGAGTGAAGGTTTCAAACCTTTGTTTTTCAGATCTCAAAAGTATTTCCATTTTGCTGTACATCAGCAGAGAAGGAAGAAGCCTCCTGACAAGCTCATTTCGATACCTTCTGCAGATTCTGTAGAAACAAGTGAGGATTCTGGAAGGCCTGGAAACCTGCCTGCTGTAGACCACAGTGGACACCTTATTTTTTTTTCTGCTAATGAGCTAAAAATACAATGGGTAAGGGTATTTCAGTTCTTTTTTACAGAGTTCTTAGGAGCAATATGTGGCAGCTTGCTCAAAGGAAAAAGAAACAAGAAACATGGAAAAAGACACAAAGAGAGATGTAAAATAACTCTGAAAATGTCTGAAACAGGAAAGTGCAAGAATTCCGTTCTGTTTCACCCGTAACTACAGGAGAATAAAACTCTGGGCAGTAACCAATTACTCTGACAGCAATTTTATTTATGATCCTTGTAAAGCTCTGTGCCTGTTCCAAGAAAGTGCAGGAGAAAATGTAGCACCTTCCAAATGAAGCCCAAGCTGCTGAGTTAAGCAGTTCCTTGCAGCATGGGGATTTATGAGCTGGTATCAACCACAATCAAAAGAAACCTAGACCCACAGTACTGAAGTGCTGGACAGGCTGGTAGTAGATAAGACAGGCAGATGTTCAAGCAAATTTCTTGATGGAAGGGCAGCAATTCTGCTAAGTCCCTGAAAACAAGCACTGAATTTAAGAAGATGACCATTTTTCTCTGAAGTGAGACCAAGTGAATTCTGCAGTTTCTGATGCTTTTTATCCAATCAGAACTATTTTAAACTGCCACCACAGTAACAGCAGAGCTTCTCTTCATGCTTGATGTACAGGCAATAATGGATCTAAGTCTATTGTGTCACCATTGCAGAAAATGTTTGACATAAATGCACTGCTTTGATGCTTGACTTCCAAACAGCCGAAGAAGAAATCCAGCTCAGTCTCAGCCAGACCAACAGCTCCTCTGTCTATAAATCATGCTAATGTGTTCTACCTCCTAAAGTACAGCTGTTCCCCACTTCAACTCCACATGGCTCCTCTGCAAGCATGGCATAGTGCATGTCGAAGGCAAGTACCACAGCTCCAGCATCAAACCACATTCAGAGTTTTGAACTTATTTTTCCCTACCTGCTCTACCAACTGCACTTACAGCTTGAAAGCCAGCCCAGGCTCTTATCTGCTCAGCACCTCTGGGGTGACTTGGACCTCTGTCCTTATACCCTTTCACTCCCTGCCCTGAGGCAACAGGGAGGGAAATGCAAGGGAATGTGGAGGGAAGCAGAACCCTTGGCAGAACCCTTGGCAGATTCTGTGCCATCAGAACAAACTACTTGATTCTTATGGCTCATGAAGAAGGGAGCTGAAGAGCAACTTTTACTGACACCACCTTTATTTTGTCTTTAAACACCTACTGAATCTGCCATGGCTGTAGCCTTTCCTGTACTTTTATACCAGTCTTACAAGCCTTCATTCCCCAGCAGTGGGCTGGACAATGCTAGCATGTTCGAAAACAACCTGATGGCATCCAGAACCAAGACTGGGGGGAAATATTTATGCGTGTAAGAACAAGGCAGATATGCCCGGTAACTTGGCAACAAAGAATAAAATCAGTGTAAGATCAAAAGGTGAGGGATAATTTAATACCATGCTGCCCTTTACCAGTTGACATCTTTTTCAGTACTTGGCTTTCACTGTCCTTTTGATCGATTCACCTCATTTTCTTGACTGAATCATAATCCCTCATCCATTTGAGAACTCCACAGATTATTTGTTTCAAACTCTCAGGTAATACATTTAACAAGTGGGCAGGCCACCCCCAGACTCTGTCTAACACCATGACAGCTACTGAAGCATGCCAAAAGCACTGGGAAGGCAGGGCAGCCCAGCTTGCCCTGCACTGGAGACCTTAGCTTGCTTGATTTCTGTATTGCCACTGTAGCAAGAACAGGTTGGAATACAGGTAATTTTCTCTGGCAGGACATTTTTCAGGTACAAATGAATGTTGTATGACAGTTCTTGGTCCCTCTGACACGTAGGGCAGTCAGGGTTCTGGCAGGAGTAAAAGAGACCTGACTCAAAAATCATTCATTGCCTCCTTGCTTCTGCAATGACAACACAGGAATCCTGATCCTCAGATCATCATAAAATTCATGGCCTTTCACAGCACTTCCATGCTACTCGTGAAAGAACAGGCTCCAGCTCTTTTACAGGTATGTTCAGAGGCAGCTTTTTGCTTGGAGGATGAGCAGACATGTGAAAGCTACGTTTTGGGCTGAGCCAGCCAGGAACTAGCTGCACGTTCTGAGGTATGGGAGAGGGCTAAGCACATCTCTCTGTCCTGCAGCATCCCAGCCTGCTGCTTCAGGGCACATGACACAGCAGGGAAAAGAATGCCTGTCACCTGACGTAACTGTAGGGCTGTATCTCTTATCTTCTCATTCAGTAAGAACTGGGTCATTCCCAATTTGACACGGTAGGAAAGCAGCATCAGCCTTAGGTGATCTGACTCAGCTCCCACAAGTCAGTAAGAAATCAAAGCTTCAGCATGCAGAAGAGCTGCTATTCATTCGGACAAGCTGACTATTTGACCTCTTCTGGAAACCCCAAGACATTGTTTTACAAGAAGGTGCTTGTTTATCCAAGCTAAATTCCTTGCTTGTCAGCAGTTCTGCCAGCCTGGCTCTCCCCTGAATGTCTTAGTGACTAGGATAAAGCAGTGTACTTAAGTCAACATGTAAGCATGTGCTACATCCCCTTCCTCTGATCTACCAGAACTGTTACTCTTAAGAAAGGCATTAGATTGGTTTTATGTGATACAGCCTTAGTGTAACCTTACTAGACTGACTGCTCCTTGATCCACCATTACTCACAAATAGAACAACCAATGATTTGTCCCAGGATATTTCTGGGTAGCTTGTTTAGGCTGGCTAATCTCCTCTGCACTGTCACTGTACTGAATACTAGGCAAAGAGTCTTTCTTTCCAGTCTTCTGACACTTCCCTGCTCTGCCATCCACCACAAAGACCTGATGAAGAACAGGGAGATTGTTTCAACCAGTCCTTTGAGTGGCCCAAGGCAAATCTCCTAAGCCTGAGCTATCTGAATACATACCCCAGTTGCGCCAGTCCCTCTGTGCTCTCTCTGCTGTGACCCCCAGTCAGTGGGTCATTCAGTCCCTGATGTCAGGCTGAAACTGTCCTCTCACACCCTGACCAAGCCTCATCTCTTCTCATGCTGGCAGGGTGCTGGCTATGCCCTGCCAGGGAGAGTCAGCACTGTAGGCTGGGGCAAGGGCAAGGGCAGGCAGTTGCACAAGAAAGGGCAGCACCACATCTGATGGGAGAGGCAGTCACTGGTCTCTGCCACCTGCACCCCATGGCAGGCCAGCAAAGCTGCACACAGGGCAGACACTGAACTGCCATGGTTTGGAGCCTGGCATTTAAAACAAACCTGCACAGATTGCAGGTCATTATAAAATGCCAAGGAATAAAGATCAAGGTTCAGGAGCTGCTGTCTCTGTACAGAAGGATTTGACACACAGCTGGAGGTTCTCAGTGGCCAAAACAACAAAAGTCCAAATGTGCAAATTCAAACCTAAGTGAGAAGTCATTTCTAGCAGTGAAATAATTAATTAATTAAGAGCAGAGAGGGGCAGCTTTATAAACTCTTTCAGATTCTCCTGTTGGACTCTGTGCCCCCAGTAGGTCTTTACACAAAGCCTAACAGATTAATCAACAAGCAAAATCTTTTGAGATGCTGTCAAAATAATTTTTTTGATTCACACATCCATGAAGCAGAAAAAGGCAAACTTGGTTCCTGTGTGCCTGAAGTTAATCTCAGTGGATCAGTTTTGTCAAAACGCTGTATTTCATAATCAGAAAGAGTAATAGCGTTAGTAATGATAAACTGGCCTGTGAGTCTCTCTGTAAAAAAACTATTTCTGTAAAGCCATTGACAAAAGGGGTTTAAATTTGAGTTTGTACTGAAACTAACTACTATGCTGATAAAGCCACCTCACCAGCAATCAGTAGATAGTGGATGTGAGTGAGCAGTAGGGTCCTGAGATTCCTGATGCCCATGTGAGGCTTGGAGGCCACTAGAGCATGCTATGATGTGATGGGGGCTGCATCAGTGTAGAAGTGAGGGCTCAGAGCCTGCAACAGCAAACCAAAGTCCTCCAGCCCAGCTTTATTCCCTAAAAACAGCTGCTACTGGAAAGAAATGCTGATGCACAAAGTGTCTGGTGGCAAGGGAGGAGAATGGGGAACAGTCTAATTGGCACAAAGTGAAGGCAGCATTAATTTTGGGACTCTGACCATCTATCTCATCGAGCACTGACATGCCACCAGCCCTTGTTCTAAAGCTGACTCTCCAGCAGTCCACATCAATCTCAAAGATTCAGCAGGGAATAAGAATGAGCCTTTTAAGTTTTGCAGCAGAAGAAAATGAACAGTTTTACAAGAAACAGCCACTTATGCTGCAAATACAATTCCAAGCCAAAAGCTTCTTTTTTTTTAAGAAAGCTTCTACCTGTTTTAGCCTACTCAAAGGTCCTTCTGGGTGATGGCAAAGAGACTCTTGCACATTCAGTGTCTTTAGATCCCTGCAATTGCTCTGGTCATGGTGCAGAGAGCTGGGAAAGACCTTTTCCCAGCCCTGCAGAGCTAGTGGTGGCCCCATAAGTATGGATAATTCCCCTAATTAAAGGGAGGAGCCAAGATTCAAATGCAGCAAGGGCATCTGTAGTCATGCTCACTGTCCTGACACCTCCAGGCAAAAGTATAAACAGATGAGATGCCTGCTGGCACCCCTGATTCATGCCCTACAGGGACAGGCAGGACTAAGTAAAAAATACCCAGGGAAATATTTGCAAATCTGAAAGGTTTAACAAGCTTCTTGTCTGCAAAATCATTCATGCTTTAGAGACAGAGTTTAGCTTTAGCTTCAAGTCCATGCTAAATGGGCAGCAAGTTTCTGCAAATTCCTCTGTGTACACTCACACACATGTGCCAGTGTTTCTTCACTGAGAAAGGATGGGCATCAAGACCAGCTGACAGAATAACCTTGGCACATTATCCTGTGAGACCAGAAAACTGGTCTTCAAGGCTTCGCATTCAAAGCAGTTGTACTAACAATAAAACATTTACATAAGCAGGAACAAGCACACTCTCTTCCTGAGCAGCAGCACAAACCATTAACTAACTTCCTGAAGGTTTGGGCTGTTTCAAGTTTTTCACATCTTGAAAGGTCAACAGTTTCATTAATGGGGGAAAGCCCTGGAGCATATGTCTGACCAGTATTCCCTGCAGAGTGTAAATGGCATTTATCTTGAGGCTATGAGTATTTACTACAGATGGTTATAAAAGGATCTTCCTCTTGCTGAACTAGTAAGGAAGAACACAGCCCACAAAAACATGAGAGGGAATGGCCTTGTACTGTTTACAGGCCTGTGGTAAAAACCCCTGTGATCCTTCTTTTCACACAGGACATACCACTGGGTCACAGGATTAGAAGGCAATTCAGGTTGAAAGAGACTCACAAAAATCTCTAACCTGCTGCTTAAAGAAGGGTCAACCCTGGAGACAGACGTGGTTGTTCAGGGCTCTGTCCAATCTGGTATTGAAGCCGCCCACAGACAGAGACAGCAAGCTATTTCACTACCTAACTGCCTTCAGAGCTAAAGTTTTTCCACATATCCAGCCCAAACCCCTCATTTCAACTCACTTCAGCTGTTGCGCCTCAGCATCACTTCATGTGCTGCTGTGAAGATCTTGGCTCAAGCTTCTCAATGACCTCCTTGGAGATACTGGCAGGCTGCTGGGCCCCTTCTCCAGGCTGAAAAAGCCCAGTTTGACCACACCATCACACCCATTACTTAGGGCAGCTATGGCCCACAGCCTGGGATCCAGCCAGGAGGACACTTGTGAGATGAGTAGTTGGCTTTTTTAACAGGTGTAACAATTCATGCATGAATTCTGCACACACAGAACTGGAGGAAATGCCAACACCATTTCCTTCCTTAATGAAAGTAAGTAAAAGATGACCAAGAGTAAATTTCAGGTATGACTCCCATTTTTACATGTTTCAATTATTTTTTTTTATGCTTTAAATGTAAGTTTAAGACCTAAAGCAAATTCCCAAAAGCAAATGCTGCTGAATGCTGCAGGATTGAATTCCATCCCTTCAATTTTTCTGCCCTCTGCCCCTAAAATAATCTGACCAATATCTCCACATTTCCTGTACCTTAAATGGAAGTGTCCAGGTATTCAATTTGACCTCAAATTTTTTTTTATTTCCAAAGTGAGTCTCTCATCCCAGCTAGCCTTTTACTTCCTGTCAGGCTTTTACCACCTACAACACAAGTGTTCTCTTTTATGAATCTCTGTTTATGATCTTTCTGAAATAAAATGATCAGCAAGGAGAGCAGGAAACTAAGGAAATTAACCAGAACATGATGGAGAGCAGTAGTAGCAGTTACTATCCACTGCACCAGTGGTGGAATGTGCACACTTGGGTTATTTATGAAGAGGCACTGTGGTCCAAAGCAGATGCCCAGCTGCCAACAAACACATTTTATCATAATGACCCTGCTATTTACAGCTTTTATTAAATCCCTACCTCCTGGATTCATGGGGATTGAGAGATTTTTATATTCTAAAATGCCCCAATTTCCAAGTCAGTCTTAAGGGGCTCATATACATTTTGGACACATAGCATCAGCTTGAATAAGGAAAAGTGTTTTACAGAATATGCCAGGTATCTCTTGAAGATTGCAATTAGGTCCTGATTTTAAAATGACCTCCAGGCCACCTTCAAATTTTGCAGGCATGACTATGTGCAGATGCCAAGACAGAGCCTGCTTGCAAACAGGAGACCTTTAATGTTTTATTTTCTGGCTTCATGTCCTCTATTTTTCTGTTCTGGAGAATCATAGAACATCCTATTAATGCAGATTTTTTCCCCAGCATTAATGGAGCCTGCCCTTTGTGACGCACTGAGTTATTCACAAGAAGTGCACTCTGCTACAAAGTGGAATATATCCAGAACAGAAAAGGCTGTAAACAACTATTTATTCCACTTCCACTGCAGATCTAGAAGGTTCTGTTCAACAATAGCAACTAAGCTATGTCTCAGAGACACCCTGCTGCAGACAGCATGGTTAGTAGCTAACACAGAGGCCCAGTACTCCTTTCAGCATCAGCCCTGGCCAGCCTACTGCAATAGGAAGGCAGCTGTTGCTGGACCTGCTAGCCAGCCCAGTTTTGGACTGCTCCTGGTTGATGGTCACTCTTCTCAGAGTTTGGGACAGAAAGCGTAAAGCAGAATTAGATCCTATTAAACTAAGTTATATTCAGGATTACTGAATTAGATCCAAGGATAGCCACATGAGATACCCTAGGTGCAGTGCTGCCAAATCAAACAGACTTCTGCCTTATCAGTAGCTTCATATAGATCCCAGGTCCATGGATGCTGTGGACAACCTGTGAGTGGGATGGGAAGACCCCACAGCGCAAACTCTTGCCAAGACCACAACAGCTTCTATGCAACAGGTAAAGCTCTGAGAAAGAAGAGTGGCATGAGGCATCTCTAGAGATGAACTATCACTGCCAAAACTTGACCACGTAACTAGGAAATCCAAGTACACAGTCTTTATCCTCCATCTGTCCATGCTGCTCAGGATGTATCCCTGCCTGCAGATATCTCCATCCTTTTCCCCACAGTTAGGCACCAGGACACAGCTGGGGTACCCACAGCTCTCTGCCCTGCTTACCCCAGCACTCAATCAAAGCTGTGACTGCCAGCAGAACCCTTGCACACTCAGTGCCACTTGTGGAAAACAAGTCAGAGGATGTGACTGATGCACTGAATGCACTCACTGCCTTCATGCAGGCCCCTCATTTGGTGTATGGGAGACTGGGGACAGACAGACCCACAAAAGAAGGACCCAATCCTGACCCTGACTGTGAAGGAAGAGCATCAATATTCTGTAGGCTGTGGCATCCTGAGCTTTCCAGGGAGACCTTGTGACCCAGTGAAGAGATTTCTATTGCTCAGGAGAGACAAAAATTCACAGACTGAGACAGTGTATCAGTGAAATTATTTTCTTGCTATAACATAAAGGTTAAGCTACAATAAAGTAGCCAAGGCATCAGTTCACTGATGGGGATACATAAAGGCTATTCTTTTGCTAGAGTAACTCTGGCCAAACTGCACAGATTTTCCAGTTTATACCAGCTAAACATAAAGCTCATGGTAATAGAGCAATGTGTTCTTATAGTTTTCCACCAGTATTGATGGATAGCTACATGTCCTGGCTACTTGCCAAGCCCAAATTAACCATCTGAGCTACTGTTATACATGGTTAGAGGCAAAAATATAACTGCCATCATGGCAATATTAGGACTGGTCTATGATGTTCATTATCAAACTATTACTCTTAAAGACAGCCCCACACAGGGTGCAAAAATATTGATTTAATTTAACTGGAACAAAGTTCTATTGCCTGACCCTGTGCATATTACTATAGTAGATTTTTAAATATCAGTGTAAGTATATAACCACTTTATTCTCTTGTTTCTTTGCACCTTGAAAGTTTAGAATAAACACCCTGACATCAGCTTGTACAGGGAGGTTCTGATCTGGAACATTATCTCTCCATCCCCAGGGATGTACTGGGGATTTCATATGGAGGAAGTTCAGTGTTTTAGTCATACCATGTACAAGCTGCACACCTGCACTCACATGGTTAACAGGAGAACAGGGAGGGACTTGCATGCATTAGCAACACCTGCTTTGAGAAGGACTGAGAGATTAATGCCCAGGGATGTGTATGCCAAAGGCAGGAAAGTATAGAGAGGGTGGGTTCCTGCTGACAGCTCCCTGTTAGGCTTGGCCAGGATAGGGCTGGCCCATTCCCACGCTCAGCCCTAATCTCCTTTGACTTTCTCTCAGCTCGAATCAGAACAGTGTTGCTCCCAGCCTCTCACCTGGCCATCGATGGTGACTGCAGCAAACACCGTGGAGGAGTAAGGAGACCACGCAACATCCCCTACAGCAGTACCCAGGTCATAAACAAATATTGGAGTCCTATAAAAAAAGACACAGAGAGAAGAATTCATTTAAACACATGCCATTCTGGAAGTGTGACACTAAGCCATGAGTGCTTGGATGTTGCAGAAGTGGGAGATGGGGTATTTCTCTATGTCAGAAAACAGCCAGGGTCTGAGCCAAAGGCAAAGCGAAGCTGAGCATCAATACAAATGGGTCAGAATTTGACCTGCTGCAATGAGAAGAGAGGTAGCATCTTTCTTTCTTTCTTTCTGAAAGCATTTTGAAAACTTCTTCCCAACACACACAGTAAGATGGAGGCTCTCTGGTTAATATTAATAACCATATGGGAAAAAATTATCACCCTTCTCTGGACTTTTGACAACAACATTGAATATTACAGCAGTATTGGCAACAGGAAATATGTGACTCTGACTGATTTACAACAAAATCAATTTCCTGATTGAAACCAGACATTTCTTAACCACTAACCCTGAACTCCATTCCATATTTTAAAATGGTCCAATTTTTATTTCTTCTCTGGCTCTTTGGAGATTTCTGGCCCCTGAAGCTATAAGCCAGTACCTGACATTTCTCTGTGGCATTTCTCTGCCACAGTAGCTCCTGTCTAAAGGAAGCCAGATCTGAAGTGAAGCAGTCAGGCTCTGTGCTGAGCTATGCTGCTTGGCAAGTTCCTGGGGTGGCTGGTGTTATATCTTGTATCTCATACCTGAGGAGTACAAATCTGAGTACAAAAAATAAAAAAGCAATTAGCATTATCAACACCTGGGAAGGAAACTGAAACTGAGGTATGAGCAGAGTCAACATCTGCTGCTGGCATGTCAGGCTGGACCTCCTTGCCCACACCAGAACCCAGCAGGACCTACTTGATGGTGTGATCCCAGATCTTGACTGTCCAGTCAGAGCTGCAGGAAATGAAAACTTTCAAGTGGAAGGGATTCCAGCTGACTGAGTCCACAGCCATGTGATGGGCTTCAAACACATCCAGAAACTGGCTTGAATAACTTTTTGAACACTGCAATAGAAAGAATTATTCAACAATCAGAGCTAGACCTCCTGAAGCTTAAATTCATGTAGAAAGATGCCTCTGATTACTTGTATGGCCTCTCAGGATCTTTTGGGCTAGCTGTGAAGAGGTGGCTGGTACCCAGAGGTGCTACAGAAAATCAATAATTTAGCACATGCTGTTTCACCCTACTTGCAGGCAACATCCTGCTCCCCTCTGCAACACACAGAGATAGGAATTGAAGTTGTCTGGTTGGATTTAATCAGCCAGACCCCAGAGACCATTCTCAACTGTGGGAGCTACATTGCCTTCTTGCCAGCCCGGGCTCCTGCTGTGCTTCTCCTGTGTAAAAGGTTCACAAGAAAGGCAGGGGAGAAGATCCCTGTGCTGTTCAGGAGCACTGTGTGCTCCCAGCACTGTGTACTGCTCAGGAGCACAAACACTCACAGCTCTGTGTGCATTTGAAGCAGCACAGTTAAAACCTCCAGTAACAGTGCTGTCAGCACAGGAATGTCTTACCAGTCCCTTTGACTCTAAGGACTTTGGAAAGCTGCAGTAAGTTCTCCCCTGTCACCACCCTGGACATCATACGACTCTGCAGCTCATTCTGTTGTGCCACTTGAGACTTCCCAGAGCAGTGTGAGAGCCACAGGACTCAGGCATGTCCCTGACAGGCGAGAGAGGCGTGCTGAAGGGGAGCCAACAGCATCCTGTGAACTGGACAATGCCTACACAGATATGCAAGGGTCAGACCAGCAGCATCACAGCTGTTGATGCTGCTGAACTGAAAAATGAAGGATGTCTTCAAGAGCTGGAAAAGGAAAACAATTGGCACCCTTGGAAAAGTCACTTTGAGTATGAGCTTATGAAGCAGGGAGAAATTATAATCTAATTGCCTGCAAGGAGATTTGATCCAGACTCTGTCATTTCTGTGTACACAGAAATTTTAGGTTATCCTCCCCAAACCTCCTTCTCTCCAAGCACATTAGTGGTTTCCTTCACTAGCAACAAAGACTCAATCTCACATGAAATGTCCTTTTGCTTGTGTTCTCACACAAGCTGTATCCATACAGCAGCTTAGAGCTGGTTTCAGAATTTTCTGTTGGTTTGCCTCACTACTGTCACAGCAATGACTTTTCATTACTCCCTACTGAATGCAGCACCATATCATCTGCCCAAGTAGCAGGATTGCTGAAGTGTTACATGACATCAATTCTTGCAAACCGAAGATCTCACTAATCATAAGGCTTAACTGCTTATTACAAGTGACACTTACTGCCTGGGTACTGTTCACTGGTGCAGGTACTGAAATAAGGGTGCTAAACCATTCCCACAGTAGCAGCTCCTGCATTCCTGAGAGCCTTCTTGTGGTAGGAAATGGAAACAAGAAAGTGGCTCATGTCCCATTGAGATTTACCAACAGTGTCTATAGCTTATAATAGTAATAGTTATAGCTTATGTAGCTAATAAATATATACCTAATAGCTGTAGCTTATAGCTAATAGTTTGTTGCATACTCTGTGTTGCTGCCCCTCCATTTAATTGTGGGACAGAAATCTCCTTTAATGTCATGTTTCATAACATTACTTCATAATTCTTAATGTTCAGCCACCAGGAAAATCAGTACTTGGATTGTTTTGAAAGTCACTTTGCTGGAAACAGACAGAGCGGATCACAAGTAATTAACACAAGAGAGAAGCTGCTTTGTCCATCTGTCCTTTCAAGTGTGTGAATTGGAGGTCCTTAAAACCTGAGAACTTTGAAGAGTGAGATGTTAACCAGATTTGTCTGCCTCCAACAGAACTGTAATGCTCAGTGTCCTGTTTTCAAAGACTTGTGGGGACTAAGTCCTTGATCCACCATGATTCAGGATGTGCTGATCCACAGAACTGCCATTGCAATATCCATGACAGGAAGGGTATCTGCATTTTTTTTCTGTGAAATCAGCAGCAAAAAGATTTCTGTAGGGCAGACTCCCACCTGTGTCCCTTGTTAGAAATGAACCTTGTGTGCTTTAGCCTAAGGCATCCACTGTGCTCTGGCAGTCCTGCCTGCCCCACACCAATTAACCACAATCCTTATCATTATCTCTGAGTGTAAGACAGAGCTGCTTTCCTCCCAAGATGCATTTTGAAGAAACACCACAAACTTTACAAAAAGCTCAGAAAAGAAGTATGACTTCTATGAACGAAAACAGTTTCTGAAATAACTAGATCTGCTGGTAAAGTCTTTCCCTACTATTCAGTTCAAGAACCCTACAATTATTAGATATGTCAGTATGAAAACAAAACCACAGGAATATGTGACACCTAAGTCCTGACAGGAGAGCTTTGAAGAGGATGACTAGATTCGGAGAGAAGGAATTTGTGCAGCCTCTCTGATCTTCTAGAGCACTGCTCAAATTTGCTGAGAGTGTTTTTCTCCTACTTAAATGATGGTTGACGTGTTTGAATGGTAAACAGTATTTTTATGATGAGACAGAAATGCAAAATTACATCTATGGCAATACAGGAAAACAGTAAAAGATGACTCTTGACAAGGCTACAAAACATGGGGGAGGAATACTGGGAGAAAAGGAGAACTCTGAGGACACAGAACTTATGAATAATCTTCATTAACAGCACTTCAGTTTACGCTAGACGTTAGTCTGACACAAAACTCTCCCACATACCTGGTGAATGGGTGGTTATTACTGTCCTTATAAGGTAGAGGGTTTCTTCAGTTCACTAACAGGAACACTGAGAATCTACGCAACACAGAAATCCAAGAGCAACTTTTTTCAGAGAAGGTTTGTATCTGGCAACAGAAAGACAGTACTGCCCAACAGTGGCATTTCCAATCAGCTCAGGACATCAGGATGCTCTTCAGAAACCAGATACAAATGTACCCCATGTTGTGGTGGCCAGTCTGTCACCAGGTACACCAGAGGCTCTCCTGGTTTTAGGTCAGTGACTGCTCATGGAGATCTGTAACAGAAACGCTGAAATTTGCAGGAGGGCTCACCAGTAGAAGCCAAGGCACATGAACATATCAGGAGGAACAACAAGAAATGGTAAAAGAAAGAACCTGTGGTAATTGATGAAAAATACAGTCAGTCCAGGAACTAGACAACCAGACAGAACACAGACAGAAGCCCCAAAGATAAGGTGGTGAGAAGATGAGGAACAGAACTCAAACCATAAAATATCCAGAGAAGGAAAACAGCTTTGCCTAAGACAACAAAAGGCTAAACACTGGGGCAAATGATCTCTCTATTACCAAAGGGTCACTGGAAGTCAGAGCCTGTTCAGAAAATAATTTGTCATCTTCTTTTAGGGAAAACTCAAGAGATGTGATAAGAATTCAACAGCCACCATCCTTTGTCATCTGTAATAATAATAATAATAATAATCCTGTCCTGAACAGAAAGATATAAATGTTCTGGTACATAGTATAAGAGAATGACTATGAGTGAAATTAGTTTTGTTTAAAATTAGAATAACCTTTTCTTCTAGTCAGTCTTGTACTAGGTTTTATTATATTCATTTGTTACTCTCAAAAAAACTGCCTAACACTGAAAAAACCCAAAATCTTTCTTACAAGACTATATTCAAATTTCTTCACAATTTTTCTATTGAAGGCCTGTTTATTGGAAGTTATTCTGACTGAAGACTTAAAGTCACAATGTTCCAACATGAATCTCAGAGACCATACTTTTTGATGCCAAGCTGAACAGTTCCTAAACAGCAAGTAAGATATGCAAAAAAGCATTCAGAATTGCGTTACAGGATCATATTAATGCAGAAACAGTTTCTCCTCTACAAAAAAGGGCAATAGATAGGTCTGTGTGTAATTTAGATAATGATTTCTTGGCTTCAGAAACACTATTAACTAAGCCATTTTCAGAACTTCACAATAATTGTTCTGCAGATAGAGAATTAACATATTATCACGCTATTTGTGGGCATGCCTTCTCTCTTGGGAAATAAAAAAAAAATGTTCCCCTGGAATTCACTTTCCAATTTATTTAATAAATAATCTAAAATTTTGCCCATGGGGAGAGCAGCCCATGTTTGATCCCTGACTCAAACAGCATGTGAGGAGTCTGTCTGTCTCACTCAAGGTACAAGTGCAGCACAGAGATCTGAGCAGCTTGCTCCTGCTCAGTGCAGCCACAGGACCTGACAGCTGCTCAGGCTGCTGTGGGACTGTCACTGTTCCCCGTATCCAAGTGGAGCAAGGCTGCAGGAGGCAGTCCACGGGCGACTCCAGTATGGAGTTCAGATGTGCAGTGTTTCAGTGAAGTATGTGATGAAGGTGCATGGTATTCCTGGAGAAGTATCTTGAGCAGCAGCTGACCCCAAAGCTTTTGAAACTGCTTGTAGCAAGCTCTTGCGGGTTGCTAGGGGTGGAATCACTCTTCCCTATGTTTTTTGTAGATACTGTAGGAGCCTGCTCATGCTAAACACAAGATTTCTCTTCCCTGTGTTAACCCCTAAAGTGTGACTGAAGATAGGCTCTTCCTGCCCATGGTTTTATAGGGCTGTGTTGCATGATGTGAGAGTGGTCACTCTTAACTGAGGCTCACCAATGCAGGAATGTTGCTTAACCCTGACAATGAAAGGGATCCTATGTAACAGTATCTGTCCACATTTGTCCACACAACTGCTAAAATATCTGCATGGCTTTATGGCTTTATGGTTTTAGAACCATCCTAGTTCTAGTTTCACTGAAGATTATCTAAGGCAGGAACACCTACAGCTTTTTCAATGCTAAACTCTCTCCTGTCCAGTGCTCATCCATGAAGAGTTTCCTTTCCTGTATAATTCAGCCAGGACACCATCCTGAATATTTCTCCTCTCTCCCTATCTCACACTGGCATCCACTGCCACACTCACCTACGTCCATCACTCACCCAACCACAAAAAAAGTTAAAACCTGTGGTTCTTTACTGTCTTTTGATCAGGAATAAACACAACAGTACCCATCAATTTAGAGTACAATACCCGGGGTAACAACTCCTGTGGGTGACCAGACAACTCAGAACACATGCCCATGACTGAATGGATGTTTTCTTTCCTGAAAGCATCAGCAAAAAAAACCAAAAAAACAGCGCACCTACCCACTGCCCACTGCCAACAGCTCAGCTGCCCACTCCTCCCACCTCCCTTCTGCACCTATCTTGTCCAAAGCAAGTGAGCCCTACTCAGAAATCCTCTGCCTGGCAGAGGGAGAGATTTCAATCAGGATCATCCCTCTGCAAGGGATACATATTTGTTAAACACATCTTGCCTAAATGATTGATACTGATTTCAGGATATGATTTCCTTTGGGTCCCTCTTCTGTTTTTGGGTTCATCCTCTAGGGACAGCTGGATGCAACTGCTCTGCATGTCAGCCTCCTGATTGTCCACCCCTCACAACGAAGGGCTGTGGTGAGAGATTTAACAGAGCCCCAGAGCCAGCTCAGAAATAACAGTTGTATTAGGAAGGCGCTACTGGCTTTCTTTTCAAGGCTAAATACAGCAGAACTCAAAACCTCCTATTTTTAACTCAATTTCTCAAGAAATCATGATGCCTGTGTCCTTCTGTGTGCTCATCTCTTTTCACAAACAACTTTTGCCCTTGCTGGCATTTTCAGCCAAAGCTGGCTGCGTGTGGGATGTGGTAACATTAAGGTCTTACACATTCTGTGAAGAGCAATGGCCAGAGAGTACAAAACATCTGGGCAATGCCCCCAGTGTGGGAAAGGGCAACCATAGAGTGGCTGCTGCATTCACCACATGGCTGGAGCTGGCTGGCTGACAGCTCCTGCCTGGCACTGGGAACCAAGGCACCTGGCTGCAGCAGGAAGGTAGCCAGCACTGTCTGCAGGAAACATGGGTTATAGTGTGGAGGTGGGATCACTGAGCTGGGAACAGCATGGGGTGATCAGGAGGAGGAAGGTTTGAGTATGTAGCAATGTACTGGAGAGAGGAGAGCAAGAAGAAAGTGGGACTGGGAAAAGGATCTAGAAAGATCTTAGATGTCTTTTCCAATCTAAATGATTCTATGTGATTGTGGAAGGGAAGGGCTGCAGGACACTAATCCACAGGAAATATGGCTTCATTAGCCTCCCTGCTCACAGGATAACAAGGCTAAAAAGGAAAAGAGCTGATATTTTTCCTGCCATTTCCCCATAGTCATGGGGACAGAGGATCAATGCCTTTTAACTTCTGCTCTGATCTTACTTAGCACTTCACTTGCACAGCTGCAATCTACAAAGCATTTTCTGGGATGCAGTTTGCATGAAAAACGTTTCTGCAAAATAGGGTCTTAATTGGGTCTGTGCAGAGTCTCCCTTTGACCCTCTGCAGTGCTGGTCTGGTCTCAGGCTCACCACAGGCATCCCAGGGCAGGACCAGGCTCTGAAGCTGTGCTTTGTTACCACCTGAGCAAACAGTTCAGATGATGAGCCTGAAAGACACACATGGGTCAGGGGATGTAAAACAAAGGATAAAGAAATAATTTTTACCTTATAGATCTTGCCCTCTTCAGTACCAACAAGAAACAAATATTCTATCTTTTTGTGGAAATCAAACGATGTCCCGCTGCCTGTTAACAAAAGAAAGGTCTGTCACACAGAGAATTGGTTCAGCTGGCCAAAACATGCTTCCTGCCTATGGTAAACACGCACTGCCTGTGTTTTCAGAAGTGATTTATTAGCCAGAAGCTCCCAAAAGAAATCAAAATCACCCTTTCCACTAAACTTTCCAAGCTGTGTGTGTCCCCAAGACCTGTAATTTGAGCAGCCACCCTAGAGACATGTAAAAGGGCACTGAAAGAACCAGAAGGAACTGGAAACTACTTTAGCCTAGGATTCATTTTGGTAGGAGTTGAAAATGCCTGATGCAAACATAAATATTGTAAGGATCTGGCCACCTCCTGTTGGGGAAGAACAGATCTTTTCTGTTTGTTTAGTATCCACAGAAATGAAAGTGGTTTCCTATGCATAAAAGAGCCCAGTGAGAAAATACCCCATCATACCTTTCTGTGCTCTTTTTCCCCTTAATTCAAAATCCATTTAGCAGGCTCACTTCAGTAAAGCCAATAGAAAAGAATGTGATTTGGTTAGAAATCCTCTGCTAGGGACAGAAGGATCCTGTTAATGTCAAAAGCCCTGAATTGTGCAACATTGTGAACTATGTTTAAAACAGGTGTCAACCACAAACAGGATGTGAGTCATTGAGATTTTGTGGCTTCTGCTCCTGAGGCAGATGCATCATCATCCAAGAAAGCCAGTTCACATGTTGGTGAAAGAAAATTTCAGCAGGGTTCTTGAGCTGAAGATGGGATGTCTGTTGAGTGCCAGAGCTAGTTGAGGCTGTCCCTACCAGCAGGGACACCCACAGCAACCATCAGTCAAGAAATAGTAACAAACAGACAAGGCTCAGAAACACACAGTCACAGAAACTTTCTACACAGGTAGTTGTCTTAAGCATTATGTCTTTAACATTAACAAAATGTAGTTCTCAAAGGAATTGTTACAGTAATTTCAACTCTCTAATACTATCTGCATTTTTAACATTCAAATAGATTGTTCAATATTCAAGACAAGTCTTTGAAAATCCATTTCCCAGTAACACTAACAAATAATCCCAAAGCCCCCAAGAGTTCTGCAGTGTGCTGCTTTAGCTGGTTTCTTGCAACCTATGTGGCACTGCAAAGCTTCCCACAAACTCTTCATCAGTTTCCAGCCTAGAAACACAGCAATTCTTATAAGCAGAGCAAGGCCCTCCTCCAAAAAGAGGTCTCATCTTCTCAGCCAAAAGCGGGTGTAGAAGGATGATAAGAGGATTCCTGAAGGACTACCTTGTGTTATTCAGGACCTCTAGAGCTGAGTCATCCCATCCTGTCTCAAGCGCAGGATGATCTGGATGAGAGGATTCAGCCTAGGACTGCACTGACTCCACTTTGTATGGAGGGAGCTTAACATAGTAGCTCAGAATAAATGCTGTGTTTTCACAGAGTCCAAACTCAATGACGCACATCTCAAAGCTGACTGGGTGAACTGTGCACCCAGCAAAGGGCAGAGGTTGCTTTTCACCTTGATTTTGCCAGTCCAGATCAATGTCTGACAGCGAGAATAAAACTGAGTTTTGACATAAACAGGTATGTGCTTTACCCACACAGAGATAGCCCAGTAAAATGGACATTTTTCAAATTAATGTTCAATAATCTTTTTATATAAGTAAAGGCAATATGTAACCACCAAAACTTATCTCAGTGGCCATTGCTCCAGACAGACTTTGCCCTACTTCATGATGGAAGCAAGGAGGTGTAACCCTTCTTTAGCTCCTTTCTATCCCAACACCCTGCTCCCAATTTAATTTCCCAAAATGACTGATTAGAGGCTTTGTGTCAGTAATTAATCAGCATGGCAAGGACTTGGGCTCTTACCAAGCCTTTGCAGCTGCAGCCCCTCTGGCCCCTGCATGGCTGTTCCATCTGCTGGCAGCTTGATGACATCCATGTGAACCAGCTCATTCTGCAGGCAGAGGAGATTCCACATGAATAGCATGCTTTGCAGCAACAATACAGAGACATTCAGTACTTTGAAATGGCAAATTTTATGGAGGAATTTTAAAAAGCTGCCCAGAAGTTGCTTAATGTTTCACATTTGGCAGCTTGCTAACTTGGTGCTTTCCACAAAACCTTCAGGAAACTGATGCTTTGGTGCACTGGAACTGAGATCCCCTGGTACATTACCTTGACATGTGCACTTGACCTGGAAAATTTTGAGTTTTGGGATCAGTTTTTTTGGTGACAGCTGGAACAGTCAGCTTAAATCATAGTGTTTAGTTAAATCACCCTGTGTAGTTTAAGATGGATACTTCATATTCTCATGGAGCTAACTAAAGCCCCACATTAATGAACAGTAACTTATCATCTTGCCAGCTCTTGCTCCTTAACATCTTTTTGTAATCCCCAGAGCAGCCACAGTTCAAAATACTCCCAACTTCATGGGCTCTGAGATTCCAGTAATGGAATGTAGCAAGCAGTTTGCTACAAGGGAAATCTGCCCCATGTCTCTGTTCTCAGCAGACCTCTAAAGAACTCATGACACTGCTGTGCAAGGTGGTGTATTAACACAGGGCCAAAAAGTTGTGTCCCAAAGAGTTTACAGTTGAGGTGGGAGACAAAAGACAGATGCAAATAGACACAATGCAGGTAAATATAGAGAAATTACCAAACGAAAAGATACATTCACAGACTAGCTTTGGGAGTTGAAATACCACTGCAGAATGGAGTTGGCTGTGACTGTGAGAACATCCTGGGACTCCAGAGGTCTCTTCCAACCCCAATCACTCTGTGATTCTCTGATTATGTGATAAAGAACAAACAACTAGTGATTAGCAAGCAGTATGGGCTGTGGATGGGATGGTATAACCTGCAAATGCCCCACTGAAGTAGTGTACGAACAAAACCTAACTTCTTAGCTCAGTGAATGAAGATGGAGTCGAAGCTTCTTTTAGCCCAGAGCAGAACTCAGGTGGAAAAAGATATTCTGCCTAGCAAAGTCAATCCCAGGAATTTCCATGTTGGGGAATGTGGGAGAAGATCTTGTTCAGTACTGCAGTTGAGAGGGGACAATATTCTATTGTCTATAAGGCATTTTTATCATACTCTGGGGGCACAAAGCTACAGAAGATTCAACAAAGGTCAAAACCCCATATAGTAATGTTCTTCCTTCTCACTAATTCTCACTGCTGAACACCCACATGCACTTGGCCTATTGATGCCAGTAAATTGTTCTCTAAGAGACCAGCAAGAAGCAGGACAAACTCCTGCAGAGTTCCACCTTAGCAGCTCTTACAGCACATTGGTTACAAGTCTGATTCAGTGGGTAAAGGCAGGAGTGATGCTGAGAAAGAGGCCACGTGTGCTAGTGTACAAGTGCATGAATTGGAAAGAGCAGTGCCCAGAGTAATCAGCACCAGAGCATATTACACTGCACATCCAAATAGGAGTGCCGGTGGGTTGTTGGGAGTGCAGACAGGACAAACTGAGCAGGCACGTGCCCCTGCTCAGGCCCCCAGGTTTGCTTGCTCTCCAGAGAGCATGTGCCCTGTTCAAGACATGAGTCTGGTCTGAAGAGCAGCTTTGGAGCTGCCTGCAGCTGGTCATGTTGATACACCCAGTGTGACAGATGTGTGATCTGTGCAGGCCCAGAGATGTGCTAGCACACTATCTTTGTGTTCTGGTAGAAAGGCAAACCTCAAGAGACCTTCCTTCTAAGCACACACCTTTCTGCAGCCTTCCTCTGAAGATTTCTCCCAGGACCTATGACAAGAGAGAGGCCCCTACGGACAGTTTCGGCAGCCCCTCTCCTTCACAAAGGACCCTGCTTGTGCAGACTCCCCTGCTGTGCTGGTTTTATCTTGTACCCAGCTTCACAGCATAAAAAATGCTTCTGTTCCTGGGGCTCTTTATCACCACAGCCATTCACATACTCCTCTGGGTAAACAGCCTGCTGACAATTTGGCCTTCCAGGAATACTGAGCAATAGTATGTTGCTTCTGCCTAATAATTGCAGAGCACTTTGTAAGCATTAGTGAATCAGGCCTTACAGCTTCTGTTTCCCCCTTAGTTCTTATTAGCCTTAAGTGATGAAGCAGGCCCAGAGCTGTTCAGTAATTTAGCTGTAGGTCACACAGGAGGGGGTGAATTATGAATACTAATCAAGCCCGGGATTGCTGAGCATCAGCCTGAGAAGCAGTGCCTTGCCGCATCCCAAACAATTCTTTGAAATGGCTATGACATTTCTCCTTTTTGATAGGCAATGTGTGCACCCAAGGTGGGGGCATAGAATCATCCAGCAGCAGAAGTCCTGCATCCTTCCTTGATGTTTTTCACATTTATGAGGACACAAGGTCAAGTCCAGACAGTCTAAGTACACAGAACTCACGTACTTTTTCATGAAATTTGTCCAAAGTGATTGTGCCCATTTCTAACGGAGACAACCAACATGGTCAAGGCAGATCAACTGTCCCTGGCTAGCATTTGACAACTCTTCTATCTAAATCTTGAGTGTGGTTTGCCAAATATTCAGCTGGAAGAAAGAATTAAATGATTCACTTTGTGCTCTCAGCTTTGGAAGTGTCAAACAGCTACCAGTGTTTGAAGAAGCTTTATTTCTGGATAGTTCTGTCAAAAAGATAAACAAAGCACTCTTTAATTTATTCCCTATTTGTTCCATGGTTTTGTAGAATAGAAAACCTCTGGAGTGTCTTCAGTTTTATGCTAAATGAAACCCAGAAGAAGTTCTCATGAAACTGGAATTCAAGCAGATTGTCCATTTTGCCTTGCTGGATAAAACCCCCACAAATTATAACAAAACATTATTTTCATCCTGTTTCTTGTTTTCCCTGTTGAGTCTCTGTCCCCCCCAAAAATGTCCAAAGCAGACAGCATCTGAAGTGTTGCTGTATTCCACCCCTGCCTACAAAGTAAATACTAGTTCTGGCAATTTTAGAGGTAATTTCATCCAAAAAAAAAAATCTTAAAATAGTCCTTTCACATGGGTAAGGCCAAGTTCATTACAGTAAAATAAGGAATAAGTGGAAATGACAATGTGCTAAGTGAATGCAGATCTTAGAAGTCACACCAAGAATACTTAGAAAGAAGTATCTATGCGCTCAAGGGACAGCAAAACCACAGATTATGATGTGGAAACAGTTAAGGACTGGTGCAAAAGAGCCTCCAATTGGATAGCTGCTACCAGACTCCATCTGCAGACTCTTAGGTTGTCCCAGTTGTGGCACTTCTCTGAAGTGACTTCAGCCAGTGTTTCCTGCCTCCTAAGGGGACCATGCTGAGCACACCCAGTCACTGGGGCTCAGCTGCTAAGTGTACCCTGCCAAATCACCTCAGCTGCATGTGTCTGGCTGGAGGCATGCACCACCCGCTTCAACACAAATCTTTTGGGCATTGCTACCCAGGAGATAACGCAGGAGCTGAGTGCTGGGACATTCTTACTCTGTCCCTGTCTAGGGAGCTCTTTTGGGAGAAGGACTTGGGATGCACTTGCAGAAGGGATTTTTGATTCTGAAGCTGCATGTATGAACCTGGAAAAGTCTATTAAAAAATAACTTCAAAATCTGCGTCATCTGCCTGTGCATTAGGAGATGCTCCTGTTCCTGAACTGGATATGAAGTTAAGATTTACACATTTATGCTAGAAATTAATCCCTGCCGTGGCAGCAAGGCCTAAAAATTTCAGAATAGGCAAGCCTTAGTATAACAGATTGAAAAATGAGCATCCTAGGATGTAAAGAAATTTCTTCTTTTGTTGGGGAATAATGGGACAGCTGCTTCAAACTCATATTTAGGGCAATGCAATTATTTTTTAGCATGAGATTTGAAATCTTCAAATGTAAAATGAAATAGCCAGCAGAAAAACCCACACATTGGGATTCAGAGACATGACTCTAAGGGTCATTTTGGGACATTAATTCTAGGTTGCTATCAACATATTTCAACATACTCTAAAAGGAAAAGTGAACAAAGGCAGGGCACGCAAAGTAGTTTTAAAAAGTTGTATTGGATGTGAGTTGGCAATATCATGGCAGGGAGAAACCCTCTGCCTTTCTGATAGCATGCTGCCTCCCACTGCAAATGCAAGCTTACTCTGTACTGCTCACTGTGTCCCACATAGGGAGAAACTTAAATTGACCCTCTCCCAATCCAAATTGCAATCTGTAGGGGAGCATTTTGGGGATGAGAATCTGGAAGCTGTGGAATAAAGCAAATTATTCTGTTCTGTGTCTAGTTGACCCTTCTGGGACAAAGAAAGTGTGAGAACAAGGACCAGGCTTGAATTACTGCTGCTGCCAAGCAGGAAAATGATCTCTCATTTTCAGGCCCATGGGGTGCTACAGGTGCAGGCAGGATGAAGGTTAGGTCCTGACAATGAGTACGCTGACTCCGCTTCATTTCAGAGTTTAATGTGGAGCCCCAGAGCCAGCTGTGACTGCACCAGCTGCTATTGCTAACATTTCTTTTCAAACCTTCCTCATTAGAAATAAAAATAATACTAATGAATCACTGAACTTTTGAGGCAATTTGTTATAATTTGATTGGAAAAAAGAAATTGCCACCTACTGTTTACCTTAACTAAAGTCCACGAAACAATCCGCCCATCCGAGGAGACAGAGAAGAAGTTGGAATTGTTGTCCATATCATCTTTCTGCCACTTGACCTTAAAACAAGAAGAAACAAGAAGACAGTCCCAGTTAGCACAGGGCATTCAGCACTAGCAGGACAGAGTCCCATGGCCTCAGCAAGGTCTTTTGAAATCCTTCCTGAAGAGCAACTGTTTTGCAACTAGGTGGCTTACTGGTGTGAAGACTTGTCTCCACCAGCAGTTTTAGAACTGTCCCGAGCACTCCAGTCAGTCATTTTCCTGCAGGATCCTCCAGCAAGGGAGTAAAACTGGAAACTGCAAACTAGAAACTCTGCACCTACCCATGGCCACTGGAGCAGTACCATCAAGGAAGAGCCTTGTGAGGTGTTTGCTCTGTATGCACCAGACCCCTACACCGTGGCACAACACCATCCCAGAGATCCCTAAGACATCTCCAAACACCACCAGTGGTGCCACAAAAAGGTCCCCAAGCATTAGCCTTGCCTTTCACATTTGCCTAATTACTCCAAGTACAGTGCCATATGGCCAGCCTTCAGCCAGATAACCTCAAATTAGCTTTCTGCCCCTATGTGGGGTGCAGACAAGACCTTGCAAGCAACATGTGACAAGGGTCCTTGGGGCACTTCTGCTTCAGGAAGATGAAAACTTCTCCATTAAAACTGAAATCCTCCCTACACCTTCAGAGCATCTGTCTGCCTGGTAAAGGAGATTTGCCTTTTGACTGTGACAGCTCAGCAGGAGAGATTAGAACTCAGATAAATGGCTTACAGTTTAGAAGAGACATTTCAGTTAGACCAAAAGCATTAAGAACACTCGATTTTCAGATCTGGGAATTCAATCAGACTAAAGGGAAAAGAATGACTTGTCACTGGGTCTGTCAGCACACACTCCTGTTGGCATCTGTCAGATCAGGATGGGGACAAGCACTTTAGAAGATTCTGAGAGGCTTTTCAAAGGTATATCTGTTCCTGTCCAAACAGTGGAGCAGATAAAGTTCCCTAAACATCATCCCATAAACATGATAAATGGGTTTGATCATCCCAGAGCTCACCAAATACTCTATCCATGACCACTTATGTAACTCGTACCTAGTCCAGGAAACAAAGAGCATTCTCAATACTTTAATTACACAGATTGGGTATTCTTGTGACAGGTCCTTGGGAAAAACTGTTAATTCTCTTTTGTAAAATTGTTTATACTGTGAAGTTCTGTGGAGCATGAAAATTAAGCAAGAGACTCAGCAAAGAGTAATTAACCCTCCAATGAACATGTTTTCTTCCTTTTCAGAGGAAGGAAAAACAGAATGTAAAAGGAATCCATCCAAGAATACCTCGAAATGCCAGTTTAATGCCCATAAGATACAACTGAAGAGCTCTGAGTTGCACATCCCTGCACAGGTGAAACTGTAAGTCTCTATGTGGAACTACTTCTGCTATCTGGCAATAAAGGTATGGCATAATTAAATATGACCCAGAATAAAATCACAAATTATTAAAAAGCAGGTTCAACAGGACAGTGATTGCCAAGGCTGACCCATTGTGGACAAAATGTGCTGGGTATATCTATTCCAAGAACATCTCCCTGAGATCATGAGCTACTGCTGACAGTGATAGTCACCAGCAGGTGCTCCAGATGAAGGAGATGGTGTAGTGAGGAGTTTTAATTCAAGGTGAGAAATGCAGAGCTCATGGAAACCAGTTACAAAAACATGTCCAATATGCCTCATGCTGGGCACAGTAAAAGGGTCATATTTTGAATCAAAGATTTTTCAAATGTCACTCTAAAATTGTCTGACAGTAAGATGTTTTTATGTGTATGTCCAACACAGTTCTCCTCTAATTCATGTTCTTTCTCTCCAGCTTGCTTTCCCAAATATCTGGGGAAAACTTTGCAGACCATTAGACCAATGGCAAATACATCATTGATGATGGTTCAACAGCTGTAGTTCATCCCCATCATTCTGTGCAGACACAACTTCTGAGTACTGATGTCTACACTAACACAGAGTGTTGCAAGAACCTCATCTGGAGGTCACCAAACAGCATAAGAGCTATCAGAAGCTCATGGGGGATTTTCCAAGTTAATTCCTTTCAGCATTCCCAAAGCAAAGAGCTTTACCTCAGGGTTTGCCCACTCCAAATACCCTCTCTGATGGGGATCTATTCAGGTTTTCTACTATTAGTTAGGTGTCACAGTTCTTCCTCCATTACATGGATAGATGGGGTCACCAGCCCCAAAAATCAAGTAGGCTGATCTGCTTGGGGTACTCCTGCTCCTCTATTCACAGCAGTGAACAGCACTTGAGTTAGGTACTCTTTGTAGACAGCTTGAAAAATAGCCTCTCAGGGACACCAGGCTCTGCCCTCAGATGACTATTACCAGCTCTCAGTAAGGATAGCTTGAATTTCAGAAAGCAGAAATTGGCACTTAATACTTTCAATTTTCCTTCAACACCTCTGACACCTTAATCGTGTTTGTGATCTTTTTCCTCCTGATCTCTGAATCCCATAAATGCTTATTAGAGTAATTAGCCCTCATGATACTGCAATCAAATCGGGCATCTGCTCAGAACTGGCCTTTTCTCTGCTCCCAGAGGCTTGTCAACATGGCACAACCTCCTGTCATTAGCACTATCCGTGCTGTGAGGGGTGGAGCATCTGAGGAGAGAACCAAGTAACTGTCTGCACAGTGGCAAGAAGTTAATTTTTCCCCCGAAGCATGTGATAATCAGCCAAGGATTTTGGCTGTGGGAAGCTATTTAGAGCAAAAGTTCAACTATGATACAATCAGAGTAAAGAAGCACATGAGAAAGAAAAGTGTGTGTAAACAGCTGAGAGGAGACAAGCAAACAAAAAGCAGCAAGCACTTTCTGTCCCTGATCATGATGCAACAAAAGGAAGCCATTTTTCAGTGATTTTTAACCTGTTTCTGCACTGCAAAATTAGCGTGTGAAATTCATTGTTGTAAGAACAGACTAACAGTTTTTCTTTTGATTTCTTAAAGCTCATTTATTTATAAAGAACTTGAGACTATTCAAAACCTTATTTAATATACAAAAATATAAATATTAAAACTTCATGTTCATTACTATGTACAGCAGATTAGCAGGGTGATAATCCATTCATTTCCAGCATAAGAATACTATCATTTTTATCTGTGCCAGCTGGTAATGGCTCCTGTCCAGCAGGAGATTAGACCATTTATCCAATCTGATTTAAAAACGCCCATGTTTCTGATGTCATTCCTATGAAATAAATAATGCTTGATCTGTTTTCACAAGACACAGGCTGTTAGTCACTTACGCTGACACAATACAACTGGTCAAAATCACCCTGGAGGAGGCTGGAGCATGCTGCAGGCACCAGTTACTTCAAGCACAGATCTGGCTAGCCCTTAGCTTGCCAAAACTCAGGTATGGGGTACCACATGCAACACATTGACTGATGAGCAATTCCTTCCCTTTCTGTCCCTATAATTATCTTTCAAGGGGTTCTTTGTCAGCATTGCAGTAGTACAACCCTGCTGATACCTGCCCTAAGTGAAGTAAGGCAGATTTTTTTGTCACTCAGGGTCTGAAAAAAACTAATGAAATCTGCTCCAGCTAGAGAAGAGGAAAGACAAGGGCATTATCAAATCCCTCTCCCTCCCCCACAGATCACCCTTACATGAACTGGCCAAGTAAGACACTCAGATGACTTTGGCATGCCAACATCTCCTTGGGCTGCTGAGGAAAGTCCATGCTATTTTGACCTAGGGACAAATTCCTTCCATTGCCAACCTGGCTATCAGTAGACTTCTAGGCAAAGCCATCTTGGCAATGCAGGGCTTGGAGGGACTGAAAAAGAGTACCTATTATCTTCTGAGGCAAAATCAGACACTCCCCTGCCACTGGTGACAATTCACATTGGTTGCTCTCACAAGTCTCCAACAACCAACAAGGTACTCAACAACCTTCCTGTAGATACATCTGAGCTTAATTTATCTTATACAAAAGATTTCCTTTACCAAGAGTCAAGCCAATTACTCTTTACTATCTCCCCAATGAATGCAAAGAACAACAGTTTATTCCCCTTTTTCCAACAGTCTTCAAAAGAGCAAGAAGAGTTTGTGCCACTGTTCCTTTTTCCCTCTCTCCAGCTCAAATCAATTGTCTCTACTGTTGCTTTCAGGTCCTGTCTTCAGGACTCACTCCTGCTCTTCCTCTTCAGCCTGGCTCCACAGCTGCAAACACATGGTACAGGGCTACCATGAGGCAGGAGTCACAACCTCCTCTCTCTTACATTCTCGCTAATTAATTAGAATGACACATATCTTTGTGTAAAAGTATTGCATTGCTGATCACTGGTGGTGATCTGCTATGCTTCCCCTTGGGCACCCTGCTGCCTAACCAGCCATCTCTTATTTTGTATCTGAGCATTTAATTTCCCCTCTCTAAATGTAGAATTTGCTCATCTTTATTGAATTTCACTGCATTGATTTTGGACTTTTCTTCCAATTTATCAAGATAATTTTGAACATAATCATGTCCTGCAAAGTGCTTTGTCCTCCCAGGGGGGGCTTCCCTATTCTGTAATTTGAGTTAATGAAAGTATTGATCAAAAAAAGACCAGAAGTGACAGCTGGAGAGTCTCACTTGTAGCACCTTCAGAGTCTGAAAGTGAGCTTCATATAACTGCTCTTTGAGCACACTGCCTAAGCCACCTGAGCAGCCTCTTTATGGCAATTTTACCTAATTAATATTTCTCTGCTTTGGTTATTGGTATGTCACTGTGTAAGTCTGGATCAAAAGCTTTAGTCAAGTCAAGATGTATTGAGATGATAACCTTGATTGCTTCTCCCTTATTCATGAGGCACATTTATCTGGGAAAAAAGGAAAAGAAATTATACTGTCTTGATAATCTATTCTGGACAAATCCATGTCAGCTTCTTTGAATCACCTTAATAGCTAGACACTTAACAGTAGTGTTGCCATTTATTCAAGTGCTTTTCCAGTCTTTGAAATTGGTCTGACCGGACAGTAATTCCCTGAGTCCAATCCTATAATTTTCCTCCAGACATTTTTCCACTCCTTCCAGCCCTTTCAGATCTTTCATCCTTTCCCTGGCCATGCTTTTGCTACAGGCCAGTGTGCAGCCCAATGCACTGCTTTGCTATTACCTACATTTTTCTACCCCCTATGGCTGGCTTTGGATGCCTCTACCTGGGTGAATTGTCCAGACACTGTTGTCTGATCTCTGATACTCTCTCTGTGCCAGCTCCCCTCCAGCACTTAAGGACAGGGCCTTTGAAGAAAGAACCTGCAGATATTTTTTTGCCAGACACTGGCTCTACAGCATCACTGAAAAGTGTGTGGGGATTGATGGCAGTAGACTAATATATTTCAGTCTGCCCATGTCACAGGTACACAAATGAGTCTGAGTCCATCGGTGACAGCAGAGTGGTGCTTCTCCTCACCCATGCTGCAGAGCACATCCCACCCCTGCCTCTGAGTCAAGGTACTCATTCAGCTCAGATGCTATAAATGGGCTTGCACATAAACCCCAGCCTCTGCCTAAAACGCAGGACAGATGTAGCCCAAAAACTCTCTGAAATGCAAGTAATGGCCTGAAACTGGTCTGGTTATTTCTTTAAGTATTTATTCCAGGGTATGTTTAATCTGATCTTGCTGATGAGCAAGAACTTATCTACATATTCTTTAATATGCTCTTTCCTTATTCTGACCTGTGCTTTTATCCTCTTATTACATTAAGCAGAAAGTCTCAAGCACTCGCTAAAAGATTAAACAATACAGCATCAAATATTTCATCCTTATTCATACCACTTAGTAGTAGCTGTAATCTTGCTTTAGTAATAAATCTATACCATCAGTCCTTTAACTACTTTCATGCTTCCCAAATATTTTTCCTTTCCCTTATATGACTCAGGATAACCACAGCTCACTTAACACATTCGCTTCTTTTTATTAATTTATGTTTGTGCTTTTCCCTAATACTCAGTTTTAGACATATCTTTGTTTCTGTGCCTCAAGCATTTATTTGTAAGTCACTGTCGACCTGTAGATGTAGCTGTACAGGCCCCTCTCAGAGACTCTGCCACCCTGCACAGCCCAGCAGGGCTCAAGGATTTCACTCATCTGCCTCCTCAGCTGAAGAGAGACACAGGCTTGTAGAAGGCCACATGTACACCACAGAAGCACAAGTGCTTCCCAGCCCTGCTGTGCTCTTCCAGCCACGCTCTTTTGCCCATACCTTGGTCACGCAAGGTAAGCAGTGGGATTCAGACCCTTCTCCTTACATTTACACTGGCTAAAGACTTTTACTCCAGGCTTCCCACTGGCAAACATCTGCTCCTTGAGCAAGGGAATCAGCCTCAGCTCTCTCTTGCTGTGCCTGACCTGGCAGCCAAGCACAGACACAAACCTGCTGTACAAACCACATTTCCTGTCTCAGTATGCTCAAGCCTGGTCCAAAGCAAAGTGCCAGAAGAGCTCTGGGGCTCTCTTGAGGTGGACAAGCTGAACATGCGCTGTGATTCAGCACAAACTCAAACTCTCATGGATGTAGTTTGGCTGCATCTGTTGCACAATGGCCCAGCTCACCAGCTGGCAGATGAACACCATATGGATTCTCACAGAGATACAGACAGACCAAACTCCAGCTGGGAATATCCATCTAAACCTGGGCATGTTAGTCCAACTGTGGGCACCTTTGATCTGTGTAGTGGACACTTTCTCCATTTTGCAACTAGCCTGCCTTTTAGTCATGCTGAGGGCTCACACTGAGGTGCTGATCTACAATACATTGCCCCACAGGTCACATCTTCTGAAGCCAGCTTGATTTCCCCTGTGCTCTGGTGCAAATATTCTCTAGGACTACCTTACAGCAGTCTCTGCTTCTGCTAAGAAGCAGTTCTATTTCTTCATTCTGTCACCCTCAAATGTGTTTCTTGTTGGTTTCTGACAGCAACTTTCAACAAAACAGCATCCAGAAACATTAAGTAATTACCAGCAGAGAAGAAATATTTCACTTTCTTTTCCTGTCAATGAAAAATCACAATTTTTTTGTTTATTCTCCTCTCTGGGTCACTCACCTACGGTGTTTGCCAAGGGATTTGCTGGTGTGAAAGTCTGCTTCTACACTCAGTTTATCCAGAGTCCACTGACTTTTTGTTTTGCTGAAGCAAATAATTTGTCCCTCCTTGCTGCTGAGACAAAGCAGTGCATCTACAACAAAGTTCCCAAATGTCCTCCATCAAGGACAATGCCAGCTATTCTGTATTTGTTGCTTATCATGTCTGACACAATAAGTGGACCTTGACACCTTGCAGAGGATCCTCTGCCAGCTACCACAAGTGAAGCCAAGGTCAGGCACCCTGAGGAGTGTAAGCAAAATGCAAGGCTGCTCTCCTGCAATCAGTCACAAGAGATACCCCAAAATTAATCACTCAGCCATCTAGAAACTACAGAGTACTTAACTCACAAGCAAAGTAACTCCAGCATCAGATTTTATACATCAAGAGACAGGAAGAGCAAGGTTTAGAGGAGAGGAACAGTGCAGTATCTGGAGCCCCTCCCCAGTGCCAACTTGGACAGCAGTACAAGTTATCCTATGTAGAGGTGGGAGGAAGGAAGACAGAAAACTTAATTCCTCACCATGGTTATTTGAGATAAAAGCAAAAACTGAGCTTAGTCCAGATGACTCATTTTGACTCAAGGCAGTAATGAAGATTTTAAAGGCTGTGATAACTCAGTGCAGCCTGGTCAAAGGTCAAAGCCCAGTCAGACTCTTTAGCTAAGCCTATACTTGGTGAAGAAAGAGCTCCTGGGTCCTGCTTGCACTCAGAGCATATGATACAACTGTGGAGAAGATTTAGCTATGCTCTGGCTATCTGTAGGTGTAGACTTCCTGCCAAAGGTAAATGTGGGCAGGCAGGAACCTTAGTATGCCCATCTGGTCCGTCAGGGAGGGCACCAGAACCATGGAATCACCAACCTGCCCATGCTGGAGTCAGCACAAAGGGCTCCCATCCTGAGACACACACTGAGCAAAACAGATTGTGGTCTCTATCTGCACTTTTTGCCATTCCTGTCTATTACCTGGGAAACAGACAGCACTTCTGCTGTGCAAGAATGAAAGATGTCAAAAATTTTTAAGAAAAACATTTTTGGTCAACACTGTCTTTGAAGGTATTACTCCTTGGTTTTTTTTTTTCCTCTGAAACCCTGTTGTGAAAGCATAGTCCCTGTCCATATCTGCACCCCTGGGCTCTAGAAAAACACTAGTATAAGCACAGTGAATCAAGCCACAAAAAAAGAGAAAAAGCCATCCCAGAGATGAAGAATCAGGTCTGCTATATGGTGAGAGCTGGGCTGTCACTGTCACACTCAAGAAACTTTGCACATCCAGGAACTTAATGGTAAAGAGTCCATGAGTTGGGGGACACCTGTCTGCCACTACCTGAGATACCTCCATGGGGAGGATGTTGGAGACTCTCTTGAGGCAAAAATTACTTTTCAGACCAGGAGGCTGATGCCTGCATGAGGGCAAAATCAGATATCCCAAAAAGGCTCATCTGAGCCTCTTCCTCCTAGAACCCATCTATTGTTTAAAGGAAGGCAAGTTCCACATCGAACTACAAGTAAAACAGAAATATTGAGCCTGTCCTTCTTTCAGCGACATAAAAAAAAAAATAAACTAAAACTAGAATTTTAACAAAACTAACTTTAAGGAGCAAAGGCAGATATATCTGACTCTGTAAGGCCTGATGAAATTCCATCTAGAAGAGCACTTAAGGGAGCAGCTGAAGCAATCTCTTAATTTCATAGCAATTAGCTATGAAAACTAGAAGAGTGGAAAGGTCCTGGGGGACAAGAACAGGGCAAAAATGTCCCCAGGAAACACAAAACAAACCTGTCTTGAAGGATAGGTTAAAGGACAGTGGATGAGTCAGCCTAATGCTGAACTTGGAGAGCTGGAACAAAGTATTAAGTCATCTGTATATATGTACAGGATAAAATGAGAATCAGTGAATATGGTCTCCTTCAAAACAGACCTTATCAAAGAGAATTTATTTTATTCCCTTTCAGGGTAACAAGTCTAAAAGAAAGAGTAGATTTGTTACCTTTAATTTTGTAAGGCTTTTGGCACATTCCCTGTGATGTCTTCAGAAGAAAAATAAGAAGTGCTTGAAAATTAATTCCCAAGAGTTTAGACAGCGATTTCTTGACCAGATGGGAGAACATCTCTAGATGGTTCCCACTAGGGACTATCCTTGTTTCTTTTAACTTTATTTAGCTCTATTCTTTTAACTTTGTCTAGCCTCTGTTCTAAGTATCCTCTCCAAGGCATCAGGTTCAGTTCTATACAATATTTACATTAGTAAGTTGCATACTGAATTGCAAAATCCACAGAACATTTGCAGATGATGCAGTTGAAAGATATTGAATTCCATTAGGATAAGGACTCAAAGTTATCTTGAAAAACCAGAGACATAATCTGAAAATAATAAGGTGAAATGTGATAAAGACAAGGGCAGAGGGACACAGACAGGAAGAAGAAAGCATTAAATGTGTAGAAATTAGGGAATTTCTGGCTCAGTGACAGTAGTGCAGAAAAGCATCAGCGGCTGTTGAGGGAATCAGCAAAGTGATACTGCTGGAGTGGCACAGAAATATTCTCACATGTATTAAGAAGTGTGTGCCATGTAAGACAGAGAAGGCAATGACTCCAGTCTGTTAGTACTGGTGAAGACAGCTAAACTATCCAGTCTCACTTTGAAGAAAACACTGCAAGAAAAATAACACAACATCTGTGAAGGCATGATGGGAAGAGGACACTCTCAAGGCCTCGGCCATTTCTCATTTCTGTGGTTCACAAACAGTTTCCCAGTTCCAGAAAGGAAAGTTCAGTTTTATTTTAAATTCAGTCTCACCTCTCACATGTTTACTGTGCTTCATGTTCAATCACACTGTGACTGCTTTGTTCACTGCAATAGATGAGACTGCTTTGTATAGCAAACAAGTCTTTTGAGTGTGAGTAAAAGCTGATGGGGAGAGATAAATGAAAATTACTTGTTACTTAAAAATAAATCCATTGAAAAATGTTCCTATCTTAAAATCTGGGTTTTCTTTTAAATGCAAATGTTTCAGCTATGACAGGAATCTGCAGATAAGGGAGCTGCTAAGCAAAGGAGGGTTCTCAGTACTGTTCAGTCTTTTGTAGAAAAATCTGTTGAGATTTTAACATTAAATATGCAACAAGGCAGAATGGATCAGTTCACTTTGCTTAGGAAGTAAACTTGCCTCTAGGACAGAAGCCATTGAGGAGGTAAGGTCTATAAGGAGTAAGTCCTTCTAAGGTGAGTCAGTAATATTTAAATATTTGGCTGTAGTGTTTGCCTTAGAGAGGAAATGGTTTAGACAATTGATGAATATCAAAGTGTTCAAAGATTCCAATGTCTGTCATTCAGTTTGGGCTTCCTGCATCTCTCTTACATCTTTAATGAGCAATTCCTAAATGATCTAAAGGACTCCCTGCCATCCTATCTGTAGCAGAGGCAGGGATTTACTCAGATGACTCCTTACTTTACCCACTGTATGTTTGTGATGATGAACATGACAGTCAGGAGAGTCAGGGTGGCTGACAGGCTTGGTAACAGTAAATAGGTACTAAAACAAAGTCAGATGCTTCATCTACAAAGAAATCAGGCAGGAACCAAGGCAGCTAACTTGGCAGGAACATATGTCACCAAGCAAAGATGCAGGAGGAAGAATTCTTTTAGAATACCTATGATAATGAAAACATCTCAAAACCCTCTGGAATAGAAGACACAGCCCAGCACTGCCTGGATGCTCCAGGAGCAGTCCTCAGCTCCAGGCTGTCAAGCACCCATGTCATGGGCATGAGGTTGGATGACGACTTTATTTGTGGGTACTACCAAAAACTGCGCCTATCTGGTGGAATATAGCTGTTCTGGATACAGACAATATCAGGAACTCCCCATCTAACAATTCTGCAAATTATTTTTCTCCTTCTAGCAGCATATGGCTACTTTCAAGTTTTACTACAAGCATTCCCAGAGTTTTCTCCTCCAAAGTCCTTGAAAACTTCCTGATAGCTGAGGGAAAACAACTAGACGAACTCAACAGCAATGAGGAGACACTCTAAGATAAACTCCCACATTATATTTAGTCCCACAAAAACTCCACTTTAGAAAAACACTGCTATCCTATACCTAGATTAAGTGCCCTCCACCTTGATGGGATCCTCCTGGGATTCAGAGGACCAGGCTCCATCTCTTCAGCACTAGTGAACTCAAGGGTGCAAGGTCAGCCAAGAGGAGCAAGGAGTTAGGCCCATTGCATCAGACCATCCACAAATTTGGGGTGCAGAAAATGGTAGCAAAACCTTTCCTACTAAAGAGCACATGTGGTGGTAGTGGAAGGGACACAGCAGTAAGCAGAGAACATGGACATAGGAGTGCCACTGAGGCAAGGCAAAGGCCCAGCCTGAGGCTTGTGCATCACTCATGCTTCAGAGACTCAGATTTATCTGAAGAAGCAGAACTCAGTTATAAATAGCACTATATAAGGCTGGCCCTACTTTCAGTTTGTTTTCTTCCTGCTGGGATTTGGATGCTCTGCTTTGTACAGCGTTTCACCAGGAATCTGTGTGCTTGCTCCCCTCACAGCACTGCCCAATGGATTTATTAGGCTGACATGTTAACAGACAAGCAGGGAGGAACCAGACATTAGACTGTCACCTGTTTGTCCCGTCAGTGGCTGTGTTCCCATGTCAGACACAGCATGCAGCTGAGCAATGCATGCCAACAAAGCTCAGGGGTATTTCACCAGTTGCAAATCACAGTTCTTGGTTTCAATTCTGACTGTACTCATGATGCAAGATTCGCAATTTACAATAGACAAAATATGAAGTTTACCACTCTGTGTGCAGGAAAAGCAGATACACAGGGCAGTCAGGTTCACATCCAAACCCCCAAGCTGCCTGATGTTGCTATGTCAGAGACAGTGTCTGCAATAAGCCTGACAGAAGGTTCCCATCACCACAGGATCAAGTGGATCACTTGCAGCAGGGATGGGGGAGATTCTCCTGGGTCCTGCTGGGTGCTGAGAGCCCTGGACATCATGTCAAGCTGTGGCAGCTAACCATGGCTCTTGGGGTGGGAGAAGGGTGGGAGGCATGGCCTGCCCCAGCTCTCTGTATCTCACTATGTATCAACGTGACCTTGCCTGCACCATCCCTGCCTAACTTGCCTCTAACTCTGCCATTAACATTCTTTTACTTTTATTTCATCCTCTTCAGAGCAGCATTCTGTTGTTTCACAGGCTGTATAAGAGCCATTAAGACCCATCAGTGTGTTTATATATGTGCTATAAAGCAGCAGAACAGAATTCAAGGATCCAAGCAACCAAACAAATGCATTACAACTTCTCTGATATTTTAAACCTCAGGCTAACATCTTCCAACATCCCAAGGCTTGAAGGGACTTTTAAATTTTATAAGTGAAATTTTCTCCACAAATTAGCCCCAGTGCAACTAATAGGCAAAGAAAGTTTCTTATATGTTGCTTGCAGACACCAGAAAAGAAATAATCAACCTGAAAACACATATAAGGAAAGTTTGGATATTAAGTAAAAGGAAGAGGGTAATGAGTGCATGGAAAAGAATCTATTTAGCAAGGATCAGTGAGAGCAGAAGGTAGAAAATAAGTTCAGCATCTGAATGAAGTACAGGGGGAAATGCAGCATCAAAGCAAAAAGTGCTCATTTTCTAGACAAACATTACATGATCTACAATGGACACTTTGCTAGACAATTTCTAACCCAAAAGAATCCATGCCCAAGGCACAATTTAAAAATAGCCATGAATAATTTCAGAGTCTCCAGAAGACACAGTTAGATACCATGTCAAGAAGTAAAATGCCAAAGTTAAACTATCAGAGATTTTGTTCATTTTTGTCAAAGACATTTAGGAATAAGCATTTGGATGTTTACCTTTCCTAACCTATAGTGGCTTAAAAACTGTCCAACAGTTTTGGACAAGGTACAAGCATGCTGCAAAAGACTTTATCCACAGGACTATCTTGCAATTTCCACCAGTTCTACCATGCATAAATGAGCCCAAAGCTTCCAGATGAATTTTTGTGTCTCAGCACAGCCTTTCCAAGAAGTGGTAGAAGTTAACTCTGTGAGAGACAGGATTTCCTCCATTAGGGCTGTGCCTGTAGTGAGCTCTCACAGCAACTGGGGACAACCTGAAAGCTGCTGATCTGGACTCTGATTTCTACTGCAGGCATACAGCAATTCTTCCCAAGCACAGCCCTTCCTCCCCAGGTCCCTCCAGGACAGGACAGGGAGACAACTGATGCTTGTCAGTCACGAAATGCCTCATGGTGCTGCAGTGATGAACCCAGTGTCAGGTACCCAGCAGACCGGACAACTGCTGCTGCAACAGCCTTTTACTGGACACAGAATTCAGTGTAGGAAGCAGGACTGCAGCTAAGGACTTCTCCTACAAGGAAGCCTCTGACAGACTGATATCTCTGAACCCCAAATGCATGCTCACTGGTCCATGGATGTTTCTCCCACTGCCTCCTACTTCTGTGGAAGTGCAGAATGAGTGAAGTGACTTCTCTGGTCTCTTTTCCTTCTGGGATGTCAGAAGCTAATACAACTTTTTTCCCTGTTTGCACTGGGCCAGGTATGCAAGGCATGGCTGGTAGCACAAAAATTGTAGTAGAAAGCTGGAGCTGAAGGTCCTCTGTGCAAACATTGAACTGACCCAATATAAGAAACACAGTTGCCTTGCATTACTAAAGAGGTTTGGTGTTAAATACTCTTCACGATTAGGTTTCTGCTCTATTTTGCTTTCAGGCTACATTCTTCCCCCTTTCTTGGCTTCAGATTCCTTGGCTTCAGATCTCTGCTGCTTTCCTTTCTTCTCTAGATTTTTGTTTCTCCTCTAGAGTTATCCCCCAGCAGTATCATCACAGACTGAACTATCCTCAGCAAACACCTATTTTGTGCTCCTTAGTGAAGGCAACAGAAGGAGTATTGAGGCTGTTCTGAGACAGCTGATCTTTATTCTGACCTTGATAACAACCTTCTGTCTTATATTTTTCTTGTATTTCCTTTGCATTAAACAATTTGTGTGCCTGAAGCCAAAGGAACAAAGTATTATGTGAAGCAATAACATCTCAGAGCAAGCAGCAAAATCTGTTTGTCTGACTGCAGATGACAGATTTAGGAGAATGCTCATCATCAGAAATGAAACAATGTGCTGGTGTGACAGTGGATTATGAACAAAATCCTTTTTTTTTCTCCTAAGTGCAGCAACTATGATCAGCTTCTCATAAAGACCTTTCTTTGTAGAGCTGTGTGCAGAAGCACAGAATGGGGTAAAGAACAGCAGGCTGTGCTTACTTTAAAGGGATTTTCATTTACTTCTATCAGCATAACGAGACTTCAGTGAGTCTGGGGTGGCTTCACAAACCGCAAGAGTTCAGTGTAGATTTATTTAAGAACTTAGATTGGAACACAGAAAATAGACAAATAGAAGGGATCACACTATTATGGGGCAAACTCCAGTGAGCAATTTCAGGTGTGTTTTGTCAGGTTGACACTTGAGATGGGACTTCCACAAGTTCTGCTGGAAAACTATTCTGCAAGCTGACACTTCTTTTAGTTTCCTTTGGCAGTTTGCAGGCTATTACCATCCTGTCTTGACTTCTTTGTCCAAAACATGAGCACCACACATTTAATCTGACTGGCATTTGGTGAAAAATTAGCCTGCAGTGGCCAGCCATTTCTCTTCCCATGCACGAATATAGGGCAGAAAATAATTCTCTCAGGATGCCATCTGAAGCTCCATGGTACCAGCTCTTCAGAGAGGTCAGATCAGCTTCAGTAAATGAACACTGAAAAAAGTTGTGTTTCCAACCAGTGAGGTCTCCATAGCAATTCCAAACCACGGGCATGCCTGTGACAGCTGAGATTTGCTTGAAGCACAACCAAAAGAAATGTTCCATTTGCAGATCCTAGGGTCAACACTCTGCAGTGGGAATTTTGTCAGGAACTCTGATGGTGAGCAAGTAAAACAAAAAATTATTTCCAACCCTCTGCAGCAGTACTGTCTCTGCACTAGCCTCAGCAGAAATAGCATTCTTTTGGCTTGATGTGAAAATAAAATAGAAGCACACAGTGAAAACAAATCTGTCAAATAAGATGTGTTTTAGGAAGGAGATTGAACAACAGAAACAAACCCTGACATAGTTTCAGTTATCAATTCCTGATTCTGAACTACTCCAGCTTCCAGATAGTTCAAACCTAAAATATTTGGTATATCTCAGTGTAGAAAGGTAAGAGAAAGAGCACTCTTCTCAGCTGTAAATAAACCATAATCATCATCTTTTCAAAAGAAAGGAGAAAGAAAAAATTTAAAGCTAGAAAAAGGAAATGCTCTGTGCTGAGAGCCCCTTCCCAGCAAGGTGTCACATCCTCCCAGAGAATACAGCTCCTGTGGCTGCCAAAGTGTAGTCCAGTACTACCACATCGGCCAACCTCATTAACCTCCAGAGCCAAGCCCTGGGACTGAGCCATTGGCTCAAAAACATACATTGCTCAGGGACTTGCTTTGTAGGCCTACTCAGAGATACCAGGAGTGTGAGGACTTTGCTGACTAATTGAGTACTACTTTGATTAAAGTGGGGTTTAGGTTAATGCCACATAGTTTTTTTCCCAGCAGAACATGACAGGTTTGACACAGTTTTCAGAAGGTGACTCCTTTTAAGCTGGTGTTTACATTCAAAGATAGAGGCAAGAATTCACTGACCTGGGAGACTTTTTCTAGTTCTATGTCCTGTGACACCTGAATTTTGGTGATATTAGCTGCATTGCACTGAATGCATATCCATTCATATGTCTATGTACATGTTAATTTCTCTCTGCTTATTCCTCTCTGAGGATTTGGATCCTCACCAGTTATAATACCAGCAATAAGCAATTAGAAATGTGTAATTTAAAACAGGCTAGAATTTTCCATTATTTACAATGCAATAGCACTAAATACATGGAAGATAATTGCCAAATCTATAAGAAACCATGGCTTTGGTCTTTAAAAGATAGGGAGTGGTATCAGGTAGAAAAATTCTTTCTTAGGTAACAGAAGTAGAAAAGTTGTATTATTTTATTTTGCTCTTAACAATGGGAACATTACATCAGCTTTGTTTGATGCAAAGGTACTGAGATATTACTAAATCACTGAAAATGAAACAGCACAAGAAAAGAGCTGTCAGTCTGCTTTACCCACTTCCCATTTTGTTTCCATTGTGAAAGGGCTGCATTGTTTCAAAAGAAAAATGCCAGGCAGTCCAGAGAACAAAGGTTCCTAATTGCTCAGGATAACATTGTTACTTTTCTACTTTGTTCATTTTTCCTATAAAAAAGGGGGATTTTTTTGAGGTCTAGTATCTAGACAAAGACTGGGCCTCAGACTAGTGGGGTGATGGTGGGGGAGAATAGGGGATCTTTGATCTAAATATAAGAAAAAAAGCATCACTTTCTAGAATCATTTAATGCTGAATGAGGAATAGCAATCCAATGTCTCAACCTAACAGATAGTCCATGCTGCTTTTCATCACACTGAAAGGCCTGAAAACCTTTTTCTAAACCTTTTGGTTGATATTGACAAATGCTTATGCTTCATATCTTTCCAACACAGAAACAGATGTACAAGCTCTTTGCAGTGCTGTACCTTTGCTTGCTAGTTTCATAGCAAGTTAAAAATTCTAAAGTTCAGTAAAAATATTGGTGCTTTAATCACAGAATCACAGAATGGTTTGGGTTGGAAGGCTGGAACAGACCATGTTGTTCCAGTCTCCTTGCCATGGACAGGGACACCTTCCACTAGACCAGGTTGCTCAGAGAAATTTTCTTATTGCCAAAGGAAACTAACAATTATGATTCTCAGCACTCACCCTGTGGAAATAAAGAAGTAGGAACTTCTTTACACATCTAACCATATCCATGGAGTAGTTTATTTCCCTTTTAGAGCTATCTTCCTAGAGCGCCTAATGATTTTTTTCAGTTCACAGCCCCACTGCTGCCAAGTGGTACATGTAAACCTACCCTTAAAAACCACACAGAATGCCTCCACTGCTGTATGTACCTGCTCCTGGTCTGCAGGGAACAGGAGGCTAATAACACCCCTTCAGCACGCAGTCCTTTCCAATACCATCCAGGGCACAAGGGATCTGGGATTTTGTGTCTCTAATGTGCAGTAACAGCTGTGACTTCCCATAGCATGCTGCAGCAAGACCATGAAAAACATTACACAGGACTTCATATTTGGCCAGGCTTTGTTACTGGAAGCCTAAATGGCAGTGGGAAAAGCTCAGAAATTTCCTCTCTCTCTCTCTCTCTCTCTCTCTCACCCTCTGTGTGTGTGTGTGTGTGCACGCATGTGCGTGTGTGTGTCCAGGCTACTCTCTTAACCTGTTAGAAGAGCTATAAATATCTACTAGATGAAAAGCTTTGGACAGACAGGCAGTAAATATAAAATTCATGTCTTCTCTGAAATGTTACATTTGCACAAACTCTCTGTTTATAGAAGCAGAGGTCTTGCTCTTGGCATATTCCACATTTATCTGTAGTCCCATCAGGTTCCCTTGACTTCCCGGATTTTACTGGAAGATGCAATAAAAAGGAGCCATGGCTGGGGGACAATCCATGCAAGGCATGCACCAAAGTCCAAAGAACACTGGCATGTGACTGTATCAGCCAGCCTAAGTCAGGTGACAGCCACAGTCATGGCAGCAACACCCTTAGCCCAGGCTAGCAAACCAAACACACACACATACACCTCAGCAGGCTCATACAGACCATGTTGAAATATGTGCTGCCACACTTCTTCTGCTAAGAACAAGATCAAAAGCACTTATACCTTCCAGTGCTTCAATCTGAACTCAGATTATGTTGTAGACACAGCCAGTTAGCTGGATGTAGCTGGATTTACCCTGACCTTTCACCCATCTGGTGGCTCTTTGGGACAGATGTCAGAGTGGCAGTAGTTTAAGAACATTACCTGCACATCACAGTTCTGAATTCACTAGAGTACTTCAAGGTAAACTAGAAGTCAGCTACAGGGTAGTGTGTTTTGAATCCTGCAGACAGCCAGTTCACAGGCAGCTGCCCCCAGATTTACTCTGCCAAAGAGTCCACTCTTTTAGGCTGATATACTTATTTTACTTGTTTTTATGCACTGCTCATCACTTGCTGTCCTGTGATTTTCTGTTTGGAACACAAAGAGTGTTGCATGCTGGTACATACAGAGGATACCAGTTCTTCTCCAAAAAGAAGTCAATTATAATAGTGAAACTAAGGAGAAATAATTGTTTACAGCAAACTTTTGCTCACACATTTAGTATCTGCTGAGGACCAAGGATTCATGCAGTTGCTCTGCCTTTATGCATATTTCAAAATTACCTTGAAGTACTTAATCAACTGAATCAATTGCATGTATGAAACAGCACCTTTCCCCATATGGGACTTTTCCTGCTGTGCCCAAGCTCCATGCCATTCACATCCCAGTCACAGGAAAGGAACAGCACCCTTACCTGCCACACTGGCTCTGTGTGCTTTCCTGACATGGCACTACTCTTGTAGCTGGGCTGGGAGCCTGCCTTCCTCAGGTTGTAGATGGCCACGTTGCCGTCGTAGAAGCCCACTGCCAGGAGGTGGGGGTGGTCACTGTGGAAGTCCAGGCACATGACGCCACTCTCACTGCTGAAGGAGTACTCTGGGAAGGAGGGGTTCTTCAGGGTATAGAGCAGGAGCATGCCGTGGCCCTGCTTCATGAAGTCATCTAAATTAGGAGATGTCAGATTAGTTTCCAGAATCCTCAGCTACTGAAATGTAGAAACAGATAGGTCCCACCTATGCCTGAAACCCACCTGAATGCAAAGTTAACAGCCACAGGACCAAACAGTCATATCGGTGTGCCTACACCTGAACATCCTTTCCACCCCCAGGACATAGGCACAATGTACTCATGCAGAAAAACTACTGTTTTGGTGTGCTTTTTTTCCAAGGAGAGAGAGCTGTGAAGCCTTGGAGCAGAAGTGTGAAGGAAAGAAAGAATTTTGTGGACACTTCTTTCCTTGGGCTAAGATTACACTTCTGTGGGCTAGGACTCCACTACACTGCAGACATATAGGCTGAACCAAGGATAGCACCATTTCAATTTCTGTATTGACAATATTTGCTATTTTAGTCCCCACTACTTTTTCAAAGAAAAACATCTATTAACATATCTGTAAAGCATTGTATCAATTTCCATTACTCATAACTGGACAATATAAAAGTCACTATAGCTTTATTTTCTATGCATGCCTAACATCTCCCTGCTTGGCACAGAAGCTCTTTTTTTTGCCAAGACTTTCCAATCCTTTTTCTATTTACTTTCACCTTTTCTTTGTGCTGCCTGAAATTAGCTCTCCCTTTTCTCAGTAGGACCATCTTTCTTTTGTGTTTTTTCTTATCATTCCCTGACTGTCTCTGCAATTCTTAGAGCATTTCGATCATGTAAAAAAACAATTTCCAAATTCTCTGAAAGGGATAGAAAAGCTGTTGATGTAGATAAGCTCTCTAGAAACAAAGAAGGAACTTTGCTAATCTATGAAAACAATGCTGCCTCGAAGAGCATCCTAGCCATCCAGTGCTTTTTATTACTGCCAATGCCCTCAGGCACACAGTATATGGGAAATAAATTTACTGCTTTCCGTGCTTCAAGTACTCACTATACATTCTATTTCCAGAACAGTTCTTTCCTTTTAAAAGTGTTTCCTACCTTTCTTAACATTTTCTTCAACCTGCAGGATCAGGTCTTGGCAAATGTGTTCTCCAGTGATAACATTAACTTTAGAGAGCTCTCCTTAGCAGTAAACTGATTCCAAGAAAGCATGCAGGTTACAGACATTGTGGACTCCATATTTAACAGGGCCACAATAAAAGCATTCAAAGAACGAGTAAAGAAACACACATTAACAAAACTATTACTGTTTCTTTGTACTAGACTATCAAAATAGACTATTTTCACAGGTCTCTCTGTAATGGGGACAGATGAGGAAAATGGCTTCTTTATTTTGCAGAAAGGTGAGATTCCAAAACTGGCATTACTTTAAACATATCTGACCCCAAATAGTATTACTAACTTTTTTCTTTTCTTTTTTTTTTTTTTTTTTTTTTTTAATGAAGGGGAAGCTTATTCTTAGAATTCTTGCTGAGGATTAAGTGAACTTACTTTCTTCATCAGAGATTTCCTAGTTCTTTTAATTCACAGAATCGCCTTTGTTCTTAGCCAAGTAATGCCACTGAACTGATATTTAGTTGAGGTCCATGCATGATAAGGATGAATCTGTGCTCTCCTCAGAGGGCTTGGGAGAGCTGTGGAAATGACCACCAGGAGTGACACAGAGAAGAATGAAGCCAAATTGGTTGGATAGCCTTTGATTTCAACCTATTTCATGCTCTTATTTCTCTCGGAGTGGGCTGACCAGTCAGGAGTATTCCCAAAAGGACTGTAGCATACATTAATTTTCTATCTGTTAGCACTGTGCTGAGGAGCCTCAGAAAGCTGCCCCCATGTTCCTTGCACAGACAGCAGAGGAGACACCTCTACAGGGGGTGATTCAGCCAGAGATCTAAATGGGGTTTTGGAGGTGGTTCTCTTCTCAGTATCTGGCAGGAACAGTCCACCCATATTCCTCAGTTAGAAGTGGTAGAGCGATTTTATCAGGTGAAATTGATCAGCAGCTTCAGCAAGTCCACCTGGGGGTTAGTCTGGCAGGAGAAAAGCAAAGCCTTGGAAAGAAGCTCTGGCAGAGTAAAATGCAGGGACACCCAAATGCAGGTCTGTGTATGGCTGGCTGTGAACTCAGAGTCCAAGCTCCTGCTACCATCAGTACCAGCAGCACCTTTAAGGGGAGTTTTCTATGAATGACAATTTATTCTCCAGTCTCCACTGACTGCAGTGTCCACTAAGGAACGTTAAACCCACCTTAATCTAAGAGTTGAATCCTATTCATATTGTCTCCTTTATGTTATCAAATATCAGGAATGGGGGTTAAATCACAGATGTGTGAATACCACACGTAAGGCTGAATAATATGATCACTAAAACACAGCCTATTCTTGACGAAAGGTAATGTGATGAGAATAATCCACAATTGACACTGAAGCATGACACATAAACCCCAGTAAAACTCTAACCTGCTGAGCACAGGCATATAAATCCATTTTAATGTAGGGTGAATTCTCACTAACAGTACTAACCTTTGACATACCTACATACAACATATCCTTTAATGAATAATTTTTAAAAAGAGCTTATTTCATTAGTGATATTCAATGTTCCAGAATGGCAAGCACAGCACATACCCACAGCAGAACATCTGTGCTATAGCTCTGAAGAGCAGCATTTTCAAGAAAAAGGCTTCTGGTTTTCAGCAAAAACAAGCTGAGTACTGCACTTTGCCCCAAAACACTGGGCAGCCAGGATATCCTGGGCAGAACCAAGCAAAAGGTGCAGACCCAAGATCTGACCATCAGAACCCAAATGGTTCAATGGTAAACCACTGCTGGAAATGAAAGCAGTGTCTTCAGACCTGAGACAGCTGCTCTGCACCTCATGGATGCACCAGTACTGACTGGAAGAATAGAGAATATCTGCCCCATGCAGGTCCACAAAGTGCAAACTGGTGGGGGTTTTCTTTTCTGAGATAGAAGGGCTGGAGATATTAGAGATATTGGACAGTTCTTCTGATAATCAGTGCCAGCAGGACTTGTTCCTCACAGGAATAAACAAGGCAGCACAGCAAGAAGAAGAGTGAACAGACTTTTGCTGCCATGAGGATCCCTCAATGTTCAGCTGAGCAGAGGCTAAATTTTAGACCCTGACACATAACAAGTGCATGTAGGAAGACAAGGTTTTCTAAGGAAAGATGCAGATAGTGTGATTACTGCTCTCAACATGGAGAACTGAACCTGTAAGCATCACATGCAAACAGAAATAGGTTTCAAAACTATGATCACTGTCTAAAATACTTCTCTACATATGCCTTTAAAGGTGGAGAGATTCACCCCAAATCCTTTTCAGAAAAATACTGTAGTGGTAGAAAAGTACCCCAGAATATCATTGTAATATCAACAAATAATTTATGCAAAGTAATAATCTGAAAAGCATCTGAATCTTTAGTTCTGATGTTTACTAAGTGCATGTTTTAACAGATTTTTCATTTATATTACTCCTTAGCTGAATTTAAAAGAATCAGCAAATGTACAATATCAGATCAAAGTCTTTTGTTTGCTGGACAGATTTTTAAAAAATATGATTTGTATATTTTCCTCTTTATTCATGAACAAAGCCATGAGATATACATGGTTTTCTTCCATTTCCTCCAAAATGCTTAGTGGCAAACCCATTGTTGTTGCTCAAAGCAACAGCATCCTCAAGAAAGCACAATGCTTAGGGTAAATCCTGCAGTCACATAATAAATCTCAGAGTGGGGATTCTCCATGGACATGAGTTAAAGTCAGTATTTTCACTACACAAAGAGCCAGTGCTACAGTTTCTTGTGTGATAAACTGGCAAATTACTTTCTCTTTGGAGGATTTAAAACCCAAAACACTGAAGCCTTATATCTTAGATCCTGTGATCCTGTGATGGCTTTCTAAAAATCAAGTCTGCAAGCTGTCTCACTGATATGGCTTGGACCAAGATATCATCATGCTAAAAAGAACTACTGGTGCCTAAAATCTGTCCTGTGTACCCTAAGAGCCCATCTGGGAAAAAAAAAAAAAAAAAAAAAAAAGCAAAATGAAGTACATTTGTGAACAGCTGATTTCTTCTGAGCATCACAGTTACACAAGCACTTCTACTCTCCCAGATACACTCATGCTTTGATGAGCTGGCTGGCTGGGACTCTATCCTTTGGGACTGGCTTTCTAAGAAGCCAAGGGAAGGGGATGGCTGTGCTCTACACTTGGTGAGGCAATCTCCTCTGGGGAGATCAGTTAGTTTCACAGAAAAAATTGTTGGTAGTCAAAGATAGATCTCAGCTATTTATTTGTCCTTCCAATATTTAAAGTGTAGAGGACAAAAAAACAAACAAACAAACAAAAAAACTCAACAAATTTTCCCTAGCAAACTGGAAATCTTGAAAACTTTGAGCACAATCTAAGAATATTCCTGTGTTTCCATCTGCATGGCATAGACATGATGACTGAGCAAGTCACAAATTAGTGCATTTTCAGTACAATTTTATTTTATCAGTGAGCAAACCCTGTGCAGCAGGGCACTGAGCACAGGCTAATCTAACCCACTGTGAAACAAGTTGAATGACCTTGCACTGCTCTAGCAAGACTCTCCTGCCTTATTTTAAAAAGCTGTGTCAATTCCACACTTTGCTGCAGTCACAGAATTGGTGTGCTGTAAGAAAGGAAACAGCTGGCACTTCGAGCTTAACTGTATGCCAGTAGTTCCGAAAAATCAGGAAAGAACAAATCTTTCCAAGAGCTCAGAGGGTTTGGCCATGTGCTGAATGTGTTTTCAAAGCTCTTCAGGAATAACAATAATATCTCAAAGTTTTATAGCACTTGAGAGTGCTTTAAGCTTATATATGCAGCATTCCTTTTTATAGAATGAGAAAGGGCAGCAGAGGGGACTGACAAGGACACTACAGCAAACTAGAACAGGGAACAGAGCTGGGATTTCAGAGGGTTCTGCTCAAGCAGACTGCATCCCAAGATCCCTGAGAAATTTAAACTAGGATCACTGGTGCTCATTCTGTTGCTATTCCCTTAAATGCTCAGAGTACTCGGGTAAACCACACTTGTGTACAACACAATGTTTTGTTGATATATCCCACATCACTGTGCATCAGGCTGTGAACCATATTGTGGGCAATGAAAAGATGAATACTGAACTTTCAAAACAGTCCTTTCCCAGAAAAGAAAATGTTTTGGGAACTCATTACTCTGTAACTCAAGGCCAGAAAGCCTGGCCTCCTCTTTTTCACAGATCCAAAAATGTTACTGGCATATCCTGTTTTGAGCCTGATAACTTGGTTTTGGCAAGTATATGCATACTTCATATGAAGATCTCAAAAAACAGAGAAACCACTGTTTCATTTTGCAGCTTGTTTTAACATTTATTCGCTTTGAGTGATTAAAAAGCTTCACCTAATTCCTTACTCGACTTACCTGGCTTGCCACTGCTAATTCTTATTATGCCTATCTTGACTGGATTAAGGACTTCTTTTATATCTGCTGCTTCTCTTCATTAATATACCTTAAAAACTGAACACTGGTCACAATTCAGCATACTTTTCATAGCCATCACAGCCTGAACTCAAAAAATCACATTTATTTTCAACAGCAGCACACAGAGAGGGCTGCTTAGCAAAAAGCCAGGAACCAACATTAACTTTGCCACATCCAGTGAAAGGCATTGCCTCCAAGCTGCAAAAAGAAAGCTACTTCTCAGCAGACATGGAGAAGAGTAGAATATTAAGAAACTTTCCAGAGATTAGTGGAGGCTATCACATGGCTAGGATTTGTGCAAGGGCCAGATATAATTCATTTAGAGTCCAAATTCCGACTGGATGTTGTTCTTTCTCCACATCTGGGGCATGCTCTCCAGCTCTTGAATCAACTTGGAGCTCTTTCTGAACTACCTACAGTTTTTCTGAATGCTTTGAAAAATGTTGTCTCTGGAATCAAACATAATATTCCAGTATTAGTCTGACTACTGTTTAAATACTATCTCTACTGCTATTCAGGCTTTCCTATTTGCACACCAGAATCATGTTCAGCCTCCATGCCAAGATACCACACTGGAGTCTCAAGTTTCTTACTTGTACACAAAAGTGAGGTTTTCTTTGTTTTTTTTTTTAAGAGTTGCTGCCTTCCAAAATACAACACTCCTTTTTGTCTAGAGAGGTATAATACTATATTTGACTGCACTAAAATGCATTTTCTTTGAATAATTCTGGTTTACCACATTAATCACTCTCTATGACAGCTCTGTTCCCAGCATGATTTACAACTTCACCTGCCTTTTCATCAGTCACACATTTCATCTGCTGTGAGTTTATATTCCCATCCGCAGGACCAATGAAAACAATATCAAGATCCAGGGCTACTACAGCACCCCTCTGAGACACTGCCTCAGATGATAATTCTTTGGGCATTTATTTTCTGACATTAGTCAATGGAAGTTGAACACCCCTGTTGAGACCACCTGCACTGGTCTGAACTCTGTGGCAGAACTCTTATCACAAGGAAGTATGTACCCTCCAATTAGCAGTCCTGGTACTTCAAGATCTGCAAATGCTGAGCAAGTCCACCAGTGCAGAGGAGGCAAATAATAGATCATTTTGGCTTATGCTGATTTAGATGCTTGAATGTCAAATTTAACATTCTGCTTGACACCTTTCACCAGCTGCTTGACTAATCCCTGTTATTCCTGATCCGGTTAACATTTTTAGCTGGGGCTCTTAGGAACTTGCAGTTTGGATAAGAGATGTACAAAACCAGAATTTCAAAGTCTTCTGGATATTTTAGAGAAGACAAAACTGACAGATGATGAAGCAAGTTGTAATTTATACATGTCCTAAGGCATTGTCGCAGTCCCAACATGTGCTGTGGGCCCTGCACATGTCAGAGGCAAGACACACCTCAGAAGCAGAGATGGATAGATAGAGATAGCCTTTCTTACTCTAAAATACAGTTTGGCAGAGCAATACAAGAGAAACCACAGTCGACCAGGCCAACAAAACCGAGTATTTAGGAACCACGAGAACCAGGCACTCTCACCGGGCCTGTGAGAGCAGAGGATCAAAAGCAAACAAAAACAGGGGAGAAGGGGGTGAAAGGATGTAGCACTTTCCTTAAAAGAGCAGAAAGATCTGGCTTTCATCTAAGCCCTATCCTGGGAGCGAGGTGAGCAGGTGATCAGTGCAAAAAAGAAGGAATATATGACTTGGCTGAGTTTGCTATGCTCTATATAAAACCAGAGTTTTCTCATTCTGTCTCAAGACAGGCTTTTTCATCATGGGTCTAGCACACACGAAAATTCTTCCTTAGATTTTCTTCTTTAAATAAGATGGTCATAAGGGCATGATTTTACAATGTAAATAATAATGGTGCAGCTGCCTGTATGTTATGAAAGCTAACATCAGGTTGAGGGAGGGGATTCTGCCCTTCTGCTCTGCTGTCATGAGACTCCACCAGGAGTTCGGCAACCAGCTCTAGTGTCTTCAGCACATCATACCACAGCCTGTTGGAGCAAGTCCAGAGGGGGCCACCAAAATGATCAAAATGATGGATCACCTCTCCTATGAGGAAAGGCTGAAGTAGCTCTTGTCTCTGCAGACCACTGTGGAGCTGGGAAGTCGGACAGGTGCTAATCCTCTCATTACACACTGGGCAGCATTTGGCACAATTACCTGAACTTTTGCTCCTGTCTTTCTTGTTTTCATTGATATAAGCGCCAATTTTGATAGTATTTCACTGTTTAATATCTGAGTTTCTGTTTCCTCTATCCCTGTTCTACGAAACTGGCACATTTGAGAACATTTGCAACCAACTAAATATTTAAGAGTGCCATCAAGTGGCCAAGTGAGAGGCTTCCCGGTGTCATGTAACGATTAGAAATCCCCAGGCTCATGCCACAAATGGACATCTACAAATGTACTGCCTCTGGACAATCACACCAGCCTGCAAACCAGCCAGGCTGTCGGCATTTTAGTATTCCTGACCAGAGCAGCTCTAAGGGAGATGCACACACTGCAGGAGATGCTTATGTATTCCATAATTAAGAGACAGGAAAGTTAGTGTTTTATGGCAGTGCTGTGGTCTCTTGGAAGCAGACAGATGATGCCTGATGAGATGGACATGTACAGCTCAGGCCACTGAGGAGACAATGAGAAATGATACAGCAGCTCTGAGAACATTTTTGAAGACATTTGGCAGAAGACCCAGATTTGATAGAGGAGCAAGGAAGAGACAGTCATACATATGGGCATGCAGTCAATTTTGCACTAGCATGCACCATGAAAATTAAGAGTAGTCATTACATATCCAACACCTGCCCCTAACCCATTTGCAGCAGTGGTTAACATCAAATGTTTAGGAAAGTGTACAAAAACAGGACAAAAACCAATGATATTTCTTCTAGAGGCTTGCCTAGGCCCCTACTAATTTGTAGTTAAGCATCTCCCAGGTCCCTAATGGACCTCTTCCCATTTTTCTGTGCAGTCAGCTATTGAACATTAAATTTGGACAGTATTTTTCACCATTCCTCTTTGTATAAGGCTGGGATATAAACCAGATATTCACTTCTTTGACAGAAATCATGGGGAGGTTTTGCTTGCTTTTATCTTTAGTACCTGAAATATTATGTATCTTAAGCAGGTATGTTAAGTATCTCATTAGGGGCTAGCATAAATGGATTTTAAGAACTACTTAAAGTAGATTTCAGAGAAAAAAATAGTTAAAAAGGGGGGAAAAAAAAAAAATGAAACAGAAATGCCTAAGTATTTGTTAGTCTCAAACAGAATCACAGAATGGCCTGAATTGGAAAGGATCTGAACAATCCAAATTCTCTCAGCCTTTCCTCATAGAAGAGATGCTCCATCCCTCTGATCATCTTGGTGGCCTCCTCTGTGCTGGATCCAGCAGGTCCCTGTCCCTCCTGTGCAGGGACCCCAGCTCTGGGTGCTCCAGCTGGGTCTGAGCAGAGCAGAGCAGAGGGGCAGAATCCCCTCCCTCCCCTGCTGCCCACGGGGCTCTGGATGCAGCCCAGGACACGTTTGGCTCTCTGGGCTGTGAGTGCCATGGCCAGGGCATGTCCAGCCTCTCACCCACAGCACCCCCAGGTCCTTCTGGGCAGGGCTGCTCTGGGTCTGTTCATGCCAAGCCTGTGCTGATACCGGGGGCTGCTCTCACCCAGGTGCAGCACCAGCACTTGGCCTTGAACTTTATGCTGTTCCCATGGACCCACTCCTTGAGCTTGTCCAGTCCCTCTGGATAGCATCCCATCCTTCAGGTGTGTCAAAGCACCAACCAGCTTGGTGTTATCATCAAACTTGCTGGGAGTGCACTTGATCCCCATGCCACTGATCTTGATCCCTATGCCATTAATGATCGTATCAAAGAACACTGGTCCCAGTATGGATCCGTGAAGGACTCCACTTATCACTGATGTCCACTGGGACTCTGAGACATTGACCAGTACTCTGTGATTATCCAGCCAATGCCTCACCACGCAACAGTCCATCCATCAAATCCATCTCCCTCTAATTTAGACAGAAGGATGCTGTGGGGGACCGTGTCAAAGGCTGTACAAAAGTCCAGATAAATGACATCTGTGATCCTTTCCTTGTCTACTCCTGCAGTCACTGCATCATAGAAAGCCTCTGGCTTGTCAGGCAGGACTTACCCTTGGTGAAGCCAGGCTGGTTGCCTCAATTCACCTCCCTGTTCTCCACGTGCCTTAGCAGAGTTTCTAGGAGGAAACCAGATCCCATGATCTTCCCAGGCACAGAGGGGATGCTGACAGTCAGTAGTTCTTGGAGTCCTTCTTTCTACCATTTCTCAATATAGGTACAATGGCTTCCCTTTTCCAGTCACCTGGGACTTCATCTGACTGCCATGACTTTTCAAATATCGTGGATAATGGCTTGGCAACCATATCATCTTATTGAGTCCCAAAGACTTTTGTACATTCAGGTTCCTCATGTGGTAAGGAGCCTGACCTTTTCTTATAGTGGGGGTGACTTTGCTCCCCAGTCCTTATCCTGCTCTTACTTGAGAGGTGTAGGAAGAGAGGTTGCCACTGAAGACAGAGGCAAAAAAGTTGCTGACTACCTCAGTGTGTTCCTCATCTGTTGTTACCCGTTTTCCGTATTTTTTTTTATTGCGAGTGTTGCACCTCATTTGACCTTCCTTTTCTGGTTAATATATCTATAGAAGCTTTTTTGTGTCCTTTGCCATGTTCAGTTCCAGCTTCTCCTTGGCCTTCCTCACCCCCAAATTACCTGAATAACACAGTATATTGCAACAAAGCAATAGCTTTCAATCCCTTGACCAAGTAACAAGGTCAGGGGGAAAAAGATAGTTATGTCAAAGGGACGAGACTCCTTCAGAGTGAAGGACAAAAGAGCAACAAGCTGATACTAGGGAATGGAAGTGGTCCAAATGTTTCATATAAAGCATCAAGTATCTGTGCAAAACATGAGGCAAATTTTGGCTTACACTTAGATATGATGGATAAAGAATGAAAAAGAAAGAAAGAAATCATAGAATCACAGGATAGCTGAGGTTTGAAGGTACCTCTGGAGAACATCTAGTCCAATTCTGCCTTCTTAAAGCAGCGTCAGTCAGAGAACAGTGTCCAGGACTGTATTGTCAGATTGTTAAAATCAGCCTCTCTAGAGTGTGGAAATACTGCTCTTCTGCTCAACCACCCCCACAGCTAAGAAGTTCTATCTTACATTTCAAGGGACTTTTATCTCTCAGTTCACATCAATTACTTTTGCCTTTCATTTGATACCACTGAGAAGAGTCCATCTCTGTTTTTGTCATTCCCCTCCACTAGGTATTTATCCACATAAGAAACTTCCACTTTTCTCTAGTGACAGCCAAGTTTGTAGACCTGCAGCGCTGAGAAGCCAACCACTACCTAAACCAGATCTGGCTCTGGGCAACACATGGATCTGCTGTGGGAGTTAAAGGGGAATCTATGTCCCCATTATCTCCCATGTCCACCAGCCAGGCTGCTGTTGGACAGTCAGTCCTCTCTCCAGCATCTCTGCATCAGAGGAAGAAGCCTGTGACTGCATAGCATCTACAAAACATGTTCTGCTCCATAAAATTCCACTCCTGGCCAGTGGGAGCCAAGGTGGAGGTAAGTATCAGCATCTTGAGAATCTACTGTGCTGGCTTCTCTTTTGAGGACTCACCAAACAATACAAGAGCCATTACAATTGTCCCTCTATGAAGACCTTTTATATAGTAGTGGAAACCACTTCATCATACAGCATTTGATGGGAGAAGCTGGAGAATGCCAGTGAATCCTAGCCAGCTCTCTCATACCTGGAGGAATTTGGTAAGAATAACTCAGGACTGAAAGACTTTACAATAGCTCTTGGAGCAATATCTGCTGCCTTTCTTTTATTGTAGGTGAGCCTTTTCCCAAGAGCAGCCACTTGCTAAGCTTAATCAATTATTTAAATCCAGCATGATAATGTTGAAAAATTAGGGATACATAGATGGTACAGTCATAGAAGCAGAGTGAGCCTCAAGTTCTTCACTCAGCAAAGTTGTATTCTGCTTGTCTCATAGCCAGAAAAACAGAAGTGTAAGGATCAAACAAACAAACTCAAATCTACTTACATGATTCACCACTTTGATCCCTCACTGATACAGTTAAGCATCCCTGAAGACTTTTCCTTCCTACCTTCTCTAGCTGACTACATTTTACAATACCCTAAAAAATAATCAGTTTTGTCATCTCCCACATATGCTACAGCAAAGAGATACCCATGAGAACACACCATGCAGAATAATTTTTTAAAAAACCCACACAAAATGAGTAGTTTTTCACTTTGTTCTGATGTTAAAAAGTTTACAAAAAATGCAAATTTGATCTGCACGTATTTTTCAATGGTCAGGATTTTCCAAATATTCCTAATAGATTCTTAAGCTGAAGTGGCCTATCGTATGAATCAGTGGAGGTTAGCAACCAGATATTTCTGGTTATATTCTATGGTTTGACAGCCTAGTAAGTATTAGCAAGCATGAAGAGAAGAATTGAAAAAGTATGACTGAGTTCCCTAAGCAGAGACGAACAGAGGAAGATTTTACATTGTAGAAAATGTGGTTGTCCTTTGCAGCAAGAAACCAAAGGTAAGCTAAGAAGAGTCTGGATATCTTACAAGTTTCAACTAATGAAAACATTAAATTAGGTAGATTTCCTTCAGGTTTTTACTAATGCATTCTGCTGAAAAATGATCCACACTCATCTCCAGGACAAAAGACAGAAAAGTCTTTGGAGAAAAAGTCTTTAATGGGGCCTTTTACATTTCCTTTGTACCATTCTGCCCTAGGAATAATGACAAGCCATCTAAATTCAGGAGCATACAAAGTAACTTACATATTGCTAGAATTAATGATGGAATGTGTTCAATGCAGATTTGTAAATTCTAAGACTAAAGAAGATAGTTCTGATGAATAAATCCTTTATTTGTTCCTATACTTAATCACTTCAACCATTAAAAATTCATTTCCAGCTTTCTGAGATCTCTGAATTCTACTTCCAGTTGCTAGATTATGTCCTAGATGAAAAAGTAAGATGAAAGAGTTCTTTTCTATAAGATATCTCCTTCCTTTCCCTTTAAGTAATTAATGGACAGTAATCAAATCACTACTTAATCTTCTCTTTAACAAGCCAAGTTGAATTGTTTAAGAATTTAACTGTAAGGCAGAGATTTCAAACACAAGTCACGATGTGGTTCATCTCTGAACTATTTTCAATTTTAAAATCCATCTTGAAGACTGAACTATTAATAGCAGCATACAGCATTCCAGGGAAGATTTCATCAGCATCATACACAGAGATAGCACCTCTTCCCCCTGATACTCTCAAGCAAGTGAATGCATAGGGCATTCCATGTCAGACCCCCTTACACACATTTCTGCAACCACTTTTCCAGGTTTAGCTGGAAGTTTTCTCTCTCAGAACATACCCCAAGACAGGAAATTACTTTCAAGGCCAGTTTCATGATTGACACAAACCAACCTAACCATGAGTGGCTGCTAAAAACACAAATCTCTTTCTCTCTGCCATTTTTGATTCCCTTCTCTGTGTTCTCAACCCAATGGTCTGTGATTGTTGACCTGGATGAAAAAACCAATACTTTTAAATTACACTGCCATCTTTGGGTACTGATAGTGACATTGCATTTATGTAACACTCAATCCATATAACTAGAAATTCCTAAAATAAATCTAAGGAGGACTAGGTCTTTAAAGCTGCCTGGTGACCCAGCTGTCTGATTGAATGCTAGCCAGCAAAGACAGCTGAGCTGGAAAGTTTCCTGCTCTTCACATGGGACTGCTGGGAAAAGTTAGGGGCTCTCCAGAAAAGAATCAAGGTGTGATGGCACAAGTCTGGAGAAGCAGCAATCAGGGTTGAAAAACCTATTTGAAAAAAATGCCTCTAGGGCCACTTCCCTTCCATGGGAATTGCTGGAATAGAGCCTGCTTTTTCTAGGACTGCTCTACAGGATGTGAAATGAATGCTGATCTGGGTATTTGCTGTTTTCTGTGAGCCCCTTGGCTTAGTTTTTCGTCATTAAGAAGTAAAGCAGCATTGCATGACCTCATCTGGAAAGACAGATTCTTAAGGCAGAAAGGAACCTCAGACATGACAGCAATGAAGACCATGCAAGTAACTAAAACAGGCAGGCAGAGATATTGCCCACTCTGCAATCCCGTGAAAGAACTGTCACATCCATTGCCTCCTAAGTCAGTCTAAACAACAAACAGATAACTGCAGCTCCTGGATGGAAGAGAAAGGCAATTAGAAATTAGCTCTGCTGGGAGAAGTACAATAGAGGTTACCCAACACATAAGTATTTCTACCTTAACCCTTCCTGCAAAGTATGTTTGATCTAGAGGAGGGCTGGAACTTCTCATTGGGTTCCTTATATCTTGTAACAGCGCAATGCCATAGCTAGAGCAGAAAGGGCTTCAAATTAACAGTAGAAAGCTGACCCCTGGTGTTGGGAACAGGGATACTGATAGAAGACAGCAAGGAAGGGAGGCTGCTGTGCTCCTGACGGCTGCCTCACAGTCTGTGTAGTTCTCCAATAAGATTCATTCACTAGCATTCCTTCGGACGAATGAATAAAACCAGCTGATGAATGAAAGCAACAGGCTACAGTGCTTGGCAGGAGTGTTGATGTTTTCATTTCTATGCTTTCATATCAGTTCCTCCTCCACAAAGCATCTAATCAACCAATGCTGTACAGCAGAAAATTAATGGTTTCCTTTAGGGAGTTGCCTGATGATGCTAGAGCATACAATGGCATTGTTTGTAAATATTTGATTAGAAAAAGCAAGTAAAAATGGTATGAACACATGGAAGAATTATACTGTGCCGCTATCCAATGGGATATTTATAGTACAGAGGTGATGCCAGCCACCATTAACACATGGTGCTACACCAAACACCCCATGAGTGACTCTGTCCATACAATATAAGGATTCAGACAGACCCAATCTGTAGACAGCTGACAGCAGCTACCATTTTCAGAGGATACACTGGGTACTTTCTTCTATTCTATGTCTGCACAGCACACAAAAGGGAGAGTGCTGAAGCATCTTCAGAGTCTTTAGGTAAACCCTCAGCCCTAATTTTTCCAGTCAAAACATAGGCTAGATCTTAGGGTCAGAAATAATGCTCCTTTCTTGATACTCAGTGTCTTTTGAAAATTTCCCAAGGGGTAGCAAAATACTCAATGGGTCATTAGCCCATGCATGCTCCTCTGGATGTTTTAATATAATAGACCTCTATTTTGAAGAGGTGCTCCCTTCCAGGACGTTCTGTCCTAAGAGAGGGACATCAGTAGGGCTGTGATGAGCTTCAAGCTGCATGCACATCCATACAAGGAATTAAAATAACTCTGCAGCACAGCCACAGGGAAGGAGGCTCTTCTCCAGGAAGGATACATCCTTACTTGCCTACCTGTCTGAAGTGGGAAATCCCTCATCTAATTCCCAGTCCAAGGTCTGTCCCTGTACTTCTGAATTTCAGCTTTGGATCTACAACAAGCCCTCTGGCAAAGTGTGCCAGTTGCACTTGTGCAGGTTTTTGCTCCACCAGGTGAGTCTGAGAATGTTGAGACAAGCTGCTTAAGGGAAGATGAGGCCCTATGCTTTTGAGCTTTAAGACAGTGATTTTAAAAGTGTCATACATTTGTCAGAAGCCATCAGGCAGAATTAAGCCTCTCCTGATATAACTAGAGGCCCACTTCATCCTGATTTTATATAATTCTTCAAATTCACACTTATTGCATGAAACTAACATTGAAATAGCCAAAGACTAAAATCAAACCAACATGCTTATAAAAAGTTGTTTTCAACAAACAAGGAAAAAATTTATCTTATAATACAGAAAGCAGACACCATCAAATAGCTTTCCAGTGAACAGAAATTAGATATAATGTCATAGCCAGACACTCTAGTAAACCTAGGCATGAAATCTAAATACAGTCTGGCAGTATGTTATGGACATTGCCTGAATGATCTCTCCTACTCAACATAGAAAACACCAGTGAGAAGTGGTATTACCCTCATCATTCCAACTGACACAAAAAGCTTTCACTGTCCAGTTATCTCAGACATGTGGTTTTCAGAATTCCTGACCTGCAGCTGTTTGCTGAAACTTCTTTCCACAGCTGAATTTTTTTCCACTTCATCTGGAAGCCACATTTTGCCCTTTCTCTTAACTAATCCTGCAGTTATGTAAATATATGTGCTAAGTAAAAGACAAAATGCATGATTAATCATGCAAATACCACCCAGTGCATCTTGGAGAAAAGCTGATGATTCAAGAAATCATAGCATTCAAATTGGGAAAACAATAAGCTTGTTAAAATGTGAATCAGCTGCTGCTCAACATAGAACATGGTCCCAACTGACTGTCGTTTGCAAATTAATTGAGATTTTCTTTTGGTGGCACCCACCTTGAAAGTCCAGTTGAATGAATTTATACACTGCATCACAACTCAAGAAATAGAATTATAGTCTTAATATTCAGGTTGGGACTTCGTGCTGTCAACTGTAATACCATATGCAAGAAATGATAAGAATTTGTTTCTAAGAAGAAAAGGAAATCGCAATTTTCAGAGCATGCTGTGAAGCCTGGAAGGATTAGAAGCTGTCAGAGATCCTGCAGTACAAGAGGTGTTTCGGAAGAGGCTAAACTCTAATGTCTTTAAAATATGGAAGATCCCATGGGGCTTGGGGTTTGGGTGGAAATCCTGAAAACTCCTTTGCAAATCTGAAAATGTACTTCAAATTTGCCTTTGCAAAACTCAATTAATTTTTCTCATATCTTTGGGAATACAAATTTGGAAAATTACATTAAAATCCATAAATAATTCAGCCACAAGAGGTATTTAATCTCATTACAAACAAACTGAGGTGCTTTAAAGGAAGCAAATGAAAAGCAAGGAGCAACAAAGTAGCGAAGGTGGACCAGACCCGTGATTTACTGGGGATTTCCTACTGTATTCTAGGGATCAAAGTGGAGCTGTGAGTTTGTCTCATGACACAAGATACATGAAATGCAAAAGTTGCAAGTCATCAGATTTGCAAAGGCCACAGCCCACTGGGATTTTACTAAGGTCACAGAACTCCAATTTTTGGGAATCATTGCCTCTGCTTTCATGAAGTGATACTGCTTAGAGGGTCATGCAAGGAGAGAGGCAAAAGCTGCAACAGGGCTCCCAGTTTCCTGAAATCTGGAGTACTGCAATAGCAGGAAGTTTTCTTTTCAAGTGTCAGCTTTATTATTTAAACAAAGTTTTGCTTCTGCTTTGTTTCACACCAAAACACGACTAGCCTTCATGGCAATAATAGAAGGCTTTAAAACAAACAGATTCCACCGTGAAATTAGAGAGGGCAAATAAAAAGAAATAAAGACTTTCAATTAATCACTCATCTCATAATGCCTTGTCATCTCTGAATGATGACATGGCAACACCATGCCACTCAGGGGAAAATTTCCTAGCTATCAAATAAAATTTACCTACTCCCTGAGAGATGAATTCCCAATGCTTATAACCTTTTCCACTTGTAGTTCTTCCTGTTTTCTCACTTTCATATGTCAAATACTCTGCTGAAGACATCACAAATCCTTATGTTGTTAGCAAAACAATTTAAAATATATTATTTTTATCATAGACAAGAAGGTAAGTATTCCATCACTTCCTGTGTCATTAATTTCTAGCCCACAGACTGCTTTAAAAGCATCTACAAAAAGAAACAACTGCTAGTTAACATAGTTGTTAAGTTACTACATACAAATATAGGGATATTTTGCCCCTAGTGGTTTGTAACAAAAACTAGGTACATACACGGTCTTGCTTTTAAGGGTCTTGCTTTTAAGGGTGCGCAGTCTAGCAAGGGACTGATCAAGGCATATAGAGAAGATGTACCAAGGGTATTTTGCATGCTTTATTACATGCATTCTTATTGATGATTTTTTTGCACTACAACATGACTCTGGGGTGTTACTGACAAGTCTTGTTGAAGTGGAGGTAGACAATATCCACTGCTCTTCCTCATCTATCCAGGCAGCTTTTTCATCACTGAAGGCAATCAGGTTAATCAAGCATTATTTACCCTTTGTGAATCCATGCTGACCACTCGTGACCACCTTCTTGTCATCCATGTGGTAAGAGATGGCCTCCAGAATGAGGAGCTCCACCATCTTTCCAGGGACTGAGGTGAGGCTGACTGGCTGGTAGTTCCCTGGGTCCTGTTCCTTCTTGCCCTTTCTGAAAACTGGGGTGACATTTACTTTCTTCCAGTCCTCAGGCATCTTTCATGATTGCCACGACCTGTCAAAGATTATTGTGAGCAGCCTCACTATGGTGTCCATCAGTTCCCTCAGTCCTTGTTGCATTCCATCAGGACCCAGGGACTTGTGCCTGTCAAGATTGCCCAAGTGTTCTCTAACATGATCACAGGAAAGTCTTGATTCCAACATTCCTTTACAATGATCTTTTGGGTCAGGGATCCCTGAGGGCTGTTCTAGTCAATGAAGACCAATGCAAGAGGGTGTTCAGTAACTCTGCCTTGCCTGAATTCTCTCTTTCCAGCTTCCACCCTCCATTAAGTAACAGGCCCACATTATCCTTTGTTTTCTTTTTGTTATTGATGTATTTGAAAAGGATCTTCCAGTTGTTCTTTACATAGTTGGCTAGAATTAATTCCAGATTGGCCTTGGCCCTCCTTGTCTCATTTTTACTTTTTCTGTTAGAGTTTCTATATTCTGTCCAAGTGACGCATTCCCACTTCCATCTCCTGTGTGTTTCCTGCTTATGCCTGAGTAATGACAGGAGTTCTTTAATGGTCCACATAGGGCCTCTCATCTACTCTGCTTGCTCCCTCATCAGGATGCATTGCTCTTAAACCTGGAGAAAAGTGATCCTTGAGTATCAACCAACTCTCTCAGACTCATCTTCCCTGCAGGACCTATTTCCATATAATTCTTCCAAGAAGACTCCTGAAATCCCCCTCCTACTCCCAGGGAACCACTTGCCAAATTGCAACCACCATACAGGGATTTACCACTGAAGCACATCCTTAGCTTGAAAGACTCTGAATTCAACTGAACAATGCAGATCATACAGTCGTATCTAAGCCTGCAACAGTAACCTTTTAAAAAATCATAACAGAATTCTGTACAAATTATTTATATGATTGAGTTTCTCAACAGCAATGCTTCACTACAGAGGCTGCACTCCCATAGTCATGACAGATTAACAACAGTTCTATCTTCTTAGCAAGGATTTAAAAACTTTTGAACTTTAATAGCTGATTAACCACAGGAAAGTATGCATTCACTGATAAATAAACCTTACAGAGCCAACAGTGTTTTTTATCTGCATGGCTGATTTCACAACCACAGTTGCATTTGACAAACAGCAAATGGAAAAAGACTCAGGGTCACTGGATCCAAAGCCTTTTCTTGGGAGGCAACCAGAACAAATCCATAGCACACCAAACTCTCCCTTAAACTAATGTATGTGCCTACACAAGCCCTGAACAGATCTTATGCCTTCTGGCATTCTTCAGCCCTGATTCACCTACAGAGCACTATGGAGGCCAAACCAATTAATTGAGTTTTCCCTTACTTGGAGTCTCTGGAATTCCTCTGAAGTCACATACAAATCTGAACTATTGTAAGGTAAAAAATTTTTAAAAAATAATTATTTTTTGTGAATCTACCCAAGTTACAAAACCTCATCCTTGAAGTTATAATGCAAAGAGTAAAATGAAGGCTGGATCTTTGGTCTTATTACTGTTATCTCTCAGATACAAGCCAAAGCACCCAGATTAAGAAATCTGCTTTGTACCCCATATCAAGGTTTCAACTATGAAATATAAAGCAAACAGAAGGAAATCAAGCCTTTTAAAATACAAAGTGAAATGGAAAAATAGGTAAGTATCTGGCATGTAAATACATTATAGCTAAGTAATGCTGGCTTGTGTTTTATACAGATTTTGCTTTGCTATTTAGTGACCTAAGCATTGGATTATCAGGAAAACAGATCATGTGTCAGGGTTGGTTGCAGGAATCACTTACTACTCCCTAAGAGACAGGGAGCTGATACCCAAGCACAATAATGTGCCCAGCAGTACAGTGGGCAGCCAGGGCTCATCCCACTGCTCTTGAGAAGATACAGTGGTGAAAATGGCCAGTATAGCCTCAGTGCCTGACAAATTTTTTGCTACTTAGACTAGCGTGTGAGAAACAGAGTTCATTCCAGAACTTTTGCTATGGAAAAGTCAAGCTGTGGTGAAAATGTAACCTTAGAATTTGGAGGGAGTGCAAAATAAAAAAGCAAATAGTGTTTATGTGATAGAACACAGGCATAAGATTTGTGTGTGGGGAAATGAATCCTTAAAATAAAGCAAAAACTGATCCTTTTAAGAGAGTTTATAACTGTTTTGTCTGTCCTCAATATCTGTTGACTATCTTCTCCTACTGAGCCAAGGGTTGTCTCAGTAGGGATGGTTAGAAAGTCTTCTGGCAGATTTTCATCACAAGACCATCCCCTTGACATTGATGACAAAGGGAGTTAATATGTCAATCCTTGGATTCTGATGTGCAAATACTAAGAAAAGAATTCCTACAGTAACTTAAATGAAGCTATTTCCAGAGACAAAGCTAAGAAAGGAAAGGTGTGAGACTAGTTTTCTTGAACAGGTAAGACTCTATGATACACAAGTGTTTTGTCTCCTGTGGATAAAAATGTACTAATCAAACTAACTGGGCTAGACAGAGAGGTAAGTGGGTGGAATTTAATGGCCTGAAATGCACTGGAGACACAACAGGATGGCTCAGCAGCTCCTTTGATCCCCAGGCTCTAGAAAATCTGTTAATACAGTTTTTTTCCCAAACACGACAATGGAGTTCTTTACTATTTCACGCATAACAAAATGCTACAGCAAAGTTAACATTGTGAATTGATTGAAAATTACATGTATTAAAAGGTTAAGACTCAGAAAAACCAGGCAAGCTCACAGAATTTATATTACAAATCAGTAATTAAGTCTCCAAATGAAATTCATCTTTCATATGATTCACTTAATGTATTATGGTTATTAGGTTATGATTACTAATAGAGTTGATAGTGTAATAGGTCCTTTCTCTCCCTCCATATGTGGTAAGAGACATTCGGTATTTGGAAAACAGATTTTGAAGTGTAATTTTAATTGTAATTATCTTTAATTGACCACAATTGGTTATCTCAATAAACCGGATGTGTGATGGCTTAAATTTCTATCACTGATTCCACTGGGGAGATTTTTCAAAGACTGTCAGACGATGGGGGAGGATACAGATGTTTTGCAAATTAACTTTGAAGCCTCAGACAGGAAACAGTGCAGAAAGAAGCTCCTAAAAAGTTTAGAAGGGTGAATAAATCAGACTCCTGAAGAATATAATGTATAGAGGACATAAGATTTCACTACTTTAAATCTTTAAATGAAGAAATCATATCTGCAACAGATCAAAACTTCAGAGAACAAATATAGTATTTTTAAAATTTCCACATTTTACATTCTCCAGAAGATGGTAATTTACCACATGCCAAAATTAATTGTTCTCAATGCCAAAATTAATTGTTCTCGATTGCTCATCTGCTATTAAGAGTTACACATTGTCTGGCCTGATTCATGTAGCTCCAGCTTTTCTTTGATCTTGTTACATCATTTGTCTGCCAGATTAAAGATCCCTTTGTTATATGATCTGCTTTCCCAATACAGGGAGTTAACAGGCCACAATCCAATGACTTAATAACCTTTTCTTTGACAAGCTGAACAAACTGAATTCCTTAAATTTGTTTCCCAGGTCAGCTGCCCTGCTCTTAGATCATTCTTTCTTTTCTGAACCCTTCCCAATTTGTCATCCCTCTCCTTGGCATGTCACCAGTGATGAGCATGCCTTTCCAAAGTAGTCATTTCAGTATTAAAAACTGCATTTAAAAGTTCTTTCAGCCCCTCAGTTCCTCTTCAACTCTTTTGCTCTATAGATCCAAGGAACTGTGATAAAGTTCAGCATTGGGGTTTCTATACAAAACTTTTTAAAAATCATTGCTCCTCAAAATAGGGCTTCCCTCTGTATATGTACACAGCTTGAAGTTTTTGAATGCCACAACACAGAGTGATGCCTTGTACTCTGCTACAAATGGGATCTAAATTGCTTTTTGAATGGTTATTCCATTTTTTGACACCTACCAGATGTTTGTCTCATTGAAACTTTTTGTCATCAGTGATTTCATGGATAAAATAATAGATTAGCATTAGATCTAGTTACTAATGGCTTTTGATATGCTTGCCTAAGAGACATCTGATTGCTACATTTTATTTCTTATTTTATTCCCCAGCAGCCTCTTTTAATTAATACAATATATTAATGGAAAATTCCTTTCAGCTTTTCAAAGTCACATAGCACAAACAGCACTCTTAAATTAGTACATAGCAAGCCCAAGTACCCCAGGGTGTTCCTTTTTGATTGTGGGGATACTCAGTGCCCATACAAATGTTCTACAGCAATTCACAAATAAGACTAACAAATTCCCTTTTAATTCTCTCTGTTTATTCTACTGATGCTTGTTTTCTGTATTGTAATATCCTCTTACAGTAGCAAGTTAAGTATGATCAGTTAAAATCACTGGTGACTATGCAATCATTATGTTTTATTTCTGATTGTCTTTTTTTTCTCAACATAATTTCACTACTGATATTTAGATCTCACTAATCTTGTACCAACTACCTGTAATAGCTGGCACCACAAGCATTTGAAAAAGGGGACAGTCATCCAATTTACAGTACAAATATCCAAAATATCAATAAAAAATATATTCACAACTAAAAGGAAACACTCAAACTCTGCAGTGGTACAATGCAGTTCTCAATCCTGTTACCAAAAACAGAGAGTGAGCCTCATGGGTCTTTTATCATTGAAGATGTATTTATCAGCTTGCACACTGGGGACATGACTGAATGAACGTGAAGACACTTTCCCAAAGCTGGAATCTGTTACAGCATACAAACACCAAACTGAATACAGACTGCAACATGAATTTCTCCTTGAGTGAGGTGTGTGGGCCACATGAATCTCTATCAGCCTTTTGTTGTACTTGACTCAGAAAACTTCAATAACTTCACTGTGGAGTCTAAAAAATCTGACAGTCAGTGCTGTACCTGGTCCAGCACACAGGCCAGTATGTGACTGGGGACATGCCAGCTTCTCCTCTCCAGAGCAGTCCCCTCACATGAATTGTATCTACACATAGCCTCATACTAGACAAAAAATTTCATCCAAGAAATATAAAATATTTTCTCTCTGTCTGGCAAGGTCTTAAATCTCTATTCCCAATATAAAAACAAATTCATGTAGCTTAGAGAAAGATTAGTAGGGATTTCTCCTCCCAGGAGTCTTCTCTGCCTGTTCTGGGAACATAATTTAAATACATAAACACACTGGAAGAGACTTTCTGAGAGCTGCTTCAAAGATCTGACTTTTTTAGGCAGAATTCAATCCACTTGGTGCTTTTAGTTAAAGCTCTTTGGTCATTCATCAGAAAATACCAAATTTAACTGCAGCTTGTTATGTAAATCCATTCCAGATTATGTTCCACATCCTACATCACAACCTTTAAATTTACCACTGCAGAGAAGAAAACACAAGCAAACATCTGGCACATTTTGTAACACTGAGCCTTCTTAAGCACACAGCCTACACTGTTAAATCAAAGTTTTTAGGCTTTCTAATGTTCTGTTTCTCAAACATACATTTCTGTCCTTGTCACAAGGATTACCTGTCATCTACAGGGCTATGCTGTCAATGATGACAGGAATTATAGTGCACGCAATCATCATTAGGTGGACTAAGTTTAGACCTCAAACCATGTTTTAAACAAAGTATTATCTTGTATGGAGATGGACTAATCACTTTAATTTAATAATAACTTAAAATTATTTTCAGTTCTATTTTTTATTATTTTCTAATGTATCAAAGAGCTGGGCTCCCTAAATATCCTTTCGGACTAAATGTCCAGCTTGCAGATAGATAGTTACACCATGGAGTGGGTGAACACTGGCTGATGCATAGGACACAAAGGGTTATAGTAAATGGGATTATATCAGGCTGACAGCTGGTCACTGTTCTTGGGCCCAGTGCTGCTCAATGTCTTCATAAACAACTTGGACATAGATCTCAAATGAATATTAAGCAAGTTTGTCCATGATACTAAATTGGAAGGAGCTGATTTCTCCCTCAAAGGCAGAGAGGCCATGTTGAGATACCTTGAAACATTAGTGAGATGTGCAATCAGCAACTGTATGAAGTTTAACAGACACAAGTGATGGATTATGCTTCTGGGACAGGGCAACCCTCAATGTACAGACAGACTATGAAATGAGATGTGGAAAGCAGTGCCTGAGGGAATGGCCTGAAGTTGTGTCAAGGGTGGTTTAGGTTGGATATCATCACAAGGTTCTTCACCCAGAGGGTGGTTGGGCATTAGAGCAGGCTCCCCAAGGAACAGGTCACAGCACCAAGCCTGGCAGAGCTCAAGAAGCATTTAGAAAATACTCACATGGTGGGGTTCTTAGGGATGATCCTGTGCCAGGAGGTGGCCTTTCATGATTCTTCAGGTTCCTTTCTATTTCAGGACATTTTATGATTCTATGGTTCTCAGTTGTTATTTCAGTAATTTGACTCAGATCTCATAGAAAACTTGAAGGATTTATCTACATTTCAGGAGCAGCTAACAAGTAGTTAACATGAATTAATGATCGCAGACCTTATGCAGTGGGCTTCTTTCAGTGTAAGGACTCCAATCTTGCTGAATTATCTCACCTATTATCTGGATCCCTAGACCTAAGGAGAGGGTAAATGTCTTGTCAAAACTGCCATCCCTCTTGTCAGGATGACTGATAGAATAACTGTGCTAGCAAAAGTATGAATGCATTCATTCAGAATGCAGTTAAGTATATAATAAAATTTGATTTTAACTTAAATTCAACCAGCAGAGCACACACTAACTGGATTAAAAAATATTTCACTGCCAGAACCAAAATTTTGGCTGTTTAGAGGATTAGCATGTGTGACCCTTTGGGAAAATGTTCTTAGAGATAAAAGACTGAATGAGAGCTGGGAGACATTTAGAGACTTCTTAGGGTGCAAGAGCTCTCAATCCCGATAGTGAAGAAGTTGGGTAGAGGAGCCAAAGTTTAGACATCATCATCACAAAATCTCTTCAGCTTCTGTCTCCTCAATGTTTAGCACCTCCCACTCCATTTTACACTGACTGATAATCATCTCTGGAAACCAAAGAAGACATGGATCTATTGGAGTGTGTACAGATGAGATCACAGGCGTGATCAGAAGGTTGGAGCACCCCCACTATGAACACAGGCTGAGAACCTGGAGTAGAGAAGGCTCTGGGAAGACCACACCGTGGCCTTCTAGTACTTAAAGAGGGCTTATAAAAGAGATGGAGAGTGATTTTTTTTACGTAGGCAGATAGTGACAGAACAAGGGATAACCTTCTTAAGCTGAAAGTTTGAATTCAATATTAGGAATAAATACTTTACTGTGAAGATGTTGAGACTCTGGAACAGGCTGCCCAGAGAAACTGTGGATATCCTATCACTGGAAGTATTCAAGGACTAGTTTGATATCCTGAGCAACATGATCTACTAGGTGGCATTCCTGCCAGTGGCAGGGGGATTTGAATTGAACAATCCTTAATGTTCCTTCCAACCCACAGTATGATTCTATGATGCTTTACTTGTGTCTGTCAAATTCATATTTAGCTGAAAAATATTTTGCTAGAAAACAAAGTATTTGGCCTAGAACAAGTCTCTGGGGCTTGAAAGAGGCTGTGTACAAACCTAAGTGGTGTAACATGAAGCTCATTTTAGTTTTTATTAAATCTTTTGAGTGAGTAGTGGATTGGGAATTCACTACTAATTATTTTTTCCACTATTTGTTTTCTAGATAGAGGGAAATGAGGCGTCTTGGAGAAAAAGAGGAGACAAATAGCATATCTCTATGCATATCCCCTCTCAGTCCCTGCAGAATGATTTTTTTCCCTCTCTGAATGAGCTAGTTTTACTTTTCATTTTCTTGATTCTAATCTCTAATTAAAGTCCCTGATTCTGAAAATGCCTATGAAGTAGAGAGGCAAACGGGAAGAGGCAGTACCTTGCTGTTAAAGCCACCTGGTTCATTTTCTCCTCTCCCTGCTCCTTCTGAAGCACCCTAAGCATGTCCTTTTTGGGAATATCCTTATTGCATGTCCTTTGTGACCAGCCATCCATCAACCTCAGTGCAGGGCAGTAAATAAAAGATTATCCATGGTCATTGGGAAGTTCCTTTGAGAAATGGGAAAATACAAGACAGTCCAGTAAGTATGCCCAATGTCCCTGTATTTACCTGTCTCTGTGTACAACCAGAAGATGTTCTATATTCTGTGTTCCATCATTACTCTCCAGCTTTGGGGAGCCTCAGGACATCTGCTAAGAGCCAGCTCATCTCCATTAAAGCTCTGGTCTGTACTTGACACTGATTTAGTTTGATCACAAAATTGCAGCAATTCTTACTTTGGATGCAGTCACACCAGTGTAAGGACCCTGTGCCAGTATTACTTATGCTGATTTTACACTAGAACAGTGTATGTATCTTTACGTGCTTTGCTTCTGCCTGCATGAAGCCCTATTTCAGACTGTGAAGAATCTTTGCCAAATACTTCAGATTCCCAGTGCTTTGTGTGTGAGTCTGTACTCTTCACAAGTCCTTGTGAGTGGCAAGTTACATCTATCAAATCCAAAGAAACTGTGGGATAAAATACATTGGCCATAGAGACAATGTTTTTCCCTACTTAGCTCATGTGCTGGCAGTTGGAGCTGCACACAAAAAGCCATCTCTGAAGCCTGTCAGAGGTACAATTGCTTTTGGAACATGAACTGAGGTGATGGCAAAGACTTGAGCTTGTATTCATAGTGTTCCCATCAGCAAGGCAGAACACAAGCCCAACACCCACTAGAGGCTCTTTGAACCCTGCACTGAAGGCTGTCAGTGTAGCCAGAAACCCAAGAATCTCATTTATGCAAAAACAAAAACAGAAAGACAGCTCCTCCTCATGGGAATAAAATTTAGTTCCAGCCAGGCAGAATAAACCCTGAATTACAAATTATGATGACAATATTTCCTTGTTCAGAAGAGCCTGTCTCATGCCAAAGAAGCACTGTTAGCATCAGAAACCCCATCAAATAAATCACTGGAGAAGACTGCAGAAATAAGGTACAAAAGCAAGGGAGAGGCTAGGGGCCTTTCTGTAAAGAAAGCGCCCACCACTCTGGAGTGGTGTCAACTCCCAGTAAACAAGAGATCTTTTGTTTCAAAAAGTACACTTTAGGCAGTAGGACAAATGTGTTACTTGTATTTTGGCAGTGCTCCCAAATGCCTGCTGCACAGAAGACTGGTGATGTAATGATGGCCACAACAGAACCAAAGATATCCCAGCCATTGTGTGACTCTTGGATCATTTCCTCTGGACTGGATTTATCCCACCTCACTTTAGTCTTCTAAGAGACAAGCACCCAGGCTAGGTGCTTCGCCTCAGTTCACTTGTGAGGAGGGATTACCTCTTCCAGAGATCCAGTCAGCTCCTCCCTTGAACATCAGGATGGATGGCCTATGGATGTGCTGATCTATCCATGCTGACTAAAGGGGGAGTCTAGAGCAGAGACTCAGCCCTCATCTGTTAGTTGCTTTCAGCTGGTTCAGACAAGCTGTGCCCTCTGTCCTCTATCAAAATGGAATAAGAAGATTTTTGGCTCTCTTGTCCACTTATGTGGCAAGCCACTGAGTTAAGAGTCTCCTTCCCCTTGCATCTCTGTATTGCCTTTGCACAGTGGACCCTGGCAAAACTAACTAGTACTTTTGACAGCCCAGAGAGCACACTGATTTTGCCTAGTATACAAAGTGTATGAAATTACAACAGCTTGAACAGGTTAAGTAGGGAGGTTACATTCCTTGAGCTTGTATCTCTCCTCTGCCACCTGGCTGGCAGGGCAGTGGGAAGGCACTGCTAAATTTCTGCACTCTCTCAGTACAGGGATGTGAGAACAATAAGATTTTGCTGTCCTGTACAAGGCAAGGACATCCTGAGCACTTCACACCATGCTTTCTTTTCCAAAAGCTGATTCTAATCTGCTCTTCAGAATAGCTGCTGCCTACTGAATTAAAAAGTGTCAGGCCAATTTAGGCTTCTTGGCAAACTAACAGAACATTTCCAGAGCTCAGATGGAGTGAAAGTCAAAAGAAAAATGTAAATTTAAAAGGAAAATGAAATATTGCAATATTGCAAGCAGAGCACAGTCCTTACTGATATAAATTAAGAAAACCCATCTGGTCTATTGTCAGAGCACAGAAAAAGACACAAGAATGAATACATATTTGGGATGATACGAAAGGTTCCTATAGCCACTCTAGCCAAGTATCTTACACCAACATGTAGAAATTGTTTAAATTGAGAACATCAGCAAACATAGGTCTGTCCCCTTGTATGTACTCAAGCTTCCAACAAACCACAGCTATCAAGTTACTGAATCAGGTGGTTTATCCCTCCAACAGCAAACAGGTCCTCCATGAATCTATCTAAACTCTTTTGAAACCAGGTATACTTCTGTTCTCCAGACCACAAAAGAAGGAAGAATAGTTCAGCAATTCCATTACATATTGCATAATCCTGTTTTAAATTTGGTTTAGTCCTCCAACAATTGCTGCCTATGCCTATGTATTTCTGAATGTTCATGTCATGGAATGGAAAGGCCTAATCACAGTATTGAGTTAAATCTCAATTTATTGCTATGAAATTGGGTGAGTCCTTGCTATGAGATGCAATCCATGCCTCAGAGGATTGTCTGAATTGATTTCAGAGTACTTGTTAAATATTTTAAATCTCTCAATGATTCTTTTCCATTTAATACTTACAAGAGCCAAACCCCACTGCAAATAGGTCCTTGTACTTTGGATTCCTGTAATGAGAAAATATATATAAGATTGCATTTATTATTAACCATATAGTTCCACAGCAATGCACAGTGTTTCACACATTAACTTCAGAGTCCACTCTCACAGGACTGCATTCAGTCTGAAGACTCTGCCCTTTGCCCATATGCACTAATAAAGTATGTGAGTAACTTGTCCAAAAAACAGAACATCAGAAGATCAAAACAGCAGATGAAAAAGATAAAAGGACAGACGTGTCAATCTCTTGGCTTATCCATTTCATAATTTTGGAAAGTTCACTTTTAAAAATGAGATCTTTGAGGAAAGTGAAAAGTCAGGAATATATTGGTTCCCATCTTTCAGTGGCAAGAATTAAAGAGTTTCTAAATCAATAAACTCACTTTCCCTACCTGTTATTAAATTATGAGAGATGCTTCCAGAGACAGCTATCAGTTCATAAATTCATGATCACAACTACAAATCAGGAAGGGAAATTCCCTTCTGACCCAGATGGTGAACAGTGTATTTCTTGTGGCAAACATTGACAATGAGCAATTAGCTGTCTACTATGTCATCTAATGTCCCTTTACTTGAAAAACATATACCCTCTCTACAACCTCTTCTGTGAGTGGTAGGTTACTGTAGGTTTCCATGGGACAAAGATCAATTTTGTTGTTATCCCTGAGCTCACCCAGCACAACCAGTGGGTAACAATTCCATGAAATGAACACATGTGGAAATTATCTAATGAGTATTTTCTCTGACTTGCTACTGTGAATTGATAACATAAACCCACTTCTCTTTTCATTTCTCCTTTCTCATTTGGGCTAATACTTAGGTGTCCTAATGCTCTTATTCTTTTCACTAAAAGCACCATCACTGCTAAATACAAGAGAATAAAAATTGAATTAGAAAAGCTTATTCCATAAAGCAGTTTGGAGTAATATTTCCAATTTCAGAACAATCTTTCTGTTATAATTTGCTGGAGACAAGTTTAACAGCAGTACAAACTACCTATTAAAGATGCCTTTTCTCCCAATTTTGCTTTCCATTTTTACTGTTTTACTGTTACTCTACAGCATGCTTGATACTCTCTTACATAATACCACAGTGGCTTGAAAGGCAGAAGATGTCAATCCTGCTCTGTCTCTCCATACATTCTCCTTGTCAAGGCACAAACATGCTCAGGCAAACAAGTAAGAGGAGGCCTAACTGCAGGCGAGCACAGGGCAGGGCATGGTATATCTCATGCTCAGTGCATGAACCAAGCCAGTTCTGAGGAGGATTGAGCATGTTAAAAAGTGAAAGGATTCATTTGTGTTGGTGATAAGAGGGTTTTCTTTAAAGTAATAACCATAGCTATAATATCTCAGAACAAAAGAAAGTTGATTTGAAAATATGAGTGATCATTTTTGAACTGACCAAATATGTAAAAGTGGATTGCAGGGTAAATGCCTACTGCACTGAACTGTGCATGATCTCAATACACAAATCCCTCTCTTGTCTGGAGGGGAAGTTGTGTGAGGAGAGGCTGAGGTCACTTGGTCTGTTCAGCCTGGAGGAGACTGAGGGGAGACCTCAATGCAGTTAAAACGTCATTGTGAGAAGAGGAGGGGCAGCCACTTATCTCTTCTCCATGGTGAGCAGTGACAGAAGCCAAGAAAATGGCATCAAGCTGCATCAGGAGACAGCTATGCTGGATCTTAAGAAATGATTCTTCACCCAGAGGCTGGCTGGGCACTGGAACAGGCTCCCCAGGGAAGTGGTCACAGCACCAAGCCTGAGAGAGCTCAAGAAGTGTTTGGTCAACACTCTCAAGCACTCTCAAGCAGGATTTTTGGGGCTATCCTGTGCAAGGCTGATTCCTACAACATGCTGTCCAAAGACATGACACAAGTCTCCCAGCTTTCCCAAGAAAGTGTGGTTTCCCTGCTAACCACACTCCAGCACCTTTTCCCAGTGCTGCACAGAGCCTGCTCTGCCTTCTGGTTGTGCTGAGGGGCACAAGCCTGTCACATTCAGCCTTACACAATCTTCTCTGCAACCAGAAGCACCAGGCACATTTCAGTGTTGCCCAAGCAACCGACCGTAATAAATCAAAGTCGTGTTCCCAGAGAAATCAGCCTTCATAAGATGCCTTTACATTCCATTCCACTCCCCTGCTCAACAGTTGAGACTAAGTTTGGAATGAAGAGACTTACCAGGAGATGGCAGTAACTGCAAGTTTCTTGGTTTTTTCATACTGGAACTTCCAGAGTGGGAGGAGGGTTCCTTCCTGGCCTCTGAATTCATCTGATGCATCCTCAAAATATTTAAAATCTAAACAAAACAAAACAAAACAAAACAAAACCAAAAAAACGAGGAAAAGGTCCCATTATATAAATCAGAAATAAAAAAGCACAGTTCAGTGTCAGGGAAGCTTTAAAAGACAATCAGTTACCCTCACAGCCTCTGCACTACCCAATTGTTAGTGTAAAATCTGTCTCAGTTCTTAAGTCCTAACTCCAAACCAGAAACTCAGCCCTTTAAATGCATTTTACCAATTCCTCTCACACAAAGGAAAAATAAAAAAATCAAACTGATGATCAGCAGACAATGGATTAACAAGAAAACAGAATCTCTGAGCAAGGTGTGACCTCAGGCCACTCCCAGAGCTACACATGGCCCTGCAGGAGGAAACTGAGCAGAGACAGCAAAATGACTCCTGCAAAATGACATCAAGACTGAGTACACTGCCATGGTTGGTATGTGAACAGGGATCAGCTCTGCTCTGGCTACTGTCACCAGCACCTGCATCCAGGAGTGAAGTACCTGCTGAGGGAAGCAAGTGCTGCAGGGAGGGCAGTGCTCACCAGATCTGCTGTCCCCCAGCCAGCTCAGAGCAGGGCTAATGTGGCATGCTCTTTGCATGCCCATGGTCTGATGTATTATTTGCCTTGTGTGAGTCAGCAGGTTCCTAGACCTGCTCATTTCACTTCTGTTTCTGTAGTCTGTTCTGTCCTGTCCTTGCTGTGGCTATAGGTACTTATCTGCAGGACTGACACTTCAGACTTGAGTTAGAAGCACCTCCCAGAGGGCCATACCTTGTGCAATGTCATCAAATGTGTTCAGGTTCACCATCCGTTCTGCTATTTTAGCAGCCTTTGCAATCTTGCTTAGAGAATCAACATGCTGAAGAAAAAAGAAAGGAAGAGAAAATACATTTCCTGACTGTTTACAGGTGCCTCAGGCCTCATGTGACTGAAAACTTGAGTCCTTTGATCTTGAATACAGATTAATTTGAAATGTGTTATACCAGCATCTAATGATACAGGTGCTTGAAAAAATGTAATTGCTTTATTATAAATTTAGCAAAATGCCACCCACAGCTGAGCTGTGGTAACTTCAGTGTTTATTCCTGATTTAGTTCAATACAGGTACTTACCTATAAAGGTAGATAAGAGTCTTGTCTTTCATGGTAATTCCTGAGAGAATGCCCTAAAAGGACATACATGGTTCCTCCCCCATCTCACTCTGTGTAACAGTACATCAGATTTGATAATGAAATCAGGGGGCTTGATCATGAATGAGCATTCTCTCATCTCTACCTGGAGAGCACTAAGGTCTCATGCATTAATTAAACACCACAGGATTTAGGAGTCCTTCAGTAAAGCACCAGGTAATTCCAACCTGATCCATTCACACATCCATGGACAAGAGGAGAAAAGTGACCCCAGCAGGGGTGTTTGTCAGAAGGTGGCTGGTTCATATGCTTATCTGACAGAACCCTGTGGCTGACCACCATATCTTACTAAACTCCATTCTCAATTATTTTTTGTGAGTGTGCTCTCTATACTCTGTATGTGTATGTGTTACCACTAGTGAAATGCAAACTGGACTAACTAGAGAGAAGAACAAGCAGGGTGGGTGCCAGCAGTGGGAAGGACAAAGCTTGAAAGACCACAGTGCTGGACCATATAAGTATGATGTCATCACAGCTCTGTGCAATGACGTCAGAATGCCAAGACATATACAAAGTGCTCTGAGAGCTTGCTGCTCTAAGTACCTGAATCCCCATCCACTACTGCTGCCTCAAAGCCCCACCAGTGTTTCAAAGACTTAAATCTTCAAACTCTGCTATGAACTGATGGCTGCCAGCACAGCAAGATTTCCTTCATAGTGAAAACACTATGCCGCCCTTGACACAGCTCAGAGAGTGCCCTGAATATGAAAAAAAAAAGTGAAACGGTTTGACCAAACTACACCACAGAGTCACAGTCAGAACCAGGAACATGACTTCATCTTATGTGTCCAGCCCTCTGCTTCTTTCCTGGGGTCTACAGACTCGAGGAAGATTGAGTCTCATTCAAAGAGCATGAAATTAATATGGCTACATGGAAATGAGAGGACAAAAGAGAAAAAAAATTCTATAAATTGTTACATTTTTTATAAATCCATGGTTTGGTTACACTTCCAGTAATGTGTGCAGTCCTCTTTTCCCATCCTAGAAAAAATTAAGTAGAACTTGAAACCAAGTTCAGAGAAAAGCATTAGATCAAGGCAGGGGATTCTTCCCCTCTGCTCTGCTCTGCTGAGACTCACCTGGAGCACTGCATCCAGAGCTGGGGTCCCTGCACAGGAAGGACAGGGACCTGCTGGAGTGAGCCCAGAGAGAAGGCCATGAATAAGAGCAGAAGCTGGAGCCCCTCTCCTATGGAGACAGGCGGAGAGAATTGGGGTTGCGCAGCCTGGAGAAGAGAAGGCTCTGGGGAGACCTTAAAGCACCTTCCAGTGCCTAAAGGGAACCTACAGGAAATACGGGGAGAGACTTTTTATCAGGAAGTATAGTGTCAGGGTGAGCAACATCTGTTTTAAAATGAAAGAGGGTAGATTTGGATTAAATATTAGGGAAAAAATTCTTTACTGTGAGGGTGGGTGTTGAGGCACTGGCACAGGTTGTCCAGAGAGGCTGTGGACGTCCCATCCTTGGAACTGTTCTAGGCTGGGTTGGATGGGGCTTTGAGCAGCCTGGTCTAGTGGAAAGTATCCTTGCCATGGTACAGTGGTTGGAATGAATTGATCTTTAAGGCCCCTTCCCACCCAAACCATTCCATGAATTTATGATACTATGATTCCACAAATTTTATTTTTGGGGAGTGTCAGTGCAAAGCAGGCCATACATTAAAAAGAAATAAAAAAAAAAAAAAAAAAAAAAAAAACCAACCTTGTAAATGCAGAAACAATTCAATTATTCAATTTTTTTTTTTTTTTTCCTGCAAAGCAGGAAGTTCTCTAGATGAATCCAAAAAGTTTTAAGTCATCTTTTCTGTCAGGTAGCTATGCTTGTTAACAACACATCCATTACTACATTGTTGACATTATAAGTGGATGAGAGTAAGTTATTTTCTCTTTAAATCCTGTCCTGTTTCAGATTTGATTTATTCTGTATGGTGCTGAAATAAATCTTCAGAGGAAGTGCTAGGCCTAATTTCTCTTTTCCTAAAAAAAAAATTCTTTTTGAAACACATTTTTCCACCTTAGCCCAATTCTAAGCCAGCTAGCCAAATGCAAGGAGAGCTCATTGGATAACACATTTGTTTTGTTTCCTTCTGTGCATAAGTTATTTTTAGAACAGCAATAATGTTAATTGAATCATATGTAAGATGGATAATGGACTAGTGCTTTGGAAAAAAATGTCTTGGTCTTTCTCTGTATCACTATCACTAATTGTCTCGTATTTGCCTCTTAGCAGGTGGCCATTGCAATAAAACTGAAGCATGAAAAAAAACTTTTAGTGGTGTGTAATCGTGTATCCAGGAGACAAACCTCACCTGAAATCAGTGCAATAACTGATCATACCACTAGCAATATATACACTGTGACTAGAAGAGCCCCTGGTTTGCAAAGAAAGAAGCACAGTACAGGGCTGTTGTCATCTGTTGCCCCGCCAACACCTGAATGTAAACACCAACTGTAAATCCCAAATAAAGTCCCCCAGCTCTAATCATGTCAAGTAGTTATTAAATTCCATAACTGTACTCATCTGTTCATTTTTACTCTTTGCCTTTAATTCTGATAAACTGCAAACAGAAAATTGAAGACAGGGGAGTCACTAACAACTTATGCACTCCTCAGGATGGCCAGGAACAGGTGAACCATAATGTGAAAGTTAACTGCATTCTAAATTCACCTGCTATATAAAAAATAATAGTAGCCATCATCCAAGAGCTTCCAAGGGATATTTATGACCCTGTGAGCTGTCTCACCAGGCACATCTCATATAGGGATAATGCTACTGTGAGATAGACAAGTGAGACAGAACCTCACAAGATTCAGGGATGCAAATTTCTCTGTTAAATATAAATTTTGTTTGGACTTCTTAGGACAATGATCAACCACCTCTGTTTCAGAGGAGATTAGAGACTGTTCCACTGCAGAAAGTTTCTACTTTAATTTCCTATTTTAATTTAAATTTAATTTATATTTTAATTTTTTCCCTAATTGGTTGACATAATCTCTATTTTTGTTAATACTATCCTCTTCCTTAGTCTTCCTTTAGTCTCTCTATCTCTCTAACATTAACAGATAAATATGCTAAGATTTTCTAGTGCTGTATATTAAAGCTTTCAACTTCTTGTGATATTTTTCAATTCTATGCAGGTTTGCAATCAATCATCTTCGAAAAGGAGTGATCAAAATCACATATCCCTGTTCTACTCCTGAAAAGGTATCAGCCCACCTTATATAACATAAATATCTTCTCTGCTATTCATCACAGGGTAAATTCCAGCAAGAGACTTGTCTCTCATAGCCACATCACAACTCACCAACACACTCATATTTCTCCCTGTCATTACAGACTGTAAGCCCGCTCCTTACCAAAGATTGTTTAGATACTCCAAAATGAAGTCTTCCACTCCACCAGTCCCTCCCAAGCTGTACTAATAACCACTTTTCTGGTATATCTAATAATTGCCTAATGGCACTATAGCAATAGTTAACAGAATTCTAGCTAGATTACCTTTCCTCTACTTTCCTTGTTCAAGAAGAAAACAACTTGCTTTTCATTAAAAAAAGAGATGAGATTATTTGGACACAGCCTACCTTTGGTAAGTATGTGCTACTTTAGTCCATTTCATATTTAATCCCTCCGTGTTCTGTATTTTTTTCCTCCTTATTAATTCTGTTGCTTCATGTGCTGTAAAGGTCAGACTGATGGCACCGTTTTTACCTCTCTTGAATACAACATCCTTGTTATGGTCCAATCACATTGCTCCACCCCTTTTTGCATAGATTCATTCAAAATCCTTAATGTCAGACTTGTGTTTTCATGCCTTGCCATCTCAGGGTATGAGGAACAAGCCTGCATCAATTACATTAAACTCTGCATTTTGCTTCTGCCTCAAATACTGTAATTTCTAAGCTCATTCAAGAATATAAGGAGGGTTATGGATCAGACCAAGCATGTCTCTGGGTCAGGACTGTGGAATCATAGAATCATCTGGGTTGAAAAAGACCTTTAAGATCATTGAGTATCCTGCCTGTAATCAGAACCATAAACAGATGGTACAGGAACAGAAAGAGCAGGACAGGCAGATACAACACTTCTTTCTAGTTATCTCTGCTTTCAGATATTTTCAGCTCAGAAAATTTCATATCATTCCACTTTGGTATTCTGTGTTATCAATGGACTGTGTACTGTCTTGACAATACTGAGGAAAAGTTTCAAATGTTGTATCACTGCTATTAGATGTAGCACACCCTTTCCCCCTCTAGATCCATCTGAGAGAAAGGCACACGAAGAGATTTCTAGGAGTTTCTCATCACAGTCTCCAGTCAAATACTTTCTATTATTCTAACTTTTATTCCCTCATACATCTTTATAAAATTCTCACCTTTCCTTCTATTGAAATCCTTGTTTATTTCCCTTCTTTTCCTGTTGGCTGCCTCTATCTTCTCCTTTGATAAACCACGTCTTTCTTGCTTTTCCTAATTCTTCAGAGCAATGCACAGCTTCATTTTACTTCTTCTCCCCTAGCAAGAAGCTAAGGCTCTCCTCTCCTCTCCTCTCCTCTCCTCTCCTCTCCTCTCCTCTCCTCTCCTCTCCTCTCCTCTCCTCTCCTCTCCTCTCCTCTCCTCTCCTCTCCTCTCCTCTCCTCTCCTCTCCTCTCCTCTCCTCTCCTCTCCTCTCCTCTCCTCTCCTCTCCTCTCCTCTCCTCTCCTCTCCTCTCCTCTCCTCTCCTCTCCTCTCCTCTCCTCTCCTCTCCTCTCCTCTCCTCTCCTCTCCTCTCCTCTCCTCTCCTCTAGTCTCCTCTCCTCTCCTCGAGTCTCCTCTCCTCGAGTCTCCTCTCCTCGAGTCTCCCCTCCCCTCCCCTCCCCTCCTCTCCTCCAATCTCCTCTCCTCGAATCTCCTCGAATCTCCTCGAATCTCCTCGAATCTCCTCGAATCTCTTTATGTTTGGCCACATTTTTTAATGGATCACATCCTTTCTCTCCTAGTCATGCATTCCTTTGACCTCTTATTCAGTACCAATACCAATACTGTTTTCTCTCTCTTTTCATTCACTACATTTTCAAATCCTCATCTAACTCCTACCATCATCCCCAGCTGTGGCTCTAGTTCTTGGAACTTCTCTTTCATGGCCTCCTACCATTGCAACAGCTTCCATGAGAGACCACCAGTGGTAATAGCCACTCATTTTATCTTCTTCTTTCCCTTGGGTTAAATCTGTTGCTGTCTCAGTAGCTATCACAGTTTTTATTGCTAATACTTAGCCTGACCAGAACAATGGTGGAAATTAATTGTGGCTTCTAGCCATTGTAGCTTGATCCAGATCAGTCATGTCTCCTGCTTGATGTTCCATAGCTCCCTTCAGCAATGGCCAAGCACAGTTTGGCCTCAAAAAGTGCTCCACTGGAAAAGCTGTTTCAATTAGCATGGTGTAACATATGTAACATGTGAGTTAGGAGCTCCACAAAACATGGGTCTCAATTTGCTGGCTTAAGGCCAGAAATACAGATTCTGATGCTATCAACCTTTAATTTCCATATACCTACATCTGAACAGACACAATGACTGTAGTAAGGCTGATTTGAGCCTTGAAGTACTTCACATTGCATTTTTTCCAGTTAATAAGGGAAGAATTAATCAGAATTCATTCCATATAATTCAGGCTGGTTGACCAGCTTCACAGAGGACCTCAGTTTGGGACACTGGCTCTGCATAAAGAAGCTTTTCCTTTCACTTATTCAGTGCACCGACTTTTTGGCTTCCCTTCAAGCCCCCTGGAAAGTGTTAAGTGTGAAATGCAAAACACCAAAGGGACAGATATCATAAGTGACTGGATTTCAATTTCCCACTGTTGTCAGTGGAGTGGGCAGCAAGTGTTTTACAATATGGTTTCATTGGTAGAATATTTATTTAATTTTCATTATCAGTTTTTAGCAGTCCACCCTTTAAGCCTGTTGACTTGAGGCTTAATTCTCTGAAACATACTCAGGTGAAAGGTTTACTGGTTTTCAAAAGGACTGTGTATTTCCATGGCATGTATTTCCATGGTTTATACTGTAAGGTTTATACTGGCACAGAGCTGCTTTGTGGCTAAACCAGCCAAATCCTCTGCAGTCGTATTGGCCATATGGTATGAAAGAGCTAAAGCCACTTTCAGGAGTCAGCTCTTATTACACACACAAACACATACGTGTGTGTGTGTGTTTGTATGTCTATGTCTATATGTCTGTATGTGTATGTGTATGTGTATGTGTATGTGTATGTGTATGTATATTTCTTACTTATGTTGATACATCTACACCTATTCTAGGAGCAAGTTATGAACTGATTTCCATGATTCTGTACTATGATTCTCAGGGTATCTTGCTCCAGTCATTATAGAAATTATTTGTTTGCCTTCTAAATAATTTACCTTAGACTGGGGAAGAAAGAACCAACCAGATAAACCATAACAGAAACTTCCTGAACCCCTTCAAAACATTCTGGAACATGAAGAAAATCTTCTAGGGTTGCCATATCATCCTACATATCATACACTCAGTGTTTTAAGTGGGATGATATTTGTAAGACGGGGATACTGTCACTTTGATAGAATGAACTGCATCATTCCCACAAGCACTCCTCAGCTACTCCTGACTCTGGATTAGGAGTCAGTATCACCCACACAGAAAGGTCATAGCATGAGCTCAGGTCACGGCAGGTGTTAGGACACCTGATATTCTGAGAAGCATGCCACTTAGATAGCTGTAATTAGAAAATGTATGAATTGTAATTCTATAAAATCATTAAAAATCAAAATTAAAAAAGTGAAAAGTATTTTACTACAGTGCTGTATTTTGAAATAATCCTAAATTTCAGTGCCTTTCAGATTGAAACATTGTATGTAAAACCATCATCACTTACAACTCTTTAAAAAATCACAGGGTGTTACTACCTATTTAGTTCTTTTATCCCTCATATAATCAAAACTGTGACACAAACACAGTGCATGAAAACCAAAAGCTATATATCTCGCTCCGTAATCAGGTTTAAAAATAAAATTATGCAAAATCAAAATCCTGTTTTACGCAGCACAAGAAAAATCCTGTTTGGGGAATACAATCTCTAGCAAAAAGTAACTTTTCTCACTGTTTCTTAAAGGTGTTATTTGCCCACTAAGACAACAGCCAGCATCATTTGCTTTCAAATGATCTCGCTCTACAGATGCACCCACCACCACTTGGAACAGCCTTTTCCCCCACATTATGCAACATACCGGTGGCTCCACATAGGATAACTTTCTTCCAGTTTTCTTTTCATCTTTCTTTACTACCACAGGTTTTGTTTTTTCTTTCTCTTTTGCCTTCTCCATTCTCTCAAGTTCCTCCATATAGGTATCGTAGATATACCACTGAGAGACAGACGGACAGAAGAAGGATTTATCAGGACCTGTTCATATTCCAGAGAATAGCCATCTACACCATCATAAAAATATGATAGTCATTGCAACAGTACCACTGCTGATGGAATTCGCTGAACATCTGCCTTCTTGCATAAAAAATGAAGAGTTAACATCCAAGATTTTTCAAGCATGATGGGGCATGTCTTATTTTAAGAAGACATTACTGCATTCTTAACAATTTCTTTCCTCCAACACTCTACTTGCTGTTTTGACTCCGTCCATATCTTTATTTTTGCAGGACTTTGTGTTTGGCTAATTTTTGTCAATTAATTAATTTCTAATTATTAATAATTATTATTAATAAATTGCTGATTAATGTTTCCTGTGTTTAATAGAAAACATGCATTAAACGTTTGCTTTATGACATTTCTCATGTGGTATTGAAAAATTAAATTGTAGTTGTTTAACACAATTTAAATTTGGACTCCAGCTCTGCAGCATATGATCAAATGGAAACTGAGAGCAGTTTTACATCTTTCTGCTATGCCACATGCCACACACGTATAACTCGGGTAGATCCAAAAGTAATTTCTCTTAAGAATTATTCATTAGTATTAAAATTCTAGTATTGTATCTGAAGCAGGTATATTTCTTTCAGGACAAAACAAAAGGCAATCTGACACATATTTTAGAATAGGGAGTATGATTCAAACATAGAATATAGATTAGAACACTGGAATAAAGGTAGAAGAACTCTTTAGAAGAAAGAAACCCTTTATTGTGTTGTAAATTTTCAGGTAGAAATTAGATGGAAAGATGTTCCAAACATCAAGGAAAGGACAAAAGATGAGACAAGTATGAGAAGGAGTAGAACAGAAAAGTCTGGAATAGGAAACTGTGAGCATAAAAAAGAAAGGACAAAAGAGATGAAGGGGGAAAAGAATTTATATAAAAACACTATTTTAGACCCACTGAAAATTTCAACAATATAAAAAGAAATCAATGGAAAACGTTTCCTCTTAGTTTTCAAACATTTAATGCAAATCTTAGTTAGGGGCTAATTATCTTAAGGACCTCTGTTCCAAGTCTAAGGACATCTCACTGTCAGAAAAAAAATGGAAGAAAACTCCAGCTGGAGGGAGGCAAGATCTCAGGCCAACTACACCGCAATTTCAGGTTCAGGAATAGAGTAGTTTTTAACCTGACAAAGATACTTTCACTCCCCTTCCTATAATTTTCCTGTAACAGCATATTTTAAGTTGCTGGCATTATGTTACAGTGTCTTCTCCTTGTTCCTATACTCGCTGGTAACAAAATGATGTTTTCAATACTAGTTTGAAACACTGTTTATATCTGTGACAAACACAATTACATTTTACAAATATCTGAGACTTAATCAGCAGAATTGGCCGGATTCCCCTTCCACTGAAAGTTGTAACGTACTTCTTGTGCGAAATTTCATTCAAAATAATTTTTTCTACTTTTTTAAGGGATGCAGAAAATGTTAGAGATCCTTTCATCATGAATAGATAGGCACACATCTGCTACATAAAACAGAGTAAAGTCTCTTGCTACAGGTTTCCATGTTCCTTATGCTGTAGTTCTCATTTGGTTCAGCTTTGGGCTTTAGAAACCTGTTTTGCATACAGCTAAACCTAGTCAAAGTAAAAACCTAAGTGCTGCATATGCCAAATTCTTAATACTCCAAGAGAGAGCTATGAAGCTATGTCCCTAGAGGAGACAGTACCCTGCAAGCTACAGCCCACCTCTTGCTGAATACAAAACTACTCTCAACCTGTGGTTTCCCTATTTCCACTCACTTAAGACTCTAAAGCAGACAGGTCAGGGTGGCTGGAAAAAAATAAACCAGTGGAAAGCATCTAAACTGAGACATTTAAACTTAAAAATATAAACCATGAGCAAATTCACCTATTAAGGCAGAAGAGAGGGTCATACTAGTTTGTTGTCAGATTCAAACCAGAGATCAAAGGCACAGTAAAGGAATTCATTCCATTGCAAGGAATGCAAACACAATAATTTGGTTTCAACCTTCTCACATTTCAATTTCCAAAATATTTTCTAAAAAAACTTTAAAGATGAAAAGGAGATAGATAGATATAGATATAAATATACCTGGTTAACATTGTCTGAGAATGTTTCAAAAGGTGCAGGTTCAGTTTGCAATCCCTTTTCCTGAAAAAAGAAACAGCATTGAAGAAGCATGATCTCAGCATTGAAGCCCTCTGCAGTGCCATAGTCCAGTTGTGGAAAGAGTCTGCACGAATAACTTGATATCCAAATGACACTTAGAGCACTGCACAACACTATCATGGTGATTGTGCAACTACAAAAGGATTTTGTTGGGGACCAAAAACATGTTCACTAGACCTTCTGATTTTTCCCCAGATACTTCTAATATTTCAGTAGTTAATTAAAAGGAGTTCAAATGTGGGGTTTCTTTTTTCACCTCAACCATTTGAAATGTTCCAATTATGGTATCAGTTATGACATCTTACCAAATAGAAAAGTTTTGTCCTACATATAAAAGAGCCAGTTAGATACAACAGTTAGAACAAAAGAATTGAACAGAATGAAACTTATAAACAATTCATGTGATGCTACTGAAATAATATTTTTACCATCCTTACATCAACATTCTGAAATAAATTAATACATTTCTGTGAAGCATTACTTTAAAAGAACAGCATCTTCTTCTGAAAAACTGATGTGTCAGAACATTTTTAAGAAGCTGCCTGTGGCACTTCACTGACCTCTGAAATTAAGACATCTCAGAGGTGGCACATTCTGTACAGCACACCGCAGTACTATGCAGCTATTTATGGTCTATATTCTGCTTTCAAATGCAGAATCACAGAGACACACAAGCTTCTCCCAGTAAAATAATTTGTAATATATGCAGATGTGGGAACAAAGAAATAATAAATTCCATGGCCTCCACTGGGATTTTTGAACAACGCAGAATCTTAGCTCAAACTTCATAGCAAGCTTCCTACTGCTGGACAAACTCTCCTGAGATCTTCCATCTCCAGCAGCACAGTATATATCTCATATATCTGTCCGAGTCTATCACATGTAAAGACATCTACCCCTAGGTGTAATGGCTATAAGACAACAGACAGGTTCTTTGGGGAAATAAAAACTCCAATTGTAGCAAGGAAAACAAAAGAAATTTCTCTCTGAAACTTGAATCCCTGATGTAGGAAACTCGTTGAGCACTCTGTCAGGAGCCAACAACACTAGGATTGCTCAGTCAGAAGGCCCCATGAAAATATGTTCACAAGGAATGGCTGTAGGTTCAGAAAAAAGCTTACAGAAGGAAAGTAAGGGTTGGGCCTGTACTTATTGGAAAGTGCATGCAGAGTGGGAAAGATATGTATCACGTGCAAGAAGTACAGATCTGTCACACTTACATAAGTTTGTTACTGTAGTACCCATGCTTAATACAAGCACAAACACATTTTTCCCAGCCAGCCCCCGGCACCAGGCCAAGAGTGGTCTGCTCCTGGAAAGCAGAGCAGCTTAGGGCTTATCCTCTACAGCACAGGCTGTCCAGCATCAAGGGCAGGAGCAAGGATGAGGGAGATGTCTTCCATGTGGCTTCCAAAATGGATTTATTCTCTTGAAGGTTCCAGGGAGGAAAGACAAAAGATACAAGGCTACAGCAACTTATGTGTGGGGGAGGAGCAAGGGGAGTGTGCAAATAATAAACCAACAGGGAAGACTTAGGGGAGCAGCACAAGGTGGGGTTACACAATACATAAACCAATGGGGAACTGAAGGGGAGGAGAGTGGGGCACATATTTCAGTGGGGCTTGGAGGAACAGGGGAATTCCAAAGGGGGTGGTCCAGGCAGGGGGTTGGCACAAGGGAGGATTGACAACTTAATGGGAGGGGGAACAGGGAACATTCGGGAACAAGGGGCAGGTATCAGGGTGGATTGGCAGCCAGGGTAGGAGGACACAACTAGGACTAAAGCATTAACAGGCGAGGGGGTACAATTTAACAATAAAGAAGGTAATTGAATCAAATATAATATATATATATATATATATATACATATATATTATATTTTTTATTTATATATATATCTATATATCAATCAAAACAAAAATGCACTGCAACATCTCCCCCTTTCTTGTTTTGAAAGGAGAGGGAGAGATTTTCGGGAATATTACTTAATAGTTTACAAAACTAAAATTAACATTATTAAGCTAAATTAATAAGAAATATAAAAGCATTTGAGACTTAATCATAAGGGATAAAACATCAGAAATTATAAAACTTAAATGAATGAACACATGTTCACTTAAAAAGTTAATAGAAAATGTAAAATCACTACTATTAAAATTAACATTAGTATTATAATCTACTATTAAATAATAACAGAAATTTACTTAACAAAATTACAACAAATTCTTAAACTTCATATTTGAAAATCTTGTCCCTTTATAACAGAAAACTTAACCCCCCACAATGCATTTGCTTTGCTTTGTGGGGTACTAAAAACATAAGCATCTGATAACAAAATATATTAAACAGATAGACATAAAGAAAATAAATCTAGAAACAAACACCTAAGAAATTTTAACAAAACTGAAAAGATTTTATAGTCTAATCTCCTCCAGTTCTTGATCTTGTCACCAGGAGGGGTGCATTTCCTTAATCTCCTCTTCATGAGGGGCACAATTCTTAACCTCTTCATAAGGACAGGCACTGTCCTTAATGTCCAGCTCCGTCTCCGGCACCGGTGTTATGGGTGCTGCTGTTTTGGATGTTTCAGCTTTCCTGGAGAGGGTGTGACCCATGATGGAAAGGGCACAGCTTGGGAAACCATTTTGTGAACTTCAAGGGCTATTAACTGGGAGTGGGGGAACTGGTTGGGGGTTAGGGAAAGGTCCCTGGCAGCTGGCACCTTGCCACCACGGCAGCCAGGAGGTTGTGGGGAGCCAGGGAGTCGGTAGCAACCCTGCACCTCTTGGTGGGTTGCTCCCTCCAGCCTACCTGGTTTAGGGGACAAAAGGTTAGGATCAGAGGATGAGGGAAAGGGGGCTTTGGGAAGAACTCGGGAAAACTGAGATGGTTGCTTTTCCACCTTCCCATCATTTTCCTTAAAGGATAACATTTGTCCCCAGAAGTATCTCCTGCTTTTATTAAATACTGTCTTTACTTCTCTGGGGTACACATGTGGGAAGTGGAAAAACAACCATCTGACAAAACATTTTAACAAACCCCAAGAAAACTTCAGCCCCCCTCCCACCAGGGTTCCCACAGCTTGGATAGGAATCTCCCACTATTGCCCTGACAGACAAGCACCCATCCCGTCAGGGTCAACAAAATCCTCCCTCCCCTGTGGCAAAATACGAAACTTAAAAGAAAAGGGCCCAGTGACCATCCTCAACTCCCTTTCCACTCAGGGCACCCACCAACCCCCCTTCTTCACACAAACTTCCTTGTGAGCTCCCAGTCTGTTGGGACAACTCACTAATCGTCCATAAATGTCCACTGGTGAGTTCCCAGTCCATCAGGACAACTCACCGATCGTCCATAGGTGTAAATAAAACAAACAACAACTTTCACTTGTGAGCTGTCAGTCTGTCAGGACCACTCACCACTCCACTGGCCACTGAAACAGAAAGCCACAGACGAGGTCCCCTGCCTTGAAGTAATCCTCCCAGAGGATTATTTCACCCCTGGGAGTGCCACCAACCAAAAAGTGTTGTACTCACCCAGGGGCACTGACGCAGCAAAAGGCTTCACTCCTGGAGAAACCTTGATTCCTGGGACAGCTGTCGCTCCCAGCACCCAGGAGGGTTACTTCAGGGCAGGGGACCTCGTCTGTGGCTTTCTGTTTCAGTGGCCAATGGAGTGGTGAGTTGTCCTGATGGACTGGGAGCTCACAAGTGAAAGTTGTAGTCCTTTTAATATATGGGAACTTACATCTCTTATCCATTAATAAGAATTGAAGTACAAGACCATAAAAGTACATGGTGACAAACAGAAATTGCTTTGACACATTCCGGGTACTCAGCTGCTACCCTAACCTTGCTCCATACTTTTTCAGATGAGAAAATACACATGAAAAATATCATATCCAAGTAGAGACGTAAAGATTTACAGTAGCATCAAAACTTTTTGTAGGCTGTCCAAGAGCTCACGAGGCAAGAAATTTTCTGTCACCATTTTCATCACACCAGATGTTTCACAATAGTACAACCACCATACCCTTTTTCCTAATAGTATTGACATGTCACAGGATATGACACAAACACAGGTGATCTACATGTGCTTACAAAGGAAAGATCCTCCAAGTCACTGAAGGAAACAGCAACATACCCGCAGAGGATTGTGGTATGTAGTTGAACCTCTCTCAATGAAGTTGAACCGGTTTGGAAGCTTCTTCTCTGGTGTTTTTGGGGGAGGAGGCTCTTCTGCTTCTTCTGCCTCTGCTGCCTGAGCTGCTTCAGCTGCTTGTGCCTCCTCTCCCTCTCCCTCTCCCTCTTCTGCAGCCTGGAACAAAATAGAGCAGTGACTCTACCCTGAGAGAACCAGTTGTCTTCTTCCTTCTTCTCAGACTGCTGGATTTCTGCTGCTTAGTGTAACAGAAGATTCAATATTTCAGATGCAAATTATGAGACTTCCACCACTCAAATCAAGGAGATTCTGAAATGATATCTGAATGGGAATACACCAGAACTGCTTTAAAACAAAGCCTGACATGAGAGAGATAATATAGCACAGTTGCCTTTGGTAAAATGGGCTCAGGAACAAGAAGATTTTGTTAGAGTACCATTACCCTGTGTTTTCATTTCCTTGCTAGACAATGAGTTTCACCTGAAACTCTGACACTGTGTGGGTTCTGACACTGTGTGCATAAGAATGAACTTCTCACAGGCTACTCTCTTCCTATCAGCCAGCTGCCTTGAAATAGGGCCACTACTTTCATTCAGTTATGCCTGCTGCTTTCACCCCTGCAGATTTTGTTTTTCACCAATAGACATACTGTTCAGGAAGATTCCAGGTCCCAACAAATTACACTTTATTTTGTTATAATGTCTGGATAAACCCAGATCAGTATGATCCCCCTACTCAGCTCCTGCATCTGAAAAAAGGCATCAGGACCACAGCTGCCTAGCAGAATCTGCAGGTTCTCACCTACAGCACTGACATTTCAGACATAAAATAATCAATCACAGAAGGAAACCCATTTTATAGTAATGTCATTTAAAAGCTAATACTAAAAATCAAATGGACAGCTCTTAGATGGCCATAGAGAATTACCTCAGCATCTCCTGTGGGTTCTTCTTCTTTAGTCTCTGCCTCTTCAGTTGCCTCAGCAGAAGCCTCCTCAGGAGCCTTTTCCTCCTCAACAGGAGCCTTTTCTGATGAGAGAAAGGATATGTGAATGAGCCCAGAATAACAGGACATCTTAGTCAATATTCTACAGATGCTCAGTGTTCTGGAGCATTGATATACATATACATCATTTCCTAATGCTGTATCATTAGACAACACAGTAACAAATCCCCACTTTGGAGAACAGCTGTTTGCTCAAAGCCACAAAAGGTGACAATTGTATTTCTAGAATTCACCTGCAAGACTTCTGGATGAACTGAAACAAAAAATAAATCTTTGGACTCAAAGCAAACTTCTGTAACCCATTTCTGATCTGAGTAACTCTGTTTATGGGTATCCCTTCAGCTCTGGACGTTTCTATCCTCCAGAATTGTCTGCAGTTATATACAACTACTAAGAATGTTTTCAAGGCACACAGAAGTTATAACGTGGTTATTCTTATTTATATGGATAAAAATCAATATACTAGTCTTGTTAGAGAATAATGGATGTCTACATTCCAATCACAGCTTTGACTGCATAGCCACTGAGCCACTAGAAACTAATTGGTTTGGAATTTATGAAAAGCACTGCAAAAATTCCATGATTTCATGGCACTGAAGATCCTGTTAAGCACTTTGCCCTACTTGAAATCATCATGCATAGTTTGTTAAGTGTAAAATAAAGGAGGCACTGACCCTCAGAGGCTCCAAGTAAGAACTATGGTCAGGAGATTACCCAGTGTTATCATTGTGCCTGCAAGTTACCACCCTGACAGAACACTCATTGTGACAGAAATTCTCCCTTCACAAACAGTAGAAATACAATAAAATCACTAGCTGGTACATCCTCCCCAGCAGAAAATTCAAACCTTGAACTCTTTACTAATAACAGAATTTTCATTCTCTGGTTAATGCATCTTTTTGTCTGAACACCTAAGGGTGTTCATAGTAGCTCAGATCAAAGGTCCAAGTAGTTCAGGGTTTTGTATCTCACATTGTCTGAAAGTAGATGTCTTGGTAAGAATTTAAGAATTGGTCATGTATGTGAGAGTTTCCTGAACAAAAACCCAGATTCCAAACATTTCTGCTTTAATACTTTAAATCATGTCTGAAACTTTCAAAACAGGCTAAGTATTTTAGACATGTATGTCCAACTAATGGTAGTGAAAGATGCTTCAAAGACAATAAGTTTGAAAATTTCAGTGCTAGCGTTCAAATGACTCAAAAAACACACACCATTTTCCAGACTGCAGCAAACATCTGGCTGATAATTTTTCTAATTTTGATTGCCAACAAGGATGCAAGCAGAAGCTGGAGCTGTTTAATTCTATGGTAATGCAGCATGATCATTCCATCATGTTGAATAAGAGGAACCAGTACCTATCTGAAAATTATTGTGATTTCAGACAAAAAAAGTTACCTTCTTCAGTGCTTGATCTGATACTCTGACGTCTGCCTTCATCTGAATCTTTGTGTATCAAATATCCATTCAAAGTGAAGTGAATGGCTGTTTGATCCATATCATCCACTATTTTGTATGCTCGTTCCTACAAAAGAAGAACCCAACCAAATCATAGAATCCTAGAATCCTGGAATGGCTTAGGCTGGAAGGGATCTTAAAGAACATCTTGTTGCAACCTTACTACCCTGGGCAGGGACACCTTCCCCTAGCCCAGGGGGCTTAAAGCCCCATCCAATCTGGCTTTGAACACTTCCAGGTCTGCAGAATCCATAATTTCTCTGGGCAATCTGTTCCAGTCTCTCACCATCTTCACAGTAAAGAACAGCTCAACCTGTATAATTTAGTTTTGAGCTGTACCTAAAGGCAATCAGAAGCCACAAAAGAACACAGATGCTTCAATAGTTTTTTCTTATATATATGATTATTACTGTGTGAACCACAGCACAGCACTGAGCTCACTTCAGTCATTGTGGAGAATTTGAAGATATGGATTACTGATCACCTAACTATATACCATAAATATGGAAAACTTCAGCTCCAAAAAGAAGGGCTTTATTTGATTCCACAAGACTGATTTTCTTTCTCCGGAATTGTGTAATGGTTGGTCAAACAAGAACAGTAGCACAGAGGTGAGACAGACTTGGGAAGATTTTGCTTGGTTTTCTCTTCCCTTAGGTGTTGGTTTTGACAAGGATAATTTTCTTCACAGTAGCTACTGTGGGCTCTAGTTTTGATTTGTGATGAACACAGGGATGTTTTGATTATTGCTGAGCAGCACTTGCGGAGTTCTGTTCCTCACCTCACCTCATCTAGCTGACCACAAGGATGTTCCATACTATGTGGTGCCATGCTTAGCATATAAATCTGGGGGAAAGAGAATGCTGTGGGGAAGAAAAATGGGGGGGATTTTTGGAATGAACATCTATATGTTACCAAACAACCATTAAGTTTTCTGCTTTCCTAGGGATTGCTGAACATCTGCCTCAAATGGTGAACAAATTCCTTGTTTTGCTTTGCACAGCTTTTCTTTCCCTATTAAACTGTCTTCATCTCAACCCATGAGTTTTCTCACCTCTACTCCTGATTCTCTTCTCTGTCCTACCATGGGAGAGTGAGTTAATGGCTGTGTGGGGTTTAGTGGCCAGCTGGGATTAAACCACAACACCTGCCTGAAGTTGGGAATAATTCAGTGCCAGAGTTGGAGGAGCTGTCCCCATGCCCTTTCTTTCAAGGTGTGCAATCCTTCCCAGGGACGAGTGGGAAGCAAAGCCATCACTCCACCCTTCCCATGTGACTGCCTTTGTTGCTGGCTGTATACAGTAGTGGGAGAAGGCTGCTCCAGGGTAATGCAGTGTGTGCCTTGCACATATAAATGTGAATGTGTGACTCTTGGATATTTTCTGACTGTCTGTTGCTCACTCCTACTCATCACAAACAAAGCTTGTCAGTGGTTCCACAAAACACATTTCTGAGCTCTTCTATAATTCAATCTTCACATGTGGATACTGAGGCATAATTCTTACAGACTGAAAAAGCCCTTGCCTTTTGTCCTTTAACCACCACAGAATGGGAAAAGTAACTACCTGAGATTAGCTGCATTAATTATCTTCACTACAGATCTTGTTCTGTAATTGTCATATCCTACTTCTAAATAAATGCATCAATGCTTTTAGACTTTTACCCTCTATAAAAACCCTTTAAGAACCACTGGCAGTAAATATGTAATAAGATATAGCCATATTAAAAGAAAATTTACGTGGTTATAAACCAAAGGAAAACACAAAACCAATTAATTGAAAAAAAATCCAGTTCTATGGGTCATGTCACACTTACTTTAAAGCTGAATCTGACGATATCCCTGGGAACATGGGGATTATTAGCTGTCAAGGTACGTGTCACTTCCTTTTTTAACTCCTTTGGAATGGAAACAAAATAGTATTGTAAATGAAACTTCACTACTAATACAATGTACAGCAACAAAAATCACCATGTTTATGCTCAGTTCTGTAACGTTCAGTTCATCACAGATACCTCATGTGCAGGTGATGCCACCACAAGAACAGTTCTTGGGACCAACCTGTCTCAGAGTGGAATCCAGAACAGTTTTCCTGCTTCCTATAACAGTATTTCAGTGGGCTTTCTTGATTGTGATTCTTATCTAAGATAAGGTAGCACTTGGAAAATGCTAGCTGCGTTCTATAGGGTGAGACAGAGAACTCGTGTCTTTAAAATTTACACTGTCCAAAAATAAATAAGCTCAGTAGCAGTACTTTCAGGACTGATCACTGTGAACAAAACCAAAGTACTGCTCTTAACTATTTTTACTGCCTGAGTTGGGGGATGTACATAAAGCTTCCCTTTCACAGCTAGTTTAATGACAGGGAACAATGCTAGAGTTTTATAAGACAGTGAGAAGAGAGAAACAACTGCAGTTGGAAGGGTGACCAATTGCAATGCTATTGAACCAATCTCTGAAGAAATAGCAATAAAATTGTAGGACACTTCCCTGTCCTGTCTATTGCACATGAAAAGCTCCAGGTTGGTTCTGGGTCCTCCTAAACTGAGTGAAGCCCCAGGCCCATTTCCCTTTTGGATTAGCTCCAGCCAGTTACAGTGGTGTAAACCCAGAATTGGGTTTCAAAGCACATTCTCTCTGTTTTCCTGTTGAAGCCATTTCAATTGGTACTGCAGACACTTCACTTGCACTTCAGCAAGTACTGCAGTTTTACTCTTGCAGAATTTCCTCCAAAACCAGTGGGTAGACTTCTGCTTATGGAGTTTCATACATATCTCATGACAAGACAGGCATGGCTTTACTCACAGCTTCAGGAAGCTCCAGGTGATCTGGGGATCTGGCTACAGCCCTTGCTGACAACCCGTCCTCTCCTGTTTCAGGAAAGTCACCTTCATCCTAGAACATGAATGACAAGCTCAATAATGCAACAAGCCTCTGACAGTTTTGCTCCTTGCCAAAGAAGCAATTCCTGAGGCACAGAGCAAAGAGTAAAAACAACATTCCCCCATCCATCTTTGCTTTAAACAGAGAAGAAGAACACAAATGGCACGCCAAAATCTGAAGATTTTCATATGGCTACACTTGCCAGCAAGAGTTCAGTGGGTTGGAGAAGCTGCATCTGAAGATAATTCCTGCCCTGACACAAAACTGGATTAACTCCAATAACAAAACTCAAGTGATTTCACTTCAATCTCAGTTTAAAAGTTGGCAATTCTGTTTCCTTTGCCATATAATACCCAAGGGTAATATAGGACTTAAGGACTACTCAAAGGCACAAGCCAAGAACCTGCAATTACTCCTGACATATTATTCTATAAGCTACGCTTAGAATTTAGTTTGAAATACAAAGCTGCAGGGATGTGGCTCCTGGAGGAATGTTAACCAATTTCTTGCAAAGGCCAGTATGTCTCCATTCTCCTAACAACAGAGTGCTGCCCTCCCTGAGCTAGCGTTGTGTTGATGTCATGATATAAGGTCATTAAAAAGAAAATTAATCACTGCAGGAATGAATTTCAATTAATTGTCCTTACCAAAAAAACTATCAGAACACAAAGCTGCTGATTAAAGTGCTTAACTGCTCCAGGCAGTTTTCCCTTAATTTCTTCCTCAGTTCAAAATGTGGAATGAATTGATTTAAAATAAATCAATCATTCTTGTAAATACTGTTCTCTCAGGCCTGCTAACTTTACAGCCACACAAAGCTGAGGATGAGCCCAAGGTGTAAGTACAGCTTATGGCTGAAACTGTAGAGGCTGGAACCAGCAATGCTTTGCTACCTGCAGAGCAACACAAAGGTAAAAAGCACAACACTGTGTCAAAATGTGCAGTGGCTGAAAGTAACAGTGAATTTTGCATATTCCAAGAGCCCAGGGAAAGTCACAGGCTGCAGCCTTATTTCTTCCCCCACGGGAGCTGAAATGAGGCAAGCTGTAAAGAAGGTCAGGCGCTCTGATGCACAAGAGACAATGACTGCAGAACAGTTGTTTGTGATTTAATGCTCCCCAAATGAAAACCTGCTTGTAGGACATTTATTATACACAATTTGACGCCAGTTAGTTCAGTGGCTGTTTTCCCAAGTGAATCAGATAAGAATTGTTGTGGTTTTAACATTTTTATATATGATTCTCATTTAAAAGTAACTTTCCATTTTTAAATGGTGAAAAGAGGAACAATTAATGAGACTGTGATTCATCCCAAGAAAGTGAAAAGCTGTTTATCATTATGCCTGTTTAAAGGCATGTAGATTGTTCTTCCATCCCTGTCAATGAAGCCAAATAAGAGGAAGGTAGATTAAATCAGGTTATTATAATAATTTATTTGCTCAACAGTAAAAACATTATTGTGAATCAAAGAAGTTAAGGCTTTTTTCTCTAAGGCCTGTACTTCTTTGTTTAGTGAATATGGGCTATACTTTGAATTTTCTAAACTGAGCAGGCAGTTTTCTCACAGTCTGAGTCTGCTTGTATTTTGGAATCCACATCCCAAACATTTTATTTAATCTTTTCATATTGCATTTTACTCAAATTGTGCCTTTCTGTCAGGTGACATATTTTGTCCTAACTTGTTGGTGTATTTCCTTTCTCAGTGGAAACTTACAGCAAACTCTTACTGCTAAATCAACTGATATTTTACCAACTTCATAAAAAAGAACCTCATTTTTCAGGCTAAATCTTTTTTTGCACCTCAAAGCTAAAAGAAGGAAATAAAATTTTTTAAGACTTGAGAATCTTACCCGTTTTTTACGTCCAGCTTTACCAGCTTTTCCTGGCTTTCCTCCTGAAGGTCCACCTTGGCCCTAAAATGAGAACACATCCAATGTAAACTTTCAAAGCACCTTTTTTTTTAATTTAACCAAAGCAGAATAAAAGTTTGATGTTTGCTCCAATGGTATGTTTTAAAAGCTGAGTATTACACACTAATCTATAAATTATCTGAAGGAACAACAGTCACTTTCACAACACAAGACAGCGATTTTTTAGCATAAAAAAATGCCAGGCTCTGTCCTAGTACAATGCTACTAGTCTGTACTACTCTGTTATACACCCAAAGGTCATACACACATTTTAGTGCCTTGGTCAAACACACTAAAAAGTTGCTCCTGTCCCAAGGGCTTGCATGGCAAAGGGAGCCCAAAGACAATAGATCCACACCCACAAAGTCATGAGCACTGAGAAATCATGGAAAACACTGATGAACAGCTGGGAAATTAACTGCTGTCAACCCCCCTGCACACATGAAAGCACAGAAAATTTATTATGACAGGCTTTAAGGAAAACAGTTAAATAGTTGTTTATAGGGTGCCTTATAGTGGGAGACTACCCTACCCAGAATCAAGGAATAACAGAACACCACTGACAAAGCTTAGTAAAAATGTAACAGAAAGTGGGAAAGGAAATGAAGAGGATCCTTTTGGGGAGATGCCGAGGGACAGACAGGATCATGAACCCTGAAGGACGAGAGAGAGCTGATAAATCAAACAAAGGAAACAACACTAGAAACCTTGGCAAGAACAGTATCGGGACGGATCACAAATAACATTTGATGGTACAGATGAAAGAAGCAGAGGAGTTACTTAGAAAAATGTTTGACTTTGTGACAGAAAAGAAGGGGATACGAGACAAGAGGGAAGGAAAATGAAGGGGTGGGAGAGCAAGCTCCCATGGGCTGATTGATTTTCTTCAGAAGAACATTAGTGTGCCTTTCAGTTCAGATCAAATTTCCACCTAGCCAAATATCTGCGACCATCACTGTTCTAAAGAAGGCATCTATTCTCTCCAGAATGACCTCTTAGCTTGCCACAGGGAACCGAACTCAAAATGCTATCCTTTCTACTTCATATCAGTGAAAATTTAAAATTTATTATGATTTTGGAATCCATGCACACTTTCAGCATGCACAACTTCCACATCAAGGACTCCTGCAGTACAACTACTATGTAATGCAAAGAACCACTGCTTGACGTCTGCCATTTGTTTCACTAACTTGGTTTTCCTAGTTCTTCTTCTGGAAAGCCCAGCTCTATCACAGTATCTAGTCTTCCTCTTGTCTTTCATATGTCTTAAGAACACTTTCAGGAGCACAGGCCTCCACAGAGATTCTTACACTCTCCTCATGATTCCCCTTCATTCTGAAAATTAAATATTCACTTCCACTACTCACTTGCTATGTATTAAACAACTAAGCGGCCATAAAGACTTTCACCCAGAATCCCCAAGCATTGTTCATCAAGCCCCGTTACTTGTTAAGACTTGACAATAAGAATTCAAAAAAGAAATATTTGCATAGGAGAACAAAGTTCAGCAAAAATGTGAGACTGTGTCTCTGTGTTACTTCTCTTCATGCAAGCTAAGACACATAAATCTGCTGTTACTAACAAGGCATTAGGGATTATCTTTATTCCAGACGATACATATTAAAAGCTACGAAAAAATGAGCAAAACAATACAGTTTCTATGCTTAGAAAATGTGCCTAATTTTGAAATACAAATTTTTGTAATAAAGGTGGAGAAACTAAAAGTTATAACATTTTCCTTATGTTCCCACATAAGAAGAGAGAAGCTAAGAGGTCCCGTGTCACAACCACTACTGAGATGACTGGATCATGCAGCTGACTTGTCCATCCTATGTGATTGCTTGACAATAGGTAACAGGGTTCTCTCTGACAAGGATCCTGTTATGTGTGAATTAGATGTGACTTAAACAGATTTTCAGGGCAGAATTTTATTCAGATCCAAATCAAAATCAAATCTTTAATTTCAAACATGAAACAGTCTACTTACTATTATCCTTTGTAAATGGAGCTACAGAAGCATTCATCTATTAGTAAAGGCACTGCCAAGGCAATCTGAGGATAATTGGTTTTAGTGGTTGCACAGATTTCAATTAACATAATCCAAAGAACCACCTGTGAATAAATATCCGAAACAGTATTAAAATCCAAAAGTGAGACCAAAGAAAAGCTAGAGCTATGAGTGCACCAGAATGAAGCAGTACAAACCCTGATGCAGTGGTTTCACATTGATCGACATTTGGGGAAGAAGTAAGAAACCACCCACAGAAGTGATTTCTTTACGAGAAGCTGTTGGGAGCTTCCTCTGTGCCTTGGACAGGCCAACAGCTGGCTAGTTCTGAGAACCAACAACATTTTGCACTATTGAGAAATTAGATCCGCCTTTGTGAATTCCACATTTTAAAAACCACAAGCCCGGGAACTCTTTCTCTTTTGCTTCCAGCCTCGAAAAGTAGCGGAGCTCTGGTGGGACCGGCACCACTCCCCCACAGCCTATGCTGGATCGGAGAGGCTGCCCTGGACTCCAGCAGCTCCCAGGCGGGGGATGGAAGCTGTGGAGTCCAGCCCCAGGCTAGGCTGGGCTATGGCTGCTGACATCTCACCAAAACCCCCTCCCCCTGGCCCGCACGGACGGCTCCAGGCCGAGCCCACCCTGCCAGTGGCTGCCGGATAGAGCGAGGGACCCAGCGGGACCCAGCGTGGCCTGAAATCCAACACCGTGACTGCTGTGGCTACTGGGAAAGAGATTTAACCCTTTCGCTACATAGATGAGACCCGCTGACCTTGTTCCTCTCTCCAGGGAGAGAAAAAGACAGAGTGACGACATGTAGAAAGACAACATGAAAATACCAAGGTCAGTAAAGAAAGAATCAAACTTCAGATGGAAGGAGAATGAGGAGATGCTGAATAGGGCTGAAATATTCTTTTGGTAGGGCCATGGAGATAGACAATGATATGCTGAAATATCTCCTTTAATTCATGAGAAAAGTATGGAGGATGAAGTATTCAAACTGTAGATGTGAGCAGAGGCGTCCATTGATGAAGCCAAGCAGATGTTGGAGCAGCTGTGGTCCTATGAGAAGCTTGAACAGAGAGAGAGATGAGAGTGATGAAGGCCCTTTGCCCCCAGGGAGAAAAGAAGAAAACCTCTGTTCCCGGAGATGATCACAGAGACAGATGAAGAGAACCTTAGCCTTTGAACAACTCATCCTTAAAATAATACCCCATGAGTTCATGGCCCATGGACACACCTCTAGGAGGGCTGTGAAAATGGGAGGGATTTCGTGATGCAGAACTTTTCCTGGGCAGCTGCTATTTGTGGAAATGAAAAGCCACAAGAAAACTTTCTTGTAGAGAAGTCTCCATGGCATGGCAAGAGAAAATTCCTCTCCCTACAAGAACTGATGAAATACTATTGTATAGTTGGTACTGCTTTAACATCCCAGGTTTTGTCTCTACATGGTCAGTTAGGAAAGGAAAAAGTTGGGCAGGGAGAGGAAAGGTGTTCTGGAAGTTTTATTCTGATGCTTCTTATTCTTGTAGTCCTTTTAATAAAGTTTCTTTATACTTTTTAAGTTTTAAGCCTGCTTTGCCCTTCTCCTAATCCATATCTCACAGCAAGAAATGAGTAAGTGCACTGGTGATTTTAGCCAGTGCTAAACCCACCACATTATTTGGCGCATTGGCTGGGAAACTCAAATTGGCAAATCTGAACCACTACACCTGATCTGTTTCCCATACCATAAGGAAGAGTAGAGTAGAATTGTGGAGTAGAGCATGAACATTTTTCTAATCAGACAGGTAACTGTGGCAAGTTGTCTCTATTCCCTTGTCTTTGTACAGGATCATGGTTTTACAATTGGTATTTAATGATGCAGTACAGGCCTGGTATGATGGAGAGACCCTGAGGAGACTCAGGATATGGCACAGAGGAGTACAGGCAGTGGGTGATAAGGCATACTTGACATCACAGACCCCACAGCTGTAAGCATCTAACCACTGGCCAGTTAGAGAATTGCAGATCTGCAGACAGGTGAACTGAGGAAAATCTGGCTTAGGGGTAGCGAAGAAGATAAAAAAATAATATCTAGCACACTGAAAAAGCAACATATGCAGTAGTATCAGGTGTAATGTGGAGCACCAAACCAATGGAAAAAGGGAAATGTAAAAATATATTAGCTAACATATAAAAGAAATTCCAGATGAATAAGAAACCATCAAAATGGACATCTTATCCTCCCCAATGAAGGTCTCTGGTTGCTGACAACTCATAACATCCCCACCAATACCACCACCAACAGCAAAATCAAACCATCAACCTTAGGAATCAGAGCACTGGAAGAAGGGTGAGGACAATACCAGAAAAGACTTAGAAATTGGGAAGTTTTCATGCAACACTTTTAATCACAGTATCATTACTAATATTTTAAATTTTTTTTGCACAGAAGTATTTCTTATTTTATTTAATGAATACATCTGGACTTATGATAATGTTTTTGACTAAAATTTCAGTCACACTGACAGGAAACTTCTAGTTTTATAAGTTGTTCCTTCTCTTTTCCCATAAACAAGACTTTGAGTGCAACAAAGTTTACAGACTATTCCAAAATACAGAACCAGGCTGTGAATGTCTCAACTTTGACCCTATGCATGTTTTTAACCTTTATCAAAGGACGGCTGTTGTAGATGACTGGGAGAGGGTGTTTAAGGAAGAGGTTACATTGCATCTGTCAGTGAGATTTACCAGCGTTCTCCATACCTCATGTCTGCTTTTCTGCCAGCCGCTTCTTGCTGACTATGACAGGTCTCTTTGGGGCTCCCTGGAACTAAGCAAAGTAGTTCCCTACAGCAGGGAGCAAGCACATGACTGACAGGACATAAAATTATTCTTATTATGTCTGGTATTTTGAACTAAAGAAGCTCCAACCACCATCCAAGATGAACAGTTATGCTTTAGAACTACTTTGTTATCATATAGATTCTTGGTCAAATGCTGCACTGTATGGACACAGCCCACACCAAAGACATGATAATGGGAGCCAGCACACAGAGATCAGTGTGGGTCTGGGGCTTTCTGCCATGTCTGCTCCACAAAGTTAGGACAGCCATACCTGGAGCAGCCTGAAAAGGAGCTGATCCTTACCTTATTCCAGGGTCGTTCATCAAAACCCTTGTCTCTTGCCCAGATAAAACATCTCTCACAATGCAGAGGCCTACTTCAACAACAAAAGTTGAATGACTTACTTGTAGAATATTCTGGACTCTTGCAAGTGAAGATAGAGATTGTAACGCCACTTGACTCAGTACTCTACAGAAGTCAGTATAGAAAGCAAAGACATATTTTGCTCTGCAAATATCACTCCTGCTACAGCCATCTATGCTGCAGAAGGTGCATCCCAAAGTATCTCAAACTTTTGGAACCAAATTGGAAGATGACACAAAAATAAAAAAGTATGAGGAAAGATAAGATCCTAGTATTTTGGCAATATTAGCAGCAGGTGAAGGTCATCAAAACTAGTAGATCTGTTTAAAACTATTACAAGAAGCAAGCTGGGGAGCAAACATAAGTCAGTCAAGAATACAAAATCTTTTACTCTGTCTCCTAATTCAGGTAATAGCACAGACAATACTGCTGTGCCGCTTGATGAAAAGGGTAGCCCTGCATTCCTTTTTATTGGTGTATCTCTGCTTTGCTCTTTTGCTGGATTTTTTTGCAAGCTCCTGATCTCTGTAAATCTTTCCAAAGCTAGCACACTTTCCTTTTTCATACCTTTTCTTAAAAGTTCTCTCTGACACATTAGCTGTAAAGAGTCCTCAATACCACCTAGGTAGTTTGTGTCCTGCCACCATGGCTTAGAATGATTGTTATTGCTTCCTCGCTCTTCTTTTTACTGTAACAATGAATTACCCATAAACTATGATTAAAAATGTAATCCTTCTGCTCTGACAGCTACCTAAAATACATCACATAGTGTTTGTACAATAGGAAAGAGTTCACAAACACATCTTCAATACAAATAAAAAATAAATTATAACTGTGAATGAACATAATGACTATATATTCACTAGTAAGATGTTTACAATAACTTGCCTTCATACGCATGTTTAAAATTCAAGCACATTTTTGTGTATCACATTAGCTACAGGAAAAAAAAGTTAACAGACTATTATTAACATCTCAAAGAGAAGCATTCAGAACTTAGCAAATGTGAGAATTAAGGTTGCCGGGGAAACATTCATTTCATCCCATTGGGCTCAGGCATTATGATACACAGCTTAATTCCATAGTCACACTGTTTTTTGTAGGTTTCCTGCCTCACTTCAGTCCTCCCAGGTTATGCTGCTATTGATTATCGGTTTACATTGTTCAGCATCTAGAGTGGTGGGTAATAGTTATAATATTGAATGTAACTATTCAATTAAAATAGTTACATTTATCAAATTCTAGATAAACTAAAGACATTTTTGCTACAGGGGAAAAAAAAAATCATCTTCCTAAATCTTCCTAATAAATGTGCTCCTATCCCTGGCTTTAATAATAATATTAATTAACAAGAAGAGGACTGAGAATAATCATGAGGAATTTATATTAGGAAAAAAAATAAAGGAGACATGGTTGCTAGGGAACTAAGGAACAGGCAGGAGGTATTTTTCACCTCCAGGTGACCATCGTAACTCTGACCACTCCAGGAGATGCTCAAGTGCTCCAGAGAAAAATGACAGAGTCAGAACTAACGGAGGCTAATAATGCTTTACTCTGATGACTGTCTCACATTAAATAAACAGATTGCCACACTTCCAACAGCTAATACATATTAGAAACCTGTAACAGTCAGAGTACTTAAATGATGGCTACAGAAGACCCAAGTGACTGTTTCTTTCTGGATCCTTCTTCCAGAGTGTGTATGATAGCAGCACCTAGGAATTCATCCCTGGGCCAGACATCTACTATGCTACAAGACAAATTATTACAAATAGACTACAGCAAAGATACCACAATCCAACAGGATGATAAAAATGAAAAGAGGAAATAGATGAAAAGCGATGTTTTAAATGCTATTTAATATTCCTTTCCCTTCTCACAGCTCCCTCTATTGCAAACAAGCCACTGAGAGGTACAAATAGCTGCAAAATCAAGTCCTTAAGCAGGGAGTCTTCCTGCTGCTCAGCTATCCAACAAGTATTTCCAATTGTATTTTGGGTAGGATGTCTGGGTAATGCACATTTAATTTTTCTGTAGTCAAAATAGGAAAACAAAAATAAGAAGAAACTACTGGCTATTTTCTAAAGACCATTGCTGTAAGTTAGAAAAAAAAAAAGTTTCAAAAGAAAGCCCTACAAGGCTGGCATTCCAAAAGAGATATCATATTTCTGCATCCAAAAAGAAAAAGATGGCAAAGGCAACCATCAAAGACTTGCAGTGCTTAGTAGAAGTTTTGCCCTAAACTCCCTAGTAATGTTACCTGATTACCCTGCAATGAAGAAAATTTAAAAATCACACTCAGTACATTCAAGTCTTGTTCTTCTTGTTTACTCTATCCACATTTTTTCCCACATCACTCTCCCTTTCATTGGTGACAGGACAATCATTAATTGCTGATCTGAGACTTATTAACTGAATTTATACAAAACAGGACTATCAGTAGTTATTGCTATTTGGTATTCTTGACTAAATAGCAAGTTTATTTCAAGTCTATTCCAAGCCCTGAAGTTTATTCCATGTCTATTTCCTTCTGATTTTTTTCTAGAGCTCTACTTTTCAACTATTTTATCATTTGCTGCACAAATCCTCTGACTTGTCAGTGGTAATTCTGCTGGTAAATAAATCATCCTGGTGACCTAGGAAGCAGAGATTTACTCTCAAGAGACAGCGTTCATTTATAACCAGGCTGAATCCTGAATTAGTGAGGACAGAAATCCTCCAGGAAAAATGTGTCAATTCCTCAGGTTCAGACCAATGGCCGACCCTGTCTATCCAAACAGAAAATGTAATGATTATTAGCACATGTGCTGTGTTGCCATCCAGGATAAGGGTTGTCACTACAGCCTTTACTGACTGGTGTTTTCTTCTTCCATACTGCCAGATTAAACTGTCCTTTTCAGACTAGTTCTTGTAATGAGTTGCCGTATGGTGAGAAGTCAGACACCACTACTCAGTGACTCACTGAGAAACGTAAAATTTCTCCTTACACTCAAAGCCTAAGGGTGGACAAGAAGACCTGGACTCACAGATCCAGCCTCAAATACCAGAGAACTCAGTAGCAGGGATGATGCAGGTTGGGCACTCTGACAAGCTGAAGTGCCAGTTCATATTAAGCAGATTTTCCAAGAGCTGAAAATTGATTACATATTAATGAAACACTCATCGACAAACCCAGACTATATTTTTTTAGTATCATTAAAGAGACTTTCCTGCAGCCTTTCTGCTCCCCATGCCAGCTGTCACCATAATACAATCAGGTTACAAGGCTGAGGAATCACAGACCACTCCTGTTAAGTTTAGCTCATCTTCCTGAGCAAAAGCAGTCATTCGCACTTCCTCTACAGCACAGCACAGAGAATAACTAGAACTGTGGGGAAAATGTACCTGTAAGGTAGTAATGTGCTTGTTGGATTCTAAAAGAAAGAGGTGGAGACATTATGAGAGCTAAGCTCAGCATCTTGTAGAACTATTTCATAAGTTTCCTGCTAGCTTTTTATTCCTGTTTTGAATATTAACAAACTCCATAGTAAACCACCAGTTGGCAAAGGGAGCAAGAAATCACAGCATGGAAACAAAATCACTTCCAGCCTGCCCTGCAGCAGATATTTGCACACACTAGGGATGCCAATTTAAGAGCTATTTGCCAATACATTCTATAATGTCTTCTGAGCAACACTAAATGGAATGTTTGTTTTATATTCCATGGATGTTTTAATGCATGTAAAAGAACAAGTAAGCAGCTTAAAAGCCTTCTCAGGGGAAGAAAAAAAAGAAAAAGAAGAAAATACAAAAAAAAGTAAACTGTGTCTCATTGTTTTCTGTCCTTGGCGAATAGGTCTATGTGTTTCTTTCATGACTTGTTGAACAGAAGGAAACTGTTTCCATGTCAATGGGTGTGCAGGACCACAAGGGTAACAAGAAATGCCTCTCTGCCATAATTCAGATCCTTTCCTAACACTGCTTAAGTGATCTGTTCCTGCAGTGGGGTTAACCTAACTGATAAGATTGAACAGTCTGGTTTTGTATTTTAAATGCCAAATGCATGCAAAGTCTGCTAAGGAACCATAATGAGATTTTGCTTCTCCTTGAGGTGGGTGCAGACACAGAGGTACACATTTACACAGGATGCTCTACTCAGCTCTCTCAAGGATTTTCCTTGAGTTACACAGCAAAGGCATGGAAATCTGAAACAAACACTTCCAACCTGTCAAACATATTCAAAATAATCATCTCAAAATCACTGGCCACTTTCTCTCGTTACCCAGGACCACACACAAGGACTCACACAAGACCCATAGGGTGCTGTTCTCTGCCCCAACACTTTGTGCATGTCCATGCACATGCCAAACATGTCAGTGTTTTCAACACCACACTTCCAAGTGTCCTGCTTGCCATGGTCTTGAGCATTTTTCAGTGAAGCTGAGAATCTGATGCACCCATTCCTTTCAGTCTGATGCAGGAAAGTTGCCTTATGCCTTTCCATAATTCCACATTCCTACAAAAAGCTGTTGAGCTCAATTGTGCGTAACATATTTCAGATCCGAAAGGAGTGGTATTATTGTTATTCTGAAGTACAGAACATACAGCATTGTTATTTCCAAAGCTGTATTGGAAGCACAAAGATGCAGACATACAACGTTATTTTAAGAATTTGAACACTGAAACACTGAAATTTCTTTTTAATGTACATGAACATATGGAAGCCTACAGGCATTTATAAATCAGGCTTGGTCAAGTCAAGCAATTCATCTGGAACACGACAGGCTTTAATTCTTATGATAAACCCAACTCTGACATATTTTCACCCATCTCAGCCACCAGCTGGTGGCTGGAGACTGAGCTGGAAGTCTTTATCCAGGAGAAAAAAAAAAAAAAAAAAGAGTGAAATAAAGCAAGAAACTTGCTAAAAATTGTTAGAGGAGAAGGTAGATACAAGACAGGCACAAAAGAACAGACAACCCCCACATAAAGGAGAAGAAGAAAAAAATAAGAATTGATCACAAAGCATGTGAAAAACATGGAGTCATGAAAGCAGAGGAGGTGCTGGAAGTGATATATGGTAAAAGGGAATAGGTGTACAGGTAAGTATCCCAGCTTGGAGAACAAACTCAGGAAGAAAATTTTCAAAGTGAAAGCAGTCAGCAGTGAAAAACCTAAGAGCAAGAGCAGAATAAAGCAATATATAAAAACCAGAGGAATAAAAAGCACAGGGACAGGGGGAAAGAGCATAATACTACAGAAGAATTCTTGTCAAGAATTGGAATTTAAAGCTTGACCCACCAATTAGTTTTACAGTGGCCTCTATGGCCCAGTAGATATCAAACATCAGCTCCTGGCTGGGCAGTGAGGAGTGCACAGGCATTCACTCCCACATTCCCAAAGGAGATGATTGAGATGTCATCTGTACTCTGAGTCAGGGAAAATGAGGCAAAAACTCTGGACTCAGAGCTGCACAGTTAACCACAAAATTCCTCTACTGCAAGAATAACCTAGCAGATAAAAGGATGTGAAACAGCAATTAGATTTAACAAGGCAAATATAGGAAATGTAATACAGGACAAGTTAAAATTATTTCCTTTTAAGTTATTGTGATAAAGGTTATGTGAAAAGACAAACATCCTCAGAGTTTAATTAGTTTATGATGTTTCAAGTGCTTTAAAATAAGAGGAATGCCTTTACAGCACATTAAGTTTTCCAAACAACATGTCAATGGAAGCCTCTCCATTTCAGAGTATTTGAGACAGTGACTACTGAAAAGGATTGAAAATATTTATATGGAAATTCTGAAAATAGAAGAAACTGAAATTCAATTAAAGCATTTCATGCTCAGTTTAGTTTTCATCATTATCAATTTTCATTTTTTTTTACAATTTTAGCATAGACATCTTTATTATCTAGGACTGGATGTGGGCTTTTATTCTTAGTTTTTGCTCTTTGAAAACTTTATAAACCTGTTTGTATCTTGGTACTTATTAGTACTTACTAGGGGATTAGGAATGTCACTGATCCTCTCACTCTTGCTTACACACATGCTAACCCTCCCCCCATGAACCCTAACATCAAGTATGCTGGGATTGATCTAAACATATCAACAAAAGGGTTTAAAGAGTTTTATCAGCCAGGCCATCATCTGCTTTTAAATCAGACACTTTGATACTCCAGTAGCACACCAGACCCAGGCACTAATTGAATTAATCTGATTTTTTCATTCTAAAAGAGGATGCATGCAGACATGTCCACACAGAGCCCAAAGAAGGGCTCACAGAGACCCCACAGCACTCTAGGGTTAGGGCCAGGAAGGGTAGCAAATGACTCCTCTTCATTGCTTGAGCTGAGAAAAGACCAAATAGCAAAGCAAAAGGAAAGAGACAAAACTTACAGGTGGGTATAACTAAAAGATTTTTTAAAAATTTTGTAAGAAAAAGGATTTTATCTTGTCTGCTCAGTGTGTCTCAGAGATCCTTGGGCAGGCTGGAGATACCTTGAGTGCATTAGAACCTGCTTTGGAAGGGGTGTTGTATACTGGAAACAATATGAAATGGCCTGACAACAATGTCTGAGGACTTTGTAGTCTAACAGGATTGAACATGGTGGTGACAGAGTAAGGGATGCTGCAGATTTGGGACAGGCTGGTTTGAACAGCTGTGTAATGCCACAGAATTCTGTGAAATGCCACAGAACTCTCAGGCCATCACAGGCGGCTGAAGGGAGAGGGTGACACAATATGATGCAGCCAGGACTCAACAAGGCTAAGAGAGGCTGTGATGACTCCACTGCCACGCCCAGCCCCGTGGGTTACAGCTCTGTGGGGCAACTCTAGTTCTCACTTCAACCCCTCAGCTCTGGTTAGTAGGACCTGGGTGTTTTGGCAGGTGACAAGGCGACTATGAGCCCACAGTGTGCCCCTGCTGCCAATGATGTCCTGTGCTGCATTGGGAAGGGTATGGCCAGCAGGTCAAGGGAGGTGGTCCCACACCTCCACTGGGCCCTAGCTGAGGCCACATCTGGAGTGCTGTGTCCTGTTCTGGGCTCCTCAGCACAAAACAAAGAGCTAGTGGAGACGGTCCGGCAGAGGCCACGAAGATTATTTGGGATCCAAAATATCAGTTTTATGAGTAGACACTGCATGTTCTCAAGCACTTCTGGCCCTGTTCGACCTGGAGAAGACTAAGAGGGGATCTCATTAATGCATATAAATGTGCCACGGGGACTGTGCCAGATTCTCTTCAGTGGTACCCAGTGACAGGACAAGGAGCAGTGTCCATAAATTAAAATACAAGACGCTCCATCTCAGCTTAAGGAAGAACTTTACGTTGAGGGTGGCAGAGCACTGGAACAGCTGCCTAGGAAGGTGCTGGAGTCTCCTCTCTGGAGATAGTCAAACACCACGTGGATGTCTTACTGAGTCACCTGCTCCAGGTGGCCCTGCCTTGGCAGGGGGGGTCCCTTACAACCCTAACGATTCTGGGAACACCGAGGGAAAGATCTGCGTACACGCTGTGACGCCAAAGGGGGCGGTTTGGGGAACGGTGACACCGCTGGTGTCACACCAAGGATAGAGCTCAGAGCAGGAGGCAACAGGGTCACAGCGGGGCTGCACGGCGACGTTCTCTCTGGTGGGCCACCGCCTCCCGCAAGGAGCCGCAGTGACGCCATTCGGGTGTGATGTCACGGCGCATGTGGTGACGTCCCCACGGCGCTGCCACCACGGGAGTGCGGCGAGCCCTTACCTGCCGGCGCTTGTCGGCCGCCTTGGGGGGCATGGCCGTCCCTTACGGCAGCGGCCACCCCTCGCCACAATCGCGCGCCCACCCGGCACGCCGGAAGTTGATGGCGGCACCCATGGCAACGCGCCGGAAGCCGCGATGGCCCCGGCCATTTCTCCCAACCCCCCCGGTCCCCCCTCGAGGGAGGGAATGGTACATCCCTCCTGCCTCTGCGAACAGAGCGCCGCTGCCCAGAGAGAGTGACAGCGGGCACCGCCTCCTTATGAATATTCAAATTAAGGGCGGGGTCACGGGGAACGGAGCAGCTGGGCCTCGACATGACGATCGAAGCCCCTTCTGCTTCATGAATAGTTAATGGAGGGGCAGGCCTCGGGAAACGGAGTGATCGGGCACAAAACTAGTTGTAGTAGTCACGCCCTCAAATGAATATTCAAAAGAAGGCGGGGCGGCACGGAGACCACCGTTCGGTCACCGATGACAGCGTTCCCGCCCATCATGAATATTCAAAAAGGCGGGGCAGCGGAACCCAGCATCCGGGCCCCGAGCGAGGAATGGTCGCCCCGCCCTTCATGAATATTCAGATAGAGGCGGGGCGGTGGCCGGACCCGGAAGCGGCGCGGCTGAGTCACGGCGGCGGCGGCGATGAGGCAGCCGCAGCCGCGGGCGGTGTCGTTGTCATTGTCGCTGTCGCTGTCCTCTCTCGGCGCCTGAGGAGCCGCCCGCGTCCGCCCGCCCTGCTCTCCGCGCTCCGCCCGCCGCGCTCGGCGCCGCCGCCAAGATGATGGAGGAGATAGACCGGTTCCAGGTGCCCGCCGTGCGCGCCGAGATGCAGCCGCTGGTGAGGGGCGGGCGGGCGGGGCCGCGCTGTGCCCCGGTTGAAATGACCCCGGTGCCGAGGGGGTCGCGCACATGCCCCCGGGTGTCGGCGCTGCGGGCGCGGCGCTGCCGCCGTTATATAACGGGGTGTCCTGGGCACTGCCGCCGCCATCCCCGGCGGGCCCGGGGCCGCTGCTGTGTCATCCCGGGCCATCCTCTTATCCTGCCCCCTCCCCCGTCCTCTTCTCCTCGTCCTCCTCCTCCCCCGGAGCAGTCGGTAGCAGAAGCGGGCGGGGGCGGGCGGGCGTCTCCGCTCCTGCCACGATGGAAATGCCGCTCCTCTTGGAGCATCCCGGGGCGTTCTCCCGGCGCCGGGCACGGGAATGGCCCGGGGTCGAGGGGGAAGCGGCAGAGGGACTGGGTGGGAGCCCGGTTGGAGGCGCTGAGGACGGATGGGCTTTTAATTGACTTTTACAAGATAGGTGAGGTCTAAGGGGGAATCAGTGGGGCGGTGTTTGTGCCCAGCCCGGGCTGGGTGCTGCGGGGAGCGATGCTCCCCGGGGACAGCAGAACTGCACGGGGTGGGTGGGAAGTTACACGGGCTGTGAAGCCGCAGGACCTTCTCCGAGGGTGGTTTTATAGCTGCTCTCGACACTAAGCTGCGAGGAGATGCTCGTCTTGTGTAAAGTCCAGGTGTTCTGCAAAGAAACATCTCTGTCAAATTAGCTTTACTCACACAAGTATTTGTGTAAGGAAGGCAGTCTGTGAGGGTTTGACGCCGAGCAACAGCATGTGTTCTTCATATCAGGATATGTGTTTTTCACATCGTAGACACAATTATACTCAATTAATGAGTCTGACATAATGGTTACACTGCTACATGGAACCCTGGAGAATCTTTGCAGAGAAGGAAGTCTGCAGGCTCACAGGGCTTTGCAGATATGTAAGTGGGCAGGTCGAGTGGTTCTGGGCTTTTGGTAGCTTCTGAAATGAGTTACAAAGGGAGCCCACCTGGCTGGCAGCCAGGGGAGATGCTGGACCATCATCAAGTAGTGCAATGAGCATGTAGCTGCATTGGTCCAATGCCACAGGCTTGTTTGTGTATGTGTTGTGCCCCATCTGCCTGCCACAGAACTCTTCAATGTGTTTACCATTTCTGTTTTCTACCTAGAAGAGGTTCCTCTAGTGTGTTTCCCTCCCTTTACTCCTGTGTTCCTCAGTCTCTGCCTGGAGGTGTGTTATTAGTAACCTGGGACCTGCTGAAGTGCAGTTCATCTTGGCATTAAAGCGAAAGCCTGGATAACGGGCTCACTTGCTCAAGGTGTTGATTCCTTTTGGCACCTGGAGTAAGCAATTCCCATCTCGGCATCTGATTGTGTGAGACAGGCATATGAATTGTTTGGGAAGGTGGAAAGAACTTTAATGAAATACTTGCACAGTTCTTTTTGGCAGCAGGTGAGGATAGGGTGTTGCCAGGTTTATGCTAGCACTGAACCACTTCTGAAATTTCTAATATATCAAACCATACGTTATTTAGAGTTGATGTAAAAACAGCCTCAGTTCCTTGTGGCAGCTAGTGTTTGTAAGAACACTCTGTCTTGAGAACAGAAAAGCTCTACAAGTCTACACTCAAATTATCCCTCAAGTGGCAAGAAAAACATTTCTCCTATTGTGGGAGTGTTGATAAATTCTGAAAATACGCTTAGTTTGGGTTGTGTTCTGGGTTTGGTTGTTTTAGTGTTCTTTTGTTTGTGAGGGTTTTTTTGTTGTTGTTTCTTGGGGTTTTTTGGGGGGTTTTGGTTGGTTTTTTGGGGAGGTTGTTTTTGTTTTTTGTTGTTGTTGGTGGTGTTTGTTTGTTTGTTGTTAGTTGTTTCTTTGGCTTTGTTATGGGGCAAAAACTCTATAGTAGCTGATATGGGCTTGTTGCTATCCTTACTTATTGTTAGTGCTTTTATATGGAGGACGCAACAAATGTAACAAGAATGGATGTCTTTATTTGTTTTATTGCAGTCATAGTAGTGAAAGTAGCAAGTTTGAAAAAGGTGTTGCCAGGCAAAACAATGCTTATAAGTGTTTCTAGGAACTCCATGATAATAGTGGAAGAGTGGAATTTGCAGATGCATGTTTGCACGGACATGAACCTGGCAGAATCCAAAGAGCTTCTCTGGTGGAGCCCAGTTGTCTCAGGATAGGACAGTGGATTGGTCAGCAGTGATAGTAAGCTTAGGAAACAGTTTCCTTCAACAGGGAAGAATTAGAAAATTTTCACAAAGGGCTTTAACACTTCCATTAAAACAATACTCTGAATCTGTGCTTCAGAGTTTCAGTTCTTCTCTAACTACTAGAGCTCATAGTGAAACCTTGTGGTTTTGGGAGTCTTGAGTGTTTGCAGGTCTGTACACACAATTGCTGTTACTGGGTGTATAGGATTTTTTCCACAGTCATGGAAATGTAGACCATGGTCTCAGAAGTGGGATGCAGCAGGTTGGTGTAGCATTTCTGGTGGTTTCCTCTGCTTTGTAGCTCCTGGTCTGTACTTTGCAGATAGGGACTGGATACTTGCAAGAATCCTTGCAAGTCTGTGGTTTATCATATTCCTTTGCTTCGGTAATACAGTTCTGGCCAATACTACTGCTTTGTGCCATTACAATTACCATTTGTCTGTCACTCACCCTCCCATTCTGTACTTTTAAGGTTGTGGTTTAAACTCAGTTAACAAATAAATCACTCACAGCCGCTTGCTTGCTCACTTCCCTCCCACATCAGGATGGGGGAGAGAATCAGACAAGTGAAAGTGAGAAAACTTGTGGGTTGAGATGAAACAGTTTAATAAGTAAAACCAAACCATGCACACAAGCAAAGCAAAACAAGGAATTCATCCACCATTTCCTTTGGGCAGGTAGGTGTTCAGCCATGCCCAGAGAAAAAGGGAGGGCACCATTATGCTTCATGAATACTTGGAAAGACAAATACCATCAATCCCAACATTCCCCCTTGTCCTTCTTCTCCCCCAGTTTTATATGTTGAGCATATGGTATGGAATATCCCTGTGGTCAGTTGGGGTCAGCTGTCCCATCCGTGTGCCTGCCCAGCCTCTTGTGCACCCCCAGGCTCCTGGCTGGTGGAGTTAGATGAGAAACAGAAAAGGCTTTGATACTGCAAGTGCTGCCCAGCAATAACCAAAACATCCCTGTGTTATCAACAGTTTTCAGCACAAATCCAAAACATAGCTACTGTGAAGAAAATGAACTTTATCCCTGTCAAAATCAGCACAAAAGTACAGAATAACCTTATCATCTCAGGACTTACTGTCTTCTTCCCAGTTGAAAAGTTTTCAGTTCCAATGGTCTCAAGGAGAGATGTGACTGTAATTCTTCTCCACATCCAGAAAGCTGAAGCAAATTCTGTTTTTCACGTGCTAGCTAAAAGTCATTGTGACTTGCCACTGAAGCTATATATTAAAAAAAAGTTTCTAAACATTATTCCCTGCTAAAAAGCAAACAAAGAAGGTACCTTGCTTGATTTATAGGGCATACACTAGATGAAATATTTTCTCATCCTGTTCCAGCAGGAACAGGGCATCCCAGGAAAGCACTGTTCTCTCTGAGTGTTGGCCAGTGTGTGACAGATTCTGAAATGACGATTATGAAGCTAGGCTTTGCTCAAAATCCTGAACTTTGTGTTGTTGACCAGCATGCATACTTTTTGAATATCTGTTCATCTGCATGGATAAAGTGTCATCTTAGCTTTTGATGGCTTTATACTGAACTCCAGGACAACTGCTGCTGATCTGCCTGGAAACCATCTGACAGGCCTTCTGGTTTGCCTATCTTCAAAATAAAAAGATTGGCTTCTCTTCAGCGTGTAGCAGCTATATTTTTCTTAGAAAGCAGACTGAAACCTTTCTGCCCTTCAGACCCATCGCTGATACTTGCACCATTCATTGATCAGCTGTCTGTCAGGGGTGATAGTGCATTAATGTTTGGTGTCTACTGATTGTACATCCTGACAATAACCAGTGCTTTATTTACAGAGCAGGGACAGAGAACCTGGCATAGCTTTTTGCAAACTGAGTTCTTTAAAGATCAGATGTGTCTGGTTAGGGAACATTGTCTTTTTTACAGCCTTGTCCCACCAAGGTCTGCACTGGTGTCCCATTGCAAGGCTAAGGGCAGCACCCAACAAGTACAGGCTGAACAAAGTCTTCCAGGATCTCTGGTCGCTGCAAGTTTCTCTCTGCTGATAACAAGTCAGTTGCAGAGCCAAGAAGCATTTGGCCTGCAGGTTACATGTTGGCCAGGTCTGTCATATGTGCCTTCCAGCACTTCACATTGGATGCAGTGATGTGAAATTAATAAGGTGGGCAGTAATTTTCCTCCTCTTTCCAGCTTGTTTGGATAAGCATTGTGAAGTCAGGCAAGCTGGCTTGACTGGTCACTCTGTGTGATCTCTACAAATGTGTTTTGAGAACTGCTGGGTAACTGATGCAGACTCGAAAGAGAGGTTCAGCACAAGACTAAATGAGACAGAGTTGCTATGTGCAGATGGACAAGATAGCATACAGTACCTGGTAACCTGCTTTAACCTGGTTAAGCATCATCCATTTGTCAGATGGGATGTGGCCCAGTGTTTCAAATCTTGGAGAGACACATTACATTGCATATTTTGATATTGTGGTACAATTGTGTACATTTTCATCCTGGAAGAGAAGGCAGGTAACTGGATCTTGGTCACATTTATGTCGTGCCTATCCATGAAAATAGATCCACATTTCTATTCTTGTACATTGGTCACATTTGGTTTCTATTCTAAAAATGTCTGCCTTTTCAAATTAATATAAACTAATTTACAGGGTGTTTTGTTTTCTCCTAATGGTTAGTGTCACCTCATCCTTATCAACATGAAGCAAGCTCAACTGCAGGAACTCTGTTCTGCTTAGATTCTGTTAATTTCCAAGTTGACCTGTGATCCTTCTGCACTCACAGAAAGGTCTCTCTTCCTTAGCTGCTGAGTAGTGGGTTGTTTCCACATAAAATTGATTCAGGGTTTGCAGGGATGTGATGGGGCCTGAAATTCATTTTTCCTGGGGCACTTACACCTGGTAGATAGCTCTCTTGGCCGATGGAGTTGGTATTTGATGTCTTAACTTCCAACTAGTCAATCTTTCCCGGTCTGTTGGTGGTGGTACATTTGTTGTGATGATTTGATTTCTCCCAAGATTTTTGCTGGGAAGGTTTCCTAACAGAAAATTATTATTACAGTGGTAGATTTTAAGGGGAGAGAGAGATGAAGGGAAATTTGCACAGTGAGGATGCTGTGGACGAAAAAGAAGTAAAATTCCCTTTGAAATAAGAATGGCTGACCCTGAAGTTGTGTGTAGAGCCATCTTTTCTTCAGCACCGGAATCCTACCGCACACTCTCCCTGTGATTTTTAAATCTGTGTTTTGGATTCTTACCTAGACACTTGCCAAACCCTGACTATATTTGTTAAAATGAAATGTACTGAGCACAGTGTAGTGGGGTTGTATTTTGAGTCTGCTGGAACATGGATGCCTCCCGAGCCCATACCTCTAGCATACACCAAGCCCTGGCTGGCATGTGATGGCAAACTGACAGGTGACAGTGTTGGATCACACCTTGCTCCCATAAACCAACACAGGCAGTTTCTGTTCTTAGCACAAAAATGAAAGTAGAGTAAAAGTGCTTTTGCTTACATGGCATTGGTGCCACTTTTCCTAAGAGCACATATATCAAAGTGCAGCAGCTTCAGTGGAGCTTTGACACAAACTTCTAAGACTTTGGCACACTTTCTGAAAACAGCAGGAATGCAGTATTTCAGTTTCTCAGTTTTCAGCCCACATTGAAAAATGGGAGCTCTTTCCAGAGAAATTGGGCTGGTGGTTCCCATATCTCAATCTGAAGCATTGTGCCTGGCCTGATTCCTTGCCAGCAGGGGCCTCAGGCTGGTAGCTCTAGTTTTGATGATGACAGCCAAACTAAGGATTTTGTTCAGCCAAATCCTACAGTGATACTGCTGGCTTTTCAGCTGAGATGCCAAATCTGCACCAGTCCTGAAAGTGTAAAATTTTCAGAAATTTCGAAGGTACAGAAGATTCATTTCTGTACAGCTTTGCTTTTTAACATTGGAAGAGAATAAAAATAAGTGATATTTTCTACTAGATACTTCATTTTTAAAAAACAAACTGTAGTTTTAGTCAGCAGAGTGTATGAGTGCTTTTCATGCTTATAAAATCTGTATTCTTTATTTCCACAAAATACTGCTTATCGCATCTTAAGAAAGTTGTGCTGCATGCTAAGATCTCTCTGTAAAACAAGGAAAAACTGAAGAACAGAAAACTAAATGTAGCTAAGGCAAAAAGAAAGGCTATACCTTTAGGGCTTATAAATAGTATGTTAATATAACATTAGGTCTATAGTGCAGGTACACAAAACCCTCATCTTTCTAGAAGGAAAAAGCTTTCAAAATGAAAATGTCATCCATATATATATATATATATATATATATATTCATCATAATGTAGCCCAGGGGGTACACAGCTACATGTTTTGTAAATGCTTATAGTACATGAGATTTGTAATGTTGCAGTACTATGGGTCCTAAAAAAGATTTATTTCAGATAGTGCTGTTTTTTAGTTGTACAGCTTTTTTGATGTGCTGTCATGTCATCTACAGCAGTGGCCTAAAGATTGCCTCCCTGAATACTTCAGTTAATTGGGTTTCTGTTGTGTCACTTCCCTGTCCCATGTCAGGCCTGTGGTGCAGAGATACAAAAATATTTTTATTAGCACCCCAGGCCAGGCTGAAACTCCAGCAGTGATCCAGCACAGGCTCCCAATTGAAGGTGATGAGGGATGTGCTGGCTATCAGGAGAATGACCTGTCAGGATATGGGAGTGTGTTCTGGCTGGCACTGTCTCTGCAGGAACATTGCTCCTTCTTCTCCACTTCTTTGTACAAGCTCTGACTACAGCTGTTCTGTCAGTCATATTTGGAAATCTCCTCCCAAGTGAAGAAAGGTATTTAAAAGGGGACAGTGAACTCTATGAACAATTAAATCTGCACAGTGCACTCTTGGGATTCCACTGTCATTCCCAAGAGCTTGTTATTTGTAGTGTGATGTTAATACCTACTCAGACAGCAATTTCTGCTACTGATGTAGCCGTATCCTCTCTCTGCAGGCAGGTAGTGGCAGGTCTGTAAAGATGAGCAAAATTCCAGGGTGAGAGAGGAGAACAAGGCACGCCTTAAAATCTGCAAGCCTTCATTCCAGGAAAGCCTCATCTTACCAACAGGGCTGTGACCTGTCTGGTGGTACATTTTACTTCTGGTGAAATTGAAGCCTGAACTTGATAAGGATAGAGGAGGAGACCCCACCACCAGTTTGATCTGTGGGGCAAAGGATTAAAAGCTGGTTAATGGCAGGACTTCTGGTCGTTCAGTGATGATAGTGTGCCTGTTTTTTCTAGACTTTTTAAGACCTTGGCTGGAGTAGTTGCCTTTCAGCTTCTATGTAGATCAATTATTTGTAACTTTCCCCAGGCGGTCTGTAGAAATGTTTCTACACTTCCCCTCACACTCGCACATGCCATACATCTTCAGTGAAGTCTTGTGCCATTTAAAGTGTAAGGTTCCCCCAAGGTTATTCTGTCATTGCAAAATTGACATTGTTCTGATGCAGCCACTTGCCACTAGTAAATTCATCAGTTCAACTCAAAGCCCTTGTAGTCTGACCATTATTCTTTTAATTTTAGAGTGTCATCTTGTGCAATGGATCGGTGTCCATTTTGTGGCAAGCAGTTGGAAGCAAGCATTTGCTTCACTGGTTTGTCTCTGAGGATTACTGAGTCAGAGTGAATGAAATTGTAGGTGGAAATTTGCTTAATTTTGAAGAGTAATTACTAGCAAATCTGCTCAACTTTTGGACACATCCATCACCAATTCACAGGATAGCATGTTTTATCACATCAGGAGACCTCTTTACAAAGAAATGCTCTCCCAAATATGTGCAGAGTATTCAGGATGCATCCCAGCTGCTTTTTCTAGGTGAATTGCAGTCATCTTAGCTGTGGACTGAGAAAAGAGTATTTTTAGTAAAGCTGAAGGTCACACACATTGCTTTTGTTGAGAAGAGCCCTGGCTCTCTAAAGATGGCTAAGACCTTATTTCCTATACCAAAGGGAAAAGGGAGAGTACTGTTTGTTTCATCTTTGAAAGGTATTCCAGCTCTACTGGCAAGCTGTCTAGTGGAGATGCAGCCTCTTTTATGTTGCTAGAACATATTTAAATTCTTCCTAAGCCTGCTAATTTCTACTGCATAGAACAAAGTCATTGGCTATCAAATAACTGGCCACCAAGTGACTCCTGTAACCCAGCACCATCTGCCTACCAGAGCACATTGTTTAGAGTCTGTGTGCAGTGCTGAAACAGGTAGAACAAACCTACTTCAGCTCTTTCCTCAGCATTCTTCCAGAACAGTCTGTGTTAGAGCTTTTCTGAGGAGCTGCAGTTTCAGCATCCAGCACCATCAGATATGGACTGTTCCTCTTTGGACATGGTATGGTGTTTTGACTCATTCTTGTCTGACACTGATTTTTCTTAGTTTCTCTTCAGTTTCCTTTCTGAGCCGACTCCCATTTGTATGAGCACCTATCTTTTGGGCTCTGCAGCGTTCAGTCCAATAAAGCCTGTAGACATTCTCTTTTCCTAAGCCAAGCAGAGCAGCAATATTCTAATGATCATTTCTCTCTTGTGTGTTTTACTGATTGCATGGAAATGTAGGTTAGTGATTTAGTACACCCATATCCAAGCAAAATAATTACCTAGGTTATTTCTTGTTTCGTATTTTTGTTGTATGTGGCCCCAGGTGAAAACCAATCTTGGTTCTTGAATCAATGTCAGAGTTGCTTATGCTGATCTAAATATTGTTTCCTTCCCTATCCTCCACTGAATTTGGGGCATGGTGATTTCTTTTATTTCAGCAAGTTTGCCACAGGCATTGGAAGAGCTTTTTAGCTGAGATGAGATAGAGCCTGCTTCAGACATGGCCTCTCATGCTCTTTTCTTCCTTTCTTTCAAACAGATGTCTTGCAGTTGGCCCTCAGAAGATCTTTTTTTACCTGGCGGACCAAGCGTTTAGCTGCCTTAAATGCAGTTATATTTGTGTTTTCATCAGCTCATCATTTCACTTTCTATGCGTAGTTAACAAAGGTAATTTGCCTTTTTTTTAGTTTCTGTGCTCACCTGCACAGATGTGATGGGGTTCTCAGACTTCAGAAATTGTTGCTTTTTCCCTTAAAGTGAGGAAATACGGCAGTCCCTGCTGAAGAGCACATTGGTAGTATATTGCAGTATTGAAAAGGACCTGTTGGTTACGTTTCTAAGTTCAGAAGAGATTAATTTATACTTGCCTAAGGTCTTTCGTTAGTATTGCTTAAGTCATGTCCCCAGACAGTGAACTGTTCCCATTTCACTCCTTGGCTGATGTACCAGCCTTACAGCGGACTAATGATAGGATAAGGGAAGCAGATGGGACTTCCCATGTTTTGAGCCAGCTAGTTGTAGGAAAGTATTTTCTGAAGGTTGTTGAAGCATAAGGTCTCATACCTGTTACAGAAGAGAGGGTAAGGGGATTCAAATCAAATTATGAAGTTCAACAAAACTAAGTGTAGAGCCCTGCACCTAGGGAGGAATATGCACCAGTACAGGTTAAGGGTTGAACTACAGGAAAGCATCTGGGGATGCTTGTTCAGAAATCTCTGATTAAAAAGGCTTTTGCCTGTAGTGTTTAACACAGTAGAGGAAAGTACTTAAAATTTTAATAGTCATGGGTCTTATCGTCATTGGTTGTGACTTGATTGTAGAGCCTAATTTCTAATATCAAACTTGTTTCATTGTCAGTTGTTGCAAGTAGCTTGATGTGTCATAAAAGACAAATTTTTAAATTTCTGAAGTTTGCAGAAGCTGAACATCCAAGGATCTGTTTGAGCAGACTGACCTGAGAAATGGGAAAGGGAGAGAAGGAGGTATGCATTACATGGGTTGCATGTTGTTGATTGAAATGAAAAAATGAATAGGAATGTTCCTAATCAAAGATAGTATTGCAAAGCTTTTGTCTGGCAGGATCTTGTGACTGACATGTGTAAAAACAATGTACTTCTTTTTATGAAAGCATTACATTTTTCTCAACAACATACATGTGATGCAAATGAAAAATACACTGTCTGTAATGGCCAGAGCAGACTCTCCAGCTGAGCACCACATACAGATTGTGCAGTCGCTGCTTTGTCAGTCAGTGCATGGAGAGGGGTGATCATGCAGATGGAACAGAACTAATGAAGGCTCAGCCTTCCAGACTTCACTAGTTTGGAGCAAGAGCCTGAGGTGTGCAGAGAAATGTGCAGTGCTCCCATATCAGTACAGGGACCAGCTCTGACTGCAGAGCCTCCCCTTTGCAGCAACACTTCCACTAATGCTTCTGTGGGACATCTTTGTTCCAGAGGCAAAATAGATTAGCATAAGTACAGTCCGCATCATCAAAATTATCTGGTGTTTTTTTAGTTGTGGCTTTGAGCCCTAGTGGTAGTGAATGTGGAATTGTTTTGAAAGCACAAGGCAATGCACCCTACCTGAACCTTGTTTCTCATAGCGTCTGTGTCTGGAATATATGTGGAACAAGAGAAAGCCAAGCATGATATCCTTTGAGAAAAGCTGAGGGATATATGGATAGGGTGGGAATGGAAGTTTGTAATAGGGCTTTCACAGGACCCATGAAATGGAAACAGCAGAAAAAGCTTTCTTTTCTAAGCTTAGAATTCTAAAACTTCAAAGGATCTTGCAGGAAAATTGTGTTGTAGTCTAGGGAAAGACTTAACCATTCCTCTCTGCCCCTACCAATCTCTTTTGGGCCTGTGGGTCTGTCTTGATCTCTAATCTTAATTTCCCTTTATATAAGGGGAAAAAATGGGAATTGCAGTTCTGAGAATAGTAACAGGAACAGCATGTTCACAGGCTCTGAGGATGGAGGTCACCTAGCCCACTGGAGCGTGTAAAAGCTGCACTTCACGTTGGGTTCTTGGCAGTTGATAAGCCAAGGAGAAACTGCTGGCTTCTGATTCCATTCCTGTTAATGTGTGTGTCAAAAGTCAGATCAGCTTCCAATTTTGATCACTGTGATTAGGCAGAAATGGGTATTGTTAAAGGAGTTAGAGCAAGTCCAGCTCTTGAAAATATGTTGTGACACATCTGTACTGAGATTTAAGCGGCAGGAATTACCACTTCAGGATTCTAATGCAAACCCTGAAGATACAGTCTAGAATTCTGCAAAAATTAGTCATTCCTCTGCTGCTCTGATGAAATAAAATGTCATACTGCCCCTTGTTTTCATCATTTCCAGCAGAGCCAAACTCTTTTGTAGATGTACCTTAGAAAGCCTATCACAAAAGCAGTTCTGTGAAAATAATTTCTTGTACTTCTTGCAAAAATTAGGGCAAAGTGATTGTGAAAATAGCTGAGATGATCCATGCTGTGCATGTAAGAATTATTATAAAGAGATTATCTGGTTATGGGAGAATATTTTACTTGGATTATGTAGCTACATAGAATTTATAATTCATGCCTTCTACAGGAAAAAAGTTCCCCTGTGCTGCAGTGAGAAATGTCAGATATGAACTTGTACTAACTCTAAGGTTCTATATTTGCAACATTGAATTCTCAAAGTTTAATCCCTGAATTATGGGAGAAAATTTCTTCACATAGAATCCAACTCAGTAAGAAAAGTTTGTCCCACAAGGTTAACTGGTAGCACATACAAGATTAGAGGTGCTTCTGTAGTGACTTTTAGAGAAGTGATGCTTTCTGCTTAATAGTTGTGTGTAAGTTGTGCTCCATTTAACAAATGGGTGAATTAGGTGCACACTTTAACTTTTTTCAGTGACTGGGACCCCAGTTGCTGTGTCTGCATATGAGATGGAGAACATATTTGCAATCTCTCTCTTCAGCTATGGTGTTAAAACCAGTATTTCATGGTACTGAGTCTAACAGTCCCAAAGTTTTCCCTTGCTTATCCAAGTGATTAACCCTTGAATCAATACTTAGTATAACGTGCATACCAGTGCTGGTTTTTGGGAAGCTTGTGGCTAGTGTCCTAGGACTTGGATGGAGAGGCAGAAGGTGCTTTTACTGTCATAAGAGATGTATGTTTGATGCTGGCTCACTTAATTTCCTCCTTTTTAAGCCATGGAAACTTCACAGTGGTTGTGATTCTGAATGACCATGGAAAATTCTGTAAAAAAGCTGTGACGTTATTCTGTCATTGCAGATTTACGTGATTGCACAAGGTCCTGGCAGCTTTTTGCAAATTCTAATTGCTTTGAGGATCAAGCATTTTATTTCTGGTTTCTGATATGTCATAAAGTTTTTTCAAGATATGTAGGACCTCAAAACAGTCATGGTGCATTTTTGTTAACTCTTTTTTTCTAGGCCAGTCATTTTGTGTTTTGAAAGATTTTCAAATGGCCACTGAAGTCTGGCTTGCTATATTAATTACAACTAGGAGAAAGCTAGATGCTTTTACCACAGGTATCCTGCCTTGGTATCTCGGTTGGTAGTTGCTGCGGAAGCACCAGCTGAGAGATTTTGCATAAATTCAGAACTCATTAACATCACAGGGAACTGCCAGCAGTCAGTTGCAACGGTGATAACGTGTTCATGCTGACACACACAGAGCCAGGAGGTGTGGATGAAGCAGGTCTGGTAAATACCACTCCAAGCTTGATATTCTGAGGTGTGTTAGACCCTTGCTGAGTTTTTATCCCCTTGATATTGCAAACTGTCAATTGTTCTTTTGGTTTAGCGGGGCTGAAGAACTTTATCTTAGTAGTCTGAAGCTGTACTTCAGGCTGTGGTCTTAATTGATAAACATGACAAATCCTTTAATTTTTCAAGGCTGAAGTCAGTTCATCCCTTTTATTATGCAGAAATAGAAGTGCTCTTCCTGGGGCATTTCTAGGACATGGGATTTAATTGTGCTGATTGCCAGTGATAATAAAACAAAACATTCAGCTCAACTGATACATCGTATGAAATTTAATGGTGGTCACTTCTAAATGAGTATCTTGGTAATTTCAGCAGTCCTCATTCAGCCTTTTTTTTTCTTTATTAACAAATACAATGCATCTAAATCAGTTTTTAGATGGATCTATGTTCTTCAAAGACAGGGCTGCTTCCCTGGAACATTGTAGTGCTTTCCATCCTGTATTGAAGCTCACAGTGAATGCCCTTATGCATCTGTCACTGTTACCAGAATCAACTTCAAAATACTGTTACGCATGTGGAAATACCATCCTTTACTCAATCCATCCTCTATTAGTTCTGTCAGTTGCCATTTTGTATTGCTGGGTCAGATTTTTTTAAAAGCTGCTGTTGTCCTTCCCTGAGTTTCTAAGTAAGTTTTGCTGTATTTATCAGCATGACCTCCAGTTAATGCCTTGAGTGTTTGCCCACAGCTAAAGTCTATTGTAAGCAAATATTGCCTGAACTACAGTCTCACTGTGCATCAGATGGTACAGGCAGTGCTTGGATGGTGAGCACACACAGCACTAAACCAGAGCTGCTTGGTTAGTTTTCAGGAAGATTCCTGTCTGAAGGATGAGCCTGTGCTGTGGTCACTTGAGTGGTGGTGGAATGTACAGTCACTTTCAGAGTGCAGAAGGCACTCGTGGCCTTGATGGGGTAGAAACTGTGTATGGGTAGGACCTCTCCTAGATGGTGTCAACAGTTCAAGTTAGACACTTCTTAAAGGCTGGATGGACCAGATGGATGTCTTCTGAAGTTATTTTGAAAGTACTTGCTTTTATCTTGCAGAATTTTTTTTTTTTTTTTTTTTAAATAAACAACCCTGGAAGCATAAAAACTTAAAAAGAGGAGTTGTTGCACTGCTCATACAAGGACAGGCTAAGAGAATTGTGATTGTTCAGCCTGGAGAAGGGAAGGCTTTGAGGTGACCTAATTGCAGCCTTCCAGTACCTAAAGAGAGCCTTCAAGGTTGATGGAGAGGAACTTCTTACAAGGGCATGTGGTGACAGGACAAGGATGAATGGCTTCAAACTGAAATGGAGTAGGTTTAGATTAGATATTAGGAAAAATTCTTTGCTTTGAGGGTGGTGAGGTACTAGAACAGGTTGTTCGGAGAAATTGTGGATGTCCCATCCCTGACAGTGTTCAAGGCCAGGTTGGATGAGACTCTGAACAGCCTGGTCTAGTGGAAAGTTTCCCTGCCCAGGGCAGGGGGGCTGGAACAGGATGATCTTTAAAGTCCCTTCCAACCCAGGCCATTCTATGAACCTATGATTTAGCAGTTCCTGAGTATGTCCACTTTGTCCCTGTTAATATTTACATATATCTTGGTAATTCCTCTAAATTCGGTTCTGGAAAGGACTCAGAAACCACTGAGGTTTATTTAAAACTTCTTTTACTGCTTGCTGAAGTGAAATAAGTGGCTCTTTAAACCTCGCCCTCCTTCAGTTTGGCAGATCACCTGGAAAACCACCAGCTATGTCCAGCCTAATTAATGTTTCCTGATTAGAGTTCCTGCTCTGAAACTCAACTGGATTTGTTTCAAAAAACAGCAAAAACTTTATTTAGGGCAGAGGGGTATACTAAGCGATGAATGCACATCAAAAAGCTCTATATTGAGAATAGAGGTATCTTTTGGGATGGAAGGATTGGTACCTGAAATCTAAGCATCAGTGATGGAGGGCAAGAGAGAGAAAAACATCTTAAGGACTCTTAATGAGCCATTACCTCTGATGTCTTGGTATTGCTTTACTCTGCCATAGGTGCAGATCTGTCTTCAGACCTGGCTGAAATACAGCACGAATTTCAGTTTCACAAAGCTAGTGAGCTGCTGATAAACCTGCACATTCCCCAATACACAGAAGACCTGTATCAGTCTCTTTATATACCTTGAAAAACCCAAACCAAACAACCAAAACTCCAAGCCATTTCAAAGGCTACATAACTTTGAGTAAAGAGGTGGAAGGCATTTTCTTGTTACTGAGATTGGTCTCTGGCCTGTCTTGCATCACTAAACTGTGCTCTGTGAAGGGCTAAAAAACATGAGTAACCAACTTTCCTAGCCTTGGTATTGTTTTATGTTACTCTGAGTAACTCCTGCCTTCACTGCTATTTTTTTATAGAGGTCTCTCCTCTGCTGTGTTGGTAGAATTCCACCACTAGCTAGGATGATTTGATGTTGAACAGATGTTTATATTTCAACTTTTCTCTCTGGTTTTCTTTCCCTCATGCCTCTGAAGTCAAGAAATAAAAAAATAAATGAGAAACCTTTACCTTTTTCTTTTGTTCCAAACCTCATCTGGTAGGTTTCTGAGAAGAAAAACATCTTTCCTTGAAATCTGCCTTATTTTTATTATCAGGTTGGTATGATGGAATGATTGAGATTCTTGCAGCTGTCAGTGCATAGAACATTACTCTTTTATGTTGCTTTGAGTTACTGCAATAATTTCTTCTGGTAAGAAGGATATACCTAGTCCCAGTGGAGGTGCTGGTCATCACTATAGTTTTTCCTCAGGTGCTGGCTTTGGTACTGCGATAAGCTTTTGTTGGCTAATGTTTCCCTTCCAGCAGTACTTGTAGCAGGTGAAATATTAGAGCTCTAAGTGTAAGTGAAAGTGTCTAAAAGTAATATTGTATGACAGTGGTCTGGTGAAACAGAAAGGGTTTCACAGTGCATTTGCAGGCAGTAATAGTGCACAAACTTTTCAATTTCAGGAAAACCAGTTTGTACATGTACACTGCAGTGGCTGGTTTGTAACATCCTCAGCATGTGTTTAAGCTCAGTTTACACAAATATGTGAACTTAGCTGCCTTGCCCCTGATGCAGTGTTGCTGCGTGCTTCTGTCACTTCTTTCAGAGCAAGTTGTATGGTCATAGTCTTGAATGTTGCAGAGGTGACTTTGTGATCATACATGCCAGGAAACATCACAGGACAGGTCACCAACCAGTCCCAGTCAGCTGAATTATACTGCACACTGTGGGACTCTTGAGCTAAAGCTTTTGAAAACAAACCTATGGTTCAAAGCTGGGTTAAAAGTTGCTGGTGAAGCAGCTGGAAAGGATTCCCTCTGTTTGCCAGAGGATTTGCTCTTAGAAGTCCTTATCTCCATCTTATAACCTGGACAAGGATTTCTATAGATTTAGCAATGTTTATGGTGCTGAGCTTGGACTTTTCTCACTAGAACTCGGCCACAGGCTGCCTTTACTGTGTTGAATACCCCTTGAATTACAGAAGTACCAAGAACAGCCAGTATCATTTAGAGTGCTTTTTTAAAAATATTTTCCCTAGCTTTTATAGAATGTGCCAATGGCTTAATGTGACACATCCTATTTTTAATGCAAACAGCTCCCTTCTGGATACCTAATGTTATCTAGAAAATGGGCAAGAGATAGAGCAGCTTTCAGGGCTTGGTATTTAGATTGGAGAAATTAAGCTGCATTACAAGGTTCAGTGAACAGGAACATGGACTGCCTCATGGTGCCTTTGTTGCAGGCTTGCCATCTGGCTCTTTATCCAGCGGATGGTGGGAGGCTTGTGTGGTGGTTCCTTTGCTACCTGCACGCCTCTGACAAGTTTGGGTATTCTGGAGTACTTCAGGTACCTGAGGGCATGCAAGGCAAAGCCTTCCTGCAAGCTGTTGTTCTGCTGTTTTGGCATAGCAGGTACAGGCGTAGGAGTTAAGAGTTGGACTTGATGATCCCTGTAGGTCCCTTCCAACTCGGAATATTCTGCGGTTCCCTGTTGAAGCTAAAAATTGTGCCAAAGCTCCATCCACTATGGTCTGCTGAAGGGATGAGTTATAAAATCAATGCTAAAATCCTTCTTGTCCAAATTGTTTTCAGTCTGTTCTGTCTGTGAACCTGTCTCTAAAGAGCTATTGAAAAAAGGGGTGAACCTGGATAACTGTTGCTGAAGGGGTTCAGTTCTGTTCCAAAATGTGTGGAATGTGGATAAGTCACATAAACATCCTGTTGAGTCAGAATCAGTAAAATTTTCTGGTCAAGAGACTTTTTTCCCAGACTTCCAGGAAGGAGTCTCATGCTCCTCTAGATTGTTCTTTATAAGGTTTGAACTTTCTATATGCAGTATTGATTAAGAACAGGATAATTTTGTGGTGCTGTACCATTGTATCTTTCAGTATTCTCAGGTTTGAATGTTTAAAAAGTAGCTTTTGAACCTGACAGTTCTACATAAATGTCAGCTCTGTGTCAAGAATAAAGATCTGGTGGGATGTACACTTGGTTAATATTGATTAGAATTGAGTCTCATTTAAGCAGAGTCTGGCAATACTGCCCTTTTGTTTCTATGGGCAGCCAACATGTTGTAAACTCATTAATATTGGATTTATATTTAATGTTTCCATTGTCTTTCTGGTACAAACAAGGTTTCTTCCCACAGATAAAGAGAGTTCTGATAGCACTTTGAAGACACTGCAGTAGTGCTAACAAGATCGGGGATTTAGATGTCTGTTCTCAATTGATTATTTTTTAAATGTCTTTCCATTGTGGAAGAAGTTTTCTGTTTAAGTCTGTCTTTTCTTTGCTTCCTGGGGTGGTCAGGGACAAACATACTGGCATCACAAAATGCCCATCTTCTGTTTTTAAGGGTGAAACATGAATTTGGGGCTCACATTTCAGCAGTGCCTCCGAGGTTCTGGCAGGTCTCCCTGTGGAGGTATTGGCCATCTCCTAAGAAAACCAACAGAGATGAGGGCAAAACAAGCCTAAATTAATAAACTGTTAGTGTGGACTTGCCCCTAGAGCTCAACAGCTCATGACTCTCCTAGAAACAGTAGGGATTCTCCAATGAAAACAACTCAAAGAAAAATTAATTCTATCCTGACAATGAAACAGTGTAGGCAACCTTACAGCTCCCAAGAGCTAGACACTTGTTTTCCAGAGATGATCTCTAACGTAATCCTGTAGCATTGATTTTTTTTCTTTCTAGCCTCTGATTGTTCTTGCTGAAGTCATGGTGGGTAGCAGCCAGCGTGGGCTAGGAAAAGCCTTTTGGAAGTGTGAGGTTGACATCCTCTGTTTTCCCTGAACACCAGTCCTCTTGTTCCTGCAGACAGGGTTTTGTTACAAGCTAACATGATACAAGACCTACATTTCTGGAATTCTTTAACTTTTGTATAGGGAAGAAGTCTATGAATATGCATTTACCAGAAACAAAAAATATTTCTATAACAATTTCTCTCTTAAAACTGAATCCTTTAGCTGACTGGGATGGAACTACTTCTTTCATTATGAGCTATGTATCATTTTATTTTAACTGATTTCGTAAGTCTCTTTCCTGGGAGGAACCTCCTGTCCAGTATGCAGTGATGTGATCTGGTGGTTTCTGGTGGTTTCAACCACATGAGAAAGTGAATGTGGTGCTGTGATTCCACTTCCAGGAATATCTGAGAGTGCATCCATCCTGTAACTACAATGAGACTCCAGCATAATATAGAGATGCCTGAAATAATGTTAAGCTGAGCATCTCTGTCCAGACATGCCAGCATGAAGCCTTCCAGGACTGCAGTGACCACGCCAAAAGTTGGTTCATTTAGCTTTCGGTGAGCTTTGTGTTTTTTTGGTGAAAATATACCTCAGGTAACTTGTTTAAAACTAAGTGAACTTGTCTTTCAGTTGCACTGCACTAACTCAGACAGTTCCAAACCCCTCAGAGCACTGAAAATGTTCTAACCACTTGAAAAAGATGTGCTTCTAAGCTTTGCAAGAGTTGCGTGCTGGTCACAATAAGGTTGCATCGCCTCTTGGACTTGTGTCTTCATTTACTGACAAATTCCAGCTGCTTCCAGACTGGTTACTTGTAGAGAGAAAGCCAGGAGGGAGATTATTTGATATTCACTTATTTGACTGCAGTTTTATGTGTCCTAAAAGATGTGTTTTATAGGTTACTACAGGGGTTGCAGCATGCAAACTTGGGTTCAAGTGGCTTTGATTAAGAAATAGAGAAGAAAATGTGATTTTCCTTTACAGTTACTTGCTGAACTAAACTGTGATTAGATTTCCAAGCAAATTCTAAGTGCTACGGAATATTGTATAGAGCTTTTTTCTTATCTTTCTTATTTGTTCAAGGCAGTGATTACAGGGGACAGTCTGTAGAGCTTTTGCAGATTATCAGGATTGCCAGCTATGCTGCTGTGTTTCCTCTTAAAAAACTATCAGGAAAGTGTTTTGGAAAAGTATTTTTTGTGTCCTGCAGCTGTAGAGAAAATGAGCAAGCTGTGTGGATTTGCCTCTGGTATTTGTCTTGCTTTTTCCTGAAATAATTTTATTCAGTAAACATTTTTCAGATGGTTTTCTGTGATTCCTATGCAGCCATGGTGCACTAGGCTATGAATAAAATTGAAAACAATGGAAGAGCTCAGCAATACCCCCATGAAAGCCATCAGATCAGAGTTTCAAATTACCCATACGCCTCAGCTGTGTCTAAAAAATACGTAAGTCAATGAGAGGGCAAACAGTGATTTAAGATTTTGCCAAATGATTGTGGAGCCTTGGGTTCACAGGAAAAACTACATGCGACTTTTTTTTCTAATAAGGATTTGTTTCAGGACAGTAATATCAAATATAGTAAATATGTGAGCTAAAATACAAGTCTCTGCTAGACCATTGCTGTGTCAGAATATTGTATGGAAAAAAAGTATCTAAAAGGGTTGATGCCAATTCATTGTAGTATGGATGTGCCTTAGTGCTGGCTTGGAGCTGCAATGCAGGGTTTTGTTTCTTAGGACAAGTAGCCCCAAAGGACTGAACATGCAGTGTCATTTCCTGGCCAATCTGTAAGGCTCAGATCCTTGACGCAGACTTTTTATTCCTGGACATCCATGCAACTGTGCTCAGCAGCAAGTTAAGGTTTCCCTGCCATGGAAGTGGGGTTGGTTGAGATTAAGATTGATTAAGATGCCAGTATTTTGCATGGTGGTTCTACACATCAGCTAGTTTGCTTTCAAAGGTATCACCAGAGATGCCTGTCTTAAGATGCCTTCTTGCTGTGAGCCCTTCTGCTGCTGCTCCCCCACATTACTTCCAGGTTGCCATGGGGTCAGATCTTTAAATACTGGGATAAGTCCAGGTGCACTTGTGTGCAATTACAGGCTTCTGTCCTTGGTGTGAGAGCCACCAGGCTTTGTGTGTGTCTGCAAGAGACTGGAGATGAAGCAGCTAAGGAAAGATTGCAGTTTCCCAGCAGGGGCTTTGTGGGGATGTTTTTGTGTGACAGGGTGTACCTGGTGACAGCAGGTATCAGCACACAGGTCGTGGGACTGCATGAGATGTGATACAGGCTACTTGTGTAGTAGAGCAAAGGTAAAGAGACCTTGGAGTACTGCAAATCAACCCATCCATCAGACACACACAGATGAGGGAGCCACGGGCTTGTTGGGTGTTCAGTGCGATGGGAGACAGCAATTAGGCTGTAATTAAGCAGCAATAGCACTGATAAAGAAGTGCCAGAGGCCATTGACGTCTAACAAGGCTTCTGATAGAAAACCACAGCCCATAAAAGTCAAATCTTTTCCAAGGTCAGAGTTTCTGAAACCTTGGTAGACACTAATCTGCCACTAAAGTCTGATGAAATAGAGTGAGCATTTTAGGGAATATTAAATACAGCACTTTGGGCCGTCCTCTCAGCACAAACTTCTTTTTCTAAACAATTCAACATAAATTTAGCTCAGCTTTCAGAATTTTCAGAGGGAGAGGCCTCTAGATTCTGCTAGACCCCTCTGATTTTCCTGTCCCTGTTAGTTGGGTTGCACAGTCCAGGCTGGTCCCTTCACAGTACAGGTATAGAAATCAACACATTAGAAACCAAAAGCAATTGCAGCATAAAAGAAATGCCTTCAAATTAGAGCAACTTCCAGCTTTTTTGGCCACCTTATTTTAAATGACACTTTGAGAAACTCTTGTTGACACATTCATGGGGAGGCAAGTCACTCATTTAATCACTTAAAGCATTAAAGACTCTGGTTTTCTGACACTTTCTTGTTCTGTTGTGCATTTCTAAAAAGCTGGTTGTCAGCAGAACAGAATTCAAAAGCAGAAAGTGTTGTTTTTCATACAAACACTCAAGACTGTGAATCGTTTTTACCTCTTCTTTGAATAAGCAATATTCTGCTTCTGGAGAATTGCAGGGTCTGGTTAGGTGCATATGGAAGTGTTCTGTACCAGTCTGAACAACACACACTTCTGCTCCCTGGAAACAAAGAGGGAGACTTCAAAGGTGTCTGATTAGTTGTCAGCCTGTTCTCTTGACAGTTTCCAACTTCTCTTTTTTAAAGCAGCCACTTCTGGAGTTGTGTAAAAGCCAGTTGAGCAAAGAAATGCTTTGATATCAAAGTGCAGAGAAGGTTTCTGAGAATACTACGACAAAATTAGGGAGTGGTGGTTACTACACAGACTTTTCAAGAAGAAAGCGGTTGAGAAAGCTGCTTGAATTTGAAATCTGGATTATGATACTGTTGCTCTTTGCTGCAGTCTCTACCCAGTGATGTCTGTCAGGTAACAGGTAATCACATGGAACTTGCCAGGCAATTTGCTGGCTAACATAATTGAATTCAATTTTAAACATGTGATCAGCTGTTTTAAAGATTTGAGACAAATACTTCAACCTGTATGAAAGAAACTTTCTACTGTATAAAGAAAACTTTCAGAGAACCGTGGATATCCACACTTCATAGTCCAACTAGCAAACTGGACAGGTGAATACCTACCTGGTGTCTAGGTTTGACATGCAAAACTCCAGCTTTGTTGGTAATTCATGAGCATGAGAAAGATTTTCCGTTTATTAATAGCAATTTCACAATTGGGAAATTGAGAGAAAAAGGGAAGAAAGCTTTTCGTCTTTTTTAGATCAACCCGTGGAATAGGACTGAGACAGAGACCTGTTTGTTCTAAGATCTTGTTGATTTGTGGTGAGAAATTTGATTCATTTTGCAACACATTGCTTCAAAATGAATTTTTAATCTTAAATGTGCTGGATTTTTAAGGCTTCTCATTGCTTTTTAAAATCCGTAATAATTGACTATACCTCCAATTTCTATTCTATAGTTTCAATAGCAGAGTAGGAATTGGGGGTGTGGGATACCAGATTTATGTTATTGTGTCACCAGACTCTGGATAAACATAACAATGGATGATTACTTTTCTTTGCAGACTGATACCAGTAGCAAAAATAGTAACTATAAGTCTAGATTTAGTGGCAAAGTGAAAGTTAACCTTGTCTGAAAAATGAAGAAAGACCAGTTATCAGAGTAAAAACTAATGCATAAATGGAAAGTTAATGACTTAAATTTATATTCCATGCTTGCTGATTTTATTTTTAAGTCACTGATGTTAATAGGGGTATAAATCACTTAAATTCATCCTCTGTCTTTCCCTTGCAATTCAAAGCAATGAAAACCAGTGCTTCAAAGAATATACTAGAGGGACCCAAGTTGTGTTTTCCCTTGTCATTTCTGTGTAACAGGTCATTCTACCCTGGTGAAGCCTTATGCCTTCATGCTCTTCTGATCAGTACAGTACAGCTTAGTCTCCAATCTATTGTTCTGTAAAACTTTATGGAGTGTTCTATTTCAGCATGTTCTCTTGATGGATTTTCTGTTGTTCTCATTAATGAATGTGTGTTTGCACTACTTGCTGTTTCATAAGGCTCTTTGCTCAAGACTCAACTGTTCCAACATGGCTGTGTTTTCTCTCACCATAAAATAATGTCTGTTCATGGAATCACTACAAAAAGAAGAATAAACTCTCCTTCTAGAATTAGCTGCCCATGGACCCAACAATCATTGTATTGTTGTCGTAGTGCCTACATTGTATTTTAGTGTCTTCATGCAATAGCTTTGATCCTAACCTTGAGCCATGAAGTTATTCAGTCCTGGTTTACTGCAGTGCTGGTAGGATAGGCTGGATTTGGAATCTGAGGCCTGAAAATCCTTCTCTTAGCATCACCACAGACACAGTACAGTGCCCTGTGTGAAACTGGGGGGAAAGGGTCACAATTGTGCAAGCATGTTTTTCCAAGGAGCCTTTCTGCCCCTTGGGAATCAGCAGATTTTTACCAGTAACACATCCATGATTTTAAGGCTGGTTAATCTGAGGAAGTGAAGCCTTCCTGGGTTTTCTCTGTAAGAATTAAAAATTTTGAGTGGGGGTAGTACAGAGCAAATAAGGAAGAAAATTGGACATAAAGAGCTGGAATTCCGAACTACAAAGAATGAGTTTGGCTTCCCAAAACTTCAGGTACAGAATGGTCCTGACTCATTGTGGTGGTGTGCTTCCAGTTTTCTGACTGGGTTAGCTCTCACCTGCTGTGGTGGGAAGATGCTTGTTTTATAAGAGCAGCTCAGTCCAGGCCTGGATGGTCGTCATCCTGCTTCATGTAGCATCACTTGTAGTTGAAGTGGTGCAGGTCAAATCACACAGTCTCTGACACTGCCACTTCCCTGTTTGCCACAATATGGCTGTGAGTCTTTAAAAGCCCTCAACAGTTACATTCTGGTTGTGGGAAAGGATTCTGCCACAGGATTACATTGCACAATGCTCACCAGGAAGATGTTCCTAGATGTTAAGGAGTGTGTTTGATCTAGGCCATTAAGATTTGTGGATTCTACAATAATATTTTTAGAACTGATTTCCAGATGTAGAGCCATGCTTTAATTTCTATGGAGGACTGGTCGGCTGACCCTTGTAAATGCATGATTGGGCTTGAAGGAGGCACATCTGTATCTAATGAGTCTAATTAAAAACGAAAAACCTGCATTTTAATAGCTTCAGGTGAGCAAAAGAGGACTTGAATACAGAGGCTGTGTTTTGATGTATGCATGGCAGGGAAAGAGAGAAAAAAGGTGGCCCTAGGAAACCTCTCACTAACATCTGCCAGTTTCTGAGGCATGTGCACAAAAGCCCACAATGTTTCAGTTATTCAGATATTGTTCAGATTTCTAGAAGTAAATGCTCTTACACTCATCCTGATTGAAATGCAGGTGAATGCCCAGAATGCCGTCGATTTGCCTCGCTTAGCTGTGGGGTAAGTACTACTTTGAAGCATCTCTGTGGCACACAGGAAAATGACAGCGTATTTTCAGCAGCATGTTGAAACATGGAAGTGTCTTGTGAGATAATGATTGAAGTGCAGATCCTCCCTCCATGGCACAGTTTGGTTGCAGAGGGACAGGCGGCTTATGTGACAGTGAATCTGTCCATTACCCCTTGACATATGTTTTTGTTGTCTGATACAAGACAATTTTAGAGCTTTTCTTGAAAACTAATTAGGATATTCCATATTTCAGGGTTCACTAGAAAACACAGCGTTAGAGTAGAGAAGACCCAAATGAGTGGGAAGGATGAGCAGAATTCAGGCAGGCTGGGGTTTGCATAGCAGCTGCTTGCAAACTGGACCATGCACTGCAGGTGTGAGCAATGCTTTCTCCTTCCTGGCAGTGGTGTTCCAGGAGGGGTATTGAAGGGTAAGTAAATAAATCTTTATAACCAAGTTTCTTTTTTTTTCCTAGTCAGGCAACAGCATGATATATTTTGGAAGAAAGTCAGAAGAGGTTGATCTTTAGAGAAAAAAATCTGGCTATGGATTGGTGTCATCAAACAACCATTAGACAGCAACTTGGAAGGCTTAAAGCATGTTAACAAAGGGTGAACTCTGACCACAGGATAGCACAGCACTTGGAGTCAGAATAGTATTAATGGTTCGGAAAAGGCTCCTGTGAGAGCATCATGTGTTGTTAACTTTCATCTTATTTTTGAGGCTGTAAGTTTATTCCTTCCATGGTTTGTCCCCAGCTATCTGATGCATCTCCTATTGTCCCCAGTACACCAATGTTCCTCTGTATAATGCTTGTTGAGGTTCTCTTAGTGTGTCTTTTTAGGGGTTGGTTTGTTTCTTTTTTTTAATTATAGGTTGTGATTTCTTTCAGGTGGACGGTGAATTAAAAAAAAAAATCTAAGCAACAGATGAAATTGCTCTGTTGCAATAATGCTGGCTCTTCCCCCTTTCACACAGACTCCAATGGAATGGAAGATGTGTTTAGGAGAAAAACAGTATTGGAGAAACCTGCACTAGTGTTTCAGACCCTTTAAATGGGTCAACTACCACCACATCGTAACAGAATCCAGCCACTCAGGTCCTGCTGTGCTCCATTGTAATTAGCAGAGTTCCTTCTTTTCCTTGTATGAATTCATTTCAAAATCTGAATCAAAATAAAAATTCATTTGCCTCTGCAGCTCTGATGTTCTGTTACAAAGGTCAGTGGCTGTCCCCATACACACGGACCTGTCACCTTGCTTGCGCATGTACATTCCATGGTAGAGCGGTGCTGTGGCAGCCTGGCTTTGTGAGCAGCCCCTCCTCAGGCCCTTCACCTGGCATGGGCAAGGATGGGTGTGACTAGCAGCCTACCAGCTAGATTCAGTGCAAACCATCTGCCTCTCACAGCAGGGCTGGGTAATGATCTCAGCAGGTTTCACGCTCTGGGAACTTGGTGCAAACATGTTCTCGTATGGTGGTTGACAAGGAAGTCCTAAACATTCTCAGCCTGTGGGGAGACTCTGAAAGCAGTAGCCAAATCAGGGGTGGGACAGATGCCGACAGTCAGCAGAGAGGGTGATACTGTGGACTAAAAAGTGTCATTCCACCACACAGCACTTAGAGATTGAGTCCTGGCACACTGAGCTTCGTTGGCTCAGCCACCTCAGGGAAGGCAGTTCACTGCACTCTGCATATCCCTGTGGAGACAAGCTGTTCTCTCTGCACAGCTCGGGGCTCCTCTCCTATTTCTGTCACCAGCCTGCAGTTCTGGGGGTGGTTGTGCTAACCACTAATTGCTTGTTTCATTCAAACAGGGAAGGAAGGGTCTCGGTGGATGTGGCTTTTATCCCATTATCTTTAATTTCAGAGCTACCCTCTGTAACACTGCAGTACAGGGGAAGCTCATCTCATTCTGGTCAGACGGAGATATGAAATGTAAGTCACTGTAATCTGTAAACCTTCATCCTCCTGAAGTCCTTCTTACTGACTGTGCATAGCCAGAATGAAGCAGCATTTTCTGAGCTGACTGAGGATGGTGGGAAGTGGAGAGGAGACGAGGTGCAGTGCTTGGGGGAAACAGAGCATGTTCATTCTCTCTGAAGTCTGTTTCTCCCCTTTCTCCAATATTGCACACCTGTCTGACTTTGAAAAAAATGGCACAAGACGTCTCAGACACAGGCTTTCTGTGTGGGAGAGCTATGGAGAGATGGAGTGGAAAAGAAGTTTTGGAGTTCACATAAAGCTAATGAAACATACTTATGCATATTTTATCTCAGAGGTGGAGCTAAAGAGGAGGGGAGAGACATTTCATTGTCTGCCATGTGTTGTGCCGGAATTAAAATATGTCACAATTCCTACTGAAGTGATCTTGCTGTTTAGTATGCTGGAGCTTCATTTAGTCAGTATGTACAGAAAATAAGACATCTGAGTTGGATCTTCTGGTTGGTTTTATTCCTGGACAGAAAGACCATTGCATCTTTGAAGCCATGTTGTTTGGGTTGGTGTTGGGGAGGATGAAACAGGGAAACCTTATGAATGTGATTGTTTGGCAGAAGATTCTGAAAATATGAAGCCTAGAATCTAAGGAGAAATGAAAGCCTGCTTTGAGTCATAAGATGCTGAGTACTACTTACTATATGACCAAAGAACTATAGCCTAGCCAGCTAAAGGAGAATCCCTGTTGATGAAACAATGTCCTTCTGCAGATAGAGAATCCAAAGATCAAGAAGCAAGGGAAGAATTTGTAAAGCTTTTAGAGTTTGAAATGCAACACTGGATGGTAATGTAGTAATTCTTATAGGCTGTATGTAAATTCTTTCGTGGATGTATCTCGTAGTGATTGGTTACTGGGAATTAGAATATTCACTACAGAAAGACATGTATTGTATTGTAACCGGAACTTCGCTCTCTTGGTTTTCTCCCCACCTTCCTCTCTTGTTTTTCCCTCTCTCCTTCTCTTATTCTCTTGCTCTTACCCTCTTGGTTTTTCCCCCTCTTAACCCTCTCTTGTCCTCTCCCTCTCTCCTAAGCCTCCCTGGTTCTCCCCGATCTCTCTCATGCTCTCTTGTTTCTTCCCTCCCCATCTTTAACCTCTCCTCTCCTGCTCTCCCCGTCCCACTCTCACCCACCCTCACCACGTGGATGCCGAGGCCGGTGGCGGACACAGGTCTCTCCCTCTCTTTACCCTTATAATAAACTGCTTATACCTGAACAGCTTGACCCTGGGGAAGTCTCTCACCGCGAGCGAGTGTTTTGTACATCAATAGGCTGGGAACAAGACAGAGTTCCCGTTGTCTTTTTCCCCGACTATTTTTTTGATCTTTTTCAATTGCTGATAGCCGCTTCTCAGACTGTTCCAAAATCAGCAGAGTAAAGCAGAGCTGGTGTTGTTAATTTTTACTGCCCACAATTCTTTTCTCCACTCTAGCAGAAGTACCCAGAACATCTGTTCTCGCTGTGCTTGCTGGTGGGCAGAGCTCAAGATGCCATGAAAGTCCTGTCTGTCTGCAGATGGAGAACAGCACTGCATTACCTCACATGTGGAAGCAAAGGGGCTTCATTGCTTTCATGTGAAAAATTTGCTTTTCTGGTAGATGTGATCGTCTCTCTGTTAGGGACTGAGTTCTGGCCTGCAGTTTCTTTTTGTGTTGGCTTACATAAGCAGCAGCTCATAAAATAAACAGTTTAAACCAGAGGACACCAAGGTAAAAACCTGCACTGTACTTCATCAGTGCCTTACAGCATTAAGACACCTGAGTTAATCTCGAGAAATTAATTGACAAATTGACAAGTCCATTTTTTTAATGTAATTGCTCATTCATTTGATGATTTGATAAAGCCACTGATCCTTAAATGAAGAAAAACCTTCAAATCACTGTCTTGGACAGTAAATACTTTGTCACAGTTTCCAAAACCAGTCATAAACTACAGCTTTAAAAGCTCTTTTAATTATTCTTTTTTAAAGAAACCCTCAGATAAATACACCTTCAGCGGATCTTTCTTCTGAATGCTTTCTTCTGAAGCTTGCTGTATATGAACTGAGACAAATACAAAAGGAAAATCTGATGACTCCCATATGGTGTTTCAGGCTATTTTCTGGTTGGCAAGCTGAGTATACCAGTCCTGAAAATGTTAATAAGCCTTTTGTAAATGAGTTTTAACTTGTTAATTAAAAATTTCTAGCTATGGTTATGACCTGCAGGGAAATGTTTAATTGGCTGTTTTCCCTAGCTGGTTCAATGTCTTCTTACTAGAAAGAAGGAAGAGTGTATACTTATGGGACTTAAATGCTTCAGACCTAACATAAGTCAGGGTTCCTGTACTCAACACTGCTGCAGGAATTTTTATTGGTGACCTCTTTAGGGAAGGTCTCCACATTTTAGGGCAGCAGAGCAACCACTTGCTTGCCTGACTCAATTTGCCTTGGGAGCTGAATACAGGTAGTGGGGCAGCAATATAAACATGCTCTTCTCTGGTGGAGCATCGTCAGAGATTTCCCACACAGGTGGAGTCTCCATGCCTGAGAATATTCAAAAATCATCTCATCACGGTTCTGGGCATCCAGCTCTAGGCAGCCTATTTTGAGCAGGGGAAATTGGACCAGGTGACCTCATGAGGTCTCTGCAAGCCTGAGCCAGCTGGTAATCCTTCTTAGCCAGCAAAAGGAGGGAAGGGATGCTCCCTCGCTGTGAGTCAGCAGCTGGCAGAAGTGCAGCTGGACAGAGAGGAGTGGGCCATTTGCAATCACCAGCCTGTTATTGGAGGAGGGGTATCCAAGGTTTGAAAGATGACACTTGATGTTCCCAAATGCGATTGAAGAGTTTGTGCTTGTAACCAAAACATGGGCCTGAGTCCATTGTCAAACAGAAATTCTTTCATGTGACTTGGTCTGGCTTTCCAGCATCCAAACAATGTTCCCTTGCTGTCTGCTAGAAAGACATCAAATTAGTGGATACTGTGCTAAATTCTACTTGTTTCTTTGTAGTTAAGTACCCTCAGAACTCATTCAGCACTTCTTACAGTGGCACCTGCTTTCCCTGCTGGAGAAATGCAGCCACTCTTGGAGACAGCAGCATGTCGTGGGTGTGGGGGCAAAGTGGGGAGAAGGTGCTGCGTGGGCAGGATCATTGCCATCACTTCCAGTTAGATGGGATTGGAATTTTCTGCTCAAGTGGAGAGCACTTTCGTACTTCACACAGACAGGCTTTCTACAGAAAACAACCAGAAGAATATTTCTATAAAATTAATTTAGGACCTCCTTCCAATTATATTTTAAAGGCAGTGATTTGTCACTGTGGTGTGGCTGCCTTTTTATATGCTTGGTTGTAGCTGAAAACATTTTAGCAAGTCAAAATCTGGAAATCCAGTCACGTCAGTGTACAGCCATGATTGAGTTTAATGAGAATTGTATATCTGTAACAAATGGCACCCCATTTGTCTTCATCTAATCCTACGTGAAATCCTTCATTGCTAAAATAATCTCAGAAAATTTGGGGTGAGTCCCTGATTAAAAGTAACTATCTTGTAGCAGTGACCATCTGGAAATGCCTGTGAATAGCTGTGAAGGGTGAAGTATCCCTCCTTCTCCATTCCTATTTAAAACTTTCTAAGTAGAGTGTTTCGTTTGAGAGAGCAGCCACATGGTGGTTACCACCGTAGCAAACCACTTCACTGTTTCAGATGCTCTGAGATGAGCAGACAGTGCAAAGCATAGAAAATGACTGAAGTCTGTGGGTGCAAGAAAGCCTTTAAAGCAAACACTGTTAGAAGAGTGAACAATATTCTGCTTATTAATGTAGATTGGAATTTCCTGCTAGCTGAGAATAATGGAAAGGTCACTCACCAGCTGCAAGCAAACAGCATGTGGTTGATTCTAAAATTAGTTAATCTGTAGCATTTCCATTTCTTTCCCCTGAATTTCTTGTTCTCTACCTTAAGCCTAGGAATCCAATTAAAGATACTGAAAGTTTGAAATAAGTTTTTTGTTTGTTTGTTTCTTCTCTCTAAACTTCTGTTAACTGTTGCAGTTGAGATAACTAGGTGTCTGTCGCCTATCATTGTGGCCAGGGTATTATGCACCTAAAACTTTCTAGAGGCTCAGTTATGTGATTTTAGCTGTTCAATATTATCTGCCAGGGTATTATTATGCCCCTAAAACTTTCTAGAGGCTCAGTTACATGATTTTAGCTGTTGAAAATTATCTGCTGAAGTCTGCTAGCAGCCACATTATCTGCAACTATTTTACACTGACTTTTAAAACTTCAGGCTCAGAGATAATTCAGGAAGAACCTGAATAATGGCCTCATAAAACCCTGACTTTCTTTTTGCTGATTAGCTGGAAGCCAGCACCATGGCCAGTCTGGAGATGGGAAATTTGCTGGAGCCTTGGCTGAAACGGAGGACAGCAGCACTGCAGGCACGAAATGGCCCAGTGTTTCATGACATGCAAGGCAACACTAACTACTGAAGAAACTAACTCCAAAGACCATATACTCCAGCTTTAGGGAATCTTGCAAAGAGGTTATAACCTAACAGCTGTATAAAATAAATCACTTCAGAGCAGAAGTACCTATCCTAGGACATGTGGCTGATCCTTTGCCTGCAGAGGTGATTTGTGTGGCAAAGATGGTTATTTTTAGAAATGCCATAGCTAGTAAATTACGCAGAAGGAACTTGTTTGGTTCAAATGAGTTTAAGCACTGAGAGCTGATTGTGATGTCTGGTTGTAATAAACCAAGCCTTCTCTGCAGAATATTACTGGGGAAATGCTAATTAGTCAATTACACACCATAGATGATGGATAGTCACTCAGTTGCTGTTCTGTGTATGACTATCATGTAGTGATAGCCTAAGGTGAGCTTTAGGCTCCTGTTCTGCAGGTGGATCTCAGTGCTCTGCACTTGCTACTGGTACCTGCCATCAGCAGAGCTGAGCTAGAGCAGGTATGAGCACAGCAAGGCAGCATTTCATCACACAGATAGCTCATGTACTACCAAGAGAGTATTTTATCACAGATAAAAGACTCATTTCTTAAAGCCATGGGGAGTGTGTTCTGGAATGCCCTGCATCCAGGGAGCGCTGCAGACATGGACACCACAGGAGGGAGAGCTAACAGCACTGCAGAATCTCTGGCCATCTCCAGCCTCTCCATCTGCTGTGGCTTGCTTAGTGGGGTTGTCACTAATATGTTTGATAGCTTCTCTTAATTCCCTTGCTTATACTGAGACTTGTAAAAATTTTAATTTTAATTTCTTTTTAAACATTCCTAATTAACAGTGACAGAATTTATCAAATTGTCCAACCCCTAGCTTGCTTTATTAGGCTACAGACAATATTTTGTCAAGTTGCAAAGTCAGAAATTTTCTTTCTTCTTTTTAGTGTGTTTTTAGTACAGTTTTAGGATTCAGAAATTTTCTTTTTTTTTTTGGTGTAAGGGTCAAGATAGCTGGTTTCCGTGATCTTTATCTTTCCTTATCTGCAATATTCTGTTGGTTTAAATGGGCATCCTAATGGGAATAATACAAAAGATGTTAAATGCAAACATATCTTTTAAATGTTGATAGTGTAGAGATGTTCATATTGTTATTTATGGAAAGAGGAGGGCTTAAACTTAGGTATTATATTCTCTTCTTACTTGTTGCTTTGACAGGGGTGAGAGCCTTCTGTGGACTGCAGAAGCGCTTTAAATGTAAAATTCAAGCAATGCCACTGGAAGGAAAGGTTTTTATTCAGGTTTCTTTAATGCACTGCAAGCAGAGAATGGTCTGCAGTCTTGTGTTGTGTTCTAAGTGTGGAGATCTCTGTGCTGATAAAATCACAAAATATAAAAAGCAGCCATCAGCAATGCATCTACTTATACAGAATGCAAAAATACAGCATGAAAAAGTAAGGAACGCCCCCCTCCCCCAAGCCATGTCCTCATGCTGACTGAGTCTGTATGCAGCCTGACCAGGATGTCCCATGCAGTGCTGGCATGCAGAGCTGCATTTGTGGTGGACAGGAGGTGGGGGGTTGCAGCAGTGCAGCAGGAGAATTGGCAGCCACACACAGAACTAGTCAGAAGAGGTGGTGTCTGATCTTGTGCTTATGTCCAGCGCTGCTTTCTTTTTTTAAGTAGATTGCTGACCTCCTTTTTGTGACTGTTCACAGGGTATTTGGGACAAATATCCTTAAAGAGAGTTTAACTGTATCATCCAAGTCATTAGGATGATTGAAGCGGCATCCAGACATGCTAGCAGGGAAAGAGGGAGAGAGTCTTTAGAAGACTTGCTGTTTGGTGTTTACTTGTATATTCTGCAATGGCAGTTATAACCTTGTACCTTTTACAGAAAAAATAGCTTGCAGTGAAATGGGACAGAAAATAAAGCAATCAGAAATATTTGCTGCTCAGCACTGCTCCTTAATATCCACTTTAGGGGCAGCAGTAGGAAAGGGTTAACTCTTAAATTCCTGGAATTAAGAGAAACTTCATCTTTGCATTCAACTGTTTATTTATGACGCTTCCATTAACCGTAGAACAACTGACTCTGGGCCTTTTAAATTTAAGGTATTGTTTTCTGTGTCTTCTCTAACATAATTTTCATAGTCTTCCTACATGGAGACAAATTAGGGAGTTGGAGAACTGGTGAGACAGTAGAAAACATTTGCTTCCAGTTTAGAAAAGATAATAACCAAGAGTCATTAGAATACTTTTTGGACAGTAAACCACAGGTTTTCATAAAGATTGAATTCTGCCATACCAGAGCCCATATAAACAAAAATTGGTTATGAAACGTGCCTTCTACTAATTTTGCTCTTGATCTCACCAAACTGGCTGCAAAGGAATACTGTTGGATCTCCCCCATCATGATGAACTTCTTCCTTCACGTGTTAGTGTAACTTGGAGGGTCTGCAGGATGGCCTGCATTGTTCCCATCACTGCAGACTGCTCCCACTGACTTCCTAGAAGAGGGTGGGTTGCTGCCAGCAGCACTAAAGGGTCTGGAGTGTCAGTATTAACTGGAGTCATTGAGTGGCTGGAGAAGAATTTCTAGCTGTTTCAGTGGGTAGTAGCTACCAGGTTACATTGGGATGGTGGCTGCCAATGCACAGCATTTTTTCTGACATGGACAGATAACCTATTCTCGTCTCATATGTGGGGAGGCTTTCTGGGAATCAAGTGCAGATATTCCTTGTCTATCTTTATTTCTAGATTGTCTAGAAGACACTTTGCTTATGAACATACAGATGCTTTGCAGCTCAGATTTATCCAGACTCCTCTCTCCCTTTTCTTATTGTATCTATGAGTCACCCTGTGGTTGTCATAATTTATTTTTACAACAGGCTGAAAGGCATAAAGGGAAACTTATAAACATGGTAGGGAGAAGCCACCTGAAATAGCAAATGTTTCTAATTATAAAGTTAAAGCTGCCTTTTTAAGCTGTTTGGTTCTTTATTATACCTTGAATAACCCGAAAATATACTTGGCTACAATTAGAATTCCAGATACAATAAGTGAATTGTAAATGAAAACCACCCTGTGGAAAATTACACTATTAGCCTGAAGCAGTAGCCCTGTTCTTTACAGTTTATGGTGCTGCACAGCATGTACATCCAGTAATATTCTGTGAGTCCATGAAACTGAGAGGACAGTTTCTTAAAAGCTGAACAGTTTAGGTCTTTTTTTTTCAAGTTAAAGTAATTATTACATACTTTCATGTTTATTATTTTTTAGCATTTCCAGACTTTTCCACATTAGTCTGGTTTCAAGGGAAACTAATTAATCTATGCCTTATCAATATCTATTAAGCAGTGTTTCTGAAAAAGCTACATTTGACTAGTCTTGGCCATGCTTTTGGTATCTCCAGGGCAGTAAAAAAAAAAAAAAAAAAGCATTAGATTTCTGTACAGGAAAGAGGAATAGTAATTCTAATTTGGAATTTGAGTGTTCCACAATTGTGCATGGATTTTAAGCCCTTTCCTTATGCAGAGTAGCATCCTGATAGTCCAGGTTTGCTGCTTTACAAAAATGCTTTGCTTACTGTACTAATTACTGTACTAATTAAAGACTGTGGGGCACACCTTTAGCCATCACTGGTTCATCACAGTGTTCATGCAGAAACAAGAGTGGCAAAGTCACAGCTGACACAGGAGAAAAGCAGCAGGTAGGGGTCAGGACTACATCCATCCAGGCAAAAAGGGCAGAGAATGATTCACAGTACTCAGTGTCTTAAATCTGTCATGTCCTGGCTGCTGTAAAGAAGTCATCACACTGCCTGAGACTGACATCTGGAGCCTGTGGTCTGAATACAGACTCTCGACCTGCTCATTGCACTGAGAGCTAGGGGCATTTCAGATGCCAATGGACATGGTTTGAGTGGGTCTTCAGGAATTACTTTAGGTGACTTGGACACAGGACATTTTTAAAACTGACATCTTGTCTTTGTATAAGATTTGAATGGATGCCAGTTTGTGTGAGGCTTGCCTAGTCATTAAATAAACAGAAACAATAGAGGAACTTTCATTTGGCTTCTTTTAGAAGACTTCTAGGTCTGCTCTGGGAGGAGGTTGAAGAACCTTATGCTTTGTTTTGCTTACTTCCACCTCTGTTTGCAGGGTATTCAGTACCAAGTGGATTTGTAGTTTGTTTTGGAAGTATACTTAGCACACAGTGATCAAAACCCTAATACAATTCTCAAATTCTCTGTTACTGGGTAGAATGTGCATTAACTGAAATTCCTTGGGTTATGAAATGTACAAGGCCAATGGTGAGGTTTGATTTAAAGTTATGTGCTTTCCTGTTTCCTACAGGAAAAAACAGGAGTTTGCCAGTGGCATCTCTCTCCTTGTATTGTTTTGAAATGCTGTAAAAAGGAAGAGTCTCTTTAACAGTCTTCTGAAACACGCATACACATAATTCTTTTAGGTTTGGCTTTCTTCTTACTTCATGGAGAACAGCTGTGGCATTGTTATTCCAACAACGTAAGTGAATCTCTTAACAGACGGTTCTTTCACTGAAAGCAGCTTCCTCATCCTGGTAGGGCTTTTTTGCTGTTCTTAGATCCTGGTATCTTGACAGGGCTTAAGTAAGTCTGCTGTTTCATTCCAATGTAAGTATAATGTCATTCCAGTAATTCTGCAGTGAAGTGTTGCTCCTCCCCCCTTACAATTTTTTCTTCTGAAAACAGGGGGAACAATAGTAATGACTTGCATTTCTTAATTTTCAGTGCTGGTGCAACACACTCAGCTAGAAAGATCTGAATGGAAATACAAAGTTCCTCCAGCTATAAACAATTGTACATGGGGCCTACTGAGTGCATTTGTGTCAAAGACGCTTCGTCTAGACCTTGAAATTTTCTTCACTCCATTTCCCCAGCTAAGGAAAGTTTATCAGAATAATGTAATTCTTTGCATATAAAATACAAAGCTTGCTAAGGTAACATTTAAGCTTCTGCTTCTGAAGCAGGGATGAGTCTGCACAAGGTGGAGCCATGTGTCCTCTTACACACCTTACAGACTTAAACAGATGTAGGAGTCTCTTGCTTGCAAAGTCTGCTTTTTTCACCAGTGGTGTTTTTGTGACAGTCATCTTGAATATGACATGAGATGCTCCAGCTCCCTCCCTTTGCTATGCCAGCAGCATCTGTGAATCAGCACAGCACAGCTGTGGTGTCTTCACAGAGCTGGGTCCCAGATTTAAGGGCCAGTCTTGGCCACAATGCAGTTGTGGTCCCAACAGTAAGCACTGGGATGCTTGTGTGTGCAAGGAATGGTGTGATCCCAGCTTTATTCTTTCCCTCAAGGGAGTGCAGCTCACACTCTCTGGGTAGGTAAGCACCACAGCTTTGAGGTAATCAGATGATACAGCATCCTTTGCTGCCAGAAAAGCCATATCCCTCCTCTTTCAAGGAAAAAGCAGCATTCCAGCTGAACTGTGCTGTCGATGGAGGAAATGCAAAAACATTATATAAGCAAATGTTACAATTTGTGGGTGAATGTCAGACTTGTCATCCTGGCAGTCGGTTGTAGTGGAAGGGGGAATGCTTTGTGTTAGCAGTTATAATCTCGCCTGAATAGCTGAGGTCTTGACTCAAGTCACTGTCATAGACTGTGCTCACCTGCCTCTATTAGTTCATACTGTCTGTGGGGATGTGACTGAAAAGTGATTTTCCCACCTCTTCTTTTTGCCCGTCTCACCTGCAGATAGACGTCTCAAGGGGTCACAATGACAGAAGGAGCAGGAGTTCCTCCTGACAGGGGCTCAGTAAGAAGCCCTGATTGCTGGTTGTTAGTGGGCTGCATTCTTCTCCCTTAAGACACCTTCACTGTGATAATTGCCTCCTGAAAACTGTATTACTGGTGTAAGACGTAAGCTAGTTCTGAAAGCCTTTGGGAAATTATATTCATTTCAGAAGAAATGTACAGCCTTAGGAAAAGCTGTGCAGGAGTTGCTGGATATGTCAGGGAGTAGAGACAGCAAAGAGTTAAACTGAAGTGAGGGGAGGATGCAACTTCAGCATCTGTGCTCTTCACACAGCCACACTTTTGTGAGATACATCTTGGCTCTGCACAAACCACAGTACAAGCTCCTGTTTTACTTGGTGTACTTTTTGTGTCTGGAGTTAAAACATGGTGTGCTAATGCAATAACCCACCTGTGCAATGAAAATACAGAATGATAACCAAAATGTTTATGTGAGTGCTGGGGGGGGGGACAAGGTGCTGGGAATTGTAAATGAAGATGTTTGACAATAATTAATGGGTAATTAAGATGCCACACATTGTTTCTTTATGCAGGGGTCACTGTCAGAAGCTCAGGTTTATTATGGGCATGATGGCAGGAGGCAGCTACCTTTGTAATTTGCCTTATGTAAAAACTGGACTTGAGAGCTAGCACTCAAACTGGAGTTCAGCCATACTCCAGTGGTGGTTTTGGAAGCTTCAAAAGCAGTCAGTCACTAATTCCCTGAACCCTTCCCTGTTAAATAATGTTGGGGGAGTAGTGTCCCTTGGAGGAGTTGAGGTAAATGGCCCTAAACTATACTGTTTGTGCTATTTAATATTAATTTCTGATCAAATAAATTCTGCTGGGATTTTACGTACTGAAAGAGCAGAACAACTCTAAAATTACTGAAGTGGGATATTTTATGTGAATTACATGTCTCTATGTAAGCACAGGTGTATGCTCAGTGTTGCCTATTGCTCTGCTTCAAGTGTTTGCAACTACTGCAGAAGTGGAAGCATAAAAAACAGAGATAGGGTAGATGCACATCTCTATCCTGGGATCAAACGCAACACAATCTCAGTGTTACTCTTCTCATCTGATATTTATTCTAGTGGCTGTGCAAACTGTATCGTAGAACAAGCTGAGTTGGAAGAAGGGAAGGGGCATCATCAAATCCAACTACTGGCCATTCACAGGATATCCCAAAAGTCACACCATGTGCCTTAGAGCACTGTCCAAACACTTCTTGAACTGAGGCTTGGGGTGACCTGAGTCATTTCCCTGGGGAGCCTTTTCCAGTGCTCAGTCACCCTCTGGGTGGAAAATATTTTTCTGATATCCAGCCTAAACCTGCCATGACACAGCTTCAGCCATTTGCTCAGGTCCTGTTATTGAGCACAACAGAGATCAGTGCTTCCCCTCTGCTTCCCCTCATGAGGAGGCAGTAGACTACAATGAGCTCTTCCCCCTTAGTCTCCTCTTCTCCAGGCTGAACAGACCAAGTGACCTCAGCCACTCCTCATAAAGCTTTCCCCTCCAGACTTTCACCATCCTCATGGCCCTCCGTTGAGTGCTCTCTGATAGCTAAATGCCATTTCTATATGGAGCACAGATTACAATTAAACTGTTTATCTCTCTGGTATAGGTGAACCACTTGAGTTGTTTTGGTTGTTTTCTGGCCATGACCCCGTTTCATTTTCTGTGACCCTGTTCTGTTTGGCTCAGGCTCCCTATGTGCTGTCTCAGGATCATCCTACATCACACCCCTCAGTTAAAAGCAGTGGTTCTGTAGGCAGTTTGCACCAGCTCTTGTGATGATGGCAGATTTTGAGCTACCATACTTAGACTGAGAACTTTGCTTTGGAGGTAAAGTAGGTACAAGATGGATTTTAACTTCAACAATTGTAGAGGCAGAGAAAAGTTTAAGTGAAAGTATATCCACTTTAAAGTAAATTGAAGGCTTCACAATTTGTCAGATTAGAGCATGGTACAGGCAGGTAGTGGCTGGCTGTTTCATGGGAAGTACTGTGTCTCATCTAGGAATTATATCTCTACAGGAGATCTTCTTCAACACTAACAGGCTCCCATTAGTTAGTGAAAATAAAAGCTCTGGAAATAAGGAGAGGAAGATGGTAGGAACAAGAGAAGGTATGAGAAAGAGCAATAAAAGGCAAGTGAACCTGAAATCTTGTCCTGAGGTAGCTGCTCTCAGCTTTTACAGGCTGATTGTTATGATGCGTGTTGTTGGTACATCGTGTGATTGTACATCACCAAGAGCCAGGACTCTGCTGCCTCTTTTGAACGTCATTACAATGCACTTAGGTATCTTGTGTTTCTACAACATGACTATCAGCTTAGATAGATCTGTATGCAGTTAAATATGCTGAACATGTGCCCAGGGGTTAGGCTGTATGTAGATGAGCTATTTCAAACATGAATTTCATCTAAAGCATCAGAAGCTCTCTCTGAGCTGTGGTGCTGGAGGCAGGGCCCTAATGAGATTGCTTCATAATTCAGCTCTAACATACACATTAGGTAGTGGTTAGAAAGACAGTCAATCTTTCAAGGCTTAAGCAGCACTTTCTGAAAGTGCCTTCAATTAACAACTAATGACAAACTTTCTTTAGTGATTCTGTGGCTATGCTGTATAGCCAGATAATGAAAATGATCACCCAGAGATACTTCAATTTATTTACCATTTTTTATTTCATTGGGAGGCTGATGAATATTTGATCCAGTAATGTTCCTATTTATGCCTCCATAAGTCAAGTGCCCGAGTTCAGCTTCAATCCATCATTGCTCTGAAGATTTACATTTCAGATAGATTTTTCCAGCAGCACAGATATTGCAGACCTTAAATTAATGCACAAAGCTGCTTCTACCCTGCAGAAGATAAAACTATTAGGTAAGGAAAACAATATCTCTTTTGGATGCCTGTCTTCTTAATGATAATGGAATTTAAAAGATCTACAAAGGGCTGTTTCGGCTAAATATCTTATGTCCACCACTATTTGAAAAGAGAATAATGAGCTGAAAGTGTTTCTGTGCCTACCTGCAGTGTTAATTGAAAGCTGTGAAGACACACAGGTAGAACCAGGCTCAGGGGACCTTTCTTACAGAAATTTTATGTGAACCATCTCTCCTTTATCTGAATGTGTTGTCTAAGCTGTCCTTATTAATCTAAAAGGCTTCAGTGATAATGAAAGGTCTTCCTAATGCTTCCACTCCTATTAATTCTATTGGCAGCTTAGAAACCAAATTGAAACCCCAGAAGTTCCCATTTTTATGTTTCATTGTTTCTTTCTCTAGTCTCTGATTTTCTATACATGCTGTGCACAGCTCCAAACTTAAAACTGAGAGGGTACCTTCAGAGAAAAGATACACATTATTAATTTGCTTTTTAAAATCACTTGTTGCTCTTCCCCTTTTTAGTTCCAAGCTCCTTATGTGAGCGAGACTTATCATCAGGAGAAGAAATTGTCAGAAGTGACAGATTGGTAGAGAGGTGACTTGTCAAATTGGTCAGGGATGTGTGACATAATTGAAACATTGGCTCTCTCTTTGAGTTAGAATGGTTTGGATGATAATAGGATAGGGTAAGTTCCTGAAAGAATTACTGAGTGAAGAGTTTGAAGACATTCACAAGCTAATTCTGGAAAAATAATTTGCTGAAAAAGGAGGATAATAGGATGAGGATGCAAGCCTGTATACTGACACCAATATTAAAACATCTGATGAATGGTCTGGCATGTGAGACTAGTGCTTTATGTAACTTTCTTCTTTTAAAATGCTTGCAGGAAGGGACCATATTTCAGGACTGTAGTGCTGGAATTGCAGCTCCTTACCACTTTTTTTTTTCCCCTGCAGTGTATTTTGCAACATTGGTCCTCACTGCTTTCTGATGCATGCTCTCTAATGTGTTCAGTAGAACTGCCTGTATGCGGGGGACAGAACTCTGGAGAAGGACCCAATTCTCCTGCTCTTGTGTTTAGCAGATTCACTTCTCTGGATCTCAATTTTCCCAGATACAAAATAGGGGAAAATTATTCAGACTTCTCCTGCAAAAACACTATGGAAGATTAAAAGGAAGGTCTAAAAGCTGAGACACGGGGGAAGCAAAACTTAGCCTCACTGCAGGGAACAGGAATGAAGCCAGCTGTGCAATGCAGTGATAGCAACATAAAGGCAAACAAAAGTTCAGGGAGATTAAAATGCAGGCAAAAAACTGTGAAGCCATCCTAGATCAGTAGTATGTTGTCTGGAGCATGGTGTGTGTTTCTGCTCAGCCATCCTAAAAATAGTATTTTGGAATCAGGAAGAATTTGAGCATCTCTAACAAGAAAGAAAGAAATGGTGAAAATACTGAGATTGTTTCTTCTTGAAACAGGACATTGGAGGCATGCTGGGAGGAAGAAAGCAATCACACAGGTGGGAAAAAATAAAGTAAAGGGTTAGTAGATATTTGAACTCCTGCTCCAAAATACAAGGTATTAAGGACTTAGTGAGTCTGAATGATCCCAAAGCTGAGTCAGTGAGGTGAGGAGGAAGAGGCTGAATTACAAATCCATTCCTATAGCTTGTGGATCCACTGGTACAAGAGTCAGGTTACTGGATGCAGGGGTCTATAGCGAGGTAGAAATAAACTGTGAGAAGGAATAGACATTCTTTTTTCATCACCTCTGGCAGGCCTCTATATACTAGGTCTGGAAAGGCAACTTCTTCAAGTGCCAGGTCATCCTAGGGCATGCACCCTTGTTTAGGGTGAGGACAAGGCTTTGGTAAAATCAAGGTAAGGGTTAGGGCTGCTGCTCTCATTTCTGATAATAGCTCCTTACTTCAATAGCTCTTACTTCACTGACATCTTCCACTCTCCCAGTTTTTAGTGGAATATGGCTGCACAGGCAGCAGGGTGATGCTGGCAGGGAAGCTTGCAAATAGGCTTTCAAGACAGAGGGAAGGACAGATTGGTAGAGAGATGACTCTTTACATTGGCCAGGGATGAATGACATAATTGAAGCACTGGCTCTCTCCCTGAATTGCAGTAGTTTAGATGATAATGGAAAAGGAGTAAATCTGTGAGAAAATTAACTGAGCAAAGACCATGAAGACATTCACAAGGTAAGTATGGAAAAACAATTCAGGTACAGAAAGACATGTCAAAGCCATGCACATATAAGATGAAAAAAAGGCAGAAGAACAAAACTTCCCTGATGGCCTAGAAGGACATTTTGTGGACTGTTCTGTGGCATTTAGCATGACAGATAGTGTCTGTGCACTTCACAAAGTCCTTGCTCATCTCTACATTCCTGCTGCTAGGTGAAGGGTTGCATTAGAGGTGCCAGAAATTACCAGATGCCCCTAGTCTTTTCAAAATACCTTCCCTCTCTCATGATCTTGTGACTGCACAGATAAGGGCTTGTGACAAACCAACTAAGGCCAGAAATTTATTTGGGGTTTTCAGTGTAGGATACTTACTGCCTGAGACGTTCCCCCGATTTTCACCTGCACAGCATGCAATTCCCACTCAATTTTGGTAGCATTTGTAAGCACTTGTATCACACTGCAGGGCTCTGATCCAGTGTTCCAGCAAAGTAGGAAGACCTTATTACTGACCCTTTGTGGGAAATCTGGTTTTAGAGAGTTGGCACATTTCTTGTAAGAACATACGGGTCCCACTTGTCTAGGACAGCTCCGCATTGTATAATCACAAAATAGTCTATCTCTGTGCTCCCCTTTTCCCTACATGACTTGCAGCTTCTGCTAGGAACCACAGACTTGGGCTTCTGTTCTTTCATTTGTAACCCTGATTCATCTCCAGCGTAGGTCCATGCTGAACTACCAAGGAAAACGGTTTACATGGGTATGTCATTACAGGCTGTATTGTAGCACATAGGCTACAGGGGCTCAAAATAGGCTGTATTTGAGAGCTTAGAAAACCATCCCTGCTCTTTTCTTCTAATGACAGTTCCCTGCAGTTTTAAAACAGAAAAATGTACTATGAGAAAACCCCAACGTGGCCTGTCACAGTATCATCAGCATGTGTCTGGGTTCTGTCTGACCATGTTGCTACATGCCACCAGCCTTACCTGTATTCAGGTCACAGAGACAGTCAGGTTCCTAAACCCGTTCATTGCCAGAAGGCTTCTGGAGCTTCACTCAAAGGTAGTCTGGGATCACCTAGAGAAGTAACAGCAATGGTGAAATGTTGTCCTTCATGTCTGTGAGCCTTGGCAGAGCACTGCCTGGGAGGGTACATCGTGTCACTGATGTCTGACAGCTCTGTCCTCCAGCGCTTTTAACCGTAGATGCCTTTCACTGTCCCTGTTCTGTCTCTTCCTTTTCTTATTGGATCTTTTCTTCTAGGAACATAATTCAACTGTTCTTGTTTCCCCTCCTGGCTATCTGACTGACTGGATGGATACATCCAGTCTCTTTCTTCCATCACCTTCTCCAGCCAGCTCTAGTCCTACTGCCAGATCCTGCTTTTCCTCCCTGCTCACCTTCTGCCAGTCCCCCTGCCCTCATCAGCCTTAGCCTTGGGCTGCACCTGCAGAGAGAGATATCACTTAGAGGGGAGGGCTCAGGTGGGCAAATGTGTTCCCAGCACCCCACCTGAACAAAAGAAAAAGAAAAAGGTTGGGGTGTCATTAGAATTATATACAAATATGGAACATATTTCAAATTAGGCTAAGAAAATGTCCAAAGTGCAAAATTTCACCCTGAAGAATAGACATTTGGCAACTAAAAAATAAGTCTCAGAATCCAAATATTTCGGTTGTCACACTTAGAAAGGAAAGCCCAGAAACCCTTGCCATGACTCACAGCAATCTGCCTTCCAGCAAAACCTTTGGGAGGGCCAGCACAGCGCCTTTGGGTTGGTCCTTGTATCACCAGCAGAAGGAGCAGCAGCCCAGAGGGAGCTGAATAAAGACCAATAGTCTGTGCATGTGCCTGAGCCTGTCCCAGGGAGCACTGATGGTGCATTTCCCTTTTCATCTCCATTCCCAGCTCAAACAGGAATCTGGTTTGGATTTTTGTGCATGCAACGAGGTTCTCCTCGACCTCCTGTTTCCGCATCATGCAGTGCATCCTGCCATGCTCCACAATCTGCTGCGGCTCCTCTAAGGGTGCTGGGGACAGATGGCTTGATTTCAGCTGATAAAGAGGCTGCCTTGAAAGAAGAGAGGCAGAAGCTGTCTGGCCTGATACCTCTTTCTGGTGCTGTCAGTGAGAGGTGAAGGAGACAAGCTGGAGGTGGATGGACACCAGCCCCATTCCAGGGAGCATGGAAGGGAAACAAATTCCTTTAGAAAGCTTTTCTGCTACTGCCTAATGGTGTCTGCTTGCCTTTACTTCAGAGACCTTCTGCCAACCGCAGATTACCCCAATGTGCTCTGGTTTTTGCTCAGCCCGCTGTGCTACATGAAAGGTGTAGCTCAAATATCTTCAGACCATCTCAAGGGATGGCCAGGGATGTGGCTGACTTTTCATGTGCTGCTGACTTTTAAACTCAGTGTGGTAAACTGCTAACCAGCCTTGTCACTTGCCGTCCAGTAGCACTGCAGCTGTCAGACACCTTGCTGATCCCAGCCCCTGTGTGCACCACAGGGCTGGCAGGCTCTCCAGGACCTTTGCAGTGCACTAGCTGCAACCCTGCAGTAACCAAGGGAATTGGGAGCAAGCTCAGTAAATAGTGGGAATGATAAAAGCCACCACTTCTGGTAATAAAAATGGATTTTTCTTCAGGAACCTCAATTTTGCATTTTTTTTTTTTCAGCACTGGGAGGTGAGGAAATATCCCTGCCCTTTGGAAACAGAATAATTTATAAGCTGCTTTTATAAAAACCAGTGATTTCCCTTTAAGTCAGCTTCTGTGCCTTTGTCTCAGCTTCCCTGATTAGTCACATAATGAGGATATTTCTAATACAAATGTGTCAGGGGAGAAGGGAGCCAAACATTGCTTTATCAGAAGAGAATCTGTATCCCTCCGGATCCTAATTAGTCACAGAGATACAGAAGTGTGGGGCGGGGGCGAGGCAAGCTCTTATTTTAGAAGCCAAAATGATTTGTGCCCTCAGAATTTCTCAGGCAAGGCTGGAAAGCCATGCCAAGGTAGGGAGTGCCTTCAGATCTCTCCTGGCTTTCATATCCCTGCCCCTCAGATGTGTTTGCTGTGCTGCTGCTCCTGCTGCTGTTTGCAGGGCTATTTCCATCACAAGCTTGGCTAAACAGAAACTCTCTCCTTATAAATATGGAAATCTGATGGTTGAGCTCTCTGTCTCTCGGGATAAGTTGAAAGCATGGTGCTAAAGAGAAAAAGGCTGTTGAACTCTGAGCTTGGTGTCTTTGTTTTCTCTACTAGTGCAGAGAAACTGGCAATTTTTTATTGCTGAGATCCCCCTTTGCAGTATGGACAAGTGGGTTATCAGTCTTTCCTCCTGGGAAAGCTCTGAGCCCAGCAACAGCATGAGCTGTGTCAGAGTCTCTGCTCTGTCCTGGCTAAGCTGATGTCCACCACTGAGATCCCCACCTGTCTTCAGTGTGGCAGATGTGCTTGGTGCATGAACTCTGGACAGCTGCATATTTTTGGGGTTGTGTTGGAAGAGTGTGTGATTTTTATATTTGTTAAAGAACTTTGAATGCCAGTGGGCATCCATTATAGTTCCTGATAAATCTCTTGATTCATAGAACATTCTGAGTTGGTAGGGACCCACAAGGATCATAGAGTCCAACTCCTGGATTTGCTCAAGACAAACCCCAGAAGTTAGACCATGTGCCTGAGCACACTGTCCACATGCTTCTTGAACTCTTGCAGGCTTGGTGCCACGATTGCTTCCCTGGAGAGCCTCCATTCCAGAATGGTGGGGCCCCACAGTGCTTCTTCGGGGCTTTGTGTGTATCCTGCTTACAGCACATCTCCTTTCCTGGCTTGAGACCACAGTCAGAGAGCCTGCAGAGCCAAACACCCTTGCTGTGTGGAAGGGAGATTTACTAGGTGCAGGAGAGAGGTAGGATGAAAAATTATTTGAGAAGGAGTGAACAGAAGAAGCAATCAAACAGCTCAGAAAAAGATCTGAGGGATTGGATTAAAGGTGCCAGGGGTATTCCTGAATCGAAAAGCAAGACCTCATTCATCACAACTTGTGCAGAAGTTGAACATATAAAAATCAGCTGCCTTACAAAACCAAAACCCAAACTAACTAGAAAAGAACAAGTGACCCCATATTTATGCTTCTAATACCTGTGACATTGAACCACTGATTAGAGCCCTTGGTGTGTCGAGAGGGATGTGGAGCCATCCCTGCTTTTTTGGCTATTGTTCTTACAGCCAGAGACTGTAAAAGCTTAGTAACATCATCCTTGCTGGATCCAATCAATGGCCTGTGGAAGCAATTATCTGGTCTCCAGGACATTGGTGGGAACTAACATAATTGCAACAGGGCTCTCCTAATGTCATTTGTATTGCACCAGGTCTTTTCTTTGTCTAAATATGTCACTTCTGCAGTATCTGCTAGAAACAACCAAAATTTCTAGTGTTTCATTCAGTCAAACTTTGATTTTGTCTTTCATATACAGCTGGGGCAGCCTACCTGCACATGGAGGGGATCCATAAACCATTCTGTATGTGCTGACAGTCATGGCATTTCAGTAGTGATGGCTCCACTTGTCTTACACTTCCTCAGTCAGTTTCTCTAGATGTTAGAGCTGTCCATGGGAAGGAAGCACAGTTCCCCTCCACAACTCAGGAGAGTCTGTGAAAATCTTTATTTGAGGTGGAAAACAGCTCTCTCTTTGAAAACAGGCTGTTCCTCTTGATGACACCCTGTTAAAGACTTGAAGAAGTAAAGATGGGACACAGACCTGGAATAAGCTGTCGTGGTTTTAAACCAGTAACTAAAAAAATTACTTATTTCCTGCTGTGAGATATGGATTAGAGCAAGAGCAAAACAGGCTTAGAACTTAAAAAGGAATAAAGAAAGTTTATTAACAAACTACAAGAATAAGAACACCAGAATAAACTTCCAGAAAACCCTTTTTATCCCCTACTACCCACCATTCCCTTGTTCACATGACAACAGAGACAAAAACTTTGGAACTTTGGTGGTTAAAACAGTCCCAATTCCTGCTAGAGTCTTTTCATCAGTCTTTGTAGAGAAACAAGTTTTCTTCTGCTAATCTATGGAGTTTTCCACAAGAAAGCTATTTTTGTTATAGCTCTCTATTTTTCTGATGCCAGTTACCCAGAAATCTTGTCATCAGTTCACTCCTCCCATTTCACATCACTCTGAGGTGTGTATGGGTCAATGAGTCTAGGGATGTCATTTTAGGGATGAGTTATTCAAAGGCAAAAGTTCTCTTCATTTGTTTCTGTGAGCTTCCCTGGAAACAGTTTTCTCACTGGCTCTCAAGGCCTCAAATTTTCAACTATTACTCTATTCCACTCTGTTCCAGCACCTCACTGTATCACAATTACTCCACCTTTTGCTCAAAATCCAAACTTTGAACACTCTATTCCTCCCTATATACTCTGTCATGAACTAAAGGAGTTTTTTCAAGACCTTATTGTCCATCTCCATAGTTTTAACAGAAAAATATTTCAGCTTATAAAGCATCTCCTTATTCTCTACCTTTTCTGAAGCTTCTTTTCTTCACTGTCTCTGATAGTTTATAACGTCTCTTTACATGTTGATTCCTCTCTTTTTCTCTCTCTGGATAAAAGGATTAATCTGCAAGTCTCATCTGAGTAATGAAAAGGTTAAAATCTTGCCCAGGCTTTGTAGATGGTTCTGTGATCTCTGCCGGAGCAGCAGCTGGAGCTGTCTGCGATAGAAGATTCTACATGGCTGCTCTGGAGAGTGTGGTCGCTGTCTCAGCCTGCCGCAGGTCAAGAGCTTTTTCCTTTCTTTACTTGGCAGTCTCTGGTGAATTCAGTCACAGCAGAAACTGCAGCCGAGCCAGGGACCGGCCTGGCCCGGCCAGAGCCCGGGGCAAGCCCCGCAGGCCCCATCTCCCGGCCGGGAGCCGCTGGGCCCAGCCCAGCCCCTGCCTGGGCTGCATGGGCTGGGCAGGGAACGGGAGGCCAGCCGGAGCTCTGTTACCTTTCACAGCCAGAAAAACAAAAGAGCACAAAAATGCCCTGACTTTACATCTTAAGGAGGTGTTTACAAGTTGACTTCACTTTTTAATGGTTAAAACTGCTGTCAATTCTTAGAAATGACTGATAATTGGTCAGGAGGAAAGACTCCCATCAGCCACCAGCAGTTTCAACTTCCCTAGCTCCCAAAGCTGTCTTAAAGGTAAAGCCACCCCATGACATAAGCTCTCAACAATAACCAGTGGGCAAGAAATGAGTCACAAGAACCTGCCGTGGTCCCTTGCAGACTGCACTGGGGCATGTAGTTTTCCATAAGATTCAGCTGCAACATACAGCCAAGGGCCTGGGCTCCTGTTCCTGCCTCTGTTCTCCAAACACACTGTGACCTTGGCTCTGACACGTTGCTCAATTTTTTCATCATTTTAAGGGGTATCCTCCCTGCAAGAGTTGAGGTTTAAAGAGCAGTTGTAAAGTTGTATGGGATTTTTTATGATCGTGGTTTGGCCAGATGCCAGTTGCTAAACTGACTCTTACAATAGCTACCAAGGAATCTGTGATTCTTTAGTGCCTTGAATACTCTTGTTGCACCTCAGAGCTGTGGCTGTATAATCAGAGGCACAAAAGGAAAGGTGTAATATCTTCACATATCCGTTACCAGGAAGGACTTATTTGTATACTGAATCATCCTGAAAACATACCTCAGTTAATAGCTGGTTTTAAATAGCTATTGCATGCCAGCCACTTGGCAAGTGCTGCAGGCAATGGGGAGTGTAGTGTGGCATATCTCTAATTTGCAATGTTAATGATCCAATTTAAGTCATGTAGAGCTAGCATGAGATACCAAACTTATAAATATATGTGATATTAGAGATGGCTTATATGTGTGAAAGAGCCTGGAGGGAAATACGGTGTTAAATATACTCTATTATGATTGAAAGGAAAGGACCAAGGGCTGCTTGTGCTTCTGGCTTCTCAAAAGGAAATCTAACAGAAATCATGTAATTACTCCAGTTTTTCTTCTTTGTCCCTCAAATGCTTTCCCAAAGAATTTGGTCAAATTACTGCATTGGTGTTTCCTCTGCTACTGTAGACTCCCAGGATTAATCATACATCAACATGTTTAAAAAAAAATAAATTCTTCCCTATGCTGCAAATGTAATTTTTGACTAGTAAAACAGACCACTGAAATATCTTGTTTCCTTTCCACAGCTTATGCTTTTCTGTTTGCTGCATTTTGTTCAGCCTGGATGTGGCAGTCGGGCAGGCCCAATGTGGCCAGGGTTCCAAGGGAGCATTTCAGCACAGGCACTGCAGCATTCACAGGGAGACTGGCACTTCTCTTCTGCCCCCATTTGAAGCAAAGCAATGGCCTGAACTCCTGGTTACCTGTCAGTGAGTTGAGCTACCCCAGCTGCAGGTGTACACAGCAAAAAGTCATTTTAGTTACATTCTGGTTCAGTTTAATTAATAAGACTAAAGATTTTAATCTTGCAGCCATATTAATACTGTTGGCTTCTCAATTGCTGAAATAAAATGGTTTCAAACACCAATTTGTCTCACAATTATAAACTAATCAGGTTCAAAATCTGGATCTTGTAGTGGATATTCCAGGCCTAATTTGTTAAGCAAGATCTGTTCAGTAGTTGCTCAGAAAAGAAAAACAGCAATGTTGTAAGTGATGCATTGGCAGAGCTAGTAGAAAGTCAATAAACAGTTGTTTGTTGCCTTGTTGAAACTGAGTCAGTAGCTATCAGAATGTTTTTCAGTACATAAGTCACTGTGTCACCAAAATGTCATTTATTTTGACTTTGGTACAGGGAGGGTAGGGATGCTGAGAAGAACAGTTACTGCTATAGATCTGATGGAGCGCACATGTTGATGAAAAGTGACAATCATGTCTTCCCAGGAGCCTTCTGCTCTGGACCTCATGTGATTTTGGAGTTCCTTCAATGTGTGAAACTTAGGAAAAAGATTGTTTTCTTCATCTCTCCCTGAGAGAAGGTGGAGGTCAGCTGTGGTCCTTGGCAGTGAGTAGGGGAATTTGGAGAATGTCTCTTCCAGGATAGACTGGTGTTCTGACTACATAAGTCTGGCCTAGAAGCAAGTTCTTCTCCTGTTAAGACAGATGGGGGAAAGGGACCTGAAAAGCCCAGGGATCTTCACAGTTTGCACCAAATTTGGATCAGGCTGCCTGAAAACCAGGTCAGCTCTGTTGACTTTGTGTGTGACATCAGTTTCTAACCTGGGTTTGCAACAACAATGCCACAACTTCATTGGGCAAATGTACATCTCCTTAGCCGTACCTCTGCAGTTTTCTATGATACTTCCTTGTAATCCTGCTCCAATTTAAAATAATAATTTATTTTTCTCATGATCAGAAACATGAGAAAAAGTACTCCTCTTTTTCTCTCTGGCAGCCCTTTCTGTAACTGAACACAGCTATAATATCCTTCCTTAGTCTTCTCCTTTCTTCGCTGAGCAACCCCATTCTTCTAGTGTTCTGGGGTGGTTGTAGCTTCTAGCTTTTATCCATAGGACTGATGAGGGAATTACATCTTCCTTGAAAAAATGGGCTCCAAAACTCCTTACGCTTAAGCTTGAGGGAGAAATCATCAAAGAGTCTTTTGTGAGGCTTTCTAGTTCCATTCCTGCTGTACATCGTCCCATGACACTTTCTCTTGACAAACATGCCGTTATTACTGACCATTGTTCATCTATACATTGGGTTTGGATTCCTCCCCTATAAATCTGATCCCTTGTAAATTTCAGCCTTTCCTTTATGTTGTTTCTTACATTGACATCAAACTATGAGCTTCTTTGTTCCCAATGGTTTTGTTACTGGTGGGTTTTTTGGGCACTTAATGTTTGTAGGTACTTTATGTCTATATTGTAGTGATATGTAGAGGCTACAGACGTCTGCTGTCTGAAGCAGTCAGAGATTTTACATAGCCACCTGTGCACATCAGAGTCCCCTTTGCAGAAGCTTTCTATAGCCATATTTCTCAGGAATACCTGGCATGGTACAGCTTGGGGCAGAGGTAATCTGCCAACAGCACAGGACTTTCTGTTCCCCAGGGCAGAGACTGAAGGTATAAATATTTATTAGCATCACTGTGTTCTAGCCCAAGAGTCTGAATGACAGCATGGGAATCAGAAATTTCTCATTGACCCAAATGTACTGCCTGTATTCAGGGTGTGTGGTTTCTCACTTGTTTCTGGGCTCACTAAATCAGTCCCCCACGCACAGAACATCTATCCATTTTTCCAGACTCAATGTTTGATGTAGGAAAGAAACAAAACATTTAGACTTGTTCTTTCCTGTTAGCATTTGTGTGCAGTATGCAATCCACATGTGCAGCTCCAGGAAGCAGACATCTGCTGAGCTGCAGCCATTTGCTGTAAGCTGTCACACATGCGTTGGTACTGAGACTTCTGTTGTCTTTTAAGGACGGCAGAAGACAGCAAGTACATCATTGATGGGTACTGCAGAGAGACAAGTTAGCTGGATGGTACTCTTGATCAGTTGACTCATACTGATACAACTGATGGTGGTCAGATGGAAGCCTGTGAACTATGGAGAGAAGTTATGTTCAGGTCAAGCCCTCTATACTGGGTCTTTCCTTGAGATTAGAGGATAAGGCCAATTGTGCCTCTCTGCTTTTATCCAAAAAAAAGCAGCAGAGCTGCATTGGTGATCATAGGATTTCCCACAGGCAGCAAAGTGGAGAACATTTTCATAAGAGCTGTAAATATGACTGACTTTGAGGATGGGAAGGAGGGGCAGATAGAGGCTTCTCAAGTTGTGTGTACTGGGGTCAGTAGTGTTGACTGTGAAGGAAGGCAAAGAAAGTTGTGTTTTCCCAGGTGCCACCAGGGTGGATGTATATGTACCAAGCACCCCGCTCCATCATTTGGGTCTATTCCCACCCCCCTCCATAGTCACTGTGGGTTACTGGGAGGGGTAGATAATAAGAGTAAAAGGTTACTGAGCTGATGCTTTCTTAAGTACTGCAAGAGAGAAAGTGATTAAAAAGAGAAAAAATAAAAAGCCTGCTAAGCATGCCATCTTCCTTAAACCCCAGATTTCACCTTCCCTCTGTGCTCCTGCATACTGATGATTCACAGCACTCTTGCTCCACAAAGGTTCGCTTGAACTAATTTCTTATGTTCAGAAATGGCACATGGTACACACGCTGTGGGACATAGCTGCTCCTAGCAGGAGGGCAGTTTTCAAGATCCTTTGTGTCGAGCCTATAGAAACAAACAATCTAGTAAGAAAACTCCCCACCGTTCAAATGCTGTGATTGTGCATGCCCAATTAAGCTGTACGCATATGGGGAGAAAACTTTTATTAAACTCTGGCCTCAGCCAAATGTTCATGCAGTGCCCTGATTAAATGTATATTTTCCTTAGGAATGAAGACATACAGAAGCCTCAGGAACAAAAAAAAAAAAAAAAAAATTAAAAATCCCTTAAATATATTAAATACCTTTAGCCATCTGCAGCCCCTGCAGGTACTTCTCAGCACTTGCCTTTTGTTTGAGAGCATTGTGTTTTTCCCCGTGAGCAAAAAGAAATAACATCATCTGTCCTGGGACTAGTCACACCACGTAACTGAGATTTTGATGTTGGGGGCAGAGCTGAGTGTATTGGTTTAGGGAGGCTTATGAAAAAGAAAAAATTGCCAAGTAAATTCCTATACCAAAAGCCTGTGTTGAATCTCAGTGTGCTCTTAGGCATTCACAAGGAAAAGGCTAATCAGTCAAATAAACGTTTCTCTGGGCAGTTGAGCTGTAGAGAGAGAACTGCATCCATTCAGTATGCACAGAAGCAGAGCATGTTCATGCAGAGACAGCTCCAGCTGAGCTGGCGTGGGAATACTGCTGTTCTCACAGTGGGCATTGTTACTATGGAGTTCTGTGAGTTGCTGCAGAATGTCTGTGAAGTGATGGATGGGAAATATGATGGTGTCTTGCCACTCCTGGGCCAGGGATAGATACCTGCTGGCACTGGGAACACTGTTCCTGACCCAGCACCGTTTCCTCTCAAATCCATTTTATTCTCTGGGGGGAGTGGGCCTGGCTCAAGCATGCACCCAGAGTGATGGTGTTTGTGATCCCTCTGTACAAGCTGCAGATCACTTGTGCAGTTGTAATGTGCTGCTGGGGCTGAAAAGCATCATGCCAAACCCTTGGGTAGAATTCCTAGGGCTGACTCTGCTATCATGTCCTGCATCATTCCCACCTCTAGTGTCACAAGCTGTACCAGCTGCCAAGCCTCCTCTCTAGACAGTGGGGAGAGGGAAACACATCTCCGAGGAAAGATTCATGTCCTTTTAAGATGAGTGTCTTAGACAGAATGGAAATAATCATTCTTTGAAAATCCTATTAGTTTTCTCTGGAGTCCTACGAAGCCTTTTCTGTCTGTTTGGTCTAGAGCCCATTTCTGAGATTTCTCCAGCTGCGTCCACTCATCCAGGCTCAGAGTTCAAATCTTCAAAGGTACCTCAGAATATTTCTCCCCTCCCTCTGCTGATGCAAATGGTTGTCTTATGTCATGGTAGGGTTACCTACAAAGGAAAAGCTACTGTCAGCACAGCAGTTTACCACAAAACATAAGGGCTGATTTGGATTTAGAGTTTTAGCATGATTTTAACAATGTGAGCCTGGGCTAGTCCAGATCTTGCCAGACCCCTTTTCTGCCCGGCTTCTGGCTTTGAGCTCAGTGGCCTCTCTGCTGGACTGCACCAGCACAGGAGACAGTATGTGGCCATCATATTATGTCAGTTCCCGTAACATGTCTACACCTGTGCCTTTCTCCAGCCAGCATATTGGGGCTCCAAGGACTTGATTATTGTGTTCAATAGAACTAGGAAGCATGCAGGTCTTGGAGTCATGTTTCCTATAAATGGCTGTATCCTGCTTTTTTCCCACATTGGCAGAGTAAAGGTTCTCATCCAGGAAGCCTGGACTCAAATGGTGCCACTTAGCACCATTTAGACATCTCTCTTGGAGAGATCCTAGCATGTCTGAGTTACAGATATATCCTTTGTGTTATCTAGCTATTCCCATATGTAGAAGCCGGAAGATAAGGGAGCTTATGTGTATGTCTCAAACACTGATAGTCATGTGGCTGTGGAGCCAACCAAGGATTGTTGGTAGTAACAGCCAAGGATTGTTAGTAATAGCACACTGGGAGAGTGAACAGAATGTGGCTGGAGAAGGGGCCACATGGAAGTAGAGCAGCACATTCTGGGACACACATCCTTGTCCTGGCTCCTGGAGATAAGCACAACACAACACAGCACAAGTGTAGGAATGAGGTCAAGAATCAGGCGTGGGCTGTAGGAGGATACGGAGACCACCAAATACCCTGAAGCCTCCAACCCATTTCCAAAGTAACTAAATTACACAGAAAGGGAGAAATTTACCTCCAGTGCAGGGAAACTCATCTATAAAAAGGTACCCCCAAAAAGCCCAGGACCCTGTGTGTGTACTGCAGCACCCTGCACACCCCATCAGTTGCATCGATGATGGAGCCAGGACTGCTGATCTCTCCCTTCCCTTCCCTTCCCTTCCCTTCCCTTCCCTTCCCTTCCCTTCCCTTCCCTTCCCTTCCCTTCCCTTCCCTTCCCTTCCCTTCCCTTCCCTTCCCTTCCCTTCCCTTCCCTTCCCTTCCCTTCCCTTCCCTTCCCTTCCCTTCCCTTCCCTTCCCTTCCCTTCCCTTCCCTTCCCTTCCCTTCCCTTCCCTTCCCTTCCCTTCCCTTCCCTTCCCTTCCCTTCCCTTCCCTTCCCTTCCCTTCCCTTCCCTTCCCTTCCCTTCCCTTCCCTTCCCTTCCCTTCCCTTCCCTTCCCTTCCCTTCCCTTCCCTTCCCTTCCCTTCCCTTCCCTTCCCGCACCTTCCCTTCCCGCACCTTCCCTTCCCGCACCTTCCCTTCCCTTCCCGCACCTTCCCTTCCCGCACCTTCCCTTCCCGCACCTTCCCTTCCCGCACCTTCCCTTCCCTTCCCTTCCCTTCCCTTCCCTTCCCTTCCCTTCCCTTCCCTTCCCTTCCCTTCCCTTCCCTTCCCTTCCCTTCCCTTCCCTTCCCTTCCCTTCCCTTCCCTTCCCTTCCCTTCCCTTCCCTTCCCTTCCCTTCCCTTCCCTTCCCTTCCCTTCCCTTCCCTTCCCTTCCCTTCCCTTCCCTTCCCTTCCCTTCCCTTCCCTTCCCTTCCCTTCCCGCACCTTCCCGCACCTTCCCGCACCTTCCCTTCCCTTCCCTTCCCTTCCCTTCCCTTCCCTTCCCTTCCCTTCCCTTCCCTTCCCTTCCCGCACCTTCCCTTCCCTTCCCTTCCCTTCCCTTCCCTTCCCTTCCCTTCCCTTCCCTTCCCTTCCCTTCCCTTCCCTTCCCTTCCCTTCCCTTCCCTTCCCTTCCCTTCCCTTCCCTTCCCTTCCCTTCCCTTCCCTTCCCTTCCCTTCCCTTCCCTTCCCTTCCCTTCCCTTCCCTTCCCTTCCCTTCCCTTCCCTTCCCTTCCCTTCCCTTCCCTTCCCTTCCCTTCCCTTCCCTTCCCGCACCTTCCCTTCCCGCACCTTCCCTTCCCGCACCTTCCCTTCCCGCACCTTCCCTTCCCGCACCTTCCCGCACCTTCCCTTCCCTTCCCGCACCTTCCCTTCCCTTCCCTTCCCTTCCCTTCCCTTCCCTTCCCTTCCCTTCCCTTCCCTTCCCTTCCCTTCCCTTCCCTTCCCTTCCCTTCCCTTCCCTTCCCTTCCCTTCCCTTCCCTTCCCTTCCCTTCCCTTCCCTTCCCTTCCCTTCCCTTCCCTTCCCTTCCCTTCCCTTCCCTTCCCTTCCCTTCCCTTCCCTTCCCTTCCCTTCCCGCACCTTCCCGCACCTTCCCGCACCTTCCCGCACCTTCCCGCACCTTCCCTTCCCTTCCCGCACCTTCCCTTCCCGCACCTTCCCTTCCCGCACCTTCCCTTCCCGCACCTTCCCTTCCCGCACCTTCCCTTCCCTTCCCTTCCCTTCCCTTCCCTTCCCTTCCCTTCCCGCACCTTCCCTTCCCTTCCCTTCCCGCACCTTCCCTTCCCTTCCCGCACCTTCCCTTCCCTTCCCTTCCCTTCCCTTCCCTTCCCTTCCCTTCCCTTCCCTTCCCGCACCTTCCCTTCCCTTCCCTTCCCTTCCCTTCCCTTCCCTTCCCTTCCCTTCCCTTCCCTTCCCTTCCCTTCCCTTCCCTTCCCTTCCCTTCCCTTCCCTTCCCTTCCCTTCCCTTCCCTTCCCTTCCCTTCCCTTCCCTTCCCTTCCCTTCCCTTCCCTTCCCTTCCCTTCCCTTCCCTTCCCTTCCCTTCCCTTCCCTTCCCTTCCCTTCCCTTCCCTTCCCTTCCCTTCCCTTCCCTTCCCTTCCCTTCCCTTCCCTTCCCTTCCCTTCCCTTCCCTTCCCTTCCCTTCCCTTCCCTTCCCTTCCCTTCTTTCCACTGACCTATAATTTATGCCTAAATGTTCTCCTGGAGACTGGTTTTTTGGTTTGCAACTTTTTAACTAGTCACTAAACTGCTGCATTAGAGGAAAAGTGCAGCAGTTACTGCATTAGAGAAAAGCAGAAGAAATTGCCTTTTTGTTCACCATTGTTCTTGAATGCTTGTAAGCACCATCCATTTTAAGTACTGTCAAAGTCTACTAGGTACTGCAAAGGAGGAGGATTTTCATAAAATGTTTTAACCCTACATATGTTATTTAACTGGTTTCCACCAAGCTAGAGCCTAATTCAAAAATCGTATTTCATCTTCTAAGCACAGTGTATTAAAAAGAACTAATGTGCATGGCAGGGAGAAGGCAGGCAGAAGACTGACTCAACAAGTGATTTTTTTTAATTTGTTTTTTAAATTTTTTTTTAGGTTTTTTTTTTTTTTTTTTGCTTACTGAGAGGGAAGAATGATGTTGCCTTGCTTTGAAACTCTGTGACTCTGCTTTGTATACAGGTGTCAGTGACAAATGATGAGTTGCATTTTACATGAAATTTATTTACAAAATAAAATCTCCAGAAACTGAGAGACAGACAATATCAATTCACCAGTTTGGAATAGTATTCTAGTATTTAATTTATGATGCCTTGTTCCATTTCTTACAAGTGATGGTTTATTCATATATTGGACCTACTGCTGAATGCTTGCTTTGCCTGTGCAGCTCTACCTATTATATACCCAAATTTATATACACGTATATGTATGTGCATGTTCAATTTAATTTCTATCTTCTAGGTGGGAATAAGAACATGTTTGAAAAACAGTTTTAATTTTCACTATGGTGCTAAGTGGAGAGAGTTCCAATAGGTTTACAGTTGCTGTGAAAGGACTTCAGTTATTCTCATCAGTAGTAGAACTGTCTTAGATGGTAATTTGTTTCTGTCTCAAGTTCTTTGATGTGCTGTACCACAGAGTTCAATACATGTTGTCTGCCAGTAGGCAGGAGCAGAATGTATTTGGGGAGATTGGTTTTCCAGGGGGGAAATTTTAGTGACAGTGAAAGGTACTGTGCTGACAGATCTTTCCTGTCAGCCATGAATTAGGTCCCAGGAGGGGCTGGAAATTGAGTTCTCCTACCCTTGTAGGTCTCTTTCCTTCCAAGCTGGACTTTCACACAGACCTGGTCTCAAACTTTTTAGTTTTAAGTTTGAGGTTGAGTGGTCCACTTGGAATTCATCTGAAACTGTAAATATGTTTCATACAACACCCCAAAGAATCATCACAGGAAAATTATTTGGGACTACTGCCAGCCCAGACTGAATTTGAACTAGTGACCCACCATCCACATTATATTCCCAGTATCATCCATCATATCAGTTTGATGTTGAAATTTGGCATTTCCAGAGGTACTTTTAACATAGTGAATGTGCTTCCACAGTTCTGTGTTTTGCCCCTGGGTTCCGGCATTCAAAACACCAGCATGTTCTCTGCTGCCTCGGAATGTGAAGGGGGTGGAGTCGCCTAATAGCTACTCAAAGAAGCTGCAGAACTATCAGCTAAACCATTCTGTTTTGTTTCTGTTCTTTCTTGACAGGATCCAACAGCTGCAGCTATTTCGGACAGAGATTGTGATACAAGAGAGGGAGAGACTGTAGCCATGAACTATAAGCCATCCCCGCTTCAAGTGAAATTAGGTGAGTCTTTGCTGATGGATACTGAAAAGGCTGAATCCAAGGCCTGAAAGACAGGATCATATGCAGATCTCTGTGCATGTGGCTGAGCATGCCAGAAAGGCTAAAGCAGCTCACAGAGCAGTTTTATCATTGTGATTCTGCTGCTGTGATTCAGGGAATTGACCTACAAACATGTAAAGTCCCTGTATCCATGGATGTGGTAAAGAAAGGAAGCAATGCCTTAAAAGCAAGGCATAGTTCTTTTAAACCTACAGGTTTTTTATTAAGCTGAGATCAAGGCTTGGCCAGATAAAGAATGAAGATAATATGGAGGGACTGTAAAAGAAGAGAAGACAGAATAGTTGCAACAAAAGGGAAAGGATCAGAGAGTTGAGACACTACTAGGAAAAGACAGAGCTGCATTACTATGAGATGCAGGACTTTTAGATCCATAAAGGTTCCAGCACAAATACTCATGCTGTTTTCTGATCAATATTTTTTAATTCTGGAAGCAGAATCATCATGTTACCACAAGACACTGCTTCCTCTCAAGGCTAATGCTTACAAGAGCAATCCACACATGCCTGTCCTACCTCCAAAACCTGGGCAGCTATTTAGCCACACAGCTTCAAGAGCCTGATGGCAGACAAGCCAAAGGAGCAGTGTGCTCTCTGCTAAAAAATGGGAATCTAAGTGTGGAAAATTTCCCAGTAGGAGCAGGAAGGAGTCCCCTGGCTGTCCTTCACATCAGAACAAGTGACATTGAGAGGATGCTGCTGGAGCTGATTAAGGGTGGTTATGCAAGTCATGAATACTCTAAAATCAGTGTCTGCTTTTCAGGAAAAGGCAGGGAGCAGCAGTGTGTGTTAATGACAGCACATAGTTTGGTAAAAGATTATTACTGCCAGCATGCCATATGCCACCAGGATCCTTTTTCACTGCCAAGAGAGTTCTCTAGTGTTAGTAGACAGATAATTACTACTGCAGTAGTTGTTTTGGGAAATTTAACACCAGGAAACAGGTTAGAGAGCAATTGATGCTATTATTGGTAAGTCTGCGATATTCTTGACTTTCTAGGCAATAAAAATATCCTCCTGTGATTCACTAATGTGACAGGAAATGGTACTTTTTTAGACTTGGCTTTGGTAAGTCATGAGACCTTTCTAGGAGATCAGATCATTGAAAATAGGTTTGGATTCAGATAAACAAGTTCAATTTATACAGATTAAATGGAAAAGTAATTTGAGTAGATCCTTAACCAATCTCAGTATTGTGAATAAAGCTGGTAGAATGAGAAACTTGGGAAATCAGAACACATAAGGTAGGGCTGAAGGAGAAAGTACCAGAAGAAAGGACATTATTAATGGAGTTGTCCAACAGTCATTTTATATATATGTTCATTAATGACTTTTACATAAGGAGTCAGCAAAGAAAATTTAGTAGAGCATATTTGGGAGGAATAAGTACAATAAAGACTCAGAAATGGCATAGAGGAAATAAACATGAAAACTGGAATAATAGAAATGAGAAAAATAAGATAGGAGAAACTCAGTATTCTGTAAGCTGGAATTTATCCACTAGGGATGACTACATCCATTGATGGAAAGGTTACCGATTATTGAAATGGACTGGTACAGTAATGCTTTTGCAGAATTTACCAGCTTTTTTCCAGAAATCAGATAGGAGAGAATGATTAGCCTTTCTTCCAGAACTTTTGCTTTTCCACACAGAAAACATTCTCTTTCATTTATCCAGTGCTGGTACTGGAAGTGTTTGAACAGTTTTTGTGGTAGAGGCACACTGTTGCCAGGACCTGTTTTCCTGCTGGTGCTTCCACCAAGTGAACTCAGTGCTGACCGCTGTATGCTTATGAAGATAATAGTGGGTGAAACATATGTGCTGAGGGGGAATTGCCCTGCAAGACTGACCGGCATCTTCCTGCCTTGTCTCCAGAGAGAAGTCTGTTCCAACACATCTCTGGAAACTGGAAACAGTGTTCCTCTTGGATGGAGTGAACGCATAACTAGTGGCATTTTATCTACTCTTAGCCATACCCAGATGAGCTCTAGCTTATCTGAGGCAAAATGAGACTAACATTTTTGTCTGCAGCCAGTGTAACGTGCCTTTAATCCACACCAGCTCCTGCTGCTCTTATTCTGAAAATCTGTTCAGCCTCTGCAATTTTCTAGAAGTTTAATCACTGCATCTCTTAGCTCTGGCCCCCATTCCTCTGACTACATTTTTTTGTCCCTTCTGCATTAAAATTGCCAGGGTTGTTTTTAATCTCTTTAAGGCAAAAAAAGCTAAGGTGGTACATAAATGTTTAATAGCTTAATTGGCAGAGCCATTGTTGGGGATGGTAGCAACTAGGGGCTTAATCTTATTGCAGGTTTTCCATATGGATGGTGGCATTTTTCACTGTTAAATCAGAATCAATTGTTCAAATGTCAAATGTTCTGATGGAAGGTTGATAAATGTCATTTTTTAGTTTGTGAAGATTCATGTATAAATCTGTCGTATGTGCTTGCTGGAAGCTTGGTTCAAGTGAGCTCAGTTAAATACCAACCCAGCATGAATGCAACTTTTTCTTCCAGACACTGCAGTGATTGAAGTGTGACAGAAAGAGCGTGAAAACTGCACATACTGCACACAGATTTATCCAGCTGCTTGAGTAGTCTTTTCCTTGGTTGTTTCTTCCTCTCTAAATAAATACATTTGGCTACATATTTGCTTGAGGGGGGTCAATTAGATACAGGAAAAACTTCACAGGTGTCTTGTCTTTTTAGTGACTTCCTAAAGGTTGCACCTGGCTCATAAATGGAATAGTGCTTGATGCTAGGGCCACATCAAAAAAAGAACCTCACACCAAGGGGAAATAAGATCTCCCAGTTCACACAGCTCATAATTTTAAACCTTTATTGATACTGTATCCATATTAATGATGTACTTGTCACTTTTCTAGCAACTCCCACTTTGTCTTTCTATCCAGATCTGCAGTGCTCAGCCTTGCTTCTTTCTTTCTTTCAGATCATTGATAAGGAGACTCCTGACAGCATGGGTTGGGGGCTGGGTGTACATTAGTGCTTAGGAGATGTCTCCAGCACATCCTTATTAGGAGCTATATCCAGATGGAGCACATACCACAAGCCTTTTGAAAACAGAGGAGAGTTATGATAAGGAGAGAGAGAGGAACAGAATAATCCCCAAGTGTAAATCTCAGGGCACCGCATCCACTGAAAGGCAACAGATCCTCCTAGAATTCCCAGGAGACGAGATATTATTTTAATGAAGCTTATGCCATCTGCTTTTCTATTTTACATTTTTAATTTCCCTTCTCTGGTCTGCATCCCTACCCAGACAATCTGTGTCTGTCTTTCCTAGCAGTCATGACATTAGTTTGTGTTAAAACAGAATGGGCAATGTCAAAATTGGTTGGAGTGCCAAAAAAACAACAGGTGGGATGAGAGATTGTGGCAGAGGCATCTTCAGGAGCACATCCACTGCACTGGGAGCCTGGCAGTAAATATCCTGCATGCCTGTCTGCAGATGAACATGTGGGAGAGAGATAGAGACGCTCACAGTAGCTTTCAGCCCTCCAAGGTGGGGCCTTAGATGTCAGCACCTCCTCTCCTTGGACTAGATAGGGAATAAGGCACTGTTTTTGGAAGGTTCCTCAAAGGGGCCATAAAACTATGTGAAAGCTGAATGTCTAAGCTGGAGAAACTGAGTCACACCTCAAGGAAGTGCTGGCATGCTGTTCACTTGGACCAAGCAGAACTGGTAGGGTTAAACAGCAGAAGATACACCATCACAAGGACGTAGAGAATGGTGTTCCCTGGTGTGTCTGACTTGGACAAAGCTAATTCGTGACTGAGCCCCATCTTTGTGGAGATTGAAGTGAACAGAGGAAATAATCCATCAGGGGACGGAGGCTGATGACATGTCTGTGTTGTTAGCTCCTGCCTTCCAGCCTGCTGCAGTGTATTCATGGCAGATATTGAATTGCTGTGTGATCAGGGAGGAGTAGTACCAGGAGTATCACTCAGAACTACAAAACCCTCAGGGTTCAACTTAACAAAATTGGTGCATTCCTGTCTGGAACTTTACAGAAGGTCTCTGGTCCCAGTAAACAACAGACTGCCCCATGTGGCTTCCGAGATTGATCTCTCAATTGGTGTAGGTATTTAACCACTTCTCCTGGGGTGGGGTGTGTGTTCAGAGCTTGTCTTAAACCTCTCCATTGAAGAGTTACAATGCACACAGCAAAGCAACCTATCCCAGTGCTGCTCAAAAGGATGCCATGCTCAGACATCCCCTTCCAGAACTACTCTTGCCTCACATCGGGATGCAGAACTGGGAAGTGCAGTCACAAATGAAGCCATCAGCAGGCATCTTGTGTAGGGTGAAAGGCTCTGTATCTGCCCCCATCTGTGGCTCCTTTTCTGCATTGTCACTTCCCAGTCTGCTCCAAAACTTGTGACTTCTGAAGCTTTTCATACAGAAAACAGAAGAATTAAAGCGAGGTTGAAGTAGAGCGGACAGATCAATGCCATTAGTGTATCATTTTGTCAGTATTTCAAGTACTGTACTATTCCCAGTTGCTCTTCTGTAACAAGGTGATTAATGCTAATTAGGTACAGCAGCTGTTGTTTCTGGGAAGATGCTCTGTAGGTAAATTAGGGAAACATTTTATAAAAAGGCTTTAACTCTTAAGCTTGGTCCCCAGGTTCCAGCTCTGTTGACGGAACAGCAGATTTTCATATCCATAACTGTTTGCATGGCGACCTCAAGTGACATCATTACCTTAAGTGCAAAAAGCCATTTTGCTCCCCTGGGAGCACCCATTTCCTTGAACACAGTCTGTGCACTGTGCAGGGGGAAGGGCAGGGTGGAAGCCAGAGAGCAGGAGCAGTACACCACTGCTATTGATTTTCTTCCTGAAGACAGAAGTGCAGCCCACCACTCGGAAGTCTCATGGAGCTTGGGAGGAATTTATTTAAACATTTTTTCATCTCTTATTACTCTTTCCATTGATAAGAGAAATGGTATACACAGATTTATGGTAGCATCCTTCCTGTAGGATATTTCCAGGCTGCTTTTGGAAAGGATGAGAGAGTGAACAGCTGCATCACATTAAGGCTAGTAGGGCTGTCTGCAGACAGAGCTTCAAATATGAGGGCAGAAAACCAGTTCTGACAGGCATATTATTGCAGATTAGTTAGAAGAGAATTAGAGAGGCAGAAAGAAAGAGGTGCCTGAGACAGTCTTGAGTAGAGCAAAGCCATTCAGACAAACTGGAACAAAGCAATCACTGGATTTCAGCAGAAACATCCAGGCAGGAGGGCATGTGTGAGGGTGTGAGACAGAGGGAAGGGAGGTTCCAGTCAGCAAATCCCAGGAGCAGAGCATGAGCACATGAATATTGGAATGATGTGGCATGAGGTTCACCAAAGGACATGGCTTTCTCTATCACTGTAATTTCGCTTGATTTGTTATGCCATTGCACCAGGGCTTCAGTGTCCTTTCCCAGCGTTCCACAGTGGTATGTGCACCACTCCCATGACACATTCCTGGGTAGCAGGGCACCTCACAAGCCAATAGACACACACCCACTCACATCTTGGCTAATACTCCTTCAGGTAAAAAGTCATGAAGAAATAAGCTGTAAAGTAATCAGATGATTTTAGGGTGTCCTTTAGCCACTCCATATTTTTATGGTACCTGCAGTCTGATAGTCTAGGAAGGAAAACTAATCCTGAAGATCTGCTTCTGTATAAATGACTTTATTTTGTATCGAGAATGGGCCAAAGCATGCAGAGTCTGAATGGGGGTTTTATGCCTGAAGAAGCCCAGAATTGCAAATTACAGGTTCTCTTCTGTTTGACCCACCATAGTCAGTTACCTCAAATATGAGAAGCAGCTCAGAAGGTTGAGGTGGGGAAAACCAAACTGAGCAAATTATTGAAATTCTCTGAAAGAAAGGAGAAAAAAAAAAAATCAGTAAAAGAAGTAGTAATGACAGTAGTAGCTGGTCTAGCAAAGCCTAACCCCAGCAGGCAACACCACACAGTGGTCTCTTCAGAGGTCTCATTACACAAGTACGTGTTACTCTCATCACTGTTTTCTGTGAAGCATGTAGAGAACTGGTTTAAAAGAAAGAGGTCTCCAAAGGTGATTTACAGCTTGTTCGTGACATTAAAAAGATTAACAGCAGCTGAGATGATAAGGCTGCCTGCTCAGATGTCGGTATCTTTAAAAAAAATCGACTCAGAAAAGGACAGTAGTACTATATTCTGGCTCCTCAAAGTCCTGTGTCCTCAAATGAAGGTTCCACCTGTTCCACCACAGTGTAACATTTCCCCAGTTCTGAATTACCCAGGTGTTACTGTTTCTGTAGTTCCTTCTGATGTCTTCAAAGGTAAATGAGTTCCTGCCTAGCAGCTGAGGGAAGCAAGTATAGCCCGGTGTAATTAATGTAAATTGGCTCCAGAACAGACCACAGCATCTACAGACAGTGTTGGGTGATGCATTTATTTAATGTGTTTGATTTATTAATGATAAGTTTTAAACTGTGCTTGATGGTTAATTGAATTTGTTCTGATTTTCAAGCAATGTGGGCTCTCACTTTGTCTTCTTTTTGCTGCACACTCAGCTCTTAACAGGGAAAGGTTACTGTCTACTTATTGAATGTGGGCACTAAAATGCTCCATCAGCAGATTAAGGTCTGTGAAACAGAGATAACATACACTTCTCAAAGGGAAGGAGCATGTCCTGGTATAGTAAGTTCACTGCTTAGCTGCTATCCTTATGCACAGAGGATGTGTTCATAGCAACATGAAAACTTCATGTTGCTTCTCTGAGATACTAAAGGATTCTTTGGAGACTCAGAATTAAGAAAAACATAGAAACCTTGGTGTGCCACAGCAGGAGAGCAAAATAGACATGGATGTCACCCATATCATGTGTCCTGTCAGTAGTAGAGTCCTTGTTAGGTGAGGGTACCATGGTGGTCCTGGATGCTGACCTCACCTGAGCATGATCAGAGATACACCCAAGGAACCCTTCTTCTGTGACCCCCATCTTTGTTCCAGGCAGAGCAGACAGCGTTACATCCATCTGTGCACAGCAGAGCCAGTGGAGCAGCCAAGGCACCACCGGCAAGGCCCAGCTCTAATGTAGCAGGCAGGGAGGTGTGCCACAAGAAATGTTTCTTTGCAGCAGCAACCAAGTACAGTTTTTTCCCAGTCAGCAACAGCCACGTTTAATCATGTCCATCAGCTGTGGTGCGGAGGTCTAGGGAGGTGCAAGTCCCAAAAGCAGGAGGCAGCACAGAAGAAACCACACTGTTTTTCTTCAGGGAAGGAGAGGTGGTTGAAACAGGACATGGAGCAGTAGGGGCCGGTGCTGGGCACATGTTTTCTAGGTTGGCACACTGGTAGAAGCAACCAGCATCTCAGCCTCTTACACCAGCCAACACCACTGCTTTATAGAAAAGCTTTAGGAGTGGAAATTAAGCTGTAGTGAGGATAGCAAGGCTAGTTATGCAAAAAGGCCTCTGAACCTTCAGAGTCTTGACTGGGACTAGGAAGGAGTTTTGCCCATTCCCTGACAATCACTTCACTCCTGGCAGGAACAGGCCAATGATCTCTCCAGAAAAGACCACAGCCTTCCTGCTCTGCCATGTGTAGAAAGTCATTTGGCACCTCTCTGTTTCTTTCAAACCTCAGTCTTTTGGCACAGTTCTTTCCTTGTTCTGCTTGGCAGTCATGCTTTAATAAAGGAGGGCACACTGAAGGAAAATAAACCTGTTTTTACAGATGCCATATATTTACCAGGATAAAATTTAATTTAAGAAAAAAGTCACAGCAGTAACTGGACAGTCTGATCCCATTTCTCCAGTTGTTAAACACAACTATCATTCAAAAAGCTTTAAGTGCTGCCTGCTTTATGGCTAAATAGCTTGTGCTGTGGGTATGCTTTTCTGCATCACTCATGGAAATGAAAATTTGCGGCCTGGTACTGTGCAAAATAGCTGTGGTCTCCTTTTTGAAACATCTTCCAGAAGGAAAAGCAGGAATTATTGATCAAATTTTAAAACATTTGAGCACTGTCCAGACTCTCTTTCTAAACTGACCTATAGGAAAACATGCCCTATAGACAATATGCTTTCTCCAGGTCCAGTTACAACTGGAAAGGAGGGGTAATGTGTGTTCTCGGCAGATAGGTCCGAGTCTTTGTCAAAGAATCATCTCTAGCCTATTTAATCATTGTGATCTGTTTGTGTCTGCCTCCTACTAGTAGTAGACTTATGTTCTCTCCATACTGCTTTGCAAACTGTTCCTCTCCCAGGCTTCCTCCCACTTTCTGTATCAGTGAAATCATCCGTCCATACTTTTAGAGACTGCACAACTGAGCCATTTTTCTCAGTGGCTCCTGCCTTCCTTCCTCTTCATGTCCCTTTCACCGATGAACTCTCCCCAAATTTTTTTTTCCCTGAACTCTCTGCCTTTTTTATCCCACTTGCTGCTTACCATAAGAGGAGATTGAATTGATTCAGCCTAAGCCTTTGTGAATGTTCCAACTCTTTGTCTCATAAAGTTACACTGTTTATAGCACAATAAAATAAATCCTCTATGGGGCTTTAAGGTAACTCTACTGTAAACCCAAAACCATATCAGTTTTTGCTATAACTTCAATTTTTTTCAGCCTTCTACTCTAAATGGAAGGCAATCCCCGCTTTTTCCAAACAGCCCACACACATACCCTCCTTTTTGATCACAGCTGTGAAATTGGTACAATCAAGTCAGCAGGTGTTAATGTGCTCTAGAGGAATGATGCGGGTCTGTCTAGCTCACTAGTCTGAAACTCATGAGTTTCAAACTGATTTCTGCCTTGAGTAAACAGTGAGCTGGCTGTGAGAAGAAGGTTTAATCACACCAGGTGTTTCAGAGCTGTGGGCTGTTGGCAGCCCCTTTTCTGCAACTCTGCTCCCAAGTCACACCGGTGCCAGAAAACAGCCCCTCTCTGTCCCCCATCACTACCCAGCCTGAAAGCAAGAGCTGTCTTTCAAAAAAGGGGAAAAATTTTCTATTAATTACTTTCAATACTAGTTCTAGGACTGTAAAATTGGGAGAAGAGATGAAGAGTACAAGGAAGACAGTTGTACTTGGTATAAGTTCATCTGAGAAACCATGTTTGATGTAATAAATGACACTGCTAGAAGTGTGTCTTGAGTAGGGCAAGCGTACTGAATATTTTAAAGTGATGTTGTCTGGCATGGGTAGTTTGAGTCCATGATGGAGGTTGCCTTTAAAATTTGGATTTTCAGATTTGCTTACTTTTTTTAAAAGAAAAGTATCCTGGGCTTAGACTCCCTAGTAAATCATAGCACTATTTTTATTTTTTTTCAGTTGATTAAAAGAACGTATAACTGATGGTTCCAAAATTCTCCACAAATTCATGTCTAATTCACAAGCTGGTTTTGACCATAAAAAGTTTGGGACTCAAGTCATAAAGCTGCTATGCCTTTTTTAGCTACTGACTTTCAGCCAGAATATGAAAGACTCAAGTTTAGTTTCTTTTTCTGCCTGAATGCTTCAACTCTCAGGTTGAAGTGTGGCTTTATGCAGCCTGGGATCCGTGGGACAAATTTGACTTTGGGTCCTTTGGGTTTCCTGTTCTTCATTGGAAGAGGATGATCAACTAAAGATAATCTTAGCTCCTTTGTTGGCAATATTCTTCTTTCTGTCTGCAATTAAACATTCCTAGGTACCAGGAAATCAGAGTTATCATTAGAGAAGGCTGTGGCTGCTCTAGGAGTTACTGATAAAGTGAACTGAACCTTCTGCAGCACATTCATCTGACCTAGAACTAGGCTGTAATCTCTACTGCTTCAAAGCAGGGCAGATAGCAGGAAAAGGGAAGGGTTGAAGGGAGCAAAGCACAGTGCCAGTTGTCTGCATTAACTGGTTACGACCATCAGATGGGACATGACCAGGATAATCTTGAGAGTTCTAAGAAAAAGCTTCATGTGAAACTTCCTCTGTGCTGTGGAGGAATGATAGCATCATGCCTGAGCTGGAATTAAATTGCCTGTAGCATCAGAGGGTACTTCATTCCCAGCCTGTTACTTCTCTCACCTTACAGAAATCCTTTTTCGCCATGGGGACAGTCAAGCATGCAAAATGTTTCTTGGGGAGATTGTGTCATCTCCAGCCCTGAAGGCTTTGAAAATCTGACTGAATAAAGCTCTGAGCAGCCCAGTCATCTCATAGCTGATGCTGCTTTGAACAGGACTAGAAAGCTCCCGAGGTCCCTTCCAGCTGAAGTAATCCTGTGATCCATCTTCTGGTTAGGACTCTGGGTTGGATTTTTAAGATGTAAAAAAAAAAAAAAAAAAAAAAAAAAAAAAAAAAAAAAAAAAAAATTCTATCTAGTTATACCTTTGGATTCCCAGCATAACCACAGCTGCACAGCTGGATTTGCAGAGATAGACTTAGGTGACTTGCATGAACAGTCCTCTGGTAAGTCCACTGGTAAGCAAGAAAAACCCAGTTGCTGCTTGATTTTCACTCCATTATAAATGCTCTTTATAGGTTTTAATTGCTGCTTTTATTTTTTCTCTTTAGTTCACCAAACCTTCTTTATTGAATTTAAAAGCATATTAAAACTAATTTTCTCTTTAGCTTACATCTCTTACTGACTCCAGTGCAGAGACAGGGAGACTGGTTCTTTCACAGATGTCTCCTAACTTGCATTCCTCAGTGCTGAATGATTTTGTAATATGAGCAAGCAGCTGATTTCTTCTACCTACTGTGTCCTAGCAAAACATTGGGGCATTCGCACAGGGTGCTAACAGAGTGTACAAAGTAGAACCAAATTAAAGTGTTTCTGCGTGTGTTTGTATGAAGTGACAATCAAGAAGCTACCAAGGTGGCTGTGCAACACTTCCATTTCTTAGACCAATCTGAGCTCTTCTTGGTGTTGGTCATGTCTCAACTAGCCTTTGGGAAAGGCACTTTTATCTTAGATTGGCAAAGGGATTCTTTTCATCTGTAATTTGGATTTTTAAGGGGATTTGCAGAAAGAGATCATGACCCAGAGGCTAGTTGTCACACATAGATCCCTACCTGCTTCATGCCATGAATAATGTAAGAAAATGCAGAAGAAAATGAAAACAAGTGAGTCATCCCATCCCACATTTCTTCCTTTATGAATTCCATTCTTTTTTTTTCCTGTAGAATGAGGGAATGGATTTGAATCAAAGAAGATTAAAATCCATCCTGGAGGGTGAGGTTGACTATTCTAATGTGAAAAACACTGTTTTGATCTTCTTATGAAGATCTTAGGGCAGGAGTGGAGGCAGCAGGCAGATGTTCAAGACTGTTAGATGTGTAGAGGTTGCCTTGGGAGAAAGCGAATGTTGGTCTGCAGCAAACTGATGTCCAGAAAAAATAAATAGTCCTTCATGGTCCAAGAGTTTAGAATAAAACTGATTGTTCAAACAAAATATCTAACAAAGTTACAGAACAATACTAAAACTTTTCAAACTCAGGATGCAACAAAAAAGCAACTTGTCAGACCTCACAGACCAGCTCTATAATCCAAAGACAGGATCACAGAATTGTGAAAAATTAAGCAGAAAATATTTGAGGTCCTAAAAATGGAAACTCAGGAGTACATGATTTGTAAAAGTATATTACTGTAAAAAACAATTCTTCAAGACAGTCCTTCAAAGCCTCTGGGGTCTGCTACATACAGATCCCTCTGCCAGTCCATCAGTGTTGAAGTCACCCAGTTGTTTTCAAGGGGTCCCCAGAGATTTCCAGAAAGTGCCCCCTGGGTACCATCTACCCAAGCACTGACATGTGCTCACATCCCCAGCTTCTTGCTCTGTTGTTAAATGTTGGTTGACCTTCATGAGGTCTGTTCCATATGATCAGGTTATGAAGCCAGCAGTAAATCCTAAGTACGATTTTTCACAAGGTCAGCCAATGTAAGCAGAGTGTCCTTAACACTGCAAGTAAAGTACAAAAACCACAGGCACTTTCCCCACCACCGAGGCCTTTCCAGGGAGAAAGTGTACTAGATTTAACCCCGAAATTCATCTCTCCATGTTAGTGAAATTTGCCATTGCAAAGCACCCTATCCAGAACAGACAAAGCAGGGACACTTTGTTGGAGGTCTTGTTTATTCCAATTCACTGCTTTTAAGCATGAAATAGATTAAATTTGCAGAGGAAAATACTTTCTGGCTCTGGTTTCTAGTACAGTTCTCTCCAGAGAGATGTGGAAGAGCAATGGCTCTCTGTGGCTTTTTCACCAGACGTTGCTGCAGGCGTGATACTGTCAGAGATGTTCTGACAGCTTTGTCATAGTGTGGTCAAGGGAGGAGATGCAGCCTGCTTTCCTTTATATTTTAGTGGACCCTGGAGACCTGGTAGGAAGAAACCTTGTTTCTGTCATCGGGCTGAGTCAATATGACTTCAGGCGCCCAGGGAACAGATGCAAGAGATAGAAAATTGCTAGTTTGAGTTCTTTTTCTGTTTGTCCGGATTTTTATCCCTATGAGCTCCAAGTCAGGACATGTCTCCTCAATCAGATGACTTTGCTGGATTGTTTGTTGAGTGATCAGAAAATTATCATTCTCCCAGTACACACACTGCCCAAGGAGAAGCTCTGTTAAAGACAGTTCTTCAGATCCCAGCGCCCCCAGATTTTGACTTACTGCCATCCCTGGAAAGGACAAGGCTGTCAGTCCCTGGGCTTCCTCCATATCTCTGCTGAAGAGAAGTCAAAGGTTTTTTATTTCCTGAAGGCTGGCATTACCCTTCCATTCACCTCACAAATGCAGCTGTTGGAAGCCTCAAAGACGTGTTGAGAGCAGAGAATGTTTTCTGCCCTGCTTTCCCTCTGCTCACAGCTTTTCCTTTTACAGCACTGACTGTGCCAGCATCAGTGGGGTGGAGAGCCTGTCCGGAAAGCTCAGTGTTAATGCTGTTTCTGTCTGGGTCTTGGCCAAAACCAGGCTCCTTCCAGCACAGTGTGAGAGAAAGATTCCAGACTTGAGTCACTGAACATGCGTGTTGTGTGTACACACCACAGCTCCTCCATCCTCCCTGCACTTGCTTGAACTTCTTGCCTCAGGGGATGCAGTGCCTCATTCCCAATCTCTCCTGCAGACATCCCAATTCTGAGTGAGTTTCTGATGTTGCTTCACAGTGAAGTTGTCTTAAGGACAGATAAATTTGACACCTTTGTTTTCTGTCCCCAGGGTAATTTGAGATACAGTATGACCTAAAAGTTCCTGATGCTTCTGTGGAGAGAAATAATGAGGCAAAAAAAAGACCGCAGTTGATGGCGTTAACGTGCATGCAGTTGATTGGCAATGGAAACCTGTGTTCTTGATTCAAATCAGAATATAAATGTAAAATAAGATTCTTTTACAGATTCTTTTAAGAATGCACAGCAAAAAGAAACACACAGCAAGCTTGTATCTTTGCAAAGACTCTCTGAAATCTCAGCATGCCTTGACATTATACCTCCCGTCACATCTTTTGCTTTACAGTGGAGTCTACAGGGTTTTGTTCCTTGCACATTCTGCCTGCTCCATCAGCAACCAGCCAGGATCTTCCCACTGTCATCTCCTCTTCCCTTCACTTCTATCTGTCCACCCAGCAGCACAACCTGACTGAAGAGGAGGCAAGACATTTCTCATAAAGTCCCTAATAAGGTCCTTGACTCTTAAAAAGTCCTTTATATATCTTGACTCTCTTCATTCCCCTTTTTCATCATTAAATTAAACCCACTTTCACTGTGCTTAGGTCTCTGTGTGTACAAAAGTTAAAGCCTGTCGCATATCTTATATTATCAAAAGATAATTCAGACTGAAATTGTAATTAAAAGGAATGGTGCATCACTGAAACACCCACCATTCTAGCTGCCTGTAGTCCTTACACACAGTCTCTCTTCTGTCTTAATTTCCTCAGGCAAGAAACTGTGTCTTCTATACACACTCCTTGGTCCCTTAGCTCTATTTCAATAAAGCCTTGCTTGCTGACACCCTCAGGCTGTTTCTCTCCTCTTTTCTTCTATTCTTACAACTCTCCTGTTCCTTTCATCTTACCACAGCTCCAGTCAGGCAGCCAAACAGATAGCTGTACAACAATAAACCTTTTGTTTGTATGCAGTGGGCAATTTTAGTTCTCAAATGTGCCACATGAAGCTGAACATGTGCTCCCTGTGGCCCAACACATACCTGACCCAGGCATGAAAGGAGCACAAAAGTTATGATAATTCTTGTTTTGCTTTTACATGTCTCCTTCCTTTTCTTTTAGAAATGCTTTAGAAAATCCAAGCTGGGATTTTTTTTCCTTCCTTCAGTGCATACAGCTGGCCATTTGAGAGGGAGATAAAAATGTTGGTCTGCCAGAATTTCTGCCTCAGTGGTTCATTTAGGAGAGAGGGTCAGATATCGGGGTTGTGGCAGCTGCAGCATTGCTAGCAGTCTCATTTAGTGCTACGGTGTTGAGAGCAGGCAGCTGGGAGGCAGAATCAGGAGCCTCCCCTGCCAGCTGTTTGGAGGAGGTGGGCCCATTTGCCAATCAAAAGGCATGAGTCTTTGCAAGATCAGTAGTGTGCGGCATGAGAGAAGGGGGCTCACATTCAGTCTTGATGACACCTGCCTCCCCTTTGCCTAAACTCTCGTTTAAAGCCCCAGGAAAGCAGTGTTAAACCTTGCTCAGGCCAGCAGTGCTTTAGTACCCATCCTTTGGGGTTGCCTGTGGTCTGGCAGCGAGCAGGACTGGGGTGGCAGTGCCATAACCTCAGCCCTGAAGGGACACACTAACAGCTGGAAGCTTGTGGGAACAAACCTCTTCTGAGCACCACTGCCCCACCAAAAAAGGGTGACAAAAGCATGAAATACATCAGCATTAAAATACTGAACTGTGACATAAACTCATGATGTTGGAGATCTGTGTTAAAAATTGTCATCATCTTTCCCAGCACATTACTGCTTTCTTCAGCATGAGTCAGGCTTTTCCCTGAGCTCCTTTGAGCTCTCCTTGCCACTGAAACTGCCACTCCTTTGACTGAGGCTTCAGCTCAGCAGTGCATGTGTCTGATTTCCAGCTGCAGGGCTCTGGAGTAGGGGTGGCATCTGTCATCCCCAAGTCCTGCTTCCTCTCCTGCAGCTCTTAAAACGGCTACAGCCTGAACTTTGTCTTTCGTCTTGTCTTTTAATCCTCTTCCTCAGGGATTTCAGCAAGGACATGAGTTTTCTCTGGCCAGTCCTGTTTCCCTCTGCCACTTAGAAACATGGCTGTGTTTTGTCACCAGTCCTTTTCAGAGGTGTGAGGAGAAGGCAGCTGCCAAACCCTTAGCCCTGCACCTGTAACATGAGGACATTAAGAATCATGAATCATTGCCATCCCCTTTGCCATCCTCTGCTAACTCCAGCAGATACCAGCCCTGCGTAAGAAGGGAGACAGAGGATGCCTTGCAGGTGGGAAAGTATGTAATAATTCCTAATAGTTTGGGATGAATCCCTGAGCCCAGTCCTGATTTCTCTACCAAAGCAGGGGCCAGCCTGGAGGACAAAGGTGGCAGCAACCTGCCCTCTCAGCCAAGGTACCCTACAGAGAGCAGGTTGCAGCATTCACTGAGCCCCATCCATCGGAGCTTAAAACCACAGAACAAAGCCAGAGGTGAAACCATGAGCTTTCTCTAAAGTCTCTCTGAAGAAAAAGAGGAAAGGGGTTTCCCACTCCTCTCTGAGATGAGCCACCCACCCTGATCGAAATACCAAAATGACAGGCTAGGCCCTTTGAAACTGTGCTTGTGAGGTCTCCAGCTGCCCTATAAACAGCTAAACCCTGCCTGCCTTGTTGTTGTCTGGCAAGACTTCAGAAGAGAGGAGCAGGAGCTTTTGAGCTGCCCCAGGTGTAACAACCAGGCCACAATACTGAGCTGTCCCCAAGGGCCACCATACCCCAGTGATCTGGCAGCACCCCAGGTGCCACCCAAACAGCTTTTGCAGGTATTTCTGGAGCAGTAAAGAGAAGTGTCGGGACATGCAAAACACAAGGGCCCTCCAACCCTGCTCCAAGACAATAGAGGCCACTATCCCTCTGAAACAGAATTCCTGCCAACCTAATTAATGAAAGCTTAATCAGCAGATTGGTTAATCATAAACTTATTAAATAGCTAATTGAGCTATGAGGCCCTGTGTCAAATTTCCAGACTGTGGCAGCCCCATGGAGGGAGGGATCAGGTCAGTAATCCTGTTAGGGGAGCAGGTTTGCTGTGTGGGACAGCTCTCCAGCTGAGCCAAGTACCCAGGACTGGGGCTCATAAATTGAATAGCAGGAAGAGGCACCTTCAGCTGTACATATCCTGTTCTCCTGCAGAGTTTCATGGTAAACAGGCAATTCATCTAGTAAAACAATGCCTGAAAGTGCCCTTCTGGGGAGCAGAGTAATTGGAGAGTGACATGCCCTCCAAATACTCTGCTTACTATTGATTCTCCTTCTTTACCTTTTCCAGGTAAAAAGGAGAAAAGAAAACAATAGTGTTAACCAGCCTGGTTGCCTGTCTCCATCTGCTTTCATCTTACTAGACAGAAAATACAGAATTTTGTTTGAAATGCATAGATTCATAGAAACCAAATGTGGCAGATGATAAAGCAGAATGGATCAAATATACAACATTTTACTGCTAAATAAAGCCAGAAACATGGCTTGTACTGTCAGCTGCAGTCCAGTCCTGGTAAAAGAAAAGGCCAAGAGTCCTTTCCAAGCACAGTGCTGGAGTCAGCAGGCTGAGTCCCTTCTAAGCTCAGGTGCAGCCTGTGGCATTATCACTTAGGACTTTGTTTTGCCTACTGATGGAACTCAACAAGTCATTCCAAGCAAGGCTATCTGCCAGTCAGTGAAAGCTTTTCCAATGACAATGTATTAAAAATACTTCAATTATTAATTATTATTTTATATCTGTAGTTTATGTAGGCGACATAACACGTTCTCTCTCCCATAGACCAATCATTAGTGTGGAAGTGTGGACATTTGACTAAGTGTCTATGCAGTTCAAGCCTGCTGATGTCAGACTGTATTCCAGTGGTTTTTTATACAAATACACTCTGTATGATGACATCCTGTGTAACCAAATGCTGTGAATATTCAGCTAAGCAAGTTTATGCTACTACTTTCCTAAATACGTGTCGCGTTTAGTACATGCACCAATAACCTTAATGCTTCTTCACAGAACATCAGAATTCATAATAAATGTGATGTAGGCACTAATATTACCTCTGTGTATCTGTAGATTGTGCCTATAGCATAAATGATGTTTTAAATTAATTGAGCTATTTGAATGAAGAGAGCTAAATTGCTCTAAAAAGACTCCCTTTTTTGTTCTTTTTTACTCTTTTTTTGTCTGTCACATCACTTAGCAAGGTCAAGCAAATGGCTTTGACTTAAACCTGTGGTTAGTTGAGTAAAAATAATAAGGGGGCATTTGTAGAAGTTCTCCCCTGGTGAAGTACATGAATTCTCTTTGTCCCTTTAAAATGCATTATAAGAGAGCATAACTTCATTTTATGGATTAGGTCTTGTAGAGATCAGTCTAAACAGAAAAAAGTCTAAACAGTTTCTAAACAGAAATGTTTTAGCTGTGCTTGTCAGGATGAAAATGTTTCCCCAGATATCTTTGTTCTTCTGGCTGGCAGGAAAAATATTCTTTGAAAACTAAATGAAAATACCAAATAAGTCCCTTTCTGAAGGTAAATGTGAAAAATGGAAAAAAAAATTACATTTAAATATCACTAGTGCTGTTCATATATTCCAGTTTTGACAGTGATAAATGAAATCCTTACATGCAATATTTTGCAGCCATTAAGAATAAAAATCTCAATCCTTTAAAATTAAGTAAAAAAGCACATGCTGAATGAGAACAAAATAAATGCCCTTGTGAGGTAGGAGCTGCGACAATAGATGCCTTTGAAATCAGTACAGAAAGGTGTTGAAAGATGAAGAGAGATTAATTGCTGCCTGCTGCTATGCACTCACAACCTGTCTGCATAAAATGGCTGCAGAGACAGCTGGAGCAGAGGGCTGGGAGCAGGAAACCTGGTTCTGTGCTTCCCTGATGCCACAGATCCTCTATATGTCTTTAAGGTAAACCAGTTATATAGTTTCTACCAGTAGTAAAACACAACTTACTGTTTTACAAAGATGATTCACTATTGTACTGTGCCATGAAGAGGTAATGCTCTGTGTGTCCAAAATAGTGTTTGATTAGTTTTTGGATTTTTTTACTTAAGTGTACAACCGTGAGGTTTTCATTGCAGGAAATGACCTGCTCTCTTCTGGGGCTAAGCCAAATAGAGGGTAGAAGCAGAGAAACCATTCCTTTCCATAATCACATGAGGGTCAGAATGTGGGGCTGGGATAACTTGGCTAGGGAATGAGGACATGCTGTTTGGAACATAAAACCACTTTTGGAGGTGCATGGTTTAAACAAATGATAGCTTTGGAGCTATTATCTGGGACTGGAGCACTCCTTTACACATTGTCCTTTGTGCTAAGGAATAGTGTGATGTTTTGGTCTGTGTTTTCTGAAGGGAAGTGCAAAATAACATCACCCAGGCTCTCAGAAACCTCTCAGTAACTTGCACAGGCAGCATTCTAGCTGAGCATTAGCTCAGAATGAACCCTGCACTGCTGTGCATGCAATGTGCTGGCTGCTGCTGATAGTAGCTCCTTCGCAAGAAGGGCTGCATCCTTGAACAGTAGACACAAGCATTAACTTTGTAATCCCTAGGTCATTTACCAGCTCTTGGTCAGGCCTTCTTGGGAGCTGGAGGGAGCTTAAAACCACTCCCAGCCCATTGGTGTTTGTGACAGTTCTCAAAGGCACGGGGCAGCAGCCAGATCAACAGAACTTATGGAAATGCTGCTATTTGATCCTTAAAACCTGGTCCAAGAGCAACCTTGGATTCATATACCTGTTCTTTCTAGCCAGTCCACACAGCTGGAGTTAGAAACTAGAAAATTGTTCACCATTTTCCCCAAGTTTGTCTGGGTCAGAAGAATAACATGCTTCAGCTAATAATGCATCTCACCTAGTTTAGTTGTTAGCAGACATAGTTGTCTGACCCTTGTTAGCTGAACAGTCTTTTCAGAAACCAGTGAAACAATCCTTATTCAGATGGCCTGTCCTGAATAATCAGTGCTGATGCCTGGCCTGCATCAGCTTGAAACACAGCAGGGGACTGGCCACAGATTGGTCCTTTTTGTTGGTGCTACAACTGTTCAGTAAAAATCACTTTTTTTTTTTTCTTTTGATGCAGGTAGATGCAGCCATCAGCTGCACTAATGCCACCCCCATAGTCACACTTAACTCCAGGGAGCATTGAGATCATCATGGTCCTATCACACAGCTTTCTTACACCTTCCTTTTCATGCAGCCTGCAGACAAAGCCCAAATTTTTGTACGTACCTTGAAATCCTCTCCAAGCAGTGACACAATCCTCACTGACAAATACTCTGTCAGAGGTGAAAGTTAAAGAAGATTCCAGTGTTACCTAGATTCATGCTAATCTCCCCTAGCTAAGCAATGCAAGTGAACTGAAATCAAGACTTGGGCTTGAAGAAGTTGTAGACAGCATTTCATTCTTTCTCCTTTCATTTGCTCATGAATCTGTTCATCATTCAGCAGAATTTGAGCAGACATATTAATTTCATTTAGTGTGTCATTTAAATTCTCAGCTTACTTGAGAAATTAGAATTCATCAGGGAATCACAGTCCTCAGCCTCAGAAACTATTTAGCTGACTGTGGGGGACAAAGAGGGAAATACGTCCCAAAATCTCATCTCATCAGCCTTGAAAATGAAAAAATACAACTCTGTCATACTGGATTCATTTCTCTTTGTCTTGCCACTGCAGCAAATCCCATGGGTCCACACTGCACTGTCCCCATAGCAGGAAGCTCCATCTTCTCCTGGTCAGGCAGGTTCACAGGCAGTTGAGTTACTGTGGTCCAACCAGCAGCTCTCAGCAGAGACAGGAGCAGTCAGCATCTGCTTGTTCCACCCCGCAGTGCAAAGGAGGCAAATCAGCCTCATCTGCCATAAAATAATGTTTGTGGCAGTCAGTCTGCCTCAGCTGAGGGGGCTGCAGGTAGGCAAGCACAGTGACAGTGTGACAATGGCATCCTTTCCACCCACCACTGTCTGATCATAGCCAGACTCGCCCACTATCATGGGACAAGTGGAAAATGTGGATTTGGGGTGTTTGATTCTCCAAATAGCTCTTCAGCGTGATGTTCACCAGATTCCTGCGTTTTCTGCTTTGCCTCATGTCACAAAAGGAGCAGTTCTGCAGGAGACTCAAGCATATGACTAATTTTGGCATTTCTGATTTGGGGAAGATAGTAGGCAAAACCAAGGCCACCCCTACATAGCAACATGCACCAAACAAACTGTTAGCCTTTCGTTTATTAAAAAAAACCTGGAAAATGTTATTAAAACTGGTTATTATGTTGTTCAAATGCTGAAACCTGAGAAATAATTTTAAGGATTCATCCAAGTCTGATTTTTAGTTTAGACACACTCATGTTAAGTCCATTCTGCTTCTCATGGTCCATTACTATTTTCTCTCATCATAAAGCAGCTAGACAGACCCTGCCAGCTGAACAGGTAACCATTTTAGATTGCACTAAATCATGACAAGCAGTGCTTGAAATCATTCATTAGGGCTATAGGTATTCCCATGACAAGGGGAGAATTCAGCCTCTCTTGACTCACTCTAAAGTGAGTCTGTGGGGTGTCTGTCACTTGTCAGTTATCTGTCCATCCACCCTCTGACACATCCTGGATCAGGCAGGTGAGTGAATACTGGGATAGAGACAGTCTGCTGAGTATGTGGCATGATGGGGCGGCTTCCTATTAATTTTGCAGAAAAATATAATAGGAGACCATTGCCAGGCAGCACACAGGGCTGGCCCACTAGTGGTGCTGATTGTGCCTGCAGCATGCATTTCCTTTGCCACTTTATACTTAGGTATTATTTTTGCCTTAATGGATGCTCCATGGTCTGCTTGGCTGTTGTATTGTCACCAGCAGAGCTTACTTTGAGGCAGCACTTGGAACAGATGCTGGATGGCTCAGATGGAGTCAGCAAGCAGCATAGGCTAGTGTGGGGCTAGCAGGAAAGCAGTGGTTTATTGTTTGAGCAGATGCATCTTCCCTTAAATGATTTTTATGTCATAAGGGTCAGAGTGTCTTAAAGATGGAGTGACAAGGTGAACAATAAAGGAGGGGCAAGATGTGATGTGGTTGGCAGATCCAGGGAAAAGGCTGTTCCTCATGCTGTTCAGAGCAGTATAGTGGTGTCAAAAGGATGCTGGACCCCTCCTCACATACACACACTCTCACATGCCTGCTCCATGTATTCTTCTGAAACAGCATACAAGATTAGCTGAAGTGGAACTGGTGCAGACAAATTCTTCTGTAAGTCAGATTGACAGCACAGCTGTCTGTGTTCTCCAAGTTCTCCACTGAAACAGAAAACTGCTGCTTTGCTTCGCTCAAGCATGGAGACAGGTAGATTTTCTGTAGTGGGGTGACCCTGGCTGGACAGCAGGAGCCAATCAAAGCTTCTTATCACTCAGCTGGACAGAGGAATGAGAACACAGCAACAACATGGGCTTTCCACAGGGTCACAGCCTCTTTCAGGCACCTACCTGCTGTGTTGTGGGGTCATCTATGGACTGCAGATGGATCTTTGCTCCCTTATGGACCTCCATGGGCTGCAGGGGTACCTCACCAAGGGCTGCAGGGGAATCTGTTCTGGTTCATGGAGCAACTCCTTTTCCTGCTTCTATACTGACCTGAATGTCTGCTGGGCTGTTTCTGACACACCCTCACTCCTCTGTCAGGTTGTAGTTGTGCAGGATTTTTCTCCCTTTCCTAACTGTGTTATCCCATAATCTCTACCACCATTGCTAATGGGCCCAACCATGATCAGCAGCAGGTCTGTCTTGGAGCCAGCTGGCATTGGCTCTGTTAGACACAGGGAAACATCTAGAAGCTTCTCATAGAACCTGCTGTGCAACCCTCCACTAGCAAAAATTTGCTCACAAACCAAATACATCACCCAGCACAGTGATCCTGCTAATGATCAGACAGGATCTTTAGACTCCTAATTCAACATATTTTGTAATGTCAAAGGCACACACAGACTGCTTCATGCCCTCCCAACCTTCTCTGCTCTTTCCTGCTTATTGAAGGAAGCTTCAGTCTGGAAAATTAGTGAAAAGCCAGAAGGAACCTGGGTGTGGTTAAGGCTTTCCCTGTCATGTTTCAGCCCTGCTGGTGCTGCTGCTGATTGCCCACAAGTCATCACAGCTGCACTCACAGTGTATTCAGCCACCTGTAACCATTTCATCAGTATCCTAAAGCAGTGGCAGCTTGTCTCAGTGCTGTGTGTTTGTGGTCAGTGCTGGAGCTTCTGATGGAAATGAGTGGAAACTGGGTTGTATTTAGTGTTGTAAGTATTTTCCTCCATAGTCTCACTTTATCTCTCTCTGAACAGCAAAATTTATGTGGCTTGCAAAATACCAGGCTTTTATTCTGGAGACAGAGGTAACCAATGCACTTCCAAGTGCCATACTGAGAAATTACTCTGATTTAAGGTTTTGATTTTGATCCTGAATCAGTCTCTTAGTTGCTCAAGCCAGAGTGAGTTATTTATTCAGTCCTTTTCCTGCCAAGTTCCATGAACATTTATTCACGTCTGCTGTTGGCAGGAGCAGGCTAGGTATGGTTTGTAGTTGCATGCACTCGTCTTCATGTTCCTCATCATCACAATTTCTAGGCATCTCTGCTACTTATTTCTCCTGCTTATTTCTCCCTCAAGAAAGGGCGCCTTGGACATGTGTCCCCCTGTTCTGACTTGTGAGGAAGGGAAAGTGTTGGCCCACCTTGAACTTGCACATCACAGAAGCATGGTGCTTTTCCACAAGTGAGAAAAGCTGCTTTTCTCTCCAAGGGGAAATAAAATCTGCAAAAGAAAACAAACAAACAAACAAAAAAAACCCAAACAAGCAACAACAACAAAAATAACCAACCCAACAACAGAATTCACACGTTGTAGGAGAGGCAGAAGCAAATTCACTATTCAGGTTCCTTGGCAAGCAATCTGGTACACCTGTTATGCAGGCATGCCACAAAAGTAGTTTCCAGCATTTTCTCACACTCTGTAGAATTTTTTTTTTTTAACTAGTCTTATTTCTGCCTCACTGGCCCCATGCTCAGCTTTTCCATACAAGCCTTGCCTGGCATTGCGTGATGAGACTGGGGCAGTTAGCTTAACTTTTTGTGACTAGCTGATAACTCAGCACAACTGATCTTCGACAAGAAACAAGGAAGGGCTTTGAATCAGAAAATTTAATATCAATTTATATACATCTCTGGGTTCCCATACCTGCTGGAGGCAGAGCCATATTTGTGCAGCTCGGTATTGGGGCCCATGCAGCAACTAGCTGCAGATAGGGACAATGTATTTGCCTATTGTCTGCCTCAGCTGGGTTTCATCCAGAAGCTCCAAGACCTTATGGATCTGGGAGACCAAGATTTTAGTGTGTTGCTGTGAATGAAGGTAGATCAGTTTTAGTCCCTGATAACCTTGGAGAAAGTGGGACACAGCTCATCTGGCCTTTGCAGCATCCCACCATAAGAGGTGGTGAGCTCATGTCCTTTGCTGTTAATTCTGCTGTCCCTTTTGCCACTATCAGATCTGAGTTTCTTCTTATGGTGGCCAGCTAGGCTGTTGCTCTAATTCTGCTTTTCCCATTCCTATCTCCTATGCAGAGAAGCAGAGGGAGCTGGCTCGGAAGGGCTCCCTGAAGAATGGCAACATGGGAAGCCCAGTTAATCAGCAGCCCAAGAAGAACAATGTGATGGCACGAACAAGGTAAAGGACTGGAGAAGTACTGGCAGCTGTGCTCTGAGCTGCAGTTCCTAATGGTCCTGGGGTGGTCAGGGACAGTGTTCATTGCATTTGCCTTCTGCCAGCCACACTGCAAGAGCAGTGATGGTTCTTCCTGGAGCTGGTGGGCCCAAATGCTCTGTGCTGTGTTGCATCCCAGCCCCTGGGAAGATGCAGGGACAGCTGAGCCCAGGACCAGGTAGCACAGCCTGCAGAAGGCAGAGGCAGCCCAGCCAGGTTAAAATGAGAGCATTTATAGAGCCATCCTGCAGGTTCTGAGTGGTCCAGGTAACACCTAATCCTGCCAGTGGGGGAGGAGCTGTGCTGCTTCATGAAACACATACTGGTTTAGAGCTTAGTTCTGCCTTGGTTGCTTTTGTCAGCATAAGTTCCACTGCTCCTTTTTGAGGGTGACCCGTTCTGCTACTGACAGATTTAATGAAGGCTTGTAAATAATCCCATCTCTGTATGCCTTTCTATACACCTCCTCCACCCTTGGAACAGCACAGTCACACTTTGCTGGAGATACTTTGGAAGAGCTGTGTAAAAGAGTATTAGGCAGTGCTACAACCTGCTGTAAACACAGACATGCTGAGCTGAATATTTTCCTTTAGAGTATTTTTATTTTTTTCCACACAGCACACCAATGTATTACTTACCTATGTTCAGAAGCAAAGAAACCCTGTGAGCCCACAGGACTGCATGCTTTACATGCTGCTGGAAAGGTGGCAGGTTTTAGTGGAGGACCTCACTTGAAATGGTGGAGGAATCTGCAGAATGCTGGATGTTTACTGATGAATGGGAAAGTCGCCTGGATAACCATATATTAGGTAGAATAGGAGCTGCAGGTCAGAGCCTCTCTATGTAACAATGCATCTGAGAGATGAGATTTCTTGTTCACACTAGTTCCCCAGACCCAAAATACTAGTCATAAATCCTGACAGGACCATGTCAACTTTCAGTTATAGGCCCCTGAAATACATGTGGAATATGCTGCATTGCTTCCTCTCTGTGTTCAGGTGTTGAGGCCATATAAAAGAGCCAGACCCTTCATGTCAGCAAGAAATTCAGGAACTGTGCTCAGCTGGGTTTTCCATGCCCACTGTTTGTCATTATCTTTCAAGTACATTCTGGAAAAACTTATTTTCTTTTGGCAATAGGCTGCAAGCTAGCATCCTGAGAGGAATGGTAGCAGATTTGCTGCTTGAGGGGTTTAAAAACAGTGAAATTAGCGGAGGAAGATAATAAGGGAGAGAAGATGGGATAAATAGAGGTATTTACCTGTAACATGAGTGAATTTTCCATGGAGAGATTGTTGTTTCCAAGCTGCTGATGGAAAGAGCAGAGCGGTGACACCTATTGACAAAAGATTTCAAACAGCCAGCTCAGTTTTATTTCACTTAAGGACATCTGAGCACCTCTGAATGGTTCGGTCTGTCTTGTCACAGACTGGGCAACAGCAGCAAGGCAGAAATGCCACAAGCTTGTTCAAGCAGCTTCTCACAGGGTAACAGTTGGGATGTATATATATATATATATATATATATATGTGTGTGTGTATATATATATATATGTATTTAAAAAATGGGATATATTCCAGGAGGATACACTGAAAAACTTCCAGATTATGATTTAAATCTGAACTGTTGGCTTCCTCAGGTCTCTGCAGGAGAATAAGCTAAAGCCATTTTGCCATTTTCCCCTTTTTGACAGTTCTGCTCTTCTCATCAAATATATTTTCCTTTGTGCTTTGCCTCTCCTAGTCTCTACTCCACCTCCTCCTTCCTCCCCAAGGCCTCTGTTATTCTGTATTATCCCTGTGGATTTCTGACATCCAGCCTCTAGTACAAGGTTGCCTTCACCATTCAGTCCTCTTCTGGGACAAGGGTGCAGCCAGCCTTACAGGTGAGAGTAATTGGATCCATAACACTCTCAGTCTCCGTAAAAGCAAATTAAATGTGAATGAGGTAGGGGTGATGCTGCATTCTTTCTATGAGCAGAGACAGAGCCCACAACACCATCCACACCACTTGAACACAGCTGGATGCTACAGTCCACTCAGGGTGACCTAAACTTGGACCTTGTGGTCCAACTTGTGTTGCTTCAAGTGAGCACAAACACAAAGACAAAGAAGCTTAAACCGGGACAGCTGCGGAAAAAGCAGCTACCACAGCTACCCAACTTTATTCCAAGGACATTGGGAAGTGAAAATAAGGACAGTAAGGATGTGAGGGAAGGACTTAAATCAGGGGCAGAGACACTATAACAATTTTTGTTTGTTGCAGTTAAATTGAAGTTTTTTATTATTAAGGAAAAAGACATTTCTCAAGAAGAAGATGTAGTGGGAGTTTTTTTCATCAAGTAAATATTACCACAGTGTTCTCCTCCTAGATCCTAGAAAGTGCTTTGTTCACTGATGATTTAATAACAACTGTCAGTGAGTATATATGGAGCAGGAACTGTAAAACTGGAGAGTGAAAACAGGAGTCAGTACTTCTGGTATCTGTATGGGCAAACTTGTACTGCCAGATCTCAGATTCAGTTCCAGACATCTTTACTTCTTGCCTTCCTGCCTACATACCTCAGGAGCAGAAGGACTGTCCCCGTTCTGTGAGGAGGGCTACTGAATTTTGCAGGTGGATCCCATTTTCTCCAGTCCCCTGGTGCAGCAGTTTGGAAAGTCTCCATCAGGTTTTAAATTAATTTATTTAATTTATGTTTCAATTAACACAGCAAGAAAGTATAACTTATTGTGAACCTATATATCTGCTTTGTTATAGGATTTGATATATCTTACTCTCCCTGAGCTTGCCCACTGACAGTGCTTGCCAGGACTTCTAAAATTGTTAGTGGGTTGCTGCAATTTTCTGCACAGAAGGAGAAAAGCATTTCAGGAAGTTAGAGAATAGTTGGAGCATGGATGAGATGGATTATCATCTTTAGATTTCTATGTCTTAAACTCTTAATGAAGCATCATTGTGTGTTGTTAAAGACTACCTGGGAGAAAACCTCTGTTAACTCATTGAAAGAGAAGATTTTTGTTGCTCTTGTGGTTCTTACCTGGTGAACAAAGAATCTTACTCCATTTTCTGGGTTTAGTTAATCTTATTTTAAATGTGAACCGAACTATTTTTGCAATTTTTTGGATGCAAGAACTCTCTTGTGAACAAGATACCATTGTATTAACACATTTTCCTTATCCTAGAAGTTCTGAAGCCTCACTCTGTTTCACAAACTCTCACAGGCAGTTAAAGGTGCAGAGTCATCCTCAGCCTTTGTAACATTTCTGATTAACTGGAAGTCATCACTAAAAAAATGGAATTTAAAAAGTGTTGGTCTGACTGGTTTCTTATGCTGGGCACAGCAGCTCAGATTTCTAATATTACTGAATTTAGGACTGAGACCTCAAAAGTGTTGTGTTTCCAGGGGCCTGGGTAGAGAATCAGAAAGAGGCACCACATAATATCCCTGATGTCCAATAGCAGAACATTGGGATCACTGGGCCTCTGGCTTCCCCTGGCCTCCTTCTCCTATGTACTTCCTGCTGGTGTCAGGTACCCTTGCCAGGAAAAAACAGGCAACACAAAAATGAGCAATCTGATATGACAAGCAGTGCTAGCCAAACAGGTTCACCAGAATGAAGTACAGAGTGTCCTGATTTTTTTTTTTTCTTTAATCTTCCAGGAAGGCGTGTGTTCCCAAAGCATGCCCAGTGTTAATCCCTGTGAAACTACTGTAGGCTACCCAGAGACGGAGCTTGCTCCCTCTGAATTGCACCCATTTAAACATCTTCACCAATAAATGGGGGCTTGCAAAGAAGTGAAATGGGGAAAGCCAACTATCATATAGCTTTACCCTAGGCAGTGTGTGGTGCTGAGCTTTACTGTGTGGTTAATGGACAACATTTAATTATTTCAGGCTCGTCGTTCCAAATAAGGGCTACTCGTCGCTAGACCAGAGTCCAGATGAAAAACCCCTGGTAGCCCTGGATACAGACAGGTATGCAAAAGGTTAAAAAGGTGATATACATGACAGTTTAAGTGAGTTTTCATGCCAGAGGGCAGCACTCACACTCTTCCCTCCACTGTTCCCTCTGACCTATGCACTTCGTGTGAGAACAAGTGAGAAGAGCTTTGAGAAAAGAGGACTGTGATGGAAAGATCTGAGGGTCACAGATGAAAGCTGCCCTGCAGGCTCCCTTGATGTAACTTCTCTGTGCCTCAAGAACAGTTTCATGGCACAAGAAGGATAGGGCTAAGTGGGGAATACAGGTCTCATCTAACCAATTTCTTCTTTGCTGTATCTTGTACTTCCCTGCAGTGATGATGACTTTGATATGTCCAGATATTCCTCCTCGGGATACTCATCAGCTGAGGTGAGTTATACTCTCTCCTGCCGTCCTTGCCATGAATGCAAATAACAGAGCAGCCAGAAATGGCTTAAGAGTGGCCTTGCACAGGCAGAAATGGCTACATAACAAATTTAGTAGTGGTATAGACTCCATGAGTCTGGAAGAAGGGGCCATGGCAGAAATGGTGTCATGTTGCTTTCTTCCCTGGTGATCCAATTAGCTCCATATCCTCACTGCCACGGCACAGAGATCTGCCCATCAGCAGTTTTCACAGCTACCTTTGGTTTCACTCAAACTTTCCCTCATTCTGCTTAGTCCTGAAGTGACCCATGAAGTGTAAAAGCATCATCTTGTCTGCCATGGCAGCTCAGCAGCTATATGCATGCCAAGGACACAAATAAAGGATCTGAGTGTGTGCTGTGATTTCCAGTTATTGGAATGGTCAGGGTCACCCAGTGTGTGTTTACTTGGAGCAAGCAGAAATTCCAGGGAGGACTTGCAGATATGAACTCTTGCCCTTTCAAAGAGAAAAAGCAGGAAGCTCTGGCTTGTTAGTCCCTGTGCATTGTTTCTGAGTACATTCCTGAACTCCCTCATGAATTTGTTGCTCAGCCTCTGGTTACTACTTCTGCAGGATTTTGTATCCAAGGTGCTGAGCAGCCATTCTGCCCACAAACTGCTCAGAACTCTTCCCCCTTGTATATCTTTCTTGGAAAAAATACCTCTGAAACCCTGGGAAACAGCCAAGAGCAGTGAGCATATCAGATGATCGGAGCTGTTTCTGTGCCCTGACGAAGGGTTGTTTATACGCATCCAGTTAGACAGCACTTGAATCTGAGATCACAGAGCCAAACTTTACTGTCTTTTAACTGCTACAGTGTGCCCCAAACTGAGAGGGGGGACTGTCTGTCTGCCAGTAAATATTATTATTACATTACTGTAACTGAGGGTTTGTCCTCAGGGAAAAATTATTCCAGAACAAAGATATTCAGATATCTATCTATTCAAATATCCAGAACTCTAGATATTCCTATTCTGGAGAAGCTAGTACCCCCCGCTGACCTGAGGGACTAGGGGCAGAACTCCCAACTAGGACTGTGGGGCAGAAATACATTCCAGAATAGGGGACCTCCTTCATCTTCTGACCACCAGAAGTAAGAAGTCCCAAGTGTTTGACTCTTTGTCTCTTTGTCTGTAGCAGATCAACCAAGACTTGAACATCCAGCTGCTAAAGGATGGGTACCGGTTAGATGAGATCCCAGATGACGAGGACCTCGACCTAATCCCTCCTAAATCGGTCAACCCTACCTGCATGTGTTGCCAAGCCACCTCCTCCACCGCCTGTCACATCCAGTAGTGAGGCCGGCAGGCTGTGATCAGTGCTTTCCACTATAACTGTAAAACTTAACAGCCATTGCTTCCTCCTATGGTAGGACGTGCACCTCTTTGTGTTCATGGAGCCAGGAGAAACCAAAAAATTCATTTTATGATTGGTTGATAACTTATTTTAAACTATGGTAAAACAAAAGAGAAGTTGCTTAAAGTGCCAGGCAGTGCCTGGCAAAACTGACTGGTCTGAAGAGCGAATGCAGAGGGGTCCAGAGATACCTCCTTGGTTTGTTTAGGCACTGGGGATATTTTGTAAAGTGTCTTTTTCCAGAATGGGAAAGGTCAGGTGGGACTTCAGGTAATCCTGCCCACTGAAACCAATCCACCTGCAAGATTAGGGCAAGTTGGAGGTATCAAAGTGTTTTACCAATGAGAGGAAGTCAGTTCTTAATTCATTCACTAAATCTGTTTCATTTGCATAACCAAAATTATATTATAACTGGGGCACAGGAATGGGGACGGACCAGGGCATCCTTTCTTATGGCAAGGCTAGCCAGGACTAGCATGACACAATTCATTCACTTGCAAAAGGGACAAGTAGGTGACATTTCACTGTGAGTCAGTACTAGCTAGAGCTGTTGTGTCACATAGTCAATGCAATCTACTCTTAGCGCCACATTAAATTACCACCAAAGACATCAGATTCGATCTGCAATCCACTCATGCACTTCAAGGATGTGCTTATTGCCCAGGAATACCAACCATGCTTGTGACTTCAGTTCAGTCACGTATTCTGACTTCAGCCTGTATTTAATCCCTGTGCAACCCATCTCTTTCCAAAAATCTTAAACTTTGTTCAACTGAGAAGAAATTAATCCTGCATGAGTCAGGACTACATGCCTGAACTGCAGTGCTGGAAAAGCTAGTTGAAGAAAGCACATTTTAACAGTGCTTGACTCTTGATATTCTCTTGACACCATGTCTCTGGGTGCCTGTGGGAGAGACTCGTTAATGCTGAAGTCATCAGTGTGGTGGGGTCAGGCTTGAGAGGAATTTTCAGCAACAGCAGAGTTATGAACAGCTTCAGCTAGAAGATGCCCATGAGCAGAAACTACTGTTCACCCCCACTTGTGAGCCAGACATGGTCCCAGGTCAGGAGCAGTTGCGTTTTATTTGGTGCTGGTAGTGTTTGGAAACCTGTTACATTAGATTGCTGGCCTGAGCTCCCCGTTCACCAGCAGATTGTTTTGAATCCAGAAATCGCTTCTGGAATTACGGAACGTGTCCTCCCACTGGCTTCAGCATATACAAGGGATAGGCTGGCATTTTTCTTGGTGTTGAAATCTTTTGCAACAGGCACAATTCTACTGTTTTCCTGGCATTTCAGGAAGAAGGACCACCTGCTTTGTAGCCTAGGAGAGGAAAAAAATGAGGGCAGTTCTGAGCTTCCCATCAGAATTATGAAATACAAAGCAGAGCCTGAGCTGCACCACAACAGACAGATTCCCCCATCTGAAATCTATATGAAGCAAGCTGAGTCTTTAAGAGGTCCTATTCATAATTAGCAGATTTTTTTAACATCCTGGGGATTTATTCTGGGCAGTGCAAAGCCTGATACCAGTTACAGCATGAGTGAAAGAAAAGTCACACAAGATTCCCAGGCTTACTTGATGGTATTGACAACTTTTAAAGCTGTGCTTGTCACCTCTGCTAAAACAACATGCTGCCACCCTGGTTCCAGGCCATAGAAAGAGGATTTGAACGGTGCTGTTTACTGAGCATCCCTGCCTCTTCATGCAGAAGTGATGGTTAACTTGTCAACTCATGTAGGGATAGTGTTCTTCAAGTGAATTCATCTCCTTTTCTCACTACCTGGTAGTGCTGAGGGGGAATATTTCCAAAATACAACTCAGGTTGAGGTTATCAAGTTGTCTGGAGCTGGGGTAAGTAGAGGGTAGAGAGAAAGATAAAAGAGAAAACCATCCCTTAAGGAGTCTTTTTTAATGGGGAATGTAGTCAAAACCTAATAGAAATATCATGGTCAAACCAAATCCTATAGGACATGACGAAGGCTCTTTAAATCTTCACTCTTCTGGAGAGGGACTTTGCAGTTCAGCACTGGTATCATGGAATGTCTTCATCACATTTATCCTCCTGAGTCAGTCTCTGTGCCTTCCACCCAGGCCACACACCCTCAGCCTTTCCCACAGCCCTTGCTCAGGAGCTCAGAGCATTTTGGAATGCCTGCTAGAGCAACATGCCACCTCTTCACCTGGGACAGCCACTGAGGGCTGCACATCCCACAGGTTTCCATCATGCTGCCATCATAGAATCATGCCATCATCTAGGTTCAAAAACATCCTTAAGATCACTGAGTCCAGCTATAACCAAGCAATGTCCTGTTCAGTCTAGGACAGAATGAGGCTTGCTGTCACTGTTATCTCTCAGAGTTAACACCTCTTCTACGAGGGACAGACTTCCACTTAGTGGACTTGGCAGTGCTGGATTAATAGCTGGATTCTATATGATCTTAAAGGTCTTTTCCAATATGAGTGATTCTATGACATCCACTGTCCCATAGCACCATGACCAAGTCCTTTAATTGTCCCTGTTGCTGTTTTATGCCTGCCATGTGCCCTGAGTCATTCCCCAACCCTGCAACTGCCTTCAGCCCTTTGCATTTTGTGATGTGCATCTGCTTCTAGATGAGGGAGGGAGATTAATTCACATGCTCCATCCTGTGCTTCCTCCAAATACAAACTGAAGCACAACTCAAGCATTTTTGCCTGTGCATAGAAGGAGTTGGTTGCAGAAATAGTTGGTTTGGCATGACAGTACGGGACCATAAAATGGCAATTTTTTGGCTTCTCCTCTCTATGCTTTGTGTTCATATATTTTATTAGGGGAATAATGTAGAGAGGGTGGGGAAAAGTAGTTAGCTGTGTAGGGTTGTTATCAGAAAGGCTGAGTGGCTTAAAGCAATGCACATGTGGCTGTCATAGAAAACTGAACACTAACCCTTCTGAACTGCAGCCCCTTCAGCAGAATATGACCATGCAGCATGTTTGTATTATGGAGTATTGAGGACTGCCCATCGGTATGTATCAACCACAGATGAGGCTGGTTCCCCCTGTCTGGTCTCATGTTCAGACCTTTGCTTAAGCCAGCAGGTTTTCTGTGTGCCCTCAGAGTCACAGAATGGGTAAGGCCAGAAGGGGCCACAGTAGGATCATCTGATCCAGCCTTTCTGCTCAAACAACCCTTGTTGGAGGTTATGCTGTGGTGATTTCCTGGGAAGGTATGGAGATAGATGGCTATCCTGGCACTGCTCTCCTTAGACCAGTTTCTGCCACCATGGCCAGAAGAAGGCAGAAGGCAAGAGCACAGACTCTGACTCTATCACAGCATTTCTACAAAATCTACAGAGCTTCTGGGTGCTCTCCTAAATGCAGATGGCATGCAAGAAAGAAAATGGTTCCTTCCTCCAGTTTTTTTCACCAAACAAGATGGCCCTCTTAGGCCACATTTTCAATCCAAAGTTGTACAGAAAACCAAGGGGAGGAACACCATGGAGTATGAAATGCTGTGTTGCTGTCTACCTAAATTACCATGTAAACAGGATGTAAGGATAGTGATGCTCGTGCCTCCACAATGGAATTTGCATTTGATGCCTCCTAAAGCCAGACTGGGTTTTTGTTAGGATTTTATGTAATGTCAGTCACCAAATATCTGAGTTTCAGCAAATTCTTTTCTTTTATCAGCTGTTAATATGATAAAATATCAGCTAGTATCCTTTAATGTGAACTGGATTTGAACTCTAGGGTCTCAGTACTCTGTTCCCTCTCTCTTGTCTGCAAATTCCACATTTCCAGATGTCTTTGGGAGGAGGAACATCCTTCTAGTCTTGAGGAAGGTCCATAGATATCATGGTCATGTCTGCTTTCCTGGTGTTTGTAAATAAACTTAGGTTGAAAGGAGGCTGATGCCCATCCTGAAGGCTCATTTGATATCTTACCAGACACATCTTGAAGTCAACCCTTGGAAGAGCCACTGGGTGACATCTGACATTGCTGCATGCTTGTCCCTAACATGTGTTCTTGGTCATTAGATCTGCTGTGCTCTTCTGGCTGTCCTGCCTGCAGATGCCTTGCAACTGCAAAAGCAGGTGACCATTCCTGCTGCATGGACTTTGAAAGGGACTTCAGGATAGCTTCCCCACAGACAAGATGGACTCAGCTCCTTTTGGTTAGTTTCACCAGCTCTTGTCCCAAAAGGAGGCACCCACTGTATTCAGCAGTTCACTGGCTGGCACACAGGTCTGCAGACCTGAGCAGAATCCTTTCCTTTCCATGCACATTCTGATCCTGGGCTGGCCTCCAAGCTGTGCGGGAGAATGCAGGCTTGAAAAATGCAGTACCCTGTGTGTGACTCAACAGAAACATGAAGATGCTTTTGAAGAAATGAAGGACCCAGCTGGGCAACAGATGGAAAACAGGAAAAGGAAAACAAGCAATAACTAGAAAGATTGCCAAGTGCTGTCTTGGCCTAGGGCAGATCCCAGTAGTCCAAGCTAATCTGTCTCAGTGCAGTGCCGATGCCAGTAGGGAGCAAAGTTTGCTTTCAGATACACACTGGTACACACCAGAAACACCCTGTCCCTGAGCTGTCACTGCAGCCAAATACAGCCCTAGCAAGTCTGCTGGACTGTTAGAACACAAAAGTGAGATCTGGGGTCCTTGCTGCTGTTGGTATTTGCTCTAACCTCTGGGAAGTCACATCGCTTCTTGATATCCATTCCCTTCTGGAGCACATGGGAGAAATCTGCCTTCCCAAAGTGCTACCAGGTCCTGCATGGATACTGCCAAGTGTGAGAGGTACCATTGATAGGACAGTCCTGCAAGCAGGATGTGAATACCATGCTATAGGAATTTAATTCCTGTTTTCAAAGTACTACTCTGCTTACACTCTGTTTACCATCTTCTGGTGTTCCTCACATCATGCCAGAATGCAGCGGGGTGGAGGTTAGTACAGAGGTTAAGTATCTTTGGAGAAAGATGTTTGTCAAGGATATGTTATCCAGTTCCTTGGCAGTTGGTTCTTGCACAACTGATTTCTGAGTTTGCCTGCTCCCAGAGGGAACATGTGCAAAGATTTGGTGGCCCAACAGCACCATCCACTGATAGCAGATTTAAGGAATTTAGGAGTGCAGCTTGGGATGGTGAGTAGTCATGAAGTGGAACAGAGGATTGAAAGGCTCATTTTTGGGATATTCTCATGGCAGTTTCATGCTCTTCCTTTTAGCAACCATGTGATCATCTTAGGCTTTAGATTGGTGGTTCTGCCTGGGCTCCTCCTTTGCTTTTCCATTCTCACTTCAAATCCACTTGGGGTATTGCCACTCTTACCTAGAATGTCATAGGCTTTGTCACCTGGCTGCTGCTTGGCTCAGCAAGCTTGGGCTGCATGTTCAAAAGCAACATCTGCAAAGAGGAGCAGTGCCATGGGGCTAGCTGAGAAGGCATGGAAAGGTCTTCATTTTAAGCTGCTTTTCACCTCTAGGCATACTTGTCTCTTTCTTTCAAGGCTCAGCTATGAGAGGGATTGCTCCAAACCACACCTCATCAGACAAACCCACCTTTGTTACAAAACTACACAAGACCTGGAGCAGAAGGGCTAGGAATTTAGTGTAAAGGGAGATTTTGTGGTCTGGAATTATCTACAGGTCAATGGAGGTTTCTCATAGGGGTTGTGGTCCATATTTTAACTTCCGGTATTATGCAGCTGAGCTGTCGCATTGCTTCCCAAAAATTACAGCTACATCCCTTCCTTTGCCCCACTTGACATTGCTGGCAGTCCCAGAATGACAGCAGCTGAACGCTGCCTGTGTGAGCACATCTGACAGCTTTCTGGAGAGGCAGAGGCTGGGGCTGACTGAGATCACACAGAGCACAGCCCCATTGCCCACGCCAGCATGCAGCAAACCGTGTCACAGAGCAGCACAGATGCCAGCATGACAGGTTGCAGCTTTCCCTGGTGCCTGTGGAGAGTAGCTTTTCCCATTGCTTTAAAGACCCATTTGCCACTGGCAGTGACTTTGAGCCTTTTGCTTTCTCTAAAAAGCTGCTCCAGCAAAAGGTGGATTTGCTTCTGGAAGGTGCCCACCTCACTGTTGGTGCTTGTCCTGTGGAGGTATTTCCATGATAACAAATGGTGATACAGGTGGTGGGATTGGATAAAGGAGTGGAAGGTACAAAATAAACCTCATTAAAATGTGACTGTTGCAGACTGTCACAGTGCAATAGGCACCAGGAAAAGAAAAGGCCACTTAAAGGCCTTTAAGTCCCATACCTGCTGAGATATTTATCCTCCTGGAGCAGCATTTCTCCCCTGGCTGATCATGCAGCTGTCCCAGATGAGCTCCCTTGGGAAGCACTGTTCTTCACCCAGGCTGCCTTTTTGCTTTTGCAACCTAAATAAGCTGCAACTCCATTTGGTACCCACCTTCCTCAAGCCTCCATGATTTGGGAGACACAGTTTGTTGAGAGATGTAATACACATGGAAAGAGCTGAAAATCTTGGGCAAGCACTCTTGATGACACACCTTCATGTCCACCCCCAGTCCACAGATTTGTTTGTTCAGTTTCTTTGCATGGAGAAGCTGTGGTAGCAGCTGTTTTCAACTTGTGGCTGCCTCTGTCCTAAGACAAACCCCAGGCAAAAGTCAGGCCAGCTATAGGGCAATGAACACGATGGGGTGAGAATCAGACAGGAGGCTGGGATTTCTCTTCACCCACATGAAGGCTGTGGGGTTGAGGATTCACCAGGTTCATGCAAAACCTGGTGATATCCAGGCCACCAAGCCGGATGCCTTCACCCTCCTGGCCTCAGTGCTCTGGGTCCAGGTCTGCAGATCAGGTCCCAAACCTGCCAGCACACGTGCTCCTAGTGTGGGCTGGAGTCCTCCAGCAGAGGCCTTAGTGGGGAGCCTGTTGGCTCTACTCTTGCTGCACTGGGGCAGGGTGCTGTGAGACACTGGTGGGCCTGTAGTTCTGCCAGGAGAAAGACACTCTTGGAGGATGAAGTCTTTGCAGGGGAGACAATTCAGAAAGTTGGGTTTTTCCCCTCCCCTTTTTGCACTTTTTAAGCCCTTTTTACTCCTTCCACAGAGGTTATTGAACCTTCAGTTTAATAAGGGAGATGAGCTGCCATTAAATAGGTTTCTGAAGGGTCTGAAAGCAGGTGCTGGCTGGCATGCAGAGCTGGTCTTTACCTGATGTGATTTCCAGACCTCATTGTCCAACCTGTAGCAGAGTCACCTCATGAGCTGGGGTGGGAGGGTCAGCGCTGGCCATCATGCCAAACAGCCACGGCTTCCCAAACTGAAGAAGAATCAGACGAGGAAGTAGGGGAAGGAGCAACCGCAGTAGAAGGATAGCTAGTTGTCACAAGTAATCTTTGGTATCCGTGTCCAGTGGTTAGTCCTAGAATTGCAAGCCTTGTTATATTGCACACACATCCTCCTTCCTCTCCCCTTTTCTCAAAGCAGCCGTCGCCTTTTTTCCCCCTGCCCCGTGCACTAGTGATGAGCATCAGAGGCAGTTGCACCAAAGTGACTCTCAGCCCAGTTCTACATCCCCCTTTCCCACCCAAACCCAAGGCAACCCGGACAGTTGTTGGCCTTCACAAGTCTAGTAATTCCAGTTGGGTTTCTTTCCTTGTGTTTCATGGCTTCCTTCCCACACACTCTAGCAGGGCAGTACAGGAGGCTCTGACCATGTCCCAGGAAGTTTCTTTGCCCCCAGCAGCACCTTGCAGACATGCACCTTACTGGGAATGTACTGGGTCGATGCTGGTGAGATCTGGCACTGCCGATCTTGAATGGGTGGCAGCTGATGGGGATCCACCCGAAGAAGTTGGCAGAAAGTGGCTACTGTCCCTTTTCTTTTCTTTTTTGAGGGAGAGAGGGATTTTTTTGGCATTACAATTATTGTCCATCTTCCAGTGGCCAAGTTCTGGGCTGCATTAATAATTGGGGTTCATTTGCTGTCCAGGCAGGTGTGGAGCTCTGCACCAACCTTAATAGCAAATGTCATGGCTGTAGCCAGAGCCTGTGTACAGGATGGGTTTCTTCCATGCTGGCAAAGTACTTTCAGGAGGCTCCAGATGGACACTTCTGGCAGACAGAGAAACAGCACTCCTCCAAGTCCAAATCAAATCTGCACTTCCATTTTGTGTCCTCAACATGGAAAAAAATCAACCTAAGCAAATGCCTTCCAGGTCTCCATTCACCGTGTGGTGCCTGGTGCCCCAGGGGAAGGAGTAGTGGGAGGCATTTCAGGGTCACCAAAACCAAGATCCTTTTTGGATTTATTTAATGGAAATACATTTCAGGACGGGAGACCTCCCGATCTTTGTGTTAATCTCAAGAGCAGGAGATGAATTTCTGGCTGTCCTTGCATATAGTGAAATATAGCTGAAACAGCCAAACGCAAATAGAGTTAAATGTAGGGTTTGACCTGAGTAACCTTTTAATTAGGAAGATAAATTTGTTGTAGCTTGACCTTAGTCCTTGTTAGGAACCTGCTAATCATTTGACATGCAGAGTGTATTAATGCTGCACTTAACTTGGCCATTGTTTTTTTTATCTGGTTTTGGGAGTTTTTTCACTCCTGAAGCATCAATCTACATCTTGTATGGGTTTTATTTTGTTTCTTTTTTTCCCATTCAGATCATGTAGCACACTGTTGTACCTTTGTTCCCGTCTGTGTAGAGTATTGCCTTAAACAGATCAGTTGTGTTATGGTTTGTTTTGGGTTTTCTCTTTTTTACCATCAGTTTTATGCATTAATTTATTTTAAAATGTGGGGGTTTTTTTCAAAAACATGAAAAACGTGTATAATATTTTTTTTTAACATTTCCATTGCAGTATTTATCATTGTTACTGGTTGTGTGTAGTGTAACGGAATTAATGATATTAAAAAGCATACATATGAAAACCGGCCTGACAGCCTTTTTTTTTTCATTGGAGCCAACCAGGGCGAGGGGGTGTGGACTGCACCAGCTCCTCTGAGCTCCCAGCAGTCATAGATACTGAAACCAGGGATGCAGCCTTCATGCCATGGCCTGCTTGAACCCAGAAACAGTGGCTGCTGTGACATTTATGAATGGTCAAGGTAAATATTCCAGGACTGGCTAGCAACGTTTGGGAAACACAAGTCCACAAGCAGCAGGAAGGCACACAAGGCTGGACCCAGCCCCTGCATCTGGTCTGCAAGAAGCAGAAAAGACTGCTGCATCTGTACAACACCAGTGGGTAAAATAACCTTTTCTCCAGCCTTGCAGTTGTTCTGCCCCTCAAAGCTGTTGGCACAGGAGCCAAACCCTGATTTTAAAGTCCAATACTAGCAGCTGGAAAACCTGTGGACCACCAGGGACAGAGGACAGTCATGGAGGCCAATGGATCACACTGGCAACAAATCTGGTGCAGGATTAGTACCCCCACAACTGAGAGGTTTGGATTCCACCTCTGTACAGGGGTGCTCCCCAGACCAGTGTCCTGGGTTGGTCCAAGGCCAGGGATGGATCTGGGGCAGGGGTAGAGACTGCAGCCTTCCCCTCCCAGCCTCCCACTGACTCCCTGGAGGTGATGGGGCTGATGGAGAGCCTAAACCTGGCTCAACAGAGACCAGTACTGTGAAAATCAAGGACAGCTTGTTTTCTTCTTCTCTTAAGGGCACATAATTCACTTTTGCTGAGACCCACTCAAGTGTTCCAAGTTGTCCAGCAGCAAACCAGGCAGGGTTGGCATCCTCCCTCCCAAGATGGATGTGGGTCTGCAGCCATGAATCTGCCAAAATGAAGCAGCAGAGAGGCTGGAACAGAGAGGACAGCAGGGCTCTGAGTGGGCACTGTGTTACAGACCAGACCAGAGCAGGACTTGTCCTGTCCCCTTCCCTGCAGGGGCATGTCTGCTCAACTCCCCAGATCTGGAGAAAACAAATGCAGTTCATGCCACTCCCATTCTGGCATGACCCACCTGCCTCTGCACTGAGATGGATGAGGATTGCCCTCTCTGATTACAGAGACCATGACTTGGTATGGAACAGCAAACAGGATCACACAAATCCAGATTTTCATTAAAAAGGAGAGACACAGCAGGCAATAATTTGCCTGGCTATCTCATCAGGCTGGGCAGCTGCACTGGTGCTGTGGCACAGGCATTGGCTGCACTGGTATGGGGGTCTCTTCCTGCAGCTGGATTGCTGTAGGATTTCCAAGGAAATACAGAAGAAAAGCATTTGAAAAGCCACAATCACTGCTTCTGCACCTCCCAAAATAAAATTATCTTGACTATGACCAGCTGAAACTATTTCTTACCATTGTTAAGGCAGCTGCTGGCAGAAGGGGAGGGAGCTGGGAGCCAAGACAAAATGAGGAGGGTATGGCCCAAGAGGGATGTAGGCAGGAATTGCACTCAGGGAGCATGGCTATGGGACTGACAAAAAGCCACCAAATCCCACTGTTCCCATTCTATGGCATCACTGATCACATAACATCACCCTGGGCTGCAAGTGCTGACCCGCACCTGTCCCAGCAGGCTGCATGTTCCTCTTCTCTAAAAACCACAGGACCCGCAACAGCACTTGCACCAACTACTGCTTGCTGTGCTCTGTCAAAGAGACCATCCAGGACTGAGCTTCACAGGAGCTCTGGAAGTAGAACAAGTTTGTAACACAGGTAAATCCTGCAGGAGGAGGAAACTTTGGCGTTCCTACACCTACTCAGTTGCAGATGCAGCAGGGTGGCACAAGGACTCGTGCGCAGAGTGCCTCGCTGAATCTCTGTAGTGTCGCAGTGTCATGCTCCCTGGTCAGGAAAGTGTTTCACACCTCATGGCATGTGCTTGCTGACTTGTCCTCTGGAGCTGCATCCTGCAGTGGCTTTGGTCTCTTAGAGCTGGCAGTCACCAGCAGAAGCTCTGACATGTCAGCCCTGTCCACGGATAAGCTTCAGAGTGTGCCAGGCACAAGATCTGCTGAAGAAGGAAAACTAAGGCAGTGACAGGGCTCATGCCAGGCTGCTGTGTGCCATGGTGATGATGGGGTTGTTCTGAGAGGTGCTGTAACACAGCTCCCTGACTTAGATGAGTTCCATCTGGTGGGTCCTCCATGCCAGGGGACCATGTGAAGGGCTGGGGAGAGCTCTGAGCACTGAAAAATCCCTCCCAGCCCTGGTCCTGCAGGAGGAGCCAGGCCCCACTCAAAGGGTGTCTGTGGGACACAGCTTTCCCCTCACAGGCTAAGAAGGTCACCAGCACTGAGGCAAAGCTCACTGCAAACCAGCTCATCTCTTGCAGCCTCATTACCATGTGCATTGTAATGAGGGAGCAAGCGGAGGGCATGGACAGGGATGTCACCACTGTGCAGGACAGAAATAGTGCATGCTACCAACCAGGCCCCTCTGCTCCATGAAAACCAGCCCCCTCAGGCCTTGCCAGGCGTAGGACATTGGTACAGCCCTGTAACTCCCCTCCCAAGCTCTGCTTGTCCCATTCCTGGCAGTCCCAGTGCACTCACCCCATCTCCCACTAGGCAAAGTGCTCAGATGTCTGTGGACACCCTGGATGCAAGGGCAGAGGAGACAGTGATGCCGTCCTCTGTCCCATGGTTTTGGGTGAGTGGGGAGCTTGCAGAAAGGATCACAGAATTGCTGTGACCCCCAAGAAAGTCTTGATGCTCAACTCTCCAGCTGCATTTCCAGCATTAGGTCCTGCCTGGTAATCAGTTTCACGGTGTCCTGAAGGCATGAAGGCAGATGCTGCCACTCTTCCCACTCCCTACTGTCTGTAGGGATTAACAATGCCTCCATTAAAAAATCCAAATCGAGCCAAGGTCAGCCCAAGTAGGTAACTGAGGTGGCAATGCAGGAGCACTACAGGAACACCACCATCAACCCTGCTACCTATCAGCCTGAGAGAAACTGGTTGTCCATCTCCAAAAGTTCTGCTAAGGTGCCAGCTGTCCTTCTGTGTCACAGAGAGCACACCTCCATGGGGTTGGGGGTCTGATGGTGCTGGCAGCGAGTCTGTTTATCCCCTCTTTGCATCTTGTGTCTTCCTCCCAATGCCAAAGGGATGCTCTCTCAGTATATGTGCTTGTCTTTGCCATGGCCATCCATCTTCTCTGGCCTGAGACTGTCCCTGTCCCAGGGATGTCTGCACATCCTGAGGGTTCTAATTTCCAGTGGCCCATAAATATCCCCTGGTAGTAAGTGCTGGCTGGGGAATACTCTCCTGGTGCCCCATAGTCCCCAGAGACCTCTATGACAGATCCTTAAGAAAGCCAGATTTATTCCCAGGACAGTTGTTTGTAAGCCATGCTTGGGACTGTACAACACCTGGAATCCTGCTGGCATCCGTGAACCCGCCTGCATGTAGCTTAGCATCTCCCAGATTTTAGGACATCAGTGTTTCTTGTGCTGTACTTGTATTTTCTGTTGTCATTGTGCACTCAAGAACATGTTCCCTGGCCAGACTGTTTGTTATGCAGTAATCAGCCCTGTCCTTCACCCACTGCAGGTCTGGCAGCACCTTTTAATCCCCACATGTTTACCTTTAGGATGTCCCTGTCGCTAAAGCAGGTTTTTTCAGCCCTGGGGAGAGGGCAGAAAAGATGCTGTTCAACCAGCACAGTCATCATTCTGCTACTGCATCAAATCCCCATGGGCCAAAATTAGGTGTGAGACTTACCTGAAAACATGTGATTGACTTTGAATTCCTGAGTTTAGAACCTAAACCAAGCAACAAGAATAAACAGGAAGCACTGGATTCCCCATGTATGTCCCTATGCCTGAGCCTCAGAGAGAAGTTTCTCAAGGTCTCCACTGAGAAACAGGAATATTTTCCTTGATTGGCATGGGCCTGGTAATGAGAATTTTAAGGAAATGGCTATGCAAGAGAGAGTGGTGTTTGCAGGCAGGGAGACCCGCTGGAAATGGCTCACTGAGATGGCAATGCCAGGGTACATTAGGCTTGCTTTGCCTCATGACACTGGTGAAGAGCAAAGGTGGTATTTCATTAAAACTGCCTTAGGAAATCGTTCCCCTCAGACCCTCCACTCAGAAGAAGTGAAACTTCAGAGAAACTTTTGACTGCTGGTTTGGTGGGCACTTTAACAGCCCTTGCAGGCTGGTGCCCTTCCACCATGCACAAGCTGGAGACCAAGAAAGCATGCAAGGGAAAGCTCTGGGAGCATAGTAACACAGCCAAAAATAGAAGCAGTCATTGACACCCGTGTTTGTCAGCTTCATGCTGGGTTGCTGAGGACGTGCTTGCTTTTGGCAAGTTGTCCAGGAAGAGCTGCCATCCATCTGGGATACTGAGCACTGACACAGGCTAAATAAGGAGGGGTACTTTGAAAGCAGCACATAATTAATGAAGGCATGAAATGCCCTTGTCTGACTATGATCTGAGAGCACAGTGCCAGGGGGCAACACCACCCGGGCCCCTCCATGTGTGCTGCTGATCATAAATCCATGGCACGGTGGTCGTCACAGCGAGGGATGCTCCAGCACGGAGCTGTCTGGGGACCCACATTCCAGTGCTGCAGCAGCCTGCCATGTTGTGTCCACACCAAGCAGTACCCCAGTCCTCTGGGGAGCAGGGAAAACCACATGAAACCCCATCCCAGACTAAAACCATCCCATGTCCCGGCCTAAAAGCACCCCATTGTAAAACCTGCCCCGGCCCAAAATCATTCCATGAAAAGCACATCCCAGCCCCAAAGCATCACATGGAGAGCCCAGCACAGCCCAAAGGCATCCATTAAAACCCCGTTCCAGTCCCAAAGCATCTCATGAAAACCGCACCCCGACGCAAAAGCATCCCGTCAGCGCCAAACCCCGACCCCCCCAGCCCCGGGGGCACCCCCATCCCCGGACATCCCCAGCAGGTCCAGCCCCCGGAGCCCCGCGGAGCTGCCCTTCCCGCAGCCGAACTACAGCTCCCATCGGGGAGCCGGGCCCGGGGGCCGGTCCGGGGCGGGAGCCGGGGCGGGGCGGGCAGCGCCCAACCCCGGAACCGCGGCCGGAGCCCCCGGGCCCGGCAGACCCGGCCATGGCCCGGCCGTGCCGGTGAGTGAGCGGCTCCCGGGCTGCGCTCGGGGCGGGGGGCACAAGCCCGGCTCGGGGGGTGCGGGCGGAGGCGGGCGAGGGGCTTCCCCTCCCGCAGAGGCATCGGCGATGGCTCGGGAGGGCCCGAGGGGAGCGGGGTGAGGGTGCAGAGTGAGCTCTGCCCGGACCTTGGGGTGCGAGCCCTCCGCACCCCGCAGGGACCGCGGGAGCTCTCTGATGGATGGGAGCCTGGCCGCCAGGAGATGAACGGAGCCGGGAGACACGTCCCCGGCACCACTTGCAAAGTGTAGCTTCAACTTTTGCCGCTTGATAAGATGCTTGGCAGTGAAAACTTTGCAGATGGGTATATGCAGCTCATTGTGCTCTGTGCTGAGTTGGGTTTGGAGTGGGTTTTGGGACAGCTCTGCCATCCCTGGCCGTGGCAAGGAGCAGCCTAAGCTGTGTTAGAAAACACAAATGCTTCTTCCCCTTTTCTCCCCTTACCGCCTTGGGATACTCATGATGTCCAAAGGGCAAATGCCTGCCACAGCAGATACCTACAGCCCAGTGGAGAATGACGTTTGTGAGGTTGTGTCTGCATGGCTGGATCTGCACATGGAAGAGCTGCACGGGAGCACTTAAAGGGATTGGTGACTGTTTGGGCCAAGGTTGTCCAGCGTCACTGACTGTTGGATACCGATGTAAATTCCAGGACTTGTGTCAACAGCCCAGCATCATGAGCCATCCGCAGCTCTCTGGAGCTGCCAGTGCTTGGAGTTTCATGGTGACTTGATGGCTGGAAAATCGGCAGGGCTGTGCCAGAGGGATGTACTTAGGTTTCCATTTCTCCCCCATATCGTGTTGTAGTGTTTGGATGTTGGGGTGGGCTCAGGTTTCAGCCTTCATCAGCATCCCAAATGCTGAGTGCTCCCAAGGCGCTGAGTCAGCTCTTTGAAGAAAGAATCTGCGTGACAAAACTTCTCACTAGGCCCCACTTGCGGGGTGGCTTGTCTTGGAGGACGGAGAAGAGCAGTGAGATTGACACCTGCTTTGGGGAGAGGCTGTTGGAGTGATGGGGTGGTAGATGGCACATGTCTGGTACCAGCCAGAGTTGGGCTGGGGGACCAACAGACAGTGGCAAAGACACCAAAATCTTTGTGGCTGTATATTTTACATGGCAAAAGTGGCAAATGAAGCTAATAGCACCAGTATTTGGTGCTCTGCTTTTGCCACTGTTGGGCATGAGATCCTGCCAAAGAGCTGATTGCTGGGCTCAGGCTTACCCCATTTCAGAGACCACAATTTCAGAGCCAGGCTCCCTGCCTTCAGCTTCCCCAGAGCCTGTAGGACTTCTCCAAGGTGGACAGACATGTCCTTAAAGGGACAGCCCTGAAGATTTCTCTCCCTCATGCCCAATGTACTTTGATACAAGTGGACCAGGAGGACTCATTTTGTCTTAAAGTCTCCACAAATCTTTGTGGCTCAGATAAATTCAGGCTTCCTGATGTGCCTCCAGGCAGGGAAAAGCAAAAGCCTCGGGTCATGATTTAGTCATGAGACGAAAGCACCACAAGCTGTGTGCAGGGTTAAAGTGAAAACCCAGCTTATTAAACTTCATCTTGGTAATTTGCACGGGGTGAAGAACAAAGAAAGATAATATTGTAAAGGGGGAATTGCCAGGGGTGTTAAATATTAAATTCTCTGCTGCCAGAATTGGTTCCCAGTGACTGTTTTGTATTCATGGTCGAACACTGGATGAGGTGTCTAAATGGGTTTGGAGCATTACTTGACACTGAAAACTTTAAAGGACAAAACTGAGCTGCAAAGTCACAATTCCTGTAATAAAGGTGTAAGTATGTAAGGCTGGGCAGAGCTAATGCCAGGGCTTCAAATCTCCTGCCTCCTCTTGCAGATGGAGCGAGGTTCTGGCAGCCTGTCTGCGCTTTGCAGATGAGCTCTGTATTCACACGGCCACCTTGGATTTGGGGTTTATCCTCCGAGTGCCCAATGCTGTTTAATCCTATTTTATAAACCAGCCAGCAGCAGTGGGGCAGCTTGTTTCTTTCCACACAAGGCAGCCTCATTACTGTTCTGGATCACGACTCTGCTTAAAGTCACAAGAATTGGGGAAGAAAACAAAAAACTCCCCAAACCCTGCATTGGATTTTGGGGTTGTTATTTTTTTCGTTTTGCTCTCTGATTGTGGCGCTCCTGTGAGTGCAGGGAGGGGATGCGCCTTAGCCGGCCCTTCCCGCTCACCTGGTGGGGAGGTGAGGTGCGGGATCCCGGGTCTCCGGGAGCCGAGGCTGGTGGAAGCTGCTCCCGTCTGCGGCCGCCCCTCCTGGCCGGGCTCCGCTCGCCTTGGCACAGCCCGGCCGGAGGGTTGGCTGCTCACACATCCGTCACGGTGCCTGAGAAACACGGCGGTGACGTGCGGGTCCCCTCCTCCTGCCCGCGGACACCCGCCAGCTCGGAGCCCCGGAACTCCCTGCGTGATGGAGAGGATGGAGCTGCCGGGGACGTGTAGCGGTGCTTCTTTTTTATCTGCTTAAAAAGACATCTCTGGTGGAGCCAGGCGGCAGGCAGGGATCTCCAGGAAGCCATGGCCAGGTAAGCTCTAGGGCGCCATGCCCCGCAGGGATGAGGTGCCTCCTGCATGGGCTGTGTCCAGCAGCCGGGTGCGGTGGGGAATTTGAGCAGTCCCCCCAGGGCAGCATGTCCAAGGACCCCGCAGGGCAGGCAGTGTGTCCATCCCTGCTCTGTGTCACCTCCCTGCACCACAGCAAGGACGGTGAAGGTGGGGGATCCCCTGGGGCACCGTGTTCCCCTCGCTGTCCCTGCAAAGGCAGAGTTGCTGCCCTGGCTCTGGGGCAGGGTGTCTGTACCACACACACATGCCCCCCGAGGTGGCTTGAGTATTGCAGGGACAAGCCCAGAGTGATCCACTTCAGTATCTGGGGGAATCCACAGGATTAGGGGGAAATCTGTGCCTGTGATCCATGTGGATCAGGGTGTGTGTGGAGCAGCCCTGCACCCTGTGCCAGTGTTGTCACCAAGGTGCCCCCACCGTCCCACCTGCTCCCATCAGCACCAAGCAGGAGGAGCAGTGATTTCACCCTATTTGACTCCAAAAAGCCCTCCAGAGAAGTCCAGTGCTCTGCCGACCCCTCCAAGAAAAATTAAACCCCCAGGAAGGGTTTGTTTGTCCCCGTCTCAGGCGTGCAAAGTCCTTTTGTCAGAGCAGTTTCCCTGCGGGGAGTACCAGACTCTGCACGTGGAGGCGTTTTTGTTCCCACAGCTTTTTTGCAGAGAAGAAATTTCTCCCTTAACTTGCTGTCCTAATTCCCTGGTCTTGTGTGGGGTTGGAGATGCCTCCTGCTAAAATCTGCAGTGTTTCTGTACTGTTTCCTGAGCTCGACTCCTGCCAAGATGTTTGGGGAGGAGGCAGCAGCACCTTGCAGTGGAAGAGGGAGGGTTTCCTGGCATCCTGTGGGAAATGGGTGTGTGTCCCCAGCAGGAGCTTGGCCCCCAGCATGGTTCAGACCTGACCCTGCCAGGGCAATAAAGACCAATTGTATGTTATTGACCCTCTTTAAATGAATGTCCTAATTGCAAAGTGGCTGGGGTTAGTGGTGCTGTGGGTCTCGCAGCCCGTGGTTAGCGGTGGTGTCGGTAAAAATAGAAGCGGTCAAAAAATGGATTTTTATTTTTACTCCATAAAGTGTGTCCTGCTCAGATGTTTTGCTTTCATCTCAAGTCAAGGCAAGGCGACTTACTGCTTCCACAGAACACAGAGAAAAAGCTTTGTTTTGGGTCAGCTGGAAAGCTCCGGCACAGCAAGCTGCAAACATGCTGTTTGACTTTGACACTCCCTTTTTGTTTTCTTTTTTGTGTTTGGTTTTTGGTTTTTTTTTGGGGGGGGGGGGAGGTATTTTGAGGAGTTAAGGGTCACCACAATGTCACCTTGGAGCAAAATAACAAGTTAGCATTACACCAAAAGAAAAAAAAAAGACTAAATAAATAAATAAATAAATAGATGTTGAAACAGGCAGTGCATGAGCCGGCACCTCTGCAGGCTGCAGCTTGTGAGTGAGAGGCGGAAGGCGTCTCCAGGGAGCCTGGGAGACTTAGCTCTCACCTGGGACTGAGCCAAATCTCCCACTGGAGAACATACACTCTGTTAACAAGGCACAAAAATAGAGGGCACAGACCAAGATTTTTTCTGGAGATCTCCTTGGCCCATCACTGGGTGATGCCTGCAAACACTGTTCTCAGTCAGCATTTTTGTTGGAGTGGTGTCCAAGTGGGCAATGTCCATCAGCAGCCACAGGGTTTGATCCTGGCCCAGCCACAGCAGTCAGAGCAGGATTAAAACCACCAGCTCAGTCACCCAGCTTGTACATCCCTCTCAGGCAGATGGGTGTCCAAGGGACTCAAGAGGCTGCACTTCTTAAAAAACACATTATTTTTCTACTGACAGAAGCAGCGATGGCTCCCTCATGTGTGCCATGAGCTGAGTCCATGGGGGGGGAAAGAAAGAAACAGCCTAAAAATAGAGCAGCTTCGAAGTCATTCATAAATAATAGACCAGCTTCCTGAAAGGGAGATAAAAATCCAGAAACTCCCTGAAGCCGTGGGAGCTGCTGTCAATTTTAGATGGAGCCACAGCAGCAGTATGAGATATTTCTTGGGCTTAAAACCCTGAATGAGAGTTGGCAAAGAAAACACTGTCTTCCCCTCTTTTTTTATAAAGAAAATGTGAAAACTTAAAAAAAAAATCTCGAATAATTTGCAAGTCCTGCTTGGTGGAGGGTGCATTTTATTTTTTCCCCTTTCAGCTTTGCAGTCCCCAGATAAGGCACAAGTGAGACACAAGCATGCCTCCAGAGTGACAGGTATTTGCATGTCCCTCTCTTTCTGGCATCCAAAAACCTGCCAGGGCTGAGAGGGTGAGGGCTTGTTTGGACTCAGCGTACCTGTCAGTATTCCCAGAAGCATCTTGCCACTTTGTGGCTTCACTCAGCTGCTCTGCTTTTGGCCAAGGTCCTTCTGCAAATCCTCCTCCCTCACCATCCCAGGGATAGCCCTGTGCTGCTTCTGGTTCACCTTAAAGCCAAGGAAAAGTTGAGGCAGAGTTATCCCAAACACAGCCTCACCCCACCACCACCTGCTCCCTGTCTTTATTGCCCAATTTTGGCTGTGCTCAGCTGGCCTTGCATCACAAATACTGTGCATGTGAGAGCCCTGTTGCCCTGCTGAGGGGCAGGATCCTGCGCTGGGTGACACAGTTGGAGTGGTTTGAGCTGTCCCCATCCCGTGCCTGAGCTCCCCGCTGGTGAGTGAGGGCTCTGTGGGAGTTGGCTGTGGGACAAGTGGTTTAACTAAACCTATCGCCTGTTCAGGCTAATCACTTCCTAATGCCTCTATAATCCCATTTAAAGCAACTGGCTGTCTAGAAAGTTACTGGCTCCCTGGGGAAGGTTAGAATGACCCATCTGGCTACACAAAAAGTTCCCCCAGCTGCAAGGTCTTGTCCAATATGTGCTTCGAAATGAATGTAAACACAGAATGTTTTGTTGAACCTGTACATAAATACTGTGTGCTTATGCATGGCCATCCCTGTAGTGGAGCAATGATGCTTAGGTGGCATTCAGGACCTCTTTCTGCTTTTCTTTTCCTTTCCTGGGGAGAAAGATAAGTTGAGGCACAGAGAAACCCTTGTTCTGGATTGCCATGCCTATGGCAGGGAGAGGGTTCTGTAATTCATTTTGGATCTTTTTCTTCCTTTTTTTTACCAAAAAAACAACCTCATTAGAAGGAGTCTCTGCAACTGGCTTCATTTGTGCCCAAAAAGAGGGGGTTTTCCCTCTGGTTTGCCCATAGCTAGCAGGTTACAGCCCCAGAGCTTGGGGAGGAGATGGCTGTGTTTGCTGGCACCAGGCAGATATCAGGCAGCTGGTCTGTGGCTTTGCAGCTCCTCTCCCTCCCCTACTCCTCCTGCAGCTGTGTTTGTTTCTCGCTCTCCCATGTCCTTACTTTACTTTTCCCTCTTGGATCCCGGGCGTTATGCTTGGCGGAGCCCAGCCAGGCCGTGGCCAAGGAAAAGCCATTAGGCTCTTGGCACAGCCCACTTCCCCGGGGCCATGCAGGGGGGAATGGGCTGGAAATGGAGCACAGCCTGGAGCTTTGCTGGGTGGAGGAAGGACCCTTAGGGCCCACCGCTCACTTCCTACAAGGTTAGCTTTTCATCCAGAAAATCTGGAAGTTCTTTTCCACCCAGAACTGCTGTAAAGCTCTGAGCACCTGGCAGGAGCCAGCCATGTGCCACTCACTGCACGCCCTACATGCCTCCCAAAACCAGACATGAGCTACTGGTACCCCAGCCCCATTTGGCTCTCTGTGAGCTGTGGAGAAGCAGGGATTTACCCACCCGCACTGCAAAGCATCACCCAACTGGAGCAGCTGGAACATGCTTGGGACAAGAAGGGGATGTTGCTGCAGATGAATTAAATCTGCCAGGGATGCAGTATGATTAAAATTAGGGGTAGCTGCATGAAATTCATTACATGGTGTCTTTTATAGTTCTCAATTATCTCTGTCTCCTTAAGACACTGTCAGTGGGCTGATCTGGCTCCTGTTCAGTCTCCTACTGCCACCCAGTCTACACTCCCACCTCACTGAAAGTCTTCCCAAAAACAAAAAAACATTAAATATGGCAGTGATTTGGTCATTGTTGCCCTGGGTTTGTTCATTGTATAGGGCTCAGGCTGTTCTCCACATGTGTTGTCTTGCCCAGAGTAATTGGAGATGATATCTGGTACTTGGAAAACAGCACCTGGCACGTCACCGACAAGCAGAAATGGCTGGGGGGAGCAAGTTGATGACGCATTGTCCCTTGATTCAGAGGTTCTCTCAGACTATTTATATCCTCTCCTTTTTCAGAGACGGGTGTTCTGGGACATGGTGGAGGTGGGAGCTCTCCTAACAATCCAGTGTCTTCTCCTGAGAACCCCAGCCGTGCTTCCTTCCCACTCCTCTGCAGAAAGCTGTAGAGAAAGCACAGCACCATGTACACCTTCCTGCCAGAGAGCTTCACACCGGTGAAGCAGAAGCCCTCCAAGGAGCTGAGGCCCATGTTGGGTGCCATCTTTCTGGGCCTCATCCTGTTCATTGCTGCAGTGGTGGCCTGGTGCTACTACACCGTGTCCCTGAGGAAGGCGGAGCGGCTCAAGACGGAGCTGATGGACCTGCGGGCAGACGGCTTCGTCATCCGCAACCAGCACGGGGAGGTGGTGTTCCGGCTGGCCTTCCGCTCGGGCAGCCTGGACCTGGAGTCGTGCTCCAAGGAGGGCGAGATCCTGAGCTGCTCGCGCTCGAGCCGGGGGCCGCTCAACTTCTTCATCCAGACGGTGAAGCCCAAGGACACGGTGATGTGCTACCGCGTGCGCTGGGAGGAGCTGGCGGCCGGCCCGGCCGTGGAGCACACCATGTTCTGGGAGGACGCCCACTGGTACGGGGGCTCGGAGATGAGCACCCAGCACTGGCCCATCCGCCTGGCCGGCTACCAGGAGCCCGTGCCCTACGTGACCAGCGACGTCTACTCCTTCCGCGACAGCTTTGGCGGCATCCTTGAGCGCTACTGGCTCTCCTCCAAGGCGGCGGCCATCAAGATCAACGACTCCGTGCCCTTCCACCTGGGCTTCAACGCCACTGAGCGCACCCTCTTCTTCCAGGCCCGCTACAAGGACTCACCCTACAAGCCCCCACCGGGCCAGCAGCCCTTCCCCGAGCTCAGCTACCGCGTCTGCGTGGGCTCCGACGTCACCTCCATCCACAAGTACATGGTGCGCAGGTACTTCAACAAGCCCTCCAAGATCCCTGCTGAGAACGCTTTCCGATACCCCATATGGTCCACGTGGGCCCTCTACAAGAATGATATTGACCAGGATAAACTCTTGCGGTTTGCTGAAAAGATCAAGAAGTACCATTTTAACTGCAGCCACATTGAGATTGATGACATGTACACCCAAGCCTATGGAGACTTTGACTTTGACCCTGTCAAGTTCCCCAATGTAACAGAGATGTTTGCAAAGCTGAGGGAAGATGGGTTTAAGGTCACTCTGTGGACTCACCCTTTCATAAACTACAATTCCTCCAATTTTGGTGTGGGTATTGAGCGTCAGCTGTTCATCAAGGAGCCATCGGGGCGACTGCCGGCCATGGTGGAGTGGTGGAATGGCATCGGGGCCATCCTGGACTTCACCAACCCAGCAGCCCGTGACTGGTTCCAGAGCCACCTGCGCCAGCTCCGGCACAAGTACGGCATCTCATCCTTCAAGTTTGATGCGGGTGAGACCAGCTACCTGCCCAAGCAGTTCAGCACCTTCCGCCCACTGTCGGACCCCAGCATCTGGTCCCGGCGCTACACAGAGATGGCCATCCCCTTCTACGAGCTGGCCGAGGTGCGCGTGGGCTACCAGTCACAGAACATCTCCTGCTTCTTCCGCATCATTGACCGGGACTCTGTCTGGGGCTACGAGCTTGGCCTCAAGTCCCTCATCCCCACTGTCCTCACCATCAGCATGCTGGGGTACCCCTTCATATCTGCTGACATGATAGGGGGCAATTTTTTCCCCAATAAAACCAATGGGGCTGTGGAGATCCCCGACCGAGAGCTGTACGTGCGCTGGCTGGAGCTGTCGGCCTTCATGCCCTCCATGCAGTTCTCCATCCCTCCCTGGCTCTACGACAAGGAGGTGGTGGAGATTGCACAGAAGTTTACGGAGCTCCACGAGTCGCTGGTGGCCCCGCTGCTGCTGGAGCTGGCGGGGGAGGTCACCGACACGGGCGACCCCATCATCCGTCCCATCTGGTGGATCTCGCCCCGTGACGAGGCCGCTCACCGGATCGACTCCCAGTTCCTCATTGGGGACACCCTCATGGTGGCTCCTGTGCTGGAGATGGGCAAGCAGGAGCGGGATGTCTACTTGCCAGCGGGCAAGTGGCGCAGCTACAAGGGAGAGCTGTTTGAGAAGACCCCAGTGCTGCTCACCGACTATCCCGTTGACCTGGATGAAGTTGCCTATTTCCTCTGGGTTTCCTAACAGGCTCCTCTTCATCAGCTTTGGAATAACCATGCCTTATCTAGGACTTTCTAACAGATATTAACTCTAATTGCACATTTCATTTGAGACTGGGGTGGAGGAAGGGAACTAAGTAGACTTCACTGTTCTTGGGGATAATTTTTTTTTTATTATTATTTGGGGATTGATCTTGATTTTTTTAATTTGGGTCTGGTGGTAGGCTCTGACTGGATTACAGTAGGCAGCAATTTGTCTGTATAGGTCAGAAATGAATTGTCAGTCTGTCTGCAGACAATACTAAACCCAACACCTTTTCAGTTCTCAAGGATTTCAAGAGTTGGAAGTTCCTTAGTGCTGGTGGGGAGCATTCTTAGTCTTGTGGGAGCACCTGGCACTGAGTATGGGGGTGTGTGCTGTGGGAGGATTGCTACTGCACAGCCTGCCATAAGTTTTATAATATGGCAAGTACATTAAAATGGATATTTTTCAGAGCATAAAGCAAAATAGGGTTACATATGAATATTTACACACCTATTTTTTCCCCCTTTTGCCTCTCATGGTGCTGGACTGATAGTTGCCCCATGCTCTTTCTCATTACTCCAACTTGTGTTAGCTTGTATTAGCAGACCATGACACTCCTGCTTTCCTGGGTACCAGGCAGGCCAGGTCACTCAAGTGTTGTCCATGTGTTTTAACTGAATGGGTTGCTTATTTCCTGCTGGGACAGCTGCTTCCCACCTGCTCACCCATTTGACTTCCTCTACAAAGCTCTTGCCTGTGTGTTTTGCCTGAGGCGTCAACATTGCCTTTCCTAGAGCAGCACCGCCTGTACCAGCAGGTCCCATTTTTTAAGCATTTATGACCCCACTTGGTTACATGATTATCCTGCTGATACCATCCTTTCTGGTTTTTAAGGACAGATGAGGTTTGTTGCTGGCAGAAGGGTTGCCTGGAGCAAAGCTGTCCTCAGACACTCGGTGCGGCGCTTCCCCGGGAACAGCCGGTTCCCGCGAGCGGCACGTGTAGTGGATTGACCGTGCTGTTTGCCGATAGCCGGCTTGCCTGTGGGTGGAAAACACCAGCTCTGCAAAGTGATGGGTCTGTGCCAGCAGGTGTTCTCACTGCACCCACGGAAGTGTTCTCATTTAACACAAAGTTAAGCTAATACCCATCTCAGGTTGAGGGTTCTCCTGAGTCAGCCCTCCCCTCTCCCTGGGAGAGTCCCGAGGAGCTTTCTCAGGCAGCGTTGATGTTGCTGGAGGTGGGATTGCTGTCAGAGGCTTCTGGAGAGCACATGGGGTGATGTGATCCTGCACCCCACATCCCCAGCAGCTGCCTCTTCGGCAGATTTCCCATTTGGTTTTGTATGGGAAAACGCATTTACAGAGACCCAAGGCAAGGCAAACAGAATTGAAGTCTGGCAGTCTTCTTCCCTAAGGCAAGAATTCCCAGCTCTGCTCCAGTTGGGAACATGTGTCAGCCCCTGAATTTTTAACGAGCTTCTGTAGAATCAAATTGTGATGGCTGGGAAGGGCTGGGCACCCTGCCCAGGCTACAGCCAGCCAAGGACATCTCGGCATCTGTGAGGCTTCTCCTGGGATTGTATCTGGGCTGGGCAAGGGTCTGGCACAAGTCAGCCACCCAGGGAGATGGTGCATGTTTTGGGTAGGGTTGGGTACCAGTTAGCTCTGTCTCAAAGCCCATCTCCTGCCACACAGCTTTTCAGGAGGCAGAAAAGGAGATGCACTAAGCTTGATTGTTGTGATGGGGTGCAGGAGGAGAAATGTCAGTGTTAGGGGCAAAATCTGAAGTGCTTTTGTAGTTAGGAAGTGAGAAAGACCTGAATCTGCCCTGTATAATTTCATCTCAAAATGAGATGTAGGGTAGCCTTACAGGCCCCTGTCCAGCTGGAGCACAAGTATCTCCTGAAGCCTGTTTGTTTCTCAGGCTGTAAATTCTGAAGGACTCAAGTTTCTTCCCAGCCACCAGTGCAAATAATGGTGATGTTACAAATGTTACAAATTACAGGCACCCTCTGGCAAGGAATTAATCCTGGAACCTCAGTGTCATTCATCAGGGCACTGGCAGGATTTGGCCCTTGCTTGCAGGGCGGAGTTGAAGGTGAGGAGATGAGTTTGGCCAAAGCTTTTAAGAAGGGCTAAGTGTGGAGGGAGCTTCTGCAGCCCCAGAAGTGCATGAAGACCATGTTTTGAGAGGCTCCAGCTCTTCCCTTGCAACCTTTGCACATGAAATACTTGTCATGCCTTGGCATGGGAATTATTAGGTGGAAGAGATGTTGCACAGCTCAGCTGCCAGTGCAGAATTGGGATCCTTGATACAGGACTTCATGGGAAGAATCCTGGCATGACCATGAAATGCTGTCTTCTCTTCCCCAGGTTCTGTGCTACTCACCATATGCATCACTCATGAGGAATGAGACTGTGTGAAGAGAAACACAGTATCCCTGTTAGTATCCTTCTACTATTAAAATGATGGAAGGAGCCAGATGAGTGCCTTCAATCTCCTTGCAGTGGTTTCAGGCACTGTCAGGAAGGTCATGGAGGAAATTCTCCATTAGACACACCATCTTCTTTCCCCTCCCATATAAAAGAAAGGATTTTATTAATGAAGTTATAATTTTATTTTATTTAACTACATCAATGAATGGGTAAGATTACAGAATACTCTTATTTTTCTAAATGCTGTAATTAGGGCACAAGTGGACATGGCTATTCAGTGGTCCAGTACTTGAGTTCTGTGTCCAGTTCTAGGCCACTCACTTTGGGAAGGATGTTGAGATGCTTGAGCGCATCCAGAGGAGGGCAACAAGGCTGGTGAGGGGCTTGGAACATAAGCCCTGTGAGGAACAGCTGAGGGAGCTGGGGTTCTTTAGCCTGGAGAAAAGGAGACTCAGAGGTGACCTTATCACTCTTTGCAACTCCCTGAAGTGTGGCTGTAACCAGGTGGGGGTTGATCTCTTTCTCCAGGCAGCCACTGACAGAACCAGAGGACACAGTCTCAAGATGCATCAAGGGGAATATAGGTTGGATATTAGGAAAAAGTTTTTAACAGAAGGGGTGATAAAGTACTGGAATGATCTGCCCAGGGAGGTGGTGGGGTCACCCACCATGGATGTGTTTAAAAAGAGTGCATGTGGCACTCAGTGCCATGGTTTAATTTGAGATGTTAGGGCTGGGTTGGACTCAATGACCTTGAAGGTCTTTTCCAGCCTAGAGATTCTGTGATTCTGTCCAGCAAGAAGAAAGGTAAAGCTGCTGGGAGGACTATGAGCTGATGTTTGGGATAGGCTCAGCAGTGCTGCCTTAAGCTGTCACACAGGCTTCTAGATACCCTTTCCAACCAATTTTTACTGAAACCACTATTTCTAACACTATGCTGTAGCACTTCAGGGCTTGAGGATCAGACCTTGCAGACCAGAAGCTCTGCACAGATACCTTGGGAACTGCTGCTAGGGATATTTCTCTGATTTAGACCATGGGTCACTGGTCAAAGCTGGATTTAGCTTGTCTCAGACAAAAAAATAGCCCCAGACAAGGTTTGGGAGTTGGATTCAGCCTTTTCACACATGATGCTTATGTGATTGAATTTTGAAGCTTGCACTGTTGTGTATCAGGTTTTCTGGATGCTTGTGTTTATACATGCTGTCCTCTGTCAGACTGTAATGCTGATGGGTCTGTTTTCTAATTCAATTTTCTAATTCCTAATTAGTATGAATTGTAACATGAATCACCTTGACTGAGATAAAATTTTGGAAAACAAAAAGAAATTTAACTATGTCCATCTGTACCAAGTTGGTGGGGCTGGTGATTCAGGGAAATTTGGGGCTTTTCTTACCCTAGTCTTCACTGAAATCAGGGTTGAGATTGTTGTTTTATTTAAAGCTTGCAGCCTGCAGCTTTGATGTATGTTTTAAAAGGACAAGCTGGCAGTAACCTCACTCTTGTGTTTGCAGTGATGGCAGACAATCCCACTGGATTGAGGATTGTCCTCCCTTAGGTCCTGACAACAAAGAGACTAGCTGTGCCTTAGGGCTGGCCTGGAAAAGGCCATGTCCAGGTGAACCCTGGTGTTGTGTCAGCCCCAGGGGTGGGGACCATATACACCTCGAGGGTTGTGGCCCTATTTCTACTAACATTCACCCTAAAAAAGGTTTGTCAACACTAAATCTGGGGGTTTGCTAGTCCATGCTGTTCTCACAGGACACATACTTCAAGGCTGTTTGTCGGAGATGAGCACAAGGAGCCTGTTCTCAGTTTCCCTTGGTCTCTCCAGAAGGTTCTTCTGACTGTCCCCACCTTCCCCATTGTTTCCCTTGCTGGATGGCACTGACAGCAAGGACATGGATAGTAGATATTTGTGGCTATGGGAGCGCCAGGAATGGAGACTCGTTTAGGAGCCCACCTTACCCCACATCATCCCTTTTGCCCTAAATAATGCTTTTTCTTCCTTTTCCATTTTTACCACACAAACCATAGCTGCCTTATGCCATTGGGCATCACTAGCAGCGGCCAACCCATACAGCATGGCTTGAGGGTTGAGAGGGACTTTGTTTCACTCCTTTTGCAATAAAAGATGTTTTCCCAATGCTTTTCCTTTGACTTCTTCCTTGGGTGTGAATGCCATCCATACACTTGGCTGATGGCCAGGTAGGGGATGAAGCTGCTGAAGACCTGCAGACAGGTTGGCAATTTAGAGCACTCACAGCTCTAAGTTTCAGGAGATCCTCAGTGATACAGAGGTCCTCCTAGGAATTGGTGCTTTGGGTTTGAGTTTGGTTTACATCCTCCCAAAACCTGGTGCAGTGTGTAGAGAGTGTGTCTGAGGCTTGCCATGGACATGGGGACAGTGAGTGGGGTCAGCTCCATGCTGGGTGTCAGCTACTCATGGCAGTGCTTGAAAATACATCTACAATTGTGCATTGCACAGGGAGGAGTGTTAGTGGCAAAATCCAAACCCCAGAGGAGCTACAGCAGAAGTCCAATCTGCTGCAAACTGGATTTCAAGGAGGTGCCCGGGGGGACAGCAGAGCAGTGGCTGCTGGCCCAGGATCCCAAGCTGTGAGCGTGTCCACACCTGCCTGAAATCACAGCTTTGATTAAAAGTAAGGAAAAAGCCAACAGGCAGGCAGAGCCCAAGGCTGGGGTGACTGTGGTGAAAGGACAAACTGACAGCAGTGGAGTTCCTTTGGGTACACGGCCAAGCTGGCTGCCTCAGGAAAAAATACAACCTTCTCAACTTGGGCAGGAGCTGCCAGCCTGCAGATCTCTTGTGCCAGGAGAGCCATAAAGACTGTTTGTGCTGACACAAAATCCCAGAGGCCAAGTAGAGAAAAACAGTTTTTTTATTTGTTTGGATTTTTTATATTGCATTTAGGGCTGGGTGTTTTTTAGCTCAGCAGTCATCAAAGAGGGCAGTAAACACCCACTGCCAAAAAACAGGCAGCCTGTGGTGAGCCAGGTTCTGGAGGAGAGTTTCATGTCACCAGCACCTCCAGCAAAGAGCTCTTCCACAGCACTGGGAGTGTAAAAAATCAACGGGGACTGAAGCTTAGCAAGGCAAACAGGATGTCCCTCCAACAGCACACCCCTTCTCCCCTGGCAGGAGGGCATGGAGAGGTAGCTGTGGTGCCACCTGTTCACAGGATGCCTTCAGCGCAAGTTCCCTGTGGCTTCCTGTGGCTCAGCTGGGAAGCAGGGAAAGGCACTGAGGGACAGATTGGAAAGGGATGGAGGAGACAATTTGCAGCCATGGGACCAGGCATCCCATGTCATCCCCACAGTTTGCAGAAAGTCTCAATGTTGCCTGTTTTTTTTCCCCATCAGCCTGTGGTGTAGTTGGGTGGCAGAGCTGTGTGTGCATACAGAGCACTTTGATCACAGGGGCAGAGGTACTGTATGAGGGTGATGGAGTCTTGGCTCTCTCTCAGCACTTTGGGCATGAGCTTTGCAGAAAACTTTTTGTTTAGGGCAGCAACAATTGCTGTGGGAATTTTGCTGGGCCGCCTCCTGGGACCCCCACCCCAAGACCAGATGTGAGGGACCGTCTGGGGCTTTGAAGCAGCAACTGTAGAAACACTTTCTCAGCCCTGGGGGAGGTGCCTCGTTGGAAACTACTATCCTGGCATGGGAGAAAGTCTGTGGTAAGGATTCAGTGATGCCCTGTTAACACTGAGCACAGCTGCCAGACTGAACATTGCTTTCCCTTTCACATCCCTGGATTAAGGCTGGGTTTCCCTCTCCACTGCCACACCAGCGATATCATTACTGCAATTCCAGCTGCTTTCAGGGGCGTCTAAAAGATGTTCTGGCTCATCCCACTTGGCACTGCTGTTGTGTCCATGCAGGGTCCTCATGACACAATGGACTTACTGATGGATAACAGGTTTGAGCCAGTTTTGGGTCTGCTTCCTCTGGGCGCCAAACAAGCTCTTGACTGAGTACAATGTTCCCCAGACCCATTTTGTTTACTTTTTATATGGAGCAGCCCTAGGGCAAACCCCTAAAAAAAGGGAGCTTTCTCTTACCCTGGGGCCACACACACCCCTTTACCTCCCAGGTGCCCACTGAAAGTGAGCTGGAGCCAGCAAAGTGGTCTGTCTCTCAGTTTGGGAAGGCACATTGCAGCCCAGAGACCCCTGGACTCTCTTAAACTGCTCAGTTGTGTCAACCTAAAATTTCTTTTTGTTTAAAAATAGCAGGGAACGTTGGACCAAGAGTGAAGGGTGTTTCACAGCCAGCCTTCAGGACCTGCTGAGACATCTTCATCCTGGAGAGGTGTGGCAGAAGGATAGTGAAGGATCCACCTGCCATGGACAGGGATCTCCATTAACACAGGATAGGAAGACATTCTCAGTGGGGAAATTGAGGCAGCTGGGTACTCAGGCTGATTTGTTAATTGCCTGAACTCTCTGAGGAAGCCAAGTTCTCTCCTAGCAACTGACAGATTGCACCCTTTGTCCTAAACATGGTCCTAAAACCCACATGGATCCTACTAAGTATAAACCCCTGCATGACGTCGTATTAGGATTTAATCTCCACTACCATGAGATATCACCACTTTTTACAGGCTTACCTGAATGCACACAATGAGCATGGTTCTCAGTAATTTATAAAAGGGAGAAAACAATTGCCATAGCATTAGAAAGTGCTGTAGCTTTCTTGCAGCTCAGATAGCTCAGGCCATGGGAAATACAAACTCCTAACTCCTGCATCAGCTCCCATCTGATATAAAGGCTGCAAATCGTGTGCCTTCCTCTTCAGGATAACCACAGATTGCTTTTTGTAAAAAAAAAAAAAAGTACTTTGCTGCAGCTGTCTCCTTCACTGAGCACATGAAATTTTCAGTGTCCCAGGGGATCATCTGTGAAACTGGGTAACAAAGGAGACCATGTAATTGCCTTTAGACACAAGAAACGTGCATGGCACTTCTTGGTGGGAAAAGATCATGAGCAGAGACTGTGTTTCTGTATGTTACACTTGTCACGATGCAATAACAAAGACACCCATCCAATACATTTTAATAAGTTATTGTAGAACACTTGCCACACAGAACAGTGGTCTCAGTGTCTCCTTCAAATTTCATTCTGAAATATTGCTACATTAAAAATTACTAAAATTCTCAGGTCATTAAAGCCATTGGTAAACTAATCACTGAGTCTACTGCACAGCTGAAGAGGAGCCTGTTAGGAAACCCAGAGGAAATAGGCAACTTCATCCAGGTCAACGGGATAGTCGGTGAGCAGCACTGGGGTCTTCTCAAACAGCTCTCCCTTGTAGCTGCGCCACTTGCCCGCTGGCAAGTAGACATCCCGCTCCTGCTTGCCCATCTCCAGCACAGGAGCCACCATGAGGGTGTCCCCGATGAGGAACTGGGAGTCGATCCGGTGAGCGGCCTCGTCACGGGGCGAGATCCACCAGATGGGACGGATGATGGGGTCGCCCGTGTCGGTGACCTCCCCTGCCAGCTCCAGCAGCAGCGGGGCCACCAGCGACTCGTGGAGCTCCGTAAACTTCTGTGCAATCTCCACCACCTCCTTGTCGTAGAGCCAGGGAGGGATGGAGAACTGCATGGAGGGCATGAAGGCCGACAGCTCCAGCCAGCGCACGTACAGCTCTCGGTCGGGGATCTCCACAGCTCCCTCTGTCCTGTTGGGGAGGAAGTTTCCTCCAATCATATCTGGCAGCACAAATGGGTACCCCAGCATGCTGATGGTGAGGACAGTGGGGATGAGGGACTTGAGGCCAAGCTCGTAGCCCCAGACAGAGTCCCGGTCAATGATGCGGAAGAAGCAGGAGATGTTCTGTGACTGGTAGCCCACGCGCACCTCGGCCAGCTCGTAGAAGGGGATGGCCATCTCCGTGTAGCGCCGGGACCAGATGCTGGGGTCCGACAGTGGGCGGAAGGTGCTGAACTGCTTGGGCAGGTAGCTGGTCTCACCCGCATCAAACTTGAAGGATGAGATGCCGTACTTGTGCCGGAGCTGGCGCAGGTGGCTCTGGAACCAGTCACGGGCTGCTGGGTTGGTGAAGTCCAGGATGGCCCCAATGCCATTCCACCACTCCACCATGGCCGGCAGTCGCCCCGATGGCTCCTTGATGAACAGCTGACGCTCAATCCCCTCTTTGTAATTGGGTGAATTTGCGTGTATAAAAGGATGAATCCACAGAGTGACCTTAAACCCATCTTCCCTCAGCTTTGCAAACATCTCTGTTACACTGGGGAACTTGACAGGGTCAAAGTCAAAGTCTCCATAGGCTTGGGTGTACATGTCATCAATCTCAATGTGGCTGCAGTTAAAACGGTACTTCTTAATGTCACTTGCAAAATTCAGAACTTTTTCCTGGTTTATATCTTTTTTGTAGAGGGCCCACGTGGACCATATGGGGTATCGGAAAGCGTTCTCAGCAGGGATCTTGGAGGGCTTGTTGAAGTACCTGCGCACCATGTACTTGTGGATGGAGGTGATGTCGGAGCCCACGCAGACGCGGTAGCTGAGCTCGGGGAAGGGCTGCTGGCCCGGTGGGGGCTTGTAGGGTGAGTCCTTGTAGCGGGCCTGGAAGAAGAGGGTGCGCTCAGTGGCGTTGAAGCCCAGGTGGAAGGGCACGGAGTCGTTGATCTTGATGGCCGCCGCCTTGGAGGAGAGCCAGTAGCGCTCAAGGATGCCGCCAAAGCTGTCGCGGAAGGAGTAGACGTCGCTGGTCACGTAGGGCACGGGCTCCTGGTAGCCGGCCAGGCGGATGGGCCAGTGCTGGGTGCTCATCTCCGAGCCCCCGTACCAGTGGGCGTCCTCCCAGAACATGGTGTGCTCCACGGCCGGGCCGGCCGCCAGCTCCTCCCAGCGCACGCGGTAGCACATCACCGTGTCCTTGGGCTTCACCGTCTGGATGAAGAAGTTGAGCGGCCCCCGGCTCGAGCGCGAGCAGCTCAGGATCTCGCCCTCCTTGGAGCACGACTCCAGGTCCAGGCTGCCCGAGCGGAAGGCCAGCCGGAACACCACCTCCCCGTGCTGGTTGCGGATGACGAAGCCGTCTGCCCGCAGGTCCATCAGCTCCGTCTTGAGCCGCTCCGCCTTCCTCAGGGACACGGTGTAGTAGCACCAGGCCACCACTGCAGCAATGAACAGGATGAGGCCCAGAAAGATGGCACCCAACATGGGCCTCAGCTCCTTGGAGGGCTTCTGCTTCACCGGTGTGGCATTTTCAGTCAACTGCCTTTCTTTGGCATACCACTTTGGAAAGTTTCCATGTTTTCCCAAGCGGTGGATAATCTGACTGTCCATTATTCCTTTGCAGCCTCAACACCTGGTTAGAAATTTTGCTGCTGAATTCTTCTACTCCAGCTGGTGAAGGGAAAATCCACAATGCTGCATGAAGCAGCATTCACAATGTCCTTTCCAAAGCTTGTCCACTCACACCTGCAATGGTTTTTCATAAAACAGAGAGTTATAAACACCAAAAAACCCAATTAAATCTTGCTGAGGGCTGCAGCTCCTCTGCTCTGTCTGCAGCCCAGCCTCCCTGCCTGGCTGGCTCTGGCTCACTTTGCTCTGTAGTGGCACCCTGCTCCCTGGCAGCTGTGTTGAGCTTTTTTGGACATGCTTTTTGGAGCATGTCTGTGCCAGGATTCCTATGTCCCTCTCTTGGCTGCAGCCTTGCTCTGTCCCACAGAGCAAGGATGAGGGGATGAAAGTCAGACTAGAGCCTGGAGGAGAATGGGGCCAGGGGAAGGGGCTGGTACCTGAGCATACAAGCTGGACATCACAGGCTGCTCTGTGTTTACATTAATTATGAGCCCTGCTGGATTTCCTCTCCTGCCCACAACCTCTCTGCATTAAACACAGGCAGAAAAATGCTGTGCTGAAGTCTCCAGCCTCCACCTGCTGCTCCCCACCACACCCCCAAGGATGCAGCTGACAAAAGATGTTTCATCTCCCTGCACTTCGCTTCTTCCCTGAACTGCATGGGGATATGGGGGTGTGGGGATGTGTTTCTCTTTCCCTTCAACTGCCCGCCCTGCTACCTACTCCAAAGCCATCACCCCAGGAAAGCCCCTCTGGCCCTTATAGGGGAAAAAGGGAATATTCCACTACATCTCTGTCTCTGTTTTCTTATTATCATTCAGGTCTCCTAATTTATTATAACTCTGTAGCTCCTGGGTTTATGCCAAGCAAGATGCTATACTGCAGTGGGGCTGGAAGATGTTTTGGTACAGAGTATGAGGATAGGTATATAAAATTGAAGTTATTGCAAGACCAGGACTACATCAAAACGTTGTTTTGCTGAGAAATGCACAGAAGGTGACGTGTTCCAGCTGCATCAAGCATTACCAAGCCAGCTAATGCAGCACAGCTGAGCATCTACAGCCAAAATAAAAAACCGCAGGCAGGAGAAACTGAGGCTGGTGGCTCAAGGCAATACATTCTGCGCAGCCCTGGCCCCTTCCTTGGGTCTCTGTGATCTGACAGGATGAAAACTTGCAGGAGTAGCCTATATGGAGAGGGGGAAAAGGAGCCAGTTTGCTCATAGGAGCTGTGCCCAGCAATAAAAGGCTGCCTGTATTTACTCGTGTCACCATGACATCAGTATCTAAATATACAGAGATGATAAGCCACCAAGACAGCCATTAAAATTGCCAGAGGTCACCATATTTTGGATCGATCACAACAGATCCCAAACCACCCAAATTAACTGCCTGGTTAGTTTTTGAAGTGTGTTCTAGGGATGAGCGAAATTTAGCTGAGAAAAAGGGCTGGAATAGGTAAATGTGTTCTCAGACAAGTCCTGGCCAGGGAAGGAGGGTAAGAAAAGGAAGGTTATTGCTGCCCCAAAGAGATGGTGATCCAGGACATGGGTGGTTTTGGGGAGCAGGTTGGATTACACGTGCTTGGGGCACTCTGCCAGCCCCAAAGTGCTCAGACCTGGCAGCCTCCCAGTGCTGGCCTGGCTCCTGAAATGGCTTTGAAGCCCTGCCCTTGGTGGTTTCCAGTGAAACCCTTGTGTTTTTGCAAAACAACATTTTCACTTTGAAGGTGTTATTATGTGCTGGGTCAGTCCTCAGTTGCTGGCTTTGGAGCTTTCTTCCTTCCTCCTTTCACCCTCCCAGCCACCCTGGGGACAGGACTCTCCTGTAAGACAAGTTGCACAGTTTTCCAGGTGAAAAAATAAGGAATGGAAAGGGAGGGTTTTCTTCTTTTTTCTTCTTCTTTATTCTTTTTCTTTTTTTTTTTTATTTTTTTTCCTGGTAATATTAGGCAACATATTAAAAAACCCAAAACACATGGACATCATGAGTCAAAAATCTGTCCAAGAATAAAGGATGTGAGGGAAGTTTCCAAGCTTTCTGTGCAGTGATTTCACTCCCAGAGAGTTGGTTTAAATCCCCTGATTTCCCCAGGAACAGAAGATTAGGGGCAGAAAAATTGCAAAAACCAAGTAAGCCAGAGCTCCTGAGCCAAGCCATCCTGTCTCCAGTGTATTTTGGGTTTTCCTCACTCCTATGATGTTGTGGGATGCCACATTGATAGGCCAGCCCTGCCCCTCACAGAGAAGAGATGAGCTGTGAGTGATCAGTGGGGAGAGCAGGCACTGGCACTTCTGGAGGCAGCAAAGGATGAAATTGGGATTGCTAGCATGGATTCCACCAGGGTGAATGAGTTTCTGAAGCTGCATTACATCTCTGGAAAGCATTAAACATCTGCTGGCCTAGCTGTCAGCCTGAGTGATGCCTAGGGGTGGTGAGAACTTTTGCTATGGGGTGCACAGAGGTGACCCAGAGCCCAGATCCAGCCCTATCCTTGCTCCATCTGGGGGGTTATGGCATCACAGAGACCCTTACCTGTGAGTATTTAACTGCTCCTTGCAAAGCCTCTCTGCCCTGCAGGTGCTTTATTAACCCACCCAGAGTGCAAGTGCTCCCAAATCAGGGGAGGGCTAAATTCTCCCACAGTGCCCTGGAAGCCAGATGTCCCAAGGATACCAGCACTGTAGTGTTATATTTGGGCTGCTTTATCAGGTGCTAATCAGGTATGGATCTGGGCCTGTCTGTCCCCCAAGCTGAAAGAAGCCAGGATTCCTCACCCCAAGGAACTTAGCAGAGCTTAGCATGCACAGATTAAACATTGACATATCCAGCACTGTGATAAGCAGAAAATGAGACAGGACTTTAGACCTTCTTAGAGCTAAACAGGGGCTTCAAGGGTTTCAAGTGACGAAACACATATCAGCCAGCTCGAAGGGCAGCTACACACCTAAACCCCTTAGTGCACCTACCCTGAGAGTCTCCTTCCCCCAAACCAAATTTATCCCCAGAACCTTCCCCAGTCTCTTGGCACCAGTGTCACAAGTTTGTCAGGCCTCCATTCAGATTCCATCTATGTGATTCCTGAATCCTCAGATTTTCAGCATTCTAAGACTCTGGGGTTGCCTCAGCTGGTGCTAATAGCACCATGGTCGTGGTTTTGATTCCTGTATGGGCCATTCCCTTAAGAATTGGACTAAAGGATGATGCCTGTGGGTCCCCTCCAACTCAGAATATACTGTGATTCTGCATATGTTTACCTTCCTGGTGGTTCAGGAAGAGCATCACTCTTTAAAGAACCCATCAGGAAACAATTTGTCCTTTAAACAGGACATTTTCCTATATTTAAGTTTATTTTACAGGTTAGCAAACACTAAGTCAATATCAGGTGCTTTTAGGGAGAGTATACATGTCCTAGCAGAAAGAATCATAGGTAGCTAAACATAATAAGCCATAAACAAACTACTGCCCTGTCAAATGCTGCAAGAATTGATTAATCATTTACCAAGCTCTTTTCAGACTGTTTAAAATGGACCTTTTTAGCAGAAATCATGCAAAGTAGAGAGCAGTTCCCATTAACTCTCATTTCCCGCAGCAGCTTGACAAATATGGGTGGTGTATGGGGGATTTATTGCCACAAGGGACCTGGGGGAGGTTTGCTCACCATTTTTTTTGTGCATACAGATGATGTGAGAAAAGAGGTATCTGATGTGTCTCCAGCTCAAGGTTATCACATGAGCTGCCACAGATTAGCTACAAGCCCAACAAGGCTTGACACAGGGTGGAAGTGGCTGGGTGGTGGCTGCAGAGGGTGAAGTGACATTGCTCTGCAGTCCATATGGTGCAGGTAGGGGGGACAACAACATCTCTGCCAGAAGCACACAGCACTTACAGAACACCTGGAGCAGCACAAGGAGGTGGAGAGAAAGGACACAGCTGGAGTCTGTCCCTCAGAGTGGTGCAGGATCCTGCTCCACCTGGAAATACACTCACTTGTGTCCTGAAGCAGGGAGGATACCAGCCCCAATGCTGGGTGCACCCCTCAACCCAGGCCAGGGCTTTTAGAAATTCCTGATAGCTGCAGTGAGTGGGCAAGGATGACTGGCCTCACTGCTTCAACCCTTGGCCCCTGGGGGTCTCACACAGCTCCTCGGGCTGAAGCAGCAGTTTGGTTCATGTTAACCCCATGCCAGCTGCAGAGTCAGACCAGCTGAGAGGCCTGTCTCCTGCACAAGAAGAGACCTTCACTAGGTCCCACCACTGCACAACTCTGAGCAGGCTTATTTCTGGAAGCCATCCTGATTTGGGAGGCTCTTCCCCGCTCCCCACTGCTCTTGATGCCTGGAGCATTTGTAGCTCACCTCAGCACAAATGCAGACCTCGGTCTGGCTGCACAGACATTGCTGGTTTCTGCCTGTACAGAGTTCTGCTGCAAAGCTGATTACCCTGTGCAAGCCTGACAGTGTCATAAGCCCCCTGAAGCCTTGAAAATCCAGCTCAGGTCTAGAGCAGGAATATTACCCAAGGTTTTTCATAATCCAGAGGATTCCAGTCCCCAAGTATTGGGAAAAAAAGGTAGAGTTTACTGCAGAGGTCTTTCATTCCTAATTGCTGTGGTAGCAGGAACTGGAAGACCCACTCCTGTCCTCTTCTTCGAACAGACTCCTCCTCCAAAGTCAGCAGAAAAAACCTTGCAAAATCAACTTTTTTCGATGTTTCAGAGCTCTCTCTGACTCCTCAAGATGCACAGTGTCCATGCGCTGCTCCAAGCTGCCAGTAGTGGCCACAGCATCCCACTGCAATCTGGGAGCCGCTCTGCTCATATCCTTGGGAAGGAGCTCCACCTGCCGAGCCGGTGGCCCAGGCTGAAACCCAGGGACCATCGCCAGACTTGTCCCAGGGCTGTGGGGTGATTGGCACCCAGCTCATCAGACCCTATTTACCATGATCAGCTCTCGTGAGGAGCTCTAGGGGGGTTCTGAGGTGCCTTTCCCTCAAACAAACCATACAAAGAGGGATCAGCAAAGCACAGGTAAGGGGAGAAAAAGTCCTTGTGTGCCTCAGCTGCAATCATGTGAGCAGGCTGGGGGACTGTGGAAATACAGGAAAACAGGAGAAAAAAGGGTGCTGTCTTCTCAGTCAGCTTTGAATGCAGTAGGCTGAGCTCATGCAAGATGAAGGACAGAGAGATAAAGAGGCTCAATTCTTGAAAGCTTTTCTTGAAGAACTGCTCTTGCTTGCTATTTTTTTGTGATGATGAGTCAGAGACCTACCATGAGGGCAGGACAGGTGGGTCCTTGAGGGATGCTGCAGGCTCTGCATGGGTTAAGCCAACTGCCTGTGCCAGGGTGAGTGGTCCTGGGCAATGCACCTCATGCCTGCACCTGTGGGACTTCTTGTGGCACTTAAGCACCCACAATGGGAGATGAGGCTCTCTGATAGGCTGAGAGTTCTGGGTTCCCCACAGTCTCAGTCTGCTGCTCACATGGGAGCCGGTCAGCAAGGACTCATCTAAACCTAGGCATCTCTGGAGCTGTTGCTTTATCCCAGACCAGCTCCACTTCCCATCTGAGGGAGCATTTTGGCATGTAAAAATTTCTTTTTCCTTCTGCATCCCTTCTTGGAGATACAGGATCTTTACCACAGTTAATTTCCTAAACATCTGATGCCATTTAATCTCTGTGACCAAAGGTCCCAATGCAGAGAAAACCTGCCAAAGGCCAGAGAGTTAAAACAAAGCCAATAATCATTTCCACCTTGCCCAGAGGATGTTACCTTTGGACAGAGGATTTCACCTCAAAATACTGAGCAAACTCCCCAGAACTCCAGTTCTCCTCACTCTGCAGACACATTGTGAATTTTGCCATTTCTTTTCTGAGATAACAGTAAGGGTAAAGCTCAGATTTTAAACCTCTTCCCGGTGTCTCCAGTGTCACAAAGCACAGTGCTGGCTCCAAGGCTGGGGTGAAAGTGTACCAGATGGCTGTGCTGTTCCTGAGCATCCCACAGGTCTAGAGCTAGCGAAATATTTGTCTCCACTTGCTCTCCCAGCTGTTGTGTGCTAGAAAGCAGTGCCTGTCTCACACCAGCAAGGGCTGCAGTTGGTGTGTAGTGAGTGACCCCTCTGTGTGAAGGTGTGGTGGCCAGCACCATGCCACAATCAGGAGATGAAGTTTCACTTGATCATTACTTCACTCTGATTAAATTCACCATGAGCTGCAACACGATGAGAAAAAGCAATGCACCCATCAAACTGATGATGGAGACAAGAACAAGGCTGCTCCACGGACTTGGGATGGCAAGGACTAACTGATGCGGAAATTATGTGACCGAGAGTCAGCTCCTGCTCCACGTGGGAGAGGCCACAGCTGGAAAACAGCTTGCTCTCTCCTAGGGGCATCCCAGGAAAAGCTGTGAAAACAATTTGAAGAAACCTTCCCTATGAGGCTACACTATTCCCTGAGAAAGCCAATGCAGCGGGGAAGAATGGGCTCTAAGGATACAGAGCAACTTTTTATGCAAGTATTTTCTTGCACATAGAAGAAATAAGGCCAAAGTGGTGTCCTGAAACCCTAAAAATCTCAGTGGCTAATGTTCGACTGATTCTTTTTGGTCTGTGCTGACAGGTTGCTGTTAGACTGACCACTTTTCTCTGGGGATTAAATGTGGCATTGGTTTCTGGTGTGGGTTCTCCTCAATCTGGTGCCAAAGAGATGCAGTGAAGAGTGTTTTCATTTTCAGTCCCAGTCAAGTAGCAGAGAATTTAATATCTGCATTTTTTTTAAATTAAAAATGCCTGTAATTTATCACAATTTGACCTGTTCTCATGGGGGAAAAACCCACAGTAATCACAAAGAAACCAGCTGGTATTTTTCTTAACCACACTGCTATGGTCAGACAACACCAGCCTCACCAGGACAAGAATCTACCCCAACCCTCCCCTTTGTTTGATTGTAGAACATAATTTATATTTATATTTATATTTATATTTATATTTATATTTATATTTATATTTATATTTATATTTATATTTATATTTATATTTATATTTATATTTATATTTATATTTATGCTATATCCACGTTTTGTTTGAAGCCAAGTTATGCCTCTGATAGTGGAAAAGCTGGGAGCCATCATCCCGGGTCTGGGCAAAGAGGGAGCTGCACCATTGTGAGGCCCTGACCTGACACCATCCCCTTGCACGGATTCCAATACTGCACTGTTTTTATTTGATAGTTTGGGCACTAAAGGAAGCAAATCCGAGCCCTCCAGCTGACTCCTGGTCTCATGGGCAGAGCTGGGAGAGGTGACACTGGTGCCATTCAGGACTGGACCCCAAAAGTGAAAGTGAAGCCATTTTTCAAGTGTTTTTATGCAAAATGTTTAATGTTTTATTAAAGTGAGAATGACCTCAGCAACCATAGGAGATAGACAAGGGAGAGGAAGTGGATGAATGGGAACATATTCCTAGCAAAATTGTAATTCTTGCTCGCTCTGCCACTGTTCACCTGTCGGTCTTTGCTGCCTTCCCTTTGGGAGGGATGTGAGGTTTCCTCCCCGTGCAGAGCCCAAAGTGATGCACGAAAAGACAAATTCAACCCGAGCAACCCTCAGGATGATGATCAGGGTAAACTCACAGCAGGAGCCTACTCCCCCATCCAGGAGCTCAACTCCCCTTCCATCACTCTGCGGCTCTAGGACAACCACAGCTGGTTTGTGAGGATTTATCTCTGCCACGAGCTATAACACTGCCTAAAATCCTCTTGGTGGAAATAATTCTCTCTAAAGAGAAAACGACCCTGTGGCAGCACGGCCAAGTGCAGAGTTTCAGCAGACACATCCCACGCCCCTCCGAGCACTCCTGCTGAACTTTGGATTTTCTTGCCAGGCCAGCCCTGCATCCCCCTCCGCTCCCAGCCCTGGCGAAGGCAGCAGACCAGCCTGCTTAGCATGCATCTGTCATTGCTGAGAGCAATCACTGCTGCTAAGGAGCCGAGCCCGGCGGCAGCGAGCATCTCTGTCCAGCGTCCCCCCCATCCTGGCTCGTCATATGATTTCTCCTAAGGGACAGCTGCTGAGCGGGACTGAGTCTCCAAGCTGATCCTTTGCTGATAAGCCAGCTGCCAAGCCTCCACTGCTGAGACAAAAGCGTTTTTCTCTTCCCAGCAGGGTTTTTCTGCTGTGAATGACAGAGAAAGAGGTAAAAGTGAGCTGCCTGCCACTCCTCGTGGGCGAGAGGCTTTGGGGGCTCCTTCTCCCCCGCTGTGCTGGCAGATCATGGAGCTTTTCAGGTTGAGCCTGGGCTGCATTTGCCTCCTTCCTTGGCTTGAGGGTAAGTTTCTCCTCCTTTGGGGTAGCTGTAAAGTGGGAAGAGAACTGCCTCCCGGGTTTTAACCTGCTTTCCTGCTGAAGTGCTGCTTGGGCTGCTCAAGAACCCACCAGCTGTAAAACAAGTGCCAACAGGCACATTTCAGGGCAGCATTTAAAATTGGATTAAACACAGGGGTACAGAAGAGTGAGGGACAGGCTGGCAAGGTGCTGGGATGGTTGGGCCAGGGACACCGTGGCATCATGCCGGAAGCTTTTATAAAGTGCTTTTAAGCTACTAAGAGTAGTGGATGAATAAACCTGCCCAGGGAGGGAGGCAGGCACTAAGTGACCTCCTAAGCACTAATGTTCCTCTCGGTCCCAGCTGCTCTTACCCAGAAGTGAGCTCAGAGCATGGTAGCAGCATGGGAGAGGGAAGTGCAGAAGTATTGGTCCTGCTCCTGTGGTGATCGGCTGGGAGCGGGAGGTGCTGGGAAGCTGCAGAGTCTGCACTGCTCACCTCCATGGAGGAAATTTGGTAGCGGCTCACACTGACATTCAGCTGCTTTCTGAGCTTGCTCCAATCCTATATCCTGCCCTTGCACAGGAATATTTTGAATCCAAGCAGACCTGGTTTTGACAGGCATGGATAGATGCAAAAAGCAGAAATCCAGAGCAGTGCTATCCAGGAACAGTTTCCCAGGAGTAGTGCTACCCACAGTCCCACCAATCCCATTGTGGGCATCAGGAATAACCTATTTTCTTTAAAAAAGGGAAAAGTCCCTGAGCTAATAAGCCTTTTATTTTGATGCTATGACTAAGATGTCAGGTGGAAAGCTATTCATTGAACTGAAGTTCTTCAAGGCTCATTCAGTCCTTGAAGCTTCAAAGAGAACAGCCCTGCAGTTTTACAGGCTACATGCTCAGAGCTGTTCAAAATCCCTTGACTAGAGGACTACAACTATTCGGGCTGCCCAGCTGGGATGTTTATTCCTTAAAGACAAACCTCATACTTGTACCTCTGACCAGCTACTTTCCATTCCTTGCTGGACAAGTGAGTGTTCCCCAGGATACTTTGAGAAGTTACCCCTCAATTTGTTCTGGAGCTGGGTAACAGGAGAGGTTTGTGCCCCTATGGGTTTGACTTCTGCTCCATCTGCTGCTGATTTCTGCACATCAAAAGTTGTCAATTAAAGTGAAATGAATCTCTCACTTTGTAAAGCCCTAGGCTGAGGGTATGTCCCTGTAGTGGTAAGGTGTGATGGTACATGGGCATCTTTTAAAAGTTAGAGGAGATTTGGTTAGGACCCGGAGATGACACCATGATGGCAAGCAAAGACAGCAGAACAGCCTTCAGGCTGTTGCTCTTCCTCTGCCTCTAAGGTAGCATCTTGTCTGGTGTTAGAATAAAGAGATTTTTTACTGCTGCTATACAAAGGAATCCTCATGGTTGTGTTTTATTAGTAAAGTATGGAGGATCACAGGGAATTTCTCTTCCTTTCTAGTGTAATGCTTTTGGTGCAAACATGATCAGCCACTGTATTTCAGCCAGATTAGTAATAAAACAATAAAACCACCACTGTTTCACAGAAAGGAATTAATCTTCACAATGACTAGGAATGTCCAAAGAAGCTCAAATAACAGAGCACAAACATGTTCATGCTTGGGGCTGATCTCCCCCTGCAGCAGCTTTTCCCCATCCCCTCCTGCCTGGGGCTGCTGCGTTTTAAGGCTGCTGGCAGGACAGAGATGCTTGCTCTCCACAGACCTCTAAGGGATTGGTTTCCTGCTGAAAACTGGAAATCCTGGAATTTTCTAAGCTGGTTCTGACAGCTGTTTCTTTGGAAAGCAGAGAGGAGGCAAAAATTAGTTAGATGTCAGAAAAAAATCCTTCACAGAAAGGTGATTGGGCAATGGAATAGGCTGCCCAGGAAGGTCATGGAGTCACCAACCTTGGACATGCATAAAAAAAGACTGGATGTGGCACTCAATGCCATGGTTTAGTTAATGTGGAGGTGTTAGGTCATAGGTTGGACTTGATGATCTCAAAGGTCTTTTCCAACCTACTTCATTGTGTGATTCTGTGAAAAGTTTTCTCAGAAAGCCAAACTTAATGGTGACCCTATGTGGTGCAATGGGCAAGGGGAAGTCAGGGACCAGCTGCATCTGTGCCTACACACACAAAAGGAAAACTGCTGAAATAAAACTGCATTTAACACTGACTCTGGACTCCCATGCACTGGGTGTGAGGCTGTGGTGGCTGTCCTTAGCATCTTGGCCTGATCCCATATCTTGGGAGCCTTCTCCCCTGCAAGCCCATGGTAGTGCTGGCTACTCCCTGATGCCTGACACCCTGACCTCAAAAGGCAGCCCTAAGCATTTTGCACTGAAGAGGCAGAAAGGCCAAGCTTGTATAAAACTTCTACTCCCCCATTTACTTTTCCAGCCTCCAACTATTTTTCACTTGGGAGATTTCCTGGTTGTGATGCGTTTAACTCTTCAGTAGCTACCAGACCTTCTCCCTTGGCTTGTGCAGATTCTCTCCAGCAGCAACACACAATGCCTGGGTGCAGAACCACTTCCTGCACACTGTGACGCTTCCCTTGCACCCCTTGTCCCATCCAGGATCAGTCCTTGACCAGTCAGCCCTTCTCCTTCCTCTTCAGACCTCTCTGGATTTTGTAGACAAGCATCATATCCCCACCCCAGGGACTGTTTTTTTTCTCCATTTGCATCAGTTTTGTGGTGACTTAACCAACATCCCCACTTCCCATAATTTATAGATTGTTTTTCCATGTCAAAACCTTCCTTTTCTTATGGCTGCTCTGCTCCCTTGGAGGTCTTCCCTGAGCTACTTGGTCAAAAGTGGACCTTGCAGTTATGTGGAAATACATGAAGCCCTGCAGGTCAACCAAAAGCAAGACATGCTTAAGAAAGCAGCAGTGGTTGGAAAAAAATACAGGCCAAGCCACCCCAAACAATTTGCAAATATCTTTGAGTGAGACATTGCAGGCAATGCTTAGAAACAGCAGAAACTTTCCCAGTAACACTGGGATTACTGGTAACCAAGGCTTTCTTAGTGGCATTACCTTAATTAGGAATGTTGCATGGATTTTGCCCCTAATCCTACATGGAACAGCATGTCCCAGGGGTGGCCATGCTGCAGAGAAGCAGGGGTCTGTATTTGCTTCCTTTTCTATCTTGCAACCAGACAGAGTGTCAGTATCATAGGACAAATGAGCTGGCATCAAAAGCCTTGCTAGAAATTGTTTATTTTGTTCCTAAAAATATGAAGAGGCCAAAGTGTTCAAGTATGAACAGCCAAAAGCAGGCATCTGCTTGGGCTATGTGGGTAAGGCTGGCATTTTCCAGAGATGATGAGTCCCATCCTCAGGGAGTACACTGGATTCTCTGGTTGCTCCAGGTTAACATTCTTAAAATGTTGAAGTTATGGCCTTATTTGTCAGACCACTGGGCAGGGGGACTTGGGATGTCATTTTGTCTCCTGAGTAAAGGTTTTTGGTGCCTGATGTGTTTCTCAAAGTAAACATCTTCCAGGTTTAGTTCTAATCCTTCTAGTTGAGTTTAGGTCTACCCTCTATGACTGTGTGGGGCACATGCAATGGCTGCTGGCAGTCACCTGTAACTGCAATATTTGCAGCTACTGTGCAGGTAACAAACACAGTGATTGTTTAGACGGAACATAAAACATCAGGGACTCTACAGAGAGCAAAACACATATCTCCTGCTGGGTCAAACAGCAGCACTCTTCAAAGCGTAATGAAAATACCCAAAACTTTCAAATGGAGAGCCATTGCCAAGAAAGGAAAAAAAAGAAACAGCAAAGCTTGTGGAATGCTTAATAATAAAACCTGTGAAAAAATACTAGAAAAGTATATGGATGAGCAGCCTAGAGAGACCATACAAAAACTGCCAGCAGAAATTTTCAAACATTATTTGAAGCAGGACCTTGGTGGGGGTCAGGAGGTCAATAAATAACTGGCACAAATGCAAGAAGGGCAACCAAAAGTAGGGCAGTGTAGAAAGGCTGAATGGATTACTGGCTCTAGTGCTCATTTCAGACATGGTCAGGGAAGTTGTGGCAATCACTCTGCAGTTTGAAGAGTGTTATCAAACAGAATTGGCAACAGAGAAACTTTTAGGAGGAAAAAAAAAAAAGAGGATAAATAATCTACAGCAAAGGACCAGCCCAAATGTCTTTTGAGTTACAGGAGTTACAGGAAACTAAAGATGACATTTTTAAAATTTCTAAGGAGTGTATTAAATTCTTATTTAAAGCAACCTCAATGCCAAAGGGCTGCATTACAGCAGTAATGCCCCTCTTAAGAGAGATTCTTGCACAGCCTAGGGGAACAGGTCCCTAGGCTCCACTTCAGCATCAGGCAAGTCAGTGGAAGCAAAGAACAGTATTTACAGACAGACAAACATGAGAAAAGTCAATGCAGCTTTTGTAATGGGAATGTCTGACATCCATGATGGTATCAGTAAGAACATAAATTTGCTGAGCTGATCAAAGTCTTGTGCCAGTGCTGGCAAAAGGCTTTTGATAAGAATCTTCCACCAAGTCCCTTCAGAAACTCATGGAATAGGAGAGAGACCAAGCCCACAGGCTGGAACAAAGAGGTGGAAAAAGCTGACAGTGATCACAGCAGTGATAGTATCTGAAGGTGCTCAGAAAAATCAGAAGGGATGAATAATGAAGTAATTTAACTTGCTGATGCCACAAAGTAATTAAGAATAATCAACACTTGACTGTGAAGTTGCAGAAGGAGCTCCTGATACTGACGGAGCTACAAAATTATATTTTTCTTTGAACTTCAGAGTTGAAAAATATAACCATTGGGCAAAACCCTTTTACCTATAATGGTAATTTGGTAATAAGCAATACTCTCTGAGTTATCTCATGCAGAGCACTGGAATAGCTGCCCAGAGAGGTTGTGGAATCTTCCTCTCTGGAGACATTCAAACCCCACATGGGTGTGTTCCTGTGTCACCTGCACCAGGTCACCCTGTGCTAGCTGAGTGATTGGACTGTATGATCTCCAGTGGTTGCTTCCAACCGCAACAAATCCATGATTCTGTGATTTTTGGAAGGAGGAACTGGCATATTGTTGCCTTGAGTGAGCTCTTTACTTGTCTGATTCCTACCCTCTTCCTCTATTAACATATGTAAATGTCCCAGTGCTGCAGACAGGATCCTGAGCTCAGCAGATGTTTTATCCGATCGAACGCCGTTGTCATATTCCCCTGTTACATTGAAATGCATGTCTCAAATTATTTCTCTGGAAATGGGTTTCTCGAAGTTAAGCTGAAGCAAAGAGGTGAGAATCCTGAATTCCACATCCTAGGGAAAAATGGCAAGGGTGGGGTGGGGCTGGGGGGATTGTATTAATCCATCTCAATTTTCTAAAGTTTGTGGGAAATTACATATGAGACATTCCTCCTGCATTTAGAGGCTGACAAAAACTCAAGTCCAAAGTGCATTAAATATCTTACCGACACCCAGCCCTCAGTAAGGGTTAAAGAGAACAGGACTTACAAGATGCCCACAGATAGCCCAGAGATTTAATTTCCATTTAGGCACATTGGCTCAGCAGGAATTGTCTGGATTGGTGGCTTTCACAGGTCCAAGTTAGTCAATATCCTGGTGCAGACACATTGATCAGACAATCTCAGAGCTGGTGCAGAAGGACTGTGGTTTCTGGCTCCTCTCCTCAGACATTCAGACTATGAAGAAAGCCCTGAGCTGTTTCTGGTTTAACAGCCCCAAGGCATTATTAATCTAGCAGAACCCTAGAATTTCCTGAGAGAAAAACATCCTCTAAGCTATTGTTTATATCATTATATTATTGTGTACCAGCTTCTGTTTATACTGTCACTAATCTTTTCAGGTACTGAGCCAAATACTTGTATTGGCTCAGTATTGTTTTGTTGGTTTTTGTTGGTTTTTTTGTTTTTTTGTTTTTTAATTTGGGAGGGGAAACTGCAGAAATAGTTTAGATAAAAATCAGTGTTCTTGCATAACATCACTTTTCAGTGTCTTCTTACTCTATGCTCAGTACTATATACTGATGGGGCTTTTATAACTCTGTCTCCTGGGAAAAGAGAGAAAAAACGTAACTGAAAAAGTTGGGAGTTGCCATGTGCTGTTATTAAAAGATTTCTCAGAATGTTCAGAAATTTGAAACTCCTGTCTATCTATCTTAGGCATAAAATACACAGCAGAAAGTACGCCTGCAACAGGGATGGATGGTTTAGCACTTAACATTTTGCTCAGGATATTCACAGGCCACACCTGATGAAGTTATACTGAAAACAGCAGCAACCCTTCAGCGAATGTGATGATATCCATACTAAATCATCTGTGATGTTGGGACCTGTTGCTCTTAAAAGCAACAAGCAATTACAAAAATTGCTTCAAATGCTGTGTTTGTTGTGGGACAGCTGCAACATCTTCCTCTTACAAAAAGCTTTTTAAAAGTGGTACCTTTGTTCCCAGGGTGCACAGACCAATGTCAGGTGGGCTAAATCCAATATAATTTCAATACTTATATGAGCTGCCTCAGCCAAATACTTACACACTTTTGGTGGGATATGATTTTATCCCTGCACTGCTTTCATACCTCCAGAAGCCACTTAATAGAAAGTGTAGCCCAAGGTGGTCTAGTTGGCCGTAGATGAGCAGAATAAGAGGGATTTCAACAGCTCCTTTATAAGAAAGATTTGACCTGGATAGCGGCAAAATATCCCTCAATCCATCTAATTATTTTGGATGGAGGCTGTTGAACTAGGATGGCTACCTAGTTAAAATAGCTGAAGTACTGAATTAAATATAAATATAAACATAAATAGACATACATATATATATATATATATATATATATATATATATAGGCAGATATTTGATATAATCATGTTGGAAGAATGTTTTGCCTCATTAGTTACATAACTGCTATTTTCCTCTAGCATTGCTCATGGCTATTTGCATACTCCTTTTTTTTCAAAGAAATGTCATTCCAGGAAATTAGGAAGCTGTGGGAATTGTTTATCCAGGCATGCTCATCCAGGAAAGGACTAGTGGGTTACAACTTACTTCCCCCAGGGTATTTACAAAGAGATGTGTTTGCCTCAGACATGCACAGTACTAAACCATGCTCTGATTGTACTGCAGTAGCAGAGGGACAAGGCTTCCTCATAAGGAACACCCATCTGGAAAAGTGCCTCCGTGCCTCCCACGAGACCAACAGCCTCAGCCTGGCCAGCTGCAAGGAGCACTCCCAGCAGCAGCGGTGGGGCTGGGACCCCGACACGGGCACCATCGTCAGCCTGCACACCAAGCGGTGCCTGGCGGCCCACAGGATGCGCGAGAACGCTCTGGTCAAGATGGAACCCTGTGGAGACTGGGAACGCCAGGCATGGTCCTGCAGCAAGAAGGGACACTTGGCTCTGCAGAGCTTAGGCTTCCACCTCAGCACCAAAGAGCGAGGCCACAAGGTCTTTGTCTCAAAGGAGAAGGACAAGTTCAGCAGGTGGAAGACACTGGCAGATGAAACCATCTGTGCTGCTGCCCGGACAGCAGCTCAGAGGCCCAGCAAACCAACACAAGCAGCTCTAAAAACACGTGTGTGGATCTATGAAAGTAAGATGAGGTAGATTTAGCGTTGGATAACGTCTAACTTTCATGTCATTCAAGCCACCTAACACCAGGCTTGCACCCATTATTTTAACTCATGTTCACTTTGGCCCCACCTGGAGAAACACCAAATGGCTCCAGATAACCCCCCCTACCTGGTACCACTGGTTTCCAGCTGTTCAGTGTTTTCCAGAAGCATGCAAAACCTTACATGATGAGGTCTCCAAAACTCAGCTGCATTTCTGAGGACAGACAAATATTTTGGTGAAATATTTCTGAATTCATGCCCACAGCTAAGAATAGTGGAAATTGCTTGAGCCACCCAAGCACAAAACACCCAAGGAAGTCTCACAAAGTCAGACACTTTATACTTTGAAAGAGTTTTTGGTACTTGGGGATCTCTCTTTTGGTAAGACAACTGGAGGCAGCTGAAAATCTCTTTTCAACTTATATGAATTATTGAGAAGCAGCAGTATCAGAAATTATCACTTCCTTTTCTGAAATTAACATTCTCTTCTGTGAGAACCCAACAGTGAACCTTTCACTAATGAAACCTAGTTCTAACCTTCATTCCATGTTCTCATTATCCTCAGAAGTGAACCTTGCTCCTGGTGCCCAATGTAGCCATAAAGAGACCAGTGAACACAGCAAGTAGTGGGAGGTAGCTTAAGTGTTGCCCTCCCTTTGCATTAAAAATTCCAGACTATGACATCAAAAATTATTAAAAATTTGGTTTATATTAACCATTTATGGCCTTGGCCTTTGCTGAAGAGAATCCAAACTCTGTTTTCATGAATGTTCACTGCCTCTTGTCTAGACTGGACACAGAAAGGGAAAAACCCCTGGTCTTGTCACAATTTTAGGGGTTTGACACAAAGCTACCCGACACCAGGTATGGTCATTTTACCAAGATGTGACTGCAATCATTTCTCACATGCCCAGTGAAGCTCACTGATACTTCTTGGTCCAGTCTGTCTCCCGCTTTCATTTAAGTCCTTTCTGCAAATAAAGGTGGTTTTCAGTACTTTTCTTGTGAAGCTGTGTGCAGAACTGAGACCTGAAAATCACATTCAATTCCTCCTCTCTTCCTCCCCTCCTCTCCTTTCTTCCACTCAGGAGACCCAAAAAGAGCTGGTGTTTATAGTGGTTTTTATGTGTCTGTTTACTCTGTAGGTCATGAAGTTTCCAACATTCCTCAGTGAAAATTATTTCCCTGACAGGAGGCTATTCCTTACCTTAAGGTTGATGGACTCAATGAGATTTTGAGCTCTGCAGAAATGAGTAAAGAAAAATGATGTATCTGGTTGGCATAAGCAGATGGATTACAAGTATAACCTCTTGACACAGAGAGGCTCTATCTAATTTGGAGTAAAAAGAAATACATCAACTGCTTTCGCTGTCGTGCAGAGAAGGTGGCCTTTTTTCCCTCAAGGTTTTTAATTAGCCAACTAGAGGGTCAACATGTCATTATCACAATTGTTACAAGTGTTAGTGTTTGTTTAACATTAAGTTAAATATGGACCATACAAATTAGATACCATAATAGGCCAGTTAAATATAGGCTAAGAAATTCGTGGAACATTTAAGGTATGGGAAAAAGGCATGTGAAAAGAGCATTTTCATTCCCCAAGGCAGTGTTTCTGGCAGCCCAGAACTGCCTTGAAGCCAGGATCCCCAAATAAGGCTGTGAGAGTAAACATAGAGCAGCCTTTGAATCAGGCTGTGACACTCAGTGTGTCTCACACAAACTCATAATTTTCCTATCAATCCCATGGTTCAGTTTACTGGAGGGAATCTCTGATTACTCAGTAACAACATCAAAGTCCTATGTATTTGTTTAGTCATTTCTTATCTAACTTCCAGCTCATCATCAACAGATGACTTCTACTTCAGAGGGTTATCTGATCAATAAATTACACCCGTGTAGCTGTGGTATGGGTGCTCATGCCACAGGATGGCATGGGGTTTGGATAGGTAGCAGGAAGCCTGGAAGTCATGGTTTTCTTAGTCTTGGCATGCGCATTATTGCAGAGGAGGGATGAATTGCTGACACCAAACTTCCCACAACCTTCCCTCTAGTAGCAGTTGCTACCTACCCTACTCTGTGGTAGAACTGAAAAGAAAAGGAAGATATTGAGCCTTGAAAGAGGTATGGACTACTTACCACCCTTTGGATCCCATTTTTATATCTGCAGTGTTGTTAATAGCTGTGATTCTCCCACTTGCCTCTTCCTCACACATCATCCTTTAACAGCTGGTGTTGCACTCACACTTTTAAAACCAGTGACCACATCTACCACCAGAAAACAAGCTATGCTGTGGTTTTTGATTCCATCTTGAGAGGTTAATTTCATCTTTAAAATCTGTGACAGTTGAAACCCTCTGATGCACAGGAAGATGTGATTGCTACTGTAGCACATCCTACTCACCCTGCAGAGCAGAGAACCAAACCAGAAGGGCTGGGTTCCCTTTTCTTGATGGGAAATGAGCATACCCAGATTCCTGTACGAAAAGTAATTGATAATCACACAGATCTTTGCTTTATTTCCTTCCAAGCTAAAACCATTGATTCACCAAAGACTGATGCTGTGGACAGAGAGTCTTCTGTGAGCTTGACTGACCCCCCTCTGGCTAACAAATTCACCAGCACAATGTCTCCGGTAAAGACCAAACAGGCACAGCTCCCGGCAAATGAGGGTGAGCACTTTTCTGAATGCATAAGTAAGAACAGCAGGAAGGAAAGTGTGGGCAGCATTTTAAGGTTACTCAGCTATTTTCAGAGGTGGAAAAGTACCTGAGGATTTCTGAAGAACTTCCATGTTTAGCACTGAGTGCTTTCACCCAACATGCTGAGGAGTTTCCCTTGGTGAGCAGCTCAGTGATACAGGCTTAACCTGGAGACATAGCCACCAACTGCTTTAGAAGCAACAATTATCTGTGGCTGGGGGACATCAAGTGACAATGAAGTTTCCTTTTCCTTTCTGGGTCCCATACAAAAGGGATTTGTGGTTACAGTGAAGCCTCATGAGGAATCTGGACCCCTCATCCAACTGGAAGTTGCTAATTGGAGTATTTCTGCTTCTTCCACTAGATCCATCCCACAATCACTCCAAGAAGCATGGAAATAGGGGGAAAAACACTGGGGCCAGGCTTGCAGGTAGGTCCAAGGATCAGCCACAGGAGGAAGAGACCAGGTAGATGAAGGTTCATCAGTGCCCCTGTCATTCCCTTTGTGACAGAAATACATTTCACTGGGGTACATCCACTGCTGAGGATACTCAGTAGGGAGTGAGGGCACAACATTCCCTGCCAGAAAGACTCTTTTTAAAGACTAAACAAATCTTCACAGGTCTGTGATAAAAAAAATTAGTGAAAACATGAAAATGCTTTGTCCCAGCTCACCAGGAGAATCAGACAGCTGCTAGCATTATGGCTTTCCTGCAGCCCTTCTTCTTTTGTATCAGAAAGATGCAGAATTGAGAAGCATGAGATACCATTGTCTTCGTAGCAAGAAAGAAAAGCTTTTGTGGGCACTTTTGAGAGAAGGATTGCTGTGCAGTTTAAGAGCAGCTGTAAGATGTTGATCTTGTAGACAAAGGGCTTTTCCTATTACCTGGCATTTTTCAGGGACATTACAGATGATTTTTTTGTGTTAATTGGGGCTATTGCATGAGAGTAGGATATGTACAGAAAACACATGATGCTTTCTCTGATATCCTTTCAGGCACGAACTGGAAGACAGCCATGCTGGTCCTCAGCCCCTTGGCATTCATACTGGGATTAATAATACTGACACTCAATGTTCACTACAACAAGTAAGTGAGAGTCAGGTTCACTGGCTTTGCCATGAACAGCATTTTTAAGAAAAACTCCAACATCTCAAAACAAAAGTCTTGGTCTTGGCACCCTTCCCCATTCCACACCTGATGTTGCTGGCTCTCAGCAGATGGGTCAGGTCACCAGTGTGTCACCCTTGGTGATTTCTCCTCTCTGCCACCCAGTTTATCCATCCCACTCACTGACCCACCTAAATGCAGCCACTGATGTTGGCTCCTCCTCTCCTACACATCGTGTGCCACCAGTGAAGGACGTGGCATTACAGTTGCTGATGTGGAGAAGCAACCAAGTGATAGAGAGGTGCAGTAACTCTCCTCTCTCTTCTCACAGGAAAAAGAAAATCCTCTCTGCTCTGAAGAGCTCTCCAGCCAACAGCAGCAGAGCTGATCTACGGGAGCCAGCCCCCTTAAGAAGAAGCCCCCAGCCATACCTTCCACCATCCCGCTCCCCTTCCCTGAGGCGTGGAGAAATCCTCATTGAGTGGAAAGATGGGACTGTCACTCCTCTTTTTGATAACTTCAATTACCAAGTGAACTAGCTCCAAAATGACAGCGCTTTTGTTCCATCCTGTGTCACTGCTCCCACCAGGAAGAGTGCCACCACAGCTGATCTCCTCCCTACCCTTGCTGTTTTGACAGGAAACACTGTTTGGGTTTTTTTTTTTCTAAACACTTGAGTACAGTCTCCTTGCACAGCACAAGGTTGAAGCAAGCAGAGTAGATTTGTTTGTATAGGCAAATGCTGCTTAGCAATTCCAGAGCTGCTTTAACTCATAACAAACCCCAGGTTTCTGTAGATGAAGCTGGGACTTTTGCCAGCTGCAAATGCCCACTGAATCAAAATTAGAGTTACCGAGCATATGAAAAATGAATCTTTGAAGACAAAGCAAAAGGTAAAAAACAGAAGTTCTGATGATCTTTAAATTTTTTTAAAGATAAAACTAGCTGCCAATAGACACAGTAGGCCATCAGTTACACTGTCAGTGTGAGAATGTAATTAATAAGCACTGCCCTCTATAAAATCCTTTCCAGGTATCTGCCAAAATATTCATCCCCACTGAGTTGTCAATTAAATAACAGCAAGTCATTTTTCTAACTTAAAAGGTAGCACTCCACTGTCCTCTCTGCATCACTGCAAGAGCCCTGCTGAGAGAATATGTGTCCCTCAAAACATTTCCATATTTAAACCTTACTATAACACACATCGTCTTTTATTATATAGACTGGCAAGTAATGTTGGTCATGCTTGTTGGGGATATTGCATATAGAGCCACTTTATATCAGCTTCAGTCTCTGATTTCCTATAATCATATGGAATAGTCCATAAATAGATATATTGCTCCAGAGCAGTAATAGTTGTTTGTTTTTTTTCCTTTAGACAGGAGTAAGACCCTGTTTTCAACCTTTACACTTCTTGTTTGAGCATAATTACCTATGACTGTCACACTCAATCCTGATCTTTTCTCAATGAAATTTGCAATGTCTTAGCTCTTTCCTAATATTCATGAACATGTGCTTTCTTTCTCTCTGGTTTGGAGATGATGTAATCATGGCTATAAATCAAGAATTATGTGGAGAAAGAAACAATAACACCAGGAAATTACAAGTATGAGCTGTGTCAGTGTATTTGTTCAGTAGAGCAAGGGAAACCATAACCTCACATCTCTTACTTGAGCAACTCCTTCCACTTGACCTAAATTAAGTTGTTCCACTATTTTAGTGTAGCTTGGGTTTTAACCAAACTCTTCTCTTGAGTCTGGTTTTATTTAACTTACAGGAGAAGTAAGGTCTCTCCAGGGAATTTAAAATCACTGGGTTTTGCTTGTGGTTTATATTGGTTGGTTGGTTTGGAATGTTTCTTTTTTGGTTTGTTTTTTTTTCTAGTTAAACGGTAAAAAGTTTACTGTCATGAGATACTATAATAAACAAAAACTTAAGTCATCTTAAAAAAAAAAATACAAGCCCTATTGGTTTAGGGCATAAATATCATAGAGGTTGAAAATAAATATCTTTGCCAGGCAGATTATTCCATAATTATTTACTGGAGGGTTTCCCAGATGCTCCTTGGGAAAATATTTTACTATTAGACATGGGCAGAAGAACTCTTTCTTCACCAGTGAGCAGCAAGAATGAGAGTTAAATTCTACTTTAAATGAAACCCAAGAACTCTGGGATCAAAAAATGTGTATGAATCATTTTACTCACAAAATTTATGGCAATATAGTCTATACATAAATCATTTAAAATGCACACACAGTGCCTGACCCACTCTCACAGTTAACACCCCTTGGAATTTTGTCGAAGGAGCACATCACCTTAGAGTGCACAGCACTGGTGACCCTCCAAAACCCTGACATGCTTTGAGAACACCATGTAAGCAGTGCCACTAAAAGAGAAATACTAGCTTGGAGCTGAGCTAACTTTTGTTTTCAAAGCATTAAGTGTTACTGCTGAATGGGCAGAACCGATAACTTGTTAATGACTCTCTAACTCCAGCTTAATATGCTAATCTTGCTCATAAACACGAAGGCAGCAATACCATTGTTTACACAGCACTGATTAAATGGTAGCTCAAACAATAATGAAAAACCAAGACTGAGGCTGCAAAGGCTTTTAACTCTTCTCTTGCATTTTCACTGGTTATTACACTCTCTGCCACCACCTGAATGAAACCTTCTGAGCAGCGTTCATAATCAAAATAAAGCCTGACTAATGTGGAGGAGCAGTGAAGTATTTTATGTGTGTACATACATACATATTTATATATAAAAGCCTTCTTGTAGTGCATCCCTTTTTTTGAAAATATAAATATATGCAATTTTAAATCACTCCACTGGAAGATAATGGAGGGACAAGCAAGAGACTCCTGTCACACTGATACCAACATTATTAATATCTGCTGCCCCAGAAGATGAGTGGCTGCAGCCACAGAAGCACTGATAGTATGAAACAGACACAAGATTGCATGTAAGCTTGGATATCCCGTGCAGAAAGTGAATTAAGTACCCTTTCCCAGCCCCCTGGGAAATGTATGGCTAAGGTGTCTGTTAAAGAGCAAAAAACTAAAAGCAAGAGGCAAAAGAACTTTAATTACCACTTAAATACCATACTTCAATCATTTACTAAGATTCTCTGGATGAAAATGTTCTCACAACAGTACATTAGGGATGTACATAAATTCATGATACAAACAAAAACACCCTGAAATGATCTGACAAGTTATCACAGCATATCACTGGAAGAGTTGGGAATAGAACTACTGCTTCCTCACTTGAAATTCAAGGTATGACTTCTGCAGTAAATGTTTTGTTATTAAAAATCCCCATATGCTCATCTTCTCAACTCTCTAGCTTTAAATCAGCAAGTCAAGATGTATCAAGTGTTTGATTTTTCAAAAAGACCTGTGGTTGTTCAGCACTTCAAGGAAGAAAAAGAAAGGGGAAAAAAAATAAAAATAAAAGGAGACAGAGACAGAGGAAGTCTTTTGTTAGCTCTGGGCTTCAATTCAGACATCTCCAGTTTATGGTTCAATCAGACTGCTTTTTTGTGCTAGCTAGGGGAGACAAAAGCACAATCTCTTTAAAGGCTCCATGTATCCTCACTGAATTTCTACAGATATTAAAAAAAAAAATAAAAATCTACACTTCTGCAGCCATATAATGCTTCCTCCAGTTTAAAACACAAAAAGCAGACCTGTGTCCTCAAGAAATCCCCTTACACTTCACAAAAACACTTATTCTCTGGAGCAGAGAAACTGATGCACTTCTTTCAGCGTTGCTTGCATGTCCTCAAATTCTGCAAATTTGCAGGCATCCTCCAGCTTCAGCCACTGGAAAGCTTGGTGCTCCTCTGATAGCTTGATTTCTGTGTTGCAGTCCTTCATTTCTGCCAGCCAGTACACGACGGTCTTAGGCTTGCCATGGACAGGGTAGTGCAGCTCTTTCTTGTAGCCCTCGATGAGGGTGAGCTGGCTGGCCTGCAGACCAGCCTCCTCCTGTGTTTCCCGAAAGGCTGTCTGCAGGTCATCCTCCCCTGGGTCCACATGGCCTGCCAAGAGGGTGAAAAAGTAAATCTCTGGAAAGGAAACTCACATTTTGCTTTAATCGGGAAGCACTGGAAGACAGAGATGAGAGTACATGGTAGCTGACACAGGATGAAATGGAAATTGGAGAACAGAGGTTGCTTTTGCAGGTCTTGTGTCTTGATTTGTCTTGTGGCTTTTAGGATCATTGTTTATCCCTCACCTCCTGAAACTTCCATTGGCATCTCAGCACCAGACATCTTTTCTTCCCACTCCTCCCCTCCACTTCTGGAGTCCTCTACACCCACGATGTTCCACCTTAGATTACACTGAGGACTGAGTCCCTCATTTTTCCTTTATCCAGTTAGAGTGGAGACAGGTAATCCGAGAGTATTAATCCTCTCTCAACCATGCCCTCTCACATAAGCTTAAAACTCAATTCTGCAAAGCTCCTACGTGTGCCAACAGTCCAGAAACAACAGGACCAGGCACTGACACATACCATTTAAAAGCTGGGTTTCATTTAGGCAGCTAGGGAATTTTTCTCTTCCATGCTCCCCTCTGAAACAAGCAACGAGTCTAAAAGCCAGTCCTTTCACCAGCTGGGTAGTTCTCCTAGGACATATAATTTATTTTACATTGCCCAGAATGAGAGGTGCCACTACAAACAACGGATAAATATAACACATCCCCAGCCGTTTGTACTTTTGTTGAGAAATGTCAGATTTGGTTTTCTCATGAAAGCTCTGGACCAGAACATAAATAGAAGAAGTCAATACCTCAAAAAAGCAACATAGCTGGGACATTTTAGGAGGAAAAAAAAAGTTTAAGCTCTATTTTGTCCCTGGTGTCACTCTATTTTCTATGGCTGCAAATAGCTATAATTTCATCACAGAGAGGAATTGTTCCTCAGGTCCCAGGTACCTAAAGACCCCTCTCAGCATCACAGTGGGGGATATGTGAGAAGTTTGTTTTGCTTTTGCAACAGGTCCTACTCACTTCCCTGCCTGTGTATCAGAAGTGTGAACACCACTTACAACATGACATCAACTCAAATATAAAATATACTTTTCTTTCAAGCAGTAGCTGTGCAGAAAACACCATCTAATGTTGATACCTGTTGATACCCTCAGGTCTAAGCTCAGTAAATTTTTAAGCTTGTGCAGTACAGTCTACCTGCAGGGCAGAAAAATGACTGCAGGCTGCACCTCACATCCCACAGCTTTCAGATCCTTCCACCTGTTTCCACTAGTGCAGTTCCAATAGATTGAGAAGGAAAATGAACCCTACATCCCCTTCCCATCAGCCTCAGCTAGTGCAAAGTCCCAGTCCTAGGGACAGAGATAAGGCTGATAAAGTTCATGTGAGGAGATCCAAGCAAGTCCAGTTTAATCCCATAAGAGTTGCAGCTGCTTAGAGAACTTTTAAAATAACAAGGTACAGCTGTAGCTGTAAACTGCCTTTTATGTGTGCTCTGAGAGACAATTACTTCTCCTTCTGGCTCCTGCCCCGTGGAATCTATGTCAGCATCACATACAAATTACGTTACCAAAGTGCACATCTCAGGACCACCTTGGAAGACCATTCCTATCACAAATATTATAAATTCACCCAAATCAATACCAAGCTTCTATTATAGGCCACCATCAGACTGTGGCTTTTGATCTCTAAAATCTTAAGCAGTGTGCTAAGGGAGTTGATTCTTCCCCTCTGCTTTGCTGCAATCCCACCTGCAATGCTGCATCCATCTCTGGAGTCCTCAGCAAGGGAAGGACATTGACCTGTCAGACTGAGTTCAGAGGAAGCCATGAATATGACCAGGGAGCACAGCACCACTGCTTTGGAGACAGGATGAGAGAGTTGGGGTTGTTCAGCCTGGAGAAGAGAAAGCTCTGGAGAGACCTTGAGTCCCTTCTGGTGCCTAAAGGGTGGTGGTTTATACGAAAATTTGGGACACACTTTTGAAAAGGGCCTGGAGTGACAAAAAAAGGGCTCCTGGTTTTCATCTAGGAGAGGGCAGACTCATACTACAGACAAGGAAGACTTGATTTTATATAAAGGTAATGAAACACTGGCACAAGTTTCTAAGGGAGGTGGTGGGTGCCCCATCCCTGGAAACATCCAGGTTGGCTGAGACTCTAAGGAACCTGCTCTAGTCGAGGACATTCCTGCTCACTAGTGGGGGCTTGGACCAGACAACTTTTAAGAGTCCCTCCCAACCTACACTCTTCTGGGTGTGTGAGATGTATGCTTATGAGACAACTAGCTCCTTACCAAAACGCCTACCAGTAATTTAAATCGCTTGTCCAGAGTTACTGTGTTCCCAGGGAGCCTTTCCACAAGGGCTTCTTCTCACAACAATCAGTCATGTCCCAGCAGATGTTTTTTAGCTTTCCACTAGGCTGCAAACTGAACTCTCTTAGGCTCTTGGTGGAGTAGACAAAGGGGGAGGTTTGGAAAGTTTTGTCCTTTCCCTTAATAGGAGAGCCTCGCTGACACTGTTAAAAGATTCTTTTTCCCCCAGTTTGTAAGTTCTTGTTTATAAACTGCTGCACCATGCTTTGAAAGCATTTTACAAAATGAGAAGTAAAAACTATCGTGAAGAAATCTCAGGTGGTAAAAAACAGCACGCAAGAAGACCTACAGAGGACCTGAAGTATTTCTGTGCTGCACTTTCCCTGGTACCAGGGCTGTGACTATGTACTACCAAAACTGGCTCTGCCACGTACCTTTACAGAGGAGGTGCTGCTCTGTCCTGGGACATAGGGCTTGTCTTCTGCTCTAAGGCCTCACTTTGAGACCCAAAATGGCTGATAAGGTTAATTCTCCTATCTGTCCCTCCCATCTCTACTGCATTAGTTGAGTGATAGTCATCAATGATCTCCTGCCTCTCCTAAGAAAGGTGTATTAAAGTCTACTATTACAGATTTCAGTTTGCCTTCCTGCAAACTACGACCCCTCTGATCACACGTGGTTCAAATAATCCTGTATTGAAAACACTGGTGCCTGGCAAAGGATCAGACCCAAGGCAAGAAAGTAGAACATCCCCCCCATTACCTCAATTCAGCTGTGTGCACACCTTCCCAGAAACATCAGATACCTCAGGAGCCCTGCCCCAGCCCCAATCAGTCATGCCCAATACTTTGTACAAACAACACTTGCGGAGGATTTCAGCTTTAAAACACCCGCTTAGCTGCATCAGGAGCACCACCAGACAAACAGCACAGCCACTAGCTACTCTCAGTTGCTAACTGCCCCCCTAAACTGACCTCAGCCAAAATCCCCTCTGCAACCTGACACCAATGACCTCCAGGAGTGTTATCAGAACAAAAATCACCTTTGGGCGGGGTCCAGTGGTGGGTTCCGTAGGATGTCTGAAGCAGGAGGTACTCGATGCTGTCAGTGACCTTGGAGGACGGTGCTGGCTGCAGCCTCCTGTAGATGATCAAGCCACAAGCTCTCACAGCCATTCCCCTCTGCCAACTGCAGCAGGACCTGTGCAACAGCACAAAAAATGGGGCTCAAACAGACCAGCTATATTTAGCCAGCATACAGATCTCAGCACAGCAAAAAGTTGTCCACCCCTTTGAAGTTACTACATAATTAAATTGTATCTCATTAGCTACCTTTGAATTGTAAAAAACTTTCCTTTTAAAACAGGGAAACAGGAACCTAGGTAAAAGCTTTTTTTAAAAAAAAAAGTTACCAAGAATAAAAAATTACCTGCATATCATTTCTTTGCTGCTGATAGATTACAAACCATATTGTGGGGCGGGTAAAAAAATCACAAAGCAAAAGGAAAGCCACAGATTAACACTTAAACTTTTCCACTGCAAAACTCCAAAGGCCCTGCACAGAGGTAATACCTCAACATTACTGGAACTGGCATACAGAAATAATTGCTCTGGACAGTTTCTCTGGAACACTAGACTCCTCAGGATATCGGGGCAAAGCTAAGAAAATGAACAACACAGGACAGGGTCTCTGCTGTCTCACCCAGACGTAAGACTGGAATACAAAACTAAAAGCTTCTTGGCACGTGTGTTAAGCAATAATTTTATGTAAACCATAAGGAACACACCTCTGAAGTGATAAATATTGTCAGCAATAAGCTACACAGACAGCATGAGTAGTCCTATAGAGAAGAAGAAAGCAAGCAATGGAGCAATTCATGTCACAAATCTGGCCGATTCCCAGTTCCGGGCGAAGCTTTATACTATGACAGAGACGCATGCTTCAGCAAATAACTTTATAGAACATTGTATTTTCCACAAGCACCACAGCACGGAACCCTTCACCACCAATCACGCCTCTGGACGACGCTCAGCTCTTTCGGTGAACCACTTCAACCGCTTCCATTAGTTCCTGATCAGCCAGAGCAAGGACAACAGCCCCGCTCCGGCCCCCACATTCCCGGGGCCAGGCCGGGGAACCAGCACCACCTCCCGTGCGCGCCGGGAAGGACAAGGACAGATCACAGCAGGGCCCCTCCGCTGGCGCCACGCGGCCCAGGGCGGCCTCGCTCTCTCCTCGCTGCCCTGCCCTCTCCTCTCTGCCCGCGAATGGTCGCCTCCGTGGCCGGAGATGGGACACTGGGACCGCGGACACGCGTCACCCCCACAGCGGCCACCATAGACCCCCACCCTCACCTCTACTTCCGGGTCCGGCAGTGGGCGGGAACAGGAGCATGATTGACGTCAGCCTTAACCAATCGGAGCGGCAGAGCTGCGGGCGGTAGCCACGCCCTCCTGGTCCCGCCCCCCGCCTCCCCTTAGGCCCCGCCCCCGCCCCTTGCAGACCTCGGATTGGCCTCTCTCCGCCGGGACGTGCCCGCCCGCCCCTCTCCCGTCTCTCTATTGGCTGGCTGTGCGCGCGGGGCTGCGCGCGGGCGTTTGAAGCGGGAAAAGCGTTGTTGCCATGGAGATGCGGCTTAATGGCCGCCGCCGCGCGCTGCGGCGGCCGGTGAGTGAGGGGGGGGGTCACAGCCCTGAGAGGACGGGGGCAGCTGGGTCAGGAGGGGTTCTGGGGACACCGTCCTGGCCGACCCCATCCGGCTCTAGACGGGGAAGAGCCGTGGTGGGACAGCTCGGGGAAGGATATGTCCCCCTTTAGGACACGCGGTGCAAGTCTGGACGCGTGGCGGTTTGTTTTGCTACATTTTTATAATTATAAAATATTTTTCAATTACGTACTTTAGATATGCTATAGATAGCACGTAATTTGTATAACATGTAAAATATGTTAGTGCAATTTTTAAAAAAATGTATATATATTATGTACAATATATAAAATACTTAAGTACTATTTAAAATATAGTTTTGATATATTTAATTATACATATACAAAGGATATTATTTGGTTTTATATTTTAAAAATTAAATAAAACTTTAAAATTATAGAAGAAAACTTGAGGGGCATTTGGTCGGTCCTGCTGAGAGGATGAGGTCAGGCACGATTTGCAAATAATTGGTGCCCACCCTGCTATAACTCGTGGGTTATTTTCTCGGCACGTGGTTGAATATTGGACACTTCCAATATTCAATATCCCAGTATTGGACACTTCCCCTTCTCCATGCAGCTGTTCCTGGCAGCTGTCGGGATCAGCTGCAGGATGGCGCCTTTTCTGCTGAGGTCACCAAGCTATACTTAGTTTGGAGAGAGGAATAAAATACTCCGAAATACTTTGTGGGGAAACAAAAATATCCCTAACATTTATTTGTTTGTAAGCCAGTTTTAATGGCATTAATTAGTATGGATAGAGGAGCACAATACTCTAAAATACTTTCTGGGGAAACAAAAAAATCCCCAATATTTACTTGTTTGTAAGCCAGTTTTGATGGCATTAATTGTTTTAGTAACTTCCTCAAAGTATGACAGTGGCAAAGGAAACCCCCATTTCTTGTTGCTGCAAGCAGCAGATCTGTGTCAAGCTCCAGCTGTAAAATAGCTACCATTTGGCATTAAAACCATTCCCTCCTCTCTAGTTGCTTTTGCTGTACTGAAGCTGTAAGTGGTTATCTGTGGTCAGTGTTCAGATTCAAAACAGCTGAACACTTGTTCTAAGGAGCAGTGGAATGTTTAATGCCCTGTTGTTTACATGCAGGGTAGAGTAATCCTATGATCTTCCAAAGGGATCTGCTGCAACGTCAACCATGGCTTCACAGATCCCTACCTGTTTCATTAAACTAAAATTATGGACTCTTTTACAATACAGATTATCTCATTGTGGAGCTTGTCTTAAAAAAGTGCAGCTGCATCCTGACCCTGTTCTTCACGGGAATGCCCTAATTCCCAAGGAATGGGGTCAGAATGATTAAAGGTAAAGCATTTTGGTGCTCTGGAAAAGCAAATTAGCCATTAATTTCTGGAGGGTTAAATCAGATTTGGCTTTGGATCACCTTAGAAAAAGAGCTTAATGTTAAAATAAATAAGGAATGAAGATGGATGGGTAGTGACATGAATTAATGTTTCCCTTTTCCCTATTCATTCTTTGCTCCTGTATTTCAAAAAAACCTGCAAACTCTTTGCCATGAACAGAACTTGTGCTAAAGTGCTGAAGCCTTTTTTGGGGTAAAATGGCTGCAAGTAATGAGTACAGTGTGCTGCTGTCTTTGCTATCAGGAGGGGAAACACCCACCTGCTACACACATTTCCAAACTTTTGAAGTTCTTAAATTGTATTTTTATAAGGTACTTGTAGAGCATGATGATTTACATGGAAAACAAGTTGGTGTTTATGTTTTGTACGCTGATTAACAATTTCTGTGTTTATCAAATACCCTTGAAAATCATAACTAATAAAATTCTTTAATAATCAGGCCAGGATTTATGATTCAGAGTGATTACCTTAGACTATATGCAGGACAAGATGTATCATTTGCATTTGTAGGAGTGTCATGTAAGATTTCTTCACTTTTTTTCCCTAATTTAAAGAACAGATATAATGACACTTGTGTTCTCTCTCAGTGGTGACACTCAGTAAATCAACTAAATCTAAAATCATCGCTCTAAATCATCTCAAATTGTCAGGTCAGTATGAGTGAGCTACAGTGGGATAACAGTACATGTGAGGGTTATTCAAGTGAATGGAGTCCTGAGATCTTTAATATATCAGAAGTTAATAAGGATCAAGGTATAGTGGTTCAAGGCTGCTTTATTAAAATAATCTCTATGGGGCTTTTACATAATTTATTTTTTACACAGTGATTGACACTCACCGAATATCTTTGAAGACCTTTCCTCCACCTTGAAAAGTGCATCAAGAAAAAGATCTTTTGAAAGAGGTAATTAATAATTAAAAGCATTTTAAAATGGAGAGTCAGCTCCCAGAGCATAATTTTAAGTTAATTTCCTTCAGGACAGAAAAATGTGACCACTCCTTTTTATTATTTACACCTGACTTTTCTTTTTTTCATCAGCTTTATGACCTTTGATAAACCTCTAATACTGAAGCTAAGGAAGAGTTCTCTGATGCCAAGCTGCAATCTAATTCTGTGGCTAAGCTGGTCCCTTTTATATGTAATTCTAATTCTTTTTTACAATAAGCACTTATGTATTACCAGATCTTTGTAAAACGTCTTGGCATAAGCAACAAGTTGTAGAGGATTCATGTGCCACATAGAGGTGTCAGGCTGGGTGCACATGGGGAATTATACCTCCACACTCACCTCTTTGTACCCAGCTATTTCAAGAAGTCCTAGTCTTTTATCTCAACCCTGTTTTCAGTTCAGCTACCCATGTATTTGTGGGGAGCAAGACCTAGGTTTTGATATGAAAATACCATGCTGAAGAATGGTGTGTTTTTCTGCCCCATGACACATTGTTCTCATGGGTGAACAAACAAATAACTGAGGAAATGCTGGCTGTTACAATACTAAAAGCCTTCTGCCTTTTTTTGCCAGAAGATGGCATTAACAATTTAGGATTCTTCAAAACCTCCTCTTAGTTTTCACAAAGCAAATTTATTTTGAAGAATTGTGTATCTGTTAGGAAAAGCATCTTCAGACACAAAGATCTCTACAGGGTTAGATGAATTAAATTATTCTTTCAATAAGGAGAAAGATAGCCCTTTTTTTTTGGAGCATCAGTGATTGAAAGGTGAGAAGTTTCACTTGCAATTGCAGTTTTCCCTGAGTTCTTTCATGTTTGAACCATGCAAACTCTTTTAGCAATTGTCTACTCTCAAGTTTTAAAGTCATCAGAAATGCTGGAACCTCTTGTTATGCTAGCCCCTAATTTTTTTTGTCCGTGGTTAATTAATTTGTTACTCCTTTATTAGTGAACATTTTGTTTTCCTAGCTTGTGAAATTCTTGTCCTGTCAATAAGGAGTTGCTGGAGTTATCCTTGAAACCACTTAGAGTCACTAAGATTTATTATCTCTGGGAAGGCAGAGCTGAGGTCTGAGGCCAGGTCTCATTAAGAAACCATTTAGTTGCTTTCACATGGCACAGAGCCTTAGCCAATTAGCCACAGAGAGCTGCTTACATGGCTTTTGTAGGTTCTGCTGTACCTACATTACTTGGATTTTCATAATGCTGAGAATTCTTCTGACTTGTCACTCCATATTATCACAACCTTTTATTTCTAGCTATTTAAATATATTTTGTTTCATTTTCTATTAGAACCTTGACGTTCTAATATGAACCAATATGAATGAATCCATCATTCTCTCCCCTTGTCTGCTGTTCATTCTTTTAGAAAGTGTCTCCATTGTTTCTCTGGTGTTCACCATTATTTGAACATATAATTAGAGTCTTTGGACACTCTGCATTTAATATAAGGATATATAAAATATAGGTGTACTCTAGGATACAGATAGAGATTAGACAAAATAAATTTATTAGCTTATTTTTGTCTTTAGCAGATTCTCAACACTTTTGAGATTAGTGTCTTGGCCTTGAGTTCTAGCTCCTCCTTTCATCAAACAGAAGAATTTTCCCATGGCAGTGCATATAGAGAGTTGCACAGCTCCCATACTGGTTTTACATTTTAAGCTACCTTATGTAAGAAAGGGAATTTTTCCAAAATGTTATTATTTAAATTAAGTCGCAGGTAGAGAAGTTGGCAAGTAGTGAATGCTTGTGAAACCCTTGCACGCATAAGGTATTTAGTCTCCCTGATCTCTGGGTTTGCTATCTCTTGTGTCAGTTTTGATTTCCTCCTCCCAAAATCTAGCAGCCTCAGCAGTGACTCTTAACTTTACCTCAGGATTCAGAATCACGTTACCTACACATTAAATAAATTCACTTACATGTGAATTTTTTGGTCTTGGAGTGTCTTGTTGTTGAGTCTCATAATTTTACCTAAAGCATGGACTATTAAGTAATTTTAGATGTTCTCTACTGCACATTCTGGCCGCTGTGATATCTTGCACAGTCAGCACTTTATATATTAATCCTTTATGATTTTATTGTTGTTATTACTTCAACATCATGTATTAATTAATGGCATGGACTCAGATTTGGGGATGATCTTATTTTCTTCCATAATGTCATTGTAGAGAGCCTTGAAAATCCTGACAAAGAATCCACGCTGAACTACAGGGAGGAAAACTTAAATAACTTGTCTTTGTTGAGTCTTACTGTGACCTCCAAACAGGAGTAAGAGCAGTAATTGTTAAGGTCCTAGACTGAACAAAGATATGAGAAGGCAGTGGGCAACAGATACTTGAAGTGCTATCATTTTTGTGTTTCATGGAACAAGTAAAAATATCTGCAGATATTAATCCACTTGGATACAGACAGCTGCACCATGCATTGCCAGTAAGATATAAGTAAAGAAGTTGGGGGACTTGGGGCATACTTTTCAGTGATTCATGTTTCTTTTTTGGGTTTCCCCAAGAATGCAAGTATGGCATTCCAGTGGCATATATAGATTTAGAGAAATGCTGTCTTTAAGATTTTGCAGAATTATTTTTTGGTTTTTCTGTCAAGAAGACTCAGAAATGCTTACAGGATTATGACATAAAAGAGAATGTTATACAACAAAACTAAAATTTTGCTGTAGTTCATCTGTAAGATGAATGGTCTTAATTAGGCAGCTTGAGGTGAGGACAAGTGCAATTTTTTCTCCTCTGGTTAGTTAACCAGGGGTAGCTGAACCACATTAGACCATGTGCCTTGATATTAAATTGAGTGTCTAAAATTAGGCATTTTACATTCTATAGCTTGAGGACAGGGTTTCAGTAGCTGTGGCATTCATCAAGTAGACGTCAGGAGTGTAGGACCTCTGTGGCAGTGAGTGATATTGCCTTGTGCATTTCTTACATGTTGTGTATTGTAGATATAAAAATATAGTTTTGTGGATGTAATATTTGTTTCATGTTTTAATTTCTTGTTGTTATTGCTATCTTCCATAATGTTTGTCAGTCTAGTGTATGGTAAACTTGGTAAACAAGCTTCTATCTTAACTGTGAGTAATGGCATCAGGAAACGTGCAGTTTCTTCATTAGTAACTTGGTCAGATGTGATGTTTCATATGATTCTAGAGTCTCTTTTGTTTGATTTCTTGTTGGCTCTAGGTTGAAGATGGCATCATGCCTTTATGAATGCCTTCGTGAAGCAGAACTTGAAAAATACTATCCCCGCTTTGCTGCCTTTGGTCTTCAGAAAATTGATGAGCTTGTCAAGGTTTCCATGGAAGATTACACCAAACTGGGGATCCATGACACAAATGATCGCAAGCGTCTTTTTCAGCTCATTAGAATAATCAAAATTATGCGACAGGAATGCATTGCAGACTTAAGCAAGCAAGATTTTCAACCACATGGCCTTTTCATTCAGCCTCAGGTGACCAGGTCAGGACCCCGCAGACAGCTGCGTTTTGAGTCCTTCTGTGAAGAAAATGGTGGAACAGTTGGAGACTCTGAACCTGAATTGTGTCATTCACCTGACTTCGGTGCCAATGAAGAGAAGAACAGTGCGGGGGAAATACTGGGACACATTCCACCACATGATTCAGAGCCAATCAGATTAACTAGAAAAGACCTAAATATCCCTGGAATAGGTACAAAAAATGACCTGAGCTGTCCAACAGTTACTGATGATATTGCTCCTCTCCTGGGGGATTCTGAAGCTCCTATTGTACAAAGAGTAACTCATATTTCAGGGTATAATTATGGACTACCTCGTTCCTGTATCAGGTAATAATGATCACCTTTATTTTACTAATACTTCAGGTTAGTCATAATTCTTTCGTAATTGTGGAGCAGAATCTGTCTTCCTCACCTCCAAATGAGAAATTCAAGCATTACAGAGCAATGCAAAGTCTTACAGACGAGAGATATTAATAAGCATTTGCAACTTTCCAAGTCTTATAAAAGGAATTGTCTGAATTTGACCAGCTGCTACCCACCAAGGTTGTCTAATAGTCTTTATTGTCTTTCAGGATTTAAGGCTTTGTTTTCTTGGTATTTGAGCCAGTCTTTGTCTTTCTGTGGTACTGTTTTAAAACATTTTTTTATGCCCAAAATAGGGCATTGCCTGTTGTTAAATTTGTCAAGCTTTTCTCAGTAAGGATATAGGCTGTGATGGCTATACTTGTTTATAAGAAATTTCTGAACTGAAGCTTTAAAAGGAAGCAGAATGAATACTGCTGGGAAGGGTTACAGACCTGGTGGTGAGAGGGATGCCTTGCAGCTGCTCCTTAGGCATGTGATTTGTAACTTCCATACTTTTCCAGTGTTTGGTACTGGAGGGGCTGTGGTTATCATGAACCACTGGTAAATCTACCCTGGCAACATTTTTAAAGCACCAAATATTTTTTTTTCCTGATTCAGCAGCAGAGCACCTATGCCTCTGCACATGTAATACCAGTATCTAGCTTGTTGCAATGCAGTCATAGTAGTTAAAATGCAATGAAGAGAGGTAGTTTATGAAGTTAGGTCTGGTCTGGGAAGGCTGTAGGGAAAAATTTGGTACATGGAAAGATCTGTGGAGTTCAGGTATCAATTACAGCTCCCACTGAGAGTGCATGTGCCTGGCGGGATAGATGCTGCTGCCACAGTGGAAAAGTACTAAGGTGACATAGTAAGTAGAGCATTTAAACTGTGAAATCAAAGATAAAGGTTTATAATTCCCCTTGGCTGGAAAAAAAAGGCATTCCCACCTTCTGGAGAAGTGCACTAACCCCCAATATATATTGATACCTGGGTGCATTCTCTGTCTCTTCTAGAAGCTGAGCCAATGTGCAGCTAAAGGACAGGATTTATAATGTTGGCAAATTTAAAAATGTATCATGGCTCAACTAAAGGAGTTAAAGGTTTTTAATCGTGCAACAGAAGCATGTTCTCACTTCATTGTTCGCACTTTGTTTCCTTGTTCTCGTCTTTTGTAAACACATTCCTCTGCACCTAGCATTATGGTTCATCTCATGGGCTTTCTGCATCCTCCTCCTGATGTGCCTCAACTAATTTTCTCATGTTTGGAGAGTTGTGCATTTCAGGCAGGCTTGGAGCAGCATGCTTACACTCAGGTTTTTGATCCCTGTTCTGCAAGTGCTTAACTGCATCGCTAAATCCATCCATTCCCATGTTACCTTGTGATTTGACCACTGTGAAGGCTTATCTAGTCTCATCTGTGAGAAATATTGGAAAACTCAGACATGATTTCAGATAGCAGAAAGACAAAGAACTCTTTTAATATGTTCAAATTTATTTTGAACTTTCCCAATGCAAATAACTTGATTTTGCAAAGACATAGTTGTTCTGCTGACCTATTATTTAGTCAGATTTCTGATGATCTGTTCTGTCTTTTGTTTGATTTTTTTCCCCTAGTAATGAAAAATTATTTTATAATGAAATACAATTTATCTTTTAAAAGAGTTAGTAAGAAATATGAACTTCACGTTTGGCAAATAGAATTAACATACATTCTATTCCCTTACAGAATATACACAACAAAATGTGCCTCTGTACTAGGGAGAATTTATCCATTTTTTCTCATTAACAGAGTCTCTAAATTTTCGGTTTTTCTTTTCTCCAAATACTGCAGTCCTTTCTGCTTCAAGCTCTTAGAGCACAACAGCCTTTTGCTGCAGGTCACCAATTACTCTGGCATGAGAATTAAACTTCAGAGCCTCTGATCATTTGTTGGACAACATTTGGTGCCTAGTGATATGCATAAGCTCACACCAGCTTATGAAGCATCTTATTTCAAGTGTCACTGCCTTTCTTTTCCAATGAAAGAATTTTCCATCTAAATGTGGGGCCTGATCCTGGACTGCACAGGAAAGCTGTACTAAAATTAAAGGGACAAGTAAAGATTGCTTGTGTGTGGTCTTCAAAGACACATCTTGAGATTTAAATCTGCAGCTTATGTGCTTCTGGGGAATCATGGAACACAACAGCAATGATACCACAAGCCTGTGGATGTTAATGAGATGTTGAGTAATTTCTGGGTTACACTTTGTTACTCAACTGGTATATATGAGTTTTCAGTTGCTATGCTAAGAGATTTTTGGCATCTGGGCAGTGTGGCAGAAACAGTGCTTTTGGGCAAGTTGGGGCTTGATTATTCAAAATACAAATCCAGGCTGAAAATCGTTACTGATTTGGCTGAAGACAGCTTGAAGAAGGGAGAGATGTAATGAATGCATTTTGGTTAATTTAAGCCTATTCTATTCACAAAATGTTGTACACAGCAGGTTAATCAATGCAACATGAAATGACCTCCGTGACATTCTGAGGAGTCTGGAAGGGGACTAAAGTAAAAATGCTGAAACATAAGATCACAGCTTTGCTTATGGTCTGAAACCACATAACCTTTTTATGAAAAAAGACCAAAGGGGAGACAAGGATAAGATCAACATTTTAATTAGTTTTTTTGGAGCTGAACAGGAACATGGTGAAACTATCTCATTTGCCAGTTTGAGTCATTTACTTATAACCAGTTAGACAGTCTATAATGCTAAGAATAAAGTCCAGCATGAGAGGAAAATCAACTAAGTATTGTACCTTTTCCTTTTCAAGATCTATTTGTACTTCTATTGTACATGATTAAGTGACTAATCATGAGTGCAAATAATTTCAGCAAGATTAAATTTCATTATGTTAACTTGGATATTATACCAGCTTCCTTCTCATGTTTGTGTAGAATTGAAAATATGTCAGTCCAGCAACAAGTTCTGGAGTGTAGCTGTACAAACACAGCCATTCTTTCAGCAGAAGTGTATAGGAAGCCTCAATCTGCTTAGGAAAAAGCATCAGAAAAATGTAAAATGCACCATATTAAAACAAGGTGTTACGGACTTTTTTGATAGACATTAATGACAGAAACATTCTCTGAAAAAAGTAACAAATTCAGGCATATTCTAGATTCTGTTGTAACCTGATTTTAAAATCTGTTCCTCCACTATTGTTGTAGATCCAATACTGTGGACAAAGAGACTCCATGGACAGAGAGTGAAAAAATCAGAGTATGTGTCCGAAAACGTCCTCTCTGCCTGAAGGAGGAGAAACGTGGGGAGATTAATATCATCACAGTGAAAGATGAAGAAACCCTACTTCTCCATGAGAAGAAGGAGGCAGTTGATCTTACACAGTACATTTTACAGGTAATGTACTCCATTGAAGGCTGTGCTTATGGGTCCGTCACTTGCATGGAGGGGTTAAGCTTATGTTGCTTAGAGTTTCCATGAGGGAAAACAGAAAAGGACTGTTAGTATTTCTTACACTGAAATAGATGGTGGGCTTTTCTTTTAGCTCAGAGTTGTCTATATTTGCGTTGCTTCTGATTTATGCCAGACTGTGCCAGCAAACCTGAGCCCAGAATTTTAAGCTCTTGAAGTATGTCTCTTGCAGCTTTCTTTGTATGTGGCAAAATAAACCCTCTGCTGCATGCCATTGCTGCAGGAGAAATGCCTGCTGATGGCTTTCCAGGGTACTTCAGTGGGGAGTTCTCTTTCCACTGTTTCAGCACTGTAGGTCTGTTTCAATGAATCAGATACACCCTCATCTCCTCCCTTCCTTTTTTCTCAAATGCTTTTGAAAATGAAGTTCCCTTTTGGTCTTTGTCTCTTAATCCCAAAGACTTCATGCTGTCATAGTTCAAATTCTCACTTGTGACTGACAGCACCAGGAACAGAACTGATTTGTAGAGGCAGCAAGCCATTCTCGCTCTCCTGAGTGTTATTTTTACAATCTGGGCCCTAGGAACAACTGTTTGGAGTGTCTGGTAAAATTTCAGTTTGGATTTCTCTCAGGCCCAGTTCATGTGCCACCTTTTAGAGTGGGATGTGTGCTGCATCATTTCCACAGACCCTGCTTCTTTGAGTCTGGTCTGGAGTGTGGGAAGTTTTGATTTTCTTGCCCCCTTCTGACTGAGTTCAGACAATCTAGCTTTGCTTAGGAGCAGCTTTTTTCTTCTCTGGCACAAAACTTTTTAAGAACAGAGGCAATTAATCACAACTTAGTCACAAGTGAGAACTAATTTTGAGAGAGTCAAGAGTTGACTCTCAGTTCTTTTTACTGTTACAGTCTGACAGTACATCTGTAGGCTGATTCATTTAATTAATAGGTTTTCTTTAATTAGCTTTTTTTTGGTCTTGTTAAAAGGTTCTGGTATGTTATGCTTCAGAATGATGGGAAATCAAGGAATTTTTGTGGGTTTTTTTTTTTCCCCCTGCCCTGAATCTCTTGATTGGTGTGTTCCTACATGGGTTGTACTGCGTATTAAGTGTGCTAGGTCACTCTCTACCTAATCCAAAGCCATATGAAGTCACTGGAAAGACTTCTGTTATTTCATTTTACCTTTGAGTAGAATTGGAGGGGAAGTGAAATATATTCTTTCTTATGTAAAGATTATCTTTGTTTTGCAGCATGTTTTTTATTTTGATGAAGTCTTCGCGGAGTCATGTAACAATCACGATGTGTATATGAGGACTGCTTATCCACTCATTCAGCATATTTTTGATGGGTAGGGCATCAGTGCTTACATTTGTTATTTTTTGTCTAGCTGTTTTCCAGTTTTATATGTTGCCTGAATTTTCCTTTATGCTTTTCATCTTTTGAAATGTATCTTCATTTCATGTTTGCCACATACCTTACCCCTTTCAGAATATCTTTGATTGCAATTTTGACAAAAATAAATCAGGGTTAACTTCATTCACTCTTGGTGACAAATCTCAATTACAGAAGAAGGTTAAATTGAACCTCAGATGCAACAAGGAGATAGCATGGTCAATCTAGAATAAAAAAATGCATCCCAAGATTTCTGAACTCTCATCTTCACTAACAAAGGTTCCTGTGTGGCAGAACACAGTCATCTGTAAAGAAAGAGTGTTACCTCTTTCCTGACACTACTGACAGATATTTTTGCATGTAGTTGTACAGTTCATAAGGTAGTAGAAATTATGAATAACCTTGTGATTTATTTTTATTGATTTATATTTGCTTAGAGGTTTAATCATAATTACATATTTCCTGATTAATGGAAAATTGATGGTGGCTTTAGACAAGACATTTTATTTCTATGCAAGGTTATATATATATATATATATTTAATATATACACTGAATATATACTTGAATATTATTACTTTTTCTTTTAATCTTTGAAGGAAAAGATTACATATCCATACTGAAAATCAACAAAATGTAACAAATTCTGTTACTAAAAATCTCCAAGTATCATAAACAGAGTATCATGCTCTTGAGAAAAGGAAAGTGAAAACGGAGAATAAGGCTTGTACCTTGCTGTGTAGTAGTCACTAAAGCCACAATTCACGTTACAGCTAATCCAGTAATGCCACCAGAAGAGATTATGCTATTTTTTTCCCAGCTTTCCCCTTACTTTTCCATCCCTCCTGCTGGCGTTCATTTAATCTAACACCATAGTGAGGCCAGTCTGCAATCTAAATTGGCAAGAAATTGTTCCCTGTGATTACTGCAGCCCTACATTTTTACCCATTCCTCTGCCAGGAGTACAGAGCCAGGTACAAAGTCTTTTTTTTAAAGGGGGCAGGGAAAGGAAAAGAAAGGAAGAGAGCCAGCACCTTGTACCACATCAGATAGGGTATACTTGGAAATCATTGTTAGGCATTCTGCAGTTTCCCAGAGACAGTAGCAGGCCAAACGTCATTACTAGGGGGCCACTATAGATAGACACCAGCATTGCAGAATATTATTTAATAGATATGAATGAATCAGATGTGGCACTAAACACATACCCTGTCTCCACAGAGGCAATGCAACTTGCTTTGCATATGGACAGACTGGTGCAGGTAAGACTTACACCATGATGGGGAGTCACCGTAACCCAGGACTCTACGCCCTGGCTGCCAAGGACATCTTTAACTACCTGGAAGCATCACCATCCAAGAAAGATCTTAGTGTTTTGGTCAGTTTTTATGAGATCTACTGCGGACACCTTTATGACCTGCTAAATGGAAGGCAAAGGTATTTAAATAAAAACATGGTTTACTATAAGCCTGTGGTTGTGAATCAGTTGTTTGGAAATCGTTTACTGTTTTCATGTGATTACATTTAACATACTAGCATTTATATCAAATGTTACGTATTTAATTAGGGTTGTTTGTAGGAGCTACTTAGGGAGGAATGCCAGGTCTGACAGTAGACATTGTGATATTGATAGGGACTCCTCCTGGTCTATTGTATGGGGGAAAAATAAGGGCTTAGGTTTGAGATACAAGCTCAGGCTCTTGCTTACACTGTAGTAAGATAACAGGTGAACATCCATAGGTAGAGAAACAAGCTTCTTGTGGTCAGAATTTCCCGTCTTAGAATCACAGAACATTTTGAGAAGGAACCTTAAAGATCATCTTGTTCTACCCCTTCTGCCCTGGGCAGGGACAACTTCCACAAGACCAGGTTGCTCAGAGCCCCATGCAACCTGGCCTTGAACATTTTCAGGCATGGGACATCCACAGCTTCTTTGGACAGCCTGTCATATGTCAGCCATTGTGGAGTCCCTGTCTTTCCCTGGTCAAGCATAAACTCTGGCTGTCCCTCCTGCTGTGCCAGTAGGGATTTGACTCTTGCCAATCTCTGAAGATCCTGTTGATCTCTTACATGCTTGACTCTGCAGAGCCTGCTCACCTTCTCCTTGGCCAGCCCAGTGACTCAGCCCAGCAAGCCTTTGGAGGTGATGCTGAAATATGACTCTGAGGCTGTAGGAGCTGCTTTAAAAACCTGTGCAAAAAATCCTTAGAATATGAACAGAGCAAAATTTACAGTCTGATGAGGACTTAGAGGAGCCTGAGATGTAGTTTAAAGAGACACAGGAACTCTAAAATGTAAACATGGTAATATACTTCCCTGCTTTATTATATTCTTGAACTAGCAGAAATGCACTGGTAATGTCTCTTTAGCAGTGAAATGTCAGTGGTACTTGTAAATGAGGTACCTTTTCAGCTCTGAAAATAAATTAATGACATCAGGGCCTCTCCCCTGTCAGTAGCCTGGATTGCTTTTTCTCAGTGTCGAGGCACGGAGACCACGTGTGATGAATGTTTTCACTGCTGCTTTCTGAGATTTCATATATCTCTGTGCTCTTTTTTCAGACTTTATGCAAGAGAAGATGGCAAGCACGTTGTTCAGATAGTTGGACTTCGGGAGGTTCAGGTGGATTCTGAAGATAAGCTGTTGGAGGTAATGTTTGGGATTCATTCTTTGTCTTCTTCAGCCCAATTTGCTGATCTGTGAGGTGTGTCACTTACAGACATTATTTACTGTGTAGCACAAGTGTATGTTCCTGTTTAAGGCCCTCAAAGTGGCAAGCCCAGGGGGCTCTATTAAAAGTGCCTTTTTTCATTAAGCTGTTTCTTGTGTTAGCCATATGCAAGCAGTTGATTCGCAGCTGTCGCTTCTGCTGCCATTCCTTAGGGAAAGATTCCAGAAGTTCAATAGTGTCCCAGTAAGGGACCCTAAAAGTTGGGTATGTATTTTCTCCCAGTGTGGTATCTTGAAGTTCTATGAACTTAGATTTTTGTATATAAAAGATACATGGTTATGGCACAGAATATATAAATTTGAAAACTATTAGAAACAGAAATTAGAAAATACTTAAGACTGAGATATTTGTCTGAAATATTTAAAATACTGCTTACGTGTGTGCACGATAACAGGCAAGTAAAATTAAGATCTTTAAACAGTAGCTGACATTCACCATGAACAAGGCTTCAGTTTTCCTTTCCTACTTGGCTGAGCCCTGAAAGGGCACTGGCAAATTTTCTGTGTTGTCCTGCAACAAGCAAGCTGATTAAATCTATTTTCTATTTAGCCTGACTTTGCATAATTCAATTCATTTTTTGGTAAGGAAGTGTGAATTAGAAGTGCCTGATATTGTAAATGACTTATTAAAATTGTCGTAGTGTTGTCCACTGACATTGCACTTAATTTAGTTGTTCGTCTTTCCATTAACTCCAAGCTTCAGGACAAGCTGGTGATGCTTCTGAAAGTTAGACTGCAAATTTAATATATGGTTGATTTACAATTCCTTGGTATTATCACATTCCACACACAGAAGAGCTATTAAATTACTTAATTCTTAGAGATATCTTGGGGGAAAAAAAATAGTTCACAGGCCCATTTGAACACAGAAGTGTTACTGGCTTGACTCAGAACTTCTGAGTATTCTGCAACAGATATATGGAAAGAGCTTTGAACACATTCCTGATTATTCACTACTCACTGATGTTGGCTTTGATTCAGAAATTATCTGCACTTAGCACTGATATAAAGCTTGGAAGCTGCAGTGGTTGGTTATGTTGCTCACTGAGCACTGGCCACTGAAGAGCATGAATAATTCACATCTATCAGCTGAGTGTATTGATTTTGCTAGGCAATATTTTAATTTGTTCTTGCAACACAGGAAATTAGTGACTGTACTATGAATGCCCTGCTGCAGTCAATGCTAGACTTTCTGCAACAGTCCTTTAAAGTTTTCAAAAAAGAATTATCCAGATTTGTGTCTTGAAGGAGCCCTTGTCCTACTGCCTTGCCTTCCTCCCTTGTATTCTTATTTTACTGTTGTGCCGAGTATAATTGATCTTCTAACTTTGTTCCTTACTCTGGCATAATTTTTTGTTTTGTTTTGTTTTTCTTTTGTTTTGGAAATTTAGAAAGGTTTTGGCAGTTCGTGATTTTTTGTTTGACTTTCTGGATAGCTTTACTCACCTACAAGAGAAAGTGAAATTTTAAAAGAACAACAAGAATAGTCAGTCTCTTGAGTCTTTTAGGTTGTGTTTATAGTACTACAAATGTATGCTAGCAATATAATAAAGAATTTAGTTTTATAATTTGAATAATTTGCAAAAATGAGTGAGGGTGCGATGCAACGGATTCTTAATTGCATTGTGCTCTTTAAGCTCTGTTGTATCACTACAAGTAAGTCCATGCACAAAGCTCTGAAATATGGGAAGGGATCCAATCTCTACTGCCTTGTACCAAATTTTAAGGCTGTAATGAACCATTTGTCACAACGTTTCCTCATCTTAGGAGGACAAGATCTCTTTCTGAGAGATTGTGATTTTATTTACAATTCACTTGGATTTTGTCTCCCTTATTTGCAGGTGATTTTGAAGGGGGGAAAAGAACGTAGCACAGGAGCTACTGGAGTTAACTCAGATTCCTCTCGGTCTCATGCCATCATCCAAATTCAAATTAAAGACACAGCCAACAGGGCATCTGGAAGGTAAGACCAGAAGCAGAAGTGCTCAGTGCTGATGTCAAACCCAGGCACATCCAAGAGACAAAGAGGAGGTGTTAGTGCACAAATGTGCGTTAAATTAGAAGATAGGGTTAAAAGGGACTTGAGAAGTTCCACAGTCCTGTCTCTTTTTCCAAGGAGAATGTTTTAGGCACATCTGTGAGAGCTTTATCAAATTAATTTGTACAAATTTCCAGTGAAGGAGTTTGACAATCAAATCCATCCCCTCATCTTCAGTGTTTAATTTGGCTAAATTAGATGCCTGCACTGGACATATCCACATGTGAACTCATCACCTTTGAAGTCAGTAGAATGAAATTGTCACTCTGGGATCTCTGCAGTGTGACCTAAATTAGGTCAGATGCATTTTCCCCTCAAAGCATTTCTGTCCTGTAATTGACTACAAAGTGAGTTTGGGATGACTAGCCCAGGTGGAGATAATTCCATGACAGATGTTTTGCCTTTGGCCAGAAGAATCAGAGTATTTCACATAAACCTCCCTGATAATTTGAGTGACTCTGATGCTATCTGCAGCAGACAGAAAGAGCAGTTTACTTACTCTTGTGGCATCCACTTTATGTATTCAAAAACTAATTGTGCCTCCTCTCAGTCATCTTTTCTCCATACTAAACCTCAGGAAATAGATCTGAGGAAGAAAGTCTGTGCATCTGCATTACTGCCAAGTGTCACAAAATCCTGCTGACACCGTCTTCCATTAGCTACCACACAGTCTTCTTGTCCAGGATCTAATTTTGAGCACAAGGCAAAATGGGAGAGCCACAAACACTGAAGAGAGGAGAAGACAGAACAGGCAGGCTTAGAAATAAAAGTATAGAGGTTATGTAGGTGTAGCATCTGGACTGGGGGGGGTTTGTGTGTCTGAAAGGGAGGTGGAGCTGATCTGAGGAAAAGGTGCCAAGATGTGCCTATAAAAGAAGTCAGGGCTGTTGCAAAAAAAGAGGAAGGACAAAGACAAAGAAACAGTGCAACAGTCAGTACAGCAGCTGGCACCCAGAGCTAGGGACTGTGAAAGGGAGTAATGGAGTTTTGTGGAAAGAAATGGCAGGCATCACTGAAAGCTCAGTGTATTAATTGCTACACTGGAAATTTCTATTCCTGTTGTCCCAAATTCCCATTTGACATGGCAGTTGTCTGTCTTACCTGGAAGGAGAAATCAAGAAAATTTCTTTTAACTGTTTTCTTAGGAAACTACAAACACAGTGATTATCTGGACAGATGAATGTGTTGCACTGTCATCACATATAACTACACTTTCTATGATTTAATATTAAGATGCTCTGACACTGTTTCTGCTGCTATGCTTATTTTGGTATCTCAGATATCTCCAGTGAATGTTTCTTGTTGTTCAAAAGTAGTCATTTCTAATTACTCTTCTGATGCCATATGTTGTAGCCTGCTGGTTTAATAAAGAAAAAAAGAAGAGGGAAAAAAAGCCCTTAAGATAAATGCAACTTTGTTTTTTTCCAGGATATCATTCATTGACTTGGCTGGCAGTGAAAGGGCAGCAGATGCCAAAGACATGGATCGACAAACAAAAATGGAAGGAGCAGAAATAAACCAAAGTCTTTTAGCAGTAAGCTACTATTATGTCTGGGGAAGGTTTTGCTTTTAATTACTAGCATGTTTGTTAGGATGAAAGTGAACCACAGAATAATGTATGTATGTATTCCATGGAGAGGAAAAAATAACCAAGGTACTAAATGTGTTCAGTTTAATTTATCTCATGACTGAAAAACAATTTAAGAAGGAAGAATTATCCTGATGAAAATTTTGTATTTTTAATCATCCATTCTTACTGCAATACAGGTAAACATAGCATGGAGAATGTTAGGTGTAGTGTAATAAGTGTCCCATATTTTGTATAGAAGATTTTGTCCCTTTTAAAGAATACTAGCTTGGAATTGCCTTGTTTGTTTCATAAGAGCACATCTGTTTCTGCCAGTTATTTTTACCACTTAAACTCAGGCTTCTCTTTCAAATCAGGAATAAAGGACTTAAGAGCATAAAAACTAGCAATTTATTTGTGGGGAGGAAGGAACAGGAAGAAATGCACTCATAAGGCAAACTGTCTTTATAAGTGTCCACAGTCAGGCAAAGAGGAAAAAAGGAGCAGAAAAATGCCATCTAAGATAAAGCAGAAGTGCCTGTAAGTGCTGCAGAAAGCTTTGCACCTCCTTTAATGCAGACAGTTGAAGCTCATTGGTGACTGGGGGCTTATATCAGCAAGGTGATACAGGTTGCTGAGTATGAGCCAGGAGTACAGAAGTCAGTGCACACAACTGTACCTCTTAGTGTGCTGTAAACAGGAGGCGGCTTGCTCTGCTTTGGGAATGCAGATGCTCCTTTGCACAGAGGCTTTTCCTGCACTGGAATATTAGTGTTTGTGCTGGGAGGTAGCCTGTGAGGTGGATATCTTTCTGTACTTCATGCTTTCTTGAGTACTTGCTGTTTAATAACTGAGTGTCATGGGGAGTTGGGACCTGAATAGAAAAAAGTCTGATCTTGAAGGTCTTCTCCAGCCTGAACAATTTTCTGGTTCCTGAGTGTAAGCCCATGAAACTCTTTTAAAAGAAACTGTAAAATTGGAGTGTGTACATTTTTGGTATTTTGTGAAACTAAGAAGATACCAGGACACTCTACAAGTAGTGATTGAATTAAATATAAAAAGCATTGTTGGATAAATCATCGTAACCTGTAGCCTGTAAAACCTAGGGTTGGCCTCAATGATCATAACACTCTCTTCATACCTTCAAACCCACGAGATTTGAAGTCTGTTGCTGGTTTGAATATTTGCATTGTTTTCAAGGGAAGACTTTCAGACACTGCAACTATGAGAGCCTGACTGAAGAATTACAGTTTGATCTCTTGTTACTGGTGCAGTTTTTAATAAAGTGCTGTAAAAATGATAAATAAGTATGGTTTTCAGTGGGAGTTTGTAGAATGTAGAAAGGCTGTAAATGCTTGATGGCAGTATCACCATGACAATCCTGTAATCAGTTATGTCCAGAAGTAAGGAAATAAGAGATATAGCTCAAAAAGCTCTGTCCTTTGAGTACAACTGCCCTGCAAACTGCAGCATAATCTAGCCTACACTCCGTCTGGCTTCAGACTAGCTAGATGTGGTGCAGGCAGCAGCTCTGTGGAGCTCTGTATGTGCTAAATGCATTTGGTGTAGCCCACGGAGCCATCAGGCAGGGCACAAATTGACCTTGCAAGGGACAACACATTGTGGGAGTCAAAGGTGATACAGGACCTGGGTAGGTTTGGTTTGATGTGGTTGAGTTCCTTGCCAGTGCATGATTGATCTATTTTTCCCTTCTATTCTTTCTTTCTTTTGGTAGCTAAAGGAATGCATTCGGGCACTGGATCAGGAACAAATGCATACTCCTTTCCGGCAAAGCAAATTAACTCAGGTAAAATGAGCAAAAAAGTAAGAGAAGAGGTTTCCCTGCTGAGGACAGAAATATGCAAAAAAGCAAATAAATAAATAAATAGATGACATAGTTCAGTAACTGCTTCCTCTCTTGGGGAAGAGAGAAAAGCATAGCTTCTGTAAATTTTAATTTTAAAGGTAATCACAGAATGAATGCCAACTGTAAATTTCCTCCAGCCAGCAGTGGGGATTGGCATGGAAAAAAAAAGGAACAAGCCAAAAGCTGAAACCAAACAAAACCCAAACACCACCTTTGAGACTCATACAGTGTTATCATCCATCGCCCCCCAGTCTGAAATCTTCTGTTCAGTTACTGTCCTGGGACCTTTCATCAATATTTCTCAACTTCAGCTGTAACATCAGCTTTATTCCTCAAACCATATTGGCACCCTTGAGGTATCTGGAACAAGGGCTTGTTTAGAGTCCTAATTAATACTTGTATTCATTTTAAACTGTAAACAAATAAAAACAAGAAAAACTGAGACAAGAGGACTACATTTATTAAAAGAAAAAAAAAAGTACCTTATGTTAAGTTTCTTTTGCAGACGTTGCTAATGTACAGGATGTGCAAAGGACATGAACTGATAAGAACCCAATTTTTTTTTCCTTTGAACCCTAGGTGCTAAAGGACTCTTTCATTGGCAATTCCAAGACATGTATGATAGCCAATGTTTCACCAAGCCACATAGCTACAGAGCACACCCTGAACACTCTGCGGTATGCTGACAGGTAGGATGTGAAACTCACTCTTGCCAGGGTGAAAATCACAAAGTAAAAAGTAATGTGTGATGTTTGGCACTACATTTTACTTTAGTTGTATTGAAAATGTTGATTTAAGCAAGAAACAGAATCTTTACAAAGCTAATAAAATCGTTACCTATTCCAACTCTTAGATTTTGTCTTAAAATTTTTTGGGTCTCGTAAGTACTTTCTGATGACTGCTTTCAGTGATGAAAATATCACTGTGTGCCCTGTAACTGCAGGATTACTGACCTTGGCATTCAAAAGTTTTGGTTTAGTTTTGTATTATGATTCTACTTAGAATGTGTGCAAGTCCTTCACCCTCCCTCCTACACAGAAGGAAGTAAATTACAGGCTGTGCAATGCTGGTCTTAAAAGACCATGAGGGGCAAGAGGAGCAGAGGGAACAGCTGAATGTCAGGATGGTAGGGAAAGGGTGATATCAGTTAATCAGTTGCATTTCTAGCTCTGATCCAGGAGCAGTGCAGTCCAGTCCACATCCCCTGCTGTGCTAGCAGCCACCTGAGCTAAGAATCCCCACTTCAGCTACTCCCAAAGTCCTACTTTGAGCCTTGTGGGATTCTGATGTGCTGTGGAGAATACCAGCTTGTTCTGCTGCATTATTACGTGTGGAAATACTACTCCCTTGCATTGAAACAGAGGCCATTTCCACTCACTTGACCTGTTACGCACTGCTCAAGGAAGCACTTAAAAAGACTGCCATAGATTTGTCCAAAAGTCCAGGCATTTTGGCAGAGGGGTTTTGATTTATCTGTGAAGATCAGAGATAGAAGACAAACCATGATGTTGAATTCAATATTTAGTCTTAGTATGTGAAAGCATTCATTTGTTCTGAAGATGCTGTTATTTATCTGAGAGCATGACATCTTCTAAATCCAGCCTCTTCTTTACAGGGTCAAAGAGCTGAAGAAAGGGATTAGATGTCCTACCCCTCTCACAAAAAGGCGTCGCAAAGCTGGAAATTTATCTCCAAAACATGTCCAAAGCACCCTATCTTTGCCACCTGGGGAAAAGAGCTCTCCAAAGAAGGTGAAGCTAGGCCTACAGCATCCCTCAAGTGCTACAAAACCAAAGGCATATCCAGAAGCACTCCAGCCACTTGATGTCCCTCTTACCTCTACCCCCAAGGGAACTGGTAAAGAACACACCTACAAAGGAAATACCAGCACTCCTTGCTTCCACCACACCACCCCAGTTAAGGGAATCTTGCGGATAACAAATCCCCTGAAGAAGAAAAATGATGATCTATTCTCCAACACTGAAAAGAGCACCTTGGTGAATGATTTCATTGCCACAGCAGAAACAAAAGAGAGTGGCCAGCAAGACAAGTGTATGCAAAACACAACACCTGTTCAATGCCTGAAAGTCCAGACAGTGCAACCTGTTCAGAAACAGCTTGTTCCTAGAGATGATAATGCCTTTGGAGATGGAAATCTGCCCTCTGACAGTGAACAGGAATGGGAAAACACTTTCACTAAAGAGTCTGTTGAGCCTTGGACATACCTGCCTCCGTTTCAGAAGGAAAGGGAAGAGCATTTACGTCTTTATCACCAGCAGTTTCAGCAGCCCCCTATTCTAATGCAAAAATTGAACTATCAACCCCTTGAGAGGTTTTTAATGCAGTACAAGCCTGAGGAGATTCAAGTGAAGCAGGAGCTGAGCCTTACTCCGACTGAACTGCAGAGCAAAGAGGGGATGCAGCTGGAAGATCTGGATGACAGTGATTTCAGTGAAGATTCTTTCTCACCTGTCTGTAGTCAAAAGAGTGTGGAAAGAAGAAATACCAGCAAATGCAGTCAACATTCATTTTTCCTTCATGAAAGAGAACAAGGAACTGAAGAAGAGCAAAAAGGCCAAAAGCGACAGGATTTATTTTTTAAATATGCAATACCCATGCAAGATCATGGATTAGATGACAGCTGGGATTGTAGTGAGGGTAGCCCAAAGGCAGAGGAATCCATTAAAAATGCAGACTGCAGCAATACTTCTGCAGAATGGAGCTATGACTTAGCTGTTGAATCCTCTCCAAGCAATACTGCAGAAAAACCTTACTGCCTGCAGGAAGATGCTGGTTGCAGCTGGAAAAATGGCAAGGATTTCCTAGCTGATCACGAAGAGTACAGGTCCAAACACAGATGTCTTGTTTACTCCAGTGAGGCCACCTTAACTCCGGTAAAGGATGCTTCAAGCCCATATGTATCTCCTGTATTGAATTCAGGAACTTCAGAGTGCAAAGAGATTGATCTCCAGCACAAGGAGAAGGAAGAATCCACTTTGGATAAAAAGGCTGCCTTTGCAGGAGGTGTAAAATGGAAAGCTCAAAATGATGGAGTTAGCCACTGTGTTTCTTCCAGCTGTTCCTCAGAATTCACCTCTGAGCTCATGACCCCTCCCCTCATGTCCCCTCTCAATGGTGAGGACACAGCTGAAACAGAGAAAGCGTCTTCCAGCCAAGAGGAGCCCCACTCTGAGATGCAGATGCTGGACAGTGACATCCAGAGCAGGTTTGAGGACGAGAGCTGGCAGTGCACCAGGAGCAGATCTCTGACTGACAGCATGCTGGAGCTGGGGGAGCAGAGCCGCCTTGGGGGAAGGCTCTGTGCCCTGCTGGCATCCCCTCAAGCCAAGCAGAAGCAGCTCCCACCCACCTGCGGCCGTGTGAAGCCGTGCTGCTGCCACCTGGGATCGTATTTGTCCAAGCAGGGAGTCCGGCGCAATTTGTTTGTTGGACGTGACCCGACAGAAACATCCACAGCTGGACCCACAGCTGGATCCACGGTCCCCAGGCCAGAGAGAGAGGGTGGGGGACTTTGCAGTGACCCCCCCTGCAAAGATCACTTGGGAGGCACACCTGGTGCTGATGTTAATCAGCATAACAATGCTGGTAATTCAGGGAAGTCTAACTCAAGTCAAGGGTCCCACGATGAGGAAATAAATGCTGAAATACCTGAAAAGAGCTATGCAGCCCAGTCCCCCTCTCAGGAGAGCAGCTTGCTGCTGCAGCCCAAGCCAGGGCTGAGGAATGAGAACCTCACCCATTCTGAAGACCCTGCCAAGTCATCATTTGGCCATGAGGAAACAGGGTTGCTAAAAACCAAGTTAAAGCAGAGTATTTTTACGCAAGAGACTTTTGCTGCAGATGCAGGATTTGCAACCAAAGATAATAAGCCAATAGCAAATGCAAAGTGTCCCTCACACATGTCCAGCAGCAGCTCTCCAGGTGCTATATCAGAGATGAGGAAATGGCAGAGGGAAGCCCTAGAAAAGGCACAGTAAGTCTTGCTCATTGTGAAGTTTGTAATAAAGCTTAGAAATGCTGGACATGTGATACATTTGCCTTTATTTGTATGTCATATGTAAATATGTATTCAAAAACCAACCGTTAATCATTCTGTTAAATAATTGCAAGATTATTCATAATTTATAGTAATTATCTTAAAAATATATGGTTGCTTGTTATTTAGTGATATTTAAAAATCTTACAGGAAGCAAATTATGCTATTAGAGGTTCTAAGATAATGCTAGAGGAATAAATATTATAATATGAACTGCAGTTCACAGTAATTAATTGGCTTACCATAAGCTGTAAAGTACCTAAAATACATCAAAACCTTCCATCAAGAATCAGGTTGTAGCTGTTCCATAATTGAAAAGAAGAGCTGCTAGAGCAGCTGGGCAGTCACAGAAGATGTAGATATAAAGCTTCTGAGTACTCTGAGCTTCCATTTTCACTCCCAGGCATTGGACTGCATTCCCTTGACTGAAAATATATTGTTGGTCAGTGAAACTTGCTCAGAGGAATCAACAGCAGCACTGCATTCCTGCTTGGCCTGGTTCTTACTGAAATTACTTAGACTCATGGTTATAAGCCACCTCAGCAATTAATTAGATGATTGTTGTGCTCCTTGATTCTCCTGCAGTAAAAATCTCTTGTGTGCTGCCTGTGCTAAGGAAGTGCTGTGGTCATTCCTGTGTGAGCAGCCCTCAGTCACCTATTTCATCCTGAAACCCAGACCAGGGCAGTCCAATGCACTTCCCGGAGCACTGGTGTGCCCTTCCTGAGTGCCAGGACAGCAAGGCTTCCTCTGGGGTATTCCTCTTTCTTGAAGGTTTATTGAGGCCAGCTGTGATTACAAGCAGTGGTTACACTACAAGCTGTTTAACCAGTGTGTGTTTTTTGTTAATCAGACAGACTGTAATTCGTGCTCATCAGCAGCAGCTGGATGAAATGGCATGCCTGTGCTTCAAAGAGGAGTGCTTGATAAATCAGATGTCAGCAATGGTAAGTATTTCAGATGATGGTTTTGGTGCCCATTGAACATGCATAAATTAATCTTAGAGATTATTAACTTTAATTGGTAATGTGATGTTTCTTGTCAGTTTAATCCCTTTTCCAAGGCCTTAGTCCTGGGAGAGGCCTCTCATTTTCAGTGCCTGTTGTGTCTGCCAGTCTCCACTCTGACAGGGCCTTGGGGAGCAGGAGACGGATGGGCTGGCCCTGAAGCCTTTGTCTCTGATAACAGAGCCTTCCCTTATCTTGCATCACAGGGCAGACTGTACCAGACAGGCCATCTGTCCCTGGGATGTTTTAGTTCTTTCAGGTTGGGACGAGTAAGCTGATACCACACAACAGAGCACACAGCTAGGGCAGGACACTGGTGGCATTGGCAGTCTCTTCCCTCTGAGAGCCGCTTTGCCTATCACATGGCAGGTGTGCTAACAACCCTGCACTCACTTACTCCAGTGTTCTGACCACTGTGGCTTGTGCCTTACACGCTCTTGGCTTTGGTGCTCAAGTGTTTCTTAGCTTGTCTTTGCCTCAGATGGTGTACCCTAGACCTAAAAACTGGCACCTGCATGGCCTCACTGCTAGCTAGGCAATCCCATTCTCTGTTTCTCCTGCATCCCAACAGATGCATGTTACAGCTATGTGAAAATCCAGACTGAACATTTTCCAGTGAGAACTCCTGCCTTCCCAGTTCCCTCACCTTCTTAGTAAAGCCAAGCTGCATTGCTGGATTGCATTATCAAACCATGTCAATTCCTGTCACAGTTCAGATATGAAGTAGAGGGACTCTTCTCTCAGGGACTTTGGAGTGGAGCTACCATGTGGCTTATTCACTGTGATTTCAAGCTGCATATGCTGTTTCACAGATAAGATACAGTCCACAAAGCAGCAGGAGAGACATAAACTGTATTCACTTTGTGGCAGACAGTGCAGTGAAACAAAGCTATCTTTCATCTTCTTAATTTTTTTTTAATCTTCTGAGATTGTTCTTCTTAAGTCTGTTTGTCGCTGGACACCAGCTCTCCCCCCAAATTTATTTGCCTCTTGCAGCAAGCAGTTCTTTTCTGGCTATCAGAATTCTGACAAGCTTGCCAGGCCTCCAGCAGTGTGTGAATAACATACCTTGTAGTAGCACAACCTTTTTTGGGTAATGAAATGTGCTTGGGCTTCATGCATTGGCTTCTCTCCTTCCATTTTCAGATGTTTTCAGCTTCTCTAGCCATGAAACTTGGCCGCAGGAGAAACTCCTGCCAAGACCAGCCACACACTGAACAAAGCAATATTTAAAGTGCTTAAGAAAAATATGCCACAGCAGCTGGGCTAGTCTTCATCACTGTCCTGATTTCCCCACAGGACAGAGATACAGTGCAGGAGATACAGCTGGAGTACTGCCAAATAAGCTTTTGCATGATTGATTTTCATGCACAGCAGCTGAATTTCCCAGCCCTGGAGATGCTGACACCTCCCAGCTTCTCAGGCAACAGACCTGGGGACAAAGGCACCAAACTACTCTCAGCCGGAGAGCAGAACACTTCCAAGTGCTGCCTTATTAATACAAGCCTTACTGAAAAAAGGCTTAAAACTCCATTTCAGTTTTAATCACAGTGTGGAAGGTAGAGTTCCCTGGGCTGAGGCTGGATACACTGCTGGTATTGCTCATGGCAGACCTGCAGCCAAGGCCCCATGACCTGATGGGATATAAATCCCTTGCATCTCTCAAGATTGGGCTATTATGTCTGATCTGTAGTGGCATAGCTCACCATTTATTTTCATAATCCATAAATCAAACATGAGTGGTGTCAGGAACAGAGTTCAATACACGTTAAAACTGGGTGACCAGTCCCACTACCAAACCTTTGAAAAGCTAACCAGAGTAGAAGAGTGACAGCAGCTACTTTATACATTTTTATTTTTAAGCCACTATATGAGCTGTAATGAAATAAAACTACCAGTGAACCTTGGTATTTAGATGCTGATTTAATCTACTAGTCTGCAGAATGCTTTTCTGTTCTGCTGTAGTGTAAAAAATACGCTGATTTTCTCCAACCTGCTGATACTGTTCTGTACTGTTTCCTTGTGCCTTCCTCACCAGGATTTTCCGAATTTCATGACCATGCTGGATGAAATCTTGGTGCTGAAGTCAAAGTGTGTCCAAGCAATGCGAGCCCAGCTGCAGCTTTGTTTAGCCTCCACTGACATATCACTGCAAACACCTCCACCAGTTTAGACCTTCTTTGCTTCCATGTCTACTGGAGCACCTACAGGAGACCTCAGCCAGCACTTTGCTACACTTGGTGCTGCAGAGTGTGGGTGGTAGGGGATAGCTTTTGGTTTGATGTTTGTGATTAGTGTGTGCTTTATATAAGGATGGAGAGAATTCTGAGTAAATGAGAGATGACTAATTGGCACCATAAGCTGTGTATTTCATTAATACTAGTAAGCCACATTCTGAACAGTAACAATTCAGCAGCCTTTAAATATCTCACCAAGCAGAAAGCAAGTTGTGTTCATGTATCATAGCAGCTCCTCACATGTTAAGGGCAATTTCATGTTGCCAAGTAAGGGAAACGACTTTGAAGCCAGATACAGGTTTGAATGAAATGCTCAAAAGCTACCCACAAAAGTCCTTGCAAACAGAAGCCAGGAAAGAGAGAGGGTTGTTACACTAAAGTGATTGGACCTTAAGTATTTGGAAGTCAAGGGAGGGTGTGAAGTGCTTTCAATTTCAGAAGAAGGAAGCCAATTGTTAGTTCTTGGGATGAATCCTCCAGAGCTCCTGAAAGAGGTAGCTTTAAGTTATGGGTGAGGAGTGGTTTAGCAGGGACTTTGTACCAAAGATTCCATCTGGCATGTTAATAAGCACATGGGTTTCATGCTGCTGCCCAGAGGAAGACACCAGCAGCTGTACCTGCTGCACACCACATCTAATGTTCTGACCAGAGCAGAAGAGATTTCTCACATGGAAAGGGGGTCTGCTTGGAGGCACTGAGCTTCCAGAAGCTGCTAACAGCACTTGTAGGTGAAACTGGTATTTGAATCAAGAGCTATGGAGCCATCAGCTGGAACCCTGCAGAAGACCTGGTTCATTCATCACATCTGAACCACAAAGCTAGTCCACTTGCTTTGAAGGCACAAGTGACCTTGAGACATGCTTGCTGACAATGCACTGTGTGAGCACTCCCACTCCAAAATTAGGGCTGTCACAGCACATTCATCTCTGTGTCTCCTCAGTAATGCCTGTGGTAGCTCATTCAAAGCCTGCTCAGTAGCCAGAAATGCCAAGGGGAATGGAACACTGCTGTCTGACCAGCTGTGGGTTTTGCTGCCTGCCTGCACAGCCTCCCTGAGGAGCCCAGGTTGGCCTGAGCAGCAGGACAATAATTGCAGTGACACTGGGATGCATATTTGGTGCAAACACTCCCAGGAATGTCACCCAGCGTAGGCCCGGGGAACAGAAGCAAATCCCACATCACTGCCCTGACTATTGGGCTGTTTTTAGCAATGGTTAGTCTCCATCTCGCAACTGAAACTGTATTTCTCTGTGGAGCAGAGAGCAGAGCTTCTCTGGGATCTGAGGTTATGGCTCTCAAAACGGTTCCTGTGTCCTGGTCACTGGCCAGCAGCAAGTCACACCTGAACCTGGGTTAGAAGCCTTCCTCACTTACCCAGAGAGATGAGGCATCCAGGAGGAAAACTCTTGGTATTTCTGCACAGAGCAGTAGTGCCTGGCAGCCACCAGAGAGCTGTAAAGTAGTGGGACATCAGCACTCTGCTCAAACCATGCAGGGAGGAGACCGTGTTTAAAACCAGCAATTCCCTCCACTTCCTGGGGCCAGGGAGACTTTTCCTGTGAGTAAGGTGAGGGGAATACGAGGCAGCTGCGTAATCCTGATACCACAAATTAGATGTGGGCACTTAAGTTTCCCCAGCACATTCTCAGCAAGCATGCAGCAAATACTGCTCTCAGGGAGCAGCTGAGGAGCTTGGCAAGTCTATTTGGAACCAAGGAAAAGGTCAGACCGTAGGATGTGTACACAGGTCACAGGAAAATGTGATGCCCAATCAGAAACAGTGCGAGGGAGGAAAATTTTCCCTCCATGTACTCTGACGTTTGGGAGATGAGTATTGGTTGAGTGCTCTTTCAGGTTTTTAAAAAGCAGCTGAGCAAAGTATGTTCACAGGCATTTTGAGTGTCTACAGAAGCTGGACATTCCTAAGCAACACATGGGAATCATTTGCATATCCCACAATGCCATGTCCTAACCTCAGTCAGTATCTGCAGACAGTTGTGACAAAACAGATGACTGACCAAAGATTTCTGTGAGCAGAGATGTGAGTTAAGTCAGCTGCCAGATTGGAGCCACCTGTGAATCCCATCTGATCTATTGTGAAGAAAGCAAGATCTGGCAGATCTGAGCCCCAGCATCAATTCCCAGAGCAGGAACTATTTGCTCCCTTGAGGAATGGCCTGGGACACTGAGAAACAACAAATAATCAGAACAACAAGGACACACCATTTTCCGAGGTCTGATACAATCTTTCTTTTAAAAGGGTTATTGAGCCAATCCACATGACTATACCTCCTTAAATATATTTTATTATGTCTGTTCTCAAAAATTTATTTTCTCTATTGAATGTGAGACTTGACCAAAATAAAAAAATTAAGCACCTGGCTGTGAAAATCAGCCCATCCTTGGCAATAACATGGACACGCTTGAAGTGCTGCACACCCCAAAGATACCAACAATGGGTTCTGCATATGCAACAGAAACTATCAAGCTGGTGTCAGAAATGGTAATATTTTTCTCTCCCCTGTGAGGTTTATTACCTAGCTGCTGCTTTAATTCTTGTGTGAAATTGTGCTAAATGAACATTTTTAAGTGTCATCCCCTTCCTACTGTTTGATATTTCACTGACAGCTGCTACAAAAGGTTTTCGCTTCAACTTGACGAATATATGTTAAAGTGTCATAAAAGCAATCTAAGAGATTTTAGAGAGCTTGGCCACGTACAATCAAATAAACACAGAACTAAAATGGATTCACTTTTGTATTCAGATGCAACAATGACTATTAACACTTATTAGCAGAGGCTTGATACTTTATTTCAATAGTTGACAGAATTTAAAATAAAATTCATTTTGCTACAGAACTCTGTTAAAAATCATTTTAGGTAAACATGATCAAAATCAAAATGCCTATTTGATTGACTGCAAAAGATTAAGTGAGGCTGGAAATCTGTACAAGCTCCCCTTCTCACAGGGCTTGTTGGTGTAGAGTTTCAGAAGCCCTGACCCATAGCCAGAATGACCCTTCCTGGCTTGGGCAGCAGTCACAGGAAGCTGTTGACAGGGCTCTGTTCTACGGCAGATCCGGGGCAGGAGCCACGGGCCGGCTAAAAAATGCTGCTCCCACTGCCCAGCTACAGTATCAGGAGTCCTGGGCTGCCATGGGGGTGAAGGACAGCTCTGCAGTACCAGAGCCATTTCCAGGCTACTGCTGTCCAGAACCAGCAGGAGGCAGCTCAAAGATGCGCTTGTTGAAAGTACAACCACCACTTGAGGCTCTGCCTCTACACCTCTCACCAGCCTTCCCACTCAGGCACACAGACCTCACACAGCACCTCTTACAAAGGTACAGCAGGGACATAAATCAGTGTGACCTGACAGCTAAAGGAAAAGCTCCAAAGTCACAAGTGACCTTGGGTGCAGCCAATCTTCTCACCAGCCAGCAGCAAGGAAGAGCCCAGCCTTGCTCCAGCCAGCAGGACCTCCCCACACCCACAATAAACTGTACCAGGACAGAACAGTACCAGATTAACCAATGCTGCACAACACCCTGAACATTGAACTCTGGTCACAGTGGTTCTCTTGTTACACATTTATTTGGCAATTCCTCTAACCCCCTTAATCTCCTCACTCTTTGGTATTTTCTTCTCTGAGATGCCAATGCAGGACTACACTTGAAGCCTTCAGCCAGCCATGGATTTAAATCCAGAAATGTCACTGCCAAAGCAGGGGTAGCATCTTTGGGAAGACCCAAGTGGGCATGGCTCTCTGAAACAAGACATTGTATCTTCACAGGTGCCACTTCCCATTGTCACCTCCACAAGAGCTCCAAAAGCAGAGTAGTTATTCTATGGGGCTAAGAGCCAGACCCTGGAGGGGAACTGTGAAAAAACAACAGACACTAATACAATCAGAGATTATTTTATTCAGAGATTTTGTCTAAATAGTTGTTTCTTTGCTGGCAAAGACTTCTTGCCCCTTCAGGACTGTCTGGTAGCAGACAGGGACACACTTGGGTAGCAATTCTGAGAAAACCAGAACAAGTAACACAATCGAATGCTCTCAGCAATGATGGCAAAGCAAAATTTGAATTTTGTTTTCAAGGTTTTCAAATTGATCAGGAACCCCATTTCCTCACTTCACTGTTGCATTTTTCACCTGGGAAGGAAGAAAAGCTGGACATTACCTGCACTAACAGAGGCAGCAGCTGCTGTCCCACCAGCTGTTGAATGTCTTTAGACAAGCTTTATTTCAGCTCTACCACTAGAAAATGGTCAACACTGGGGTCTGTGCAAGGCAACCTGCCCTGCTCCTCCTCATTCCTCTCCACACCTCCTAGATACTTGCCAGCAGATCCCTCTCTTGCATAATTTTAAGGTAAATGTATGCAAATCACACAGTTGGGCACCCCACAGAGAATTCCAGGAGTGCACACTGGGCCCAAATTAGATGTTTTGATCCTAGAAAGTTAACATAATGGAGAGAAATGCCATTATCTCCTTTGGGGTCCTTATGAGCTGAAACTTCGTACTGAAAACCTACATTGATGCAATGACCTGAGATGTTTTGACCTCCAGCAGCCCAATGCTCCAGCTCCAGGCTCTAATGTCAATTCAGATCCCTAGGCTGGGGTTTTGCCACAAAATGAAAATAAGCCACAGAGAAGCACAGCACCCCACTGCAGTGTTCACATGTGCCCAAAGGAGATGGCAGCACCTGGGCAGGCAGGATCCAGCAAGTTCCTCGTCTGCTGAAGCCAAAGAGCATGAGAGATGGGAGCCATGACACTGGGAGTTGTATTTCAGGGTTTTATTAGTTGCTCTTCTGCAGAATCAAAATATTTAGCAAATTAGAGATTCCTCTAGACTGCTGATATTTCATGTATTTAGAACTTGATCAATGTACAACATAATACTTTGAACTATCAAAAACAACCCCAAACCTGATTTGTAGTACTAGATGTTATTATGTAGTTCTATAGCAATGTGAAAAATGGAACTAATGCAGTGAGTATATTTGTTTTAAAGAAAGTGCTTGAAAAAAACCTCCTGCATCACACTGTATATTATTTAGATCAAAAAGATAAGTGAATTTCTAGCAGGGCATTGTCTTAAATATCCTACAAGCCCAGGGGATTAAAAATATTGAGCCCCAGCTCTCCACCTTCAGGTTCAAGAACCAACACAAGTTGCAGGTCTAGGTTGAGTTCACAGCTTACCTGCTTCAAGGGAATTTACCACTCAGCATTGCACACTTGTGTCTGGCAGAAGTGTTGGATGAATGGGTAAAAAACAAAAACCAAGAGGACAAAACAAGGTTCTGTCTTTATGCATAGTGACAGTTTCTGAACCAGTGTTCTACTAAGTTACAGACTAATTTTTAACCAAAAAATAAAACTCCATTGCACTAAAGGTCAAATTTAACCAGGTAATCTGGACTGTGACACAGTCAAGTAATTCAGTACAAGCAGACAAGACACCATGAAAGCAGCTTCAAAGAACCAAAGCATCCTAGTTTCAGACCCAACTTAATATTCTTCTGTCCAACTCCAGTGCAACAATGAGGGGGGCAACCACTCCATCTCTACCTATGTACAATTCCAGTCAAGGCTGGGCAGTCTCAACTTTCCGTGGCCAAGCTGGAAAAAGGAAACTCAGGAAAGGACACTTCAAAATTTAATTTAAGAATGAAAGTTGGCCCTCAGTGAAAAGAGAAATGCTGGAGTGATGCACGCAGGCAGACTTGCTCAGTCACTCTCCCTTGTATGCGAAAAGCTGGACTCCTTCCCACTGAGAGCAAGTCACACTGGATGCGAAGGTGGCGGGGCTGGTCCTGCTCCGTTGCACACAAAGAATCCAGGAATGTGTCTTCAGCTGGCTCCTGCACGGGCCATTAGATCTTCCAAAGCATTGTGTTGGTCGTTGTTGTGTAATAATAAGACCTCCTTAATGTCTTTTAGTTCAAAGCCCATTTCTTTAAATTGACTCATTAATTGGAGAAGTTCTGTGATCTGAAAGACAGACAGCCTGTTATTTGCAAGAGTAAAGTAGATGGATCAGTGCTTGGTGGAGGTTTAGCACAGAGCCTGTCTTCAGCAGCTGGGCATGCCATAATTGTGGATTCCTCCTCCCCAGACACAGCCTATTCCAGCTCTGTTGGGACAAACTTTGCTCACACTAGAGCTACCAGAGCTCCGGGCACAGCAGCCCACAGAAGCCTTCAGTTCTCTCTATTTGCCATCCTTCAGTTTTAAACCCTATTCAATCAGGGCACCAAAGCTCCGTCTGCAGGGGTGTCTCTCACAGAAGGATATTTATCAGTCTGGCCCAACGTGGGATTCCAAAAATTCTGATTAATGGCACCCAGCTGCCCCATCTAGCAGCTCCTGCTGCATCTGATTTTTTTTAAAGTTACTTGGACTTTGGGAACAGTGCAGTAGCCTTTGGTATCAAGAGACTTCTCAGATCTAGGGCAAACTTGGGGGATTAGCACAAACCCCACAGTGTACATACAGTATTTCCAACATAAACTGAATCCTCCCTGAGCTTTGAAAAATAAAATGGCAAGAAGTGAGTCAGCTAATCACTTTTATGAACCCTCTGCCATTTATAGTGCATCTGCTCCACTCCAGGGGAAAGAAAAATCCCAAACAAGCAAGGAGGTTGAAATGGGCAATCAGGAGATTAGCCATTTCCAATTCTGGGGTTGAGCCAATAGCAAATGGACTTCTCAAACTCGGTTCCTTTCCATCCTCGCACTGCTACTGCTGTTTACAAGATTATCACTTGTCCAATAAAAGCAGGAAAGCATATCTATGTTTGAGGGGGTTGGGTTGCACCTCTGAAGACTTCATGTAACAACCTGTCACACAACTGGCTGGCAGACTTTAAGAAAATCCTGTCATCTGCCCTTACTACTCACTCCTGCTTTTCCTTTGGTGCTGGTAAAGCAGCCAGACAATGAACTAGACCCCAAAACATGCATTTTCTAGCTTCTTCCAGAGCAAGCCCTAACTCAGTTTGCTGGGCAGCCAGGCAGATGCACTTGTACAAGGGAGAAAATTAATGGCCAGGGCAGGCTGGCAAGGTTTGAAAGACAATTTTTGCTGCTGCTGAAGTTAACTGTATCTGTACCAAGCACCTACCCCAGAAGAGAATTCTGGGCATTCAGAACAATATGACCACAATAAGCAGGGTCTTAAAAAAATCCTGTTCCCATAAAAATGGATGCAAATGAGACTAACAAAATGGCACAAATTCTAACGCCTTAACAAATTTTAGTTTTATCAACACAAAGATGTCCTTTGGCAGTCAGTTCTGGAAACAAGGCAGCATTACCATGAAAGTCAGAATTACATCAGCCAGAAGAACTGCTGCTGGAATTCCCTGTCATGGCACATTTTTCTATTCCTGCACACACTGCGCCCTCACCTTCTCCTCTGAACACTGGTGCATTTCCAAAGCTGCTTCAACAAGAAGTGGATCAAAGCCCTTCTCACAAAGCTGTCCATGTGCAAACAGGTAATCCAAAACCTGTGGGGAATGAAGAAAACAAACTGGGTTTGCAGAGAGGCACTTGCAGCAGGCAGCTGAATGTCACCCTGGTACATGTAGAGGGGCTGAGCATGATTCTACTCAGGGCTTCACCAGGGACAGAGATACAGTCCTTCCTAGCAGAGTTGAGACACTCCTTATACAAGAGCTTGTGCAGAGAAAGCAGACAAACCCTTTTGTCCTGCTGTGCTCTCCTTCATTCTAGTCAAAGCAGCCTCGGAAGTGTATCTTTAGCCCTCTGACTGCAGAGCAGAAGTTTCATTGTGCTTTTTATACTACAAGTTTTAAAAATGAAACTGTAGGTCCAGCAGTCAGGACATATCTGCTTTTTAGCTTCCTCTCAGCCACAGGAGCTGATGCAATCTGAGAGCAGTCAGCCTTTGAACATCAACTCAGCATACAGCAAGTGAGCTGCAAACACCAACTCACACACTCAGAAACTGCTGCCAAATTCCTTACCCATCCTCAGCCTTAAGGGGAAGGGTCAAGTAGGCAATGCTAGGTATATGAAAGAACAGAGCTTGCAAGTAGAGCAGCATTTAAAACCACCCTCCTAAGGGACCTTTTTTTCTATTTGATACCACAGTTCACTCCAGTGCACAGCTAAGTCACTCTCTGTATGTAGGGAGATGGCCAGCAGATCAGTCCCACAAGCAGGAGGCCCTGGGACATGCTCTGTGCAGCACACAGCAGCCTGCTGAGGTCTGGCACGAGAGCTTGGGCAAAGTCCTCCCACTTTGAAGTGTTTGTTCAAAGAAGATGCAAGAGCCACGCTCTGCCCAGCAGTGCTTTGTGCCCAGTGACCTGGTTTGAGCAGGTGTAAGAGGCAGTGCCCAAGCAAGAAGCAGCAGCACCAGGGCACACATAGGTCGGCCAGTGCAGCCTTGCAGGTGCCTTTCAGAGCTGTCTTACGTCTGCAGGGGCCAATCTCTCTACAAGGGGGGGTGCGTCAGCATTGTAAACCATCGTGCTCAGAACAAGGGAGGTCAGCTGGATTTCTGTCATGTGGCTCTAAACATGGCACAAAGCCATGGTAAGCTTCCTCTGAATGTGTTTGTGGCTTCAGGAGAGACCCAGAATCTCTCCCCCCAGTTTCACATGGAGCAAAGAGCCCATCCCAAACTCAGCATGGCTCCAACACAGCACCCACAGGTTTGGCTGACTCTTGCAGTCTCTCACCAGAAATAAGCACAAGCTTTAGGTTGCAACCCCCTAACTTCCCCTAACCCTATTAAGAGTTACAGTATTTCCCCCACCCATTTTGCAAACCCAAGACGGCTTCCCAGCAGAACCAGCATACAGTAAAGCATTTCTTTGCACTGCATGAGCTCTTACCTGGTCTATGTTCTGTCCCTTCTTCTTCATGGCTTTCAGGACGTTCTCAGGCGAGTAGCCCATGTTGACCACAGTCTCCACACAGTGCCTCTCGCTGGGGGAGAGGCCCTGCTGCAGCTCAGCTGCAAGACCACCCGGCCACTTCGTGCAGCTGCTATTATTGGGCACTTTAGACACTGCAAAGTTTTGGTGTGTTACCTAAGGGGGAAAACCCAGAGGTTGAAGTGATGGTCATCTCTTGCATCCCCTCATCCTGTTTCTGCCTAGGGCCAGAACCACGATACCCCATGTAATTAATCCAAGAGGTTTTTTAGAGTGCCCTTGGGAAGTTACATATTGTGAGGATGAAACCAAGTAGCCTGATTCCCAACACACTCTTAACCCTCAAAGCAACAATCAAGAACCCAGATCCTTCACAATGAACACTCTTCTACTGGTGTGACCAAAGCCTTTGAACACCCAAGCCCTGCAACCGTGAAGGCTGGGATACAGCCAAACCTTGCATCTCAAAGGACGCACAGATTGCTTCCTTCATCTCAGGATTACTCATCACCTATGGCTTTATGTACTCAAAGGAACACCACTTGTCAAGATTACCACAAACATGATCCAATGCAAGCAAGCACACAGGTGTATTTGGAAACTTACCACAGGGATTTCTGTTTCCTGGTAGTCTGGGTGTACCTGCTGGACAACACACAAAAAAAACCAAGTATAAACATCATGCACCAATCAGCAGACTTTGCCACAGCTGGGTAAGGATGGTTTTATAAAAGATTCTACCACAGGACTGGAGACTTTAGGGTCTGATCAGGCTTCCACATATGAGATTCTGACCTTACCCATTGCCTGCAGCTATAGAATCACCATCATCATAAAGATCATTCCTCTTCTCAGCACTCTACAAATGAATTACACTCCAAAAGGGATGTGTGTACCCCCACAATAATTATAAGATTGTTTCTTCTGTCACTGTAACAGCTGCATGTTCACACAGCCCCAGTTCAGGTCCTGACCAAGACTACACTGCCTAACAGTGATCATTTTGAAGTCATTGCCTAAAGACTTCTCTGGACTTTTTGACGGTGTGAAGGGGAAAGAAAAAAATAGACCTCTTTTCTATTGCCAAAACACTGAACTCCATACATCACATAGGGACAACGTGCCACAGTGGCTCAAAAGAGCATGTGAGTTTTCTACCCAGCACTTGTCCCACTCCCAGCACACCAGCAAGGCTGGGTTATGTCCCCTGCTGTGCACCTGTTCTGCTTGTGCAGAACCACCCCACCACTTTGTACACCCTTGCCCAAGTCAACAGTGCAAAGTCAGGCCTTGGCCCCACCAAAGCTGCATGTTTCAGTTCAATACATTTAGAACTCCTGCATTTTAAAGAGTTAGAACAGACTGCAAGAAATCACTGTGGACCAAGAACCGCAGTTTTTAGCATTTCATAATACTTATTATGCCAGCACAGATTGCTTGAAAGCTTGTCCACATCCTTCCGAAAGGCCTTCTTAGTGCCCAAACTGAACTACAGAAAATCCACTATAGAAAACCAATTCTGAAAAGATCTATTAGGATTTTAATAAATTCCATTTATTTGCAGAAAGATCCAACGCCACCACCAAGGAGGTTTTGTTCTGCATTCCTAAACATCTTCCAGGGTAAGAATTTCTCTTCTAGAAAACCAACCCTGAGACATCATATTCATTATGATGCACTAGGGTACCCAAGAACCTCTTCTCATGGCATGTTCTTCACACACATCCTTTCTCCATACACTTTTTCAAGGGCAAAAAGCACTGGAATAGAAGATACATTTAAATAGGGAAAATAGCCCTGAAATCAGCTAGTGGGTTATGAAACTGAAGGATGATGATTTGTCATTAATGATGCTTTGTTATTGACACCGCAGCCAAAAAAATCAAAACTGTTTCTGACACCAGCGATTCAGCAGTCTAGGAAAGCCAACTTCTCTTACTCAGTCTACTTAATTTTAACCTGTTGTCTTCATTAATCATTTCTACCTCTGCTAAAGCTGTGAAAATCAATGCACTGAGATTCAAGAAAAAATAAAAGTGAGGAGAGGGGACCACCACAGAACTTATGAAGCCTCAGAGAAATCACAGACTTATTTCTATCCAAAGATTCCTAGATCTAATTCAGTGGTAAAGCAAAAACTACCATAACTGCAAATTCAAAGTCAAAATTTCTAATATTGTGAGGAAAAAAAAACAAACTATGGAATACATTGGGATACAGGCCTGTTTCTCCCAGCCATAGAGATGACTCTGATTTTTTCTACTCTGAGGATTTTTGTTACATTTACTTAAATTCTTTTGTTGCATTTACTTAAATTTCTTGCATATCAGCCATCATTTTCCAGTGGAACTATACTGTGGAAACATAAAACAAGTATAATCTGAAGTCTTGGAATTTAAGCACAAAGAACTAAGTTCCATCAGCATAATTATTTCTTGGTTCACTCCTTCCAAACCATAAATAGTTTCAAATTAACTAATTAATTTATTGCTTCTCCTAGTAAGCCTACTTTTTTTCCACTTTGCATCTTCCCTTACAGCACTATCAAGAATATACTTTCCCTCTTGGTCTTTAAAAAAAATTAACTCAGCAGAGAGATATTAATAGTTTGAGTGTAAATTTAGGCATCTTAATGCCTAAATTAAGACTAGTGGTAAGTGATCTTTTGTCCCCGGAGATGCTATGTGTTCTGTAACTGAGGTCATACAGGCCCCTCTCACACCTGTGACCTGCAGAAGTGAGCAGGTGCTCAGCACACTGCTGCTCTTGCCAAAGTTAACAGTATTGAATTTGTTCCAGTAATCAACAAACAGCTGTTCTGCTGTGCTCTGTCAGATACACTATTTCCCAGAATATTGTACTTCACAATTATGAGTGCATTTACCTAACCCTGAAAAGAGCTGGGGGAACAAAAGGGGAGAAGCAGCATCACTTGTTTCAGAGCCCATGGTGTCACACAAAAACCTACAGTATGCCACTAAAACCACAGAATCACTGAAAAATTGCTTCTTTTGGACAGAGAAAAAACCCAGATTATTTTAGAACAAGCTAGAGGATTTTACACAGCTTTCGCTAGGCTTCATGAGTAATGGTGTCCAGATCTGCAGCTCCTCGTAAAAAAACCCCCACAAGCTTACTCTAATGTCTGTTTTTATTCACAAAGAGACAAAAACAACACCTGATGCAAAGTTACTGTTGTCAAAGTACTTTTAGAACTTGCAACAAGATTGAGGAAATGAAGAGTGAATCTCCCATCTCAGAGCTGTATGGTGGTCATCTCTAATACTAAAAATACAAGAAGATCTTCAAGGTTGGTTTAGGTCTCCACCAAGCAATGACTCCATCCTCCTTCACACGAAAGGGTGAATACAGGATTTCACATCACTATAAATTTTTTTCTTCCTGTTAATGATTAGGTTTTAAAAGCATCTCAGGAAGAAAACTGAAACTAAAAAAAAAAATAGGCTTACTTCATTGCAGGTTAATTGCAAGCACTTTTTTCTTCCCCAAATGACACAGCACATCTGTGTGTTTTAACCTATCATTACTTATATTTCTTGAGAAGCCTGCATTTCTCATTATTTCCAGCAAATAAACAAGCAAACCAAGGAAGAAAATCAGAAGATATTTGATTCAAAACCTAACAGCACTACAGAATCTGATATAGCTCATCTGGGTAGGACAAAATGCAGGACTGTGTGTAGAAGATGCCTTATATACCTAGCTTAAAGGTGTGCAGCTATCAACAACAAATGAGAGCTGAAAAGCTGAAAGAAGAATCACTGGAATTGGTCTAAAAATGTCGAATCTGTGGGAAAATTCAGGGTAATAATCTGAGGATCATAACTACCACCACAGAGACCTGTTGGATTGATCAATTTGCCACATAAATTAAGAGAATCTGCAATTCACTCCTAGTAAATGAAATTATAACCAAAGCAATAGGGCAATTTAGAGGCAAGAGTTGTCTCTGCACCTCCACCTCTCACCAGCAACCCCAGTTCCACTCCACTTTGTGTTTACCGTAGTCGATGTACTTTGAGATGATTCTTCTTCTGTACAAACAGTAGAAACAACCTGGGGAGACAGCCTGGATGAAGAGGATAACGTCTCCCTGCCATTGTCCTCATTTAGAGTGGAAAGACCAAGCATATGGTGTCCATTCAGTTCACTGACTTTGCTCTGAGCACAGGTCTGCAAAGAGCTAAGCAAAGTGCCGTTGCGGAGGCAGGTAGTGCTGTGGAAAGTGCTCGTGAGCTTTGTTGATTTTTGATCACCCTCATCGGAGTCAAGCTTAGGGAATGACAGGGATTTGATATTGCTCACTGAAGTGATGGGGGAAAGGGACACTTTGGAAGACAAGGACATCTTTTCACAGTTTCCCAGCTGTGGTAAAGTGATAAAGCCATTGGGTTTGTGAAGGGGTTTGAAGTCCAACGTGGCCCTTTCTATGGATGCCAGAACTTCCTCATCTTGCAACATAGACTCAGACCCTCCTTTAGGCAAAGTATTATCTAACAGCTGGGCAACAATTGGCCCAGTAGTACCAACATGGATTTCAAGGATATTTTTTAATTCTTCCTTATCATCAATAGTTTTTAATTCCAGTTTGTCAAACGGGTCTTCTTCACATTCAAAATCAGCTGGGTTGAAATCTGCCTTTGGACGAGGTGGACTGAGGACCTTCTGCTTCACAGAGCTGGTGTTGGCTGGGGTAGGAGTCAGAATATTATTGTGCTGCAGGCTAGCGAGGATGGGGTTAATAGGAGGAGGCATGGCTTCAGGGCAAGGTCCCTCTGAGAACCCCATCTTGGTGTTGTCCTCTGGAGCTGCTTTTGAGTTTGCTAGAGCTTCTTCTGCCTTGCGTTCAGCTTCTCTCTGGGCAGCCTGAATTTTTTTTATCTCTTCAGCCCACTCAATTGTTTTCTTTTCCAGTGAGAAGTCATACTTGATGGGGGTGGAGAGGAAAGAAGAGAAGGGGAAGTTAAAAAGAAAAAAAAAAAGTTTTAAAGCTTATAGCTGCTATTTTAACAGCAACATAAATTAACACAAAAGAGAATAAGAGTTACATGAATTACCAAGAACAGCAACATTTTTTCACAAAATGCAGATTGACAAAGCTGGCAGACACCAGAAGTACTTAATTTTGCCAACAACCACAAAACCTGGCTGCAACCTGGATTAGACTACTGTATTTTGCCTCTTTCCTATGTTTAGCTTTGCTTTAGAACTACTCATCAAAGATCAGTTTCACAGCCCTCCCACCTTCTTCCCCCAGGACAAGGGAGGTAGCAAGAGGAAGACTAATCAGTTATTAGATGAACAATCACACCCTGATCTGGCACCACCGAACTATCCCCAGTCCACAACTTCTACAAGTCATTCAGCAGACTATTTTTGCATCCAAAGGCCAGTACAGTATTACTCGGTTTTTCTAAAAGATTTCTAAGGGACTTTAATTAGAGTGTTACACACATTTGGTTTAAGCAGTACTTTCATTCCCACTCCAGTGCAGTGCCTCACCAGCCAAAAGGGATACAGTGGCTACACCAATGACAACACCTACAGGCAGCAGCAGATTTTGATGTAGTTACTGATGCGACAGGATCCCAAAAGCTTTTCCCATTTAACATCAGGTCCTTTAAGGCCAGATCAGCACAGAGAGGCATCTACTCACTACCAGTGTACTGATCACAGAGGCTTAGTTGTAAAGGGCAAAATTCTGAGTAGCCTAACTCTATTTTTAAATACCCACATATTTTTTTATACTAAAAAATTAATGGAAAGCTGTATTTCCTGCAGTACTTTTTTTTTAACAGCACTCACTACAGCAGTTAAAAGAATCAAATTCCACTGTGAGATGCACAGTCCACACTGTGCAGGGTGTTGCAGTGTGAACAGGCACACTATGCTGGCTGAGCCCCAGCTTGGCAGTAAAATGGAGACACACCACAATCAAGCCAACAACAGGATATCAGCATCTCCTTTGGCTCTCCCACATCAGCTTAACTGAGTGGAAATATGGGTAGTAGAAAAATCAGGTAATTCTTTAATGGTTATGAGGGAAAAGCCATGAAGAAGGATAACAGGGTAGGGAGAAAACAAAAACAAGAAAAAAACAGAACCACCTACAGCAATCTGTCACAAAGTAAAAACAATCATCAACTGGGGGGCTGGTCAAGAAAAATCATGGATACAAATGAGAAAACATAATCAAATTAGACTTCCTGTATCACAACCTGCATTTTGAGATCAGATTTCCAATGTTAGGCTAGTTATGCTAAAGCAATTGATTTTATGCTACTAACTGTTTATTTTACCAGAAACATGCTCCTGAAGACAGGGAAGCCATCCATGTACCAAGCTGTAACCTGTTTGCCCCACAGCTTGGAAAGAATTCTCACTCAGAACTACAGAGAAGAACACACAAGAACTACACAGAAAATAAGAACTGAAAATTATGCCATTGCCCTGATATCGTTGTATCCCTTCTTAGAATTTTTCCTCTTAAAAATTATATTCAAAATTTGTAAAGATAACATTTAGAAATAACTACTACACAAAAACACTGTGCTTCTTTGAAGCAGATTGACTGAAGCAAATACTTAAAAATAAAAGCTTCATGGCTTTTTAAAGCAATAAAAATTAGAAGCTTTTTGCATGAACCATCATATTTTAATTTTCTATACAGCCCAATAGATCTTCTAGAAATATACGACTGTCTGTGTGCAAACTGTGACAACTTGGAACACACAGCACCACAGGTTGGGGCCAGGGGTAAGGGGAGAAGGAGCAGGAAGACAAAACATCACTTACCTGGGCTTCTCTGACAAGCTGAGAAGAATCAGACAGACAGAAACCAATGGGTAATCCAACCTTTGCTGGGGTTTTGAACTTGTCTCCTATCTTAAATGGGACATCATCAAGGTAACTGAAAGGCCCTGAAATCAGAAGCAGAAATTGAGAAAAAAACCCCACAACTCACGAATTTCACACTTTCAATTCAGGCTCACATTGCTGTATTTGGGAGCTATTTTATCTCCACTGAAGCATCTACACCAGGTAACAACAAAAATAAGAGTTTGAAGCTATTTGGGCCTCAGTGTCTCAGTTTAGTTTAGGAAGTTTGCTCAGATTTCGTTTAATTTCTAAATTCTAGCCAATAACTGTTAAAAAAAAAAAGGCAAACCCCGTCACAATCCACCAGATTTTGACATCAATGCAACCAGTATCTTAGTTTCCTTTGTGACACTACTATTCCTACACAACTGTATGCTGAAGCTCTTCTGAACACTGTATTCTATTGCTATAAAAAGATCCATCATTTTTTGTCATATTCAAAACAGATTTTAAAATTACTCAACTTTAGAACAACTAAGGCAAACTACAGTCCAGGTTTTGACATACAACTAGTAAGTAGCATTTGGACAGAAGTGGTCACAAAGGCAATGCAGTGAACCAAAGCCATTCCACTTTAAACAAAACACAGTGAAATAAAAAGGTTATTTAGCACAGCAACTTTAATTTTTGAAACAAGGCAATCTAACTTTATCAGGCCCTACATCTGTCTTTTTTTTCTGGGATGACACTTTTCCTGCAAATTCACAAGGATAAAACACTTAGAGCTCAACCACCACCAAGCAGCCAGACTATTTGTGTGTTTTCCTTGAAAGACTGAAGAAGTACGAGGAAACCCAAAATACAAACTAAACAACTTTTCCATCAACTGAAAATGGTCTCTTGGATCACTGGTCTAAGCTTTTGGAATCACAGACAAGGTTTCTGGCATATGAAACAATCTGAAGAGTGACTCCAGGCCTCACTTGTAGCTTCTCCCTGAGTGAACAGATACAGAAAGACATTAGTGGCAATATCTAAGATGGTATTCAGTGACCAAGCCCTAGCTCAGTGAACTGTGACTTGCTGTTTTTATCTGACCCATTTTCATACTCAGATGGCAGTTTAAGTACTGTTTGTGTTCCCTTACTGTTGATTCATCTACAAGGCAGCCACAGACTCCCAGAGGCTGAGCAGCGTTCATAAACAAGAACATCCTGTCAATTTGCAGTTAAAAGGCTTATATGCTGTCATTACTTGAGCTCTCATACTATGCACACTCACTGGGTGGTCACAGAGTCCTGTTAGGACACTTGGAAATGATCAGGATGAACAACCTACATCCCACCTGCACCTCCAGGATGAAAAAAAAAAATGTTTCAGGTAGAATACAACAGTAATTTCAGTGATTCTTACTGGGAATCACATATCCAAGCACTGCACAGCACAGCACCCAGACAGCATCTCACTTGGCCTACACCACCACTCTTCGCAACACAGCATCCAAGCTGTACTTGAGCTGAGAATTCAAGAGCCTGATGTGGTAAAGCATTTGCTTATACAGAAATAACAACTGTGGCAGCCTCTACAGCCAGAGTGGCAGATAATGGCCAGGTCAGAGACAACCAGATCTGCCAGCTGCTGCTATCACAGCCTGCTTAGTCCCACTGGCACAAGTCCTGCTCTAAGCCAGATGATCCAAGTGCAGCAAGATACCTCTCCACATGAATCTCCCAGCCCAAACTGCTCAGCATGCAAATGCTTGTCTTGTTAGACCTACTGACAATATGTAGTGGGCACTTCCCCTTGCACAGCTACACCTAAAGCAGATACCAGCCACATAGGGTACAAGCACAAACTTTGCTGTTTACATACCAGCAATCTTGTTTTGCACAGCAAATAAATACTAAGCACACCTAGACTAACTATATTGACAGCTGGCAGCTTAAGCCCAGAAGCTTGATTAAGGAATAAAAACTTCCTGCTTTCTCCCTAGTATATTAATTTTTCAATAACAACCCTTGATATAACCCTCATCCTGAATATAACTATGAGAAAAAGCCCGTAAATACATATTAAAAACACGTCAAATAGTTCAGGGTATTTAATGGCAAAAAGTCCAAGGCAAGACACCTATGCACACAGAATTCAGTTTGTTCCAGCCCAATCAGAACAGTACTAGCCTGGTGAAGCTAAAATCTTATCCAGGGAGCCAAGGATCTGGTTGGTTTTTTTGAGCAGATCACAGTGAACATGCCGAGGAGTAAAAGTGTGCAAATTGTTTTAAATGCCACATTCTAGAGCAATAAGAATAAACCGACATAAAAAAAAAGTATTATGAAAGATATTGTTACAACAGTCACATGTTCAAGTGAAATAACTTTTCACCAAACTGCTATTTAGTAAGTCTGTTAGGCACTTCATCCTTGTATCAGTTAAAAGCATACTAATTTCTGAGAATAGACCTGGCAAAAGTGTACTTCTAAGCCAGGTCTCTGGCACTGTGCTCTGTACTACATTCCTGGCACAAGCTACTACAAGAGTAGGATTTCTCTCCACTTCAGTATAATTCAAAGAAGTGTCCTTCAGTTTGGCACCAAAATGGAAACTTCAGGAAAAAAATAAATAAATAAAAACACACACACATATATAACCAAAACAGTTACCAGTTATGAATGTGGAACAGTTTTGAAACCACATGGAACTCAGTTGCTGTGGAAACACTAACCAATTACATAATTGTCAGAAATCAAGAGTTAAAAAGCTTTGAAATTGTATAGCAACAGCAAAAATACAACTGAAATATTGAAGCATCACCCTTGGCATAACCCACACAGGAAAAGGAAAGGAAAATTCCTTTCCCTCCACTCATACCTTGTGTTCCCATCTTCATCTCAATTTCAACATGGTCCTGAGCAACCTACTCTAGGTGACCCTGCCAGAGGTTTGGACATGATGATCTGCAGGTGTCTCTGTCAGCCTCAACCATTCTTGATTCAGTAACAGCCCTCTGACCTCTAATAAGCAGTTCAACAATAATCACAAGAGATACATCAACTATATTGACTGATTTCACCAGCCTGCCAGAGAGACAGAGCTGAAGGCAGCCACGTGGATGGATGCCAGTAAACCAAAACTCACTTACTGAGTTAACAACCCTGGAGAAGACTGAAACTGCCCTGCTGATCTCTTAAGACATAATTAAGCCAAGGAAGTTGCTCCACTACTCCTCAGAAACAGTACTGTGATAATGTGATTAGGAACAGGGGGTACACAAAGGAGCAGACAAGTTAACCAGGCAGCTCACAGCACCATTTGTTTGGACCTTGTTATTTTGAAGCCAGGAGCATGTTCCACCACACCATACTGTTGTGGGAAATACTTAAGACATGTTGAATTCTAGCCCTGAGCAGCCTTTGCTAGTCTGGTTAGGTGAGAAGAGGAGAAAAATAAAACAGACATAAAAGACAAGCAGATCAAAGTGTTCACAGAGACCATTTAGAGGAGCAAATGCTGAACAGCTGGCAACTACCAAATGAAAAAATTAGTTGTCTTGCAGCAAGGTCACTGTGGCACAGCAAAGGAGGAGATCATCTAAAAATGAAGTTTAGATAGGCTATTTTTATTAATTTTTAATTCAGCATTTAAGTGAGACCTTTCTTATTTTGTACTTCAACTTTATACCTGCAAGACTGAATAAAAAGCTCCAGGAAAAATGGAATTCTCCAGGACACTTTTAGTGGAAAAACTAGCCAGAAATATGAAGGCTCAATATCTAGAAGCATTAGTTTTAATAACCTGAAAAGCCTTGATTTCTGATTTGAGGAAGCCACATTACATACAACAAACTGAACTTTAATGTTCCACAGCAACATTAATTACATTCAAATTACACCCCATTTTCTAAAAAATAAGGACATTACAGGCAAATAACTTTTATGATACCAATCACCTGCATGACCTTATGCATCTCATATGTAGAAGACAGAAAAACAGAGTCTCTTCTTCACCTGCCTTCTGAACCAGTTTAGTCCAATTTAGGAGAGAAATTCACAGCTGAGCAAAAATGAAACATAATCCAATGTTGCATTAAAAGCTTCACTTTCAATTCAACTTCTCAAGTTGCTTTTATATTAAGATGCTACAGATCTAGTGTCCACTTTAGCAAACACCAGAGCAGTTCTGCTTTGATTTTGAAGGGGAGTTTGTTTGGGAAGGGGAATGTGTTATTCTGCCATGAAGGAACAGTGAACAGCCAGAGACTGATTTTTAGTTTAATCAGAAAACAGGCAAACACAGCATCAGCAAGCAACTATGCAAGAAGGAAGCCAAGGCACTTCATTCCTAACAAAAAACTACTCAGAGGCTAAACAGATTAATCTCAATGAACTGTCTAGGCTAGGACACTAGTCAGCAGCAATAGTAGGATTCACCCTGTTGAAAAGACAAGAATGCCAAATTTCACTTACCATGAGAGTCGGATCCCAACTTCTTAGAAGCCATTTAGAACCTGAAAAACATTTTAATACAGCTTGAACAACTTTGTATATAGAGCACAGAGTGAGTCTGTGCAGTTCCAGAGTCTTATCTGTAGGTTATGGTACACATTGCAGACACCTGATGTGCCTGTTCCCAAGACAGATAAGCAAACACATTTTTTAGCCTTGAAACAATTGAGCACACAAAACTTAGCCCAGGACCTGCCAACTGAAATAGAAAAATAAAGAAAACAAATCCCCAACCCAAAAAACAAAACAGCAAACAGCCAAGACACAACCAGGGTGATCAGGAAGACAGAGTTACAGATCACAGCACTCAGAGGCCACTCTGCCCCAGCCTCATGAAGCACACCCTGCCTACCATGGCATTAAGAATAGCTCTTCCTACTGGAAATACCACACTGATCCTCTTCAGTTTAATCCCTGCTGCTCTAAAAAAGGGATACTACGGCAATGGGTATGCAGCCAGTTAGCCAGCATGGCACTCACCTAGACACACTGGGCAATGTATACAAGTATAAAATAAATGGTACCATGAGGAAGATATGTTTGATACACACAAGAAATCAATGAGAACAGTTTGGCCCCACCCACTGCCTACATTAAGCAACAACTTTTTAAAACAAATTTTAAAATTTGGATGGAATCCTACACAGCCAAAATGTTAAACACAGAAGTGCCTAGACAGTTTTCAACAGAGAGTTGGCCTGCCTCATGAGAAGAGTTGTTCAATTATAGAATTAGCTGTCAGCTAAAACTCTGCTCCAGAATGCTTATGGTATACTCAGTAACATGGGTTTTTTTGCTAGATTAGAAGTATATAACAAGGTCTAGCTCGAGATATCACAGCATAATTTCTAAGAGTGCCTGAATTTACTTCTAAGTGTTCCTCGTAACATTCTGCATGACAAAGACTCAGAGTTGGCCTTTGTCTCTGAAATTCTCCAGCTCACAGACTGAAATGCTCAACAGCTGTTCTTCAAAACCATGGAGGCCTCTGGTACATCCCCACGGGCAGCAGAGCACAACAACATGGGGCAGATCTAACATTCATGCCCATCATTCCCCAGCCAAGGACTCTTGGGCTCACTGTTCCCATTGCAGATTCCAATGGCAAACATTACATTTTGAAGGAAAGTGTGGATTACACAGTTTAGCTGTTTCCTCCTTGATGCTGCTGACAGGACTGGGGACAAGAAGAGCCAGTTTCAAGTACTCAAGGAAAGTCCCTTTTGTGGTGCAAAGATCCCTTTCAACATTATGTTGAAATCAACAGGTGAACCAGTCCTGGCTAACGGGAATTCTATACTAAGCCAAAGCCAAACCCGTATGAAGATCACCCATGTGCAACCAGACTTTGTGAAACACAGTGGGCAGATGCTGGGCCATGGGGAAGTGAGTCATGCTGGGCAAGTCCAGGTGCATGCTGCACATAAAAACTGTGTGTCATCCTGCTCAGTGTTTGTCAGGTTCATTTCAGAACTCACCAACCTCTCTCAGCAGTGCTATTATGTCTGAAACTATTCCACTAAGCCAAAAACTGGTTCTGGCAACTAGTTCTCAGAAACAAACAAAACATTAAGGCTTCAAAGACGGAAAGCAAAGAAGGTGAAATAGTGTCAAGCCTGTCATCCAAGGAAGGATGTCAAGGGCAAAGCCACCAGACAACCCAGCAGAGCTGCATGTCAACCACTGGAGCTGAACAAGTCTTACCGGTCCCAGTGCCCAGACTGCAGACAATAGCACAAAAAATAGATGCACTTTCAGACCCAGGTTTCACAGCCAGACAAGCTGCTGTGTTGGTAGTTCCTGTCTGTGAGAGTAGCAATTAAGTTATCAACTGGATTTGTTTTTAGTGAAAAAGCCAGGTGACACATAAAATCATGCCTTCACATCCTCACCAGTCCTCTCTTTGTGGCTGGAGACTGCGTGGCACTGCTCACTCTCCACTGAACTTAGGAGAAAGCCTCTTCACACTTACTTTAATTTCTCAGAGTTTTTTTCCTAGTTACTGCCTCAGACTGAAAAGCAACTCCTTTTTTAAAGGATTTCAAAAACTTCTGATAAGAGAAAGTAACCTCCTCACTTTGCCAACTCAAGTTGATAAGGGGGTTTGCTCAAGGGAGCACCAGTTACTACTGCTCCAGGGACATGAGTGGCAATGTGTATAAATCCCAACAAGCCAAAACTGCACATCCAGCTTCCAAGGAGTCTTGCAGTAGCCTATAACACTGGAGCTGCATACAGTCTCAGTGTCATCCCACATAAGATATATGTATCTTGCTTTTGCTGCCAATCCTGTAGTAAAATCCTAATGCTGACCTGGTGTCTACATTAACTTCGAGATGCAGTGGAAAAATAATTCCTCTGCCATATGAAACACCTTAATTAACCACAGAACTAGCTAAGACACATCAGCAGCAAGCTAGTCATGAAACGGATTATTTCCAGAGCCAGTCACTTTAGATTAACATAGCATTTGAGTTTATATCACACAGGTATTGCTGATGCACTGTGACTGTGCACTTATTAAGACACCATTATTTCAGAAGGCACTTGTCAGCAGACAGAACTGTTAAGCACCACACTCAGTAACATAAGAACAGGCTGCCAGCCACATTTCATCACCCCCTTCCCAAAGAAGGTTTAATTAAAATAATGTCTTATGTCTAATCAGATTTGACAGGCTTGTCAGGGACCATTGTTACAAGCATGATGCTGTTGCTCTGTCATCCTGGCTGGGAAAACAATATTTGCATCCTGTTAGGTGGTTACTCATGTTGTTACTATGATTCTGGGCATTTTCTGAACATAAATTTCAAAATGAGTGGTAACAAAAATAAGCAAACCTTTACTGCATGGTACAATTAAATTTGAAATTTGGACTTATTCCAAATCAGATGATGGACAAATCCAGCCCTACCACTGTTCCCTTTGATCTGCACACTCCAAAACAAGACACTGAAGGACACTGTTGGTAACAACACATGGATTTTGGCCTGATACTTTACTGCACATTGTAAATTAACAGAGGACAAAAAAACTTTTTCAGCACCTTTCCTGCTCTAGAGGAACCAGTCAGTTGCATCGTACTACAGGGTGTTCTTACAGCCACCTACAAGCTGTCTTCCATAAATGTAGACCTCCCTAGCCTCACTCCCTTGTTCTTGCTTCTGGCCAACTGTCCGTGGAGAAGATCAGGGCTGCACGTACCTAAAGGTTATAAGGAAAGGAACTGAAGCAACCTTATGTGAACTCTTGTCCATCCATCTGTATAGTTTTTTACTTAGTAACACTGAGGCAGCAGGTCAGCATTCTTAAAACCAGCCGATCAGAGGAACACAGCAAGAGCAATCTTGCATCCTGGCAAGAGCCCAGGGTGAGGGCAGAGGACCTCAGAGTGATCATGACAGAAGGGGAGAGGGGTAGGGAAACAACCACAACAACAAACACCACAAAGATGCAGAAACAGAAGTGGCAAGGCGAAACTGATGACAGCAACAACTGGTACAGAGAGGTGACGAGCTGGAATGACTTGCAGATACAGAGGTGACCAAGGCAATTCACTGTGCATGCCATCACCTAAACCTGAATGGCATTTAGTTGTGCTGCTAGACAAGGAGAACATAGAAAAGCATGACTTGGTTCAAGTAGGTAATGCCAAAAGGAGTCTAATCAACAGAAGAGAACAAAAAAACTATTACAAAGAGTGACTCATGAAGAGCTCCTGGGAAGCTGAGGTGTTTTTTTGCTATTATTTCAATGCTTCTTCTACTTTACCTTGAGTTTATATTTTCATTCCTTTTCTTCTGAAGGAGTTCTGAATAGACAAGTTGGAAGTATCCTACACTAATGATACCTGTAATTGCTTTATTCATGATAACTCAAACCAGTTTAACTATTTGGCAAGAAGAACTGGACTCTTGCTGCTCTTTTCCTGAGTTTGGGGTGCAAACATGTCTGGATCCCAGACCATGTTAATTCCCTTAAGTAATTTCCACCTAAAATTCAGATAAATGAAAAGTGAATAACTTATGGGTGAAAGAAATCAAAATGCCTCAAGATATCAACCATAATCAAATCAGCACATCTATGGTTTTCAGAGAAAGAGACCTAACTTGCAATTTTCATTTTACCTGCTAATACACGTTGTGTAGTCTACACGCAACTAAGAATGCGCCATTCAGTCTGAAAACTACAAAAACAGAAGTCTGAAAATGTAAAACATTTTTCCTGCCTATATTACATTAATGCACTAGCGATTTTACAGTAAAGAAAAAAGTAAAAATCACTTTGATTCAAGCGACTGATTTCTAACGGTCACAGGTGTTCAAAATTTAGACTGTTTTCAGTTTTCACTGTACCAACTTAACTTCAGTACAAGTGAAGGGCTATAACCAACAGGATTCTGTATATATAGCTTCAAAAAGCAAAACTAGAAGTCAACAGTGTCTGTTGCTAAGACAAAAAAAAAGTTAAGTTTCTCATACCAAAGCTTCCCATCTATGTAAGTGTTCAACCGCTGCTACACAGCTCAGATCTCTTACAACCTCTCAGCAAAAAGCCAGTAACTTCACTACTGTACAAAACAGATTCCATATTTTTACTGTAGTATCCAAATAGATGACATCACCCCAAAACCTGCAGCAATCGCTTCCGCTTTGTACCTCTAAGAGTTCTGCAAACAAGAGCATGTGAAGGTACTCCCCTTGCAATAAAGCACAATGATGTTGAGCCCCTGGTAACAGCTCTCTGGATGAAGTTGTAATGCAACATGTGATGTAATGCAACTACATGCCCACAACACTAACACGCGACCCCCCGCCCCCCAAAAATACCTAATCAAGCAAAACAACAACAAAAAAACCAAACCAAAAACCAAAGTAAAAAAAACCCCAAGACCTCAAAACCAAAAACCCACAAAGGAAAAAAAACAAAAAAAAAACTCTATCACCAGTCTAACAGAAAAGTAAGTTCTAGCTTTATCTACAGTAACTCCTCTGAAGCGCTACCATAATAATCCAGGAGATAAAGTAAATTAAATTTCTTGGTCAATTTTAAGATTGACATAAACAAACCAAAATCTCCTCCAAGCCAATACTCTTATGAAGCTGCTATCCAATTTTCAAGGGACACCAGTTAAGACAGATCTAATGATATCTTCATCTTCTGGGATACAAACACAAGTGGTCATCATCCTACATTTAACCATTCAGAGTTGGGCTTACACTGACAAGAGGGGATTTGAGGGAGGTGTGATGCATCCCTGCTGCATACATATCCTATGGATCAACAGTTCAAGCAGCTGTGATGAGTGACCTAAATCTGAACAGTCTACATCAAACAAATGCAGTTTGTTATTACTAGTGCAATGATTGAGGGGCAGAGGGACAGGAGCAAGTAAAATGGCACTTTCTAAAGCATTTTTCAAATACATCAGTAGGAAGGAAATGAAGAAAAGACCCTGAAAAATAGGATTATGTGCAGATCACTGGATTACAAGACAACACTAATGATAGTCATAACATCCATTATGGAGGTTTTCATGTAGATGTTCAATTGCATCTTGCTAGCGCTGAACATCAGGAGCCATTGATTCTTCAAACTGTGCCATTGCTTAACATGACAGCAATCAACCTTTTGCTCCCAGACTTCTCTATTGGAGGCTTACACACACTCTCAGAAAGGCATGGCATCTCTCTGTCTTTCCATATGGATTCATGGCCCTGACATCAGACACCTGCAGTTCCAGTTATCCTCATATCATGTCCCACTTTGTTCATTAGAGACACTGGACTCGTTACAAGCACATACTGTTTGGGTGGTTACAGATTTAAGGTTCATAGCTGATAACAGACAGCTCCACTCCTCTTTTAAGATCCTGACTATGTGTTTGAAGCATAATTTGCAATACACCTCACCCAGAAATCAGGGACAACCCTACAATGGTTGTGGAAATGAAGCACACTAATATACCATATTTTTAGTCACTTTGTGATTTATCAGCCATACAGATTTCTAACACAGTTGAAAATGATACACCACACAAACCTCTAGAAATACAAGTTTCACAGGTAGCAGCACAAGGGAACACAAAAGTACTTACAGCGAGCCCTGTGGTCAAAGCAGATCAAGGCAAGTTTTTCCTTTGGTCAGACACTGACATGCCAAACAACAGCATGGAGGATGCACCTATTCTAAATTCACATTCAACTTGGCAGCAAATGCATGCAGATGGGTGACCTTTTTTAAAAAGGACTCTTTCCAGAAATTTCAAAGTGCAATTTAGTGATTTTTACCCAAGTTATTTAAAGATCATGTAGACAAAACAGCTGAGAGAAGAGATGTGTTTTCTTTTTTTTTACTTCAAGGTGAGCTTCACTAATCTACAAACTACAACACTACCAACAAAAAGAATGATAAACTAGAAATAGAGGACTAACTTCCCCTCCTTGAGGCATGAAAGAAGCAAGACAGAAATTTTAGAGATATATATATCTCTATCTCTAAAAATATGAATGTGCCATGCAATTCCTACATTCCAGGAAAAAAGAGAAAAATATGACCCAAGACTCATACTAGCAGTGAGGGCTGCAATAATCTCAATACAGTGAAGTAAGTCCCAAATTTGATGAGCAGAGCAACTGTTTTTAATTCCTATTTTCCTATATCTAAAGTTTGAATAGCAAATACCTACCAGTTTTGAGAGTTTGAAACTGTCAGATGGTAAGCATCTGGTAACTATCAACAAGTGTAGCTACTTCAGCTTAATTACCATAAGATTTCATACTACTACAAAAGAGTCATTTTTTTCTAAGCAATTTTAGCACTAACCAGAGCCAGGCATGTGCATTAACTTCCCTCGTTAATCACAGCACTTTAGAAGAAAGCTAATATTTCAACACAACCCTTCTTGAGTGAGAGAGACTTCTAATTGCTAGTTTCAACAACGAAATAGCCCACTGACTTTGTTCTTTTGGTAAAGATGCATGAAAAAGCAGTGGCATAGCCCACACATTTAGAATGTATGCCTGCAACCCAGAATATCAAAAACTAATTGAAAAGCTGCTCTATTTGTTGCAGTGGTACTTCAACATGTAACAAGCTGATTCTGAAGTACTTCAGTATTATTAATACTTCAGACTTGTCCCAGTTATGAATGAGAGCTAGACAGACACTCCCAAAATGCTGCCAGCACAACAAAGTAAAACAGCTTTTAATCCATTAATCACAACATACTCTTTTAAATTTAAAAATAATAGAATCTCTGCAGTTTCAAGCTTTTTGTTCTTATGCTCTTTAACCAAGAGAGGTAACAGGTAGCTGATCTGGTATTACTTAGAAGTAAGTTCAACTCTGTTGGCCATATCAGGACCTTTTCCCAATACCAATACAAAAACTCAAACTATTTTGGTACATAAAGCAGTTGTATTCATTAATTTTCAATATTTATTTATTAACCAGAATTGAATTTATTTCAATACATTACAACAATTAAATGACTATGTAAAAAATCCATTCTAAAGAAATCTGTAAAGTTGTCATCTTTTCCCTGTTAAAGCTCAGAAGAGAAATTATAACATTTGTTGATAATTATGGTTTTGGTTATAAATTTGGTGAAATACTAACACTTACGGAATTACTTTAACAAAGGAGAAAAAAAAAAAATCTATCAAGAAATCAAGTTGGCCAAAGTTTTTAAATGGAAAAATAAGATCTGTCAGCAGCTCAAACATCACTTGCAGTTCCATGTATTGGATCTCAGCCAAAATATGCCCATCTTGCACTGTACAAGAATAATGAGAACAGTGTTATACTACTATAGATGCATCAATTTTTCCTTTATACTTGGGTCACATGCACTACCCACTCTTACCACACATTTAATATCTTCCCAGCAAAATTCAGCATGGTACTGATAGAAAAAATAACATGTTATATTAACTATTCCACCTCCAAAGAAACCAGTAAGCAGGCTGAAATACTGATATTCAGCATGGGAACTACTGTTTCAGACCCTGACTGCACACTCAGCCCACGCAGTCTGAATACACATCAGGCCAACAACAGCCATCTCCCATTCCTGAAAGGATCTCTTCCATCATATGGTTAAAATGGTTAAACTATTTCTGTTATCTGATGTCCCTGTCTCCCACTAATACATCTTATTTCTCTCAAGTAAAAGAGCCATGTTCTAAGAATATAAAGTGCCTGCAAACCCATTTGATTCAATCATGGAACGTTTTGGGTTGAAAGGAACGTTCAAAGATCATCTAGTCCACACACTCTGTCACAGGCAAGGGTATTGATCAGGTTTTTCAAAGCTCCATCCAACCTCCTCCTAGAATAACCATCCCTGGATAACCTCCAGGGATCAGTTATCCACAGGTTCCCAGGGCAACCTGTTAAATTCCTCATCACCTTCTTTTCTTCCTTGTGTTCAATCTCAATCTTCCCTCTTTTCAGTTTCATCTTTCAGTCTTTCCATTTTCCAGGAAACACCCCAATTTACCATAAATTAAATCCTTCTCCAAATACATACTTTGAGATACATAGAAGGAAAAGTCCTAAACACTTCATACTCCTGAAGCAACTAAGACATCTGGAAAAGTGCGCTCTCCAAAACACTCTTTTGTGAAGTGACAATGTAAGCTCATAGCATCTTAAATCTTACTGATTTTCACAACATACCTCCTGAGGCTGGGTTTGCCTTTGCCTTGACAGCGCTAATGTGAGAAACCTGAATTGCATTCTAAGTGCCACGGGTGTGACATTCTTCGCAAGTTTATTTGACTTTTTCTGGGGCTTATGCATTTCTCCAACACATTAACATGTCACTGGTACAGTCTCAACTTTCAATGCCAATTCATTTTGTCCTCAAATCATGTGTCACTCTTGTTTAGCCAACAGGCATCTATCCTCATCTAACCCATCTTATCAAGACTGAGACAAGAAAATGAGCATAGACGGAAGTACACATCTGAAAAAATGCCAGGTTTTGCTACACTGAAGGATGAAACTAAAAGACCAGGAAGAAAACAAACCCTTATCACTGTTCATGAACATTCAGTTCAGTTACTGTCATATGTTCACTGAGCTGAGGCCTCATCAGGGACATACTCCTTACCTGACCAACTCAAAAAAACAAAAGAATCAGACTGAAATTCAAAAAATGTATCAAGCAAAGATGGTCCCATTGCAGTAGTGCCTAAAAGCCAAGCTCATTTCATCTCCAGGCATCAGTCAATCCTACTTTCAAGTCTTCCCATCCAGTCCAAATAGGACTGAATGACTGCATTAAAAAGATGAGCTAGATGGGAAATACTATGGGTAAACAACACCAAATTGAATTTCACTACCAGAAGTCATGTTTTTAAATTAAAAAAATTAACTTGTTTTCATTAACAAGGAACTGGTGCATAACAGAGAATTAAGAGCAGGAAACTGATTTAAAGCAATTAGTAACATCTGAATTATTTCTTGCAATGACTTGTAAACTTTAGGAGAGGCTAGAACTGGTATAAAGATGAAGCTCTGCCCTTTAAAAGCACATAGTAAAAGAAACATCAGAAGCTGAGCTATCAAAAAATAAATGCTCTGTATATGAAAACAGCAGCAGACACTTGAACAGCTCAGCAAACTGGTAGTACCCTCACCAAACATGCATCTGAATTAATTTGGAACACTGGAAGGTAAGTTGCCTTGAGTAAGCTCGTCTAGTGTAGAAAAACAAAAATTTACCTTTGAGCAGTGAAGTGAAACTGAGACTGCCCTCAGCTATAGTGGATCTATTACAAAACAAGAGCATGATAAGTAAATGAACTGCTTGCTGTGTTTTATATTAGAAAACTTCATGGGCCCACACTACCTGAGGGTAGCATACTCAGTCCTGAGCAGAAACATCTTCCTTGCAATCTCTTAATTTTGTAGTTCTCAAATAGCAAATGCCCCTCTATTAGGGGCTACTTAAATGGAAATATGGTTCAGCCTGTAATCCAACTACATTGAAAAATTCAGGAATGGAAGCCACTAGCAAGAAGGAAAAACCAAAGAGAGACTGTACTTCTGTTAAACAAGGTTTACTCTATGTGTGCAACTGCTACAGCTGAGGTTACTATCAGTGAGGATACACAAACACGCAGACAATCCCCACCTGCCAAAAAGGAAAGCAGAGCAAATACTCAGTCCTTGAGATGTACCTTTCAAGGATGCTCCAGCTGCTACACTCCCCTTCACATACTGCTTCAGAAAGCCTTTTTATAGCACAGATGTCATTCCTCCCTCCCTGCCGCATTCACAGAAGGTACTCTGTAGATCCCTAAGCATAATAAAATAATCCCCTCACCCACCTACCTTAATTCCTACTGTTTCCATTCAAATTGAGCCTTAAGATTTAAATTTCCTTACTTAAAACAAACTGAAGGGGTGTGCTTTCCCTCTGTGCAAGACAACAAGTCTGCCCTCCCAGCACTGCAACCCTACTTGCAAGTTAATGTTTGGGCAGGGAAGTTTAAGGAGTAGTGTAAAAGTCTGCACTAAGAAAGTAAAATTTCTATCACAAATGCACAGAGCAAAATCCACAGACTTGGTAAGGTAGTAGGGGAGACACACACATACACACAATTTGCAAGCCTCCCAACAGTAAGGGAATATGGATACTGAACTCTCAGTGCTCAAGTGGAATGGAAAATAGAAAAGAAACCAAAGACAAGGAAAGACACTGCTTTCAGATGAAATCTAGATACCAACAGTATATTTATAATGCCAGGAACTACACACTTCTCATTCATTTTCTTTCCCTTGAGGGGAAAGTAGTTTTGCAAAAATTTCCTTACACCCTCAGCACCTCATAACTCTTATAACCTGTCAAGGCACATAACCAGCAGTGAAACTGCTCTGTTTTGCAGGTATGAGGAATACCTGCTGAAGCAGTTTGCCCACAGTCATCCAGTTCAGCCAGCAGCAAAGTCAGAACACAACCTGTGTTTCCCAAATCCCAAACCCACAGCTACGCCAGGAATCTCACTGCAGCCTCTCAAGTTTGGAACAGTATCTATTCCCTACCAAATTACTCCTATTCAGTCCTTTTCATCTCACTATAAAAGCCCCAAGGATTCACTTCAGATTTGAATATGAAATTTGGTGTAGTCCAAACTTTATTTGTAGGTTAGAACTTCCAATTTATTTATGTATGTCATTTTGTTATATACTATATAGTCCGTCTCACTGAGTAGTATAAACTTTTTCCCTGCACATAAGGAAATTCTTCAGCAGATACAGAAATGAATGCAAGCCCCAGAACACTTAAAGCAATGAATAACTAAACAGAAATGGCTCATTTTATGTGCAAAAAAAAACCTTCAAAGATGCATTCGCTTAATTTTGTCAGGACATTTTGACAGATCTGACTCAGCTTCTAGCCTTACTTTCAGCAATTTAGCCTTACTTTATTTTATAGCTAGACCAGAGTAGGTTGCTGGATGAAGTTGCTCTGTGACCACCAAAGGGTCATCCCACAGTTTCTCCTCTCCAAACATTTAAGGCTGGCAAGAACACAGGACTGAGGATAGCTGACAGCACAAAGATCTCTCTCAGTGGACCATCATAATAACCGTGACATGACAGCAAGATGACTTTTTTTTTAAGAAGCAAAGTGGCAATACTGTGGGCTGACCATTCCTCCTCTGAGCTATCAGATTGTCTCCTGTTACCTGAGAATCAGTCCCAGCCTGCCCCGCTCACAACCCATATGTCTGATGCAATCCAGCCTACTTTAGGAAATTAATCCAGTGCTGCCTAACAACAGAACATGAGAATCACATTCAGATTTCTAAAGGAACATAAAATTACAGGAGAAATTTGCCTTGAATAAAGACTGGCATATAAAGGATACACAACTTCCCTCCCAGCATGAAAGGAAAATGAGAAATCCTTTCCATTACTCGGTAGAACTAATTTATCCAGAGTACAGCCAGATCCCTTGCGTTAAACATGGTTACATTTCAAGTGTTCATCTCCAATATAAATACAGAACATCCCCAGAGACAGACAGACTTTCAGAACTGTACTGTAACTGCATATGCAATATGGGAGTTCAGTATGAAGACGGTGACATTACCATGTCACAAAAACAGCCATCATAGTCATTTTGCCAACATCTTCCAGAGTCCACCTCCAAGTTCAAAAGCAGCTCAGATCACCTTGCCATTTGTGCCAAAACCAACTTCTTCACCTTCACCTTCCTTCATTTATCTTTCATCTTATAATAAATTGTGGATTCTGTAAGCTGCATTTAATAAGGCTTTTCCAGTTTAACACCTTCACACAGATGAGATTACAGACCATAACAGTATAATTTTTATATTCACACTTCAATTTGATAGCTCTCTCTTTACATACAAATTCAGAAATAAATAACAGTGTTAGTTAAAAGCAACAAGACTTTTACTGTCTTTTCTTGGATTTTCCTTGCAAAATTACTAAGCACTTACTTCCACGTAAGTAACCAGAAAACATGTATCTTCCACAAGCAAGAATGAAGCCTCTAACTACAGGTACTTCTTTTCTCTCTCTCTTCTTAATAGAGAATAAAAGGTACTTTTTGGAAACAGTTCTTTTGTATAGTATTATAAACACAGCAAGCAAAATGAAACTAAATAATAATTCACCTGTTTTCTACAAGTAAGTCAGACTGTCAACAAACTGCTTGTGGTGACATAATACTTAATTAAAAGATTAAGAACACATTCTTTTCTTGGAGGCTATGCAGCATAAAACTTTTCTGCCCTTTTTCATCAAGCAGTTTTATTCCAGATGATTAATGGTGATTTTATTCAAGAGTCCTTTCCCTGCTACATGTGCCTCTGATATTTCTACGTCAAATTATTACACAGGACAATGCAAAGACCCCATGATAGTATTAGTCATTAGGGTGGAACCCAGTGTGGCTTTGCTGCATCACAGAAGGAAACAAAGTTTTAACATGTACTTCAGAGAGTACAAATAAACTAGGAACCTAGTTTTATTTTAGCACTGAGTATTGATGAGGTGTACCAAATTGAACACACAAGCATTTCCCTGTGTCTAAATTAGGCACAGGGCTAAAATATGACACAGCACAACTGGCATCTTTTGAAACACACTGTCCCAAAACCAGGAATAAATCTCATCAGTCATTTCAGTTATGGCTTCGTCAGCAGCTAGCCTAGAAATGACATATGGTGCAAGCACAAACATATATATAAGGAAGGGGCTTAAAAATAAATTATTTCACATAATCTAGTAGATAATTACCAAAAATGCTGAGCTCCAGTTACACAGACCAGACAAGAGCTCACAACTCTTTACTACTACTTTCCATTATACCAACCATCAACAGGTAAATACATTAATTGTTCTCATATGCAGATCATCTTCCAGATGAAGAACTGACTACATCTTGGATAGGACTCACCTTCTTCTAATTTAAAATGTTACTATCGTTTAAGAGTTTCTGATACAAAATGCAGCTGAGATAAAACACGCTCGTCAGTTACAAAGTGTAACACTGGTTCAAAACACCATGTTGCATTAGTAATCTGCTGTCTTTCTAGAAGGGAAAATCTAAATCTAAATTTGACCAAAGATATTGTGTTCCCCTTTTGACGTAATTCTATGTTTCAAGTACATTGCAAGCTTAAGGGACTCTGGAAAGACCTTGTAGCTTTCAAAAATTAAAAAACAGAAACCAAATCCAGTCTGGGCATACAGTCTGTCCTTTAAACGTTCCCATTCACAGGAAAGACAGCATTTCTTAACATTTAAGAAAAAAGCCTTTGGACAAAAGGATTTGGAATAAATCTAACGACCTGAGAGAGGGGAAAGCCCCCAGTGCTCAGGTTCTGATGGAGACCTCAGCACAAGACTACTGACTGCAAAAGGTCATTAGGGACACAGAACATGAGCTTATTCAAACCAAGTCAGAGGGTCAAAGCATTAAGCAATGCACTTGCATACCAGAGAGGATTACCCACCTAAGTAGTTAACACACAACAACCGCGAGCTCAGGCTCCTATCGATCAACTGCACTAATCCCAAGGGTCGACCGCAGAGTGGTGTGTGCTGCAAGATCAATAGCCCTGCCTTCCCAGACATCAGCTTAAGCACACACAACGCAGGGATGAGAAACCAACCTTTGATGCATCCTACAAGACCTACTTTTTCAAACAAGAGAACTATTTATAAATTGTAAACAACCCCTCTTTGCCTTTCCTTCAAAGAACTGTTTTCACAAACAGCTTCAGAGCTTTCCAATTATGGCTCCACTAGACCTTCCTTATGCTGACATTGATCTGAATTGCACTGATCAATTTCAAACAGATAATCACGCCCCTTAGGTAGAGATCCTTGTAAAATGACAGCCAAAACTCTGGAATTTGGGATTGAAAAGACTGGGAGAGATTATGCTAGAAACAAAATACCAGAAAAGTTAGACAGAAGGTCTGTGTAATAAGGAAAACTAAATTTCTCAAAGACCAATTTATCAAAATACTCAACCCCAGCATCAACCGTAAAATATGGGAACAGACTGCTGTTAAAAACTCATAATACAGAGACTGGATATGAACAGCAATTATTCACTAAATTGGACAACGAAATTTTTAATCCCTAGAGTTTGAGAAAGCAACAGGAAACCATAAGCTTACACAAATTTAAAAAGAGGATGAGTAAGGTGTCACCTTCTGTGTCATTACAGCACTTCTGCTACCAGCACCAGCCAAAACAGCTCCAGCTGTCACAGTGTGACAGATGAGGCTGGATTGGTCCAGAAACCTGACTCCATTCTGTCAGTTACAGGTTTTTGTCTCGAGGATAACAAAACATCATGTGATTAATGGAGATGGAGCTCTTCCAAGTGTTTTTGATGATTTTTCACCATTACAATTTTTCTATCCATCAACATAAACTATACAGGAAATCTCCAGGCTGACCTGTATACACTCTGAATATTCTGAAAATGTAAGTTCTCTTCATTAAAGAGAAACTAATACTTATAGAGTCACATAACTTGCTTCAGCTCATGGTTGAATAGCACTTTAGTAGCAGAAACTTCTTCCCTGACTCCTTGTTCCAAAGGGCATGCACAGGGAAAAAAAAAAATAAAAGGAGATATTAAACATGCAGGCTAAGTACAGATGGTGAGGCAAGGAAAGAATCATCACTTTCAGTTTTGTTTCTGAAACTAAACCCACAAACTCGTGAAAGCTGTTTAAAAATTACATACTTTCTTGTCTCCCTCGCCTTAGAATTAAGGTTTTTGCCACCCAGTGGCAACGGTAACCTTAAGAACCACTGACACATCCTAATTGCAGCTGTGTGTGTACAGGAAACTGAAGTCACTGAGCAGCAGTTCTTCGTGGTGCTGTAACCCAACACCACTTTGCACACGACTCTGCTGCTGCCACAGGGAGCACCTCAGCCCACCCTACTGCCCGTGGCTGCTGCACAGATACACAGATTTTCCCTACGGAGAAAAGGGAAGGAGACTAAAATACGTTTTTCCCCACTCTTGCCTGTAAAATGCCAGGAAACCAGCAGTTGCAGGAGTGCCTGCACAGGGACAGAAAGTTCCATACCTCAAGGCTGATAAGAGAAGGTGAGGAAGAGGTCTGGCTAATTGCAGCACTTCCTCTTTTTCCTCAACACTCTAGATCACAGCTGGAGTGGGAGTAAGATCCCTCTCGCCAAGCTCACACAAAAGACTCTTAGTCCCTTAACAGGCTGTGGGATGCAGCAAGCCTTCCATCAGCAGCACAGCCACTGAAGTTACATCACCAAGCACAACCCAGTTGCCCCTTAGTTTGGCAACACACACTTGCCAAAGTGAGTCATGTAGGAATATCGACCTCACAGTGCTTAAATGTAACATGAATACATTTTACAAGATGAATACATGGGCAGCTACTAGTTCCACAGCCAAGTGCCAGAGTCCATCTGCTTATCTCCACCCGAATGAGACATCACCAGTGTCGTAACATTTCTGTATGAGCAGGTTTTTTTCACTTGTTTGGAATTTCTAATGATGTGGGGAATAAAAACAGCTGATAAGGTGGCTACTCTTTTCCATCTATTGTAATTTCTTTTACTAATTAAAAAAAAAACAAAAAAACAAAGCAAACCTACCCTTCCCATTAGTAGGATAAATTTTGAGTTATCAAAACACAGGAAGACAGCCGATCAATTATACTAAATATAAACAAAGAAATAAATAATTGCACTGGATGTCTTACTTCTAGTAAGAACTGAGCTAAAGGGAACACAAAGTATTATCAGGAAGTTACAAATAACTAAACTGAAGTATTCTTATACCAACGTATACATTCATGGAATGTTTGCATCTCAAATTCTGAGAAAGATGTAGTCAAAAGAAGAATAAATAACAGGAAAAGATCCAGAAATAGGCGATAAAGAGAAGTGTAGGGCTACAACCCATGAAATAAAGATGACCAGATCTTTAGCCTACAAGGAGACGCTGCCAAAGAGTGAATACTCCGTGATTTAGCAGTAAAGTCACAATCAGCACAGGGAAGATGAGCACCGTGACTTGCACAGCACAAGAGGCAGAAATTAACAAGTTACCTGAAGGCAGACTCGACACACACCACACCCCCAAAGAAAATCAGATGTTTGTTTTGGCTCCTCATGGATTTAGTTACTGTGAAGAGACACTTCCGAACATCACGGACATCAACAGCTTACTCGGATGTCAACAGCCACCGGGCAAATTCATCAGGGGTTACTAGGCAGAAAGACATTTCCTTGACTCCGGCGGTCTCGGAAACTGCTGGAAAGCACGAGCCTGTGGGACAGGAGCGTCACCCCGCCTTGCTCCGCGAGTCCAGCCCAGGGCCGAGCGCTGGCACCTCACAGCGGCTCTACAGAGCAGGAGCGGAGGGTCTCCGTCCTCGGAGAAGAGGAAGGGGCGCGGTCCGTCCCCAGCTGCTCCTGCCCGGTACCTGCGGCCCCCGCGGTCCCCGTCCGTACCTGCGGCGACCAAGCCCCGCTACCCCACGCAGTATTTGCATCCCCCCAGTCTAGCCCGGTACCTGCGGCCCCCGGCCCCGCTGTCCCGCCGTCCCGCAGTCACCGCCCGCCGTCCCTACGGGCCCCGCTCGGCGCCGCCGGAACCGGGCGACGCCATCTTGTCTGGGCCCCGCCGGCGGGATGGCGTCATGCCGTGACGTCACCTGCGCCTGCCGGGCCAATCGGGAACGGCGGATGGTGACGCCACCGCAACAGGGAGGGGGCGGGGCGAAGGCGGAGACACGCCTCTTCCCGGGGGCGGGGCGGGGCCTGGGAGGTTCCGTGGGTTGTCCGTGTCCCCGTTCCTGTCGCTGTCGCCTGCCTTTGCCAACCACTGACCCTGTCCCTGTCCCGTTCCTGCCTCTGACCCTGTCCCATTCCCTGTGTCATCTCTGTCCCTGCCCTGTCTCTGTCACTGTCGCTTTACGTGCTCCAGTCCCTGCTTCTGTCCCTGTGCTGCCCGCGGGTCTGTCCCCAGCTCCTGCCCCTCTCGCCGCTGTGCATCGTGCCAGGGCTCCCCAAGGGGCTGGATGTAGGTGCTGGGTGGGACACAGAAAAGCCATGCCATCCCACACCCTTCTGCCTCTTCCCTCAGCAGCCACGGCTACCTCACCTTCCCAAGGGACTTAGGGGACATTCCCGCTGGGTTTCCAGCCTTTTGAGCCATCCTTGTTCCGAAATGGAGGGGTTTTGTCCAAAATGGGCGTGGTAGTTGTGTATGTGAGGGAGGATGTGGAGAAAGGAGTTAATCATGGTAAATGATGACTGCAAATGGCCAAACTGGAATTACAGCTTTTATCCTCAGAGGAAACTGGAATGCCTGAGAGGTTAATTTATAATTTCTTTTTCAGTTTGGTTTCTCACAGCACCTTTATCTTTGGGGTTGAATGAAAACACTCAAGGTCATAAAAACAATGTTGTATTAGGAAAATGTGTACTGATTCCATGACTTGAGGCAGCATCAGATGTCAGAAGCTGGCATTTTCTTAAAGTCTGTCTGCATATCACATGTTTTCTCTACTCTGCAATACCACTGGCAAGTAGCAATTGCTGGGTTTGGATCACATGAAGCTTTGCCTCTGAAAGATAGAAAAAGAGTGTATGAGCCATGTGGACATCAGAAAAAGACATCCTTCCACATGGGTCTCAGAGGGGTGCAATGAAATGCAAATACAGTATTATCTCTTTAATTCTCCAGCAGTAAGTGATTTCCGAGGTGGAATGTGTGGGAAAATGACTGGGGATAAAATTACAAGAAAAACAGGGAGTTATATTCACATTCTAACAGAAGTTAGTACAGAAAACAGAGGGTGAAGTGCAGTTGTGACTCTCTGGATGGGATGTGGTCAGCATGCCCAACTTCCCACACACAATCCGTGCTAAAGGGGACTGAAGGGAGGGTGGAGCGGAATGGAAACACCAGGGCCAGGCTCTGTTGTAATCCTGGCAAGAGGGAGAACTCAGTAGTAGTATCTCAGTAGCAGATAAATTGTTTAGCAGCTGAAAACAGGAGCAGGAGGAAAAGGACATGCCTTGCTGCTAAACCAGCTACAGTGGCAAGATCACAAATGCCCACCTCCATCCCAGAGGCTACCTCAGGTGTGATGCTGACATTACCCACCTGCAAGGTACAACTACCCCACACTAAACACGATGTATGACAAGAGTTACTCAAGGTAGTGCAAAAATAGTATAAAAATTAAGTTTAACATCGAGAGAAGTTAGGGAAGGTTCCACTGTAACTTCCGGGATTGATTGACTGGTCAGGCTGAACCTGTAAAAACTACAGTCTTATGTATGGTGATTGTTTATCTTGTTTGCTCTGAATACATTTTTGCAGCCAGATACTATCACTAGCAACATTTGCATCTCAATCTGTCAGTTTTCTATTACATGAATAAAATATTATTATTCTGTAAACTGTCCTTCAAGAGTGTTAACGGTGGGTAAAATACTCAACCGTGGGGGCCTTGGAGATGCCTTCTGGCCTCTAATGCTTTTGGTGTGCATACCTGAATCTTTCCTGGGATGCCAAGAGACCAGCTAAAGGCGTGGAAACCCTCAAAGGGGTTTTTGTGTTTCCACGTGACCCTGAATAAGCCAGCTGAACCACCCTCTGATCCAGTGGGCTGTTCAGTGAAGAGTTAGACATTAGGGAGAATTTCTTCACAGAATGGGTGATTAGACATTAGGAATGAACTGCTCAGGGAGGTGGAGGAGTCGCCATTCTGGAGATCTTTAGGGAAAGACTGCGCATGGCACTCAGTGCCACGTTCTGGTTGACAGGGTGGTGTTCACTCATAGGTTGGACTGGGTGATACTAGAGGTCTTTTCCAACCTAATTGATTCTATGATTCTGTCCCTAGAGTGGGAGCCTGACAGACTGGTCGGTCACAAGTGTCTTGGCTTTCCTGGGGAGCTCAGAGTCTGATCAAACACGAAGGGTTTGGGAATATCTCCGTTTCCTGGGGGGGATTCCCAAACGTCCACCTTGTACTGAGCCCGCCCTGCCGCAAGGGGGCGCCATACCTAGTCACGCTGATTTCGCTGTCATGGCAACGGCAGAGGTTGCGGTCAGGTTGCTAGGCAACAAAGCGCCTGGGCGGGGCGGAACCGCCGCCGCAAAGCTGCGACGCAACTGTCGTAAAAAGGGGAAGGGAAAAAAAAAAAAAAGCACCAAAAAAACCACTAAACCCCGTGGTGTTGTAAAATGCCGTGAGGCGCGGCCGGCGGGGCCTGAGGGACAGAGCTCGGGCCCGGTCCCGCTCCATATGCCCCGAACCGCCCCGTCCCGCTCCATGTGGGGCCGCTCCTCATCCACATCTTCCTCATCCTTCTACTATGGCCCGGAAAACAGTTAGCAGGAAGCGGAAAGCGGCGGCGGCTGCCGCCGCAGGGACCGGGGGTCTCCAGGGGGAGCAGGTAAGGGGTGAGGGGGTGGTGGGCGTGAAGCGCTTGTACCCTGTGGTGGGAAGGGGGAGAAGCGCTTGTTCCCGGGGCGGGGCGGACGTGCCGGTCCCCGGGAGGAAGGGGGTGACCCTGTCCGGGGGTTGCGGAAGGAAGGTGTCCTGGGGGGTCGGGGATCCTGGGGAGTGGCAGCCAGTCCCGGTGGTAGCCAGGGATGAGGAGGTCACCTGGGGAGGGACAGCCCCGGTCCTGGTGTCACCCAGGGAGGGGCAGCCCCCAAGTACCAGGGTCACCGGGGAGGAGGAGCCCTTGGTCCCAGGGTCAGTCCCCCCCTTTTTCCACGCGCCCCGGGGCTCGCGGCGCCCCGTTGGGTTCGGCCGTTCGCCGGTCGCTGCCGCGTAGCGATGATGGCTGGATGGCTCTGGCCCGGTCGGAGGAGGCCGAGCGCCGCGGTCGGTATCGGGGAGCCACCTGGGTGTCACCCCTACGCCTGCCAAGCTGAGGGCGAGGGCTATCGGCACTGCCCCTCTCCCGTTCCAAGCGCTCCGCTCCTTCCCGTGAGCGTTTGGCGTACCAACGGCGCCGAACGGCCACGGACTGTCGTTATATCATCGCCGTGTTGCTTCTTTAGCAGATACTTACGTTTAATTTCACGCTGCTAAAGGCTCTATCAGCATTCCCGAGTTAATTTCCGTGTGCGATGTTCCATGGGTGGTTTGGAAGGGTTCAGGGTTTTGCTGGGAATACCGCTGAATTTGAAAGGGTGGTGTCTTAAAGTTTGTTTTAGTTGGTTTATCCACTGTCCAAATTTATTATCCACAGTACGGGTGGGATCACTCGGTTCACAAAAGGAAAAGGCTCCCGCCGGTGAAAAGGTCTCTGGTGTACTATGTGAAAGGGAGAGAGGTCCGGATGCAGAATGAGTCCAGCTACCACCGCTTGTTGCATGGATACGCAGCCCAGCAGCTCCCCAGCCTCCTGAAGGAGAGGGAATTTCACCTCGGAACACTCAATAAAGTGTTTGCCTCCCAGTGGCTCAATCACCGACAAGTGGTCTGCGGGACAAAATGCAACACGGTGAGTGCCATCTCTCGCTGTTTCCCTTTCCTCTGTTAATTATTCCACCTCTACCCTCAAAAGTTGCTTATCATAATTAAAGTGTGTGGATGGCCAGGGAAAACATTAGGAATTAGGAGTGGAGTCAAAATCGTGCCCGTTTAACTGAACGAAAGCAATGCTTAAGGACGATCTTTTCTCATCTGAAAATGTTGCACTGTAATTCCAGTAAAGCACTTGTGTGATCTGTACAGAGTGATTTACACCTAGTTGTGGGATGAGGAGCAACAGTGGGATTGGATCTTTCCTTTTGTCCTGCAGATGAGAAGCTAATGGACAGATATTAGCGTCTCTAATGGTGGCTGTCAGTGCTTGGCTGAACTTGCTGCTCAGGTTCCTTTTTTCTGTTATGTTCAGTCTTACACAGTTTGGTTTTACATATGGTTCTATGCTGATGGCTTTTAAAAGTTGTTCAAAAACTGTGGTTAAACTCCAGATATTTGTCAGAACAGCTAGAAATGTTCTGAACTTTAAAAAATACATAAATTCCAGATTTTCGGTGTTATCCTTTGCTTGTTGACTTTATAATTCTTCACTCTAAAACTGTCTCCAGTGCTTGAATAGCTTCTCTGGTTTATATATTTTTACATGTTTCTACAAAAACTAAAAACTCCTCAGGTTCTTGAAGTGATGCTTTCAAACATTTCATGGGAATATTAAAATGGTGTCCTGTGGGACTAGTAAATGGAGGAGATCATATTTCTTAGGTAATATTCTCTCCGCCAGAGTTATTAGCCCAAGTTCATTGGCTGAGGTTGCAGTTTCATGCATGGAGTTGTGATTGAATTAGTACAAAATCCTACACTGCAGGTTGGTTGGTGCCACAGAAGGGAATCAAGGGTTACAAGGAATGAATACATAGGTGAAGCAACTCTTAAATCTCAGAGAGTATCAGTTGCTTCTTTGCCTCAAGATCTTTCTGTGCCGTGCCAAAGCCATGCTCAGTGGTCTGACCAGCAAGGGACAGTGGGCTGGTTTTTTTTCCATTTTGGATGATTAAACATTCTGAGATGGTCTGTTATTCACAGTTGCACAGGGGGAGGCTTTTATGCAGTAGCTCTTAAGATGCGGAGCCTAACTGTATAAACAAAGCAATCTTTTAACAGCAATAAGCTCAAAATAGAATCTCTCTGCCTACTTTCTCCACATATGTTCATCTCCTCAGCCAGTCAGCAGCCAGCAGTGGTTGTGGTTGTAGAGCTGCTTACGGGACACAAACTCATGCTGAAATACAAGCTCCCAAAAATCTTGCTTACTCTAGCAAGATGACTGTATGTTTTATAGAGTTGCAACAATTTTGCTGTGTTCTATAACTTTTGTAGCTCTGGCGCATCTGCTGCGAAGATAAATGGACAAGTGGGTTGTTAACGCAACCTTGCAGAAAATTGTTTGGGACCAAACAATCATGGAGCTGAAGAGGGATTCAGCAAATTGTTGTTCCCTTTGCACATGCTGCAGCCAAGGGTGCTTGTCCACAGCCAGACTTAGAGACAGACCTTCTCTGTCATTAAGCAAAATAGAGTGATTGCAGAAAAAGTCCCTGCAGCATTGTGGAAGATCATATATGAGTTATGAGTGTTGTAATAACTGTATGTTGTTTGCTTTGTGCTCACATTTGAACAAGTAAAGTGTTAAACTCTACACTCTAATTATGAGATTTTTCTCTCTCATCTCCCGAGTGTGTGACCTATTAAAGGAAAATGCCTTTGCTTATTCTCATATGCTGAAGTTGTGGTATTCAAGCTGGGACTAAATCGAAAACACCTTGGTTGACTTCAGCAAGGTTTGCTGCATTGGAGTTGCACTTAATTAAAGTTAATGCAAGGGAAAAATATAAACTATAGCAGTTATTTTAATCTTGACTGTGGCACTGAGTGCTTTTAGCATTTAATTTATAAATTGCCCATCACTGTGCAGTGCCAGGAGGATTCACTGTTCTTAATGACAAAACAGAAATATGCTCTTGTCATAGAGGAGGAGGTTTGGGTTTAGTCACTTGGCAGTACTAGTTACTATAAAAATACTGAAGAAAATATGGAGCTCTGTCAATTACTCTTTTTTGATGAATATTATGATTAGTTTAATTATGTGGAGTAACTTTTTATCCTTAAAACTATTCCAGGGTGTGAAATAACTGTATTCTTCTCCAGTGGATCATGCTGCTCATAGTTGAGCAGCTGTAAATCAAATATTTCGGATATTTGTGTTGTGCAGAGGTACATGCTTTTTCTGGTAGATTGAGAATTATGGGAACTATTACAAGCATATAGGCACATAAAATTTCAAGGGAAATTACGCAGACCTTTCACCTGAGCTCTTCAGAGCCAGGAATCCTGTTTGTAAGAATTTCCTAGACCTTGCATGCAATGGTCTCCTTAATGTTTTTCCAATTAAAATGGATGAGCAGGGAACTTCTGAGGGGTGCAGATGTTTAGGGTATGTTCTGATAGGTATCAAAATTAGCAAAGACTGATGCTGTGAGGATATATAGAAGAAACTGTCACAGAAGAAGATCTGTAATCTGCAGTCTTCACTTCAGGCTTCATTGAGAAACTCATAAGACTTAGGTAGGAGACAGCTTTATGGCAAACAAAAACATAGAATGCAAGATTCCTGTGTTTTGGGGTTTTTCTTCCTCATTACTGTTTCAGGAAATTATGAAAACTAAAATAATGTCTAAAAAGAGGTTTCAGTAATTTTTTCAGCTTCTTTTGCTCTGTTAGCTACGTGTACATGTTCAGGATATAATCCTTTCACTAATTGCAAAGTTAAAGATGAAAAAATGTAAGAGCTATAAATAATTCCCTAAATAAAAGAAGCTAATTCTTTTCCAGTTGCTTGAGAATATATTTGCTTGGAATTTAGTTCAGTTTTTTTTGTTTTTCCAGGCAGGCCAAATAGATGCATTTGTGTTTCAAAACTTCCTTTCTGAATGCTCTCTCCTGATTTCTCAGGCAGTTTTTCCAAGGCATCCATGGGTTGGTTTCTGAATGCTGGCTGAAACCTTTTCTTTCTTCAGCAGATTGCTGTGTTGCCTCGGCTGACCTGCTGTAAATCACCAGCTCTCATTTCCTATTAGAGACTTTAAACTTGTTCAAAGAGATCCTACGTTTGTTCTGTGCATCTCATACAATTACAGCCCCGTCTTGTACTCCTGGGATTGTGGTGAGAGTACAATGGGAAGTTCCTCCTCTGTCTGTGAATGTGAACTGTCTATGGGGAAAGTTATTTCCCCTTGCTTTGCACGTTACTGTATCTTCTGGCTTTGCATATGTGAGGAAGCATCAAGATGACAGCACATTTCTGATCACTTGTTGGGAATGAGAAGTCTCCTCTAGTTTGTAGCTCTACTCAAAGTGCAGCGAGCAGTGACCGAAACTTGACATAAATAAACCTCTGATGCCTGTAGCTGATATTTCCAGTCACATGTCTTTCAGTAGCTTGTGACCAAATAGTCAGGTGTTGGTTTCTTGTCTCAAGAGTATTTGCTTTTCTGTCAACTGCATGTGATACTCATGTCTGCCTGGTAGTGTCAGTGCCAGGTATGGTGAGAGTAGGGATGCCCTTTAGCAGATGTCTGTCACTTCGCCATTCTTTGCCATCTGTCAGCATGTATTCGCTGTCTCCTAGCCCCCTGAAATTAAACACAGAGGGTAAAATGCAAATAAAAAATGATAAATGTGATTTTGACACTGCACAAATGCAGTAACAACAAAGTCTGTGTCCATTAGCTGGTTGTGCTTCAGAGTTTCACAGAAAGGTGGGGTGCCTGATTTCATGGTCTTGTCTCTGGAAATGTGAATTCAAAGTCAACCAACTTGCTTGCTGCTTTTACCTCTCATCACTTCTCAGGTGGTTTCTTTATATTGTGGATTGCTTTGCTTTTGACCCTTTCAATAAGGATGTGTAAGGCCATTATGCACTTCAGTTGACTCTACTGCATAACCTGTGAGTAAGTTTTGTGCTAAGATTAGTGCATGTTAGTGTGGCTGATGTAGTTGCCATTCCCTGCGATGCTGGAAAAGTCATGGCAGTCAGATGAAGTGCCAGGTGACTGGAAAAGGGAAGTCATTGTACCTATATTGAGAAATGGTAGAAAGAAGGACTCCAAGAACTACTGGCTGTCAGCATCCCCTCTGTGCCTGGGAAGATCATGGGATCTGGTTTCCTCCTAGAAGCTCTGCTAAGGCACGTGGAGAACAGGGAGGTGAATTGAGGCAACCAGCCTGGCTTCACCAAGGGTAAGTCCTGCCTGACAAGCCAGAGGCTTTCTATGATGCAGTGACTGCAGGAGTAGACAAGGAAAGGATCACAGATGTCATTTATCTGGACTTTTGTACAGCCTTTGACACGGTCCCCCACAGCATCCTTCTGTCTAAATTAGAGGGAGATGGATTTGATGGATGGACTGTTGGGTGGTGAGGCATTGGCTGGATAATCACAGAGTACTGGTCAATGTCTCAGAGTCCCAGTGGACATCAGTGATAAGTGGAGTCCTTCACGGATCCATACTGGGACCAGTGTTCTTTGATACGATCATTAATGGCATAGGGATCAAGATCAGTGGCATGGGGATCAAGTGCACTCCCAGCAAGTTTGATGATAACACCAAGCTGATTGGTGCTTTGACACACCTGAAGGATGGGATGCTATCCAGAGGGACTGGACAAGCTCAAGGAGTGGGTCCATGGGAACAGCATGAAGTTCAAGGCCAAGTGCTGGTGCTGCACCTGGGTGAGAGCAGCCCCCGGTATCAGCACAGGCTTGGCATGAACAGACCCAGAGCAGCCCTGCCCAGAAGGACCTGGGGGTGCTGGTGGGTGAGAGGCTGGACATGCTCCGGCCATGGCACTCACAGCCCAGAGAGCCAAACGTGTCCTGGGCTGCATCCAGAGCCCCGTGGGCAGCAGGGGAGGGAGGGGATTCTGCCCCTCTGCTCTGCTCTGCTGAGACCCAGCTGGAGCATCCAGAGCTGGGGTCCCTGCACAGGAGGGACAGGGACCTGCTGGTGAGGTGAGCCCAGAGAAGGCCACGAAGATGGCTGGAGGGCTGGAGCACATCTCCGACAAGGACAGGCTGGGAGGGTTTTGGTTGTTCAGCCTGAAGGAGAGAAGGCTCTGAGGAGGCCTTATCATGTCCTTCCAGTACCTAAAGGGCACTTGAAAAAAAAGATAGGGACAGATGAACAGGGCTTGTAGTGACTGGAAAAGAGGTACTGGTTTTCAATTTAATGAGGGCAGAGTCACACAAGATACAAGGAAGATTCTTACGCTTTACCATCAGGCTAGTGACACACTGGCATGGGTTGCCCACACAGCTGCTGAGTGGTCAATCTGTGGAAACATGCAAAGACAGGTTGGACAGAGCTCTGAGCAGTCTGGTCTAGTTCATGTCCCTGCTCACTGCTGGGCACTTGGACAAGATAACTTTTAAGCGTTCCTTGCAATCCATACCATTCTTTGCTTCTTTATTTTGATCTTCTGCAGAAAGCAGACATATGTTGCCAATTTGATAGTTTAACGTGTCCGTGTGTCTTCGGGGCTTCGCATATATTAGTAAATTTGTATTGCTACAGAACAAAAAACCTGATAACAAGTTTTTTACAAACTGAAAAGAAAGATCTTATGATCTGAATAAAAGTTGAGGCTGAGAACTTGAAAAAATCAATCACTGCTAGTCAGGTGTGACCAGCAGTAGTATTGATGTAGTAGCACAATAAGCATTGTCTTCTTTTGTTGTTTTGTTAGCAAAAATCATATTTGAAGGAGAACAAGTAATAATTTTCCAATTTGGCTGCAGGTGAGATCTTTTTGTGACCAGCCTCAGCTAGTCTGGAGTTCTGCTCCTTGCAGAAGTGGGTGTCCCCACTTGTTTTGGCTAGCACTGATAAGCATGTGGCTGGGGAGGCAGCTGGATCTGCTTGCTGCTTTGTGTGCAGACAGGTTTCCTTGTAGGGTTAGTTTCACCAAGGCAGATCCAGTTGACCCTGCAGCTACTTGAGCACTAGTTACTTTCACAAGGGTGATGAGATTGTTTAGGTGGATGGTGAGGAGAAGGCATGTAGATTCTCAAAAGGTCTTAAGCCAGCTGTGAAACTTGAATGTGACTGGTTCTCTCTTAGTGACTATTTTTAGCAGGGCAAGGTACTTAAGTTTGGTTTCTTTCAAAAGTTACTATGAATCACAAGAATGTGCCTGTGATTTCTGAGAGCACAGTATAAAGAGGTGATGCACAGAGCATGTTGTGAGCTCTTGCATGAAGAATGAGCAGTCTCTTTCATGCATGTTATTTGTGCCTTTTAGAGCTCCATCCATCCTGCTTATGTAATAAAGACAGGGTAGGACTGCTGGTTTTTTGTGCAGGGGCAGCAGCTGAAGACACGAGAAATGCTGCCTTGAAATGGCATTTCAAATACCTCTTTTTTAATCATGCTGTTTAAAGTGAATGCTTTCAGTTGAAGATTCATAGGAAGGGAATTTATCTCTATTGGATTGTTAGCTTTTTGGGTGTTTTTCTCCCCTAAATTATTGTGTCCTGAAAGGCAGTTAAAAAAGTGAAAGAACCCAGCTAATCATTCTGCTCTCAGTATTGCATATAAGAGTATAATGGGTTTTGCAGTTCATGTTGTCATCCTTGGATACTCTGTTCCCTGCCACAGTCTGTACTTTTGGCAAGCTGATTAATGAACTTCTCTCATCAGTGAAGCGAGGTAGTTTCTTGATTAACTTGATCATAAGCAGGTTGGACAGCCATGAGGACAGCCATATAGTAATTGGAGGGAAGCCATTTGCCAAAATGACTTCTCACCACTTCTGCAGGCTGAAAGAAAAATAAGTGTACAGCTATCAGTCTCTGCAAACGTGCAAAGATCATGAAGTTTCATGTCTGTGTCAACTGTAGTACCTAACGGTGCTGATCCTTGAGTGATAGCACTGCTGCAAGCTGTACATCTCAACTGCTTTAAAAAAAGAAGGAATATAGATTTCTCTTTTCCATGTCATCTAGCCTGTTTCCTTGTATAGAACACAGTTGTCTGGCAGAGACGATGGTAGCTGAGTCTGCTGTGTTTCTCACAGATGAAGCATGGCCCTTGCACTTCTGGCAGATGGCCAAAGCAATCCAGATTTGGTAAATCCTGGATGTTAAGTTGTTTGGCATACTAAAGATTGACATGCATATGTTCTACCAGAATGAAGAACACAATTTTGTGCAAAGCTTAAAATCAAAAGACAAATACACACAGTTCAGTGTTTGGAGGCTGGTTCACTGTTCAGAGGCTTTTGTCCAGTGAAAACATTGTGGGCTGGGTTTTAGTTTTTATATAATGAGTAACTGTGAAAAAGTTCTTATTTCTGTTTGAGATAACAGAGAAAATTACTGTATGGTTCAGTTATCAGGACTTTGTCAAGGCTCTTAATGCCTATGATGCTTTGAAGTTTTTTGCAGATGTACTTATTTCAACAGTTGAAAATATTTTACATTTTATTTACTCTGGTATCTTCAAAACTTCTGAATTGGTACTGAAATTTTCTGCACTCTTAGCTGGGTGCTTCTCTTGTTTCTTAATGTTTCTCCCTTTTTGGCTTTAAAAGTGTCTTATCGTCTGTGGCTTATCTTGGCTTCAGTGTGCTGGATTTATAGGGGTGACTTCTGGGCAGACGGAGGTGCAGCTTTCAAGTGTGAGCTTTTGCTTCCTGTGATGCCCCAGGTGATGTAAGAATCTCTGTGTGCAGACAGTGTTTGCTTATTTTACTCAAGGGAGGTGATGGTTGTTTTTAGACTAGTCAGTAGACAAGTTCCTTACCAAGCAAGTGGAGAAGTTACTGCTCTGACCTTCACAGCCAAAACAACATACCAGTCCCTTATGTGTGCAAAGTTTAAGTTCTTTATCTTTTTAGTCTGATTAGTTTAGAATTTAGCTAAAGGAATTTTTCATTACTGTAAGTTTTTATTAATCAACACAGGTGTATGATGAGGGTGTCAGACTAGAGAATGCAAAGGGGTTTTAATTTTAGTCCTTATACCAGTTGACCTGCACTTCCAGGTGTGAATCTGTTACAGCTAAAGCACAATTCTTCTGAGCCCATGAACATCCTTAGATGTGGATGTGTTTTCCTAATTTGTACTTCTGGTGTCACTAACATTAGGGACCTGCAAGCTTTAATCCTAGCTACAAAATGGTTAATTTTGTTCAGGGTTTTGGGTTTTCTCAGTAGTTGAAGGAGGATAGGGGAGGGAATTGATGATTTCTGCAGGAAAAAAATACTAGAGGTGAAGGGGGATGTGCACTCACATGGGAAGGACAAGGGAGGATGAGAGGAGAGGTAATTGCTCATCCAAATCCTTCAGTGCTGGTGTTAATTTTCAAGTGGTTAGGGCAGAGGGACTGCTACGTGCATTGTGTTTTTACCAGCTGTCTCCACAGTGAAGGCTTTGGAAGACTTGGGAAAAGTGAGGAGTGCCTCCCTCCTACTCAGCTACACCTCAGCTGTTGCCATACACCACATGCAAAATAAAAAAGTAAACATGAAAATGCAGTCTCTGTAGGAGTCATCTGTTTGTGCAAGACTGCTGCCTACAATCAGTTGCAAGGTGAAGTTATGCATGATTCTAGACACAACACACCAATAGCGATGAGTGGATTTCAGCTTTCTTTGTGGAATGTGTGTAACATACCATCAACCTTTATCAGGTTTTGATAGGATGTTAATATTCTGCCAGTTCAGTATATCAAGTAATAGATATGCTGCTAAATTATCTTAATGTTGTTTTTCCTATGCTTTTATTAAAGAACAGATCTACACTCTGTAAGAATTCACCAAAAGCAGCTTGTATGTATAACTTCTCTCTAAGAACCCCTCTTCTGGTCTTTTAGAAATGTCTGACAAAGGATTTCAGAACAATTTCCTTGAGGTGTGTATTAAAATGTATGGAGGGGTTTTGTTGTTACTCTGATCATCTTTGGTTCTCTTCCAGAGGTTTTGAGACAACATTCTTGATTATAGAGGGAACAGACTAAAGATGATGTAGAATTTAATTATAATCCTGGGCTATGAATTCTAGATCACTTTCCTTAGTGCCAAGTCAGCTTCAGATCCTCTGTTTCCTTGCCTCACTCATGTTCCCTCACAGGGCTTTGTCTCCTCTGTTAGATGTATTTGACTGTCAGTTCAGCTGCCGTCTGAGCACCATCTGTGAAACGACCCAGCCCATGAGCCTCCCAAATGAAAGTGCACTTTGGCAGGCAATGTAAACCTTTGTTCTGGTTTAAACTGTAACCTCATGGTTGTATATGTCTGCACTGACATGACGCTGGGCATAATGTCTGTTTGAAGAGTTGTAAGGCTTTATAAAAGAGTTTTCTGACAAGGTGTTAGTGACATATTGCTCTAATTTCTTGTCTTTTTTGCGAGACGAGGTATATAGCTAAATATCTTTCCTTCAGATGTTTGCACTGACAGTATTGTATTTAGTTACTATTCTCTGTTTATCGCAAGGAAATGAATTCTAGTTGCATAAACTGTCAGTCTGCCAAAGGCAAAACTTTATGTTAAGTGTATTATCTGGGAGGCAGGAGAATCCATGGGGCTTAATGGCTCTTTTGAGGTAGGTTTTTTCTCACTGTGGGAGGTAGACAGTGGAAAACAATATTGTTTTGTCATACTGAACAGGGAAAAGAGTTTTATATTCAAAGGCTTTTTTTTTTTTTTTAAATGGGAAACCTCCCATGACAGATTTCTCTCCCTTCTCTTACTGTGAATATGAAATGGGATGATTGAAATAAACCTGTAATTGTTATTTAACCTGTTTTAAGAAGGAATTTATGCATTTTTCAGCAATCCTTGAAGCATTTGTGGATTTCAGCTCAAAAAGAATGTCAGTTAAAAATAGGGAGGATATTTGACCATCTTGTTTCTCTTATCTGTTTGATGATGACTTACATGTCTGGGTTTTGTTTTTTTCCTCAGTTATTTGTAGTAGATGTCCAGACTGGCCAAATTACCAAGATTCCTATCCTGAAGGATCGTGAACCCGGCATGGTGAACCAGCAGGGATGTGGCATTCATGCTATTGAGATCAACCCCTCAAGGACCCTCCTGGCCACAGGTGGAGACAACCCCAACAGTCTTGCAATTTATCGTCTGCCTACACTTGATCCTGTCTGTGTGGGAGATGTAAGTGGGAGTATCTGGGGAAAGTTTATTCCATCACTTAAAAAGTTTCTACTTTGAAGTGTGTTTGATCAGAGCATGGTGAATTTCTAGGAGTCTTGTAAGAAAGTAGAGCTCTCGAAGCCTGAAAATGTTTCTGTTTGAGCTGTCATTTCTGTTGTGATATCTTAAATGTAACTGAGTACTCAAACATGTGAGTGGATTTTCAGGGCTTTGAGTAAGATTTCTTCCTCACCTTCATTCACATCTGCTTTAGCTTGTATTTTCAGTGCCATAAGTGTAACAAAAGGTCTAATAGTGATGATGACCTCTGAAACTATTTATAGTGAAAAAGCTCTTTTGAGAAATTAAAACGATGTTGCAGGTTGTTAAAAGTTTCCCCTTATCCCAGTGCAGTTTGTGGATGTATTATTCCAGAGGTGGAACTTGGCTTTGAAGATTAGCTCTAACCCAGTGGCTTGTGGCAGTTTGATACACTCTGGTACTGGTTTTATTTCTGAAACATCCTGAGGCCTTTCTAAAACAGCCAGTCTTTAAAAAAACAAGCTGGAGAATATAGTGCTGTTCTGTGAGCACTTCTCTCTTGTTTCTCTTTTTCATTCAGCTCCTTTTTATTCAGGACTTCATGTAGATGTTAATTGCAGCAGCAGAGGTCAGGTCAGAGTTTCTGCAGCAACAGATAACCAACTGCAGCAAGACGTGACTGAAGATTTGCATGACTTGCTCTTAATTTGTGTGATTTTTTTAGCTTTTTGAGCAAAACTAGAGTCTTATGGTCTATTTTGTTCCCCCCATAGGTTTCTCACATGCTAAAGAAAAGAGTCTTGAAACATTAATCTGTAAGGTCATGTATTGTAAACATAAGATTTTGGTTGCTTTTTTATAGTAGGTTATGTGTTTGAAGAAAAGAACCCTAACAAGTAGATACTTTACAGAAAAATGCTGCTTTCAGAATAGAAGACATGAGAATTCTGGAAAATTTTAGAATTGAGATTAGTTTTTCTTTGGTCAGAGTCCTGTTTTTCCAGCACCTGTTTACTCTTTATTAATTACACACTTCAAAACCAGAAAAGTTAAAATTACTGTTAGGTACTTAAACTGTTCCAGCTTGATACTGGAATCTTATCTGTATGTTCATAATGTAGGTCTGTCTTTCTGAGCTTGTACTGAAAATTGAAATGAAGAATACTTGTCTGCTTTGAGACTGCTGTTGTGTATAATGTCACAGAAAAATCTGTCTTCTTTCAGGATGGACACAAGGACTGGATATTTTCAATTGCATGGATCAGTGATACTATGGCTGTTTCTGGTAAAGTCATATTTTCCCTCTTGAGGTTTTTTTTTGTTTGTTTTGTTTTTTAAGCTTTCCTTCTCTCTGAATGTTACAGCAATGTTCAATATTTGGTAAGAGTAAAGCACCTCTATCAGGGCATTTGAAACCACTTGGAACTACCCAGTCTATTTAAACACTTCTTGGACTTAGTACAGTGCTTCATTTTATTTTGTTGTTGGGCCTTAGTCCAGATCTGATTTTTCTAGTATTAGAATATTACTGTGTTTCTAGTAAGGGGATGTTTGAACACAATGAGGTACAGGAAAGGATTCCACACAAGAGGAGTAATTTCAGGAGGGATATTGGCTATTGGTTAATAACTTCAGAGTACTTGAGATCAATATCAGTTTTCTGAAGTCATGTGAGAGAGCAATTAATAAAAACTCAGATTGTTTCATCAAGCTCTCAGTACAGTTGTGTGTATATATGCACTTAGACTATGGCAGTTAATACAGAAGGCTGTTACAGAGAAATCAGTTAATGACCTTTTGGTAGCTAATTGGATAGTCATTGTTAACTTCATAAAGAATTACTTTGGTAAAGGCAAAAATAGTAATTTGTTGTTGCATTAATTTAGCAGTTTACTGCCTTTCTGTGCTGACAGGGTGTACTTTTCTGTACTCAGAGTTGTCACACTGCAGGTGACAGAAAATCATAATAGTCTTAAATAAGTCACATATTTGAATTGTTCATCTAGTTTAGTAGGATTTTTTTATCCAAACCCAAAAAGATAATCCTGGAATTTCATTTTTGAATTTAATAGAAAATATGATCCTTGCAAGTCTCTACCCCAAATATCTACGAAAACTTCCCCACATTCAAGCTAGTGAGCTTGAAGAGAACAGCACAGATGATTACAGATGTCCAGAGGAAAGTTAAGGGCCTGATAGAATACACAGCATGTGAGATTGAACTGTGTTGACTCAATATTTTCTAAAAATCTGAGTGGAGGTGTGAGTAGAAGTGTTCTTTTCTGCCATATTCTCTACTGTAGTGCTTATAAAGCAGGATGTAGATTTCAACCTCCACACCTCAGACACCAAAATCTTGTCAAAAGCAATTAGCAAGACTGCTTGCTAAACTGAATTCTTTAGAACTCATTGATGACCCTAATTAAGAGAGAAAAAAGACAACTAACTTCTGACGTGGTTTTAATTTTACAGATTTCAGTTGCATCTGTATATGAAAGTGTCAAGTAGAAATACTTGAACTCCAGACATTGAGGTTATAGCAAGTATTTTTATGGCAAAAGCTGCAGATGAGATGAATAATTCCCAGTTTGGCATGAGCTTAGGGTAGCAAATGATACTCTGCTTGGCTTCAGGGCTAACCAGTTAAGCAACATACATGGACTCCTTCCCCTGCCAAGGCTATTAAATGGGACAGCTTCCTCCGAAAGTATGTCAAGATGTTTAGAAATTTTACTGCTGAGTATTCAACGTCTGTAACAAACAAGATTAGGTGCAATTAAAGCCAATGGCATATAATGGAGTGGCAGGATGTTGTGCTGCTGGATGCGAGTGCCATTAGGATGCTCCTTTTTGTATTTTTCTTTAGTAGGTGATCGTGGCAAATGCCTGAACCCATCTGTGAGGGGGCAAAGCCACCTCTGCTGTGCTGGACCACTCCTCTTGAAACAAAATATTTTGCTTTGCTATCTTTGCAGCTTCTGCCCTATGAGATAGCAAAGCTGATACATTTAATAGCCTCATATAGATATATAGTTTTTTTTATGGCATCTTCATTATTAATTTCTTTTGACAGAATTTTTCACTTTATGTAGAGAAGAAATTGAGGTACCTGTAAAATCTGTCAGAGCTGACTTAGATGGAAGTGAGTTTCCTGAACACCAGAAGGGATGTGTATAAGGTCTTGGATTAAGCTTGTGTTGTCCAGTGAACCAGAGGCATTTATCTTTCTTCATCCAGTGTTCTTAACATTAGTGATTTGTATTTTGGATTAATGTATTCAAATTCAGTAGAAAAATAAAATGAGTTCTTGTTTGTTTAACCTAAGTTACATTCTTTAAGGAAGAAGTGGCACAGATTTTAGCAAAATAATTTTTCTGATAGTTTTCATCCAAAGTGGTACAATTGAGACTTGAAATAGATGTTTCTGCTCAGCTCGTGAATGACTGTGTACTCACCCATAAGCACACTAATAGAAATCAAGGAAACCCAAATTGGCATAAACCTGGCTGAGGTTTTTATGGAGATTTTTTCCACCGGTTTAACTGACTGTTTTACTAAGGCTGAGAGTGACAGGCTCAGGCTGAACCTATAGTGTTCAGTTGCTTCTGAGTTCATTCTCCATATGAGATGATGATAATTGTTGCACAGAGTTGTGGGTTTTGATGCATCTTAATCAGTTTGAAAACGTATGAGATGGTCTAACTGCTTGAAAACCATATGGACAGTTGACAGTGAGTTCATAATATTCTGAACTTTACAAATCATCCTTTTGTTAATAATAACATTGTATTATTATTAACATTAACATTATATTCTGTTAGATTAAACTAAGATTATCTGTTTTTTCAGACCCTATTGATTAATCCTTTTTTTTTTAAAGAGGAGTTCTGTATATGTGGAATGGACTATTCATGTATGGACTATTTGATCAGGTTCCCGGGATGGTTCAATGGGTCTCTGGGAAGTCACAGAGGATGTGTTATCCAAAAGCGATGCCAGGCACAATCTCTCGCAAGTTCCTGTCTATGCCCACATAACACATAGTGCTCTGAAGGATATCCCCAAGGAGAACACCAATCCTGACAATTGCAAAGTTCGAGCATTGGCTTTCAACAATAAGAACAAGGTCAGTAAGATAAGCAAGACAATTGAGAAGTTCTGAAATTACCCCTGTGTATTAGAAAAATTAAAAAGTAATCTAAACAGAATATACCAGAGAAGCAAGCTAATACATTTTTCTCTGATTCATTTGCATCCTTGTCTAGTGAGGTGGTGGTTTTAATCTGCTAGGTCTGCTTCTGCCCCACATGAATGGAGGAGTCCGGAAGGGGGGAAGAAAACAACCCCAGACATTTTAGAAGGCACATTTTTCCTGTGGGTTTGATTTTAGATTTGCATCCTAAGCAGGGGAGTAAAGAAATATTTACAAGAAGCAGAAAAAGCACCAAAACATCTCTTGCAGCTTGAATACCATTCTTGAGTGCTCTTTCTGCTTTCCTTTGCCCTCTGTGAAGACCAACTAACATTTACCAGTTCCTGTTTCAATGCTGAGTCCTTTCTGGATTGTTCAGCAAATGAAGTGACTGACTCACAGGGCAGGCACGAGCACTTGCTTTGCGGTTATTTTGTTGGTATTTGGCAAATGTCAATCTCCCTTATCCAGATCTCCTGTTTTTAGTAGTAGGTGTAGCAATTCATCCTTCACCACATTGTCTTCCCCCCTGCCCTCAAAGAACAGAAAATGTCTGAAGCAAGGGTGGTGGGTGTGCTGTCAGAAGCACAGTGCTCCTGTAGGCTTTATTTTTCAAAATAGCTGTTAGTTACTCCTCTGTGATGGAAACTTCATGTAAATTTTTCAGTAGAGTAGTGCCTGAAACTTGTTTCAGGGTTAGAATCAGTGTGGGACCTGATGAAGAGAATTGTCCAATCTAGATTGTACTGTTTCATAATTCATTATTTGATTGCCTAGTGAGATTTATGGTATTGAAAGTTATTGTTATTTACTCTTTTGTTAATTTTGATTCTACTTGACACCTGAAGTACTGTATGGTATTCCGTGAAGATCAGTATAAAATGAAAGTTATCTTGATAGAGCCTTACAGGATTATGGATAGGTTCAGTCCAGACTGTGCAGCCTGCCTAGAAGAGAATGTGAGTTTTTAAGGATATCTATAATACAGAAATTAACTGTCTTATTTTTATTTTCCTTCTAATAGGAGCTGGGAGCTGTGTCCCTGGATGGGTATTTTCATCTTTGGAAAGCAGAGCACACGCTATCAAAGGTGCTTTTCCGTTTGTTGGAGTTAAACTTCAAAAACTGCAAGCAGTTAAGGCTGTTCACTATTCTTAATTTCCTTCAAATATTTGAAGAGCAGCAGTATTTGTAAAACACTTAAAAGTTTGTTGAGAGACCGACAGCTATTCACCAGTCTTCACAGAAGTAATTGTGAACGCTGTTTATTTGTATCTTTAGCACACCTTTTATAGGGTTTTACAGGGTCTGCGGGCAGAGCAAGCTACTATTGGCTAACACACGGAGTTTACATTTTTTCTCCTACACACAAGGATATTGTTTTGCTTTACTCTCTCTTCTGCATGAAGGTTTCAAGGACTTTAGCCCTTAATATTACGACTTATTTCAAAGGCTGGTTTGTGCATACAGGCCTTTACTAATATATAAAATATAGCAACAATAGTTCTGTGTGAAATGAAATATTTTAAAGTTTGGAGCATGAAAAGGAGAGAAGCTCTGCAGACCTCTTAATTTAGAAGGCAGGAAGCCCCTTTAACTTTCTGCTTGTGTTGGATTAGCTGAAGTGAACCATTCTGTGGAGTATGGTGGATACTTGATCAGTAGAATTCATAAAGGAATTTGCACTTAAATAAGTGTAATGGCAAATCAGACCCAGACTTACCTATGCTAGTGAATGTGATCAGCTTTTTCAGCTGAGAGCTGAGGTTGCTGTGCATCTGCTAAAGAAATAGAAGCAGCTTAGACAGATCTAAAACAATTAATTAAAATGTCCATTTCTTTTTGCTTCAGCCTTTATTGTCTCAGTTTGCTTCAAATAAGGCACCCCATTGTTTCCAGCTTTTTTCTTCTGGGTCTTTTCACCTGCATTTTGTGTTTTATTTCCATGCAGCTTCCTAGAACATAGCTTACAAAATTGTTCTGTTAACACCCTCGTCTTTTCTTGTAATGGGTTGGTTTTTATTTTTTCTGTTTCCAGTTACTTTCCACAAAGTTGCCATACTGCAGGGAGAACGTGTGTTTGGCTTACGGCCAGGAGTGGTCAGTGTATGCAGTAGGATCACAGGCACATGTCTCCTTTCTGGATCCGAGGCAGCCTTCTCACAACGTTAAATCCGTCTGTTCCAAAGAACGAGGCAGTGGTAAGAAGCCTGTCAAAGGTGCTTCAAATTATTTTCTTGCAGAAGTAGCTATTAAAACTGTAGTAAGTCAAGCTTCTAGTGATGGGCTAAATAATTAGGAGTGTATGTATAGGTTTGGTTTCATGATAGTATACCTGGAGCAAACAAAAAACCAAATGTGACCACCTTTGAAATCTAGTGAAGGGCAACATCACTGTCTTTAGGAGCAACTCAGTTGTAAACTATCCAAATACTACTGAACTTTCAAAAGTATGCATTTTACTGCTGTTATTTTTTTACTGGGTCTTATTCTATTTTTTACTGTCTCAAAGCTAATGTAGTCTTTTTCCACTGTTCATACTGTTCTTGCCTTCTTCTCCAAGAATTAGAAAAAAGGCATGTTGTCTGCTCTGTGCTACCTTATTGGGTGTCTGTGTTGTGAGGGAAAGCTTGCTTTGTAATTTTAAAGCCACGACTGAGACTCCTGATTTTCTACGTGATTTGAGTGCTGTTTCTCATATGGATGCAGTTTGTCCAGTTGAACCTTATACCAGGGCCAGGCCTGTGGGCTTTCAGAGCCCTTTTTATAGTTCCATAAAGTTCTCTCCATATCCTTTACTATCAGGCATGAGAAGGCATGGTGCCATATTAGTCCCAGCCTAGTAAGTTGCAGTCCTTGCTTAGCTTTTCTCTGGGTTTCCGTCTCTTCATCAGGCAGGTTATCAGAGGAGAACGTATGTCTGCAAAGATTAGGAAACTTATTTATGGAGTTACTGAGTGGTGGTGTCTAGATCAGTGTCAGGGTCTTCTGCTTTCAGATATGGGAGAAATATCTATGTCAGGAGAAGTCACCTGAATGTCTTACCAGCAAGATCACTTGTCCTCACTTGCTGTTAGCGAGGATTCTGTCCAGGTCCTGACCCAGACACTGCAGTGTATGCAGTGCCCAGTGGTGGCTGGTGGCTGAAACCTTCTGCCTCAAGTATGCGATTTTCCATATTGGGGGATAATGTGTGTAGGGAGTACCTCAAGGAGTCTGGAGAAAACCTTTGTTCAGGGCTGTTTTCTGCAGAGTAGGTACATCTTTTTATTTCACATGGTGGTGGAGGCACATAAATAACAGTAATTCCCAAGATACTGTTTCCACTTTGTATTGATCTCCCTAGGACTTGGAGTGGTGTAGCACCTCTAGGAAACAGGGTCTTTATTGATCTATGGACTGAAATCTGATTTCAAGTGCTTTGCAGTGGTACCTGAACGTGCTTTAAGTTTCCAAGTGCCCCTGTGCTGAAGTGTGCACTTGGAAGTGCAAAGTTGAAAGTCCATGTTAACTTCAGTTTGCTTGTGTTGTACACAAAAGCAGGTCAGACAAAGGTGGTGGCTCAGTAAGGCTGGAGCTTAGGGTTAAGGTATAGGGTAGGTTAGGTTAAGGGTATACTCTCAGCTGGGGCTAAGAGTATAGAACTTGCTGTGATTGGTTCTAGGCACAGGCTGTACTTTTAGCATGATGGGAATGATTAATCTTCAGCCCCATAGGAGACAATTTGGAATGCTGTTTTTGAAAGCCTGTTCTAAATATCCTTCTTAGTAGTGGGTACATCATAGATTCCTTCAGTTAATTTCTTCGGTTATAGAAAGATCTATGGTTGCTCTGCATTTTATAGCTTTTTATTAATACATTTAATTTAAGAGTATATGCCATCTGCCTTGATACTCCATCACCTGTTTGTCTGAAGTAAATGTTCTCCTGGGTGGCTTGTCAAGGGCACTTCTGGAGCAAAAATAAGAGGAGGTCTACTCTTTTGCCTTTCTCCCCTTATCCAAGTGACTGCTTTTGCTGACTGCAGAGGGCTTAAAGCTTTCTCTGTGTGTTTGCCAGAGCCATGTGAGAGAGGTCAGGGGAAGGTCTTCTGCTGTCTTAAGTGCACTTGTAGCTCTCTTAATTAAAGCAGAGACTCTCATATGAATCTCATAATTTGCTTCAGTAGAGAGACTTGCACGGTGGTTTCCTGCCCATTAAGTCTGCAGCCAAGACTTCACCCCATATCTGGAGCAGGACAGAGTGGCTTTGCCTTGTTCTAAGTGTATGTCACAAATGCTGATGGCTGTGGATGTCACATCCAGTGGCAGAGGAAGAAGGATGAGGACATGTTTCTTGTTAGGACTTAGTACAAAGGGGAAGGGGAAACTCCCTGGTTGCATCCACAGCTCACAGTTGTCTGCTGTCACGTGTGTTGCTGGGAATATTCCAAGATGATACAAGTTCTGTGACATTCAGCCATGCTTGGTATGGTGACAACACTTAGCATGTGAATGTAGCTGGCATAACTCACTTGTTTCCTCTCCTGAATGCTTGTTTAGGCTATAATTCAGTGGTACTTTAAAGAGGGCCTAAAAAGCCCCAGGCCAAAAAAACTGGCATCCTGTCATGAAGGAAAGAGAAGTACAGATGTGGTGGAATTTAACCTGTGGGGAAGAGTTGTTTGGAGTAGATTGGTTACCCAGAACAGTATTTGCACAGTAAATGAAGATGTGATGACAGAATGTTTTGCAGATTGCAAATTTTTACATACAGAGTCTCCCCCAAGACTAGTTCGAAGGGATCCTTGATTAGCTGAGAATTCAAATTTAGATTTTGTGAAAACAAAATGTACTCTTTTGTTCAATGTAATGGGACAACTGAATTGTGCTAACATGTTTAGATTGAACTGTACCTTCCCATGTACTGGTGGAACTTGGTGTTTAGATGGTAGGAGTCCTATTCTGTTTTCTTCCCTGGCTAAAGTGCTAAAAATCCTAGCTACTAAAAATAAGGTGTGTTTGAGAATATTTGAGTGGAAACTCATTAATAGTTCTGAAGCTAGCTTAGCAGCAAAGTGACTGGTGATTATTATGGTTACACTTGCTTACAGGTAGCCTGTTGATCAGCACAATGCACTTGGTGACAGCTGGAACTTTTCTCAGATGGTCACTTACTGCCGGTTAGCAGGTAGCTAAGAGGGTGTGAGCTCTTGGAGGAAAACAGCACGGTGCTCTTCCCTCTGTCTGCTGCCACATACTTGCTCTTGGTGTGTCTGTTTAAAGGCTTGTGGCAAACAGAGCAAAGGTACTCTGGACTCTAATTGGCTTGTCTGGCAGACCTGAGGGCTGGTGAGGATGCAGCTTCTTACTGTGCACCATTGGTGTAGCTGATGGTCTCAAGGAGTAGGGCAGTCATGTATGCAATCAAAGCTGCTGTTTCAGTAGCATAAGTGGGATTTGTCCGCAGTGCTCTGTAACAGTGGGAAAACTTGTGTGTTGTGGAGAATACTAGTAGGTAATACTAGACATGAAGCAACAGCACTGCAGAGCCAAAGCATCCCTCTTCCTTACTGCACTGTCTCTTCTCTGTTTGACAGGTATCCGCTCAGTGAGCTTCTATGAGCACATCATCACTGTGGGGACAGGGCAGGGGTCCTTGTTGTTTTATGATATCAGAGCCCAGAGGTTCCTGGAAGAAAAGCTCCCCCGTGCCTGCTATGGACAGAAGCAGAAATTAGGAGGAAGTGAAATTTTGAAGTTGACAACTGGGAAAGGCTGGCTGGTAAGTAGTTTGTAGCTGTGATAGAGGTGGGAGGGAAGGAGACCCATTATACAGAAGCAGCCTAGAGCTTGAGCAAATTCTTTTTGGACCTGTTGTGTGAAATGTGTCTCAGTCAAACAGTATTCATGTAACCAAAAACTAATAATGAAGTAAGAATTGCTTTCTACGAAAGCTTTATGAAAGAGTACTGAAGGTTATTTGCTTGAGTGTAAGGTGTAGTGATTACTGTTCTTATGCACTGATTCATAAATTAACTAGATTTTATATCTTTTCAAATGTAATCTAACTTTTAGTTCTCAGAACCTCAAACAAAAAATAAATTGTCTTTCTTTAAAGCTATGGTAATCTAATGTGGCACTTGAAGCAAGAGAGTTTTAATTTAATTGTGTGCAGTTTTATAAACTGTGGCTTCCTGAGGTAATGCCATGGCAGGCACTTGAGTTTGGTTTCCTGTATGTTATCATAAAGCAGTTAATGGCTCTGTTTAACTTAGCTCCATTACCTTTTTGTATTAGTGCAATGTCCCCTCACCTCCCTGTTCTAGTGCTTGACCTAAATGTTCTCAGAAAAAGCTTTAGGACAACTCAGGTGTCTTTTAGTTGACCTTTATGAAGCTTCAGGATTGTTGAGAGAAGATACCCCTTTTTAGGCTCTGGAAGGTACCTTTGGCTTTTGTGAAACAGGGTTTGGGGTTTGTTTGGCAACAGTAACAATCTAATTTTTTCTTTAACAGAACCATGATGAAACCTGGAGGAATTATTTTTCTGACATAAATTACTTCCCAAATGCTGTTTACACCCACTGCTACGACTCGTCTGGAACGAAACTCTTTGTGGCAGGAGGCCCTCTTCCATCAGGACTTCATGGGAATTATGCTGGTCTCTGGAGCTAATGATAACTCTTCATTCTGATGCTGATCTTTACACAGATTTCCACTTTTGTTTTCCTTTTTTTAACACCAAAATTGTGTGATGCCATTGATTCCTGATTTAAACACAAGTTATTTTTTGGCAGAGTTTTCTGTTGGTCTCCAACAGTTTTGTACATCTTTTTGAACTAGTTTTTTGCTTTAGCCTCCTTGATCCTTTATATGGAGGAGTTTTGAAGTCCTTTTTTATTGCATTTACTCCAAATGACTCTTCCCCTCATTTAGGCTGTCTTGGCCATGTGTCCCCTCCTCTACTTTGCTGTGAGGTAGGATTTCTTTCTTATAGAGTGGTTGCTCCTGAGCTTTCTGTGAAAGTCTTGGGGCTGCATGTGTGCAGGTACTTTGTGTCAGTAACATTACCTGGAGTGAGGACTACTTGTAATTAAAAATTATTAAAAATATTTATAAGAGATAAGCTACTACTTTATCTGCAGAGCCTGGCCCTGGCCTGGGTTGATCGTATTTTTTAAAAGTACAAGTCTAATGACACTGTTTATACATAGAGGGATATGGTAATTTTAAGCTGTACTCACTGAAGCCCAGGGATGGATTCCCTAGGGGTATTGCCAATCAAATCCAAAGTGTGGGAGTTTTTAAAAGTGCATTTGTGTTGGAATGGTAGTTTTCAGCAGTGCTAGGAGCAAAAATTGATCTGTTCCTTCACTGCCTGTCCCAGGTATCAGCTTGCACAGCTGGAGTTTGTATAGGCTGTTCTGCTGCATGGCTATTGCAGGGTGACATTACATTGAGGGCTGCAGAGATGCTGAGACGAAATGGGGGCTAGTTATTCAAAATGAACTAAATCTATCTGTGTTCCAGATGCAATATGGTTTCTAAGTATGCTGATAGGGTAGCTTATAAACTCTCCATAAACTACCTAAAACCTCGGACTTTTTTTTTCCCCAGGTTGTGAGAGTTTTTCCCCTTTTTGCTGTTCTGGTTGGCCATCTACTTAAATAAGCCAATGGAATAAATAAACTATTTTTTTTCACCAAGTTTAAAGAGTGCATCTCAGATGTTAATAATGCAAGTGAGAAGCTTTCTGTGAAGGAAGGTATCTTGGTGTTCCCTCACTTTGTGCTAGTATATGCTGTAGGAGAAGCTCAGGCTTTTCCAGAATCCTCTGCTGCCTTCTGAGTTCTGCGACTCCCTCCAACTTCACCTGGGACTGGGAGGGGAGAACAGGTCCAGTGCCCTTGAGGTCCAGCTGTGAAGTGTGTGTCTCCCAGGGTGATGGTTTTATCCAAAACTCAGCTAAAATGTAAGACTCGATGGTGTTCCTGCTTTTGGCAGGCACTAAACTCTCAGCTTGTCAGTGATGCCTCTGTCCTCTGCTGGAGTTAATGCCTTTCCCCTGACACTGGTGGAGCAAAGTGTGCCTGTACCTCACAGCTTTGGTGCCAAATTGAAAGTTGATTGGAACTGAGAGGAAAGACAAGGCTGGGATATGCTCTGTTCTCCCATCTCTGTGGGAGATCACAGCTACTACCGCAGTTCCTGCCCACAGCCCAGAGCTAATCTCCATGTGTCTTTGCAGTCTCTCTCATCTTCATCGGTATCTTCATCAGTAACACCAAGCAGTCAGAACCAGGCTTAGGTTCAAGCTGGTATGGAGACCTGGATGGAAATCCTACAAGGAGTGCAAGTCCCTCTCATTGGGGTGGAAATCTTGGCAAGAGAAGAACTCTCCCAGGTGTGCACCTGTCCCTGAAGTATAATTAGCACAGGTGCTTCACAAGCAGATCATCTTCCAGTGTTTCATAATATTTACCAATGTGGCCTGGTTGCTTAAACTGCATCAGTTCAAGGTACTGTGTGTACAGCTAGACAGGCTTTTCTCTGAAAATATAAAATTATGTACCAAGGGGTAGCTGCTTTGGTTATTTTAGGGGCTTAGAAAAGTGGAAGTATATGAAGAAAAACAAGTCTTGGAGAAGGATGGCAGGATTTGTATTTCTACAGCTACTGTGTAAAATCATTCTGTCACAAGGAACATGTTCTGCTTTGTTTTGTTTTTTGTTTTTTTGTTTTTTTCAATTTGGTTTGGTTTGAAGTTTTTTGCTTTGTTTTTTTAAAGAAGCTAGACACTTAAGTCTACTTGAGTAGACTCCAGTTCTGCTGAAGCAACAGGTAATAGCTGGGCATTTAGTGTCAGCAGTGCCAAAGGTAGACTCCTGGTCTGGGAATTCTAGCCCTGATGTTGATCTATTAATTGAAGCATATTTTATGCCATGATAGGAGGAAAAAAGAGTATATATATGGCCTTCCGACACAGAGGCTGATTCTTCTGCAGTCTCTGGGTTACTGAAGGGGCACCACTGGAAATTATCCCTCCTTGCTGACTGTGGTCTCCTCAAGTACCTCAATATGTGCTCCTAAAGCCTGGTAATATGAGTGCCCTTTTCCTCCCTTTTTTTCCTTCATAGAAGGCTCTGCACAATTCTCAGATGAATCTGGACAATGACATAAAATTCCCCAAGTCTCACATGCTTTTGTGTATTCTGCTTTCAGGATGCTTTCTTGCAAAAATAATTTCACATGGTAAAGGAGCCATCTTTGTTGCTGTATGAAAACTCCCACAAAAAAACCCTAGGAACCAAACCAGATAGTGCTGCAAGCACCCAAACAATTTGTGCCAGAGATAACTTAATTTTTAGCTTATTTCAGTGGTTCTAAATACTTATAGTGACATAGATGTTAAGTTTCAGAATATTTCTGTAGTTGGTCATACATAACTTTTGTTATGTCACTATTAGAAATTGAGGCACAGAAAGGTGATGATGATATGCCAGTTGTCCAAAGATAAGTAATAGGAGAAAAACTGAATTTTTCTTGACTTTGATTTCATTGCTCTGTTGGGTTAGATATCTACTGCAATTCAGGATCATGGTTAGAATTGAGTGGGTTTCCCATCCAAGTGCAAGAATGGCTACAGAGCAGGGAGCCTCCAGGTTCTTCAGAGAGGCAAGTTGGGTGCCTCACTGTTCAAAAGCCAGATACACCCCTACAATGGAGTGAGCTCAGTCTGGTGACTGCGCTTCAGTAGCTTCTTGAACAACTTGCTGTGCACTGCTGAGGCCCAGTGACATATATATATTCAGACCATCTTTTCTACTGTTTCTTCAAGATTTCCCTCCCTTGGTCTTTCCTGCTAGAATGTTTGAGGTTACCTCTTCCAACCCAAATCATACCAGTCTTTTCTGTAGCAGTATTTTCCTTGCTGAGGTGACCTCTGCTGAGCAAGAACAGGCTTGCTGGTATTCTATCAACCGGTGCTCAAGACCAATTTGCTTTGTTTTAGCTGGGTAGAAGTTAAAGGCTGGCTCAGACTGTTGAACTGGGTAGTTGCTGTTGTGCATGTTTGACTGATACAACCACACTGTAGCAGTCTGTATGGGTGGGGAGCATACACTGGTTTATCTTGCTTGAGGAAGAGAATTTAGAGCATAACATGCCTTCAGACTGGCTGCTACTGACTTCTCAGTTGTATGGGATCTTCTGTGCTACCAGTGACTTTAGGAAGCAGTTAATTGTACTGCTCAGCTCTCTTCAGTAAACTACCATGTTAATTTGGGTATTTTTGGATATTACATTTTCAGTATTCATGACAGGTAATCAAACTAGTGACTCAGTTATGGGTTTGGTAATACCTAGCTTGTAAATACAGGGTAGCAGCTCCTCAGTAACAGCTGGATGTTACATCATGGGACATTCCTGAGGAATCAGAAGCTACTTTGCAGTATTGGCTTGAGCACAGTAAATAAGTGTTGTGCTCATCCTCTTCACTAAACACCTTATTCCTGTAATTCCTCCAGGTTTCTCCTTTGCACAGTCAAGTCTTGTAGGGAGAATTACTAGTGCTCTCCTCTGGTGCTTTCTGGGATTGCAGTAAAGGAGCAAGTCCATTTGTTTGATTCCCTCATCAGTGCTGCTGGTGTTAGTTTGAGTAAATTACCAAAGAATAGTTGATAGTAGGTTTATGTTCCTAGTCCCAGTTGTTCATTCTCCTCACAGATCCATTTTTAAGATTATTGCAAGAGTGCCCAGTGATCTTGCTGGACTTAGTCTGTTCACAAAATTTACACTCATATTGTGGGTGACTCTTGTGATTGTCTTCATGAGAGGAAATTTTTAATAGCATTAAGGGGTTTATATTTGCTGCCTCCATTTTAGGTCTTTGGCAGCTTTTTGTATCTAAAGGATTAAGATACTTGGGGATCATTTCCTTCCAGAATTTCATCCTATTCCTTTACCTGAGCGGTTGCTTTGTCTTATAGCTTGCAGCTGCAAAGTTAACAGATTAAATTTATGATCCAGCTATGTCAAGTGGTGCTTTGTTGTCTTAATTTGTACCACTCAGCTGAGAGGCATTTACAGGCCTTTTGAAATGCTGTGCCTCACCTGATTCAGGTGTGAAACAAAGCAGGCTTCCTAGACCCTCCAGAGGCTACTTGTTTGCTTTGTTTGCAAGAAACCAAGGATAGGTGGGCTGTCAGTGCATGTGGGAAAGCAGCAGCATCTTACAGCAGCCAGGTGGAAGGTCTGTTTTTAGTGGTCTGTTACCCTTATTTTCAATAAATGCACTTTTCCAAGGTGTCTGATACCTTCTTACTTAGTTACTTTTGCAATTGCTGCTATGACTGAATTACTGGACTGGGGTACAGCTTATTCCTAAGGAGCTCTGCGGTAGAGCTGTGTGTCATGCAGGTGGAGCTGATCCTCCAGCCAGCCTATGCTGAGCCAGGGACACCTGACCTACCAGGCACAAATGTTTTAGTTTAAGGCTAAGTGAAATGCCTGTGTGCCCTGCTGGCCACCCCACAGTGAGCCCATGGTGTGACCTCAACTTAAAACCATTTCTGAGTGTTATAGTGCCCTCAGTAACTTATTTGAAATTCTGAAGCAGATACCCCAGGACAACAGAGAGTAGAAAAGAGAACACAGCCACGTCTTGTGTGAGGTGCTCTCCTTTGCCCCTGTACATGAGTACTTTGCGTGGTGAGGATGGGCAAGGAACACCAGAGAAACAGTAAAAAGTAAGCAGTGTTTGGTATGGCTCTTGGAACACCTGAAGAATTGAAAAAATAGAGGGGATATGTAAATGCCTAATCAGAAACATCTTTGAGAGATCAAGTATATAACCCTGACATTTTCTGATTTTTTGTGGTTTTTTTCAAGGATAAAATTAGGCAGAATCTTTTTGCTTGTGATGTTGGTTGTTTTCAAGAAAACCATGTGGTACTTGGCTAATTAAAAGAATGCTCTTGCAGAAAGAAATCCTTCATTTCCTAACAGCCTTTCCCACTAATATCCTGCTGGGAGCAGTATAGTCTAAAAAAGTGCACACAGATTTAAAATTGAGTGCTGGGGTTGGCAGAGGTGGGAAAATGTGGGCTGTCTGACTGTTTCTATACCCAAAAAACCACTAACACTTGATTGTATACAAATAGTGGTTGCTGTACTAAAACTGAGAGGGTGTATAAAACCCCTTGCAACATAATGCAATGTCTTTAGTCCAAGATTCTTTTGAATTGATTCTTTTGCCTTCAGGACAAAAAATTTAGGAGTCAATACAGCATTTTCTTAGGAAGTGCTTTTCTAGATTCCCGTACTAAAGGGGAAAATTCAGGTGCTGAATCATACAATCTCATTAAACTTGTACTTTTTATTTGCCCATTCACCTGGACTCTTTTAATTTCAAGGCCTCCCACAGTCTCAGGGTATAAATCACTATGACTCATCCAAATAGTACTGAAATGGACCAACCAGAGGTTAATGTGCCTTCCTCTTCTGGTACCTTGATCTTTATAGTTATCTCAAATTTGTCACTGTCCTAGGTTACATGCATTATCTTTTTCTAAGATATATGTGTTAAAATTGCAACAGGTTTGTACTGTTACTTGTGACTTGTTCCATTTGTCTTAGGATGTGGTGTAGACAAATCAATGTGCTGGTTGGTCTTGGTATCAGTCTTGCCAGTAACACCTGTCAGTGCTTGCTTGTATGTTCATGTGTAGATAAATGCTGGATCTTCCCCACTGCCTATGGTGCATAAGTGCACAAAATACACAAGGTGTTTTAAAATGTGCAGTGATCATAACTTGTTGCCTGAAAGTAGGGTTTCCTACAGTGAACTGTTTTTAATGTTTTGGGTTTTTTTCCCAAATACTTTTAATAAGATCCAAAGCTTTGAGAAAAAAAAAAAAATAATTGGGACTTGCTGATACTTGATGGCTTTTGTTCTGAATCCAGAGTCTGATGTTTGTTAACAACTCCTCCAATTCCACCCATCTAACAGAGGCTTTCTCAGCTTGTTTCTGTCATGACCTGTATCAGAAACAGCACTGAATCCTGAACTATCATAGAAGCTGTCAAGCAAAGTAGTAACAGTTCTCTTTGAATATTACAGTGCACATTTTTTAACCTGTTCCAAGTCATTGATGCAGCTTACAAATGGAACAGTGGGAAACTGCAGATAGTATGTGAAACTAGCCTGTCTGCACATGGAGCTCAGTGTTCTGTTACCTTTCAAATTGTTTCTCCCCTCTGAAAAGGATTTTTGTGTTGTTTTTTTCAACACAAAGGCATATATTTGGCTTAGTTTTCTAAAGATATATTTGTTTACAAACCTCAAACTGACATCTGGAATTTGGGTTGAGTTTCTGAATCTTATGCAGACAGTACAATTGATACATTATGTCTCATGAGAGCATAGAAACAGGAACTTCTTTGTCTTCTATACTATATCTTCACTTGCTGGGTCTTCCATGGACATGCCTATGCATAATTAACTGAATTACAGTACTGGGCTCTGTTGATCCATGAGGCTACCTTTGTGTGTAGAATCAGCACGATTAGTCATCAGTGTATTGACATTAATACATGGTCATGGAACTCTAAGGTCTGTGTGTTTTCTATGCTGTCTGTTCTCTCTATACCACAGTGCCCACATACTGTTGAGCTCTGTTTGCTTCATGTCAGTTTCAGAGTTCTTTAATTTAAATTCAGTGAGGTGCTGTTTTTATGACGGTCACTTTTCCAAGTAGAACAAATGGATTTAACTTTGTTTTCTATCTTTGGTATCTTCCTCTTCTCCCATTTCTTCCTAGTTCACCTGTAACAATCAGTTCAAAGTTGTTGGCCTACTCTGAAAATTATCAAGTCATAATAAAAAGAAAATCTGTAGCCCAATGTGGCAAGATCACTCTGTACTTTTACCGTAAACTTCCATGGCTGGATGCCTGTCTTGCAAGTGGAGACTCCACTCCTGCACAGTCTGCAGAAGCTGAAATCCTGTTGCAGCCATATTTTTCAGTGGATATCAGCAGATTAGGAAGTAGAGGTGCCCTATGCCTTCACCCAGTGTTTGTCAAATTGATCTGTAGTGGTTTAGCCAGAGAACTGGCATCTTTGACTGCTACTCTAAGTCTTGGCTAAAGATTTCATTCAGAGCAATATCAGGAGGATGAGTTGCTGGCTTGATCCCATGTAAAGGTTTCCTCCAGCGATTTATTTTTTTGGGGTGGAATTATAAAAGAGTAGGGATATGAGCAAAACAATAACCCTGTGCTCAAAAGAGAAAAGTTATTATAATGTACTTTGGCCAGCAAGAATGACAAAGGCTGGCTAGGTTCAGAGGTGAGTTGGCAATGGAATGCTTGAAGGGTAGGCCTTGAGGGTTTGTGCCATCATGCCTTAGATCACTGCAAGTTAGTTGCTCCCAGAGCTTTCAAAACTGGTAGTCATCCCTCTTCAGAGAAGATGTGAAGATGGCATGTGGAAAAACCAGTTCCCCCAGTGGTCACTCAGTCTTTTCTTCAGCATTCAAGGTTATCAGTGCACTTGTCACTGTTTTCATGAGTGACTATGACTAATGTGTTTCACAGCTGCCACCAGCCCCCTCCACATGCTTTGTGCAGGGATGGTGGAGTGAAAGGGCCTTGTCTGCATTGTCCTCCACTTGGCTGGCTGTTGACAGTGCAGGGGTATAACAGGCCAGCTGTGATTTACAGCTTCAGCTGGTTGTTTTGGGCTTCTCTCACATTGCAGGTGTGATAGTGGGGCTGTTACAGACAGAACTGGGTAAGTGACTTCTGGTGGGCTTTGTCCCTCTTGTTCAAAATGCTGTCTCTAGTCTCAGTCTCTTGTCCCAGCCTCACATCTTGTCACACTGCTGCTTGGGACTTGAGCAAGTTCCCTGTTCCCTCATGGTGTACGAGTTCAGGTACCAAGTTCTGCAAAGCCTAGGGGTACCTGTTAGAGCCCTAATCAGACTTTGGAACTTCTACACTGGCTTAGGCAGTGGTCTGCTGAACTGGGATGGGACCTTGCTCACAGTGTTCTTTTTCTTTTTTACTCAGCTCTAGCTATCTTGGACTGCCATATCCCTTTCAGTCCAAAAAGGTTTTCTCCAAAGTCACTCCTGTTCCATGGAGTTGATTTCCATACTGCTGGTTATTGCAATTCAGTGGCTTTTCTTTTTCTTGTTTTTATTTTGTGGTTCACTGGAAATGTACAAAACCATACTGACTTTCTCAGCTCCTGAACATAGTACAGGGTCCCATCCTGAGGCATCAGAAATATTTTTCTATGCTCAAGATGCACAGAAACAAGGATCTCTTAGACAAACAATGAGGAAAGCAGCTGCACATACACAAGTAGAAAGGTATCTCTGAGTAGAATAGGTGAGGGAGCAGCTTATGAATTTTAAGTATAAAAACAGTAATTGGGGGTTGTTTTTGTTTCTTTTTTAAAATTGCTTTAACAGGAAGTTATGTGGTATTTTAAGCCACAGAAAGCTGCAACATAAACCAAGATTTTCTATCCATCAATGCAAAATGTGCCTCTCAACTATAATGAAAAGTCAGTCTCAGTTGCTCTTTGGTTTGCAATGGAAGAAGATTATCTGAAGACTGATTTAATCTGTTTCTTGCTCTTACATGCTGTCACTCACACAACAGTCCTTGCTGGTCTTTCCCAAGCACTATTCAGCACTATCCCTATTTAAAAACAAAATGGGGACTGCATTGAGTAGTGGAACCTAATGAATTTCCTTGGTTTGAGAGAGACCCTGGAGATAAAGAGTCCCGGTTCCATGTGTTTTAAATATAACTTTAAACCAATGCAGCTATTCTCTAAGACCAGCACAGCTTCCTACCTTTCCCTCCCTTTACATGGGAATTTAAAAATAAACCAAGCAATACATGAGCCAGTTGATGTCCTTACAGGTGGAATATGTTTTTTTTTTTAATTTGAGATTTCTCTTGTGGAAGAACTCGGTGTGAGTGCGAGAGTGTGTAGCTCAGATTACAGCCCTTCCACCAGCTTGTTAATTGCAATTAAGTATTCTGGATTCTTTTGAAGAAGACGGTGTAAAAGCTGTGAAGGCATAAACTGGAACTGATAATTTTAAATTTTACGTCATGTGTGTGTTGCTTGACTACATGGACAATGTAACAGTGATTGTTATAGATTGGTTTCCATGTGTCAGTCACAAATAATTTGCTGTTTGGAGGAAAACTTTTAGTAGATACATTTCCAAATCAAATTATGAGCCTATTTTCCCTCTAGCATTAACCGGGTTACTGTGTTCACATGCCAGAAAGATATTGCTCTTTGAAGAAGCATGTTAGTGTATGTGGCAATGCCCCATGCACTTTTTAAATACCTAGACCTGTACATTTTCATCTGAGTATCGTTAACCACGCTGTAGTCTGGCAAATGAAACTTTTACTACTGCCCTGTTACATAGATAATTGTAATTAACTGCAGTTTGTTTTTTTCCACTACTTGAAGTCGTGTGATCTGAAAATTGGTGAACAAAAAGTATTTGTGCATCTTACTATGGGTATCTCTAAATAAAATGTATTTGTATAGTGTGTTGGCTTGGCTGATTTTTTCCCTTATTTGTTAATATCCCTTTGCAAGTAAATCCAGGGCAGTTTAAAAGCAAATGGGCTTGGGTTTCTTACTGCAATAGTCCAGCCTTTTTGTGGACATAACTGATTCAATGAAAACAAACTGTTCTGATAACTTATTTGCTCTGAGGCAAGAGTTTCCTTTCAACCACTATTTTTTTCTAAGGACCTACCTCTTAGAAGTGTTGAACAGCACAGGTAAATGTACGTGGACAGTCAGGTATAGGACTACAGGTTTTAGGGAGATCTTGCATCCCAAACTCCATCTGTAGCCCTTCCACATATTTGCACTGCACAGAGACTGAGGCTTTCACACAGCTCTCCTGTTTCACTGCCTATAAGAGGGAAAGTTATTTTTTCAGAAGAGGAATGCTTAAGAGGTCTCAGTTTTATGCTGGAGGTTAAAATCCTGTGCCTAAAATCAGCTTCGGCTTTGTTGTCTTCACCCTTGGCCTCATCCTGAGAGGGTAGTTTCCATGACCATGGACAAATTGAAGCTTTGTAAATAAAGGTTTTTAAGCTAGATAGGAGACTATCTCTGCTCCCCGTAGTAGGTATTACTGATGCTTATGAATGTTGGAAGAGCAGAATTTAAAAAGACATAGGAACGCTAACACTGTCATTCCACTGGGCTTTCTAACCAAACAAAGAGATGCAAAGGAGAACCAAAGCCCCTGGCCCTGGAGACGTACAGAAAATGACGGGTTAGAGAGGGCTCTGGCAACCAGGGTCACTAACTCCCCACTTGCCTCAGATGCTCCATTGAATACAGCATTCAGATGGTGTGGGGCTTGCCAGCTGACTTAAGGACCAAAAATGAGCTCACAAATTCCAAAGCTGCTGGTATTCATTGAGCTCCTCTTACATGCATGTCCAGCTTAAATCTCAGCAATAAAAAGTCTTAAATTGTCCACAAGCAACTAATTTTAGCATTCATCTATTTTGTCCCATCACCTGTCTTGCAGGTCCCCTTGCTTTCCCATTCACAGTGCAGATGAATCTGTTCCCTTATGTAAGACAGCTCACCATTTTTGGGGGAAGAGATTTGTAACTGTTTTATGACCAGAGTCTTCACTCCTTCTTCCAAACAGTCTGGGTTCCCTCGGTGCTTTCTCACTGGCCATGCTTGGCATGTGTATGTGTGGCCATCATCATTCCTGTTTGTGGAACCAAAATGAGATCCACTGCACGCCTTGGCCTGGAGCCTGCAGCTGGTCTATGGTGTTACCAACTATGCCTTCACTGTACGGTGCAAACATGTGGCAGTCGACATTACCCCTTTCAACACTCAATCTGCTGCCTGCCTCCAGTTCCAGCCCAGCTGCTGCAGGTTTCCTTGGCTGTCATCACTTTCCTTCTTGGGTGTATTTTGTTTCTGATCTCTGTGACTTGAGGCCTCAGCTCTTGCCAGCTGGTGGCACCGCTGTTGTTCAAGGAGGAAGCCAAACCAGGACAGGACTCAGAATAGTTTCACACTGTTCTGTTTGTTCTTCCTAGCCATAGCTGTATTTATCCTGTTTGTGAATGGAAGATCAGGATACTCTTTCAAATACAAGATGCTTTCCAGTAAATGAATTAATAAATAAAGAGATGCCAGGACATTGCTTGAAATGTTTTTTAGGCAAGAGGTGGCCCATTTTTGAGAGACTGAAAGTGAGAAAATTCATAGTGTATTAGAAAACAAGAATCTCTGTGCTTAGTCTCCCACCTTCCTCAAGTCCCTCTCAAGCCTCTGGAAGAACAAATATCAAGAGGGTTTCAGCCCCCTACAAGGCTCAAGGGACCACGTGGCCAACATGGCTTTGGGAGCTATGGGTCAGCTGCTCCAAAATACTGCCATGCACAGAGGGTCTTACTCTTTCCTCTTCAATGAGGTGTACCATGAGCTGGAAGAGGTGAGAGAGAAGCTACAGGCCTCAAGTGCAGAGCTGCAATCAAAAGTTGTCAGCTAGACATTGCTTGAACTATTTGTGCCAAAGACATAAACAGAGTGAGGGTCATGTTCCAGGGATGCTGAAGTGTCAGCAGAAAGAATTATAACCTCTGTAATCAGTGCCTGTGGGTTTTCTTCACTTGTGTTGTCAAAAGTTTTCCTGTCCTGGGGGTTTCTTATCTCTACAAACCGACTGCAATGCTGATGCATGCTGAATGTGAAGCACACAGATTCAGCTACAACAGAAATTTTACATATTCTAGACAAATGTGACTAAAGGTTGTCTTTGGGGAGACAGACTGACACTGTTGCTGTAAAACTCCACCCCATATAATTGCAGTGTTCTAGGCTAGGGAGAAATTACGGCTAATTTCCCCATGTATCTGAGCCCCAAGAAAGATCTTGGAGCCAAAAGGCTGAGGAAAAGTTGGTCAGTACTAAGACAAGAAGATTGACTTCTTCATGTGCTATGGCGGCAGCCTGTGTACTGCTGGTGAGGGTTGCTGGACACCATACTGCAGCTGGCCAGTGAGGATACCAACAGACCACTATTAAGTTAGAACAATTTATGATCTTGCCACCTGATTACACCACTTCATGTAGGAAATAAATTCTAGGAGTCATGATGACTTGCCATTTGTATTTATAGGAGCTTTTTCCTGTTAATTGCAGAAAGCCAGCTTCAGCTTTTTATCAGTATAAATAGGCTTTGTCTAAAAAACCCTATTGTCGCTGTTATTTTGTAGGCTGTTGCTGTGGTACTTGGAATTTATTAGGTTTTGTGGAAAGCTTTTAGTCCTGTGCTTTGGGCTGCTCAACTTGTTGCTTAAAGAGAAGGGAAACATCTGGAGCTTGAATGTGTATTGGTCCCGGTCTGGGACCTAGGTCACAACACCAGCAACTAGACTCAAGCTGGACTTTCTGCCAGTGATCTCAAACCCTTGAACCCAGAAGCTCTGCAGTTCTCAGTCCGACTCAATGTCTATAAATTCAGTCTGTAGTCCTTCAGTTTGTCTATGACATTCTTTTAGCAAACACCATTGAAAGCTATGGCCAAACTGAGAAACATCCCTCTCCTCTCCCTTCATTTATCAAGGCAGTCATTTCATCACAGAAGGTGACCAGGTCAGCCTGACATGACTTGCTCATCCTGTCCATACTGGGGATGTATGGATTCCAGTCACCTTCTTGTCCTCAATGTTTCAGACTTTTCAGTACTATCATCTTTGCAGGGCTGGGTGGAGGCTCACCAGCCTACAGTTCCCTGGGGTGTCCCAAGCTCACTACTTTGTTCTTGCCATTGCCAGTTGCTGCATCTACAAACAGCCCTTTTAAAACTGAAAACAGATGGCTGACATTTAACCAGAGTTGGCAAATATCCTTGGACACGCTACTCAAAACATTTTCCTAAAATGTATCACAGAATAAAAATACTTGTAATTTATCCTAAGATGGAGTTCGGGAGAAAACAGCTAATGGTGCAAATCCAGCTTCCACTTAACAGTACTAGTTTGTTACCATTCATTACAGGAACCTTTATATTATCTGGAATAAGGGAAGGCTGTGATTCCACTAGGCTTGTTAAAATCCAGCTGATAAAGGCAGATGGTCTGTAAGTGCTGCAAGAGGCAGTGTGCAATAAGGATGAGTGCAAGGATGTTTAAAAGACCTTCAGTGATCATCTACTGCAACTCTGCCTCACCAAGTTCTTTAAGAGCTGGCCAAGGAAACTTCTGGCTTCTTGGAGATAATTTAATCTTAGGGAATTTTAAGATGCAGGAAGCATGACATTGTTAGAGTGGGGGACAAAACAACCAGGCATCTGCAGACTGCTTTTTCTGATGTCACAGACAAAATAATGGAAAATTGATAGAGGACTAAATAGATAATTCAAGGCTAAATACACAGCTAATGCCAAACAATGGTGTTGTATGTAAAACAATTCTTTTTAACAACAGCCTGTTTAATTCTTAGAAACAGTTTGTCTGGTAGAGGTAACTGTGGGTAGGCACATCAAAGAATCGAATCGGGGAATATGACAAAAACTCAGCACTCACCATTAAAAGAGCATGCTCTACACAGGTTGACCCCTGCCAGCATCCTTCTGAAACAGGTGCTTAAGCAAGGCTCAGCAGGATCAGTATCAAGTTCAGATATGTGGAACTGTCTCCACAATCTGGAAATAAATACAGGTAAAATATTTTCTGGAAAAGGTTGAAAGAATGGAAAATTACAGTAGGGTTAAAGTGGTTGTGCAGAACAGTTTCAGATTCTGGTCATGTGAAATGCATCACCTTTTTCATACAGTCAAACCAGAATGTAAGAAAACTTGAAATAAGGTCTGCAGGGACCACCTGGAGAAGAGGGACATCTCCAGGCACCCACTCACTCTAAAGAATGATCAAGCAGCCCAAGCCACAAATTCCAAGGATGATGCTGAGACCTGATATATTAACGCAGCCCATGGATGTTAGGAGTTTAATGGCCTGGGCTTTATGAAGTCTGGACACAATGACATAATTATCCTTCCTGTCTTCACCGTTATCTCTAGCAGAACAGTATCTCTAGCAGAAGGGCTTGCTTCCATAACGTAAATGGCAACCCTTTCAAGTGCAATTGTCGTGGAAGCTCTGGTTGTGCAGGCATAGCAACACAATCTAACACATCAGATCCCATTTCTTGGCAGTATCCTCACAACTTTAACCCCACATCTAAATGCAGCACCAACCCCAGGTATGCCCAAAGATAACATCTCTTTTTATCAAATCCTTGTAACAGTTCTCTTGAGAAAACTCCTCTTTGCCACCAAAATTTTCAGTTGTTCCATTATACCTAGGAAGAATTCCATATTGTGGCATCCCACCCTTCAGGAGAAGGGAGCACCTAAGATTCACAGACGCTTGTGGACTAGAGAAACAGCAAGAGGGCCCACAAAATCTTACAGAGTTCTATTAGTAAATTATACAGTCTGCATGGAAACTGTTATGTTAATCTCTGATGTCCTATAAGCACATGGCAGTGGGTTTAGGATAAAGGAGGGAGGTCAAAGGGAAGAGAAAGAGAGAGAGAGAGAGGTCTTAAAGAGGAGGAGAAGGGAAGGAACAAAGAGAAAGAGAGATCAGCAGTCCTGGCTCCATCATCGATGCAACTAATGGGGTATGCAGGGTGCTGGGGTACACACACAGGGTCCTGGGCTTTTTGGGGGTACCTTTTTATAGATGAGTTTCCCTGCACTGGAGGTAAATTTCTCCCTTTCTGTGTAATTTAGTTATTTTGGAAATGGGTTGGAGGCTTCAGGGTATTTGGTGGTCTCCGTATCCTCCTACAGCCCACGCCTGATTCTTGACCTCATTCCTACACTTGTGCTGTGTTGTGTTGTGCTTATCTCCAGGAGCCAGGACAAGGATGTGTGTCCCAGAATGTGCTGCTCTACTTCCATGTGGCCCCTTCTCCAGCCACATTCTGTTCACTTTCCCAGTGTGCTATTACTAACAATCCTTGGCTGTTACTACCAACAATCCTTGGTTGGCTCCACAGCCACATGACTATCAGTGTTTGAGATTAGCCCCATTATCTTCTGGGCTTCTACACAAATTCCCTGCAAACTTAACTCAAAGCTGAAAGTTAAGATAGGTGTCTTTATATTGAGCCTTTCCCTTGCAGAGCTTGTGTACCTGGATTATGTTGACTCTCTGAAGCTAGTGCAACATATTTTAGAAAACGTAGTGCTGTTGAAGAGGTGTCATCAGGGTCAGTTTGCAGTGAACAGCAATATTTTATTAGATCAAGTGATGTAAAAAAGAAAAAAAACAGGGCACAAAGAAAATAAAAACTTCAGAATAAATAGCAAAAAACTGCTCTGAACTTCAGCTCAGTCAGATCAATTGTCCAATGAGCCTGATGGGGGGAAGGGTTGGTAGCGTGGAAAGTGGGAGACAGCCTTAGGAACAGGGAAGATAGTACCACCTTGAGCTTGTTAAGAAGATACTGCAACACAGTTTTACTGCAACACAGAAGTACAACAGACTCCTGAACTAGGAACAGGGTGATATTCTTAACACAAGCAGTTTTCCCCTCACAAAGGCAAGGAGAATGCCAAAGCACCAGAACCAGAACAGTGGTGTCCTGCCTGTGGTATGTTATCTGCAGCCTATTTCAGAAATCTGAAGAAAGTGACTGAGAAAAGCAGTAAGTGACTGCAGTAAGCTGAAATAGCCTATCTGGATTTGCACCTGCAACAACTTGTTTTTTAATGGTCGGAAAACCAAAGAGGTTGCAAATCTTTGTAACAACAGATAAGAATCCTGACAGGCAGTAGGTAGAATTTGCTTGCCAGGCCTGCTGAAACCTTTGCAGTGTTCAATGCAGGGTCTTCCCTCCAAGTCTGATGTACTGAATCACAGGATCATTTAGGTTGGAAAAGACACCTGAGAGTGAGTCCATTCTGTGATTGATCAGCAACTTGGCAAATAGAACAGAGCACTAAGTATCACATCCAGTCATTTGAAAGAACACTTCTACCTGCTCCCTGAGCAGTCCATTCAAATTCTTCATTACCTTTCAGTGAAGAAATTCCCCCTAATCAATATTTGGAGTGAGGGACTTTGTTCCTAAGCCTCCACCATTTTATTCCCTTAGCTCTCCTCTGGAAGCTTGTAATGCCATGTAATATGCCATTTTTTCATTTATATTTACTCCATGTACAGCAGAAACAGTCTACAACACTTTGGTCCTGGTATGCTTGCTTAGTTTTCTCCCATTCAAAATGCTCTTATTGACAGTGGTCAATAAGAGATTTTTAGGCTTCAGGCACTAGCTTGAGCCTGTGGGAAAGTCAAGTACACAACTTTCTCACTCTGGCCTGTGAAATCATCAGGGGGATTTCAAACAGTCCTTAGAGAAGGAAAACAACCCTTGCAGGTGTTGTCTGTCTCCTTGTTTTCTTGCAAGAAATAGTCAAGGGGTGTTGTTCCTAACTGTCCAATGATGGTGATGTGTTAGTTTGATGACCAACGAGCGTTTTACCTTTACGGACCTTCTTGGAACTGTTTATAAAAGAAGATCTGCAAGAATAAAATGTGCCCTCTCTTTGCCACTAAGCTGAGAGTCTATGTCGTCACTGTCGCCGTTCCTAATACAGTGTGACACTCGGGCTGGATTCTGTGCAATTTTCAGAGACACATTCCAGCTGGCACTATACTATCTGACAACAGCATCTCAAGAGCTCTCAGCCTTTGTTGTTTCATGCTGCACATCAAATTTCCATCTTGATTATCAAAGGATTGCCAAGCCATAATGGAAGAATACTAATAATACTGATTAAATCCACACAGATTATGGAGCTGCAGACATGTTTGTCACAAAGCCTGTGAAACTTTGTTTACAGATGTAATTAATTGTCCCCCAGCAATAGTAATAAAATAAAATATCAACAGCTGCATCAAGAAAATCAACAATACCTGTGCACTGTTTGGTCTGAATTTCAATTTTGTTCAAAGGACCCTCTATCTTGCCAAGAAAAAATGGGAACAGGGAGGTCTTGCAGCTCCTCAGCAGCAGGATCTGTTGTAGTTCCTGTCCACCTATGCAATAGCCATCAAGGATGCAGACTGGCTAAATCTATCTATCTTTCTATCTACACAGAAAAGACAGAAGCATGAAAAACACCAGTTAATTTTCAGATACTGTTTAGGGTAAAATCAGATTTTATGCCCTTTCTGCTTGTTATAGATACATTTTATATTGTTGGCTTTTCGCAAATATTAAAATGAATGTTATGTGTATAAGAATGAGAAATGTTGTTGTATTAATATAATTTTCTTTATTTCTTTTATTGATGAAATTTAGAAATAGTAGTATAATACATATATGTTAGGCTATGGCATAGTATTAAAATAAAAACTGCTTTTGTTTGTATAACCCAAAGACTGAGAAGAAAAAAAAAAATAGCTAGAGAACTCCTGCATTTGTAAACTATCTTATCCAGATGAAGACAGCAGTGACCAGAGCTCTGGGGGGGAGGAATTTATTGCATCTTTGGTATCAGAGAATGTAAATCTCAATGGTGTCAAGAAGATTGATCTATTGGGAAGGGGGCAAGAGAAAACTAAACAGAAGAACACCAAAGATCCTAAGAAGAATGTATGAATATGTATGAGAATTTATGGATATGTAAGGTTCTGTTTTTAAGGGACAATCCTTTGTTAGTAAGGTGTGCTCTCTTAGCTGAATGCAGAGACACCCAGCCGTATCTGTATACTTTATTTTTTCTCCTAATTGTTTTTTTATTAAACTTTTAAATTCTATAAAAATTATGTGAACCTCATTTTTCACATGCTTACATGGAGAATATGGGTTCAAGGGACAGGGGATGGGCAAACAACAGTACAGGATATCAGACCACAGAAAAGGTCAAGGACGTGGCACCAGGAGCAGAACACTCTGACTTATCACCTTCACCAGCCCTGCCTGCTCAGCACCAAGCAGGGACCAACTTCCACATAGGCTAAGTAAGCCTAGCTTTAACATGCCTTGCAATGATGCCCAAAGGGTAAGGACCACTGCATTTTGGGAAACCAGAGGTGCTGTACACAGTGGAAAAAATGCACAGCAGGAAAAAGCCTAAATGGAAGAAATGTTTTTGTTTGGTTTTTTTTTTCCCTCCTCCTGACCCACAACTCAAAACTCCTCATCTCAGGGAGTCAAGTTGTATTGACTGTCCTTTCTCGCCATCTGTCTCGTCATCACTGAGTTTAGGCTGCCAGAAGCTGCACCAAGTTCTCTAATGTATTTCTACTGTGCCAACCCCTCCCTGTTCTCCCAGGGAGAATCCCCACCATGCTATATTTGAGTTTCTCCTCCTGTAGTGCAGCTATTTTTTGACCAGGATTTCTCCTTGCCAACAGGGTGCCTCCCTGTGTCCAGCCTTGCAAGAGGAGACGATTACACTACTGTAAGTGCAGAACTGGTTCCAAAATGCCCTGTTCCTAAGCCACGGGGGTCCCTCAAGGGGCCCGGTCGTGGTAGCGCTCAGGGGGTCCCTCATGAGGTCCCTGACAGGGTTCCTCACAGGAATCCTCGCATGGGCTCTCATGGGGTCTCTCGGGGCGTTCCTCGAGACGAACGAGTTACACTCGTCTGGTAACTCCCGCGACCCCTCCAGGGGCACTTCTGGGTGTCCTTTACCGGGGTCCCTGGGGAGAACCCTCACACGGTCCCCGCAACGTGAAACCTCAGCAGTACCCCCACAGGCTCCCTCACGCGCCCGTGGGCGGGGCTCCGCTGGCTCACCCCTTCCCCCGCCCCGCGCGCGCCGAGTGCGGGGTGGGGTCCCGGTCACGTGAAGGCGAAAGGAAGGGGCGGGCTTTCCCTCTGCGCGCGCTGCTCACGTGGTCACCGGGAGGGGGCGGAGGCAGAGGCGGAAGAAGGCGCCGGTGAATGGGCGCGCGCTGGCGGTGCGTGAGGGGCGCGGGGAGAGGCTGCGCTGGAGCGCGTCACGTCACGTCACGTTGGAGGGGGGGGAAACGACGCCGCGCGCGCGTGGAGGAGAAGGAGGAGGAAGGGGGAGGTCACGTGACGGTCGCGGGCGCCGCCGCCGCCGCTTTGTGAGCGCACTGGGCAGGTACCGCGCGCGCGGGGGGCGCGCGGGGCCTCCCTCACCCGCCCCCGCCCCCGGCCAACGGTCCCCGCGCGCGGCCGCTCCCCCCTCAGCCGCCCCCGAGGCCCCGCGGGCCCGGCCGCGCTTTGTCCGGCCGGCGGTCCGTAGGTCCGCGGGTCGGTCGGTGTCCGCCCGGGCCGCCCAGCCCCGGGCCGCCCGCCGACGGGTTGCGGGGGAACGCGGCTTTGCCCTACTTTCCGTAGCGGCCGCCCCGGGGAAGCTTCGCCCTGGCCTAGATCGCCTTTTCCCCCCTCCGCCCCCCTCCTCTCCCGCTCAGCAGGGCCGCGGGTGCGGGCAGCGCCCACCTGGCTGGGGAGGGGGAACCCGCTTGGCCCCGGGAGAGGTGGGTTCTCTCTGCAGCCCCTGACAGCCGCGGGAGGGGGTCCTGTACCCCGTCCGCCTTCGAGGAGGGGTTTCATCTCGTCTTAGAGGTGCTCGTTTCCTTCACCGGGGGTTTCCCTCTGGCGGGTTGGTGCCTCTAGCTCGGGGAGATGTGAGGAAAGCGGGACCAGCTGGACCCCGCAGATGAGCAGTGAGGCTGGCGGCAGGAGTCAGGCCAGAGGGGAGGTGGCTGTTCGAGAAGTGAACAAGTGGATGATGAAGTATTGATCCATGACTTACGCAGGGCTTTACTTCCATGTTGTGGTTGCTCATCCCGTTCCCGGGTATTCCCTCGCTGGTGGGGGGGGGGTCACAGCTACAGACAATAAGATCTCAGCAGCTACAGTGGGTTACTTGAGGACATGACAATGAATGAACCATTCCCTCTGTTAACCTTCTCTACCTTAGTCCTTCCTTTCCATCGACTGTGCGTGGTTGCTTGGAACTGGGTGTCACAGCAGGGTTTTGCTATTGGTCTGACTTACCTTGCCTTTAAAAACAACAAAAAGAAGCTCTTCTGCGTTTTCTCCTGTTGCTGAAGAAAATTTCAGCAGCGAAGTGAAGTGGTAGGCATCCCCGTGCAAGAAGCCGGATGTAGAAAGGAGCTGGGGCATGTTTTGAGTCTTATGGCAAGGGTCTGAACCCTCTGATGTGCAGTAGGTTTAAAAGCTTGTGCTGGAATGTCTGCAGTGCTATTGGGTGCCACCTGGGAGCAAGGTGGACTGGTTTGAAGCTTCTCTCTTGTAAGCATGTTAGCACCAGGAGTGTGGATGTGCAGAGCACCGTTGGTTGTGTTCAGAGGAGCGGGATGTTTTGTGGAGCAGAAACTCGGGGTTTGCTACATAGCTGTGTGAAGGAAAGCTGTGGGAGGGGAATGGAGGGGCTGTCCTGGCTTGAGAGCAGCTGTTTTTTTCCAAGTAGAGAAATTGGAGCTGCATGTGAGGGAAAGGAAGGGAGGGGGAGCAGTACTTGCCGTTGAAACAGAGCCCTTCACAAAAAATGGCAGCGACTCAGCCTCCTGGCTTTTGCTTCCTTAATATTTACCAGGCCCTTTCAGCAATTCCTTTGGTTGTATCATGTTCTCTAATGGAATCTGGGTTTGGATTCCTACCTGGCTGACTCAGAATTTATACCTGGACCCAGTCTCTCTGTGGGGTTTGACCTAACTTGTTTAAAGAATTTATTTTTAACCTTACACTAGGTAACTTGGAAGTAAGCAAAGCCAAACCACTTTGTAGGATTAATGATGTTTTGTGACTCTTGAAAATGAGCTGGCTTCTGTGTTTATAACCTCAATAATTTGGAGGTGGGGAGGAGTGGGAATTGAACAAGCTCTGTTCTACTTTGTTCTAGTTGTAGTTTTATCAGTGTGTTGATTTTGAAAACTGTCTATAGTAAAAAACGCATGACGTTTCTGAAATTTAGACTGTTTCAGTTATTTTGGCCCATCCTCCATAAAGTTCCTGGTGCCATGACTTGCAAAAGGGTTTGATCATTTGAGGGGTTGTGGAAACTACAGAGTCACCACTAAAATCTAAGGAAGCTAGGGAGAAAACCAACAAAATAATCTTGATTGTTACCAGAAGCTGTTATTTTTAAACTTTTTTTTTGTTTGTTTGGCTCTTCAATTTTTTTGTAGTTGTAGTTCTAGAACCTAGAAGTAGATTGTTGATGCTCTATATTTCTTCCATGAACTTTTATTTTAGATGATGATTTCCTTGTAAAATACCATTTTTTGGTATGCTTTATGTTTGTTGCTGGTGTTGTCCTATTGGTGTTGGTCACAGCAGAGTAACATGCTGATGAACAGTGCTTGAAAAGTGTATGTGTCATATACTGTTAATGCTCTATTAATAATCAGCACTGAGAGTCTTAGTATTAGTATGTTGTATTATTTATGTTTACTTGTAGTTTCAGTCACATTTAGTATCAGTACTTAGAATAGGTACTTCATGAAAGACTAGGAGTAAAACTTTGGATCTCTTATGAATCTTTTCATTTATCTCTGTTTCTTATTTGGTGGAAGCACATGGGCAGGACTATGAAGACCCATGTTCAGTGCTTTGCCACAGCTTTGTATGACCTTCCTGAAAGGGAAACCAAGTGGCTTGTCCCCTTTGTAAAATACAGATTAAAGAAACCGTGTTGTATTTGTAGACTTCAGAATTATTGAATTGAAGGTGCTAGTGGAAATACAAGTGATATCCACTGTAGTGTTGTTATTCTGCTAGAGCATTTGGTGAATTTTAGGTTTATTTCTGATACAATCTGTTTACTTGTAGCCCATTGGGTTCTCTGTGCTTTTCAGAGACCTAGTTTCGACTTGCACTGTTTTTCATATAACTTCCCTAAACAGGTTACATTCATTAAAGTGAGAGCTGGGATGAAAGGTTGTGAAATGCCTCCTTTGCAATTACTTCAGGTTCATATTTTACAAAAAGTGTACAAAGGGTTTGTCTGTTTTGCTCTAACATGAAAGTCCACACTCTTTGATTTTGGCCATCTGCACTGGGAGTCTGTTGGAACTCCCCATCCGCCTGGGGCTCCTGCAGGGCTGTTCGTTCCACAGGTGTGGTACCCTCAGCCCTTCTCATTACATCTCAATGCTTCAAGGAGTAAATAGGGACTGCAGACATGCCGTTTAGAGGTGGTATGGTCTGATGCTGAAGATCTCATGGCTTGCTCAGCCTGCTTTTACTACATCATAAATATTTTGCTGAGCATATTGTTTTACTTGCATGCTTTTTAGGTTGTAAAGCCTGTAAAATGGGTTACGCGAACAACTTTGTGCAGTTCCTTTGGATGGAATTGTTTCTATTCTCAGTGCTATTGAAATTATATTTCTTTTTGTCCAGCTGTCCTTGTGGAACCTGCACAATATTGTGGCTTCTTTTGAAGGTAAAACGGTCAAGCTTTTTTCCCCTCTCTCCCCAGGCTTCTTAAATCAGTCTTCCAACAGATGAGCTTGGAGGAATCCTTAACCTAGCTGAGTGTAGCATTTTGCATTAAAAATAATGAAATGTTTCCCATGTTGAGAGGGCTTTGATCTTTCTTAAGGTTTGCCTGAAGTAATAATCCTATGGTGAACTTTGTGGTTTTGTTTTTCTGCTATATCATACAGGAAATACAGTTTATTGCTGTAGAAGATGTTCAGTGGAGTTGGTGCTGCAGAATCATTCAGTATGTGAATCTACAATTAAATGTAGAAAACACAAATACTTTGTTAATCTCCAGATTTGAATCATCAGGTTGCACTTTTTAAAACTGTTTCAGTGGGGGAAAAAATGCTTACCTCAGTCTGTTAGGTGACCCTGTAGCTGAAGGTGTAGGATTTGAATTCACTAGTTCTGACCATGTTCCTAAACATTTTTAATGGTTAGCTGTAGAGAGGAAGTCTCTGTGCAGTTTTCTTGCATCTGGCATTGGTTTAATCTGGAACATTTCATTTGTATTTCTTACAATTCAAGTAGTTTTTCTGGAAGTAGGATGATACTTTAGAGATCATACTGAGATTGCTTTTGAGAAGGAAAGCATAGTATTTGTTTCTTCTCCATTTGTTTTGTTTAGTGGTTTGAGGATGAGGATATATAGTAATATGGAATGAAGTATATGGCTTAGAAACCTTTTTGCTTCCAGTTCCACTTTGTTTTTAAATGTTAACTGAATCGTGGCTATTTTGTCCTCGACGCTTGGCTTTGTACTGTTTCATTGTTTATCCATATTTGAAAGCTATTTGCTGATTTATTTTTTCTCTGCTCTTCTTTGATTTTCAAAATCTTAATGTTTTACACACAGTTTCAGCAACAGGAATCCTAAAGGAATCCTAGTGCCAAACCTTGCAGTGCTGTTGGGCCGTACATAGTATACGGTATTCAATAAACCGTGGTCCATGCGTTTGATGGTTTGTTCCCCAAGGGATGGATGTCTGCTTTTACTTCAGCTTTCAGTCACACATTCCAGAGATCACTGACTTGTGATCCATATTTGAGACTGACATAAGAGAGACCTAAGCTAGTGATGTTAACTTCGGGTGACTAAGTGTGATGAGGGGGAACAGTACTGCACTTCCTGGTCTTGTGCTTCACTTTCTTTTATTAGCCACTGAATACATTTCTGAATGTTTTGAACATGGGGTAAGTGCCAAGGGGTAGCTGTCTGAAATTTGTTTTAGAGAAAGATTGAAATAGACTTATGAGGTTGGTCAGGTTAAGTTAATAAGTATGTAAAAGTGTTTGTTTTTTCCTTAGTGCTTGAGAAAACGCTTTCTGATACAAGTCTTCATCCTGTTGGGTTTCTTTGCTGTTTCTTGATGTCCAGATTAGCAGCAATGCCCAGAAACTATTCTGTGCATCTTAGAAAAAGATGCTTATTATCTCTTTTGAATAGTTCTCTGTTATAACTGCAAGTATAAAACTAATTTCAACTTCTTACCTGTACTCCTGTTTTTGCTGTTTATAATTTTATTTGTTGCTGTAGTAGAGTATGTTTCTAGGTTTTTGTTCCAATGACTTTTAGCTGACCTGGTTTAATTGAAGATTCCCATGATTTTCTCTATATTACTGTTGGAGCAGAAATGGTACAGCTCAAGAGTTGTCTCTAATGAGGCTTGTGGGGTATTTTTTGATAACAGCTCTTCTGTTGAAAGACTTTCTTGTCTTTTTGCTTTGCTTCTTCATGGGCTCGCCTAGGCCCACAGAGACTTCTGGAGGTGTTCTAGTCTCTCCTTGCTCAAGCAGAGTCATCTACAGCAGGTTGCCCAGGTCTGTGTCTGAATGTGTTTTGAATATCTCCAGTGTAGACTCTGCCACCTCGCTGAGCAATCTGTGCTGTGCCAGTGCTCTGTTGCCCGCAGGGCACTAAAGTGTTCCCTGTTGTTCACAGGGAGCCTCCTGTGTTTCAGCCCATTGGCTTTGATTCTGTCACTGGGCACTGCTGAAAATAGCCTGGCTCTGTCTGTGTACCTTTCCTTCAGGTACTAAGGCATTGGTGAGACACCACATGCCCCCCCAGGCTTTTATCTCTGGGTTCAGCTGCTTGACATAGGCAGATCTATAGTCCTTCAGACAAGCTCAACTCATATGTCCTTACTGGCCTTTGAGAAAGAGGTGGACTAAGCATTGAATTTAGTATGGGAGGTGTGGTATTCACAGTAGTTCATGATTCTTGGTTGGTCAAGAAATGGGTGGGTTTAGAGAAAGTGCTGTGAAAATGCAGTAAGAGGCATATTTCAAATCTAAGTAATTTTTACGCTTGCAAATGAGGAGAAATCGACTGTCCTGATTTTGGCTGAGTTGAAGACAATAATTCAGCAGTCTGTGAGGCAAGAAACAGATTGAATGCTTGATTGTCTTGATAGTGATAAAATTGCCCAGGTCCTTTGTATGTTCTGTCTAGGAACTGCATGGATTGCAAATGATGACTTAAATTAGAATACATCATTTATGAGAGGTTAGACTGAGTTCTTATAACATATTGAACAGTCCATTTTATGAAGCTGTGTACATCAAAATTGTTTTTAAAAGTACTTTTTAATGAGACTAAAGGCCAAGTTTTGCAGAATTATGAGTTCTAAATTAGAAGCAAACTGGAGCAGCCTAGTTTTTGTACTCTCACAAGTCCAGACACCTTCCCCAAAAACCCCAAGACCTCCACGAGTGTAGAGAAAGGTTGAGATAAAGTTAGATGGTTAAAATTACTTTCATAGTGTTATCGAATCTGGGAAGTGCTGGGATGACTCTTGTAGAACAGTCATCCAAAATGAAACATCACTGAGAACATCACAAATGAAACTACCTCAGATATTTGGATGACTTTGCTCCCTTGCTGATTCTGTGGATTGCTGAGGAGTGCTTTTGAGAACTTTGGCTATAAGAGAGGGTGAAGCAAGAATGTATAACTTTTATATTGTTCTCAAATAAATCCATTAAAATGACTGATCAAGAGAAGATGTTAAAGTTTTTCATTAGTTATGAAATGACTCACCCAATATAAAATATGATAAAACATAATGCAAGAAACTGCAGAACAATCCCTTTTCAGTTAATTTTAGTACTTAAGTAAAAATTGAACACAAAAACAATTGAGTGAGGCATCTTGCCTTTCAGGTGAAAACAAGGTGATTTTGAACATTTGAGCCAGACTGTGGTAACTAGAACCCTTTCCACCCAGCAGAAAGGCAGGTAGCTGTTTGGAACTGGAACTGAATGTAGGGGGAAACAAATGGAAGAGTTGAACAACTGGAGTCAGCATCATTTTCCTTCCTGGGACTTTGTTTAGGAGTGGTGAGCGGCCAGGAATTGATTTTATGGTTGGGGGTCCCCTTTATTGACAGCCTGATTGAAAAGCTGCCATATAACTTTTCCTCCTTTTTCAGTTGCTCCACAGTACTGGAGAAAAGTTAGGATCAGTTGTTAACGTGGACTTTTGATACTTTCGTTGACTTAACAGACAGGTTCTAATGCAGTGTGTAGAGGGAGAAGGACAGGGTGAGTTGCTTGTGGAGGAGCAGGAGGAGGATGTAGTTTGGTGCTAGTTACAAGACAGGTTTGGGGTGGGGGAAAAAGGGGGAAGAGTTTGGTGTTCTTGATCTTGATATGATGGGTTCCTACTTTGATTTGTTTGTTCAAATTATTTGGAGTCTGGTTCATATGAGAAGAATCAGTAATGCTGGGGAACCTTAGGTGTGTCTTAACAAGCAAAATTCCTGCTTTAATGAGCTGCACTGAAAGTGAGTAATGAAATAATGCCAGGAATGATCAGCCCTGGTAGAGTGCTTGGGGGAGAGAAAGGGGTCTCTGTTCTCAACATCCCTTTTGGCTGTTAAATCTGCCCGGTGAATTATTTGACACCGAGGCTATGTTTCAATCCTTTGAAGTGGTGTTGCTCTGTTAGCGTGTAGTGGCTGTGTCTCAATGCTGACTGGAAATTATGAGGTTGTTGTGCATCTTACTTTTGGTATTCCTATGAATGTGTTTGTGCTTTGCATTTATGGGTATGTGAAGTCCAGCACTGACAACTTGCCGTATTCCCCAGAAGTTTATATATGAACAGATATGCTGGAAAGACTGGAAGTTTTTTAAGATTTTTTTTTTTTTTTTTTCATTTCTAAAACAGAAATGTTGAAGGGGATAAGCTATCTGTTCTGGCACTCAGTAATTCTGAGGAGAGTTAGTTCTCTGAATAGATTCACTGAGTCATTCTATTGAATGAAGTAAGAACATTATCACCTCTTTGTTTTCCTGAAAAATCTCAACTTCACGCTTCTCGAGTTCTCTGCCAGGTGAAGTGACCTCATGTAAACATAGGTCAAACACTGTGCTAAACTTCGCTAAAATGTATATATGTACTTTATTGATTTTGTTACAGTTAAAACCTAAAAGCATGAATCTGGAAACATGGCAAAGCCTGAAAATAGAGCATCACACTAGGCTGGTTTATCTAAATGCATGTTTGGGCATTATAACTCTATTTTATTTTATACTGCTATGGTGTTTATGGCTAGAAAGGCATGGGGCTCTGCTTTCCTGAAGTCTTAAAAAGCAGCTGGGAGGAAGTGGTATGTTTAGTTCTTCCGGGACATGGTGTGCATTGACCTCCCAAGCATTAAGTTCAGGGATGTATCAAAGCTTGTTGAAATACTGACCTATAATCTGTATTCTTCATCTCTCTTTTTCAAAAGTTATATGTATATACATATATGTATACATATATCTATAATCACACAAATGTCTAATTAAAAAAAAAAGTGGAACTATCCCCTCAGTTTAACTTAAAAAAAAAAAAAAATAGGATCTCTATTAAGCTTCAAATGAGTTTAAAAGAAAAAAAAATCCCTAAAAGCTCGTCTTGAGGAAGATGATGGGAATGTTTTCCACTTGTGTTAAGTTCAGAACATCACAGCTCTGAGAGGCTTAAGGTTAACCAAAACACTATCATATGTTTCTGGAACTTACAATTTCAATTATTTTACTGCAATTGGGTATCTTGCTAAAGCTCTAGAAGTGTGCAGCTAAAGAAATACTTTTTTGTAGTGTGAGAATTTTAATTTAACGTCAGTGTACTTCTAATTGTTTGACAACTTCCATTTCAGTCACGGTAAAATGTTTGCTGTCAAGTGAGTTCCAGATATATGTTTATTTAATTTTGGTTGCCTCTGAAGTAAAATTACAGCCTTTAGTGTGTTCACAATAGTCTTTAAAGTTGATTTTTTAAATTATTTTTTTTTATTCACTAGATTTCATTCTAGTTTTTCTTTTTGCTTAATGTCACTGCATTCATTGATCTCTGTTTTATTCCTCATTTGATTGTGGTAGGAACTGAAAAATCAGTCAAACAAAGGTTTGTGTTCTTAAATGTACTTGCATTTAGAATATATGTAAAAGTCCAACATAATCTCAGATATAGAAGGCCTTACTCTTGGTGCTGTGTGTGCGCTAAGAATTTTCTGGGTTTCATTTGTTCTGTATACAACATTTGAGATTTTTGAATGATTTTAACGGAAGTTATGTCTCTGGCTCTTAGAATGAGATAATTAATTTAAAAATGCTTTTTCCTTCCCTTTCTTCTTTTTCTGGCAAATAAAATCTAAAAGGAGCACAAAATGTTTTTCTTGGAGGTATTTGCAACTCTTCAAATGGACTTTAGTGAATAAGTGGAAGTCAAAATTCTACTCTTTCAAGTTCCTGTTTTCAGCAGTCGTATGTGTACTCCATAATGTTTAAATGCAGTGTATTGAGAGTTGTTTTATCACCTTCTATCAGTCCCTTGCATTTGATCCTGCATAGAAATTCCTGTGATGTAGCTGCAAGCTCACAATATCTTTGAAAATAAATTTCAAAAACTCAGACTTCAGGGTAGTGTTCTTTTGAATATCAAAACTAAGGTCATTCTAATGCCTTCTTCCTTAGAGGTTTAGAGCATAGCAACAGCGTTGGTAAGTATGGTTTTTCTAATATTTGACACCAAACCTGGAGGAACCAAAAGGACAGTACCTACTTAGATGAGGCTTGTATAAAAGGAAAAAAACTACCCTAAAGCCCTTCAGAATGGCAAATTTCAGTGTTTTGAGGGTGAGACAATGAGCAGGTTTTTAGCCGTTTACTTTCTGCTGGTTGCAGTTTTGTGTGACTGACGTCTCTTGTACTTATTCCTCTGATCAGAGGGGGTATGTTGCATTCTTCCTTTTAAATTTTTATTTTCACTTTATTCTACTTACTTAGGTTCTTACTAGTTTTCAAAAAACCATACTTTGGACAGTGTACTCATTGAACTTGAAAAACAGTCTTGTGTTAAATTGAGAACACATTTAAGGCATCATACTGTTCTGCATTTTAAACTTGCCTACCATTGGTTTCTGAATTTATTTACAGTGCCATCTTGGCTTTTTCAGCAAGTGTGCTTAACAGCCCCCTGCCGTTCCAGAATTTTTAAACAAGGCTCTGTAAGTGACTGAAAATTATTGCTATGTTTAAAAAGCTGTTACTTAAGTTTGTAATGCAATTTTTAGAACTTGTTTTATCTTGGTTATTCCTTGCTTATCCTTTTCTTGATTTCTGTGTACATACAGCTTTCTGGTTTGCTTGGAGAAAACTGATGTTTACAACACATCTTCTGAAATGGCTGTCAAGATTGTTGTTGTCAAACCATTTGTTTAGTGAAGTTTTTATAGGTGCAGTATGCTCTCTATAGCTGGTACCTGTAATATTTTAATGCTGTTGCTAGAATTGAACTCTGCAGTTAGCACAATGTATATTCCAGGTGCAGTCTCACAGAATTAATATGTGTACTGAGGGTGAGGTGTACAGTTAGTATAAATAAGCTATTTCAGGAGCTAAGGTGTGTGTAGAGTGCAACTCCATTTTATTTCAAAAGTGAGTAACTTCATCTTGCAAGAAAGTGCTTGGTCCTTTAGATTTTCAGTGGTAAAATGGACAGGTCACTACAATCTTTGAATATTTTAGAAAGTACATTTTCTGCTTAGGCATTTTAATGCCTTGCACAGTATATGAACTTGGCATACCTGTGTGAAATTGGGGACTGTGATTCATTACTATGCTGTACTCAACTAACTGAGATTACAAAAATATGTTAAAAGGGAATGTTAACTTTATGAAAATAAGGGAATATATTAATATGGAAAGGAATTTCTTAATCGCTTAACAATAGGAAGGAAATTTTGAAAAAAGCTTTATATACTTGTTCAGATTTTGCAGACTTAAGAAGAAAATATTACTCTTGCCCTTTTGTGAATTTTATTATGAGCTTTTGGCTTGGAACAAAGTGTTGGAGGAGAGTGACAACCTCCTAATGGAGACAGAAAACACAAATAACATTTAAGTCAGATCACATTTGCAGAAAAAGGTACAGCTGGAGTTGGAACGGTGGCATGGGCCTTAGAAAAAACATATGGGTTGTTCTCCACCCTATTCACGTTAAGAAAGTCAGTACTGAATTAAGTGCAGTAAAACTGGGCAAATGGACTCTTTATGTGAGTACCTTGTCTCTTTGGTATCTTCCTCAGAAAGTTTAAGAAACTAACAAGTGAGTGATGAATTTCATTTTGATTTAACTTCAAGGGTGAGAACAGCCTGAATGACTGTATTCCTGCTGTTAGATTGAATTATGCATTTGAGGGCATTTTATTTTGCCTGCTCTGTTCTAGCATGTTTTAAGTTTTAGGTTGTAAAGATAGTTAATCCTTCATCTCTTTCAAAAGTTTGGTATCATTTTGGTGCAGATGAGGTAAACCTGACCTCACATGAATTCTAGAATGATGGAATAACTGAATTTACACATGTCACCAAGTTGAAAAGCTGTGGTTATGAGGAAAATAATACTCAGAAACAGGCAGGAAGGCTTGGGGTAAACCCAAGTTTTCTGGCTGAAGCAAGTTAACATGAGGAGTAGTATCAGAGGTAAATTGTCAAACCTGCTTGCTGAAAGCTAGACAAAATGGTAACAGTGGTTTGGACTGTAGAAAGAGCAATCCAGAGGTGGCAGAGAAATGGAAGTGGTCCTTGATGGCTTTCAGTTCTTGGCGCCGCTTCAGTTGTTTCTTGTTTCTGAGCCCCTGACAGTAAGTTTGTAAAAGGATTTCACTTCTCACAGCGTATAACTTTAATGCTAAAGTGAGCCAAATGGCTGATAGTTTTCATTAAGATGTTATGTACAGTGATTGTGAAGAAAGGAAATGGTTAAAACTGCCTTACAAACTATTTTCTTTTCAAGAAACTCTTTTCTACAAACTATTATATCTTTTCCTTCTTCTGAAACTTCAGATTTAGAGTCGTGTATGTGACTACAAGGAAAAAAAACCAAAAAAGAAAAAAAAAAGGCTTTTTTTTATTTTAGTGGCTATTCCTGCTTAAGATGAATTTTTAGAAATATCATAATCTGGGACAAAAATATAGAAAGATATTCTAGAATATTTTTCTGTTTTTAAAAATGTTTTTCTGCAAGACTCCTGGCTTTCTTTGGTTTTCTGAATATATGAACATATCACAAGGAGTGATTGGTGCTGGTGGTCTTCCCTTGGCGTCTGGTTCAAGGGTTGAACTCTGTACATGTGCAGGAAGGATTGAGCTCTTTGGTGTTGCTACCAAAACTGAAGCTAAAATCAAAAATCTGCTATCACATTTTATAGATGCAGCCTTACTGATTAGAGAGTGTATTTAATTCTGTATCACTTGTGGCTTGTAATTTCAGCACTGCTTTTTTTTTTTTTTGGTGAGTGTTGTAATGTGATCTGATGAGTGGCATAAGTCTTCATTAATCCTGATGCCTTGAGAGGCTACCTAGGACAGAGGCTAGACAGTGTTAAAGGAATAAAGTAGTTGTTTAAGTAAAAGGTCTTCAAAGGATACACCGTGGGCAGTACAAGAGTTTGGCCTTGGCTCCACCCAAGTTCGACCATGGGTCATGAATTTTCACACTTTTATAAGTTTTGATCCATTTACATGTTGGGGTTAATTGTCCAATTACAGCTTCAGTTTATGAAGTCCCATCCTTCCAGATTGCTCTCTTCAATTCACTGTTGTCTGTACTTTTTGGGCCTCAAGCTGCACTGGTGTCCTTGGCTCTTGGGCTGGCTGGAAAAGGATTGTTTTGTCTAACAAAACTGTAAAGAAAACTTGCTAACACTTTATATGAAGTTCAGGGTTATATACTAATGCAGTGCAGAATCTGGAAAATATGGAAGCTAAAACTTAAGGCATCAGTCTTGCCCTCCAGAACTTTTCTCTGGTGGCACTTTCTACTTTGTCCCTTATTGTCATTTCTAATGTGAATTAAATGAAATAGCAGTCTTTTTTTTTTTTTTTTTTTTTTAATGTAGTTGAGTGTCTTTCTGCAAGTGTGAGAATGTCTCTTCTCTTGCTTGGCTATTTTTAGTCCTCTTGCTTGTATCTGTTTCTATTCAAAGAATTCCTTTGGAAGCTGTTCCAGGAGAGAGTGGTTTGATGACGCTGATGGGGGCAGGGAAAGCACAAGCAAGGAGTGTGTTCGTGATCTGGCAGTGAGATGTCCAGTGTGCAGCACTGCTTCCTGTGTGGCACCTTGTTTCTGAGCTCCCCATTCCAAGAGCATTCCCCCTGCTGGGTATTGTTTTGGCAGGTGTTACCTGGTTCTTGGTGTCATTTGGAGTGCCTGGGTTTCTGCTTGAATCTTACTATATGGTTTGTTTTTTTTGTGGAAACAGCAATTCATTTTACAGGCTGTTCAGGTATGGGCTGTTGTATCAGAGCAGATAACTGAAGTATGCATTTCTACTGTTTAACAGCCAAAGCCAGCAGTTCCCAGTACTTGTTTATCCCCGCTTTTTTTTGTTGTTGTTAAATTTTATGAAGCATTTTATTCTGGATTAGCTTTCCCAGTAAGTTGGTTTAAGTTTTAATTTGTTATTTAGCAGCTTTTTTTTGTGTGTTTTTTTTTTTTTTTTTAAATGTGGTTGCATGCATTGCTCATCTTGTGAGTACGGGTAGCTGTTGATTATGATGGTAGTGATAAGTGGGGGTGATGCAGTGAAATTATTTTTGTTGTTTTAACTGTTGTATCTTACAGTTGGTGGTATTGACAGACTGGAAGCCTGAGTGGTGTGTGTGCTGACAGCCCAAGCTTTAACTGTTCTGGAAGTGTCCTGCTGACATTGTCATAAGAAGAGCAGGGAGCAGTGGTTTTGAGACAGATCAGTCACAGTTAGTATAGGAAGGTCATCAGTCCTGTGCAGTTTCAGTGGTGTACTTCAGTCTTATCCAAAATGCTTAAGCCACTTAACTATTTTTTTTTTGTGTGGTAGTATTGAAGGGTTAACCAGAGTGCGGCCTGAGTTTGTGTGTACTTTCGTGTATTCCTTGAAGAGAACATTTATAGCTTGTGTAGTTGGTACACTACAGCTGTTTTTTCACCTACTTACATATGTGTGTGCCCTGAGGCTACCTGGGCTTCTTGCTGACCCCAGAGTTCATCTCAGGCTGGAAAGCTGTGCAAAATATTGCAGTCTGAAGATGGTTTGCCTTGTGATTCTTTTAGTGGAGAGAGCCATTCAAAGAACTTCCAAGTCAACCGTCCCTGCTTTTTTTTTAATGGGTTTAACTGGATTTCCTCCTTTCTCCCTCAGAGGAGATGCTGTGAGTTTTAATGAGCTGGCAGAGTAAATAAACCTTGGCAGGGTGGGGCTTTTGATAGCGAATGGGTGGACTTTTAATTGTGTTATTCCTTTAAAAGTGAAATCCATAGATGAGTGGCAAAAGAGTTGAATGTTTAGTTATGTATACAAAATCATTAAAAATTGTTATGGGTGAATAAGTTGCTTTGCACTAGTTTGAATCTGTATTTTAATGCCTGAAGCTGAAAGTAAACATACATTTCTGTAGCTGAGGGAAAAGACTATATTTTAGGTTAACATAAGCTGTGTTATTGTGTCTGTTCTGATGTTAATTATACTCTCCTGTTCTTTGGCTAGAAACACCTCCAAATTTTAAGCATACTCTTCACTGTAAGTTACTAACTGGATGCTAACAGGTATCTAAGAGGCTGAACATGAAGTGCTCCTCAGTAAATGTGGTAGAAGCTTCTTTTCTTGTAACATAATTATATATTCAAATATACACTTTTCTTCAAAACTCTCCTGGGATTTTTTCTGTTTTTAAAATTCCTACAGGGAATTATTTCTAATTTTTTTGATTGTGTGCCATGGGCTTGACCAGGATCAAGTAATGCTCTACTGAATCCTGGAAAAACAAAATACATTTCTACCCATGCTGTAATGGTGCATGTCTACTGAAAAGCAAGTTCCCTCTTTCCTTATGAACTTGATCCCTGTTCCTCCTGTCAGATTCAGCAGTTGTATAGCCACATAGATTTCCACTGGATAAGCTTGTTGAACTGATTGTTTTGTTTTAGAGGTTTTATTTTGCTCCTGGGTGAGCCGACTGAACCGACTCCCTCTGCAGCTGCAGGATCATTAACCTGATTGAAGGAAAGGAGCAGTATTTTGTGGTTAAGGAGTGGGGGAGCAGGCATGCCATTTCTGGTGATTGCTCGCAGTTGTGTGGTATTAGATGTGAGCTGATACTTGATTTTAACAAACTGTTTGGGTTCTACCCAAGCTATGGATTGAACTTAAAGTGAACATACAGCCAAGTCCCAAAGGGGAGCTAAAACTCTAGTCATGTTTCTTTTGTCGTTAAGTGTGCTCAGCCATCGTTTACTTGTTTGAGAGACTTCAGGAGGGCTGTGTTGGTTCTGGCTGCAGAGCATAATGATTTTCAACCCTGGAAAGCCTGCTAGTTCAGTTTTTTTTCCCCTGGCTGCAATAAATCTTTCCTTTACTAAATACTAGTTAATGTTTTTTTCCAAGCCTCCTAGTAAGTGAGGAGGCTCCCAGTGAATAGTTGCAGTTGGAGTGACTGTTGCAGGGGAGGACCAGGCTGTAGTTTTGCCAGCTGCTCCATTGTTGGAAGTTATAGACACAATTATGCCCTTCCACTGGATGCTACTCAGAAAACCTTAGGACAGAAAACAGCAAGGGCCTTACTTTTTCTTTTTTCCGTTGTGATTGTTCTAAACCCAGAGAAACAGGTATGAAGAGATTTGCAATACTAATGGTTCTTCACCACTTAATGTAGCAGTCATGGAATTGACAGCAAGTGTACCATGTACTGACTTGGCTTCTATTTTCTTTTATCTCCTGAAGTTCCTTTCCTCCTGTCACAAGAGGAAGTTACTATGTTCATGGGTGTACAAGCACCACCTCTGAGCCACTGTGGTCTCTGTATACTCCCTGACCTGAGATACTGATGAAGTTGACGATTCCGGACAGCATGCTGTGTGGCCAGTGATGAGAATATTGCTTCTACCTTGGTGGCTGTTAGAGAGATTTCATGTAAGAAAGTCTTTGGCAGAGAGCAAGAAATGAGGGTCTTCAGTCAAAGATGGCAGGAACCGATATTTTTCCCTCTAGGTCTTAGAGTATTTGGACAGGCCAAAACGTTCCTTGAAATACTCAGCAGACAAATATACTTAAAAGGAACTTGCTGTTACCCCTTCCTCACAGGATCCTCATGATGGCTGGTTGTCAAAGGGAGTTTCTGTTTTCTATATATTTCCTTTTTATTTTTTTTGTTTATGTTTTTTTTGTTTTTTTGTTTCATGGCAGCAATTGTGGTTTAATCTTTGTTATCTAGTTCTGATAGTCCCGAGTATGGTGGTTAGAAAACAATGTGCACTTTGTCTGTGTCTCTCTGTTCCTTGAAGTTTCAGTACAGTTAATCATAACAGTTGGTAACTAGGGCATTTTGCAGGTCCTTGCAGACATGGGACTTATCATTAGTTCAGGGAGCGGAACTTGATTTGTTGTAGCTACTGATGTCTGAAACATAAGGTCAAGTCCTCTGAATGTTTTAGGACATTCACTGCCTTTGATTGTCCAGAGTCACTCAGGTGTATATGGACAGCAGTGGAGCTGGGTAAGTTTTGCTAACTAGATTTTTACAAGGATGAAGATTGGCTTGGCTGTGTGGAAGATAAAGCCCTGGGTGGAAGTCAGACTTTCCTGATTCTGGTGTGATTGATTGTATTACTTTTTTTTTTTTTTTTTTCTTAAATACCAGTTAAAATTTAATTTCTTCCTTCAGAAATTTCAGTATGAGTAAGGGTTCATGTTGCCTCAGGAGCTTCAGTATTTTTAAAGAAATGATGAGCACAAGTCTGTAGGATGTTTATTGAGTGTAACTGGCAGATTTTGCTTTAAACTAGAGAATCACCAGTATATACTGAAATGTGGAGCGCATCTCTTAATCAGAGACACTGGGATAATAGGAAAAAAAAAATAGATACTCTGAGAAGATCTTTTAAAAAAATGTTAATTATAATATTTAACTTTCATGGTTGAAACATGCTCTACTGCTGGAAAACATGCCATGATCAGTCCCTTGTCCACATCATGCTTTTGGGCTCTGAATATGTGACCAGTTTTTGCTTAACACCAATCTTTTAAGGAGTACTTTCTCTTCCAAAACTTCTACCTGTCTTTTATTTGTAAAACCTATTTGTATATTTCTTTTTCTTCCTTTGCATAGCATATGTTTAGGAATACTAATCCTTAAAATAAACTTTTTTTCTGGTATTAAAGAGAAATTTTTTGACTTTTGCAGATGGGGATGTGTTCTTAGCTAATTATAGATTGGCCTAGCAGGATAATTGTTTCAAGTAACACCTCAGGCCTTTCAAAAGGTATGGGTAAGAATAGCCATTTGGTTATTGGTTACAGTTTGTTAACACAACTTGAAGTTTATGTATTAGTTTGTGTTTGTGCTGGTACTCAGACTGCTCCCAGCAATACTCTTTCCTTAGTAAAATATGAGAGCAGACAGATACTAAAGTTTCTCTCTGCTTTGGTGTTCTGCCAGTGATACAGGTCAATATTTTTCCTATTTACCATAGAAGACTGTAAGATGAGACATGAATTCTCTCAGGATCCATTAACTCACGTTCAGTGTAGTTGCTTGGGGCAATACAGACACTGAGTCATCAGCATGGTTCCTGAGGAACATCTGACTCTTCCCGTTTCAATCAGCAGTAAAGATGGTGAGATGCACTCGAGGGAAGTTTGCAGGTGTAATTTTTTTCCACAGTTCTTTTTCCTCATGCTCATATAATTCTACAGCTGGAGCAGTAAAATCTGAGCTCACTGTACATGTACAGTAATTATGCCCTCCTGAGGCAGTGTCCTGAAGCCTTTTCCCAGCCCTGTCACTGTGAGAATTCTTTGACTGGTAGCTTTGTATTTTGAATATAAAATAGCAATCATATCTCTAAGGTACTTGCAGAAGGCTTTCCATGGTTTATCACAGCTCCTTGTCCAGGAATCAAGTAACTTTCTTGAGACTGCCTGAGGAAAGGAATTGAAACTGCAGATTGTTTTTTCAGCTGATGGAAGTGAATATTTAACTTCTAGAGGGATCTTGAAAGTCAGTTGCTATTGCTGTGTCTGGTCTGTTCCTGGAACTTCAGTAATAGATTTCCTGTGTCTTGGGGGCTTGCAATCATGTCAAGTCAATTTTTGTTCTCTGTGTCTCTAAGTTTCCTGGCTTCGTTGAGTCTAAAAAGCTTAGAGTTCTTGCTGAAGGAAGATTGAACAGCACTTCATGGAAAACATTATAACAGCTTTAAAAACTTGCTTTTTGTGTTGATATGTGTTCAGTTAATCTTTGATTATTTGCCCTTCTCTTTTCATTCTAAAATCCAAAGCAGAAATGCAACTAAATGTGTTGGATAAGACAAGGGATGAAGACTTTGGAGGTGGGGAGTTTAGTAGTTTTAGGAAGGGATAAATGAAAATATTTTGTTACTGCTTTTGTAAGCTAGAACAGTCCTTGCCATTCCATGTTACACATTACTGAAGCTGCAGTTGTAGTGTAGTTCCTTAAATTAAAACATGCTGTACAGACAGAAAACTAAAACAAACATAAGACTGAGAGTTGGGATGGCTTTTATCTTAGATTCTTCTGTTGCCTTTCATTTTGAAATGCGAATTTTTAAAATGAAGTCTTAACTAATGATAAAGGCATTTTTAAATTTTAGTTTTATTTGGGTTTTGCTTTTTGTTTGTTTTTAAATTAATAAAGACAACCTTAGTCTGTGGGTACTGGGTTACATCAGTGAAAAAAGAAAAATAAAGTTTACAGGAATCTTATGCATCTTTCTTAATTGCCATGAGAGAATACAGCCACTTCTTTACATAAGAGTTTTGGGAAGTTCTCTCTCTTTCTTTAATACTTTGTCCTTTTTTTTTTTCACTAGTGTTCTGTACTAATATATAGAAAGTGATGAAACTAGTACTGGTTTCATTCAATGTTTTATATGTTTTTTCAAATGCAGCTGTTTTGGTTGCTTATTAGAATTGCAGTGTCTGCAAGGTCAAGTATTGACTGCTGATGGGGGACTTTCGCACTGCACCAGGTCCTGACCTGCAAGGTCAGGAAACTGAAGCATCTGCTTAACTGAATATTTTTTTAGTCTTTATTAAAGAGATTTTAATTAAGAATTTTCTTCCTTCCAGTCTAAAATCTTATTTCTTCATTTGATCTACAGATAAAATTAAGTTCATCAGTTTGTGATATCCTGCTCATTACTATGACAGCAGCCTGCCAAACAGACTTGATGAATATGAGAGGCTGGAGGGAATAAGCTGCTTTGTGAGCGAGGAAATGTTCTTGTTCAGCCCCATCTAATTAATTAATACTATCCCACTTAGGCTCAAAACTGTTGTCACTGTGATAATTTGGAGGCAGTGGCTCCCTGCTGCCTGTTGCTTCCTTACTCTGCAGTAGGTGTGGTTGGGCGTGAAGCCTCAGCCATGTGTCTCTGCTCAGTGAAGTGTCTGAGGTGGAGCGTGGCCCTCCAGCTGCTGTGTCTGGACACTGCCAGTAGACAGTGGGAGCCAACTTAAGAGGAAGTAAAATAACAGGATTTTGAAAGTTCTCTTTTTATCAGGCTAGCAGTTGTGCTTTTAAGACTAGATGGTGTCTGATGGATTATAACATGTCCTTGTTGGCTTATTGGCCAAACTGAGTGTGGGGTTCCACACTTGCCTGAGGCAAGTACAAGTCCATATTGCTGCCTCTACTTTTTCTGGGCTTTTTTTCTTTTGGTTCCAACCAGCCAAATTGTACTGCTCATGTACCGCACAATCAGGAGGATGAGGATCTCCTTTAAAAACCCTGTTACACTGTTCAGGTTTTTGAGTTCAGCATCCTGATCTTTCTGTGCCATTTCATCTCCCAGGAGTGTTTTCAGCCATTTGTGTGCCTGCCCTTTTTCTTAAAGTCTCCTTTCATCCTGAAGAACAAATAATGGCTTAAGCAGTGGTGGCACATACACATGCTAGGTAAAAGAAAAGAGTCACAATCTGCTTGAGGAACTGTAGGTTCCTTTGGCTGGCTGCCAAAGTGTAGGGTGTAGTTCAGCATGTGCTTTGCAAACACAAAGAAAACTCTTCAATGTAAGTGTCCTGTTGTCCTGTCTAAAATACAAATCATCATATTTTCTGTGGCTTTGATGATAATGGGGAAAATCACACTGACAGAAATACTAAAATTACTAGGTACCATACTAAATATGATGTTAATTCAGAAATTATGAACAAATTGAGACCCAACGGAGTTACATTTTCTCAACAAATCTTAAGTTACAATGGGCTGGTTCTAAACAACCATATATGAAACTATAAGCTTGTCTTTCAGAGAAGTTGGTGCTCTCTTGTGTGCTCTACTCAGGGATTTTTGCATGTGCTAGGTTCAAATTGTGACGAGCAGTATGATTGATCCTTGGAAAAAGAAACAAACAAAACAAACAGCCAAACAAAAAAGTAACTCCAAGGTCATTATTAGTTGATATAAATTGAAATTTTTGGATGTTGTCAGTCCAGTCAGCAAAGCTTATAAAGCAGATTTGAACACAAACAGCTGAAGTAATATTGCTGTAGACTCAACTGAAACTGTTGACATGTCTTTAAGGTATCAATGAACAGCCATGAGCCTATAGTGATAAATGTTGGATTTGCTGCCCAGAGTATCTCCACATCTACTTTATATTTTGTTGCATTCCCTAGAACATTGTGTCAATAGCTCAGGTAACTTTTTGTTTTGGTTGTATTTGGCCCTTTGTCAGACACAGTGCTCTGAAGGTCTGTGTGTTCTGGGCCTTAGAACGTAATGCACTTAGTCTACTTTAAGGGACTGTGAGATAGGTTGGCTTTATTTAGTGCATTCAAAAAGTTGTAGAAACACAGTACTCCAGTTCAGCTTATAATTGCAGCCTGCTTCATTTCTTATGGAAATATACTTTCAGTTGTCAAAACATTATTGAATAGTTAGTATGTAAATAAATTCAATGTCAGGGTTCAATTTTGACCAACAAGAGTATATTTCTAAAGTAGCGATTTAGGTGATAATGTAGTTAACTGTTCTTTTGATTGTAGATGAAGCTCTGGAGCATCAAGAATTGGTGTTAAAACTGAAGCATCTCATTGCAGCTTTAATTGTTGAATGTGCATTAATTGCAACTGCCAGTTATTCAGTTGGGTGTTGAAAAGGTCTCAGTCCATGGGATTGCGGTGTGTACTTATCTCCTTGAAGACAAAGAAGACTGAAGGGAGACCTCATTGCAGTCTACAACAACCCTGTAACGGGAAGAGGAGGGAGGAGAGGCAGATACTGGTCTCTTCTCTGTGGTGACAGGACCTGAGGGAATAGCCTGAAGTTGTGTCATGGGTGCTTTTCTTTCAGTATTAGAAAAAGGTTTGTCAACCACGAGGTGGTTGGGCACTAGAGCAAGCTCTCTGGGGAAGTGATCACAGCACCAAGCCTGACAGAGCACAAGAAGTATGTAGACAATAGTCTCAGACACATGGTGTGACTTTTGGGAATGATTGTGTGTTGAGCCAGGAGTTGGACTTGGTGATCCTGATGGGTCCCTTCCAGCTGAGCTTATCGTGTGATTCTGTGATTATTGTGCACTGAGCTCTGTGCTAGCCAGCTGTTGTCCTGGCAAGTTTTGTGCTGAGACCTGCTCATATAATAGAACAGCAGTAAAAGCATTTTGCTGCTTGTTTGCATATCTCCTGCTCAGGTACACCTCTTGCAAGTTGTCATTAATTCCAAAAATTTGCGGTTTTACTTTCTAGCCTTATGGGGACAGAAACCAGACACCTGAACATGAGCATTCTAACCATTTGAAAGGTCTGTTTCCAGTTAACATAGATACTATAAACCATGCTCATTGATTAGTCCTGTGCTAAAATGCTGTACAAACAGGAGAAATAACAATGTTTTATTTCAAGTTAATACTAGAGAACAAATAAGAATGAAAACTGAGAGACACAGATGGGATAACAATGACACGGGGAGGGGTGAGATTTGGGGTTTCCTTTGTTGCCATACAGCTGCAGTATGTTTAAAGGGTGATAGGTAGTTTCATAAATGGTTTCTGTAAATTTGAGGGAGAGCAAAACAAAAGTACTGGTTATGGAGGCTGGATTTAAACCTAATAATCATAATTTCTCTTATAAATGAGAGATTAATAGAGTTTGGATTGGCCATGACCTCCATGGATATGCAGGAAAAGCAGTTTTGATAATTTTGAATTATCAAATTAGCAGTTTTGTTTAATTTATGAATATGATTTTTTGTGTAGTGTTCTGAGTGAGCAGTTAAATTCCAGGCATCAAAACTAGACAGCAGGTATTAAAGAAGTTTGAGTGATGTAGCTGGAGCTAGAACTTTATCAGAGTAGCCAGTAAAAAAGTCTGTATGTTAAATAACTGGAAAAAGCTGTGAGATTTAGAAGTACAAATTGACACAGATCCTAGATAGCTGATAAAAGACGTTCTATTCACTGCATTTCCCCCTTGAGTGGAAAAAAACTGTAGTAAATCCAAAAGTAGTGTATTAAAGCTGCTTTCTCATGAGTCTCTGCATAGAATCACTAGTAAAAGCAGTTCAAACTACTGCACTTAAGTTATTTTGTTATTGAATCAGTATCCAACTTAACTCATGCTTTTTTTTTTTTCTTTCAGATTTTGTATTTTGTACATACATTGTTTTGTATATACTGTATATGATGACTTCGGTGGGCAGTGAACGTACCCGGGGCACTCGGGACAAAATGCAAATTGCAGCCACACAGCCAACACAACCACAGAAACAAGTAGTACAGGTATGTGCTACTGTATCAACTTCTTTGACTTTAAAGTGAGAATGTGATGATACGAGTTTCTTCCCTGAGTCAGTAAAAACTGAAAAGGATGGAATGGAAATACATGGTTTATTTTGGAAGATTGTGCTTGATTACTTGCTTTCGTTACTGAGTAATGCAGGACAGCGTTAAGTTCTCTATCTGTGTTATCTTTAAACAAGTTTTGTGTTCTTCAGCAATGTCTCCTATCAGTGAGGAATTCTGTGCCTTTCTCAGGATTTCTGTCCTGTGTCCTCATGGTCCTCAGATCTCGGGTCTTCCATCTGCTAACCTGCTGATGATAGAAGATTGCTGGTCAAGAGAGAAATTTGCATGGGTGGGAGAAACTTCATTAGATGCATGTCTCTGCAAGTCACAAGTCTTGTACAGTGAACCATGGTCATCCACTAGCAGACTAAAATTTTCAGTATCTGTTTTAGACAGAAATTGTTTCACCCACCTGCCACTGATTCTTGGCAGCAGTAGTTGTGTGCTTGTCTGGATTCAAAGAATGCAGAATGTTTCTGCTTCTGGCATCTCAGTATTCTCTTGCCAGATACATCTCAAAATTTGCCTCCATTCAAGAACAGTCTCAGTTCTTTGCTGGCAGAGTGTGTTTTAATCTAGAGGTGCTCTACAGGGAAATACTGCCTTCTCTTGGTTTTTTTGGACTGGTCTTCAATATGGAGACCCTCTTGGTCTGTTTTGCACAGTATTAATCATGTGACCTCAACCCCTTGTCATCTTCCTGAGTTGCAGCACTTGTCATAGTGGTGATTATGCTAATGTGTGGATTTAGAAATTGATTTTCAACAGATGAGTTGAATTTGGTTTTATTTTAAAACAAGGCTGCAGGAGTATAATGAGCAGCCTGCCAGAAGTGGTGGCTTCCCCTTTTCCAGCATTTTGCAAGACAACACTGGAGTGCTTTGCCTGGTTGGGTTCCCTGGCGCAAGGCAGACATAGGCAAATTGGAGCAAGTCCAGTGAAAAGCTGCAAAGATGGTTGTTAGACTGAAACACAGAATGAATGAGGTATTGCTCAGGGATCTGGATTTCTTCAGCCCTAATAAGACAAGGCAAGTGTGTCTTCTATTCAGGTATGTCATGAAAGGGTATAGGAAAAGTAGAAACCAACTCTCCTTAGAAAGAAAGCGGCACAAGCTGGAATACTGGTAATTCCTGCTGTTAAAAGGGAAAAAAAATTACCGTGAGTATGGCCATGGTGTATCACTGGAGGACCTTTCCAAACTATGGGATTCATTGATTTTAGGCATTAAGGCCTATTTCTGGATGTTGTCCATTTATTCTGCCTTTTGCATAATAGGTACTGGTTTGATCACTACAGGGAGAAGGTGGTTATTTCATACACAGCAGTTACATTTGAATGTACCATGTATTTTATTCTTGAGATATCACATGGACCTTTCTGCTTAGTCTTCGTGGATCAGCAGCAGTCTGTGGATTTACCTGTTTAATCACCACTGATTCATTTTTCTGAATATAGAATATTGCTGTTTTCCCAAGTCAAGATTCTACTGTCATAGTATCACATTGATCATCATTTAAATTATTTAACAAATTGCATCATGCTTCTTTTGCTTTGCTTCTGGATAAGAGATGTGCCATTTTATTATAGGATCTATGTCTGCTACTGTCACCTAATCTTGTTTTGCACACTTCTGTTTTCTGGTAGTTTGAAGTTTCTAGTTTAAAATTTCTTCCACTCTTATACTGAAAAGGTATTATGTCTCATAAGGTTGAGTAAAATTCAGACTGTCCTAAGATAGTACTATTTTCTTAGTCACGATTAAAACTTAATTATACTTTTGGTTAGAATACTATAGCATCTGTTCTAACAATGGTGCCTTAAAAATAAAGAACCACCACTTGCTGGAGAAAAGGCCAGGATTTTTTTGTGACACTGGTTTCATGTTTATGTAGTCATCTTGTGATTTTTGTTGTTGATTTTTTTCCTTCTGCATCCTCAGTTCCATCTGGGTATAATCCACTGGCATAAACATGGTATTGTGTCTGCAAGTTTCTAAGCTCTCTGCTTGCACAGGAAAACTGAAGATGCTGTCACGTATTTGTAATTTTTTTAAATTGGTTTGTTTTTGTTTTCTAATGTGTGGGCTTGAAGAAAACATTTGTTTACGGGAAAGATAAATCATAGTGGATTCTTGATTTTTGGTAAAATATTCCATCATGTCTCCACAGAAGTTATATTGTCTGAATGTTTTTGCTCTGGATATCTTCAAAGAAAATCTCTTCACTTGCTTAAAAGTCGCAGTGTGCCTGTGGGGGCTGTAATGAGAGTGAGAAGATGGATCAACAAGACTTAAATTCCTGAAACCAGCAGACATTTTGGGTCTGCTGTCTGCTGAGCTCTTAACATGAGCAAGCTCCTGTGCTCAGAGCACCACACTGACAGGGAGACTTCTGTGGAAGGAACAGGGGAGTTGCAGAGCAGGCCCTCCCTGTTATGCAGTGGGGTGACCTATGAGGCTGTCAGCATGACACGCTGAAAAGGTGAAGTAATCAGAGTATGTAACTCAGTTACAAATGCTAATTTCCTTGTAGTGTTGTCTCTGAGCACAGATGTCACTTCCCTCAAGGAACTGGGACAGCTGCAGTAACTTTGCAGCAAATAAGCAGTTGGTGGTGTACGTTGGAGTAATTTTTAGACTCTTCTCAGCATTTATGCTTGGTGACCTCCTCTAGAGCTTGCATTTGTGGTAAACTCCAAATGCCAAGCAATCTGACCCTGATTAGGTCTGACCTTGTCGGACACAGAATTTCATGTGTGTATTCTGTGAAGTGGGATGGCAAAAGGTGAGATTCAGACAGCTGTCCAGAGTGAATCCTTTCTGTCAAAAATTCTAGTAGATAAGTTGGTCCCACTCAATGAAGAAGAACCTCTGCAGGCTTAGCAGCCATATTATGGGTCCTAGCTCTCTTCAGTGTCAGCTTTCTCTATATGCGACAGTAGACTCTTTTCTTTGAGCAGAAGTCAAACGAGATCCAGGATCTTGTAGTGCACACTGTTCTTAGGTATTTTCTTGGGAGTGCAGTTCATAGGCTGCAGATGCCACACTAGGAAGAGTGACATGTGTGATGTGACATCTGTGTTAGAATTGTTTTTCTCTCAGGGGTAGCCATAGAGTGTTTGGACCTATTGTTCTTGACTGCATCTCTTTCAGTCTCTCAGCTTTTGTGCAAGTTGCCAGTGTGCATTTTTGTCCAGAAATGTTGCAGAAGCACCAGATACTTCATCAATAGCAAGTTCCTTTACCAATTTTCAGAGACCAGTATTTGCTTGTAGAAAAAAAAAAACAGTACAGCTGTTCATGGGGAAAGTCTTGAGACATGACTCAAGTCTTTTTAAGTGCTCATGAAAGTACAGAGTCGGGTTGTTGTTGGGAGAAGTGTGGATGGTGATGTGAGCGGGGATCATCAGAGATTTGGTTCATTTAGGCATACTATTGCCAATTTGTTACAATAAAACTCTTAACTCTGGAGTAGTAGATCTTAAATAAAATTAAAAACATTAATGCTAAAACATAGGTTAGCATTCCCTTGTCCTTCTATATTATTATAGTCAGTGCAGTGATCTCTGTGTTTCCAATAGATTCGAATGTGTTGAAATTACTTCTATCACAAATAACATTTAAAACTATAAATGGGAATAGACAAGATATTGATCCCCTCCCCATAGCATCTCTGTGCTTGATGTATATGTTCTTTTTTGAGAACCCACAGGAAAAAAGCAGGTACACTAGGATATACTTCTAAAAAGTATAGTTACCTTTTGTGTACTTCATTGGATATTATCTTTTTTCAGGCAACAGCAGAACAGATTCGCCTTGCTCAGATGATCTACGATAAGAATGATGCAGATTTTGAAGATAAAGTGAAACAAGTATGTTTCTTTTGGTACAAGTTTTTTTGCCCCACAATTAAATGCTCTCGGGCTGGCTTAAATTTTGGAGCTAGAGCATCTGTTTCTCGATTAGATTAAACTTTTTTTTCAGAAGGACATAAGTTTGATTAGGAAAAGGTGCTCTTACTACACTGTAAAGTCTGTTTACAAGAAATTTTGTGGTAATACAGCTTTGACTGTATAGTTATATCAGTGTACTTTCCTTTGTAGACAAACCCTTCAGCCAAAGCTCATTTGTGCTGATGTCTCTTCCTCAGTGTATCTCTCTAGTATGGTCCTGATGATTAATGATTCTCAGAATGAAGAATGCATTCAGTTTGTCAACATGTACATGCATGTGAGAAAAAATGTCACCTGTGTAAACTGAGCTTGGAAGTTTTTTAGGAAAAGTATAAGTCTAATGATAGCTTAAAGGTGAATCAAGATTTTATTTAAAAAAATAACCTGACCTCACAGATCTGTGTATGCATTAAAATGATAGAATTACAATGTATAAATGAAATCTCACACCTTTTCCTCTATTGTGAAGTGTTAGGTGTTAGTTAATCAAGCTTTCATTCCCTAGTTAGAGCTGAGACCATGAATTCAAACAGTCCTGACAATATGGGTCTCTGTTCTGTTGTGGCTATTGGTGATTTTGTCCTAGTGGTAGCATCACAATTCATGAGGAGCCTGGGAGTACACCCAGGAGGGAAGAATTAGCTTGAGTGCATAAATGCAGTGGAAGAGTAAATTTCTTGGTTTCCTTTCATCTCTAAAACTTCCTCTGAAGCGTTATTAAATGCTTTTTGTTGTTGCAAACTAGTTTTGTTGCTGTGCCGAAAATGAAGTCTTGTACTTCATGAAGCCAAAGGACTCTCGCCAACAGTGCTTGTAGCTGTGCTGGTGGAAAGGAGATGAATTAGGTTCTGCATAGAATATGTTTTACATTCTGCATATGTATTTCCAGCTCATATAGTTTTATTCTTTGGATGAAGTTGCTGAATACCCCATGACAGATTATTTCTGTCCCACAGTCTTCAGGATATACACCAGGAGTTCAAGGAGCATAATTCAGAACTAGGTCTCCTTAATCAGCTCGTGACTCTGGTGTGACCTTATGCTGAAATGGATCAAGGGCGCTAGTCTGTCTGAAAAATAATCTGGATGGTTTTCCAGGTGATCTGTTCTCTGCCATGTCTTGCTGTATGTCTTTTCTCACACTGGGAAAAAGAGGGGCGCATTTGATGGAGAAGGAGATAGTGATACTGAAACTATTGTGTTCCTTTACAGCTTTACACTCATATACTGCTTTATCTGACAGCATTTGCTGCAAGCATAAAGAACAAAAACACCGTGAAATAGTACTTCCTTGATTACCAATTAATTTGTGCTTCTTCCTCTCTATTGCCTGAATCCCAAGCAGATGTGCAAAATGCAGATTACTTTTCTCAGGATATCAGTTTACTCTGCAATGGTAACTATGCACTTGGTTGTAATTTGTGGCCATACTAGCTCTTACTTTCTTATGATGGTAATTTAGATATTTTAACATGTCTGACTTTCACTGCCAGCTTATGGAGGTGACGGGGAAAAACCAGGATGAATGCATAGTGGCACTACATGATTGTAATGGGGATGTGAACAGAGCAATCAACATTTTGCTGGAAGGAAGTTCAGACACGGTAAGGTTTTACTTCCATGTTAAACTACTCCTTCTGTTTGCTGTGTTTTTTAGCTTCCAGAAGTACCCTAGAAAAGTCATGTTTTGCAAGTTTTTAATTTCCATTCAATTTCTTTTGGAGGAAATGGAAACTGGGGCAGCCTCTCTACTACATGCATACCTTGGAGAAGGCTGAATCTGGAAAATGTTGTGGGTGTTCAGCTGGTCTATCACAGAGTTCCTATGCTTTTATTTATATACAGCAGTTTTAACTCTGCAGCAGTCTGTGCTTCTTCAGACACAGACTTGTTTCTTGCTGCAGGTTTTGTAGTTACTGTGTAGATCCTCCACAATTCTGAGGCCTGAGACCATCACAAAAGTCAATCTTTGTAAACCTAGGGGCAGGCAGATATTTTAAGTTATGCAAGTTCTGTAGGTGTGGGTTGCTGGTATTGAAGTTGTAGGTGGTGTCCACATCTGCAAATTGTATTAATAATGCTACTTACGGCAGAAAAGGATGCAGCAAATAGTTACTCCTTTAACTGTGTTGCTCATTTGCATGGCTTAATTGAAAAACAGGAAGAGGAGACTAAACTGTGTGCATACAGCAACAAATAATATTGCTTAAAAGGTTGTACAGTGAAATTTTTATCCTAAGAGATACTAAGAAAATATATTGTACTGCAGTTGAAGTTTTTGCTGGAGGGATTTCTTATAGCTTGTCCTTAAATTAGATTCCATCTCATCTAAGTTGGAAAAGTAACCTGGACTTCCTTTTTTGATGCTGAACACTCAGTATTTCCTGTGATTTGTCAGGATGTGTACTCTGGCTTATTGTTAATGAGGAAACTCACCCCTCACACACCCTTAATCTGGGACACACACTGTTCTGACTGAGGGGACTTTCTTTTCTATCCCCTTTTCATTTTTTATTACAGTTGAGTCTTGTAAAAACAGAAGTATATGTTATTGACAAGCTGGGAGTAGAAGAGAGCATTTCATCTTAATTAGATCTATCTGGGTAATGTGCTGTGTTCTCTCATACTTCTCGTATTTGCCATTTTTTAGTTGAAAGTAGTTTTCTGGTTGATGGAAAATATTAAGTCCTTTCTTACTTGAACAATTTGTTGTAACTGATCATGACATGGAAAAAGTTTTCTGAACTCATTCATCAAATGCAAGTGATACTGATATGTTCTGCTTTTTTGACAAGTCCTTCTTAACCCACTGCTCCCTGTAGACAAAATGGAACTTAGAAACAAAGAACTTGAAGGAGTCAAGGAGGAAGGAATACTAATTGATGGGTGTGAAGAAATTTATTTTTGAATGTTTTTGGGCCTCCAGTTGGAAGGATTTGTTTTAAGGCCCTTGTACTTGAGAACAGTTTAACCATGGATTTGATGTGAAGTTGTAAGCTGAGGTACTACAAATTCTGAATGCAGATTTCCAAATCTCTTTTTTCTAGTCTCACTCTGCTTTGATGCACTTGAAGTTTTTTTAAACTTCACTTGAAAGATGTATCCCTTCAACTGAAGGAATTAGAAGAGCAAGGAAAGCTAAAATGTGTATTTATAGTTTATTTGGTACTCAGCCAGTTTTATCTTAGTCTTTTTTTGTTTGCTTTTGGGGCTTAAAGCTGTGATCTACAAGCTGTAAATGTGTGACTTAGTCTCTGTAAAGACTTCCTTATTGCAGCAGTTGTACCAGTCTGGCTTGGGGTAGTAAGAGGCTTGTGGATGAGTAGAGAAGATATGTTTCTTACCCTAAGATTTGTATTCATTTAACTTCTTGCATCCATTTTATGCTCAGCCATGTTTGACTTATTAAACCTTTGAGGATACAACAAAAGAGACCTTTCAGATTTTTATTCTTTCCATGTAAGAACAGGCCAACAAGAACTATTCTGTTAATTATTCTGTTATTTCTGATTTTTAAAGGTCAGGCCCATGACTGTTATTTGGGTTGTCTCAGGCATTGTCAGCTGAAATTGTAATCAGTTACCTCCCTTACAAAGAGAGACAGCTTCAATGGTTTGTGGTAGGTCCCCATTCTCAATGGTAGCGCCATCCTTAATCTTAAAGGACATGCCTCCTCAAGGCTTTCCTCAAAACTGTATTGTGGGAAAGCATGGATCTGATGGCTTCACAGTCATCTTTTTTCTGATCCTTCCTAAGTTACTTTAACTCTCATTCAGAAGAGGCTGCTTCCTCTTCAGCTTTGCAGCCTTACCCAGTTTTGGGTATTTCCTGAAGTGGTCAAAGATGTTTTGGCACAAAGCCCATCAGTGAATTAGTGCATTCTGAACTCTACAGACTTGGCTCTTCAGTTGTCAGTGTAGGTGGTTTTCCTCCTGTGAGGTATGTGAAGCACTGGGAATGTTTTATTGCAGTTACACCAGCTGCGGTAGGTGAAGCCGTGTGGTACTAACTGGGGGAAGCAGCTTTCTGCCTCACAGATCAGGTGGTGGTGTTCAAGTGTGTTTGGTTTTGTACCTGTGATCATTGCTGGCTGGGCTTTACTGAAGTTACTTTAGTCTTCTGTACTGGAGGTGGAACTGAAAAGTGGTTTCAGCCTTCTTTCTCACCAGTGCCATGCCAAAAAATGAGAGTAACCATTATCTTTGTTGTTATTCTCTTGAAGGAGACTCTGTAACACGGAGTTTGTAAATTGCTTTGTTTGCTGCTTTCTTCATAGCGCTGGCTTCCTAGGCAGCTTGAGCTAGCTGGTCATAGCCGTGGCTCCTCAGGGCTGCTGAGTTGCTTTTGGTGAAATTGAGAGATAGGACTTAAAATTACTGATAGACAACCTTTTTTGTTTGATGCAGGTGCCTGTCAGATGTCATACTTCAGTGCTTCACAACAATTTGTATGTGCAAATATTCTGATATTAAATATCTTACCTGAGCTGTAAGCTCCTAGAAATGGGGACATACATGTAAACCTCTCTGCCATCTTAATGGTTTGCAAATAATACCTTTTATTCTTCTTACTTGCTTTGCAGCTATGGCTCAATAGACTAACCATGCTATTGCATAATATATGAGTTGCTGAGCTATTCTTGGCAAGTGTTTTAGTCATTTTATTTTCAACTCCCACAGATACCCCTGTGGAGCTGATAACATCCTTGAATTTATTTTAAAGATTGAGTTTAATATAAAAATAGAAGCCTGATGTTTGGACCTTGGTCCCATATCTTGTTTAGACATAGCTTTTCCTGTGTTTTGGTATGTTTGGTGGTCTATAGCTGTTAAGAGTGGATGGTCTGGCTTATCATCAGTTTTCTCAGGCTGTTGTTTTGCCATTCTGTCTTCTGGGGCTTAAATTCTAGTATGCCTGGATGAAACATTTTCTGTGTTTTTGGTGGTTTGGTTGTTTTGGGGATTTTTTTGTTTATTTTTTGGGGGTTTGGTTTGGTTTGGTTTGGTTTTGGGTATTTTTGGGGTTCCCCCCCCCCCCCCTTAGGCCAGATACTGATTCTCATCAATCTTTTGTTCAATGATACTTACAAGGGGTTGGGTTTTTTTTTTTTTTTATTTCACTGGGAGAAAAAGATAGCTTTGTTCATGCTCCCTTGCTAGATTTTTGAATTTATTTGAGAGGAAGACGGTTACTTCCTTTGCAGATGTTCTGTGTTATGATAGTATCTAGTCTTCCTTAAACTAGTAAAAGTCCATTATAACCAGAAATATTTGGGATTCTCATATTCCCTAAGACATAAAGAAATGTTTCTTTCTCATCTCTTTGCAAAAATACAGCCTGTGTTTCCATTTATATCAGTGTACTTTGCATATGTGACACTATGCAAATACCTGGGCTTTTTCCATGAACTGGAGGGGTGTGGGGTGGAAAGTGTGCATTGAGAGGTGTCTTCTTCTTTTTGACTTTTGCATCTAACTCTATTCTACCCAAATAGACTTCTTGGGAGACTGTAGGGGGAAAGAAGAAAAGCCTTGGAAAGGAAGGTTCAGAAAACAAAGAGAACAGAGAAAAACGAGGGGACAGAGAAGTGAGTCGCGGACGGGGAAGTTCCAACAGACGGGGAAGAGGAGGCAGCCGTGGACGAGAGTGTACGTATAGAGATTAATTTATAAAGATTGAGATGCTTTTCTTGCAGCTGGAACTGACTGAGCTAAGAGCGAGTGCTTAATGGAGCAAAGTCCATCTGACTGTAGCTCAGTGTTGAAAGGATCATAACTTGTTTGTGCCACAGGTATGCTTGATCTATCTGACTTGGTTTTGGGATGGTCTGTACTTGCTCAGAGACACTCAGTTTAATAAAAGTCTCTGTTCTTGTTTGATGAATTGATCTTGTACAAATTGCTGTTCTTCATATAAATTTTAGAATTGACTCTGTAAGACTGCTTGAGAAGCAAGTATGTCGCTGCACAGCTGATACACTTTTTTGTTTCTTTTAATGAAAAAATTATCCAGCTTTGACTCCATCTCCTTTTATGAGTGGGAGAACCTGAAGATGTTCTCATCTTCTCATAAGGGGAATGAAAACACTGGGATGATTATTAATCTCTAAATATATTTCTCACATAAGTCAACCAAAGGTGAGTTTCTGTAACAGAGAAAATTTATTGTTAATTGAAACATTTAAAATTTTGCTACAGTTGCAATAATACATTGTACAAAAGCAAACTGATGTTTCCAGGTTAGATAGAGTCACAGTAGATCATGATTGGATACATATTATTTTTTTTCGGGAAGTTTTGTCAGCACTTGCAAAGCTGTGCTCATTGTCTGTAATGACTGTTTGCCACACTGATAGAGAGAAATCAGAATGGGTACAATATGTTTAGTTTTCAACTTATAAGCAGGAAATACATTTAAAATATTAGCCAACTCATTCATAATTGGAAGATATTCAACTATTATGCCAAAACAGACATTGTGAATTTTTGTAGTATAAAGTCAAGATGAAAAGAATGTTAATAAAACATGGAGCTAGACTTAGAAAAGTATAAATTAGATCCATCAAAATGAATGCAAAGGGCAAGGTTTTTTGCCCGACACAGATGCTGCTTGTCTGTTTTTATAAACTGTAATTAAAGACATTTCAGATGGTTACCAAATCTTTGTATTTTCTTCCTAACTTTATGTCTAAATGTTCTTGGTTTTATTGACGTCATTAGGAGGAATGCAGTAAAAAGTCTCAGCAATGAGTGTTTCAAGAGGTCAGTTTTGTTGTTTTTTTTTGTCCTTCAAGTAGCCAGCCATATTTCAAAGCACCTTGTCAGGAGTTTTCTCACAAAACCATTAGTGTGCAGAGCTTTTCTAGTGCCTTACATTCACCCAGTCATCATCCCACTGCATTAAATACAGAGGAGAAATCTGTTTCCATGCTTGTACAGGAATGCAGTATGGGCAGACAGGAGAAGAGTTGGTGTTACTGGTTGTCCTTTATTTTTCCACCGTTGTCAACCAGTGCATTATGTAGGAAACACAGAATGCGGCAGCTGTATTTCTTATCTTGTTAAATAATGTAGGCTACAAAATACGGTACTTGTAGAGGTTTGTCTCTTGAGGGACTTTTCCTTCTTATATTTTGCTTCCTAATCGTCCAGTACAAAGGAAACATAACTTGCTTCTAGCGAGGCCTCAAAGAAAGGTTGGGGGATGGAGCTCTGTTGACCAGCCCACTTGAAAAGCTTGCCTTTTGTTTTGAGGGGTTTGGCTTAGGCAAATGGCTGTATTGGCTTATGTATGAGTCTCTAAAGCTTCTCTTAAGCTGTCCTTTCTCCACAGTTAGAGCTGAAGAGAATGGAGTGGACAACAATCAAGGAGACAGGCCTTCAGACCGCGGGAAACGTGGCCGTGGGAGAGGTGAGAAGGTGGCATTGGTGTGGGACTGGCACTGCTTTCATGCCCTGAATTTTCACACCTGTTTCTTTAAATGCTTCTTCTTAAGCATTTTTTGTTTATCCTTTGATTTCATGAGTGCTTCAGCCACCTTGTACTTGGGTTTATCCCACTTCCTTACCCTTTATCATTTCTTGATCTTGAAACAACTTCAAAAAAAAATTGACAGGAATCACTTCTGTGGTAATGTTCTGTGTGGCAGGCTGCTGTGCACTGGCTATGGAGAGCTTTTTTCCCCCAGACTGACGCATGCCAGCCTCCTGTGAGTGGGAGTGTGCTGTGTTCCTCAGGATGTACCTTGGCAGTAGGAGAGCACAGGATTCCATCTGTATGGCTCTTGGGGAAGGATTTGATGTATACTTGTACCATTTCTTTGGGGTGGCTCTGGTTGTCAGGCTTGCCTTCTGCTTTTGGTAGCCAATCAGAGAAAGAACAAGCCACCTTAGAGACATTTTGCTATGAAAAGGAATTTGACATGGAAGAGTTGATGAGAGCTGTGGAGAAGGAATATCTTGGGGTCTTAGGTACAGCTCCAATCCTGTCCTGTGGAAGAGGTGGGATAATGGATTGGATGTGGAATCAAGTGATGTGTATTTGGTTTGGGTTTTCACTGGTTGGGGTGGAAAGAGGCTTTTTTTTTCTTAGTCAGAGGAATGAAAATGAGTAACCCATGTATGGTGCAGATTATGGGTGGACGAGGGTATTAAATACATTAAATTGACAAAATGTATAGCAGAACTAATGTACTTAGTAATATCTGACTCAAGAAGAATTCTGCCTTCAAAGGACTCCTTTCTCTTGGGAATGTTGTGTAACAAAGCATTCAGAGACAGACACATCCAACTTCATTGCCTCCAGATTTGCATCTTGAAGGTGTGCAGAGATGCAAAGAACTAAATTCCAAAGGTTTGAGTGTGAGAGTGCCTGTGAATCAGCAAAAACCCAATGGTGTGTGCAGCAAAGTAGCTCTGCAGGGCAAGGTGTGGTATAGTTCACAGCTACAGTTTTTGGTATGTTAATAGTTTGCACTTTCAGTAAATAGAATGTAAGTATTGCAGTTATTTATTTTAAAATAATCCTTTATATTCAAATTATAAGCGTAAAAGCAGGACTTTTCAAAAATGGTTCACTGAAACTTAGAGATCAATTTCAAAAGCAGTGTTTTTTTGCTTTAACCTTACAAACCGTATTCTGTTTCTGTTGTCAAAACTGTCGCTTTCTAGATAAATACTGTATATCTCAAACATCATCATCAAATCAAACTGACCTAACTGAAGAAATAGAAACTTCAAAGAATTTCTGTTCACTGGCTTTGTGTACACAGTATTACTGTAAATCTCTACCAAATATTTCAGATTGTTCTGTGAGCAAAGTATATTAATGAAGTGTCTGATAAAATTGTTGGCCAGCTACAGGGTCATTATATTACAAGTGTGTGTATTCTATGGTAGGAAATACCTGATTAATTTTACAATGCAAACCCTTGAAATCTACAGGGAGTTTTTGAAATCTGTGTAATTCAGTTCTTATCATTTCAGGGATATGTGACCTTCTTTCTTTGGATATTAGTAGAAATAATAATAAAAAGCTTACTGCCACTTCATTCTGTAGTTTTTCTTTACTGTTACACAGAATAGTCAAATGAGAGATAACATACTTCAGATGAAAATAAACAGATTGGTAATATGTGGTAATCACGGAACCTGTTTTTAGAACTATTTCATGCAGTGTGTGTGTTTAGAGATCTAGGCACTGGATATGAAATAAGGAGTCAGCTAATTATCTGAGCAACACACTGTCTCTATTTTAAGCTACCTTCTCAGGCAGGAGTTGTCTTACTGGATGTCTTCTAGGAGATTTGCTGCGCCATCATATGTATTACTGCTTCACTGTACAAAAATATAATTTTAAGAAATGATAAGCAACTGAAAATTGCAAAAATGGGATTGACACAGAGGTGATAGTGTGCTGTTTACTGAGGGGGAAAACCCCTGATACTGAGTATTTGATACTCCGTGTATAAGGCAGTAGCTTTATCTGGCAGTAGATATTCCATTAATGACCATGTGGCGTTCCTTGTAACTTTATAGGGCAGTAGGTAAACAGAGTGCAAACAGCTCTGTGTGGTGGTGTGTAGGGCCTTATGGATTTGAAACATATTGACTGATGAACAGAAAGTAAAAATGTATCACAGCATGTGTAACAGGGCACATCTCAGCTGTAATTGCTCTCAGCTAAATCTTTGCTTGTTAAGCTAAGGGTGTAAACTTTGTATTGAAGTCAGGGAATATCTTGTTTTAAAATCCCTTCTCATCTGTGCTTCTTTTCAGAACCAAATTTCTTGCGTGAGCTTAATTTAAATGTAAGAAATACTGTAATGGTGATGAGCAGTAATTGCATCAAAGTGATTATATTTGTCAGTATAGCAAGGATGTGCAACTGTCTAGAATGGAATCTTTTGAAGAGCTTATGGAGGCAGATGGTTATGTCTTTAGGATTGTCAGCTATAGAAAAATTTTCTCATTTGTGTTTTAATCAGCTGCAGTATTGTATACAAACTGACAAACTTCACAAGCACAGGTTGTTTTTTACGCTGCTGTTTTTTAGTGTTCTTGCATCTTCAGTTTTAAGTGCAGGTCTGATTCTCCCACTTCCTCTACTTCATATTGAAAAGAATGCAGAAAAACAAAAGGGTGTAGGACTAGAAAAAGCTTTTGAAGGTACTGGGAAGTCTGCAGTTATGGGGTGTAAGGAGGAAGTAATCTAGGATTTTTCTGCCTGCAAGAGAGAGAGGACTGAGTGGGTGTGTGGTAGAAATCTGTTAAACTTCTGTGGGGGCAGGGGCATCAATTGATCATACCAAGCAAGTATGCAAAAGAGAGAATATTAAATGAGATCAGCAGGTTACAGCTTCGAGATGAACTTAGAGTTGGTTCTTCATACATGTAGTGAACCTGAGGAATTCCTTTCAGTAAGATGATGTGGTGCAGAAAATGTACACATAAAAAAACTTGGCAATTTCAAAAAAGAATCACAGGCAAGAAAAAGAAAAACCAACAAAGATTTTGTTGTATGTAAATTATTTTTGACTAAGGAAGTCAAAGCCACAAATAGTTGAAAACCAGGAAAGCATCCAAAGAAACTGTATTGAGGCTTCAGTTAATGCGCTCTTCCCTAGATATCTAATTGACCATGGCTTATAAAGGAATAGCAGGTAGGTGGGCTTTTGGATTTGATTTAGCGTAGAAAGTGCTACAGACTCATGTATGGTAATTCTTCTGGTTTGTAAAGACAAGATAGATTTGTTGCTTGCACTTCTGTTTATCTCTTTACTTTGTTATTCAAGAACAGCATGAGCGTGCCATAAATGTGGGTTCTGCCAGGGATTTTTTTCCCTACAAAACAGATAAAAAAATGAAAGGAAAAATGCTGTGGTTTAGCTCCAACTCTTTTTTTTCTCTACTGGCTGTGTAGGAAAATAAAACAGCTTATCCTTTTCATAGATATCTGATTATAGTCCAGCTTGTATTCTTGATCTCTTTGAATTGTTTTTAACATAAGAAATATGCTATCCTTGAACAAATTGAGTTTCTGTATTCAGAACTGCATGTATAAACATTCCCTTGGTTTGAAAGCTTAGCCTAATTGGCACAGGGTAAATCTTGGGTTTTGTTTGCCAAAACTGAGGAGGATGTTGTTTTTTTCTAAAACATGAATGTGGAGCAGATCTTCTGGAAGTCAAAATTTTAAGTTTGTTTGATTTTGCTAAACTAAAATGGCTTATTCTGCATTAGTCAAGAAACTCTATCATGTAGGTTTTTTTTTTTATGAGATTATCATAGTTTAGTTGTAACAAATCACTTATTTTCTTTCAAATATAGAGTTGAAAGTTTTCAGCATGACTTGTAAAAATGCTTTCTAGAGTAAATACAGAATATAGAACTGATTAATTTCTTCCAGCTTTATGATGACTAATAAAGACAAAAGTAATTTGAATTATTAAGTCTAACCTTGGTATTTGTTTTGGTAGTATGGAGTACCTAGAATATGTTTCTGCACTTAGCCTCCTTATCTCTTAAAGCTTAATAAACCTCTCTAGGCTTGGTTCTGCTCGGAGGATAGCTGACTTTGCACTGCCAGAGCAAAGATTAGGACAGTTCAGTTACTGTGTAGTCAGAGATAATCACAAATTTAGAGTGTTGCCTGGCCTTCCAGTCTGCATTTCCTTTTTCTTGCAGCTGTTCTCCAGGCCATTTCTTAATCTTGAGGTAACTTCCTCTAATGTAAACCCTCAGTGAAAATCTGAGTTTTGGAATAAAGCACCTGTGTTGCAGTGGAAGGATTTAGGTCTACAAGCTCAGCAGACTTGATTTTCTGCAGAATATTATTAATTTAATGGGCTAGTCCCATCTGAGCTGTGCTTCTACACACGTTTCTTGTGCTGCCATGAAGTATGCATTCGCTTTGGGGGAAGAAATGTGAATGTGGAGGGCAATTCTTGCTATTCATGGAGAGTATCAGAATGGAGAAGTGATTATGTGATGAGTGTTTTGAAATCCTGGTGGGTTTTAGTGAAAAACAGACAAACTTGCCATCTACCTGGGTTGGGCCTAAGTATTGACCTTTCTAGAATTCATTCAGGAGAAGAAAAATACAAAGAGTAAGGCAGCAGGTGACAGTAGTAGGAAATGCCTCTGAGAGGCACAGAGACGTCCCTTTGGTGACATGTTGTGCTTTCTAAAGAGGTGTGCTGCTTACCAGGGGCTTTTATCAAGGATGTTACCGAGACTAGCAGGCTTCTTGCAGTTCACTGACTGTTACTTCCTGCTGTTGTTTCATATGGGTACCATATGTTTCATATGAAAGCCAGGAGCAATCTGAACAGCATCAAGAGGAGTTACAGAGCCCTGGGAGTGGCCATAAGACACTCTGGAGCAGGTAGTTTTTGTAGGTAGTTTTTTCATCAATCCTCCCAGTCAAAAACACAGGGGGTCAAAAGAGCCTGTTGTATTTGGAGAATCAGCAGGTGATTATAGGCCTTGTGCCATAGCAGGGGATTTGACTTCTTAGACCAGGGGGCTTGCTTTGAGAAACCTGGTCTTCTGGGGACCGATGGATTCCATCTGTCAGGGAAGGGGACAAGCATCTTTGGTCATCATGGCTTCATGAAGGGCAAGTTGTGCCTGACCAATCCGGTGTTCTTCTGTGATGGAGCGATCACAACCGTCAGCAAGGAGAGGCTGGCATCATTTATCTAGACTTCTGTAAGGCCTTTGATGTGGTCACACGTGACATCCTTATCTCTCTGCATTGGAGAGAGAGGGATTTGAAAGGTGAACTGTTTGGTGGATAAAGAATTGGCTGGATGGATGCATCCAGTTAGTTGTAGTCAATGGTTCTATGTCCAGATGGAGGCTGGTGACAGCTGGTGTCCCTCAGGGCTCTGTCTTTTGACTGGTGCACTTCAGTATCTCTATCACTGACATGGTGAGATGGAGTACAGATTTGCAAATGATACTAAGCTGAGAAGTGCAGTTGGACACACCTGAAGGACAGCATGTCATCTGAAGGGATCTGGACAAGCTTGATGAGTGGGTCCATGGAAATCTCATGAGGTTTAACAAGACCAAGTTCAAGATGCTGCACTCAGGTCGGTGCAGTCCCAGGCATAAATACAGACAGGAGAGAAGAAATCCTAGAGAGCAGTCCTGCAGAGAAGGACTTGGGTCTTCTTACAGATGAAAAGCTGACATGAGCTGGCAATGTGTGCTTGCAGCCTAGGAATTGAACTGGCTTGTGAGGAATGTGAAGGTGAAGGGCAACCTTAGCTGCAGTGACTGTAAAATGGTGCAGGTTGAGATCTTTGGGGCAGTGACACAACAAGCTCACTGCCATGGCCTTCAGGAGAGCAGACTTTAGCCTGTTCAAGGATTTGCTTGGTAGAGTGCCATAGGATAGAGCCTCAAAGGGAAGAGTGGCCCAGGAAAGCTTATAAATATTTAAGGATTCCTTCTTTCAAGCTTGGGAGCAGTGCATCCCAACCAAAAGAAAGACAAAACTGCCACAACTAGATGAAAAGGAGCTCCTGGACAAATTCAAACACAAAAAGGAAGCCCAGAAAAGGAGGAAGCAAATACATGTAGCCTGGGAGGAAGAGAGGTGAGATTGTCTGAGCAGACAGGGTTCTAGTTGGGAATGCTATTGTTGTTGGTGATAAAAGGAAAACAAGGGAAAATGTGGGCCTTCTCTGTAAGAAAACAGGAGATCTGGCTAACTGGGACATGCAGAAACAGGAGGTACTTAATGAATTGTTTTTTCCATATTCTTTTCCCACGAGATATCCAGCTGTATGAATTACAGAAGGTAAAGGCAGGGGCTGGGAGAATGATGAACTACCCACTGTAGGAGAGGATCAGGTTTGAGACTGTTTGAGAAATCTGAAGGTGCCCATGTCTGTGGGGCCTGACAAGATACATCTGTGGGTCCCCAGGGAACTGGAAGAGGAAGTGGCTTAGCCACTGTCCATCATATTTGAGTTTCCACTGATGAAAAAGGGGAAGCATAACCTTCATTTTAAAAAGGGAAGGAAGGCAGACCTGGGGAACTAGAGGTCAGGGAGTGTCACATCTGTGTCTTGCAAGATCCTGGAGCAGATCCTCCTGGAAGCTAGTTTGCCTGTCACTGGAAAGTGACACACTGGAAAGTGTGAGGTGATAGGTGACAGGCAATCTAGCTGTCACATAAGAAAAAAAAGGCAAGCAGCATTAGCCGCAGTAGACAGCAGGGGTTATTGGTGGTTTGGTGTAAAGGTTTTCTGGCATTTACCAAGGTGAAAACTGGTTTGGAGGGCTGATCCAAAAGTGAACAAGTACTGTTTCCTGGTAGTTGTTTGGTGTTCATTCAGTGGAAAGTGCAAAACTGTCTGCATAAAAGAGCAGATCTTGTGATCACTGGTGAGGAAGACCACAATTGTAGTAGTTCTCATTTAAATGGGTTTAAATTACTGTGGGATTGCATGCTTAGTATTTGGGTTTCTGCTGAGAATTCTGAAAGCTTCATTTGCTCACTGACTTTTTAGTCACTGTTAAAAAGCATAAAAAGTTTGTAGATACCTGTGGGCATTCACAGTTGTTTCATGAGAAACTTCTCTGTCTTAAAAGACTGTACCTTCTGTTTTAAGGCCATTTTTAAATTTTGACTGCTGAGAAAAGTAGCTTCCTTGTGTGAGAATTTAAGGATATATTTAAATTCTGGTCTGGTTGTGTCAGAGAGATTATTAGCCCTTTCCACTGGCATTTTGCACTAGTGACCATGATGTCTGAGATTCTGCATCTGAGTTAGGTGGTATTGCAGTGGTGAGCATTCACTGCCCCATATTTTGAGTTAATTTTTTGTGTGTTTTCTAACTTGGAATTGAGTATTTTGGTTTGGTATTCCCTTTTGCCTTCATTAGAAACGTTTTTTATATTTGTTGATAAAACTTAATTCCAGTTTCAACAAAAAAGAATAGACACAACATGAAGAAGATGAAGGAATCCACTTGAAATTTGAGTTCAATATTATCTTTCAAAGTCATCTGGTATTAAAGAATGCCTTGCTGCCTAGTAGTCTTAGACTATGCATGGAACTTCAGGAACAACAATTTTCTTTTTTGCAGTTTTTTAAAATGCTGCTCATTGATGTTTTCAGTCAATAGTTTATTGTGCCCGTTATGGGAATGTATCTTATGTGTGCCTGGCTTGCTAAAACATTGCCTTCTCTTCAGTGTGTTAAGATTGTTCCTTCAGGCTTTTGCACTTGAGATATCGGGGTGACTTACCTCCTCTTATAAAATTAATTTCTTCTTTCATGGCAGCATTTCAGTTACCTCTCTGTACCTAATATCTGTCACACACACAACTGTTTCTGGTTGACTGTTTCTTTGTTTAACAGCTCCCAGTTGGACTTGTACCTCAGGCTGTCACAAAACTGTTGATCTTGGTTCTGTGCAATTTCTGTAAATGGTGTTTAATGTTCTATTGATAGATATTGATATTGACAATTGATAGCGATTGAAAATAGTTTTGTTACATGATGGCCCCTACCATGTCCCCAGGTAAACTTGTGTAGTTGGTTCTACTCTTAAAAAACTTACTGGACAGATAGGTAGTCAGTGCTCTGACTTCAGCAGAGGATAGCATTAGAGTGGGTAGGCTGAAAAACAAGGTTCAGTGGCCAAGTTGGAGGCAGTTGGGTGCCGCAGGGTTTGGGGCACTGTTGTTTATGGCAGAGGGATATGGGCTTCGTGAAGAAGGGTCGCAAATGCCAGATTGCAGCAGTTGCTGCTTCTTTCCAAGCCTCTGTCTGCCTTCGCTCCAACCTGCCTTCTCTCTTGTGAAGAGAGAACAAAGAGGGGAAAATAATGTAGAGATAACAGAGCTGGTCAGTGTCAGACTTACGCTAATCGGTGTTCTTGTCCCAGGAAAATGCTGGGAATCTTTCATCTACTTTGATGCTTCTGAGAAGTCTTGAAAAAATAAGTCCAGAAATGTCTTTTAACACTTCAACAGTGAACTGGGGTAAAGGGAATAATGAGTGGTGAGAGCAGGAAACAGAAAGCCATTAAAGCAGAACCTTCATAAACTGGTATTATCATGTCCTGGAGGTACTGCTCTTGCTAAGTTTGGGTGGTCTTCTGAAAGTAAGGAGTAATTTTGATCCAACTTTCAACAGCCAGTCATAGGTAATTCTGATCTGTGGACATCAGTGTTTTGGTGATGTTTGGTGTTTATAATTTTTGTGTGATCTGGTAAATTCGCAGTTGCTTGGTGACTTATAATTACCACATAATTTTGTCATTAACATGGTTTTGTTCTCAGAGTGCAGCTCTTGACCTCCTTCTGTTCTTGTAATGCAAAATAGTATTCTTACCCTTACTCAAAAGAACCTGAACAAATTGGGTAAGCCTTATTTAAAGCCCCTAAAAGGGTGGATCAGGAAACCTATGCAGAAATATATTACATATAAGAAATAGTTGGTAACACTTTTTGTAGACATTTTCTGTCTATATTCTTGAATAACACAAAAATTTTCGCACCTTTTTGAGAATATACAATATGCAAAAATTAAGCTATTCATTGTATCAAGAAGCTCATAAACTGAGGCTGGTAATTAAAATTTGAGGAAACAAATACTTGTTTTTGTTAAAACGAATATTTTAGTGGATGACAGCATCAAAGTTGAGTTACTTGATTGGGATATTTTTCTATCAGTAACTGTGATGAAGGGTGGGGCAAAAGGAATGTGTGATCAGAGATTGGCAAAAGCACACAAGGGTGAACAGGTGGTCTGAGTCAGAGAAGGAAACAAGTGAAGTATTTAAACTTTTTCCTCACAGATAAGGAGTGACAGAATTGTTTGAGAGATCAGGATACTCAGGGAGGTTGGGATTCTAGAGCATCTTAGGCAAAAATGAGACAATAGAGACAAAATTCTGAACTGTGTCTAATATGTTGGCAATAGCAGTGTTTGGGATGAGTATATAGGTAATTTCTTTTAATGGTATTTGGAACTACTTCATGAGAGACAGAAAAGACAGCAAATAATTGCAGATCCTACGAAATGCATGGTCTTAGATGAACCAAGGCTTACTTGAGAGTGTTAGAGAAGCAAACTCAGTGTGGGAATTTGGGAAGTAAATTATATTTAACTTCAACTATGGTAGTTTTGTTCAACTGTGGCATTCTTTAATGTGACAGAATAGTGACTGGCGGCTCCTCTGCTGTTGCTGTTAAATGGTGTTTTCTCTCCTAGGGTTTGGACGTGGCAGAGGGAGAGGAACGGGGAGGTTTTCAGCCCAAGGCATGGGGTAAGAAACATGTAGAGCACAGATTTTGGCAAGGATCAAACTCAGTGGCAATATTAATTAACGATGTTGCCACTGTATGTATGGATATTTGGATATTGCTGTATGTTTGATAAACCAATACGGATGCAAAAATTGAAAAATCTCTTAGATGATGAATGGAATATCTTTGTCTTAAAGTAGTGTTTCTAACTAGGCACGCTTATAGAATCCTAATGTATGTCTACTCAGCAATAATACCTCAAACTTGGAGAGCCATACCTGCTATCAGTAGCAGACACATGGTACCTTGGAGTCTGAAAGTTGTATCCTACATATAGTCGTAGGTCCATTTAAAACCAGATTTATTTCAGTGTAATGTAGAACGTGCCATGAACATATATAAAACTTCAAAGTGGAATTCTAAACTTTCTTCTGTTTTTGGGGTTTCATTTTTTAGCTGTTTGGACTCATATGGACCTTAAAACACATTCAGAAGAAGTTATTCAGCAGCTTAAATTGAGCTTGCTCTCAATTTTGTTAGAGTACTTGGTTTATAGAAATGTAATCTCCACTACTTTCACTCAGTGTTTGCCTTTAATGACACTTCATGCAACGTCAGTGAAGTCATGATGAACTGGAGTCTTTTCTACTTCTCTAATAATTCTTCTTGTTCATACTTGCAGATGATGGACTGAAAAGAGGTTTTTCTTCAATAATGCTTTTTCACCTTTTACCTGCATCTGTGTATTTTGGCATTGGTGTCAGCAGAGCACTTTGAAATAATCTTACTGGTGCTCTGAAAGGACATGATACTGCTTACTTATCAGTCAGCCACCTGTTGAAAAACTTACCAGTTGAGCGAGTCTTATCATTGTGTGTGTAAACTAACGCTTTATAACACGGGGAGGAATAGGGATTATTATTGACTGTTTTTTCAGGAATTGATTTGGTTCAGTTTCTCCACAGGAATTTTGTTTACCAATCTCTTCACTTTTTTCTTCTTCTTCTCTTTTCTTCCTTTTTATCTCTGCTCGTAGAAGATTTCTTTATTTTTAACTAAAAGCTGTCAAGATAACTTATGTGGAAATCAAGATGTTAGATCTAATACAGCTTCAGCTAAAAATTATGACACTTGTGCTCGTTGAATGACCCATATGTTCTCTTCCATTTCTTAACTTTCAAAACTCTAGGACATTTAATCCTGCAGACTATACGGAGTCTTCTGCCACTGATGGCTTTGGGACAAAGTCAGAGATCTGGGAGACTGGTCAGAATGATGCAGATGATGGAACTGGTAAGATGCTTCAAGAAGTGGAAGGATTGAAATGAAGACCTGTAGCAAATTGCAGCTAAATAACCATTCTGTTAGTGTTCAGTTAACTTCTGAAAATTTGTATACATCTCTTGTGACAGAGATATTAGGTGATTTTTAAGTTTAATTGCTGCTAATATGCAGAGCCTGAGTGTCTCTCTGGTGACAATGAAGGGAAGCATTTTGCAATTCTTTTGTTATAGCACTAACAAACCCTTGAGAGACAAAGGAACTTGAAGAGTCACTGGAAAAACCTTGTATGTAAAGAAGTGTTTAGATATCTAAATACTGCTTAAGATCTCACCTAATGTAGTTAACGAGATAAGTCCTCATAGAATTGATTGGTCCTCGGGCTTTAGGCAATGGGCTGTGAATATCTAAGAAGAAAAATAAAAGAAAAATTTACAAGTATGAATTCACTCAGTGACACTGAGATGGCTTTGGAAGCTCCAGCTGCACAATGCAAAAATGTAAGCATGTGAGTCTCTGGATGAAGGAGAGTTCCAAGATCTGCAACTTTTGAACAAGAGAAAAATTATTAACTAAAGCACACGTAGACACTTGAATTGAAGCCAAAAAGCCGTTGACCTGTCTGAAGATCAAGGCAGATGTGTGTTTCTGTATGAAGTTTCAAGTGAGAAGTACACACTTCCAGCTAAAAGCAAGAGACTGACATAGTTTGGAAAGGAACGATTTGGCAGTGGTCTCATGGTGATTCAGAATGAGGAGGGTGGCCTGCTTATCTGTGATGGGAAAAATGGGATACTTGCTTCTTCCTGTGGCCTGTGACAGGAGATGAAGGCAAAAGAAATCTTGTATTAGACTGAAGAATGTTATGTATGGTTTTTTCCTCACTTGGGAGCCACTGAATGAATTTCTTTAACTACAGAGATGGTTGACTCTTCTGATCTCTTCATTGGTGAAGAATACTCAGGTGATTTTTCATCAGCTCCTGTGTCAAGTGTGGAAGGTGATCCTGAAGGGCAGAGTGTGCTCTGTTGAGCTCTGCTGTCAGCCACTTGAGAGGCAGCTTTCTGAATGTCTTACAACCCATTTTCCACTTAACCAGAGAAGACAACAGGCTCAAAGTTAAGGAGGCCTGTTAAGCAGCTGTCTTGTCACTTTGATTGCCTTCTAAACCAGTGGAAGAGTAGCTTTGAGCGTATCGGTGGTTGTTAATGGGAGCATTCTTGCCAAATATGGTATCTTTCTAAGGAATTGCTTTTTAAACTACTTGGTGCTGTAGCACAAACGGAAATACACCTTTTGTTTTCACTCAAGATATCTAATGTCTTGAAAATTCCTTTGGGGAATTCTTACCTTATTGTTTGCTACCTGTTAGTGAGGAGCAGGGTATGTTATCACAAGTATTGTAGAGGCTATAAGGTTAACTAAGGAAAGAAAGATCTGTAAGAAAGGTGCTAGGAGATTGGACCAGAGGTAGAGAATCACTGGTTTGTTACCACTGATTGCAGCTGTAAGGGCGTAGCTTATGTATGACTTGTGCTCTACTTCTGAAATGAACTTGAGTACTCTGCTAACTCAGAGTAGCCTCCAGGTGTCTCTGTTAGAGCACCTCAGAATTTTTGCACTTCTTTAGTGTTCATTAAGGGAAGAAATCTGCCTTAGAATAAGACTAGCTTGGTGTGGGTAAGCAGATCCCTCTAACAGCACGAGTGTGTCACCATGAGACGTGTGCTGCTGACAGAGTGGTGGAAATTGCGTTTTGATGTGTGGAATTTCTGTTCAGATGCCAAGCACATTTGTGCTGTTCATGTCACCAACAACCACACTGGATTTCAGTAACACAGCTTAAAGCATGCATGGAAATTTGGGAGCATTGTAGGAAGAAAAGCTGTGAGAAGGCATTTGGGAATTTTCCCTGGCCTTGTCAGATGAATGAATGAATACCTTTGAGGTATGGATGAGTGGGTGTCATTGTGAGGGAGTTCCTGCAAAATTACTCGGTTGGTGGAAAATTAAAGCAGACTAGGTAAATGTGAATGTTCTTGTTGGGTGTTAAGTACCTTTTTATTTCTAATCTTAATTTACTTTCAAATGAAAAAGGCACAGAAAGTGACAAAACAAAAATATCTCTCTAAAGAATGCCTTCTTTTATGGTGTTGCTTCTTTAGACAAGCCCTAGGAATATCTGAAAGAAGTCCCTGGGCCAAAAGGAATCACATCAGAAAGAGCTTTAAAATTGAATCATCAGTTTTCTCCAAGTGGGTAGCACTTTCAACCTTGTGATGGAAAGCATCTTGAGGGTTTTTAGAGGAAGCTACATCTGGAGTGATAATTTTAAAGCAGAATAGACTGCTGGGAAGGAACATAGAAGCAGTGCTATGGGGGGACAGTGGCAGACAAGGTATGGGGCTGCAAGTGTGTTGCATAAATTTGATCATTAATTGACTTGTTAATCCCAAATATTAATTTTCATGTTTTCACCCTAAATTTACAATGCTGTTTTCTTACTTAAAAATCAATGACCCAGTTCAGTTCCCATTGGGGAGCTAACTAAAGTTTTGAATGCGGGAACTACATGTGAATGGAAAACTATAAAGCTTGCAGTGGGCTTTATAAATGTCAGGTAAGAGTTTATAGAGGAAGGACAGGAAGGAAATCCTTCTCTTTATTCTTCATTACCCAGTCCCATTTCTTATTTCATCTAAAAAGAAGGTAAACAATATGAACTCGCGCTATTACTTGCAAAACTAGTGTCTTTCATCTGCAGTTACATTAAAGAGGAGATAACTGGGTAACTGCCTACAGAAATAAGAGATCTTTGCTTATCAAAGTATTTTCTGAAGACATCATACAAATCTTTGTGACATTCTGAGTTTACTAAGTATTTGTTCCTTTAGCCAGTGCTGGGGAAATTAATATTTTCATTAAAAATAAATACAGTATTTGTTTCCAAAATGTAGTTTCTGTTATTTGTACTCTGAAACTGCTCTAGAACCACATGCTCTGAATTGTTGCAGGTGCCAAAGGCCTGACCATAACTTGAATAGTGTTTCTAGGTGCACCGTTGTGTAATCCAGTAGAAAAGCTAGCTGGTTCTGTGAAGGCAAAATTTATTGCTGGTTGAAATATAGACTGAAAGGCAAGTCTTTAATAGTTCATAACATTTAAATATAATTGTATTCCAAATAATACAGCATCTTCCTGCATCCTAATTTATATAATGTACAGATGAAAGTCAAAGAGAAACAAAATTACCAATCCTCCTCCAAAAGGGAATAAACTTGACCATCATGATTCTTCTCCTACCTTTTTTGTTGTGTACCGTGCAGTGAGAGAAAATGAGTTCAAATCACAGCAGTTCTTATACGTAACTTATATTGGAGGTGCTCACTTCTCCAAGTTGATTGTAAAATGGCCTTGGGTTCCGGTAATTTACTCAACATCTCTTTGATAGAGTTTCATAGGTTTCTCGGAAAAACTTCCTTTGTTATCTTAGTTATGAACAGCTTTAAATTTCTCTGAAACTGAAGAATTATAAGAAATAAAAAATAAATTATAGAGTAACTTTCAAGAGGGACAGTTGTGCTGGAACAACCAAGGAGGTCGGTGTTTGGGTTTTTGTTTTTTTGGGGTTTTGTGTTTGGGTTTTTTTCAATATCTGCTGTAGAAGTCAGAAGGAACATTTTAAGGAAACCTTCAAGTCTTTCTAGAAGGCAAATCCAACAGGAAAGAGCTAGTACATAAGTTGGGCATAGACTAAGTTAAATTTATTTTGGGGTCAATATCAATGATTATTCAAATAAAGGGTAAAAAAATAAGTAGTGTGACAGGAAGAGAATTGGAGGAACATAGCTGAAGACTCATCAAAAAATATGTATTCTACTTTTATTGTCTTGTTAACTTTCTAAAACTGAACTTGTTACAAAGAGAAAGAGGAAGGGGTCACATATAACTATCTAGGTTGAAGCTTGTATGACAAGGATCCTTGAAAACGCAAAGCATAATTTTGATGGAAAACAGAGAACTCTTGAATTGTGTTGCTTTGCAAAGCTTGGGGAAAAGATTTGGAAGAGGATGCATGAGTTGCAGTAAGGCCAAGGTGGATTTTGGACTAAAAAGAAATTAATGCACCTATGGCAAGAGCTGACTTAGAAATCCCATCAATAGGAGGAAGACATTTGAAAACTGGATTTAGTGCAGAGAAGAGTACTGAAAAAACTGAGAGTGGAAGGATTGAATTGGGAAGGAAGAGAGTTAGTAAATTACAGTAGTGAACTTGGTAGCTTGGGTAAACTAATAAAAGGGTGAAAGGCTGTACACAGAATTTAAAAGAGTAAACCCTCAGAACTAGTTTTATCAGAGGGAACAACAGATAATTGTTTAAATTGGATGTCAGGGAAACATCACAAGTATTATTCCAAGTAAGTTTGGTCTCCCAAAGGTGATGGAATCTGACCTACTACTCAGGAGTCTGACTTGATGTATCTGAGTTCTTTTAGTGTTTATTTTATCAGACTCCAAGCTCTGTTTTAGTGTTCTGGTGTCAGTGCAAGGTTTGTCTTCTAGAGAAAAACAGCTTCTCATTGGGTTTTTCCTCCTTCTCAAAATTTCTGTTGAAATGTGTGGGTTACTCTGGAAATTTGAGGCACTGTAGTAGTTTTGATACAGGGTATGGTTATTCATAAAAACATCAGCCCTGGTTGGGGGCCCTTTACTAAAATGTGAGCATAAACATAAGATGTTTCAGGCAATTCTACATTGCTCCACAGAGCCCACACAGAGCGGATGTTACCTTGCTCAGGACCTGCCAAATAATTTTGGATTCCAAGGTATAGTCCCCCTCTCTTCCCACCCCTGTGTGTAACCTTCATGGTCAGCCCATTTGCCTGACAGAACCGGCACTGCTTGACCCTCCTCTGCCAAAACCTCCTGTGGTGTTGTGGGGTACAAGAGTAAGCACCAATGCAATGCTGGCATTGGTACCTGGTGGGTTTGATGCTGTCTTTGGGGCATTTGTTTCTGGATTAATGCATCTCAGATAGTTCCTGGTTAAGTGAAAGGAGATGATTGAAGCAGTAGTCCTTTTGCTTTTGTGCTTGACCCAAGGTGTTGGCAGCACTGCCTTTGGTGCTGGTGTTTTCTTTGCTCTTGGTTGCACAGTTTACACAAAGGTTCTGGTTGTTGCTGGGATCACCTTCCCTGACTGCTGGTCAAGGCCTTCAGTCTGTTTATTGTTCTTGCAGCATGTCTGTACCTGCTGTTTCCTGCAGAAAGGGTTGGGTTTTTGCATTGATAGGATTGTTTTCTGTAGTTTTCCTATTTCTGCATGCTGCACTGTGCTCCAGGGTTTGCCAAATCCACTCTGCCAGAAGTTATAGGAAGTGTTTTTTAGCTACAGTGGAAATTTAAAGGCTGTCCTGCTACTGTTGTAAGAATTATTTATGTTCTAAAATAAATTGCTTTCTCAGGGTAAGGAATTGGAGTTCTACTCTGAGGAATGAGTTAACAGTTTGGAAAGTAACTTCCACAGGCATAGCTTGAGTCTTGAAACTGAATGTGTTGAAAGCAGGATTATGGGTATTGGAGCAGGTATTGTGGTTGTGTTTTGTTCTGTATGAATTTGTGCATGAAACTAGGGGATACTGCAGGAGGGTTGAGTAACCTCTTACTCTCACTGGACCCATAGGAGTAAGTTCTTCCAATGTTTGGAATTAATCACTGGGTGCAGATGTGTGTCCATGCTAATTAAGTCCAGTACCATAGTGGCTAAGAAATTCCTGAAATCAGAATTTAAGTTCAGGAGGGATGGAGGAATGGTGGTGTTTCCCTCCCAAAATTTTAATTCTGCAGACCAGTTTCTTAGAGCTACCAACCATGTTTTCAAATATGTCTCCAGTCTCCATTTCCTTGCTTTGTTTCACTGATGATGAAAACAAGACTGTTGTAAACCAGAAGGGTTGAAACACAGTGTTGTGCCTTTAACTTGCATTTGTTCTCTTTCTTTTTTCCCAATTATAATAGGAGCATGGAAAAACTCAATAGAAGAATGGACAGCAGAAGACTGGAATGAAGATGTAAGTGCAGCTAGTTGGATATACCGATTGATTATTTATTCTTTTCAGAGTTTGTGTTGTGTTCAAAAACTAAATATTTGAAGTAACCCATTATTTCAAGTTTATTTTCAGAAGAGTGAAAATAAGTCATCCCTTTTGCCTCCTACTGCAAGGTGTAATGTCAGTGTTATTCCTGGAAATGTATGAATGTTTTCATGTAACTATATGGAAACTCCATCCTTACCTAATGACAGGGATGTATCTTTTGAGAGAATTGAAAGAAACTCTTAAATTCCTAGATTTTGTGTATCAATTCATGTCATCAACAGCTGACATAATTTAAACCTGTCCTCTGTTTCTTCAGTATGTGCTGAAGAATGTATGAAATATATGGGCTTTTCTCACCCCTGTTTGATGCTGATACAGTACAGCATTTGTAATATGGGAGAGGTGTTGAGCAATGCTGACTAGGGATAGAATTTGTTTTAAATAGTTACTAGAGCTGAATAATTTGCAAATGAATTTTGAAATCTGCAGCCCAATGTTAATTTTAATTAATTTTGGTTCCTGGAAAGCAGAAAGTTGTTTGTCTGCTAATATTCAGAAAGACTAAATGAATTGTCAAGGTGCAGATACATTAGCCCAAAATGTGCACAAAAAATAAAAAGGGAAAAATACATTATCTTTTGTTCTAAAATAGTCTAAAAATATGTATATTTTTATTTCTAAAAATAATTGAAAAACATCACAAAACGTATTAGTGTATTGAAATCTTTGCAAATTTTGGGAAATCTGTTACAGAAGGACCCTGGGCTTTTGTAGGAGGGCTATTAGTCTGCCCAGTCCAGTGCCACATGCCATCTAGTGCCTCAGTTAATGACTGGGAAGTAAAACTAAAATAATTGCTTAATAAAATATTTGTGAAATACAAAAAGTATTGGAATAGCATTTGAAAGTAAGCCAGTCATGTGGTGAGATTTGGACCACTGCAAGATTTGACCTGTTCCAATGAAAAATACTTTCATATAGCCAAGTATCCATTTGTTTTATAGGAATACAGACACACCTTCAGAACAAGGGCCTGGTGTCTGGAAAACAGCAACACAAAAGTTTTCAGGACAGTAGTGGATGGTGAAAAAAGAACAGCTCAGCATGAACTGATGCTGTATCAAAAAAGCTCCTATTGTAGTCTTTTTGCCTATTGGCACTCTTCCCCATCTCTTAGTCATTCTTGAGTTATGTTTCTGTATGTAGATGTTCCTGAGCTTGATCCTTAAGTGTCAAATCCAATTTCTCATTGCTTCTAGAGGTGAAAAATTGTGTATAATAGATGAAAATATCTGATCAAAGATCCTTGAGAATTTAGTTTAGGAGGAGTTTAATTTGAGGGAGATTTTAGTTTAGGGAATCTGAAAGGGTTAGTTTAGAAACATATGATGGACTGTGGTTTTAGTTTAGCAGAGTAGTATGAACCTGTGTCTGCAAAATGGATCCATGCATTTAAGTGTGTAACAAACTGTTCTACTGGCATGACTATTGATTAGAAGAACGAAGGAAACTGATATATTTGCTGTCTGCAGGGAAAGGTGTTTTTCTGAAGAATATTTCTGTTTAAATGTGATGTTCTCGAGTCACATACAAGTTATGAGCAAGTGAGTGAAATTTAACATTGTTTGACCCAAGAAGAATTAGGTCTTTGTGACCTGATAGTCCTGTCTGGTCCTTATCTTCTGCAGTGAGTATTGAGCAAGTATAATAGGTTGTCAAGGTGCTATTAAATAGAATGGAAACTGCTTGCAGTGAAAGTAGGAGGTTGTATTTTGTTACAGGGATGTTCAAGGTGTGAACAATAATGGGCTAGACAAATATTGAGTTACTTTAGATGGCTCTGGATTTTGCTCTTAAAATTGTGATTATGCTTTCATAGCTAAAGAAACTAAAATTTAACTACAGAAACTATTCCAAATGAGAGAAATAGAATAAGTACAAACAGAAACTATTCCAAATGAGAGAAATAGAATAAGTACAAACTGCTGGAAAGTGGGTGATGGCAAACATTTTCTGTGTAGTGTTGGTAGTACTAGTTTTTATTTGTAAAAAAAGGAAATTAAAAAAAGAGGGTATTTTTTGGTGGAAGTGGTTTCTTTACCAGGAAGCAGCGTGAGAAGTTGTTTTAATTTCTTTACCTTCACTACATCATACCAAAACAGTAATAAGCTTTTTTTTTTTTTTTATTTCTGATTTGTGGATGTTGAGTTTCTGTGAGGATGCCAGAGTCTATTTTCCTCTTCTTCTTATCGTTCCTGTACTCCTTTAGGACTTGATAGGTAGTTGTCAAGTGCGTTGTCTGTTTGGTGATTGGAGAATGATTTTACCATAGGAACAGGAGCTGGAAAGCACGGGCATTTCACTGCAGATGGAGGACATACCCCTGTGAGGCCAACACCGACAAATGGCTCACAACCATTCGTTCAGTTCTGGGAAAATGCCTCAGTGAAAGATTTGTGAGTGTAGTGTGCAGCGAGCATAATGGCTTGATTGGGAGCTGCAAATACTACTTCTGAGAAATACTAAATACATCTGTGTAATAAAACTTTTCAGCTGCTGCAGCACGAAACGTGTTTTGATGAATGCGGTAATCTCTGCAGAGTCCTGAATTAAGTGCTTGATTGGACCTTGTGGCAGTGAGTTTGCCACAGGGTGTAGTGTAAACCTCAATATAACTGAGCTGTTAGCTGGAGACTTTTGTTTGCATGCTGGTTCATCTGTAGAGAGCATTTACTCTCTCACACATCAGGCATGCATTTGCGTTGTCACAAACATCCCCAGTCTCCTTAATTTGCTTAATTTTTGGAGTTCACAAGTGTTTGTCCACAGTTAGTCTTTTCCTGGTTACCCAAGTGTGAGAAGCTGTTGACATTACAAAGAATTTAATATTTAATCAAGAGATTGCAGAGCATAGAGTGCTGCTTGTGCCATTAGCTGCCTCCCTGTGCTATGTGCTATGCAGGAATATCATAATACCCCAGAAAGTACAGTACACATTGCTCTAAAATAAAACACATGGTGGGGAAAGTGCTGAACAATAGAGGAACAGCCTTTTTAACTGAAATGTACTTAAGTGGAATGTTCTTTCTTTGTTTTGGTCAGTACATGGAGTTGTGGGCTGTCAACATTAATCTTGGGACAAGTGATCCAGAAATGAGGGACTAAAGTGCATTGTGTTGGCAGCAAGGGAAGGGCAAGAAATGGAGGGATGAACTGTAGTAGTACCGATTTCTTCATGGCCTGGTGTGTTCCTTTCAAGAGGGTGCTGGGAGAATATGTGAAATGTCTCTGCTCTGCCTCTGAGTGGTCATTTGCTCCCAGTCAGCCTTTCTCTGCCCTTCTTAAATCAACAGTGTTTCATAGGAGACCCCTCTCATATGTCCATATTCATGGATACACATGCTCTTGGTGGAGCTTCCTGTGAGATGGCAAATGAAATCGGCTCATGTCTGTGATGTCCTTTGAACTGCGCTGCTAGCAATGCATGCAATTAAAAATGCATCATTTCCTAGAAGAGCTGTATCAAATGGCACATCCTAAAGGTGTTCTTTGAATGGGTTAGTTATTCTTAAGTCAAAGACAATGCTACCAGAGGAACTAAGGGTGATTTTGTGAAAATTTAATTTAGAATAAAAATACAGTACATGCATATCTCTGTCTTACTAAACCTAACCTGTACCGGTTTAAGACCTATTCTGGTTTGCAAGTACTCCTGTCAATAGAAACAGATGAGCCCTAGGAAGATGTAGCTGTTCAACTACTACTTTTTAAACAAGAAAAAGTATTTTAAAATCTCAACACACAGCAAAAAACCAACCCCCTCTTTCCCCCAAAGGCCCAACCAGCTTCAGTTCCCCAGGTGCCTTCGCGAGTATCTCTGTATTGTGACAGCATGGTGAAAACAGTGCAGCTTTCTACTGTGGGTGGTCTGACTTGTTACGTGCGTATCAGCATGGCCCATATTTTATTACTGTTTCCAAGCTCCTGCTCTCAGAGCACTCAGTTAAAGACCTTATTGCCTCTTCTAACAGACCTGCCAAGAAAGAACCATGAGTGCTGGTTCACCGTACTTACCTGCCTCTGCTGGTGGTGAGGGCTGAAATGTCAGGTGCAAGGATACATGGAATGAGTGGGAGCAGTGTAGTATGTTACATTGTGCAACAAGATTTATCAGAGGTGCTTTATTGTGTCATAAATTATCTGCACATTGATGGTAGAATGGCTGTTGCATTAATTACTTTCTACTGGTGTATTTCAGTGAAACTGTTTCCCAGGCTGATGTAGTTGCATTGGTATACTGTTATACACTGGTGCCTGTTTTCAGTAGGTCAAATTTCCTAACCCAGCCCTCTAATTAAACAGGTACTTCATTCTGTGGAGGAGATTTTACTGAAGTTTGGCTACATGTTTTTGTCTTTTTAAGCAGAGCTTCAGAGTAGCCGTTTGTAATGGTAGTTTGACTTTACTTTTATCTTGAAAGTGCATGACCAAAATGGAATTTCTGCAGATGTTGCAAGAGGGAAGTGTGAGCATGTAAAATTGTTCCCCCATCTCTTTTTCAGCTTTCTGAAACAAAAGTCTTCACTGCATCTTCTGTTCCAGCTGAAAATCATGTGACTCCTGGGCAAAGGTAAGCTCTTACATGTTTTCCCTGTACTTTAAAAACCTTCTCCTTGATTAAGCAATATTAGTTTACACACATAAAATATTGAATAAAAATTCTGTCAGAGATTGGTTGAACTCATCTCAAAACTGAAAAAGCCTTGCTTGCAAATTGGTGTTTCTGTGAGTTCTGAGTTAAGATATTTTTGACTGTGAAAGTGGAGACAAACTTACCAAATGTGTGAGCATAACACATCTTCATCAGGACTTCTTAAAGGCAGGAAGTAGCTGGGAAGAAAAATTTTTTGCCGTTCAAAAGGAAGTTCTGGCTTTAGTGTCCAGAAAATGGAAAGCCTGCCTTTGTAGATGCAGAAAGTTTTCAGAATATAGTGCTTTGACAAATGTGTTAAATGAAAGCTTGCATTGGCAGAATGGTGAATTCCCAGGTAAACATCACGGTTACAAGCATTTACTGATGATAGAGGGTTAAGATCAAGAACCAAAAATATGTCAGTTGCTGTCTTCCTTTGCTTGCCTTTGCCTTACTGGTGATGTTGTGAAATCAGCTGCCTCCATTAGCCTCATGTTCCTGGAGAGCACGTTAAAATTTAGTGATGAAGACTTTGGTGGTTGGACAGCACGAGATCTCAAAACTAGAGCTAATGGAGTCTATCCCAAATGTCCTGATTGTGGTGTACTGCAGCCAAGTTTCTGTATAATATGTATGTGATTTGATATGAGGCATGGTGTTAGGTTGTGTATAGTTTATATTTCTTTCTTTCTTAAAGGTAATATATTCATATGCTTTTTGTTCTGTTCTTCCAGTGGATGTCCCTCAAATGATGTTAGAAAATGTTATAGTTCTTCCACTCAGATTGGGGTGGGATTTTTGTTTGTTACTTACTAGCAAAAAACTCTTCTCTCTCTTTTGTATGACAGACAAAAAACATTTGAAAAGACTGCTAATCAGTAGTAATTCTGTTTCTGGGATGGCAGCATTAGTATTGTTAGTACTTTCATTGGTGTCAGTCAGGTTTAATTACTGTGTTCATTCCAGACAAATTTCACTTTGTCTTACAGCATTGATTTGGTGACTCTGCTTCAAAAGCCAGTGACATCTACCCAAGAGACAGAAGCCAACTCATTTGAGTCTCCCCAGCAGCAGACCTTTGGCCAAGCCTTAGTATTCACAAATTCTCAGCATAGCACCCAGATGGCATCAGGAACAGGCAGCTCCAGTGCTGTAAACTCTTATTCTCCTCAAAGTCTGGTAAACATATGTTATGCTTTCTAAATGTTTTGTTTTCTAAATGTTGTTCATGAATAAATATTTCAGGTTAAGCAACTTTTCCAGTGCTGGTCATTTCATGAGGTGTTCTGATACACGTTGAAAAAGCTGAAAATATATTTAAATATCATTCCTTCCTTTCAGCCCTGTCCCTTCTCAAAAAAAGAAAAAAATTACTTTTTTCATTTTGCTAATTAGTTATTTCTGGGTTTACATGAAGTAGTTGTATTAATTTTTGGTTAGAGAGCAGATGTGCTCATTGCTTGTTGATGTAGGATAAAATAATTTGTTGATTAGTTAAGAGTTCTAGGCCAGAAAACTGATGTTACTTCCAAGCACATACTCAACTGCTTCTTGTGAAAGCATGCCTATTTCTGAGACAGTTTTGAGGGTGTGAGATGAGGTGTTTATTCTCTAAAAATCAGTCTAACTATTAGTAAATCTATAATATTTTAAAATGCATGGGTTCAAACAAGTATTATTGTGATTACAGTAGTGGAAACTTTTACTGGTCATTTGTTAGTAATCTGGGTCTGAAAAGATTTTACTTGCTGTCAGATAGCAGGTGTAGACATTGACCCTATGATTATGTTCAATTATTAGTTAAAATATTAACTCCACTCCTTCCCCTCTTCTTCTTTTTCTTTTGGTAGTCGGCAGTTCTTTGTTCTGGCTTTGGAGAGCTCAGATCCTCTAAATTGGCAAACTCTACTGGTTCCCAAATCTTGGACCAATTGAAATCACCAGGACTGGGTCAGTTTACCTCTCAACAAACCAATAGCAGTTCTGCCACCACTAGCACAGTTGCTGCGTCATCCTGGGATCTAAAACCACCTAATACTCAGTCCTCAGTCCTCAGTCAGTTTGGTAAGTGCTTTGACACAGCTTCTTCTCTTTCTATCTATATTAGCCAGTAAGATTTCTTAATGCCAATGATAGTTTAAAATACTTTAATGAAAGACTTTTTCTAAAAAATTTAATCCTAGTAATACAGTTACTTAAAACATTTCAAGTGTTAGGCTTATTTGCTGGTAATAGACATCAAAAGTATCATAAACTAAGTTTTGTTAAGCTTAAGCCTATAAATGTCGTTACATCTTTAAAGTTATTGAGCCTCCCAGGTAATGACATCTTTGATTTAGTGTGCTTGAATATTTACACGGAACTTTATTGGTGACTGTTTTTCAACAAGTGCTGGAAAATACTTTCATTGCACCTATGCTGCTTTTAGCCGAATGTAAAGTTATGTACTTGTATTTTTGGGTTTTTTTCCTGTATTTTTTCTTCTAATCATTACATGAATTTTGAATGAGTACTATATAATTTCTTCATAATGTACATCATACCTTAGTGTTCTTTCCATAGTGTGCTGTAAATGATTGAGGTTACTTGGCTTGTATATTTATAATTTTATGAATTTTTCATGTAATTGAGTAAAATTAGCAACAACATTGAGAATGGCAGAAACTTATTTCTGCAGTGTTTTTCCTACAGTATCCTCACTGTGAAGAGGATAGCTCTCGTGTCTTTCATATGTATGTATGTATGTGTCTATGTGTAGATAAGCAGCCATTGGTAGCAATTACTATATTTGACATGCAGAAATTCTAAGAAAAAAATTAAGTACATTTGAATGCATTCTAATGGACTTCAACTGAATAAAAACCCCTTCCAACTGGAAATTCTGTAAGTCTCTGTGGTGGTTGACCAGTGCTTTAGGTCACTTCATGGCTTTCAGCATCTGAAAACGATGAAAGGGAAGACCCGGGGAGAAAACCTGTTCATGTCTGGCATAATTTTGACTCTCAACTGTTATGAGATGGTAGAAGACTTTCTGTGGTTTTTTAAATCTTCTTTGCAGGGGAAGGGAATCCTAAATCATAGTACCTCTAAATTGCACCAACTCTTTACCCTTGGAAGTAATCATGTTATATCAGTGATATAACAGTTATTTGCAGTGAAACTTCAAGTGTTTGATTAAAATAGCCAATAACTTTTTGAGGACTTGTGTGTGATAATATTGTGACTGTGTAGATAGGTTTTCATATTTTTGGAAAAAACTAAATAATGCTTGGCCACAGCTGTTTATTTGAAGTAGAAGATGTATCAATTGATGTCTTTATTAGTGTTAGAGTGGTAATGATCCATGTGAAACCCCTCAGATGTCTGAAAAGACTTGCAAATGCTGTAGAATCTTAACTATTAAGCATCAGCCAGATGCTTACATAAAGAATGGAGCTTGAAGAGCAGAGTTCAATGCTTTAATTTTGGTATTTCTTTTTCCCATCACTGACCAGACTTTAAGTCCCAGCCTGAGCCATCTCCAGTTCTGAGCCAGCTGACACAGCGACAACAGCAAATGCAGGTGGTTCCTGTTCCTCCTCCTGGGCTGGAGTCATCCTCCTCCCAGGTAAAACTACAAGAGCCATCACCAGTAGACACCTCCACAGCTGTTAGCAAAATACTACAGCTCCCCACTATCTCTATGGATAACCAGGCAGTGACTGTTCATCAAACCCAGCAGAAACAGATAAAACCACCAAAAAGGAGGATAACTCCAGCATCCAAGGTGGGTAGTTGAGTGGTGGCTTGTCAAAACCACAAAAACTTGTGTCAGCAGTGGCATAGCTAGCAGGAGCAGCGCAGGATTGTCCCCCTGTACTGGGCACTGGTGAGGCTGCGCCTTGAATCCTGGGTCCAGTTCTGCGTCCCTCACACAAGGATGTTGAAGGGCTGGAGCATGTCCAGAGAAGGGAACAGAGCTGGGGATGGTCTGGAGCACAGGTCTGAGGACCAGCTGAGGGAGCTATGGGGGCTCAGCCTGGAGAAAAGGGGGCTCAGAGAAAGCCGGCTCACTCTAGAAATAAATGAGGGTGTCGACTGGTGGAGATAGGTCTCTTCTCCCAGGTAACAAGTGACAAGACAAGAGGAAACAGCCTCAAGTTGCACTAGGGAAGGTTTAGATTGGGTATTAGGAAAAATGTCATCATGAGGACCAGGCTGCCCAGGTAAGTGATGAAGTTACCATCCCTGTAACTGTTTAAAAGATGTGAAGACATGGTGCTTAGAGGCATGGTTTGGTAGTGCTGTCTTTAACAGTTGGACTTGATCTTAATGTTCTTGTTCAACCTAAATGATTCTATTATTTGATTTGTTACATGTTTTATATAAATTGCTATGGAGAAGGAGACCAAAGACCTTGGTGTATTTCTTATTTATGAAGCACAGAATACTAAGCTGCGTAGTTACTATAACATTACTATAATATAATATATACTCCGTAATATTGTGGTGATACATTTTACAAGTACATAGCTGGTTGCTCTGTATGGAAAATGGCTGTTGCTGAGTGGTTTTCAGATTGAGTTAGTAGCCACAATATGAATATTGGTGGAGTGGGGAGGGATGTACACAGATTATACTTCGTTATTGTGGAATAGTATGGTTTACTCCTTCAGCTCCAGATTAGAGCAGAATCAGTGGATTAATTTCATGTTGCAGATGCATGCAAAGGAATTATGATTTTTTTTTTTTTTTTCTTCCTTTAAGATTCCTGCCTCTGCTGTGGAGATGCCTGGATCAGCAGACATGACAGGGTTAAATGTTCAGTTTGGAGCTCTTGAGTTTGGATCAGAGCCTACACTCCCGGAGTTTGGATCAACTTCAAGCAGTGAGAATACCAGCCAGGCGACCAACAATAGCTTATATTCAAAATCTGTGAAGTATGTGTGAGTTGACCTCCTGCATTCTCAAGTGTTCTTGAAGGGGCTCAAGTTTGTGGCAAAAACATCATGACAGGGTTACAACATAATGAGAGGGGAAAATATGACAACTTGTTTTCTGTGGACTGTATCTTAAATGATAAATTTCTTCTCTAATGATAATCAAAATCTCCCTGGATGGATAGATGCAAAGCTGGAGATTACATGAATATAAATAACCTTTTAATAAGCTGTCCTTTATAGAATTTCTCATGTTAAATTGCCCTGATTTTCAAGTGTTTTGGGGGTTTCCTCCTCACTTCCCATGTTTTTCTCCATTTGGTCCAGCAGAGTTGACCTTTGTACCATATATGTGTGTTAGTAGATGGGCACCAGGTTACAGATCTGATGCTCTTACTGGATGAGAAAAGAAGCTAGGTTTTTTGTATGTAAAAGCTCTTACTGAAATGCTAAAACAGCCAATGATAAATGCCAGTGTACCAGTAAACCATTTTTAATTCCTTACTCATTGAAAAATCAGCATCATTAAAAAGCTTCCTGAAGTTAATTCAGAAATATTAATAAAAGTGAACTTTCACATAACTTTTAGTTTATACATGATATTTAAACTAATTGGAAAATAAAACCTTCCTGCATATTTTAAAGTAATTTTTAGCTCTTTGCATAATTCATTCTGTAACATTAGAATTCTATTGTAAAAAGAATCCTATTGTGGTTATTCATCAAATACCAGACTTGAGCAATTCAGCTTGTTTAAAAAAGAAAGATTATGATCGTTAATTTACCCTTGGAAAAGGTAGAAATAACATGAAAAGTGCTAGTGTGTTAATTTGTGTCTTGATTGGGCTGGAATGAGGAAGGTGAATGGTGCTTAGTGCAGCTGATGTTTTGAAGTAGTGATTAGTGAGGACCAAAACAATATTAGAATTTTTTTTTGCATTCTTAGATTTTCTAATATATATATAGTGTAGGTTTTTCTGTGTGTTTAAGGTAGTTCTATATAGCTACATAGGAGCTGATGTTTTCATGAAGATATTTGAAATACTTACCAGATGATAAATAATTCTTTTTTCCAGTGATCCTTTGAATACCTCTTTGCCAAAATCCAATACAGTACAGGAATCCACCTACACAACCTCTGCCATCAGCTCTTCCAGTCTGACCTGCTCATCCCAGAGCACTAGCCCCATAACAACTTCCTCCTATGACCAGACTTCTGTGCATAGCAGGATAGCGTACCAAAGCTCCATGGCTCCGTCTGAACCAGCCCCTGTTGCAGTTACGGTGAGTTCATTACAGAAACAGGACCGTGAAAAGGGGGAATATTCTTACCAGTGTTAGGTTTGTATTCCCCTGATACATTAATCCTTTAAGCAAGCCAAGTGGTATTTTTGATTGCCAAGCCCACCCTCTTACTTGTTTTTGCTTTTCCTGATGTGTAGTCATTTTTGGTAACACTGTATTTGGGATATAAGAGCCTCTGCTTTTATGGCTTTTGACATGTTAAATTGTCTTTTGACCTTTTTTAGAAGTACTTAAAAATACTTTAAAAAATAAAAAAAATGCTTTAAAAATACTCAAAAATTCTACTTGAATTTCCTTCCCTGAAGCTAAGGAACTGTCTCTGTATGTAAATATTAGTTATGGTATTTTGCCATAACTTGACAGTTTCTATACAAAGGTATATTATTTATTAATAATATAATTAATTTATATGGCACCTAGCAAATGGATCCCAAATTTTTTTGGCCCCTTCAGCATTACTTTTCTGTTGTATTTAAACACTAGTGGGAATTAGTTTCATGTGTTATTTTAATAAGCATAAGGAGAGGTCTAATATAGGACAAGAAATCTCTTGGGCAATTCAGACACACCTGCTCTCTTTGTATATGGAATGTAGGTTTGTTGTAAAAACCAGAGTTTATTAAATGTTATAGGAACTTGTGAGAGTTTGTAAGTTTATTTACTTCTGGCCTTTGTTACGTGTTGGCTCAGTCACACTTGTCTTCTGCACTAGCTCGTATGTACTGGTGAGGATCAAGCATAGACTATCCACTTCTGTACTCCAGCGTTATCCAAAAAACATCTGGTGCTTCTCAAGTCTTATCTTTCAATGGAAAAAAATTGGCGTCTCTGTGTAACTTGGATAGTTAAAATTGTGAGTTACATTAGATCAAAAGCACAACCATTTCCTATATGTTAATGCAATTCCTTCTTTCATATTGGTGTGAATCTGAAGTTTATGTTATATACAGTACATGGGAAGGTCTGCTGCTGCTGGGTGTATTATGGGAAATATATGGGTTTCTCTATATTCAGGACACCTTGCACTTGAGACAACTTTATGATGTAGTTTTTTTATAGGCAGTAAAAATTTAATTTTCTGCCTTGTTCAATTTAGTATGAATATAGAATTTGCATGAAGCATGTTCGATGTGTGATTCAGTCTCAGCATTTAATATACCTCTAAGATGATTTTTTTAATTAATTTCTTCTTTGTTTACAGAATGGGCACAGTGGTGTTAGAACACAGGCAACACTTGACAGTAAGTTTTCGAAGCTTGGTTGAGCACAGGACTTTCTGTTCATTCTTTGCTTCTTGCTGTGCACACAAGCGTAGCAGTGACATTGAGTTTAAGATTTTATATTGTTCTTCATGGCTAATTTATGGCTGACCATTTGACTTTGTGTTTGCATAAAATGCTGCTTGCTTCTTGACTGCAATTGAAATATGACAGCAGGTCTATTAAATCTACAAACCTAAACAGCCTTAGAATTAGGGAAGCTGCTTTGCTGCTGATTCTCCTTTTGAATTTACCTGCCAAAAATCATTTAATATAAAACAAAAATGCAAAATTAAAAATAAATATGAAATTTTTTAGCAGTTCTTTGAGTTCTGAGTTGGGAAGCTGCAAATAGTATTTAGCTGTAATGAAACAAAGTCACATTCTTTGAGTGCACCTCTCACTAGGTACAGTTCTGTCTCTGCCCTCTTAGCCTGTGGGGAATAAAGATGAGGGACATGTTCCCTCTTCTGAGTTTCGATACCTTGCAAACAGCACCCCTGTATTAACTCTGGTATATGTGTTAGTTACTTCATCTTGGCCTGTTTCCAATGTTGCATGGACCTGTAGCAGGGCTGCAGCTCTCTACTTGGGAGTTAAAATAATTATAGTATTCACTTTTCTGATCTTTGTGCTGCTCTGTGGAAGTTTTCAGGGACAGTGGGGTGAATTAATACCTTAATATCTTCCAACACCTCAATTTTAGGTCTAACCTCCTCTTAAACCTCTCTTCAGGTAGGCCATTAGTGGGACAGTGAGAAGTTGAATTTAAAGAAGCAGGAGTGTATGTGCTCCAAGAGTTACTATGTAAAAGATGGACCTATACAAAGACAGCTTTTCACCATGAAAACTTTTACATAAACAATTTATAAAATTCACTGCAGAACCTTTTTTCTACAAAAAATAAAGATCTGAAAATTCCTAATGCTTTTGTATTCTGTAATAGATTTTTTAGTCTCTTTTCCTATGCCAGTTCTCCTTTGAGAGCATTTCTGTTTTCTTCTTCCATTGAGTCTATTTTATTCATCCAAATTATTTTGAATTTGTCTTAACTTTTGTAAGTACTTTTTCCCTTCTGTATGTGCTGTAGTGTTCTCAGTTGTTAATCTCTCGTCTTTGATGTTCTTCTTTAATACCCACATCTTGAGCTTTCTAAATCCTTAATTCAAAGTACGACTGATGTGTTTTACTTGTGACCATCCTACTTGTCTCCTGGTTTTCTTTGTCTTGCACATTGTGTTCAGGCATCTTGTAGGGGATCTTAAGATGGTGATTTTGTCCCAGTTGAGGACATCTACTTTTACTTCAAGATGAGAATCCTGCTCTTATGTCAAGAGTTTTAAATGCTATTTACTCCTTTTTCATATGAGTTTCAGCAGGAGTTATTAGGTGATGTATTTGCTGCCTTCATAACCATGTTTGTCACTTGGATTTTCTTCTTTAAGAGGTCATACTTATTGCCAAAGTTAGAACCTCTCGATTGCATTGCAAACCAACAACCTGACTTTGGTCATTTAAGCAGGAAATCAAATCAATGAAGTGAATAAACTCTAATATATAACTTCCAAGTGTGTATTTGATTTTTGTTTGGTGACCAGTCTAAAAGTGCCTTCACATACGTTATGAGTTAGTGATGATCCACTGGGTAGTGGTCCCTGGTGTGGTGTGGGAACATGGCCCAGCAGAAGGTAGGGCTCAACTCTTTTCCAAGTTTTATTGATGATTGTGTGTCTCTAATTCTTTGTTATTTTTGTAGGAGAAGAAATTAGTGAAACAGCTGGGAATCATGTTGGGCAGTAGAATTTTTATGCATCTTATTATAGTGTAGTGATCCTATAAACAAGTTTTAATCTGTGAAGCCTAGAAAGTGTAAGATAATACCTAACACTTTTTATTATCTGAGTAAAGTGAGTCAATATTTGACAGCTCCTTAGCCATAAAAAATGCTTAATGCTGTGCTCAGTTCTGGTGTTTCATTGTAGCTTTTTTCATTCTACTGCAATACACTTTTGACTGAATATACCAAAATTGATAAGTTGTTATCTACCCCTGTACTCGAGCAATCTCAGTCTTGATCACCAAAGGTACTGTGTGGGTTGGAATGAAGAAACAGAGCTGTAGGTGAAACTTGAAAAGGCAGGAATGACTTGTGTTTGCTGAACCAAAAGCAAGGAATCTTAAAATTACTTGTAAGCCTAAATTAGTAATCCAGATAGTTGCAGGTGATGTGCTGAAGATGGTAGTTTACTATGTGTGTAGCAGTGATAACTGTAAATTTATTATAAGTAGAGAGCTTAAAGGGAAAAAAATGGTAGTTCTGTTGTGTTTGAATTCTCCTTCATAGCCAAATTGCTTGATGTGGTTACCAGTTCTTAATGGTCAGATTTTTGCAGACCAAGGGGAGAGTGCTACTGTGTTCCTGCCATCTGGGCTGAGATGTAAAACATGCTGGAATTTTCATTTGAGTGCCTCTTTTTAACTTGTTGCAGCTACTTCTTCAGTTGCAGCACCTAAGACAGAGCCTTCTCCTTCACTACCTTCAGCTGGTTCTCTGCCTAGTGTGGCATCCACCACGGCCTCTCTTCTGCCTTCAGCATCGCAGCATGTGGCAGCGTTACCCAGCTTGCCTCAGTCCAGTGATCTGGCCAGCAGCTCACTCTCCCAGCTGAGCAGGTACAGTAGAGTTGTGATAAACTGAGGGGGTCAGTTTTAGGGATAGGACAGGTGTAACGGTGGTTCCAGTATGGGGCTGTCAGGGACCAAGGGTCCCTTTTCTGATATGAACCAGAATTAGGAGAGAGATTCAGAAGAGAACAGAATGTTTCTGGTTGCAAAGTATGAGCTCTGGGCTGCCTCCTAATGGCAGAGCATCTGCTGCTCTCATGCTTTCATGATACATACACAGCTTTGTGTTTCAAGAGGTTTGCTTCAATCATGCTAGCTAAATCAGCTAAATTGATTCCCCCAGTTTATTTTTCCCTATTTTGTGCCTGCTGTTTTTGTTCAGTGTCATATGTTTGAAATAATTTTTTAACTGTTTACTACATGGCCAATTTGAAATAGTGTAGTCTCATTTATATTTGTTTGTTAAAATTAAAACCCAGAAATAATTTCACAGGAAAACTGTGTGTGCTTTCTTTTTCTAAGATACTTCCTTTAGATACTTCAGAATATCAGACTGATGTTCCTGGAAGTGTATCTAGCACAATTCAGCTCATTTGCACTGTCTCTCTCTTTTTCTGAATGCCTGTTATGTCCTCAGTCAGGTTGATTTCTTAGGATTTTAGCTTTTATATTTTTCATGTATTTGTAATCCTGCAATTCTTTAGTGTATCCCTAATCTTTAGTGTATCCCTAAACTCCCTATAGAGTGTTAGCTTCTGTCTTCACATTTTGGTTAGACAAAACAATTCCTCTCTAGGCCTGGGAATCAAGCTCCCTTCACTGTCTCAGCCCCTGCGAAATGTAAACCAAAGTGAGTTGGGGGGGAGTAAACCTGGGGTAAATGACTTCATTACCTGAAGCTGTAATTGGAAGATTAACCCCCAATATGCAAATGAATATTTGGATATTCCACTTATGAAAGTGTGGAAACTCATGACTGGTCATCCATTTTTGGGTGTAGCCCCTGGGGAAGCTTCATCTGCTCTTAATGTACTTGAAGGCCCTTCAATAAATATAACCACTTCTTATTCTTTTAATTTTGTCTGGCCTCTGTTTTTAGGTAAGCCTGAAAAAAGTATCAAAGTGACATCCTGAAAGTGTATTGATTGAGTTGTATTTTTTTATACTCACCTTTGTACTGTATTTGTTAATACAAGAAACTGATTTGGGATATTGGGAGTCTTTTTCCTGTTTCACAGCTAGGACATAGTTTGTTTTCGTTTAACACTCTAGTAGGTTTTTGTTGAATAAAATAGTAAATATGTCAAATAAGAACGATTCCCTTTACATTGGTCACATTTCCCCACATTGATTTGTTGAAAAGCTGTATAAATGGATGGAAATTTCAGGTGGGGGTTGATGCTGACAGATAAAAAATTTCATCCATCATCAGGACGCCTGAATTTGAAATCCATCTGACTTGGTAGAGCTGATGACTGTGGTGTGTCTCTACCATAGGTCAGATGGTGAATTGAGGCTTATCAAAAGAGCTGGGAAGAGTGGGCAAGTGAGTGGTTTAAAACTCATGTGTTTTCCCTTGTTGCCTAAAGTGATACTGTTGTGATTCCTGAAGAAGGGGGACAGTTTGAAAGTTCATCTATGGAACTGCAAAAGTTTGTTCTGGGCCCACGCCTTGAAGAGCTACCAGAAGTGTTTGCCTTTAGATTAGGTCATGTAATGTAGCTGTCAGTTTTGGTATGAAAACTACTGTGTTTTCTTGTGGCTGTTTCTAGAGAGAGCACTAAACTAATTTTGTTGTTAGGATCTCTGCTGATTCTTATTTAGTAAGGAGGAGGTTTTTTGAGTACCAAACTGTACATATGTTTTATAACTTCATTTTGGTTACCTTTGTTCAGTTTTCGTTCAGTTTATTGCATACTATACACAATAGTTTACATTAAGATCTCTGGATGAGTTATGGGGCAAATACCCTGCAGTTCTAATTGGTTGAGTTAATGTTGTGCAGCTCAAAATGTGAGAAACACCACAGTGGGTCAACCCAAAGCATTGCCTCACTTAAAACCTGTCCACCAGGATAAGCAGCAGCAGAGAAAGAATGAGTAACAGGGCTTCTGTGGGTGTGAGTCTTGTTTTAATTTTGGACTTCAAATGTCATGGAGTCATTGCTATTTGATTTCTGAAGCAACTATAGTTTTTCTAAAGATATAGTAAATTGAAAAATACATAAATATAATAAAATTAATGGTGTTTTAGATGTTTCTTGTTAGTAATAATGACTCTGCACTTAATTTACATTAAAATTGGTAGGATACTAATTAAGGGGAAAAGTGCCTGTAGAGGTGTCTGTATTCATACACACACATATACATGCCTGTGTGTGCATGTCTGTGTATACACACACTCTTGCATGTATATTTTTCTTTAACTATTCTGTTACTCAAGGTGCGCACACACCTAGAATTTTTATTCTTCAACTAATGTCCTACTGCATATCTGTTTTTGTTAAAAAGGAAAAAATAATCTTATTAATTCTTTGCAATTTCCTTCTAGCTCCCTTTCCAGTCATCAGAGCAGCCTCTCTCCTGCCTCAGTGTTGTCTTCAAGCACATCACATGTGGTAAGCCCTGTTAGTATTAAAACAAGTGCTTGGCATAGTCAATTTATCTCATAATTAGGAGTGTCTCTTAAAGCTGGATGTGTCTCAGTGCCCCAAGAACCAAACCAAGAGCATTAGCTCAGGGAAGAAAGAATGTCAGCCCTCTAGTGGGGGAAGAGTGATTACCACTTGTGATTTGAACTGAATCGGGAATAGCTATTACAGAGACTTGCCAGTCACAGATCTGTGAGGGAAGCTGTGCCACCTAGGGGGGGATGAAATAAAAAAAAATTGCTTCAATTAGTTTATTAAATAAAAAAAAAACAACAAAAAACAGACTTCAAAGTGGCAGTCTGAAATGTCTCCAAAATGTGGACTGTTAGCAGTCTGGAGAGCACGGGAGAGGTTAGCTGACAAAATGCAGCTGATGGAATGATATATGTTATGTTTGAGTTACTGTATTATAATTTTGTGATGGTATAGAAATTTGAGTTTAGCTCTCATACAATAATTTTCTTTAAATCACAAAAACATCACAAGCATGCAGCATAGTTGCTTTCTTGGTACATAGATAATGCATATCTTCTGCATGTGCTGCTGTTATTTTTAAAGTTTTTGTTGTTGTTGTTGTTGGTTTTTTTTCCCTTTTTCCCAGCTTCTTCCACTGTGGTTTATTTGCTCTATGATCCTCATTCTTTTTGTCTCCTTTTCTAGCACACTAGTATTGAGAACACAACTTCGCTCCAGCCCTCAACAACCTTTTCAACTGCTTCAACCTCAGCCACTAGCACCACCTCCTCGGTTGTCAGCATGGCAAGCAGTATGAACACTACAAACAGCCTTGGCCTGAGTGTTACCAGTGTGTCTATACCAGCTGCTACCACACGGGCAGCTCCCTTAGTGTCTTCAGGTTGGCAATATTGACTGATCATGTGGATAGACAGAGGATTTCAGTCAGCAGGGCTGTCAGTTGAGCATCTCACCCACCATAACAACGCTAAGAAGTCCACACTCTTCACTGACATTTCCAGCATGCTGTATTTGCTGGTTTATGAAATAAAGTCGCCTGGTTTTACTTACTTGAAATATTTGTTAGGGTATTATGTGGCATTCATATAGCACATTCCATCCTGAAAGAGCTTTATAAATACACAGAGCAGTTCTGAGTTGGGAAGTTTTGGACTAGAAAATTCACCCAGCTTGTATTCCAGGTTATGATCAGCTCTTGACTGTGAGTTCACATAAGCTTTAGTTTCAGGCTTTTCTGTGACTTGAATTCATTTGGCAGTATCAGAATATACTGCAGTGTCCTCATTATCACATGTCACATCCCGTACTGCCACCTCTACAGGAAGGAAAAATGTCTAGGTCATTGCACAGCAAATAGCACTTCAGAAGGAGGGTCCATGGAGAAAGAGGGCTGGGAGGTTTCTTGCACTGAAGTGGAAGTGATGCTAAATTCTCTTTCTTCTCTCATGATCCTGAAATGCTAAAAGAAAATCTTGTAGAGAGAAGTGAGTGATGTATTATTAAGGATCAGGCTTAGTTACAGAAGTATTTCTCATTTCTGTAGCTTGTAAAGGAAGTGTCTTAGGGCTGACCAAAGTGCATTGTTCTTGTCCTGTTCTGCTTCATGAAGGCAGCTGAAACCGTTTAAGTCTTCTCTTTGCTATTCCTAGCTGTAGTAAGTCACCCACAGAAAGCATGCTGCAAGCATTTAGTGCTTTCCCGTCTATTACTGGTGATAAAGGGAATGTGTTGACAGAGCAGGAAATGAAAGAAGAGAATTTGCTCTCTCAGATTAAGAATGATATCTAAATTTGCCTTCAGGAAAGGACTGAGCAAAAGAGAAATTTCTGTAATTCTTGTAATCCTCTTGGACAAAGTAAATGACAAAATCAGACTATTCTCTGATAGGACTGTTTTCAGGCTTAAGTTGCCTGTGCTTTCCCTCCCTTGAGGCATGGTTATACTCTTCAGGCTGTTTTGAGCATATTCATCAAAAGGCACAAAGTCTCCTCTTTATAATCTAAGATGGTGCAGGTGCCACAGCTTGTGAGCTATCTTGTCTCGATGCTGAAGCCTCTTCTTCTCTAAAGGCTTGTTAAAGTGTCTGTATTTTGATTCTACAGGCAAAGCTCCCCCAAACCTGCCCCAAGGTGTACCACCCTTGTTGCATAACCAGTATATTGTGGGACCTGGAGGACTTCTGCCTGCCTACCCAGTAAGCAGTTTCATTGTTTCTGTCTTTGATTTCTTAGCCCTTGGCGCAAGTGGGCCCTCCAGACCTGCTACTGTCTATGCCAAGGCATTTCTGGTGGCACATGTTAGACCTGGAATTCTTGTTCCAAATGCTAAACAATATCTTAAATATGTTCAGTAGAGGCTTACTGTTGATTGTAAACTGCAGAGCTTTTGGTACAGACCTGATCTGGCTGCTGCTAAATATGGGTGTGGCTATGGTTTTCAGTATTAACAGGTTCTAGGCCCTTAGAATAAATTTTGGTTCCTTTAGGTTTGTGGTACTGGAATGGATTTAGTATAGCAGTGACTGATATATGTCACATGTCCTGTCTGTCATGGTTCGAAAGACTGCACATAGCTTTCTGATGTCTGACCAGCATCAACATGTTTTTGGTTATCTGTTTTTTATCAGTAATTTTTCTCTATCAAACTGAATGTGAGGAGATACCCAGGAGGTTGTGTTGTGGTCAAGTCATCAACTCTTTAATCTCAATGCTCTTTGTAGCAATGATTACAGCAAAGAGGGCTGTTTTTCTTGCTCCTAAATCTGAATGCCTGGTAGATTTTTCATAAGTTCAGGAATGATGTGTCTGTGAAAACTGTATTGAAGATGGGACAGTCAAACTCTCCTCAGAGGACATTGTCACCAGAAAACAACATCAGAGTGACAAGCCTTTTTTACTTCAGTTCTGCTCTCCTTGAAGTGCTACAGTGCCCCATGATAGCACAAAGCGACATACGGCTGTAGACCTTTAACACAGACTGGGCTTAAGTCAAACTCAGTTCAAAGCCCCAAATAGATCACCATCAGAAAAAAGTGTTATAATGATGTTGTATTTTTATCTGTCTTTAAGCAGATTTATGGTTATGATGATCTCCAGATGCTTCAATCCAGACTGCCAATGGTAAGTAAATGACTTTAATTTTAAACAAGTTGTCTTCACTGTTGACCATTTGTGCCACATAAATTGGTTCATTTAACAGTGGTTAAGAGCTTTTCCTTATGATCTGTATTTCTTTCTTAAATTTACACAAGGATTGTGTAAATTGATACAGAGCAACTGTTTCATCATGCATGTGTCCAGCTGCAAAATCTCTAAAGCGACACAAGTGTGCTCTCTGCTCCTGAGTGGAGAAATGCCTAATTTTCGTAGCAACATAATTACATTTTGTCTAATCTAGTTGAAGTCTAAGTGTTTTCTTTTACCAAGAGATAAGGTTGAACAGGAAGTACACAAGTTGGTAGCCAGTAGATGTATCTGACAGGTTTTGGAGGTGCTCATAGGTGTTGATATTTGCATATGCATCATGACAACAAATGCAGGTGAGTTGCAGGAGGGAGAGTGTGCAAAGTTTTTTATCTTATCTGGATCCAGAATGCAGATGGCATATGGGACAAGCTGAGCTCACAGATGGATTCAAAAAGGGCCTCAATCTAGATTGCAAAATTATAAAGAATTTTCCTGTCAGAAGTGTAGGGTAAGGAACTTGGAGAAAAGGTTTGGTAGTAATAGGTAACTGAGAGCAGTTACATACTAGAGTGATGCAGTATATCTGTAGAGGCAGAAAGGAGCAGTGAGCAGTGATCTGGGAAGATTGGATGAATGCCATAGGTAATGTGTCCCAAATGTAAGTCCCAAATAAGTACCAAATATTCCATTTAGAGCCTAGAGCAGCCAGAGTCAGATAGTTTAAAGGTGAGTGCAGGGATGACTCAGACAAAGCTCTGTCAGACTGCAGACCCTGAATTAAAAAAACCCCAAAGTTGACGACATGAATAAAGACTTTTACCAGAGAAAGTTGTGATACTCAAAGAACTGTCAACTGAAATGTATGGAATTATTTTTGTGGCAACAAGATGCAAAATATTTGAAGTTGCAGGGGCGGGAGGCGCATACTGTAATGTTAATACTAACTAGATGCCTGGTAGCCACTAAGCTGCTCTATCACTCCCCCTGTCATCTGGTCAAGGGAGAAAATAAATCCTGAAAGGCATGTGGAGTATGATGAGTACAGGGAGAAATTATTCGCTGGTTACAGTCACGGGCAAAAGAGATTTGACTTGGGGAAATTAGTCTAACTCACAAGCAATCAAATCAGGGCAAATAATAAGTAGATAATAAAACCAAATCTACAGAATGCCTTCCCTTCACCTCTCATGTTTTCCTGGACTTAGTTTCACTCATGGTTCTCTCTGCCTTCATCTCCCAGGTGGCATAGGAGGATGGGGAGTAGGACAGCCTTCTGTGCCATCACACTTCTGCTTCTTCCTCCTCACACTCTTCCCTGCTCCCATTTTGGTTCCACAGTCCTCCAAAACTTCAACATGACGCCTAAAATGTCTTATGTTGGAAGAAGTGCCTCTGCTATGGGAAGGGAAACTTTCTCCTGGACCACAGTGCACAAAGCCCCATCCAGTCTGGCCTTGAATACTTTCAGGGATGTGGTAATCTGGGTACCTCTAGGACTCGTTCCAGTGCCTCACAGTCCTCATAGTAAAAAATTTCTACCGAATCCCTGATATAAACCTACTCTCTTTTGGTTTAGAGATATTCCCTATAGTCCACTACGTGTCACTGCAGATGCTGTTCAAAATTCGGTTTGCTTCTTTTTTGTAAGGTCCGTTGAAATGTTGAAAGGCTGCAGTAAGGTGTGCATAAAGCCTTCTCTTGTCCATGCTGAAGAAGCCCAGCGCTATCTTCTGTCTTCAAAGCAGAAGTGCTCTGACACTCTGATTCTGTATGTGGTCCTCTAGAGGACCTTTTCCAACAGGTCTGAGTGTCCTGAGTAATGAGGACAAAAAGTGGGAAGAGAGGGGGAAACTAGTAAAAAGAAAAGGGACTAAGACTTGTCAATGAGGTGATGATACCAAACACCTAGAGAAGTATCTCCAAAGAGGGTGATGCCAGATCCTCCTTTGAGAGGTGCAGTGAGAAGAGTGAGCAGGGCATCTGTAAATCCCTGTTTGGAGCGGGGCTTGGAGTACGCATTGATAGAAGGTGGCTATTCCCTGGGCTAGAGACTGGTTGCAGTGCTAGTGAGACAAGAGGCAGTGGCAGTTGTTTTGTCATGGGTCTTTATTTTCCGTGGCATAAAATAGCGAGTAAGTAGAAAAATAAATACGTGAATAAGTAAATAAATAGGCAAATAAATAAATAAGGTAATAAATAAATAAATGAGCAAACAAATAATTGAGTAGAGAAAGTCTTCAGTGCTAATGAAGGGGAGAGGCTGTACCAATGGAGACGCAGTGGTTGCAGGCTGCGAGTGCCGTGCGGTTGTTACAGGCACGTCGGTTGTCGCAGGTTGGGGGGACGGGCGGGTGAGGTCCTGGAGGTGGGTGTTTTGGGCGTGGGTGTCTGTGCTAGCGGCGCATGGTGCGTGTGAGGTTGTGGAGGTGCTGCAAAGAGGCGCGAGCTTCGAGGCGGACGTGGTCCCAGGCGCAGGCGCTGTGGTTGTGGGCACGGAGGAAGAGGTGGATGTCCCTGAAGTACTTGTTGACGGTGAGCAGCAGGTTGCGTGGTCCTTTGAAGAGCGCGGCGTTGTCGGGGAGGCATTGCTCGAGGAGGTGGATGTGGTGCTGGAGTTTGTTGAGGAGGTCGTTGCGATCCTGGGTGGGCCAGTGCTGGCGGGTGCTGTTGGTGCTGAGGGTGTGGAAGAGGTGCTGGAGGATGCGTAGGGCGGTGACGGCGGCTTGGTGCGGGTGGAGGTTGTCGCGGAGGAGGGTGTCGGGGAAGAAGGGCGGCTCCTGGAGGTGGCAGGGCTGTGTGTGGCTGGGAGCCATGTCCTGGAGGAGGCGGAGTGCGTCGCCAGGGAAGGTGTCGTCGTGTGTCCAGAGCTGTTGGCAGGCGAGGGCGGTGGCGAGAGCAGTGAGGAGGAGCGGGAGCGCCGGGGCAGCGTGCGGCAGGCGTGTCTGTGAGGCTTTGAGCGCAGCCATGGTGGGTCTGTGGGTGCTGTCGGCCGGTGCTGAGCAGGAGCCCGGCGAGGCTCGGTGTTGGTGCTGCTGGTGTTGGTGCTGGTGGCTGTGCTTGGGACGCCGCCGGGCGTGCGGCTTTGTATGGTGGCAGCTTTCCCTTCTTCGCTTTCCGATTGCTGGGGGTTTCCGCCCGTGGTTTCTGGTTTGGGCTGGTGGCTGTAGTGGTCTCGGGACAGGCAGGGTTTAGCTGGGGTGTCCGTGGCCGGGGATTGTGGTGGCAGTTGTGGTCTCGGGGCAGAGTGGCTGTAGTGGGTGAACGGGGTTGCGAAAGCGCTGGGTCAGAGGTGTTGGGGTCAGGTGTGTTGGGGAGGGCTGTTGTTGTTGTTCCCTGTCACCTGCAGGGCCAGCTTTTGGGCAGAAGCCTCCTTTGTGCCTAAGCATTTTTTCCACCTGCAAAGCCCTGCCGGTGGCTGTGGTCGCTTTTCCTTTCACTTTGCGGCTTGCCTTTATTTTCATCTTAGCCGCTGTTTTCCTTTTGCGGTTGCAAGGGATGTGCAGTGATGTCAAGTGGGCGAGGGCTGGGTATCTCCCTCCTGCGGTGAATGCCCCGGGGCGGTGGCAGTGTGCAAGGGGCTGTGTGCGGGAGTAAGCCTCGGAGGCCGCGAGTGCGTTCTTGCAGCGGTGTGGCCCAGGTGCCGTCTCGGAAGCTGAGGTGGCAGGGCAACAAGACATTTCAAAATAGGGTCGATGAAGAAGGAGTAGGAAAACCGGGAGAGCTTTGTTGCTCCTGTGTTGTTTGCTGTGTGTCTGTGGTGGTGTTTGTTTGGCGTTAGAGCGGGGCCATAGTTTTGTTTCGCCTGCTTCCGTAGATGAGGCAGGCAGAGAGCGAAGGGGGACTGTCGCCCGCCAGAGGAACGGTGCTGTGTTTTGGGATTGCCGGAGCCCTCCCCCGGAAGAGTGTGTCCAGCTCAAGGCTCTTTAGTTCATGGCGGGGAGGAGTGGAGCTTTTGGCAGGAATGTCTGCTGCGAAGATGCAGAGGGCATGAGAGGACATCACGTGTGAGAAAGGCTGAGGGGGCTGGGCTGCTTCAGGTGGAGTAGAGAAGACCTGCCAGTAGTTTCAGATGCCTTTAAAGAAAGGCCAAAATCTGGGGAGAGCAAAGAGGTGTTTGCACCTCTTTGTTTGTTCACAGATTTGCGCGGGGATGACATGGCTGGCCTCACGAGGACGTAGCCTCGTGACTATTCGTACGATGAGTGGGTGCTGGGGTCTGGGGGTTTTAGACTTCAGGGAGAAGAGGCTGTGGAGAGGAGCAGGTGGTTGCAGCCTTGTGTGTCATTGAGCTCCTGCCACACTGCCAACATCACGGAAGGCAAGTGCTGGGAGCCCTGCAATGAAGAATGAAGAGGCCGAGGCCACTGGAGGATAAGATGTGGTGTGAGACCGTCTAAGGAAGCTGAGTATGTGGAAGTCCATGATGAGATTCATCTGCAAGTCCTGAGAGGACTATCAGGTGGAGTTGTAGGCCAGCGTTGATCGGTTTTGAGAAATGATGTTTGTCAAGTGAAGTCACCGATAAGTAGAAGAAGGGAAAGAGTCCCCCTGTTTTTACAAAGGGAATAGCAGAAGAGTGTGTGAACTGCAGAGCAGTCAGCGTGAGCTTCGTTGCAGGCAAGATGATGAGGCAGCTTCTGTGGGAAAGAGAAGCTCTGCTAAGGCCGCTGGAAATGAGACAGGTGACTGGAAATGGGGACTGACTGTGGCTTTTGAAAGTGGGAAATTGCCGTTCCCGGCATTTTTGGTGATGTTCTGTGTAGTTAGGGCTGTGGAGCGCTGTGTAAGAGTAAGTGACCTTGTGTGCCTGGAGTTGTGGCAAGTGTTTGACACTGTCCCGCGGGCCATCCTTGTCTGTAAGTGCCAGGGCCAGGCATTTGGATGGATGAAGCGGATGAGCCGCAGCGGTGCTTTCCAACCTTAGCGCTTCTTTATTTTTGGGTGGTGATTCTGGGGTGTTGGCCAAACGCTGGCAATGGCTTTTCCCGAGTGGTTGCTCCAGGATGCTGCTGGGCCAGTGAGAAGAGTGGGCAGGGACTGTTTGGAGCGGGGCTTGGAGTTGGTGTTGAACGGAGAAGGCTTTCCCCCGGCCCAAAGAGCGGTTGCAGTGCTAGTGAGACAAGAGGCAGTGGCAGTTGTTTTGTCATGGGTCTTTATTTTCCGTGGCATAAAATAGCGAGTAAGTAGAAAAATAAATACGTGAATAAGTAAATAAATAGGCAAATAAATAAATAAGGTAATAAATAAATAAATGAGCAAACAAATAATTGAGTAGAGAAAGTCTTCAGTCCTAATGAAGGGGAGAGGCTGTACCAGTGGAGACGCAGTGGTTGCAGGCTGCAGGTGCCGTGCGGTTGTTACAGGCACGTCGGTTGTCGCAGGTTGGGGGGACGGGCGGGTGAGGTCCTGGAGGTGGGTGTTTTGGGCGTGGGTGTCTGTGCTAGCGGCGCATGGTGCGTGTGAGGTTGTGGAGGTGCTGCAAAGAGGCGCGAGCTTCGAGGCGGACGTGGTCCCAGGCGCAGGCGCTGTGGTTGTGGGCACGGAGGAAGAGGTGGATGTCCCTGAAGTACTTGTTGACGGTGAGCAGCAGGTTGCGTGGTCCTTTGAAGAGCGCGGCGTTGTCGGGGAGGCATTGCTCGAGGAGGTGGATGTGGTGCTGGAGTTTGTTGAGGAGGTCGTTGCGAGCCTGGGTGGGCCAGTGCTGGCGGGTGCTGTTGGTGCTGAGGGTGTGGAAGAGGTGCTGGAGGATGCGTAGGGCGGTGGCGGCGGCTTGGTGCGGGTGGAGGTTGTCGCGGAGGAGGGTGTCGGGGAAGAAGGGCGGCTCCTGGAGGTGGCAGGGCTGTGTGTGGCTGGGAGCCATGTCCTGGAGGAGGTGGAGTGCGTCGCCAGGGAAGGTGTCGTCGTGTGTCCAGAGCTGTTGGCAGGCGAGGGCGGTGGCGAGAGAGGTGAGGAGGAGCGGGAGCGCCGGGGCGGCGTGCGGCAGGCGTGTCTGTGGGGCTTTGAGCGCAGCCATGGTGGGTCTGTGGGTGCTGTCGGCCGGTGCTGAGCAGGAGCCCGGCGAGGCTCGGTGTTGGTGCTGCTGGTGTTGGTGCTGGTGGCTGTGCTTGGGACGCCGCCGGGCGTGCGGCTTTGTATGGTGGCAGCTTTCCCTTCTTCGCTTTCCGATTGCTGGGGGTTTCCGCCCGTGGTTTCTGGTTTGGGCTGGTGGCTGTAGTGGTCTCGGGACAGGCAGGGTTTAGCTGGGGTGTCCGTGGCCGGGGATTGTGGTGGCAGTTGTGGTCTCGGGGCAGAGTGGCTGTAGTGGGTGAACGGGGTTGCGAAAGCGCTGGGTCAGAGGTGTTGGTGTCAGGTGTGTTGGGGAGGGCTGTTGTTGTTGTTCCCTGTCACCTGCAGGGCCAGCTTTTGGGCAGAAGCCTCCTTTGTGCCTAAGCATTTTTTCCACCTGCAAAGCCCTGCCGGTGGCTGTGGTCGCTTTTCCTTTCACTTTGCGGCTTGCCTTTATTTTCATCTTAGCCGCTGTTTTCCTTTTGCGGTTGCAAGGGATGTGCAGTGATGTCAAGTGGGCGAGGGCTGGGTATCTCCCTCCTGCGGTGAATGCCCCGGGGCGGTGGCAGTGTGCAAGGGGCTGTGTGCGGGAGTAAGCCTCGGAGGCCGCGAGTGCGTTCTTGCAGCGGTGTGGCCCAGGTGCCGTCTCGGAAGCTGAGGTGGCAGGGCAACAAGACATTTCAAAATAGGGTCGATGAAGAAGGAGTAGGAAAACCGGGAGAGCTTTGTTGCTCCTGTGTTGTTTGCTGTGTGTCTGTGGTGGTGTTTGTTTGGCGTTAGAGCGGGGCCATAGTTTTGTTTCGCCTGCTTCCGTAGATGAGGCAGGCAGAGAGCGAAGGGGGACTGTCGCCCGCCAGAGGAACGGTGCTGTGTTTTGGGATTGCCGGAGCCCTCCCCCGGAAGAGTGTGTCCAGCTCAAGGCTCTTTAGTTCATGGCGGGGAGGAGTGGAGCTTTTGGCAGGAATGTCTGCTGCGAAGATGCAGAGGGCATGAGAGGACATCACGTGTGAGAAAGGCTGAGGGGGCTGGGCTGCTTCAGGTGGAGTAGAGAAGACCTGCCAGTAGTTTCAGATGCCTTTAAAGAAAGGCCAAAATCTGGGGAGAGCAAAGAGGTGTTTGCACCTCTTTGTTTGTTCACAGATTTGCGCGGGGATGACATGGCTGGCCTCACGAGGACGTAGCCTCGTGACTATTCGTACGATGAGTGGGTGCTGGGGTCTGGGGGTTTTAGACTTCAGGGAGAAGAGGCTGTGGAGAGGAGCAGGTGGTTGCAGCCTTGTGTGTCATTGAGCTCCTGCCACACTGCCAACATCACGGAAGGCAAGTGCTGGGAGCCCTGCAATGAAGAATGAAGAGGCCGAGGCCACTGGAGGATAAGATGTGGTGTGAGACCGTCTAAGGAAGCTGAGTATGTGGAAGTCCATGATGAGATTCATCTGCAAGTCCTGAGAGGACTGTCAGGTGGAGTTGTAGGCCAGCGTTGATCGGTTTTGAGAAATGATGTTTGTCAAGTCACCGATAAGTAGAAGAAGGGAAAGAGTCCCCCTGTTTTTACAAAGGGAATAGCAGAAGAGTGTGTGAACTGCAGAGCAGTCAGCGTGAGCTTCGTTGCAGGCAAGATGATGAGGCAGCTTCTGTGGGAAAGAGAAGCTCTGCTAAGGCCGCTGGAAATGAGACAGGTGACTGGAAATGGGGACTGACTGTGGCTTTTGAAAGTGGGAAATTGCCGTTCCCGGCATTTTTGGTGATGTTCTGTGTAGTTAGGGCTGTGGAGCGCTGTGTAAGAGTAAGTGACCTTGTGTGCCTGGAGTTGTGGCAAGTGTTTGACACTGTCCCGCGGGCCATCCTTGTCTGTAAGTGCCAGGGCCAGGCATTTGGATGGATGAAGCGGATGAGCCGCAGCGGTGCTTTCCAACCTTAGCGCTTCTTTATTTTTGGGTGGTGATTCTGGGGTGTTGGCCAAATGCTGGCAATGGCTTTTCCCGAGTGGTTGCTCCAGGATGCTGCTGGGCCAGTGAGAAGAGTGGGCAGGGACTGTTTGGAGCGGGGCTTGGAGTTGGTGTTGAACAGAGAAGGCTTTCCCCCGGCCCAAAGAGCGGTTGCAGTGCTAGTGAGACAAGAGGCAGTGGCAGTTGTTTTGTCATGGGTCTTTATTTTCCGTGGCATAAAATAGCGAGTAAGTAGAAAAATAAATACGTGAATAAGTAAATAAATAGGCAAATAAATAAATAAGGTAATAAATAAATAAATGAGCAAACAAATAATTGAGTAGAGAAAGTCTTCAGTCCTAATGAAGGGGAGAGGCTGTACCAGTGGAGACGCAGTGGTTGCAGGCTGCAGGTGCCGTGCGGTTGTTACAGGCACGTCGGTTGTCGCAGGTTGGGGGGACGGGCGGGTGAGGTCCTGGAGGTGGGTGTTTTGGGCGTGGGTGTCTGTGCTAGCGGCGCATGGTGCGTGTGAGGTTGTGGAGGTGCTGCAAAGAGGCGCGAGCTTCGAGGCGGACGTGGTCCCAGGCGCAGGCGCTGTGGTTGTGGGCACGGAGGAAGAGGTGGATGTCCCTGAAGTACTTGTTGACGGTGAGCAGCAGGTTGCGTGGTCCTTTGAAGAGCGCGGCGTTGTCGGGGAGGCATTGCTCGAGGAGGTGGATGTGGTGCTGGAGTTTGTTGAGGAGGTCGTTGCGAGCCTGGGTGGGCCAGTGCTGGCGGGTGCTGTTGGTGCTGAGGGTGTGGAAGAGGTGCTGGAGGATGCGTAGGGCGGTGACGGCGGCTTGGTGCGGGTGGAGGTTGTCGCGGAGGAGGGTGTCGGGGAAGAAGGGCGGCTCCTGGAGGTGGCAGGGCTGTGTGTGGCTGGGAGCCATGTCCTGGAGGAGGCGGAGTGCGTCGCCAGGGAAGGTGTCGTCGTGTGTCCAGAGCTGTTGGCAGGCGAGGGCGGTGGCGAGAGAGGTGAGGAGGAGCGGGAGCACCGGGGCGGCGTGCGGCAGGCGTGTCTGTGGGGCTTTGAGCGCAGCCATGGTGGGTCTGTGGGTGCTGTCGGCCGGTGCTGAGCAGGAGCCCGGCGAGGCTCGGTGTTGGTGCTGCTGGTGTTGGTGCTGGTGGCTGTGCTTGGGACGCCGCCGGGCGTGCGGCTTTGTATGGTGGCAGCTTTCCCTTCTTCGCTTTCCGATTGCTGGGGGTTTCCGCCCGTGGTTTCTGGTTTGGGCTGGTGGCTGTAGTGGTCTCGGGACAGGCAGGGTTTAGCTGGGGTGTCCGTGGCCGGGGATTGTGGTGGCAGTTGTGGTCTCGGGGCAGAGTGGCTGTAGTGGGTGAACGGGGTTGCGAAAGCGCTGGGTCAGAGGTGTTGGTGTCAGGTGTGTTGGGGAGGGCTGTTGTTGTTGTTCCCTGTCACCTGCAGGGCCAGCTTTTGGGCAGAAGCCTCCTTTGTGCCTAAGCATTTTTTCCACCTGCAAAGCCCTGCCGGTGGCTGTGGTCGCTTTTCCTTTCACTTTGCGGCTTGCCTTTATTTTCATCTTAGCCGCTGTTTTCCTTTTGCGGTTGCAAGGGATGTGCAGTGATGTCAAGTGGGCGAGGGCTGGGTATCTCCCTCCTGCGGTGAATGCCCCGGGGCGGTGGCAGTGTGCAAGGGGCTGTGTGCGGGAGTAAGCCTCGGAGGCCGCGAGTGCGTTCTTGCAGCGGTGTGGCCCAGGTGCCGTCTCGGAAGCTGAGGTGGCAGGGCAACAAGACATTTCAAAATAGGGTCGATGAAGAAGGAGTAGGAAAACCGGGAGAGCTTTGTTGCTCCTGTGTTGTTTGCTGTGTGTCTGTGGTGGTGTTTGTTTGGCGTTAGAGCGGGGCCATAGTTTTGTTTCGCCTGCTTCCGTAGATGAGGCAGGCAGAGAGCGAAGGGGGACTGTCGCCCGCCAGAGGAACGGTGCTGTGTTTTGGGATTGCCGGAGCCCTCCCCCGGAAGAGTGTGTCCAGCTCAAGGCTCTTTAGTTCATGGCGGGGAGGAGTGGAGCTTTTGGCAGGAATGTCTGCTGCGAAGATGCAGAGGGCATGAGAGGACATCACGTGTGAGAAAGGCTGAGGGGGCTGGGCTGCTTCAGGTGGAGTAGAGAAGACCTGCCAGTAGTTTCAGATGCCTTTAAAGAAAGGCCAAAATCTGGGGAGAGCAAAGAGGTGTTTGCACCTCTTTGTTTGTTCACAGATTTGCGCGGGGATGACATGGCTGGCCTCACGAGGACGTAGCCTCGTGACTATTCGTACGATGAGTGGGTGCTGGGGTCTGGGGGTTTTAGACTTCAGGGAGAAGAGGCTGTGGAGAGGAGCAGGTGGTTGCAGCCTTGTGTGTCATTGAGCTCCTGCCACACTGCCAACATCACGGAAGGCAAGTGCTGGGAGCCCTGCAATGAAGAATGAAGAGGCCGAGGCCACTGGAGGATAAGATGTGGTGTGAGACCGTCTAAGGAAGCTGAGTATGTGGAAGTCCATGATGAGATTCATCTGCAAGTCCTGAGAGGACTGTCAGGTGGAGTTGTAGGCCAGCGTTGATCGGTTTTGAGAAATGATGTTTGTCAAGTGAAGTCACCGATAAGTAGAAGAAGGGAAAGAGTCCCCCTGTTTTTACAAAGGGAATAGCAGAAGAGTGTGTGAACTGCAGAGCAGTCAGCGTGAGCTTCGTTGCAGGCAAGATGATGAGGCAGCTTCTGTGGGAAAGAGAAGCTCTGCTAAGGCCGCTGGAAATGAGACAGGTGACTGGAAATGGGGACTGACTGTGGCTTTTGAAAGTGGGAAATTGCCGTTCCCGGCATTTTTGGTGATGTTCTGTGTAGTTAGGGCTGTGGAGCGCTGTGTAAGAGTAAGTGACCTTGTGTGCCTGGAGTTGTGGCAAGTGTTTGACACTGTCCCGCGGGCCATCCTTGTCTGTAAGTGCCAGGGCCAGGCATTTGGATGGATGAAGCGGATGAGCCGCAGCGGTGCTTTCCAACCTTAGCGCTTCTTTATTTTTGGGTGGTGATTCTGGGGTGTTGGCCAAATGCTGGCAATGGCTTTTCCCGAGTGGTTGCTCCAGGATGCTGCTGGGCCAGTGAGAAGAGTGGGCAGGGACTGTTTGGAGCGGGGCTTGGAGTTGGTGTTGAACGGAGAAGGCTTTCCCCCGGCCCAAAGAGCGGTTGCAGTGCTAGTGAGACAAGAGGCAGTGGCAGTTGTTTTGTCATGGGTCTTTATTTTCCGTGGCATAAAATAGCGAGTAAGTAGAAAAATAAATACGTGAATAAGTAAATAAATAGGCAAATAAATAAATAAGGTAATAAATAAATAAATGAGCAAACAAATAATTGAGTAGAGAAAGTCTTCAGTCCTAATGAAGGGGAGAGGCTGTACCAGTGGAGACGCAGTGGTTGCAGGCTGCGAGTGCCGTGCGGTTGTTACAGGCACGTCGGTTGTCGCAGGTTGGGGGGACGGGCGGGTGAGGTCCTGGAGGTGGGTGTTTTGGGCGTGGGTGTCTGTGCTAGCGGCGCATGGTGCGTGTGAGGTTGTGGAGGTGCTGCAAAGAGGCGCGAGCTTCGAGGCGGACGTGGTCCCAGGCGCAGGCGCTGTGGTTGTGGGCACGGAGGAAGAGGTGGATGTCCCTGAAGTACTTGTTGACGGTGAGCAGCAGGTTGCGTGGTCCTTTGAAGAGCACGGCGTTGTCGGGGAGGCATTGCTCGAGGAGGTGGATGTGGTGCTGGAGTTTGTTGAGGAGGTCGTTGCGAGCCTGGGTGGGCCAGTGCTGGCGGGTGCTGTTGGTGCTGAGGGTGTGGAAGAGGTGCTGGAGGATGCGTAGGGCGGTGACGGCGGCTTGGTGCGGGTGGAGGTTGTCGCGGAGGAGGGTGTCGGGGAAGAAGGGCGGCTCCTGGAGGTGGCAGGGCTGTGTGTGGCTGGGAGCCATGTCCTGGAGGAGGCGGAGTGCGTCGCCAGGGAAGGTGTCGTCGTGTGTCCAGAGCTGTTGGCAGGCGAGGGCGGTGGCGAGAGAGGTGAGGAGGAGCGGGAGCACCGGGGCGGCGTGCGGCAGGCGTGTCTGTGGGGCTTTGAGCGCAGCCATGGTGGGTCTGTGGGTGCTGTCGGCCGGTGCTGAGCAGGAGCCCGGCGAGGCTCGGTGTTGGTGCTGCTGGTGTTGGTGCTGGTGGCTGTGCTTGGGACGCCGCCGGGCGTGCGGCTTTGTATGGTGGCAGCTTTCCCTTCTTCGCTTTCCGATTGCTGGGGGTTTCCGCCCGTGGTTTCTGGTTTGGGCTGGTGGCTGTAGTGGTCTCGGGACAGGCAGGGTTTAGCTGGGGTGTCCGTGGCCGGGGATTGTGGTGGCAGTTGTGGTCTCGGGGCAGAGTGGCTGTAGTGGGTGAACGGGGTTGCGAAAGCGCTGGGTCAGAGGTGTTGGTGTCAGGTGTGTTGGGGAGGGCTGTTGTTGTTGTTCCCTGTCACCTGCAGGGCCAGCTTTTGGGCAGAAGCCTCCTTTGTGCCTAAGCATTTTTTCCACCTGCAAAGCCCTGCCGGTGGCTGTGGTCGCTTTTCCTTTCACTTTGCGGCTTGCCTTTATTTTCATCTTAGCCGCTGTTTTCCTTTTGCGGTTGCAAGGGATGTGCAGTGATGTCAAGTGGGCGAGGGCTGGGTATCTCCCTCCTGCGGTGAATGCCCCGGGGCGGTGGCAGTGTGCAAGGGGCTGTGTGCGGGAGTAAGCCTCGGAGGCCGCGAGTGCGTTCTTGCAGCGGTGTGGCCCAGGTGCCGTCTCGGAAGCTGAGGTGGCAGGGCAACAAGACATTTCAAAATAGGGTCGATGAAGAAGGAGTAGGAAAACCGGGAGAGCTTTGTTGCTCCTGTGTTGTTTGCTGTGTGTCTGTGGTGGTGTTTGTTTGGCGTTAGAGCGGGGCCATAGTTTTGTTTCGCCTGCTTCCGTAGATGAGGCAGGCAGAGAGCGAAGGGGGACTGTCGCCCGCCAGAGGAACGGTGCTGTGTTTTGGGATTGCCGGAGCCCTCCCCCGGAAGAGTGTGTCCAGCTCAAGGCTCTTTAGTTCATGGCGGGGAGGAGTGGAGCTTTTGGCAGGAATGTCTGCTGCGAAGATGCAGAGGGCATGAGAGGACATCACGTGTGAGAAAGGCTGAGGGGGCTGGGCTGCTTCAGGTGGAGTAGAGAAGACCTGCCAGTAGTTTCAGATGCCTTTAAAGAAAGGCCAAAATCTGGGGAGAGCAAAGAGGTGTTTGCACCTCTTTGTTTGTTCACAGATTTGCGCGGGGATGACATGGCTGGCCTCACGAGGACGTAGCCTCGTGACTATTCGTACGATGAGTGGGTGCTGGGGTCTGGGGGTTTTAGACTTCAGGGAGAAGAGGCTGTGGAGAGGAGCAGGTGGTTGCAGCCTTGTGTGTCATTGAGCTCCTGCCACACTGCCAACATCACGGAAGGCAAGTGCTGGGAGCCCTGCAATGAAGAATGAAGAGGCCGAGGCCACTGGAGGATAAGATGTGGTGTGAGACCGTCTAAGGAAGCTGAGTATGTGGAAGTCCATGATGAGATTCATCTGCAAGTCCTGAGAGGACTGTCAGGTGGAGTTGTAGGCCAGCGTTGATCGGTTTTGAGAAATGATGTTTGTCAAGTGAAGTCACCGATAAGTAGAAGAAGGGAAAGAGTCCCCCTGTTTTTACAAAGGGAATAGCAGAAGAGTGTGTGAACTGCAGAGCAGTCAGCGTGAGCTTCGTTGCAGGCAAGATGATGAGGCAGCTTCTGTGGGAAAGAGAAGCTCTGCTAAGGCCGCTGGAAATGAGACAGGTGACTGGAAATGGGGACTGACTGTGGCTTTTGAAAGTGGGAAATTGCCGTTCCCGGCATTTTTGGTGATGTTCTGTGTAGTTAGGGCTGTGGAGCGCTGCGTAAGAGTAAGTGACCTTGTGTGCCTGGAGTTGTGGCAAGTGTTTGACACTGTCCCGCGGGCCATCCTTGTCTGTAAGTGCCAGGGCCAGGCATTTGGATGGATGAAGCGGATGAGCCGCAGCGGTGCTTTCCAACCTTAGCGCTTCTTTATTTTTGGGTGGTGATTCTGGGGTGTTGGCCAAATGCTGGCAATGGCTTTTCCCGAGTGGTTGCTCCAGGATGCTGCTGGGCCAGTGAGAAGAGTGGGCAGGGACTGTTTGGAGCGGGGCTTGGAGTTGGTGTTGAACGGAGAAGGCTTTCCCCCGGCCCAAAGAGCGGTTGCAGTGCTAGTGAGACAAGAGGCAGTGGCAGTTGTTTTGTCATGGGTCTTTATTTTCCGTGGCATAAAATAGCGAGTAAGTAGAAAAATAAATACGTGAATAAGTAAATAAATAGGCAAATAAATAAATAAGGTAATAAATAAATAAATGAGCAAACAAATAATTGAGTAGAGAAAGTCTTCAGTCCTAATGAAGGGGAGAGGCTGTACCAGTGGAGACGCAGTGGTTGCAGGCTGCGAGTGCCGTGCGGTTGTTACAGGCACGTCGGTTGTCGCAGGTTGGGGGGACGGGCGGGTGAGGTCCTGGAGGTGGGTGTTTTGGGCGTGGGTGTCTGTGCTAGCGGCGCATGGTGCGTGTGAGGTTGTGGAGGTGCTGCAAAGAGGCGCGAGCTTCGAGGCGGACGTGGTCCCAGGCGCAGGCGCTGTGGTTGTGGGCACGGAGGAAGAGGTGGATGTCCCTGAAGTACTTGTTGACGGTGAGCAGCAGGTTGCGTGGTCCTTTGAAGAGCACGGCGTTGTCGGGGAGGCATTGCTCGAGGAGGTGGATGTGGTGCTGGAGTTTGTTGAGGAGGTCGTTGCGAGCCTGGGTGGGCCAGTGCTGGCGGGTGCTGTTGGTGCTGAGGGTGTGGAAGAGGTGCTGGAGGATGCGTAGGGCGGTGACGGCGGCTTGGTGCGGGTGGAGGTTGTCGCGGAGGAGGGTGTCGGGGAAGAAGGGCGGCTCCTGGAGGTGGCAGGGCTGTGTGTGGCTGGGAGCCATGTCCTGGAGGAGGCGGAGTGCGTCGCCAGGGAAGGTGTCGTCGTGTGTCCAGAGCTGTTGGCAGGCGAGGGCGGTGGCGAGAGAGGTGAGGAGGAGCGGGAGCACCGGGGCGGCGTGCGGCAGGCGTGTCTGTGGGGCTTTGAGCGCAGCCATGGTGGGTCTGTGGGTGCTGTCGGCCGGTGCTGAGCAGGAGCCCGGCGAGGCTCGGTGTTGGTGCTGCTGGTGTTGGTGCTGGTGGCTGTGCTTGGGACGCCGCCGGGCGTGCGGCTTTGTATGGTGGCAGCTTTCCCTTCTTCGCTTTCCGATTGCTGGGGGTTTCCGCCCGTGGTTTCTGGTTTGGGCTGGTGGCTGTAGTGGTCTCGGGACAGGCAGGGTTTAGCTGGGGTGTCCGTGGCCGGGGATTGTGGTGGCAGTTGTGGTCTCGGGGCAGAGTGGCTGTAGTGGGTGAACGGGGTTGCGAAAGCGCTGGGTCAGAGGTGTTGGTGTCAGGTGTGTTGGGGAGGGCTGTTGTTGTTGTTCCCTGTCACCTGCAGGGCCAGCTTTTGGGCAGAAGCCTCCTTTGTGCCTAAGCATTTTTTCCACCTGCAAAGCCCTGCCGGTGGCTGTGGTCGCTTTTCCTTTCACTTTGCGGCTTGCCTTTATTTTCATCTTAGCCGCTGTTTTCCTTTTGCGGTTGCAAGGGATGTGCAGTGATGTCAAGTGGGCGAGGGCTGGGTATCTCCCTCCTGCGGTGAATGCCCCGGGGCGGTGGCAGTGTGCAAGGGGCTGTGTGCGGGAGTAAGCCTCGGAGGCCGCGAGTGCGTTCTTGCAGCGGTGTGGCCCAGGTGCCGTCTCGGAAGCTGAGGTGGCAGGGCAACAAGACATTTCAAAATAGGGTCGATGAAGAAGGAGTAGGAAAACCGGGAGAGCTTTGTTGCTCCTGTGTTGTTTGCTGTGTGTCTGTGGTGGTGTTTGTTTGGCGTTAGAGCGGGGCCATAGTTTTGTTTCGCCTGCTTCCGTAGATGAGGCAGGCAGAGAGCGAAGGGGGACTGTCGCCCGCCAGAGGAACGGTGCTGTGTTTTGGGATTGCCGGAGCCCTCCCCCGGAAGAGTGTGTCCAGCTCAAGGCTCTTTAGTTCATGGCGGGGAGGAGTGGAGCTTTTGGCAGGAATGTCTGCTGCGAAGATGCAGAGGGCATGAGAGGACATCACGTGTGAGAAAGGCTGAGGGGGCTGGGCTGCTTCAGGTGGAGTAGAGAAGACCTGCCAGTAGTTTCAGATGCCTTTAAAGAAAGGCCAAAATCTGGGGAGAGCAAAGAGGTGTTTGCACCTCTTTGTTTGTTCACAGATTTGCGCGGGGATGACATGGCTGGCCTCACGAGGACGTAGCCTCGTGACTATTCGTACGATGAGTGGGTGCTGGGGTCTGGGGGTTTTAGACTTCAGGGAGAAGAGGCTGTGGAGAGGAGCAGGTGGTTGCAGCCTTGTGTGTCATTGAGCTCCTGCCACACTGCCAACATCACGGAAGGCAAGTGCTGGGAGCCCTGCAATGAAGAATGAAGAGGCCGAGGCCACTGGAGGATAAGATGTGGTGTGAGACCGTCTAAGGAAGCTGAGTATGTGGAAGTCCATGATGAGATTCATCTGCAAGTCCTGAGAGGACTGTCAGGTGGAGTTGTAGGCCAGCGTTGATCGGTTTTGAGAAATGATGTTTGTCAAGTCACCGATAAGTAGAAGAAGGGAAAGAGTCCCCCTGTTTTTACAAAGGGAATAGCAGAAGAGTGTGTGAACTGCAGAGCAGTCAGCGTGAGCTTCGTTGCAGGCAAGATGATGAGGCAGCTTCTGTGGGAAAGAGAAGCTCTGCTAAGGCCGCTGGAAATGAGACAGGTGACTGGAAATGGGGACTGACTGTGGCTTTTGAAAGTGGGAAATTGCCGTTCCCGGCATTTTTGGTGATGTTCTGTGTAGTTAGGGCTGTGGAGCGCTGTGTAAGAGTAAGTGACCTTGTGTGCCTGGAGTTGTGGCAAGTGTTTGACACTGTCCCGCGGGCCATCCTTGTCTGTAAGTGCCAGGGCCAGGCATTTGGATGGATGAAGCGGATGAGCCGCAGCGGTGCTTTCCAACCTTAGCGCTTCTTTATTTTTGGGTGGTGATTCTGGGGTGTTGGCCAAATGCTGGCAATGGCTTTTCCCGAGTGGTTGCTCCAGGATGCTGCTGGGCCAGTGAGAAGAGTGGGCAGGGACTGTTTGGAGCGGGGCTTGGAGTTGGTGTTGAACAGAGAAGGCTTTCCCCCGGCCCAAAGAGCGGTTGCAGTGCTAGTGAGACAAGAGGCAGTGGCAGTTGTTTTGTCATGGGTCTTTATTTTCCGTGGCATAAAATAGCGAGTAAGTAGAAAAATAAATACGTGAATAAGTAAATAAATAGGCAAATAAATAAATAAGGTAATAAATAAATAAATGAGCAAACAAATAATTGAGTAGAGAAAGTCTTCAGTCCTAATGAAGGGGAGAGGCTGTACCAATGGAGACGCAGTGGTTGCAGGCTGCGAGTGCCGTGCGGTTGTTACAGGCACGTGGGTTGTCGCAGGTTGGGGGGACGGGCGGGTGAGGTCCTGGAGGTGGGTGTTTTGGGCGTGGGTGTCTGTGCTAGCGGCGCATGGTGCGTGTGAGGTTGTGGAGGTGCTGCAAAGAGGCGCGAGCTTCGAGGCGGACGTGGTCCCAGGCGCAGGCGCTGTGGTTGTGGGCACGGAGGAAGAGGTGGATGTCCCTGAAGTACTTGTTGACGGTGAGCAGCAGGTTGCGTGGTCCTTTGAAGAGCACGGCGTTGTCGGGGAGGCATTGCTCGAGGAGGTGGATGTGGTGCTGGAGTTTGTTGAGGAGGTCGTTGCGAGCCTGGGTGGGCCAGTGCTGGCGGGTGCTGTTGGTGCTGAGGGTGTGGAAGAGGTGCTGGAGGATGCGTAGGGCGGTGACGGCGGCTTGGTGCGGGTGGAGGTTGTCGCGGAGGAGGGTGTCGGGGAAGAAGGGCGGCTCCTGGAGGTGGCAGGGCTGTGTGTGGCTGGGAGCCATGTCCTGGAGGAGGCGGAGTGCGTCGCCAGGGAAGGTGTCGTCGTGTGTCCAGAGCTGTTGGCAGGCGAGGGCGGTGGCGAGAGCGGTGAGGAGGAGCGGGAGCGTCGGGGCGGCGTGCGGCAGGCGTCTGTGGGGCTTTGAGCGCAGCCATGGTGGGTCTGTGGGTGCTGTCGGCCGGTGCTGAGCAGGAGCCCGGCGAGGCTCGGTGTTGGTGCTGCTGGTGTTGGTGCTGGTGGCTGTGCTTGGGACGCCGCCGGGCGTGCGGCTTTGTATGGTGGCAGCTTTCCCTTCTTCGCTTTCCGATTGCTGGGGGTTTCCGCCCGTGGTTTCTGGTTTGGGCTGGTGGCTGTAGTGGTCTCGGGACAGGCAGGGTTTAGCTGGGGTGTCCGTGGCCGGGGATTGTGGTGGCAGTTGTGGTCTCGGGGCAGAGTGGCTGTAGTGGGTGAACGGGGTTGCGAAAGCGCTGGGTCAGAGGTGTTGGTGTCAGGTGTGTTGGGGAGGGCTGTTGTTGTTGTTCCCTGTCACCTGCAGGGCCAGCTTTTGGGCAGAAGCCTCCTTTGTGCCTAAGCATTTTTTCCACCTGCAAAGCCCTGCCGGTGGCTGTGGTCGCTTTTCCTTTCACTTTGCGGCTTGCCTTTATTTTCATCTTAGCCGCTGTTTTCCTTTTGCGGTTGCAAGGGATGTGCAGTGATGTCAAGTGGGCGAGGGCTGGGTATCTCCCTCCTGCGGTGAATGCCCCGGGGCGGTGGCAGTGTGCAAGGGGCTGTGTGCGGGAGTAAGCCTCGGAGGCCGCGAGTGCGTTCTTGCAGCGGTGTGGCCCAGGTGCCGTCTCGGAAGCTGAGGTGGCAGGGCAACAAGACATTTCAAAATAGGGTCGATGAAGAAGGAGTAGGAAAACCGGGAGAGCTTTGTTGCTCCTGTGTTGTTTGCTGTGTGTCTGTGGTGGTGTTTGTTTGGCGTTAGAGCGGGGCCATAGTTTTGTTTCGCCTGCTTCCGTAGATGAGGCAGGCAGAGAGCGAAGGGGGACTGTCGCCCGCCAGAGGAACGGTGCTGTGTTTTGGGATTGCCGGAGCCCTCCCCCGGAAGAGTGTGTCCAGCTCAAGGCTCTTTAGTTCATGGCGGGGAGGAGTGGAGCTTTTGGCAGGAATGTCTGCTGCGAAGATGCAGAGGGCATGAGAGGACATCACGTGTGAGAAAGGCTGAGGGGGCTGGGCTGCTTCAGGTGGAGTAGAGAAGACCTGCCAGTAGTTTCAGATGCCTTTAAAGAAAGGCCAAAATCTGGGGAGAGCAAAGAGGTGTTTGCACCTCTTTGTTTGTTCACAGATTTGCGCGGGGATGACATGGCTGGCCTCACGAGGACGTAGCCTCGTGACTATTCGTACGATGAGTGGGTGCTGGGGTCTGGGGGTTTTAGACTTCAGGGAGAAGAGGCTGTGGAGAGGAGCAGGTGGTTGCAGCCTTGTGTGTCATTGAGCTCCTGCCACACTGCCAACATCACGGAAGGCAAGTGCTGGGAGCCCTGCAATGAAGAATGAAGAGGCCGAGGCCACTGGAGGATAAGATGTGGTGTGAGACCGTCTAAGGAAGCTGAGTATGTGGAAGTCCATGATGAGATTCATCTGCAAGTCCTGAGAGGACTGTCAGGTGGAGTTGTAGGCCAGCGTTGATCGGTTTTGAGAAATGATGTTTGTCAAGTCACCGATAAGTAGAAGAAGGGAAAGAGTCCCCCTGTTTTTACAAAGGGAATAGCAGAAGAGTGTGTGAACTGCAGAGCAGTCAGCGTGAGCTTCGTTGCAGGCAAGATGATGAGGCAGCTTCTGTGGGAAAGAGAAGCTCTGCTAAGGCCGCTGGAAATGAGACAGGTGACTGGAAATGGGGACTGACTGTGGCTTTTGAAAGTGGGAAATTGCCGTTCCCGGCATTTTTGGTGATGTTCTGTGTAGTTAGGGCTGTGGAGCGCTGTGTAAGAGTAAGTGACCTTGTGTGCCTGGAGTTGTGGCAAGTGTTTGACACTGTCCCGCGGGCCATCCTTGTCTGTAAGTGCCAGGGCCAGGCATTTGGATGGATGAAGCGGATGAGCTGCAGCGGTGCTTTCCAACCTTAGCGCTTCTTTATTTTTGGGTGGTGATTCTGGGGTGTTGGCCAAATGCTGGCAATGGCTTTTCCCGAGTGGTTGCTCCAGGATGCTGCTGGGCCAGTGAGAAGAGTGGGCAGGGACTGTTTGGAGCGGGGCTTGGAGTTGGTGTTGAACGGAGAAGGCTTTCCCCCGGCCCAAAGAGCGGTTGCAGTGCTAGTGAGACAAGAGGCAGTGGCAGTTGTTTTGTCATGGGTCTTTATTTTCCGTGGCATAAAATAGCGAGTAAGTAGAAAAATAAATACGTGAATAAGTAAATAAATAGGCAAATAAATAAATAAGGTAATAAATAAATAAATGAGCAAACAAATAATTGAGTAGAGAAAGTCTTCAGTCCTAATGAAGGGGAGAGGCTGTACCAGTGGAGACGCAGTGGTTGCAGGCTGCGAGTGCCGTGCGGTTGTTACAGGCACGTCGGTTGTCGCTGGTTGGGGGGACGGGCGGGTGAGGTCCTGGAGGTGGGTGTTTTGGGCGTGGGTGTCTGTGCTAGCGGCGCATGGTGCGTGTGAGGTTGTGGAGGTGCTGCAAAGAGGCGCGAGCTTCGAGGCGGACGTGGTCCCAGGCGCAGGCGCTGTGGTTGTGGGCACGGAGGAAGAGGTGGATGTCCCTGAAGTACTTGTTGACGGTGAGCAGCAGGTTGCGTGGTCCTTTGAAGAGCGCGGCGTTGTCGGGGAGGCATTGCTCGAGGAGGTGGATGTGGTGCTGGAGTTTGTTGAGGAGGTCGTTGCGAGCCTGGGTGGGCCAGTGCTGGCGGGTGCTGTTGGTGCTGAGGGTGTGGAAGAGGTGCTGGAGGATGCGTAGGGCGGTGACGGCGGCTTGGTGCGGGTGGAGGTTGTCGCGGAGGAGGGTGTCGGGGAAGAAGGGCGGCTCCTGGAGGTGGCAGGGCTGTGTGTGGCTGGGAGCCATGTCCTGGAGGAGGCGGAGTGCGTCGCCAGGGAAGGTGTCGTCGTGTGTCCAGAGCTGTTGGCAGGCGAGGGCGGTGGCGAGAGCGGTGAGGAGGAGCGGGAGCGCCGGGGCGGCGTGCGGCAGGCGTGTCTGTGGGGCTTTGAGCGCAGCCATGGTGGGTCTGTGGGTGCTGTCGGCCGGTGCTGAGCAGGAGCCCGGCGAGGCTCGGTGTTGGTGCTGCTGGTGTTGGTGCTGGTGGCTGTGCTTGGGACGCCGCCGGGCGTGCGGCTTTGTATGGTGGCAGCTTTCCCTTCTTCGCTTTCCGATTGCTGGGGGTTTCCGCCCGTGGTTTCTGGTTTGGGCTGGTGGCTGTAGTGGTCTCGGGACAGGCAGGGTTTAGCTGGGGTGTCCGTGGCCGGGGATTGTGGTGGCAGTTGTGGTCTCGGGGCAGAGTGGCTGTAGTGGGTGAACGGGGTTGCGAAAGCGCTGGGTCAGAGGTGTTGGTGTCAGGTGTGTTGGGGAGGGCTGTTGTTGTTGTTCCCTGTCACCTGCAGGGCCAGCTTTTGGGCAGAAGCCTCCTTTGTGCCTAAGCATTTTTTCCACCTGCAAAGCCCTGCCGGTGGCTGTGGTCGCTTTTCCTTTCACTTTGCGGCTTGCCTTTATTTTCATCTTAGCCGCTGTTTTCCTTTTGCGGTTGCAAGGGATGTGCAGTGATGTCAAGTGGGCGAGGGCTGGGTATCTCCCTCCTGCGGTGAATGCCCCGGGGCGGTGGCAGTGTGCAAGGGGCTGTGTGCGGGAGTAAGCCTCGGAGGCCGCGAGTGCGTTCTTGCAGCGGTGTGGCCCAGGTGCCGTCTCGGAAGCTGAGGTGGCAGGGCAACAAGACATTTCAAAATAGGGTCGATGAAGAAGGAGTAGGAAAACCGGGAGAGCTTTGTTGCTCCTGTGTTGTTTGCTGTGTGTCTGTGGTGGTGTTTGTTTGGCGTTAGAGCGGGGCCATAGTTTTGTTTCGCCTGCTTCCGTAGATGAGGCAGGCAGAGAGCGAAGGGGGACTGTCGCCCGCCAGAGGAACGGTGCTGTGTTTTGGGATTGCCGGAGCCCTCCCCCGGAAGAGTGTGTCCAGCTCAAGGCTCTTTAGTTCATGGCGGGGAGGAGTGGAGCTTTTGGCAGGAATGTCTGCTGCGAAGATGCAGAGGGCATGAGAGGACATCACGTGTGAGAAAGGCTGAGGGGGCTGGGCTGCTTCAGGTGGAGTAGAGAAGACCTGCCAGTAGTTTCAGATGCCTTTAAAGAAAGGCCAAAATCTGGGGAGAGCAAAGAGGTGTTTGCACCTCTTTGTTTGTTCACAGATTTGCGCGGGGATGACATGGCTGGCCTCACGAGGACGTAGCCTCGTGACTATTCGTACGATGAGTGGGTGCTGGGGTCTGGGGGTTTTAGACTTCAGGGAGAAGAGGCTGTGGAGAGGAGCAGGTGGTTGCAGCCTTGTGTGTCATTGAGCTCCTGCCACACTGCCAACATCACGGAAGGCAAGTGCTGGGAGCCCTGCAATGAAGAATGAAGAGGCCGAGGCCACTGGAGGATAAGATGTGGTGTGAGACCGTCTAAGGAAGCTGAGTATGTGGAAGTCCATGATGAGATTCATCTGCAAGTCCTGAGAGGACTGTCAGGTGGAGTTGTAGGCCAGCGTTGATCGGTTTTGAGAAATGATGTTTGTCAAGTGAAGTCACCGATAAGTAGAAGAAGGGAAAGAGTCCCCCTGTTTTTACAAAGGGAATAGCAGAAGAGTGTGTGAACTGCAGAGCAGTCAGCGTGAGCTTCGTTGCAGGCAAGATGATGAGGCAGCTTCTGTGGGAAAGAGAAGCTCTGCTAAGGCCGCTGGAAATGAGACAGGTGACTGGAAATGGGGACTGACTGTGGCTTTTGAAAGTGGGAAATTGCCGTTCCCGGCATTTTTGGTGATGTTCTGTGTAGTTAGGGCTGTGGAGCGCTGTGTAAGAGTAAGTGACCTTGTGTGCCTGGAGTTGTGGCAAGTGTTTGACACTGTCCCGCGGGCCATCCTTGTCTGTAAGTGCCAGGGCCAGGCATTTGGATGGATGAAGCGGATGAGCCGCAGCGGTGCTTTCCAACCTTAGCGCTTCTTTATTTTTGGGTGGTGATTCTGGGGTGTTGGCCAAATGCTGGCAATGGCTTTTCCCGAGTGGTTGCTCCAGGATGCTGCTGGGCCAGTGAGAAGAGTGGGCAGGGACTGTTTGGAGCGGGGCTTGGAGTTGGTGTTGAACGGAGAAGGCTTTCCCCCGGCCCAAAGAGCGGTTGCAGTGCTAGTGAGACAAGAGGCAGTGGCAGTTGTTTTGTCATGGGTCTTTATTTTCCGTGGCATAAAATAGCGAGTAAGTAGAAAAATAAATACGTGAATAAGTAAATAAATAGGCAAATAAATAAATAAGGTAATAAATAAATAAATGAGCAAACAAATAATTGAGTAGAGAAAGTCTTCAGTCCTAATGAAGGGGAGAGGCTGTACCAATGGAGACGCAGTGGTTGCAGGCTGCAGGTGCCGTGCGGTTGTTACAGGCACGTGGGTTGTCGCAGGTTGGGGGGACGGGCGGGTGAGGTCCTGGAGGTGGGTGTTTTGGGCGTGGGTGTCTGTGCTAGCGGCGCATGGTGCGTGTGAGGTTGTGGAGGTGCTGCAAAGAGGCGCGAGCTTCGAGGCGGACGTGGTCCCAGGCGCAGGCGCTGTGGTTGTGGGCACGGAGGAAGAGGTGGATGTCCCTGAAGTACTTGTTGACGGTGAGCAGCAGGTTGCGTGGTCCTTTGAAGAGCACGGCGTTGTCGGGGAGGCATTGCTCGAGGAGGTGGATGTGGTGCTGGAGTTTGTTGAGGAGGTCGTTGCGAGCCTGGGTGGGCCAGTGCTGGCGGGTGCTGTTGGTGCTGAGGGTGTGGAAGAGGTGCTGGAGGATGCGGAGGGCGGTGACGGCGGCTTGGTGCGGGTGGAGGTTGTCGCGGAGGAGGGTGTCGGGGAAGAAGGGCGGCTCCTGGAGGTGGCAGGGCTGTGTGTGGCTGGGAGCCATGTCCTGGAGGAGGCGGAGTGCGTCGCCAGGGAAGGTGTCGTCGTGTGTCCAGAGCTGTTGGCAGGCGAGGGCGGTGGCGAGAGCGGTGAGGAGGAGCGGGAGCGCCGGGGCGGCGTGCGGCAGGCGTGTCTGTGGGGCTTTGAGCGCAGCCATGGTGGGTCTGTGGGTGCTGTCGGCCGGTGCTGAGCAGGAGCCCGGCGAGGCTCGGTGTTGGTGCTGCTGGTGTTGGTGCTGGTGGCTGTGCTTGGGACGCCGCCGGGCGTGCGGCTTTGTATGGTGGCAGCTTTCCCTTCTTCGCTTTCCGATTGCTGGGGGTTTCCGCCCGTGGTTTCTGGTTTGGGCTGGTGGCTGTAGTGGTCTCGGGACAGGCAGGGTTTAGCTGGGGTGTCCGTGGCCGGGGATTGTGGTGGCAGTTGTGGTCTCGGGGCAGAGTGGCTGTAGTGGGTGAACGGGGTTGCGAAAGCGCTGGGTCAGAGGTGTTGGTGTCAGGTGTGTTGGGGAGGGCTGTTGTTGTTGTTCCCTGTCACCTGCAGGGCCAGCTTTTGGGCAGAAGCCTCCTTTGTGCCTAAGCATTTTTTCCACCTGCAAAGCCCTGCCGGTGGCTGTGGTCGCTTTTCCTTTCACTTTGCGGCTTGCCTTTATTTTCATCTTAGCCGCTGTTTTCCTTTTGCGGTTGCAAGGGATGTGCAGTGATGTCAAGTGGGCGAGGGCTGGGTATCTCCCTCCTGCGGTGAATGCCCCGGGGCGGTGGCAGTGTGCAAGGGGCTGTGTGCGGGAGTAAGCCTCGGAGGCCGCGAGTGCGTTCTTGCAGCGGTGTGGCCCAGGTGCCGTCTCGGAAGCTGAGGTGGCAGGGCAACAAGACATTTCAAAATAGGGTCGATGAAGAAGGAGTAGGAAAACCGGGAGAGCTTTGTTGCTCCTGTGTTGTTTGCTGTGTGTCTGTGGTGGTGTTTGTTTGGCGTTAGAGCGGGGCCATAGTTTTGTTTCGCCTGCTTCCGTAGATGAGGCAGGCAGAGAGCGAAGGGGGACTGTCGCCCGCCAGAGGAACGGTGCTGTGTTTTGGGATTGCCGGAGCCCTCCCCCGGAAGAGTGTGTCCAGCTCAAGGCTCTTTAGTTCATGGCGGGGAGGAGTGGAGCTTTTGGCAGGAATGTCTGCTGCGAAGATGCAGAGGGCATGAGAGGACATCACGTGTGAGAAAGGCTGAGGGGGCTGGGCTGCTTCAGGTGGAGTAGAGAAGACCTGCCAGTAGTTTCAGATGCCTTTAAAGAAAGGCCAAAATCTGGGGAGAGCAAAGAGGTGTTTGCACCTCTTTGTTTGTTCACAGATTTGCGCGGGGATGACATGGCTGGCCTCACGAGGACGTAGCCTCGTGACTATTCGTACGATGAGTGGGTGCTGGGGTCTGGGGGTTTTAGACTTCAGGGAGAAGAGGCTGTGGAGAGGAGCAGGTGGTTGCAGCCTTGTGTGTCATTGAGCTCCTGCCACACTGCCAACATCACGGAAGGCAAGTGCTGGGAGCCCTGCAATGAAGAATGAAGAGGCCGAGGCCACTGGAGGATAAGATGTGGTGTGAGACCGTCTAAGGAAGCTGAGTATGTGGAAGTCCATGATGAGATTCATCTGCAAGTCCTGAGAGGACTGTCAGGTGGAGTTGTAGGCCAGCGTTGATCGGTTTTGAGAAATGATGTTTGTCAAGTCACCGATAAGTAGAAGAAGGGAAAGAGTCCCCCTGTTTTTACAAAGGGAATAGCAGAAGAGTGTGTGAACTGCAGAGCAGTCAGCGTGAGCTTCGTTGCAGGCAAGATGATGAGGCAGCTTCTGTGGGAAAGAGAAGCTCTGCTAAGGCCGCTGGAAATGAGACAGGTGACTGGAAATGGGGACTGACTGTGGCTTTTGAAAGTGGGAAATTGCCGTTCCCGGCATTTTTGGTGATGTTCTGTGTAGTTAGGGCTGTGGAGCGCTGTGTAAGAGTAAGTGACCTTGTGTGCCTGGAGTTGTGGCAAGTGTTTGACACTGTCCCGCGGGCCATCCTTGTCTGTAAGTGCCAGGGCCAGGCATTTGGATGGATGAAGCGGATGAGCCGCAGCGGTGCTTTCCAACCTTAGCGCTTCTTTATTTTTGGGTGGTGATTCTGGGGTGTTGGCCAAATGCTGGCAATGGCTTTTCCCGAGTGGTTGCTCCAGGATGCTGCTGGGCCAGTGAGAAGAGTGGGCAGGGACTGTTTGGAGCGGGGCTTGGAGTTGGTGTTGAACGGAGAAGGCTTTCCCCCGGCCCAAAGAGCGGTTGCAGTGCTAGTGAGACAAGAGGCAGTGGCAGTTGTTTTGTCATGGGTCTTTATTTTCCGTGGCATAAAATAGCGAGTAAGTAGAAAAATAAATACGTGAATAAGTAAATAAATAGGCAAATAAATAAATAAGGTAATAAATAAATAAATGAGCAAACAAATAATTGAGTAGAGAAAGTCTTCAGTCCTAATGAAGGGGAGAGGCTGTACCAATGGAGACGCAGTGGTTGCAGGCTGCAGGTGCCGTGCGGTTGTTACAGGCATGTCGGTTGTCGCAGGTTGGGGGGACGGGCGGGTGAGGTCCTGGAGGTGGGTGTTTTGGGCGTGGGTGTCTGTGCTAGCGGCGCATGGTGCGTGTGAGGTTGTGGAGGTGCTGCAAAGAGGCGCGAGCTTCGAGGCGGACGTGGTCCCAGGCGCAGGCGCTGTGGTTGTGGGCACGGAGGAAGAGGTGGATGTCCCTGAAGTACTTGTTGACGGTGAGCAGCAGGTTGCGTGGTCCTTTGAAGAGCACGGCGTTGTCGGGGAGGCATTGCTCGAGGAGGTGGATGTGGTGCTGGAGTTTGTTGAGGAGGTCGTTGCGAGCCTGGGTGGGCCAGTGCTGGCGGGTGCTGTTGGTGCTGAGGGTGTGGAAGAGGTGCTGGAGGATGCGGAGGGCGGTGACGGCGGCTTGGTGCGGGTGGAGGTTGTCGCGGAGGAGGGTGTCGGGGAAGAAGGGCGGCTCCTGGAGGTGGCAGGGCTGTGTGTGGCTGGGAGCCATGTCCTGGAGGAGGCGGAGTGCGTCGCCAGGGAAGGTGTCGTCGTGTGTCCAGAGCTGTTGGCAGGCGAGGGCGGTGGCGAGAGCGGTGAGGAGGAGCGGGAGCGCCGGGGCGGCGTGCGGCAGGCGTGTCTGTGGGGCTTTGAGCGCAGCCATGGTGGGTCTGTGGGTGCTGTCGGCCGGTGCTGAGCAGGAGCCCGGCGAGGCTCGGTGTTGGTGCTGCTGGTGTTGGTGCTGGTGGCTGTGCTTGGGACGCCGCCGGGCGTGCGGCTTTGTATGGTGGCAGCTTTCCCTTCTTCGCTTTCCGATTGCTGGGGGTTTCCGCCCGTGGTTTCTGGTTTGGGCTGGTGGCTGTAGTGGTCTCGGGACAGGCAGGGTTTAGCTGGGGTGTCCGTGGCCGGGGATTGTGGTGGCAGTTGTGGTCTCGGGGCAGAGTGGCTGTAGTGGGTGAACGGGGTTGCGAAAGCGCTGGGTCAGAGGTGTTGGTGTCAGGTGTGTTGGGGAGGGCTGTTGTTGTTGTTCCCTGTCACCTGCAGGGCCAGCTTTTGGGCAGAAGCCTCCTTTGTGCCTAAGCATTTTTTCCACCTGCAAAGCCCTGCCGGTGGCTGTGGTCGCTTTTCCTTTCACTTTGCGGCTTGCCTTTATTTTCATCTTAGCCGCTGTTTTCCTTTTGCGGTTGCAAGGGATGTGCAGTGATGTCAAGTGGGCGAGGGCTGGGTATCTCCCTCCTGCGGTGAATGCCCCGGGGCGGTGGCAGTGTGCAAGGGGCTGTGTGCGGGAGTAAGCCTCGGAGGCCGCGAGTGCGTTCTTGCAGCGGTGTGGCCCAGGTGCCGTCTCGGAAGCTGAGGTGGCAGGGCAACAAGACATTTCAAAATAGGGTCGATGAAGAAGGAGTAGGAAAACCGGGAGAGCTTTGTTGCTCCTGTGTTGTTTGCTGTGTGTCTGTGGTGGTGTTTGTTTGGCGTTAGAGCGGGGCCATAGTTTTGTTTCGCCTGCTTCCGTAGATGAGGCAGGCAGAGAGCGAAGGGGGACTGTCGCCCGCCAGAGGAACGGTGCTGTGTTTTGGGATTGCCGGAGCCCTCCCCCGGAAGAGTGTGTCCAGCTCAAGGCTCTTTAGTTCATGGCGGGGAGGAGTGGAGCTTTTGGCAGGAATGTCTGCTGCGAAGATGCAGAGGGCATGAGAGGACATCACGTGTGAGAAAGGCTGAGGGGGCTGGGCTGCTTCAGGTGGAGTAGAGAAGACCTGCCAGTAGTTTCAGATGCCTTTAAAGAAAGGCCAAAATCTGGGGAGAGCAAAGAGGTGTTTGCACCTCTTTGTTTGTTCACAGATTTGCGCGGGGATGACATGGCTGGCCTCACGAGGACGTAGCCTCGTGACTATTCGTACGATGAGTGGGTGCTGGGGTCTGGGGGTTTTAGACTTCAGGGAGAAGAGGCTGTGGAGAGGAGCAGGTGGTTGCAGCCTTGTGTGTCATTGAGCTCCTGCCACACTGCCAACATCACGGAAGGCAAGTGCTGGGAGCCCTGCAATGAAGAATGAAGAGGCCGAGGCCACTGGAGGATAAGATGTGGTGTGAGACCGTCTAAGGAAGCTGAGTATGTGGAAGTCCATGATGAGATTCATCTGCAAGTCCTGAGAGGACTGTCAGGTGGAGTTGTAGGCCAGCGTTGATCGGTTTTGAGAAATGATGTTTGTCAAGTCACCGATAAGTAGAAGAAGGGAAAGAGTCCCCCTGTTTTTACAAAGGGAATAGCAGAAGAGTGTGTGAACTGCAGAGCAGTCAGCGTGAGCTTCGTTGCAGGCAAGATGATGAGGCAGCTTCTGTGGGAAAGAGAAGCTCTGCTAAGGCCGCTGGAAATGAGACAGGTGACTGGAAATGGGGACTGACTGTGGCTTTTGAAAGTGGGAAATTGCCGTTCCCGGCATTTTTGGTGATGTTCTGTGTAGTTAGGGCTGTGGAGCGCTGTGTAAGAGTAAGTGACCTTGTGTGCCTGGAGTTGTGGCAAGTGTTTGACACTGTCCCGCGGGCCATCCTTGTCTGTAAGTGCCAGGGCCAGGCATTTGGATGGATGAAGCGGATGAGCTGCAGCGGTGCTTTCCAACCTTAGCGCTTCTTTATTTTTGGGTGGTGATTCTGGGGTGTTGGCCAAATGCTGGCAATGGCTTTTCCCGAGTGGTTGCTCCAGGATGCTGCTGGGCCAGTGAGAAGAGTGGGCAGGGACTGTTTGGAGCGGGGCTTGGAGTTGGTGTTGAACAGAGAAGGCTTTCCCCCGGCCCAAAGAGCGGTTGCAGTGCTAGTGAGACAAGAGGCAGTGGCAGTTGTTTTGTCATGGGTCTTTATTTTCCGTGGCATAAAATAGCGAGTAAGTAGAAAAATAAATACGTGAATAAGTAAATAAATAGGCAAATAAATAAATAAGGTAATAAATAAATAAATGAGCAAACAAATAATTGAGTAGAGAAAGTCTTCAGTCCTAATGAAGGGGAGAGGCTGTACCAGTGGAGACGCAGTGGTTGCAGGCTGCGAGTGCCGTGCGGTTGTTACAGGCACGTCGGTTGTCGCTGGTTGGGGGGACGGGCGGGTGAGGTCCTGGAGGTGGGTGTTTTGGGCGTGGGTGTCTGTGCTAGCGGCGCATGGTGCGTGTGAGGTTGTGGAGGTGCTGCAAAGAGGCGCGAGCTTCGAGGCGGACGTGGTCCCAGGCGCAGGCGCTGTGGTTGTGGGCACGGAGGAAGAGGTGGATGTCCCTGAAGTACTTGTTGACGGTGAGCAGCAGGTTGCGTGGTCCTTTGAAGAGCGCGGCGTTGTCGGGGAGGCATTGCTCGAGGAGGTGGATGTGGTGCTGGAGTTTGTTGAGGAGGTCGTTGCGAGCCTGGGTGGGCCAGTGCTGGCGGGTGCTGTTGGTGCTGAGGGTGTGGAAGAGGTGCTGGAGGATGCGTAGGGCGGTGACGGCGGCTTGGTGCGGGTGGAGGTTGTCGTGGAGGAGGGTGTCGGGGAAGAAGGGCGGCTCCTGGAGGTGGCAGGGCTGTGTGTGGCTGGGAGCCATGTCCTGGAGGAGGCGGAGTGCGTCGCCAGGGAAGGTGTCGTCGTGTGTCCAGAGCTGTTGGCAGGCGAGGGCGGTGGCGAGAGCGGTGAGGAGGAGCGGGAGCGCCGGGGCGGCGTGCGGCAGGCGTGTCTGTGGGGCTTTGAGCGCAGCCATGGTGGGTCTGTGGGTGCTGTCGGCCGGTGCTGAGCAGGAGCCCGGCGAGGCTCGGTGTTGGTGCTGCTGGTGTTGGTGCTGGTGGCTGTGCTTGGGACGCCGCCGGGCGTGCGGCTTTGTATGGTGGCAGCTTTCCCTTCTTCGCTTTCCGATTGCTGGGGGTTTCCGCCCGTGGTTTCTGGTTTGGGCTGGTGGCTGTAGTGGTCTCGGGACAGGCAGGGTTTAGCTGGGGTGTCCGTGGCCGGGGATTGTGGTGGCAGTTGTGGTCTCGGGGCAGAGTGGCTGTAGTGGGTGAACGGGGTTGCGAAAGCGCTGGGTCAGAGGTGTTGGTGTCAGGTGTGTTGGGGAGGGCTGTTGTTGTTGTTCCCTGTCACCTGCAGGGCCAGCTTTTGGGCAGAAGCCTCCTTTGTGCCTAAGCATTTTTTCCACCTGCAAAGCCCTGCCGGTGGCTGTGGTCGCTTTTCCTTTCACTTTGCGGCTTGCCTTTATTTTCATCTTAGCCGCTGTTTTCCTTTTGCGGTTGCAAGGGATGTGCAGTGATGTCAAGTGGGCGAGGGCTGGGTATCTCCCTCCTGCGGTGAATGCCCCGGGGCGGTGGCAGTGTGCAAGGGGCTGTGTGCGGGAGTAAGCCTCGGAGGCCGCGAGTGCGTTCTTGCAGCGGTGTGGCCCAGGTGCCGTCTCGGAAGCTGAGGTGGCAGGGCAACAAGACATTTCAAAATAGGGTCGATGAAGAAGGAGTAGGAAAACCGGGAGAGCTTTGTTGCTCCTGTGTTGTTTGCTGTGTGTCTGTGGTGGTGTTTGTTTGGCGTTAGAGCGGGGCCATAGTTTTGTTTCGCCTGCTTCCGTAGATGAGGCAGGCAGAGAGCGAAGGGGGACTGTCGCCCGCCAGAGGAACGGTGCTGTGTTTTGGGATTGCCGGAGCCCTCCCCCGGAAGAGTGTGTCCAGCTCAAGGCTCTTTAGTTCATGGCGGGGAGGAGTGGAGCTTTTGGCAGGAATGTCTGCTGCGAAGATGCAGAGGGCATGAGAGGACATCACGTGTGAGAAAGGCTGAGGGGGCTGGGCTGCTTCAGGTGGAGTAGAGAAGACCTGCCAGTAGTTTCAGATGCCTTTAAAGAAAGGCCAAAATCTGGGGAGAGCAAAGAGGTGTTTGCACCTCTTTGTTTGTTCACAGATTTGCGCGGGGATGACATGGCTGGCCTCACGAGGACGTAGCCTCGTGACTATTCGTACGATGAGTGGGTGCTGGGGTCTGGGGGTTTTAGACTTCAGGGAGAAGAGGCTGTGGAGAGGAGCAGGTGGTTGCAGCCTTGTGTGTCATTGAGCTCCTGCCACACTGCCAACATCACGGAAGGCAAGTGCTGGGAGCCCTGCAATGAAGAATGAAGAGGCCGAGGCCACTGGAGGATAAGATGTGGTGTGAGACCGTCTAAGGAAGCTGAGTATGTGGAAGTCCATGATGAGATTCATCTGCAAGTCCTGAGAGGACTGTCAGGTGGAGTTGTAGGCCAGCGTTGATCGGTTTTGAGAAATGATGTTTGTCAAGTCACCGATAAGTAGAAGAAGGGAAAGAGTCCCCCTGTTTTTACAAAGGGAATAGCAGAAGAGTGTGTGAACTGCAGAGCAGTCAGCGTGAGCTTCGTTGCAGGCAAGATGATGAGGCAGCTTCTGTGGGAAAGAGAAGCTCTGCTAAGGCCGCTGGAAATGAGACAGGTGACTGGAAATGGGGACTGACTGTGGCTTTTGAAAGTGGGAAATTGCCGTTCCCGGCATTTTTGGTGATGTTCTGTGTAGTTAGGGCTGTGGAGCGCTGTGTAAGAGTAAGTGACCTTGTGTGCCTGGAGTTGTGGCAAGTGTTTGACACTGTCCCGCGGGCCATCCTTGTCTGTAAGTGCCAGGGCCAGGCATTTGGATGGATGAAGCGGATGAGCTGCAGCGGTGCTTTCCAACCTTAGCGCTTCTTTATTTTTGGGTGGTGATTCTGGGGTGTTGGCCAAATGCTGGCAATGGCTTTTCCCGAGTGGTTGCTCCAGGATGCTGCTGGGCCAGTGAGAAGAGTGGGCAGGGACTGTTTGGAGCGGGGCTTGGAGTTGGTGTTGAACGGAGAAGGCTTTCCCCCGGCCCAAAGAGCGGTTGCAGTGCTAGTGAGACAAGAGGCAGTGGCAGTTGTTTTGTCATGGGTCTTTATTTTCCGTGGCATAAAATAGCGAGTAAGTAGAAAAATAAATACGTGAATAAGTAAATAAATAGGCAAATAAATAAATAAGGTAATAAATAAATAAATGAGCAAACAAATAATTGAGTAGAGAAAGTCTTCAGTCCTAATGAAGGGGAGAGGCTGTACCAGTGGAGACGCAGTGGTTGCAGGCTGCGAGTGCCGTGCGGTTGTTACAGGCACGTCGGTTGTCGCTGGTTGGGGGGACGGGCGGGTGAGGTCCTGGAGGTGGGTGTTTTGGGCGTGGGTGTCTGTGCTAGCGGCGCATGGTGCGTGTGAGGTTGTGGAGGTGCTGCAAAGAGGCGCGAGCTTCGAGGCGGACGTGGTCCCAGGCGCAGGCGCTGTGGTTGTGGGCACGGAGGAAGAGGTGGATGTCCCTGAAGTACTTGTTGACGGTGAGCAGCAGGTTGCGTGGTCCTTTGAAGAGCGCGGCGTTGTCGGGGAGGCATTGCTCGAGGAGGTGGATGTGGTGCTGGAGTTTGTTGAGGAGGTCGTTGCGAGCCTGGGTGGGCCAGTGCTGGCGGGTGCTGTTGGTGCTGAGGGTGTGGAAGAGGTGCTGGAGGATGCGTAGGGCGGTGACGGCGGCTTGGTGCGGGTGGAGGTTGTCGCGGAGGAGGGTGTCGGGGAAGAAGGGCGGCTCCTGGAGGTGGCAGGGCTGTGTGTGGCTGGGAGCCATGTCCTGGAAGAGGCGGAGTGCGTCGCCAGGGAAGGTGTCGTCGTGTGTCCAGAGCTGTTGGCAGGCGAGGGCGGTGGCGAGAGCGGTGAGGAGAAGCGGGAGCGCCGGGGCGGCGTGCGGCAGGTGTGTCTGTGGGGCTTTGAGCGCAGCCATGGTGGGTCTGTGGGTGCTGTCGGCCGGTGCTGAGCAGGAGCCCGGCGAGGCTCGGTGTTGGTGCTGCTGGTGTTGGTGCTGGTGGCTGTGCTTGGGACGCCGCCGGGCGTGCGGCTTTGTATGGTGGCAGCTTTCCCTTCTTCGCTTTCCGATTGCTGGGGGTTTCCGCCCGTGGTTTCTGGTTTGGGCTGGTGGCTGTAGTGGTCTCGGGACAGGCAGGGTTTAGCTGGGGTGTCCGTGGCCGGGGATTGTGGTGGCAGTTGTGGTCTCGGGGCAGAGTGGCTGTAGTGGGTGAACGGGGTTGCGAAAGCGCTGGGTCAGAGGTGTTGGTGTCAGGTGTGTTGGGGAGGGCTGTTGTTGTTGTTCCCTGTCACCTGCAGGGCCAGCTTTTGGGCAGAAGCCTCCTTTGTGCCTAAGCATTTTTTCCACCTGCAAAGCCCTGCCGGTGGCTGTGGTCACTTTTCCTTTCACTTTGCGGCTTGCCTTTATTTTCATCTTAGCCGCTGTTTTCCTTTTGCGGTTGCAAGGGATGTGCAGTGATGTCAAGTGGGCGAGGGCTGGGTATCTCCCTCCTGCGGTGAATGCCCCGGGGCGGTGGCAGTGTGCAAGGGGCTGTGTGCGGGAGTAAGCCTCGGAGGCCGCGAGTGCGTTCTTGCAGCGGTGTGGCCCAGGTGCCGTCTCGGAAGCTGAGGTGGCAGGGCAACAAGACATTTCAAAATAGGGTCGATGAAGAAGGAGTAGGAAAACCGGGAGAGCTTTGTTGCTCCTGTGTTGTTTGCTGTGTGTCTGTGGTGGTGTTTGTTTGGCGTTAGAGCGGGGCCATAGTTTTGTTTCGCCTGCTTCCGTAGATGAGGCAGGCAGAGAGCGAAGGGGGACTGTCGCCCGCCAGAGGAACGGTGCTGTGTTTTGGGATTGCCGGAGCCCTCCCCCGGAAGAGTGTGTCCAGCTCAAGGCTCTTTAGTTCATGGCGGGGAGGAGTGGAGCTTTTGGCAGGAATGTCTGCTGCGAAGATGCAGAGGGCATGAGAGGACATCACGTGTGAGAAAGGCTGAGGGGGCTGGGCTGCTTCAGGTGGAGTAGAGAAGACCTGCCAGTAGTTTCAGATGCCTTTAAAGAAAGGCCAAAATCTGGGGAGAGCAAAGAGGTGTTTGCACCTCTTTGTTTGTTCACAGATTTGCGCGGGGATGACATGGCTGGCCTCACGAGGACGTAGCCTCGTGACTATTCGTACGATGAGTGGGTGCTGGGGTCTGGGGGTTTTAGACTTCAGGGAGAAGAGGCTGTGGAGAGGAGCAGGTGGTTGCAGCCTTGTGTGTCATTGAGCTCCTGCCACACTGCCAACATCACGGAAGGCAAGTGCTGGGAGCCCTGCAATGAAGAATGAAGAGGCCGAGGCCACTGGAGGATAAGATGTGGTGTGAGACCGTCTAAGGAAGCTGAGTATGTGGAAGTCCATGATGAGATTCATCTGCAAGTCCTGAGAGGACTGTCAGGTGGAGTTGTAGGCCAGCGTTGATCGGTTTTGAGAAATGATGTTTGTCAAGTCACCGATAAGTAGAAGAAGGGAAAGAGTCCCCCTGTTTTTACAAAGGGAATAGCAGAAGAGTGTGTGAACTGCAGAGCAGTCAGCGTGAGCTTCGTTGCAGGCAAGATGATGAGGCAGCTTCTGTGGGAAAGAGAAGCTCTGCTAAGGCCGCTGGAAATGAGACAGGTGACTGGAAATGGGGACTGACTGTGGCTTTTGAAAGTGGGAAATTGCCGTTCCCGGCATTTTTGGTGATGTTCTGTGTAGTTAGGGCTGTGGAGCGCTGTGTAAGAGTAAGTGACCTTGTGTGCCTGGAGTTGTGGCAAGTGTTTGACACTGTCCCGCGGGCCATCCTTGTCTGTAAGTGCCAGGGCCAGGCATTTGGATGGATGAAGCGGATGAGCTGCAGCGGTGCTTTCCAACCTTAGCGCTTCTTTATTTTTGGGTGGTGATTCTGGGGTGTTGGCCAAATGCTGGCAATGGCTTTTCCCGAGTGGTTGCTCCAGGATGCTGCTGGGCCAGTGAGAAGAGTGGGCAGGGACTGTTTGGAGCGGGGCTTGGAGTTGGTGTTGAACGGAGAAGGCTTTCCCCCGGCCCAAAGAGCGGTTGCAGTGCTAGTGAGACAAGAGGCAGTGGCAGTTGTTTTGTCATGGGTCTTTATTTTCCGTGGCATAAAATAGCGAGTAAGTAGAAAAATAAATACGTGAATAAGTAAATAAATAGGCAAATAAATAAATAAGGTAATAAATAAATAAATGAGCAAACAAATAATTGAGTAGAGAAAGTCTTCAGTCCTAATGAAGGGGAGAGGCTGTACCAGTGGAGACGCAGTGGTTGCAGGCTGCGAGTGCCGTGCGGTTGTTACAGGCACGTCGGTTGTCGCTGGTTGGGGGGACGGGCGGGTGAGGTCCTGGAGGTGGGTGTTTTGGGCGTGGGTGTCTGTGCTAGCGGCGCATGGTGCGTGTGAGGTTGTGGAGGTGCTGCAAAGAGGCGCGAGCTTCGAGGCGAACGTGGTCCCAGGCGCAGGCGCTGTGGTTGTGGGCACGGAGGAAGAGGTGGATGTCCCTGAAGTACTTGTTGACGGTGAGCAGCAGGTTGCGTGGTCCTTTGAAGAGCGCGGCGTTGTCGGGGAGGCATTGCTCGAGGAGGTGGATGTGGTGCTGGAGTTTGTTGAGGAGGTCGTTGCGAGCCTGGGTGGGCCAGTGCTGGCGGGTGCTGTTGGTGCTGAGGGTGTGGAAGAGGTGCTGGAGGATGCGGAGGGCGGTGACGGCGGCTTGGTGCGGGTGGAGGTTGTCGCGGAGGAGGGTGTCGGGGAAGAAGGGCGGCTCCTGGAGGTGGCAGGGCTGTGTGTGGCTGGGAGCCATGTCCTGGAGGAGGCGGAGTGCGTCGCCAGGGAAGGTGTCGTCGTGTGTCCAGAGCTGTTGGCAGGCGAGGGCGGTGGCGAGAGCGGTGAGGAGGAGCGGGAGCGCCGGGGCGGCGTGCGGCAGGCGTGTCTGTGGGGCTTTGAGCGCAGCCATGGTGGGTCTGTGGGTGCTGTCGGCCGGTGCTGAGCAGGAGCCCGGCGAGGCTCGGTGTTGGTGCTGCTGGTGTTGGTGCTGGTGGCTGTGCTTGGGACGCCGCCGGGCGTGCGGCTTTGTATGGTGGCAGCTTTCCCTTCTTCGCTTTCCGATTGCTGGGGGTTTCCGCCCGTGGTTTCTGGTTTGGGCTGGTGGCTGTAGTGGTCTCGGGACAGGCAGGGTTTAGCTGGGGTGTCCGTGGCCGGGGATTGTGGTGGCAGTTGTGGTCTCGGGGCAGAGTGGCTGTAGTGGGTGAACGGGGTTGCGAAAGCGCTGGGTCAGAGGTGTTGGTGTCAGGTGTGTTGGGGAGGGCTGTTGTTGTTGTTCCCTGTCACCTGCAGGGCCAGCTTTTGGGCAGAAGCCTCCTTTGTGCCTAAGCATTTTTTCCACCTGCAAAGCCCTGCCGGTGGCTGTGGTCGCTTTTCCTTTCACTTTGCGGCTTGCCTTTATTTTCATCTTAGCCGCTGTTTTCCTTTTGCGGTTGCAAGGGATGTGCAGTGATGTCAAGTGGGCGAGGGCTGGGTATCTCCCTCCTGCGGTGAATGCCCCGGGGCGGTGGCAGTGTGCAAGGGGCTGTGTGCGGGAGTAAGCCTCGGAGGCCGCGAGTGCGTTCTTGCAGCGGTGTGGCCCAGGTGCCGTCTCGGAAGCTGAGGTGGCAGGGCAACAAGACATTTCAAAATAGGGTCGATGAAGAAGGAGTAGGAAAACCGGGAGAGCTTTGTTGCTCCTGTGTTGTTTGCTGTGTGTCTGTGGTGGTGTTTGTTTGGCGTTAGAGCGGGGCCATAGTTTTGTTTCGCCTGCTTCCGTAGATGAGGCAGGCAGAGAGCGAAGGGGGACTGTCGCCCGCCAGAGGAACGGTGCTGTGTTTTGGGATTGCCGGAGCCCTCCCCCGGAAGAGTGTGTCCAGCTCAAGGCTCTTTAGTTCATGGCGGGGAGGAGTGGAGCTTTTGGCAGGAATGTCTGCTGCGAAGATGCAGAGGGCATGAGAGGACATCACGTGTGAGAAAGGCTGAGGGGGCTGGGCTGCTTCAGGTGGAGTAGAGAAGACCTGCCAGTAGTTTCAGATGCCTTTAAAGAAAGGCCAAAATCTGGGGAGAGCAAAGAGGTGTTTGCACCTCTTTGTTTGTTCACAGATTTGCGCGGGGATGACATGGCTGGCCTCACGAGGACGTAGCCTCGTGACTATTCGTACGATGAGTGGGTGCTGGGGTCTGGGGGTTTTAGACTTCAGGGAGAAGAGGCTGTGGAGAGGAGCAGGTGGTTGCAGCCTTGTGTGTCATTGAGCTCCTGCCACACTGCCAACATCACGGAAGGCAAGTGCTGGGAGCCCTGCAATGAAGAATGAAGAGGCCGAGGCCACTGGAGGATAAGATGTGGTGTGAGACCGTCTAAGGAAGCTGAGTATGTGGAAGTCCATGATGAGATTCATCTGCAAGTCCTGAGAGGACTGTCAGGTGGAGTTGTAGGCCAGCGTTGATCGGTTTTGAGAAATGATGTTTGTCAAGTCACCGATAAGTAGAAGAAGGGAAAGAGTCCCCCTGTTTTTACAAAGGGAATAGCAGAAGAGTGTGTGAACTGCAGAGCAGTCAGCGTGAGCTTCGTTGCAGGCAAGATGATGAGGCAGCTTCTGTGGGAAAGAGAAGCTCTGCTAAGGCCGCTGGAAATGAGACAGGTGACTGGAAATGGGGACTGACTGTGGCTTTTGAAAGTGGGAAATTGCCGTTCCCGGCATTTTTGGTGATGTTCTGTGTAGTTAGGGCTGTGGAGCGCTGTGTAAGAGTAAGTGACCTTGTGTGCCTGGAGTTGTGGCAAGTGTTTGACACTGTCCCGCGGGCCATCCTTGTCTGTAAGTGCCAGGGCCAGGCATTTGGATGGATGAAGCGGATGAGCCGCAGCGGTGCTTTCCAACCTTAGCGCTTCTTTATTTTTGGGTGGTGATTCTGGGGTGTTGGCCAAATGCTGGCAATGGCTTTTCCCGAGTGGTTGCTCCAGGATGCTGCTGGGCCAGTGAGAAGAGTGGGCAGGGACTGTTTGGAGCGGGGCTTGGAGTTGGTGTTGAACGGAGAAGGCTTTCCCCCGGCCCAAAGAGCGGTTGCAGTGCTAGTGAGACAAGAGGCAGTGGCAGTTGTTTTGTCATGGGTCTTTATTTTCCGTGGCATAAAATAGCGAGTAAGTAGAAAAATAAATACGTGAATAAGTAAATAAATAGGCAAATAAATAAATAAGGTAATAAATAAATAAATGAGCAAACAAATAATTGAGTAGAGAAAGTCTTCAGTCCTAATGAAGGGGAGAGGCTGTACCAATGGAGACGCAGTGGTTGCAGGCTGCAGGTGCCGTGCGGTTGTTACAGGCATGTCGGTTGTCGCAGGTTGGGGGGACGGGCGGGTGAGGTCCTGGAGGTGGGTGTTTTGGGCGTGGGTGTCTGTGCTAGCGGCGCATGGTGCGTGTGAGGTTGTGGAGGTGCTGCAAAGAGGCGCGAGCTTCGAGGCGGACGTGGTCCCAGGCGCAGGCGCTGTGGTTGTGGGCACGGAGGAAGAGGTGGATGTCCCTGAAGTACTTGTTGACGGTGAGCAGCAGGTTGCGTGGTCCTTTGAAGAGCACGGCGTTGTCGGGGAGGCATTGCTCGAGGAGGTGGATGTGGTGCTGGAGTTTGTTGAGGAGGTCGTTGCGAGCCTGGGTGGGCCAGTGCTGGCGGGTGCTGTTGGTGCTGAGGGTGTGGAAGAGGTGCTGGAGGATGCGGAGGGCGGTGACGGCGGCTTGGTGCGGGTGGAGGTTGTCGCGGAGGAGGGTGTCGGGGAAGAAGGGCGGCTCCTGGAGGTGGCAGGGCTGTGTGTGGCTGGGAGCCATGTCCTGGAGGAGGCGGAGTGCGTCGCCAGGGAAGGTGTCGTCGTGTGTCCAGAGCTGTTGGCAGGCGAGGGCGGTGGCGAGAGCGGTGAGGAGGAGCGGGAGCGCCGGGGCGGCGTGCGGCAGGCGTGTCTGTGGGGCTTTGAGCGCAGCCATGGTGGGTCTGTGGGTGCTGTCGGCCGGTGCTGAGCAGGAGCCCGGCGAGGCTCGGTGTTGGTGCTGCTGGTGTTGGTGCTGGTGGCTGTGCTTGGGACGCCGCCGGGCGTGCGGCTTTGTATGGTGGCAGCTTTCCCTTCTTCGCTTTCCGATTGCTGGGGGTTTCCGCCCGTGGTTTCTGGTTTGGGCTGGTGGCTGTAGTGGTCTCGGGACAGGCAGGGTTTAGCTGGGGTGTCCGTGGCCGGGGATTGTGGTGGCAGTTGTGGTCTCGGGGCAGAGTGGCTGTAGTGGGTGAACGGGGTTGCGAAAGCGCTGGGTCAGAGGTGTTGGTGTCAGGTGTGTTGGGGAGGGCTGTTGTTGTTGTTCCCTGTCACCTGCAGGGCCAGCTTTTGGGCAGAAGCCTCCTTTGTGCCTAAGCATTTTTTCCACCTGCAAAGCCCTGCCGGTGGCTGTGGTCGCTTTTCCTTTCACTTTGCGGCTTGCCTTTATTTTCATCTTAGCCGCTGTTTTCCTTTTGCGGTTGCAAGGGATGTGCAGTGATGTCAAGTGGGCGAGGGCTGGGTATCTCCCTCCTGCGGTGAATGCCCCGGGGCGGTGGCAGTGTGCAAGGGGCTGTGTGCGGGAGTAAGCCTCGGAGGCCGCGAGTGCGTTCTTGCAGCGGTGTGGCCCAGGTGCCGTCTCGGAAGCTGAGGTGGCAGGGCAACAAGACATTTCAAAATAGGGTCGATGAAGAAGGAGTAGGAAAACCGGGAGAGCTTTGTTGCTCCTGTGTTGTTTGCTGTGTGTCTGTGGTGGTGTTTGTTTGGCGTTAGAGCGGGGCCATAGTTTTGTTTCGCCTGCTTCCGTAGATGAGGCAGGCAGAGAGCGAAGGGGGACTGTCGCCCGCCAGAGGAACGGTGCTGTGTTTTGGGATTGCCGGAGCCCTCCCCCGGAAGAGTGTGTCCAGCTCAAGGCTCTTTAGTTCATGGCGGGGAGGAGTGGAGCTTTTGGCAGGAATGTCTGCTGCGAAGATGCAGAGGGCATGAGAGGACATCACGTGTGAGAAAGGCTGAGGGGGCTGGGCTGCTTCAGGTGGAGTAGAGAAGACCTGCCAGTAGTTTCAGATGCCTTTAAAGAAAGGCCAAAATCTGGGGAGAGCAAAGAGGTGTTTGCACCTCTTTGTTTGTTCACAGATTTGCGCGGGGATGACATGGCTGGCCTCACGAGGACGTAGCCTCGTGACTATTCGTACGATGAGTGGGTGCTGGGGTCTGGGGGTTTTAGACTTCAGGGAGAAGAGGCTGTGGAGAGGAGCAGGTGGTTGCAGCCTTGTGTGTCATTGAGCTCCTGCCACACTGCCAACATCACGGAAGGCAAGTGCTGGGAGCCCTGCAATGAAGAATGAAGAGGCCGAGGCCACTGGAGGATAAGATGTGGTGTGAGACCGTCTAAGGAAGCTGAGTATGTGGAAGTCCATGATGAGATTCATCTGCAAGTCCTGAGAGGACTGTCAGGTGGAGTTGTAGGCCAGCGTTGATCGGTTTTGAGAAATGATGTTTGTCAAGTCACCAATAAGTAGAAGAAGGGAAAGAGTCCCCCTGTTTTTACAAAGGGAATAGCAGAAGAGTGTGTGAACTGCAGAGCAGTCAGCGTGAGCTTCGTTGCAGGCAAGATGATGAGGCAGCTTCTGTGGGAAAGAGAAGCTCTGCTAAGGCCGCTGGAAATGAGACAGGTGACTGGAAATGGGGACTGACTGTGGCTTTTGAAAGTGGGAAATTGCCGTTCCCGGCATTTTTGGTGATGTTCTGTGTAGTTAGGGCTGTGGAGCGCTGTGTAAGAGTAAGTGACCTTGTGTGCCTGGAGTTGTGGCAAGTGTTTGACACTGTCCCGCGGGCCATCCTTGTCTGTAAGTGCCAGGGCCAGGCATTTGGATGGATGAAGCGGATGAGCTGCAGCGGTGCTTTCCAACCTTAGCGCTTCTTTATTTTTGGGTGGTGATTCTGGGGTGTTGGCCAAATGCTGGCAATGGCTTTTCCCGAGTGGTTGCTCCAGGATGCTGCTGGGCCAGTGAGAAGAGTGGGCAGGGACTGTTTGGAGCGGGGCTTGGAGTTGGTGTTGAACAGAGAAGGCTTTCCCCCGGCCCAAAGAGCGGTTGCAGTGCTAGTGAGACAAGAGGCAGTGGCAGTTGTTTTGTCATGGGTCTTTATTTTCCGTGGCATAAAATAGCGAGTAAGTAGAAAAATAAATACGTGAATAAGTAAATAAATAGGCAAATAAATAAATAAGGTAATAAATAAATAAATGAGCAAACAAATAATTGAGTAGAGAAAGTCTTCAGTCCTAATGAAGGGGAGAGGCTGTACCAGTGGAGACGCAGTGGTTGCAGGCTGCGAGTGCCGTGCGGTTGTTACAGGCACGTCGGTTGTCGCTGGTTGGGGGGACGGGCGGGTGAGGTCCTGGAGGTGGGTGTTTTGGGCGTGGGTGTCTGTGCTAGCGGCGCATGGTGCGTGTGAGGTTGTGGAGGTGCTGCAAAGAGGCGCGAGCTTCGAGGCGGACGTGGTCCCAGGCGCAGGCGCTGTGGTTGTGGGCACGGAGGAAGAGGTGGATGTCCCTGAAGTACTTGTTGACGGTGAGCAGCAGGTTGCGTGGTCCTTTGAAGAGCGCGGCGTTGTCGGGGAGGCATTGCTCGAGGAGGTGGATGTGGTGCTGGAGTTTGTTGAGGAGGTCGTTGCGAGCCTGGGTGGGCCAGTGCTGGCGGGTGCTGTTGGTGCTGAGGGTGTGGAAGAGGTGCTGGAGGATGCGTAGGGCGGTGACGGCGGCTTGGTGCGGGTGGAGGTTGTCGCGGAGGAGGGTGTCGGGGAAGAAGGGCGGCTCCTGGAGGTGGCAGGGCTGTGTGTGGCTGGGAGCCATGTCCTGGAGGAGGCGGAGTGCGTCGCCAGGGAAGGTGTCGTCGTGTGTCCAGAGCTGTTGGCAGGCGAGGGCGGTGGCGAGAGCGGTGAGGAGGAGCGGGAGCGCCGGGGCGGCGTGCGGCAGGCGTGTCTGTGGGGCTTTGAGCGCAGCCATGGTGGGTCTGTGGGTGCTGTCGGCCGGTGCTGAGCAGGAGCCCGGCGAGGCTCGGTGTTGGTGCTGCTGGTGTTGGTGCTGGTGGCTGTGCTTGGGACGCCGCCGGGCGTGCGGCTTTGTATGGTGGCAGCTTTCCCTTCTTCGCTTTCCGATTGCTGGGGGTTTCCGCCCGTGGTTTCTGGTTTGGGCTGGTGGCTGTAGTGGTCTCGGGACAGGCAGGGTTTAGCTGGGGTGTCCGTGGCCGGGGATTGTGGTGGCAGTTGTGGTCTCGGGGCAGAGTGGCTGTAGTGGGTGAACGGGGTTGCGAAAGCGCTGGGTCAGAGGTGTTGGTGTCAGGTGTGTTGGGGAGGGCTGTTGTTGTTGTTCCCTGTCACCTGCAGGGCCAGCTTTTGGGCAGAAGCCTCCTTTGTGCCTAAGCATTTTTTCCACCTGCAAAGCCCTGCCGGTGGCTGTGGTCGCTTTTCCTTTCACTTTGCGGCTTGCCTTTATTTTCATCTTAGCCGCTGTTTTCCTTTTGCGGTTGCAAGGGATGTGCAGTGATGTCAAGTGGGCGAGGGCTGGGTATCTCCCTCCTGCGGTGAATGCCCCGGGGCGGTGGCAGTGTGCAAGGGGCTGTGTGCGGGAGTAAGCCTCGGAGGCCGCGAGTGCGTTCTTGCAGCGGTGTGGCCCAGGTGCCGTCTCGGAAGCTGAGGTGGCAGGGCAACAAGACATTTCAAAATAGGGTCGATGAAGAAGGAGTAGGAAAACCGGGAGAGCTTTGTTGCTCCTGTGTTGTTTGCTGTGTGTCTGTGGTGGTGTTTGTTTGGCGTTAGAGCGGGGCCATAGTTTTGTTTCGCCTGCTTCCGTAGATGAGGCAGGCAGAGAGCGAAGGGGGACTGTCGCCCGCCAGAGGAACGGTGCTGTGTTTTGGGATTGCCGGAGCCCTCCCCCGGAAGAGTGTGTCCAGCTCAAGGCTCTTTAGTTCATGGCGGGGAGGAGTGGAGCTTTTGGCAGGAATGTCTGCTGCGAAGATGCAGAGGGCATGAGAGGACATCACGTGTGAGAAAGGCTGAGGGGGCTGGGCTGCTTCAGGTGGAGTAGAGAAGACCTGCCAGTAGTTTCAGATGCCTTTAAAGAAAGGCCAAAATCTGGGGAGAGCAAAGAGGTGTTTGCACCTCTTTGTTTGTTCACAGATTTGCGCGGGGATGACATGGCTGGCCTCACGAGGACGTAGCCTCGTGACTATTCGTACGATGAGTGGGTGCTGGGGTCTGGGGGTTTTAGACTTCAGGGAGAAGAGGCTGTGGAGAGGAGCAGGTGGTTGCAGCCTTGTGTGTCATTGAGCTCCTGCCACACTGCCAACATCACGGAAGGCAAGTGCTGGGAGCCCTGCAATGAAGAATGAAGAGGCCGAGGCCACTGGAGGATAAGATGTGGTGTGAGACCGTCTAAGGAAGCTGAGTATGTGGAAGTCCATGATGAGATTCATCTGCAAGTCCTGAGAGGACTGTCAGGTGGAGTTGTAGGCCAGCGTTGATCGGTTTTGAGAAATGATGTTTGTCAAGTCACCGATAAGTAGAAGAAGGGAAAGAGTCCCCCTGTTTTTACAAAGGGAATAGCAGAAGAGTGTGTGAACTGCAGAGCAGTCAGCGTGAGCTTCGTTGCAGGCAAGATGATGAGGCAGCTTCTGTGGGAAAGAGAAGCTCTGCTAAGGCCGCTGGAAATGAGACAGGTGACTGGAAATGGGGACTGACTGTGGCTTTTGAAAGTGGGAAATTGCCGTTCCCGGCATTTTTGGTGATGTTCTGTGTAGTTAGGGCTGTGGAGCGCTGTGTAAGAGTAAGTGACCTTGTGTGCCTGGAGTTGTGGCAAGTGTTTGACACTGTCCCGCGGGCCATCCTTGTCTGTAAGTGCCAGGGCCAGGCATTTGGATGGATGAAGCGGATGAGCTGCAGCGGTGCTTTCCAACCTTAGCGCTTCTTTATTTTTGGGTGGTGATTCTGGGGTGTTGGCCAAATGCTGGCAATGGCTTTTCCCGAGTGGTTGCTCCAGGATGCTGCTGGGCCAGTGAGAAGAGTGGGCAGGGACTGTTTGGAGCGGGGCTTGGAGTTGGTGTTGAACGGAGAAGGCTTTCCCCCGGCCCAAAGAGCGGTTGCAGTGCTAGTGAGACAAGAGGCAGTGGCAGTTGTTTTGTCATGGGTCTTTATTTTCCGTGGCATAAAATAGCGAGTAAGTAGAAAAATAAATACGTGAATAAGTAAATAAATAGGCAAATAAATAAATAAGGTAATAAATAAATAAATGAGCAAACAAATAATTGAGTAGAGAAAGTCTTCAGTCCTAATGAAGGGGAGAGGCTGTACCAGTGGAGACGCAGTGGTTGCAGGCTGCGAGTGCCGTGCGGTTGTTACAGGCACGTCGGTTGTCGCTGGTTGGGGGGACGGGCGGGTGAGGTCCTGGAGGTGGGTGTTTTGGGCGTGGGTGTCTGTGCTAGCGGCGCATGGTGCGTGTGAGGTTGTGGAGGTGCTGCAAAGAGGCGCGAGCTTCGAGGCGGACGTGGTCCCAGGCGCAGGCGCTGTGGTTGTGGGCACGGAGGAAGAGGTGGATGTCCCTGAAGTACTTGTTGACGGTGAGCAGCAGGTTGCGTGGTCCTTTGAAGAGCGCGGCGTTGTCGGGGAGGCATTGCTCGAGGAGGTGGATGTGGTGCTGGAGTTTGTTGAGGAGGTCGTTGCGAGCCTGGGTGGGCCAGTGCTGGCGGGTGCTGTTGGTGCTGAGGGTGTGGAAGAGGTGCTGGAGGATGCGTAGGGCGGTGACGGCGGCTTGGTGCGGGTGGAGGTTGTCGCGGAGGAGGGTGTCGGGGAAGAAGGGCGGCTCCTGGAGGTGGCAGGGCTGTGTGTGGCTGGGAGCCATGTCCTGGAAGAGGCGGAGTGCGTCGCCAGGGAAGGTGTCGTCGTGTGTCCAGAGCTGTTGGCAGGCGAGGGCGGTGGCGAGAGCGGTGAGGAGAAGCGGGAGCGCCGGGGCGGCGTGCGGCAGGTGTGTCTGTGGGGCTTTGAGCGCAGCCATGGTGGGTCTGTGGGTGCTGTCGGCCGGTGCTGAGCAGGAGCCCGGCGAGGCTCGGTGTTGGTGCTGCTGGTGTTGGTGCTGGTGGCTGTGCTTGGGACGCCGCCGGGCGTGCGGCTTTGTATGGTGGCAGCTTTCCCTTCTTCGCTTTCCGATTGCTGGGGGTTTCCGCCCGTGGTTTCTGGTTTGGGCTGGTGGCTGTAGTGGTCTCGGGACAGGCAGGGTTTAGCTGGGGTGTCCGTGGCCGGGGATTGTGGTGGCAGTTGTGGTCTCGGGGCAGAGTGGCTGTAGTGGGTGAACGGGGTTGCGAAAGCGCTGGGTCAGAGGTGTTGGTGTCAGGTGTGTTGGGGAGGGCTGTTGTTGTTGTTCCCTGTCACCTGCAGGGCCAGCTTTTGGGCAGAAGCCTCCTTTGTGCCTAAGCATTTTTTCCACCTGCAAAGCCCTGCCGGTGGCTGTGGTCGCTTTTCCTTTCACTTTGCGGCTTGCCTTTATTTTCATCTTAGCCGCTGTTTTCCTTTTGCGGTTGCAAGGGATGTGCAGTGATGTCAAGTGGGCGAGGGCTGGGTATCTCCCTCCTGCGGTGAATGCCCCGGGGCGGTGGCAGTGTGCAAGGGGCTGTGTGCGGGAGTAAGCCTCGGAGGCCGCGAGTGCGTTCTTGCAGCGGTGTGGCCCAGGTGCCGTCTCGGAAGCTGAGGTGGCAGGGCAACAAGACATTTCAAAATAGGGTCGATGAAGAAGGAGTAGGAAAACCGGGAGAGCTTTGTTGCTCCTGTGTTGTTTGCTGTGTGTCTGTGGTGGTGTTTGTTTGGCGTTAGAGCGGGGCCATAGTTTTGTTTCGCCTGCTTCCGTAGATGAGGCAGGCAGAGAGCGAAGGGGGACTGTCGCCCGCCAGAGGAACGGTGCTGTGTTTTGGGATTGCCGGAGCCCTCCCCCGGAAGAGTGTGTCCAGCTCAAGGCTCTTTAGTTCATGGCGGGGAGGAGTGGAGCTTTTGGCAGGAATGTCTGCTGCGAAGATGCAGAGGGCATGAGAGGACATCACGTGTGAGAAAGGCTGAGGGGGCTGGGCTGCTTCAGGTGGAGTAGAGAAGACCTGCCAGTAGTTTCAGATGCCTTTAAAGAAAGGCCAAAATCTGGGGAGAGCAAAGAGGTGTTTGCACCTCTTTGTTTGTTCACAGATTTGCGCGGGGATGACATGGCTGGCCTCACGAGGACGTAGCCTCGTGACTATTCGTACGATGAGTGGGTGCTGGGGTCTGGGGGTTTTAGACTTCAGGGAGAAGAGGCTGTGGAGAGGAGCAGGTGGTTGCAGCCTTGTGTGTCATTGAGCTCCTGCCACACTGCCAACATCACGGAAGGCAAGTGCTGGGAGCCCTGCAATGAAGAATGAAGAGGCCGAGGCCACTGGAGGATAAGATGTGGTGTGAGACCGTCTAAGGAAGCTGAGTATGTGGAAGTCCATGATGAGATTCATCTGCAAGTCCTGAGAGGACTGTCAGGTGGAGTTGTAGGCCAGCGTTGATCGGTTTTGAGAAATGATGTTTGTCAAGTCACCGATAAGTAGAAGAAGGGAAAGAGTCCCCCTGTTTTTACAAAGGGAATAGCAGAAGAGTGTGTGAACTGCAGAGCAGTCAGCGTGAGCTTCGTTGCAGGCAAGATGATGAGGCAGCTTCTGTGGGAAAGAGAAGCTCTGCTAAGGCCGCTGGAAATGAGACAGGTGACTGGAAATGGGGACTGACTGTGGCTTTTGAAAGTGGGAAATTGCCGTTCCCGGCATTTTTGGTGATGTTCTGTGTAGTTAGGGCTGTGGAGCGCTGTGTAAGAGTAAGTGACCTTGTGTGCCTGGAGTTGTGGCAAGTGTTTGACACTGTCCCGCGGGCCATCCTTGTCTGTAAGTGCCAGGGCCAGGCATTTGGATGGATGAAGCGGATGAGCTGCAGCGGTGCTTTCCAACCTTAGCGCTTCTTTATTTTTGGGTGGTGATTCTGGGGTGTTGGCCAAATGCTGGCAATGGCTTTTCCCGAGTGGTTGCTCCAGGATGCTGCTGGGCCAGTGAGAAGAGTGGGCAGGGACTGTTTGGAGCGGGGCTTGGAGTTGGTGTTGAACGGAGAAGGCTTTCCCCCGGCCCAAAGAGCGGTTGCAGTGCTAGTGAGACAAGAGGCAGTGGCAGTTGTTTTGTCATGGGTCTTTATTTTCCGTGGCATAAAATAGCGAGTAAGTAGAAAAATAAATACGTGAATAAGTAAATAAATAGGCAAATAAATAAATAAGGTAATAAATAAATAAATGAGCAAACAAATAATTGAGTAGAGAAAGTCTTCAGTCCTAATGAAGGGGAGAGGCTGTACCAGTGGAGACGCAGTGGTTGCAGGCTGCGAGTGCCGTGCGGTTGTTACAGGCACGTCGGTTGTCGCTGGTTGGGGGGACGGGCGGGTGAGGTCCTGGAGGTGGGTGTTTTGGGCGTGGGTGTCTGTGCTAGCGGCGCATGGTGCGTGTGAGGTTGTGGAGGTGCTGCAAAGAGGCGCGAGCTTCGAGGCGGACGTGGTCCCAGGCGCAGGCGCTGTGGTTGTGGGCACGGAGGAAGAGGTGGATGTCCCTGAAGTACTTGTTGACGGTGAGCAGCAGGTTGCGTGGTCCTTTGAAGAGCGCGGCGTTGTCGGGGAGGCATTGCTCGAGGAGGTGGATGTGGTGCTGGAGTTTGTTGAGGAGGTCGTTGCGAGCCTGGGTGGGCCAGTGCTGGCGGGTGCTGTTGGTGCTGAGGGTGTGGAAGAGGTGCTGGAGGATGCGTAGGGCGGTGACGGCGGCTTGGTGCGGGTGGAGGTTGTCGCGGAGGAGGGTGTCGGGGAAGAAGGGCGGCTCCTGGAGGTGGCAGGGCTGTGTGTGGCTGGGAGCCATGTCCTGGAGGAGGCGGAGTGCGTCGCCAGGGAAGGTGTCGTCGTGTGTCCAGAGCTGTTGGCAGGCGAGGGCGGTGGCGAGAGCGGTGAGGAGGAGCGGGAGCGCCGGGGCGGCGTGCGGCAGGCGTGTCTGTGGGGCTTTGAGCGCAGCCATGGTGGGTCTGTGGGTGCTGTCGGCCGGTGCTGAGCAGGAGCCCGGCGAGGCTCGGTGTTGGTGCTGCTGGTGTTGGTGCTGGTGGCTGTGCTTGGGACGCCGCCGGGCGTGCGGCTTTGTATGGTGGCAGCTTTCCCTTCTTCGCTTTCCGATTGCTGGGGGTTTCCGCCCGTGGTTTCTGGTTTGGGCTGGTGGCTGTAGTGGTCTCGGGACAGGCAGGGTTTAGCTGGGGTGTCCGTGGCCGGGGATTGTGGTGGCAGTTGTGGTCTCGGGGCAGAGTGGCTGTAGTGGGTGAACGGGGTTGCGAAAGCGCTGGGTCAGAGGTGTTGGTGTCAGGTGTGTTGGGGAGGGCTGTTGTTGTTGTTCCCTGTCACCTGCAGGGCCAGCTTTTGGGCAGAAGCCTCCTTTGTGCCTAAGCATTTTTTCCACCTGCAAAGCCCTGCCGGTGGCTGTGGTCGCTTTTCCTTTCACTTTGCGGCTTGCCTTTATTTTCATCTTAGCCGCTGTTTTCCTTTTGCGGTTGCAAGGGATGTGCAGTGATGTCAAGTGGGCGAGGGCTGGGTATCTCCCTCCTGCGGTGAATGCCCCGGGGCGGTGGCAGTGTGCAAGGGGCTGTGTGCGGGAGTAAGCCTCGGAGGCCGCGAGTGCGTTCTTGCAGCGGTGTGGCCCAGGTGCCGTCTCGGAAGCTGAGGTGGCAGGGCAACAAGACATTTCAAAATAGGGTCGATGAAGAAGGAGTAGGAAAACCGGGAGAGCTTTGTTGCTCCTGTGTTGTTTGCTGTGTGTCTGTGGTGGTGTTTGTTTGGCGTTAGAGCGGGGCCATAGTTTTGTTTCGCCTGCTTCCGTAGATGAGGCAGGCAGAGAGCGAAGGGGGACTGTCGCCCGCCAGAGGAACGGTGCTGTGTTTTGGGATTGCCGGAGCCCTCCCCCGGAAGAGTGTGTCCAGCTCAAGGCTCTTTAGTTCATGGCGGGGAGGAGTGGAGCTTTTGGCAGGAATGTCTGCTGCGAAGATGCAGAGGGCATGAGAGGACATCACGTGTGAGAAAGGCTGAGGGGGCTGGGCTGCTTCAGGTGGAGTAGAGAAGACCTGCCAGTAGTTTCAGATGCCTTTAAAGAAAGGCCAAAATCTGGGGAGAGCAAAGAGGTGTTTGCACCTCTTTGTTTGTTCACAGATTTGCGCGGGGATGACATGGCTGGCCTCACGAGGACGTAGCCTCGTGACTATTCGTACGATGAGTGGGTGCTGGGGTCTGGGGGTTTTAGACTTCAGGGAGAAGAGGCTGTGGAGAGGAGCAGGTGGTTGCAGCCTTGTGTGTCATTGAGCTCCTGCCACACTGCCAACATCACGGAAGGCAAGTGCTGGGAGCCCTGCAATGAAGAATGAAGAGGCCGAGGCCACTGGAGGATAAGATGTGGTGTGAGACCGTCTAAGGAAGCTGAGTATGTGGAAGTCCATGATGAGATTCATCTGCAAGTCCTGAGAGGACTGTCAGGTGGAGTTGTAGGCCAGCGTTGATCGGTTTTGAGAAATGATGTTTGTCAAGTGAAGTCACCGATAAGTAGAAGAAGGGAAAGAGTCCCCCTGTTTTTACAAAGGGAATAGCAGAAGAGTGTGTGAACTGCAGAGCAGTCAGCGTGAGCTTCGTTGCAGGCAAGATGATGAGGCAGCTTCTGTGGGAAAGAGAAGCTCTGCTAAGGCCGCTGGAAATGAGACAGGTGACTGGAAATGGGGACTGACTGTGGCTTTTGAAAGTGGGAAATTGCCGTTCCCGGCATTTTTGGTGATGTTCTGTGTAGTTAGGGCTGTGGAGCGCTGTGTAAGAGTAAGTGACCTTGTGTGCCTGGAGTTGTGGCAAGTGTTTGACACTGTCCCGCGGGCCATCCTTGTCTGTAAGTGCCAGGGCCAGGCATTTGGATGGATGAAGCGGATGAGCCGCAGCGGTGCTTTCCAACCTTAGCGCTTCTTTATTTTTGGGTGGTGATTCTGGGGTGTTGGCCAAATGCTGGCAATGGCTTTTCCCGAGTGGTTGCTCCAGGATGCTGCTGGGCCAGTGAGAAGAGTGGGCAGGGACTGTTTGGAGCGGGGCTTGGAGTTGGTGTTGAACGGAGAAGGCTTTCCCCCGGCCCAAAGAGCGGTTGCAGTGCTAGTGAGACAAGAGGCAGTGGCAGTTGTTTTGTCATGGGTCTTTATTTTCCGTGGCATAAAATAGCGAGTAAGTAGAAAAATAAATACGTGAATAAGTAAATAAATAGGCAAATAAATAAATAAGGTAATAAATAAATAAATGAGCAAACAAATAATTGAGTAGAGAAAGTCTTCAGTCCTAATGAAGGGGAGAGGCTGTACCAATGGAGACGCAGTGGTTGCAGGCTGCAGGTGCCGTGCGGTTGTTACAGGCACGTGGGTTGTCGCAGGTTGGGGGGACGGGCGGGTGAGGTCCTGGAGGTGGGTGTTTTGGGCGTGGGTGTCTGTGCTAGCGGCGCATGGTGCGTGTGAGGTTGTGGAGGTGCTGCAAAGAGGCGCGAGCTTCGAGGCGGACGTGGTCCCAGGCGCAGGCGCTGTGGTTGTGGGCACGGAGGAAGAGGTGGATGTCCCTGAAGTACTTGTTGACGGTGAGCAGCAGGTTGCGTGGTCCTTTGAAGAGCACGGCGTTGTCGGGGAGGCATTGCTCGAGGAGGTGGATGTGGTGCTGGAGTTTGTTGAGGAGGTCGTTGCGAGCCTGGGTGGGCCAGTGCTGGCGGGTGCTGTTGGTGCTGAGGGTGTGGAAGAGGTGCTGGAGGATGCGGAGGGCGGTGACGGCGGCTTGGTGCGGGTGGAGGTTGTCGCGGAGGAGGGTGTCGGGGAAGAAGGGCGGCTCCTGGAGGTGGCAGGGCTGTGTGTGGCTGGGAGCCATGTCCTGGAGGAGGCGGAGTGCGTCGCCAGGGAAGGTGTCGTCGTGTGTCCAGAGCTGTTGGCAGGCGAGGGCGGTGGCGAGAGCGGTGAGGAGGAGCGGGAGCGCCGGGGCGGCGTGCGGCAGGCGTGTCTGTGGGGCTTTGAGCGCAGCCATGGTGGGTCTGTGGGTGCTGTCGGCCGGTGCTGAGCAGGAGCCCGGCGAGGCTCGGTGTTGGTGCTGCTGGTGTTGGTGCTGGTGGCTGTGCTTGGGACGCCGCCGGGCGTGCGGCTTTGTATGGTGGCAGCTTTCCCTTCTTCGCTTTCCGATTGCTGGGGGTTTCCGCCCGTGGTTTCTGGTTTGGGCTGGTGGCTGTAGTGGTCTCGGGACAGGCAGGGTTTAGCTGGGGTGTCCGTGGCCGGGGATTGTGGTGGCAGTTGTGGTCTCGGGGCAGAGTGGCTGTAGTGGGTGAACGGGGTTGCGAAAGCGCTGGGTCAGAGGTGTTGGTGTCAGGTGTGTTGGGGAGGGCTGTTGTTGTTGTTCCCTGTCACCTGCAGGGCCAGCTTTTGGGCAGAAGCCTCCTTTGTGCCTAAGCATTTTTTCCACCTGCAAAGCCCTGCCGGTGGCTGTGGTCGCTTTTCCTTTCACTTTGCGGCTTGCCTTTATTTTCATCTTAGCCGCTGTTTTCCTTTTGCGGTTGCAAGGGATGTGCAGTGATGTCAAGTGGGCGAGGGCTGGGTATCTCCCTCCTGCGGTGAATGCCCCGGGGCGGTGGCAGTGTGCAAGGGGCTGTGTGCGGGAGTAAGCCTCGGAGGCCGCGAGTGCGTTCTTGCAGCGGTGTGGCCCAGGTGCCGTCTCGGAAGCTGAGGTGGCAGGGCAACAAGACATTTCAAAATAGGGTCGATGAAGAAGGAGTAGGAAAACCGGGAGAGCTTTGTTGCTCCTGTGTTGTTTGCTGTGTGTCTGTGGTGGTGTTTGTTTGGCGTTAGAGCGGGGCCATAGTTTTGTTTCGCCTGCTTCCGTAGATGAGGCAGGCAGAGAGCGAAGGGGGACTGTCGCCCGCCAGAGGAACGGTGCTGTGTTTTGGGATTGCCGGAGCCCTCCCCCGGAAGAGTGTGTCCAGCTCAAGGCTCTTTAGTTCATGGCGGGGAGGAGTGGAGCTTTTGGCAGGAATGTCTGCTGCGAAGATGCAGAGGGCATGAGAGGACATCACGTGTGAGAAAGGCTGAGGGGGCTGGGCTGCTTCAGGTGGAGTAGAGAAGACCTGCCAGTAGTTTCAGATGCCTTTAAAGAAAGGCCAAAATCTGGGGAGAGCAAAGAGGTGTTTGCACCTCTTTGTTTGTTCACAGATTTGCGCGGGGATGACATGGCTGGCCTCACGAGGACGTAGCCTCGTGACTATTCGTACGATGAGTGGGTGCTGGGGTCTGGGGGTTTTAGACTTCAGGGAGAAGAGGCTGTGGAGAGGAGCAGGTGGTTGCAGCCTTGTGTGTCATTGAGCTCCTGCCACACTGCCAACATCACGGAAGGCAAGTGCTGGGAGCCCTGCAATGAAGAATGAAGAGGCCGAGGCCACTGGAGGATAAGATGTGGTGTGAGACCGTCTAAGGAAGCTGAGTATGTGGAAGTCCATGATGAGATTCATCTGCAAGTCCTGAGAGGACTGTCAGGTGGAGTTGTAGGCCAGCGTTGATCGGTTTTGAGAAATGATGTTTGTCAAGTCACCGATAAGTAGAAGAAGGGAAAGAGTCCCCCTGTTTTTACAAAGGGAATAGCAGAAGAGTGTGTGAACTGCAGAGCAGTCAGCGTGAGCTTCGTTGCAGGCAAGATGATGAGGCAGCTTCTGTGGGAAAGAGAAGCTCTGCTAAGGCCGCTGGAAATGAGACAGGTGACTGGAAATGGGGACTGACTGTGGCTTTTGAAAGTGGGAAATTGCCGTTCCCGGCATTTTTGGTGATGTTCTGTGTAGTTAGGGCTGTGGAGCGCTGTGTAAGAGTAAGTGACCTTGTGTGCCTGGAGTTGTGGCAAGTGTTTGACACTGTCCCGCGGGCCATCCTTGTCTGTAAGTGCCAGGGCCAGGCATTTGGATGGATGAAGCGGATGAGCCGCAGCGGTGCTTTCCAACCTTAGCGCTTCTTTATTTTTGGGTGGTGATTCTGGGGTGTTGGCCAAATGCTGGCAATGGCTTTTCCCGAGTGGTTGCTCCAGGATGCTGCTGGGCCAGTGAGAAGAGTGGGCAGGGACTGTTTGGAGCGGGGCTTGGAGTTGGTGTTGAACGGAGAAGGCTTTCCCCCGGCCCAAAGAGCGGTTGCAGTGCTAGTGAGACAAGAGGCAGTGGCAGTTGTTTTGTCATGGGTCTTTATTTTCCGTGGCATAAAATAGCGAGTAAGTAGAAAAATAAATACGTGAATAAGTAAATAAATAGGCAAATAAATAAATAAGGTAATAAATAAATAAATGAGCAAACAAATAATTGAGTAGAGAAAGTCTTCAGTCCTAATGAAGGGGAGAGGCTGTACCAATGGAGACGCAGTGGTTGCAGGCTGCAGGTGCCGTGCGGTTGTTACAGGCATGTCGGTTGTCGCAGGTTGGGGGGACGGGCGGGTGAGGTCCTGGAGGTGGGTGTTTTGGGCGTGGGTGTCTGTGCTAGCGGCGCATGGTGCGTGTGAGGTTGTGGAGGTGCTGCAAAGAGGCGCGAGCTTCGAGGCGGACGTGGTCCCAGGCGCAGGCGCTGTGGTTGTGGGCACGGAGGAAGAGGTGGATGTCCCTGAAGTACTTGTTGACGGTGAGCAGCAGGTTGCGTGGTCCTTTGAAGAGCACGGCGTTGTCGGGGAGGCATTGCTCGAGGAGGTGGATGTGGTGCTGGAGTTTGTTGAGGAGGTCGTTGCGAGCCTGGGTGGGCCAGTGCTGGCGGGTGCTGTTGGTGCTGAGGGTGTGGAAGAGGTGCTGGAGGATGCGGAGGGCGGTGACGGCGGCTTGGTGCGGGTGGAGGTTGTCGCGGAGGAGGGTGTCGGGGAAGAAGGGCGGCTCCTGGAGGTGGCAGGGCTGTGTGTGGCTGGGAGCCATGTCCTGGAGGAGGCGGAGTGCGTCGCCAGGGAAGGTGTCGTCGTGTGTCCAGAGCTGTTGGCAGGCGAGGGCGGTGGCGAGAGCGGTGAGGAGGAGCGGGAGCGCCGGGGCGGCGTGCGGCAGGCGTGTCTGTGGGGCTTTGAGCGCAGCCATGGTGGGTCTGTGGGTGCTGTCGGCCGGTGCTGAGCAGGAGCCCGGCGAGGCTCGGTGTTGGTGCTGCTGGTGTTGGTGCTGGTGGCTGTGCTTGGGACGCCGCCGGGCGTGCGGCTTTGTATGGTGGCAGCTTTCCCTTCTTCGCTTTCCGATTGCTGGGGGTTTCCGCCCGTGGTTTCTGGTTTGGGCTGGTGGCTGTAGTGGTCTCGGGACAGGCAGGGTTTAGCTGGGGTGTCCGTGGCCGGGGATTGTGGTGGCAGTTGTGGTCTCGGGGCAGAGTGGCTGTAGTGGGTGAACGGGGTTGCGAAAGCGCTGGGTCAGAGGTGTTGGTGTCAGGTGTGTTGGGGAGGGCTGTTGTTGTTGTTCCCTGTCACCTGCAGGGCCAGCTTTTGGGCAGAAGCCTCCTTTGTGCCTAAGCATTTTTTCCACCTGCAAAGCCCTGCCGGTGGCTGTGGTCGCTTTTCCTTTCACTTTGCGGCTTGCCTTTATTTTCATCTTAGCCGCTGTTTTCCTTTTGCGGTTGCAAGGGATGTGCAGTGATGTCAAGTGGGCGAGGGCTGGGTATCTCCCTCCTGCGGTGAATGCCCCGGGGCGGTGGCAGTGTGCAAGGGGCTGTGTGCGGGAGTAAGCCTCGGAGGCCGCGAGTGCGTTCTTGCAGCGGTGTGGCCCAGGTGCCGTCTCGGAAGCTGAGGTGGCAGGGCAACAAGACATTTCAAAATAGGGTCGATGAAGAAGGAGTAGGAAAACCGGGAGAGCTTTGTTGCTCCTGTGTTGTTTGCTGTGTGTCTGTGGTGGTGTTTGTTTGGCGTTAGAGCGGGGCCATAGTTTTGTTTCGCCTGCTTCCGTAGATGAGGCAGGCAGAGAGCGAAGGGGGACTGTCGCCCGCCAGAGGAACGGTGCTGTGTTTTGGGATTGCCGGAGCCCTCCCCCGGAAGAGTGTGTCCAGCTCAAGGCTCTTTAGTTCATGGCGGGGAGGAGTGGAGCTTTTGGCAGGAATGTCTGCTGCGAAGATGCAGAGGGCATGAGAGGACATCACGTGTGAGAAAGGCTGAGGGGGCTGGGCTGCTTCAGGTGGAGTAGAGAAGACCTGCCAGTAGTTTCAGATGCCTTTAAAGAAAGGCCAAAATCTGGGGAGAGCAAAGAGGTGTTTGCACCTCTTTGTTTGTTCACAGATTTGCGCGGGGATGACATGGCTGGCCTCACGAGGACGTAGCCTCGTGACTATTCGTACGATGAGTGGGTGCTGGGGTCTGGGGGTTTTAGACTTCAGGGAGAAGAGGCTGTGGAGAGGAGCAGGTGGTTGCAGCCTTGTGTGTCATTGAGCTCCTGCCACACTGCCAACATCACGGAAGGCAAGTGCTGGGAGCCCTGCAATGAAGAATGAAGAGGCCGAGGCCACTGGAGGATAAGATGTGGTGTGAGACCGTCTAAGGAAGCTGAGTATGTGGAAGTCCATGATGAGATTCATCTGCAAGTCCTGAGAGGACTGTCAGGTGGAGTTGTAGGCCAGCGTTGATCGGTTTTGAGAAATGATGTTTGTCAAGTCACCGATAAGTAGAAGAAGGGAAAGAGTCCCCCTGTTTTTACAAAGGGAATAGCAGAAGAGTGTGTGAACTGCAGAGCAGTCAGCGTGAGCTTCGTTGCAGGCAAGATGATGAGGCAGCTTCTGTGGGAAAGAGAAGCTCTGCTAAGGCCGCTGGAAATGAGACAGGTGACTGGAAATGGGGACTGACTGTGGCTTTTGAAAGTGGGAAATTGCCGTTCCCGGCATTTTTGGTGATGTTCTGTGTAGTTAGGGCTGTGGAGCGCTGTGTAAGAGTAAGTGACCTTGTGTGCCTGGAGTTGTGGCAAGTGTTTGACACTGTCCCGCGGGCCATCCTTGTCTGTAAGTGCCAGGGCCAGGCATTTGGATGGATGAAGCGGATGAGCTGCAGCGGTGCTTTCCAACCTTAGCGCTTCTTTATTTTTGGGTGGTGATTCTGGGGTGTTGGCCAAATGCTGGCAATGGCTTTTCCCGAGTGGTTGCTCCAGGATGCTGCTGGGCCAGTGAGAAGAGTGGGCAGGGACTGTTTGGAGCGGGGCTTGGAGTTGGTGTTGAACAGAGAAGGCTTTCCCCCGGCCCAAAGAGCGGTTGCAGTGCTAGTGAGACAAGAGGCAGTGGCAGTTGTTTTGTCATGGGTCTTTATTTTCCGTGGCATAAAATAGCGAGTAAGTAGAAAAATAAATACGTGAATAAGTAAATAAATAGGCAAATAAATAAATAAGGTAATAAATAAATAAATGAGCAAACAAATAATTGAGTAGAGAAAGTCTTCAGTCCTAATGAAGGGGAGAGGCTGTACCAGTGGAGACGCAGTGGTTGCAGGCTGCGAGTGCCGTGCGGTTGTTACAGGCACGTCGGTTGTCGCTGGTTGGGGGGACGGGCGGGTGAGGTCCTGGAGGTGGGTGTTTTGGGCGTGGGTGTCTGTGCTAGCGGCGCATGGTGCGTGTGAGGTTGTGGAGGTGCTGCAAAGAGGCGCGAGCTTCGAGGCGGACGTGGTCCCAGGCGCAGGCGCTGTGGTTGTGGGCACGGAGGAAGAGGTGGATGTCCCTGAAGTACTTGTTGACGGTGAGCAGCAGGTTGCGTGGTCCTTTGAAGAGCGCGGCGTTGTCGGGGAGGCATTGCTCGAGGAGGTGGATGTGGTGCTGGAGTTTGTTGAGGAGGTCGTTGCGAGCCTGGGTGGGCCAGTGCTGGCGGGTGCTGTTGGTGCTGAGGGTGTGGAAGAGGTGCTGGAGGATGCGTAGGGCGGTGACGGCGGCTTGGTGCGGGTGGAGGTTGTCGTGGAGGAGGGTGTCGGGGAAGAAGGGCGGCTCCTGGAGGTGGCAGGGCTGTGTGTGGCTGGGAGCCATGTCCTGGAGGAGGCGGAGTGCGTCGCCAGGGAAGGTGTCGTCGTGTGTCCAGAGCTGTTGGCAGGCGAGGGCGGTGGCGAGAGCGGTGAGGAGGAGCGGGAGCGCCGGGGCGGCGTGCGGCAGGCGTGTCTGTGGGGCTTTGAGCGCAGCCATGGTGGGTCTGTGGGTGCTGTCGGCCGGTGCTGAGCAGGAGCCCGGCGAGGCTCGGTGTTGGTGCTGCTGGTGTTGGTGCTGGTGGCTGTGCTTGGGACGCCGCCGGGCGTGCGGCTTTGTATGGTGGCAGCTTTCCCTTCTTCGCTTTCCGATTGCTGGGGGTTTCCGCCCGTGGTTTCTGGTTTGGGCTGGTGGCTGTAGTGGTCTCGGGACAGGCAGGGTTTAGCTGGGGTGTCCGTGGCCGGGGATTGTGGTGGCAGTTGTGGTCTCGGGGCAGAGTGGCTGTAGTGGGTGAACGGGGTTGCGAAAGCGCTGGGTCAGAGGTGTTGGTGTCAGGTGTGTTGGGGAGGGCTGTTGTTGTTGTTCCCTGTCACCTGCAGGGCCAGCTTTTGGGCAGAAGCCTCCTTTGTGCCTAAGCATTTTTTCCACCTGCAAAGCCCTGCCGGTGGCTGTGGTCGCTTTTCCTTTCACTTTGCGGCTTGCCTTTATTTTCATCTTAGCCGCTGTTTTCCTTTTGCGGTTGCAAGGGATGTGCAGTGATGTCAAGTGGGCGAGGGCTGGGTATCTCCCTCCTGCGGTGAATGCCCCGGGGCGGTGGCAGTGTGCAAGGGGCTGTGTGCGGGAGTAAGCCTCGGAGGCCGCGAGTGCGTTCTTGCAGCGGTGTGGCCCAGGTGCCGTCTCGGAAGCTGAGGTGGCAGGGCAACAAGACATTTCAAAATAGGGTCGATGAAGAAGGAGTAGGAAAACCGGGAGAGCTTTGTTGCTCCTGTGTTGTTTGCTGTGTGTCTGTGGTGGTGTTTGTTTGGCGTTAGAGCGGGGCCATAGTTTTGTTTCGCCTGCTTCCGTAGATGAGGCAGGCAGAGAGCGAAGGGGGACTGTCGCCCGCCAGAGGAACGGTGCTGTGTTTTGGGATTGCCGGAGCCCTCCCCCGGAAGAGTGTGTCCAGCTCAAGGCTCTTTAGTTCATGGCGGGGAGGAGTGGAGCTTTTGGCAGGAATGTCTGCTGCGAAGATGCAGAGGGCATGAGAGGACATCACGTGTGAGAAAGGCTGAGGGGGCTGGGCTGCTTCAGGTGGAGTAGAGAAGACCTGCCAGTAGTTTCAGATGCCTTTAAAGAAAGGCCAAAATCTGGGGAGAGCAAAGAGGTGTTTGCACCTCTTTGTTTGTTCACAGATTTGCGCGGGGATGACATGGCTGGCCTCACGAGGACGTAGCCTCGTGACTATTCGTACGATGAGTGGGTGCTGGGGTCTGGGGGTTTTAGACTTCAGGGAGAAGAGGCTGTGGAGAGGAGCAGGTGGTTGCAGCCTTGTGTGTCATTGAGCTCCTGCCACACTGCCAACATCACGGAAGGCAAGTGCTGGGAGCCCTGCAATGAAGAATGAAGAGGCCGAGGCCACTGGAGGATAAGATGTGGTGTGAGACCGTCTAAGGAAGCTGAGTATGTGGAAGTCCATGATGAGATTCATCTGCAAGTCCTGAGAGGACTGTCAGGTGGAGTTGTAGGCCAGCGTTGATCGGTTTTGAGAAATGATGTTTGTCAAGTCACCGATAAGTAGAAGAAGGGAAAGAGTCCCCCTGTTTTTACAAAGGGAATAGCAGAAGAGTGTGTGAACTGCAGAGCAGTCAGCGTGAGCTTCGTTGCAGGCAAGATGATGAGGCAGCTTCTGTGGGAAAGAGAAGCTCTGCTAAGGCCGCTGGAAATGAGACAGGTGACTGGAAATGGGGACTGACTGTGGCTTTTGAAAGTGGGAAATTGCCGTTCCCGGCATTTTTGGTGATGTTCTGTGTAGTTAGGGCTGTGGAGCGCTGTGTAAGAGTAAGTGACCTTGTGTGCCTGGAGTTGTGGCAAGTGTTTGACACTGTCCCGCGGGCCATCCTTGTCTGTAAGTGCCAGGGCCAGGCATTTGGATGGATGAAGCGGATGAGCTGCAGCGGTGCTTTCCAACCTTAGCGCTTCTTTATTTTTGGGTGGTGATTCTGGGGTGTTGGCCAAATGCTGGCAATGGCTTTTCCCGAGTGGTTGCTCCAGGATGCTGCTGGGCCAGTGAGAAGAGTGGGCAGGGACTGTTTGGAGCGGGGCTTGGAGTTGGTGTTGAACGGAGAAGGCTTTCCCCCGGCCCAAAGAGCGGTTGCAGTGCTAGTGAGACAAGAGGCAGTGGCAGTTGTTTTGTCATGGGTCTTTATTTTCCGTGGCATAAAATAGCGAGTAAGTAGAAAAATAAATACGTGAATAAGTAAATAAATAGGCAAATAAATAAATAAGGTAATAAATAAATAAATGAGCAAACAAATAATTGAGTAGAGAAAGTCTTCAGTCCTAATGAAGGGGAGAGGCTGTACCAGTGGAGACGCAGTGGTTGCAGGCTGCGAGTGCCGTGCGGTTGTTACAGGCACGTCGGTTGTCGCTGGTTGGGGGGACGGGCGGGTGAGGTCCTGGAGGTGGGTGTTTTGGGCGTGGGTGTCTGTGCTAGCGGCGCATGGTGCGTGTGAGGTTGTGGAGGTGCTGCAAAGAGGCGCGAGCTTCGAGGCGGACGTGGTCCCAGGCGCAGGCGCTGTGGTTGTGGGCACGGAGGAAGAGGTGGATGTCCCTGAAGTACTTGTTGACGGTGAGCAGCAGGTTGCGTGGTCCTTTGAAGAGCGCGGCGTTGTCGGGGAGGCATTGCTCGAGGAGGTGGATGTGGTGCTGGAGTTTGTTGAGGAGGTCGTTGCGAGCCTGGGTGGGCCAGTGCTGGCGGGTGCTGTTGGTGCTGAGGGTGTGGAAGAGGTGCTGGAGGATGCGTAGGGCGGTGACGGCGGCTTGGTGCGGGTGGAGGTTGTCGCGGAGGAGGGTGTCGGGGAAGAAGGGCGGCTCCTGGAGGTGGCAGGGCTGTGTGTGGCTGGGAGCCATGTCCTGGAAGAGGCGGAGTGCGTCGCCAGGGAAGGTGTCGTCGTGTGTCCAGAGCTGTTGGCAGGCGAGGGCGGTGGCGAGAGCGGTGAGGAGAAGCGGGAGCGCCGGGGCGGCGTGCGGCAGGTGTGTCTGTGGGGCTTTGAGCGCAGCCATGGTGGGTCTGTGGGTGCTGTCGGCCGGTGCTGAGCAGGAGCCCGGCGAGGCTCGGTGTTGGTGCTGCTGGTGTTGGTGCTGGTGGCTGTGCTTGGGACGCCGCCGGGCGTGCGGCTTTGTATGGTGGCAGCTTTCCCTTCTTCGCTTTCCGATTGCTGGGGGTTTCCGCCCGTGGTTTCTGGTTTGGGCTGGTGGCTGTAGTGGTCTCGGGACAGGCAGGGTTTAGCTGGGGTGTCCGTGGCCGGGGATTGTGGTGGCAGTTGTGGTCTCGGGGCAGAGTGGCTGTAGTGGGTGAACGGGGTTGCGAAAGCGCTGGGTCAGAGGTGTTGGTGTCAGGTGTGTTGGGGAGGGCTGTTGTTGTTGTTCCCTGTCACCTGCAGGGCCAGCTTTTGGGCAGAAGCCTCCTTTGTGCCTAAGCATTTTTTCCACCTGCAAAGCCCTGCCGGTGGCTGTGGTCACTTTTCCTTTCACTTTGCGGCTTGCCTTTATTTTCATCTTAGCCGCTGTTTTCCTTTTGCGGTTGCAAGGGATGTGCAGTGATGTCAAGTGGGCGAGGGCTGGGTATCTCCCTCCTGCGGTGAATGCCCCGGGGCGGTGGCAGTGTGCAAGGGGCTGTGTGCGGGAGTAAGCCTCGGAGGCCGCGAGTGCGTTCTTGCAGCGGTGTGGCCCAGGTGCCGTCTCGGAAGCTGAGGTGGCAGGGCAACAAGACATTTCAAAATAGGGTCGATGAAGAAGGAGTAGGAAAACCGGGAGAGCTTTGTTGCTCCTGTGTTGTTTGCTGTGTGTCTGTGGTGGTGTTTGTTTGGCGTTAGAGCGGGGCCATAGTTTTGTTTCGCCTGCTTCCGTAGATGAGGCAGGCAGAGAGCGAAGGGGGACTGTCGCCCGCCAGAGGAACGGTGCTGTGTTTTGGGATTGCCGGAGCCCTCCCCCGGAAGAGTGTGTCCAGCTCAAGGCTCTTTAGTTCATGGCGGGGAGGAGTGGAGCTTTTGGCAGGAATGTCTGCTGCGAAGATGCAGAGGGCATGAGAGGACATCACGTGTGAGAAAGGCTGAGGGGGCTGGGCTGCTTCAGGTGGAGTAGAGAAGACCTGCCAGTAGTTTCAGATGCCTTTAAAGAAAGGCCAAAATCTGGGGAGAGCAAAGAGGTGTTTGCACCTCTTTGTTTGTTCACAGATTTGCGCGGGGATGACATGGCTGGCCTCACGAGGACGTAGCCTCGTGACTATTCGTACGATGAGTGGGTGCTGGGGTCTGGGGGTTTTAGACTTCAGGGAGAAGAGGCTGTGGAGAGGAGCAGGTGGTTGCAGCCTTGTGTGTCATTGAGCTCCTGCCACACTGCCAACATCACGGAAGGCAAGTGCTGGGAGCCCTGCAATGAAGAATGAAGAGGCCGAGGCCACTGGAGGATAAGATGTGGTGTGAGACCGTCTAAGGAAGCTGAGTATGTGGAAGTCCATGATGAGATTCATCTGCAAGTCCTGAGAGGACTGTCAGGTGGAGTTGTAGGCCAGCGTTGATCGGTTTTGAGAAATGATGTTTGTCAAGTCACCGATAAGTAGAAGAAGGGAAAGAGTCCCCCTGTTTTTACAAAGGGAATAGCAGAAGAGTGTGTGAACTGCAGAGCAGTCAGCGTGAGCTTCGTTGCAGGCAAGATGATGAGGCAGCTTCTGTGGGAAAGAGAAGCTCTGCTAAGGCCGCTGGAAATGAGACAGGTGACTGGAAATGGGGACTGACTGTGGCTTTTGAAAGTGGGAAATTGCCGTTCCCGGCATTTTTGGTGATGTTCTGTGTAGTTAGGGCTGTGGAGCGCTGTGTAAGAGTAAGTGACCTTGTGTGCCTGGAGTTGTGGCAAGTGTTTGACACTGTCCCGCGGGCCATCCTTGTCTGTAAGTGCCAGGGCCAGGCATTTGGATGGATGAAGCGGATGAGCTGCAGCGGTGCTTTCCAACCTTAGCGCTTCTTTATTTTTGGGTGGTGATTCTGGGGTGTTGGCCAAATGCTGGCAATGGCTTTTCCCGAGTGGTTGCTCCAGGATGCTGCTGGGCCAGTGAGAAGAGTGGGCAGGGACTGTTTGGAGCGGGGCTTGGAGTTGGTGTTGAACGGAGAAGGCTTTCCCCCGGCCCAAAGAGCGGTTGCAGTGCTAGTGAGACAAGAGGCAGTGGCAGTTGTTTTGTCATGGGTCTTTATTTTCCGTGGCATAAAATAGCGAGTAAGTAGAAAAATAAATACGTGAATAAGTAAATAAATAGGCAAATAAATAAATAAGGTAATAAATAAATAAATGAGCAAACAAATAATTGAGTAGAGAAAGTCTTCAGTCCTAATGAAGGGGAGAGGCTGTACCAGTGGAGACGCAGTGGTTGCAGGCTGCGAGTGCCGTGCGGTTGTTACAGGCACGTCGGTTGTCGCTGGTTGGGGGGACGGGCGGGTGAGGTCCTGGAGGTGGGTGTTTTGGGCGTGGGTGTCTGTGCTAGCGGCGCATGGTGCGTGTGAGGTTGTGGAGGTGCTGCAAAGAGGCGCGAGCTTCGAGGCGAACGTGGTCCCAGGCGCAGGCGCTGTGGTTGTGGGCACGGAGGAAGAGGTGGATGTCCCTGAAGTACTTGTTGACGGTGAGCAGCAGGTTGCGTGGTCCTTTGAAGAGCGCGGCGTTGTCGGGGAGGCATTGCTCGAGGAGGTGGATGTGGTGCTGGAGTTTGTTGAGGAGGTCGTTGCGAGCCTGGGTGGGCCAGTGCTGGCGGGTGCTGTTGGTGCTGAGGGTGTGGAAGAGGTGCTGGAGGATGCGGAGGGCGGTGACGGCGGCTTGGTGCGGGTGGAGGTTGTCGCGGAGGAGGGTGTCGGGGAAGAAGGGCGGCTCCTGGAGGTGGCAGGGCTGTGTGTGGCTGGGAGCCATGTCCTGGAGGAGGCGGAGTGCGTCGCCAGGGAAGGTGTCGTCGTGTGTCCAGAGCTGTTGGCAGGCGAGGGCGGTGGCGAGAGCGGTGAGGAGGAGCGGGAGCGCCGGGGCGGCGTGCGGCAGGCGTGTCTGTGGGGCTTTGAGCGCAGCCATGGTGGGTCTGTGGGTGCTGTCGGCCGGTGCTGAGCAGGAGCCCGGCGAGGCTCGGTGTTGGTGCTGCTGGTGTTGGTGCTGGTGGCTGTGCTTGGGACGCCGCCGGGCGTGCGGCTTTGTATGGTGGCAGCTTTCCCTTCTTCGCTTTCCGATTGCTGGGGGTTTCCGCCCGTGGTTTCTGGTTTGGGCTGGTGGCTGTAGTGGTCTCGGGACAGGCAGGGTTTAGCTGGGGTGTCCGTGGCCGGGGATTGTGGTGGCAGTTGTGGTCTCGGGGCAGAGTGGCTGTAGTGGGTGAACGGGGTTGCGAAAGCGCTGGGTCAGAGGTGTTGGTGTCAGGTGTGTTGGGGAGGGCTGTTGTTGTTGTTCCCTGTCACCTGCAGGGCCAGCTTTTGGGCAGAAGCCTCCTTTGTGCCTAAGCATTTTTTCCACCTGCAAAGCCCTGCCGGTGGCTGTGGTCGCTTTTCCTTTCACTTTGCGGCTTGCCTTTATTTTCATCTTAGCCGCTGTTTTCCTTTTGCGGTTGCAAGGGATGTGCAGTGATGTCAAGTGGGCGAGGGCTGGGTATCTCCCTCCTGCGGTGAATGCCCCGGGGCGGTGGCAGTGTGCAAGGGGCTGTGTGCGGGAGTAAGCCTCGGAGGCCGCGAGTGCGTTCTTGCAGCGGTGTGGCCCAGGTGCCGTCTCGGAAGCTGAGGTGGCAGGGCAACAAGACATTTCAAAATAGGGTCGATGAAGAAGGAGTAGGAAAACCGGGAGAGCTTTGTTGCTCCTGTGTTGTTTGCTGTGTGTCTGTGGTGGTGTTTGTTTGGCGTTAGAGCGGGGCCATAGTTTTGTTTCGCCTGCTTCCGTAGATGAGGCAGGCAGAGAGCGAAGGGGGACTGTCGCCCGCCAGAGGAACGGTGCTGTGTTTTGGGATTGCCGGAGCCCTCCCCCGGAAGAGTGTGTCCAGCTCAAGGCTCTTTAGTTCATGGCGGGGAGGAGTGGAGCTTTTGGCAGGAATGTCTGCTGCGAAGATGCAGAGGGCATGAGAGGACATCACGTGTGAGAAAGGCTGAGGGGGCTGGGCTGCTTCAGGTGGAGTAGAGAAGACCTGCCAGTAGTTTCAGATGCCTTTAAAGAAAGGCCAAAATCTGGGGAGAGCAAAGAGGTGTTTGCACCTCTTTGTTTGTTCACAGATTTGCGCGGGGATGACATGGCTGGCCTCACGAGGACGTAGCCTCGTGACTATTCGTACGATGAGTGGGTGCTGGGGTCTGGGGGTTTTAGACTTCAGGGAGAAGAGGCTGTGGAGAGGAGCAGGTGGTTGCAGCCTTGTGTGTCATTGAGCTCCTGCCACACTGCCAACATCACGGAAGGCAAGTGCTGGGAGCCCTGCAATGAAGAATGAAGAGGCCGAGGCCACTGGAGGATAAGATGTGGTGTGAGACCGTCTAAGGAAGCTGAGTATGTGGAAGTCCATGATGAGATTCATCTGCAAGTCCTGAGAGGACTGTCAGGTGGAGTTGTAGGCCAGCGTTGATCGGTTTTGAGAAATGATGTTTGTCAAGTCACCGATAAGTAGAAGAAGGGAAAGAGTCCCCCTGTTTTTACAAAGGGAATAGCAGAAGAGTGTGTGAACTGCAGAGCAGTCAGCGTGAGCTTCGTTGCAGGCAAGATGATGAGGCAGCTTCTGTGGGAAAGAGAAGCTCTGCTAAGGCCGCTGGAAATGAGACAGGTGACTGGAAATGGGGACTGACTGTGGCTTTTGAAAGTGGGAAATTGCCGTTCCCGGCATTTTTGGTGATGTTCTGTGTAGTTAGGGCTGTGGAGCGCTGTGTAAGAGTAAGTGACCTTGTGTGCCTGGAGTTGTGGCAAGTGTTTGACACTGTCCCGCGGGCCATCCTTGTCTGTAAGTGCCAGGGCCAGGCATTTGGATGGATGAAGCGGATGAGCCGCAGCGGTGCTTTCCAACCTTAGCGCTTCTTTATTTTTGGGTGGTGATTCTGGGGTGTTGGCCAAATGCTGGCAATGGCTTTTCCCGAGTGGTTGCTCCAGGATGCTGCTGGGCCAGTGAGAAGAGTGGGCAGGGACTGTTTGGAGCGGGGCTTGGAGTTGGTGTTGAACGGAGAAGGCTTTCCCCCGGCCCAAAGAGCGGTTGCAGTGCTAGTGAGACAAGAGGCAGTGGCAGTTGTTTTGTCATGGGTCTTTATTTTCCGTGGCATAAAATAGCGAGTAAGTAGAAAAATAAATACGTGAATAAGTAAATAAATAGGCAAATAAATAAATAAGGTAATAAATAAATAAATGAGCAAACAAATAATTGAGTAGAGAAAGTCTTCAGTCCTAATGAAGGGGAGAGGCTGTACCAATGGAGACGCAGTGGTTGCAGGCTGCAGGTGCCGTGCGGTTGTTACAGGCATGTCGGTTGTCGCAGGTTGGGGGGACGGGCGGGTGAGGTCCTGGAGGTGGGTGTTTTGGGCGTGGGTGTCTGTGCTAGCGGCGCATGGTGCGTGTGAGGTTGTGGAGGTGCTGCAAAGAGGCGCGAGCTTCGAGGCGGACGTGGTCCCAGGCGCAGGCGCTGTGGTTGTGGGCACGGAGGAAGAGGTGGATGTCCCTGAAGTACTTGTTGACGGTGAGCAGCAGGTTGCGTGGTCCTTTGAAGAGCACGGCGTTGTCGGGGAGGCATTGCTCGAGGAGGTGGATGTGGTGCTGGAGTTTGTTGAGGAGGTCGTTGCGAGCCTGGGTGGGCCAGTGCTGGCGGGTGCTGTTGGTGCTGAGGGTGTGGAAGAGGTGCTGGAGGATGCGGAGGGCGGTGACGGCGGCTTGGTGCGGGTGGAGGTTGTCGCGGAGGAGGGTGTCGGGGAAGAAGGGCGGCTCCTGGAGGTGGCAGGGCTGTGTGTGGCTGGGAGCCATGTCCTGGAGGAGGCGGAGTGCGTCGCCAGGGAAGGTGTCGTCGTGTGTCCAGAGCTGTTGGCAGGCGAGGGCGGTGGCGAGAGCGGTGAGGAGGAGCGGGAGCGCCGGGGCGGCGTGCGGCAGGCGTGTCTGTGGGGCTTTGAGCGCAGCCATGGTGGGTCTGTGGGTGCTGTCGGCCGGTGCTGAGCAGGAGCCCGGCGAGGCTCGGTGTTGGTGCTGCTGGTGTTGGTGCTGGTGGCTGTGCTTGGGACGCCGCCGGGCGTGCGGCTTTGTATGGTGGCAGCTTTCCCTTCTTCGCTTTCCGATTGCTGGGGGTTTCCGCCCGTGGTTTCTGGTTTGGGCTGGTGGCTGTAGTGGTCTCGGGACAGGCAGGGTTTAGCTGGGGTGTCCGTGGCCGGGGATTGTGGTGGCAGTTGTGGTCTCGGGGCAGAGTGGCTGTAGTGGGTGAACGGGGTTGCGAAAGCGCTGGGTCAGAGGTGTTGGTGTCAGGTGTGTTGGGGAGGGCTGTTGTTGTTGTTCCCTGTCACCTGCAGGGCCAGCTTTTGGGCAGAAGCCTCCTTTGTGCCTAAGCATTTTTTCCACCTGCAAAGCCCTGCCGGTGGCTGTGGTCGCTTTTCCTTTCACTTTGCGGCTTGCCTTTATTTTCATCTTAGCCGCTGTTTTCCTTTTGCGGTTGCAAGGGATGTGCAGTGATGTCAAGTGGGCGAGGGCTGGGTATCTCCCTCCTGCGGTGAATGCCCCGGGGCGGTGGCAGTGTGCAAGGGGCTGTGTGCGGGAGTAAGCCTCGGAGGCCGCGAGTGCGTTCTTGCAGCGGTGTGGCCCAGGTGCCGTCTCGGAAGCTGAGGTGGCAGGGCAACAAGACATTTCAAAATAGGGTCGATGAAGAAGGAGTAGGAAAACCGGGAGAGCTTTGTTGCTCCTGTGTTGTTTGCTGTGTGTCTGTGGTGGTGTTTGTTTGGCGTTAGAGCGGGGCCATAGTTTTGTTTCGCCTGCTTCCGTAGATGAGGCAGGCAGAGAGCGAAGGGGGACTGTCGCCCGCCAGAGGAACGGTGCTGTGTTTTGGGATTGCCGGAGCCCTCCCCCGGAAGAGTGTGTCCAGCTCAAGGCTCTTTAGTTCATGGCGGGGAGGAGTGGAGCTTTTGGCAGGAATGTCTGCTGCGAAGATGCAGAGGGCATGAGAGGACATCACGTGTGAGAAAGGCTGAGGGGGCTGGGCTGCTTCAGGTGGAGTAGAGAAGACCTGCCAGTAGTTTCAGATGCCTTTAAAGAAAGGCCAAAATCTGGGGAGAGCAAAGAGGTGTTTGCACCTCTTTGTTTGTTCACAGATTTGCGCGGGGATGACATGGCTGGCCTCACGAGGACGTAGCCTCGTGACTATTCGTACGATGAGTGGGTGCTGGGGTCTGGGGGTTTTAGACTTCAGGGAGAAGAGGCTGTGGAGAGGAGCAGGTGGTTGCAGCCTTGTGTGTCATTGAGCTCCTGCCACACTGCCAACATCACGGAAGGCAAGTGCTGGGAGCCCTGCAATGAAGAATGAAGAGGCCGAGGCCACTGGAGGATAAGATGTGGTGTGAGACCGTCTAAGGAAGCTGAGTATGTGGAAGTCCATGATGAGATTCATCTGCAAGTCCTGAGAGGACTGTCAGGTGGAGTTGTAGGCCAGCGTTGATCGGTTTTGAGAAATGATGTTTGTCAAGTCACCAATAAGTAGAAGAAGGGAAAGAGTCCCCCTGTTTTTACAAAGGGAATAGCAGAAGAGTGTGTGAACTGCAGAGCAGTCAGCGTGAGCTTCGTTGCAGGCAAGATGATGAGGCAGCTTCTGTGGGAAAGAGAAGCTCTGCTAAGGCCGCTGGAAATGAGACAGGTGACTGGAAATGGGGACTGACTGTGGCTTTTGAAAGTGGGAAATTGCCGTTCCCGGCATTTTTGGTGATGTTCTGTGTAGTTAGGGCTGTGGAGCGCTGTGTAAGAGTAAGTGACCTTGTGTGCCTGGAGTTGTGGCAAGTGTTTGACACTGTCCCGCGGGCCATCCTTGTCTGTAAGTGCCAGGGCCAGGCATTTGGATGGATGAAGCGGATGAGCTGCAGCGGTGCTTTCCAACCTTAGCGCTTCTTTATTTTTGGGTGGTGATTCTGGGGTGTTGGCCAAATGCTGGCAATGGCTTTTCCCGAGTGGTTGCTCCAGGATGCTGCTGGGCCAGTGAGAAGAGTGGGCAGGGACTGTTTGGAGCGGGGCTTGGAGTTGGTGTTGAACAGAGAAGGCTTTCCCCCGGCCCAAAGAGCGGTTGCAGTGCTAGTGAGACAAGAGGCAGTGGCAGTTGTTTTGTCATGGGTCTTTATTTTCCGTGGCATAAAATAGCGAGTAAGTAGAAAAATAAATACGTGAATAAGTAAATAAATAGGCAAATAAATAAATAAGGTAATAAATAAATAAATGAGCAAACAAATAATTGAGTAGAGAAAGTCTTCAGTCCTAATGAAGGGGAGAGGCTGTACCAGTGGAGACGCAGTGGTTGCAGGCTGCGAGTGCCGTGCGGTTGTTACAGGCACGTCGGTTGTCGCTGGTTGGGGGGACGGGCGGGTGAGGTCCTGGAGGTGGGTGTTTTGGGCGTGGGTGTCTGTGCTAGCGGCGCATGGTGCGTGTGAGGTTGTGGAGGTGCTGCAAAGAGGCGCGAGCTTCGAGGCGGACGTGGTCCCAGGCGCAGGCGCTGTGGTTGTGGGCACGGAGGAAGAGGTGGATGTCCCTGAAGTACTTGTTGACGGTGAGCAGCAGGTTGCGTGGTCCTTTGAAGAGCGCGGCGTTGTCGGGGAGGCATTGCTCGAGGAGGTGGATGTGGTGCTGGAGTTTGTTGAGGAGGTCGTTGCGAGCCTGGGTGGGCCAGTGCTGGCGGGTGCTGTTGGTGCTGAGGGTGTGGAAGAGGTGCTGGAGGATGCGTAGGGCGGTGACGGCGGCTTGGTGCGGGTGGAGGTTGTCGCGGAGGAGGGTGTCGGGGAAGAAGGGCGGCTCCTGGAGGTGGCAGGGCTGTGTGTGGCTGGGAGCCATGTCCTGGAGGAGGCGGAGTGCGTCGCCAGGGAAGGTGTCGTCGTGTGTCCAGAGCTGTTGGCAGGCGAGGGCGGTGGCGAGAGCGGTGAGGAGGAGCGGGAGCGCCGGGGCGGCGTGCGGCAGGCGTGTCTGTGGGGCTTTGAGCGCAGCCATGGTGGGTCTGTGGGTGCTGTCGGCCGGTGCTGAGCAGGAGCCCGGCGAGGCTCGGTGTTGGTGCTGCTGGTGTTGGTGCTGGTGGCTGTGCTTGGGACGCCGCCGGGCGTGCGGCTTTGTATGGTGGCAGCTTTCCCTTCTTCGCTTTCCGATTGCTGGGGGTTTCCGCCCGTGGTTTCTGGTTTGGGCTGGTGGCTGTAGTGGTCTCGGGACAGGCAGGGTTTAGCTGGGGTGTCCGTGGCCGGGGATTGTGGTGGCAGTTGTGGTCTCGGGGCAGAGTGGCTGTAGTGGGTGAACGGGGTTGCGAAAGCGCTGGGTCAGAGGTGTTGGTGTCAGGTGTGTTGGGGAGGGCTGTTGTTGTTGTTCCCTGTCACCTGCAGGGCCAGCTTTTGGGCAGAAGCCTCCTTTGTGCCTAAGCATTTTTTCCACCTGCAAAGCCCTGCCGGTGGCTGTGGTCGCTTTTCCTTTCACTTTGCGGCTTGCCTTTATTTTCATCTTAGCCGCTGTTTTCCTTTTGCGGTTGCAAGGGATGTGCAGTGATGTCAAGTGGGCGAGGGCTGGGTATCTCCCTCCTGCGGTGAATGCCCCGGGGCGGTGGCAGTGTGCAAGGGGCTGTGTGCGGGAGTAAGCCTCGGAGGCCGCGAGTGCGTTCTTGCAGCGGTGTGGCCCAGGTGCCGTCTCGGAAGCTGAGGTGGCAGGGCAACAAGACATTTCAAAATAGGGTCGATGAAGAAGGAGTAGGAAAACCGGGAGAGCTTTGTTGCTCCTGTGTTGTTTGCTGTGTGTCTGTGGTGGTGTTTGTTTGGCGTTAGAGCGGGGCCATAGTTTTGTTTCGCCTGCTTCCGTAGATGAGGCAGGCAGAGAGCGAAGGGGGACTGTCGCCCGCCAGAGGAACGGTGCTGTGTTTTGGGATTGCCGGAGCCCTCCCCCGGAAGAGTGTGTCCAGCTCAAGGCTCTTTAGTTCATGGCGGGGAGGAGTGGAGCTTTTGGCAGGAATGTCTGCTGCGAAGATGCAGAGGGCATGAGAGGACATCACGTGTGAGAAAGGCTGAGGGGGCTGGGCTGCTTCAGGTGGAGTAGAGAAGACCTGCCAGTAGTTTCAGATGCCTTTAAAGAAAGGCCAAAATCTGGGGAGAGCAAAGAGGTGTTTGCACCTCTTTGTTTGTTCACAGATTTGCGCGGGGATGACATGGCTGGCCTCACGAGGACGTAGCCTCGTGACTATTCGTACGATGAGTGGGTGCTGGGGTCTGGGGGTTTTAGACTTCAGGGAGAAGAGGCTGTGGAGAGGAGCAGGTGGTTGCAGCCTTGTGTGTCATTGAGCTCCTGCCACACTGCCAACATCACGGAAGGCAAGTGCTGGGAGCCCTGCAATGAAGAATGAAGAGGCCGAGGCCACTGGAGGATAAGATGTGGTGTGAGACCGTCTAAGGAAGCTGAGTATGTGGAAGTCCATGATGAGATTCATCTGCAAGTCCTGAGAGGACTGTCAGGTGGAGTTGTAGGCCAGCGTTGATCGGTTTTGAGAAATGATGTTTGTCAAGTCACCGATAAGTAGAAGAAGGGAAAGAGTCCCCCTGTTTTTACAAAGGGAATAGCAGAAGAGTGTGTGAACTGCAGAGCAGTCAGCGTGAGCTTCGTTGCAGGCAAGATGATGAGGCAGCTTCTGTGGGAAAGAGAAGCTCTGCTAAGGCCGCTGGAAATGAGACAGGTGACTGGAAATGGGGACTGACTGTGGCTTTTGAAAGTGGGAAATTGCCGTTCCCGGCATTTTTGGTGATGTTCTGTGTAGTTAGGGCTGTGGAGCGCTGTGTAAGAGTAAGTGACCTTGTGTGCCTGGAGTTGTGGCAAGTGTTTGACACTGTCCCGCGGGCCATCCTTGTCTGTAAGTGCCAGGGCCAGGCATTTGGATGGATGAAGCGGATGAGCTGCAGCGGTGCTTTCCAACCTTAGCGCTTCTTTATTTTTGGGTGGTGATTCTGGGGTGTTGGCCAAATGCTGGCAATGGCTTTTCCCGAGTGGTTGCTCCAGGATGCTGCTGGGCCAGTGAGAAGAGTGGGCAGGGACTGTTTGGAGCGGGGCTTGGAGTTGGTGTTGAACGGAGAAGGCTTTCCCCCGGCCCAAAGAGCGGTTGCAGTGCTAGTGAGACAAGAGGCAGTGGCAGTTGTTTTGTCATGGGTCTTTATTTTCCGTGGCATAAAATAGCGAGTAAGTAGAAAAATAAATACGTGAATAAGTAAATAAATAGGCAAATAAATAAATAAGGTAATAAATAAATAAATGAGCAAACAAATAATTGAGTAGAGAAAGTCTTCAGTCCTAATGAAGGGGAGAGGCTGTACCAGTGGAGACGCAGTGGTTGCAGGCTGCGAGTGCCGTGCGGTTGTTACAGGCACGTCGGTTGTCGCTGGTTGGGGGGACGGGCGGGTGAGGTCCTGGAGGTGGGTGTTTTGGGCGTGGGTGTCTGTGCTAGCGGCGCATGGTGCGTGTGAGGTTGTGGAGGTGCTGCAAAGAGGCGCGAGCTTCGAGGCGGACGTGGTCCCAGGCGCAGGCGCTGTGGTTGTGGGCACGGAGGAAGAGGTGGATGTCCCTGAAGTACTTGTTGACGGTGAGCAGCAGGTTGCGTGGTCCTTTGAAGAGCGCGGCGTTGTCGGGGAGGCATTGCTCGAGGAGGTGGATGTGGTGCTGGAGTTTGTTGAGGAGGTCGTTGCGAGCCTGGGTGGGCCAGTGCTGGCGGGTGCTGTTGGTGCTGAGGGTGTGGAAGAGGTGCTGGAGGATGCGGAGGGCGGTGACGGCGGCTTGGTGCGGGTGGAGGTTGTCGCGGAGGAGGGTGTCGGGGAAGAAGGGCGGCTCCTGGAGGTGGCAGGGCTGTGTGTGGCTGGGAGCCATGTCCTGGAAGAGGCGGAGTGCGTCGCCAGGGAAGGTGTCGTCGTGTGTCCAGAGCTGTTGGCAGGCGAGGGCGGTGGCGAGAGCGGTGAGGAGAAGCGGGAGCGCCGGGGCGGCGTGCGGCAGGTGTGTCTGTGGGGCTTTGAGCGCAGCCATGGTGGGTCTGTGGGTGCTGTCGGCCGGTGCTGAGCAGGAGCCCGGCGAGGCTCGGTGTTGGTGCTGCTGGTGTTGGTGCTGGTGGCTGTGCTTGGGACGCCGCCGGGCGTGCGGCTTTGTATGGTGGCAGCTTTCCCTTCTTCGCTTTCCGATTGCTGGGGGTTTCCGCCCGTGGTTTCTGGTTTGGGCTGGTGGCTGTAGTGGTCTCGGGACAGGCAGGGTTTAGCTGGGGTGTCCGTGGCCGGGGATTGTGGTGGCAGTTGTGGTCTCGGGGCAGAGTGGCTGTAGTGGGTGAACGGGGTTGCGAAAGCGCTGGGTCAGAGGTGTTGGTGTCAGGTGTGTTGGGGAGGGCTGTTGTTGTTGTTCCCTGTCACCTGCAGGGCCAGCTTTTGGGCAGAAGCCTCCTTTGTGCCTAAGCATTTTTTCCACCTGCAAAGCCCTGCCGGTGGCTGTGGTCGCTTTTCCTTTCACTTTGCGGCTTGCCTTTATTTTCATCTTAGCCGCTGTTTTCCTTTTGCGGTTGCAAGGGATGTGCAGTGATGTCAAGTGGGCGAGGGCTGGGTATCTCCCTCCTGCGGTGAATGCCCCGGGGCGGTGGCAGTGTGCAAGGGGCTGTGTGCGGGAGTAAGCCTCGGAGGCCGCGAGTGCGTTCTTGCAGCGGTGTGGCCCAGGTGCCGTCTCGGAAGCTGAGGTGGCAGGGCAACAAGACATTTCAAAATAGGGTCGATGAAGAAGGAGTAGGAAAACCGGGAGAGCTTTGTTGCTCCTGTGTTGTTTGCTGTGTGTCTGTGGTGGTGTTTGTTTGGCGTTAGAGCGGGGCCATAGTTTTGTTTCGCCTGCTTCCGTAGATGAGGCAGGCAGAGAGCGAAGGGGGACTGTCGCCCGCCAGAGGAACGGTGCTGTGTTTTGGGATTGCCGGAGCCCTCCCCCGGAAGAGTGTGTCCAGCTCAAGGCTCTTTAGTTCATGGCGGGGAGGAGTGGAGCTTTTGGCAGGAATGTCTGCTGCGAAGATGCAGAGGGCATGAGAGGACATCACGTGTGAGAAAGGCTGAGGGGGCTGGGCTGCTTCAGGTGGAGTAGAGAAGACCTGCCAGTAGTTTCAGATGCCTTTAAAGAAAGGCCAAAATCTGGGGAGAGCAAAGAGGTGTTTGCACCTCTTTGTTTGTTCACAGATTTGCGCGGGGATGACATGGCTGGCCTCACGAGGACGTAGCCTCGTGACTATTCGTACGATGAGTGGGTGCTGGGGTCTGGGGGTTTTAGACTTCAGGGAGAAGAGGCTGTGGAGAGGAGCAGGTGGTTGCAGCCTTGTGTGTCATTGAGCTCCTGCCACACTGCCAACATCACGGAAGGCAAGTGCTGGGAGCCCTGCAATGAAGAATGAAGAGGCCGAGGCCACTGGAGGATAAGATGTGGTGTGAGACCGTCTAAGGAAGCTGAGTATGTGGAAGTCCATGATGAGATTCATCTGCAAGTCCTGAGAGGACTGTCAGGTGGAGTTGTAGGCCAGCGTTGATCGGTTTTGAGAAATGATGTTTGTCAAGTCACCGATAAGTAGAAGAAGGGAAAGAGTCCCCCTGTTTTTACAAAGGGAATAGCAGAAGAGTGTGTGAACTGCAGAGCAGTCAGCGTGAGCTTCGTTGCAGGCAAGATGATGAGGCAGCTTCTGTGGGAAAGAGAAGCTCTGCTAAGGCCGCTGGAAATGAGACAGGTGACTGGAAATGGGGACTGACTGTGGCTTTTGAAAGTGGGAAATTGCCGTTCCCGGCATTTTTGGTGATGTTCTGTGTAGTTAGGGCTGTGGAGCGCTGTGTAAGAGTAAGTGACCTTGTGTGCCTGGAGTTGTGGCAAGTGTTTGACACTGTCCCGCGGGCCATCCTTGTCTGTAAGTGCCAGGGCCAGGCATTTGGATGGATGAAGCGGATGAGCTGCAGCGGTGCTTTCCAACCTTAGCGCTTCTTTATTTTTGGGTGGTGATTCTGGGGTGTTGGCCAAATGCTGGCAATGGCTTTTCCCGAGTGGTTGCTCCAGGATGCTGCTGGGCCAGTGAGAAGAGTGGGCAGGGACTGTTTGGAGCGGGGCTTGGAGTTGGTGTTGAACGGAGAAGGCTTTCCCCCGGCCCAAAGAGCGGTTGCAGTGCTAGTGAGACAAGAGGCAGTGGCAGTTGTTTTGTCATGGGTCTTTATTTTCCGTGGCATAAAATAGCGAGTAAGTAGAAAAATAAATACGTGAATAAGTAAATAAATAGGCAAATAAATAAATAAGGTAATAAATAAATAAATGAGCAAACAAATAATTGAGTAGAGAAAGTCTTCAGTCCTAATGAAGGGGAGAGGCTGTACCAGTGGAGACGCAGTGGTTGCAGGCTGCAGGTGCCGTGCGGTTGTTACAGGCACGTCGGTTGTCGCAGGTTGGGGGGACGGGCGGGTGAGGTCCTGGAGGTGGGTGTTTTGGGCGTGGGTGTCTGTGCTAGCGGCGCATGGTGCGTGTGAGGTTGTGGAGGTGCTGCAAAGAGGCGCGAGCTTCGAGGCGGACGTGGTCCCAGGCGCAGGCGCTGTGGTTGTGGGCACGGAGGAAGAGGTGGATGTCCCTGAAGTACTTGTTGACGGTGAGCAGCAGGTTGCGTGGTCCTTTGAAGAGCGCGGCGTTGTCGGGGAGGCATTGCTCGAGGAGGTGGATGTGGTGCTGGAGTTTGTTGAGGAGGTCGTTGCGAGCCTGGGTGGGCCAGTGCTGGCGGGTGCTGTTGGTGCTGAGGGTGTGGAAGAGGTGCTGGAGGATGCAGAGGGCGGTGACGGCGGCTTGGTGCGGGTGGAGGTTGTCGCGGAGGAGGGTGTCGGGGAAGAAGGGCGGCTCCTGGAGGTGGCAGGGCTGTGTGTGGCTGGGAGCCATGTCCTGGAGGAGGCGGAGTGCGTCGCCAGGGAAGGTGTCGTCGTGTGTCCAGAGCTGTTGGCAGGCGAGGGCGGTGGCGAGAGCGGTGAGGAGGAGCGGGAGCGCCGGGGCGGCGTGCGGCAGGCGTGTCTGTGGGGCTTTGAGCGCAGCCATGGTGGGTCTGTGGGTGCTGTCGGCCGGTGCTGAGCAGGAGCCCGGCGAGGCTCGGTGTTGGTGCTGCTGGTGTTGGTGCTGGTGGCTGTGCTTGGGACGCCGCCGGGCGTGCGGCTTTGTATGGTGGCAGCTTTCCCTTCTTCGCTTTCCGATTGCTGGGGGTTTCCGCCCGTGGTTTCTGGTTTGGGCTGGTGGCTGTAGTGGTCTCGGGACAGGCAGGGTTTAGCTGGGTTGTCCGTGGCCGGGGATGGTTTTTGTTATTTTTTTTATGCTTCTGGAGGTAGTGTTGGTGTTGTGTTTTCTGTTGGTTGGTGGGGTTGAAATTCCAAGTCGGTGCTCATGAATCATTTTCAATGATGTTTTGGGGTTTTTGTGGTTTTTCTTTCTCTCTGGGGGCATGTCTCATTCCTCCTGTGTTTTCCTGCAGTTCCCTTTTTGCTGTTAGGAGGAAACTGTACTTCACTCGTCATATAGTATCTTGGACTTTACCCTTTTTCCTAAACTCTTTTCTGATGGTAGACATGGAAATTAACAGTTTTTTGTTTTGAAGTGTGTTCAAATCAATCTCTCTGTGTTTCTCTGAAGTTGAGCATTTTAAGGATTTTTAATGTTGTATTTCATGTCAGAGAATTGCACTGGTGGGCACGTGTCTACGGTGGGTAATGTATGGAAAAGGAACTGGTAATACTGGGAATATACTAACAAGTCACTGGCAAGTTACATGTGTGGTGCTGAACTGCTTGCACTGTCCTATCCTATAATGTATTAGAGTCAGTCATTTTATTCTGTTACGCTTCCCGTTGCACAGCTTAACTTCAGGGATGTCCAGCAGACGCCTTCTACTAGTGTGCATGGAAATTCCTCCTTTTAGTGGGGAGGCTCAAATTTATTCCTTGAGGCTGGACAAAAGTCATTGGGTTAATTGCATTGTACTCTAGTTCATTATCAAGTTGGCTTTTAAAGGATTGGTATAATTGAGCTCTGTACAAGTAGTTGCAACTATTTGTTATGTGTCATAGACAGTTCTGATCAAAATTCTTTGATCATTGTCATAATCCTTTTTAATAATTTGTTTTTCCCATATAATTATATTATATATATAAAATATATATTATTCATCATATAATATATTATATATAAAAAAAATCTATTATATATCATAATAGATATATGTTATAGCTATCCTGTGTAAGTGTATAAATGAATATGTCCATAATTTTTCAGGACAAGGTCATATAAAGACTAAATTACACTTCTATAATTCTTTAGAGCCTAACCGTTTATCAAGTCTGGGACTAGGATTGGATTAAACTGCACCCAGACTTCTCTGAGAAGAAGTTTAGTAAGCAAGGAGGTCCTTTCTGAGCCTAAGCGGGAAGCCTTCACTGATAAATGTCCAAAGCTTCCATTCTTTCTTGGACACTTCTCAAGCTTTTTTGTAATCATCCATTAGCTTTTTTTTTGTTTTTTACCTATGGCATGCTTGTTTTCTTTCTATTAATATGAATAAATCGGTTAGTTTTAGCCTTTGAAAGAGCTGTAAAGTGGTTTATTTCTCAGGAGCTCATGTCTTGGTTTGAAAAGACAGGTGTCTGCTAAGAAAGGCAGAAACCTCCCTTGAAATGGAAAAAATTTAAACATCCCCCCCAGCTCTGAGTTACTATAATCTTGAAATCAAGGGGCTCTCAGGGAATGGTATGGGAATAGGAATAACATTTTTTTACTAATAAAATTAAAGTGTAGTAGTACCAAAACACCACAAACCACTGACAGAGTCAGGACACAATCTGACATCCCTGTTGGTCAGGGTCTTGGTAGCAGTCCAATTAAATGGTGGCTGCAGTCCTCCTGGAATGACAGATGTGGTTCTGTTGAAGCAATGATCCTGTAGAAGGGTATAGCTTTCCTCTGAAGGTCCAGTGGTGGTATAGATTGGTCCAGTCTTCCTCTGAGACTCCAGTGGAGAAAGGCTGCTGTGTTGTTCCAAGTCTGAGATTATATCCAAGTCTCACAATGGGGTGATGTAGTTTTATCAGTCATGAAGTGAGGCTCAGTGTCCCATTAACAGAAGATATCCCTCTGAAGGGAGGATGGGTCACTGAGGAGGTAAAGAACACTGCCCTACCTGGTTTAAACAGCTGATAATAGAACACATACTTTTGGTTACATCTTGCATTGCAACCCAAGACAGCTCATTTAGCCATTAAGTTGAGGAGGATGCTTTGGGTGTAAGCCCCTGAATGTTTGTTGATGAAGTTTCTGCAATCTCTTGCTTCCATTTTGCAGTCTGACTTTCATTGTAGTGGGGTTTAAGAAGTCTCCTCTAAGCTGTTGTTTTTGAACAATAAAGGGTTTTTAAAAATTCATTTTAATTGTCTGTTTTGCCCTGGATATCCCAAGTACGTGTGGTGCTCAGAGGAGGTGGTATCAGAAAAGCCTGCTCATGGCCTTGTCCAGTGGTGCTTTTAGATATGTCTCCAGGAGTGGATACCACTCAGCCTAATTCTTATTCTCGTTGGTGTTGTATCAACAGAATACAAAAAATAATACAAATGCATTTATTCTTTCATGGTTGAATTCCTTGTATTCCAGTTTGTGTCATTACCACTGCTCCTGTTTTTGTCTGAGAGTGGTTTAGTTCCTTCAAGCTGTCTCAGAAAAGACAGAACCAATGAGGTTCTCATTCCTGACATCACAGGTTATTTCTGGATAGGAGGACTATGGTACAATGTGAAAGTTTCATCTTGAGGGGTCCTTCTGTGTACCTGAATCTGTAAGAGAGCTGGTGGAAAAGCTCACCAAGCTACTCCCCATCATTTACCAGCAGTCCTGGCTAACCAACTAGGTCCCAAGCAACTGGAGGGTGGCCAATGTAATGCTTATCTGCAGAAAGGGTCAGAAGTAGAATCTAGGGAGCTAAGGGCCTGTCAGCCTGACCTCAGTGCTGGGTGAGCTCATGGAGATCTTCTTTAGTATCCATCACATGGCACATACAAGAGATCCAGGGGATCAGGCCCAGCCAGCTGGATTTGTGGAATGCATAACTGCTTGACCCTATCTCCTTCTGTAACACAGTGACCCTTTTAGTGGATGAGGGAAAGTCTGGGGATGCTGACTTCCTGGACTTTAGGAAAGTCTATGACCCTGTATCCCATAGAATTCTCCTAGATACACTTGGCTTGGATGCTCTGCTCTCTGAGTTAAAAACTGGCTGATGTCCCTACCCAGGGTGCTGATGCATGGAATTACACCCAGCTGGGGCCGGTCACTAGTGGTGTGCCCCAGGGCTCTCTGCTGGGGCCAGCACTGTTACTTTTATTGATCATCTGAATAAGGGAATCAAGAGCTCCTTTAATCAGTTTGAGAATACCAAGTTGGGTGGAGTGTGGATCTTCTGGAGGTCAGGAGGGCTCTGCAGAGGGATCTGCACAGGCTGGATCCATGGGCTGAGGCCGATTGTGTGAGGTTCAACAAGGCCAGGCGCTGGGTCCTGCCCTTGGGTCACAACAACCCCCTGCAGCTCCAGGCTGGGACAGAGTGGCTGGAAAGCTGCTGAGTGGCAAAGGACCTGGAGGTGCTGGTTTTTGGTGGCTGGACATGAGCTGGAGTGTGCCCAGGTGGCCAAGAAGGCAAATAACACCGGGCTTGTGTCAGCAGTAGTGTGGCCAGCAGGACCAGGGCAGTGCTCATCACCCTGTGCTGGGGGCACTGGTGAGGCCATACCTTGAATCTTGTGTTCAGCTTTGTTTCCTCACAGCAAGAAGGACTGTGAGATACTAGAGCATGTCCAGAGGAAGAAACAGAGCTGGGGAAGGGTCTATAGAGTGAGTCATATGAGGAGCAGCGGGGGGAACTGGAGGAGTTTAGTGTGGGGGAACCTTACTGCTCTCTACAACAATCTAAAAGAAGGTTATAACCATGTGGGGATTGGCTTTTTCTCACAGCAGCTAGCAATAGGAAGGGAAAATGGCCTCAAGTTGTGCCAGAGGAGGTTCAGGTTAGATACTAGGGAAAATTTCTTCACTGAAGGAGTGGTCAAGCATTGGACCAGGCTCCCTAGGGGAGTGATGGAGGTCACCATCCCTGGAAGTGTTCAAAAATTGATTAGATGTGCCACTTCATGATATGGCTTAGTGGTATTTGGTCAAAGGCTGGGCTTGATGATCTTAGAGGTATTTTCCAATCTTAATGGTTCTATGATTCTGTATTTGGCCCTCTTGTTTTCTCACTCAGCTGAACAGGTGTTTGCACGAAGCAGTGTCTTTGCAGTGATGCAGTGATGGAGGTTGGTTTAGCACAGGAAACAACCTCTTTGTCCCATGCAAAAGGAGGCCAGAGCTGGTGACTTGGGGACACACTTTTGGGTTGGTGGTTGAAAGGTGAAGGAGCAGCTGGTGCTAATGATGTGTGAGCAGTTTCCTTCATGGGGAATGCTGTGCTGGTTGGGTTGGACCATGTTGGGTGCTTATGTTTGGGTGATGGATCTCTTTGCTTGCTAGTGGTGTGTTGGGGTAAAGAAGGACAAGGACAATGTGCTCTGTGTACTGCATCAGGTCCCTGTAGCCACTGGAGTACAAGCACAGGCAGGAGCATCCTGGACCAGTTGCAGCCATAGCAGAGCAGTGACCAGTTCTGGACATCTCCTGTGGGCTTTGTGTCTTTTTGGTGTTTCTTGGGTGGAGTTGGTAGCACTGGGCTTCTGTTCCTTGTCCAAATCTCTGCAGACCTTGATGGGTCCTCTCCTTGGTTCTCTGAGGTGCACCTTGTCTGTACCACCCTCTTGCTTCCAAAGCAGTGCTGTGGCATTGCAGAATGGTCTGTTGTGGTGGGATGATGGTTTGGAAGTGGCTTTTATGTCTTGGCATTATTGGAAGGTCTGGAAGGTAGAGTATGGTGGTGGAAGAGGAGGAAGTGTGCAGGGCAGGCATCATGCCATCTGGGGCAAATGGGTGCCCCACCGTCTGGCAGCTGTAAGAGATACCTGGGGGCTGCAGGACCACCATTCCCTGAGAATGGTCTGCTATCTGTAGGCGGGAGGCATTGGCAAGACGGGCTGCAGGAGGGAGACTCAGGCCTGCCTGCCTGCCTGAGGGGACTGTGTCTTTCCCTGTCAGGTACAAGCATGAAACACAATGACCACAGCTTTGCTTTTTCATCCTTTTTTGTTTTTACAAAAAGTTTTTATTTATAACAAAATAATAAATAAATAAATAAACAAGTGGCCGGCCAAATAAATAAATAAACAACTAAGTTAATTAATTAAATAAGTAAGTAAGCAGAGTTCTGTGATAAATAGAGATTGGCATTAAAGTCCCATAGTAGCTCCCCAGTGTCATTGATCCCCATCCCGTTCATCAGGTGAGATTGCAGTCTGGATGAACGTGATAATTCCACAGGTAATAAGTACCATCCATATCTCCTCGCATCTGTCCATGAGTGCATAGCACAGAAATTTCCTCTTCCTTTCTCTCCAGTGGCCTTGGTTTGGGTGTATGGGCTGTGACACAGACTGACCCAAGTGTCACCACAGTCATACCCTTTCTTCATCAGCTCATCATTCTGCTTGAAGGAGGTGAGACTGGTACTGAGTGATCCCAGCCTAGGCTGCTGCTGTCACCACTCAATCTGTGGCCACTGCCACTGGCTGGGGATGGGTGTTTGCTATCCGTGGTTTTAGTGGGGTCCAAAGCAGCGTGGTGCTTCATTTGCCGTATGAGTCTGTCCATGTATTTGAAGCAGTCAATAGCTTCGAGGCGGACGTGGTCCCAGGCGCAGGCGCTGTGGTTGTGGGCACGGAGGAAGAGGTGGATGTCCCTGAAGTACTTGTTGACGGTGAGCAGCAGGTTGCGTGGTCCTTTGAAGAGCGCGGCGTTGTCGGGGAGGCATTGCTCGAGGAGGTGGATGTGGTGCTGGAGTTTGTTGAGGAGGTCGTTGCGAGCCTGGGTGGGCCAGTGCTGGCTGCTGCTGCTTCTGCTGAGGGTGTGGAAGAGGTGCTGGAGGATGCGGAGGGCGGTGATGGCGGCTTGGTGCGGGTGGAGGTTGTCGCGGAGGAGGGTGTCGGGGAAGAAGGGCGGCTCCTGGAGGTGGCAGGGCTGTGTGTGGCTGGGAGCCATGTCCTGGAGAAGCTGGAGTGCATCCCCAGGATCATGAGTCCGCAGGTGGTGGCACGGGAGGCTGGCAGCGAGAGCAGTGATGAGGAGCAGCAGTGCCAGGGTGCTGTGCCACCGGCAGGGCTGTGCACATCCAAGTACAGCCATGGCAGAGCTCTGGGTGCTGTGAAGGAGCCTGGTCTGGCTCGGTCGTGGTCGTTGCTTTGCTCGGGGTGCTGCCAAATGTGCCGTTTTATATGCCCAGGCTTTCCTTTCATCACCATCTTTTAGAGGATTTCCCTTTTCTGTTTTCACTTTTGTTTTTTCGTTTGCTTTCTTCTGAGGGCTTTGGTGCTTGTCACTGACTAGGGAGGGCGCTGCTATGAGAATGGGAGCTGACACCTTCTCAGGGCTGCTGCTAGGGGGAAGCCTGGCTACCCTGCTATTGCAGGAGGTGAAAGTGTGGCAGAAGTTTTCCGGATGGCTGTGCTGGGGGTGTGTTTCAGGATTGTCTTTTCATCTGTTTTGCGTGTTTCCTTTTTTGGTTTTTATTTTAAAATTTCTCTACCTACTGGCATCTGTTTTTTTCTTATTTCATGCTCTAATATTATTTGTATATAACGTTTAATTTGCATGTTCTTATATTTCTAATTGACAAATATTGTTAGTCTATCAGTCTTTTAAAATTCTATTTATATGTGTGTATATATGTTAATATTTATTTTTTTTTCTGGGGCACTTGCAGCTTTGCTAGTGCAAGAGGTTTTCATCTCTCTGCAAAATCTTGCAGAATACTTTTGGAGCCATCTCTCATACCCCTGTATCCAGAGTTAATTACCCTTGGTATGTTGGTATTTAGAAATAAATGTGCAGATGTCACAAAGGATTTTTTGTCAACTATTCATGCAGTGCTTGGCCTTTCTAGATTTTGAGGGTTTTTTTTAATTATTTGTTAATTTTTTGTGAAAATGTGGCAGTGTTACATGGTCTGGGGGCAGGATCAGGCAGGAATATTTCTATTTCACGTGCCAGTTCACTTACGTGGGAAAAGTGAAAGTGAGTCATCACTGCTTCCTGTGTAACTTCCAGCAGCAAGAAATCCCCATGGTTGCTGATAAAGCAAGAATGGGATTTTCTCCTGAGATTTTTTTATTTTCTTTAATTTAACTCAAGTAATGTGCATATTGTTGCTGTAAAGTCTCACTGTGGATTTTTTTGTTGTTTGGGTTCTTTTGGTATATGTTACATTGGGATATGTTGTCTTCTCCATTCATCTGTTGCAAAGATCTTAAAAATGCGTCAGCTGGTATGTGATTTGCTGCTGGATGAATCTTAAGTCTGTTAGGTCTCATCACTTACCCTTTTTCATACTTTTCTGCCTTACTTTTTGGGCCTATTTCCGATATTGCTCTTTTGGCTTTAGGCAGCCTTTTTTTTCTCCTTTTGTAGGTCAGGAGATACCTGGGACATTTGAAGAGCAAAGTGTCTTCCCTGATATTTTCCTTTGGGCAGGCATGAACTGGAGACATAACTGCCTTGCACTTACATTTTCTAATGAGTTTTTAGTTTGAATGTATGTATGCACAAGTAGGATACAGACACTCAGTACTGATGTGGTTTGCCCCTTCCTGAGGTGCAGTGGGAATAATTGCAACTCTTACACCCTCTCCTCATGCAGGTTTGATTATATTTTGTCCAGTTTGTATAGGGGGAAAATGTTAGTGTGTCAGTTCATGCCTTCTTGAGTTGTTTTCACATCTCTTCTCTAGATCTTCTTTTTGTAGAATTTTCATCAGAAGGTTAGAAGAGTGCTGCTTCTGAATAATCTGCTAAGATTTTCAGTGTGAATTTAGTTGTGTTTTGCCAGGTGATTAATGCTGGAGTTCCTAAGGGGGAATTACCAGAAAAGGAAATGTTGATGATATAATGGCATCATAAGTTACAGAAAGCACCTACAATACTAAAACTTTGCCACATTATTCCATGTTCAGTGATGGAGGATTGTGTGTAGGAGACAGGGAAGTGGTGCACGGAAGTGGAGCAAGGTGGATGGTACTGTCAACTCTGAGAAAACATTTGAGGTGCTATGGCATTTGCAGAGAGGGGTATGATAAAGGAGGAGACTTTTCCAATGTTTGAAAATACATGGAAATGGATACATTACTACTTAAAACATTATCTCTTTCTGGATTGGAGGCGGTGAGGAGTAGAACGTGAAAATTAGGAGGTAAAAAACAGATTACCAGATCCACAGGTGGAGTTCACCCAGAGAGAGAAGGGCAAACTTCTTTCCTTTTTTCCAAAACAGAGGTCAAAATACTGCTTTAGTTTTGCTAGCTTGTCCTGTCATTTCAGAATGCTAGCTTTCTTGTATTCCTTACTTTCTTGTAAAAGACTTAAAGAATTATCTAAGGCAGTGCTCTCCACCTTTTTTATGCACCCTATCAGCAAAAAATTTGTGAGCACTCACCTTCAGTATTATTTTTATTTCTGAATTATATACATATACCCCTATACTAATATATATGTTATAAACATACACAAAAATAGAAATGAAAAAAGGAGAGAAAGGTTAAACAAACAGTTTCAAAGTTCTCTTAAGCTGTATTTATCAAAGGTACCAAATCTGTTTCCTTCCTGCACTCCAATGGGTTGTGATACACACCACATTTTGGAGACTATGACCTGAGGTCTCCTGCAAAGTAGTCTAAATAAATTTTCCATTTATTTCTATTTATTTTCAATAAATAGAGTAACTATTTCTCTCTCTCTTTTAAAGTTTTTGCTGTTTTCATGGCTGACATTTCCACATTTCCACTTTTAGGAAACAGGGCATGGTACAAGGGCAAACCCCTTAGACTTAGATCTGTATTGTGATTACAGACCTGGCTTGACCAGAGGCCTTTGACCCACAATGCTCTTTTAGGCAGTCTCACTGGAAGATTACAGTTCAGAGCTGGGAGCTGTGTGGGAAATCACTTAGTTATTGCCTTGAACTTACCATTAAGAGACAAAATATTTGTATGTAACACAAAAAATGTCTATAAAGTAGATTTATTTTTAGCATGAGGATCCAGGTAAATTTTTAGTTCTGCTGCACAATGTAAGGTCAGCTTCCACCCAAACCTCCTTTAGTTCTTGCTTTTAGAATTTTCTTCTGTGTCTAGTGTGCAGTTGATAAGATCTGTCTAGTTGTGTTACAGTTTCAACTATTAATAAATGGTGTTGTCTCTTTCCAAGGATTACTATGGAATTACATTCCCTGCTCCTGCAACCTTGACAGGCAGAGATGGGAGCCTTGCTAACAATCCGTACTCAGGTGAGTGCTAGTTAAAGATAAGGATGGCCAGTGAGATATGCTGGTTTCTCAGTGCAGGTCATCTACTGTCACTCAAAGAAGAATTGTTTCTCCCTTCTGTGGTCAAAGTAGCCCTTCCTTGTTCCTGCTCTTGCTCTTAAGCTGTCATTGTGCACAGATGATATTAATGCCATCCAGGATTTCAGCCAGTGGTTTTCATCCACTGCCAGTTGATTACATCTTAAAACTGTAGCCATAAGCATTGTAGTTCCTATAATGATGGTAATAAGTGCTGTCATACTTCCTGGTAACCAGAAAAAAGGAATACTTGATTGGGAGTGAGGTAGAAGGGATTTATTGTATGTCACCTCCTTGGTAAACATGTGAACGTGCTGCTCTGTAGGCTGCCAGAAAGTACAAGTGTTTGTGAATTTTCTGCTTCATGATCACTTCTCTTGGGAGGCTGTTTTTGGGTTAATAACTGAATTTCCCTTCCTGCTTCTTCAATAAGGTGGCCCACGATGCAAGCCTTGCTTTCCTGGCCTTCAGCTACTGTCTTCAGAACTTTGGTGGTGTGAGGAACTGGACATCTTAACTAGTCATGCTTGTCAAATAAACAGTCATTGGCAAAAATATGCCCATCACTGCCTGTAAATCCTAACCTGCTTTCAGCCCATGAAGCTTAGCTAAACAGGTTAACCTCCAGGAGAGTCACACTTTAACACAACAACCATTGGCTCTCTGGCTACTTACCATGCTTCTGCTTTTAGCATGTTTTATTGCAAAGATCTGATAGTAATGAGTCTGCTCAGACCATGTGAGATAGGTGAGTATTGGCATCTGTTTTTATCAATGGAATAGCCATGGCATAGAGTCCTGTGCCATGAACAGGCAGTATCTCTGTGGCTGTTAGGACCAGAGACTGGGTGAGGGCTTCCCATGAACACCTGCAGGCTTTCAGGTGTAGGATGTGTCCTGTTCTGTAGTTGTCTGCTTGCATTCAGAGGATTTAAATCCATTGAATTCTCCACCTTTGCAGTATCTTTGATAGCTTTTCTGATCAGTTTTTTCTTTCACAGGTGATGTAACAAAATTTGGCCGTGGAGATTCCGCCTCTCCTGCTCCTGCAACCACACTGGCCCAGCCGCAGCAGAACCAGGCTCAGACTCACCACACGACTCAGCAGCCCTTCCTCAACCCGACCCTGCCTCCAGGGTACAGCTACACTGGGCTCCCTTACTACGCTGGAATGCCCGGTGTTCCCAGTGCATTCCAATATGGGCCAACCATGTTTGTAAGTGTGACAGCCTTAACTGTAACCCTTCCTGCATGCCTCTCCAGTTTTACTTTCACCAGCCCAAACACTCTACATCTTGGAGTTACAGGAAGGTTTGGGTTGGAAGGTATCATCAAAGACCATCGTGTTCCAATCCCCCTGCCATGGGTAGGAGCACCTCCCACTAGACCAAGTTGCTCAGAGCCCCATCTAGCCTGACCGTGAACACTTCCAGGGATGGGCCATCCATGTGTTCTCTGGGAAACCTCTGCTAGTGCCACACCACCCTCATGGTGATGAATATTTTCTCTATATCTAATCTAAATCTATCATCTTTCAGTTTAAAACAGCCACCCTCCATCCTGTCATTACAGGGCCTGGTAAAATGTTTTTCCCATCTTTTCTGTAAGCCTTCTTTAAGTGTAGAAAGGTCACAGTAAGGTCTCCCTAGAGCCTTCTTTTCTCCAGAATGAAAACCCCCACCTGTCAGCCTGTCCTCATAGGAGAGAGGAGCTCATCCCCATGATCATTTGTGACCTTCTCTGCATCTGCTCCAGAGGTCCACAGCTTCCTCATACTGAGGGCCCTAGAGCTGGAGTCAGTATTCAGGTGGACTGTCATTAGAATGGAATAGAGTCAGCTTCTCCAGTCTGCAGGAGATTTCCAAAAACATGCAACGTGAGAAAATAACTGCAATCTCTTCTAAATCTAATCTAATCTAATATAATCTAGAAGAAAACAAAAAATTTAACAGGCCAGAACTCATGGACCCCTGTGGAAGTTTCTATAAATAGCTTTCAGCTGCATTTTGTGGGCTTGCTGTTCCTAAAATCCCTTACTAGTCCCTGGAGAATCAAGGGGAGACACAAAACTGAGTCATTGAGCTGAGAGAGCCTGGATGGAGGAGACCCATTAAGTCACAGAGCAGGGCTGGAAGTCTCAGGAGGAAAAAGGTTATTTGGGAAGAGGTGCTGCTCCAGGCAGAAGGGTAGATGAGGCTATTTAGGGCCCTGTAGGATAGTATTTTATGAATAGCCTCAGGCAGGAATTGATATTTACTTTGATTCTGTGGTTGTTCTTCTCAGTTTGTGGGTAAAGATTTGCTGTTTGCAATTCAGCATATGAAAGAAACACACAGCCTCTTCTGAGTGAGGGCTGCATTGCAATCACAGGGACAGGTCTAGGAGAAATCCTGAGACACAAATCCACTATAGCAAGTTACTACTGTCGGCAGTCCTGTGCCATCCCAGTCCTCCCAACTCTAGACTGGATTCCCGACATGAGGTGGAAGGTGCCTTCCCCACTAGATGGCAGAGGGAGCCTATGTTCCAGCTGAAGGTGCCTTTTGTTCCTGTCCTTTGTCCAGGTACCTCCAGCATCTGCAAAACAGCATGGAGTCAACCTGAACACGGGGTCGACTCCCTTCCAGCAGGCCAGTGGCTACAGCCAGCATGGCTACGGTGCAGGTAAGCCCTCAGCCCCGGCTGCCCCATGAGCGCGCGTAGCCCTACTTGTGCACCATAACGCCCTGTCTTGTGCACATTGGCAGGCTACGATGACTTAACGCAGGGAACCGCTACTGGGGATTACAGCAAAGGAGGCTACAGTGGATCATCTCAAGCACAAAACAAATCTGCTGGTGCTGGACCTGGGAAAGGTAACACTTTGAGACTGGAGGTTCCTCTGGAGTGGGATTTAGCAGGGAAAACTCCCAGTGCTGTGCAGTCAACACAGCAGCCAGCTCTAAACAGGGTCATGATCCAAGCTGTTTCTCCATCTCCCATACACAAAATGCTTTTTTAATGGCTCGCTTGTTCCTTCTAAACCTCATGACTGAACTTTGCATAAAGATTTGTGTGGCTGATGCACAGCTTGGTCCAGTTATACATGGGAGAAATGGTAAACTATTTCCTAAGCCAGAGCTTTCTTTGCTGAAGAATATAGTGATCCTTCAACAGTGCTGTGATTTTGAAACTTGAGCAGTTCAATGCTGTTGCTGAAATTATCCTCTGCCAAATCATAGCTAGATGTTAAGTTTTTTGGTAGGCACCTGAGACACCCACATGTTAGAGAGTATCAGGGCACTTCACATATCTCTGGGCTGTCTAGCTGCTGCCTGTACATGCTCATAACATTGTCATGCCTGGAAGTGTTTCCTTTGTGACCATAAAAGCTGACAGATTTATCTAGCTCATACAAAAACTTTGTTTGGCACATACTGGTTAGATTTGAGAAGTGTGCTCTGGGCTGCTTAGCACTAACTGGTTCATCCTCATGCTGAAGCAAATACCAAGCATTTGAAACACCTGGTGAAACACACTGTGCATTTGAAACACCAGGTGATCACACTCTTTTCGGTGGAGAAGCAGTCTAGGAAGGAGCAGTGTCCAAGGAGGATTACAATCAAAGCTTAAAGCAGTAACCTTGAACCCAGTTCTCTGATTCACCAAACAAAACAACCATTGGCTTTATTCTGATCCGAGTGAAATGATCAGAGCCACCTCTTACAAAATTGTGAATAAGTGTCTCTGAACCAGTGATGCTGATTCTGTCAGGGCATAGGAGCACTGCAGACTTCACTCTTCTGTAGGATGTGGAAGCATAGGGGCTCAGATGTGTAGGAGATGCTGAGTCTCATCACTCAGGGCACTGCTGGTAAGCTCTTGAATGCTGCAATAGAGCTGAATGCACCTCTGATCCTAGGGGAAAGCTGGCTTTTTGTGGGCTTCAGTGAGTGGTCAGTGCAACCAGCTGCTGCCTGGTGAAATGCATTGGAATCTGAGTGTTAATGGCTGGGTGTGGACCTGGATTTATCCAGTGGGCTTTTGCAGTGGGAACAAGAAACTGAGCCCCATCTTCTGTTCCCTCAGCTGTGGTCTGAGATCATGGAGAACTAGAAGGGCAGAGGCTTCCAGAGGTGCTGAGAGCAAAGCTTGGGATCATGCTGACTAGAGGGGTGATTTTCTCACTGTTGGTGGCATTTCTGTTTTCCAGGTGTTTCTGTGACCTCAAGTAACACGGGTGTGCCTGATATCAGTGGCTCAGTCTATAACAAGACTCAGGTGAGGAGTGTTGGACCCTCCTCCCTCAGTCCCCAAGGCTGATGACTCCTACTCCCAGGCTGGCCAGTCTCAGGGTCAGCAAGCCACGGCATCTCCTAACACTGGCTCTGCTGCTGGAGTGAAGTCTCATCCTCTGTCCCACTGTTTCTATGGTGTCAGCACCTGACAGCAGCTGCTGGCAGAGGCTCAATGCTCCCTGTGCTGCACATTGCCTACACTACACCATGCCATCAGTGTCCTGGGTGCAGATGAAGTTATGGGTGTTAGCATTTTTAGTACAAATAGTCCCCAAAGCAGGTGAGTTGAGAGGCTGTTTGCTTTCCATCAGAGGGACAGGCAGTAGTACCCACCTCTAACACCCAAGGGTCCCTGTCCCAAGCTCTCTTGTGGCCATTGCTCAGCATACAGCTCCCCAGGCAAAGCAGAAAGTGCTGTCAAGCTGTGCTGTGCACTGGGCTTATGTCCAGCTCCTGTTTGCTCCTCCCTGCACCCTCAGCAGGGGAAATCGGTGTCTGGCTGTGATCCATGCTTACAGGTAGGAAGCCAGCTGTCAGCTCTGTGCTTAGGGGTCAAGCTTTGGCCAGCAGGAGGAAAATATTACTGCAAGTTCCTGTGTTTTTGTTGGGCTGCCCTGGATAGGCTGAGTAATTTTAGGCTGAGCCCACTCAGTGGGGAAAGAACTTATTAGGCAGGTGCTGTGATCCCATATCCCTCTGAATGGAAAGAGGTCAGGGGAAAAAAAATCCACAATGCCTGTGAAAATAAAAATTTCAAGAGCCATTAGTGCAGAAATACGGGTGAGAACAGGAGCTGAAATTCATCCTCTGGTGTGCTTGCAGGTATTCAGTGTGACTTGGCTTCCCCATGGGGTAGGTGAAAGGTTTAGGTGATGTGTGTTTGGGCCACCCTTGTTCTGGTCTGGCTGGTGCTACTCACACCAGTCTCTGACCCTGTGCTCATTGCCCCCTGTGCAGACATTTGACAAGCAGGGATTCCATGCTGGCACTCCGCCTCCCTTCAGCCTGCCTTCTGCTCTCGGATCGACTGGGCCTCTGAACCCTGGTGCTGCCCCAGGTTATGCTCCAGCCCCGTTTCTCCATATCCTCCCTGCACATCAGCAGCCTCATTCCCAGATGCTGCACCATCACCTTCAGCAGGATGGGCAGGTGAGTCAGCCCCTTGTGCCTCTACAGCATCCCCAAGAGCACACTGCTCCCCCTTCCCAGCAGGGTCCTGGGGTGTTTGTTTCCTTCTGTTGTTTGCTTTGCTACTGGGAAAGGGCCTTGGCAGCAGTGGCTGTTGGGCAGCTTGAGGAGGGAACCTCATGAAGTTCAGCAAGGGGAAATGCCATGTCCTGTCTCTGGGGAGAAAACAGGCCAATGCACCAATCTATGTCAGGGACCACCTGCTGGAAAGCAGCTCAGCAGAAAAGGCCCTGGGGGGCCTGGTGAGCACAAGCTGACCATGATCCAGCAATGTGCCCTTGCAGCAAAAAGGGACAATGGGATCCTGAGCTGCACCAGGCACAGCACTGCCAGCAGGTCAGGGGAACTGATCCCTGCCCTCTGCTCAACCCTGCTGAGGCCACAGCTGCAGTATCATGGCCAGTGCTTGGCTCCCCACTGTGGGAGAGACATGGATGTGCTGGAGAGTGTCCAGTGAAGGACTGATGAAGGGGCTGGATAATGTCTTCTGTGAGGAAAGGCTTGGGGAATTGGGACAGTTCAGCCTGGAGAGCACTGAGAGGAGATTTCATCAGTGTGCAGAAAGGGAAGATGTAAAGAGTACTGAGCCAGGTTCTTTCCAGTGGTGTCCAGTGACAGGAACAGGGACAATGGTCAGAAACTGGAACACAAGAGGTTCCCTCTGAATATCAGATAAAATGTTTTTGCTAAGTGACCAAACACTGCCCAGGAAGCTGATTGAATCTCCACCCTTGAAATTGTCTGGGAATGGTGCTGGGCAGCTGGCTCTTAGGTGATCCTGCTTGAGCAAAGGGGTTGGACAAGATGCTTCAAGAGATCCCTGCCAGCCTCAGCCAGGCCATGATTGTGTGAAGAGCCCATCCTGCTCTTGGCTGGGGAGGGATGATCTGTGGGGTGTGAAGCCGAGGCAGGTGAGCACTTGTGCTGTGATTCTGGGGAAAAGTCAAGCATCTCCTGCAGGTTGCATGTCAGCTTCGATTTGGTTTCACATGCATGTGTTTACTTTCCTAACACTAAATATTCCCTGGAAAAAACAGTTTTCAGCCTTAGAGTTCAGTAATAGGATGTGATTTTGTGCTCCAAATGTGTGACATCCTTGTCTGGTGTACCACCTCACCTCACCTTGGGAAAGCTCCTTTGCTGTGCCTGGCCCTGCTCCTCACTTCCCCTATGCTTTGGAGGCAGTGGGATAGTGCTTTCCCAAGCTCTTGCTTGGTGTGTCCATGGTTGCTTGGCCTGGACTGTGATGTAGAGATGGTGCAGGGTAGAAACAGATCTGATGAGGGGGGAGCATTGCTTTGTGATGTTGGGACGAGCTTGTCTTCCTGGGAATGCTGATGCTGTGGCAGCTGATGCTCCTGTCTCCTTTGTTTCCCTTTTCTAGGGTGGATCTGGCCAGCGCAACCAACCCAGCACCATGCAGCAAAAGTCTCAGGCTACCAAAACCGCCTATGGCACTTCTCCATACTGGACAAACTAAATCTGAAACCGGGGAGAGGGGGGAGAATGAAAGGAAAGGAGGAAGAAAAAAAAAACAAAAAAGAAAAGAAAAGAGAAAATAAAAGCCGAAGCCCATTCGTTGAATTATTAGGAAAAGTTACTGCTCAGCCAAACATCTGTGCGGGGAGAACTGCAGCCAGCCAGCCATCCTCTGTGTGACTCGCCTGCTTCCTCTTTGAGTTGCTGTTATTTGTAATATATTTATGTATGTATTTGTAAATGTAATAGAGCCTAAATGTGGTTTTCTGCATCTTGCAGCCTGTTTTATTTTCTTTGTAGGAAAACTAATTATTCATTTTCCATCTGCACCAGGGCATCCTTCTTTGTTTTGTATTTTAAGCTCTATGGGTTTTTAACTCTGTCAAAGACAAACTGCGCCTTTTTTTTTAGAGCTGGAGCCCATTTATTTAATGCAGTTCCAAATTCAGAGAAATAAGGAGACCTGCCCTTCCAAAAACCTAAATCAAGATGTGTCCTGTTGGTTTGATTTTACCCCCTGACCCAAAATATAGCTGTTATTTTAGAGGGGGAAAATAAAAGAAAGAAAGAAAAAAATGTTTTGTGGGCCTTCCCCTTTCTTTCATTTCCTCCCTCCCTCCCACCCTTTTGCTGTGGAAGACAAACTCTTGTGGGCAGTTTCATCACTGTGGCCTTGAGCTGCAGTTTCAACTTAATTTTTCAGTTTTCTAATAATAATAAAAATAAAAGGACAGGGTTTTATTTTTTGTTTGTGCGGGGCTTTTTTGTTGGTGGTGTTTTTCTCTAACAAGAGACTTTGGATGGCTCAGTGTGTCCTGGAACCTCCTTTGCATCACTAGAGGCAAAAACTATGTAGCGGTTTCTTAAATAAAAGTATAAGCTGTGTCTTGTACCTCTTTTTGCCCTGAGCCACATTCCCAGGAAAGCCAGAGCTACTGGATGGAAACTACATCTGTCCCTCCCCACTTCTTTTAAAACAAAGACCTTGGAGGCAACTCCTGGTCCTTCTTGTCCTGCACCACTGCGGTGAATGTTCTAGGAGTTTCATTTCTTTATAGCCCTTCCTCCACCTAATAAAGAACTGAGCATACCACTGGTGTCCACCTAATAAAGATCTGAGCATACCACTGGTGTTTGTCTGCATTTTCAACAGCTCCAGGAGCAGTTTTACACCTGTTCCTGCCAGAGCAGCCAAACCGGGGGGCTAAGAGCAGCAAGTGGTTCTGACAACAGTGAGTTCACCTGTGTGCTGAGAGCCCTCAGGCACCCACAGCAGGGCCAAACCCTCACTCCTGCCATCATCAACCAGTTCTGCCTTGGGTGGCTCCTGAGGTGGTGCTCCGAATCCTTGTGAGCAGCTGGGATTGGTAAGGACGGAGCACAACTGGAGTTCTGTCCTCTTGCTTCGCCCATAAGGTCCATGGGCTCCACTGGTACAAGGGCAGAGGTGTGAGGGCACTTGAGGGAAGTCTCCTGCCCCAGACTTACCCTTCTGATCATCCTGTCCCCTTGCAGCAGAGGAGGTGGGTAAATGTGAAGCACATAATGGGAAAGGGGCTTTTTTTTCTTTCAGTATCCACAAGAAAAAAAGAAGTCTGCTTCTACCCTGAGAACTATTCTTTCTCTGTTACCAGCTCTTTGACCCTGTGAGACACTGTTGTTACCCAGGCCTCCCCCAGGCTCTGAGCAGCACAAGAACTACTCTGACATTTTTCTGCCCTGGCTCAGGTTTTGACACTGGTTGAACTCCAACAGCTGCTCCAAGCCCTTGGCAGCTGCTGCCCCACTGCCAGCAGCTTTGCGGCCTGAATGTCAAGGAGGGCAAAAATGCTTCTGCAGGCAGGGGCCCCATCAGCTTGTACAAGACTGCACCAGTGGCTGAACCCTCACAGCAGCAGCACCTCATTCACCTGCTTCAAAACACAGACTTCTCCAGAGCTGCCTTTCACTCTCTTGAGGTCTTGTTTATATATAGACACCCAGTGCTGCCCCACAGGTGTAGATCAGTTCTTGCATGTGTCACAGTTCAGAAGCAGCTGGAGCTGGAGCAACCGGGGAGAGATGGCAGCCTCCAGCAGCCCCTGAGCCTCAAATCCCACACCTTCCCAGCTGCTCTGGGGTCCTGCCTGTAGGCAGAGTGTTGCCTTCAGCCACAAGCAGGCTCCTCTTTTGTGAGACTCAACAAAATGTTTCTCCCTTCACCTACATTATCATTTTGGCAGGACTTGTCTGCAGCAGTTTCCTTTCTAAGCCTTGTTCCACTGATGGCAGAGGCAATGTCACCCAGCTGCACTTTGCCACCAAGGAAAGGATGGGAAAACCCCTCCTTTGCAGCCCCCTGGGCTTACCCAGGCAGGTAAGAGTGGGCTGGAGCCCCTGCCCTGCCTTTGGTACCACGCCGCTGCTGGAGGAAGCAGCTACTGGGAGTTCAGGGCAGCCCAGTGCTGTAGGGTCAGTCAGGAGATAAGAGCAGGCCAGATCCCAGACAGCACCATCCCTCCAGTCCCTTTCTGTAGTATGGAGCCTGCTTTGGGAAGGCAGCTCCAAAATGCCATTCCTCCAGCTCAGCTGTGCAACAGGAGCACTTGGGCCCCAGCCACATTTGACTCAGCAGTTGCTGTGCTGCCATTGATACCAAGTGCAGCCAGTCCAACTCCCTGGCACTTGTCCTGCTAATTTTAGCTTGACTGCAGCAGGGGGGCACTGCAAACACCCTGCTCCCCTCCTGATCCTGCAGGGAACAGCAGAGGACAGGCAGGACTGGCACTCACGAGGGCTGGCAGCCATGACCTCAATTTCTCTGCCGAGGCTGCTCCCTGACCCAGCGGTCAAACTCCTCCTCCACCCTGTCCAACCCTTTCAGGAGCATCGTGCTCCTGCCCTGCCAGGCCACTGGCCACCAGCAGCTCCGTGTCCTGTGTCCCTGCTCCGGTCACATGAAACCACCAACCACCCCAATGGGCTCCCCCTTCTTGACTTAGGAAGGCTAAACGTAACAGCAAAGGTCTGGCCTTTAGCCAAAGTCCTTCTCTAAATCAGTTTGTTCTTTAGTCTTAGGTGCAGGCAGCTGTCAAACAGCAGCTTTATTTTGCAATAAACTGATTGATATTTGTGTATAAATATGTCTATTGATACCAGAGCAGCAATGAACTCATGAACAGCTGTTATTCAAAGCTTTGAGTAACTCGTGCAGTGCAACCAGCTCAAATATGGAAGTAATAGCACAGAAATATTTTCATTTCACATTTTTATTAGTAGACAGATGTGCAGAAAAGACAAAATATAACTACTGAAGAAGAAGACAACACAAAAATGCATCAGTTAATTCTTTCTGGTAAATTATACTGAAGAAAAAAAGGAAAAGATCTGGGAGTTCAGCTAAGAAAACTACTGAGAAATCTAGTGTACCCTGCTGGTTTCAGAATGGTTGAAAACTGCATTTGAAGGGACATGTAGTTGCAAATGTAAACGCTAATATTGACTGAAACAGGAGAAAAGGGATTAAGAAAAAACCAGAATACACAAAGCAGGTAAACATTTTTCTGCAATCTCTTAAATAGTTTCAAAAAAATCCCCTCATACTTCAGTTGTATCTGAAAAAAAGGAAACCAGCAAGTCAACAAGCAATGACACTGCACAGGACAGTGGGGAAGAGAAATTAGTCTGGTTAACCAATGTCAGAGCTCTCAAAAGAGGTTGCTTTTTTGTCATTAAAAAAGGGTAACAGAAGAGTCATAATAATGCATCTTTTACAACACCAAGCTTGGAAATACAAGTCACTGGAGAGTATACAGTGAAGACGGTCAAAAGTACAAGGGAAATCCTGAAAGATGCAGTATCCTCATTTCCAACCAAGTCATCAGCAAAGCCAGCGTTGCCACACTCTGGCCCTTCACCCCCCCCAGCCACCTGAAAGCTGGAGGCTGGTGCCCCTGCCCTGGCGTGGCCCCGAGTCCAGTCCTGCAGCCGGGAGCACCAAGGGCCCATTTGCCAACCCTGGCGCTGCCCTCGCAGGGCTGGTGTGAAGCTGGGGGCGCCCCACCCTATCACTAGACGCAGGGGAGCCCCGCTGCAGGCCCCAAAAAAGCACCTGGGGCTGAGTCAGTCCTTGCTGGAAGAAGGCTGACACCTCAGGAGGGTGGAGCTGCCTTCCCAGGTAACAGGCAAGCAGGAAGGCAGGAGACCGAGGGAACGATGGGCACAAGGAATCGCCACTCGGGCAGCCTTCACTGCCTGCGGGCGGAGGGATGCAGCGCCGGGGCAGGGACTGTCCCTCCAAGCCCCAGCAAAGCAACATTTTGGAAACATCTGCCTCGTTCACTTCATGCGGAGCCCCGAGGGCCTCACCCTCTTCTCGTCCGCTCTCTTCTCCTCTCCGTCCGGGCAGCGCACTCGGAACTTTTGCTCAGTGTCACACCGGGACGCAGCCACGGAGCGGATCCAGAACAAAGCCTGTTCCCACCCCAGCACCCCCGAGGGACCTGCAGCTGGTGACGTACCATGGAAAACCCTGAGATACACGGAGGGGAGGCGCAGCCTCTGGTCAGGGTGATGCCTCTGTACCTATGGGGATCGAGAGTTTCCCCCAAGCAGGGCCAGCACCTCCGATCTGCTCCCGGGACTGCCAGGCCCGGCTGCCGATCCAGGGATCATGGGAGAGGGGAACTCGGGGCACTGCACCACAGCCAAACACGAGCACGCTGCAACGGGGGGAGGGCTGAGGAAGAGAGTTCTCAGACAGGAGCATGCAGGATCCCCCTGCCCAAGACAGAGCGCCCTAAGCTCTGCCAAGGGCTTCCAAAAACATGCGGGAGGCTAAGCTCGGGGCACCAGCTGAAGCGCACTGCTGAAGAGCCTGTCAAAACCTGCTGCTGGCTTGCTCTGCTCTGGGGCTGCACACACCCCTGAACCCCAGGGAGCTGGGCAGGGGAAGAGCCCAGCACTGCCCACTTCTGCCCTGCAGCACAGACAGCCCGGACATCCCACGGGCCCCAAAGTGAGTTCCAAACTCCGACAGCCTTGCAGGCTCTTCTCTGAATTCCTCTGGGAAGTGCATGCAAAGTACTTCTCTTAAAAAAAAAAATAACCAACCCAAAAAATCTAGTCTTTGCTATCTCTTAGCACTCTGCTGAGAAACCACAGTAAAGAACTTGTTTCCCTAAAAATGCAAGTGCTGGAGGAGAACAAACAGAATCCCCCTCGTTTAGGAGCTCTTCTGTGTGTAGTTGAAACCCCAATCCATAACTTCAGCTTCCATGCTTACACAGAGAATTATAATGCAAGTCAATGCCTATGAAAGGTGGGCAGAATTCCAGATAAATTCAGGGAGCTAGGCTCTCGCATTGTATCACTTAGATTGTCTTTTTTGAAATCATAAACATTTTTATTTCCCATATAGTCAATTACCTTTTCTGTGTAGATAAACCTACCTCTAAGCAAGTGCATGTCTAATATTCTTAAGCTCAGCTGTGCAGAACCACACCTGCCCACAGGTGACCCACACAAGTGACAGAAGGCAGCTCCAGATGCACAGGGCTGGGGCTGCAGGGAGCAAGAACTGCCAGCCAGCACAGGGCAGGAGGCTGCTGGTCTGTCCCACTGCCAAAAAAAAAGTCCAGCAGGAATGGTGGCCCTCTGGGCAGCAGGATGCACATCTGCTCCCTTCCCTTCAGAGAGAGGCAGCTGGCAGCAGATCTCAGCAGAACAGCTAAACTCTAGTTTTTCAACCCTGTCCTAGTCTGAAAAAATTGAACAAAAAAAAAAAAAAATAGCAACCCAGGGCTCAGTTGTACAGACGTGAAGTGTTAAGTGTTTATTTTAGGGTTCATATCACAAGCCTTTTCCAGAGACAAAACTGATTTTGCCCTCTGGGGCTCCAGGGGCCAGCTATTTCCTAACTTAGCAGGCAGAAAAGGAATACTGTACCTTTCAGTGACATCCCATTCAAGCTCAACACACAGTAGCTTTACACTCTCCGCCCCACACCTTATAAAGGAAAAGCCACCACCACAAGGCTAAACGAATGTACACACGCTATTATTGTAAATGGAGCAGCTAAACCTTGGCAATTTGCTTTGTGGGGATTTTTTTTTTTCTTCCCAATAAATGCAGCACTTTGAGCTCCCAAAAACACGGCTTCCAATGGGTTTGTTCCAGCTTTAAATACATTAAACATCTCAATGCAAGACTGTATTTAATTCAAGAATCTAAACACAAGCAAACCTGTTTTGCTGTGAGCATTTCGTAGAGAAGTGAAAAGGGGAGTTTCTTTTTTAAAAAGAAATTGTAATACAGTGATGAAAGGGTTAAGAATGCAAGAATTCAGACATTCTGTGGAGGGTCTCTAAGAGGTCCATAAAAAAGGAGCGAACAGATCCATACAACAGGAGACAGCAGGAGACAAAGTTTTGTGTTGGGTTTTTTTTTTGTTTTGTTTTTTTTTGACACCCCCCCCCCCCCCCCCCACTTTTTTGCTGGACTGCTGCTAGGTTACCGCTGCTCCCTTCTGGCCTGAGTCGGCAGGGCAGTACAGGGGCATAGAGGGAGCAGGTCACGACTCCTCGTTGCCAGAATCATCATCATCGTAACAGTCGGCATCCTCCTCCTCCTCATCCTCATCGTCAATGTCGTCATCGTACAAGTCGTCGTAAAGCAAATCTGAACTGTTGTCATTGGAAGGCACTTTAGTTTTGATGCAGTACTCTGCCAGTGTAGTGGGGACCTTCACACCATCCTTCTCTGCCTCAGCTTTGGTAGCCAAAACCTGTTTCCTGCGGGGAGAAGGACACAGCAACAATGAGAGCAGGGCCGTGTGCCAGGGGCTCATCTGCCCCGCCCTCCTGGCAGCTCAGGGACAGGGGAGCTGAGGTTTGCAGGAAGTACCAAAAGCAGCGCTGGAAACAGATTTGGTTCCTGCAGCCCCAGGCTTGGGAGCATGCCAAGGGTGTTTGCAGCACATTCACTCTCAGCAACATATGAAATCAGTAATTCCACAGGCTCTGCACTAGAGATCTGCCAGAGGCCAAAGCAAATTCCATTCACTACTGTAGGGATGGCCAAGGATTTCCTAGGATGATTTATTGACTGCTGCTGACAACTCTCCCACAGCATGCTCAAAACTGCAACTCCCACAAGCCTTTGGCAGCTCTCAGCTCCCACTGGAGGGTCAGAGCAACAGGGGCACATGGCAGCACCCCAGGACACAGCCTGGGGCTTGCAGAAGCCAAGTGTTTCCCACCACCCCGGGCAGGCCCGGCTGCTGTGTCCCAGCAGGGAGGAGCAGATGGCAGCCTGTCCCCTCACCCACCCACTGCCTGTCAGTCTGCCATTCCCTGTGTCAAGTGCACCCTGCTCCGCTGGAGCCGAGGGAGCTGAAGGATTCTCTGCACAGACAGAGCCCCACTGGCCCCACCCAGGGCCACATCCTGCCTGCCTAGCTGGCAGAGACAATGCAGATGTGGCCTCCCGCCAGCCCTCCAGGCTGGGCTGTCCCTCCACAATAGCCCTGGCCCACGCTCACATCATCCCCCTGCAGCTCCTGACAAACTATGGACTTCTGCAAGGGCAGCACTGAGCAGTGCTTCCAGCTAATCCAACCCAGCTCTGCAAGCCCTTGACAAATTCTGCTGATGCTCCTTTGAACTGGAGGGACAAGATTATGATTCATGCATGCATTAAGCACAGAAATTAGTAGGATGCATTCAGTTTGCATCACATCCCAAGCAATGCAGGGCTCAAAGACAACCAGGGACTTTGACTGAGATTTACTAGTAGCCAATAGGTTTTGCAGAGCACCATAACAGATTAGCCTGAAAAAAGAAAAATTTAAAGACAAAACAGCCCAGTCCTCCTGCCCCAGAAATCAGCACTGCTTCTGTGTGCTGAAAATTCTGGAGGGACCTGAAGCGTGGACTTTGAATAAAACACTAAAATTAATTTCCAAATTTAATTCTGCTGCAGGAAGCTGGTTTCAGCAAATTCTGGAAGCAGTCTGTTTGACAGGATTCAAAGCAGAAGGCTGGTAGCCCAGCATCACAAGTGGCCAAGTTTACCTTATGATTTCGGCGTACTCCTTGTCTTTTCCTTTACTGTCCCTCCATTTCCTGAACATGACTGACGCATCCACATTGGCTGGGGAGAATGTGTTGGGCTCGTTAAGCAAAGAGATTACACTCAGTAAGATAGTCCTGAAAGAGGTAATCACAACAGGAGAGTCAGAGCTAATGTATTCAGGAATTCTGGATATCCACAAACTCTTTAGGTGTTGCATCTTAAACTTGTTTGAAGTGAAGTCTTAAGCTGAGGACAGTGTTTTTTAAGCGAGAGCAGGTATTTATGAACCTCAGACCCTGGACATTGGTGTAAGGAAGGTGATACAACACAAACCTCACGTGACTACAGACCCTTGTGTCTGTGCATGTGCTTGGGACAGGGCAGCATGCAAAGCTACAATCAGACCAGAATTCAGGTTGTCTGCACTATCCACAGATGGTGTGGGGATGGAAATCTGCTCTGTGAGCTGTTCCCGGTGGCTTGCAGCCTCCAGCAGGAAGCCAGGCTGTTTGCCTGCCCTGCGCAGGGAGAAGGACCACTGTGCCCCAAGGCCAGCAGAAAAGGCTGTGCTACTTTTCCCCTGCCCTGCCAGGTGGTGGAGGCTGAGGTCAGGGCAGGACTCTCCCCACTCAGGCTGCAGCAGCAGATCCCAAGCACAGCAAGGGGAAGACAGCGTAATGCTTCTCAATGCCCGGGCAAAGTGCCAGGGCCCAGTGGGATTCAGCTGCTGGTACTCAGGAGAGCCAGCATGAGCCAGTCACATAACCCCTGTCAGGCAGGCAGACAGACAGACAGATGTACAGTCTTCCAGGATTTCCAGGCAGGTTCTCTGCTCTGCTGGCATTTACCAGCTGCAAACCCCATTCTCATGCCCAGAGCTTTCTCCTGCAGTCCCTAGAACCCTTTGCATTTGAGAGATGCAGTCTTTGCTGCTCTTGCTGTGCCCCAACCTGCACAAACTCCCACACCCAGCCATTGTCTGTAGCTGCCACCATGACATTGTCACCCGACCCCGTGGTCCTGCAGCAATGGCTTCCCTTTCAAGTGGAAGGGATAAACAAGAACAGGGAATAGTTCTTGAAACACAGCATTACCTAACAGCCACTTCACAGACCTTGATTAAAGGAGATTGGTAGCCGCAGTTGTGTTTGCACTGATTCAGGGACATGTTCAGAGCACATCTACCGGATCATATATCTGGGTACAATTCCAGGAAATGCTTGGTCATTTGGATACTGAGTATCTTGAAAGGTTTTGAAAATAAACACTTGTATCTGAACAGACTGTTCAGCACAGCTATCAAGAGAGTCTTATACAATTCATTTTCTAAATTATATAATTCTGTACAAAAAAGAGAACAGCAGCTCTGGAAGAAACTGTCTCATTGGACTGGAATGATGGGCATAAGAGATCATTTTCTACTTCATCTCAAGAATTCATTTAAGAGCCTTTGATTCTCTGCAAACTGGCCAGCATGTCAGCTCCAGTATCATGCAGCAGCTTTCATGTACAGCAAACGAAGGCTAGGAAGGGCTGAGGACCAGAATTCTGGATTTAGCATCTGCTCTACCACACTTCCATCAACAGTGAGGAGAAGCCAATTTTCACTGTGGTGTCCAGACACCAAAGTCACTGCAAAGCTACTTAAATACACCAAAACAACTGTGTTGAAAGTGAAACTCTGAGCTCTTCATTCCCATCCAGCACATTAGATCAACTCCATCACTGCTGATATATTTAAGAGCTGGACAGTGTCCTCAAACTCAAACCCGGTTGCTGTGAACAAAGTACAGTAACAGAAAGGCATCCCAGCATGGGGGATTTGACAGGACTAAAAGCACCAAAAAAGTTCAGCCATGTGAGACTGAAAACCTCAGCACCAGACACAAACTGCATAGGCTGGATATAAGCTGAGTCTCTGGGTTAATGTCAAGGATCTGTCTCCCGTAGAGACAAGGCTGCTGTAGCATGGAAGAGCAGCCAGCAGAGGTTCAAGGAAACAGACCTGTTAAGGACCCTTTTTTTCATGTATGAATGTAAGAAGGCTCAGAGACAGACCAATTTCTTCGCAAAGAGACATGATGTAGACTGGCTGATGTTCCCAACCAGCATATCCTGTTATATTCCTTGTTGAAAAAGGATTTTTCTTAAATCCCAGCTGCTATCCACATTATAGCCTCTAAGAGCCACCTCAAGTAGTAAGTATAGAATGGTCCAAGGGCATTTTTGCCCTTGGTATAAAGTTAAAAGTTTTAGCCTAGGCTGCACTGACAGTCACATTATTGGATCAAGCTGTTTGTGGAAGCTTCCCAAATCTTAGGCAGCAAAAAAAACGAAGAAAAATGGGAATCCCCAAGAAGCAAAGCAATAGGCAGACAGTGCATCACTGTCTGCAGGAGATACAGGTGGTACCAATACCTTGAATACTGTGAGAGTCCTGGCCTGTGCAGTTCAAGGGCAGGGAAGACTGGGGAGATGTGGAGAAAGACAACTAAAATTATCAGAGAGCCTCAACCCCAAGCCTTGCCACCACTCACTCAGCTCCATGGGCCACAGAAGGCAGTGTTCTTTGGCAAACAGATCAGAGCTGCATTCCCTCATATCTTGCTGGGTTTTGCAGTATTTACTTATGCCTGTATCACCTAGCTCCCAGTGATGGGAAAGTCCATACTAATTGTGTTTAAAAAAATAAATGAGCCTGCTTGACACCTTTAGAGGTGGAAGCACAGGTGAACTCTCACAGCTGAAGAATGAATTTTCCCTTTCAGACACTTCAACCCTGCTCATCTCTGGGCAAACAGTCAACACTTGGCAGGATTTACAGAATTCACCAGCTGAGGAGCAGCTCCCTCCCACATCTTCAGCCCCTCTGCCTCCTGTCTGACATTCTGGAGCTTTCCCAAGCCAGATGGGACCCCAACAGGTTGCACTTCTGCTGGCACTCTGCCCAGCTGGTGATGGTGGTAGCAAGCTAGAATGAAGGACCAGTTTTACTTTCATTCGCTGATACATTCACTTGCTCAGGAATGTTTTGACCTGTCATCCTTAAGCTCAAGATGTTTCAAAAGCATTAGCACTGAAAACTGTGACTGTAGTGAGGGAGAGCAGAAATTAGAGAACGAGCACCATGAGAAGTTCAATGTCAGTCTCTGGGGTTGAATATAATGAAATAATCAAAATGTATGTGTGATATACATAATTAATGCCTAAAGCTGTTTCCTAACTGTGAGTTAAAGTTTGTCACCTAGTTGATTCTTGGAGTAATGAGAATGAAATTCAGCTGCTGTTTCAAAAACATTAACAGGTTAGGCCTTGAATGCTTCTGGTACTTAGTGATCCTTCGTATTTTTGGCAGGAAGAAAAGCACCAGCTGCTCCCAACATGACTCAGCAGGGCAGAAGATGGACCAACAATGAAATACAAACAAAAGGCAGAACTCTGCAAAGTTGCTTCTACTGGTCAGAATACTCAAAAACATACTGTATTGGGTTTGCAAGGCCAAGCTTTGGTAGCTGGGGGGGCTACAAGGGTGGCTTCTGTGGGAAGCTGCCAGAAGCTTCCTCTATGTCCAGCAGAGCCTGGCAGCTCCAAAATGTGCCACTGGTCAAGGCTGGGCCAATTGGAAATGGTGGTAATGTCTCTGTGACAATGTATTTAATAAGAAAAAAGTTTTAATTGCGTCCAGAGAAGAGTGGAGTGAGAAGATGTGAGAGGAACAACCCTGCAGACACTCAGGTCAGTACAGAAGGAGGGGCAGGAGCTGCTCCAGGTATTGGAGCAGATTCCCCTGCAGCCTGTCAACAAATGGTGAGGCAGCTGTGCCCCTGCAGCACAGGGAGGACACAGGATCTCTATGCACCTGTAGCTCCTGGGGGAGCCCAGGCTGGAGCAGGAGGATGCCTGAGAGGAGGCTGTGATTCTGTGGGAGACCCATGGAGAGAGTAGATCTCACTGGAGCAGCCTGTCCTGAAAGGACTGCATCCTGTGCAAGTGTGACCCACACTGCAGCAGTTTGGGGAAGACTACTGCCCATGGGGTGGATTCATGCTGGCAGAGTTCATGCAGAAGTGGCCTGTCATGGGAGGGACCCCATGGTGCAGCAGGGGAACACTCCTCATCCTTTGCAGCAGAAGAAACAATGTGTGATGAACCGACTGTAACCCCCATTCCCATACACCTGCTGGGACAGGAGGTAGAGCTGGGAAGGAGGGAGATGTAGGGGGAAGTTGTTTTTAAGGTCTTATTTTACTTCTGATTATCCTGCTCTGATTTTGTTGGTAATAAATTTAATTAATATCTCTAATTCTAGCCTGTTTTGTCTGTGATGGTGTTTGGTGAGTGATATCTTCTGGTCCTAATCTGCTGCAGATCATCAGGACAATGAGCCGATAGGTAAGGCTGCGAAGATTGGAATAGCTCAGGTAGACTAAGGGTGGGAGCAAAAGGATGAGCTGTTTCTAGCCACAGGCCACTTCAGGACATCTAGGAAGGGGTGCAACACACAGATGGGCTCATCATTGAGCCATGTGGGATATAAACATGACACAAATGGAGTAAAGAGTGGATATTGTATTGAGTCTGGTTGAGCAGTTTGTTGAGTTTGTTTGAGTTTCCCTTAGCAGCCCTCAGCGCTTTCCATTCATAGTTAGAAAAGTGTTGATAACACACAACTGTTTCAGCTACTGCTAAGAAGTGCTGGCACAGCATCAGCACGGTCTCTAACATTCCCCATGCCCCCATAAAGGGGCTGAGAGGTGGCAAGATCCTAGGATAGGACACAACCAGGCCAACTGGTCCAAATTAACCAAAGGGATATTCCACACCATATAACATCAGCTCAGATATGAAAGCTAGAGTTAGAGAGTGTCCTGCGATGACTTTATGATACTGGTATCCCCAATTGTCTGGTTTATGTTATATATTAAGTTCTGCACCTTTAAGACTGGCTTTGAGAGCAAGAGAGGGGGAAGAAGAAGCTGCAGTTTGTGTTAAAGAAAAACATCACTCCCACACATCCCGCTCCTGGACTGTGGTGTCTGCAGCACGGACAGACGGCGGGACAGAGCTTCTCTCTGGTTTTTAGTTAGTTTTAGCTAGCTGAGGCAGAGGAGTTCCCTGGACCTTTGTTTTTTTTCTTTTTTTTTCTTGGATCTGTGCAAGCCTGCTCTGGATTGAACACCCAGCCAAACCCCGGGAGCTCACGCCTGTGGCCCACCGGAGCCTGGGCCTCGGCACTTTCCAACGCCAGAGGGACTGATAAGAAACTGAGCAAGCCGAGCTACACCACATGAAAAGGACTTTCTTCCTAGACTTGCCATCCCATCCAACAGCAAGAGGTTTTATTATTTAATATTATTCAATTTCTGTTAAATAAACAGCTTTTTCCACTTCTCTCCAAGAAATTTTTTTTCCCTTTCCCGGACCAGTTGGTGGGGAGGGGGCATTTCCCTGGGGAAATCCCCATTTAGAGTTTTCCTCCCTAATTTGCCCTAAACTAGGACAGAGAGGAAGAATGGGAGACATTTGTTATATAACAATGTTTGCCTTCTGGAGGAACTGCTACATGTGCTGAAGACCTTCTTCCTGGGAACTGGCTGAACATTGCTCACTACTGGTAAGCAGAGATGCATTTCTTTCCCCCTTTGCTTATGTGCACACAAGCTTTTGCTATTGCTTTAGTAAAATGCCTTATCTCAACCTACAAGTTGTTTTCTGTGTTATTTTTCTCTTCCCTGTCCTGCTGGGAAGGGAGTAATAGAGCACTTTGGTGGGCACCGGGAACCCATTACAAATACTTTTCCACTAGTGGTACTTTGAAGAAGAGAACAGTGACTGAGAAAGGCTTGAATAATTGAGATAATTTGCCTTCAGATATGAAACCCTGTGAACAGGACAGAAAGGTCTGCACTGTCAGCCCAGTATGCTCAGACAAACTGACAAGTCTGGCTCCCACTTGATTCAAGTCCTAAATCCCACACAAACAAACTCCCCCCCAAACCTCTCCCAACATAGGCCCTAGCTCTTGTAGAGATGACAGGCCTTAGGTGTCACCACTGCACAACATATTCACAGTTACCTGACATTTTGGGTAGGGTTCCACCTTTCTGATGGCAGCTCTCCACTTTGTGGGTCATCTACAGGTGGGTGAAGAATTGAAATACATACATCTCCATTCTGCAAGACAGAAAAAAGCACTGAGAATAGCTTGGCTGGAGGCTGAGGCCTGATGACTCATATCCACCATTCTGGCTGTCTTCTGATCAGTTTAATCTTGTTGATATGAACACTCAAGTGCCAATAAACACCAACAAGGGCTGGAAATGGTTCTGAAATCTTCTTGGACCTGCTTTATATCCAAGGGTTAGCCTGGCAAAAAGCCCAATATAAATTCAAGAGGTTTAAAGAATGTACTGAAGTTAGTAAAAATAGTAATAATGTAACATAAAACTAAATTGGTCTCCAGATAGCAAGTACTACTGTCACAGTGACACAAGCTTTAATCACAGGAAACACAAAGCAGGGTTAAAGAAAATTTGTGTTTCCATTGGTAGCTTGAGGAAAATTGATAGCCACAGGAAATTTTTGAATTGAAGGGTTTAATCACCATCTACTAGCTCAGGTATGAAAACATTACAGCTCACAGGACACAAGGATGTTGAACAGATGGTGAGGGGCAGGCTTACACAGCTCCCCTAGGACACAGCTGTTCAAAATACCAGACAAAAAAGCAGGAGATGCTCTCCAAAAGTTTCACTGGAAATCCCTTCCAGCATGCAACAGGAAGAATATCCTGGCAGCATATGGAAGCCATACAGCCACATAATCCTCAATATGTGTTCTACTCACCAGTGTTATGGCCTGAATATAGATTTAAAGCTCCATAGTGCCTATTTAAGAAAGGTGTCATCCCAATTCTCCATCAGCAACAACACTCTGACACAACTGCTATGTACAAGTGTGGGAGCAGTATCCACTCCAGCTGATATTCTCTGCTGAGGCAGACTCCAGGGACTCACATGGTACCAATGCCTTACTGCAGGACAAAGTAAAGAAGCAGATGAGGCCTCAGGCCAGCCAGCAGATACTGGCCTCTCCAGGCCCCATGGGCTTTGCTCTCCCTTGCAGCCAGCTGTGGGGTGAATCACAAATTCCTAGAGGCATCGCCACACCTTCAGTAGGCACAGCCCCAGCTGAAGGACAGCACTCATGGTGTCCCTTGCAACCCTTATCCAGAGCAAAGGCTGATGAAGGATCAGTTCTGTTCAGGACTCCAGGCTACCAGCTTCCCGCACACCTGGTCCCACGTCCTTCCAACACTGCTTGAGCACAGAGCAGGGCTGCTCACAGCAACAGCATCTGTGCCTTTGAGCCCAAGCCACTGATCACAGCTACAGATAGCAGCAGCTCACCTCGGGGGGTTGTGATCTGTATCCAGATTTCAGTGGTGCACTATTCACGCCAGGTATGCTAATCTACCAGGCCCCTTGTCACTTTGAAGCAGGTTTTAGTCAAGAACACAGCAAGGCAGCACCTGGAGCTGCTGAATTCCAAAGCACATACTTATGTTGCTGGAATAGTTTGCTTTAAGAAGGCAGTTTCCCTTTTAGGATGCCAACAGGCTTGTGAAATCTTGGAATTTTTTTAGTATCATTCCAAGGTGAAGTTAACTTTACTAATATTAGATTATGCTCAGTCTACTCTGCTTTTACAAATAATTTCCATTGGTTTTTCCTTTAACCTTTTCCTGGGAGAATGCAATGCTAGTGGCCCAGAGGAGGTAACTCAGCACTTGGAGAAAGTTCCTGAAGCAGTCAGGAAGAGTCTGGAAGGGCAAAGGTATAATGGGGCCTGATGAGGTCAGCACAAGGATTTTAGGGATCAGGACAGCCAGGGGCCAAGCCTTTCCCTACATAAATTTTTGAAAGACTGGCAAGGAGAATGGGGTATTCACCTGCCACTGAGAAATATCCTACACTTCTATCAGGACTGAGAACTGTTACATCATAAAAATAAAGAACAAGTGCATGCAGTTTTATCAAAGTTCAATTAGATGACCCAAATAAACAGAGATGGGAAAACACACATTGCTCAAGTCTCATTGCTCAGATTTGGAATGTCAGCCCCAGCCTCTCCATCTGCTGGTCCCCGCAGCAGATTCTGTAAACTGCTACTTTCTTTCATCTTCCTTGCACGAAGAGTTTTTTTTTGTCCCCCATCCTATTGAAAAAACCTCAAATCAAAAATGCTCTGCTGAGACAGTCTCAGTTTCATCTGGAGTTATTCCAGTGCCTCATCTTCATTGCTTAAATGTTGTTTCCAAAACAGCCTGCAAGCTGCTTCAGATTCCCTCAGCTACAAGAAATACTGCTATGAACACAAAACACAAGGTTGAGAGTTTGTGTACATCAAGAGCAAACCCAAAATACACCTGTCAAGTTTTGGGTTAGTTCCTCCTGCTGCCTTCAGTTGTTTCTAGTCAATTTTTCATTTTTCTCACCAGGACTGGGAGAGGTCATTTCCAAGGCTTGTTTTTGTATATTTCATTTTGGTAACCACTTGCCACTCACCTCCTGCATGAGGATTTCCAGATTCAGAATCAATACCCACAGTACAGGTCTGCAATTATCTGAGGATTTCAAAGTTGTCTTTATTTATAGATCAAAATTCCAGGTAACTGAAATAGAGCCTTAAGGAGAAACACCATCCTTGGCTACAGGAAAGATCTTCTGCCAGATACAAAATCCACATCAGAAAACTGTCAGATAACTGGTTTGAGGATATGGACTTAGGGCAATCCTCTGGGTCAGTCAATAATTAAGAACTATTAAGAACTATTAATAATTAAGAACTATTAAGAACTATTCTGTTCTGCACTGAAGTTTGGCACAGTTTCTAGCCATTTATTACTAAGCCATCAGTGCAGTTCTCACCACAATATTTGAAGCACACCCATTCCAAGCTGGGCATTCAGCAGCAATAACTTATCAAAAAGGGCTTTCCAAGCCCAAACCATCAACTGAAGCATTTGTTCACAGGATTGAGAGAATGACATTCCTGTTTCCAGGTGGGTTCAAAGGAAGCCTGCAGAACCTCTCATAAGAAAACCTCTGATAAAGTGAGAGACCTGCACCAACAGGAACATTTTCAAGTCCTTTAGCTCCCAAAACTATAGAACCAGTGCTCCTTAGCAGGTTGACATTCTTCTAGAATACCTGAAAGTTCAGCTAGGATTTGGCTGACCTCCAGTAAAAGTCAAGTTTTGAACCAAATAGGCCTTCAGCCTTCAAATACAGCCCTATGGAACTGGGTGATATTGAACCAATTGCTTCTATTTAGAATTATTCATCTTCTGTACCTGCTGTGTAGTTTTACTGTGATCCAACTGCTGACAGTCCACAGCCTTGACTACCCGCTTAAAATAACCCATACACACACTGAGTTTAAGGAAGCAGAAAGTTCTCTCATACACCATAGAAAAAGTTATTTAAAAAGCACCTTACCTCGTAAATGTTGGGGTGCCACATTTTGGTCAGGAATCTGAAGGTAGGTGGTGAATATGGATAGTCAATAGGAAATTTAATGTGAGCCTGAAAAAAAGCAGAATGTATTAGCTATGAAACAGAACAAAAAAGACCAACAAGCAACAACTACAGTGAAAAGACTGGGGAAAAATTCATTAAGGCTACAAAATTGCTCATTTTATAAACCAGTGCCCAAGTGGCCCCACAGTATAACTCTATGCAACTTCAAACGAGCAAAACACTAACTGAACAAGAGAAATCGAAACACCTAGGCTGGTAATGCTCAGAAAACAAGCCAAAACTCATTTACCATGTCCTAATTCAAGAAGCACTATTCAACAGCTGCTGTTAAAACAAGGCAAAATATACTGGAAAAGTTTTAACTTGAGACAGCACTGCTCCCTTTTTGAGCTCAAAAGCAGACTAAAAAAATGTTTACTAAGCTGAATAGACCTGTTTTATATTTGCCTGTACAAATATTTAAAATTACTCTTCCCACAATGAAAAAAAAAGTTACGTAACTTGCTCTAGTTATTTTGCCTTTCTTTGAAAGTTAAGCTGCTCCATCCACCTGTGTTTCTAATACTATATTTTGCCACCACAGGCTTTTGTTGAAGTCTCAAAATCATCCATGTCTGTTTAATATATCAGTGCACCTTGACAAATACTGATGGGCAGTGACAGCAAACATCTTGCAGTGGTCAACAACCATCTGTGGGGCACAACTTCGAGTCGAGTCGGTTGTGGGAAGGCTTTAGAGATCCTAGCACTGGAATTTAACTTCTCTGTGCTGTTCTGCTGTACAATAGCAGTCTGAATATGGACTGATCAAGTGTCCAAAATACTTCTCTCTGGAAGGTGGACTTGCACACTGCTTGCTGTGCTGTGGAGTACAAACCCTTTCCTTGGAACTGCTCAACTCACCGAAAAGTCCTATTGCAAGCCCAGCAAGGGATGCCCAGAGAAGCATCTCCTGGTCCCTCAAACACAGCCAGGCTCATTTGCAACTGAGAATGCAAAAAGAGATCCCAAAAGCGAGATTTGTATTTATTCTGGTTTGAGACAAATTTAGGAGGAAATCTAGTCATCCTAGGACAACATGGTAAGAGCAGAATTCCAGGTCACTCTCTTCCACTTAAGTACCTAACTGTACCACTTGTTCAAGAAGAGAAACTTTGGGAAGTTCTGTTCCATAGTACACAGAAGCAGACAACCAAACAAATCGATTACAGAACTGTTAAGTACCTGCCTACAGTATCAGCACACACCTTTGCCTTACAACCCAAATTTTATGGGATCAGAGTGCCACGTAGTCAAGAAGAGAAGGTTTTCTATTCACCTTTATGATAGAAATTCACCAGCTCACATGTCCTTATGGTCTCAAGATACCAACTCATGAATGTATGTGGGCATGTTACAGCAGCACTGAGTCCTCACCCTACAGTCATTTGTCACAGAACACTGACAGCCAAGAGATTTATGATCCACTTAAACAATCCCATAGTTTAAGGCCAGTTGTATGAATAGCATTGCTCCAAGAGCAGTGAGTGATTGGCTCTTGTCAGCACACACTGCTGCAGCAAGGACACACCTGGGTCACAGCATGCCACCCTGCACTGTGATGGGAGCAGAGATCTACCCAGGGAAGGACATAATCACTCCAACTCAAGTGCTTGCGTCATATAGCTAAAGACTCCTCCAGACACTGGGGTTTTCCCAAGAAAGCCCATTCCTCTGCTTACACACAGTTTTGTGAAATGTAAGACCTAAAATAGCAAAAAGACTGAGATTAAAAATGCAAGAGACAACAAAACTCAGTGCTGAGCTACCTACAAGATGCCTTAGCAAAATCTGTCTTCTACACAGCCACTGCTTCCAGGTGACCAAAACAAAAAGCGTTATACCAGCAGACTACCAGCACTGCCATGCTTATAACTCATATAGATGCTCAAGGAGTGCAGGTTTCATTCCTCCCAGTAAAACCATTTTCATTCAAATTGTCTAATCCTGAGGGGTTTGTCTCAACAAGGCCACTCCAAAAGCTGAGCCTGAGGCACCACTATGTGTCTATATGTGATGCAGACTCCTGCAGAAGCTATACATCCTGAAAGACTGTTCCAAATTTCTAAATCCTGCTTGACAAACGGTGTTCTTTATTAGAAAAGGACTAGCTGCCTACAATAACTATCACTATGGAATGCAGTGTTGTGTCACATGAAGGATTCTCTTGAGCTCTAGGAACAGAAAAGGCAACTGGAGAAATAGAGACATCTTTCCTTCCCCCATACAGACAGCTAAGAACCTAGCTTCCCTGTAATCCACCATATATTTAGAGAAAGCAGTCACATTACAGGGTGATCAGCAATTTCTAACTAGTCTGTAGCTCTTTAGCACATTGAGATTCTGTACTGGAACATAAAGCAAGTGAGGCTTCTCTACAAACCTGATTTCAGAGTGAAAAGCCTCTAAAACAGAAAACCTCAAGTTACAGGCAGGGATTTTTCCCAAACAAAAAGAGCACCACTGTCAGGTCCCCATGGTGAGATCATCCAGAATTTGAAAGTGAAACCAAACACTTTTCCAGGCCATTACAAACAGGTTTGAGAGAATTACCTCATCTCTTCTGCTAGAGAAACCAAGAAGAAAGTTACGTAAGCCTACTCTGCTCTCATTGAATGCTATTTGAGTTTCTGTGTGGGTTAAGCAAGCCAAGAACTTCCAAGACAAGCTGCAAGACTGCTTGCAAAGATGCAGCAACAGCCAGTTTTTTTCCCCTCTGGAAGCCTGCTTCTAAACATGTTTAAAAAAAAACCCAAAAATGACCAAATTAAGCAATAAACCTAATTTTAAATAGGGTTCACAGAATAGTTTCCCCCTACAGTTTCACTGATATAAGCCAAAAAAATCTGTCAAACTTAGCCAGGCTGCTAGGTACTAGAGAGTGGCAGAGTTTTCAGGGAGCTTGTTGTTAGCTCAGTTACAGCCACACAAACTAATTTACGAGGACTAAAGATGCAGCTCAGTTCCCCCCTGCAAGTTCCAGTTACTGCATTCACCATGTGCCTGACTCCTCAAACTGAGCTTAGACAGAACAAAACCAATCCTATTTTGTTGCTGATTTTAGCCAGCTTCATGTCATGGCTCCTTGACATAACTGAACATACTCAAAACCCAGGAAGGTAAAGACCAATCACTAATCAACCCTTTTCTCCCTTCCCCAGTTTGTAACTGGTCATGGTTATAGTCCCTAGAAGAATAAACTCTTCTACATAGTCCACCTTGGGAGAAGATACAGCCCTTTTCAGACATTTACTGCCACAAGAACTTCAACTTCCAAATTACACCATAGCAGATATTTTAAGAATATTGCTACCAGCATAGTCACTCAGTTTCCTATTTTACTGCTCCCCTGCATCTTCAACAGAGATTACACTTCAGCTTTGTTAATTTTCTTTAAATTGGATAAGACAAAGGCACAAGTTCTGTTATATATGCCAGAAAAATACATGGTCTCACTAGATCTTATGTGACTGAAAATAATATCCTATTGTTTCTGCCAACCACTGAATTATTCACTGATTCAGTCACTATGAATAACTATTACAGCAACTTTGTTTCTTGAGATCTTGCCACACACTTGACTCAACATTTATACTTGGGTCACAACTACTCCAAGCACTCCAGGCTTGGGGCAGAGAGGCTGGAAAGCTGCCTGTCAGGAAAGGACCTAGGGGACCTGGTTGACAGTGGTTGAACATGAGCAAGCATGTGCCCAGGTGGCCAAGAGCATCCCGGTCTGGATCAACAAGTGTGGCCAGTGGGACTAACACAGGCGGGACTCCCTCCTACTCTCAGTCCTTGCTCCAGCCTAGCTGTAAATGACACTTCAGGAGACTGACACTAATTTTATACACCCATCTCAAGCCGACAAAACTGAGATCCCTGATTATTAGGCAGAAAGGGAAGGAATGTTCAATCCCTCCTACCTGCCCAGCGCAGATAGGCCACGGGGGGAGTGCACACATTTCTTGGAAAGCCACCAGGATCACAACTGATCAGATCTGAGAATAATTTGGAACACCAGCAGCTTTTATAGTGGCCAGCAGAAATTGCAGCTGCTTGGTGTTCCTGGAAGTGCCATTTAGAGATTATTTTTATTTTAAAATATTACAAGCTTAATGCCAGCCCCTCTAAAACTCCACATTAGTGATGGTAAGGACCTTTAACAAATTCTGTTTAAGATCAGATACAAAGGAAGAGGTTTGAGTTTTTAAACTATTTTGCTGTTATTTGTAATTACCTGCTACAGCAAATCCAGATAAGCTCCTATTTGACTTTGTGCTGGTACCACCGAGGTTTCTTAGAGATCACCCACCTGCCCTGGTAGACTCACAGACAGCACAAGGACTCCTCACCTTCCTTCTTAAGGGGCACAACCAGGCTTCCCCACTGTGCTCCTGCTGACTGCTCCAAACACTGAACATGCAAGAAAGGTGGGAACAGGAACTACAGGCCCCTATCAGCTGAAGCATTTGTATCTAATCCCACAAAATGCCCTTTTCTTGCTTCCGGTGCATCACGCATTTATACCATTCATTTAACAGAATCTCCTCTTCCACATTAAGCCTGGATTAGTGCATGCAGGATTAAACTCTATGTGCTGGAAAGCATGTTCAGTAGAGGTCAGCAGCCAGTAACAGCAGCCAGTTTCTCACAGCAGTGAGATTTAAAGCACCTCAGTATCATCCAGCTCACAACATGTTAAACAACATTATAGCCAGTCCCACTGCACTGTCAACTACCTGGTGAGGTAAAAATGAATGTAGGGCAAACACTGCTATTTCAGCTCCATTTATGATTTATGACCTACGTAATTTCTCGTGGCAGAGCTGGGTGCTAGCCTGGTACTTTAAACCCAGTTATTGCTTCATTTCCCAGCAGCACTGTATCAGTGTTTATCGACATATGTTATGCTTTCAGAGAACAGGAGCACATCTCTGATCCAAGATAAGTGACCAGGTCACGGAAGTCTTGTGCTTGGTGCTATAGTGGCCATAAGAACAGTAACAGCAGAAAACCCTATATCTCTCATTACCTGCACTGTTTCATAAGGAATTTAAATCACAAAGATCTCAATGTGAAGAATGAACTAGATCTCATGAGAGAGACATGAAGCATCTAAACGAAAAAGAAAACAGAGCCAAAATTCAGCACAGCAATGGTGAGTCAAGAAGTAAGGCTAGTTTACACAATCAAGAGACTGGTTTGACAGGCACCAGCCCATTCTTGTTTCACACTAAATCATATCTTGTGCACATTTCCTAATTCAGTTATCTGGGACACTACTAAATCTGTTGTTTTCAGTGGAAGGCTTCCTCTGGTACAAACTAGATTTCCTTTTACCAGAACTTCTAACAGTAAGATGTTATTAAATATTTATCTTTAATATAGTATCTGCAATGTTCATGAAGTTGAGATTGTTGGCAAGTCATGCAACCCAGACCAAAGCAGGTAAAGGGAGGATTACAAGAGCACCCACCTACACTCACAGCTAAGCTAACAACTGCCAGGTCCACTTCCACTGCTTTGATTGTCAGTTTGACTTTTCCTGATGCTATAGAAAGTGCTATCATTTCAATAAGTGCAGGAGATACAACATCCAGCAAGAGATACTGAGTTGGAAACAGTGAAACTGAAACAACAAAATATTTATTCTTTAACCTGCCAGTTTTCAGCCAGCTTTTGCTCTTCTCTCCTATCTCATCACTGAAAAGGCCATTACTAGCAGCTATGTAAGACACATCACCAAACAGAATTACTTGATCCTCTTCCACAAGGCAAGCTGTTGGTTCAACAGCTTCACTGAGCTTTGACACAGAGGCTAAACAATAAAGCAATTTCAGTTTCCCATAAGAGAAAGCTGATGTCATATTAAGGTTTACATATTTTCCCAGGAATTCCCATGCTGAAATATTAGGAGATTCCACCCTCAATTTAAACACCTTCACTCCAGGATCAGGCCTGATTTTAGGAGACAAAAAGATTAAGATGGAATACATTAGAGACTGTGACAGGCCAGATGTTAGGAGATTTCTGCCATGGCTGGAGGTTTTGTGTAGAGATTTGCGCTCTTGGATCTGATGCTTTCAGGGTGCCCACAGACTGTACACAGGCTTGAAATCGGGGTAACTGTGTGTGTGCTATGTAGAGAGGCTACTCTGTGTGACTATTTTCCAGGCAGAAACAGATGACTCAGTTCTTATTTATATCTGTACAAACACACCGACTTCCCCATTTAGACAAAATAGGAAGAATAACTCCAAATGTGTGAAACTTAAGTTTCCCTGTGCAGCCTGATATTTACTGAAGAAGCCAGAGATACTTGGGGATACTACATCTAAAGTTTAAACCAAATCACACATCTCCTCTTATGTCTTTGCTTCAGAGTGGAAGCTGGGACTTGAAATACCCTATTGAACATATAAGTGAGCATGCTGGTACTTGAACTGGTAAAGCTCTCACACGAGCATAACTCAGTTTCTGTCCACCTCAGATAATGCAATTACCCATCTCTTTCCATTTGTAAAAACAATAGTTTTTCTGGAGCAGTGATGGGAATTTTTGAGACTGCTTATTCAAAGTATCATGGTACATTATTGGCATATCTGGCATCATGTGTGGAAGTCCTCCAATTACATACATAGAAGGTTGTCATTTTGGGCACCTCTCTCTACTTGCTAGGCTTCAGGGTCCAGAAGACTGTCTCTTAGTAAGAACTGAATTAGCCTACGACATCTTCAGTATTTTGTTCAATCTCAGTTTGGAATTTAACTTCACTGGGTAAGTAATCAATATTTTCTTGAAGCAGATTTACACAGGCACATCTATGGAATGGCTGACTGAGAGACAGCATGATATAATTCATTCTTACCCTGGTAATTATCAGTGGGATTAATTGACAGTGGGGTTAAGGGCACTCTCAGCAAGTTTACTGATGACACTGAGCTCTGAAGTGCAGTCACACTCTGGAGGGAAGGGATGCCATCCAGCAAGACCTGTACAGGCTGGAGAGGTGGGACTGTGCAAACTTCATGAAGTTCAACAAAGCAAAGTGTGAGGTCCTACACTGGATTGTGGCACACCCACAAAGAAGTGGGTGATTGAAAGCAGCCTGGCAGAGAAGGCCTGGGGGTGATGGTTGATGAGTAACTCTGTGTGAACTGGCAGTGAGCACTTGCAGCCCAGAAATCCAAATGTGTCCTGGGACAAATCCAGAGAAGTGAGGCCCACAGGTCAAAGGTGGTCATTCTCCCCTCTACTCTTGTGACATCCCTCTTGGATTACTGCATACAGTTCTAGTGCCCCCAGCACAGAGAAGGACATGGGAAGTGTTGAAGCAAATCCAGAGGAGGGCACAAAGTTGCTGAGAGAACTGGGGCACCTCCCCTATGAAGACAGACTGAGAAAGTTGGGGCTGTTCAGCCTGGCAAAGAGAAGGTTGTGTGGAAATCCCATAGGAACCCTCCAGTATTTGAAGAGGCCTATGCTGAAGGTGGAGAAGGACGCATCATCTGGAACTGCAGATGGGACAATGAGTAATGGGCACAAACTGAAAGAGGGAAAATTTAGGTTGGCTATTAGGAGCAGATTCCTTACTGTGACAGTGGTGAGACACCGGGACAGGCTGCCCAGAGAAGCTGCAGATGCCCCATCCCTGCAAGTGCTCAAGGCCAGGCTGGATAAGGTTTTGAGCAACCTGGTCTGGTGGGAGGTGTCCCTGCCCACAGCAGGGGGGTTGGGACTGGATGATCTTTAAGGTCCCTCCCAAACTCTTAGGTTCTGTGATTAACTGGTGTCAAAACACATCTCAATTTTCAATAACATTGGACAGAGTGTCTGTGAACTCACCTATTCATTCCAACATTTGCAACTTCACCAAAAAACAGTAGATTGTTTTGTTGCTCTGTGAAGCAAGACATTTGTATCTGCTGAGTGATGTCCAAACTAGCTCAATGTGAGAACACCCTTTCCTTCAGCCTGTTTTTACTATTTTTAGCCAATTATTTAAACAAGTACCATTCATGAGTCAGTGAATGACTAATTGCCTTGATTCTCTTCCTATGCAAGCCAGGCTAGATGCAAGAGGAAAGCTCTCCTCAAGGGACAGCCCATCTCATGTTTTGCTGAAAACACAGGGCAGGTCTTGATGCAGTCACCTCTTTCATAAGCAGCAAGGAGAAAGACATATTTATAGCATTTTAAGTGTAAACCCTAGCACTGTGCTGCAGTGTTACACAACTTTGCATTTCCCAGCATGGCAGGCAGCAGCTCTCTGACGAGACTTCCTGAGGTGGCATACCAGCAGCCTTTCTTTAAATAAAGGACACTGGCTTCTGGAAGGTGAATGACAGTGCTCAGGAACTGCAGCTGAAATCTTATCTATGCTGGCTGCCATGCAGAAGCCAACTAAGCACTCGTGCAGCCTTGTCACTTGTTTTTCAGCCACTGCATTACTGATCATAAGCCCTCCTGCTTGGAGCTCGACACAGGCACTAAATCTAGGCAGACTGAGCAGTAGCAATCAAGTCTGCTGGACTGTGCCACTTCTAATAGTAGTCTTCTACTACCTCCAAGCAATCAGACAAAATAGCAGCACCATCTCCTAGAGTGGAGACCCAATCAGCAACCTGTTGGTCTAGCATAGCCCCATCCAGAGTACAACCCATCTGAAAAGTGTCTTTGATCCTGCACAAGTGATACATGCCCACTAGCTGGCCCCTGCCCAGCATCCTCCAGTGCACTGCAGGAGCCAGCATTGTGTCAGAAAGTATTTGCTAGAGAGAAGCTTTTATCTGAGACACAAAGGCAAATTTTCACATTATTGCATGATGCACTTCTCAGCTTCATTATCATGGGCTGCTCCAACCAGACCAAGTATGAAGTTTTAGCTTGGACAAATGCATTAGCTAATACATCCTTGTTCCACAGGCTATTCTTTCTACAGTAACAGGTTTTGGGTGGGCTGTTTTTGCTAGTGAGGAGTCAAATTAAAGAGGCATTAGCTGGGAAACGCAAATTGGCGAATCTATACTACTACAGAGGCATTCAACATTCTGTCGTTCTTCACCTCTTTTCACCCCTGCCTTGTGCTTCCGAGGATTTGGAGGTCACAGCATTACAACCAGTATAACTTTACTATGGGTACACAAGAGAAAAGTACAACACTGAAGTGAAGACTAGCATTAATATTTCTACCTCTGTTCCAACTAGCTGCTATGTCAATTACTAATACAACATACAGATAAAGCCAGAAACCTCAATTTGCTGAAAAATCTCCTGAAAGAGCCAGCAAAAGGGAGCAAAGCAGGTTGAGTCATCTGCAGTGCAGCATAATTTAAGGTATCATTTATACTTCTTATAAAAGCAGAACTACTGCAGTCAAACAAGCTTGGTACAAGAATACACAGCCTTGAAATTCAAGCTTGTATTTAATTAATTGGAACCATTAAGTTTGAAGACATACCAGGCGAGAGTAGCAGTCAGGAAGAACCACTTAAGCCTATCACAGGCTAAGAGGATTAAGGTCAAAGCAAAAAATTAATGAGACAGGTGTAAGATGAGAATACAGGAACAGGATTTTATCATTTAGACAAAGAAACATGGAATGTGTAGGAAAAGTCAAAGGAAAGTTGTACAATTGTGTGACTAAAAGCAATCCTTAAAGTAGCCTTCATATAATGCACTATTTCCTGACCATACAAAGAAAGGATCTGAAGGGAAATTAGAATTAATTTAATTTTTCTTCCTGCATTTTAGCATGTCACATATATTGCTCTTGATTCAAAGTGTCATATCTGACTTAACTTTAGAAGCATTTTGTGTGACAGATCACATATAAGTGGCCTAACTGCAAAGATAAGACAAGATCTATGGTAGATCTACAGTCTGCTCTTAGTAAGAACCAGAATGCTGCTGAAAAAAAAAAACAAACCCAAACCCAACTATGGGGATAAAAGCAGGCCAGTCTAAGGTAAGTAACAAAATCAACTGCAATATAAGGCTCACAGCAAGAACTCTTGCAAGAGGTGCTGCATTTATAAAGATTTGGAGGAAGAGGTGATATCGCAAGGAAAAAAAAAAAGAGTACTTCCAGACAGAACAAATTTTCTATTGTGAAGTATCATTTTCTGCTTAGACTCTTCTGGTATCTACCTTTTTATGATTCTTGGATAACTTATTTTTCAGCTCTGCTTTTCAAAGTCTTAGATGTTTAGCTGGATGCTAGAGACAAAATATGACTTTCCAAAGCATTCTTATGTGTACAGCGGTAGCCACATAGCAACTTCGTACGTTGAAGCCTCCTCAGAAACCAGGCATGTTGCCTTCCCGCAAAGACTAATCCAAAAGCTCCTCCACTTTCTCAATAACAGTATCATCAAATGTAATTACCTGTGACTACAGAGACCACTTATAAGAATGCACACTGTGTCTGATAGCTCAAGTACAGGGCTCCAGCACGCTTCCACACTCAGAAAATGCAGCATCCATACAGTCAGTTTGGAAACTGGGTTCTCTTATTCCACTCAGAGAAAAATGATACCCACACATCTGCAAAAAAATAATACTGAGCACTAGACTTCACTGTGTATGGAATAAGCCAAGGCTACCAAACCCTAAGACTGGCAAGAATAAACAATTCATCCATATTTGTATGCTGGACAATCCCACAATGATACTCTTTCCTGTCTCATCAGATTAATTCTTGAAAACTTAAGTCTTCATGTTGTTAGGCTGTTAGATAAGAAACACTGCACCTGATACACTCTATCAAATTACAGTGCAGTAATAAGCATTTTGCAGCAAAAGTCAACAGTGTTTTATAAGTATAGCCCTGTCATGGAAAACTTATCCCCAGTTACACAATGAAGCTTGTGAACCATAAAATAACCCGGGCTGGTATTTAAAGCCTTATCAATGCTAGGATAAAATATGTTTGTGTTAAAAGAAAATTATTTGCCCTCACTCACCATTAAATATTTTTGTGAACTATTTTTCCACCTACCAGCAAGTAACACAAGCTTCTAGGTGCTGATGCTTTAAGATTCATCAGTAGTTAATAACCAGTAGCTATTTGAAACAGATGTTTTGGATTCAGCCATAGTACCAAGAGAACGGCTGTATTTTGATGTAAAAAAAACAATTTAAGTCACTGCTTGTAAAGAGATGTTACAGTGACAGATCCAGACATCTGCATGCAACTTAGAGTATAAACTGCTTCCTGCCACAGAAATGAATCCAAAGCATGACTTGGAGGAGCCTCTAGTGGTGATAAAGTAGATGTGATTATGAATTAGCAGATGCTCAAGGATAAGCTAAGAGCCTTGCTGGCATTCACGTAGCCTACAGACACACGACTCCTAGTCAAGTTATGAGCAATGCAATCTGCAACCCACACACAAGCACTTGGGATCAAGTAGGATGATTTCAGTAGTGCTCTACCTACAAGTTTTGCCTTGGCTTGATTCAATAAGGGAACCCAAGCAGCTTTCTTCTTGACCTCTTCAGCTTGTAGGCAACATTTAGTGCGTAAACTGAACAAAGGTATATCCTGACAACTTGTTTAATCTCTTTCAGACTAATATTTTTTGCAGGGAGTAGATGCACAACATCCTGCAGCAGAGAGTTCTACAGTTTTAACTACATACTGTTTAAAAAAAAAATTTTGTTTTGACTCACTTCATAGTTCCATTTAACGCATATTCATTCTTGAATTGGGAAGACAGTAAACCATCATCCTCTCTTGACTTTTTTTGGTTTAATGCATGTCTTTATAACCCATAATTGTACCCCTCCTCAATCACTACCTCAAGAATTTTGACAGTTTTGTAGGAGGAGCAGTTTTGGTACCAGTTTTCTCCAATAAGTTATACTGACACAGACAGACCACTATTTTAAAATAAACTGTGTCTATGCACACAAAAAGCAAGGCTGTGTAAGCCTTGCACTGCAGAAACACATCCTTTGAGCAATTTTACAGTGACATTAGAACAGTTTCTTCCACAGGTAACAACACTGGAGAATGTTTGGTTGCTGCAAAAGGACTTTTCCAGAGAGTGAACTTTGATAATATCAGCTGGAAGCAGTTCTGTTTGAACTCCATTTGGCAAGGCCAGCAGGTGTCATTAACTGTGGCGTTTCTCCAATCTTGTGACCTGTTGCAGCCACACTGATGTGGCAAGTAACTGGAAAGCTGCTTTCACTCTTTCAGGAGGCCCAGTAACATTACTCTTTCTGGTAAGCATTAATACTGATGCAATACTTCCTTTAGCCTAGCACAAAAGAAAAAAAAAACACCTGCATTTGGCCATTTGGCTGCATTGACTCACATACCATTTAGGTTCCTGTACAAGCCCTTAAAGAAGTGGAGCATCTGGCATTAAGCACTGAACTAAATAGCCAGCTTTTGTTTGTAGTTACAAGGTTCAGATCCTGAAAAAGTTAATGCTGTTTCAGCAATTTGCAACAACAATTGCAGGCCAGACGCTGTCAAAGTACTTCAGAGGTTTGCTTTTTAGCAGCTGAGAGATTTGGCTGACAACCACAGGTCTCTATCTTTCCTACACTCCTTCTGATATGCAAAGTAGACTTTCCCCCATATCAAATAATTAATAGAACTGGTGCCGATTTCTATTATCCCAAATACTACCAAACTTATACAACTGTTTGCAGAGTAACTTAAAAGCCTTCTACACATGATTGGTATGATTATAGCAATTCCAGTTGTCAGGGCTTGTTTTAGATGGCCTGGATATAATGAAACAAAAAGAATACAGCCTTTGAGGTATCCTGTGCCTAGAAAATAATAAATAAAATAGTAAGCATTATTTAAATTATAAATATAGGAAACTATGTTGCTATGTTAGACCTCTGGATGAAAATTATACTGCAAAATGAGTGGAAGACAAAAAGAATTTCTTTACCCTTATATTGCTTACAAAACTATACTTTAACAAGGTTAGATTATTATTTCTGCACAGAATTCATTTCCAGGGAAAAAAAAAAGGAGTTCTGCAGATGCTACTGTGGAACAAGATTACAATGATGTGCATTTACGAGCTCTGTATGTCTTGGCAGATTTGAAGGGAGATCACAGCATTGGCTGGGATGGAATAACACCACAAGGTGACCAACAGGAGTCAACTGTTTTCCTGCAGCTGCTTTACTCTGTGCTGCTCTCAGCTGCTTTTCTCTATAGGAACAGCTACAGGATGGAAATTTTAGCCTAAGAAAAGCTTTATGCTGTGAGTTTTCAGTTTTAAAAGTATCTAGCCCTACTGGCACACAACAGCTCACAAAAAAATCCCAGGTTATGCACCCATGTAATACTACAAAGAGTTTTGAGAAACATATGGTGGGGGGGTACCTTCACTGTAAGGGTAGTGAAGTGGGAGACAACTGCACAAACTCATTCCAAGCAGCCTGCCAGAAAAGACTTCTACAAAAATCCTTTTGATCCTATTCTTGGATATCCAGTATTATTTACTAGAGCTGCTGCTCAGTCCCTCCTACCCCACCTTGGCCCAGTTTTTACTGCCTCTAAGGAAAAGCATTTTCAGATGAGCAAAACTGTCTCCATCAGACACTGCAACAGCAGTGACCTTCAGTGGCACTGATGACAGCCTGTGGAGTAAAGTATCAAATCCAAGAGTCTTCTTTGCTATGCTAAAAGGATTATGCATTTCCAGATCCAGACAATTTGCCTCCCCATCCCTCCAGTCCTGAACTGGTCCTATGAAAAAGATTGTGAACTTTAGGAACAGCCCCATTGATTCCTATAAAGTAGACTGAAGTAGGATTTTGGGTGACCTGTGTAACATACACTCACAAAAACACTGCCAAGACAGACCTCAGCCATACCATCACACATTTTATGCATCAGGCACACAAACAGCTCAACTAAGCAACACAACTGTGTAAAGATCTCTGTACATGTGACCTTTAACATTACCTTTGCCTGCTCAGCTTTATGCTGTTCTATAGCCAATATTAATGGATTTGGTGCAACACAGAATATCCTGCAGATGTCCAGAACTACTTGGATTTTAACTGTTTCACTGGAAGCAGAGGACTATGTCATGCAAAGTCCAGCAAGCTTACTTTTTATAAGGGCAAACACCTGAAACACAGTAACTGTCAGACTTTATAGTACAAAGTCGTTCCATGACATGGTAGCACTTTTTCCCATGCACCAAACCCATGGACAAGGAACATCACTAGTGCCCATTTTAATCTTCACACAAGTATTATCATATTGAACGTGTTAACTTTAATTAAAATAATCACACTGCTCTTATGAATGGGCATACGTCTTGAAGTACAATAACAAAACCAAACCTCCCAGGTTTTTTTCTTACAAAACACTTCAGTGCACCTGAACACACCCAGAAGCAATGCTTACATATCAATATGTACATCTTACTACAAAGATGCTTTGCAATAGCAGCAGAGCTCTCCTCCCCTGCACAGCAACACTAAGTAATCACACAATGATGAGAGAATCCCGTTTAAATCCCACTTTGCACCCACTTATCGGAATATAGTCATGAATACCTACTCTAATAGGACTATTTTCAGAGCTTTTTAGAAACATAATTATCACCTTTGGCATCAATTAGGTCAGCAGAGGTTGGTGCTTTCTGAAACCTGCTGGAGAAGGAGATAGCACATTTATCACTGTCATGTGAATTTAAGAGAGGAAATCAAAGCCATTACTATCCCAGGAAGTTGCAGAACTCACATATAGTATTTACAACATCAATTATTTATGTTTTCGTTTCAACTCCAATTTAGAAACAGAGAAAGTGAAAAAAAATTCTCAACGAGGATCCTAAGCAGGGTACCTTTAGCTGCTTATTTCTTCATGCTCAGTCTTGTCCCTTCTCAACCACAATGCTGCTGAAGGACTTTAAAGTGTTTTAACTTCAGTCCATTATCAGTATGACCAACATTAAATATATGTGTTCAGGCTTATCAGTAGGGCAAGGATCTGTCTCCCAAACAGCCTGCAATTCAAGACACCCAACAGGGTTTCAAATTAGCATGCTGTGCTTTGAAGTTCAGAGAAGTTATCCTCTCCACCCCAAGGAATTACCACCACAAATGGGAAGAGATTTCCTTAAAATTCCTGTTACAGAAACTATGCAAGATTTGTTCTGAAGGTTACTGTTCCATATTCACTATGTCAAAAGAAAAGCTCTAAGAAAGATTGCTTTTCAATGGACTTTTTGATATTTGAAGAGCTAAGGTCAGAGCTTGCTAACTTGAAGCATCAGTATAAAAAAGTAAGAAATCATTTAACTCATATAGGTATTAAAAGTATCAGAAGGCTTGACAAGTTATCCCCTATCTCATTTTAAGACAGGCATTGACTTTAATATGTAACATTGCCAAGAATCCTTAACCTTCCTAACTGGGTACTTGAGCGCTAGACAAGCAGATGCCCTGTACCTACCACAGAAAGCAGAGGGAATGATAAAGACCCTTGCCTTTGACTGTGTCACCAGCCTTCAGCTTCATGTGCTACAAAATAAATTACACCATATTGATTTTGCTAATCCATTCCAAATATGGTACACTTCAAACAAACCTGCAATGTAAGTTGATTAGACAATACTGACAAGCCAGTCAATGAGTCCAAGAGCAAAAAGGAAACAACATCTAATCTGTTCATGGCTTCTGCTCTGGTATCCCAGGAAACCAGCTGCAGCTGCTTGGTTCAAGTTGTGTACTTGGCAAAAATGTCTGCAATCCCACTCTAATAACCAGCATTTTCACAACTGCTAAGCAATGTGCGCATGGCAGAGCAGCAGCTCCTCTACAGAATCTTGAGCATGAACTGCACATGCAGAAGCACGGTATGCCTGTGGACCCAGGGCACTCCCATCTCAGTAATGTTTTTATTAGGTCATCAGACCCCTACCTATCACATGAGATTTCCAGGGACATCAGTATAAAACCCACCTCACTTGCACAAAAAGTTCCATAATGAAGTACAGTAGCAGGGGAGCTATCATGGTATCACAAGCTAAATGATCATTTAGTTCACTTCCTTGGAACCACCTTGCCACGCCTTGGTGATCAAACACAAGAAAACTTCCTTCATTTTATTAACACATTTATCCTGTCCCCAAAATGTAAACAAAAAGCGTAAGATTGAGTGTTTTCTACATAGTAGTTTAATTATTTTCTACTTGGTAGTATTTTGTGATTTTGATGTCTTGACAGCTATTCGTCCTCAGCAACTGACCTATTTGATCATTAACTTGGTCTAAATCACCTAGAATAATCTAAGATCCTATTTATTTTAGGTACTATGTGTGCCATTTTAGTCTGTCACTTCACAGCCTTGAAGCACTTAGCTGTCTGTACAGGGAAGATTCAGAGAAGACACCAAACCGACTGCCCACACTCCAGAAGTCAGCATTCAGGACTCCTAGATTCCTCTCAGAGGATGCTTTCAGAAAGACATATATATCCCAGTATTATTTCTTTATGTCCTACACAGTTCAACTGGTACTTCTAAACTGTCATAATGCTAGATTAAAGGAGGCTGTGGGAAAATTAACATACATAAGGTTAACTGAGAACTATTTTCCTGCTAATACAAAAGATCAGGAGTACTAAGCTATACTCTGATATTCTTAGTCGAAACACTCTGCAGAGACGCCAGGTGAGCCTCTGGTGTCTCTCTCAGGCAGACAGGCTGCCATTCTACATTCAGCGTCTCATCTGCTTTTGCTACCAACTCCTTGCACAAATGCTTGTATAATTTACAGTGGATGACCAAACTATATTTTAAACCTTTCTTTTATTGTTCTTTTTCTCCCCATCAAAATACACAGCAAGTTTAGCTGCCTTAAGTATTTTATTAAAACCTATCAGGCAGTATCAAGGACAAAACAGTGGACTGAACAGACAGAAGCAATTGTGATCTAGTACATAAGTCAGTATTGGAAAGGGCAATAAATTAAAATACGACAGTTTGATTCAAATATCAACTGCTGGAAGTAAACTCTTATTAGTGCCAAAGTCTGATTTGGAGATTCTTTCAAGCTCATTTTCCATGTAGTCAGCTTCACTGTGCTGTAGCACTGTTATCCCAAAATGGTTTTTCACCTACTATGCAAGAGGCTGATCCCCACACAGAGTTGAGGTATTTGATTTATTTACAGTTCTGTGCAGAAATGAGGACTGGTGGTGAATCCACAAAGCTAGCACAACAACTATCAAAATCTTTCATTATTTATACATTTTAGCAAACAAAGGCATTAATGTTCACTGGCTACAAGTTACAGAGTTCCCTCATTAGTTAGTATTCTATCTTCTATTAGTTAAATTATTCCCTCACTTCTCAGAGCACACAAACTAATTAACAATTCTCTTTTCTTGAGTCAGTGTGTTCCTTTGCCCAGTGGTCCATGAGTTGGTGGTCCTAATCTTCCCTTGCCAGAATTATTTTTATCCAGTTGGAGATGATTTCTCAGTTGCTGACTTTATTAGTTTCTTCCTTATCTTGGGAGTTCTGCCAAATGTCCTTGTGGCTGGTAAACTGTATTTTTTGTGCCCACTATCAGTGGTACATCCTGCTTCCCAAGCTTTATTAATCTCCCCCTAGGTCTGAGAAAATTGAAGCATGTCAAGCCCTAAACCTTAATAAGGCCATTCCACAGACAAATAATGTACCCTTCTCACACCTGGAGATCAGTATGAAGAGCCTGTCAACAATGAGAAGGCACTTTGGAACAACAGAAAATGTTACAGTGAGCTCATTAAAGCACTGAGAAAGCTCAAGGAGTACTAGATGTTGAGCACAGGTGAAAATTAGTTGTAAAAAGACATTAAAGATGTAGCTTGGACTTCTCAGTTGAGCAGGGAGACTTCAATTCCAAGAAGGTATTGCAAAGAGGAAGGGACATCCTTGTAAACTTAATGGTTACAGTTGTCCAGCATAGTAGAAAGTATCCACTCTAGCATCTCATAAACTTCTATGGAACTAACTTCAAATTATCTCTGAAAACCCGAGCTTGTGTTCAGTTTTTTCTCACTAGTGAAGATTCCCTACCTCCCCACCTATGTTTGAACACCACCAGGTATCTTCTCAGTATCAAGCTTGCTCACTACTTCCATGCTTTCCCTGCACCACTACAGGCATTCGGAGCAGCAGTTATGAGGACACTCAGGAGCACTTGTCTGTGCACAAGCAGCTGCAACACAAGCAGCTGCTGAGGGAAACAGCAAAGCACTGGGACCTCAATGCCAAAACACTCCCAGAGCTTGTTCAGATTTACAGCATTTTAAACAAGTGAGGTCTAACAGGTACTGTAAGAGCAGGTTACCAGTTACACACACAGCAGGACAGCTCAGGGTCCCAAACAAGCACCACAGTCAATGTGTTGTGAAATCGGGACAAAAGCAGCAACTGGTATCACTACATCAAACAGACTATTAAGAATCAGATGAACGATGACAGTGTGGGCAACATTGTCATTGTCATTTGAACACCACAAAATTTGATGTGTATGAACTGTTGTTTCCTATCTCTTATACTCAACGATGGGTCTGATAAATCCTCAGTAGTACTGCTTAAAAACAACTTAGCATCCAACCTAGCTCTAAGCAAGAAGATAAGAACAAATGAGTGCAAGTCACAACACTTCTTCCTTCTCCCACACCTCCTGGCATTACTGTGCAGCCATGAACTAGCCAGGACGTTCTTCATTTTCAATGTAAATGGTTTATTTAAGCCATTTTGGAAGCAGTTTATTTTGGAAGAAGTCACCCTTTAGACCATTATTTATAGAGTTAAGCGTTAACAGTTCAAACAGTACAACATTAGACTGGCCACCAAGCTGAATCTTTCAGCGAGTGTGGGGATTACATGCACAGAAAAAAATCCCCAACAGAAGCCTTTGGCTACTACTGAAATCCTCCACAAATGCCTGTGTTGACCTTCCTAGTAGAAGACCCACGAGGCAGTTTTCTATACTGTCAGCTGTGGCTTTGGGTGTTAATACTCTGCTGAATACTGCGTACATATACCCTATCAGTAGTTTTCTACTTTGGGAAGATAAAACACAGTCATGGTTTTCCTTCCCATTCTAACACTCAATAATATCTTGGCAGATATAGGGCAGGGGAATGGCAGCAGGGAAAAATAATCTAAACAAGTGAAATTAGTGACCTGCTTTCTTGTTCAGTGATAAAGACAGTCAAGCCAATAATTCTTGGCCAGACTTCACAATCACCTGATTTATAATGCACATTTTAGAATTAAAGCCTCAGCAGCACACGTGCCTCCATGGAGCATGTCATTAACATACCATGTTTGACTTTTAAGGAAGAGTGGAAAAACCAAGCACTCACCAGAAGCCAACTCTTAGAGAGCCTAGTTTCAGCAAAAATCATGTGTCACCACCCTTCAGAGTATGCTGGGCTTTCAAGAGGGCTCTAATTTACTTATATTTGCATACAATGAACTGTACAGTAATCATCATTTCTGCAGCTCATTAGTAGTCACAAACCCCTTATTTGTATTGGTGGGCTGGATTGACTTTGCAGGTTCAAGAGCCTCCAGCAAGTCACAGCCTCATCATAGTGGATGCAACACAAGAAGTAACACATATAACACTTAAAATATGCCGACAGCACTGACTGTCTCCTGTAAAAAGAGATGAGTTTCAAAACACCCTGCTTCACTCTCATTATACAGAAGTTAGCCTCATTTGAGTATCACACTGTTTGCTGCTCAAGTTACTCTGCAATATTTTCAGTTAGCCTCTTCCCAACCAGGCATAATTCAAAGCACGTATCAATGTATGAAAGCAGAAAAAAAAGACTCAGATGCTGAAACTAACACCAGACCACTACTTACAAAGATGATATTAAAAAAACCCAAAACAAACAAACAAAAAACCAACAACAAACCTCCCAAAAAAACCCAACCAAGCAATCAACCAAAACAAACACCAAAAAACCCACATTACACAAAAGATAACCAATCAAAAACCTTTGAGTCAATTTAGACTTTGCAGGACAAAGTACTTTCTCCTGCTGGTAAAATGGCCCTTGTGCTAAGTGCAGACATACTGGCAGCTTTGCAGATCCAGTGTATTTTATGGCTTTAAAGTGTTTCAAAAAAAATATCTGGAAGACATCTACATAATTAACTATTGTTTAGTGTTTCTCAGTGAAGTCATGTTACCTTTTCAAGATAGAAAGACTGCAGAGACACAAAGGTTGAACACTGTGGCTGTCCGTAGCCTGTATTAACAACAAGTGGGACAGCAACTCAGGTTCAAGAGCACTGATCTTTCCCAGAGGAGAAACTGAGGAATTGGATACTGGGGAAAGGACCTCAGGAGTATCCTAGCAATGACATCTGCACAACTTCCTTCATGTTTGCTGCACTGCTGTCCACCTTTCCTGGGTACTAAGTCTATAGACATCAGATCTCACACTTCTCATACAGACATAACTACTGCAGCCATCAGGATTAAAATGCTGTGATTCTACTACCAAGATGGGAAAAAAAAAAATCTCAGCAAATTCTGAGCTGAGTAGCCCACACTGTGCACTAAGCTGTGTGTGCTGCAGAGTTCACATTCCCTCTACAACCACTTCTGCACTGGGCATTACAGCCTGTATTGTAGGGGGCTTATGTTTCTGCTCCAACCTCCAAAATAAACATACCAGGCAGCGTATCTAATTATATCTAAGGTAACACATAGCTCGTTCGCTTTTATACTGTGAGCAGTTAGCTTTAAACACAGCTATTACAATATCAGATTAATGACCATGGAAGTCTGCATCACTAGCTCATTATCCTTACAGTCCAGTAGCTTAACACAAAAAACCACAACAGCAAGATTTTTAATTTGCAAATTAAACACTGACTGATCTGACATTCTTGTACATGTTATCATAGGACATTGAAATTGCTTCCAGTGTGAAATGCTGCCTTTAAAATCACAGCTTCATTCACTAGACAACAGACTACAGCAAACTAGTGAGAATATATGACCAGAAAAATAAATGTAAAATAGTTAACCAATGACAAAGTGTTCATATGGATGGACTTTTAAGTCTTTTCTCTGATGCACTGAAAGATTTTCTGCCACAAATACACTACTAGGCACTGAGCATGGGACAGGAACTGTTTGAGGCTACCTTCTCAACCTCTATTACTCTGTTATTATGTTACCTCCAAAAATACAAGAACAGAAGTTTAAAGATGAAAAGAAGATCTTGCACTCTTCAGAAGAAAGCATTAAACAGATACCTAAAAGTACCTTATCCTTTAATTTTCTGGACCCTAATAGGAGGAGTAACACTGTAAGCATTGCACGGGTGAGTATAACAAGCCTGGTGCTTGTGAAGTGCATCTTGGGAGTCACTGTAGACTAGGGACGGACCCTTGAAAACTCCAGGTTCTAGACCCAGGATTCTCCTTAGGTTCCTTCCGAGTAGTGCTTGCTGACCTGCTCAACAAAAGTGACAAGAAACAAAATGCCCTGAATATGCCCTGAACACTGAGCTCTGGCAATTTAATACTGAACTCAAGGTTACAAGTAGATATGTGTACACGGCTGACTAAGATCCTGAAATTCTGTACATGACCACTTGTACAGCACATTTCATTGAGATGATTGTCCTATTTTCCTTAAAAAAAAAATAATAAAAAAAATCAGCTAAACTGGGACATCTTATTCAATCAGCTGGCACTGGGGCATTTGGCCCAAAGGCACTTTGCATCCTTCACCTTCTGGGTGGATGCCCTATCCTAAAGGGCATTAAGCACAGCTCTCTTGAGCCTTCCCCTTGGCATCAGGCCACTGTCCAGATAGGAATGCAAAAGCCCAAGCCAGAAAACAAAAGGAGACTGACAGCTCATAGCACAGAGCTTGGAAAATACTGTCAGGATCAGTAACATTTCACACTGGCATGTGAGCTGATAAACAGGACCAATCCCTCTTTCCAGTTGAGCACCTTAAGATAGAGAGGTAAGTTTCTTCACTGGTGGCTGGGTTTTGGTTCTACTGCAGTATGCAGCCAAGAGCCCAAAACACAAATGTTTCAACAAGGGAAAGGAAGGATTCCTCAACAGACACTCACAGCCTGATAACTATGTCACCTCAAAAAAAACTCAGAAGGTATGTGTTTAGTCCCTTTAAGCTAAAGTGGGAACTAAATACATCTCTAGTACTTTTGGCTGAGAGCCACATATTAAATTTCCTGCAAGAGTCAAAGCCCTGAGGAGGACACAGTTATCCCCAGACAAGAGATGGCTGAACCTCTCCAAGTCTCACTCCAAAGCTGAGCACATAAAATAAGTGGGCTGGTCCTTAATGCCACCCTTCAGTACTGAAGTTGTTGACACTTCAGGCACTTCTACACAATTTTAGTTCTTTACCCTACTTACCACAGATTGCTCTAAAATGGTGATAGTTGCAAGGCAAGAACGTATGGGATAAAAATATTACTACAAAAGCATAGCAGGGATTATTTAAGAATCCTGTAGTATTCCTTAACTTTAAGCGGAACTTTGACCTTGAACAACCAAACTTGCCTAGAACAAACATCTGAGAGAGGAAGAATACAGAATCAAAATCACAAAATGAAGGGTTCTCCAATATCCTAGCAAAATTATACAACCTCCAGATCAGACATCTAAAACATCTGAATACCAATTACCACTACTCCTTTATCGTTATCTGTGTGCTCCTGTAAGAGCAGCATGGTTAAACTGCAAAGAGCAGAATGACATCCAGCAATTCATTTCAAGTTCCCATAAAAAAGGAGACAGATGACTTTTTTACTTTGTGAAGGTGAAGCTTCCTATAGAAAACTCAATAGTTTCACAAGAAGGCTATACAACATTCTTAAAAGCTTGCCATGTCAAGTGGCAACACAACACAGGAGCTTTAAAGACAAAATTAAGAAAAGATCCAAGCTAAGGGCTGGCAGTGAGGCTGATTCAAGCACCCATCTGGATGAGTTCCCATTCCCAATTCAGCTGTGGAAATCTTACCAACATAAAAGCCTAACAGGTCAGCACAAACAAAATTTTGAAGGTTTGATCTAGAGTTAATACACAAACCACCTGTGTTTTGCTAATTATTGCTAAGCAACATTAAGACCAACAGTTTAGCAGAGTTCAAAAGGAATCAGGCGTTGTATGAGTAATAAGAACATCCACAAGTACATTAGCTAGGATAAAACAGTTTATAAAAGGATTAAAGGAATACCACACCTTGTGTATAAGTCAGCCACTATATCATAGATATATTTTTTCTTTCTGATTGTTTTGCTTAGCACAGAGCAGCAGAAACCATGCCCACTGTTCTAGCAACTGACAGGTAAATTACACTAAGGATCCGCTTACAAAAATCAAAATCAAACTATTCACAGATTTCACTAGCTCAGGTTCAGGCTCCTCTACTTAGCTTATGCAACTATATGTTTACACTTATCCTGGAATAAAAGCAACTCAAGCCAAACCTAAGCTGATTCATATTCAGAAGTGCTTACAACACATTAAACTAGAATTGAGATATTTAAGGCAGAGAAGTTGATGTGACACCTTCAGAGTCAGATCATCACAGCAAAACACACAGACTATCACCATGATCACCTAAGTAAGCAATTCTCTGTTGATTCAGTAAACACCTACCACCTAAAGCTAAAAAAAAAAAAATCCCTAAGTGTCTTAACAGTCTTGTACTGTTGTAAAAGGGTTCAGAGAATCAAGATCTCTGTTCACAAGAAGCTTTGCTCCAGTGGCAGGACTGTTCATTTCAGGAGAGTTTAACCACTTCGACCTGATACCTTGGACTCCAAGATGTTGTCTAGTCCAAATCCAATAAAATAATTAAAGATGTACAAAACCCAAATATTTTTAGCAGCCTTCTTTCCTTCCATCTACAAAAAGCTTAATTTGCCATTAGCCCCATGAAATGTCAGAGGGATTCAGACAAAGGAGCTATAATTACCAAGTCATCTCCACTGAAGTGCCAGCTACCATATGCTCTCTTCAGGAAACTCAGACTACTTCATATAGTAGTAGTGCCTAGTTTATGAAACTTCCTATATCAAGCTTCATTTTCACAAAAGGGTGGGTTTGATTGTACCAGGATTATTTGGAACTTTTAGACGTTGAACTAGTGAAAATAGAAGGATGAAAATAGTGGATCTTAACAGTGGAGCAGACCACTCTAAGCACACAATTCAGAGTGATTACATAAGGAGATCCAGGTTTAATCTCATACTCCCTCACTTTTTAATTAAATATTCTTTGCAATGACAGGAAATATTTGGAAAACTTATCACACTATCTTCAGAAATGATTTGTGAACCTTAATCTGTTGATTGGTATCAGATGAAGTTTCAGATACCTTTAGAAGTCCTGCATCAGATTAGCACTTTCAGTGTAAAAAACCCTTTAATAGTCAGAGGGAGAAGTAATACACATTAAAAACTTATAAGCCAGGAAGCAAGAAACAACTAAATAGGTATTTTTACCATTGCTCCTTCAGCAAAAGCTACCCACAAATAAAACACCTACCATCAGTATCTGCTTTACACAAGGGACTGCAATTTCTAACATTTCAGTACTGCAGAAACTGGTATCACTTGCCAAGGAAAACCTCCCTCTAATTAGGCAAAGCTTCAGAAGTAAATCAACTATTAAACTGTAGTAGGCTTACATTGCTATTAGGGAAAGTTAGCAGAGATTTTGTCTGTGTTGAAAAATGTGCGTAAACAGAAAAACATGGTCAAATGACTAAATGAAATAACCAGAGCACCAAGCTGGACCTGTGTCACAGGAACATCAAGTCCACCTAGGACCCTAATCACTACCAGCAGAGCCAGGTAGTTTTTAAACAAGCAGATAAAAGGAAAAAAAAAAAAAAAAAATAAAAATAAAAAATAGGTAGGGTAGGATTTTTCCTAGGAAAAAACAAGGGAATAAATGTGATAGGAAATTAATCCTACTAGAAGTTTTCACTATTTGCTGGCCTTTGCAGCAAGAAGTAGCTTACAAGCTTACAACTTCATTTGAATGAAGTTTTCAACTGTGACTTTTCGTAAGTTACTACACAAAGAGAAGCTCAGAAACAAAGAATTAGATGAAAGCCAAAAAGAGTACACCTAGTCTTCTTTAACTTCTCTGAGCAGCTGGTGTTCTGCTTAAGATTCAGTGCCTGTAGAAATACCTGTCATAGTTGGCAGTTACAAATATGCTTGTGGCAGCAGGAAAAAACTGGCTCAAATTCTACTTGTTTTACTCAGTTGGGCTTTCTCTGGGCTGTGCTTTTTGTGATGAAGTGAAGGAGAATTAAGTACTTCATAAGGGAAGCAAAAGATTAAAACTTACCAGTTTTTACCTACAGAACCACAAATCAGCATGTACAATCATGATTAGCAAAACACACATAGCAAGATGGCTCAATTTCTCACTATGGAAAGCACTACAGGGACCTAGAGCAATCCCTGACACAGTTGCAGCTCCAGCAGTTAATCTATGACATGGAATACAATTCTCGTATTAGTACCTGCTTGCATGCAGGGTTAATTTTGCACTGCGATTTCGCTGCAATACTTGTATACTACACTGAACAGCAGGAATGCGAAATGAAGCGCACCGGTAAATTCACAACACATGCAGCAGTCACCTTTTGGGGATAAATATACCCTGGAAGGTGTCTCCCCAGGAATCTGACCTCATGCAGCAAGTAGGCAGCCAGGCACACTGCCATTACAAGAGAAGAGCCATCGGGGTCACAACACTCAAGAGTCCCACCACTGAAAACAGCAACTTGCTACGGTAGTCATATCAACTTCCTGTGTAAGCCTCAAGCTGCTCATTGCTCCTGGTTCTTCTGTCAATCTGATGCCATTTCTCAATCTTAACATTTGCTTGCTATTTTCCTCAGGATATTTAAGTGACTGCAGTTGCCAAGACAACCACTTCATCAACACCAGCACCTCAGCTCCATCTATCTTGGGCTTCCCTTCCGTTCACCATAACTTCTAGGAAATCAGTTGCCAGAAACAGTGATTTTTGAAATCTGGCTTTTGTGGTTTTTTAACTTTTAATAGCTTTTGGGATCTTCTGTCCTAAGAATCTCAAGTTCCTGACACAGGAATAGCTTTGTTTTAATTATACCCTCACCAGTGAGGATTCCTATAAGCCTGTAAAAAGTCTGATTGCCTCAGTACCTTGGAATTTAAGCTATCACACAGGTAAACATCCAAACCAGGTTTATGAACCTATGGTGTCACTTTCAATAACTCAGAAACTGAACACTCCTTCAATTTTGTTATCAAGAGAAAGAAAGCAACGTAAGATTTCTTAAACTCATCTAGGCACTGAAATGCACACCAATACACGTATCTTTTCTAAAAAAGGGTCATAGAACCTCTGTGAAGCAATCAGTAAGTAGACAACCTCCATAACTACATGGATGTTTTAGCTAAGTGAGGCTTAAGCTGTTAAACTTTCCAGCCATGATAGCCATGAAACCAAGTGGCAAATTCAGCTGAGCTCTGCAGGCAGCCAAGTCTTAGGCTGCTATATTATAATTTCCAGGAATTTCTCAGTAGTAAAAGTACCGCAGTAAGATCCTGCGTAGCACTCCTCTCCCCACAGTCCATCTATCTTAAACACAAACAAGAAGGTTCCACAACTTCAATCACAGCATGAGCTTTCATTAGAATTTACATTTTACCAGATATGGGATAAGCCAACAGAAACAACTAAGCTAGGTCAGGTTAAGTTGTAACAACAATCTCGAAGCATCTTTGTACCATCAGCACCTGAAGCCACACCAGAGCAGCTTCCCAAGTTTCTGTCTACATGGCCCTCACTGCTGTGACTTAGAGATTTACAGCTGCAACTGCACCGGCTTTGCATCCATTATCACGGATACAGGTGGTGCCTGAACCATGGCAACGTGGGATTAAGCATGGGCTGTAGAACCAACTCTAAGCTGGGTCAGTTCACAACTGGTGTTAAATATCATGCTGTCACTAACAGACCCCACTGCTGTGCCTGAGACAGGTCAAATGTGCCAGTGCTGCATTGCAGACATACTTAAACACTACAAAATGATTGCAATGGTTTATTAGCGTGGACCTTGGTGATTTGCCATGGGTGCCAAAGTATCACTGGAAAATGCCCTACGTATTCCTTTTGCTGTACCTATTTTCACAAGGTTAACAAAATTAGAGAAGGTAAAGGCTTTATATTCTGCCTAAAACTCGAACTTTACATAGCAATCACATTAAGTTGTGAGTAACATTATTTAAGTGAATATTCTACAACAGCATTTACCAATGCATTTATAATTAAAGCAGTTAGAAACGCCAGCCTTCCTTATAAAAGGAAAGGTACCTGCAGGTCAGTTGTGCTGTAGTTTTCTATTTAAAGTGCTTGCTAAGTGCAGAATTTGGCTTTCTGCCCGTGTGTTTTAAGCTCAGTGTTGTGGCATAGCCTGGGTAATTGCACTTGGGGTGACAAGCACAACAGAACTCAGAGGCTTGTCAGTAATAGATTTCAAACCTCGTCTTAACTGACTGGAACCAAAACTTGCCCTGCAAATATGCCAGCTCCACGACGTGCAACACCAGGCTGTTTCCCAGGCTGTGCTGCAGAGCTGCAAGCCCTTTCACACTTCCGCACTTCACATCAAATCCCACATGCTGGCTTCTCTATGCCGAGAGGCTTTATTTTAAATCTACGCTTCGAAGTAGGAGAGAAGACCTGGGGTGGCTGTATTGGAAATGCACAAGAGGCTCGAGCAATTAATACAGTATAAGAAAGAAATCCCAGAAGTGGGAAGTAAAAAAGCAGGGTAGCTTCGAACTCAGTGCAGGTCCCTCTGATATTTCAAATGATAAGACAAGGAAAGGGATAACTTTGCCTCCTCCAATGAGAAGTTTGCCTGGATTCTCCACAATACACTCAGATTTATTTGTGAAGCCTGCATAGCATACGTCTCACAAGCTTACATACCCAGGCCCTGACTTGATGCCTTTCTCTTCAGCACCAGGAATGTCCCCCTCCTCCCCCAGGTTAAGTTACACAACCCCAGCTTTATTTTTTGCTCTTAGAGAATTGCCGCAGCTGCCTCACGGACAAAGTCTGTGCAGAGGAGTGTGACTTGTCAGTACATCAGGTTCTGTGCTGGGGCGCTTCAAGAAACTGCTCAGGCTTTTATTTTTAAAAACCAGGAATAAGCAGAACTCCTTATTGAAAAAAATCTCCTTGCTTTTGTGCTTAAGCAGCCTGAAAGCTATAAATTTAACTTCTTCAGCCATTCCAAAATTAAATACTGTACTTGTAAACATATATGTCCCATTTGTTTTGGAAGAAAGCTCTCCCAACAGTTATTTATAAAAAGCATAACACTTTCTACCTACAGATTTAGTCAATTATGCTATTATAGGATATACATATTTTAAATAAAAGTGTTAATTTTTCCAGAATAATGAATATGAACCAGATAGAGGGCTTAGTATCTATGCACTGAATTACTCTTACTCTTGTCAAAGAACATTTTGACAAGACAAGACAAAGAACATTTTGTAAAAAGTCCTGTGCATCTACAGGGCTCCTTCAATGCCAGCCCAATGTCCTTCACGTGAGCACCTCTTACAGTCACTACAGATGATGAACAAAGCATTGCAGTGGCTCTCTCATCCTGTTTGTGTAGCATCCATAGACTGTTCTGGACAAGAGCTGTGCTTCACCCACACAAAGGGCCTAACAGATGACAGATTCTGGACTGTGCATCTTTCACCCAGTCTAACATCAGACTGTTGTGATCTGCATTCAGAGCAAATGTGACACAGCAATATTTAATAGTTTTACCACATAAAGATCAGCTAAACATGTACGAAAGAAGGCTTGTTACTACATAGCAGAAGATGATGTTTGGTTGGCCATAAAAGCATCTTGTAATAGACACAAAACTTTTCTTGGAAGAAGTTTATTTCTCATAACCCTCTTATTTCACATTGACATCATATAGTGACTAATGTACAAATTAAGAATCAAATTCAGTGCAACAGCCTAGTATTAAAAGTGGGTTTTAGGCTCAGTTCAGATGTTGTTATCCTTAGTTTTTCTGCATTACTATAGTTGTACAAATTATGCATCACACAAAAGTAGCCTAACAAAATTGAAGCCTTTTCTGAGAACGGGGAAACTCCTTCCCAGTACCATCGTTATGTTTCTCTTCCATAAAACACCTCCTTCATAGTACATTTTTTTTTTTACTAGAAAAAGATCCAGCATAGAGCTTAAACAACCATAAAAAACCCACTAGTTATACAGACATTGTTCCCCCTCTATTCGGCCATGGTCTGGTTGATACAGTGGTGTTTGGTGACAGGTTGGACTTTATCTCAGAGGTCTTTTCCAGCCTAATTGATTCTGTGAAACATTCTTTCCAGAGCACCGAAGTCACTGCTCTTTACTTTGCAAGAAAAGGAAAGAAAAAACTCCAAGACTTAATTATAACCCCAGCTATGAACCAATGCAATCTGAACAAAAAGCCATGCAATGGGAAATAAACTGGAGCATGAAAGAGTTAAAAATACAACAGAACTGACCTCCAGCCAAAGCTGTCTTAGAATTGCTGCAGCATAACTTAAGAGTTATAGCATCACATTTGTTTTAAAAGCAGACACTTGCCATCTTGGAAGTACAAATTAGATGTAGGCAGGTCAAAAATACTTCATTGTTCTCTTGGAAAAAAGCATGGATGTGACACTTGTGGACACGGTTTAGTGGTGAACATGGTGGTGGATACTGGGTTGGTGGTTGGACTTGATCTTAGAGGTTTTTTTCCAACCATAATAATTCTGTGTTTCTAAGGAGGTGAAAGTCATCCACATGCCCAACAAAGTTGGCAGTGGCAGGGGAGAAGATGAAACCGAACAAGGCTGAGATACCAGGAGCACCAATCAAATCACATGTGGTGGCCTTGTGAGCCCGCAGTCATGACTCAAGTACATTTATTCTAGTTTAGGAAGAGCTGAAGGAAGAGGGAGATGCCTGAGGTGGGCTTGGATTCCAAGAGATTCCAAGACAAATGAAGAGGCCTGGTGGCATGACAATGACAGGTCTTTTGTGGCCAAGCATACCAGAGCCTTCCTCCATGCCTCTGCTATTGCACACACAGAGCTGATCCCACAGGATGTGGGATTAGCTTCTTGGACAGCCCATGAGATCCCAGGTATAGTACATATGCTGAAGACTTGCCCATGTGACATTTCACTGCATCCCCACCACGCACAGGAACAGACAATGCTGTGCTTTGGGATGGTTACTCATGATCCTTACCCCAGCCTGACCTGGTCCATCATTCAGGAATACATCTGCAACTGCCAGCAGGAAGTTCCTGGCTGAGGAAGGTACCCCATACCTATAGCAGCTATCCCACCACAGTGTCTCATGGCTTTTGTTGACTGCTAGCAGTTTACTTAGCTGGTTTTTGTAAGCCAAATATGGTCCCTGGTTGAAGAGTCCAAGCATAAGTATATCCCTTACATCAGAGATGTGAAAAAATATGAAAAACTACTTAGTAGGTGTGGGATAAGCCTGCAAGCTGAAAATTAACAGCCATTTATCCAAGCTGAACATTAAACAGGCTGCCTTGAATCCGTGAAATTGGAGTATCAACAGAGCCCAGGCTTATTCCGAAACACTGAGAAGAAAGTGGCAAAGACCAGCAGACTTTTTACCCCATCCCTCCTTAGCCAGTACAACTCCAATCCCTTTCCAAATGGAGTATAGTTATGGATGACATGGGTACAAGTACATGTGCTTAGCTATTACTGTAATTTAAAATAGATCTCCAGATCTGCTTTTTAGCCCCGGAAGAGTCTGTCCATAAACCTCTGAGGGTCAAAACCATCTTCAGTATCAAAAAATATTCAATAATACAGCCAGTTTCAAAATTCAAAAGCCCAAATGTCCACAGCTTCAAGCAAGTCTACCCAACCTACCTAGTTTTCCCCAGTAGTGCCACTACTGTTGTACTTCAAGCCAAAGCCAGCCAAGCTTCATCCACACAAATCAAAGACTGCAACCAGCATGAAAAAAAAGAAAATCAGTTAAACTTAACAGAAAGTATATTAGTCAAATTTTGAAGGACATAAACTTTTAGGTTTCTGGCAGAGACTGCGAAATGGAAATCATTCCATATGTTGGTCTCAAAATTTCATTTTTATATGTTCCAGTGGAGATCATACAGCAATATAAAAAGCCTAGGTTCATTTAGAAGGGCTTTCAAAAAAAAAACCCAAAAAACAAACAGGTCTTCTACAGAGAATTGTTTAAACATGACTGTGGTTGACTCAAGAAAATGCCACTTGACACTCAGAGAACTATACAAGAGAAGAAACATTACCATCATCCACTGAAATTGAACAATAACTTTTCAATAAGAGTTGTCTCTCAACAGCTTTCTTACTTAGCATTTTGAGTAACATGGACACAGCAATAAAAAAATGAGGTTAGGCAGAGATCCCACTGAAGTGGCAATATCATTAAGAACAGACTAGGCTTTTTCTTTCCACTTTAAACAAAAAGTGCCATGCACCTTCATCTGAAGCATCTGGGTAGGGGCATTTTGTTACTACATGAATGACAAATTAGAAGGGATTTAGATAATAGCTACAAGATACTTAAAAAGGACAGAAGAGATGTCAGCCTCTCAAGTTATACTGCTTAATGCACTGCTGAAAGGTAGTCAGCTACCAAGTATGGGTCCAGTTACTCTTTTGCAGAGAAGTAGTGGGAGCACAGAGATGAAATTCAGTTTTCTTCAATACATTATAAGAAGCCCATTCTTTTAATAAAGGTGAGTGCTTTTACAGATACTTATTCTAGCCAAGATAAGCAAACACTTGAACACCAGTGTGGTTTACATCCATGAATAAGGGGCTTATATGAGCAGACTTCATGCAAGAACAAATGTGTATTCAGAGAATGTATTGTAAGTTAAAGCTACACCATTGCATGGCTTTTGTTTTGACAAGGCCGAAGAGGGTACTGCAGAAAAGAATATTATTCCAGCTTTGGCCTAGGTCTGACAGTAAAAGGTTTCTAGCTGCAGAGATGTCTGAAGATTAATTTAATCAAAGAATTTTTGCACAATGGACACATGTCTATCACTCAAAAATTGACCCGAATGACACAACTGATTGAACATTGGTCCTTCCACTGTTTCAATACTGTGGCAGAGGGCTTTGCATCCTAACCTTTTCAAATATTTTGCTACAATGAACATTAGAACATACATTTTAAATAGTTAACTAGGATTTGTAACTCAGGGAAGAGTCACAAAGCTACTGCAAACATGTCCTTACTACTATCAATTTGGATTTCTCAAACAAAACCTATTTACCTAAATGTCTAAATTACCTGTACAATTTTAAGACAACAAAGCAGTCCAAAAGGAACATATGTCATATCTTTAATACTGAAACCTTAGGTAGTAAGATACAGCCTGCCAGCCTTTTCTTTCTAAACCACAAATACTATGATGCCTTCAAGTGTAACCCATTTAACATTCAGCCCCTTTATGTTCTTATTGTTCTTCAGGCAGAAGCTTCAATTTAAAATGAACACCCAGGAAGTCCTGAGGCCACATTTCTTCAAGTCAAGCAAGATTCCCAAATATCCTAAACTCACCATAATTTAGTAGCTCTCATTTTTCTACTCTTTGTAAGCCACTTTGGGCAAATGCATTTTAAATATTTCAGCAACTGTGACAATAGGCAGTGAATCAATCTAGTTACTCTTGGGTACTAGAGCTTCAAGGGTGGGTACACAACACCAAAGTTATTAATATCAAACTGGCCTGGTGAGATGGGACATTCTCAGCAAGCACTACCACAAAAGCGTAGCACGATTAACTGCAATTCCCCTAACTCATAATGCTGGATAAGAACACTAGGCCTAAAAATGAAGCAGCATTCTGGAAATAACTGACTAATTTTGTGTACATGCATGTGTGTATGTACACATCTGATCACATGCAGCCCAAATCATAAGAGCAGCTGTATTTATGAGTCACATCACCTCTAGTCCATCCACACTGCAGACAATGTGTAACTGTGACATTTCCAACTTGAACTCAGGTACATTTAAAACAGCATAAAACCTCCATAATTTAGTCCATACTATTCATTACCCTGAACACCTGATGGACATGCCATAAACCACACAAAAAACCTGCACATCAAAGGTCAGAGTTAAGGTTCAGCAAGTGGTTTTTTCCTGCCATTCCCTACCCTCCAGATGCAAAATAAGCACTGTGTAGTAGACCTAAAGTGCTATTAAAGAGAAGGTACCCTGTGTACCTTTTTACCATGTAAAATAGCAAGGCAGCATAAGAGTGACTTCAGAAACAGCAAGGTAAACATGTCTAAGTTTTTGAAAAGTAACAATGTGTAAAACCCTCCGACACTGGCATAACATCACTGCAGTACTGAATCTAAAGGATTTACACAAAAAAAAAAAATTTAAACCCCCACTCTTCCAATGCTATATACTTCCATGAATTTCTATTATATGAAACACATGCAAGTCTACACACTTTTAGTTACTATCTCTTGAACAGACAGACAAGAAGTTTCAAGAGGCATGATTCCTTGCATTGTTACCTGAGAAAAAACCTTACAACTCATGTTGTAGTCTACCTTATTCAAGGACCACTGTACAAAAATTAGGCAAATGAACAGTGTTAAATTTACCAATGTGGAAAGTTTTCTGTTTTACTCTAATGGGATGGAAGAGTTGGGCTGTGCTACAGCACTCCTCTTGCTGTACAACAGGACTCAACTGCACATCATCTCCTATGTTCATGCAGTATCAGAACTGGAAACCACTATCTGTACTTCTCAGCACAAACCATAGTTCTACCTGGATCACAAGAGCCCGAGGGAAAAGATGGGGCTAGGTGCCACCATGACTTAGCCCATCTCCTCCTGAGGATACACTGATGTTCAGCACAGGCTACAGAATGGGTGAGTGGTCTGTGCAGCCCAGAGGCACAGACATCCAAACAACTATATGCAACAGCAGAGTGAGGAACAAGCAGGTGTTCCACAGGCCTGAGAGTCTGGGATCATATCTATGTTTTTGATCCATGAATAAACATCGGAAGAAAACTTTTGCTTCCTTGCCTTCTGACAGCTTAGAGGCTCTTTGGTTTTTGAGACTGAACAGGAGCTCCACAGACCTGGAGCAAGCAGGGCTTTACTCACCTGCAATTGTGTCCCTTTGCTGCACCAAACCACTGCTTATTAGCATCAATGATACCTAAAGGCAACAAAAATAGATCAACTACACAGAGAGAAACTCGGTAGGACCGTGCAACGCAGAGGCCCAAGGAAGGCAGTTTTTATGTTGAGTACCTCACATTTTTATCCTGGCATTAAGGATATTTTTGTGGAATTGAATGTTCTACCAGTTGTATAATTCTAAGTGCTTAGAAAACTTTATTTGCTTCATTTTAAGTTTTATGAGAAGTAGACTACAATATGAAACTTTCAAGCATGGTGTTCATTCAGTTATTGGTAACTGATTGGTTCTCTATTTCCTGCTCTGAAATCTTAACACATTTTGCAAGTTACTTTGAAATCAAATCACCTGGAAGAAGCTAAGACACAATACAGAACTCTACACAGTACAGGGGTAATAAATTACAAAAAGCATGGGTAACAATGCCTTGCCAAGTATTTAGCCCCCAAATTACTTGACAAAACTAATCATAATGCTTGGTGGTTTTCTTCCCTTCCAATTGATGTGTCAAGGCTTGTTCCTTCAAGTAGGAAAAGCACCTTATGAAATAAAATGCCTTAAGAACTATGAAATAGTAACTCTAACAATGTAGTTAATTTTTCTTGTTTCCTTTCATGCTAGGTATATTCATTTTAATTCACCCAGCCTGAATCACCTCTGAAGGAGTTTTTAATATTGACTTTTGGTCTACATTAAACATGCTTCTTGACACAGTGTACTTGGTCAAATCATGCTTCTGAGCAGTGCTAATGAAGTTTCTATTTGTATAATTTCTCATTTGTACCTCCCCTGAAACTCTGGCTCTCAGCACAAGAAAACCAGGCAACTAAAAAATTAGAAGACCTGTCTTTTTCAAAAACAATTAAAAGCTCTGTTGCTAAGGCACAATTGCACCAAACATTCAGGACCTCAAGCAAGCCATCAGGAAACACTTTCTAATAGTCCTGCAAGTATCCACTGCTTGATCAAAGCATTGGGCAGAGGTTCATCAGCCTCCAGGCTCTGAAGGCTCAAGCATTAAAGAAAATTTCAAGATAGAGAAGAACAGTCACCTGAGATGGTAAAGATTTCACCATGCACAGCCCTCAGCCATTGAGATCTAGCCCAAGTTGTACCTATCAACACCAGATTACAGCATAATGTTTGTTGTGGTGGACACCACCACAACATGTATGTTTCATGTTTTATGTATCAGCTGCCAAAATTAAAGGTGAAGAAGTTTTGCCATGTAGCAAAGGACCCTCTCAGATGAATAGAAGATGCCTGTGGCATAAAGGTGACACTGACGAACTGCTCACACTTAGTTCTGCACATTACGGTACATGCTGATTCTCTGCTGCTCAGGCACTGCCTGCAAAACCAGAAAAACACATTTCCATCACTTCCACAGCAATTCAGAACTACCACATAGCCCAGTGAAATCTGATCTAATGACCCATCTTATCCATCACACCATGTCCTTTGCAGCTGAGGTAAGAAAGAAGAAATTGTCCCTATCTGTGACCTGGACACGAAGCAGTTCATTCTGAGAAAAATCTTCACTTTGTCACTCAAAAAAACTCAGCAAGTGAAACAGATGTAAGCAACATCTTGGACATACAAGGTCTACCAACATTTCATCTTTACACTCTGTGAGTGAGTCTGGGACCAAAAACCAAGTTCACCTAGTGCAGTCCAATACCTGTGGCCCAAAAAAACTGATTCTGCTAAAACTTTAGTCAAACTGGCCATTTCTTACTGCCAGCAGCTGAGGGACAGACATTTGCTCTTATCGCAACCTCTTTGAAGGACTTAACATCACTGCCTCTGAACTATTTTCCCCATGCCAAATAGCTCAACTCCTTCCTTGGGGATGGTAGTCAGGAACTTAAAGGGTTGATCAAAACATTACAAAGCTATCCAGCACAACTGGGAATACAGTCACTAAGTAAGACAAAGGTTGATATAAGTTGCACTTCAGATGTCCACCTTCAGCTGATCACAGGAATGGGGTGGGGGAGTTGCTGCATGATTCCTTGCTGATACAAGCTGCTTTTCATACAGTTGTTGCTCCTGGAAGCGGCTTCCACTTCCATCTAGATGGCAGTCCTAAACCCTGAAGCACTTCAGCAGATCTGAGCATGCTATATTAGGTGATAAAATATGCTTAGACACTGTGCTTGAAATTTTAAGAAGTCTCTGACTTTATTATAGCCAGCATGTTGACAACCTACCATTTTTAAACAAACATTTGAAGGGACTTGTTCACTGCTTCAGTTTATCAGATGTTAGAGCTACAGGACTTACAACTGAAACAAGAATCTGTTGAAATGTTGAACCAGCTTTAGACAGTAGCTTCTGTCAAGGAGGTGTAGAGAGAGCACTTCCCTCATTTCAGTTTATTCCATCAGCTCAACAGCCCAGAGAGAAAGGTCATTTCTCCAAGAATAAACAAGGTGCCAAAAGTTGATGTGACTACCTCTAAGAGCTCCCAAAAAGCAAATCAAGCAATTGTATTCCCCAATCAACCATCCCTAACACTTTCTTTATTAAAGTAACCTTAACCACAAGTTTTCCTTTAAATATTTATACTCTAGCTTAACTAGAAGCCCATGTACTTTCCCTCAAGTTCCTGCCCTTAAACTATACTTCAAGTGGAACACGATTACCAAACTCTCACTGCCATGAAGTTTAAAAAAGTTACATTCTGTAATTGCATCTTTCTAATTCCACTTCTCTAACCTTACCAAACTGAAAATACAAAACAAGGTAAAGCTAAATATTTCATCAAGTTAAGAAATCTGGAAAATGAAACACATGCAAGGTGAGCACTAGTTCAGAGCAGCATGTACAATTAATATATTGCAGAAGTCACCCATCAAATAAAGTTAGGGCATTTTTCTTATCTCCAAATGATTCCATAAGTAGAGTCTAACACATGCAAAGACCTAAGACAAAGAGAGCCAAGAATATAATTTCTCACAGTACTCCTTCCTTTTTCAGTGTCTCAGAAGTCAAGATGCATAACCAAAGATCAGACACTACGAAAATCGGCCACGCAGGGCTCCTTGTGGACCAAAGATGAGACAAAAACAGCACATGAGAGATTTCAGCCATGGCACTTGAAGGGAATCCCACTGCTGGGGAGGGGTGGAAGCATCAGGAGACCTCATCTTTCCACTCTCAAAACAACTATCACAGGATTGGTCAAGAGAATTAAGAAGAAAGACAAAGCAGTTCAAAGACATCAAATACCCAAAAACCCAGTAACAGTGCTGTGGTAAGGCAACTGGGAGCCTTGGTACACTTGTTAATACACATCCCCAAATTATTTCTCAGGCAGCTTCTGCGTCTTTTCAGGAGCAACTGCAAATATGCAGTCCAGAGAGCTCCCCAACCAAACAAAACTATTTTGATCAGTCATGATTTCTTTGAAAAAAAAATGGATGAGTAATATAAGTGCAGGAAGAGGTCACCAGACCATTCGGATGTAAAGATGACACTGTTACCAACCAAAGACTAGAGTGACTTCCTGAATAAGTAATAATGGAGGTGAGTCTAAGAATATACCTATCACACCTACCTGAGTAAGCCAGCCAACTCATTACAAAAGGCAAGTCTTATGCCAAAGCCTTCCTTTCCTTCCAAACAATGAAGCCAAACTGAATGTGACTCAAATCCATTATTCCCCAAGCTACAGGTTATTTTGGTTTTGTGGAACAAAGCTCTTAAACCTTGACCTGTAGAGGCCAAGAGGCACCAAAGGTGCACGTTAGTCAAGCAAAGACATCATCCAGATTTTTTTTTTCCAGTTTGAGAGAAGCCAAAGGGCATGAAATGGGAGATGCAGGAGCCACAACTAAAACAGTTAACTGCTGGGAGAAGTAAGCTCATGGGGACAGTATTTTGCCAGAGATCAAGCAGATATCAAGCACAGGGGAGTGTGCCTAATGCAACACATCTTCTGCAGGCACAAAGGTTTTCCAATTGCTTGTTTTAAGAAAAAGGTGCAACTCCCTTCTCCAGTTGTTTTGATAATTTAAGTACACTCCCTTCAGCTCTTTTCTGGGATGGCTGTGCCAGATTTCTTATTTGCTGTACTCACAAGAGTGGAAATAGCAACCACAAAAGTTTTTTTGTATTAACAGGAAGACTGAGAAAGGAATTGAATCTACCTTCACCCATCATGTCTTGCCACAGCCCTTTGAAGGCTGCTTTCTTAAAGTGTGGAGAGGAAGAACACAGGAGTAGAAAAATAATTGTGTCAAACAGCCCTGAAGCCCACGGAGCCCTGAGGAAAATACTGCCTTTACCCTGAATAAGCCATCGATGAGTGAAGCTTTCAAGGGATGGCTCAGAAGCCTCTTAATTTGAAAGAAATATCACAGAATCACAAAATGTTTGGGTTGGAAGGCACCTTGAAGATGGATCTAGTTCCAGCTCCCCTGTCATGGGCAAGGACACCCTCCACTAGACCACGTTGCTCCCCAAGCCCTATCCAACCAGGCCTTGAACCCTGCCAGGGATGGGGCATCTACAGCTTCTCTAGACAACCTGGGCCAGCGCCTCAACACCCTCACAATGAACAATTTCATCCTAATATCTAAGCTAAATCTACTCTCTTTCAGTTTGAACCCATTCCCCCCTTGTTCTGCCCCTAAATGCTCTTGTAAATAGTCTTGCCCCATCTTTTCTCCAAGTTCCCTGCAGGTACTGCAAGGATGTGGAAACACGGTAGGAGATGATGTCCAGAGGTCCCTTCCAACCGTAACAATTCTGTGAAATACACACAGAGCAGAGCCCAGCAGGCAACTTGGGGCGGAAGGGGAGAACTCTCACCCTTCACCGAGGTTTCTCCAGGAGGCTCTCTGGGGCTAAAAGAGTAGATTAAGAGCGCAGCGGCGGCTGTGGCGCGGCTCTCCCTCTGCCCAGGCCGTGCCCGTGCCCCCTCCCGCAGGCCCGGCCCCGGCCCAGCCCCACACCGCGGCCCGCGGCGCGGGGAAAAGGCCCGTACCTTGAAGTACCCGCCCTCGTAGAGTGTGTTGGGGGGCCCGAAGATCGCCACCTCCCAGTTGTAGAGGTCGGACTCATCGACCAGGGTGATGCGGAAGCCCTCGACCGGCTCCTCCTGCAGCGACTTCAGCTCCAGCATCAGCGCCTTCTGCGAGCTGCTCATCTGCTGCTGGGCCATGGCGCGGCGCGGCCCCCGCCGCGGGCGCCTCCTCGCTCCCGGTGCCGCTCCCGGTGGTCCCGGTGCCGGTGGTGCCGGTGCCGCCCCCGCCCCTCCCCGCGCTGACGGCCCCGCCGCCGCCACTTCCTTTTGTGACGGCGCCGCTCGCGCTGACCTCAGCGCGCCGCGCCGGCCACGCCCCCGCCGCTCCGTTAGCCACGCCCCCGCGCACCCGGCCACGCCCCCGCCGCACGCCCGGCCGTGCCCCGGCGCACAGCCAGGCCACGCCCCGCCTCGCCCCGAGACACGCCCCGCCGCACGCGCTGCCGCGCGCCACGCCTCCCCTCCGCGTGCCTTTAAAGGGGCCGCACTCGTGGGTGCTGCGGCCGTCCGGGGGAGGAGTCACGTGTGGGTGGGAGGGATACACGGGGCTGTTGTGTAGCGTGGGGTCAGAAAATCAAGGCATCAAGTCGTTTGGAAAAAAATCGACGGTATCGAGTCCAACCTATGACCTAACTCCACCACTGAGTGCCATGTCCAGTCTTTCCTCAAACACCTCCAGAGACAGTGACTCCATCACCCCACCGGGCAGCTCATTCCAATGTATTATGACTCTTTCTGTGAAGAAATTCTTCCTAATGTCCAACATAAGCCTTCCCTGGCACAGCTTGAGACATTAAGCTATTAGTGAGTGCCCAAAGGGGGGCAACATGGATGATGAAGTCCCTCAAGGGGAAGATGTGTGAGGAGAGGCTGAGGTCACTCGGTCTGTTCAGCCTGGAGGAGACTAAGGGGACACCTCATTGTAGTTACAACTTCCCCATGAGGGGGACAGGAGGGGCAGACACTGATCTCTGTGGTGCCCAGTGACAGGACCTGAGGGGATGGCATCAAGCTGTGTCAGAGGAGGTTTAGTTTGGATATCAGGAAAAAGTTTTTCACCAGAGGGTAGCTGGGCACTGGAACAGACTCCCCAAGGAAAGGGACAGAACACCAAGCCTCATGCAATTCAAGAAGCATTTGGACAATGTTCTCAGGCACAAGGGGTGACTCTTGGGGTCCCCTGTGCAGGGCCAGGAATTGGACTCGATGATCCTGGTGTTTCCCTGCCAACTCAGCTTATTCTGTCATTCTACATCCCCTCATCCTGTCATTGGTTGCCTGGGAGAAGACACTGACCTCCAGATACACCCTCCTCTCAGGGAGTTGCAGGCAGTGATAAAGACTCCCTAAACACCCTCAGCTGTTCTTCACAGGAGATGGATTCCAGATCCTTCACCAGTTCCATTGCCCTTCTCGTAACTTGCTCCAGCACCTCAATCTCCTTCCTGGATTGGGGCGGGCCCAGAACTGTAACACAGCACTTGAAGTGCCTCACGAGTGATAAGTACATGGCAAGGATCACTTCCTTAATCCTGCTGCTTTTAATATTGATCCAAGCCAGGATACCACTGGCCTTCTTGTCCACCTGGGCAAACTGCTGTTGTCTCATGTTCAGCTTCTGTCAAGCAGTTTCCATGTTCTTTCCCACTGGGCAGCTTTCCAGCCATTCTACCCCAGCCTGGAGCTGCAGGAGTTGTTGTGACCCAGAGACAGGACCTGGCACTTGGTCTTATTGAACCTCACACATTTGGTCCATCCATCCATCCAGCCTGTCCAGATAGTCACAGGTCATGAGTGGGTACAACAGGGCATGGTTGGCCCACTGACAGGCACCCATGATCACAAAACAGATGGTTTTGTACAGAGCATGGTTTTTGAGGAGTGACCTCACATGACTCAGGGCCCCATAAAAATCCTGCAGCTCCCAAGCTGCAGTAGGACACAAATAAGAAGCTGCCATCCCTCACCCCAACATGTTGTTCTCACATTCTCCACAGATGTGTGATGTAGTCACACCAGAATATGCCATTTCCAGCCTTCCTGCCATTCCCTGGCTTGGCTAAGGGTGAAAAATTCTTGCAGAAATGTAGAGATATATCAAACAATAAACATGAGCCAGCACCCATTCCTTAGTGAGTATTTAATGAATAACATAAATGATATTCATTAAAAAAAATAAATAAAGAAAAATAACCATAATTGTCCAGGAGGAGGATGACCCATTTCTGCTTGGCATTTGTTTCATCCTTCTGCGCATGGCACGGCTCAGGCCACCTCACAGAGGCACCTGCTCCTTGGACAAACAAATTGGATGATGTGTCCCATCATCCCTATGTCATTACGTGGCTTTAACCTTTTCCTTTGCCCTCTTCACCTCCCATGCTTTCCCATCCCAATGACAATGCTGTAGACATGGGTGACTGCAGGTTAAATCTCCTATGTTTTCCAACGCCATGGACTTTCCCAAAGGCACAGGACTGATAGCCAAGGCCCCATGTGCTGGTGGGAGATCATGCAGCTGCAGCAGCCTGCGCTACGTGGGGGACCTTGAAGTTTCTCCCTGACACTTGGCAGCCTTGGCTCTGGCTCCTTCTCCAGACCTTGGCCCAAGGAAGAGAGCAGAAAGCAGATGGTTTTCTCCAAGCTCCAGCTGCTCCCAGGACAAATTTCCCTGTTTCCCAGTGAAAAACAAGGCATCTTCCCCCTTGTCCCTGAGACTGCTCTGCTTGTCCTTCTCCTGCCTCTTGAGCTTTCCCCAATAGCCCCCATTACCCTCTCCAAAGGTCCCCCAGCACTGTCAGTGGTCCTAGTCCAGAGCTTGTGATTGTCTCTCAGCTATAAAATACTTCAGCCCTTGCAAAATCTCATCTCGCCCCAGACAATGTCTCTGTGGGGACTGGCATCAATTTTCTCATGGAGCTGCAACCAGTGCCACAGGGTAATATGGAGGAACATCCCTCATCCATCTGCAGTTTGACTGACTGCTGAAATGAAGTGTGTGTTCCCCTACAGAGACAGGTCAGCCACTGGCACAGGTCAGTGGCTATGGTTCGCTCTTTGCCACCTTGGAATGAGCTCAGATTTACTGAAAGCTGCTTAATTCAGCTCTCACTTCCTCATCAAGAGGCTGGAGAGCTGGATCATGAAACACTGTCAGAGAAACTCCTTGGAGGCTGGGCAGTACCATGCTGTCGGTGTTTTCTGGTGGAAGTTTGATTGCATGTTCTTTTTATTTATGTCAGTGGAATAGAACAGAAAAGAAGTGACCGTTTCTGTTGGAAGGGACTACAGCAATCATCCCGTTCAACTGCTTGACCAATTCAGGGCTGACCAAAAGTTCAAGAATATTGTTCAGGGTGTTATCCAAATGTCCCTTAAACACTGACAGGCTGGGGGCATTAGCTACCTCACTAGGAAGCCTATTCCAATGTCTGTCCACTCACTCTGCAAAGCAATGCTTCCTTGATGCCAAGTCTAAACCTCTTCTGGCACATCTTTGAATCATTCCCATGTGTCCTATCACTGGATAGCAGGAAGAGCTCAGTACTTCCCCTCCTCAGGAACCTGTAGATAGCATTACCTTGAGCCCCCTTTCTCCAAACTAGACAAGCCCAAAGTCCTAAGCTGCTCCTCTAAAGACATTCGTCCAGCCTTTTCACCACCTTTGTTGCACTCCTCAGGACATATTCATGGATCTTTGCATGCTTCTTAAATTGTCTTTAGTTGATGGACATAACACATGCTGTGACTTCTGTGCTGATGCCTGCCAGCAAAGACCTATTCTGTTAATAGGACATCCCAGCTTGCTGGTAAAACATGGATTTGCTCATGCTTGGAGAAAAATGTACAGGAGCCAAGCCCTTTTGGTTGCACTGCCCTCAAAAAATCTTTTCTTGCAGCCAGCCTCCAGTACAGGCTTTGTCTGAACCTGCCTAATGATGGAAGAGATGGAAGAAGCAAAGTTTGGAGTTATTCAGGATTTATCTCTGCCTGATGCCTGTCTTGAATGTTAACACAAGATGTAATCATGCAAGGCAGACAGTAAAGCAAATCCTGGTGTATTCAAGGAGCAGACTGCAAATTTTCCACCAGGTCTGCTTTTAGAAAGGATATTGGTCTTTCTCCCTCTGATTTTTTTTTTCCTTTCCTGCAAAAACATTCAGCACTCAAAGAAAATAGAAACTGTTGAAGAAACAGAGCATTTTGAAGCCTGTACAGCCTGGCAGCCCCCTCCCAGGCTCCTGCCTGCATTTCTTCCTGTGCTTCCAGAGAGACTCAGCTGCTCTACCTGGTGTCCCCTTCCCTGCACCCAGGCTGCCCTGAGGCTAGTATAACTTTTTTTTTTAATCATATGGCATTTCTTCCCTCCAATCACCTCTGATATATCATGATGAAAGGATGAAGCCGCCTTCTTCTCCTCTTTCAGCTGCTCTCCCATGGATGGTCACTGATTACCTGCAAGCAGGGCTTTACTTGGGGTGTGCTCTGCCACAAACAGCATTGTGCCTTCTTCTAATTTCCTTTATTTTCAACTGAATGAATCAGTTTGTTCTTTGGGCTCAAGGAACAAGAAATAGAGTTTGATGTGAGAAGATGGGGCTCCAGGAAGGGCAAGTCTCACTGGGAGAGGAGGAGGCTATACATACCATTAATCCAGTCCCTAGCAGCAGAACTTGTCACTGTAAACTGGACCTCAAGGTGCCACCAGTGCAATAGGGGTTAAATCTGTCTTGAAAACTTCTAAGTCCTTTCAGCTTTGTTCCTATCAGCTGTTTTTAATATCTCTCTTCCTCATTTATTTCATTCTTCCTGTGAGCTGTGTTCACAAAGAATAACAAACTGAGAATTAACTCCTCTGCTTAGCAACAGCAGAAGCTTTGAAAATGCAAACCTGTCTTGGTGTCACATTAGAGGGTTACTGCTCCATGAGCTGTCAGAGAGAGAGGACAAGAGGTGGGAAGATGTGGGAGTGCCTGTGTGACTCCATTCTTAGGACAGAATCCTCTCATGTGATGCTTTCCACTGCTTTCTCTAATTTCTTTCCTGAGTGGCACAAAGGATAACATACCTGCTTTTTCTCCAGGGGAACTGGATTCACCTGGGATAAAAGACAGTACCATCAACACCACCAACACCATTTCCTCTCCTTCTGCCTCCTTCCCACTCCTGTGCTTTGGTGAAACATCAACAGGGATCCTGGGAACTCTGGGCTGGACTTCAATACCTTTTACACGCAGCAAGCCAGATGGTGAAGTGATGAAGAAGATCAGGCAGGGGAAAAGAGTTCTGCTTAGCTTACAGCTACCCCACCAGGAGCCCTTTGTAGCTCAAAGAACAAGCAGCTATTCCTTGGGCTATACTGAAACAGAGCAGAGCACCTGGAGGTGATGAGGACACCTCATCACTGTCCTGCCCCAAAGTTGGTTCTAAACAGCCTATTTGTCCGACCAGTTCTGTAGTATTTGTCTTTCAGACTGCCCAAAGCAGAAATTTGTGTGCTCCTAGGTCAACGTGGTTCAGCTCTGGACTCAATTCCTCCTCCTGTTAGAGAGCTCATAGGCCTCCCCACTGCCCAAATTTTACTGTTTTTTCTTGGCAAGACCACTGTAGGGGTATGGAAGACAGAGAGGGGGGCCAGGATTGCTTCCTCTTTCTCTTTCCTGGAGCGCCATTGCCCTGGCTGGGTGCAGATGAGACCACGGGAATGTTGGCAGCCCATCATTCCCACAGCAGCAGCACACATTGCCCATGGGATGAGGGAAAACAGCACCTGGGGTTTGCAGGCTGGTTTTGCTGCCCTGGACAGGCAGTAACAGAGGAATCTGGAGTTACTTCTTTTATTTACACTAGATACCTCCGTCCCAGACCAGACAGCTGACAAGCACCATCATGATGTATCCCAGCCCTGACACAAATGCCCTGATGCCAAGGAAAGATTTCCCCATAAAACTCTATGATCTTTTAGTGAGGAAAATCAAAGTGTGATTTTCTGGTCGGCTGCCCAAGTGAACAGTGAAGTATTACTGCATGGGGTGAGTCTCACATCCAAAAAAACCAAACCAACCAACCAACCAACCAACAACAAAAAAACAAACCAAAAAGCCAACCAACCAAGCAACCAACCAACCAAAAAAAAAACCCCTTCTACCAAAAAACCCCAAAACAACCCACCACTGTGGTGGTGAGAAACCACCACAGTCACAAAAACAACAAAAACCAACACCAAAACAAGTCATACAAGTGCCCTCACCTTCACATTGACACCTATATAGGTTCCTTTATCTGAAGAGCAGAGCATCAGAGTACTCAGGGGAAGTACTTGTCAATCTTTGAGAATAAAAGTCTGTCTGCAATTCTTCTTCTGGCTCTCTTTCACCTGAAAATGGCCAAGCTGATTCTCAGGCAGAACTCATCACCGGGATGAAAAGATGCTTTTGAGCATCAGTCAGCAGCATCTGGGTTAACAGGAGCCTCCTACATCAAAGTAGCCACCAGCAGAGTAATGTAAAGTTTGGAAGATTCAGAGCAAAGAAGAAGAAAAATGAGAAAAACAGATCTTTAGTGGAGCTATTTTCTTTTTCCCTATTTTGATTCAGCCTTTTTTCTCCTTGTTTTAATTTGAATAAAGTTGGCTTTTCTTTTTTTTTTCTCCCCTTTTGACTCCAGTTTGCTCTTTTAAAATGGATGAAGTCCATCACAAGGGCTTGATAAAAGAGTGCCGTCACAATGCCTGCTGCTCCCATTCAGCTGCTGAATAAATTATAAGTGCATTTCAATTCTATTTCAGCTGTGATTCTAGGGCCTGAGGAGTGTGATGACTGTGACCTTATGCCTGCCAGGCAGTGGCTTGAATTTCCAAGAGTTTGTGTACCTGGCTGTTCAGGTCACCTTACACCTTCCATTCTGGGGTCAGTGTGCAGAGTACCTGATGAGCCTTTTCAAGCTGCCAGCTATGGGCACAGTCCTCCAGCTGCCCACAGGGATGGTGATATGTGCAGTGGTCTTCAGAGATTCACAATCTCACAGAATCATAGAAAATGCTGAATTGGAAGGGACCCATCAGGATTCTGTTGAACCCTGAAAAGATTGTTACCCCCCTCCAAAGCAGCAATCTGTGGAACATAATTCTTTATTGATGGGGTTGTGACTGGGATATCCATATTGTTCAGTCCCAGGAATAGTTCTTGTGTTGGGAGGTGGAATTTTAGGTTCTTCTTACTGCACAAGACATCCCTGTCTCCAGCATTCTGGTGTGGCTGAGATGGCATGGATGGGACTGGGACACTGGACACTGACATGGATCACTGGCACAAGGTAGCATGGGGACTGCTCCCAGAGAGACACTAAGCCAATATCCCTGGTGTTTCACCTTCACCTTGCCTGCAGGGTCAGCTCTGTGGGACTCTCCATCCCTTGAGAGTGGGTGACCATCAAGGAGGGACTAACAGTTATCCCCATTCTTGGGGATGAGGTATCTCTGTTAGTCAGGCATTGGCAGCAGAAGGAAGGAGCTGGAATGCACAGAGCAGCTGCCTGGTGGATGCACCAGACCCTGCTTTTACCCTCAGAGCAGGCAGCTCCTTGTATTTCTGCAGAAGCCATGGTGAGGACAGAGCATGCTGCAGAAGGTGAGTGAGGCAGAGGAGGAAGCTCTCTAGTCTCACATCATTCCTGCCTTGGGGACACCAGCATCGTGTTCCGTGATGAATGGCACAATATCAGCTGCTATCCACTGAGCTTGCAATGCCCTCACTCATTGCCATACTTTTGGGTGGTCTCCATGGTCTGGTCTCCAGCAGCAATGCTCTCACCTTCTGCCGGTAACTAAAATGCAGGTCCAGCAAGATGTAAAGATGCACAGCTCAGGTCCTGCCCAAGGCCTTGAAAACTGACCACAGGAAGATTTTCCATTAGGAAACAGGGAGGGTCAAGCGAGTTGAATTGGACCTTGCTTTGCTGAGGCTGAATTTGGCCTTTTCATGACCCTTCCCACAATAAAGATGGACAGATCCAGAGGAAGAAAACCAAACTGCAGCATAAGCACCAAGCCCAAGGCATAGCCAGCAGGCTTGAGTGGCTGAATAGCAGACAGAATCTCTTGGGTGAAAAGGTTCAGAGAGGGTTAGGTGTAGGGGATTCTCCCTTAGCATCTCCACCTCCAGCTTCCTTAACAAAGAGATGTTCCTCTGAAAAACTGCTTGTAGGGCTTGTGTGGCACATACAAAGACTCACTTTGCTGTGTGAACTGATAGGTTGTGAGCTCTGGAAACCGCTCTGTGGTGGGTGTGAAGCAGAATTGGGAACACCCTTGCCCCAGTCTTGAAAACTGTTCTGTGCACTCCTATGTAGAAAGGAGGAGGCTGAACTTTTCTGCAGAAGCCTGAATCATTGGGAGGGTAATTAATGCAAGTTTCCCAGACAGGTGAACAAGTCTGGAGAAGCCTTCCTGCCAGGCCTGAGCGTGCTGAGTGACGCTGTCATCTCTAACCTGGGGCTTGCTGTCCCATGGAAATTTGGAAAAAACTTCTATGGGGTCTTAAAAAAAAAATAGAAAACCACTGAACTCACAAGACTGAAACCCTGCAGCAATGTCCATGTTGGAGAGCAGTGCTCACACACTCGCTTGGAGAAGAGAGGGATTGGAGCCTGCAGGGGCTGTTCAGGGGTTTGATTGTCTTCCTCTTGGCTCCACCAGCTGATCTGCATTCCTGTCCCCTCCAACCACCCCTTGCTGGTTACCCCATTTCTGTCAGCACCCTGCTGCAGACCTTGGGGCAACCACAGTTATATTCCTGACTTGTTTTTGAGACTGAGGCTGAAGGGCTCAGACGTGCAAAAGGTTCCCTTGGGCACATAGGGCAGAGCATGGCTGTGCCCTGCAGGTGCTGTCCCTCAATGCTTTGTTGTGCCAACCTCTCAATCCCCATCTACAGCTGTCTGCAGGGCCAGATAAATCTTCTCCAGACTTGTTTACCTGCTGTGAGATTTCCATTAATTAACCTCATGCTTCTCCATCCTGCAGGAAACCCATTGGCTGCACCAACCTGAAGCTTTCAATCCATGGTAGGTTTGGCACATCCCATTTCCTTGTCCCATCTAGCACACCTCAGATCTTCTGCCTGAACTATAGGATGGGTTCTTCCCCTCTTCTAATCTTTAGCTGTCAATTCAAGTGCAGGAAGGGTGCAAAAAGAGCCAACAGCCATGTTTGTGTCTTGATGCATATCAGGGCCAGTCCATTCTGCAGAATTCCCATTTTAAAGATGGAGAAGTCTCTGATGCTGTCCCAAACAATAAGCTGTGGTTTTTAAATCAAATGGGTTTATTTTTCCTATGTGTGGACATTTCAAGGATCTAGAAGAGTAGGAGAGAGGGAGTATAAAAGCTAAGCCTTTGCATCTGGACCCTCATTTGCACAGTGCTTTAAATTAATATGATTTATTTCTTGTCTTTGACACATTCACTGGTGCTGCAGGGGAGACTTTGAGCTGGATGAGCTGGCTGTAGTCTGGTCCTGTGGGTCTGCATCTCCTTATCTCCAAGACAATCAAAATACCCTTCCTTTGCTTTTGCCCTGGGGAAGATAAAAAACTGTGAACATACTTGCCAGTGGTCAAGAAGAACCAAAAAAGGGCATGTTTTAGCTATTTGTTTCTTCATGCTGCCCCTTTGGTATGAGAGTGGGGTAAAAGCAGAAAAACCCTGTAGGGTGGAAGCCTGAAAACCTCTCTCTTCTCAGGAAGAGTGTACAGAGAAGGGACTGCAAGATGGGAACCAGAGGAATCAGTAAGGACTTTCAGGGGAGCGAATTCTTCTCTCTGCAAGCAAGCAGCCAACATTCCACAAAGGCCACAAAACTTAGATAAAAGCCTTTCTCTACCTTAAGCATGTTTTTCCCTCAGCATCCATTTTTAATATATTTATCTCCTTTTTTTTTTCTTTAAGTGCAGCAGTGGTGAGCACTGCCAGGACACTCTGATCCTTTCCTAAGCATCAGAACACGTGTTCAGCTTCAGAAATGCAGAGTTTTTCCCTAGAGTGAGACATATTTTCATTTACTTGAACACTTATGAGCAAAATAAATTAGAAGGGAGGGTTTGCAAACAGTGTACCTAGCTTGTCCTATAACAGTATAACACTGTCTCTTCCAGAGCAATTTTCAATGCCATCAGATATTTTTCTGTGGAGTTTTTTCATACATGTGAAAATATTGTCCCATTGACTCTACTGTCCTAACCTCCTTTTTGTTTAAAGTCACCCACATACTGACTTTCACATATAGATGAAATATATATACATATATGCTTCTTTCACACCTACTTGCTGTTTGGAAACCTGCAAAATCTGTCAAAAGTTCTGACAGCAAAGCACAATCAAATTACCCTGCTGTTACTCCTCATATTTGTATGATTAATAAATAATAAAAGCCATTTGAGTTAATATTTTATCTGGGGCTCTCAGAAATTATCTGGAGCTCATGAAGCTCTAGCTGTTCTTATCCATGGAGGTATTTCCAAAACCTTGTCAAGCAGGAGACAAGAGGATTCTCACCTACTGAATCATGGAATCAGAATGGCTTGGATTGGGAGGGACTTTTAAAGGCCGTATGGTTCCAATCCCCAGCAGTGAGCAGGGAACCTTCAACTAGAGCAGGTTGCTCAGAGGCTTGTCCAGCCTGGTCTTGATGTTTCCAGGGAAGGGGCATCCACCTCCTCTCTGACAGGTTGCAGTGGTTTAACCCCCACCAGCAGCCAAGCCCCAGGCAGCCACTCTCTCTGGTGGGATTGGGCAGAGAACTGGAACAGTAAAAGTGAGAAAACTTGTGGCTTGAGTTAATGACAGTTTAATAGGAAAAGCAAAAGCCACACACTCAAGCAAAGCAAAATGAGTAATTAATCCACTGCTTCCCATGGGCAGGCAGGTGTTTGGCCATCTTCAGGAGAGCAGGGTTCCATCACACATAGTGGTTACTTGGGAAGACAATACCATCACTCCAAATGTCTCCCTACCTCCTTCTTCCCTGCACTTTATATACTGAACATGATTTTATATCTGGAATCAGTCAGTCTGGAATACCCCTTTGGTCAGCTGGGGTCACCTGTCTTGATTGTATCTACTCCCAGCCTCCTCTGCACCCCCAGTCTTCTTGCCAGTGTGGTGATATGAGAAGCAGAAAAGGCTTTGGCTCTTTGTTGCTGCTCAGCAAAAATAAAAACATATTTATGTTATCAACACTGTGTTCAGCACAAACTCAAAACACAGTCCCATAACTGTAAAGAAAACCAACTGTGAAGAAAATGAACTCTACCCCAGCCACTGTACTCTAAACCAGCACAGAGGTCTTTTTTTATACCACAGACTTTTTTTATACCACGGACCCCAGCTCTGGATGCTCCAGCTGGGTCTCAGCAGAGCAGAGCAGAGGGGCAGAATCCCCTCCCTCCCCTGCTGCCCACGGGGCTCTGGATGCAGCCCAGGACACGTTTGGCTCTCTGGGCTGTGAGTGCCATGGCCGGGGCATGTCCAGCCTCTCACCCACAGCACCCCCAGGTCCTTCTGGGCAGGGCTGCTCTGGGTCTGTTCATGCCCAGCCTGTGCTGATACCGGGGGCTGCTCTCACCCAGGTGCAGCACCAGCACTCAGCCTTGAACTTTATGCTGTTCCCATAGACCCATTCCTCAAGCTTGTCCAGGTCTCTCTGGATGGCATCCCATCCTTTCCTGTGTTTTGTGGTCATCGGTTTGGCAATGGGGCCATTTGAGTAATATTTTATTAACATTGGAGGTGGTTGCTGTGCGAGACCCAAGACTTTGAGGCTCTGTCAGCACTGACTCTGGCTGCACCAGAGATACTTTGCAGGGAGAGAGAGAGAGGGATGACAGTGCTTTGGAGAGCCCTGGTGTACAGGGTACAGTGTACAGCCATCTAATGGAAAGTACTAATATGGGCGTAATTGAAGGTTTGAAGACTTGAGGCTATTTTGGGGGCAGTGAACTTGCCTCTTTTATAGACACAGCTGTAAGAACAGCCCAGAAGATTGAAAAGTGCTCCTAACTGTTGGGATGACATTGAATTCTGCTCCTGCCAGTCTATTCCTTATACAGCTCTCAGGGCATCTTGACCGTGAAGATATTGCACAAGCTTTCAGAGCCTGATCTTGCAGCTGGGTCTGGGTCAGCTGGGATGAGCTGTGCCTGCCTGAGGTATGTATTGCTTTGAATATTTTCCCTTGTTATCTCATTTTCCTATGTCACAGGAATGAAAAAGGAAATTTGTAAATTCTTACTGCCAGGTCATGGTTTCTCTCTGCCTTCACTTTATCTCATGACCTTCAGGCTTGGTTTCTTGGCTTGAGAGCCAGCAGCTGCTGCTCTATCAAGGCACTGCACTAAGTGATTCCCCAGACACTGCCTTATCTCCAGGGACTTGCTTGCACAGGTTCTGATAGGCACTATCTTCTGTCCCCACCTGTTGGGGGCCACATGTCCTGCCCCCCGGAACCTCTAGGAGGTGCTTTGCACAGCACAGCATTGAGATCGTGGGGCACACTCACACAGGTAGATAGCAAGCTTGTCATGGCCAATGCCAAGCTTCAGTGATGGGTGCTTCTCTATTCTGTAATCTAGAAATAGCTCACAAGGACCTATCTTCTCTTCATGCAAGTCCACCCTTGGAAGGGTGTAAGGACAAGTGATACTTCCCCAGAATATTTCCTCAATCTCCAACATTTTTTTATGACTCAGACTCCCTGAGCCAGAAGTGTCCTTATACATAATAGCCACTAAATTTTTCTCCCATTAATTTGTTTAGTTATTTTTGAAGGCAGATAAATTTTAAGCATTTGCAACATCCTGTGCCAAGCAGCTGCCAAATCAAATGACCTGTTTGGGTGCAGAATTATTTCCTTGGGGCTTGTTTTGATTCTGCCACCTGATAGCTTTTTTGATGCCCTCATCCTCACAGTGGAGAATATGATAAATGGTCCTTTTCTATCCAGTCACACTCTACCCCTCATAACTTTGCAGGCTGTACTATAATCTTTTCTGTGGTGTATTTTTTGTTGCAGAAGACTTCTAGCTGGCACAGTTATTCCTCCCATGGACACAGAGACCTTGTAGCTATGATCATCTGAAAATTGTTTTCCTTTTGTCTCCATTCCTTTCATTAAAAGATCCATGAGTCTTGGGTACAACTCCACAAACTGTGTAAAGACAAACCAAAGGGAAATTGCCATCTACCCGGTGACTTCAAATTGTCCCATGCCCATACTTTCTTCCCTGGATGTTGCTGCTGTCCTTATACAGACGGCAAGACCTGCTTCCTGTGGGATCTGTCTCTTTGTGTTTCCTCCCACACCAAGTAGAGGGGAAGCAAAAGAAACCCCAAATGACAGTAGAGTCATTCATCTCCAGCATAAAACTTGGGTACAATAACCAGCCTGTTTCAGGACAGAGGCTCATCTCCCATGAGGCAAGGAAGTCTTTTGCCCACGGCTTGGTGACGCACAGCAGGGCAGCATGACGTATAGGAGTGAGAACATTCAGCTGGGAGGCATGCCTGGCATCCCTGGTTTTTGTGACTTTTGGATTCACCTGAATGTCAGATAGCACAAAGCCCTCAGCTCTCTATGCAGTTGTCAGCACCTCCAGGAAGCATCTGGCCTTACCCTTTGTTCCCCTGACTCATCTTGGGGCATGTCTCTCCCCGGTTTCTAAGCAGGACAGGTAACTCCTAGTTTTTGAGGTCAAACAAGGCTAAAGGTCAGCAAAGATTTGCCAAGATTCCCCAAAGCTGATGCCTGGTTTTTATTTTGGTGGAAGAACCTTCATGTAGACCTCAAGGGTATTTTTCCTGCTGGGGAAGAAGATATATCTGACCTAAGCAGATGACAGCTCTGGCTCACAGAGCAGCCTTGCAGGGGCTTTAGGAGCCAGGAAAGAGGGGTTCATCCCAGACCAAAGCCAGAGTGCTTCTCCCTTCCAGACCAAAAGCACACCATGCTGGGGACTCATCTCAGTGCAAAAGGAGGATTCAATGCTCACAGGATAAGTCTTTTACAAGGTGCTCCTAGAGTGGCAGAACTTTGAAGCTGATTTTTGGTAGCATCATCTTAGGTGGAGCCTTGAGTGGGTTGTAATATGGTTCAGAGTGCTTCACTATCTTCCTCCCTGTGGTGGAAGACATTGGTCTTTCTCCTTCACCTAGCTGAGATGCCAAATTCCACAAAACAACTCTGAAACACCTGCATCTGGAGGTAAGACAGCCCCTGTGGCCTGAAAAATCACAAACTAGGAGGGATGTGGCAGAGACAGTCAACACTGTTGCTTAATCTCTGTTTCTATGAGAAGCAAATGCAAAATGGAGAACTGTGAGGGAATATCCTGAATGCCCTTCCCGAATTCCTGAATTTGCATTCCAGCAAAACCCTCCACTTGCCTCTGTTCCCCATCAGGTGAATGAGGATACATCCTGTCTTGGAGAGTCATTGGAATGGAAGGGCCAGACCACAGAGTAAAAAAGGCCAGAGCTGTTAAATCTGAGTCAGGTGTGCTCGAAGATTTCAATTAGTCATCATCATCATCACCACCATCACCTCTGCTGATGTTTGCTCAGCAATATGCAAGTTGGGTTTGGATGAAAGGCGGGGAGGGCACTCACATTGCTAGGTGATTTGGCACTCAGAGGTTTAAGCCATAAATAAATAAAACACACATTTGCATGTTCCTGGCTGTCTCCACTCCCTCTTGTCTCAAGAGCTGCCCTGAAGACTGAATTTTTTTCTGTTGTGGTTGGGAAACAGAATGCTATTCTACTGCAGGGAGATTGCTGAGGGGTGCTTTCATGGGCCAGACAAGGCATACCAACTCATCACTGATAAAACATGACAAGAGTGTAAGAAAAAAGGGGGCAGAGCTTTTCCTTTCCTTCAGTGTCTCCAATGTGATTTTTAGAGACTGAAGGTTGTTTTTCACTACCAGTGAAAAAACAGAAAAGGCTTTCTCCTCCTTGTTGCTACGTATAAAGCCAACCTGGCAACAGAAAGGAAAGAAGGTAAATTAGCTCTCTTGCCTGTTGCATAAAGCAAACAAAGTGACCAGAGAATAAAAACAAGGTACACAAAACAATCTATGCAAAAGGCAAATTGGTAATTTAAGAGGAGGCAAAACTGACGGTACATTTCAAAGCATATCGACTTCCCATTAGTTCTCTTTGTATAACTGAGATCACTAGTTTTGAGCTAAAACTGTCAGAGACTGACTTTGGACAGTCAAATCAGTCTCTTCCTTTCTGTCCCTGACATATATGTATGGATTGATTAAGCCTTGATTTTTTATTTTTTTTTTTCCCATCAAACAGGGTGTCTAATACACCATCCCAGCATTTAACCCACCCAGGAGGGCAGTGGCTGTTGTACCGTCCTGTGATCCTCAGCATTGCCCTTGTAAAGCTCTGAAGCTGCTGCTTCTGCTGGTGAGGGGGGATACCAAGTAATTTCTATGTCTCAATGCAGATGGCTGAGCCTTAATGAACCAGGTGAGGCTAAACATTAACAATCAACAAACTAAGAAAAGAGTGATGATTGAGGCTCATTTTAATCGGTGCACCATTGTTTTGCCTGGGTTGTCCCTAAGCCCCAGGATGGACCTGGGAATCTCCTTGAACCCATCCCAAAAGCAGTGTCTAGGATGCAGCTCTCCTTGGACCTTATTTTTTCGGCTGCCAGGAATGTGCTGAGTGTCTGCCTGAACCCTGGGGTGAAGCTCATGAGGTTTTGTTTAAAATGTCAATGTTTTGAAGTTAAAACTAGAAACATCTACCTTAACTTACCCTTTTGCCCTGATGAAGTCCCCCACCTCTGGCCACTGTGAAGATTGCTCAGTGGCTGCTGCTCTATTGGGAATGGCTAGAAGAATGACACAGACTCTCTTGTGAGTTGAACAGGAGAGCTTCAAAGGTTTATTACCTCAGATCTTCTTTTATAGACTGATACACGAAAGCACAGAAAGGTAAAACTCTTATTGGTCAGTGAAATAACCCATCACCATCATTGGTCAGTGGGGTACACCACCCCTCGACCTTCTCTTGCAAGAAAACAAGAAACTGACAAACAACACCTGCAAGGCTGTCTTCTGTCTCTGAGGATTGTTTTAATTCCTCATGATTTCTCAGGCCACTTTCTCAGGCAAGACTGAGAAAGTTATGCAGCCTGCTTTTCCACAGGCACTGTGCTCCCTGGTTTTGCTCATATTTAGCATCCATAAGTGGCTACATGTTTCTATGATATGGCCATACCTGGGATAAATAGTCAAACATTATGGGAGTGTGTCATTAGCCTGTGTGCCAGGTTATTTTTGGGAGTTACAAATGACTCTGTCATGTGTTAATACTTGAGAATTTAAAACATTTCAAAATATTGCAGAAACCAAAGGGAGGAACTATTTAATCCTACAATGAAATGCAGATTTTTTGAAGTGGGTCAAGCAGAACTCTGCAGAAGCAAGAAACTCCATCAAATCTGGATGAAGCTGCCAGGCAGTGAGAAGTGCCACATCCAGGTGTTATCACTGGGAGGAGGTTTTGGGGTACTTGGTAAGAAAACCCCAGCCATGGCCATGGGGTTGCCAAAGAGACTTAGGGGATGGATGCAAAAATCTTGGAGAGGGGAGCTCTGAACAGGAGCTGTCTTTGCCTGCAGGTGATACCAAGCTACAGGGTTGTGCCAAGGTTTTTGCTGCAAGTTTAGCTCTCCACACCTGCTAGGGGAGTGCAGCACTTCCACAGCAGTGGTGTTTTTGGGAAGACCCCAGGAGGGAACAAGCTGGTGCTGGGGCTAAATGGACACAGCACAAGTTGGGATCAATGTGACCGCTAAACCTGCTCGGCAGCCACATCGACCGCAGCCCTGTCCTGGCAGCTGCATGTGATGCCGGCAGCATTCCTGAGGCCAGAGCTGAGGGAGCAGGGATGTGTGTACACAGGTGTGCGTGCAGGGCTGCACTCATGTGCTTTGAGCCGTGTGCTGGAGGGTGTCACCACTGTGGTGCGCTGACGGCTGGAGATCCTTGGGTGTTGCTCCCAGCACTGAGGATGTGGGTCCACATGCTCACAGTGGTCCCTCTGTAACTGTGGCAGAATGGGATTTTCCCAGGGGTGTATTGATGCCACATTGCTATCTGTCTGTGCCTGTTAGGAAAGCTGGAGCTCCCAAGACATCATGCTGAGGAGGTGCTGGTACACAGAGTTTGGGGATGCTCACCATTGTTGAAAACCCACCTGGGAATGGCTTCACCTGAGCTGGGAAGTCCCAGGTTTCTAGGGACAGAGTACAAGGAACATCTTCCAATGTCCCAGGTGTTTCTGGGCAACAAGGATGAAGCATAACAAGAAGCAGGAGCTCAGCAGCAGCTCTTTGGGCAAGGCAGGATAGGAGGAGGGGCACGATGCCTGCAAGGGTGGGAACATGGTATGGAATGCAGTAAAAATTTTTTTTATTAATATTACTACTATTTGCATTGTAGGATTGCGTGTAATTAATGACTCACTATGTGCTGAAATGCTTTATTAAAGAACCTGTTCTGGGACAAGCGTTAGTGGTCCTGCTCCCCACTATGCAGCTGGCTGGGCTGCCCTGAGGTGGCACATCCAGGAGCTGACCTGTCCTTTTCCCCCCAGTCCCCTAAACTCCTGCCAGTGCCCCCAGAATAGATACTGACCTCATTTTTCCATACCAGTTGGGCATTACATGCCATCCCAGGAACAGCTGGGGTGCATAGGGAATGCTGGGGGATTTGCACAATGGACACTCGAGCAACCCACCCTGGACCTGTCCGAGTCCCTCCTCCTCTGTTGCTCGCAGGCAATTATGAGGATGTGTCCTTGGGGACAGGGATGACCAAACTGGTTTTCCTAGCCTTCCTAAAAATCCTGCATAGGGCTGTAATTACCCTACCCTTAAAAAAGAGGAGTCTGACATTGCAGGTATGGCCACAGCACCCGCAGGTGTCTCGCAGTGAATCACTGGGAGACTGGAACAAAGCTGGGATGTGCTGGTCCTGTCAGAGATGGGGAGGAACAGGAGCTTCTCCAGCCAAGAATCTGAATGTTTTGGTAACAGGAAGGATAAATTAGGATTACCCAAAGTTATCCAAAGTTAGGAGCTGATTCTTACTTGGCGGAATCACTGAGGCTGCACTCAGGAATTACTTGCAAAACTGAACAGGAGCTAAATATCCACACTAAGTGGAAGTCAATTCTGGAGGCAACTTTGGAATGCAGGGGAGTGTGTGCATGGATGCAGATGGATGAAGGGGGTGTCTACCCAGTTCAAGGTTGAGGGCTAAGCCTGAATAATCTGACCCAGTCCACTGAGATGGAGGAAAATATTATTTGGAGGCTATAATCAGCAAAAATTATCTCCTGGGATCCTCTGGAGAGGGTTGGGGAAGTTGCTGGTGGCCAGGATCCAGAGAGGCTGTAATGCAGCAGCCAGGCAGGAACTGCCAAGTACTACTGGGACCAGAAGCTTCATGTCACCTACAGCCACCACCTGCATCCCTGCCACAAGTTGCTTGTTGTGAGGGAGGTGCTCCTCAAATACAGCAGCTCTGTCTCCAGACACTCTCCTTGGAAAGTAGGAACCAAAAGCCCAGTCCCTGTAGCTGAGTTGACACAAAGGCTGAGATCTCACTTCCAGCAGATTTCCCTGCACGGAAGTCATTAAATACCTCGTATTTAGGATGAGAGGCTTGAGGGCTCTGGCAACGATGCTGGTGGCCACCCTAGCCAAGCAGCAGGTCAGGGGGCAGCCTTCTTTGGGAACAGAAACAACGCCTTGAGCATGAACTTGGCACCTTGATGTCCCATGCAGAGATGCTGCAGTGTGTGGAAATGAGCTCTGCAGCTGAGCAGGACATGGTATTACTCTGCTTTCCCTGGCAGAGGGATGGGTGAGAGCCTGCCCTGCTCTGAGGCAAGTCTGACACAGGAAAGACCTTCAGGGCAGAGAGTATCAGCTACACACATCCTCTGAACACAGCTTGTTTCCTACCCCCTGCCTTCAACAGAGCTCAGCTTTTACCCTAAAGCTGCTTGTTTTCCCCCAACAGCCTATGAGCAGTGAGCTGATCTGGCTTAGGGGTCCCTCTGAGGGGGACAGAGCCCAGCTTACTTCACCGAGTTCTCTGAACTCCCATGTTTACCTTCAGGATGGATGCCTGATCTTCTACTCTGTCTCAACATGCCCACACATTTGCTCCTGAAGAGATCCGGCCTGTAGTGTTCTCACAGTGCAGGAAAAAAGTGGTAGTGAGTGTGGCGAGGATTCAGGGAGAATTTGGACCTGGTGTGGGGATGAAAGACTCCCAGAGTGCTATCCCAGAGCAGTCTCTCTGGAGGATGGTCCCACTGGGGACACAGTGTCCCTGTTTTTCATGGTAAGTTGTAGAGAAGTGAATTAACTGACTACAGTTATGCAAAAGCCATCCAAAGAGCTGGAAAGATAATTAAAATTACCTGTGTCCAAAATCTGTGTCTCTCTGTTCAGGGATACACAAGGCGTGGTCTTTTGAATACCCTGACAACCCAAATCTGCCCGGACCCGGTGTTCAAAGCTGTTTCTGTAAAGGCGTACCTATCTAATTTATATAGAGGGGATATTCCTCCCACTCCAGTAATCCGCACGTAGGACGCCACTGGCTCCTGGTGTCCTTCCCAATCCCTGCCAGCGGAAGCTGGCCAGGAGGATGACGGCTCCCGGTGCCCGCTCCTCCAGGTCAGAAGGGTTTTCCTGGCTCCCGGTGTCCGCTCCTGCCGGCCAGGCCGCCTCAGGGGCTCATCCAGGCCACATCCAGGATATCCACCTCGATTAAGCATCAAGTACCACAACTGGGATCTGCAACGCGCAGGCGGCCCCGCGCTCGCCCGCCTGAAGGCGAAAGGCCGTCACACTGCCCCGAGAGCCGCAGTTTTGGGGTGAAAGGCGGTGATTTTGGAAAGCCCGCGGCCCACGCTGGCTGCCAGCGGCGCCGCCATTGCGGCGGAAGCAGAGCGGCTCTGTGGACCCGCCCCCATGGGCTGGCACGGGCGGCGCGACCAATGGGAAACGCCGCGCTTCTCCCGTGGCCAATAGCAAGCGGCGCGCGGCGGCTGGCAGGGCGCGCGGCGGCGCACGTGGTGACGGGGGAGCACGTGGGCGGCGGCCATGGCGGTGAGAGGCGGCGGGGCCGGGTCGGGGAGAGCCCGGGGCTGCTCTGAGCCGAACCGAACCAAACCAAACCATGCCGTGCTGTGTTCTCCCCGCAGGGCTCTCCGGAAGCGGCGGAGGAGGCGGAGCAGGGCCCAGAGCCTCCCGCCGGGGACGCGGTGCGGCGGGGGAAGAGGGCTGCCCCGACAGCCGCAGCCCCGCAGCCAGCCAAGCTGAGCCGCGCCGAGCTCTACAAGCCGCCGACCAGCGAGGAGCTGACCCAGCTGAAGGAGACGGAGGATCTGTTCCACTCCAGCCTGCTCCGCCTGCAGGTGAGCCGGGGGGCCGCGCACTGCCCGGGGGGGACCGGAGATGACTTGGGTTACCGAGCTGTTTTCGGTGAAGATCAGCTGGTAACTAGATCATGGAATCATAGAGCAGTTTGGGGGCCTTTAAAGATCATCTAGTTTCAACCCCCCCCTTCCCGCCGGGTCACCTACCACTTGACCAGGTTTGTCAGAGCCCCATCCAGCCTGGTTCTGAACACTTTGAGAAATGCAGCTTCTCTGGGCAACCTTTGCCAGCGCCTCACCTGGCAGCGCATCACTGGGAAGAATTTTGTCCCAGTTTTTAATCTAAACCTACTTTTTAAAAATTCAAAGCCATTTCCCCTTTTCCTATCACTATATGCTCATAAAAAGTCCTTTTCCAGCCCTCTTGTAGTTCTTTTAGGTACCGGGAGGCCACAATAAATCTCAGAGCCTTCTTTGTTCTTGGGAAAAATCCCAGTGATTTTAGCCTACTTCATAGGAGAAATCTTTCATCCCTGTGATCATCTTGGTGGCCTCCTCTATGCTGGCTCCAGCAGGTTCCTGTCCTTCCTGTGCAGGGACCCCAGCTCTGGATGCTCCAGCTGGGTCTCAGCAGAGCAGAGCAGAGGGGCAGAATCCCCTCCCTCCCCTGCTGCCCACGGGGCTCTGGATGCAGCCCAGGACACGTTTGGCTCTCTGGGCTGTGAGTGCCATGGCCGGGGCATGTCCAGCCTCTCACCCACAGCACCCCCAGGTCCTTCTGGGCAGGGCTGCTCTGGGTCTGTTCATCCCCCAAGCCAGATTCAGTACCTTGCACATGGTGTTGTTGAGTTGAACCTCATGACACTCTCATCAGCCCACTCCTTGAGCTTGTCTGGGTCCCTCTGGATGGCATCCCATCCCTCGGGTGGTTCTAACATTGATGATTTTTATGAGGAGCAGCTTTGATCTCCTAGCTCCTAGGGCCTGATTTGTGGTGAGAACCTGTGTGGTTGTTTCCTGCAGCTGATTCTCTGTCCTACAAACAGCCTTCCTGAGGGTTTGTGTGAATTACATCAGGGTTTTTTGCCTTGACCTTGGTTGGCATGGAAATGATTGTAGTCCAGTGCTCACAGAAAATGCCAGGAACTGATCAAACTGCCAGCTCCAGGCAGGGTTTATGGAGAATTTGGTGTGTTCCCTAGCTCAACAGCTGCCCTTTGCACCAGGCTTATGGTTGGTGCTGGATGACAAAGTAAAAGACAGGAGCAATTCCAGTGTTACAGCTGCCTTTGATGGTCCTGCTTCCCTCTGCAGATTGAAGAGCTTTTGAAAGAGGTGACATTGAAGGAGACGAAGAAGAAGAGGATTGATGCCTTCCTCCATGAAATTAACAGCCTGCTGAGCACCATCCCAAAGACTCCAGAAACTGAAGTATGTTCCAGGGTTATGGAGGAGGTGGCAAGACCCCTGTCCTGGATGGAGCAGGAGCTGGCTCTGCTGTTGCTCTGCAAGCAGAGCTACTCATGGCCTGTCTCCTTTAGGGGCTGAAAAAACAATATTTTGCTTTTTCTTTGAGGAAAAAGGCAGGACACTGTCTTTAAGCTCTGAGTGCAGCTGTGTGGGGAGTGGGGTCTTGGTCCCCGCAGACCTGCTGCTGTTGATGCTCAGAGCGTTTTGTGTCTGATGTCTGTTCCCAGCTCACTGACCAGACCTGGCTTTCCAAGGATGTGAAGGTCCCGTTCCTGCAAGTGCCATTCAGTGTCAAGGGAAGGTTCCACTTTGTGCCCCCAGCTGAGCTGAAGGTGGTGGGCAGTTACCTGCTGGGCACCTGTGTTAGGCCAGAGATCAATGTGGACATTGCTGTGACCATGCCACGGGTGAGTCTGGCCATACCATCTCCTAAATAGCTTGGGGCCTACCAGAGCCCTGTCCTCTCCTGCCCTCCATGACCCCTGCCCTGCCCACTCCAGTCCTCAGTGAGGTGACAGCATCTGAATATGCAGGGTGACTCCCACAAGGAGCTGGGGACTGTGGTCTGGTCTCTTGCTCTATCAGAGCTTGCAGCTGTTTGATCTTAGTTCCTCATCAGGATCTTCCTTCTCTGACTGGACTGAATTACTGGATTACGAGGGAGATGCATGCTGTCTGTTTTTTTTACCCAACTGGACTTCTAACCCAGCTCCCAAGACTGTGTTACAGGGAGGGGGATGTTTGAATGCTGGTAACCTCTCCTTGCTGCCCAGACTTGCTTGTAAGAAAAGCCTGAGACCGAGCACACCCTGTTTGCATGACTGCTCTCATCTCCTGCAGTCCTTGAGCCTGGTGAGCCAGCAGCAAGCTCCTGACCAGCTTGGAGCTCCTTGGGACTGAGATAGGGCTGCCTGTGGGACCAGGGAGTGCTGTAGGTGATGGAGTGCCTTGGGCTGAACTGAACTCAGCAGACAGGTGAGGTGGCATTGTCGTGTCCCTCTCTTCCCAGGAAATCTTTCAGGATAAAGATAACCTGAATCAACGCTACCACCGGAAGAGAGCCCTGTACCTGTCCCACATCGCCCAGCATTTGTCCAAGGAGAAGCTCTTTGGCAGTGTGAAGTTTGCCTACATGAACAGCAACCATCTGAAGCCCATCCTCCTCCTGAGGCCTCAAGGTGACACTTGAGCCTTGCTCTGGTGTGGGGTGTGACTGGGTATTGGTGTTGGGTGGAGGCGGGTGGTGGTGGTCTCATGCCATTTAACAGCCCTTTGGAGAGGGATCAGTCTGGGGCTGCCATCACAATTGGTGATAAATTTTGGGTGCTTCTCAGCTGTTCTCTCTCTTCACCCAGAGTCTAGTCCTCAGGGTCTCTCCCCTTCCCAGTCTTCCTCTGCAGCTTGGCTGGGTTCTCTAGCCTTATTCTCAGTGGCTGGCACATCCTGTGGGTACTTCCTGGAGTAAAAAAGTAAACCCTACAAAACACACCTGTATCCAGCACTGCCTTTCCATCCTGCTCTCCCCAGTCCTGTTCCTGGCTGTCCTCCTGTCTTCCCCAGGAACCTGTGTGCAGTCTGTCTCTTCCCTGGTGAGATGATGTAGGATGCATGGGCTGCTAAGTGCTGCTTGCTCCCACAGCCGTCAGGAGATAGTGGGTTGGGATTTGGCACAGACATGACATAGCAAGGCCAGGGCAGGCAGGGGTGCCAGACTGGGCAGCGGGGAGGAAGATGGGACTGGGACTTGAATTGTGTGACCTCAAAGTCATTATTGGCTCTGGGATGTGGTCACTCTCTGCTCTGAGATGATTTCCACTGCTGTGGAATTTTGCTGGGCAGGAGCTTTTGCCTTTGTCCAGGCTGGGAATGCTCTGTGTTTTCCCAATTTAATCTCTGGCATCTGTTCCTCCTGTACATCTCCCCTCGGGTGCTTACAGGCAAAGATGAGAAGATGGTCACTGTCCGACTCCATGCTTGTCCTGACTCGGGTCTCTTCAAACCCAGCCGCTTCTATCCCAGCAAGAACAATGTCCGGACTGCCTGGTTCATGGAGCAGAGCACCCCCAAAGAAGGTATGGCCTGGGGCTGGGGGAACATGAAGCTGTTTGTTTCAGGCAGAGAATGCCCCCAGTGCCTGCGGGTGGGTTCATTGCAGCCCTTTTCTGTGGGCAGGCAGTTGATGTTGAGTCCAACATGCTTGTCATCTCCCCACACAGGAGCCACCGAGCCCCCGACCCCGCACTACAACAACTCCATCCTCTGTGACACAGTGATGCTCTCCCACCTGCATTTCTTGTCTAACACAGCCACAGACTTCCCAGGCATGAAAGATGGCCTGGCCCTCCTCAAAGTTTGGCTGAACCAGCGGCAGCTCAGCAAGGTATGTCCTGTGCCAAGGTGGGCTCTGCTTACCTGGCTAACCTGCCTTTGGCCTGCTCTCTTTCCTAGGGCAGAAGGGTGGTGCTTTGGTCCTGGTGGATGGGGTGGTGGCTTGTGGCTTTGCTTTCAGCTGTTTCATGGGTTTTGAGGGTTTCATGGAGGCCCCATCCTAACCTGTGGGTTGCCATGGGGTTGTGGTACCTCTGTTTTCACAGGGCTTGGGGTGCTTCAGTGGCTTCTTGGTCTCCATGCTTGTTGCCTACCTGCTGGCGAAGCGCAAGATTGTCAAGATGATGAGTGGGTACCAGGTGTTGAGGAGCACTCTGCAATTCCTGGGTGAGTTTCCAGGCACCTCTCTGGGCAGTGAAAGGTTGGTGTTTCTGCATAAAGCCTGAACACAGTGGGGGAAGAGGCAGAGAGATCATTGTGACTTTTCTTTTGTGCTGAGCTCCTGTGGGTGGGATGGACAGGAGGTGATGAGTCAATAGAGCAGGACTGGATGGTGCAGTTTGCAGAGAGGGGGTAAGTTCCATCATAAGATGAAGGCTAGCATTGTATTGTAGCCCTGTGGATGTTGTGAGACCTTGGTGGTATTGACACATAACTGTGTCACTGTCACCAGGGGGAGAGATGTAGATGGTGGTGTGACTTGTTCCTTCCTGTCTGTCTACAGCTGCAACTGACCTGAGTGTGACAGGGATCAGTCTAGCCCAGGATGCTGATCCCTCCCTGGTAAGCAGCCCTCTGAGGTGTCTTCTGCCTGTGTCTGTCTGTGCTGCCACTGCTCCTGGGGGCTGGGATGTGCCTGTTGCATGAATGGCAGATGGCAACAGTTTTGGAGTGTCTTGGTGTGATGTGCTGTAGCACTAAGGACCATGTTTGCTTTTCCAGCCTTCCCTGGATGATTTCCACCAGGCATTTGAAGTGGTCTTTGTGGATCCCTCTGGACTGGTGAATCTCTGTGCTGATATGACTGCCAGCAAATACCATCAGGTACTGAGCAGGTTGTGGTGGCTTGAGGTGCTATCTTAGGAGTGAGCTCAGACAGGCACAGAATGGTTAGATTCAAGGAGGATTTTGGACCAAGGGAGGGCATTCATTGTGGTTTTCTAAGCTTTTAACATGTCTGGGTTTGAAGCTTGGAAGTGAATTCGAAGACTTAGATGTAGTGCTGCTGTACCAGTTTTGCTTGAGTGGTGTGGGAAAGTTGTTCCCCTCTTTGTGTGCATCTTTGGGTGAAGCCAAGCAGCAGTTTAGCAGATATAACTCTTCTGAGGGAAAAAAAAAAAAATCACCTTGATGTCAGTGATGTCAAGAAGGGACTGTCTGGCCAGCAGTGAGAGCTGTAACTTGGCTTCATGCTAAGGAATCAGGATGTGCTGCTGACCATGGAACTGGGCTGGCTCTGGCTGATGGGGGAGCACAAGTGATCACTGCTGGAGGGATTTGCTTTCCTTCTCCCTTTGCATTCATGCTCCTGCACTGATTTTCCTCTTTGCTCAGGTTCAGTTTGAAGCCAAACACTCCATGGAGATTTTGGATGACCGGATGGTGGATGGCTTTCAGGTGCTGCTCATGACCCCAAAGCCCATGCTCAGGACCTTTGACCACGTGTTCCAGTGAGTCTCACTGTGCTGGTGGGGTAGTGCTGGGGAAGCCTGCTCAAAGAGGAGTGAGCTGCTTCTGGCTTTGGTGTGGGTTAGATTTGAACTTACCTGGTGGGAAGTAGCTCTACTAAGCTCTGAGATAGGCACTGGTGCCTTCTTGCCCTGGCCTGTTCTACTCTTACTGTCTAGATAGCCTCCCAGGGGGGAGCAATGTTTAAGCCTTGGAAACAGTGACCAGCATCTCCTGAGATGCCAGAGGGCATTCTTGTAGCACCCATCCTGGGTTAGGACCCTCAGTTCCCCATTTTATCCTCTAGCATATCCCTCTCTCAGAAAGGGTTTGATGGCAGAGGTAGGTGACCAGCTTCTCTTTTTCTCTGTAGCCTGAAGCATGTTTCCAAGCTGCAGGGTACCTGCAAGAAGATGCAGCTGCTGAATGAGTTGATGGATCGGGGTGGGAACTACGTGGCTGCAGCCCTGCCCTTCGTTGTCTCGCTGCTGGCACGTGGTCTGTCCCAGAGAGCACAGCTTGTGGCTCACTCCCTGCCCCAGATCCCCGAGGTAACACTGCTTGGCAATGGCACTGCATCCTTTGTAGCTTGTGGGGCTCAACTGTCTCTTGTGGCACTACAGAGCACAGGGAGGCCATCCCTGCTTGGGAAGGAGACGGGCTTGTCTCCTATGTTGGGAATATGGAGCCTAAGGCCCTGCACTGGGCTGTGGGATGTAGCTGTGTTGCGTGGTCTGGGCAAAAGTCCTAGTCCAGTAATGGGGCAGGGTGAAGACAACTTTTCTTACCATTGGGGAGACCTGATAGATGAGACTTTCCCTGTCTGTGCTTGTCTGGGCACCTGGGAGGACATAACAGGAGGTTCATCTAGCATCCCAATATCCCAGCAGCTGCTGCTCCAGAAACCTCCAGAAACCTTGTGCTTCATGTTCCTCATTTTTCCACAGTGGCCAATTGATGCTGAGCCCCCAAAACACAAGGATGTTGGGCCCCTGACGTTTGGTCTGCTGTTTGTCCCAGAGTTTGCTGCCAGCACGCTGGAGAAGGGTCCTCAGGCTGATCACCCCGAGGTGAGGGGAGCCCTGCTGAGTAAGAGCCAAGCTGGTGCTGTGCTGTGGTTGAAGACAGGTGGGAGGCTGGCTGGTGATCCTGGGAAGGTTTTGTCTGGCCCAGCAGTGACCTTTGTTCGTGCTCTGACTTGGTCAATGTGTCCCCACAGGCTTTGGAGTTCCGGACCTTCTGGGGAGACAAGTCAGAGCTGCGTCGGTTCCAGGATGGCAGCATCTGCGAGGCTGTGGTGTGGGAGGCCAGCACTGTCTGCCAGAAGCGCCTCATTCCTGAACAGATCATCAGGCACCTGCTGAAGCTGTAAGTTGCACTGAGCAGCAGCTGTGGGTTGCTCCATGTGTTGCTCCTGTCATGTGTCCTGTCCCTGGTGACCTCATTGTCAACTTCATGCTTTGTGGGCTGTTGTGGGTTGTTTCAGATTTGTGAGATCTGGGAGTCATTTCAGTTGTCCTTACATTGTGAGGGTGGGAAGAGCAAGAGCGGGTGGGAAGGGCAGGCACCTGGTGCTATAGCCTCTGCTGGATGTAATGCAAAGGGCAAGGAGGCAGCATAGTCTTGACCTTACATGTGGATGGGATACTGGGACACTCTTCAGAGCTGGAAGAGAAGCTGTCTGGACCTTGCAGGACATTTTTGTGAAGTCCTCTGGGATTTTGTACTGGTTCACAAGATTGTGTCTTCCCTATGGCATTGGAAAGCATCTGCAGCAGTTTATACCATCTGCCAAAAGTGAGGCCCTCTTGCACAGAAAGGAGGGTTTGTCTGTGCCTCTTTGTCCTGACTTGAGGATGGGTCTTCTGAGGGAAGGCTGCTCATTGGTGGCTTTGGCTTTCCATCCTGTGAAGCTGCACAAGTTACTGGTCCACCTCGGGTGGATTACTCGGGCAGGGAGGAATGGTCTTTTCACCAGGACCTTCCTTTAGAGAGGGATTGCTCATCCCTGACCCATGTAGTGTCAATAGGATCAATAGACTGGCATGTTGTAGCTGTAGTTCTCTGTTGTCTTCTCCCACGTAGCCATGCAGACATTCCTGAGTCCTCCATCTGCTACACAGGAGCCCTGCTGGAATCTGTGATCAAGACTGGGAAAGAGGTATGATTGCTTCCCTGGTGGGGCTGGGGCTGTCTCCAGGGAGGCAGTGAGGGAATGGCTGTAGGGAGGTCATTTGAGTGGCACTGGGGCAGCTGGGTGGTTCCCAAGACAATGTAGTAAGGGTAAGGATCTACCAAGTCTTTCATGGCAGCCAATGCATAGCTGCTGAAATCCTATTGCTTTAGCATCCCCCAGACCTCATTTTCCCCTGCAAGCACCCCACTGTCCTGTTTTTTCTGCTTTTGTCTCTCTGTCCACATGCCTGAGGATCTGTTACTGTCCCAGAGTGCTCCTCTGGCTGCACCTCTGAGGTACTGCATCCTTCAGGACATGGGCTAGACAGTTCTGTGCTGCCATCCCTTAGGGCCAGCTGGCAAACCCAGGAAAAGAACTTTGCCTGGCATATTGCAAAGTGCTAGATTGGGCTCCATCTGAATGTGCAGCTGAAACAAAGAAGCTCCACTTTCAGACAGAAAAGATGCATCTTGGAATGCATTGGCTGGGAAGTGTTTCTCACAACTTCTGCTTTCCAGCTTGTGAAATTAAAGTCTGGAGATGAGCCATGAGCACTTTGACACACTTCATTGGTCTTTTTGTACTGATGCCTTATGATTTTAGCGTTTGTTTTTCATGTTTGTAATCCTGCAATTCTTTAGCGTATAACTCTAAACTCCATACAGAGTGTTAGCTTCTGTCCTCACATTTTGGTCCGACAAAACAGTTCCTTTCTAGGCCTGGGAATCAAGGAAACCTCACTGTCTCATGCCCTGAGAAATGTAAACAAAAGTGAGTTGTGGGGGAGCAAACTTGGGGTAAATGACTTCATTACCTGAAGCTGTGGTTGGGAGACTAATCCCAAATATGCAAATGAACCAAACTTATAAAAGTATGAAAAACCCATCATTCATTTTCATCTGCCCAAAAATGTACCTGAAGGCCCTTCAATAAATATAATTTATACTTTTTATTTCCTTAATTTTGTCTGGCCTCTGTGTTTAGGTAGTCCCAAGAAGGCATCAGTACAACCAGCTCTTCACCTGGTTGTTGGGTAGAGGAAGAAATTGTTTCCACTTTTTCAGATCGAAGGGGCATACCTTTGCTGGAAGGGACTCCTGTGCCAGGACCAATTGCAGTCTGGGAAGACTTGGGTGTCAGATTTGGGATGAGATGTTGGTTTTCACAGCCTATTGTGTGGTGAGGCAGGAAGATCTGAGTGCTGGGTCCCTTCAGGCTGGTCTGGGGTTTGTAGGGCTAATAACACCTCAGCCTGACAGGGGATGCATTTTCCTGGAGCCTGAGGGGTTCTTAGGAGTTCCATTGTTGCCAGTCCTTTTAGGAACAAGGGAGAGAGTTGCTGATGAGTGTGGGGTGGTGGGTACAGGGGTATCTGCTCCTCCAGCTGTTTGTATGCAGGCAGCCTGGGGAGCCAGCAATGCAAGGATGTGTGTGATGAAGGCAGAGAAAGGGTGCAGCCACAGGCAGGATGGGGTTTGCCGTTTGTGGCACACCCCGCAGAGGGTGCTGCTGCTCTGCCAGAGAGCCCAAGCTGGAAAACCCCAGGCAGGTTGGCTCCTTGTGTGACTCTCAGCTGCCTCTGAGCTGGGTGGTTTGGTGTCACCAATGTGTCCTCCCTGTTCAGACTGTTCTGCTGTTATTTGGGGAGGTAGAGGCATAAGGACAACACCAATACTTCTAGTGCTTCTCCGCTGCCCTCTGCAGGGTTCCTGTGATGCTCTGAATGTTTTGTCTTTGCTTCTGCCATGTGCCAGAGTTCTCCCTTGGCTAAGGATGTAGCCAGTGGAGTTTTCTGTTAAGTGTTGCCTCTGTTGGCACCATGGTAACTGCTGGGGAGGCAGTAGCAGGGCTCACCTTGCCAATGTGTGATCTCTATTCCCAGATTGTTCTTGGCTTCTCCTTTACTATAGTGATTGCTGGCAGCACAGCTCTTGGTGCTGCCTTAGTGTCTTGCAAAAGAAATAATTTTATTTGCCTCTGGGATACCTGTGGCTGCTAAGGAGTCACAGCCTTGTCCTTGTCTTTGCTCTTTTTCTTACCTCCCCATTTTGCTGAGTGCTCTTGCCAGAAGCTGCTCCCTGGGGTGGCAGTGCTGGCTCCTCAGAGCTGGATTGTGATGCCAGCCCATGAGGGACGTGAGGTGAGTGCAGGAGCAGGGGAGGTACATAGAGGGGCTCTCTCTGTGTCCACAGGCACAGGGAACGGGTGAGGAGGCCATGGTCAGTGTCGTCTGCTCCTACGATGACCTGAGCCGCAAGCTTTGGAACCTGAAGGAGCTGCCGCTGACGGTGACGGCTGTGCAGGGTGTCCACCCAGCCCTGCGGTACACAGATGTGAGTGTCCCGGGCCATGGTCACTCATGGGGGTCTGCAGGGAGCTGGGGTGAGGGAGGACCAAGAGAATGAGTCACTCCCTGGTTTTGTGGCTCCTGAGAGCCCTTGGGGCAATATGGTGCTTCTTCTTTGCTGTTCCATCCTTTGGGCTGTTATGCATGAGCTGACCAAACCCCCTGTACTGGTGTGGGAGGTTTGTGTGAGGTGATACACATTGCCAAAAGGTTTCTGTTCCCTGTTCTCAGTTCCTGAGTGGCTGTTCTCTTTCAGGTTTTTCCTCCCATTCCAATGAAGCCAGTTTATTCCTTCTATAACAAAAGCAAGCACTTGCTGTATCCTTCGGAGGAGAAGCCCTGCCCAGCCTACATAACCCCTTTGAAGAGTAAGTGGGGTGAGATGTGAGTGGGAGATGGTCTGGTGGAGGGAAGTGGAGGCAAGCAGCAATGCTGGCTCTGTTATTGTTGTGGTGGTGTGATGCAGGCAGGAGCAGAACCCTGGCTCCTGCTGTAACCTGTAGTTCCAGACATCCATCACCTTGTTTCTGTGTGGGATTCACTGACCTCCTGCTATTCCTTTGCCCCCAGTCATCTGCCACATGGAAGGCAGTGGCCAGTGGCCACAGGACAAAGGAGCCATCAAGCGCATCAAGGCCGCTTTCCACCTGCGGCTGGCTGAGCTCCTCCGGCAGCAGCACCAGCTGGTTTGCAGGCCTGCAGTCACCCACACTGACGTGTACAAGGTAGGGGGGTCCCCACAATCTTCTCCAGGCCTGACCTTACTGAGGTGGGGGCCTGTGGCAGTGGTCCCACTGGACAAAACCAGTATTTGGATGGTGGGCCCAGGAAAGAGTGTGGTGAGACTGCATTGATGTCAGGATGCTGCTCTTGCATTCCTGAGGGGCAGCATAACTCACAACATGCTGCTTACATTGCCATCAAGCCTGACCTTGCTGTGTGTTCCCATCTCAGGATGGCTACATTTTCCGTCTCCAAGTAGCCTACCACCGGGAGCCCCTGATCTTGAAGGAAGTGGTTACTCCAGAAGGGATGCTGAAGTACCAGGACACAGAAGAATCTCGACAGCTGGAGCTGGAAACGTTGCATCTGCCCTATCTAACCAGCTCACTGCATGGGTAGGTGAGGCAGAAGGTGCCTGAGGGGCCAGAATGTGGGACATGGCTGGAAACCAGCATGGAGGTGCCCTTGGGTCCTGGAGGGTGATGGTGGGTAGAGGAGTTTCCTGTGGGAAGTGATCCTTCAGCCAACCTTGTGAGAGGCTCTTTGGAAGAACTAATGTGGGTGTGGATGGCACTAGTTGTCACCCTGAGGTCAGTGGTGTGGGGAGACAAATACTGACATGCAGCATGGTTAGAGAGGAGCAAAAGGCAGCATTTTCCCTTCTTCCTTCCAAAATCTCAGCACCTGCTGAAAGTCTCTGTGGTTGTGATGCTGTGTAAGTGTTCCTTGCAGATTTTTGCCTCTCTTCTTTCTTACCAAATGCCAAAAGGCATTTGTGGTGAGGCAGGTTGTGGGTCCTGGGGTGTGTGGGCTGAGCAGTGGCATGTCTCCCTCCTCACAGGCTCCAGCAGCAGCACCCTGTTTTTGGCAGCACTTCCCGGCTGGCCAAGCGCTGGGTCAGTGCCCAGCTCCTGAGCGACAGCATCTCTGAGGAGTGTGTCGACCTCCTTGTGGCATTTCTTTTCCTCCACCCAGCCCCGTTCACACCACCCAGGTGAGGATGAGGAGCCCAGGCTGGCCTGATGGGGATTTAGTGCCTATCACTACCTGACATGGAGGGAAGGGTGGGATGCTGCTCAGGTGGGAGGTGTTGGGAGGGTTCACAGCAGGGAGCATGAGGCTCCTGTGCTGCCAAAATACTGCCCCAAATCCTTTTGGGCATTGCCAGAAGAGATGGAGATGTTTAGCACTGCAGGGCTGTGGCTTTCCCTACTCTGTGCACTGCAGAGAAAGGGGGAAGGCAGGTAAGGCTGGGAGCAAGTGTCCTTGTGGCCTCTAGGTGCTGGTGGTACAACTGCAGGGTGCCTTGTGCCTTCTGGAGGACAGGTGAGGCCCCTTGTTCTGGGGGTGGTGGCCAGGATAAGCAGGGTGAGGGCTGTGTTGTGGCTACCAGCATGCTGGGGCTCCTGGGTTCCCTAGGAAGGATGTTATGGTCATGATGGTAGCTCCAATCTCCTTTCCTCATGGAGAAGACTTCCAAGGAAAGGACGAGGGGTTGGGCCCTGAAAAATGAATGGAGCAGTGTGTTGGTAAATAACCCCAGAGATCCAATTGCTTGCTGGCCCCTGGCAGACTTGTTATGGGGCCCAGAGGAAGTGAAATGAAGTTAAAGGAAATGTTTTTGTTCTGTGTGGAGTCAAAAGGTTACTCTGCCCTGCACTTGGGGTGCAGTTTCCTTTCCCAAAGTAGCAGGAATAAATCTGATGCCTCAAATGCTTTCCTGTCTCCTAAAATAACAGAATCCCCATCTTCCCAGCTATCTGGCTTTGTGCACGTGTTGTGTTGCAGGGGAAGAGGCACACTGGGAACTTGGCTGGTGTTCAGACCTGCAGCAGAGATGGGAACAGCCCTCTCTCCACCTCCTCCTTGCTCCAGACCCAGCAGTCTGGGTGGGAAGAGCATCAGGAGATTAGGCAACTTGGGTGGGGGCGCTATGACTTACATTTTGCTGGTTTCTTTTTCTGAGGAATGAGGGAGAAGGAGGGGAGACTTTCCCTGGAGATTTGGAAAAGGGGAAGTGTCTCAAATTCATTCTTATCTTTGCTTTCCCATCACACATATCCTTTGTTGGGATGCATGTGGGTTGGGCCTTCACTAAGGCACCCCCAAATGCAGCTCTTCTTGCTGCCAGGAGAGGAAATGCTGATGTTGAACTGTTTTGTCCTGCTTGCAGCTCTCCACAGGTGGGGTTCCTGCGCTTCCTTAACCTTCTGGCAACCTTTGACTGGAAAAACAACCCTCTGATTGTCAACCTAAACACTGGCCTCACAGGTGAGTGGGCAGCAGGTAGGAGAGCTGCAACATGAGATTCTTGAGCACTCCTTGGTCAGTGCCTGGCTCCAGATCTCTTGGATACAGGAAGACATCATAGCCTGTGCTAGGGGCAAGGAGATTTTCCACTCCCGTGCTCCTGTCCTGTCATGTTTCACTTGCCTGCAGGATGGGTTTGGTTGTGCCTTGTGTGGTTTTCTTTTTTACCCTGCCTGCCTCTGAAGAGGTGGATCTCAGTGATGGTGCTCTGCTGCTTCTGGTCTTGTTGAAATCTGTGACAAGCATGGGTGGTGTTGGATGTGGTGTTGTCTTTGAAGCCCTCTGTTCCTGCCCTCTAGTGTTTTGCCTGTTGATTGTCTTTTGGATACATGCTGGATCCACAAGAGACCATGGAATTGTCTTGGCTCTGCAAAGTCATGGGGTGAGGGAGGTAGTTACCCTCAGATTTTAAAGCTGATTTGTAGAAAATGGTAAAAGTGTTTGGGAGAGAATTGGGTTTTGAAAACTGGTATTTTCCACAGTGCCCTCCAACTTATTTTAAAGAGCTAAAGAGCTATTTTTTCCCCACTTGAGGGGAAATAAAAGACAAAAGATAGAACACTTTGGGTAATACAGACTGTCACTAGCTTATAATATGAGTTTCCAGCTTGTGTCAGTCTCAGTACCTGCCATGCCCACGTGAGTGGGTTTAGAGCAAAGGTCCATTTAATGGGAGTGAGGTGCAAGCCCATGGTGAAGCTGGTTTCACATGGACTGTGGGATCAGAGGATGGGAGAGGATAAATCCTGTTGTGCTGCCCTTTTCTGGCTGTGATGGGGGTGAGGAGGTCAGAGAGCTGTGGATGGGGCAGAGCATCTCACCTGTCTCCCTGCCCTCTCCAGATGCTGAGTGCACAGAGATCAAGAACAAGTTTGTAGCAGCTCGCTCTCACCTCCCTGTCATGTTCCTGGCCACCCCCAAAGACCAGGGGAGCTCCATGTGGACCCGGGAGCGCCCCTCAGCACAGGTGAGCTTTGTCCCTTTGCCTTCTCTGGCTGCTGGCTTGGGCCAGTTCCCTGCTGCTGGTGCTGGAGCCAGCTCTTACAGCCCCATGAGGGAGGGGTGTCCCCGTTACATGCAAGACTGTCAAGTTTTACCCTCTGACTTCCTTCCCTCCCCAGATCCTGCAGCGCCTTGTCCTGCTCGCCCTGGAGTCTCTCCGTGCCCTGGAGGAGCAGCTCATGGCCCCACTCAGCGACCAGGATGTGAAGGTAACCCCTGGGGCAGCAGCACAAGAGTTTTTAGGCTCTGGGTGAGCAGACTGGACTTTGGTGGTTGTTGCTGGGATGTGTTAAGAGGCTTCAGGCTGTGGCCATGTGGTTGCCCTGGGATGTAGAGCTGCAAGGCTGGTGCCCCTCTGTAGCACACCCTCTGCTTCTGGGGGACCCAGCTCTGCAGTGCAGCTTGGGGTGACTTGGACAAGTTTATTGTGTATTCTATGGTTTTCTCAGGGCATGAGCAAACCTACAATATTCCTGTGCCAAACCAGTTGTATGTCCATGACTGGATCAAATGGTTCCTCTGGGAGACTGTTTTGGAGTAGCTGTGGAAATCTGGCTTGTGTACTCAAGTCTAACCAAGCTCAGGGTGTTGGAGGTTTTGCCAGGACAGTACCAGGCACTTGAGGATGATGTTATTTTGGTTTGAGTGGAGGAGTAGAGCCCTATGTAGTTTAATCCTCTTCAGTTTCTCAGTGATTTCATTCTTTAAGCAAACTAAAACATCCATTACTGCAATGGACCTGAGAGGTGTATATTTGTTTGCCCTTTGAAAGGAGATGCCTGTGTTTTGAAGGGTAGTTTGGTGATATGCCAGGTAGTGAACTAGGAGATTGAAGCTCAAAGGACTAAAGAAGCTAACCAGTGGTTAGATATGGCAGATTCACATTAGAGACAAAAAACCCCAAACTAAAACCAAAACCAGAAAGCAGCACATACAGTGGATATTTTTTCTGCCTAGGTAATATAAAAAGGACTTACTGACACTGCTTTCTATTCTGCTTTATTTTACACTGGAAGCATTGTGAGGTGAGGATGTACTTGAGGCAGTAGCAGTGTGTGTTACAGGGCTGTGAAGGAATGAGGCATGTCCAGTGTGTTGCAGTTGCAGTGCTGGCTCAAGACTGAAATTCAAGAGGCACATTGTGAGCTCGGATGGTTAGTTTCTAAAACAAGCTGTCACTTGGCCAGAGCAACCTCCCAACACCTTGACTCAGCATCCTTGGGCCTCCTTCTTCCTCCCTTCCATTGTATTTGGAATGTTTTTCATTGCCATGGAATTCCTCTGGTCCATGCTAGCGTCCTCCCAGGCCTATGATGTTGCTTAGGGATAAACATGGAATTCTGTTTCCAGAGCAGAGCTTAGGGCAGGGAGGAGGGAAAAACCTTTCCAGTTTAGTTTGGAGTGGCCTCTACAGTTGCCTCCTGTATCTAAGAGAGTGCTGGAAGCTGGTTTTATTGTCTTTGCATTTGGGACATGCCTGGTGTGGTGAAGATGCAGAGGTGGGTTTGCTCCCAGGACACACACAGGAAGCCATGGACTTGGTCACTGGGTGGGACAGAGGGTCTGTGTGGCATAGGACTAGGACTAGGACTGACTCAGTGGTGGTCACTGATGTTCTTCATGTGTATTCTCCCCAGCCTGGCTGTAAACCAGTTCCAGGCAGTGGGTTTTCTTCCAGTGCCAAGTTGAGCAGTGTCCCATGCCTCTGTTCACGTCTCTGCATCATTTGTTCCATTTGAAAATGTACGCATAGTTTTGGGTTTTTTCCATTTTAATGCAGCTGTATCCACAGCTAGATCCTGCCTGTCCAAATATTTATGTCCCTGGGACTGCTCCCCTCCATTAACTGGGTTTTGCACTCACCCTCTGTCTGCTTGATGGAAGATGTTGTTGCCCTCTGGGGCAAATCCTGGTGGACAGATGGGGCCATCCTGTTACTAAACAGCTCCTTGTTGCTCAGATCCTGTTGGCTTCTTGAGTCCCCTCATTATCCTGAGACTCTGCCATGTGCAGCACAGTTTTCTATTTCAGCTCACCTCTTTGTCTCTCTCTCAGTTGCCCACCCCACTAGCATTCACTTAGGTAGGCTTCCTGGGGTCTGTAGCAAACTTCTAACATTAATCTCACAAAATTTTTTCTTTGGTTTACTGCTTTCTAAGGAGAAGGAGACAAAATGCAAACAAGGACTTGGGAAATGTCTCTTACCTCTCCTGCTTGCTTGTGTCCTGTATAGAGTAGCACTGTTTGTTTCTCTCTGCAGATGGTCTTCCGCCCTCCTCTGGACTTCTATGATGTCCTGATCCACCTGAATCCAAAACAGATTCCTCGGCACCTGGAGAGCGTGGACCGGCCGGTGAAATCAGTTTCCCGTGGTGTGGTGAAGAACAGCTCTGCCATGAATATCCTCTTTCCTGTGGTGGATTATGACCCCGTGCAGTTATACCTCCAGGAGCTGAGAGTAAGCTTGGCCTGCTGGGGAGGCAGATGGGCTGCCTAAGGGGGAGCTCCCTGCTGGCATTTGGATTCCTGCTGCTGCAGGATGTGGGTGGTTACATCTTTAGGTATTTGCATGGGATGGGCATTGCTTCTCCAGCAGAAGTCTTGGCGAGTGCACCATCTCCTCCATGGAAATGGGAGTGCTGCTGTGACATGAGTATGAGCTCAGATGCAAACCACCAGGAGCTTTTGCTGAAGAAGTTTGTATTCAGCACAAAAGTGTCTTTAAGCCTTTTGTCTCCAGTCAGTTAATTCACTTTTCATGGCTTCTTGCACCGGTTGTGTGGTGTGCATGATGGGCAGTAACCACACACAATTTCTGGGGGCATGTACAGGTATCCATGATGTGGTCCCACTAAGCTTTCTGCTGTTAGGTCAATGGCTGTGTGAGCCAAAGGAGATCAGTATTGGTCACAGAGTGGTTTCTCTGTGTCTGGCCACATGCATAGCAACAGAAGAAATTGGTAATGTGGGAATATGGAGAACATCAGTACCCAAAGTCATTGGCTGTGTTTTTTTCCTCCATGAGGCCAAGCCAAAGCCTTGCAAGCAGGTTAGAGATATGCAAGGTGCTAGATGACAGCAGTGATCCTCCCTGGATCTGGACAGCCTGTTGTGCAGCACTTTGGCCCTTCGCAGCTTCAGGTGTGGTGGCTGGGTTAAATGTTAGTGTCAGGTGTGCAGAGAAGTTGTGGTGCCCTCTTGTCAAAGCCTGCCTTTGAAGTGCCATCATCTCTTACTGATAGGAGTGCTGTGAGCGGTGTCAGAACTGTAAGCATGGGAATCTAGGCTGGCTGTGGGAGTCTCTGGCCCTGTTCCCCACTCAGTGGTGCCTGAGTTGAAAGTCCAGTTTAGGCTGGAAGATTCTGGGCCCTTTCAGTTCAAGCTTCCCTTTCACTTTAACTACGTACCTTAGGAGCTGGGCAAAGAAAACTTGCAAGGGTTTCTTTGAAGGTTTCTTCTTCCTGGGAACATCCCTGTTACCCCCCAAGTGCATGGTGACCTGTGCCCATGTGAATCTGCTGTGGCTTCAGCAGAGCTGCCAGGTCTGCCAAGGCACAAGCTTAGTCCTCCTGTCAGCCACAGCAGCTTGGGGCAGTCTTGGGTGGTGTGGAAGTGACAAACAGGGATGTGTGAAAGGCCTCTTGAAACTGAGGAAGACCTCAAAGTTGTCACACAATTTCCCTGCAAAAAGCACTGCTTCCTTAGCTGGAAGGACATGTGGGAGAGGAGGTGCCCAGTGCTCTCCTCCCTTTGAGAAGGAAGGTGGACCTGGAGGTCCTACAGGCATGTTGTAGAAAGCACTGGGAGATTTCTTGGGGCAAGAAGGAAGGGAAGAAGCATCCTAGACAAGGGTTTTAAAAGGGAGTATGAAACAGGTTTGGAACTATTTGCTCTTTCGCTTTCCTTCCTGGTGTCTGAGGTGTCATATCACCATATCAAGACCAGCCCCTCGCTTTTCCATGATGAATGTTTGACCTGCTGCCATGAAACCATGCACAGATTTGGGTAGGAAATGGAGTTTTTTAAGTCTGAAATCCTTCACCCAGTGCTGGAAGTGGGTTCTAGAACTGAACAGAGCTTTTCAGCAGCTGCCAGGGCACTGGAGATGCATGGGGACAGAGCCTTTGTATCTCTGAAGGGGTCAGGGTTAAGCAACCTTCATGGAAACCTGATAGAAAGAAGACTGCATGCTTGAAGAGAAACTGGAGGATGCTGGATGAGCTGACTGGGAGAGCTATCTCTTTGGGGAGGCCATTAAATGCTTGCAGCAGGTCTGGCTGTAGATTGAGGCAGTCAATCAGGAAACTCCTTGGGGTTTATAGGATTTTTTTATGCATTACAAATTGATGTCAGTAAGTGGCTCTGGAAGTGAAAGGTAGAAATTTTCCTGGAAAGAAGCTTTCATTAAACTTTAGGGAATTATGATTTACTTGGTCCAGTCAATAGTGACATCCAAATTGCCTGAATTTTGCTTTTTTTTTTTCCACTGCCTTTTTTTTTTTTTAGTACATTTTATGATAGACTAGGAATTCGGTTTGGTCAGGTTGCAAATTACAGCTACTCCCAAATCCAGTATGCTAACATCCCAATGAAGAAAGACAGATATGAGCAAAGGTCACATTGCCTTGTGGGAAGCAGTGCTGATTCTCTTGGTGTCCCTTGTTTTTTGACCTGAGGGTTCTTAGGAGGGAACAGATCAGGAATTGGTTTCCGCTTTCTCTGAAGAGTGAGCTGTGGGGCAGAGAGCCTGAAATCTGCCTCAGCATTCCTGTCTGTGGGGCTTTACTTTGTCTTTAAGGCTCATAGATATGTTCTGTTCTCTTGTATCATATTGGAGATACCCTACAGTAACAGTTTGCTGGTCAGTCATAGCATCCAGATCAGTAGCAGGCAGTCCTGAAGGAGCTGATGAATATTTGTTTTTCTAGGCAAACAGGTGTTTCTTTTTCTGCAAAAATCACAGAGGTGATGCTGCACATGGTCTCAGAGAGCTCAGCTGTATCCAGTTAAGTTAGAAGGCTTCAAAAGCTAATTTTGCACTACAGGACCACTGCCAGCTGGTGATGTTGAGCTGTCAGTAGAAACTACTCCATCCATTAGAAATCATCTGGCTTCATGTCTCAGTACATTGATGTTGTTGCTTAAAGGCAAGACCTTTTCATCAACTTTGGCTTTGCTTGGTAGCCTCTCCAGCATATTTTTATTTTTCCTTCCCTGGCTCTTGCTGCTCTAAGCAGTGTTCAGTTCCTCCTTGTCCTGTGGGCTGGGTGCCCTGGGGGTAATCCAAACCCTGCAAGAAGCTGGTGCCAGAAAGGAGTGTGGTGACAGCAGTGAATCCTTATGAGAGGTCTTGGATGAGAAGGCAGTTTGGATGCAGAACTCACTGGACTTGATTCAGAGTACTTTGCTCTCTCATAACAGCACAGACCACAGAATTGAGCAACGAGGCTGTAGCCATGGCAGGTTTGTAGTGACAAAGGGAGACATCTGCCACACAGATGCTGAGGGATTTTGTGTTCTTCTCTGGGCAGAAAAGAAACATCTTCCCTGTACTGAGATTTCCACATGAAAACAGGATTTAAATGCCTTGATGTTTAGATTGAATTGAGAGGGGCAGGGAGTAGCTTCTTCCCCTAGTATGGACTAGTAACCAGGAAATCCACTCTTCTGTCCAGCCTGTTTGCCCCTGTTCTTCTAAAGTCAGAGGGTTTAGCAAGGCAGTAGTGCTCTGGAGTTACAGGATTGCTGTATGCCTCTTCCAGGGAGCTTAATCAGAGCAGAAAATGAAAGAAGAGGAGATGTTGAATCCTGGCTGCTTAAGTTTTTCCTGCTTCAAGGAGATGTGCTGCATGATCTGGCCTGAGTTGCTCGGGGTGCCTGGGAGGCTCTGGGTAGAGATGAAAGGCTGGCTGTGGGATTCAGGCAGCAAATTCTTCAATTCCAGAACAGATCTGATAGAGAAGGCCTGTTCTGTGATCCTATCCAGATAAGAAGGCTTTGCAGGCAGACACTTTTGAGGGAAAGCAGGTGCCAGACATCCCACAGAGAGGGTTTCCCTGGAAATAGCCCATCAATAGCCCATCAATAGCCCATCAATAGCCGCCCTGCCACTTACAGTTCAGAACACCTTGTTGAGCAAACCCTGGATTATCTCCTGGAGGGAATTCTCCAGCAAGGCTAAATTAAATTTAAGTGTCTCAAATGAGGCTCCTGTTGAGGTTCTGTTGTGACTGCTGATCTGTGTTGTGGTGGCTGTGGAGCTGCAGAATCCCTGTTTGCTGGGGCTGTGGTGTGAAAAGGCTTAATCTGTGCAGCTTTTGCTCCAGGGTGACTTGGCCATCCTCTGGACTTGAGACCATCCAGAGGACACAGGGCTTGTGGATATGCTTGCCATGCCCATCTGCTTGCATTCTGGAGCTCACAAAAGCCAAAGGCTCTGGTCACCTCCCTGAGCTGTTCACTCATTGTGGGGTAAATTGGGTGAAGCTGCTTGTGCCTTGTCCACCTGCCTGTCTGTTATGGCTGTTAACAGGCTTCACATTTCTTACTGGGCCTTTGGTCTCACCAAGTCACTGCTGGGATGTGCTGTCATTCACTGAGATTTAGGTTTCTTGGGCTGCACATGAGAAAGAGCTTGTGGCAGAGGAGCTGTCCATCTTGTGAGATCTTTTCTGTGTGGATGAGCAGGAAAATGTTTCCTGCTTTACTGTAAACATTACTAAAGTAATGTTTTGCATTTCTTGCACCTCAAGACATATCAGGAAGACTTGGAGACCTTTCCTTTCTACCTCCCATGGTGTAAAAATGTGTCTCTTGCTCATGTTAGAAAGGAATTAATGACAACAAAAATTCTATGTCTCCTAAAATATGTAAGCCATGATTATGTGATGTAGCTGGAATTGGTGAAATCTTTCCAGGTCAATCTGCTCCCTTCCTGTTTTGACTGACAGGGCTGACTCTTCTTATGGTGGCACCAGGTAGACAGAAGAAAACTGAAAAAAAACCTGTGGGCTCTCATGTTAGGCAAGAAATTTCCTGTCTGTATCTATGCCCTTGGAAGGGCAGAGGTGTCAGGAAATCATTCACCTGCTTTCAGGGCTGAACAGCTGCCATGAGACCCTTAGCATGGTGCCCAGGGCTAGGAGAGGGTACATGTACATGTACATGTGTGTGTACCCACTTGCTCAGTGGGGCATCAGCCCCATGTGTCCTGTTCTGACAGGGGGCTTGTGGCTCCATTTCTTCTATGTTGGTGATGCCCTCCCAGAGGCTGTGTGGGGTTTGTTGTGCAGGAAGTGACAGAAGACTTTTGTCTCAGTCTTGGTGGATTGATGTGTTTGCTCATGCAGCCAGGAGGCCATGGCTGCTTCTTTCCTTTACACATTTCTTTCCTGCTGCCCCAAACCCCCAGGATAAGGATGTGTGTGGCTCTCAGGTGGAAAAGTTTGCTTAGTTTGAAATCAGTTTGAAACCTTTCATCAGCTGAATCCTAAACCTAATGGTTTCCTTTGTCTTTTGAAAGAAAGTCACAGAGGTAGCCCCAGCCTGGGGTTTTTTGGATGGTGCTGCTTGCTCTGTTGGGCTGTGGGGGAGGCTCTCTCTGTGTCACATAACTGAGAGCATCAGGGCAGGTCACAGAGGTGACAGAGACCTCAAAATGTTAACCACAATGGTAGTTGGAAGCTTTCATAGGCTTTACACTGGTGGGTTCCTTGGTAACAGTACTTAAAATGCTCTGAACACTGACCAAGTGTTTATTGATGCATTTGCCTTCTGAGCTGCTGTTGAACTAGGAAATTCTACTGTAGGACACGTTTCTTTGTGCAGAGACCTCCCTAAAAGACTCTTCCAGCAGCTGTGATGCAATGAGCCTAATCTCTTGGTAGGAGCAGTGAAAAAGATGGGTGGATAAAGGGTCAAATGGAAAAAACCTTATCGCTAAACAACAATGTAGATACTTAAATAATAGATACTTAACTAGCAACAAGTAGATACGTAACAATATAGATACCTAGCGGATACTTAACTAAATTACACTGAGGTCCTGGCAAAATCCTGGTTTCACATGGAGCTGCTTAATCTGGTAATCCCATTTTAGATACAGGTATTAGAGTGTACCATTACATTTAGAAATTATACACTCCATTTCTCCACCCTTTCCATTCATAATAACCCAGATGGTTTCTTACAGAACTTGTTCTAATCTTTTTCCAGGTCCCATGTACACCTTCTCCCTGGACAATGAGGCCTCTCCAAATTGAAGCCTTGAGCTGTAGGTCCCCCAATATGTCTGTGAGATGGGAACCAGCTGTAGGTTTTGTTGATGGCAGGGATTTCCCTGGGCCTTGAAAACTGAACTGCAACCAAAGATAGAGCAGCTTGAGAAGGGAACAAATGTAGTCCCTGCCTTTTCTCCCTTTTCTCTGAAACTTTTTCGTGGAAGAAGGTGTTTGCAGGCTTAGACAAGTCCAGTGACACAGGGAAGAGATCATGGGATGTGGAAAGGAGGGTGAACTGTTTGCTTTCACTCCCCAAGCCTGTGAACAAACAGGAGTGCAGTGACTAATACACCTGACCCTTTTAATGCTGCAATTTCCCAAGAACTCCACAGCTTGGTAGGCCAGTTTGAAGCACTATCACATGGATGATGCTGAGGGCAGAACAAATGCTGGGATTTTGGAATGAATGCCATCCTTTTAACATCTGCCCTCTGCTTCCTGCTGTCTGGGGGAAAAAAAAAAGTCCTGGGTGTCAGGCCAAACAGTGGTTTTATTGGGAAATTAGCTGAGCCTGGGAGGGTTTTTTTACTGCAAATGCTCCTGGCTTCTGCCCAGCAAAATGCATCTGTAAAAAAAAGTGTTCTCATAAGGAGCATTGCATGGCACTGAAGACCTCGCCCTGCAGAGTAGCTGGGCTTTTTCAGGTTCTCACATGCTCTGCTCCCCTTTGGTTCAGAAAGCTGCACGTTGGCGGTCAGCGTGCCCTGGGCTTTACTGCTGTTCCTCCAGCTTCCCCTCCTTCCTGCTCTTTTCTCTTTGGATAAAGGAGGAGTCTGCCCTGTTGACTGGGCTCTGAGCATAACCCATTGCTCCCAGCACAGAAATGCCAGGGTGGATTTACTCTTTCTGAATGTATTTTTAGACAGTGGTGTTTCTAGCCAGTTAGTGAAATAACGCCTTGACCAGGCTTGCCCCTGTGCAAGCCCATAGAGTGGGATGAGTTGGCAGTTCTTGGGATCTTTCCATCTTGATGACCTAATTTTGTTGCCCTCTGTGAGGGCATCAACAGTCCAAACTCAAATCTGTCTCTGAAGATTGCAGACACCACCACCCCTCCTTGCTTATCAAGGATCACTGGTAACATCAACTCAGTCCACCTTTTTTCCCTACTGCAATCCTGATATGTCTGTACAAGAGCTCATCAAAACTTGTCTTTGCCCATCAAAATGTTGATTTTCGTTTCATGCACATCCTTACGAAAACCTCATGATACAATGATGCCAGCTGAGACCTCTCTTGGTAAAAGCTGGGAAACTAAGGTGATGGAGAAGAGGGCTGAAGAGGGAACAGAGGCTCTGTATTCTGGGCAGTAGTTTGTTCTAAGGCTGGTGAAACCCTGTGCAGAAGCTTCTCCTGTACTGATACTGGGGACTGTTTGCTCAGCCTGATAAATATGTCTGGTTGCTTGATGTTGATCTCCACCAAGATAAACATGTATCAGGGAGCAACTCCTTGGCTGTCAGCTTTTTTCAGGGTACACATCTTGATGTCAACATGTTGGGTGATGAGCTGTAAGGCCAGACTTCTGGGTTTGGGAAGTTGCTTGCACACAGCATTGCTTCCTTCTGCTTTGATGCTCCTTGCAGCCCTGGGAATCCAGCTCGTGTGGGCTTGGGGGAAGCCAGGCTGGGCTTTAGTCATCCCTTTGTGCAACATCTCTCTTTGATCTCTGCTGCCCAGCACCACCAAAGGAGATGTTCACTGAAACCACTGCTGAAACAGAAGGGGCAAGGAGGACAGATTCCTGCAGTGCCTCCTTTGACCTTTCCACCTCCTTGCACCCCACAGAATATTGTGTTACTTAAAACCTCTGCTCTTATGTGTTCTCTTATGGATAAAGTGTTGACAGCTCATGCGGGTTTGTCTTGGTGGAAGTAGGAGCTTTGATACTTTGGTTGCACAGATTGCAGAGCTTGAGATGCTGGCCTCTGGTTTAAGGTTTGTCTTTGGTGCCATGAAATGTACTATGGCAGGACTGCCTGCAGGCAGGGCCTGGCTTTTTCTGTCTCGTGCATTGTGAAATCTTGGATATGGTTGCTGGACACTAGGAAAGTACAACCTGGTAGTGCCAGGTCAGCTGATGGAGGTCCATAGTGAGGGACACTCAGTGGATTGTCACTGAGGGGTCACTGTGCTTAACCTGTGTTTGTTTTCTACCCAGGATGCCTTTGATGATCTTGCCTTGTTCTTCTATGACAAGCATGGTGGAGAAGTGATTGCAGTTTTGTGGAAACCTTTGAGCTTTAAGCCTCTGCCTTTTAAGGTGAGTTTTTTGTCTCTGCTTTAAGCTTCATATTACCTATATACCCTGAAAGTCTGAAGGGCTTTTTTTTTTTTCCCTGCATGGTGATTGCTTTGTCCAGCTCTCATCAGCCCCAAAATGATTTGAAAAGTGGAGGTCATAGTTCTGCTGCTTCTTAGAAGGGCAGAAACCAAGACAGGGCTGCGGCCTCCAGTCATCAGCAGAACTGAGAAGGGAAATAGACTATCCCATTCTTGTGGCTTTGGGATCTTACCAGAAATACCCAACCTACAAGAAGCCCAGATCCAGAGTGCCCATGTCCTCATTGATGTATGGAGCTGTTTTCCAGCTTCACTGTGTGGGCTGGCAAACCCTAGAGGGTGGTTAAACCAGGTGTGAGGCACGCTGGAGTGATTCATGCTGCTTTCTATGAAGGAAAGACGCAAAGAAACCGGTTACTCATGGCTCGGAGCTGGCAGCCCAGGCTCTTCTGCTGTCAGTCTCTGGGTGATTTATCTCCCCTCTCTTCATGGCCAGAAGGCATTGGCCATTCTGCCTGGCTGCTGTTGTGAAACCCAGTTATTCACAGTGGTGAAACAGAGGAGGAGATGCTTGCATTGGAGCTGAGTCTGGCTGGATTAAACACAAGGGTTTTGTTTTTGCCACTGTTGGAACCAAGGTCTTTACACCCACCAAAGAGCAGAGCAGAAGCAGCTCTTACTCAGCCTTGTGCTATGATCCCTTTTGCATACTCCTTGTGCTCTGCTTACCAGGCTCTGCCGTGCATCTGCACACTTGTCATTCCACCATACCTCTGGCCATTAATTTGCTTCCTGAATTCCTTTCAGTCTTTGGACTGTGACTCCAGGGTAAACCTTAAAAGGGGCTTGAAAGGTTACTTTTGCACTTTGTTAGCTCTAAAAATGAGCACTGATACTGTTGAGAAGTGAAACTTGTAGAACTGGGTGCAGTGGTGTAGCAGGGTTTGGATGTGACAAGGCAGGAGAGGCACTTCTCTTGCTTGGGGCTGACAGAGGTTGCAGTGCAACTCTGAGCAGGTGCTCCCATTTGTGCAATATTTTCTGTGTCCTGCAGGCCTCCAGCATGAAAGGAAGGAAGGTGACAACTCTGAACAACGAGCTGGTCTGCATTCCCAATGTGGAGGCAATTCTGGAGGACTTTGAGATTTTGGGAGAAGGCCTGGTCAAAAGTGTGGAAGCTCATACAGAGAAATGGACTATCTGAAACCACTGAGAGGTGTCAGAGTGACCTGTCCTGAAGCAGTGTGTTTCCTCTGGGTCTGTTCCTTTCTATCAATCAGTCCTAGAAGAGCCTTTTAGCTTTCTAATCCCAGAATTGTATTTTACTCTTATTTATCTTTATATATATGGTTCAGAAAAGCAATGGCATCTGTTATCGTTTTCAAGAATACGAATGTGTTTTTATTTTGAAGAAAACATAAAGATGGGATAAAGTTTTTGAAAATATTCCTGTTTCTTGTTCATTGTAGGAATTGTGTTCAGTGTAGCTGTGTTCACATGAAAATGTCACGGTCTGAAAAATATAGGTAAGGTGTGCAATGGAAAGGCAGTTTCCTGGTTTGGTAGGGAGTTTGTATGAGATGCTGCTGTCATAAGGGTTAGCAAAACCAAAAAAACAGTTAGAAGAATGACCAGGTTATTCCCTTCTGCTGAGCCCCAGTGAGGCAGATTTGGCATGCTGTTTTCAGTGCCAGTTTTCCCAATAAAAAGGAGACATGGATACTAGAGCAGGTTCAACAAAAGGCAACAAAGACAATAAAAGAATTGAAGACTGTCATGTAGGGCAGAGAGTGCAAGAGCCAGGCTAATTCAGCCTGGAGAAGGCTCAAGGGGTTATTGCCAATGTGTTTCAATACCTGGTGAGGGAGTAAAGAGGATGGATTGGTGCCAAATGATGGATGAGAGGGGTAAATTGAAATGCAGAAAGTTCTGCTCAAAATGCTTTCTCTTTACCATGAGTGTGGTTAAACAAAGGCACAGGTTGCCCAGGGAGGTGGTGGAGTCTCGGTACTTTATACTCAAGAACCCAACTGGACATAGTGCTGGGCAACCTGCTTCAGGTGACCCTACTCAGAGCAGGGATCTTGAGTTATTTCTCCCATGTGGAATGAGTGTGAGGACTCCTGAAAAGGGAAGAGAAGAAAATAAGCTGGAGTAAATGCACCTGTCCCACGCCCTCTTCTGGTGGAGGCAGAACACATACTCCAACAGCAAAGCACGAATGAATCAGATGCAGAGCAAACAAAGCAGACTTCATGACAGCAGATTTTGCAGAAATCAGAAGTAGATCAAGCCTGGAAAGGTAAGTGAATATTTAGGCAGCCTGATGACTAGGCAGTTGTTGCTTGCTTAGGAGCATTTCAGATGGGATGTTAGGTGTGTTGCTTCAAGACCTGCTGGCCTTTCCAGCTGTTGGTAGTGAGCCCAGGGCTTTGTTGAGGAAATTCACAACTTGTTTTTCAGCTGTTTTCTCTGAATCATTTTAAAGTGGGCTGTGGCAGAGATAGAGCTCTGGGCTGGTGCTGTTTGCCTAGTGCCCTTTGATCGGTGTTGGAGGCACTGTGTGTCCTATGGGGTAAGAATACATGTACAGCACCCCTGGTTTTGGGATACGATAATTTTTTCTCTCCTGTGTGCTGGTGGCTGAGGGAGGCTTCGTGTGGAATCTATTGCCCATTGTTGCCTGGAAAGAGCTTTCTGAGTACACCTAAACTGAAAACGTCAAAAGCTCTTAACGGGCAAAACAAGCCTCTCACCTGAGAACAAAGCAGCACATTCTACTGCTGCTATGACCCCTGCAGCCTCAGAACTTGCTGACAACTCCATTAGCAAACGATGCAGGCAGTGATTTCAACAGGTTTCAGAAGCAGCTAATTAGGGATTAATTCTTAATCTTGTATTTGTTCTGCTTTATCATCCTCTAGATGTTGGAATTGCCCAACCTGCCTTCAGCGATGGCTGTAACTTTCCTCAGTAGTTGGATTGTTCCTGCTTTTTGTGTCCATTTGCCGTCACTCTGAACATGCAGTTTCACATTTGAATCATGTAAATTTGCCAACACAGCCGTTGGACACCACTGGAGTTGCACTAGTTGCTTGTGCTAGAGCTCTGCCTGTTCCCTCCATGCCCCATCCTGCCCCTGCTTTTCCCCCTGCTGTATGCTACAGATGCTGTAACATTCTCCCCATTGCATACATCTGCTTTTCCCCAGGGCACAGGCATATGCCAGAGCCTGCATTAGCTTCCAGGGCAGCAGAGCTCCTCCAGCCACCTTCTTCACCAGGCAGGCTTGAAGGTCCTGCTCCCCCTTCTTTGGGGCTGTCATGGGATGTGGCCCCTCAGTGTCTTATTCCCTGTCTGTAAATATTTATGAGATGGTGGCCTCTGCATTTTCAGCTGAACAATGCTGTAATCCCCGGTGCCCTATCTTCCCCAGGCCAGCTCTGCTTTTACCTGCTTCTTTTACTCTGTTAGGTATTGTGTTTCTACTTTTTCCTCCTTGCCTTTAAAAAGGCATAAAAGTGCTCCTCCACCTTCCGTTTCCACTGTGCAGCAAAAGGACAGGAAATGTCCAGGCAAATCTTCTGCTGGTCCCAATAGAGTGATCATAACTGAAACTGGTAAGCAAACCCTTGTACAAGTCCTAACCTGCTAGTGTTTCTTGAGGTGGTGCCACTGTGCCCAGCAGCCAGATGGGAGCCCAGTTTTGCTGACAACCATGGGTACCTCAGCAAAGACCTTGTTGTGAATTCACCCAAGACTCACCATATTGACCACTGCTAGCCCAGGTTACATCACCTGGAAGGGATACACCTGTGTCAGCAGAAGTTACCTAGATAACAAATTACCCCAGCTTTGCTTGCAATACTCTTGTTGCCAAAGCTGTAGCTGATCTGCAGGCTCCTGCCTCTACTTTCAGGGGAAGGATAACTTTGCATTGCTTTAAATCTCTCAGTATCCAAATATTTAAAGGCACCTTTGAGCTGTTCTGAAGACCTTGTTCATATAGTCAAAGACTGCAAGTCTTTTGGTCATGTTTTATCATCTGCTAAACTCAGACTCTTCTGGGCAATGCACATGTACAAAGTCACCTTGCCATTTCTCATCAAAGCCTGGGGATCATAAAGCCATAGAATCTAAGGAGAGTACCTGAGTTGGAAGAGATCATAAAGATCATCTAGCTCCAGACCCTCTGCTGTGAGCTGGGGCATTTTCTACTAGACCAGGTTGCTCAGAGCTCCATCCACAACCTGGCCTTGAGCATTTCCAGGGATGGGGCATCTACATCTTCTCTGGACAACTTGTTTGAGTGCTTCACCACCCTCACTAGGAAGAATTTCTCCCCAATACCTAATCTAAATTTGTTCTCTTTCAGTTTGAAGCTATTGCCCCTTGTCCTGTCTCTATGTGTCTTGTATAAAGTTCCTCTCCATCTTTCCCGTAGGCTCCCTTCAGGTACTGGAAGGCACAATGAGGTCACCGTGAAGTCTTCTCTTTTTCCAGGTTGAACAAACCAAATTCTCTTTGCCCTTCCTCATAGGTGAGGTGCTCCATCCCTTTAATCAATTTGGTGGCCTCCTCTGGACATCCACTGGTTGCTGTTAGGGTCTGGATATTGCTGTGTTCTGACTTCATGAGAGAGTTTACTGAAAACAAAGTCCAAAACACCTTGCTCAGGAGCAGAGGGTCCCTGCACCTCTAAGGGGTCTGGAAAGGCAGGATCCAGAGGAATGGGGTGTCTTAGGTACACAAGAGAGGACAAGTGAGGTCTCTACTGTAACTTTATCTCCTGTTGCTGGATTTGCTGCTCTCGTTGGAGCACTGTGACTAACTCCTATTGTGAAAGCTGGGGTAGGGCCTGGGTTATTCAGAATGCACTTGTTTGACAACCCTGCCAGGCTCCCACTTCCAGAGCGGTGAGTGGGCACTCGCTTGTTTGATTAGCTGTGGTCCCAGCCATAAACAAGAGCTGCACAAACACAGAGCTGCCCTGGGGAGCCCATGCCGTGTCATGTTGCAAGAGCTGGGACGAGGGCAAAGGGAGAGCCCAGGCAACAACAATGGGCTTTGATGTGTTGGTTTTGCAAAGCTACCTCAGAAGCTCTTTAGAGGGGGTGTCCTGTGCATGGGGGTCGAGTGCAAACAAGGACGTGCTTCTGAATGCAAAACTGGGCTGATGTTATGCTTAGTTGGATATACTTAGTGTAGGGATTGAGCCAGCCAAGACAAGGCTTAAGTGGTGCATGCTTTATGTAGGCTTTCTGCTTTATAGCAGGGTTTTCCAAAAGCTGGTGGGTTCCCCTGGGCCTTTACCTGAGTCACCCTTTGGGCAGCTTTCTCCTAAAAGGATCAGCCCATGCTTTGCAAGGATGCAAGGATGTCTCAGACAGCAGTTGCTGGGAGGCTCAGGAGAAGGGGAGATGCATGGAGCCTTCTGGCACCAAAACCTTGCTTGCTAGGTGGCCTTGGAAACTCTGAGTGACCATAACAAGATTTATGAAAGGAAGCAGGGGAAACTGGTTGATGAAACACAGCTGGGATGATGGGATGACCACAGCAGGTTGAGTGCTGTGAGGTTTTTGTGCCTACTGAATTGTTCAGATTTTGATGTTCATTCTTTGGGACTGCTGAGATCTTTTCAGAGGCTCTTTGGGGTCTCTGTGGGGCTGTCTGATGTGAGGCTGACCCCTTGAAAGCAAGAAGCACATGTGTCCCAGAAATAAAGACCTTTTAAAGTCATATCTTGCTCAGACATCCACAATTACTACTAATTTTTGAAAACCCTTAGCTTAAATTTCCACAGCTGACTAGGGAAGGAGTGATTTGGGGTTTTTTTGACACAGAAAGGGAATGATCTCCCTTAAGTTTGCTGTTCCCACAATGGCCATTCTGCTACGCTGGGGAATGACTTGTTTGCAGTTTCTGTTATCAGGAAAACACTCTGGACCTGGAGTGATTTTTCCCAGCCAAGGCAGCAGTTTTGGGGAAGTACTGGTTCCCAAGCAAAGCAGCTCTGGCATGTGGCAGCTTTTAGTGTTTGTGGTCTCCTCAGAAAGGCAGTGATGCAGCTGAAGGGGTGAGGGTGGCATTTAGTAAGTGCGGAGTGCACCACAGGGAAGAGGAAATCAAGATACTGTGTGTGGGAATTGCAAAATGGAGAAATGCAGTCTGTAAAGAGGCTGGGCTGAGACACAAGGGGTAGTGGGAGAAGTAATGCTGGTTGCTGGCATCTCAGGGCTGGAGTGGGGGGAGCAGAACGAAGCTGCAAGTTGCTCAGACCATATGAGCTGTCACAAAGATTTATTCTCTGGTGCTGTGAAGGCTTTGCACTAGACTCAAGTGCTAAAGACTCAGCAGCCACTAAGAGAAAAATAAACATTGGCCAAAAGTACAGTGGGGAGGTGCTGGGTAGCTGGTGATGCCATGGTGAGCTCTGGCAGAGGAATGAACTGGGGGTTTATCAAGGGTTTATCCCCATTATTCCACTTTTTTACTGAGCATCATGACCAGGCTCTGCAAATTCTGCCTCTTCCCACCAGAGAGCAAGAAAGGGGGAATCTGTTCCCCAGGGTTTCATTTGCTGTCACAAATGAAGGTGCCAAGAGCTTGTGTTGGCAGCGAGCCTGCAGAGAAACACTTGTGCCTTGTGCTGGTGACTCCTGCACTGCTGGAGGTGCCAGACAGACTGTTCCTGTTAATGTTGCTCCTGGATATGCATGGGAAGTCTAAGGGAGGTGCCAGAAAAGGGCATGGCAGGAACCTGGTACTGTATTTATTTATTAGCCTTGAGTCTCTCCTTTTTGGCTACATCACATTGTTTCATGCATATTAAAACACTGATGATCAGAGTGTCTGGGAGGTAAACTGCAGTGGTGGCCCAACTAGGCTTTAAGTTTGTCATTTTCTGGCTCTCCCCTGCCTAGTTATCAAGGGAAGACAGTTGATACAATCTTCCTGGATTTCAGTAAATCTTTCAATACTGTATTTCACTCTACTCTTCTGGACAAAATGTCCATCCCATAGCTGGATAAAGACATCATGGGATGGGAGAGCAACTGGCTCACAGGTCATGCACAAGCGGTTATAGTGACTGGGGTGACATCAGACTTGGGACTCGTCACTAGTGGGGTTCCTTAGGGATCCATCTGTGGCACTCTGCTCTTCATAAATTACCTGGATGCAGAACTGGAGCAAGTTCACAGATAATACAAAACTGGGAGGAGCTGTTGACTCCCTCTAAGGGAGGGAGGCCCTGAGAGAAATCTGGACAAATTAGAGGTCTGGGCAGTCACCAACCACATGGAGTTCAACAAGGGAAAGTGCCAGATTCTGCACCTGGGATGGGGCAGCCCTGGATGTACAGACACACAATGGAATGAGATGTGGAAGAAGTGCCAGGGAAAGGGACCTGGGGGTCCTGGTTGATGAGAACTTAAACATGAGTTAGTAGTGCCCTGGAAGCCAGGAAGGACATCCCTGTCCTGGGGGCATCAGGCCAGCTGGACAAGGGAGGGGACTGTCCTGCTCTGCTCTGCACTGGGGCAGCCTCACCTCAAGTGCTGGGGGCAGTTTTGAGTGCCAGAATATGAATATGAAGCTATTAGAGAGTGTCCAAAGGAGGGCAACAAGGACGATGAAGGGCCTTGAAGGGAAGCTGTGTGAGGAGCGGCTGAGATCACTTGGTCTGTTCAGCCTGGAGGAGACTGAGGCTCATTGTAGTTACAAGTTCCTCATGAGGAGGAGAGGAGGGGCAGACACTGGTGTCTTCTCTGTGACCAGTGACAGGGCCTGAGGGAATGGCCTGAAGTTGTGTCAAGGGTGGTTTAGTTTGGATATCATCTCAAGGTTCTTCACTCAGAGGGTGGTTGGGCATTGGAACAGGGTCCCCAAGTAATGGGTCACAGCACCAAGCCTGGCAGAGCTGAAGAAGTATTTGGACAATGCTCTTGGTCACATTGTGTGGCTTTTGGGATGGTTCTGTGCAGGGCCAGGAGCTGGACTCGAAAATCCGTTTGGGCACCTTCCAACTCAGCTTATTCTGTGATTCTGTGAACGCACATGATAGCCAGGATCGTTTTGGTGGAATGCTGACCTGCTTTGTGTTAATGCAGAGCAGGACCATGGCTGTGGGCTGGAGATACTGCCATGGGGTAACCATGTCCTTCTACATGATGGGAGACCCTAGCAGTGTTACAGGGAAGGGATGAGGGGCTATGTATTGCGGTTAGGCAGCTAGCTCTGTAAGGATACGAGGGATCAGCAGACCTTGTCCCAAAACAAGACCAGTCCCCAAACATAAGGAAGATCAGAGGGGCTCTGGTCTCCTCCTGATTCTCCATCCAGTGGGATCAGAGCTCACAGGGCAGGACTGTATGGTGCAAAGAGTGTCCTACAGTGCAGGGCTGAGCCAGCCCTTGCTGTTAGATCTTGTCAGTGGGGATTATCTTTGCTAAAGGCTCAGCCAGCTGGAATAATTGGTAACCAAATCCCATGCTCCCTCCCAGTACAGCCTGGGGCTGTAGATGGTTAACATTCTTCCTGTTGCCACAGCACCAGGACCTCTTCCCCAGGTGGTCCCATCCCAAGGACATTTCCTGTCCCTTATGCCCTTCAAAGTAGACTTCATATCCCTCCCCTGCATGGTTACAATGCCCTGCCTTATGCCTGCCCCATACCCTGTATCTATATAGGTATGCCTTCACTTTTTTGGGTAGTTGTTGGAGGGTGGTGAGGACCTGGGGAATGACATGCCTTTCTTTACATGACTATGTAGTTTGGGGACTGGTGGCCTGTGCCATGTCACCAGTGGCCTGTAGCAGAGAGCAAGAGAGGCAGCTACTGCCCCCAGCCCTTTTTGACACAGGCAAATAAAATTCCCCAGGTGAGTAATGCTCCCAGCTCCTGCCCCACAACAGTGATGATTTTTGGCAGGAACTGCAATTTGTTTAGCACCAGCAATTTGCCACAGCCCACTGAAAGGAGGCAATTAGATACTTTTCCTACCCCCAAGCACTGACAGTTGGAGGCAGGAAGGATGAGACATGGAGGGTGTGAGCAGCACATGCGGAGGGAGTTTTGGAGGAAGCATGGGGTCTGGGCAGGGAATGGGTGGGACATCACAGCCATGGGTCTGGGAATGAAGCTGGAAAGAGGGTCAACTCCCTGTTTTGCATGGCAGGAGGAGGGCTGGCATGCTGATACACAGCCATGTGGGCTTGCCAGGATTCCTTCCCCTGCTTTTTTCCATGTCATGCACATGGATCTCAGCCATTAGCCAAAGCACCATCCAAAATTGCATTTGGCACCCCCTGCTCACCCCAGTGATATGCTGTCCATCCCAAGGTGGGAGTCTGTCACTGATGCAGCCACCCTGGGGAAAACCATTGGCCTTTTCCTGTGCTCCTGGCTGGGCTTACACCATTTCCACAGTGCAGCAGCTGTTCCCTCACCTACCCAGAGCCAGGCTAGGGGACAAACCTGTTAGTTCCCTTCTAAGGCTGCAGTCTTTACCACCTGTGTGTGTAAAGTGCTGTAAAAATGCCTCATAGCCATGGACTGGCAGTGTGGGGATATGGCTGCCTTTATCTTCCCATCTCAGCTGAACATGGTGTGGTTTGTGGGACCCAAGTCACAGGATGAATTCCCAGCAGTGGTGGAAGCAGGGACATGAATCCAGCCACTCTTTCCCCCTCTTCCAACAAGACATGTTCCTGAGCATGAAATTATTTCCATGTGCCTGCTGCTGTGTGTGAACAATAATGTTCAAAGCAGCCACGAGGGTTTTCTTCCAAGGGTTGAGGTATTGCCAGTGCTCAGGAGTGGTCCAAGATAAACTATCAGCCTGTGACACACCTCTTCAGTGAGGCAGCTCCATGGAAATGAGATACTGCAAAGCTGCCATCACTCCTGTGATGAGGACAGAAAAGTCCTGCCTGACTGGAGGGATTTCCCCCCCAAACCTATTGCCCTGGAAATAGGGGCTGGCTTGTCTGCACTTTTGCATGGGCAAAAATCTATTGGCGGTGGCAATTGGAGAAAACAGCCTGCACAGTAGCAAGCAGCCCTGAACCCACAAGCTGCAGTTTTGGAGATGCAGGATGAGGGATGGAGAGGCTTGAGGAGGCTTGCAGCTCCCAGAGGCAGTGCTGCTGACAGGGATGGAGAGGTCACTCAGCATGGAGGCTGCCTGATGTCCAGTAGTCACTGCAGCAAGTCAGGCTGGTGGTGGAGGCGTGTGGGCTGCCCACCCAGGTCCCAGCTGCATAGTGTGGCCTACCACATTCTGGGCAGTGAGATGAAATCCAGGACCTGCAGGCTGCCAGGGAACCCTGTCATTGCTGGTACAGGGGAGACCAGTTCCCCTCTGCCTCCTGAACCAGCCCACTGCTGCAGCCTTGGATGTGCAGCTGTCTGCAGGGAATCTGGCTGTGCAGCCCAATATCCTGGTGTCCTGCAGTGGTGGCTGGCTCCTGCTGCTCAGGGTGACACTGAAACCCAGTGGTGAAACTTGGCCGGAGGACTCACATATCTTGAGTTTCATCTGAAACCACAACGCTGTTGGTAGGTTTCTGTGCACAGCTCAGCAACATCCTGTTGGCTCGTGCCAACACTTACAGCAAACCTTCATTTATTAGTATTAGCTTTTCTACAGGAATTTTGGCTGGGCCTACTGTACTGGCAGGCCTCACTCAGGCTGGGATTTATGGCTGGAGCTGGTACCCCTGGGGCAAACAGGTCTCGGTGTGAGTCAGGGCAGACCTTGGCTGTGCCAACGCATGCGCTGCTGCCCTCCAGAAGGTGTGGATCTCCTAGGAAAAAGATCAGCACAGCCTCCATTGGGAGTTGCTGTAGACAACAAAGGTGAGCGAACCACCGAAGCAGCTCTCTGGGGATCCTGGGAGAAGAAATCTGTTCTTCTTGTCCCTGAACTGCTGAGGTTTTGAGCATTGCTGAGGCAGAGCTCAGTGGGCACAGCAGGAATGTTGAAGCTGGTGACAGAGAATTTGAGGTCTGTTTGGGGAACACCCACACAAAGTTCTTGAGAAGACAGGATCTAGCCCTGTGCACTGTCAACAAAATAGCTGACCTAGGAGGTGGATGGGCATGGATGTAGCACGGAGAGGAGCACGGCTTGCACTGCCCCCTGCTTTTCCCAAACTGCCTCCATGCTGTCCTTCACAGTGTACCCATATCCAGTGAAACCCTTGGGCTTGAGGTTACCCTTGTACTGCCCACTAGGATAGCCTTAATCTGTGTTACCCCAAAAAAGGGCTGCAAAGCACTCTAGAGGGAAACTTCCTGCACAAGCCATACTTGTTCATGCCTTCAGTTCATGCATCTGGCAAACCAGCTGGGAGGGCTGGAGGGCAGTACCAACCTCCCTACACACCTCCTAGCAGGGCTGGATGACCACTATCTGGTTCTGGGATGGGAGCAGAGAGGCTCAAGCTGGGATCCTGTATCTAGTGGGTCCCACAAGCATTGTCATCCTTAGTGCTGCTTCTGTGCCATGTTACATCTCCAGGGACACACAGGGAAACATTGGAAAGGGCAGGGCAGGTGGAAGCTTCTCATGCTGCTCTCTCTACAGCAGCATAAACATGGGCTGATCCAAGGGTAGAATTTGCCTTTAGTCTTTCCAGTGGGATTGTGGCACCAGTGTGAGAAGTTCCTGTATTCATCTGGGGATTTCAGCAGTAACACATCCAAGGAGTCCTCCCCAGTGGATATCAGATACTAGATGTGCTCTCTATGCACAGGGTGGATCCTGGCTCTGCAGAGATTTTACTTGACCACATTAAGCTGGGATTTCACAGAATGGTTTGGTTGGAGGGGACCTAAAAGATCATCTTGTTTCCCAGGTAATCTACCACAGGCAGACACAGCTTCCACAAGTCTTGGAAGGGATCCTGCTGAATGTCACATAAAACAAGCAGCTGAGAATCATGTATCATGATGTTAGGTCCTCTCAGGCTGAGCTTTGGCTTGGGCTGTCCCTGAGGGCTGCGTGTCTCTGATCCTGTGGGAGATGCTTCCCTGACATGGGGTACCAATGCCAGACTGTCTTGTGTGTTCAAGTTGTGGGAAACTTCAGCCCTCCTGTCCTGTCTCAAAGCAGAGATGACTCACAGTGGAGCTGTGGTCACTGTTCTGCATTCTATGGCTCAAGGGACTCTTTTGTTGTTTGTTTTTTTTGCCATCTGAAGTGGAACAGCTCAAGTAAAAGGCATGGGGAAGCCATACCTCCTACCCTTCCTCTCCACCCTTACCCCATCTCTGTGTAATCCCCTGCTCCCAGGCCTCATCTCCCTCAGTCCAAAATCCCAGCTGTGGTCCTGCCATGCCCTGCCCATGTGCTGTGAGAAATGGCCATGCTGGGAAAGGTAACTCTGTGGGGAGATGGGATAGTCAGGATGACAACAGCAGAGAAAAGCACAGAATCCTAAAGGAGCAAAGGCAAGGACTCAAGGTTTGTTGGGCCATCCCTCAGAACCCTGAATACCCACAGGCAGACCCTGGCCAGCAAAAGCTCTTTGGGTGCCCTTCTGAGATGGTGAACACACGCTACTGCCTCACCAAGGAGCTCACCAAATCCTGCCCCTGAGGATGGCCAGGCTTGGGCTGGGAACTGCAGGGGGTGGTGGGCTGACCATGGCTGGATGCCAGGCACCCACCAAAGCTGCTCTGTCACTGCTCAGCTGGACGAGAGAAAATATAACAAAAGCTTGTGAGCTAAGGATCCAGGGAGATCATTCATTAAATACTGTCACAGGCAAAATGTGACTCAGACTGAAAATGTTAATTGAATTTATTATTAATAAATAGTATTTGTTATGGGTAGGATAATGAGAAGTGAAATAAATCTTAAAACCACTTTCCCTTCACTCCTCCCTTCTTCCCAGCTCTACCTCTTCCCACAGTGCTGCAGGGAGATTGGGATAGGGATTATGGTCAATTCATCACACATTGGTTCTGGAAGGAGTCCTTTCCCTGCTCCAGTGTGACTGCCTTCTCACAGGAGACAGTTTTCCATGAGCATCTCCAATGTGAGTCCATTCCGTGGCTGTGGCTCAGTCTTCCGTGGCTGCAATCCATCAGGAGCAGGCTGCTCCAGTATGGGTCCCCCACAGGGGAAGTTCTACCAGCAAACCTGCTCCAGTCTGGGCTCTCTCCACAGGTCTTCAGGTCCTGTCAGGAGCCAGCTCCACCACAGGTTTCCCACAAGTCCAAAGTCTTCTTTCAGGCATCCACCTGTTCCAATACAAGTTTCCCATGGGGTCTCAGCCTCCTTTGGGCATCCCCCTGCTCCAGCCTGGGCTCCTGCAGGGGCTGAGTTGGATCTCTGCTCCCCCGTGCCCTCCCTGTGCTGCAGGGGCACAGCTGCCTCACCATGGGCTGCTCCAGGGGCTGCAGGGGAATCTGAGCCACAGAGCCTGGAGCAGCTCCTGCCCCTCCTTCTGCCCTGCCCTGGCTGTCTGCAGGGATGCTCCTCAAACATGTTCTTGCCCTGCTCTTCTCTGGATGCAATTACGTCTGCACAATAACTTTTTTTTCCTTCTTAAATCACAAAGGCATTACTGTAATTTCTGGCTGACCCAGCCTTGGCCAGTGCTGGGTCCATCCTGGAACTGCCTGGCATTGGCTCTGCCAGACATGGAGGAAGCTTCCAGAAGCTTCTCATAGAAGCTGCTCCTGTAGCCCCTCTGCTACCACAAGCTGGCCACGCAAACTGGACAGACAGAGTGTGGAGCTCTTCAGCTTGAGTGATGCCAGTGGTCAGCTTTGATGGTTACTGTCCATCTGCCTTGCAGATCTCTGGATGCCAGAGTCTGCTCTGAAAGATCAGCTGAAGTAATGATAGGAATGGGATAGAGAAGGATGATCTGGCCTGGACTACAGAATCTGACCCAAGAGCAGATTTTCCTGCTCATGTCTTTTGCTGCCCAAGTTGTTGCTTCATCCTGCTGCTGTCTTGCCTCATTACCCCTCCTTAGGAGTTCCTAAGATGTCCTTTTTTCAACAATGCCCTGTGCAGTGCAGGTGAGGTGGGGTACCAACTGATTTGCTGAGCACCCTCCCCATCATAGCACTTCCTGTGAGAGGACTCAGGTAGCTTCCCCAGGGTCAGGAAATGAGTTGTTGAGACTAATTGGTTACAGTGTCTTGAGACCCAGGCTCCACAGTGACGGGTTTTTTCCACTGTTGCAGTTGTTGCCAGGCACAGAGCCCTTTTGTGCTGTGACTCCCAAGAGATCTTCGCTGGATGATGTTTATGTGGGCTGCAGTGTGAGGTTCTGCTCTGCTAGGCAGAACTTGCCACAGGGATTCAGTTATTCCCTTCCATATGCAAGAATGTGACAAGATAAAAAGGCATGTTTCTTCCCTCACTTTCATCCTGAAATGCTCCCTGACAGGAAGGGCTGATGAGGACAACACATCTGCCCCTGTTGAGGCTTCCATTCTCTCCAATTTGAGAATTGCCCTCGGCCCAAGAGACATCTGGGCTGTGCACGATGCAGCAGCAGATAGCAGTGCTCACACCCAGATATTCAGGAGGTGGTTTTGGCCAAGGAAATCCATCAGTTATGAACAAGCTCAGCCCTTGGAAGAGGATCTCTATCAGTTCCTGTTTGCATGCTACAGGATGCTTTCTGGATGACTCTGTAGTATTTGTACTTGGCCTGGTGAGCTGATCTTTCTCAATTTACTGTATTTATTTATTCCCTGCTTTTATCACTGATCTTGATGTGAGATGGAGCCAACCCCCACAAGCAGAGAGAGGAGAGTACACAGCAACAGCTGAAGATGCAAGGTGTGCTTGGGTGACCCAAGGACAGGAAGGTGAGTGTTCCCATGTTACCTTCATGGTCTGTACTCTGTTCATGCCTCCAAGATGTCAGCTTCCCTTGCCTTGGATTGTTTCATTGCCCTTGAACAAAGAGGTCATACAGAGGAAAACAAGGAGACAGTTGGGCAGCAAGTGGTGCCCCAAAGCTCTCCCAGCAGATAAGCAATAGATTTAAAAAGATAAAAGGCTGAAAAGTATTACAAAGAAGAGGCCCACTTACTGAGATGCCTGACAACCTGCCTCCTCTGGCCCTCAGCACTGTGCTGGTGTTTCTCCCTTGCTTTAGACGGAAAGCAACAAGGAAAAGTGGTGCAGAAAAGCCTTCTCTGTCTCAAACCATGCACACAGCATCCCAGGCTGGCTCCGTGGAGCTTCTTACCTGAGCTCTGGGTAAACATTGCTGTTTCTGCTCTGGCCAAAACCTGACATGCAACCTTGTTTGCAAAGGGTCTTCCCCAAGCAATGGATCCTTTCTAAGACAGAGCTTTTGAGCAGCAGAATGTCCCTAAAATCAGAGTTCTGTTGGCTGAGTTGAGCCAGGCAGACCAACTCTTCCTTGGTGCAAATCACTTGGGATCCCTCCTTTCACATGGTATGGGTTGTTTCTCTCACAGCTTCATGCTGTGTCTGATCTTGTGCATATTGATCAGACCCTGAAAATGCCTTAAGTTTCATGGCATCTAACAAACTTGACAGAAAAGTGCTGGCAAATATTTTACTGTGGCCAAAAGTGTACAATCATGCCTGTGTGATTCAGTCCAGTGGTAGCTATCACCCAGAATGTCACTGTTAACCGTCTCCCTCTGTATGCATGTATCACTTTCCAGTGCCATTCCTTAGCCAGGCATGGGACACCACAAACAAGGGGAGGAAGAACCAGGTTCTTCATCATGATGGAGTCTGGGGAGGGGTGGACTTCACTGTGGGGCTTCTGGGGTGCATCTGGGGATGGTGCTCCCTGGGATGCCTGGGGAAGGGAACTGCTGTGGGACAGCACCTCTAACCCCAGTGGATTTTACTCACATGGTATTAACCCTCCTGGACTCTCTGCACTGCACAACAGGGGAATCCTCCACATTCCCAAAATACTGCAGGCTGAGAGTACACTCTTTAAGCCAAATATCTACCATTTCTATCCCTTTTTATTCCATCAAGGTATGTAGTCCTGGTCTGTGCTTTCTTACAGCCGGCTTCTTTTCTTTCCCTGGCTATCTTACCATTTTCTACTTTTTTACCTCTCTATCCCATCCTGTGGTTCAGGAGATCCAGGTCAGGCTCCCTTCCCACACAGAGAGGCCAGAACTCAAACCTTTCATATATGCTTAGGTGAGAGGGGGCTGAGGTCAAGGGCTCTTGCCAGCTGTCCTGCTGAAAGCCCTCTGCCATGCCCACAATGGAAGTGATTTGTATGTTCTCTTTCAGATTGTTTTGTGCAAAGTGAGAGAGCTTTCCAAAGGGGAGATATGGATATCTCAGCTGTGTCTGACACTCACAGGGGCTGTTTACTTGGGGGTTGATCACTTCTGTTTTGTGTCTCATTTCTTGGGGGAGAGAAGGGTTTTTGAGCATGGAAACCCCTGGTCCTCTGGAGAAAACCATAGGCTGAAGGAGGTCAGTGCTGACTCCCCTGCATTGTATCTGAGGCCTGACAGATACAATGATGGGTCAGTGCACTGCCAGGACCCCTAACTGTGCAGTGCCTACCTTGTATCAACACAGCTGTTTCTTAGCCAGGAATGTGCCATTTGTGTTATCTGTGACTTGGATTTGGCACATGGTTTGACCCTAAGATTAAGCAGAGTTCTCCTCTGAGCCTTGTTCTTTGGTGCAAAGCGTATTTATCCTCATCCATTCCCTGACCCAGGAATTTTGTGGTGCTGCATGGCCCATGGAGGGCTCCTCTGCAGCCAGAGGGTCTCACCTCCCTTTTGCATCTGAACAATCCTGTGCTACAACCCACAGTGACAAAAAGCCTTGTGAGCTGTCAGCCTGTGCATCAAAAATGATTCTGTATTGCCTGTCTGGAACTGAAGTTTGCCAGGATCAACTAGGAGACCTTTCAGTGAAATTCTGTTTTCTTTCACTTGGCTTTGATGGAGCCTTTGTGTTAATACAAGCAGCAAAGCCTGATCTTAATGAGAATTCTGTGAGTGATTATCTCCCCAGGTCACAGTGCAAAGTCTGTTTGTGCTGGGGATTATTTGGGATCCCCCAAACACACATTTCATGTGGGATAGAGGTGTGTGTGGCAGAGACTCTTTGGAGGAAGCCTGAGTGGGGGCACCTGTTCAACGCCATTTCACACAAAGGGAGGACTTGGTGCAGGCATTTCCAGGGCCAGGTTTCCCTGGTCACCCTGCAGAACCAGTTTCACAACTGGACAAACAGGATGTGTAGCCAGCTTGAGTGTACCGGTTGGCATCTTGTGTCTACCCAGGGTATTTTATGTGGAGCACTAAAGGCCACAGCTTTTGGCCAGGTGTGGGGCAGTGATTGTTGGGAACCCAGTGCCTTGTGCAAGAGCCCTCTCATTCTTGCATTATAGGCATTATCTCCCTGGTGGCATAGATTTGCTTTTCATCTAGTGACTCAGAAATCTAGCCTTGCCACAGAGAGCCTTTGTGTACTGAATAACCCCTAGACAGCACCATTTTTGGAAGAAAAGAAGGATGGGTGGAAGGAGTAGCTAGGAGCAACTCCCTATCCTCTTCCTCCAACCCAAACTCATTGCTACTGCAATGGCTTTTGGGCATGGGCAGGCTCCAAGCGTTTTAATTTCTTCTAATGCCACATCCAGGCTTCAGCACACTGATCCGTCTGCAGAATCTTTGGCTCCTGAGGACCTGTTTGACCTCACCCATGGAGATGTTGGCTGCAAGAGAAGTCTCCTGAGTTATGCTCCCCATTCCAATCACCCAAGGAGGAAAGCTGTCTCCATGTGCACACCTGCATGCCCTGTCGTGCCTGTTGTAACTTCTCCTTGACTCATTCCTTTCTGCAGGAGATGGTGGGAACTCCCTCCCTGGGAATGGCTGATCACAGGGAATGTGCTCAGGCTCCCCTCTCACCTCTCATGGTTTCCCTTTGGATTTTATTACACAGGGCAAGGTTCTGGTTTGTTTTTTTGCTTTTTTTCTCCCCCAAATGTGCTGACAGCTGTGTTTGGAAGTGCCAGGGAGGTATAACACCTCTCCATCTGTGTGTCATCCAATTGGCCCACCTCTTGTATTCCCCTGGCGACAGCTGGTGCTCCTGTGACCAAAAGGAAAGGTGACAGAAAACAAAATCCTATCTCCTCTTAGGTTCCTTTATGGCCATCCTCATGGGAAGAACTATTAGAAAACATCTGACTCCAAAGCTCAGAACTATTCCATGAGGAGTTCTTTGCACTGCCCTTGCTGTTTCCTGCATCCCCATCGCTCCTTTCAGAATTTCACCTTCCATGAAACAGCCCAGCTGCAAAATCAACCATCAAAGAGGGCCTTTCTCCTCTTCTTGCGACTTTCTGCCTCTCCCCTGGTACACAAAAATTCTCTGCCTGTCTGGCACAATGAACTAAGAGCTCTCAGCACTTCTTTGCCTCTGGGCCACTCCATGCTACTTCAAAGCATGCCTGAAACCTCACTGTTTGTTTTCAGCATATGTTCCCTATAGATTTATTGCTTTTGCTATTTAATGGATGCTATTATCACTGAAACCTGCTATAGCTAAAACGATTTTCACTGATGTCCCTGCTGATTCAATCTGATTCTGAAAGATGTGGTGGGAACTTTTGCAGATGTTTCTTACCCTGAAATACTTGCATGCTCAAAAACCTGTACAAGGCCTGTTGAAACTGATTGAAAGAGTTGTATTAAAGCCACAGGTTGCCTCAGGGCTCTCTAAGAGCAAAGTTTTCCAAGAGAAGGGGCAGGTCCCGCCATCCAGCCCTGTGGTGGATTGATTGGAAATGCAGTGACTAACTTAATGTCGTTCTTGGGCTTTAAAAACTATGAAACCCAAATTATTTTTTTGGAAAAGCCTGTATGTTAGGGCAGAGAAGTGGGACCTTTGGCTTCTGTTATGTATCTTAAGGGCACCACTGGCACTAGATTCAGCACAGAATTCCCAGTTTGTTTTGGTTTCCATCTGCTGGTGTGAAATTTCCTCTATCACTCTCAGCATTGAAACATTCCCTTTGGCTATTTCCTGCTGATTTGAAATCAAAAAGTGTCAGAAAATAAAACCAGGCCTTTTTGAGCAACACATTCACCAGGAGTTTCTCATTTCTCCCCTCCAAGGTACATTACAGTGGTTGATGGGCACCGTGTGCCTCTGGGCAATCCCATTAGAGCCAGACAAGGTTAATGGTGAGGTGGTTGTGATTATGGGTCTGTTTTCTGAGTGATGCATAAATCTCCCCACCGTTCAGGTATCCTGCAGGTGGCCTTTGAGCCAAAAGCCAGAGTTTGGCTGGTAGCTGCTCCTTTTAGGCTGGCTCAGGAGTGGAGGCATGCTCAGTGGGCACGTGTGCCACGTGCAGGCCATACTCCTCCTTAAGAGAGGGAGCGCATCCTCCTCTTCCTCCCCTTTCCTTGCTGCTCCTCAGATTAATTTTTCTTGATGTAAGAGAGCTGAGTGCTGGTTGATTAAGCCATGACCTGAGCTTTATATAATGCATTGTGCAATGCACTTTGTGTAATCAGAGATTTCTTATGTAATTTATTTGCAGGGCACTCACCAAATCAAGGACCTGATCTGAATCTTGTTGTGTGGATGGGTTTGCTGGCCTCTCCCAGGCCTGCCCTGTGTTTTCAGGGGGGCAGGAAAATAAATGCATGCAGCTGTGGTTTGATGGCTCTTCATCCATGCCCATCTCCAGAAAGATCTCTCCAAATTCCTTAAAAAGGAAGAAGGCAGAGCTTAAGATTTTCCTTCTTTGGGCCAGGTTTAAAGGGAGCTTAGCTGCACCCATATTCCACCAGTTGTAATGGGACTTCAGGCACAGCTCCCCCTTTGCTGTATCTGATGTGCTTGAAATAGCCCTCACCATTTCCTTGCCAGTGAGGCTGGATTGTGCTAGAAGGTGGGTCAGGAATGTGAGGTGAGGATGTGATTCAGGCTGTGAGCTGAGGATATGACCCATATCAGCATGAGATTAAAATCCAATTCCTCCTGGCAGCTGAGCGCACAAATCATGCCTGCCATTCATGTTGCCTATTGAGGTGGTTAATCCATCAATGGGGCCTCATCTGTGCCCCAGGATTGGAATCATCCACACCTAGGCAGTGACAGAAAAGCTAATGGGCTGGAAACAGCCACTGCAGATGCCAAAAGAAAGAAATATCACTGTGGGGCCCTCTCGCTCTGGCGCAGTGTCACTACTGGCTCAGTGTGTGGCTGCTGCACGAGTTCTCCCAGGGAATGGTCAAACAAGGGTGGTGCAGCATCCCAGGGCCTCACAGGCACTCTCATCAACCCTCTCCAGCCTTCCTCCCCTCCTGTTAGTTGGGTTGTTCTTGCTGAAGCTGCTGGGGATGTGGTGCAAGCATGGCTGTGGCCTGGCATGATTTGGGTTGCATAGCTGCCCCCACACACCTCACTGAGCCCTGGGGCCCTTGCCATGCTCTTTCATGCTACAGAGGCTGTGCTTGTGGAAAAACTTAAGATTTTACATTCTTTTGTGTACCTTTAAACTCCAAGTATTTCGCAATGGCAAGAGAACCTGATACCTGGCTGGGAGGCTGACTGCACTGCCGGGTGTGTGAACAGTGTCCTGCTTAAACTACAGCAGGGAAGGGCTCTTGGGTGCCAAAGCACTCACTCCTCAGTCATAGAATGGTTTGGGTTGGGAGAGAGCTTAAAGGGATACCTTCCACTAGACCAGGTTGCTCAAAGGTCCACTTGATATTTAAATTCAAGTGATTAAAATCAATGCCACTGCCATCAGTGAACCAGTTCATGGCATCCCACCTAGCCTGGCCTTGGACACTTCTAGGGATGGAGAATTCTCAGCTTATCTGGACAACCTGTGCCACTTCCCAACCACTCTCACAGACAAGAATTTAATATCTAATTTAAACCTGACATCAGTTTATACTGACGGGTATAAAAGTTAGTTTATACCCATTCTTCCTTATCTTATTTCTCCATATCCTTGTAAAAAATCCCTCTCCAGCTCTATTGAAGCCCCTCTAGGTACTGGGGTTATAAGGTATCCCCAGAATCTTCTCTCATCCACACTGAACAGCCCCAACTCTCTCATCCTGCCAGGTGAAGTCTAATTAGTAAGGGAGGTTGTAGTGATTAGGACACCCTGAGATGAAGGGAAGAAGATAGGCATAAAACCCGATGGATCCTTCCTTTGTCTTGATCCATGATCTGAGCTATCTGAGGTGCTTGATGCCTGCTAAAATTTTCTTTAGCATGAAGAGAAATTAAAGAGGAAATTTGTCGTTTGAGATGGGCGTTATCAGATCCTTCATGGATCCTGCATGGATCTGGTCTTGTCCTCACCACCTGTACAGGTGGGGTGTCCTGGTCTCCCTGGGGAGCAGGGTCTGCAAGGCTAACCTACATGAGACACCTCACACACCTCCGGCCCACAGGACATTTCAGAGTAAAGTTATGAAGTCAAAACCCTCCAGACTTTTTCCTTTTGAAAAAAAGAAAAGGATACATATTATAGAAAAATCCTGACTTCCCTTTCATCCATCCCCCTGTTTCTTGCTGCTATTTTGTTTTGAATTTCAGCTTTGGCAAAGGTGCATATGAAGGGCCAGGAACACTCTGATGGGTTTCCTGGTTGCTGTTGCTGAGACATGCCATGACCTCTTTTATCCATCTCACCTGCCAGGCAGCTGAGGTGTAAAGACCCAGGTAGATGTTAAAGCTCCAGCTTGCTGAAAGCTCACAGGTTCACTTCCCTCCACAGATGAAGTGCGATGTGCAAGCTGGTGTTGTGTCAGGAGGACGCTCTGGCGGGGAGACAGCTTGTGCTGGGTAGAATCCAGCACAACTGGGGAATCCACACTTTAGGTTCTGGGAATCCCTGCCTGAACTTCCTTGTTCACCCATGGTAACCAGAGCTGTGTGGTGCTAGCATTGCAATCTCTCATTTGTCCAGACTGTTATGTGTCCAGGCTGTTTGTGCTGCGTCTCGCAGAACATCAACAAAGAACCAGGAAGTGCTGGGAGAAGTTCCCAGTTGGAAGCAGAGATTTAATTAAAAAATGACCAGTGTAGATGATCACTGGTGGAAGAGATGTTGCCAGTGAGTTGACAACTGCGGTGGTCAGAGGTCTCTCAGCAGAGAGGCTGAACTAAGCCTATTTTGAATAATTAAAATATTTTCTTTTTCAGTTGGCAATATGGAGTTTTATTTTCCAGTATTACAGACCACATGCTGTCCTTCCTTGCTCACTGTGACGTGCCCAGCCCTGTGAGCTCTTTGCTCACTGTATTTGTTAGCTCTGATGGGAGAGAAGGGTTAGAATTCAAGGAGCACGGCGCAGGTTTTGGTGTGGATGCAGGAATAGTCCTTTGTACAAACAAGGGAGAGGCAGATGTGGGGAGGCAGCAGCTGTAAGCTGTACAGAAAGGGCTTTACAGGTGGCTGGAGCAGTTATCAGCTGACTGTAAGTCAACAGAGTCATGGTGCTGCAAAAGAGAAAGGAAAATTTAATCATCCTTGGGATGTATAAACAGCGGCATTGTTTATAGGACACATGAAATAGTTCCAACGATTTTTTAGTGCAGATCATGTCTACATGGCAGTAATATGACCAGCTCTGGGCACTGCCCTTCAGGAAGGTTATGTACCCGTTGGAGAGGGTTCCAAGAAATGCAACAGAAGTGACTGGAGGGTTAGGGAACATGATCTGTGGATGAGACCACGATCTAGAGCAGGAGTTTTTCAGACTGTGGCCTATTGTCTTCTGGTCTATTTGTACATGGTCTGGGAAAGGGGAGTAAGAAAAACAAGTTTCTCTATGTTTTAGAGCTGTTTACAGATAAAATATCTCTAAAAAGGTCTGTCCTTGCAAAAAAACTTAGGGCCCAACACTGAAGTGAGAGACAAGGAACCACTCCTATTTCACAAAGAAGAGTGAAAGGAGCCCAATGCCAACTTATAAATGCATAAAATTGAAGGAAGAACCTGGTCTCTTGGTTGGGGAGGTAGAAAGTTAGGAGAGTGCATTGTAGCAATGACAATGGAGGAAATCTTAGGGATAGTGGGATCTCTAGGTGCTGTAATGTGTGATCTGGGCTTGTAATTCCCAGCATGGGAATCTCAAAGAACAGGCTAGATAAATATCTGTCTGTAATCACAAGGTTAGGGCTGACCCGTTGTTGGCTCTCTCCAGGTCACTTTGCATCCCAGTTCCCTACAATTGTGTAACTAACTGGTGTTAATTTATGGTCACTGCTATTTAATATATTCATAAACACAGTTGAGAAGGGTGTGAGCAATGAACGAGTTGTCACCTAACTGCTCACTTCCTTTTCTGGATTAGTAAAAATACATTGAGCAATACTAATCCACTAATCCAGCCCCAGGTATCTATGAATTGCTAGGCAGACATCCCCAGCTCCATTTTCCTATGATTCTGCATCACAAGCCTGGCATGTTGATTCTGGGAGGTAAATACAGTGGCCTCAGATTTGATCCTAACTCTTCACAATGCTGACAAACATCCTGAATGTCATCCACCCCTCTGCTAATCTGCACTATGTTGAATTTTAGCTGGTAGTAGCAAGACAAAAGGTAATTCCAGGAAGCTTGGCTGTGATGCTACTGCTGTTGTTTGACAAGGATCTGATTCCTCTAAAAATACTTGTGGTGGCTTGAAGAAAGCAAAAGCTGTGGTTACTCACTACAATACCTGTATTTGCTAGAGAGATGACTGAATCACAAAATCACAGAATATGTTTGGGATCTGGATAAAGTCTTGCAGTACGTGTAGCTTTTTTAGAGAGGCCATGCTTCTGAGAGGTCTCACTGAAAGGTAGGGGAAAGAGTGGAAGAGATAATGGAGTTGGAAACTGTTTTGAGGACAGTGATTTAATGAGAATGATCTAGATGAGATCAGACACTTGCACTCTCCTGGGTGGATCCAGGTTCCCTGTAATTTCAGTGCAAGGGCAGGGGTTTTCTTTTGTCTTGCTATTTTGGTTCTATTCCAGCTCCATTAATTGCAGTTCATTTGCAGTTTTAAAACCTTCTTGTCTCTGAAACCCTGGATTGATGTGCCAAAAGGCTTTGGTAATTCAGGGCACATTTTAGAAGTGGGGCAGCCATTGTCTCTGGAATGCAACAACTCATCGACCCACTTTAGCTTCCAGCTTCCACCTCTGTGTGGGCACCACTCAGGCCACTGACATGTACTGCCTTATTTTTCCTAACGTGCTGTCTTTTAACTGTGGTCTGTGGAGATGGGCTTTCCACTCCAGAGGGTTTCCTGCATGTTTTTGCCCAGGGTTTTCTGGGATAAAGGTATTTTTTTAGGATGTTAAAGCAAACAGACAGTGAAGTGTGTTTCATGTCATCTGCAACCCCTTTGCAGAAAGGCCTTGCAGGGATTACAGCTCTAAGTGAGCTTACCCTTCTGCCCACATTAGCAGTAGATAGGAGGCTTCACCATTTCCTTGTTGGCGAATGCTTATAGGTATGTCAAGGATAAAACTCACAGGCTGAAGGGACAAGCACAGGTGATATTAATAAGCTCTATGAAATCAAAGCCCTCTAAGCCTATTATTCAGAAGAAGTCATCTAAAGACTTGTCTTGAGACCTCAGTAGCTAGCTGAAGCACAACCAAATCCTGCTGGGTTTCTTTCTCATTGAAATTTTGTTTGTGTTTCATCTTGAGGAAAATGTCCCAATCATGAGATTAACAGGGATATGCTGAATTAATGAGAATGTTTAAAAAATCCATTAACATCTATGAAGGTGACAGTCTGATTTGTGGGTAGCATTTTAAATGCTTTGCCCCACCCAGAATACAGAAGACTCTGATATGTCATTTTGCTAAAACTTTGCTGAGTCTGGCAATTGTGCTATGTGATAAACTCTTTTATTTCAGTTATTTGTCTTGCTGAAGTTGTTTACAGAGAGGGTGTGATGAGTGCTGACAGATGAGGATAGAGGACACATTTACATGTTCAGTTCAGAGGTTTTTTTGTCATCACATCTTTTCAAAGACCCAAATAAGAAAGAAAGTGCAATTATTTTATACTTGTCTGGATTTGAAGCAGGCTGTTTGTGTTGCTTCTGTGTCCTTACAATGAGTCAGTGTCCTTGTGGTGTTCATTTCTTGAAATTTTCAGTTTATAACAATGTGGAATTTTCTGTTCTTAGAAAAACTATTTTTGCTTTTTTAAAGTAGAGAAATTATCTGAATGAATTTCAACAGGTGAGATGCCATTTTAGGTTATTCAGGGTCTTGCAGAAGTGAAAATTTTGTTCCAAATAAACTGGACAAACTTTGCTGTGTGTATAAAAGTCTTTGAGCATGAAAGTTGCTTTTAATAATATTAATCCTTGAAGTAAGTTTTGACACCTACTTTATTTTTAAAAATTCCATTATCTTTTTCTTCCTAATATCCTTCTGGTTTTTCTGAATTTTCTAAGGAGATTGTCTATGTGCTGCCAAACAAATATTTCCTGATTTTTGCAAATACTCTCTATTTTGTGAGTTGCCATGCTAACAATATGCCATGCTAACATATGCCAAATTCATTTGACATATGAAACATAAACTCTCCCAGATTAATACAAAAAAAAAGGAGTAAAAGAGAGATTACACAAAGGTTTGTATAGTGAAAAAAATCCACATTAAAGTTCTTCAAAGAGTTTTGTCATAACAATCAATATAGGAATAACCTAGGCTAGTTAGAATCTCGAATCAGAAAGATAACTAACATCCGTAGAAAACTTTTTCAGACATCTATCAGCTTGAGATGCTTCTGGGGATAGAAAGTGCCTCTGTAGGGACAGACTTTTCATGCTTCACAAAATCTGCAGTGCCTTTTGTCTGTACTTACACTGCTGCCTTTCTCTAAGTAGCATATTTCTCAAACCATCATCTTTCTCAAGCAGAACGTAGGCTTGAGTTTTTATGACATCTCTAATGTATCTAATGGCTCTAATAACATCCTCCTACATCTTTGCTCCCAGCCAACACGATATATAGTATTTCTTGCACAATAATTTCTCACTGAATAACATAAATACCTCACAAAGCTTGCTTTCCTCATGTACATGTTCAGTCTAACTAAATCTGATGTCTTGTATGTGTAGGAGTTGCTTTCCCATAAGAAGTCATTAATTGCTTCCTTGCCTCTTGGACCAAAGGGTCTCTGGTTTTACAACCTCCTCTGTAAAGCAGGTTTATAAGTTGCATGTAAATTCTATTTTCTGGCTTGACTGAGTTCAGGTGAATGTCTTGATCTTGTTTTACATCTAAATTACTACACAGTACAGCACCACCTCAGACGGGAGGTGGCAATTAGCTGAGAGCTTCCTAAACCACACAGCAAACTGCCTGTGGTTCTTTGGGTTTCCTTGTACACCCTGCTACAAAGCAGCTTGAATTCCTTGTGGCTTCCAAAATTCCCCTCCAATATGAAAGGGCTGGGATTTTAACCCTTTCCCAGCAGTGCCCCAGTTTGCGTGTACCTCTGAGCTGGGCACAGATTGGTCTTGAGAGAACCAGCCAGAGCAGGTCTTAGCACCAGAGACCCAGGGAGTGCCAGGTCCTGGTGAACCCAGTGCAGTGGAGGTGGGAGTTCTCAGGAAACATCATTGAGCTACTCAGTGTAGGACTGAGCTGGAGACAAGGTGCTGTGGCTTCCTGGGAAGTGTGAGCAGTGGAGGAGTCTCTCCGCAGGAGGAATTGAGAAGGCTGGTTTGGCTGTGTTGGTGGAGTGTGTGCCATCAGCAGTTTGCTGGGGACTTTGGGGTTGGCAGCACCAAGTCCTGCCTCTGTGCAGGATGTGCAGAGAGATGTTGGGCTGGGCAAGGAGAACAGGGAAAAAATTAGGGTGGGTCTGATTAGCTCAATGCTTGGGAGAGATTCCAGCAGCCATGCTAACTGGGTGGGTTGGGATGATTTTTCTCTTCCCATCTACTTTTAGGCAATATGAGGAAGGAAGGTCCAAATTCAGGTGCAGGGAGCTGTGAAGCTGATATCCCACTCTTGCTCTGCTTGCACTCTGTGGGAAGAATGAGTAGTGGAGATGAGGTACTGACTGCTTCCACCTCATGAGCAGGGGAAGAGCAAACTGTATAGCTCTGTGCTGAGTGCCCTATTGTGGCTGAGAAGGTTTTGAGGAAAGATGAACCCATCTCCAAAGGACTCTGCTGTACCAGTAAGTGACGTGGGGAGCAGCCTGGGGGCAGAAAAAAGAAGTGGAGAAGTAGCGGGTGGCTCACATGGCAAATTGTGGACAGATGACATTAGGCTTGACCCTAAAGTTGGTGTGAATCCATTTTTTGTTTGCATGCCCACCTGAATCCCTTCACACTACTGTGGCAGCAGCCCAACATGACTGGTGAGTATCACTAGCCTGGGAAAGCATCCTTCGGATTTAGGAAGGTGTGATTCCTTTGTGATAGTCCTGGCTTATCCTACTGACTGCCAGCTGCAGAGGCATTCCCTGAGGCAGGGAATGGCGTAAAAAAAAATTAAACTTCTTGTGAAAGTAAACCTCAACTTCCCTTTCTCCCAGCTGCTGATGAATAGTACTTTTGTGTCATGAGTTGGTGGTGTCCCTTAGGTGTGGAGTGACTGAGCACAAAGTGAGGTGATACTGTGCTGGGGAAGGGGTAAATACCTACAAGCAGGCTGTCCCTGAGTGCCAGATGAGCCCAGCAGGGCTTGGCAGGAGACCTAGAGGTGCAAGGGGACCCAGGGACCCTGTGGTGAGCTTGAGCAGAGGGGTGCTTCTTTCCTCCCTCCTTGCTGACTCACCTGCATTGTGTCACCCAGGGCATTAGTCAGGGAAATGGACTGAGGGGGTTTACCTTTACGTTGCTTGTCTTGCTCCTGTGGTTTTCCATCAGCCCCTGTTGCTCTCTTTCTGTTCCCAGCCAGTGCCTCCCACTCCTTGGGTTGATTTTGCCCATGCAAAGGGAAAAAGGCCCATGCTATAGATGGGCACTGACTGGAGGAAACCGTGAAGCCCAGGCCTGTGTAGGGAAAACCCAAACAAAGGCCTAGCACACACACAGTGCTGTTTTCCCCTAAGCTTGCAAAGACCCCAAAGAATGTGGGCCTGAAACCTTGGGGTGGGCTTAGGAAAGGGGATCAGTCTTACCAGCACTTGCTGGAACTGGGACACCACAAATCCTGGGACCATGTGATTCCAGTACCATGGTGATTCCTGCAAGACCCTCATTCTCTTAGGCTTATGTGGCTGCCCAGCTCTGCTCCAGGTCCCTGCAGTGTACAGTGCTTGTGGTCTTCCTGCTGTGTTTCTTCCAGCTGGGACCTGTGCCCCAGACAAGCTGCAACTCACACCTAAACTCTCCATGGAAACCTCCACCCCTTCTCCTGTCTGACTCCCTCTGGTCTATAAGCGAAGTTGGACACTGGGTTCCAGCTCTATCAGCAATGGAAAAAGCAAAATAATTACTTCACATGACCTAGTTCTGGCTTTCCTGTTCTTACTAACTGCATGATAGCCAGCCTTTGGCACTACACTCTTTTAGTTTCCTTTAATAAAGTCATTTGCACTTTACCCGAGCCTGTTCTCTGGAGCCCTCCCAGACTCATTGTAAGTCTCCTTTTTTTTTCTGCCTTAGAATCAGTAAAAGTGCAGACCAAAATGGTGCCCAAGCCCGGCCCCTCTGTACATTCTTCTGAGATGTTCCTGTATTTGAGAGCACACTCTGAAGAAAGTTTCCAGTAGCAAATTGCCGTGGCGGTGGAAAGCCCGGAGCACCACGACTTCTCCAGAAGCAGCCTTGAGAAAGGCTGGCCCGAAGCGCATGTGAGCAGCTTCGAGCGGTCGAGTGATTCCAGCTCAGCTCAGTAATAGTATAGTGATTTCAGCTCAGCTCAGCTCGGCAGCGGCGGCGGCAGGCAACACAGGAAGCAGGGACGAGACAGCTGGTCCAGCGTTCCACCGAGGCACAAGCCTTTATTCAGGCAAAGCTTCGGCAAAGGGTGCCGGTAACAGCGAATCTCCCGAACAGAGGAGAGCCCGGGATATTTATGGGGAAGGAGAGGGGCGGGGGGAAGCCCGAGATACCTGTATCGGGGTGGGACAGCAGGGGGGAACACCAATGAAACACAACAGTTTAACATAACTAACTCAAAGACCCCTGGGAGCGACATTGTGTCGCTCTTACAGGGAAGTATCTCCTCTCCAGGGGAGAGCCAGTATCTCGGGCCCAGCGGGCTCCTCCGTACCCACAGCAAATCACTTTTAACCAGAACTGTAGCTGTACTCTGCTGATTTTAGATTAGGATTTCATGCTGGAGAATGAGCAGAGTACCTTATCTCCGACCTCCTCCCAGGCCACAAGATGATCTGCCAGGAAGCATATTTGTTTTGATGTGTTTTCTCTTCAACAAACCACCTTATCTGCACCAATCTCCTCACTGTGTTCCCAGCACTTATTAACAGTTCAGTCAACAGGGAAGACAGGGGTACAGAAGGTGGCTTGACTGACCTGGGATTCCTGGTGTCCTCCTGGGCCTGCATTTTAACGATGGATGCTCTGTTTACCCATCACTTGTCCTATGGGAATGCTAAGAGTTCTCAAAGATTATTACTAATGGGTTTGAAGTGTCTCTGGCTGTTTCCTTAAGTACCCCTGGTTTATTAAATTCTGCCCACGGGGTTTCAACCAGTGTTTATTCCATTTTGGACTCTTGTCCCAGCCCTTCTTAACATTTTCTCTTGTTATGGTAATATGTCCCAGTTTAACCTTTTCCTACATCTGGAGGGTGGTGTGGGATGTGCCAGCTTTCACTCAGTCACACACTCATCCCACCACTGGAAAGAGTCTGTCCTCATCCTCTGACACCTTTCCTTAAGGTATTTGTAAACACTGAGAGATGTAAACATCTTCTTTAGGCTGGACAGGTCCAGATCCCTCAGCCATTCCTTATAAGAAAGTGGCGCTTCAGCCCCCTCATCGTCTTCGTAGCCCTCCACTGGACTCTTCCCAGTACTTCCATGTCTTGAACTGGGAAGCTCAGAAATGAACAAAGCATTTGAGATGTGGCCTCACCATGCCATAGTAGAGGGGCAGGATTAATGCCCTTGACCATTAGCCACACTTTTCCTCATGTACCCAGATCACTTGCTGTGTGTTCTCACACAGCTGTATTTCCTGCTAAGAGTAAGTCTGCATTTCTTCATCTTCTACTTCCAATGTAATTCAAGAACATTTTCTATAGAACCCCTCATATATCCCACAGGTTTCTAAATCTTACAGGTTCTTCAGCCTGTCTGAGTTTATCCTTGTCTTTCCAGGCCTTACTGTCGTGATCATTGTTCCTCACAGGACAGCATTTCCATTTGTTATAAAAAATTCCTTTCTGATTCCCAGGTCACCAGCCAGTGTCTGATGCTGTCAGTGTCAACTCTCACTGTACTTCCTCTCTCCCCTGCTCGTCAGGACAGATTGCCTTTGTGTGCTTAATTAAGGGCATGTTCATGTGATTGCAAGAGAATTAAGTCAACACATTATAATAAATTATTACCTGTCAGATGAAACATAGTAACTGACTCGCTTCTTCTGTTTGAGCCTGTCCTGATTGTGAAATTAAATGGGTGAGTTTAAACACCTTCCTGACTGGGTTAAGCAAAGTCTTTTTATCGCATTTGAAATGAATTAATCTTTTGCATACAGTCAATTATTACATTAGTTGATTGGCAGTAATGCCTTCCGATGCACTAATTGGTCTCTTGTGATGAGTAAACACATCCACAATGTATTCTGGTAGCACATAGACTCTATTGCAGATGCATTACTGATTTAGATCTTTTTCCTAAGGTAAATTCCCCATGTTTTCTGATTATTCCTTTTGTTGAAACCCATGATCCATGTTTCAAATCTTCTTTTTGGAAACCGCTGTTTTCATTCCATTACTGCCACACAGGATCCAGTAGCACAAGTGTGGTGGGAAGGCTGTTGGAGGACAGTCCATTTTGAATTGAGAGAAAAAGCTCCACACATTATCTTTTCTGGTATGGCCTCCTCCAACCTGCAGAACACAAGGGAGTGTTCTACCTGGTGCCCCAAAGGCAGGTGTTAGTCCTGTTCCTTCTGACACAAAGGCATTTTCCAACGTGAGGTCTTGGTCAGAGCCAGTAGGAATATCAGAGAGGAGGAAGTTGTGGGATGTGATAGACAGTGGAAGATGAGGGCTAAGTGGTTTCACCTTCACAAGTTCTCTTGCATTTCCTTTCTCCTTTCCTCATCGTGGCATGCATCTGCCTTAAAACTTTCCTTGTGTCATGAAACCAGCTAGAACAGGGATCCATGTCATGAGGGCTTCAGATTTTTGCAAGATTCCAGCTTATGAAGGAGTCTAGGACAGTTTGCAGATGTCTTTTCATAAAATGTGTCTAGGTCTGCTCTGCCCACATAAGCAGATCTGTGGTAGGGAACAGACAAATGGTAAAAGTAGGTCCCCCATTAGGACTGAATCCGTAGCACCAGTGAGACCATTTTTTCTGGTGGGCGCCCTTGCAAGGGCAGCTGGGGTGTCAGATTTCTCTGCTGTGAAGAGAGGACAGTGGTTCCACACACATGAGAAGGAGATACAGAGCTGCAGAAAGTGTGAGAGAGTGTGAAAGTAGTGAGTGTGGGAGCCAGGACAAATAAGACAATAGATGCAGACGGGGTGGAGCTGCTCAGATGAAAATCTGCCTCCTCTTAGCTAAAGATGCATAAACAGGAAGGTGCTGTGACTCATCATTTATTTATTTATGCTCCTTGTTGGACAATAAAAGACAGACTGGATGTTTGAAATATGCTTTTTGACTCTCCATTCATCACGGACCAGGAAAGTTCTTGCCTTTAAAGATCCCTGACATAACCTCAAGTTCAACACCCTGGAGTCAATAGTGTTTATGGCTACTGGTGTGTCTCCTCACAGGACCTCTAGGCAGAAGACAGCCTACAATCAGACTCCAGGTCTAGAGTGAAGCATAACACCTACCTTTTAATCCATTTATTTCTGGTTAGCAGTTTAGTCCTATTTATTCTGAAGCCATTAAATATGTTGGTTTAGGTCTGATGATCAAGCTAGTGTTACAATGTGGACATAACCCACATTAATTCATGGCTATGAAACAGCTCTGTCAAGAGCCTGCAGTAATAAAATCTGCTCGTTAAGACTTAAATTTTTAGTCCAAGCTGTTTAGTGCACTTATCACAAAGATAGGAATCTGCTTTTTGTAAGACAGCAGCCCAACAAATGTGGTTCATTTTTGTAAATCTGGGCCCAGACATGGTTTTTACGGGTTTAAAGGTTGGTTGTTGGAGATTTTTGGAAATACATGGTTCCAGGAGCTTAAGGGATGGGAACAGAAAGGGCTGTAAAATCGTTCGTCTTAAAAATAAGTATATATTTAGCTTGTTTGTTGTCTCTGAATGGTTGAAGTCAATGGAATCCTGACAGTGCAAGAGCCTTAGCAGAATTTCAGAGGGATGATTGAAAACACTAAGGAAGGATATTGCTCCTAAAAGCAGTGTTGCTCTCAAGAGCAAGGAATGCTCCCTAGAGCACTCAGGAAGCAGCAGAACACGTCGTGATGTTCAGGCTGCACAAATTGACTCCACCACAGCTAGGAGTAATTCAGAAGTAATTCCTGAAGAGGAGAATGGGCATAATATACTCAGAGTTATCAGCATGGTGGCTCAGGTGCCAGACAAAAGGCATTTGATCTCCTGACTCTCTGGATAGCTTTGGGCAAGTACTTGGACTGCTCTGAACTTTTATCTGCAGTGTAAGGAGGAGACATCCCCATTCAGACTTGGGCCTTCCAGACTGATCATATCTCAAAGACACCCTGAAGCTTAAGTGCATTTTCTTAGGCTAGACCTCTTTATTCCAGATGAGGATATAATCAGGAGCTAGATCATGACACCAGGATTGGAGGGGAATGGTCATTATGTCACTGTGTCTCAGAGAACAGCAGTGATTTTCTGATGGAAGCTTCTTGCTTTATATTTCTCTTGAGGAATTAGACAGAAGTCACAAGTCAGCAGAAAATATCTGATGGTTGCTTTCAGATTGGTTCTTTACCCTGGTGAATGGTGGTTGAAATACAGGACTGCTGCATTACCATCTCCAGACCCTAAAATGTGCGCTCTAGGAAGTCCTCTGGCTTTGGAGGACAATTGCATCACTGCACATTTTAGATTAGGCTTGTTTGATTCCGGGCTCTGGGTGGCAGAGAGGGAACGGCTTGAGGACTGCATGGACTTTGGGCATAAGCCAACTTTGTCCTGCTGATATTTCTCCATGTGCAGGGAGCTGCTGGCTACTGCCATTGACCTATACACATTCCTGCTCTGCATCTGGTCCCATGGCACATCTTTCACCTCACTGAGCAGCATCAACTTGCATAGCCTCCTTGGACTTGTGTGTCATAGTCACTAGTATTAACTAAAGACCTCTGAAAGCAAACGTGTTTGAACTTGTGGATCCTGCTTCTGTAGCTCATAACCATTCTTGTAATTCTAAGGACCTATTTAGGGGAGTGTATCCAGCTCCCCTGTGTGTGTTTCCATGGGTGTGTGAGTGGTAGAGCCATTCTGGTTGTTGACTCTGGACACACCTGCTCTGAACCGACCTGTAGAGAAAGTCACTGTGGCTCCTGGCGCTCTGCAAGTGGCCAAGCAGGAGACACAGCCACGGGCTTTCAGGTCACTCTTTCAAACCCTCACAGGGAAGACAATTTTGCATTTCAATGGAAATGCTAGGCTGCAATTTGAGAAGTTTAAGGATACTAGAATGCCTAAGGGATTTGGTAGGTCCTCTGAGGTCAGCTGGTGATTTGAAGACACCTATAAATGCCTGAAAAACTTTGTAATGATAAGTTCTTTATCATCCATGGCATGGATTTCCAATCTCTGCTCTCATTTTCCCAAAACTTCTATGTTCCTCCATGTTTTCCCCTCCTCCCCACTGTTCTTTGCAAAGAACAATTCCATTAGATCCAGCAGCATAAGCCCTTCACCCCTCCTCTGAGACCTCACCAAGTTGCACCTAACTCAATGCCCCTCACCACTCTTCAGGGTCCTTCCTAAGTCTCTCTGCTGGAGACTATCTGGAATTGTTGCTTTTCCAATAGAATCAACCCCTTTTGCATCATCAACGTAGTCAACCCTGAACTGTTAGCCAGAGGATATCACCTCTGTGGCTCTTGTTTGTAGAATAGCCATCCTACTCCAGTTCTCTGACCACCAGCTCATTCAAGGTTCAACCCAAAACTCATTTCTATCACCCTGCAAGGGTTTGACAAAGCATGACAAAACATTGAGCTCAATTTCCTCTCCATTTGTCTGCCAAGCTCTCCATTCCTGGATGTTCTCCCTACCTCTTTCTCTTTTGCTCTCAAGAAGAGTTTGGGATCTTTGACAATGAGGTTTACAAGCACAGCAATTTCTTTAGTCATTCACAGTAATTCATTACATCTTTTACTCTTTTAATTCTCTGTGACACATGGTCTCTCATGAATCATTGTTAGACATCCGTTTTCTCATCTGGGTCTTTGGCAAGCTGAGTTCCTGCTCATCTGCATGGATTTTCAGCTTGCATGGCTTTGTCATGAGTGTGGCCTGCCTTGGCCTGGCCCCTGTTGTGTCAGGTGCCTTTGCACATGCACACACGAACACACACACAGACATACACGTGTGTCACTGTACAGGATTAACTGGACTCTGTACCTCTATCTTGATCAGCCATCATCCTCTTCTGAGTCATGGCTCAAGAAGATAAGCAGCTGGTTTTGCTATTGGCTTCGTGATAAGTAAACAGTAATTAATATTTTGCAATTATGTAAATCCTTGAATTGGATGATCTGAAAGCACTTCATTAACATTAATTAGTCATCATTGCATAGCCCACATGAGGTAGATAAGGTTTTATTGTGCAGAAGAGAAAACCAAGGTGGAAAGAAATACCAGGATCAGGCAGGTCTAACATCTGTCAGAAGGGTTTGCAACGCCTTGGCATTTCCCAAAGCTGATGCAGCCTCATTTTGAAGACACTGATGGCAAAATTTGGACTAAAATGCAGAAGGTAAAATCCTAAATGTTCAGGACAGAGTCCCACAGGACTAATCAAGACCTTGATTCCTCAGAGGTCATGCCTGTCCACTGCCTGGGCTCTTGTTCCTTTGGCTGCCGTTTTATACTTTGCTAATCACCAAGGCTCCGGTGCAACAAGTGAGATGGGCATCTAACAGACCCAAAGCAGTGGACTGGATCTAGACCTTGTCTGGACCTGGTCTGATATCTTAGATACATTTTTTCAGTTGTCCAGAAAACATTTACCAAACCATCCAAATTAATTTGGTTACAAAGTCCTTGCAAAAGCGCTGCTGGCCAGCTGGAGGCCAGACATAGATCAGAGCATTTGGGTAAAGGGAGATGTGTCTAGACACTGTGTGGGGTTTTCAAACTCACACCAGTGTCTCACATCAGGAGCTTGATTCCATTGCCTAAATGACCTGGATGCTCCTCCTGACCTCCAGTTGACTTTGGGAAGGACTAGGATCTCCTGAAGGTCCCATGTCAGATCTGCTGACTGGTTTAGGTACCTCAAGGCATCTTTGAGACCTCCTTGTTTTGGATAACTGAATCATGCCCCAAATGTCCAGTTTTATGGCCTGTGTTGGCAGTGCATGCCCAGCATGTGTTTCACTACATTTAAGTCTTTCTCTAGACAGGTAGGCTGATGCGCAGACACTGAATAAATTAATCTGAGCTTCTGAAACCCTCTGAAAAATCTTTACTATTCTCTGGGTAAAGAGTCTAAGCACTCAGTTGCTTCCAGTTCCTATGTTTACCTCCCACTTTCATGCCCAAGTTATTTAGGTACTTTGGAAAAGATCTCTATCTGCCTGCTGATGGTACAGCTGTGCAGTAAGGACGGGGTCACTGCAGGATCTACTGCTCCCCTCAGAGCTCTCAGACCCCGGTTATCAACCCAAAGGCTTGCTGCATAGAAAGCCTCTCCTCCAGTATCCTTCTCACTCCAGTGCTGGCACAGTAGAAATCAGTACCACCAGCAAGATTTAAAACCAAGTCAGACACTGTTGTCCCAAGATTCTCAGTCATGGTTCAAGTTTCCTGCAATGCCGAGGGATTGGATTTAATTTCTTGCTCATGTTTATGTCTTTCCCACTTGGAGGAGGTCTGCATGACAATGGTCTGAGGAGATCAGAGATAGCCAAGTGTCCCCACACTTTGTAGCTGAACCCCCACAAGACCTGGGTAGATGTGCTCTCTTTTCCAGCATCTTGGTGGTCCCAACCAGACCAGAGGCATGTACCAGGGAACCTACTTGCTGTGGTCAAGTTTTGGCTTCTTCCTGAGGTGTTTTATGTGACCTATGCTTTATCTGACCTCAGTGATTTTCATGACTGACCTCCTCCAAGGGGGCTGAGTTAACATCTCTTTATGTTGCTGGTCTGCACTGTCAGTGGTCACTTCTGGATGTTCAGATAAGCTGAGCTTGAATGTACAGCACTGGGACAAAGGGCATGGGGACATCAAATGGGGGACCTGTATGTACCTATTCTGGGCTCAGCTGAAGAGCGGGTGATGCATCCCTCTCATGCTCCCCTCCCAAGGAGTGAAGGGAGTTGAAGGAACTTCTCCAACTGGAGGGGCAGTGAAATACCTGGGAAAGTTGAGGTCATTATGTTGTCCTTTGGAGTGGAATTGAGGTGTTTGAAGACAGGTGAGGAGCAGCAGGAGGGAAACAGAAGACACAAGATCTGTTCATCAGGTGAGAACTGCCTGTTTTACATCCCAAAGGAGATATAGTGGGGACTATATATTCATGTGTAAACTCAGGGTTTTTTTAAACCCAGGATTGTGTAGGTGAACTTCTGGCTGGCTTTTCTTGGTGGAGGGCTGGACTTAGAAGCTTCAACACAATTCTTTTAATACACACATCTGGAGCAGTTCTCTGTGGCTGAAAAAAGCCACCCAACCGATCAAAACCTGGGTCTTACTCAGTTCTCATTATTTATTATAGCTGCTCCCCTTCCATCAGCTGGAACTGGAGGAGTCCGGGGTGACCAGTAGTTGGGAGGCCCCTGTCTCATTATGAAATGGGATTGAAATGTGTTTTGCCTGAAGGTTTTACATGGGTATTTGCTGACAGCAGAAGACAGGGGTGAGACTCATAGATCTTTTGGGTCTCATAGCAGAGCTCGTCATGGTTGATACATGCTCATATCCCTGGATGCATTATTTTTCTGAGTATCTCCTCCTGTCCACCCCAGTTTTTTGCCCTTTTCAATGCCCTTCTGCCTGGTTCAAGGCTCACAGCTCCTTTACCACTAAGTTAAGCCTCTTTGTCTTTGCATGTCTGCAGAGACCTTCCCCCCCCCTCCCTCTCTTAACCTCAGGCCTTTTATCTGCTATCTAAACTCCCAGTTTAAGCTCTTGTTTAAATTACCTCTGCACATGGCTCAAGGGGGCCCCAATCCCTCTGCGGCTTCTCCTGAGACCTTATCAGCTCCACACATGCCTCCTCCCTTTCCCTGTTGCAAATATCATGTCCCTGATACCAGGTCTCTCTGTGGCTCTCTCATTTGTCTCCTGTCCCTCCTCCTGCCCTCCACAGGCTGTCAGTCTCTGTCACTAGGTCTGGCCACCTCTGGATTCTACTACCTTCCTGTCTGTCTGAGTTTCTCTCTAGGGAACCATGAGGTGGTCTCTCCAAGAATGGCTTTCAATGGCATCCCAATACCCAAAACACTTTCCCAAACCCTTTTCTTTCCAACTCCATGCCTTGTCCTCATCTCTAAACACCAGAGCTTCCTTCCACAGGCTCAGTTCTGTTATGCCTAGTGTTCGTTTAATGTTGTACCTCCCCCTTCCACCACAATCTGGGATTGTTACCACTGAGATAACCCTCCTTCTACTCAGACCCCATGTCACTGAGAAAACCATGGTCAGGGCATGTCAGGGCTGGTTTTCTCTTCTGGTACCTTCTTTCTGCCATGGGGCCATCAGAAGCCATCAGTATGAGGTGACCCTACTTGAGCAGGGAGGTTGGACCATATGACCCACTGTGGTCCCTTCCAGCCTTACGCGTTCTGGGCTCCTTTGCTTCTGCGAGCATGAGGGGACAGATCCATTTTCCCTGTGGGGAAGATGTGGTGAGTGATCTTGTCCTCCCTAGGAGCCACAGCAATTTCAGACAAGAGGTGAATGACTTCCAAAATTTCAGAAAAGTGAGCCACCTGAGGCCACCTGAGCTGCACTTGGACCACACTGGAAATTTTCACCAGTGGTCCAAAACACTTGCCTACTTGCAGCTCTGTCTCCCAACCACTTCTCCAGTCCCAAATGCAGGGCAGGGTCACCAGGGCCTTTATAACAATGATTTTTAAGATAAGCAAAACCATAAATTTTTTACTAGCCTACTTCTGGAAGTGCTTGAAATAAAAATATATTTGAGGTAAACAGCAGGCGAGAAAACATTCAATCCCCAGAAGTACCAGTTTGGCAATGCTCTGGGCAAGCTTGGGAGCAGAGCAGCAGGCTGCGCTGGCAGCTGTGCCAATGAGACACAGCATAAGAGCTTGTGCAGGCAGATGTTTGGGCCTCACAAAAACACCCCTGGCCCCTTTGACCAAATGTGCTTGGTTTGAAGCAGGTCCCTCCTCTGCCCACAGCACAGGAGAGCCCAGTGCATCCCAGTCCCACCCTGGTGGTGCAGACACAGCTCAGCTCGCCGCAGGCAGGACACCCACTGCTCCCTGCCCAGCCCTGGGCTCCACTTCTGCCCTGCCCCTGCCCACTCAGGGCTTGGAGGCTGATAGCCCTGCACCAGGCAGTGGAGGAGGAGGGCAGTGCCTGGCATGACGTGTGTGCTGGGTGCGTCCGCGCCAGCGCTGGGCACCAGCTGTGCCTGGGGCTGTGTGTGGGAGAGCGTTCGTATGGCTGCGTCCTCCTGGTGTGGGCAGTCTGGCTGTGTCCCGTGACACACACATGGGGTGAAGGGGGAAGGGAGGATGAATGGAAGATGACTGTAGGAATCTGCAACAGAGAGGATAAAGAAGAAAATCAGCTAGACCTGCTAGGTTGGTTGAAGTTTGTGTTTTGAGCTTGGACAGGGTGTTAAAGCACGTTTCTCATTCCCTTGAGGGATTGAAGAAGTGTCTCCCATACTGGTAAATGGCTTGGCAAATGCATCCTGCCTTTCATGAAGGGGCAGTGGGAGCCGTCCCTGCCCTGCCTTGTGGCAGCGACTATCACCCACCTTGGGACCCTGCTCTTGCCACGCAGCTCCGAAACCAGCAAGAGATGACTTGCCCCTGGGCGCTGCCATTGTATAAAGGGACCGGAGACAGGTTTCCCAGTCTTACAGGTGTTGCACAATTAATTATTCTGGCTTGGCTCCGGATCCCTGGAGCTCAAGGATGCCACACTACATGACTAGAGCAGCACAGGCTCGGCCCAGCTGAGCCTCAGGCTAGTAAATCACTTCTGCTCGCGTCTCTCCCCTTCCACTCAAGTGTATGCTCTTTCAAAGGGGGACTTGATGGAGCATGCTCTGAAGCAGCAGCACCTGCAATCAGGGGGCAGCCAGAAACATATTCCAGCTCTCTGTACTGGTGTCTTCTCTCTCCCCCAAGGGACACCCCTATGCTGAGTCCCTAGCCCACAGGAGAAACAGTACTGCTCTGGGTAAGAGCAAATAAATCCCCTGCGTGGATTCTGGATGCGTGGGCTTTTCCTTTGTATTTGCCTGGTTCAAGGCTAAAACCCATTTGTCTTGACATGCCTTTCTCCTGGAAATTAAAGACCTTGTATTATTCTCCTCACAGTGGTATCATACCCTATAATCAAGCTGCTTCTCCGTCTTCTCTCTGAAAGGCTGAACATGCTGAACTCTCAGCTTCTCCCTGCAAAGTGTTATTTGCTTTAGCCCTTGGGTGAATTTCCTAGTGCTGTCTTCACTGTCTTTGACTTTCAAACATCTTTCAAAAGTGCAAAAGCACCTGAAACCCCACAGCCCTGTACTCATTAGGGCTGGGTGCAGATATTCCTGTCTTGTTGATCTGCTGCCATATGAGGTTCCCTCTCCCTCTCCCTCTCCCTCTCCCTCTCCCTCTCCCTCTCCCTCTCCCTCTCCCTCTCCCTCTCCCTCTCCCTCTCCCTCTCCCTCTCCCTCTCCCTCTCCCTCTCCCTCTCCCTCTCCCTCTCCCTCTCCCTCTCCCTCTCCCTCTCCCTCTCCCTCTCCCTCTCCCTCTCCCCTCCTTGTCAGTGAGCTGCTCAGATGCTTGTGAAAACCTTTCCCTTGCCATGGCCTTTCCAAAACTGTCTCCTGTGGCCAGGCACATTGCAGGGCTGTTGAGCTCTTGCAATTAGGAGCTGGTGGATTTGGCAATCCCAGTGGGAGATGGGAATGCAGAGCCTGAGCATCTTTATTGTTGGACATCCAGCACTAAAAGATGTGTCCTATGTTCATCAGACTCCTGAGCAGGGGTCTTTGAACACTATTGCAGCTCAAGTTTGTAGCCAGCTTTGATACACACATATCTCTGCTCTCCTTCCTCTTCTGTGATGTGAAAGCAGGCAATAACTCAAGTATAATCCCAGGCAGTGGCCAGGGCTCTTACACATGCTAGGGCAGAGCCCAAACATGTCTGAAACCACCTGTAGTGTTGCTCACAGACCAATAGTGCAGAATGCAAGCACGGGAGCATCCCAGCACCCAGGGCAATCAAGTTCTAGGGGCCAAATTCTCTACTGCTGAAAGCTGAAGATACCTCAGTTTACACACATGGAAGATTTATCCTGGCATTTTTTGTTACCCAAATCAACAATGACCTTGAGGTGTTAGCTTGGAGCCCATCCATTGCAGGATGCATTGTCCCAGAAACAGGATGGAAAGTTGCCTGTTTACCAAGCAGCAAAAACAATAGTGATGAAAGACAGAGCAATGACCTGAGTTCAACAGCTCCAGCAGCGGGAAGTAATAAAAACAGCTGTGATCCTTTACCACAGAGGTCCACAAGCTAGTTTAGAGTTTCACGGCCCGGAGTCACCCTGAAGGCACTGTACATTCCAGAAACCTCTCTGAAGCACCTTACGGTAAGTGGTAACAAGAAGAAAACCATCGGGCTGGTGTCAAGGGAGCAGTGCTCCCCCCAGACAGATGAAACTGTTTCAGAGAGCAAAAGTTAATTCCTTTCTCAATATGAGGCCTTGGCAAGAGTTATTACTAGCAATTTGCCCTGATTCCCAGGCTTGCTGTGGTCCAACTTGACATAACTCACCAAGTTGTTTAGCCCAAGAAGATGCACCTCCCTTCAGGGACACCACTGGTGTAAAGGATTGCTAAAAGATAGGACATGTGACTTGATCCCTCATTTGATATTTTTCTGAAAGATAGGCCTGACCTGAGGGGTACCTTGCCTCTCCAGCATAGGCAGCATCACTTGTATGTGTGTACACACTGCTGAAGACCTCTTGCCACTTCACTGAGACAAGCAAAGAGTTTTGGCCTGTTTCTGAAGGAGCAGGATTAGCTGCTGTGACAAACCCTGGGAACAATATGAGACCCTGCAGTGAAGGGCTGTAGTCCCAGAAGCAGGCCACACCACCACCAGTGAAGTTCTGTTTGCTACAACTTTGCCTTCTTTCATGCCCTGGACATGGATCCTTGTGGGCTGCTCAGAGCCCACAGCCCTTGGCTGAAAACCTAGCAGTTATTGCTGGCTCTCTGCATGAGCAGAGACTCTGGACAGCTTGTCCTTGGAGGCCTGCTGAGCTCAGCCACCCGCCTTGCACCTTACTGCTGTTTCCACAGGGCATCAGGGATGCCCACTGGAGGAGATGCAGTGTGCTCAGCTTCCTGCTGTGGAGCCACCTGTTACAGCAGCAGGAGAGTGGGAGGCATAGCTCCTGCCTTTCAGGGATCTTAGAAGTGCTGAGATGTCAAAACCCACCTGAGGAAGACTGCTGCCTCCCCTTCCCCTACACACGCCTTTGCTCTCTTAGATGAAGAGCAAGGCAAGAAGTTTCCTATAGAGGTAAATAGTAGCCTCAACTTCAGACTTCCTGTGATTTCTGTGGGAGCCACGGGGACCAAGTCTTCCTAGCACATTCCTTATGGAAACCTGCCACAAATGACTGGCATGCCTTATTCCTCTTCAGTGGTCCACACTGGGATATCCCACCAGCTTTTCTCTAGCTCTTTTACCCTTCCCCTGTCATCAGTGACTTGATGTGCCAGGGGCAAGAATGGATGAGCAGAATGTCAGCCATGCCAAGCCCCACTCCCTCACTCTGTGCATCATCATTTCTGCCAGCTGAGTGTATTCATCATGGGAAGGGTGGGAGAGCATGTGTGAAGCCAGGGCTGGTGTCTCTTTGTAAGGGTTTTGTAAGGCTGAACAGATGCTCCAGCTGGGTGCCTGCAATAGATTCTCCCCAAGCCACAAGCAGGATGAGTGTAAGAGATCTTATCTTGTTTTTTGGTAATAGGTATCCAGTTTGCTGACTCCAGTTGCCCGACTCATGTCTGATTCAGGTCTCTGGGCTTCCTGCAGGATGTGGTGGGTGCGATGTGTGAGTGACAGGCTCAGGAAACAGGGGGCACATCCAAGATCCATCACCTGCACCTCCCATGACAGCCTGGAGGGTTCAATACCCCACCCTGGAGCTCAGAAATGGGTACATCAATGTGTAGTTAACAGGTAAAGCAGGACAGTCTGTCCCCAGAGGATCCAGATTTCCTTCCTGGGAAGCCCCAGACACACACAACAGACCTTCACTGACAGCTTTTCTGGGAAATGATTTCCCAGGTAAGGTGTGTGGCAAGACATCCTGCTACAGCATGAGGCTTTTGGTGCCTTGGCAGTATTTCCCTGCTTCTACCACCCTGCAGACTTGGTGTGACAAATTGCCTGTGACAGGAAGATTTGGGGCTGCTGTAGCCTGGGGAGGGGTAATCTCCCCTCTGTGGTTTTTGAGCTCCCTGGCTGACTGCTGCCCTTGCCACCTTCCCATTACTCCTTCTTCTCTAGTCTGCAAGTGAACAAGAGCTGTGGTGGGGATGAGACCCCAGTGTTGGGATTTACTGGGAGATATGGGCTGAAAAGACAATGGAATCCATCACCTCTGCATCCCAGAAGGAGATAGAGACACAACAGCTCTCTGTGGGTAGAGGAGGGAAAGGACCTCCGACTTGACACTTCAGAACACCCAGTGCTTGCCTCCTCCTGGTGCTTCTTTTAGGTCTCATCCTGCTCTGACTGGATGCTGGCAGCTGATGCAGGGCTGGGGGTTTCCTTGCCTAAGGGAAAAAGAGTGTCTGGCCCCAGCAGGAGGTGTCTAGGACTGGAAGCTGCTGCCAGCACTGGCTCCAAAGGCACTGGTGGCTCAAGGGAAAGCATGTGTTCCCTTCTGCCATCTTCTCAGGTTCTCAAAACCCCGACCCCTCCACCCCCGCCAGGACAGGCAGAGCCTGTGGTTTCTTACCTGGCTGTTCTCAACACCCAGCTCTGCCCTTGGATGTAAGTGGTACAAGGGAGATCTTGGAATGCCTATCTGGGTGGGATTACCTCTGCCATTTACTGCTTTCTGCTTCCACAAACCACTTTGATTTGATTTGTGGGCTTCTTAAGATCAAAAACCACCCACCCCTGAAATTGTGAAGCAATTTGGGCTTCCTGTGTCCACACACAGGAACTGAAGAATGTATTCCCAGACACAAGTTTAGCCCTGTTTAAGTGCTTCTAGTTTAGGACTGAAATTCTGAATATCTCCTGGGTCCTAATTTGGAATCTACTTTTGCTGACTCTTCTTGGGGTTTTCTGGTGTATAAAAACACTCTGACTCCTCTTGGAGTTTTCTGGGTTTTTGGTGTATATATCCCCACTTTAATTCCTTCTGGGCAGGCCAAGAAAAAGGTCAGGACATTTTCATAAGGAAATGTTGTCTCTTTACTCTTGGGATATTATGGGTCAGCCAGAGGATTCGTCAACCATTGTAAATTCATGCTTGGGAAGAGAGGGAAAGAAAGTGGCTCTTACCACATTGGCTTTCAAGTTCTCTGCTTTTGTCTTCCCATGAGACTCCAAGACTTCCTTGAAGACTCCAGAACCAGTTTAAAAGCTATTGCCTCAAACCAGCTCATGTCCCAGGCCTGCTGACGTCTGTGAAGGAGCTGCCAGTTAAAGGGCACTATCCCTTTCTTTGGGAGAGGGGCTCTTTTGGTGGACTGGGAGGTGGGTGCCTGCTCGTGTCTCCTCTGACTTTGGCTGTTGCATTGACTGCACAGCCCAGCCCTTCTGTTTACAGCCCTGTTATCTCCACAGCCGCAGGCACTCGTCTCAGGTGGCTTGTCCATGCCAAATCCCTGTTTCATTATGGAATCTCAGAAATGCCCATTACAATGCAGTTCCTTAATGCTTATTTGCTAAAGGATGATGTTTAATACTTAAACTACCCAGGGGGAAAAAAAAAAATAGGTCAGTATGGAAATTTCCCCAGGATTCAGGCTGATTTAAAATCAGCTGGAGGAATGAATGTCCCAAAGAGGACAGCAGACTCTGTTCTCACTTGAAGCAAGTGTAGACAAGCTCACTTTGCTTTTGCAGAGGTGGATTTAGGGAGCGTGCAGGTGAACTGGTAGTTACAGTCCTTCAACAGCCCTGAAGACACAAGAGGCAGGGCATTTAGTTTGCTCCAAAGTGCTTTTTGAGTTCAGGAGCCCAGTTCTCTTCTCTGAGGGTGAAGGTTAGAAGGAAATCCCCTCCAGAGACCATCAGAGACCCAAGTGTGATTTGGGGCTACAGAATTAGGTCAGGGTACAGAAACTGGGGAAAAAGAGAGACACCACCCCTCCTTTCAGATTCAACCCTCTAATACTTTCTGCTTTTGCATCTCCTACAAAGGGAAGGAAAAACATGTTACTTGAATTGGAAAATACTGAATATCCATCCTCCTATGGTTTCTATGCTTTAGCCTAAATTTATCAAAAGCTGTTTCATCCCTAGTTGTACTTGTGACAGCGCTAGCACTTCTTTTTCTTCCTAATGTAGCTACTGACAGCCATATGTACTACCTTGATCTTGGGGTCACCATGTTACCTTATTTGAGCACTTTTGGCCCATACTGGATTGATCAGACTCCATTCACCTGTTTGTTGTTCTGACGTTCCTTTGCACCTTTTCCACTTGCAATTCACATTTCTTGAGCAAAGGTGATCTGGAATTTATGTGGCATTGCAGAGAGAGACCCTGCTGTGAAAACTGTGGGACAGTTTTAAAATTTCCCTGCTCCTATTGCAAATACCTCACCCCACCTATGGTAGAAACATCTTTGCATCATGCAGATCTGCACCCCTTTAGAGACTGGGGTGGGTTACACCAGTTACGTGTAGCTGTCTCCATCTGGGATAATTGCTTTAGTCTTCCTTTGTAACCCAACAAAGAGACACTCCTAAAATGATCTCATGGAATACACATCTAAAATTACATCTAGGAGGGTTCTTTTGCTCTTGAAGTGATTGTTTCTGTGCTGAGGAACATCTGTAGCTGTGGTTAGGTTAGTGAGCAGGCACACTTTCCATTCTGGGACATGTTCTCACCTGGTAGGGAAAGTTCTTGTCTGTGCTCCTGACTCACACTTCAGGCTGGTGTAGCTTCACATCATTTCTGTGTCTTCTGACTTCGCAGTCTTTGGACTCTCCTGCTGTGGTGCACAACAGCAGCAGTGTCTCCAAGTCAGGACTGGCTCTGCAGCTCTCATAAACATGGCTGTCTACACAGAGCAGTTTATGAGAGAAGCCCCTGCCAAAACCCTATTTTAGGAGAGCTGTTTGTAATAGCTTTCCTTTCAGATGTGTTATTAAAAAGCTTTCTTCTGGAGCAATTGATGCCTTTCCAGTGTGGAGTAGTTATTCTGGCATGCAACCTGTGAGAATGGAAAATGGCATCTCTACAGGAATGTACATGATGTACATTGTTTATTCCTCTAAATTAGGACAGGCTTTGGGGTGAGGAAGAAACTAGACATGACAAAGAACCTCCAGGGGTACAGGTTGTAGGTCCATGTCCGATATAGCTCTGTGGGATCCATTCCTATGAGATATTTCTGAATTATATAAGGCATAAACTCATGTCAGGGCACCCTTTTCTTCACTTGGTCCCAATCAGTGGGCTTAATGAAGAGCTATTTTCATGAAAATTAAAACATTATTCCTATTACTATATAGTAATTCAAGTCCAAATTTACTGGGTTCCAGGCCACTCTTTAATGTCCCAGGAACATAAATTAAGATTGCAGTTTCACCTTAAGTTTTCTCCACAACCAGGTTAGGAGAACTGTGTGGTCTCTTTTCTGGAGAAATGTCTTCATTTTTCAAACTCAGTTTGGAGGGCTAAGCAGACCCAGACATGAAACAAACACGTGGCTCTGCATATCTGGAGATTCAAGGCAGGATGTTGAAATCTCTGCACTTAACCCTCTAGCTAGAATGGTTTGGAAAGCTTATAAACTTCCTACCCACCCACTTCCTACTCTGCCTTGCTAGGCAAGCTATAATTTTTATTTTTAATGAAATCTAATGAACATGTCACCATACTGCTCTGTCAAGTAGATCATGGGAAGGAGATGGTTAGAGGTATCTTCTAAAGGGAGATTTCACAAGGATGAATCCTGCCATGCCTTGACACAGTGACCTCTCCTGGCATAGCGGCTTTTGCACCAGGTGACCCTGCCACCAGTTCAATGAGTGACTCATTACAGATTTGAGTGATTCACACTTTTCTCCCTATTGGATTGCACCATCCATCCTGGGATGAGTGAATAAATTTGGCTGGGACAAGCTGTGGAACCCAGCAGTCCAGGTTTATCCATTCACTTACTTAAGAAAAAGTCTTGTTACCTTGTTAAACTTGGATTTTAATAGGAAAAATTACATTGCTGGGGGGTGATTCGAGACTCTACAGAAGCCAAGGAGTTTATGAGCCTGAATTCATTTTGTGCCACTATAGCCAGTAGGAAAGCAGTTGAATGGGAGAAGCCAGGATATAGTTCTTCCTTTATAATTTCACCTGTATCTTCCCCTGGCATGTAGTGATGAGGGACAGAGCCAAGTGGCAAGGTGGAAACACAAACAGCACACTTGGAACCTGGGTGTTAGTTTTGGATCTTGTCTAGAAAAAACAGCCCAAGCACACAGTGAATTTATTGTGGCACATTGCATGGTTCTGCTGGAGAGAAAGGAAGGGAGTAAGAAAATGACAAATATTACAGAGAAGTGCTCTGTTGGACCAGGATCAAAAGGCATATAATAATGGATAATTCCAAGGTACAGCTGCATTTGTTGGTCCCAGAAGATAGTGGAAGAAAAGTTCGAGATTTATGGTAGTAGCACAGCACAACAATGTTGTCTCTGACTTCCCTGCTGAACTGAGTTTTCTTTTCTCTTGGAGTTTCCTCTGGGCAACCAGCAGATTCTATAAACTGGACTGTTACACTGCCTTGATTTTTGACACTGTACAGATTGATAGGAATAGTTCATTCTAGGTACCTTAATACCTGATATTTTAATCATGCTGTGATTGACAATAAAAATCCCTTGCTTGCACTTCAACAACTCTGGCAAACCACCAGGAAGTCAAGCCTGAGTTTTTTGCAGAAGAGTTTTGGAAATTTCCTTTCTTTGAGGCTTTCTTCTGTGAAAGAGTTTATTTGGACATCCACACAAGGAAACACTAAAGGCATGGATGTCTTTCCATGTCCACCCAGCTCTAGGAGAGCCCAGCAGCTCTGAGGTCTTGTCTCATTATTATTACTGCTATATCCTACCTTGTTTATTTCTATCATCCCATGGATTTATTCTAACCACCAGGATGGGTACAAGCACCCTTTCCACCAGTTACTGGAGGAGATGGGCTTGCTTAGAGATCTATTGCTGCTCAAGGACATCTTTAAATGATTTCTGTTTAGATTATGTGTCCCTAAGCCCAGCATACTGGTGTAGCACAGCAACTCCTGTACTGGCATAGAGAAGCTCCAGCACTGGGGCCTTTCAGCCCTTGCCCACACTTTGATTAGTTATTGCTTCTGAAAGGATCTCCCGCTTCTTCTAGTGTTGCATCACTGTCCTTTCCCCAAGCTCCTTCCTAGATAATAACACGGCTGCCTGTTGGGAAAGCAGTTGCAAAAGTCTATTGCTCATTTTAAGTCATTGGATCTTGGGCTGCAGTGATTCACCCTCACAACGCCCCAAGAAGGGAATCTGATATCACTCTCCAATTTTCTGACGGAGAAGATGGGGTGTGGAAAGGTGAAGGATTTGCTTGGGGTCAGGCAGTGAGTCAGGAACAGAGCCAGGGTCGGAGCACCCACCCCAGCTCCTCAGGCTTGCCTCTGTCTAGACTTTGATCAGCTTTGACGCTGGTCTTATCGCCATCTTTTACCATGTCGTGGTTCAATCCTACCTGGCAACTAAGTACCATGCACTGCCCCCTGCCCAACCCCCATGGGAAAGACAATGGTAAAAAATGTAAAACTTGTGGGTTGAAATAAGAATAGCTTAATAATTGAAGCTAAATAAAATATACTACTAGTAGTAATAACAATTACAATGAAGAAGAGCAAGATAGACAATAAAACTCAAGATAGGCATGTGATAAACACCACCCACTGAGAGATGCCCAGCCTGTTTCCCAGCAGTCATCAGCTGCTCCTGGCCAATTCCTCCCAGTTTGTGCACTGGGCATGGTGTTCTATGGCATGGAATGTCCCTTTGGGCAGTTTGGGTCAGCTCTCCAGGCCATGCTCCCTCCTGGTGTCTTGTGCTCCTGCTCAGTGGCAGAGCAGTGCTTGGGGGAGGTAAGCACTGCTGAGCAACAGCTGAGACAGCAGTGTGTTACCAACACTGTTCTCATACTGAATCCAAATCACTAGTTAGAAGGAAATTAATTCTTCCAGCCAAAACCAAGACATACCATCAACTTTGGAACCTCAACATCTCCCCTCCCTTCACCATTTGTGAGGAAATGCCTGTATCCTCAACTTGTAACAGAGGGCCTGAGAGGCCAGAGACAGAAATGTTCCTACCTGCTTGGAGAACATCACAGCCCTCCATGATTTTTGCTCCTCACCTTTCTCTCTGGTCTGATGGCCCTGCTTCAATACCAGGGAGGGAATGGGAATTAGCCTAAATAAATCTCAGTAAAACTACACCACAGAACACAGCATCTACACACTGGTGGACATGTGTTTTAGCTTGGGAACTGCCAAAAGGGTAAAAAACCCAACATACAGCTCAATTTCTGGCTGTGATAGCTTTGATAAAGCATCAGGTTAAAAGAACAGGGCAGAATATAAAGGAGAGAGGAGTGCAGGAAGAATTGAGGAGCCACCATGGCCCTGGTGATGCACTGCAAGATGATGAGGGGAGATACGGAGAAAAGGTTGAAAATGGGTGTCTTTAGCACTGGTTTGCAAACCCCAGCTGCAACAAGCAAGGGGCTGATGGAGAACTCACTGTTTTTTGGAGAACCCCAACGAGGAAAGTTTCCTGCCCCTGTAATTATGTTTGGACTTGAGTGTTTCCCTGTATTTGATTCCTCACACATTATTGCTTTCTTAGCCACATTCCTGCCTGCTTCTCATGTTGGCTGCAGTTTCTGTACAAAATAAAGGCCCATTCACCACTGTACTAAAACGCTCTGGTTTTTCCACATGAAAGTTGATGGTTAAATAAGGGGAAGAGGAAAAGCTGGGCATCTGTGGCTTTGCAGAGAAGGCAGGGGAACAAATCAAGGAAAGGGGTCCCTTTCAGTCCTGCAAATTCAGCCCTGCTGCTCTGTGTCAAGACCTGGTGAGTCAAGGAGCCCAGGGAATTTTTACTACTCATTTAACAAAAACCAGATGCCATGAGCTGCATATGTCCTGTTAGCAGTCCTCACCTCATATGGTACAGACTGGGATTGTTTTCATCCAGGCCATCTTGTGGAATAGTCCTGGAGTGATACAGGATGTTACTGATGCTGAAATGGCAGCAAGGGTTGTTTCCTGTGTGGCTTGGCAAGTCTGTGGGCTCCCCACTGAGGTCCTGTGATGAGGATTGGCTCTGCACTGGGGGGTCTCATGTCTTTACAGCTTTCAGGGGGACTGGGCTGCAAAGGCTCTCACAAAGCTCTGGGAGGGTGAGATAAATTGTAATGACACAAAGGAGTTTAGACCCAAATGTAGATTTCCATGGAAAGAGGTCTGGCCTTGTTCACAGTGCCAGCTTTAGCCGGGTAACTGCTGGACCTCGGGAGAGCCTCCGACTGAGCTGTGGGGGTTCAAACCCTTCTGCCTCCCAGTTTTGCTGTCAAAGCACCTACAGACTCTGAATAAGCACAGGAGCACACATCACTTTGCCACCCTGCAAGAGCTTGGGAGGGAGGGAAATCTGGACACAGGGTACCATGCTCACACAAATGCGTAAGGCACTGGTCAGTCTGTGCATTTAACTGAAGATGGAGAAGGGCAGGTGTGGTCCTGTATTTTAGGTGGTGATGAAAGCAGCAGTGGCTTCAGCAGGACACATTTCCTCTCCTTAGGAAGCTCCTGAATCTCTTGCTCAGCTATGCAAGCAATAAGGAAAATGAAAAACCACCCACGCCGTCTCATGCTGAAAGGCAGGGAAAAAAAGTTGGGCTTGAAGAGCGGGTGGAAGGGGTGTGGTTACCCAGGAGGTGTGTCAGGCATCGATGAACTTATTTATAAGCAAAGGCAGCTGTGCTGGAGAGGAAACTTTGCTGAGGCTTTTTCAGCTGCTGCTTGTTCCCTGACACCACTTGAGAATCACCTCTACTGCAATGGGGCGGCAGAAGGACATTCTTGCTACCATTGAGGAGCACCTGAGGATCAGAAACAAATTAGTGCGGCAAGCGCTGGCTGAGTGCTTGGGGACACTGATCCTAGTGGTGAGTGGGGGCTGTAGTGTGGGGATGCTCTCTAACCCGTGGGTTTGGGGGAAATTGTCCTGGTGAAGGGGCTGTGTTGCTGCTAGGGTTTGCATTGGGAATAAGCCCAGCTCTGGTGCAACCTGCTGCAAGGGGTCTAGAGGACAGTCCCTGTGCACAGGAAAAAAAATCATGCATATTGCTTAAAGATGGCTATTGGGATTTATCTCAAAATATGGGCTCTGAAGAGCTTGTTGGGTGTGTGGGAGCTTCTGTGCATCTGTGAAGTGCAGGGAGCAAAACACTTCTGTCTAAGTAGCAAGTATTTTGCTAGAGATCATGCAAAACTTCCTTTCTGTCTGCCCTGGAATATTTTCTTGGCTCTGAAATATTCCAAGTGTTATTACCTGAGGAAGTGAAAGCTTTTAATTTTTTTTTTTTTTCCCTTTTGCTTTCCCCATGAATCCCATAACGAAGGAGCAGCCAAAATTTAAACTGTTGCAGTGTCCTTTTGCCGTCAGCCGCTGATTCCCCAGGGGCTTGTCAGCGGGGCTGCACGCCTGGTGCTTGCTATCAGTGTGTTTTTCAGTGGTCAGTGGAGAAAAAAACTCTTCCAAAGGGGTGGAATATAAGGAATAAAACTGGATAAGTGTATGTCTAAGTGCCTGCGAATGTTTTGGGCGGCCACAATTTGCTTTAAAGGCAGATATGAACTGCTAGGAGAGTTGTGTATGAGCTGTGTGGAGTAAATACTGGCGTAGAAAAACACTGACAGGGATATCTGGCTTAGAGCATCTGTGTCTGAAAATGCAGGACTGCCCAGTTGGCCATGGGTTTGGTGCATATATATCGGGGCAGAAATGACTTGGTGTTTGTGAAGTGAATATCTGCGGGTACAAGTTCCTCTGAGGTGGTGTAAATCCAGAGCAATCCAGAAGGTTTCAGTGGAGTCACTGTGGGTTTGCAGCTCTTTCTAACTGGTGGATGAACTGCTTGGAGAGAAATCTAAGGGTTGGAAGAGTTGAAGGCAAAGGAAGGCTTGATGAAGTTGCATGTACACCTGGGGAACAACACAAGACTGTCAGAACTTTATGCTTTCATAAATAAGGATTTTTATTTTTTTTTATGATGAAGAGAGGATTTCTGAATCTTCTATGGCAGCTTAGGGGACTCTGCTAAGATTGTAAAATGCTACCACTTTTAAAAGAAAACAGCTTTGCATGGTGCAATGGCTTTATTGTCAAAGCGACCCAGCTTTGGTGATTTGCAAACAAGTCCTGTTGATTTTTCCAGGAAGGTTTGTTTGGAATTAAGGTGGGTAGAAGGTGGTAGGAAAGTGATTAACAGTTAGAAGACATTCTGTCTATGAATCACTGATGTTGCTGCTGTTAGTATTGAAACAAAATAAGTTTTGTAAGGTGGATTAATGCCCCCTGACAGCAAAGCTAATATTCCTGAGAAACAAGATAAGCCTTTAGCCGTTTGGGTCTGAGCTTTCAGAAGGGCTCATGATCCACTAGTCCATCCTCTGACTGTAACACTTAGCACAACAGTGACTACTTTTCCTTAAACCTTGCCTCTTCAGGCAGAGAGGAATTGGGATCTGCTCCTGAATGAGGAGCTTGAGGAAGGGCTTGGTCCAAAATTGTAAGCAGCCTCCAAAATGAGAGTGGTAATGGGCAGCCATCAGCCATGCTGGATGCTGCATTGGCAGAAGTGGGCAGAACGTGCCTTGTCCTCAGGGGCATCAAACCTGCTCTGTTTTAGTGTGTGTATGTCTAAATTTACAGGCTGAGCCTTCACCGTGTTCAGGAGTTCCAGAACTGGTTTTAGTGACACACTTAACTCCATCTTGTAGGACTTGCAAACTCGCTGAGGATCTCCTGCAGCAGCTCTGCAGTGGACAGAGTGCTCTGTGTGCCTTCTGTGTCCCTGGGGGAGAAGGAGGGGTGGGCTTGTGGGAGTAAAGGGAAAGTCCCAAACTCAGTGAATGCTCTTGCATGGTTACAAGTCCAGCGAGAGGGAAATGGGTTCCAGGACTGCAAGCTTGCAATATCCAAGCCAGTCAATCGCTTTCCAACTTTGTACTCTCTCAGTCAATTTGTCTTAATGAAGGGAAACTTGCAGTTTTTTTCTTTGTTACCACCCTGAGTCCTTTTCATCTTTTTATTTTATCACCTGCATGAAATAGAAAGAGTCTTGAAGGTGAATTCCTTCCCCTTCCTGTTGGCCTGAACAATCGCTTGAATTGGACTTCTCCAAAATTGTCATTTTATACCTTGCAAAAGTACCTGCTGCCTACCCTGCCAGCAGGTTGAGCTGTGTGTGTATGCATTTAGATTCATTGTACCCCAGTAAATATCTGTTTTGGGCTTCACAGTAAAATGCCTGAGGAAAGACCTGAATCCATGAAATTTTCCTCATTGGATATGGAGTTGGCTAAAGAATTCTTTCAGGGATGGATTTAAGATTTTATATTGTTCACACTGAAATCAACTTCCTGAGCCCCAAGGGAGGGAGACTGTTTAAAGTTTGCAGCTTACTTTAAATTTCACTGTGTAATGTAAAACTTGTCCCAGTGTGGATATTGGCAACGCTTCAGCTTCTTGCCCCCTCCCTTTCACTTGCATAATGACTGCAGCTCTCTCAACCTCTTCTAGACCAAAGCTATTGCAGATCCTTGCATAGTCTTGCTGCCTGTAAGAATAAACCTAGTGCTTGACTTTATTTTTCTCATTTTTTAAAAAGAGATTGTGAAGGTAGAATCGAGTGGTTTGAGCTGGAAAGGACTCTTAGATTAGTGCCTCTTTTTTGTTAAGATAAGAAAAATAATCCATGTAAGGCAGCTAAACCCTGAAGAACGCCAAGGCGAGTTGCTGTCTACTTGTAATCTACTTTTGCTGTGCAGAGCACCTTACACAACTTTTATTTAGTTTGTGGGTGGTGTCTATATTGTTGCAAAAATAGTAATGCTAATTCTACATACATTTCCTTTGATACTTAAATTGATGATTCCCCTCTTAAAAATTCAGTTTCTGAGTGGCACTTTAGGGTTGAACTTCATACCTATGTTGGAAGCACCGCTTGCTGGCAGTCGTTAAGCACTACAAACACTGAAGGCATTTTCCCAGTCCCTTGCTGTTTGTGTTATTACTGTAGCAACCCACTAAAGCCAGATTTCCATGGTGGGTCTCCGTGCCTCCCTTAAGGCTCGGTCTGTTTGCCTTGCTCTGCTAGCTGTAAATACCACAGCTGGTTCTGTTTGTCTTTTACATTTGCAGGAGAAGTAATGTACAGATTATGACTGATTTCTGAGTGGGACTCACTGTGAATCACTGCTGTACAGGCACAAAGAAGGAACAAAACAATTCCTAATTGCTTTTCAGTGGGTACTGCCTTGACTTTGTGGCTAGGTGGTAGCTTTTTGGGGTATGACTGTGCTGTAGACCACAGAAACAAAAACAGCAAAGTGGTTTGGATGACCAAAGCAAGGTGAGCTTCACCTAAGGGATCACCACAGCAAGAGGAGCCCCACTTAGGTGCTGGCAACTTAAAGCTGCTGCTCATCCCACAGCTGTCTGGTGCAGCACAGTAGTTCCCACAGTTGCTGTTTGATTTGGGGTGGTTTGCTTAAATCCAGCTTATCACACTTGGAACATGTAATTTTAATTTATTTTTTTTAAATTTTTTTTAAAAAGTTATTTTCTTTGTTAATGCTTTGCTAGGCTGTAAAAGAGAGTGGAAATCCTTGATGTAAGCATGCTGAGAGCTGCTGATTCTTCCTTGCAAAAGGTCTGTGCTGCTGGGTATGGGGACATAGGAAGTGGCAGCTGCTTTCCCTCAACCCTTCTACCAGAAGAGGTTGAAGCTCTTCACTAACTGTCCAAAATTGTCCCTTCTTGCTGTCTCCCTCCAGGAGCAGGACAGTTCTCCTTCCTACGAACAGGACAGTTCAGGCACCAAGACTTTCCCTTAGTGGGAAGGCAGCTTTTCCCCAAGAGTGCCCAAACTTGTGAGCAAATCCCCACCAGACATGCTGGTCCTTTTAATGGCTAAAACCTCGTGTTCTGAACAATAGTAGGGACATCAGAATAGGTGTTTTTCATTCTGTGTATGTGTGAACAACCTAAACCAGTAAATTTCCTTCCTAATGCCCAACTCCTCTTGAAGCTGAGCTTGAAGCTTGAGCTGAGGGAGGCTCGTGTCTCCAGCTTTGTGCAATGTCTTTTGTAGCATGTGCTGTATGTGGCGCACAGTTTTGCTTGGAATTTCTCATCTCTCCGGCCCTGCAGCCCTGCCTTGGCTCTGGTTCAGCGGGTGGTGTGTAAAGAGCTGTAACGTAACAGACCATCTGCTGCTGCCCTTCCTGCAGGGCTGCTTCTGCACAAGCTGCCTCCACCTGTGCTGGACAGAAAACTGGGTATGGGGTCTAAGGTTTCTCCTTTGCAAATTGAGAATGATGATCAGCCTGGGTTTTGAGAGATGCTTTGAAGAAAAGCATAAAGGACAGTGCTCCTTGCATTGTCTTTTTGGCCAATGGAGGCTATCCTGCCGTGTGAGCTGTGGAGTTCAAGATCTCTGCATGCTGCTCTTGCTCCCTGCCTTCTCCCCATGAAGAGTGGTACCCTCTGTGTGTCCAAAACTTAAAATCATTCATCAGTCTCCCTGTGTCTCCTCCTTCAAAGCAGATCCATGGTTTGACTGCCCTCCTGGCATCTTCCCCATTAAGGGCTGACCAGTTTTTCTCATCCACCCGGGTGATTAGGGTAGATTTACAGCAAGCTTCTTGCCTAATCCCTGGTTTATTTGCTGGCAGAAGAGTTGTAATTGAGGTAATTGCACTCCTCCTCATCTATGCCAGCAAAACTTTCCCATCTACATTTAGAGACCAGTCTGTCTGAAGTCCAAGAGTAAATGCACTCAGGCCTTTTTGGTTGCACATGAAGTTGTAAAGAAGCCCTAGCAAAGAAAAGAGGAGACAAAAAGGAAAGAAACCTGGCTCTTGTGCAGAGGAGTTCTGAGCACCGCCTTCCTTCTGAGCTCACATATGAAGCTGTTTTCCACAAGGTCTGCCTAAATAGGCTGCCTTCGGAGTCCTTGTTTCTTTGTGAGCTATTGCAACTTTTTTAACCTCATGGTTCTTTCCCACCTGGCTACTGGACTTTCATGTGTTCAGACATTGAGACAGGGTGTTTTTATCTTGAGTGACAAAGCCAGCTGCTCAGTTTCCAAACATGCAGTGGACACAGGGAGCTCAGGGTTACCTAAGTGTGACATATCCCCTGCAATGTGCTACCTTTTCCTGTTACTTGCTGCTGCTTCTGGCTGGTGCGTCCTTTGTACAGGGGGAGTTCTTCTCCCCTCTGGAGTCTGTCAGCCCCACTGCTCTTGAACCCATAGCTGCAGAACAAGGATTTAGTTTTTTTTTTCCCACAGTGCAAGAAGTTGAATCACCCCATGAGCAGTGAGAAGCCTCCCTGTTAGATTTGTTAGAGTCAGTAAGATGAAATTACGGAGCAGGCTTCCATTAACCTGGTTAATGGGTGCATTGACCTCAATTCCTTGGAGAGTAGGTTTAATACATTGGAGTGATGCTTTATTGTGAGCATTTTATTAGCACTTTAAAGCCACTTTTGAACTTGGCTAGTGAATCATGGGTGTATAACTGTTGACTGCTGCACCTACTGCCATGGCAGCTGCTAACCTGGGTTTCTGTTGGCTGGATATTCTTCCAGAAGTGTTTTTTACACAACAACAAAACCAAAATACAACCCCCCCCCCACAAAATCAAAGCCAAACAAATAAAAAAGCAAAACAAAAACCAAAAAAATACAAATGAAAAACAAAACCACAGAACAGTATGGTGTGGGAGGCAGGTTATTAAAATCAAAAGAATGGGGTGTCATCTCCCCCTTAGGCGTGCACCACTGTCCCTCACCACAGCGGTACAATATTGCTTAAGAACTCTTAAATACATTGCATGGACTTAAAAGACTGAGAAAAATGTTGAATTACTTTTATTTGACCTTTCTTACCTTTAAACCCAAGTTAGACATGCCTGAAAAGTTCTCTGTGAGCAGTAGACAAACAAAACCTAAAAAATGAAAGCTGAGGTTCTCTGGTCTCATCTGACCTGGGAAAAGGAATTAGAAGGAAAACTAGAAAAGAGCAAAAGTGAAAGTGGTGTAATTAAAATTTTTTGTATTAGCTACTACCCCAACAAAACTGTGTAGTGTCAAGGTACTTGCCACAAAAGCCTGGGCGAGCACGACTTGAACTAGTTCCTTAAAGTCAAATGCCATGGAGGGATGTAATGCATGACACTGTATTTTTGTGTTTAGTGGACTCCACTGGTGCAGGATAGAATTGATCACATGCATATCAAAGTTCAAACCTGTCCCTAAGTATCACTACACTCCTTTTATCTGCTGAGGGTTAAGTTTTCTACTGTTACGCTGAATTAAGCCCAGTAGTGCTCTTGGCTCATCTGATAAACAGTTGTAATGGTCCTGTGGAGTGGCTTCAGGGTGTTTTTGCATGGCCCGTAGACTGCCTTCTGAGGAAAAGCTGGAGAGCTACTGCCAGGTGTAGGATGGAGGTGAGGAGGATGGGGAATGACCTCTTGAGATAACCTCGTCAGGAATGGCAGACCTGGCATTCCTCCAGCTTAAGGGAAGACCTTTGTGGGTGATCAGGGAGGTGGGAAAACTTCACTCTGCGGTTTCTGCAACAGAAAGGTATGCGGATAACAAGCCAACCACCATCCACCTGCAGAACTGCCAGTTCTTACAGAGGGAATAACACAAATACTTTCATCACTAGGGATCACCTGGGGTCAACTCCACCAAACTCAGGTTTTGTGGGCTTGTCCCCTTCCTGGTCAGACTGATGTGCTGGGTGGCCTTTGAGAGGCAAACACCACAGCCATGTACTCTCTGAAATTTCTGCAAAGCTTGGTGGGGCTTTTTGGGGGAAAGGGAGAAACAGGATTCGCCCTGGTCATTAGCCTGTACTTATTTGCTCATTTGGAGCTGTGCTTCCCTTGGTGGTTTGGGCTTAGCTGTTTCTGTTTGCTGTCAATAAATAATCTTTTCTGCTTTTGAATTGGAGTCTCCTCTGCCATGGCTTCCCAGCTTGGTGAGGACATTGTAGGGGCTGTTCTGACTGTAACCAGTAGAGAGCAGTGCTGGCCATCCCTCCATCACTGAGTGCAACAGGTTCCTTTATTCTTTCTTACACAAGGCCCTTGTGTTGGGTACCCGGTTCCTTGTCAAGAGGCATCTGTGTACACAGTGTCCACCTCATGAATCAGCCTGCAGCCTACCTGGCTGCTCCTTTCCAAGCAAGCTGAGTGCAGATTTTCCTTTGTTAGCAATTCTTCAGTCGTCAAGGGCATGGGAGGGGATGAGTTACATGTGTTTTGTCCTTGCCTCTGATTTGGGTTGTGTGTTGCTCAATGGGCATGTCCAGTGTTGGCTGAAGAAATGATGACAGCAAACCTGGCCACCTCGGTGCCTATTTGGTGGCTTATCCTTATTAGGAGTTGATACCTGTTCATGCTCTGTGGCAATTGAGTAATTATGGGATGATGGAGTTCATGGAAGCAGAAAGTCTTTGTGGGAATGTAGTTATGGGTATGTGGTCAGAAGAAATAAGTCAAGCCTTGATCCCTAGATTTGAGCATCTCATGAGCACGCTGTCCTAGTTTGAGGATCCTCTCAGTACTTGCCAGTGTGGTAATTCCAAGTGATAATATACCAAGAGTCAGTTCAGGTGGAGCCAGTGGCAGATGCGAACATACAGATGATCAGGTTTAGAGTTCTCTAAATTACATGTTGGATAGTGGAAAGACTTGCCAAGACAGAAAGCCTGCAGCTGGATGACTGAGGAACTGAATTGCCGGGGGAAACTGGTTTGAATTATTAAGGGGGAGCATAGGAATGAGGGCTTTTGGGTGCAGTTGGGAAGATAAGGATTATCCTTGGATATGTTGAGCAAACATCTTTAAGCAAGACCTCCCTTAGCTACTAGGAAACAGTTTTATCACCCAAAGCAAACAGCTTTTGTCAGCCTATGTGTTTGGTTTGGTGTACGCCTGATCTTGGACAGAAGGCCAAGACTGGTTGTGCTGGTAGACTCTCTTGAATGTGAATTTTCTTGATGGAGACTGAAAAGAGAACGCCATGAGTGTAAGGCTGAATGTGGCCTTCCTCAGCCATGACTGTATTTCCAGACATTAACAGAATTGTTCCCTACTAATCTATGTGTTACTGTGTCAAACAATTATTAGCCTTTTTAACAAAAGTACCCAGATCCTTCATTAGAACAGTTGTACTGTAAGTATCTCAGACTAGGATGATATCTGGCTCATCCTTCTCACCTGCCATCTTAAAATTAGATGTTTGAACAAAAAATTCTGGAGTCCTATAGATCCATCTTGCTTTTAATTTTTGCCCTGTTTTCGGTGCATCCTGCCAGCAGATAGATTTGTCCGTGCTTTTTCTTCCTCCCTCCCATCTCTAGAGAAAATGTGCAGATACTTTGACCCAAGACAGAAGCTATGAAGGCTTTGAGTTGAGAGTGTACTATGATGGCCCAGGATGGTGTAAGGGTAGCAATTGCAGGCATTGGTCAGCAACTGGCCCTGATGTGAAGCAGAGAGAGTAATTTAAATCTCTTTTTCTCCTCCTAGCTCTTTGGCTGTGGTTCAGTTGCGCAGATCATTCTCAGCAGAGGGACTCATGGAGGTTTCCTGACTGTCAACCTGGCCTTTGGCTTCGCTGTAACGCTCGGCATTTTGATCGCAGGGCAAGTGTCAGGTACGTGTGGCTCCCTGTAGGCTCAGTTTCACTAGTGTCAATTTTTGTGTAGGCTTGCCTTTCCTGTGTGGCACTGGTATGGAAGCTAGTGCCCCTTGGCACAACTCTGGGACCTAAATTCTGCCCGTAAGGTACGCTAACCACCAACCTCTCTGCAGGTGGACACCTGAACCCAGCTGTCACTTTTGCCATGTGCTTATTGGCCCGGGAGCCCTGGATCAAGCTACCAATTTATGCCCTTGCACAAACCCTGGGAGCTTTCCTTGGAGCTGGCATAGTCTTTGGGCTGTACTATGGTAAGTGTGGAAACCTCGTGTCTTTTTTGAGACATGTTTTACTATGTTTGTGACTCACTGCAGGGAGGGAGATTTCCAGATCAGAGAGGAGCACTTTCCTGCAGTGCAAAGGTCCAAGAAACCTCCTTAACTGTGTTTCTGGGATGGCTTTCCTATTCTCATGATGGTGGGTTCAAGCCTCCTCAAAGCAATCTGAAGACCAGCCAGCACTGTTAAAGTGCAAGACTTGGCCCTTGAGTAATGAACGCTGGACCTCTGGATGGCTTTTGATGGATACCCTTTTGTATCTACTGGTCTTCCAGAAAAGTCAATGAAACACTAGCGGTGATGGAGGTTTTATATCTGTTTGCTGTTCCAGAACGATTTTCTCATTCTTTGCTTAAAACAAATGAAGTCTAATCTGTGATGTCTAATGCTCTAAAGACAACCTTGAGAGTTGTAACTAAGAAAAGTGAATGAACAGCCCTGTTTGCTGATCCATATCACTCTGTCATGTCTTCACACCAAGACTGATACCACAGGGGTTTGATTACCTTTGTGAGAGAGAGGGAGTTGCCTTAGTGTTTGCTTTTTGACTCTCTTTCTTGATGCTTGGCAAATAATTGTTAGGAACAGGGACTAATGCCATCTGCCTCTGAGCCTGGCTGGTAAAAAAGCTGTGGTGGATGATGCCCTAATTTTTCCAAATGTGTTTGCTCTACAGAGAATGATTTTAATTTTTTCCTCCTTCACTACCTCTAGATGCTATCTGGGCTTTTAACAATAACCAGCTCAGTGTTACAGGAGTGAATGGCACTGCTGGTATTTTTGCCACCTACCCATCTGAGCATCTGAATGTTGTGAATGGCTTCTTTGACCAGGTAAGAGGGTGCTGGGAGGATGAAAGTGAGTTTGAAGAGGAATTTTTTGGGTGGTTCTGGGACTTGTCTTTAGTTAGAAAATGAATTGCAATTTAAATATATCCAGAAAGGTTTTACCTTGACACAGGTGTCTCACTAGCCCATTGGAAGAGTAGGGCCAGAAAGGACCTTACAGCCAGAAGGCTTGTGCCGAGACATTAACAAGTGGTACAACACTGGTCAGGACACCAGAGAAAAGAATGCCATTTGTTCATAGTCCCTGGAGAGCCATAGTGTGAGGAATGGAAACTCTTCCTCACTCTCACTCTACTACTGTGGTTGTGGTACAATCCAGAGCTGGGTATGGGGTGGTGGTTGCTGTTGAATGTGACTGTCTCCTAAAGTTGCCATCAGCCACAAAAGGGACAACTTCTACCCAGCTATGGCATGTGGGAAGGAGGTTTAGGAAGATGTTTCCAGCTTTTGACTGCCTAAACAGCTATTCATAAATCTCCTGGGGTAGGGGAAAAGGTGTGATCTTGATTAAGATTCATAATAAATCTCTTGATTGAGACTGATTATGGCTGCCATAGTCTCAAGAGAGGAGCATGCTCCACTCTTTTATTACCATGCCTGCTGTGGTCTGATAGTGTCAGGGGACGACTTGGTGCATCTCTTCCTTTTAAGAGACTCACATCCCAGAGAAGTTAAATAACTTGGTTAGAAGAGTAATCTGGATTAAATCCTTGTTTTCCTTCCCCATCTCTCTCCAGTTCATTGGCACTGCCTCCCTGATTGTTTGTGTCTTGGCTATTGTTGATCCCTACAACAACCCCGTCCCCACTGGGCTGGAGGCTTTCACAGTTGGCTTTGTCGTCCTCGTTATTGGAACCTCCATGGGCTTCAACTCTGGCTATGCTGTCAACCCTGCCAGGGACTTTGGGCCTCGTCTCTTCACAGCCATTGCTGGCTGGGGCACTGCAGTGTTCCAGTAAGTGCTAGATAATGAAAACCTTGTGCATCAAGGGGAAATGGATTATGAGTCCAAAGAGATGGTAGTGCTGGCACTACAAAGAGTCTTGGCAGCCATGAGGTATCTTTGGATTGTCTAAATGCTGCTAAAAGGCACTGCTTTTCAACTTCTTAAGAAATCATGGAAGCTGGGGAGCTTTCAGTGGTGAGACCAAAGCACATTGCTATCAAAGAGGAAATCTAGGAACATCCATGAGAATGTCAGTTGCACCTTGAACATGAGCACATCATGATTTTTTAATGGTAAAAAATGAGAAGTGTTTGTTGGTTTTGGAGACAATTAAGAGAGCCACGTTATCAAGCGTTGCAAGCAAGCGGGAGGGAATTGAAGGTGCCTAGTGTAGGCATAACAAATGCTTCTCTCCTTTCTTGGTGGAGAGACTTGGTTGTCCTGAAAGTAGCTGTGTTTGTGTATGTGTGGCAACATCTGGAAGCTCTGCAGATGTGCAGGTGCTATTGTCTTGTGCAAGTGGTGATGGCTGCAGAAGGTCAGATCTTGCATTGCTCCAGATCCAAGAGAAAATATCCTAATGCTTAGGCAGCAGTTCTTACCTTGTGCACTTTCTTTTTTGTTTTCCAGGGTTGGTAAGCCGTCCCACTGGTGGTGGGTTCCAGTTGTTGCTCCTTTCCTTGGGGCAGTTGCGGGAGTGATTGTCTATCAGCTGACAATTGGATGTCATGATGAGCCTTCTCCACCTGCCTCTGAGCAGGAAACAGTCAAGCTGGCTAACGTGAAGCACAAGGAGAGGGTCTGAGGAAGCTGCCACACAGATCTGGCAGGTATTCATTACTCAGGACTGCAGCTGGCAAAAAGGAGACGTTAAGAAGAGCTTCAAGAACAACAGGAAGAGTTTTTTACCTGTCTTGAGATATTCTAGTTATTTTTTTGTTTTGTTTTTGTATATCCCTGACATATTTGCTTTTGACATTTCCCTGTGAGCCCTCCTCCAAATGCAGTATCATGTAATCTTTTCCTAAAAGAAGGGGATTGAAGACTGTAGGAGTCAGGAGAGAAGTGGGAATTGCAGTCCAACATAAATCAGGTGTTCAGGAATTTGAAGCTCTTTTGAGCTATGTTGCTGACATTGCCTGTGACCTTGGCAAGCTGCTTCCCTTCAAACCTGAGTTCCAATCTGTAGAATGGGGATCATGCAAAACAAATAGTTTTGCTGGCATGGATTGGAAACTCCTGCATCCTGGAGGAAATTTGCCTGTGATTCTGTGGATCAAATTCTGCTTGATGTTGCTCTAATGTCAGTACTTTCACACCAGGAATTAACTAGTCTAGAGGATTATTAGCCAAACTTTTATATCTCTTATGAATTCCTAGCTATTGTATCAGTCAGCTGATCCACAATGTCAGCGCAGTGAGTAACACTGCATTGGATTTTCATTTAATTTTAAGACTAAGTGTTTACAAAGAAGTGCACCCTGGTGTTCTAATAAAAATTTTTAGTATTGCCAAGTCCTAGAAGATCACATCTAGGAAGTCCTTATTCTAACCAAGGCTAACTTAGACAGAAAGCTTGGCTTCCAGAAGCAGACTTTCTAATTAATCAGCTTGTATATAAACTGCAAGCAGCTAATAGCCAAGATCCACTGGAAACATAGTGTTGCTTGAGTTGCGTGTGTTCATGTAAATTTTACAAAGGTGTTGTTGGGTTGTTTTTTTGGTTTTTTTTTTTGTTTTAGTAGATTTATCTATAAATATACTCCTTAAAGCTGTTACAAAATACCAAGGTTGGGATGAGTTCATTTAGAGATGTATGGGAACTGCCGATTCTCTGTCAGCTTTGAGATAATTTTGGGTTTTCCTTGGATGGTCTTGGATTACGGCATTGTGGTTTTTGGAGCACCTCCTTTTCTACCTTGCAGAATAACTGGGAATATCCCTGGTACTCATGGCTGAGGGACTGAGGTCAGGCACCTCCTGTACTAGCAGTACTGGCATCTCAGGGGATCTCTGGCTCTCCCAATGCCATAATATTACAAAGTATTTGAAAAAAAATATTGTTGTGAAAGAATTTGTAAGTCCCATGCATTAGAGAAACTTGTTCAAAGCCTATTTCTTTAATGCATAAATTAATTGAAAAATGTATCTTTGTACACATTTCCAGTCACTAAAAGGATGTATTCTTTTTTTTTTTTCCTTTTTAAAAAAATAAAATGTCAATACCCATGATGTGAAATGCTAGTGTTGGTTGTATTTTTAAGCATCTGTCAGCAAACTTCACCATGGAAAGGAAGTCATCTATAGCAATAGCTTCCTCAAGCTCTTTTCCTCTTCAGCCTGGGTGAAGGGGAATTAACCCTTTCAGGCAGTACCTCTACATGCTCCATTTGTGATTTACTCCTTTCCCTTTTGGGGTGTGATTTCTGAGGCATGTGGAGGAGGAGTAGCTGTGTTCAGTATAGTGACCAAGGTATGGGCTGGGTGTGAGATTGTCCTGCTGTCAGGCATCTTATTCTTAAGGCAAAAGAACAGCTGGTTAAGTGTTTGTCCTTCACCCATTGTAAAATTTAAATTCCCTTTCTGTTCTTAACATAGTTCTGAATGTGAAATCCTACTCTGCCTTCATCTACTGTCCAGCCCCATCTAGCATATTACGAGTCAATTTTTTTTTTCTGTAGCTATGCCAGGCAAGGAAAAGTACAACAGACCTGAACACAGTGCTCACAGAATTAGAGAAGCAACTTACCTATAAATAAAATTCTTGTTTCTCTTTGGCTGGTGTGTGTACTGCTGTATTTTTCCTGTATTAATTATGCTGCCTTAAAATAACTCCTCACTTCCCACATAGTGCCATACTGAGGAATTCAGTGAGGTCTGAATGAATGTGGTTTCCTGCAATTCACCAGCTAGGAATCAAATGGCTTTTGGAAAGAAATTTCCCAGGTTTGTTTGATTTGCTCTCTATGTGTGGACAGCACATTGTTTTTTGGTTCTTTTTTTTCATTTCTAACATGAAAGTTTATCCCTCCAACTCCGTGCAGCAGCCTTGTATATTACTGTGTTCAACTAACATAGCTGCAGAATTCAATTCTCATTTCCCTTCATGACTGCCTCTTACTCTACTCTTCCACCACTTTGTATCTCAAACTGTCTTGATTGATACATGAAAATTCTTGCTGCAGATCTTAAGACTTTTGATTCATGGTGTAGTGTGGGTTCTGGATTTTTTGGTCTTTTTCCCTTTCTCTGTTTGTTTGTGGGTTTTGTGGTTGTTGTTTCATTACTAACCAGATTACTCTTGCTTTTGCCTGGAATGTAGCAATCAGCTTTTACTATATCAGTGCCTTACTCATGCCTCAATGATGTGTGTTATTACCATTTATTAAAATGGCAATAAAATGTCAGTTTCAGGCTGAATTTTCTTTCTTAACCACCATGTTAAGCTTTGTTTTTTCTGTTGGAGAAACACCAAGTACTGCTGGGTAGATCCATCAACATGGGAGAAGGGGCACGCACTGCCTGCCATCAGTGGATGGGGAGCTATGGACAGCATAGCCCCCAGAGGGGTCTGGTCCATAGGAGACATGATTCTGTCTCTGCTCTTTGACAGCCATGTAAGAAGGGCAGTTTGATTCAAACTGATTTCAAAAATTTGATTTCAAAAGGTCCAGAAGGGTTATTAAACTGCGGGGAGGGAAAGGTGTTTTCCCTGGCAGCAGCTACCCTTAAATTGCTGAGAGTTGTGGTTCTGCTTGTTTTCAATTTAGCTGCCTTAAGAGACTTTGAGGGTTAATCACCTGGCACACACATGCAAATCCAAACTTTTTTTTTTTTTTCCCATCCATCCCTAAATTTCAAAGGCAATGAATCACACTGTAGTGCTTTACTGGAGAGGTAAGGCTCATCTGGCCAAATATAGTGATCTGGGTTTTAGGTCAGATGAACTCCAGCTGTCAAGCTGTTGAAATACGCTTTGTAGGAAGAAATAAATCTACAATTTAAACTATTCATGCTTGACAGGGAGAGTAATTTGTTGTTGGAACAAAATGCTAAAAGGTGTTGTAGATTCTCTATTGTGTGAGGTTTTCAAATTAAGACTGGCTGCCTTGCAAGAAGTTATTTCAGTTAAACTGCAAACTGCAAGTCTCACTTGCAGGAGGAAATTCTCAGACCTCTCCATTGCAGGAGGTCAAGTTAACAGGATTTGTCCCTTCTCACCTTAAAACCAATGAGATTTTAAATGCAATATGAAAGTGGCCATGTATTCAATTCCTCTAGGTTCTTGTCTAAGATTATTGCTGCAGGTGCTTTGACATTTTTGGTACATCTTGGGAAGCTTTTCCAGGTCTATTTGTTCTATTCCATCTATGAAATGGCAGCAGAAGTGCTGACTTCTTCCAAACCCTGCTCTGTATCACCTTGTGGGAGCATGAATCAAAGACTGCTTGGCACTGCAGTGTGGATGGGAGAATAGCAGTCTCCCTTTCTGAAGCCCTTCCATCTCAAACAGAATTTCAGCTCTCCATTTGGAAGTGGTGGGTGCTGGGGATGTAGGAGCTGTCTGCATTTGCTAAACACCTCCAGGCAGGTCTGGTGGGGCTGTACCAGGGCAGGTTTCAGCATGTACCCAAAGCAGATGAGCATTGATGCATCATCTGCTTGCTGTCTTCCCTTCTCCCCACCACTTACACCTTGGTGAAGAAGAGAAATAAATAAATGAGAGGAAGACAACAAGGAGAATGTGCTCTCAGGCTAAAGATTTCTGACCAGGATACACCTCTGAAAATATAAGAAATATGCTGTCTAAGATGGTGGTTTTGTTGGTTGCAGGACCACCAGTTGCCTTAGCCCTTTTCAGGGAATTTGCCCAGTTTCTGTTTACCAGATCTCCTGCTCTCCCTCCTCCCCAGGACATCCACTTGCATCCTATAAATTCCACTGCTGGCCAGGAACCAGCTGAATGAAACCTTTTGGGATCAGAGAAACTTTCTCTAAAATGTCCATCACTCCTCTACACTTCATCTCAAATGAAAGTGTGTTTGACTTCTTTTTCTTGCTGCCATAAAAATCTTTCAATTAAAGCACTGACATAGCTCATTTGTGTCTCAGTTCATGAGTCTGGCCCAGACACACTGTCTCCCAGGACCTTCATGGCTGTGTGACACCTGGTTTTACAGCTGGTGGCATAAGAGGGAGTAGGCTCCCTTTGAATGAAGGTAACCACCCTGGCCTAAGGGCCTGGACTTTGGGATGAGCCCTTCCTCCTGTCCCCAGGACAGCTAAAAAAAGCTGCTGCCTTGCTTGCCCAGCAGCCAGTGCCATGCATTCCCACAACGGTTGCTTGGATATTGGGATATGACTTAGTCTCCCTCATGTGTTACTCTGGTGCTGGCCAAAAATCTGTGATCTGGCTATAAGATATGAGAGTCAAGTATTACTCATTGGACATTAGACTTTCCAGTTCATTAGAACTCCAGTGCTCCCATTTAACCACCTTCAGGGGGGAAAAGATGTCCCTGAGTCCTGTAACATTCATCACATAGAGTGTGGATGCAATGTCCAAGAACAGGGTGGGATAGAGAGATAGTTGGGGCTCTGGTCAGGTCTTGTTGTCCTAGAACCCCTTCTGCTCCTTGGAAAGTACTGTGTATAGAGTACCTATACATTTGTGGACAGGACTGACTCTCATCTAATTTGGGACATTCTGTGTTTACCCACTTCCCAGCGTCTGGAACGCCACCAGCTCTTTAAATTCAGCACTCTGTCCCTGGTGGAAACACAAGATAAGAGAATGTCCTTTATCTCTGAGCAACAGGGCCAGAAAGTGACACATTTCCAGAGCTCTCTCTGTGTCTGTTGCCTTCACAGTCTATGCACTCCAAGTGCGGAGCAGGCATCAGACACTGCAGCCCAGCCCTGTGCCTACTCTGATGAACAGCTGAGCTTAAGAAACGTGCCACAGGGATGAATGTTCCTGATAGTGGGATGATAATTGTCCTTCCAGACAGAGGAGAGAGATGCTGGTGTCTCCAGACTCCAGACAAGAATGGTGGAACACTGAGAAGATTTTTGTGTTGTCTTGGGAGACCTGACAGTGTTTGTAAGAGTTTTTGAAAACCCATCAGAAGAGGCAGTTGCAGAAGGTATCTGAGCTCTGCAGCATGAGACAAGCACAGAGCAAGGGGGACAAAAAGCAGCTGAGGGAAGTCTGGGAGCCCATGACTCTACTCTGACTGGCAAGTGACAGCAGGAACTTCCCCTGAGTCCATCTGGAAAGGAGAACTGAATTTCTTCATTGACTGTGCTGACTATGGGCTCAACTCAGATGCCTAGGTGCAAGGGTCAGGAATCATTTGAGATGCCCTGGGTCATCCCACCTGGCTCTAGCTTCCACTCCAGAGGGGCTGAGGTCTCCTGCAGGCCCCATGTCACAAGTCCAAACCCCACACAGACAGCTTTAAGAGTCCTATGTGTGTGCAACTGGGTCAGGTCCTGGAAATCACTGAACTGGGGTGGAATTCCTGCCTGGAAACTGTGGCCTGGGCAGAGGCAGAAACTCTACAAATCTCCATAGTTCCACTGCCTTTGTGATAGTGCACCCATTTCCACAGAGGCATAGGAGTGGTACAGGGAACAGATGAAAGGTCTGCCTGCCCCTGCACCCAGTCACCAACAAGAGCTGCTTACACCTCCCTACCCTCTTTAGGAATGCTTCAAGAGGGAGCAGCAAAAACCACATGCATGAGGTGTCTTTTGAGCTTCCAAGCACTCTTGGTCTGGTTTGTGACAGACTTCATTGAAACCACCTCTCTTGAGGAGGTGGAGTAATGCTGCATTTACATAGTAACCAAAATGAGTTTGTTGGTTTATATAGGGAGGGGAAATCTCATACACCATCCCAAGGAGAATCACTGATGTTGTCTCATAATTAATAGTTATTTTTTTCTAATTTCTTGCCAGAAGACAACTTTCCTGCTAGGCAGGTTTAGCTTGTCCCAGGAGATCTTAAACTCTTTAAAATTGTATTTAAGAGTATAGGAGCACCTTCCTGAAGAACCTGTCAGGGAATACCCTAGATGCGAGGTTTCTGGCTGCTCTTAGTGGCAAATGGTCCCACATGGATGTTTCCTGCCAGGCATAGCAGCTAAGGCTCAGCCTGAGATACTGGAGCTAAACGGAATGTAGTTTGATATGAACAAACAATACAAAGAGATATACTGGTTTCCTTGTCCTATCTGAACTGAGCACACTCAGGTGTCAGTCACACAAACATGCCATTTCACATGACAGGCTCTTATTTAGACTGTACCCTGTCCCTGGAGAGGAGCCACAAACCCAGAACACTAATGCTAAAGGCTAATATCTGGATAACACTCACCCCTCAGGTATGAGTCACAGGAACAACTTGTAAGAGCTGTATTTTGTGATTTGACTGGTGCCAGCTTGGACCCTGAAACAATTACATTTTTACTTAAACCTTCTGGGCTCTCTTGGAACCTCTGAACTTCTCCCAGCACAGACGGGCAGAGTTTCTGTTGCCCTTTAACTTTGCTTTCCATTTATTGCTGCATTGCTTTCTTTAGATAATCTTCAGGCAAATAGTTGCCCGTCTGAGTCCTTTCATTTATTTTGTGCGCACTCAGGAAATATTTACAGCTCTATTGGCCTTCCAGGAAGAAAGGCAATGATGGGAGAGGAGAAGCTATGCTGATAAACTTCCTCTGAGCCAGTGGGACAGACATACAGGTCCACAGGAGAGCCACAATCCAATAAATCCTAGCTGAGTGACTCCCTGAACTCTAGGAGCAGCAATGCTGCTATTCCAACACGTGTGGAGGATCACTGAGTCCAAGATGAGTAAAATTGGAAGGGACCACTGGCTGAGTCATCTGGTGCAATGTCTCTGCCCAAGCAAGGTTATCCTACAGTCCATTGCAGAGGATTGTGTCCAGATGGTTCTGGAATACCTGCAGTAACAAAAACTCCAGAAGCTGGCTTTTGTACCAGTCCTTCTGAGATTCATAAGCTAAGTGGGGTTGTGAAGGGCTGTGTGATCCTGACTGCCTGCAGTGCAAGGTGTTGGTAATGTAGCCTTCAACCCTCCCTGCTTTGGGACTGGGATTACTAGCAGGAAAATCCTGGTGACAAAAAGCAGCAGAGCAAGTCAGACCATGACTCTGAAGGAGTGACGGCAGCAACAGTTCTGCTTGATTTCAGTTCAGTGACTTTTAAACCTTTAATTCTACGCTCAGTGAGAGTGGCCAGAACTAAACCATTAACCTGAAACTGGGGTTCTTGGCTCTATCCTGAACTGTAGAACCAGGGGGAAAAAAAACCTGTTTTGTATGTATAACCAAGGGAATAATAGCACAGGATGGAAAATCTCAAGGACTGCCCTTGGTCTCAGGATATGGGAACTGGTTTTGAGAAGGGTGGATCTCTCTGTTTGTGCCATAGGGCACTTGTGTGTCTCCTGCACTGTGCATGCCAGATGTCTGGAAGTGAGGAGTGGCGACGCAGAGCTTTCCCACGCCTGAGACCCTTTGCTGGTCTGGGCACGGGCCTTTGGGTGTCTTTAAAGTAGAGAGAGGGAGTGAAAGAGAGAACAGCACCACCCTGCCCCTGGGCAGGCAGGGAGAAGGTGCACGCTGAGGATGGTAATGTCATGCACTGAAGGAGACAGCCTGTGCACAGCATTTGCTATTCAATCATTTTGGTTAAGTGGCTTGGTATTTTCCCTTCCCATGACCTCTTCTCCACTCAGCCCTTTTATGTGCCTCCTCTGCATTTTGGTCTCTCTTAGATGAATTTGTCTCCCAGGTTTTGTCCTGTTCCTCTCTTTCCTTAAGACACTCTTCTCCCTCTTCAATGCTTTTTCCTCTGCTCTCCTCTCACCTTGGTCCAAGCAGAATCCCCCTCACCCAGCACCATTTATACTTGTGAGTGATGGAGGCAGTTTGGGAAGGACCAGCCTTGATAAAGCAAGCTGTGAATTTGGGGGCACAGTGAATCTGGGAGCTCTTGCTCCAGGCTAGCAGCCAGCCACATTTCTCTGAAGGGCTTTCATAAAATCTTCCCAGCATTTTATCAAAGAGGTGATGCTGTCATGGGTTTGTTTATTATTTCCCTTCAGGGATTGGGCTCTTCATGGCTTCTTCCTTTCATTTTTGAGGAGGAAATGTTTGCAGCTCTGTCAGCCCCTGGGAGGAAAGTAATATACAAAGGGAACAGGAGTAATGAGAGAGCCTTTTCCTGAGCTAAGGTAACACAGCTTTATGGTCACCTATGCCCTAAACATGTGGGAACTAAGCTCTTCCCTTGAGAAATTTAGGCCAGGATGTGGTCAGTGGAAGAAAGAGCCATGGCAGGAATTCAGGGACAAAGCCTGTGTGTTGTCCTATGTACCCTCCCAGCTCTGCTCCTCCACCTGCTCCCCTTTCTCTCTCTCCAAGGTCTCTGACCACAACCAGGCTTCCCTTCCTACTGTGCCTGAACCTTCCTCTCTGAGGGGATCTTCAGTTTCCTCACCTCCTAGCCAGATATTTCAGCCAAACCTTGGAAAAATCTGTTTAAATATTTCCCTCCTCCATCCTCTTCCCCACCTATTGAAGTCTACCTCCATATGGATTTCACTGTGCAGAGACAACCAGGGACTTTTCCATGATGGAGGTAGACTGAGGGACAGTTTCCATCCCCTGATGCTTACCTGTTCCAGCCTTTGTTCCATATGTACCATGGCCTTGCCTGGAGCACCACATGAGCCTGGGACCAGATCTCCTTCAGGGATGTCCTGGTTTGTGCTTCTAATGTACCTACCCCCTTGCAGAACATTGGAAACTGAAAAAGACCTCGGTTTAGGATAAACATTACTTAGCAACAACCAAAACATCAGAGTGTCATCAATGTTCTTCTTACACTAAAGGCAAAACACAGCACTGTACCAGCTACTAGGAAAGTTACTAAGAAAATTAACTCTTAGCCACAGACTTATCTAGGTGAAAGTCCACAGCTTGCAAACTAAGGCTTCAGCAAATCCAGCTACTTGTGCTAAGCAAACAACATACTTAATCACATAACACTATAACTCTGCAACTCATTCAATTTCAAACTTACTTATTTAAACTAAACAACTAATATCTCTCAACAGTCCTCCCTTGGTTTTTATTAAGCATTCCTGCTCACATGCTGAATACATGCTGAACCTTTCAAATTGTGTGATTATTCTCCAAGATTTTATGTACAAGGTTACTATCAGTAACAAGTTGAGCTTGGGTTCAGCTGAAGCCAAGTGAAACATTGCCTCGGACTATAGCAAGAGCACTGCAACAGCAAAAGCAGTTATCTACAGTCTGGTCTCCTTCCCTCACTTTTCTCACTGCGGCTGTGTATCAGACCCAAGGTACTGGTTAGTCCCTAATGCTAAGAGAGATGACCACACTGGATGCTCCAAATTCCTTGAGTCACTTGTGGTTACACTCCATTTGTGCACATCAGCACATATTCTATTTAGGAGTCTCAATCCTGTCCCTATAGGACCAGCTGCATCTGGTTTTGTTCATCTCAAGGGGGAAAAGGTTTGCTCCCATAGCCATGCTCACCATCCTACACAGGATTTGTGTGGGGATGGTGAACACGTCAGTTTGACTGTAAAAACACCAACTTGTGTCATCAGTTCTACCTGTTTCAGTCATCATGAGGGATGAAATAATACCTATTGTCCCTATGTGTTTAAGAGCATATTGTGCAATTTCAGATATTTGTGGGATCAACTCCTCTCTTATTAGCAGAGTGGAAATTGGATTCATTGTGGTGGGGAGAGGGACTGTAGTTGGTATCAAGTCAATTTTTTCACAAGGTGAAGTAGCTTGTATTCTGCAAAATTCACTGTTAACTTCCATGTAACAACTTAAATTAACTGGAACAATAAGATCTAATTTTTTTTTACTACCTCTGTCAGTAGGATCATATGCCTTATCTGATTCACAACAAAAAATGACAGTCCCATCTTTAGATTCCTTAAGAATTTGGAACATGAGCCCTGTATACTCTTTGTAAATTTTTTCTTTTCAAATATATCACTTTTCCACCACTTTGGATCATTCTTGCTTTTTAGTTTTCTTCTTAACCATGTAGTTGTCGCTAGAATCAACAACATCAGTGGTAGAGTAAGATCCAAATTAATTTTTTGCTGATTTTCAAGATTCTGTTGTCAATCAACCGGCTTGATGATGCACTACATGTTTGATGAGAGAATGATGTATCCAATTTTCTTTTCCTAGAACTTGAAGAGCAAAATAAGAATGCAATAAAACAGCATATGACCCCTCCCTTTTGGGTTCAGTTTTGATTTTCAGAAAAATACTTTAATTAAGACTTTGTCTCTGGGCTGTTTATCATGTACCTGCATTTCAGGTGGTGTCAGTTGGCACCACTTGGGCATGTTTTCTTTTGTCTTTAACCCTTTTTGCATACATAAGTCTCACTGGAGTGGGACTCTAGTCCCAGCAGTTAAAAGTCTCAGGTCACTTATGTACAACCCCTCAAAAGGTGTAACAATGCTCAGGCAGAGGCTTCTCCTTTAACACTTTAAATCTCTTTTTACTCCCTTACTCTCCTTTGTGCATGTTTGGGAGTATCATGAAGCACATCCCTTAGAAATCCCACTTCAAAGAGAGGAGGAAGCATGAACAAGGAAATGATTGAAAAGTGTGTGTGTGGGTCTTCTTTCATGGTGTATGTCCTTGCTGAACAGTTTGGTCTTCTATTTCTCTCCCTTCTGGCATCACAGATATCCCATGAAGGGAGCAGAGTGGTGCCTCTCAGGGACAATTTGTGTTGCAGATTAGCTCTTGGCTGTACACCAGGTAGATAGGCAGAAAAGTCTCACTATTTTTTCGTATGAGGTTTTGTTTAGCTTCTTCAAAGGAAACCCATGGAAAATATTCCAGAGTGATCTGTGTGCAAACAAGCTCTCATCTTCAAAACAAGGTTCATCTCTGCCTTGAATCCAGAGCTCACGTGGTAATCTTCTCTTGTTTTTAGCATATGAGTGCTCCGCAGGCAGGGAAGTCTACCCACACAAGGAGTCTTCTCTCCTGCAGGGGATAATTTTACTCTTGGAGACATACAGTGAGATGATTATCCATTTCTGTCTGGTTTCCCCAGGAGACCAGGGCTATGTGACCCTGCAGTAGGGGTGTGCAAGAGGGTGAGCGTGTGCACTGCCTGCATCTCTCTGCTCCCTGATACCCTGAAGCGCTTGGCCCATTGTGGGCAAAAATGGGAGAAGGGCTGATACAGCAGGAGTAAAGAATTCCTACAGACTCTATAAACATCTCTGGCTGGATAGAGAAATGAAATAGTATTATGACCCTGTTGAGGGGACATTAGTAAGCATGACAGTTAAACTATGACAGTTTCTGAGGATTGGAAGAAGGGAAGCAGTCATCCATGATAACAAGATCCCAGAGTTGAGATAAATATATATGTAAACGAATGTAAATTTTTTTTTAACTTGGAAAACAGTCTTTGTTTTGAAAACTTCTCTTGTTTAAAATAAAATCAGCACAAAGGTGACCGGACTTTTAAGAGAGAAATGCCTGTTTTGGCTAAGCAGGTTATTCTGCATAAAACCGCCTTCTGGTTAGACACAATCCCCTCCATATTCAGCTGTTGACTGCTGAAACTCAGTTCTTGATTATTTTCCCATGTGTGGAAACATATATATTAAAAATTAAAGAAAAAAGGAAAAGGAAAAAAAGAGACTAAAACCTTCTGTCTGTTTCTGGGTGTCATTTGTCAAACAAGGCCCAAACACCAAAACTTGACTCATTGCTCTAAGTCAACTGATAAAATGTCTGTCATTCTGTGCTGCTGCTCATTTCTAGGAAGAAAATTATGTTGTTTTCTCTGGTTTTGAGGGAAAATGTGTAGTGTTCCAGGGAGCAGGGCTGGCTTATGGTATCTGGGTGGTGTAAGATCCCAGCAGAATGTTGTACCTGCTGCCCACCAGCCAGTCCTGTTAAACACGTGGACCTGTACCCCTGGCACGCAGTGACCATGGAGCAGACTCCTCATCTTGATTGTTGTCAGTCATCTTTGTTATCTTCTCTCTTGTGAGAAAACAAAAAGGAGCAATGAGGACAAGCATCAAAGCTGCAAAGCCCCAGAGGAACTGTGGGTGAATCACATGGATGCTCTCCAGATATGAGGCAAACACAATCAAATCATCAGGGCGCTGCAGAGATCCTGCCGGGAAGGGGCCAGCTCTCTGGGGAGGTTAAAGTGAACTCAAAGCCCCAGAGTAGGCGAAGAAGGTGATTTTCTTCCAGAGCTGGTTCTTTATCTAATCCATGCTGTGATGCTCGTATGAGGGGCTTGGAGCTGTGGAGTTGATGAGCTGCTGTCTTGGGTTTTTTCTCCCAGAGATGCAAGTGCAGCTGGGGCAACGTAAACCCTTAATTTAGATCCTATTTACACTAACGCACAGTAAGTATTATAGCACTGCAGTTGCCAGGATATAAAAGCCAGGAGCATAAACCACTTCTGTTTCTCAGCTGCATTTATAACAGAAAAATACTTTTATTGGGGGGAGTGGTGTGGTTATTTTATTCCACACTTCTTTTACCATTCCTGGATGAAACTCCAGGGTGCTCAGTCTTTCTGCCCAAGGCATGAAACCTGTGATTTCCTGCTCTAGGGATTTTGCAATACACCCAGGTGTGTCCCAGAAGCCCCACAGCTCAAAGGTTAATTTGGCCACAAGGCTTTTTAAGTCTCTAATGAGAAGTTCTGGAATGGGGAACACAACAATGCCTATAGTTAGTTACTGTGTGACAGTTGTAGCCATGGTTCAGTGAGGATTTTAAAGAAAAATGCAATCATCAGTCACAGTCCACAGGGGTTCACCAAGGGAATGTCCTATTCAACTAACTTGATATTCTTCTCTGATAAGCTCACCCACTGAGTGGATGTAGTTTTTCTGGATTTTAGAAAGGTTTTTAATACTGTCCTTCAAGTGTCCAGCTGTGGGATAAGCAGGTTCATGGTGTGCTGGGTGAAGAACTGGCTAAAGGCAGGGCTCAAAGGGTGGTAATGAATGGGGCCTCATCTGGCTTGCAATCAGTCACCAGTGATTTTCCTCAGGCATCAGTTCCAGGGCCAGTTCAATATATTTATCAACCATCTGGATGCAGGAGTACACCATAAGCAAGTTGATGATTGCTGTAGGTCTCTTCCAACAGAAATAGTCTACTCTATTTTTCTGAAAAGGGTGACAACTGTTGTTAAGGAAACTTCCCTGCCTAGCCATCCAGGAGCTGCTCTGGCCATCGCGCTCACACCCCTTGATCTGAGGCCCCTTCCCAGATACATGTCCCAGATTCACACAGTCAGACTGGGTTTGCTTACTGGCTTACTGAACTCAGGTTTCCCACAGAAGAGGAGTTTCAGACATCTTGATCCTTAAAAATAATTTAATCATGGTGCAATAACAGAATAACAGATTGAGCCGTTGCGTCTGATGAGGAAACCAAACAGAGAAATCCCTGGGCTTTTATACCCTCACAGTCTAAGTGTGGGGAAAGCCTGGATTCATTGGCTCCTGGTATAGTTCTGAATGCCCAGTCCCCTGCCCTGGCTGCAGGTCCCTGTGCCCTTTGTTATGCAAAAGGCCAGCAGTTCACATCCTCTTGCCTGGGGCTCAGCCTCTGGCTCCTGCTCCCCAGAGCTCAACCTGCAGCTTGCCACATGAATATGCCTGTGTAACATATATCCCTCAGCACTATCCTTCCCTTCACCTTCCATTTTTTTCTGTTTTTTCTTACCTGACTTCTTTTATTCTTTGCCTTTCCCATAGGAGCAGGTCTGGCTCTAGGTCTCAGCATCTTTTATCTATCAGTTGCTATGGTTTCAGTATCTTGTAGAAACTAAATGTGACATACAGACCCTGTATTAGAGACAGCTATGAGATGACTCACATTGTGTTTTCGAGCCTTGTTGGTGTTTGGGGCAGGGCATGTCCTCCCAGCATGGTTTTGTAGGGGTTTCTAGGCCTGACCTGCAAGCCAGTAGGTTATGGTTCCCCTAAAGTGGAGAAGCTCCCTTGAGAGAGCTTCCTGGAGAAGAGAAGCTCTCTCAAGGGAGAGCTCCCTCTGCACTGAGATTCAGAGATATGGGAGTAGTTAAGCATTTTGCAAAGGCTTCCTATTTCCTAAGAAAAAAAAATTTGGCTGAAAAGCAAGATAAATAAGAACAGCGGCTGACTTTACTGTTAGATGTTGGTTCTACAAACAAGGAGACTTCGGGATTCCTACAGAGCCTGTTTTCCTAGAATAGTTTTATATTGTTTTATGCATTGCTTCCCCACCTCCTCCTCTTTGTTGCCATAATAGAGAAAAGTGACCTAATTGTAGAAATGGACTCCCCTGTGCCTCACTTGGGGACACCTTCCAGTTCATAGTGGTTATAGTTGATGCCAGACAAGAACAGTAGCTGAATGAAGAGCCAGGGGGCAAAAGAAGGAAATGAGACCCTAAGGATCAGCTTGAAAAATGATGGTTTGAACACAGAGGGGGTGTCAGAAGATGAGGGACAAGAATAATTCCTTCAAGAATGAGGAGCGTGGGATAAAAGATAAAAGAATGTAATTGAAAACCAGCAGGCAATACAGAGTACCTGGATTGGGACTGAAACCCTTTGTGGGTACTACTGGTAGAATCCCATACAGGATTTGAGCAATTGAAGGAAGTGCTCACACATCCTGGTGATATAGCTAGTGTCTGATGAATCTTTCCAGCTTTGAGTCCTTGGCTTAGTCCTTGTCAAGTTCCTTGAAAGTGCAGTCAGACAGGAGCTGCCATCAAAGGTTTTGCTCAACTTGTGAGGCACCATTTGCTCACCACTGACTTTTGTTCCTACTGCCCTGCTTCAGACACTTGTTTCTTGGGAATACAGCTTGAAGAAATATTTCTGGAGCCATTTTTAACACTGCATAGTGCAGCTTTGCAGCTATTTGTTTCTGCTTTTGGTCTGGTAGCAGATGTGGGACATAATGAGAATTCAGATTTGCTGATTCTCTTTTCCCTCTTAGTTCACTCTTGACTATGTGCATGTGAGTAGAGGCAACTAAGATATTACAACTTAGAGAATTGTGGGGAGCTGCAATGATTGTGTGTTCTCAGTCTGTCTCATCTGTATAGATATTTGTAACCAACTTATTTGTCAACAAATTCACAGCACTTAAAAATTATCGACTATTCCTGGGTTAGGCAATGCTATTATTCAAAAGGATGGAAAAAGAAGAGAAACTGGCTTAAGCTGAGGGAAGTGTGAGACCAGAAACACATATTTTGTACCTTGGTGATATTCCAGATTGAGACAGAGCCACTGCAGGTCACAGACACTGTAAGATGTACAGCACAGCCTTCACAGGGGAGCTCAGAGCTCTCCTCACTGTCCCACTGCACTGCAAACTTTCCTGGAAAAGCCTTTTTTTCCTGGAAATGACCTCTCCATTGCCTGTCCCCAGTGTGATCTATGCAGGTGAGTGATGTTCAGGTCTTAATCCTTTTGTATCCTGAAGTATCATGAGCAGGAGAGAGAATTATCACACCCACTGGTAATTTATTCTCAAGAACTGCAGTGTCAGTCAAGGTAAACAACACTAAACAAAGAATTTGTATATGACAACAAACCAACCAGAAGAGCTTAGTGTGTTGGAAGAAGAGACAAATAAGAGAAAAGCACATTTTGTACTAGTCATCCTACAGCTGGTCTGCATCACTTCTCTTACTGTGCAGCAAACAGCCAGCCCAGGGCCCCTTTCTCTACCTGTCCTGTCACGCTTTTCCAAGACAAGCTATGTAGTCTTAATTTTTTTTTCATGGAAGCAAATGCACATTTCAGTATTTATCTTTCTTTTGTACCAAAAACTCACTGCGAAGTTCTGTTCAGATTCAAATCTTGTCTCCTCTCCCCATGAATGAGCTCTTTCATAAATGACTTGATTAGGAGACAGTCTGTTGCCTGTGAAATTACTTACACTGAATTTTATCATAAGGTGAGGTGGGACTTTTGTTCTCCTACATGACCTTGCACATGAGGCACATTACAAGTTCTGAACTGGGACTGACAACTAGTAAGTCAAAGGTGATTTGGCTGCAACTGGTCCCTGACTGAGGGTTTTCGGGCTGCAATCTTCTGTTTGTATGCAAAATGTGCATGAATCTGTGTTGCCTTTTAAGCAAGGCAGACACCCTGGTTCAAGAACAGCATGGTGGCCATGCCATGGAGCCCAGAGGTGGGAGCAGGAAAGCTTTTGGTTTGTGTCATCATGGCATTGATGCATGGGATCATGGAGCGAGGCATAGGCTGTGGTCTTGTTTTTCTGTCCCATACCCACAGATGTCAAGAACACCTCCTATCAAGAAATATTCTGACAACATGCCTACAAAGAATGGAAGATTTGACCACAGTCCCAACCACAGCCCTTTGCACAATAATGGTTAACAAGCTGCATCTAACCAGAGAATTGGACATGAAATTGCAGGGACAGGTTGACAGGTTTGTTCTCTTCACCCTCCCTGGAAGGGACATCTTTTGGTAAGCCACGTGTCCTCAACTGTGTGCGTGCTGACATGGGATATTAAGCTTGTGATTGCAATTGTACTGTTGGTGCTATGTGTAATTACTCTGCATTATCACCAGCTAAACAAAAAGCCCTGATGTGTTGAATTCAATAAATCCTGAGATTTGTGAATCCCACTGGCTCTTTTGAATGTGACTTGACCTACAGGTTATTGACAATTTTCACATCCAGTGTTGGATCTCTGGTTACGCTTTTGCAACACCAGCTAAAATGTTTTTCCTCAAGTCCACTGCGGACCTCTTGGAGTTAATTTTGTTACTCCTTCGTAAATCAACTGTGCTGGCTAAGAGCAGCTTCACCACTGTAGTTCAACTATTGGTTGGCTCCTATTAGGTGTCCCCTTCAGACTCCTCTTCACCAGACTAACTAATTCCAGCTCCCTAGACTCTGCTTCTAGGACACATGTTGTCTCCTGGTCTTGGGAGCCCTCCTCTCAGATTTCTTGGTAGCCCTGTTGAACTGGAGACTCACAGTGGAGATCCTAACTCCCTTGCTCTGCCTGCCACAGAAGTCCTAGCATGTGCTTTTCCCAGTTTGCAACGGGAGCACATCGTTGGCTCATAATCAGTCTGACATTAACAATAGGAGCTGGACTGGGTGATCCTTGTGGGTGCCTTCCAACTCAGAATATTCTGTGATTCTATGAATATGGTAAGATTGGACACTCATGTCAGGGTAAGGCAGGAATATCCATCATCAGTACCTGCATTGATAATGGACCCTTCCCATGGACTCAGTGATATCAGTGCTCAGTTTGCACACAAAATATGGCTCACGTCAAAGGACTGTTTTCCAGCCACCTGAGAATAAAAATGCTGTAGCAGCAGACCTGCACTCAAAGAGACCTCAAAGGAACATTCTATTACTTTGTGATAGAGAAGTGTGATTTAACTCCTTTCCCTGACTTACTCTGAAGCCCAGTGTCCCAAAATCATATTAAGGAGCAGTGTGGGAAACACCATAATTTTAAATAATGACTGCTTGTGGTCTGTAAATATCTCATCAGATATTGCTGAGGATCTCAGCTCTGATACCCTGGGAAAGTTCCAACATAGATAATTGCCTCCTGCCTAATTCAATTCACATTTAATAGAGTGGCAACACTCAAGTGATTGCCCTGGGGTGAATGACTGGTGGGAATCAAGAGTGCACAAAAAGCACATTAAGAAGCAGAGAAGGAAATCCATTGAGAATCAATGTTTGAGGAAAAGTCCTCCTCCCTTGCCTCAGGAAGTCCTGAGCCAATTTCCCACTTTCAGCTGCAGCAGCCTGAACATATGGAAAGACACCTTGGGTTGTTCTTCTTGGAGAAGAGTGATATCACGAAGGATTACAGTGGGGAGGATGGTGCCAAGAGGGGTGAGACAATTCTTTCTATAAAACTCTTAACAACCCTTTTGTTTTCCCCAAACCTTGTTAGCTGGTATTATAGGGATCATGGACCTTTGTTTCCATGCACTTTCTGTCCCACCTATAGAAAAAGGAAGGCATTCTACTTGCCAGCACTGGTGGGAGGGCAGCAGTACTGTGAGCAAACAGCTCTTGTACTGTGGTGGTTGGTATACATGGTGCATTCAGAGCTGACACCATTTACATCCTGTGTTCATCTGTGTCCAGCATTCATGCCATCTGCAAAGGAAGAACATTATTAATCATTGCTAGGATAGCTGGAGACAGGCATGTCAGAGGGACAGGAAGGCCTGTCTGCTTTAGACATGGCTAAGCTGACACTTGCTCCTGTGTTGTATTTTCTTGCACAGTCTTTCCTCCCCACACACAAAGCAAACTAAAATTGGTTGGTTTTGCTCAAGAAGAAGAAAAGGTCCCTGCCCTGGCAGAGGCTTCCTTCTCTGCTCTATATTCTTTGAGACTATATCTTCCAAATTTATTTTCCCCTTAGTAGATTGGTAAGTTTGCTGGGCTCCAGGTTCCCCCAGGTGCTGCATGTGCATGTAGCAAAAATTTTGTCAGAGATCCTACAGCCCCAAATAGGTCAAGGCAGGACAATAAACAGCAGTTCCATATCAGGTGGCCATCCTTGCTTCATGTTACTCGGTGTGGCATGGAGGCACAGAGGGATGCAGCCTACCTCCACTTATCTTTGTTGTCAGAAATTACACCACTACAATTCCTCTCCTGAATAAAAATCTGGAGATCTCCACTTCCTTGCTGTGCAGAGATCTTTCTCTTTCCTCCCCTGGGAGGCACCTGGCTCCTGGAGGTCTTCCTCCAAGTGTCAGGAATTTCTCCTCCTTTCCAAAAATTATGCTGTGTCTTGGGGCTAATCTCAACTTTACATTTTAGAGACAAGTTTCAAGTGTGTGAACATCACCCCACTGCAAAACAGCCTTTCAGATAAGGCCCCAAGAAGAAGAAGGATACAGAATCATAGAATGGTTTGGGTTGGAAACAACCTTAAACATCATTTTGGTCCAATCCCCCTACTGTGGGCAGGGAAGCCTTCCACAAGCTCAGGTTGCTCAGAGCCCCATTCAACATTAAACACTTGAGGAATGGGACATCCACAACTTCTCTGAGCAACCTGTGCCAGTGTCTTACCACCCTCACAATAAAGATTCTTCTCTTTTTCTTTGATCTGAACCTGCCCTCTTTCAGTTCGAAGCCAGTTCCCATTTCCCTGCACTACATAATCTTATAAACAGTCTTTCTCCCATCACAGAATCGTGGAATTTTTTGGATTGAACGAGACTTTAAAGATCATCTGGTTCCAGTCCCCAGTGTCCTCTCCACCTGTGCAGCCCTGGGATTCCCTCTCCCAACTCTGTTAACAGTAAGAGAACAGCTGCTTGTGAATCCCAGGTGGTGTCCCTGAGCCAGCATCTCAGCAGGGAAGCTAGCCCAGAGCCTTCAATTAATCTCTGAGCCCTGAAAACAGACACGCTGCAGTCTGTGCAAGTATAGAAGGAGAAAACTGAGAGTAGGACCCAACTAGATTTTTCCATTTCAATCTGAATGGAGTCAATTACTCATCCAACTGTGCTTTTCTTGTTATGCACTTAAGGGATATTCTCACTTAAGTGAATTCTGGTGCAGAGACTTTTTTAGAGGGTGTGTTATAATTCAAATAGCAAGCTGGGGCAGCTCTCCCCGGCAAGCTGGAGGTATTGAAAGGATCTTGGCTTCAGTAGATGAAGATAATTGGGGAGATTGGACAAAGGAGAAAGAAGACAGGAGAGAAAGCTCATTTCATCCAGTTATGTATACAGAATGTTAAGTAATCACATAACTTAGTAGTAATGATTCATCTTGGTGATGTCTTGTTAAAATTCTGGGCTAGTTGTGTCTTGCATACATGCTCCAGGCTGAAATGGGGACAAAAACCATCCCTGGCTTAGAGTACTGGTTAGATATTGCATAAGGAACTCAGGTCTCTTTCCTAGTGGATGCAGAGGCTGACTCTGAAGGGGTTACTGTGCCCCATGGGTGGGGGCTTCTGAACTGGCAGGAGCAGATCACAGGTGGAGGAGAGTTTCTGAAATGAGGGGAGATATGCTTCTGGGCAGTGGAAAACATGGGGCTTTGCCAGCAGGCTGCTCTTGGCAAAGTCTGCTCTTGCCAACTCTAACCCTGGCAGAGACCACAAACAAACTGGGCACATGCTAATTCTGCTGGCATTAATTAAACAGCCGTTTCCTTTGGGGCCAAAAGGCATTTTGGATAAGGAGGCACTGGCCTATTGTCCAGGATTACTCTGTTTTAATCCTGGCTTTGGTTCAGGCAGATATTTTTCATCCCCCTCATGGAACCTCTGCCTGCAGTCCATAAGAGGAAGACTTTTTTTGACCATGACGTGATGGGCCCATCATGAAAAGTAATAGCCTTTGCCTTTTTGGTATGAATGTCAGCCCAGCACAGTAGGAGATCCCATGTTACAGACACATTGTATAATTGGTGACAAGCTGAAGTGTCATGCTCTTAGCTTTGAATGTAGAGCAAGTCAAACTCTGGACAGCCTGGGGGAAAGGAAGTTCTAAGAAATGGGAGTCACCAGATCATTCCTGGAATGGGGATGTCATAAGAGACCTATGGCATATTTGAGTTTCCAAGCATTGAGTGATGTCAGCTCAGCCCCATGTGATGAGGAATCAATTTTTTAGCTTCCTTTGCAGGAGGTTCACTGAATTTTTCAGTCCATGATGGAGGTGTGCTCCCATCCCTGAAGATGAACCTGAGATCCTGCAAAAGGTCCCAAGAAAAAGGGACTGCATGACTGAAGGAGGGGGTTGTACTTCCCTAACCCTCTGTACCAGGTTTGTGTGCTTCTGGGTCATGTTACAACATGGATTTGAATCAAAACAGGGTTTGAGTCCTGAAAAAACTCAAATTCACTTAGCCAAGATTCATAACACAGACTTTAGGCAACAGATAGGTTTTTGTATGTTCCTGACCACACACATGCACAAAGCTGGTATGTGGATCCCTGCCAATGTCAGCCAAGCTAAATGTGGACAGATGCAACCTTGTCCTCTCTGTCCCTGCCAGCATGGTTGCATGGCCCCAACACATTGCCCTTTTCACTGCTGGATGACTGTTAGAGCTGCTCCATGAACTGCGTTTCCAGGGCAACACAAGAGCACTGGCAGTGGCACCAGGAAGAAGAAGAGGAAATAGAAGGAGAAGGACACAATTCAGGAGAGGGAAGATGTGGTCATGGCTTAACTGCCATGGTGAGATACTATAAGGGCTTAGTGCAGTCAGCCCTGCTGACACCCGATTTGACCTAGAGACAGCACAGTACAGTCTGTGCTGGGTCTGATCCAGAACAAAGCCTGCCAGATCAGAGTTAATCCTTGGAATACATTTCTGTCAGCAGCATAAACTTAAGTTGCACCACAGCTTTGCTTCACATGGCTACAGCTTCTTTTTCTGGCACTAAGAGCCCCTTGGATGTGTAGGGAGAGGGCAATAGTTTTCTGCTTCCCCACCTCCATATCAAAGAACAATTCCTCTCTGACAGCCCAGTATGGCAGAAAAAATCTATTCCTTGGCACAGACAAAAGGCAGGTCAAGACGTGTATTCCTGCAGCAATTTTCTGCCTCATAAATTGCAGGTCTTGATGGCTGCAAACCTATGTGAAGCACAAAAGCTATTCCCTTAGCAACGGGTGGTATAACAAGAGATCACAGTAGCTGGAGCTACCCCCACATGATGCTGTGTCTAGCCTCACCTGCACATTGCATTCAGAGATTGTGACACTTCTGACTGCCTCCAACCTTGCCACACAGGGTTGTCACCACGATGGGATTGTCATGGGAAGTGTGTGATGCAAGTACAAGCAGCAGGTCCTTTGCAGGGTCACTTTTGAAGGATATTCATGCTGTCTGAGACACCATGAGGAACTCACTCAGCTCACTTGTTGTTACACCTGAGTGTTTGAAATCACGTAAAGAATCACTAGCAAACGTATCAGTAAAAACCAGATTTAATATTGAGCAACAGCATGACAAAGTTCATTGGCAAGATTCACTCAGCTACTTACTGGACAGTTAAGGCACACCAAGGAAAAACAAGCAGCAACAAAACCAAACAAAATACAGCTAATCAAAACAGGATATTTTGAACAAGAGCTATTTATGTGTGTGTGTGTGTGTGTGCGTGAGACAAAAGGAGAATGAGGGCCAGGATAAAAAGTAATATGGCCTAAAATCTTAACAGCACTACAGCACTCAACAGTATCTAGGCTTAACTTATAACTTAACTTTAATTTATGCCTTAAACTTAATTTATAATTTTACCGTAACAATTTAACAGAGGAATAGCTCTTAACAGTGTTTAACCTAACTTATAACTTCGAAGTTAAACTTAGCAATTTAGGAGAAGAACAAACACTTAACCACATTTAACTTAGCTTATAACTTATGACTTTACTTACAGGCCTAACTTAGATATCAAAGGTTCTTAAACATCTAAGAAAGCAGCATTTCTCCCAGATTTGCCATAGTATTGTGCATATACACAGACAGAAAGAGTCAGTGCAAGGAAGGCACTTGTGAAAAATTCCCCTCAAAGGTAGGGAAATATTCACTTTGGATGCCTTCGCACCTCCCTCAAGGATTGGGCCCTGAGGAGCAGGGCCTAGGATTCTTTGCTGTCCAGTGATTCTCTGAGTACAGCAAACATGAGAGTTGGCTGGCTCTGGGAGGCCCCACTCAGAGGGAGATTGATGATCACAGCCTGCTGGGACCCAGGACAGCTCCAAGGGTCTCATTTTGGACCACTGCTAATGGGGTCTCAAGACAGTGGGCTTTAGTCATAACTACGACTATGTTTCATCCCAGTTACAGTTTGGGTCGGCACTTTCTTGGGGAGTGTGAGAACAGGGATGTTTCTGCTATTCAGGGAAGAAAAATAATTTTTATTATAAAAATATATTTTAAATAATAAAAAGTATTTTATTATACAATAATTCCACTATTCAGGGAAGAAAGATAATTTCCAAGGCTGTTCATAAAGAAAACAGGATCTTGTTAGAGAGCAGCAATTCCTGGGAGCAGTCTGTTTCTAATAAGCTCAAGAAGAGCTGAGCCCAGGTGCTATTTGCCAAGGCCAAGGCCTAATGAGCACTTCTGAGATGGCAGTGCAGCCTGGAAAAGGTGGGGGAATACACCACCATACCTGAATTTAGGTCTCATCGCTAAGGGATTTAGGATCTGGCGTTGCCTCTTTCTAGGCATACACACAGTGCTGGCATAACTGGATCCATTGCAGTTAAATTTCCCTAGAGATTGTGTCATGCAAAGCACTATCAGAGCATCTCATGAATCTGGGGGTTCTATAGTTTTGGATCATCTGATATGGGGAAAATTGTAGGGGTAATGCAATAAAGCTGGGATTGAACTTGCAGGCTAAGACTGAAGTTTGGGCAATCAAATGCATTTAGGTGCCACTTGAAATGCTCCACAGTATCTGAGAAATCCCTGTGTGGCTGTCAGGCCTGACACAGGAGCTTCAGCAAACCCTGAGAAGCAGCTTCACAGCTCTCGAAGGCAGTGTTCAGCAGATTTGAGTGTGACATCAATGACTCTGTTTGGGGGTCCCATACATAGTGTCTTCAACACTACATGCCTCAAAACTGATCTTCACCCACAAAACTGACAGGGTTTGGAAGGCCAGATCCCAGTGGTGGGGTGTGCAGTCTATGCTTCATTTATTTCTCTGGTCTTGAGATACATGATGAGTGTGTCTTTTTCAAAACTTCAGCTTCACCTTCATTTTCATCTTTATTTGCAATCTTTTTTGCCCTGAAATCAAGAGTGAGGTGATCCTCATAATGAGGCTTTCCATGAACCAGTGAATGTAATTTTGGCATTCTTCATATTGAGATTTTAGATTTTTCATATTGACATTTTAAAGCCCTCTTTAAGACCATGAAGAGATCTGGATCCAAGCTGTACTCCTTAACCTTTCCCTCTATGTTCATGCAGAAGTTAAAAAATAAAGATGACAAAAACTTCATTGAAAAATATTACACAAGGGATTTTTCTCTTGTATGTAACTGCCCTGGTCTTCCAATAATCTTATAATCCCTGTTTTAAATATCTGCCTTTTTTCTTTCACATTTGTTTTCATTTTCATTCTGTATCCACCTGATTATCATTTCCATACATTTCATATCACTGGGGCTGGAATTTCCCATGTCTTATCTCTATGGCATTTAAAAAAAAAAGAATTCTCATTATACTGCATGATTAAGTTATGTAAAATTCTTTTAATCTGTTTTCATAAAACCTAATGCCCCTGGGGCAGGCTCATTAAAATCTTGTGGTTTCCCAGAATGGTTGCTTGGGGCCTAAGAGACACACAAGCACCAGACATTTGTCAGTATATCATCCCTATCAGGTACATTTGTAACATCCCAGATTTGAAGAAACAGGGCAGACTGATTACAGACCACATTTAGGGGGGATTTTGTTTGCATATATGTCACTGCTAACTTAAGAAACATTTTATTTGGGATATTCCTGTTGTAAAATTTTGATTTCATATAGCCAGGATATCTGTAGCCTGATCTCCTGACTTGCTGAAACCAGTGACTTTTTGGTTCGTATAACAGAGTAAGGGCCTATCTGTGAAAATGTATTCATTATCATACATTATCTTGGAGAGAGCTCCTTGCCAGAATGTTTTTTATCCCCACAACCAAGATGCTTGTTAGTGAGTGAGAAATCCTGGTCCATATCGTTTTGCGATGAGTAGGTAGAAGCATGACAGAACCATAGAAAGAATTGTTAAGGTTGAAAAGGACCTCCTAGATCATCAATTCCAACTTTCAACGCACCACCACCACACGTTCATCACCAAACCATACTCTCAGGTGTCACATCCACACGTTTTTTTAACACCTGGAGGTATGATGGCTCTACCACTTCCCTGGGCAGCCTGTTTCAGGGCTTTACATTGCTTTTCAGTGCAAAAACTTTTCCCTATATTTAATCTAAACCTCTCCTGGCATTACTTGAGGCAATTTCTCCTTGTCCTGTCACTTGTTGCCTGGGAGAAGAGATTGGCCCAACCTGGCAACACTCTCCTGTCAGGGAGCTGTAGAGAGGGAGAAGGTCTCCCTTGAGTCCCCTTGTCTCCAGACTGAACAACTCAGCTCCCTCAGCTGCTCCTCATCAGACTTGAGCTGCAGACCCTTCCTTTCTCTGCTGCCTTCTCTGGAAATGCTCTAGCAGCTCCATGTCTTTCTTGCAATGGGAGGCACAAAACTGATCGCAGGACTTGAGGCACAAGTCATGGAAAGGTTTGACAACTTTTTTTGATGACTTGCAAGGTCATTCAGGTGACTTGGCGACTTCTACCTTCTTCTTTCTAATCTGTGCCTCTGAGGACAAACAATATCAAGGCCATTTTTCTTGTGGCATACACAGCTCTGGGCACGGGCCAACAGTGGCTGACCCTGGTTTCAGAGCTCCCCCATCACTGTGAAACCAAGTGGGAGCTAGTTGTGTGAGCACCTCCATGCCACACAGGATAGCTCCTTTTGCTCTGGATCCTGGAGGCCAGCATGGTACCCCATACCTGCTCACAGGACTGAACCCATATCTCTACATGGTGCTGTGTCACAAACTCCTCCAGCTGGTGCTGAGCTACCCCAGGCACCTCCATGCTGAGTGCTCTGGAGTTTGGATCTCTGCCCCTGTCATTCACTGTTTGCTGTTTATATTTTTCTTATGTTTGCTGTAGTATTCAAATGCAGAAGCACTGGAAGGTTTATGTTGAAGAGACCTTAGAGATCATCTTGTTCCAACTTCTCTGCCATGGGCAGGGATATCTTCCACAAGACCAGGCTTCTCAGAGCTTCATCCAGTCTGAATTCTTGAATTCTTGCAGGCATGGGGCATCCTCAACTTCTCTGGACAACTTGTTTCAGTACCTCACCATCCTCACAGTAAAGATATTTTTTTTGTAATATCTTATCTAAACCTACTCTCTTTCAGTTTGAAACATCCACAGTACTACATGTCGAACAGTGGTTTTGCCTGGAAGCCTGCCTTGCCTAGAGCAATGGACACATTTCCTCATGAATGTGTGAGAGAATGAAAGAACAACCAGACAAATACAACAACAGATTTTGCTTTCTGAAAGTGACTGATGATTAAAAAATGCCCAGACCAATGCAGGCTTTAAGCAAACATGACCTTAGTGCTGTCACACTCATTTGGGAATACTTTATTTTATGATGCTTATCATCCAGTGAATAATGTTGGACTGGAAAGGCATGGGAAAGATGAGCATCATTTGGAAAACTGGGATCATGTCTCCTTGTGCTGCAGGGCATGGGTTTCTGGGTTCTTCCTTATGCAATGTGTTATGCTTCACACTAAAGGGCTGGAAAGAGAAGACAGAAACTGGTGCTGAAAAGCACATAACACCTGGGCTCACAGGAAATTATGTGTGCACACTCAGGAAAAGTCCTGCAACAGAAAAGGATGGCATTGATGGAGTAACGTCACACTACTGAGAGATGGAATGCCAAAAATTGTAAGGAAGGCTCAGTCAGTTTCAGATCACTTCAGCTTAAGAAAAAGTGGTAAATGAGGTTGTCTGGATCTTCACACTTCAAAGATCTCCAGTGTAAACAGACAGTCTGCATCTGTGTAAAAGTTCAAAGAAATGCCTGCTTTCAAATATTTCCCATCATGCAGAGAGTTTGTAGCCATAGCATAGCCTTTTGTCTCAAGCCTGGTGGTAACAATTAATTTTTCATTTTCTTGATTTGAGTGCATCTGTTTATTTCCAAGGCAGGTCTTACTCACCTGTGACTGCTGCTTTTTATGATAAAATCTTGTTTCCTGTTCGTGGGACTTGGTTAGTAATTGACTGAAGACAAAGAGAGGGTGGAAAACTGATAGAGTGATATTTTTCAGAAAAAAATGCAATCCAGGGCAAAAATTAAAGCCATTGCCAATTCATATCTCCTGTTTCCAAATATGTAGTTTGTTTTAAGGAGGCTTTCCATGCCAGAGGTGGGCAGATGGGTGCAGTGGACAGCCAGAGGGAAGGAATAGATGAATGGCTGAATGGATCTTTGTCATCCAAAATCACCCAGATCAGCTTAGCACCTGCAATCTACCTGTGCCTCATCAACAGATTGTCTTTGGCTGGATCCTTTCCCCCTCCCCCCAAAATTAGGCTTTTAAAAGGAATTTATAGGTTCCCATTGTTTTCACTAATTCCTTCACAAATTCCTGCCATTTGTCCACTGCCTTCCCAGGACCTGGGACCTTCATCATCAGCTCCAGCTATATGTGAGGGAAGACTTTTCTTGCAGAAAGCAGGAAAGAATAAAGACATCTAAACACATTAAATCAAGTTGGCAGGGGTTGGGTATCAGGCCACTTTTTCAAGAGACAAGAGCAGATCCAGGTTACTTGAGAGCCTACTCAGACATGATTCCTGAAACACCGAATTCCTATTCCATTTTGAGTGTCCTAACCACTGACATGAACAATAAATATAATGTGTGGATATTACTACTGTATTAAAAGGCTTCATCTGATGTATTCATTGGGTTTTTTTGATACCAGACCATGGCTTAAAACTGGCAAACTGCTCTGCCCCAGCTGCCTGCCTGGAACTCTCTCAGTGAATGAGCTCTGCTGCTGGTGAAGTTGCACATTTGGAGAAGTTCACTGAAGCAGAGGTTGAAATATGGATGTTTAATAGGAGGTGTGAATATCTAATAAGGATGTACTTTCTACATCATCCACCAATGGATTAAACAGGTGCTGTTTTCTTGAATGCTCAAAGATGACATTGCTGATGACTCATGCAGGAACAGGGAGTTCATTGAGCACACTAATGTGCATGAAAATTTATCTTCCTTCAGGATATTTGAAAAGCAGTTGGATTCCCCGGCAATTATTCCAGCTGAAAAGGTAACTACTGCCAGGGTGCCAACAATTCATCAATGTTAACGGCATAAATGACACAGTGTCAAAGGTAAAATAAAATGTCCCTTGCACTCCTTTAAACATTTTGATATCTTGAAAGATGAAGTTCCATCATTTGATAGTATTCAGCAATTTGATTCTGTGTATTTTCTCAGGAGTGTTGCTGCACAGGTGTGATAACATGTTAACTACCATATTTTTTAGCCACAGAAGAAAGCATTTAAGCTGCAGTTTTATGTTATTACGTTTATATTATTTCTAGCCTTCAACTTCTCTTCCCTTGTTCACAAATTCTTAGCCAACAGGAGCTCACATCTTAAGGGACTGACCTGGCTGTCTGGAAATTGAACCCTGAGGGTATTTTTAAGTAAGGCAGATCCAGCACTGGCTGGAAGAGGGAGGGAGCCCCTGTCTGGGGAGAGGTGCAAGGAGAGAGCTCAGTGCAGCCACCTGGGAGCTGGCATTGGCACCATGCCATGTCAAGTCAACATGGGAAATTAATGTGGGAAAATTGGCACCCTGTTACAGGAATGCTACTCTTCCAGACACACGGTAACTTCTGTGCTGACAAACTCTTGGTTCTGTGACTCCCATGAAGCCATGGGTGTGACTTTGCTCCCTTGAACCATCTGGGTGCCACCAGTCTTCCCTCCCTAGGTCCTGTCTCAAGATCTCCATCAGCAGTAGATGGGGAGAGGCAATAAAATCCCCTCCTTTCTGGCCTAGAGTTATTTGGTGAAGCACTGCGGGGAGCACAGCTGAGGGGGTGCCTTGGGAAACTCCATATCAAGAGTGGCAATTAGATTGATACTGACCTACCACCACCTGCCTGGTTTATTAATTTGTGCAATCACAGCTAAGACAAACAACTGTCAAATTGGCCTGGTCTAGTGGAAGGTGAGAGGGGGTTGGAACTAGATGGTCCTTAAGATCCCTTTCAACCCAAACTATTCTAAGAAAACGTCCTTAGGCTATAGTCAGCAAGCACATGGTGAGATTCCTCCTGCTCTCATCCTTTGGGACAGGTGCACCAACTCTTGCATGGAGTGGTTAGAGTTGCTGTGTTATGTTTCCTTGCCTGGTTAACCAGAGTGGCAGTTTTTGCTGATCTCTATTCCAGAGAACAAAGAATCAGCTCAGAAAATGGGTGGGTTTGAGTCTTCTTCAATGGCTTTTTTTATGGGCTGCATGACTTCACCGTTGAAATGCCATAACATGTTGTGGTTCTGTCTTCTTGCATCATGGTTAAATGGAGGTAAGGAGACACCTTTTCTCTACTGCTCCCACAGAACCAGTGCCTGGGCTTTTGGAACACTGTTAGACTTGTTCTTTTACTGGAGGTATTAGAGCTGTTGGAGACATACAAGTTCCTGATGTCACAGACAGCCCCATGTTAGCTTAGCCCAAATGTTAGCCCAGTAAGGCTGGGAAGCTGGGCTGTCTTCTAAAGAGAAGAAGAAAAGGAGACACATTGTGGTTAAAAATAGCTATGGTGAAGGTGCCTCCAGTCTTTTGCAGGAGCTGTGTTCTGGTAATGTGGGCAAGGGGTGACAGCCCTGCTGTGTCTGTCAGTACTCTGGGTGACTTTTTGTATGCAGCTGAGCACCCCAGCCTTGTGAACAGGGCTCCATCCTGACCACCAATTTGTCTGCCATTGCAGAAAGGGCTTTGCTGGCTTTGGGCTGCTGGGAGGGGAGCCCCTGTCACAGTGCTGCAGTGACTGTGAGGGATGAGGGCTGGCAGCCACTGTGAGCTTGCCTGGTTCCAGGGCTGGGTTGGATTTGCCCTTCACCCAGATACATCCTGTTCTTCTGGTTCCTTTTCAAGTGTTTCATCACAGGAAGAGGGTGCTCCTCTTGGCCCCAGCTGATCTCAGCATCAGAAGGTTTATCCTTAGCTCTGACCTCACTTCTTCCTTTTTAAAACCATCACTGTAATTCTCCCTTAGGAATCCTCCCTTTGAACCCCAGTTAGGACTGTACTCCAGTATCCCCTACAGGAACTGTTCACCCCAGTCCTTTCTAACCTTTACTTTCTTTGTCACACTTTTGCCACTCTTCTTTCTTTTTCAGAGCTTTCTGACCTGGGTTTTCAGCTGTGATTTAAATCTGATATATTATTTTCATGCTTTGACGACATACCTTTATGTTTGGGCCCTTGGAATGAGAAAAAATAGCACTAGGTTGTACCATGAGAAATTCATACTGGATATTAAGAAAATTTCTTCACACAAAGGGCTGTCAAGCACTGGAAGAGGCAGCCCAGGGAAGTTGTGGTGTCACCATCCCTGGAGGTATTTAAAAGATATGTAGTTATTTCTTTTAGGACATGGTTTATTGTTGGGCATGGTACTATTGAGTTGATGGCTGGACTCAATGTTCTTAAAGGTATTTTCCAACCTAACCAATTCCCTGATTTTATGAAACCCACTGGAATTTTCTGCTACAACTCTGCAGGACAAATTCACATATATATTTTTAGATGCTCTAGCCTAGATGGATATCTTTCTTCTGCTGATTATAGAATAATCTTCCTTTTAATTTTATTCCTTTTCAGCCCCCCTTCCTACAATGCTGTTTTCAGGGCTGGATTTTTAACTTGCCTCACAGATTTCTCTGACCTCCCCACTCTCTGTCTCACCTCCCTGAAGAGCGTGACTGCTGTGTTATTATCCTTCTCTCCTTCTGGAAACATGGACACACTGCAGAAGACAGGCACTTCATGCACACCATGAAATTAAGAACCAATTTAGAAAAAGTCTTGAGAGAGAGCATCTAATCCATCTTTCAGCCCTGGAGCAGGATCCTATCAACTTAAATAGTTCCCTAATAAGTACTGGTCTAGTCTGTTTTCCCAAGCCACCCAAGATGTCAGATCCACACCTTCCCAGGCAATCAGCTTCACTATTGTCACTGCTTTAAAATTCCCCCAATGCCTAATGTAAGCCCCCTATGATATTTTTTCCTACCTAGCCCTGCTTTTCTGTAGATATATATAATGTGACTGGGTGTCTCCTGAGCACCCTTACTGTTTTCACCTTCTCTAATAAGTCTTATTTTCCAGGTTTCTTATTGCTGCAGAGTGTGACTCCTCCTTGCTATGCTTGGTTTCATCTCTAAAAGAGCACATGAAAAGGCTGCAGCTTCACACCCTCCCTCCATGAGAGGTGGGAAAAAGGTGAGTTCTATATAATTCAGTGAGGCTAGTGTGGTCATGTTGTTCAGGGAAAGTCCCTCAGGCACTTCACTAATCATCTTAAATAAAGGGCATGAAATTAAAATCACCAGAGTCAGTCACATCTTCTCATCTTCCTATCTGTATCTGCAGTCCCATAGGTAGTCAAATGGCAGAATCACCCCAATCTAGGTACCCCAGCCTGCCTGGAGACATGGTTTTATTCTGTCTGAGATTTAAGATCAATAAGAAATTAATTTTAATCCTGAACAGGCTGCAGTCAGGACTTTGATTAAATTTTAACATAACTACTGCAGCATGAGACCATTTCTGAGCTGAAAAAGAATTTCAGGGTGAAGATATAATTCTCCCTTGTTTCCTTGTGATATCAGCTTTATGGACAATGGGAGACCAAGGCTCTTATCCAGTGTGATTCCCAAAGCACTGTGGGCTTAGCTAAGAAGTGGTCCCACCAGATTACTCAATATATTGGGAACTGTTCTTTGAAGAGGTTAATCTCAAACGGGAAGGAGGCATGAGGGCACTTTAGTTCTTCCTGTCTGTCAGTGCAAAAAGTCCTGGAGGGTCTGTGTCCAACAAGGTGCAGGACAAGAGGATACCTTCAGGGCAGGTTATGGTTTCAGTGGTGCAGCACATCCTTATAAAACCTGCACATGATGCATGGAACCTGTGGGCCAACAGCAAGTTGGTCACTGCTGCTTCTCATTAGCCCATCATGAGATGCCAAGGCATGGAAAACTGCTATAACCTTACCTAATCTGTGACCAGGCTGTCTTGCAACCACACCAATGCTTTGTCTCTGCTGACTTGGTTTAATTTAAAGTCCAGAAGGACAATAGGAGACTTCCTTATCAACGTCCAAGTGTTTTATATCAAAACCCAAACCCTGGAGTACTGGCTTTGCTGCTCTGACGTATTCAACCCCGAGAACCCTTGACTGAACCTGTTCCAAGCTGTGCTTTGGCAGACATTTTGCAAACTGAAGCTGCACTCCAGCCTGGAGAGGAAGCTCACTGCTTTGATGCTGTCTGCTTTCTCTCTGTACTCCAGGCATAAGAGCTCCTGACTCTATGATGGAAATGTCGAAATGGGAAACCAGCCATCAAAAACTCAGCCACAGGGGAATTTCCTGGCTGGTCCTTGCTACACTTTGCTTCTTTGGCCCTAATAGTGAGAGCACAACAGGGTTTTTGAAATGGTTTCTTCTCTATCATTCATATGGACAGCGGAGGCTGAACGTTGTTCGAAGTCTTTACCAGAGAATACCTGGCATCACCAGGAAAGCCAGTCTTACCCCACAGGAAGCACACTCTAAACAGGGGAAAAATAAGGAGCATCACTCATGTGAAGAAAAAGGCAAAACCTGTGCTTTAAAAGAAAAAGCAAGCACTGGTGTTTGTGCTCAGCAGTATATATATTGTTCAGAAAACTTCCCCAACCTCTACTTCCCCAAAATAACCCTTTTCCTTCTGTTTATAAAGCTGTTGTGGCACACAGTGCTTTGTGGGGAAAGACTTGGCAGCTCCCTGTGCTTACATCCCATCAGCATGAGAGTATCCCTTGGACTCAGCTTCCTCCTGGCTTTCCTGGACCCAGGTGAGTTTTTCACTGGGGTTATGAGACATGAAAGAGGTCTGGGAATGGAGTGCTTTATGTATAAGGTTATTCCTGCCGTCTGAGCCATAAACCCTCAAAATCCATCTTGGGGGATTTGCACTGTAGAGGGCTAAGAGTGACCAGTTTTGAGGGATCTTTGGTCCTATAAGCCAATGTGCAGATGAAGGTGTTGGCATTTACAACATGAGCTCGCAGTCTGATTTTCTGTGGTGCTCACTGGTGATAAAGCCCAAGAGAGCCATCAGAGTGATTCAGGTTACCCTGAGGCTGCCAGACCTTTGGTAAGTTGAATCAATCTCCAGGCTCATTTATTTTACTCATGTCCAAGGTTGTGTGACATTTTGGACATAATGTCATCTCAACCATCCTTCAGCTCTGCTCCAGAAAAGCACAGCTGTCTTGGAGGTCTTGGGTCACAGTTGTTGCCATGGCCACTGCAAGGTGCTTTAGTTGGCACCTGGGTTTAGGGAAGTGACACATGCCCTGGACCTGTTAATCTACATGCTGGACCCCTATAGTTATGTGTCATGGAAGATGTCCTATTTGTCCTCTGTTGAAATACATTATTCCTTTCTAAGTGTTTGCTGATGAGTATCTGATATTCTGGTCCACCTAAAGTGTTCCAGCAGGTGTCTGGTGAGGTGGTTTCACCCAATGCCTACAAAGAGATGTATAAAGAGATAATGCTTACAAAGGAAGTCTCCAGTTTGTACAGAGTACAGCCAGTACCTGCTGGCAGTTCTTGCTCCCAAACCACTTGGGTGCCCTTATTCATTACAAAGAGAGAATCTGGGGTCTGTGCATCCAGGACACCAGAGTGCCTGCCAGGATGAAGGGGTTTGTAGGGCTGCTGTCATCAGCAGCTCCAGGCAAAGCCCAACACATATTGCACAATGGAACAGGAAAAATAAGAGAAGAAAAATGTGAAAAGTGCTGATTAGTGCTGAAATCAAGTATCAGTGAAAGAGGAAGTGAGATCCCTTATGACTGCTGCTCAGGAATGTGTCCTCCTCTCCCCAGGGACCTGCCTCCAGTGTGAGATATGTCACAGCATGGGAAAAAGCTGCTCTGGTCCCAAGAAAACCTGCACTGGTGGTGAAGACACCTGTGGCATTATTCTGCATGAGGTCCTAATAGGTGAGACATCCTCTAAGCCAGTGTGGCTTTCAGAATGGGGCTGGCTGGGGGACCTGTCTCTCTCCCCACTTCTGTCACTGGTAGTATGGGCCATCCTTGGATAACCTGCTCATTTTGATTTTACTGACAGACTACCCAGAGATCAGGATAGTCTGGGATAGGAAAAGCTCTTTAATCCTCTATTTTGAGAAGCAGTTTTCTACTGGGAGGGTTTGGTTCTTAGTTGTTGAGGGAAGGATCAAAACCTCATAGTGGGAGGAAACACTGGCTTTTAATTCTGGCTAAGGTGAGTAGTTGAGTCAGGAAGTTGAGAGACTGACCCATGATCTAAGCTGCTGACATCTAGTACTGGGGGTGCCCTGGTGACACATGGAGAAAGAAGCTTGCCTGTCCTCAAGCAGGTATGGGGACACCATGCAACCATGCAGTGCCACCAGGGCTAAGCTATCACCTTATCATCATATCACCATCCTCATCAATCAGTTTAGGCTGGAGGAAACCTTCAAGATCATCTGGTTTCAAACCCCCTGCTCTGGGCAGGGAGGCCTTCCACTAGACCAGGTTGCTTAGAACCCCATCCACCCTGGCCTAGAACACTGCCAGAGATGGGAGACATCCACAGCTTCTCCTGGCAACTTGTTCCAGTGTCTCACCACCCTCACTGTCAAGAATTTCTTCTTAATATCTAATCTTAATCTACCTTTTTTCAGTCTGAAGCCATTCCCTCTAGCCCTATTAGTTCATGTCCTTGTCAAAAGCTCCTCACCAGCTCCCTTGTAGCTCCTTTAGGCACTGGAAGTTGATATAAGGTCACCTCAGAGCCTGCTCTTCTCCAGGCTGAACAACCCCAACTCTTTCAGCTTGTCCTCACAGGAAATGTTGTTATCTAGTAACCATGTCCCCTGTGGCTGATAAGTCAAAGCTGGTGCTGAGCCCTGACACAGCTGGACACTCAGTAGTGTTAGAGGCATGGCCTCAGTCATTGCTCAGCCTTAGTGGTGTCATTGTTGCCTTTTAGACTGGAGTCGGGCTCCTATCCTACCTGCTTTGGTGCTGGCAGCTCCAATGCCTGCCGCCTTCTGCTAGTGCACCTACCCTTCATCCTTCAAGCACTTCAGCAGACTCAGTTCAGCTGTTCTGCTCCCCTTTACACCTTTTGGGCTTGGCTGATGGGGTAGACCAGACTTATTTGTGTCACAATGCTTGTGGCTGTGATGGGCTGTGCACTCTGCAGATTTTACATAGGCTGAGCAACCTTGTGCAGTGGGTCAGAGGCATGTGTCACACCATCATCTCTGCAGATGGGGTATCCTGGCTCACTGGTGATGCTTCTCAGGGGGCTCAGAGGTCCCTCTCAGGCCCTGGGACAGCTGCCTAGAAGTTGGCACAGGAACTAATGGGAGGGGAAGGGAATTACTTTGTGTTTAGCAACTTGGCTCTGCCTTCTGCTTCACGACAGGGGGAATGTCCATCTCTTCATCCATCAAGTCCTGCCTGCCATCCCACATCTGCCACCTTGGTCCTGTCACAGTGAACTATGGGAAGGTGAAAGCAAAGAGCCACTTGGTTTGCTGCACGGGGGATGACTGTCAGACCACCTCTGTGTCATGTAAACTCTTTATTTTCCTTATAGCCTCTCCCTTTTCTGTCTGATCCATCCCATGGTAAGGCCTTCCAGGCTAAGCCATTACCTGGGTTATTCCTCTCATTCCCTCACTGAAGCCAGCTACAGCCCATATTTTTCATTCCAGTGCCACCAGATAATGATGTGCCCAATGGATACCAGTGTCCTGCCTGCTACAGCGTGGACTCCTTTCAGTGTGGTAATGAAGTTGTAAACTGCACTGGATCTGAAGACCAATGTGTTGACCTTGCTGGGTTAATGAATGCTGGTAACTGCCTATTATTTGGGGCTGTTTTTCATCTTCTCAGTAAAATGGGTGAAACTAGTCTAAGATAAAGCACCGCTGAGATAAAAATGGGCAAAAGGTGTGAAATAAAAAAAGAGGAAGATACAAAGAACTTAAAGCTGAAAACTGAAAACTTCAAGCTGATCAAAGGGCAGGCATTATCTTCCTTTCTTTCTTCCCAATCATGAATGGATAATTGCTGGAATTCCTGATAACATAGCATAACTGAGATGAAGAGTGGAACTGGTTTCTTGGGGCAATCTGGTACAAAGGTGTATAATAAGCTTGACCAAGCCCCTGAACTAGCTAGGATATATGAGGGTGAATCTGGATCTAAGCCAGTTGTGAGCTCAGAGGAGGTTCAGATGGAGCTTTGCAGAAACACTGCTTTCCCATGGGGTAATACCAGTCACTAGGGACAAGACACTGTTGCAGTGGTGCTTCTGCATGAAGAAAGCTGGGAATTGGTCCCCTGCCTTGAAGTCCAGCCTTTGAACAGCTCCATCAGAAATCTTTTCCCCACTCAGATCCTGTAATTAGAAAGAGGAAAGTAGACAGCAGTTTTTCTGGTCACCCTCCTTTCTACCTCTGCTGCAGGTAAAAGACGTCCACCTTTCATGGCACACCTGTGTTCCAGCAGGCAGGAAAAAACCCATGGAAATAAAGGGCAGAAACACCAGCTGTGGAAGCAGACTGAAAAACAATTATCTTGTTTATATGGTTATGGATGAAGTTCCTTTGAGTTGATAATATTGCTAGGTGATGATGTGATGTCTGAAGATCCTTCCTATAGACTTTATTAATGTGCTGTCCAAACCCTGAATTAAATCATGTTTCACAGAGACAACATGAAGGAAAATAAGAATTTTCATAGTCACAGCAATGAAAATAGAGTGGCAAAATTAATTCAGTGTACCACTGAAATAAAACATACTCTTAACTTGTCTTAACTTGATTGATCAGCCACTGTGAATGGAGAAGGCCTGTGCAGTGTGATAAACTGTGCAGAGAAAGCAGCAGTGTAGGGGAGTACAGGAAGGTGAGGAACTAGTGAAGTGCCTTTGTATGTTATTTGTATTTGAGATAAAATTGTCCAGCAAAGCATTCCAGACATCCATAGCCTGCACAGCAGAGACATATGAAAAGTATCAGCAAAAGGAGAAACAGGAGCAAGAATATCTGCATGGGGAGTTAGGCACTCAGCACCTGCTCAGGTCTCCTCTTGTGGTAAATGCTCCAGTAGTGGCAAAGGACAAGTTCAGGTTTCAGCAGACCCGTCAGTAGGCTTCCCCCTTGGTTTGGCTAAAATCCTATAAAGCCTTTGAGAATGAATTCCTCTTAATAAATGGCTCAGGCTGTATTGTCCTTGAGACTTCTCAACTCCATGTCAAACCTGACTGAGAGAAAGTCACCCAGTTTGAGTGTCATGAGATGGTCAGAGAAAGGAGGAGACAATGAATACCTGGTGTACTGTTGCATAGCCCTGGTTTCTTTAGGAAGGCAAAGTTTGGCCAGAAGAATATTTAAACATGAGAAAAAGAGTTACTTAAGACATTTTCACTTTTTAAATTTAAATGCTTAGAGTTTTTAAAAGTCATCTTTATTTAGCAGAAAGAAAGAAGAGAAACCTTAAACCATTTGTATTTCAAGTCAACCAAGATGGCCTTGCTGTTTCATCAGCTTTGTTCAGGGGATGGGAACAGACAGGGCTGGCTGGTTTGGAACCAACTGGATGTAATGAATGGGCAGTTCTTAGGTTGGAAATGGGGACTGCACTGGCCAGGGTGGGAATAATCCAATCTGGGGCTGTATCCCCTGATGCACAGCATGTATTTCTTGTATTCCCCTGCATAGGTGGACTGTCTCTGAAAGCTGCCATGAAGGGTTGCACCACCATTTCTGAATGCAATATGGTAGGAGATGGAAAAAACAGCCTGGGGATGATGGACATAAAGTTGAAACGGTTCCATTGCAGACCAGCATCTGCCATGTACAGTGTGGTGTTTGCTGGGGCTGCCCCTCCACACATGACCTTCCTTCCTATCCTGTCAGGATTCATCCTGGAGAAGGTACTTTTCTGACTGTCACTGGTGCTGGGTTGAGCAAAATCCACAGCAAACTCCAGCAGTGGTTTGCAACTTAGTCCTTTTTGCTGTAGCTTCTTCTGTATGGGGATTTTATTTTCAGATTAGCCCTTCTTTTATATTTTCACAGAATAAAGACAGCACTTACACTTCTTTTGTTTCCTCATTGATTTAATCTCATTTAAATATTCATCAGTTTAATTGTGGTTGGTTTTTTGTTGCATTGTCTCAGTGCTTTGTCCACACTGGGACCATATGAGACTGTGTGAGGTCTTCACACCCTGCACAGGAAGTGGGAGCTCTCAAGACTGCCTTGGAATCTACATCCACTATCTCAGTGTAAGTGGCAACTTACAAAGCCACTTTTCCAGAATCTGAAAAGGACTGGAGATGAGTTCCTGAGAGGTTCACTCTGAGTAGAAGGGTCATTTGCCCCTTTTTCCAGCCCTTGTATCCTATTTGTCTGAGTAGGAGGAGTCTCTCAGCTCAAAGGGCTGCCTGTGGCCCTGGGACACAAAGAATATTTGCTTCAGAGTGTAAGACACTAAAATAACAACCTACTTTTGGCAAGAAGTCGCCTTACCAGACACTCATGATTATCTGGAGTTTCATGATTATCTGGAATAAATGTTTTTGGTTGGGAACATTTATTTTCATAAAACAGGTAGCTTTCCATGGTGACAGACCACTGGGAGTCCAAGGAAACTTCAGCTCAATGCTTATTTCATTTCTGTTGGCTGAACTACACCCACACCTTGTGTAGCCTTCCCACTTCTACATTTGCCACCCCCTGGCTATTCTGCTTCAGCCACCCCTTGCCTCATGGGTATCCTTGGGTTGGTATCACACAAAAGCACAAAGAAAGACACCTCATCAGGCAGCACTGCCATACCTGGGAGTTAGTACTAGCTGTGTGCTGAAGGATGGAGTGGTGAGAGCTCTTGGAGATGCCAAGGTGTACAGTGGAGGGGTGTTAGTATCTCACTGTGTCTCTGTTCCCAGACAAATGGCCCAGTTCGGAGCAGGACTATTAAGCAAAGTTCACGATCGTGTCTGCCCCTAATAGCCCCAGCTCACAGTGCAAACCTGCATTTTGGGCAGGGAGTTCCAGAGATCAAGCAATGCAATTTAATCTCCTACTTCAGTGCTAGTATAGCCTTGGTTGCTGATACCAGACCAGAACATGTGGCAGTAGTGAGATGCCTACATGTGTATGCATGAATGTATATGTGATCAGCTTATAACTTGCAGCATGGTGACTGAATGTTCCTGCAGCTTTTGTCTCCCTAGATTTCCATTCTTCCCAAACAGGCTGAAAATCCTTTCTTCCTGGTACTCACCACTCCAAACGTCACACTATCTATTATTATAAAGGGGTGTGGGTTTGAAAGTGAAAATTAATTTTTGGGGTAGGGAGCAAACTAATAATATAGATTTAATGCAGGGAAAAAGCCTGGTTAGACTCAGTTAATTATTTGCAGAGGCTGTACAATTACAGCCTGGATGTTAGAGAAGGAACACAGCTCCCTCTTCATGGTGTACCAATACACTGATACTGCAGTGACCCACTCATTCAGCATTTTTCCAGATCTGATAAAATCCTGGAATTAAAAAAATTCTCTATCTCCGTAAGTACATTATCCCTGAACACACCTCCTGCATGCTCACGTGGAACATTTCATTACTGTCCACAGCACTCCCGTGGCAGATCTCGATCCGCTTCGACGGCTCAACCCTTCACTTTCTGTTCATTCCACTACAGCCTGTGATGTTATCAGGGGGGTAAAGCTGATTGGATCTGTTCAGCCTGGTCAAGACTTGGGTGATACACATCCAGAGACCCATGGTGCTGGGGTGGTATTTTGGGGAGGACAAGGGGGAGAGCAGGCAGCAATATTTCTGACGAGGGTTTGTGGTGCAGAAAGAAGAAGCAGCTTAATTTGGCCTCTAGCTCAATGTTGTGGCAAACAAAGCTGTTGCAATCTGTGGCTGCATAAATGATGAAGTGATGAGTGGAAACATCCTTGCATCTTTATGACTGATACCCTTGTGCTTGGTCCTGTTCCAGCATCCACATTTTAAAATGCTGTTACAAATGGAAAACATGAAATAAAATGCCTTACAGTGAAGGTCTTCAGGAGCATAAACTTGTGATTTTACTGAAAATAAAAGGCAGGGATATGCCTTGTTTACAGGCTGTTACCACACTTATGTGAAAGTGATAAGATCCTAAAGAGCTTTTTTATACGTGGGAGTGGAGCAATAACCTGGCAAAACCAAAGGAGATAAAGTAACACCATCACTGTGCACAGAATGCAGCCATTAGACCAAAGGTTCATCAGCTTTTGATATCTGAAACCCAGAATGAAGACCTTTCAGAAATGGATGCAGACAGGTTAAAAACAGTTCAGGCAAAACTGGGAGAAATGTGATAGACTGCATGAAGGTAATAGGATGGTGAGCCTTTTTGATCTCAGATTCTGGCTTCTGAGGAGGTAGATCATGCTGAAGTGTGTTCAGATAAAAGCAACACAAAAGATGAAAGAAAAATGCCCTCGTGATGCCAATTTACCAAACCAAACCAAACCAAACAGTGGCATCTCAGTATCTTGAGCAAGGAGAGATGAATGAGCAACACTTGCCTCTCAGTAACTTCAGAGTGACAGCAGAGGTGGGGGCATGTCCAGAGATCCCCTGTAAAGCCACCACTCTGGGAACCATGGGAAGCCCCACTGCTCACAGGGTTAAATTGAGGATATGAAGCAAGGAGCAGCCCTTGAGGTCATAGGCATGTCGGGGAAGGGCAAGGAGAGATGTGGTCAAAACCCACCACTGTAAGTGGAATGACTCCTGCTGATTTTAATGGTCTCTGAACCAGGCCTTAGACACCAAAATGGGTTGTTTCCATCTGCTGCTTCTCCTTATAACATATACAAACCTTACTCCCACACAGGCGCGCACATGCAGACGAGTAAATACTTATACTTAAGATCCTCCCTTAGATCTTGCAGATACTTCAGCCACCAGAGACACAGACACTCACTGCTCTGCATGGCTGGAGCTGCCTTCCTCACTCTCAACGCCCACCGTGTCAACAACAGCCTTTATCTCCCCTTTTGTATAGCCAAGAGGGCTCAGAGCACTGTGCTGGCTTCCCAGACAGTAGAAAATTGACCATGTCCTGCCATTCCCGCTCTCTCCTTTGAAGTTTCGGCTCTTTCCCAAAATGCTGAGCCAGCCAGAAATCCTGGTGGCAGACAGAAAACCCATAGGAGATCTGAAACAGGGAGATGGACATGAAGGAATTTTGCTCAACAGGCTGGTGATTTTGTAGGGTAGAGGGAAGGTGGGGATTTGGTGGACACAGCCCTGAGCTTGGTGGGTGGACTGGAAAGGACGAGAGCAGGAGAAGTCAGGGAGAAGGGGCTGAATCTCTGTGCAGCCATACATCATCCAAGGCAGTTCTTCTCAGATACTAAAACCCGTTGGCTCCTTCTTCCCAGCATACCTGGCTGAGAACACTTTTTCTCTTTTTTTCTCACATTTTGGGAAGTATTCCTGCCCCCAGCTGTTTCACACCTGGAGCTCAGGACATCAGAATCCAGTTTATCTGACCAGAGCTTGATCTGGGGCTGTATTTGCAGAGGAATGCAAAATTGTTTCAATGTTTAAATTTTTGTTTAATATAATTACTATGTTTATTTTATTGTTATAATTGCTAAGGAAGTTTTTTCAGTACCTTGGATTAGCAAGTTCAGTGGATATTTTGGGGCTCACACTTCTTCAAAGGCAAAATGAAGACAAACAGAGAGTGAACAAGAAGGCTTTATTGAAGACGGGACATGTGTCTTGCTGCATACCAGAAACATAATTTTTTCCACCTCTTTAGGGAAAAGATAGGTGACTCTTGAGCCATCTGACCGAATCTGGGCATCAGCAAAGGGTAGTTGTCTGCATCTGTATTAAATTCACAGGATGGCTGAGTCAATAGTGCTCTTAGAGATCATCTTCTAATTAAACTGCACATTCCCATTTGTGACATCCACCACTGGCAGAGGAGCCTCCACCCCAGACACAAGGTATTGGGTGGGAAGGATCCCAGCTCCAGGGTGATGTATTTTTCTTGGAGAATGTATTTTACCTTAAAGCTGTGTAGCACAGAGCAAATGCTCCACAGTTCAGGAGTAGGATAACCTTGTGTCAAAACCTGCATGGTCTCACCTCCTAACTCCTTGGACACCTCTACTGGATGAAAACATGCTGTTCCCAGATTTCCACAATATTTTCCCTTCTCTGGATTGCAGCTGTGAAGAACAGCATTTAGTACCCACTTCTATTGCTGACACACGGAAGAAGCACCTCTCCCTCTTCATACATATCTGAACTGTGGCAGGCTGTCTTAGGATCAGAGAATTATTTAGGTTGAAAAAGACCTCTAGGATCACTGAGTTTTCTCATGTGTATGAGCGAACAAAATTTACCCCTGCATGTAACTTGGAAACACCTAATAAATCACTCCAAGCATACCTGTAAGGCTTACCAGTTACTAGGGCAAGAACTGATGTGCAGGTGGCTGGACGTTTGGATGCTGCCACTGCAGACACAGTTGTTTGGTTTTCAGATGTCACAGATAGCAGGAAGGGAAAGTTTCTTTTCACAGTTCACTGCACCCCTTGGTCACCCCTCATGTCAGATTTCATGTCCAGGGAATAAAATCTTGAACATCTTGCCCAGAAACTTGTGTTTCTGTGAATCCAGCGGTGGATTCAGATTTTAACCTCAGAAGAGTCTGGTAGGGAGTATCAGATCATAGCACACTCTGCCAAGCAGGATTCTGCTGGAAATGGTGTGGCCTACTAGAGAGAAACCTGAAAACTATTGGCAGATGATTTCCAAAGGAGGAGCTGGTTGTGGGTTCTGTGGATGCTAAAGGGAGCTGTGAGGTTACAAGTCTAGGAAACTACAAAACCTTTTGTGGTGCCCAGATGAGAACCCTTCTCATAGGGCTGTTTGGATTCAAAGAGGCTGATGCATTTTGGGAAGTGGCTTGTCACAGCCTGTGCAAAAGAGTCTGATGGGAAAGCTGGACTCAGTGCAGGAGCTCTGGAGGGGTGGAAGGTGTAGCAGATAAGTGTTGCAGGATGCTGAGTTATAGAATGAGTGAGAGGATCAGGGTATGCTTAAGAAGTCAGGGTTTTCATGAGTGGTTAAGTTCCCACAAAATGTAAAAGTGTGTGTAAAAGTGTCTGTAAAAGGATGGGTTTAAGAAATTTTAATTAATTCAATTACCTCCTCCTTTCTCTTTATTATATTGCAGAGGCCATGACTGACTACTCATACAGTGACAGTGATCTGACACACAGCTTTGCTGGATGGAAGGTTTTGAGAAGTGTGATCCAGTCTCCTTGGTCTAGGACTGTAGCTGTGGCTTTATTTATCTGTCTTGTGCTCTCAGATCCCTATGGTTCACTCAGGAAATTTGCAGATGTGAGCCTGGGAAACTGTTTTTCTCCTAAAACAGGAGATGAAATTGTCATTGTTTGTATGATGGCAAAAGGGGCACCGTAAGAAATTAATTACAGTGCTATGAGATCCTTCAGATTACAGGAAGTGCTGATTATGATACTAATTACGTGCTAGGGTTACTATAAGCTGCCAAAACTGCTAACAAGTACCACAAGCCATGAGTGGCCCCAGACTGAATGCACATGGTGCTTAGGACACTAAGGACCTGTGGGAAATAAAAATGCCATAGAATTATAAATCACAGAGTCATAAAGGCTGGAAAAGCCCTTCAAGACCATCAAGTACAACTTTTGAACTGAACACCACCACACCTGCTAAACCGTATATTGGAGTGCCACGTTTACTTCTACTGTACCTGGCAAGTAGACCTGCTCCCTGACCAACACCACCCAAGTGCTATCAAGTAATTAACCACTATCATTCCCCATTTCCAGATTCTCTTCCTTCCAGTTTTGTGTAGAAACTCCTACCTGTGGGCTCTGTTCCCTTTGCCTGGTGGGAAAGGCTGAGGGGTAAAGCTGTCAGAGGCTGCTATGGAAAGTCCCTGTTTGCATCTTCATGGCTGATGTTCAGCCCCTGCAGAAAATTCGGTCAGTCTGGACCAAATCCAAGCTGTGCATCTGGCATACGTCTGTCTCAATCCTTTTTCATGATGAAATTTTGGTGTTTCATGGCTAGTTAAACAACAAGAATGGTGACTCAGACTGTGCAGAGCGAGACTTTCAAGCATTTTAGGACCATCCTGAGCAGGAGAAGGGGAAGGACTGGTGGGGGATAAGAAGTTACTGGACTCTGTGACGCACATTCCTGGTACACATCCATGCTCTCCCATACCTCCATCTGTGCTAGTTGTGGCAGTTCCTCTCTCTGCAGCCCATCTGCAGCACATGAGGAACTGCTCGCCCACCCTTTTTGGATATTTAGAGGAAGATGCTGTCTGCCTGCTGGTCTGTGGGACACACTGGAGCTCTGCAGCTATTTCTGGCACAGGCTCTTCCTTTGCCTGCATCTAGATATTCTGCTGCCCAAGTCCTGGCTCAGGAGCAAATCCTGCCTGGCTGAGCTGCACTGCCATAGAGCCTCTAAACCCACACCAGCTCAGCTTTTCAGCTCTCTGATGCCTCAACACAACCCACAGAAAAGTGTCAGAGAATGGCTGGCTGTAAATCCAGGCATTTGTGCTGGCTTAGGTTTTCTGATTAAAATGAGAGCTGGCTGGCAGCTCATCATGGGGAAATAATGGGCAGGAAACCTCTGAGAGTGACAACAAAGAGAAAAACAGATTTTATTTTTCTTCCTGAAAAGATGCTTTTCTTTTGTTATTGTTGGCAACTCTGTGGGAAAGTTCATGTCTCAGTTTCCCAACCTGTAACAAGGAGTACGTCTCTCTCAAGAAGGATTCTTTAGGAAGACATAAGCTGGCACCAGAGCCACCTTTTTCCTCTGCATGATTGGCTTTTGGGTTTCAATAATGGCTGTCTTTCTTCATGAAGACATGAGAAAATTCATAAATGTAAATTGAGCTTTGATGCTTTAAACTGGGCTATTCATCTCTTAGCTGTTATGTAGACAGGCTACAGTGACAAATGAAAATGAGTGAAATAACTGGAAAAAATTCACTAGCAGGGGCAAATGCATGGTAAAATCTTGGAAAAAAAAATCAAAATTTGGAACAAAAAAAATCATCCTGTCAAGGAGAATAGCTTCTGATATGGACTTGGCAGTTTTGGTCTTGATGCCATGTGCTAAGAGTGCTAAATGTCCCTTCCCTATTCTTATTCTGCTTTTTGTGATTGTGCCCTGGATCAGCACAGCAAAAGACATGGTAAAAACTGGTAACTGCAGCAGATGCATAGGGTGGAGCTTTCTAACCTAATTTTGGTTATCTCCTCTTTCAGTATTTCAGAGTTGCTTTTCAAAGAAAAAGGTCCAAGAGCTTCAGGAAAAACCACAGTATCCCAGAAAAACAGAGATGGAGGAATCTCAGAAATCACCAGATATTGCACTCTTTTGCAGTGCTGCAAGTTGTAATTGTTTTTCTCTGGAACTTCTCCAGGAATTTGTCAGCTAGGAAATCCAGATTTCCTGGGGGACAGGGTGGTCTTTTGATGGGTTCACACCTCTGGTGGGGATGCAATCTCTTGGCCCTTCATGCAGATAAACTCCCCAGCCCAGATCTCACTGACTCATTCATGAGTGAGGAGATTTTCATTTCTCCTGGCAGTGTCCCTTTCCTGCTTAGGAACAGGGACAATTCAGCAGCAAGTTAGAGGCTGTATTTCAGCCTAGGTTTTATTACCGCATTTCTTTTCTCTTTCTCCCTTTCCCTCTCTGGCCTTTCTGACAATCACTCACACTTCTTTAAAAATAGCTTGAAAGTGACTTTAATGAGATCAGAAGATATTTTCAAGGTTGCAGCAAGCACGACCTCACACTTCCACTGTATCCATAATTGATACTGCAAGTTATCCTGTACTAATTTGCTGTGTAAAGTTCATAGTAGTGTCATTTGCCAGTACTTTAAAACCTAATTACCTGGGGAAACAAGGTGTTACATTTACTTTTTCACTCTATTTGTCTCCTCTTCCCCCACTATGTCCCCAAAAGTATGACTTCTACCTTACTTTTCATCCAGTAGAAGATGCCCAAGATTTTAATTTGCTCACAGTTTTGTGAAAACTGGCAGCTGGACAGAGCAGAAAGATCTGTGTTATTGCTGCTCCCTGCTCCTTCCACACAACCCAGAGGCAGAGTTCTGCACAATATATATGCTGTTGACCAAGGAGCACTTATGTCCTGGGTAATGAAGCAATTCAGACACTCCTCCATGCCAGCCACAGAACAGGACCCAAATCTTTAGCCAAGCTAGGAGCAGATTCTGGAAGGAGCTGCAGTATCAAGGTGGAGGAGATTGGAAATGGAACTGTAGGAAAGGTCATTTTATTGACTCCATTGGTCACATAACAACTTATTTTTAACAGTGTATTTTCCCCACAGGAATAGTTTTTTCTTCTTCATTATTTCCAGATACAATTCTCATGTCTTTATCAGCTACATCAGCGCTGAATTCAGACGATGCATTTGGTGCAGGCAGTGCCATGTCAGGAACGGCCACAGGCCACAGGGAAAAGCCATGGAATGGGAGAAGCTGCTGCTTGGCAGAACCTGCAACGGGTTTACAAGAAGAGTGGAGGCAGGGGAGGAAGCTGGCTTCCACAGAAGGGTTGTAAATGTCCCCTCCACTATTGGAGATGATCTGACAATTCCTATTGTTGTTGTCTCTGACTCCCATTGGATTCACTGCTTACCCACATGCACTGCAAACTGAGGCAAGAGCACCAGCAAGAGGACAGTGGATACCTTTTGAAAGGACAACTTTGTGACTCTTTTTGGCATTGGATGCAAAGCTACTTTGAATATCTAGCTGCTTCTTTTGTACCTGAATGGCAGTTGAAGAGTTTGAGACATCTGCTCCAGCTCTGGATACTGGGCAGCTGCAAAATTATTTACCTTTGTTTGCTTCATTTGTGTTTGCCCAGATGCTGCTGCACACCCTTGGGAGGTTCCACTTATTTCCCCCTGAGGTACAGTGTGCCAGCAGAAGGCACATGGCTGTATTCCCTGTACAGCAAGTGAATTTTCCTTGCAATCCTCAGGTCTCTTGGTTGCTGTGGATCAGACTGGTGGGAGTCATGAGCAGGATGTAAAGGCAAGAGGACAGTACATCCAGTGGGAAGGGAACAGTTCTCTCTGTTGTCACCAATAAAGTTTGTGAGTCATCTCTTCCTACAAATAGTTGTCTTGTGCTGCTGGCTGCTTTGCATGGCCCTCAGCTTAGTCAAATAACACACGTTTGGATGCAGCTGCTGACCAAAAGAGTCTCTTCATTTGAGACTTCTTGCTAGGATATGTGGTAAGGATAAGAAGATATTTCCAGAAAACCTGAAAATTATTTTCTCATGTTGCAAGGTAGTATTGTGACTGAGAAAGACCTTGGAAACTGTCAAAGCCCAGTTCCTCTGTTGGGGGCAGGATAGTTTTTGTCAAAATCTCACAATTTTATTACAAGTTTGGTTTTTAAAAGTTTAGGTTTTAAATTTGATGTGTGAAAATAGGTAGAAACTGCGTCTTCACACCTTTCTTGACTAATAGGGTTGCTGCATAGAAAATTATTTTGAAACCAGCAGGATGCCTCCACTTCTTAGCAGTCTGATTGGAGCTATCCTCTAACAAAGACAACTCTTCTACATTTCCTTCCCCATATTCCTATTCCCCTCCACCCATTTTAAAAAGGAGAGGCTGGAATTGTTTTCTCTTTGTCCTTGGGAAATCAGAACAGACTTTGGAAACCGCAACATATGGTAGAGATTACTGTAAGTCATATGAAGAAACCCCCCCAAAATCTGAAACAATAAACTGCAACTCAGGTGACATTTTTCATTCTAGAACAATGTCTTATAAGTAAACACTTGGCTGGCTGTTGTGAGCTCATCTCAGTGAAGAACACTGTACTCTTCATACAGTGAGGAGCCAGCTCATGAAAAGTGGAGAGGAAGGCTGACATTATTATATTTTTTAAGCCTGAGAAGTTGAAAAGCTTTTTATTCCCGCACTACACTTTCCAATCTCTAAGTGAAATGCTCTCAGACTGAACACTTTTCTTGGGTAAAAATTTATTTCAGCTGAAGTTTGGCATGGAAAAATTTAAACAAAGTAACTTTGCTGGGTCAGCTTGACAATAAAATCCATACCAATTCAAGCCTCCACATCTAACAAGCATCATTTCAGGCTTTTCTTTTCTCTATTACTACTTATTGGCTGGGCTTCTTGCACAGCTAATAATGTCACTGTGATCTTTGCCTCTGACTGTATGTTGCAGTGAGTTTTGAGAGATAAGGATTTTCAGTGACAGTTTTGGGGCTTTTCAGCTGCTTTCAGTGATGCTCAGTCTGCCCCCTGCATAGACAGAGAGGTCACAAAGTTGGAGCAGGGAGTGGTCAGGAAATATTTGAGGATAAGCTAATGAGGATAGGAGTGAAAAGCATGTTTTTCTCTACCTTTCCGAGCTGTGGCTCTTGTTAGAAATGTGTTTCTAGCCTCAGATGGAGTTCTTTGGTCAAAATTATGTTCTCACAGGTGACTCTAAACCCAAACCAATTATAGGTGGGTCAAAAACAGTGAGCCTGAATGTAAGTTATCCTACCCCCATTTGTAATTTAATCTCACAGCTCACTGAGAGATGCAAGAGTTTGCATCTCTCAGATCTCAAAGATCAGTTTGGATAAATGAAGGGCTGAACTGACAGCCCAAGAAGAGATGGGGGTCAGCTGCCATGTGGACAGAAAGTGGGAGTAGATGATACTTGCTTAAAAAATTTGTTTGAAAATTCCCAGCAGGGGCACCTTCAATAGCTGCAACTCTTGTTATGACAGTAACAGTTGTCCTGTGCATTCACACACAGTTAAACAGGCAGGATAGGTTTTGAGGAAAAAGGTTTGTGCAGGGCTCACTCATATCTTTGAAGCCACAGTCTGGAGTGGCTTTCTCAGCTCTGCTCTGCTTGTGCCTGCAAATGAGCTCGGGTTTCTGTCAGTTTCTGTCATGCTATGCTTAAAATATTGTTGTGTGCCAAGATGAATATATTATATTCATACAGAGCCAAAAGTTTTATTAAAATCTTAAATTAATCAAGACATTATACCTTTATTAGTCCAGTTGCAATGATACTAACACTCATAATCCAGATTAGTACAGAAAAATCCTTATTAGTTGTAATGCTCCTAAATCTACTACAAAGAAAAATTGCGATATCTAATCCTCCTCTCCAGTGCTATCCTCACCTTCTGATGTCCCTGAGTCTTGTGGCTGGTGGCACCAGACTCCTCAAACAGACAGGTGGTGGTGGCTTTTCTATGTGAGTTGTCAGTGTCCAGAATTGTCACCAGGACAAGCACAAAATTCGTGGTGGTGCCCTTTGCTCCTCAGGTCTGCAGTCTGCTTGGGGCCATTTTTATGTTTTTTTCTCATAACACTCTTTCTCCTTCTTAGTAGTTTCCAGGTGAAGTTTAAAAGTTGCACAACACCTTTCCCCAGCCCCAATTAACCTAAAGGGCTCTTGTTATGCAGTGACTACCTATGCTTGCCATTTTACCCTATATGGTAACACGGAGATAAAGCCAGAACAGGTTATACAGAAGTTACTTGACCACTGGCAATTGTTAATGTAAACTAACAACAGCATAGGTCAAGATAAGCCTGGATGCCAAAGCTTGTGTCTTTCACCAACAATTTCAAGAATTATATTTACTGGGCTATATCAGTGCTTTGACAGATGCAGACCTCCAAATATTTTGCATCCTATGGCAGCAGAAGGAGACCCCCAAACACAAGAAGCCACCTAAGAAGAGCTTCCTAAGAAGAGGACCCTGCTTAGTGACACACCATTGTTGATGTGCTCAGATTAAAGTCCCACCATTGCAGGTGGGATGAGAACTGGTGGGATATTTTTTTTGTCCCAGGAGCTTTTGTCTATTGCTGGCTCTCTTCATCCTTTTTTCCATTGTATGTTTGTTCTGTTGAAGTTGTACTGTATCTGAGAGAAGGACCATGTTTGTTTCTCTTTCTTTCCTCTTTTACTGACCACTGTGAATTTATTTTCAACCTTTAGTCTCTGGGATGGCTGGAGACAGTCAAAGCAGCTGATATTTCTGCAAAGGTTTTTGTAATGGGCAATGATGTTAAGCTTCCCTTGGGAATAATGAGAGGAGTCTCAGGGCTCTTTTCAATCCCAGAAGTAGTTTCCCCCCTCTTCATTAACATGAAAAAATCAGCAAGATGAAAAAAAATTAAGAATTTGTTTTATTTATTTATTTATTTATTTATTTAAAATACATCATCCTGTGCCTTGTATTATGGTTGTCTACCTTGTGCTAGGCCTGCTGGTGGTCAACTTAGAGATGCTGAGGTTGTCTGAGTGGGTGGCTGTGCACTTGCTTTTCCTCTGGTTCAGTCCTCCCGTTCCAAGGGCAGGGGAGGATGTCAGTCCCTCCCAAGGGCAGGGATGCTGCTGCCACCTCTTGGAGCTGGGAATAAGGAACTAGCCCAGCATGGGAAGCACTGTCATGGTGCACTGGAAGAGACCAGAGTGTGAGAAGCACGGGGTGGGCACCTCTTAATTTTGGTCATGCCTTTCACATGGTAAGCTGTGCTCTGGTGAAGGCCAAAGATCTGAAATAGATGTGAATTTTAGTCTTGCCTAGATCCTCAAGCAGCACAAGATCATCTACATACAGGCATTTAATTGCCAAAGGATACTTTTTTCAATTCAGGATATAAATGGTGTGTGATGTGGCCCAGTTTTCAGGGACAGCTGTACAGCTGTGTAATGAAAGTCATCTTCCTGAAGCTATAATTGACTCTAAAATGCTATTAAAATTCTTCACTGCTATATGCATTACTTTTATTATGATAAATGGAAGGATGGAAACCAGGTTCCTTTAAAGTCACACTAAGATCTGACCTGTTCTCTATGCAACTACAATCATTACTTTCTGTTCTTTGCTATCTTGGTTCTTAAGTGGTGCTTATCAGCATAATATCTGTGTGCTATCTAGGAATGCATTAAGCAACAGATGTTACATGTTGAGTTCCCATCCTGCTCATGGGAGAAAAATATGTGTAATTATATTGTTCTATTTAAAATGCTCATTGCAGCAAGTCAGTCTCTCCCTTGTTTTTTCACAAAGGCACACATGCAGACACACATGTAGAAGTCTCCTTTTAAGCTCGTGGAGGTACACAAGGAGGCAGGGAGGTTTGTGATGGCTTTTAGTATTGGGAAAGTTTTGTCCCACAGATGTGGCTGCCCCCACCCCAACTCTTCCTCCTACAGAGGAGGACAGAGTTCAATACTGCTCAAAGAAGAAACACCAAGGGCAGCCTCAGTCCTGAAGCCACAGGTTCCTTTAGGCAGTTTGGTCTCCTGCTACCAAGACCTTTGCAAACAGGGAGTGGAGGTGATTTTCTGCTCTCTGGGAATGTTGTGGCAGCTCACAGCAGCCCAGGATTCAGAGGGAGCCTGCCATATCGCAGGCTTATCCAGGCATTGATGTGTTGTGCTGCACAAACCATATCACAGTGAGTCTGGACACAGGGCTTTCCTGCTTCCCAGTTTTTCCTCAGACAGTCCCTCTTGTTTCCCTCCTGCTTTTTCCCCCGATTCCTCTGTTTTACCCCTGCCTGTTTGGGGTGGTTGGAATGGGAGCTAAGCCAGAAGCTGTCCTGCTGTGAAGGTCCCTGCCTGCTGAGTCCAGCCCAGCACAGGGCTCAGGGCAGGGACCCATCCAGCTGTAGAGATCCAGACAAGACCTCTGTGTTGAGGGTGTGGGATCTCTGCAGTCTGGCTGTTGGCTTCTAGCTGGGCCTGAAGGCACCATCTCTGATTTAAAAGCCTTCCATGCCAGAGTCTTGATCTACAGATCACCAGCTTTTTGAATTTTTCAGGTGCTAAATGCTGGGTAACTGAGGCAGTGAACAGCAGCTCCTGAAGGAATGGGGCATATATAAACTTGCTGTATTAGTCACATTTGGTGTCCCTCCTTGGCATAAAGCTACAACACAATTATGATAGCAGGTTGGTTGGAGAGCAGCTGTGGCAGGAATGCACAAAACATTTTTTCACAGGGCCTTTGTTTGCTCTCCAATCATCATCTGAAAAAGATACTTCATTTAAATATGTTTTAGTGAAAGTGAGGAGAGACTAGACTGCACTGGACTGAGGTAGTAGGGCAGATAATTATAATGCAAGAGAGTGGCCCATAACACATTTTAGCCAATCACTTATAGAAACCATGGAAAGGAAATACAAATGCAGGAGAGGGACTACAACAGCCAATTTTGTGGCATTTTTTGTAAACAGCAATTGATTGATGCTCCAGTGACTCATTCACATGGCATTTTCCCAGATCTGATAATATCCTGGACTATGAGCAACTCTCATATCTATGCATATTTTTTTTTTCTTAAACATATTTCATGCACCTTTGTGCATAACATAACATCGTTATGTGCGTAATTGCGTATTGGAGATCTCTATCCTCTGTTTCTGTCCTTGCTTACGTTTGCCTGGGCTTATGATCCTATCATGTGCTGAAAGCTGAGCAGGACTGATCCGGCAGGACGGGTTAGAGCTTGAGAGGGAAACCTCTGATTAAACCTCTGAGTGCTGCAGCAAATGGTGACAGCATCTGTGAGGGATAAACTCCTTCCAGACAGGCTGGGTGGGACACTGCCCATGGGAACACCGTCTTCCTTACATACCTGTGGTTGTCAAAGTCAATCACCAGCTGATACCGTAGGATTTTTCCCTGGGATTTGCAGTTTTCTTGACAGTTATGGGTTTTCAGCAAACAAGAAGAAATTTAAGGTATCAAGACTGCTTTCTTTAGGATCTATCTTCATTTCAATAAATAGATGGGTGTTGAGTTAACTGATACAAAAGTCAGAAAAATGTAGACCCTGGGTTATGGGTTAGGGTCAGTCTGTTGAGAGCTTAAAGATGATCAGGCTTCATTAATCTCAGTTGCTCTGCGTTGATCAATCTTGCTATCCTGTTAGCAAGTGTGAATCAACAAATGCAAATTATGAACACGTTTTTTTCCTCAGTGCTGACAACCTAGAACATAACATGTTTTTGTCACTCCTGGATCATATCTTGCTTTATGCAGATGTTGATCAGGGCATGATGTCTTCCATCAGGCTATTGCCTATGGGTACGAGACACTGTGATGGATTATTTTGGCAGGGCTTCCAAATAAGTCAGAGTCCAAAAAATATGGGGCAATAGTATGACAGAAATAACAGCTAACAAGAACGTATCCAAAACTCCTGAACAAACACACGCTTTGAGAGTCCAGCTGCAGCCCAATGAGGCCATGGTGAAGCCAGACATCTCTGTTCCCCCATACCACCCCATGTTATCAACAAACATATTGTGTCCCACATAATTGCTGGTTGGAAAATTTCCCCTTTATTGCTTCTAAGGTGATTGACAATGTGGACTTTAAAAGAGGTCCTGTGAGTCCAGAGGATCTTGTTCATGTCCTAAATTTCCAGGATAGGCCATGGCAAACCCTATGGCACTTGCAAGGGACTGAGACCCTGCTCTGACACTCCTTTGCCCTGCTACACTACAGCTCCCACATGGATCAGGGACTGGACTGACCAAGAGGGAGAAGGCTGCAAGCTCTCACCCCAGGCACAGGGGAGGGACACTGGCCAGGGCTCCTGCAATGCTCCCAGGGCTCTGGCTTTTTTCCCCCAGGCTTGGTGACGGTATTGTGTGACTGCAGTGTGGTGGTATGGCATCCAAAGCTACCATCCCATGGAGCTGAGCAGAAGAGAAAGCACAGGAGGGGAGATGTTCCTGCACAGGGCAGGAGGCAGGTGAGTGGTGAGCAGGCTCTGTTCTGCTAGCTTGCCTTCTCCTGTGAAGCACTGTACAAACAGCAAAGGCCATAAAATATGAGATGAACAAGACAAAGTCAGTTATTTACTGCTCTGAGCATGATCGTTCCCCATGGTAAGTTTTCAAGTGCCTTTTGCTTCAAGTCTGCTTTTAAATGACGCACGTGATGTGGCCTCATCCAGCTCCTGAAGGGAAAGAGAAAGGAGGCTCTACCACAGTGCAATAGATATCCCTCACCAAAAGCTTTTACTGTATCTAAAATGCCATTAAATTGCTGCATTGCTGTAGGCATTATAGCAAGTTCTCTGGTGAGCTGAGGAGTTGCTCTGCAGGCTTGACCTGTTGCGGGTATGAAGGATGGTCCCACTTGTCCCTCTGACCACTGACCTCACCAGTGGTTAAGTGGATGTCCTTGGCTGTCCTGGGACTGGAAAAGGTCACTATCTGCACTGCACAGTGGAGAAAAGAGTAATGAGAAGGATGACCCAGCAGCTGGTGGCACTTCCAGCACTCAGGTGGGGCAGGTGTTTTAGCAAAGGTCACACAATATGCTGTGTGTAGGTGCAAATGTCTCCTCTGTCCATCACAGCCTGCATCTGAACAAGGTGTTTTGGCCACCCCCTGGAGATGGGGAAAGGGGCAGGCAGGAGAGTGGATGCTCAGGTCTCACACTGGTGAACAATAAAGCCAGGAATATATTTTTACCATTTTCATGTCAACTCAGATCTGAGGAATTCAAGAACAGCAGCTAGTAAATTCTGCTACCCTTCTGTTCGTCTGACTAAGTACTGAATTGGTGGACATGCCATTCCACTGGCACAGGGAGTCAGGCAGTGGTCACTGAGATGGGTTGGACTTGTGAAAAACATCCATGAAAGTGTAATAGGAGAAGAGTGTGTGAACAGAACAAATGTACTTCCGCAGAACTATTTTACAATCTTCAATGACTCACAGTTCAGGGACTACTTATGATACAGGGGTGTCCATGTTTAACATCCATGGGTGGATTTTAACCTCCATGAATTTGTCTATCTTTACATGTCTTTTTGGGACCTTCAGCATCCTATGTCAAGGGCTTTTAAACACTCATTACATAGCCTAGTGGATGAACAGCAGTTTGAGTTTATTCTGAGCAAAGTCATTCCAGCAGTCACACATTTCCCAGCAAACTCTTCACTGGTGCTCCTGTAGGTGTGAGGTCCAGACAGGCACCTGCTGTGCCTAATGCTACAGTTTGGAACATGCACGAGCAATTGAGGTGCCAAATCACTACCCATATCTTCACAGACCTGTTACAGTTTGTATCTTGTGGCAGAGCCTGGGGGCTGTGTTGTGGTCAGAGGCCCATCACATCAGGTCCTGTGCAAGGTAGTTCCTGAGAGCAGTGACTGGTTCACGTCAGGAGTGAGGGACAGATCCTCTGCCATTCTCATAAGATTATATACTGATCATTTAATTTGATTTGATAATGAGGTTCCTATGAAGTCAAAATACAGAAGGTAGTGTGTAACAGTTACTTCTTCACTAGGAAATGGCTGATAGGGATCTGTACATTTCAGTGCCTGTGTAAAAGCAAACATAAGGACAATAAAGACAGTGCCAAAATTTAGTAATTGCCATGGGTTAGGGATATCTGCACTGTCGGTGGTGACTTATATGTGGTGTCCTGTGCTTAAGGAAAGAACCTGCATGTCAGTGCTATGCTTATTATGGGACAATTCATGAAGCTGCCACTTGTGTCATCCAGGACTTGTGCCGGGACACTACAGGAGCCAGGAAAACTGGCTCATTTTCAGGGCCCATCAACAGATAGATTTTCAGCTTCTCTGTGTTCCTCCAGGTCAATGTCTTTACATGCAGGAACTAAAAGAATGGGAATGGCCAGGAGCCTATCCAGATCCACACCTGGCCCCTCCTTCCTGTGTCTCAAAACAGCACAAGAGTCAAAAGGGGCTGAGGGATCATGAGGGTGGTGTGGCCTAGGTGTAGCTGGAGGAAACTTCTACTCACACTGAAATGCCTGTGGGCATCCTTGGAGCTCCAGAAGAGGCTGGGCAGTGTATGAGGGGATTTGTGTGTATGCCTGCAAGGAATCTGTGGCATCTCCCCACAGCTGAGATACTGGGAGCTTATCGGGGTTTCTTCTGGATGCCTTCACGTCCGCCCCAGCAGCAGCCCTCTGGGCTGGGGTGGGCTGGCGCTGGGAAAGCTGACCCAGCCGTCTGCATCCCGGCCTTTCCCTCCCTGTGGAGAGACAAATCCCACGGGCAGGCATTGCTCAGCACTGGTGTGAGTCATGCCAGATGCTGTATGGTCTTCACACACCCCCTGGCAGGTGTGATATGGGAGAGCACAGTCATGTTCTGGGGGAGATAGCTGGGTAATTCACTGATTACGCATATGGGCAATGATTAGTGTAACCAGTCGGTTCCTCATCCCACAAAACATCTGGATAACAGACAGCAGAAAAAAAGACTTTTTACAAGGGCCTGAAGGGATAAGACAAGGGGGAATGGCCTTAAACTGGAGGAGGGCAGGTTTAGATTATATATTAAGAATAAGTTTTGTGAGGGTCATGAGGCCCTGGCACAGGTTGCCCAGGGAAGCTGTGGCTGCCCCATCCCTGGAATTGTTCAAGGCTGGGTTGGATGGGGATCTGAGCAGCTTGGTCTAGTGGAAGGTGTCCCTGCCTATGGCAGGGGGTTGGAACGAGGTGGTATTTAAGGCCCCTTCAAGCTAAAATGTTCCATGATTCTGTGATTCTATGGTCTGCCTGTGGGTTTAGCATCATCTCTTGGAAGGCTTACGGGCATAACTTCTATGAGCGAAATGCATGGATGCCGTACACCCTTAAGGACCTGGTGGCTGTGAAGAACTGTGTGAAGTACTACTGGCTCAGCCTTGCTCTGCTTGCTCAGCAGCAGAGGGAGCAGGCATGCCTGTGTGACTGTCAGCAGGCCCTGCTCTGGTTTTGCTCTCTGTGAATATCAACACAAGCTTCAAGTTTTTGGTGCTGCTCAGGCAGATGCTGGGCTGGTGTGTTTTGCAGAGCATCCTGCACTCCAGAGTGGAGTGCCTGGGGAAAGGATGAGGAAGAAGAGACAGTATTGGATGAAGTACCAGGGGTTTCAGCAGTGGCATTGTTTGTAAGAGCAAACTCATTGCAAACTGGCTGGGGGGACACAGACATGCTGTGCTGTCTCTGGGTACAGTCAGAGGCAGGGAAATGTTCAGAGCAGTGTGCTGGCTTCACCACACTCTGCAATTTCAAAACCTCTTTTACCTGACCCAGTGTCTCCTCCCCCAGCCTACAGCCTTTCCCCTTTAATCTCTCCTTTCAGAACGTGGATGTTTGTACTCCATCTGGGAGAAAGACTGGCTGCTCTTATCTCCAGGGCGATGATGTCCTGTGAGCCCTGTAGTTTCCCCAGTTTCCACTTTATCTGTGGATTGAAAGCAGACCAGAGCAGTCAGCTCAAGGCTCAGAACCCAGAGTCTGCTGCTCTCTGCCTGGGTCTGGGCAGCCCCACAGCAGGGTCCCAGCACAGGCAGGCAGATGCTCTCACACAGACAGGTATGCTGAGAGCATGGCCCTGAGCAGGTCAGGAGAACAAGATGGTCATGGAAATGAGGGATGATGGCAGGTGAGGAGCCAGCATGACTTTGTTGGAAATCCCATGGCACCCTGTGGGACCAGTTCTGGTGCCCCAAACATAAGAAGGACATGGAGCTGCTAGAGAAAGTCCAGAGGAGACCACTACATTGATGAGAAGACTAGAGCATTTTCCCTATAAAGACAGGCTGAGAAGGTTGTGACTGTTCATCCTGGAGAAGGTTGTGTGAAGACCTCATAGGAACCTTCCAGTACCTGAAGGGGCCACAGGGAAGCCAGAGAGGGACCTTTTGTCAGGAGCTCTAATGATAGGACAGGGAATAATAGACACAAATTGAAAGACGGGAAATGTAAGCTATATATTAGGAAAAATACTTTACTTTGAAGGTGGTGAGATACTGGAAGAAGTTTCCCAGGGTAGCTGTGGATGCCCCATCCCCATCAGCATTCAAGGCCAGGTTGGACAGAGCCTTGAGCAAACTGGTCTAGTGGCAGAGGTCCTTGCCCATGGCAAGGGTGGATTGGGACTAGATATTCTTTAAGGACCCTTCTAATCCTTGACATTCTATGATTCTATGAGCTGATCTGTGCCTCCATTTCACTCTCTGTTAAGTATTTGTGGGTAGGGGAGACTTTCCAGGTCTTTTCACAGATCCAAGCTGGTGGGTGCCTCAAAAAACCATCATGCTTTGCTCCATCTAAGAATCACTTCATCCTGTCTCATAAGTCTGACAAGGGCAGGAGGAATGTGACCCAGCATGGGGTGGATGGGTTCCTGGTGACCAGGAAGGTTCCACGCTGTTGCTCAACAATGAGGCCAGGGCCACCCCTGGCAACCCTGTCACAGAGAGCTCTGCTCTGCCCCTAAAGACAAACAAAGCCAAGTAATTCTGTTCCTGCTGGCAGCATCACCTCATTCATTGATTACCTCTGTCTGAGCAGCCCTGTAGCTGTAGCAGCCCTGTAGCTGTAGCAGCCCTGTAGCTGTAGCAGCCTGGGGCAGCACCTTGCCCAGGAGAAGACCCCACCCATGAACCACCACATCCCTCCAACTGAGCCTCCCACTTGTGTCCATCATGACAGCAGCAGGTGTGGTTTCATGGAAGACCCATATGTGCAGGTGAAGACCTTTTGGCTGGCTTCAGGGCAAGGGACAATGGGTGAGCTGAAAGGCTGTGGAGGCCAGTATCCTGGGAATGGAGAGGGGGATGGCAGTACAGACAGCAAAGACATCTTCTGAGAGACATGTGGGGTGTGTGAGACTCTCTTGGTGCCTGCCACAAATAAAAAAGGAGACAGACTATGAGTGTTGAACATGAGACCACAGGGAACAGGTGCTCTAGGTGATGTCAAACAGGGTCGATCCAGACAGTGAAGGTCATACCAGTGTTGTTATGATCTCTCTGATTGGGTCTTGCTTTCCGAAGGGCACTGGAGATATTCTGGTGCCCTGTTCATTTGGTCTGATTGAGGAACAAACTGTTCTTGCCTGCAGTGAGCAGCTCCTCTGTTCAGCTGTCTGCTTATGCTTGTCTTCGGCCTCTGGGGAGAAAATGCTTCACCAGCAGGGCTGAAGTGAATGGAGAAGTAGTGTTCCACCTGCTGATTAGCCCAATTAAGAGATAAATGAGCTCCTGGGTGCATAGGAAGCATGTGCAGTGTCAAATTGAGTCAGAGAAGTTATGCCTTGCAGAATGCCCTGGAGTGCTTGGGGAGTCATTCTTCCCAGGGCACTTCTTGCAGCACCCAGGGGCATTGTTCTCCTGGTTCTTCATTACCATGGGTATCAACACCAGAACTGTTAGTGGATGTTGACTGTGCCAAAACTTGCCTTTCCAAATGGAGACTTTTATTAGTAGTGCTGAAAGCACACCTGTGTTGAGGAGGAAAATGGGTTTGGTTTAGCAGGTGGCTGCTTAATGTGCAGTGGAAAACATGGCAAAATCATTGTAGGGCCAATGTTGAGTGAAGTTTCAACCTGTGAGGATATCAGAAAGCTGTATGGAGCTAAGCATGAGCAGCCAATGCTCTTTTAACAAACCTTATAGGAACACTTTAAGTGATAACACCCACAAGTAAGTTAGCTCATGACTGTGATGGGCTAATGTTGCACATGGACAAATGGCTTTGAGAATTTGGCTGAAAATTAGAGGAAAGTGTCTAATCTTCAGAGCAGCAAATTCTGGTAATAGAGTACAACAGAAGGAGTTGGGCAACAGTCATCTACCACTAAAATGCAAAGTGGCCAGGTCACCAAAGGGCAGGTATGGTGGGGCTGACTGTGTCAGGAGGGGACTGTATTTAGTGACCCCAGAGATCCTTGTCAGCCCTGAGGGTAAGTGAAACCAAGCAAGTACAAACAGGTTGCTGTTGAGAAACCAGAAGATATTTGCAATCCAGCCCTTGGCTGACTCACTTGGCTTTCACTTGCTCAAGATCACCGTGTCTGGATGTAGGGAGAAGGAGCAGTCCAGCCCACCTGGCACTCGTAGGGGTGCACGTTGGAGCCCATGACTCCATGTCTGTGTGCAGACACTGGAGGGAAAGTGCCAGTATCTAGCATGATTCTTATGTTAAGCCTCAGGTGCTTATTTTATGTGAGGAAGAATTGCCCTTTGGAGCTGCCTGTTTTTCTCTGCTTGTTATAAACTCAGGCACAGGCTCATACAGTTTGGGTTTGTGTACTTGCAGAACAGAGGTGTGCTGACCTATATGATCTTTGGAAATGTGATGGTTTTGTTATTTTTACAGTCCTTGAATGGTAGCAGGTCACTTTAATATCTAAAAATGGTCAGCAGAACCCCAAAATTAAAGGATTCTCACATTTTCAGCAGCCAACAGAGGAGCCCTTCTGAATATCTTAAAGGGAGAAATTAATGTCTCAGTGCCATCTTGTGGAATGTTCTGTACAAAAAGACAATCTCCTAGAAGGCTGCTGGAATTTTACACTGTTTGGTGTTAATATTGGGAATTATGTTGCAAATATAATCACCAAACCAAAGATTTCTATTGCAAACTGGGATTGTGTTTTTCCCTGAGAAGACTGCAACTCTATGGGAACCCAGTGTTCCCAGAAAGTATCCGTCCATTTTTCATCCCAAATCAGAATCAATAGAAGCCTTAATGCAGGAGACAAAGCCTATCAAATACACAGCACCTTCACTGTTTGCCCAGAAGCACAGAATCCACCTGGAAGGCTCCCTGAGATTTAGGGGAAAATAAAAGTTGTAGGTCCAGTTGTGGATGTTACTAATCCACTCATACCTTATCCATCTGAGAAAGGCTCAGATGTGAGATCTCCAGCACAAGGACACAAGGATCTCAGGTGACATGTAAAGTCAGCTGGAAATCACCATGTGCAAAAGAAACCTGAGGGTCTTGTCACCACCCCAACCTGGTGCTCCAGGACCCATGGCTCGTGCTCCACCAATAAACACTTGCTTGGCAGAGAATGCAGTAACCTAGAAAGATTTATTCTATGCTATAGCAGAGGTCATAGACCCACAGGACAAAAACCTTCCCACCTAGAAAAATGATGTAGAAACACCCTTGCAATCAATATGATTATCATCCATCATAGTTAAATGATCCTCAGTCTCAGAGACAGACTAGTAATTTACTGCGTATTTAGCCAGGTGTGCACTGAGTTCAATAGCTAATCTGTCACTGGAGGAGGGATTACCCCAGTCCATAAAACTCTCCCTGCCACAAGACATACAATCATCTATGGAGTGAAGAGGAGAATCAGCTTCCCAGGTTCTTCCAATACAGCTGCTAAGTGCCCTGTGGGTGAAAGAAAAGCTCATGAAATTTTGCCATGCAGCAGAGGAGAGTGAAGCAAGGCCAGGGCCAGCATGAACAGAGCACCATGTCCCCATCAGGGCAGCTGCTGATACCTCTTCAGGGCTGTCCCCTCCAGAGCCACACTGAGAAGCTGCAGCAGGTTGAGAGGGAGGCGAACAAAACCAGCAAAGAACCAGAAAAGGCTCAAAGAAAAAGGTCTTGAGTGTTCAGTGGATATAAGTTTTTCATGATTAATCAAAGGTACTAAAACCTTTTCACCATGGAAAGGTAAGAGAGCCTGGTGAGCAGGGAGATAGGCAGAGGGAATGAGGAGATGGAAGAGGAATTAGGACAGCAATGGTTCTGGTCTGGCAGCCGGGTAAGAAGCCAGGAAGATCTCTTGAGACCATCGCTGAGATTGGTTTCTCCTTGCCCTATATGAGAGGACAGACAGGGTGGCTGGTGCAAGGCTCTCCATGAATGTGATGGCACCTGCAGACACAGGTGCATTCAACAAGAGCAAATATTCCACCTGAAGCAATGCATTGTGCTCTTCCCAGCTGCACACAGCAGAGCACACCAGCTCCAGGCAGAGCATCCTTGCTGAAGAAGAAGCATCCAAATAATCCTGCACAGGCAAACGGTCCAAATTCAATCTGTTTAAAAAAACAGAACCAAACCACCAGTCAATGGGTTACAACGCAGAGCAGAGCCAAAATTCCTCTTCAGTTCTTGTAGAAAAGGTTAAGGAGAAAGACAGGCTTCAGGAGCAGATCAAGGCTATTGACAGCTCCACTGTTCTGGGGTTAGGCTCTCCTGGGCAGAGGCACAGTGTCACCAATGCCCTCATAACAGAAATATTGCTTCCCTACCATACAGCTCTTATAGGATGGCATATGGGGGAGGGGGGGAAGGGGGGAAGGGGGGAAGACTTTGAAGCTAACTGCTGCTTTATTGGCTTGTTCATTGTTAACCAAGGGAGGGAAGGTGTCTGGGGGTGAGGAAAGGGTGCCAAGTTTCAAAGGGTAAGCTGGGTCAGTGCAATGAAGTGTGCCGTCACAACAGGAGCACAAAAGCAGCCTTGAGAAGGCGAGGATGACAATATTGGAGAAGACTAGGAAGGTGTTCAGGATTCGTAACAGTACCATAAGAGAGATGATGGCAGAAGCACTGGGAACATTCATCCTCATGGTAAGGAGGAGTCTGTGCATGTGTGTGCGTGTGTGTGTGCATGTTCAGCCATTTAAGGCAGTGATTTGTAAGGTCGGTGGTTTCCTGCCACATCCTCAGGGTTGCCCAGTGGTTGACTGCTACTGCTCACCCCTCTGCTTTAGTGGGGTGGCAGTTTCCTCACAGGCAGACCATCTGCCAAAAACCTTCTGGAGCAAAAAAGTAACGCGGGGAAAGGGTGATGGATGCTGGGAGAAAGTGAAGTAGGTTGGGATAGAATTAAAATATCACAGAATCATTTGGGTTGGGAAAGACCTTTCAGAGTTCAAGCATTAACCCAGCATTGTGGAGGCACCACTAAACCATGTCCCTAAGTGCCACATCTGTGTGCCTTTTAAATACCTCCAAGGTATTATATATATTTAATATCTGTAAACCTATCATTTCCCTGGGCAGCCTATTTCAACACTTGAAACCCCACTGGTGAACACAATTTTCCTAATATCCAATCTAATCCTTCCCTGGCACAACTTGAGGTAATTTCCTTTTGCCCTGTCACTTGCCACACGGGCAGTGCCCCCCAGCTACACCCTCCCATCAGGGAGCTGGAGAGAGTGATCAGGTCCTCCCTGAGCCTCCTTTTCTCCCGGCTCAACATTCCCAGCTCCTGCACCTGCTCTTCATCAGACTTGTACTCCTGTGGACCCTTCCCCAGCTCCACTGCCCTTCTCTGGACATGTTGCTTTTTCAGTTCTATTCTAGGAGAAAACTGAGGAAGAGTTTGGGAATTATATCAAAGAGTAGTGTCTACAATGCTTGTGCCACACCCCCTGAAGATCCCATACAGTGAATGGAGGCTTTTCCTCCAGCTGTGCCAGAGGTGTGGTGTAGTTTGGGGGGGTGGGGGTGTGGGGTGGGGTAAGGTGAGGGGGGGATCTGAACAGGTCTAGGGAACAGATCTGGACTCTTCTATCACTGACAGCTGCTGCAAAATAAAAACAGCGTTCATCCACCTTCCCCTCGGGGTTGCCAGAGTAATGAACTTTCTGGAGAAGTTCTCCAGGACCACAACCCACCATTAGGAAATGTAATTACAGGGTGTGAAGCACGCCAACATTTCACTTTTGATTTTCTTGCTGCCAATCGAACAGTGCTTATGTAAATCATACATAAACTGCCCCCTTGCCTGAGGGTTCTGTTTCACAAAGAAGTAATTAAGTGGGTTTGAGATCCTGGACTGCTTCAAAAATGTTTGGGTAAAGGATTAGGAAGTTTTTGCAGTCACTGTGGGGGGCTGGTAGGGGTGAAGTATCCACTGGGACGAGAGACTATGACCGTTTGATCAACAGAGCAGAACGAGATCCTCTGAAAGGGCCCCGTATCTATCTGTGCCACCCTGCTACACCTGGACTTAAGCCTGGGCTGAGACACTTTAGACTGGACAGAGGCTAGCATGCAAAGGCTGGGCATAACCTAAATAACTTGCATTTGGAGATTTAAAGAGGAAGAAATTAAGATTTGTGTAAGCATAGGGACCTTTTGACACAGCTTTCTGTACCAAGAAAGGCGCTCACTTCCAAGGGCAACAACTCCCTGTGCAGTGCATGGTTGCTTTTTATCATGTAATTTTGTACATCCAGCTCTTTGAATTTCACTCCCAGGTAGTTTTGCACCCATAGTAAGTCAGAGTACAGACATCTATGACTCCTCTGCAGCAGCTTAGCAAACCATTTTACTTTTTCCCTTCTCTGTAATTTGGTGGTAGAAGTTCCCAGGTGATAAAGAACAGCTTCAGGGTTGTCCTGGCAGGGAAGCAGTATGAGGTGGACACTTTACAATCTGAACAAGGCAGATTTTTCAGCCTGCAGTTCACACTGGCTCTTCCTTCACTGATCCATGCAAGGGAAGAAAGAAAAGGAGGGCACTGCACATGTGTCCCAACAAGAAAAGCAGCAACCAGCATCAGAATAAAGCATCCAGCACACAACTCTTCAGAAGCACCTCGGCCCTCAGTGCAACAGGCAGTGGTCTGGATGCACCTCCAGGATGCCTGAATGGCTGTTATTTGGACAATAACACTCCCAGGGCCTCTCAGCTTAATGGACAGGCAATATGGGTAAGAGAAACCCGGCAGCAGCAGGACTAAGCAGAGCAAGGACTAGGGAAGAAGGAATTAAAAGAAATGGTGTTTTGGAACTGTGAGGATACAGGAAGAAAACAGAAGTTTGTATCTGTGCTGAAAAACAGATTCTGTGTCCTATCTTGTGGGTTTTTTTCAGTGCTGTTTATGCACAGTCATGTCTCCTCCCCTGCAACCCTGTCTCTGCACCTGTGTGCTCTCCTGCAAAACCTGTGCCTTACATATTTGTTGTCTCTTGTATCTGGCTTCAGAAAAATCACAGATGAATATATAGAATTTGTGTAATTTGCAGATGTTAAGGGGACATCACAAACTGTTTCTGGGGAGTTTTGCCGAGGCAGAGTGAGAAGGGCTCACACTGTGGGGGCTGTAGCTCTGTGCAGAGAAGAGTGTGGTCTGTGCCTACAAGAGAGATAAGAGCAGCATCTCTGGGGACCAGGGTGATGTCTGGAAGCAATGAGGGTAAGCAGACACATGAGATAAAATCTGGATGCAGGCAGAATAGCCAGAAAAAAAAATCACAGTTCAACTTTACAAATCAAAGCAGAAGTTTATGCGTTGGAGAACATACTAACTTTCTTGTCTTTGAAATACATGTCACCTTGGATAAACATCAATGCAGTCCAAAGAACAGGATACACTTTCCAAACCCTCAGTGGTTTAGGAGACAGAAACTGTAATAAATTATGGTTGTATTAAAAATTCGGAGTATATAAGAAAGATATGTTTTGTAGAAACAAAACAAAATATAAAGCATGGAAAAGCCTCCCCCCCCAAGTGGGATGAGGCTTTCTGCCGAGGGGTTGCTGATTACCAGCAACGCCCAAGATAACTAACCAAAACCGGCCCATCAACCCAAACAAACACACAGGACACGGACCATCAGGAAAACAATGACACTGGCTCGGGAAATTATCTACCTCCGGATCCAAGCAACGCCCTGCGGATTCCAGTGGGTAGAGAAACTGATCAATCGAAAAGGACAAGTTCCAAAAGAAAAGCTTCGCCAGACTCAAACATCTCTGTGTCGAAAAAGCAATCAGGGAAAACAAAGGAGGAAACCCGGCCAAGATATTCATCGGCACCAACCCGGATTCCACCACCCTGTCATGAAAAACTTAACTTTGCAACACACAGAGTCTCCTTTGCATGAGAGGAGACTCTGGCCGGACACAAAAATAATGTCATCATTCTAGGGCAGGAAATCCATTCACTGGACAATCAAGGACACTTGGTGAATGGAACTTGCCTGGAATTTTGGCCTGAGGACTTAAAAATCCTATAAAACCCCAATCCTGAGGATGCTCAGACGTGGATTTGGGAAACCTATACCTCCGGTGTAGACCCCTGTCCACCCAGCGCTGCGCTGTTCTTTTTATTGTGGGTTTTTATCGCTGTTTCTGTTTATTATTGTTTTTTAATAAATTTCTCTTTGATTTTATCCCAAAATTGCCTTTGCATTTATAACAGAAACCTCAAGAGATGCCTTGTCCTTCTCCAGATTTCAGCATTAAGAGCATGCAAAGAACTGATTTTTCCACTCTTGCCACATCAAAAGCATGAAATAGAATTCTCTCAGGACAGAGCAATGTCTTGAATAAGTGTTTTCCTGTTGGAGTGTTTACCTTTAGTTCGTTTTTTTTTTTTCCACTGGTTCTCCTTTAGCCACTAAAAAAACACTGAAGCTTTGGCTGTTTCCAAACTGAAAATATATGTGTTGGACAGAAAAGTTAAACCAGAATTTCCTTTCTTGTCTTTAGCTGGAATGTTACCAAAATTAGAGTTGAGTTTGGTAAATAGCTGTGTGCTGCCCAAACCACAGATTTAGTCAATAAATTGCACACCAGGAAAGGAAGGACAGTAAGAATTTGCACACCCTCCTTCCATCCATCTTTGAGGTTATGTCCCAGTGGTCCATGGTGATGCTCCCCCAGTTCATGTCCCTGGTTTCAGGCAGAGGCAGCTGCAGTGTGGCTGTGTGAATGACCCCCACTGAGCCCCAGCTCTTGGTGTGAGTGTTTGGGGTTTGTCTATCCATACCCAACTGTAATCAGAGTGCCTAGTTTTGTTTGATGGGTACCAATCTCAGGTATCACTTCAATTTTTGCAGGGCAAGGTTGTTCTTTGTCTTTTGACCATGGTCATCTTAGAGACTTCCTGTCTTTGGGACCTCATTACTTTTGCAGAAAAAATAGCAAAGAACCCAATCTACTACAGCAACAATACTTTTAACACTCCTTTCTCTCTTTTGTTTTACACAGGTTTTTGGCTTATCTTCTGTGGCACAAGTGGTATTGGGAAAAGGAAACAATGGTCAGTATCTGAGCATCAATCTGGCATTTGGGATTGGTACTACCTTGGGCGTCTATGCGGCTGGAGGAGTATCTGGTGAGCAGCACTCATATCAGACATATCCATGTTCCATAAAGGCCATGTGCATTGTGGACAGGAATGGAGGGGTGTGTCATGGCATTGGAAGTGCCCTCACCTGAAAAAAAGCAGTCCTAGAGTCCCTAGACAAGCAAAGCAGGAGAGGCCAGGGACGAGGCTTGCTCAGCGTACGTACAGAATACTGACCCCAAACTTGTGTTCTGAGCTGTGACCAGGCAAATGGGACAGGGAGAAGGAAGTGTGGCCAGCCCCTTCTGTTGTGGCCAACAGAGCCAGGTTTCAGCAGCTCCCCCATTTGGGACATGCCAGCATGGCCCAAGGAGACAGGGAGCTCCCAAAACCTGCGGCTGATACGGCCATGGGGAAGTAAATAATTTATTGCAAAGGAGAGCTTACTGCTGATGCTGCAAAAGGAATGGTATGCACATTTTCTCCCTATCACTTACACCCATGCACAAATGCCTCACATGAACTCAGGAAGTGAGTGGTGTCTCGGGACCATGGGGTGGCATCCCTCAAATGACAACCTTTGCCTTCTGCAATTTCTGCATTAATTTGCTGTCTTGGTTCTAGAAGACAGGTGTCTGCTAGGGAGAGCAGGAGCTTCCCTTGGGATGAAAGAATGTAGACCCCCTCCCTCCGAATTATTATAATTTTGAAATCAAGGGGCTTTCAGGCAGAGATCTGGGGATAGGAATAACAGTTCTTTACTAGTATAACCAGGCAAACAAACAACAATAACTACAGCATTAACAAGAACACAGAACCAGGGACCCCGGGACAGCTTTCTCGGCTGAGATGGGATGGAGGAGAGGCTTTGTTTTCACAAACCCCCTCGGGCGGGCAGTGCCGGTGCTCCTGCAGGGCTCTGAGGAACACTCAGCTGGAACAGCAGGGATGAGCTGAGATCCTGGGCTGGTGGATGAGGTGGATCAGCAGCTCCGTGGCGGTGGCTGCCACACGTCCCGGCAGGACAGGGGGTGCAAGGCCACCAACAAAGAGGGAAGAAGGAGAAGAAGCAGCAGCTCCGTCTGGGTGATGGTGAAAATTCCCTTCTCCCCACCGCAGCAGCTCCGTGACCCAGCAAAACGAATGTCTTTTCCCGAAGCCAAAGAAAGCCAGCCAAAAACTGTCCCCACCCTCCTTTCCTGCCCCCTTCCCCCCCTGGGCCCGGCCACTCTTTGTCCTTTATCAATCACCCACTAAATACCCACAGTTAGGTTGTCTCCGCAGCTAATGGGTAAAAATTCCATGGGCAGGCCAGAATGACAAAACAAAAAAAAGGACACCTAACCCTCAACATTTGCACCAAGAGAAAACTTTAATGGCCCTAATGGGCAGAAAATTAAAGCAACTCCTTGCTCTTGAACTGTTGGAGTAGACAGAGGTCCAAACCTGGGGCTGGCTTGGAAAGGAAAATTTTCCACATGAGCAGTCAGGAGCAGTTAGCTCTTGATTTTCTTGTCCTTTTGGAGCTGGTGGAAACAGCCTGGGGAAAGTGGACTGAGGAAAGTATGTCGTGTAATCCCAAGTGACTTGTGAGAAGGAGCTGATCTGTTGAGGCCAGAGGGCAGTACAGAAGGGATCTCAGCTCCGCCAGCAAGAGCATTGTTACAAAACAAATTTCATACCTTCCTGACATAGTAATTTAGCTTCATCTGTGTGACAAGATGCTTTTTATGATCTTTGAAAGGGCTGGCCATACCCACAAAAGAGCAGAGGGTCTAAGAAGTGATCTGCCCCCATTCCAGTTGTGGTTGTTGGACTGTAGCAGGTGGTATGTGCACTTCCACTTCACTCTGCCCTGTTTGATGAAATGATGGGTGTCTGGGTCTTACCCCTTTTGGAGTATGAAGTACAAGATGGTCATGAAGACTGGAATGTTTACTGACCCTCAAAGTTTCCTATTAGGCAGGAAAAATAAATATTTTCTTTAGACTCCTGGGGACACAAGGCCTGGAGAACACATGTGGTTTGCACCAAGGGCATGAGATCCAGACCCATTTAGTCTTCAAAAGCACCACTGTGATACCAGCCTTCTCCAAAGAAAGTGTCCCATCAAAACACAGGTTCTCATCTACCTGCAGCTACTCAAAATCTGCTGAAGTACGGGCTCTATTTAAGCTCAGCAGGGAGAAGCTCATTGAGAGTCTCATAAGGGAAACTCATGCCATCACAAGAGAGGTATATCTGACAGGTGAGATGACCAATTCTCTGGAGGCAGTGTGTGGTCTACAGAATTTTTAGAAGGCTAGCTAGGAGCTCTTTGACCAGCATGCCTCATCTGTGGAGAGAGAAAGGTGTTTCTAGAGGACATGAAGTATAGAAGGGTTTGAATATTAAACAGAGCAACTGGACGTTCATGAGGCAAAGCCTTTATTTTGGAGTTTTCTACCCTTTTTTAAAAGGTTTTCTGATCCAGGTTACCCTGACTGGTTGAAGGAACAACACCTCCCTCATCCCATTGGTGGGACAAGAGAGAAAATACTCTGAGAACATCCGTGTCTTGTTTTGGGAAAGCAAAACCTTACTGACACAAACAGTCCTTGAGAAAGACAGTTACCAAAGGCTTTCCCTTGGTAACAATCAGCCCCTGAGAGCTTGAAATTCTCACAGGTTCAGAATTGTGTCCACATCTCACCCTTTTTTCCTATTAAAAAAAAAGAAAAAAAAAGAAAAATAAGCAAGATGCTTAACACCTGCTCGTAGTGGAACCGTCTGAGCGATCACTCGCATTTTCTGCATCTGTGTCATCACTTGAAGGTTCCTCCACTTGATGACCTTCATTCTGGTCACGGCCTGTGGTTTGCCTGTTGGCTCAGTTCTGCCTTTGTGATTGCAGGTCAGGACGGACACTCTTTGTAGGTACTCGGTGCACCCCAGTATCTGTGGATACACATGCATACCCATGACCCGAAGCTGTAAGTTCAAACGGGCCTTTCCACTGCTTGGTGGTTAAATTTCACACCTGAACTTTCGCTCAGGGCTGATGTGTCTCTCTAGAAGCCTGTAAAGAAAGGTTCAAGATGACTGGGTTATTTGAATTCTGTGGCACCATAAGGTGATTAATCGTATACAAAAGTTTTGCCAATCGACTTTGCAGGGTTTCATCCTGCAGTCCCTGTTTTTGTTTTTGAAGAACCTGCTTCAGAGTACCATGAGCACGTTCAACAATGGCTTGGCCCATTGGAGAATGCCAAATGCCGAATGCCGAATTTGTGTGAAACCCCACAATTGCATAAACTGCCACACTTTCTGTGAGGTGTAAGCAGGGCCATAATTGGTTTTCACAGTAGAAGGTATCCCGAGTACGGCAAAAGCCTGCCTCCAATGGGCAATGACATTGCACGTTTTTCCTCCAATGTGAGCAGATGCCCACATTGCAGAGGAGAAAGTGTCAACAGACACATACTTGTCAACATGCACATACTTGACCCTGCTGAATTCAGCAATTTGGTTAACATCTGCCAAATTTCCTAGGCCTTGAGACCTCTGGGGTGTACGCCCGTCCGTAAAGGCAGAGCAAGTGCGTGACAGTCATCACAGGAATTGACAATGTCACTAGCCTCAGTTGGAGTCAAATGAAACTGCTTTGGCAATGTATGTGCATTTTGATGAAAGAATCCATGTGATGCTCTGGCCTATGCTAGCACATCAGGCTGAGGTGCTACCCATGCAGGGGTAGCCAATTTGTCAGCCCTGGCATCATCTTATGCTATGAAATCTGGCAGACTGGTATAGCTTGTACCTTGAAATTTGAAATCTTAAAAGGTAACTGCATTTTCTTTTTGGAGGGACCATTGGGTTTCCCAGATGGGTTCGTCCCCACGCCCCTGTAAGGGAGGCGTGGGGCACTGTGTGCCTTTTGTTGTAGTGGTCCCCATTAAAAATACATCCGGATCCAAACCCCCCAAGCCGCCAGTACATCCCGCCCCCAGAGGTTAGCAGTAGCTGTGGTGACCCAAGTCCAAACCATAACAGACTGTCCCTCTGAGTTCGTGATCAGCACAGGCTGCTGGCTGACAAAACATTTGGCCATTCCCCCCAATCCTGTGACAGGTGACTCCACAGGATCCAGAGGCCACTCTGGAGGCCACACAGATGAGGCAAGGATGGTGACGTTGGCACCTGTATCAATCAGGCCTTGCAGGTGGATCTCTGGTGGGGTGGTGCCACGGAGGCACAGGGTACTCCACATCTCAGGCCTTTCATCAGTCAGGCTTGCAGTCCAGTACACCTGAGGTGATCCAGTTGATTCAAAGCAAACATCCCCTCGACACTGGCTCACAGCCCTGGAAACAGAACTTGAAAGGCACAAGTTGAGCAATGTGTGTTTTCTCGGTAATGGTGAGGGGAGGGGTGGGTGTGGAAACTATAGCAGAAATCTGTCCTGAATAATCATCATCAATAAGTCCCAGATGCACAATGATACCCTGAAGGGTGGCACTTGACCTTCCCATTAGGAGGGCACTTTTACCCTCCCCCAAGGGTCCAAAGGCATCCAAAGGAACTCTATGCACTTTGCAAGAGTTCAGGACTATTGCTGCTGCTGTACAGACATCAAGTCTGGCTGAGTCATGGGTGTTGGCCACAAGCTGGCTGGGTAAGCCTGCATCAGCTTCAGGACCTGGGGAAAGGCTTATGTCTGAACGCATTTCTCTGAGGCGCTCTTTATAGCTTTGCATTTCCCTGATCTGCCAAAGGCTGGCCCTTAGCATCAAACTTTGCTGTGCTCTGCAACGTGCAAACTTTGCAAACTTTGTGCTCTGCAGTGTGGTTTGGCTTTCCACACTGACCGCACAGAATTGAGGGAGCTTTCCTTTTGTGCTTGTTTCCCCTGCTTTTTGGTGGCTTGTGCTGTCACCTGCTTCTGCTGCTTACCCTTTGGTCCTTTTGAGGATGCTGGTAAGGCAGTAGCCAAGGCAGCCATCTTATAATCTGTGGTGCCTACAAGGCCACAGCCCTGAACCATCTCTGGTGAAGATGGATCACCTGGGAGAGCCTCTATTACCCTCCTACAGTCATCACTGGCATTGCTTCTTGCCAACTGTGTGACCAGTAGCCTTCTCAAGTCAGGGTCGTCCACCTGCTTCTCCAAAGATGCAGAGAGTTTTTCAACAAACTGTATATAAGGTTCCTTAGTCCCTTGGACTATAATAGCAAACTTCTGCTTTGGAGCTGACAACTCTATGGTTTTAATCAGGGTTGCAATGCCTGTCTTCTGGCACTGATCCAGCATCTGTGGGTGGAACGTAACCTGGAAATCAGGGTCAGAAAAATTTCCAACACTTGTCAACAGATCACTTCCAACCTCATACCTAGGGTCATGGTGAGACAACTATTACATCCAGCTACTTTCGTGGCAAACTGACTCCAGTTGGCTTCAAAGACTTCAAATTGGACAGACTGAAATAACACTTGAGCAAGGTGCTTAATGTCATTAATGGCAGTGACTCAGAGTTAATAATGCAAATCATCTGCATTACCTCCGGAGACCCCAGTCCATATTTTGCAACCTTGTCTCTAATGCCCATCACAGCTTTAGTGGATATAACTTGATGCATATTAGGCAGCCCTGTTTGAGGATTTTCCTTAACCACCGGAAAAGCATGAAGATCTCCTTGTGAGGTCACAGTATCTTTTTGATCTTGCTCCTTAGATGTCACAGGAACACAGACAGGCACCTGGCTGGAGCTTGCCTCTCCTGTACCAGACTGTTCTTAGCAGAATCTGAAAAATCAGGAAAACTATCTCCAGTTCCCCTAAATCGTTCAAGGAGCTCCCAATCTCCCACCTCCAAGGCTTTTTCTTTGACCTTGTCCCAAAACCGTCTGGGATCTCTGGGATGCACTGTGACCTGGCATGGGGGCAGTGTCCAATGGGCGCTGGAGTTGGGACCGTCTCCACGTCCTCCACTCCGAGCAGAGACTTGCCCCGAAGAGCCAGCGTCACTGCGAGCCCCTTTTGTAAATAAGGGATGTTCAGACGCCCCTGCTCCGACACCCAGGGTACCCGGGGAGGCGGCCCCCATGCCGCCAGCCGCCGGATCTGGGGCAGCTCTGGCGTTCGAGTCCTGCTTGCAGGAGGGACGGGGCACGGGGAGGGCGGTGGAGCTCACAAGAGCTGTGGCGCCGTTCCTGTGGGCAGCGTCACCCCTGGCAGCCCCTGGCGCCGCCACACTGGCGGTGGGGCCCGGGAGAGCCTGGGTCCAACAGAGGACCTGTGCTGGCTGCGGTGGCCGCTGTGCCGCTTGCAGGGGTGCTGCAGAGGATCGCAGTGGTGGCCGAGCCGCCGTGCGGTCCATAGCCAAGCCAGGGCCCCCTCCTCCGCCTGCGAGGGGAGCGGAGCCCATCCCGTCACCCCCTGTGGGCGCGGCGGCCGGAGCTGCGCCACTGTTGCCGCCTGGGCCGCACCGCCGCCCCCTTCCGAATGAAGGAGCTCTGTGGGCGGCAGCGGCGAACCAGTCCACACAGGTTAGAGTTGGGCCACACCATCTCCTTCGGGCATTAAATCGATCAATTGCCTGACTGCGCCGGCCGGACCCGAATCTCCTGCTTCCCCCTCCCGCCGCTCACCCATCCCGTGTGACTCGGACAAAAGAGCACCCACCCCCAGGCTGGACTCGCAAGGGGATGGGGTTGGGGAAAATATTCCCTCTAGGCAGTTCTGGTCCAAGTTCGATGCTGTCTCCCGTGAGTTATGCACCAGCAGAGCGGCTTCTGGAGCAGACCAGTCTCCTCCTTCAGACCCAACCTCTGAGACATCGTAAGACAAGGCTCTGGAGCTCATGGCTTCTGTTACAATCATGAATCTCTTCCAAGAGAGGAGCAATTTTGCTTTCTTACCAACAGCACCAGTTGGTATAAGGCATCACCTAAGCTCTGCCAACGATTTTTCAACAGTGCATCAGCGGCAGTTGGAAAAAATCCATGTTCTTTCCCGCATAAACATAAAGCATTAATATCTGCTTCAGAAATGTCCAGATCCTGTCTGTAGAGAATGTCCAACCATAAATCCAGGACGATCTCCTCTTCTGGGGCTAAAGCAGCCACTGGCATGCTTTCAGCTCACTGGGAAGAATTCTCCAGCAAAAGGAAAAAATGGCAGGCAAAACCCACTGGACTGAAAAAAAACCCCATTTTTCTAGGGCGGGTCGGGGTGATTTTACCTCTCCTTGGTTGCCACAGTCTTGATGCTGAATCCCCATTGGGCACCAGACGTCGCTACAGGACATGAAGTATAAAGTGAAGGGTTTGAATATTACACACAGCAACCGGAGGTTCACGAGGCAAAGCCTTTATTTCGGGGTTTTCTACCTTTTCTTATAAGGTGTTCCGATTCAGGTTACCCTGACTGGTTGAAGGAGCAACACCTCCCTCATCCCATTGGTGGGACAAGAGAGAAAATACTCTCAGAACATCTGTGTCTTGTTTTGGGAAAGTAAAACCTTATTGGCAGAAACAGTCCTTGAGAAAGACAGTTCCCAAAAACTTTCCCTTGGGAACAATCAGTCCTTGAGAGCTAGAAATTCTCTCAGGTTCAGAAATCATGTCCACAGAAAGGTTCATTTTGTGTCTGTGCAGGAGTAAGACCCTGACCTGAGAGATTCTTGCTGTTCTGGGTCAGTGTCTGGGTGACTGCTGTGGGGAATGGGGCACAGAACCAAAGAATAATTTGGGTTAGAAGAGGTCTTTCAAGCTCATCCAGTCCAACTGGCCTGCAATGAGCAGAAACATCAACTAGAGCAGATTGCTCAGAGCCCTGTCCCATCTGGCTTTGAATGTTTTTAGGGATGGTGCATCTACCACATCACATGTTCCAAAACAGCTGCATCAGTGTTGAGGCCTCTCTTTTTCTGTGATTTTTGCAGGAGCTCATCTGAATGCCGCCATCACCATTACACAATGCGTTTTAGGGAATATCTCCTGGACAACACTTACAGCTTATATAATCGGCCAGTTCCTGGGTTCCTTTATGGCAGCAGCCACCGTCTTTGCTGTCTACTATGGTAGGGTTGTGTCTTTTATCACAGAGGTTGTTGTAAGGATAATTTGAGTCAGCTCACAGTGTTGTCAATGTATGTCCTTTTACAGCACCCAGCATGATTTCTGGGTGAGGAAGGCAAGTTCCTGGCTTGTGGGACAGAGCACAGATCAAGTTCAGAGCAGGTCCCAGATATACCTCTGGGAAGGACACAGAGCTCCTGGAGAGCTGGGCATTCCCACTTCCAAGAGCTGTCTTCAGCAGAACAGTAGCTGCATTTTGTCAGCATTTTGTTTTCAGGTCTGCAGGGGCTTTATTTACATGGACTACCATGAATTAGGTGCCTCTGGAGCTCTGGGGGCCTCTGATGCTCTGTGGAACACAGGTTCGCAGCCATGGGGGGTTTTGAGCTGTGAGCAGAGGATCCACCACCCGTTGCCTCTAGCATGTCTCGGTCTCTGAGGGCCAGAGGGTTGGAGGCCTCCAGTGTATCCAGACCATCCAGGCTACCCTGGGCTCCTAGAGCAGGGACAGGGAGCTGGCAGGTATAAGGAAGTGACTTCAGACCAAAGTCTGTGCGTAACAGATATTGGTGAGGTCATGATCTGTGAGGAGTGTGTCACCTCCATCACATCTTCCACTGCCTCCCTTCTCCCAGATGTCTGTGCTGGCTGCAACAGGTGGACTTGTGTGTGTGTCCTGTGGGATGAATGCTGTGCTAACTTCCATAATTACCACTTCTCCTAGATGCTATTTATGACTACACCCAAGGAAACCTTACAGTGTCAGGACCAACTGCCACAGCGATGATCTTCTCTACTTACCCTGCTCCCAATGTATCCTTGCAGGGAGCCTTCTTCACAGAGGTCAGTGGGAATGGCCGTGGTGTGCTAGGAGAAGGTGGGTGGTTACAGGTGCTGCTGCAGGGCTGCTACAGGCCCCCACAGCCCTACATGCACAGACACAACCACTACCTCTTTTCCCAAGGAGCCCAGCATCCAGGCAAGCACCTGAAAGGTAAGATCCAAATCACCTTGGTGGTTGGGCAAGCCTAAAGGGTTTGGCCTAAAGCCTAATACATGTAGGCTGCTCCGCAGCTTGGTTCAGGGGCTCTCCAGACACCTTCCCTGCATGCCATGCATGCAGTGAGAAGTGAGAAGTTGAGCTATATCACTGGCCATCTCCTCTGGGTTCAGGGCTGAGCTGTTCCTTCCCTATTTGGATTCTATACCCCACTCCATGCTCCTTGGCAGCTGTGCTGCCCCTCCCCAGCACAGAGAGCCTGGGATTGTCTCCACATCTGGCACAGCCTGGACTGAACCTCTGTGTTTGAACAGATCCATTGAGGCCGTGTGCAATGGATTCCCAGCTTACAGCACAGTGTCCAGATTCCCAGAAATAGGAAAGGGATTCTTCAGGGGATGAGGGGCACTAGGACACCACAGAAGGAAGATTCACTTCCAAGGCAAATCTTTGGAAGCCTGTGATTTGGACTCCTGCCTGGGCATGACAAAGAGGATGGTGGAAGAGCCTAGAGGTGGGGAGTGGATCCCTTCAGCCTCCTGTGGACCAGGCAGTGTCCATGATCCACAAGAAAGTAAATTAGAATGACAGTGCCTTGCCAAAAGCTGCAGTTTCTGGTTTTGCTGGTGTCTGTGCAAGCAGTTCAAGTCTCTCCAGCTGCATTTCCTGAAGCATAAAGGGACAGGTGTCATCACCTCTATCAAAACTGTGCTTCTTGATGTCCTGGGCACTGCAAATCTACAAATATCAGCTATGTAGTCACTGATGGGAAATTCAGTTTCCCAGGTGAGAATCTGATATCTGCAATCAGGCTGTACAAAACATCACTTCCTCTAGGGATGATCAAGTTTGTCTCGTGAGCAGTTTGATATGGCTCTGCTTCTGTCAGATAGAATGTACATAAAATAACCCATTTCCCTGACTTGAAAGATAGAGATGACATTGATGAGGAATTTGTATCAGTCTCAGTGATGAGGTTTTTGCTGAGAAAAGAATTTTCTTCAGTCCACTTGTGAGGAGAGAATAATATTTGGGTCCCTCCTACCTTGATTAGACCATGAATTTCATCTGCTTTCATTCTGGGAAGTCTTTCCTGCTCTCCTGAGCAGGATCTTCCAACATTCCCCATTCTCTATCCTGACCCTTTTCTGTTCCTGCAGTTTACAGCGACAGTTTTGCTGATCCTGGGTGTTCTAGTCATCCATGATGAGAAAAACAACGCGGCCATCAAAGGTGCTCAGCCCATGCTCACGGGTATGCTGGTCCTGGGCATTGGTCTGGGAATGGGGCTGAACACAGGCTATGCCATAAACCCCTCCAGGGACCTGCCCCCCCGGATCTTCACGGCAATTGCTGGCTGGGGAACGGCCGTCTTCACGTGAGTGAATGTTTTGCTCTTAGCTTGCTCAGCTTGCCAGGGGAGGAGATAAGCACAAGATAAAATGTGTCATGAAGCCTTTTTTCTTTGGACCAAGTGATGGTATCAGTACAGAGTGTGAGGGTTGTGCCTACAGGAGCCTTGTTCATTATGTACACAAAATTTGGAGTACATTTATTCTCTGGTATGGGATTCACCTTGACACTCAGATACCTCAGTTTGGGCACCAGATTGTCTGCCTGTTCACTGGAGATCCAGCTGGTTTTTGCAGTGAGCAGAAAGCCAGAATGCAGCTCACCTGAATGCAGGTGGATTGCTGAACAGGTTGCCTAAATTTTGAGTCTGAATTTGGACACGAAACCTTGCCCTACTCTATCTAGTAAGATGGTGTCATGTTACGGCTTTTCCTCTGGTGAGATCATTACCAGAGTCTCCTGTCCCAGATGCCCATTTTCCTTAAATTCCCAGAAAATATATTTGAGAGCTTGGTAGAGGAGTCACAGATTTTATTGGAAACAGGGAGGCAAAATGCTTATATGAGTCTGAGAGTCCAACTCATTGAGACCACACAGCCCATTTCTTTAGAAGAACAAGAAACCTGCAGAATGGAGCTACCTTTACATGCTGATGGGGAAAATGACCTTCCCTCCAGCAGTTACGTGGGGGGACAGAAAATTCGTCTAAGCCACCTGTAGGCTTAGTGGCTGCAGTGGGACAGACTCTGCTCACACAGCTCACTCCTTCCCCAGCAGGATGTGGTGGCAGGGCAGTGGTTCCAGTCTAGCTCACCAGCTGCCTCTTCTGTGTTTCATTTTAGGGCTGACCATTCCTGGTGGTGGGTCCCAGTCACAGCTCCAATTCTGGGATGTCTTTTTGGTGTTTTCATCTACAAACTCTGCATTGACTTTCACAACCACCCTGGCCATGAAACTGAACACGAGAAAGAACAGGCAGACATGGAGACTTCAAGACTGTGACAGCCATGTGCTGTGATGACACATGTGAAGGGCACAGCTGTTTGTCCACCTTTTAGGTGGACAGATGAGGGACTAGATTTCAGTAAACCTACTCTGCTTAAACAGACAAACTTGGTATCTAAGATATTGAGCAGACCTGTGTAGGGGTAGACCTGACTGTGACCTGAAGAAATGATTTAATCTCTCTGTGAAAAAATTTACAAAAAACACCAACCCCAAAAACCAAAAAACCCCAAAACAAAACTCAACCCTCAATCATCATATCCTGAAGAAAAACAAAGCAGAGCTACAAGTCTCCAGATATGTACCTATTCATATAAATCAAAATACAGGCATCAACAGTGGCAGATACATGATTTAGTTAATTAACACAGAAATATTTATCTGGAATATTCCTTGGTAAGAGGCACCAGTGGCCTAGGCTTGCTTAATGTGCATATTTGTCACCCTAACAAACACCTAGTTTGGAACAGCACAAAAGAGAGAACAAGGACAATCTAAAATAGAAACATGAACCTGTCGGGTTGTTTGGGGTTTTTTATGCGTTGTTTTTTTTTTTGTTTGTTTTTGTTTTTTGATCTGAACATTCAGGAAGCATTAAAAATTTACTAAACTAAACTACAGGGTCTCCTGAATCCTGCCACAGTTCTTCTGGAACACGCTGGCATCAAAGAACCATGAGTGTACTGACACTCTAGAGTTGAACTACACCAACTACCACCACAAGAAAGAAGTCAGAGAAATTCTGTGACAGCGTCTCCAAAAACCTGAACAAACTGCCCTCCCCTTTATTTTTTTTCTACTCTGAATGCATGAGAAATGTAAGAGGTTGCCCCTCTGCTGCAGGAATTCTGCTACCTCCAGCTGAATGAGGAAGTGAGCCTGCAACAGCCTTTTAAGTTTGAGGTGTCACTGGATTAAAAGCAGAACACTATCAGTAGCTGGCTGTTCTCACGAGGGTGACAACAGTCTTACCTTTTCTAGCAAGTGCTTACACAAGTATGGTACATATGTCAAGCACACTACTGCAGTCCCTAGGCTGGGTGCCATGAATAAACAATGTGGAGATCTCCAAGAGTAGGAAGAGACAGAACATCACTACTGCAAAGAATTCCAGAAAAGGGCTGGAAATGGCTGGTTTCAACGATCATTCCCATCCCAATATTGAAAGTATAACTGAGGTATTGCTAGGACATGGGGTGGGGTTGGGTGGGAAGTACTGACATGTGTGCTTTCTCATTAGAGCTCACTTTTTATCAGTAGAGGAGCTACAACAGATCTTCACGTGTCTCAAAATGCACATGGGCTTGAGAGGGTGCATTAGAGGATTTCTTGTCATCTGGGGATGGCAGAGTGGCTGCCAGGCAATGCAGCAACGGCATTTGAAGGTGGGCCCTTGGCAGTGCTGGAAGCAGCAAAACACACCTGAGAAGGGGCTGATGGCTACAGAGATTGTAGGACAGAAGTAGAACAGCTGCCACACACTTTAGTCTTTTGGCCTGTGTGAAATAAACTGGAAATTTCTGAGTAGCTCAAGAGGGATTAGCTAAAAGCACTGCAACCCATCCCTTCTCAGTTAGATATTCTCTAATGCATTAAAAAAATACCCCAAACAATCTGTCCTGAATGCTGCTCTTCCCATACATCCTTTGCATCCCATGTCCATGTGCTCCCCAAAGCATTTTCAAATACCCAATCAATTTGGAGGAAAATATTCAAATATTTATTAAAATACTATTAAGCACTTACAGGATGGCTTTGTCTGTCTGAAGGCCATACAAATACTCATGAAAGCCTCACAACATCCCTGTGAGGTAAGTTTGTCTTATGTAATTATTGGTGGTTTCAAAAATTAGAGATGATGCTGTTTAAATAATCAATTTACTTGAAGACAGTGATTCTGATATCCATATTCAGGCACAAAATGTGTTGGGTGCTACCATGATTCCAGCATATTTGGAAGACAGAATAGCATAGAAAAGTAATGGAAACAAACAGGAGTAACTGAAAACCAGCAGTGAATGGGTTAAAGTGCAGTTCTAACCTGAAAATTTACAGTAGCGAAAACAGCATCAGGGGCTTCTAAGACTGTAGGATCTCAGTGGCCCCTGGTGAGATCCTCCCAACTGAAAAGTGTCTGTTTCAGTGGCCAGCTTTGCAAATGAATGTGTGACAAACTGAGGGGTCCTTCTGGCTGATGCGACTAAACACCATCGACTCTCTGCTCAGCAGCTCCCACAAAAGGGAGGCAACAAAAGATCTTGCAGCTTCTGGCTTCAGGATTGTTTCAAATCATGTCACTATTTGAAAAGATACAGCACAAAGGCCAAAAAGTGGTCTGGGCTGCACAAGTGGCTCGGTTAATGCAGAGATATGGAAGTCACAAGTCCCATTGTACCATGAATCTCAGAGCAGAAGTTGGATGAAGCACAGGGAAGTGAAGGGTTTGATTCCATCTGGAGTGAAAGATACTTCTGTGTTCAGTGGTTTCCAGCCTGCTCCCACAGCATGCAAGGTCAGGACCGTTTTTTTTCAAGGGACATGGCAGAAAACATCTTCACACCCTCTGCTTCAGCATGGGTCTGTTAAAGTTACAGTGAACTAGATTTGCTTTCATTTCACTGCTACATTTCAACTTCCTTGTTGTACAGGAACAAAAACTTCCCTACAGAGCAGTGACATCAAAGGTTTCTTCATGCCTTCTGAAAAGTACATGCTTCAAGTAGCAGAAGGGAATGCAATTGGTGTATCAAGTTTGTTTTTTTTTTTTTTTAAGAGCCTCCAGGAACTACATTCACATTGTGGCTATATTTCATGCAAGTGCTGCAATGTGTTTTCCATGGGCATATCTATTCATGCACAAGGAACTTGGTCTGAACCACTGAGACTCTGCAGCAGAAAACATCAAAGCTTATTGCAAATGTTGTCCAGGGTCAGATTTGGTGGGCTCACTTCCTTGAAGAATTCCCAGCTAGTGAGGATGTCTTGGCAGAGGTCATGTTTGTGTGACTCTTTTGGGAGCCTGGTGGCTGTGAAGGTGGTTTCTTCTTGAGCACTGGAGTTTTGTTCTTGCTTTTAAATACTTTATTTGGGTCCAGCTTGTTCACAAAGGAATCAGCTTCTTCAGACAGGAGTGCTGTGTTGATGGTTATGGGTTTATACATATTAAACCATTGCTGAAAGGCAGGATGGTGGGGAAAGAACAGGTTAAATTCAAACTGCAGTTAGATAATTCCACCTTGCTCCCCATCTTCCCCAAGACATGATCTTAATCCTATGCCACTTATCAGTTAGCAGTTTACAGGATTTGGAAGAATGCTTGTGATAAGGATACACAAGGCACGGGCACAGCCCTAGTCCTGGAATTGCATTCCAGATAGGGAAGAGGAGAACCAGACACAACCCTAACACCACCATTCCTGCAGTGTAACTCCTATGAAAAGCAAATCCTGATTTGCACCACAGGAGGAAAAGCAAAAGGAAAGGATGAAACTAAACAACATTTATTTAGATTCAGATAAGCAGAAACTATTAAAAATCCTTTGGAATTTAAATGTGCTTATGAACTAAAAACCAACTAGCTGAATTTCTCAAAATGTAACCTTCCTCTCTCTCTTCATACATAAAACAATGAATTTTTTTAGCTCCTTACACAAAGAATTTTGTGTTTGTCTTATTGTTTCTGATTTTCTATCTGGAAGTAACTACAATGATTTGGTTTTTTGGTTGCAGCAGATACCACGTTATGCCCTACAGTTCTCAACTCTTTATTAATTTTTTTTTGTATCATTTTTTCATTAAAAAATCAGGAAATAAAACTGTAGTAGTTATGGTATTGCAATGAAACCATCAGCAAGTGTTGAACAAGATAAAGAGAAGATGAATACCAAAATATAATCATCTATTAATGTACTGCTTAAGAAACATCTTTAATATACCCCCTTGAAAACCTTTAAAAATTATAATGGTTAACGAACTAGGAGAATTTTAACCATCAGGGGCTGCAAATGATTAGGAAATATATAAATGATTCCTCTTAAGGTTTGTAAATATACTGAACATAATAAAATATTTATAGCAGGGAACTTACAGAAAGGCAGAGCATGGTGCCACGTACACAGCCTTGACTGATAAAGTCCAGTGCAGTGTAACAGGGAAGGCATCAGGAATGAGAAGAACCAAATTCTACAGCCACTGTTTGATGGGAAGTCAGGAGTGATTTTAGTAATTCTGATGTGCACACAGGACAAGGGAATCTCATGCTGATAAGACAACTGTCATGTCTAGGTGAAGTGTGGGACACTCAAGTCCCAACAGGCCTTGCCAAGGTGCAGACACTGTGCTGGCTTATGAGCTGTGTTCAGTAGGACCATCAGCTTAATTCCCTGACCTCTCACAGGATGGAGGCAGAGATAGGGCTGAAGGCCCAGTCAAACACAGAAGAACAGCAGAAGCCTCTAATAGCAGGATTTTGGCATGGCAAAATAGAAATTTTAATAATAAAAAGTGATTGGAATGCTCACAAGGCTTTATGTAGAGGTCTTCTGTAGCTACCTCTAGGACTTTAAATTGCCCTTTTTTGGGCATAATTTTTATCAAGGCCCAACTGCTGAGAGAAAAGCAGGGTTAACACAATATTAGTGAATTCAAATTAGTGAATTCAAATAGTGAAACAAATGACTGTTAACACGTTACAGAGAAAAACTTGTGGTCCCTTCTGCGGCTCACCAGGGAGGCCCCCTTGAGCCCCCAAGGTGGGAAGATGTTTTTCCAGTCTATACTTATGCAAAATACTGACAGATTGGGTGCTGCTGTCCTACCTTGGCCTGGGGGCTGACCCCATAGCTGGTGAAGGCATACTGCCACTGTGGGAGACCCAGGTGGGTGATGAGCAGGCGGTAGTAGGCTGTGAAGGTCTTGGTGAGGAAATGCCAATACAGAGCTCTGTCCAGGAACCAGATCTCCGTGTCTGGGGAGACCACTGGAATAAAACAAGCACAAATTACACTGTTGCTTTGCAGTATTAATATTAACCCCTGGCCATTGTCAGGTGGGAGACACAACACACTCATCAGAAGGGCTGTTTTATGTACATCCAGACTTGTTCCAGCCCAGGTGCAGAATCCAGAACTTGTCTTTGTTAAACTTCATATGGTTGGTGGTTGCACATCTCCCTAATTAGTTGAGGTCTCTGCAGGGCTTTCCAGGGAGACATCAGCTTCTCCCAATTCAGTATAATGGACAAACTCAAAACCTTCCAGTCCTGTGTTCAAGCTGTTCGAAGAGCACTGGGCCCAAGATGGAGCCCTGCAGAACCCCACAAGTGTCAGCCTGATGTGATGACTATTTACTATTTAGCCCTATTTACTATAACCTTTTGTGTCCTACCCATCAGCCAATGTTCACCCACTGCATGGAGTATTTGACCAGCTGTGTGCTGGACAATAAATGCAATGCTGTTCCTTCACAACCTGGGAGTGACACGCTACATGGAACATTCTTGGACATCAGCAACTTCGTGGTATATGTTCAAAGTACAATTATGGCAAACATTTATCTGCCCCACAAAGTAAAAAGCAACTAACTCAATTGTTAGTCATCTGGTTTACTGAACAGAGTCCAGAGTCTGGAAGTCATGGGAGTGTGTGCTGCCAACAAAAACACATTTTGCAAAATCTTTCTACAGTGATCAAGTATTTCTCTGACATCCTTTGTAGCATAAAAAGAAGTTATTTTCTTGGGAGATTGAGATGCTGAACACTGTCATTTAAACAGGCTGCCCCTGTGTTGACATGGACACCTGTAACCAGTGCTCCTTTCCCTTGCCCAGGTTATCCACTGCAAGTGCTGAAATCACTAACACTGGGAGGCAAGAGGACAAGAACTGTAGTTACACCCAATGAAAGAGATCAACCCAAGATTTTTCTTAAGAACCTGTATGCTGGAATTGCACAACCCTACACAGTAAACACACATCTAGTGACCTGTGCACTGTATTTTACAAGTGCCTTAGGTGTTTCACTACTCTCTTACTGGTAACAGTTATCTCTGTATCTGTCAGAACAAACAGCTCAGCTTCCATTTCTCACCCTCCCATTAACCCTCCCTGCCACATTTTGCCTAGTTAGCACCTGGAGGCTCAGCATCCATGCACAAGGTGGAAGATCCAGTCTAATTCTCTCTCAGCTTTTTTTACCATCTACACTTTGTTTCTAAGTAGAGTTATACCCTTTCTCATCAAAACGTAACGGCTTTGTTCCAAGACATGCAAGTAGCTGTATTAGTGGAGCTCTGTATTAGTTCAACACAACTGTTTGTAGGCCACATGTGAATACTTCCCTGTTTCTATGCATGCAGAAATCTTAAGTTATAACTCAGACTCCAACATGAAGAGGAGTGAAAATGTTAGATCTATTTAAGATTTAACTCCTGACTTCAGTGGAGACAAGAAATCCCAGTAAAAGTTTCACCTACAAATGGCAAAGAAGATCAGAAATACAAGACAACTCTCTACATGTGGCCTCCAGATACAATCCATAACAGGAGGTAACAAACTTCTTTTTTCAGTCTTACCTGGTTCAGCATGCTTATAAACAAGACACACTTTCCCATTCCCATTGCATGGGTCTAATTCAAAGATAAGACTACGAGAATCGAAGTGTGGCTTCTCGGGTTTGTCTCCATTACCTGAAACCAAGGAAAAAAAATTATGAAACATGTTTGGAAAACTGACTGTGACCCAGTTGCAAAGAGTCAATCTGTTTTATACATTAATAAATCAGCTGATGAAGAACTGAATCAAAATATTACATTTATACTTCTTGGAAATGATTAAGTTGCCTACGTTTAAAATAAAACTAAGCAAAAAACAGAAAAAATACAAAACTAAGCAAAAAAAAAAAAAGTGAGGAAAATTTTCATCTCTATTAGGAAAACAAACCAGAGTCAAAATCAGATGGCTGAAAATAGATGAGCTGACTTCTAGTTCCTCCCTGCCATTAAGCAATACAAGGTTTACAGATGTCACTCCTGAGGTTTGGCTAATCTTTTCTTAAAGTTCTCCAGTCTTAGAGAAGACACAGTCTCTAGGCACTCAACCCAAATCTATCACTTATCACTTAGAAGTTTTCCTCATGGATCCTGAATCTTCCTGCTACAATTGAAGCCCATTATTTCTGTTGTATATATGATTCCTTTTTTTGTCCTGATTTACTTTTTTCTGAGGAGGACAGGGAGAACAATTTATTCTTTTTCTCTTGGGACAAGACTTAAATGAAATTGCAGAGGTATATATTTCTCCATACATTCCAGTGTGACACCAGCATCCTTCTCAACAACTACATCTGACTCTTATTCAACTTGTGACCCTCAACCATTACTGAGCATTTCTACGACACAGTTTTGGGACTGTGTAGCTGCAAGTTCCTGCAGAATGCAATTTTGAAAACTAAACCTGATGGGGAAGAAGTGGGATGTACAAAAGCTGTACTCTTCAGAAGAATTTTCCATGAAAGTCAGGATGAGAATTTCTGTGGGGATGTAATTTTTTCACAGTGTACCTTACAAATGCACCAATGAAGGTTTAAGCCACTAAATAGAAGCAAAATTTGGTGCATTTCATTACAATGACTAGATGATCAGGACTGCACCCAAACTGGAATGTCCAAAAATACTTTCAGCCACATTTAGAAGCTAGAAGAGCTTATAGAGATGCAGAGACAAGACTGAAATCAGATAGCATTCTTTTAAGAAATTGGTGTGACACCTGGCTGTGTTCTTATCCTCTTGATTTTTCCAGCTTGACTGTGAGAGCTCTGACAAAATGAGTGGGCTTTCTTTTTCTTTTTTATTCTCTCCAAATAGCAGCATTCCCAGCATATTTAGGCAGCATGGAACACATGTGCTCCAGGGTAACCTCATAGATACATGTGTGTACTTTTCCAATACCAGCTGTCTTTTCACTACCTAAACAAAACCTGTTGCCTTTTGTTCATGTAACACCATGAGCACACAAAAAACTTTGGAAGTGTAAACAGGGAAAAGGCAAAACAAGCTGTTCAAAGAGGATGCAAATAACACTAATCCCCATGACATTTACTGCATACAGATCTACCTGCCAAGGCTGCAGGGAAACTAATAAGATACATAATAGATCCAGCCCAGGATCACAGAATCATAGATCAACAGAATGACAGAATGGTTTGGGTTGGAAGTGGACCTTGAAGATCATCTTGTTCCAACTGCCCTGACATGGACAGGGACACCCTTGTCCAGATCAGGTTGCTAGACCAAGTAATCCCCATCTACCTGGAGTGACCTTTTATGTTACTGTAGAATGGAAGGGACATTAAAGATCATCTTGTTCCAATTCCCCTGCCATTGGGGATAACTGAGATGCTAAGAGAATTTGGTTTGCTCAGCCTGGAAAAGAGAAAGCTTCAGGGTGACCTAATTGTGGTCTTCCAGTACCTGGAATGGAGCCTACAAGAAAGACGAAGAGGGACTTTTTACAAGGATATGTAGTGACAGGGCAAGGGGGAGTGGCTTCACACACAGAAGGCAGATTTACATCAGATATTAGGAAAAAATTCTTTACTGTGAGCGTGATGATGCACTAGCACAGGCTGCCCAGAGAAATTGTGGGTGCCCTAACCCTGGAAGTGTTTAAGGTTATGCTGGATGGAGCTCTGAGCAACCTGGTCTGGTGGAAAGTGTTTTGGTCCACTTATGTTGTGCTATATCCTAACATTAACAGAACAAAAGGCATGAGACAGAGCAGTTTTTCTAGCCTGGTAACAGTGCCTTACCTTCCTCGTCTGTGTCATCTTCCAGGTCAGCAAGAGTTGGAGCACTAGGCAGAGTGTACATAGAGGAACCCCCAAGCCGACACAGCTTCGAGACACTGTTAATCACCATGGAGCCCAGGGGCATTGGGGTATCTGCAACAAGACCCGTCATTAATCACATCCAGTATCTGCAGTAAGACTGATCATTAATCACATCCAATGTCAGGAAAGCATGGGAGGTTTCTTTTCCTCCAGACATCAACCTCTGTGGGGTGAAGAGATGGTTATACCCAGCAGACCTTGACATTAAATAAGACTCTACAGGAACAAAAATAAGGCTTTTTTCAAACACAGACTCCCACTTACATGTGATGCAATACTGTCTCAGAGCTGTAAAGGTATGAGAACACACTGCTGGCAAGGACTGTGCTGCAGCTGTTAGCTCAGTCCTGTGAAAAATTAAAAATCCTGGCTACAGGATTTCAGCTACAGCCTCTTCCTCAAAGCTCTTTTCCCTGCTGCTGCTATTTCTATCAGAAACCACCCCACACACACAGCTTACTGGGAAGCTTGTCCTCTTCCACTCATGTACCTGTTAAGGGTACATCCTTTTGGTTCTCACTTCCACAGAGGATTTTTCAGTGCATCAACATGTGGGTGCTCCTGAAAGAATTCTACAGGACTTGTCACTTGTCCATGTTTCTGAGGACTCAAACTGTTAGCAGACATCAAGGGAGCAAGCACCCTGTTCAGCTACATCGCCCTGTGATGGGTCTCAGAAGGCACTGCTGGATGTTTGCTCAAACAAGAGAGTTACACCAGCAGCCTTGGTCTCCCTGCACTAGTGAGCCCTGAAAACAAGACTCCTCAGAGGTCATAACACAATAAGTCCCATTTGAAACATGATAGGAGTCACTATGCTAAAGCACTGATGTAAACTGCCTCTGAAATGTCATTCCACTTCCTGACGAAGGCCCTGCATTTCATACCCATCTCCAGAAGTGAGCAGTGTCCATAGCCCAGTTTGAGACTTGACAGTGAGAGCCAGGATAACAGCTCCAGACTGAACAAACTACTTGATTTTTACCGAAAAAGGATGGAAAATGAAGCTTGGGATTTAGTTGATGCAAAGCAGAATCAGGCTCCAACATGTACATGCACATTTTAATGAGAAAGAAACATTATCAGAGGGTGACTCTTCCTACAGATTTATGATGGGATAATGAGCTACAGCTATTTCTCTCTCCATGAAGTACAGAGGGAGTTAAGGTGTAAGGTTTAAATGACACACCTAAATCTGAGTGTCAACAGATGGCCAGTGTATTACAGAACAGTATTTATGTCACGAATAGTTTCTTGCCAGTGTTCAGCGTATGCACGTCTTCTGTGGGAGGCCCATACGTGCAAGCAGTAGATTCTGCCCTGAGAGGTGTGTACGGATTGTGCAGAAAGTAAGCTTGAAATTAAAGAGGTTCTGCAAAGGAAGGACTGGCTGCAATGAATTGAGCTTGTCAGTGGAGGGGAACACAGGGACTCACCATCGGTCTTCACACTCCAAGTCATCTGGAAGCCATCGGTCATCAGATAGAAGTTCTTTAAATCCTCAGGTAATACACAGGAGTTTTTCTGCAAATTATAATCAAAGTGTAATGGGAAAATCCAGAATATGCCTCAAACCCCAAGAACAACTGAAAATTGGTACAAAAATATTTACCACCAAGTTTTTTGCTTAATTCAAAAGTGACTCAAATCAATTCAAACATCTCATTCTAAAGCCTTGAGAGAAAACTGCATGTTTCTTGGGACTCTGATAGTCTTAACAAAGGTAGCTTGGGGAAATTTCACAATGAGCATTTAGTCACCACAAAATTATTACAGCATTGTTCCCAAACTGAGACATCATATTACCTTTTGAGATTAACAGCCACTCCAAATTCACATAAATCAGAATGGCTTAAAAGAGTGGGTTTTGCTTTAAGTGGAATCAGACTAAACTTACCTGTTCCACTAAAGCATGTACAGTATTAGCACAATGACTCTCTTCTGAGGAATTTCAGCTCCAAGTAGGTGAAAGAAGCATAGACTCAAAATAGATCACACATACTCAAGTAGATTTGACATTTCACTTAACGAAAAGTATGTGTCCAAATGTGTGCAAAGCCAGGCTCACAAACCTGCTGGTCTGGCTTCATCCCTCCAAACTTCAGTGCATGGTGTGGGCTCCTAAGACTGCTTCCTTCTGAGCTGCCAGTGAAAGAAGCAACCCTGGTGAGCTTGAGTTTCTAGGAACCAGAACACTTCTCCTATACCTGTCTTGGTTGTGGAAGGAGTCTTTCTTGTCTTAGACTCTTCAGTAAAATACAAATGCAAATACAATGAAGGAAGGATAAGGGCTTAATCTTCAGAGCAAAAAGAAGCCCAAAGGGCTGTAAGCATTTGTAGACCCTGCTGCTGGGGAAAGGACTGGCTGCAGTGCAGTGACCCTCTGCTCTTGCTGAAGTGTCAAGTACATAAAATTAAAAAGGATGGAAGCCTGACATTTTAATAACACAAGCAACAAGCATGACTAAAGGAGTTACCTGTTGGTCTGTTTGGAACTGTTTTAGAGAAAAAATCAGATTGACTCCAATGAGTTGAAATTTAAAATAGTCACACTCAGGACTTCAAAAGAATCAGACCTCAAAACTCAGGATCCTGAGTGTCCCATGGTGGAGGTTCCACAATCTGTGCATATTGACTTGTTCAAGGGCTGCACCACTCTCCCTGTGGAAAAGTTTCATTAAATAAAGACAGAATATTCTAGTAAGCAGTAGCTAAGGAAAAGGAAGATGCACATACAGTTCAAGTGTCTCTGCTTCACTTGGGGAACGAATTTTTAACATCTCAAGAGAAGAGAGATGTATCTATCCAGCAAGAGCAACCTGCCAGCTGTGCATCCAGTTGCAATGCTGACTTCTAGTCATCAGCTGCTGGCTGAGGAAGGGAAGGTGCTGGTCTCATTCTGTCCACATGTCCTCCCTTCCCTAGAACCAGAACAGCCTTTCTGACTGTTAGTCTCATTCACAGACATTTTCTTTGGGTTGCTACAGTCTCTGTCCCCCAAAGTGGGGTTTACACACTACATAGGACCCCCTAATCTGCCCACAACCTTGCGCTTGTTAACTTTCTTTTAAAGAACACCCATTAAAGTTGATTGACTGCTACTGACGAGTCCCAGACACTAATGGCTTTGCAGCTTGCAATAGGGCCGGTCACTTACTTGCCTCATCAAGCAGCCTGGTCACTAGCTCAGAGCTTTCCTAACCCAGATAGAGAAAATCTTCAGGGTCCACAGGTCTTAAAGCAGATAACCTGACACTGCAGAGGCTGTTTTGAGAAGAATTTACCATTCCATTTACCAGACAAGAGTCTGCTGATGGCTGAGGACCTGGTGGTAAGTTTAAAGTGATTAGTAAACCACATGGACATATCTGAAGTTCTTCAAATGCCTTTAACAAACACACCTTCTTCTGTGGTTCTGCTCAGTCCTAAATCTTTATAATTTCATTCTGTACTTTCATCACTTGCAGTTTCAAGCTGTACCTGTAAGCACAGTGACTATGGCTAAAACTATGAAGAAAGTATGACAGACATGCTACAAAGCCTCAGGATAGTACAAAAGTTTACATAACACTTTGAATACATTTTAAATCCCCCAATTATAACTAATTCATTGCAGCAGTAAAAACATGTATGTGAATGGCTTCAGTGGGTGTTATTCTCCAAGGAGAACCAGATCCACTGGGATGACAAACCCTAAGATTTTAAAACTTCCACTGTAGTATCCAGATAAATCCTGCTACAACTCAGGCACAGACCAATTTCACAGATATAGCTAAGACAAGAGAAAAATCACATCTGAATAGGTTTTTTGCTCTGAATCCTCCTTTTGAAAAAGATCAATAGGTGCATGTTTTTCCAGATGACTGCTCTCTGAATTTATTTTAGGATTCTCTAAACCATGTCCCTCTGCATGGGTTTCCAAATGATGGTGCAAAATATATGGGTAGAAAATGCAGTACCAGAGCAGGTCTGGGGTCTATAGGAAAAGGCCTATAAATAGAAAGCTTCATTAACATCCATTTCTCTCATCTGATGAAAAGGATTTATTATATGTCATATTCTGCTTAGACACATGACCATATGATATTAGAACAGTAATCTCCTGACAGCAGTCAGAGAAAGAAGCCACTATATATTAAAAATGGCTTATCAAACTCAGTATTCCTCTTGCTCAACTGGTAGTTCTCAGGGTTGTGTTCTCCAGCCCCATAAAATACATTGTTCCTAAATAACATGTCAGAATTGGCTTAACCACAGCCCTGGCAAGCAGCTATTTTCATTCCAATTATCTGGTTACACTCATCAGCTCATAAAACAAAATATCCCAAGTGCTTAGTATGGTGTGTAAGGTCTATTCCTTTTGTTTGTTTTCTGTAATATCTCCAAATAGTCTCCTAAGAAAGCACAGCCCATTGAGTACATAGAAAAATATTAGAATCTGATTTTTGCTGTCAGGACCTGATTACAACTGGATCCAAAACTAAGAACCCTGATATATGGTAATTCACTTGAAACACTGTTGAAACAATGCCTCTCAAACAAATATACTAAAGAAACAGCATTCAAAACATACAGCTCTAGAGACCTCTAAAAACATTAATGAGTTTTATCCAGCTTATGGGGAGAGAAGGAAGGCATTAATGAAACTTCTCAGGGCTTCCAAGTATCAGACCACATCAGCAGCCACCTTTCTCTCTCCCTAATGTCGTGCAGTTTCATGGCTGGTTTTTCCTTGCTTCCAGTGAATGCTGATGTTAATTTATGTAACACATTGAGATGCTCTTGCTGTACCTTTAATAAATCTAACCTGTGTGGCTCCCAGGAGATCACCTTGATTTTCTGGGGCTGGAGTAGACTTGGTTCCCTGCTGCAGAGAACAGAATTTTAAAGTTCTCTTGAGGATATTGTTGTGCAGCTAGTTTTTCAATATGTTATAAAGCTTAACAAGAGGGGGAACACCATGTAAGAAGCGCTACCTCCCCAAAGTCCTCCAGTCTGTTCCCCATTATGCAGCCTGAAGAAACTTAGCTTCCCTCATGATGCTGGCCCTGATGGATCCACTTCCCCATCTCTCTCACAGTCACAGCCACAAGGTGAGTAGATCCTGTGCTCATGGGGACCAGGGAGAGCAGGCTTGGCTAATGCTAAGGGAGGACAAGAAGGATGCTAAGAAGGACTGTTGAAGATGTACACCCTGAATGCACATTTGGAGTAAAAAAGAGATGTAGCAGAAGTGAGAAGGATGACATTCCAGACGTATGCTGGAAACTATGCAGTAGAGGGAGCAACTCAGGAGGTTTCTGGATCGTGTGTAAGGTTTCAAATGAGGAACCAGGAAACTACAAGCCTGTCAGCCTGACTTCTGTGCTGGGGAAGCTCATGGAGATCTTCTTGAGTGTCCATCATGTCCATCACAATGTTCAGGGGATCCAGAGGATCAGGCCCAGCCAGCTGGGTTTGTGAAAGGCTTAACTGCCTAACCCAATCTCCTTCTATAACACAGTGAGCCTCTCGGGGGATGAGGGAAAGTCTGGGGATGTGTCTGCCCAGACTTCAGTAAAGCCTTTGACACCATTTCCACGTCTTCCTGGAGGAATTGGCTGCTCATGGCTTTTTGCTGAAACTGATGTTCCTACCCAGAGAATGCTGGTGAATGAAATTACACCCAGCTGGGGCCGGTCACTAGTGGTGTGCCCCAGGGCTCTCTGCTGGGGCCAGCACTGTTATTTTTATTGATCATCTGAATAAGGGAATCAAGAGCTCCTTTAATCAGTTCGAGAACACCAAGTTGGGTGGAGTGTGGATCTTCTGGAGGTCAGGAGGGCTCTGCAGAGGGATCTGCACAGGCTGGATCCATGGGCTGAGGCCGATTGTGTGAGGTTCAACAAGGCCAAGCGCTGGGTCCTGCCCTTGGGTCACAACAACCCCCTGCAGCTCCAGGCTGGGACAGAGTGGCTGGAAAGCTGCTGAGTGGCAAAGGACCTGGAAGTGCTGGTTTTTGGTGGCTGGACATGAGCTGGAGTGTGCCCAGGTGGCCAAGAAGGCAAATAACACCGGGCTTGTGTCAGCAGTAGTGTGGCCAGCAGGACCAGGGCAGTGCTCATCACCCTGTGCTGGGGGCAGTGGTGAGGCCATACCTTGAATCTTGTGTTCAGCTTTGTTTCCTCACAGCAAGAAGGACCCTGAGGGGGCTAGATTGTCCAGAGAAGTGCAGCAAAGCTGGGGAACGGTCTGAAGCACAAGTCTGGGAGGAGTGGTTGATGTACCTGGGGTTGTTCAGACTAGAAAAGAGGAGGTTGAGGGAGACCTTGTCACTCTCTACCACCTGAAAGGTATTGAAAGCCCCTGAAAGCCAGGTGTGGGTCAGGCTTTTCTCCCAAGTAACAAGTGAGAAAGACAAGAGAAAATGGTCTCGGGTACCTCAGTGTCCCTCCAACAAAATGCAATTTTCTATTTTTTGAAAACCAAAACAATGACGTGAGTGACTCATTTCTCTTCTAGTTGTGGCAAAAAAGAAAATGTGATTCAGACATTGCACCAGAGTGCCTCCTAGCAGTATTTTAGTGTAACAACTGTTTCTAAAAATTGCATGTGAAGGGGAGTAGGGCCATTGCCAGCCTAATTTTAGAAGTGGAAAAGGGTTTTTAGGATGATATACAGTTATTAGCATTGGTATTCTGGTGACGAGGTAACTCTCTCTCTCTACTCCCTCTTGTACATCTCGTCTCTCTTTCTGGGGGAAAAGGTGACATCTTTGTAGGTTTAAATATGAGGAAACATTGAAAAATTATCTGGATTTATTAAAATATATTGAACTGCTTACAGTTTTAGTGAAAGTGATGCTTTACCCATGTAAATACACTTGGCAACCATATATTTAAACATTTTTGTGAGTGTGCTGATTTCCAATAAATTCTTCAGGAGTGATTTCAAGTTTGACTTCCTGACATGTAACACTTAGCAGCTCTTTCAGTCTTGGGAAAAATCTCATCTTCTCTCCTACAGCCTTACTGCACTAACTCCTGTCATGAATCTCAGCTTCTCCTGCAAAGCTTCATGTCAGCTAAAGAACATTGAACAAGCTTAAGATTTGAAAGATTTTTTTAATCTCAACAAGGTAAGATTTTAAAACACCACAGTATCCAGTTACATAGTAGTGCAAACGTGGCACAACACAATTTAGAAAACATGGCTGATGGAAACAAAAATGTATATACCAGGCATGAATAAAATAATATGTTAATTAATAATTTTTGAAAGGCTGATTTTCTTTTAAGAGCTTCTGAACACTTGAATTTTTTTCTCAGTAAAAAAATCTTTCCTTGCAGAACTGAAGTAGGACTGGAAAAATGAATTCCATTAAACAATTAATCTAAAGAATAAAGCTTTTATTTAGTGAGGCTGAATAGAAAAAGAAGTTGTTGGGGGAAAAATAACGTAGTTTTGGGAAAAGTTTCAGCAGTTTTTCCTACATCACAGAATAAGTCCTGAAAATAGTTTCATAACCAAAGATGTAGAGGGAAGTTAAAAATACACTGACAAAATCTTGTTAAAAATCTCAGCCACGGAGAAATGATTACGTGCATTAGTACTGCCACCCAGTGGCCAAAAATCCGATAAAAAAACAAACGTATTCAAATTCAAGAAAGGTTAAGTTTCAGGAAAAATGACGTACAAGTTCAAGTTCCTCCTGGAACGGCTTTGTGAATTGTTGAGTATATTGCACTTAATCATCACAGCAGGACATTTTGTCCTGCAACCGTATAGACTGGGTTAGGTTTACACTTCATCCCCAGAGCACAAGAAAAAAGAAAAAAAAAAAAAAAAAGATAAAAGAAAAAATCCAGTTATTTTTCAATTTGAGAAATTTAATTTTTAATTAATTTAATTTAATCAATGCAATTGGAACGAAAACCAAAGAATCAGACAGCCAAATCGTTCAGTATTAGAAGCCCACAACTGTACTCATTTAATTTTCAACATTTACTTCCACAATTGACTTAGTACATTGCTGGGTTGAGGGGGAGGGTTGGAACTGAAATTTTGTTTTGGCATCTCTTCGGCTATGACATTTGTTTGGCTTTACAAGAATAGCTCAGTTTTGAAGTAAACTCATTGTAGTTTAGAGAAGCAGCACCTGAAAATGAGAGGAATGAACACCGTGTCCAGGAGAAGCAGTCCTCTCCATTCAACAGAAGAATGAGCAAATATCACTCTGTGTTCCCAGGCCTGAGTTGGCTTGCAGTCATGGTGCCTCAAACTTTCCAGCTCAGTTAACCCAACACCTGAACAACAGCTACAGGAAACCAGGAATCAGTTTACACTAACCTGAAAAACAGGATATTTCTCCCTGACCACAATTGCTGACTTCTGGACAAGTTTCAGAAAGTAACACACAGGTTTACACCACATACATTCCGACTTGGAATATATATCTATAAATATATATTATATATGTTCATGATAATGTCACTAATTGGAATAGGGCATTACCAAAACTTACGTAAGACTTTCCCCTCACTGTTTAGGAAAGACAGTAAATGGCAAGGTGTCAAAGAGTATTGTATTTTATGCAGTGGTAATGACAGCAGTCTCTGGGAGCAGCTGCTTTAGGCCACAGCCAGGGTTAGAGCAGAGGGAGGATGATTCACTCAACTCCATCCCCTGCCAGGTCCCTTTCCAAAGGCCAGAGATCTTCTACTGTCCCATCCCTACACAAGCAATACCTACCAAGCAGTTATTCCTCCATGGCCACGGGATTAATGAAGAAATGGATAGTCCAAAGAGGGAGTGAAAATGCCACCTCTGCCCACGAGAGGCACACACAACAGTTTTTAGGAGCTCTCTAGTCACACAGACTGATGCCTAAGGTCTGATAATGCAGAGTGAAGGTACCACATGTCCTTCATAGTCTTCTAAAGCAGGCAGTGGGACATGCCCTGGCCAAAAGATTGGGTTGGGTAGCCAAAGAGGAGGTGAAAGAAAGGGATATGAGAAATTGAAGCAAATGGCTGAGACTAAAAAGAGAAACAGATAACTGGAACAAACTGGGTAGCTCAATATTTGCCAGCTTGAGGCCTTTACCTTTAATGGCCATGGATCACAAAGCACTGCTTCATTTTGTTTGAGAAGGAGTTGGAAAATGTTTTCAGACCTGAGTCAGAAAAATGTTTGCTCCCCACTGAGTCACCACTGTAGCTACCTGCTACAGTTATGTGGTTTCTTTTTAGAGCTGTCATGCTGAATGTACCCACACTGATGATGTTTCTCTAACAAATCAGGTGCACGTGACAGCCTAAAAGAGTACCTGATTAAGAAAAACCCAACAACACCTGTTTAAGCTGCACAGTGAATCAAACTTGGTAACAAGCTGTCTCATAAACACAAGGTTGACATTCTCCATGGGCTGCTGCACATTCAAACTGATCTCACTGCAGTTTTATCAGGAAAATACTCACTTGCTCCCAAGAGACGATTGTGTGGCGTTCAGCAGGCTCCTTTTCCACAAAAGTCACTTCAGCAACTCCTGGGGAAGTCTCTGAAAGGAAAAGAGGAGCATTTTTGCAGCTGGTATGGGTGACGCCAACACTGTGAGACAGACAATTTTGCAAATTACTCTGAGTGACAGCCAGGGAAAAGGCACTAATGATTGCAAGCATTGTGCTGGTGACTGAGCAGTCACTTTCTTTTGTCTATAACTGTACTCTGCATGTCTTGACATGAGGATGTCTAGTGCTGCACAAAATGTTATCCCTTGATTTTTTTTATACATATATATGCACATATCATGATATATCTACACATACACTGATTCAGGTGTGGCATTTCTGCTCAGGGTGGGAGGGTTGGAACAAGATGATCTTTAAGGTCCCTTCCAACTCAAACCATTCTGTGATCCTATGATATAAGCACATACAGTTTGTCTTCAAGGTATGATATTTTACAGAGGTTTCATGGAAAAATGGGAAAAAAAAATCAGTGATGGATTTTGAGGCAAACTCTTTCTTACAGGGGGATGGATCTTTATTTGTAAGCACGCCCTGTGGTTTCTGTTGGGTAGGATATCCTCAGCTGGGGACAAGATGTAATGCACTGCTGCTGTGAACTGCTAACAACCCTATTTCACAAGGACAAGAAGACTTCAGCTCTGGATTCAGTGAATGGATCTGCCATTCACAGACACAGAACCTGATCCTGCTGAAGGGATCCGCACGAGCAAACATCAGTTCTCTGGAACCTCAGTCGGACACATGAAAATTTGTTACAAGAGCTGAACTCGTAAGAAATTTTATAGATTTATCAATCTATAAAAATCTTCTGAATATTTTGTGGCAAAGAATGCTATATAAATGTAAGAGCCAATCCACATGGTGCTTTCAGGTGTGCGATGGCAGAACAGACTCCCTTACACGTACTATTTTATAGTGTTTTATTTCATCCACAGCCTACTGAAATAATTCCCACTGAGATAATTTCTCTTTGGACCAAGTCCAGAAAGACTACTAAATTGTTGTGGGAACTGCAAGCCCAGCAGACAGGGCCATGGGATACAAGTGATAACTACGCAGGGCTTTCAAGACTGGCTCTGGTGTCAAAGTATTGGCCCCTAAAGCAGTCACACACATTACAATTGCTTTCTGGTAAAATATACACAGTGCACCAGACAGGAAAAGCAGGCACTAAAGAGCTTTGGTTTGTTTTTTTTTCTGCAATGCTAGGGTTTTAATTCTATCAGTGGCGTTGTCCTTGTCTGTCCTGCTGGCGGAGGAGTGGCACTCAGTTTCAGGAAGCCTAAACTTCACTTCAGTTGGAAATATTGATTGCTACATTGTCAGATAATTGAAAAGATAAAACATGGCATCAGAAGAGCAAACTCCAAGTTAAAGACATAAAAAAAAAGTGATAGTTGGTCACATGGTTAAATTTATCTGGCCAAGGGGGACCCCCAACGTACAGAAGGCTCTGATGTTTCAGTAAGTTTCACTTCTGGTAGGTGGGTCCAAGGCCAGGCGATCTGTCTCTTGCTCAAATAAAAGCTGTCTGAACAAGAGAGTGGAATCAATTACCTAACTGCTCTTTTCCATCTAAGCTATGCAAACCTTATGACAAGTTGAGGAGATTATAATAACAGAGTAATTGTTATTTCTGTGATCAAAGAAAACAGCAGGGATGTTTAATTCATCATGCACAACATCTTGGCTGGGATGACAGAAGATTAAATACCATATCAGTCAAAGAAGATGTCTAAGAACAAGAAAATGCAACTTCTAAAGAGGTCTGAACCAAATCCAAGATCAAAAGAAAAAGAAATTCCATCTTAAAAGCCCAGATATTGTATTAAAAATATACTGTGGGTAAACTGAAGACCATGTTTAATAGATGTGTGTAGGTATGGATGAGAGCTCCATTGAACATCAAGGGTTAACTTTGACATGAGTTGCTTTTCCTTCCAGATGGAAGAGATGAAGAAGCCACTTTAGTGGCACCTAGATACATCTTAAAAGCTTAACTTCTTCAGGTGACTCCACCCCAACAATTAATCTGAATCAAGATCATAATAGACTCTGCCCTATTTTTAGGACATTTCATCTGGAAGCTTCCAAAAATGATTTTCAGTATTAATCAGAAACAGTCAACGGTGTGACACAAAGCTGAAGCAGGAAATCACAGGATTTTCAGTCTTTACAGTACTGCTAATACTGCCTGTAAATTGGCTAAATTCTCAGCGTAACTTTAAAATGTTTGACTAGTTATGTTCTTATCTAATAGAGACTGCTAACAGTGAAGTATGGTTCCATCCTGGGCAATCCAGAAGAGATAACACCTTCCATTCTGACTTAATCATGAATAATAAATATTTATGGAATTTTCTATTACTTACAGAACTTCAGCAAAATTAATCATACTGGCAATGGGAAAGATCTCTTCCTTTTTTACCTCAAGGTATAGCCTTCACAATGCTTGTGAGAAATATCCCTTCTTGTTGGAACTTTCACAGAGACTAAAGTTAAAAAAAAACCAACCCCAAATGAAAAAAACAATGCCTGATTGTCCTTTACATTAGGCAGAAAATATCAAGTGACTTCATGACACTTTCCAAAAGATTTAAAGTAAGATCGTTTCTAGTAGTACTGATTACTGAGCAAAGAGTCATTCTGAATGAGATACCCTTTGTTATTTGAAAGAAACCAGCACTGAACAGACTGGTAATGTTTCCCAATTAACTAAGTAATTCTAATTAATTTGGTGGCACAGTGCCACCAAATGCCTTGGACTACTTAACTGGAAAAAATGTGCCAAATTCCCAAAAGGCGTGTAGAGACAGGGAAAAGTAGTAGAGTAAAATATCACTGTGATGGATGTTGCTGTATTGTACAAGTTGTGAGAGACACAGAGAGAAAAACAAGAAAACATAAACCAGGAAACACCTTCTAAGTGAAAGGGATGTTACAGGACTTTCAGAGCCATACCTGCATTGCTATGTTGTGCTGCTGTAGACAACACACCTGCCTGAAACAGTTTATATGGCAACGTGACATTTGGACACAGTTCACATCTCACAGCTCTCACACACCTGAGGGTGGTGAAAATGTGAGCAGGGCTAGTAATTTTTTAAAAAGAGCTAGTTCAAAGAAGCTTTTACTATGATGATGATGATCAGTTTCACTCACAGTAATGTTATCCTGACCTCACAATTAACAAAACAAACAAACAGAAAAAAAACATATCCACCCCCGCCCCCCCAGAAGTCAAATAGTAAGTCAGTATGACAACACAGATCAGAGATTGAGGGTGAAATCCTGTCCTCACTGAAGCTCAGAGGAAGAATTTAATCTTGATCTTTTAATCTCATCTGTCTGAGCAACTATCCAAACCCATGTGCAACTAGAGATACACTGAGGTTACCAGGTGGAACTCATTGTCCTGCAATGTAAGTGTGTTGGGGTGAGATACTTAGAGCTCACTTTTGGCTCTAAAATTCCCAGGAAGAAATTCCAAGACTGCAACTTCTATTCTTGTTGTACACATGGTTTGGGATAGGCGTATGGCTTTCCAAGTAAGACAGTCCTGTGCTCTGTGCTGCTGAGGTATGAAAGGTCCAATGCTGAAATCCTTTGCACACACAAGTAGTTGCACAAAGCCTTGTGATTCCACTGATATGAATAAAGTTTTGTTTGAGAATCCTTCCTTTGGATGCCTTGCAGTCCTGCTGAACTTCAAAGGGAACTGAGGGGATGCAAGAAGGCTCAAGATCTGAGCAAAACCTGGAAATGGCAAGCAGGGCATTTTGTGGAACAAGTCTTACAGTGTGGGAATGAGCTGCAGGGCAGCTATTTACAGGGATCTGATCCCGAGCAGATTCACAAATTGGCCTTTTACCAGAGCACTGCACCATGCTGAACTCCCCTTCATGGGGCACACTCTCTGCTGACCCCACACTATCACAGAGGATCAAATTTAGGTACGATTTACACAGGAAGGTTGTGGAGACCTCATAGAACATTACAATATCTGGAGGGAGCCTATGGGGCAGCTGGAGAGGGACTATTCATTATGAAATGTAGTGATAGGACAAGGAGTAATGGATACAAATTGAAAGAAAGGAAAATTGGGTTGGTTATTAGGAAGAAAATCTTTACTTTGAGGGTAATGAGAGAATGGCAGGTTTGCCCAGAGAATCTTGGGATGTCCATCCCTGGCAGTGCTCAAGGCCAGGCTGGATAATGCCTTGGGAAACCTGGTCTAGTGGAAGCTGTCCCTGCCCATGGAATCAGGGTTGGGACTGGATGATCTTTGCAGTCTCTTCCCACTTTTGAACATTCAGTGATTCCATGATTTTTCATAAAACACCACCTTCTACTTCGCTGATGTTTATGAAACCCTTAAACTCGAGAGATTCGAGATTCCTGCCGTTGCTTTTAGAAACAAGGACGTGTCTGTGTGTGTGCATAGGCTGCTCAGCTGAGCGATTCACAGGAGGGGCCTTGACAACCGGGTGCTCCCTCCCCGCACCCCGGCCTGCCCCCGCCCCGTGGGGCTGTAGCTCAACGCCACTCACCCAATATCCTTGTGACGCCCAGGGTGAGCTTGTCCAGGTATGGCTTGATGCCGGTGGGGAGTTTTTCCTCCATCCTCTGTGAGACACTCCTGCTTCTGCCCAGCCCGACAGAGAACAATGCCTTTCTGTCCTTCCTACTGCCCCGTAGCCTTAGGGCACGCTGGGAATAATAGTTCTTCTGGGCGGTGCCCCTGTCGGCTCATGGCGGCGGCCAGCGCTCAGAGGACTACGATTCCCGGCATGCCCCGTACCCTTCCGCGTGCCTCTGGCGCAGACAGCCAATGGGCTGCGAGAGCCGGGGGGGCGGTGGGGGTATGCAGGGAGTGGCGGCTCTTTCAAGATGGCGGCGGCGGCCGCCGGTGTGGCTGGAGGTGCTCGCTGGGGCCGGGGCTGTATCCTTGCCTGGGGTTCTGTGTGAGGGGACAGCGGCGGGAGGGGCTGCCAGGGGTGTTCGGGGCGGTCTGTCGGGGGGTTTGGCGTGGAGCCGATGCGGCGCCGTGGGTCGGGTAGGGTTATGTGGCTGTGACAGAGGCTATGGGGGGGCTCCGCTGGCGAGTGTGGGGGAAGGCTTGGCCTGGGGAGAGGGATTGCGTATGTGCCTGTTCGTAGGGGGTACGCGCAATTTCAAAGCAAAAGTGACCTGGGAGAGAAGGGAGGGTCGTAAGTCCTCTTCAGTATTACCCAGCTGTGAAATCCGGGGGAAAGTAAATATATTGGAAATGGGGAAAATGCGTTCTGCTTATGGGAACTTGTAAGGAAATCAATAGAGAGAATGAGGTTGTACAGCCTGGAGAAAAGGAGGCTCAAGAGTGACCCCATCACACTCTTACAACTGCCTGACAGGAGGTTGGTTGTAGCTGGGTGGCGGTCGGGCTCTTCTCCGAGGTGACAAGTGACAGGACAAGAGGACACAGTCTTAAGTTGCTCCAGGAGAGGTTTAGGTTGGTCATTAGAAAGCATTCGTTCACACAAAAGGTGATTGGGCATTGGAATGGGCTGCCCAGGGAGGTAGTGGAGTCACCATCTCTGGAGGTGTTCAAGGAAAGATTGGACCCAGCACTCAGTGGTTGACATGGTGGTGTCCAGTCATAGGTTGGACTTGATGATCTCTGAGGTCTTTTCCAGCCTTGCTGATTCTGTGATTCTTTGAAACTGAGGCTAGAAACTGAGCAGGGAAGATATGTGTCTTTTTTATCTGGCACCTAAGCTTGGCTACAAGCTTGGCTACTTTTGGGTGAGCCTGTGTGGGACTTGGTTGGCTCTGTTTGTGAGGGATGAGTGTGAGGTTGGGGTGGTTTCATCTACAGAGGACCTGCAGGCTGCTGTGGGAGACTACGTGGGGCTGGACACGTAGATGGAGTGGGTGGTGGCTGTGGTGTTGGAAGCTCAGCCTGTACAAGCCTGGCTAGGGAGAGATGTGCTCATGGGGCTCAGAGGAGCAAGAGCTGCTGTTGCTGTTTGGGCTTGTGTGGCTGAGTTGGAAGCTCAGTGAAGTCATTGGGGTAGAACTGACAGTCTGGCCTGGTGGAAATTTAGAAGCTGACAATTTAGTTCCAGTTATGAGGGGCTTGAGGCATTGCTGTTAGTCAGACTGGGAGTGGGATTTCAGCATTGACTGGAGGTGATTGGAAAGAATATGTGTATATGCTCTTTTATTTATGTTTGACTGCATACCCACGAGGGCAGTGTGCAAGTGAAACGGGCTAACCATTGCATGACCTGTTTAAGGAGCACATCAGTACGATTTCACAGTTGTGTAAAGTAAAAAAGATTGTCTACAACTTTTTCTGTGCTCTGAGTAGGATGAAGGTGTGTGGCACATATTGGATTTATTGCCACACTGTCACTACTCTACTCAGTTGTGGAAGTATTGATGCAATTGCATTGACAGTCTATTTTTATCAGTTAACAGGTTGTTTCCCATCACTCAATATGGTTTCTTGAGCCCAGCAGTGGCCTCATGCATCATTTCCATTCTACATGTGTTGGTGAATAGGCAGTGTTGCCTCTCATCTTGGAAAAGTTTACATTCTTAGAAAAGCACATGGCACGACTTAAAAATAATGGTAGTGTATGGTTTCAAAAAAAGAGGAGCAGCTGGGGAATTTGGTAGATTGGCTTAATACATATGGAAAATTGAAGTTCTCTCCATCAACGTTGAATCACCTCAGCGCAGCAAGGCAGGTTGTATAGGTAAGCTCTACCCAGGTGTTGAGTTTCTCCAGTGCCTCTCTCTGCTGTTGCAGTGCACTTCAGCTGTGGTGGTGCAAGGTTTATAATACTACACCTGCCTTACTGGCAGTCTTGAGAGGCACGTGGCAGTGGATTAATATTAAAAGCTTGATGCTGGTGCTATCTCCAGTCTGTTACTCTGAGTCAAGGACATTGCTTATGAATCAGCCTCTGAGTCATTGTGATTTTCAGTCCAGCTGACTGAGGTAGCCTGCTCTAACTTTGAGTTGTTCTAATACACTGGGCTGCAATGGTTCACCAGGAAAGTTGTCCTGGTAGCCGGGGGAGTAATAGCGACAACTTCGGCTAGTTTTGCATCCTGCTATTAGGAATTTATCCACAACAGCTGGCAATACCAGAGGCACACTCTAAAAGCAGGATGTTGTTTAGAAAGATGATTTTATTTCCTACAGCCATGTGTTTACACGTGGATTAACTGTATGTCAGTTGAGTAGGAACTGCCTGTGCAGAAGTTTGTTGTTTCCTGAAGCAGTGTGAGCTGAACATACACTTCTCAGTACCCTGCAGCTTGCTGTTGTGGTTGTGCTGACGCAGCTGTTTGGGCTGGGCTGTGATCCAGACTCGGATTTTTGATCCACCTTGGTGCTTTTTGAGAAGAGGGTACGCACAGTGCCTTCCTCGTGGAGTTTGTTCTTCCTCGCCTTGTTTGTGCTATGCCCCCACAGTGTGTTCTGGCAGCTGGAGATGGCAGGCTGCAGCTCACAAGTGAGATCAGAAATGCTCTCTGTGTTTGTAGAGGGAGCTGGCTTTGCCAGCAGTACTCACTGAATGTGTTTTTAAACTGGTGTGAGGCTGGTGAGTGATAATTGTTTACAAGTGATAAAGTATATCAACAGGATCATAAGTGAGCCTGTGATTGGGCCCTTTCAGTATGACAAGTACCAGTTGTGTGATGGACAGTGGGTGTTGATTGAAGTTGCTATCCACAGGGGGAAACTCCTAGACTTTTCCTAATTTTCTCCACTGTGTGGTAATTTACTAAATTAAGTTTTTGAGATGGTGCTATCAGAATTCAACTTTAGTTAAGGCAAGAGTTTGTATAGGGTCATTGAAATATTTTCACAATTTTACTTGTCAGAATGTAGCTGCAAAACCTTAAATGTATTTATTTGTTAACACTACAGAAATTAGATAATTGAGTTAATTGGCCAGCCATGAAACGTTGAGGATGGTAAAGGAGTATAAATAAAAGATAGTGGAGGAGAATTTTGTGCTGCGTGCTTTTGTTTTCCACTTTAGTATTGCCCTGTTTTCAGCTGGAATAGAGTTAATTTTTTTCCTTGTGTTTTGTGTTTAGCATGAGGATAATGCTGGTAACATGCTGATGTTTTGGATGTTGCTCAGCAGTGCTTACCCAAAAACATGGACTTGAGCGACCCATGCTCTGCCAGTGGAGGGGATCATGTCCAGGAGAGCTGACCCAAACTGGCCAAAGGGAGATTCCAGAACAGAACATCATGTCCAGTACATAAGCTGGGGAGTGTTGGCTGGGAGCTGCCAGTTCCTGCTGGGAAAAGGGCTGGGCATTGCTCAGTGAGCAGCTGTACTGTGCATCACTTGTTTCTTTCGGGTTTTAATTCTCTCTCCCTCTTCCCTTTATGTTGCAGTTAGTATTATTATCCTATTTTTTTTTTGTTTGTTTGTTTGTTTTTTGTTTCAGTTATTAAGCTTTTCTTATCTCTACCTATGAGGTTTACTGTTTCTCTCTGATTTTCCTCCCCACTTGGGGCAGGGAGGTGGACAGGGAGTGGCTGTGTGGTACTGAGTTGCTGGCTGGGATTAAGGCACAAGTATGTTAGTTATTTATGTGGGAATAACAATCTTTATGTTCAGCTAAATGAAATTGCTCCTTTAAGGAAGACAGTATGATTTATACCCTTCCCTGAATTATATTGAGTCCTATTTTTAGTGTCTTTTAGGAGGCAGGGATTCGCGCTCAGTGACTGCTAATAGTCACAGTGACTACTAACAGCACAAAAAATACGGTGCTGTGTTGTTTTTGATTTTAAAGGGTTTTCTGTGGTCAAGTAATTCAATAGTTAAACCTCTGGGATATTTGAAAGTTCTTGAAACTTCTTAAAAAAAATCAGTCCTCAGGCTTTTATGCATTACTCATCATGTGATGATCAGATGAGAATGACCAGTTTGAAACCTTTCGCATTTTTCCTCATTTATGTTTCTTGGAATGTATTGCCTAAAATGGATTTCACTGTAGTTATCAATAAACACTGTTTCAGAATTTGCTTTCCCTACACATTAAGATGTTCCCTATATAACAATAAACTGTTTAAATAAATATTATTATTCATTACATTATGATGTAAGATAATGTTCATTATCTTAGTAATTGTTCTTGTAACTGTGGCTGGTCCTTGGGATCTTTTGCTGAGGTGACTTCTAAGGTAATCTTGACAGGCTGAAAGTTAATACACAGTGAAGAAGGAATAAGACCTTTTGTTTTAGCAATCTCTGATGTTTCTTTCCTAATCAAGTTTTCCTTGCTTTTCTTCCTCCCAAAATGTTGACTGTTTATTTGTCAACAGCTGTGTAAAATTAAGAGACCAAATGCTTCTTTTTACAGTCTTGTTTAAAGAGCCAAGTGTGCACTCTTTTTATTTCCTTTAACAAAGTCACATGCAGCTTCTGATGAAGAAGATCCACTGATATCTGTTTCAGGTATGACCTTCTAATAGACAGAAACAAAGGTTTTTTCCTGTGGATGATAAAATTTTCAGTGTCTTTTCATGTATGTGGTTTGTGTACATAAGTATGTGTAAGGTAGAAAGTCATCATAAGTTGTAATGGGACATATATGATTATAGCAAAGGATTTATGTTCTGCTGCTTAGATAAGCATACTGTATAAGATGAACAGTTCCAGGGGAGTTGTTTCTGTTGCAGGTACAGCATGGCTTTATCCAATTTATAAGGCAAGCTGAATTTTTAATGTGGTCTCCAAGGAATGTTGAAGCATTAGAAGTGTTAGGTCTTTTGTAAATTTTGAAGATATCAGTTGAAATGAAGATTCATTGTGTAGAGATAAAGCAATTATTTTTTTTTATTAGTTCTTTTGACCTTGATTTACTGAGTGCATACTTGTGTAAATTGCTGGGGAAAAGATGGATGTTCTTAGTTCCCCTTCAGAGTTCTCTTACTTGTTTTCAAACACAGCTCTTAAAGTGACACAAGGTCCTGGACACATATCTGAGGATGGTTAACTCTAGACTGAAATTGTGTACATGTCATGTCGCACTGTATTAGGAACGGCAAAGCAGTACAACCTAGACTCTCTAGCTGAGTGTCACAAGAGAGCAAGTTTTATTATTCCAGATCTTTTATAGACAGGTCTGAGGAGGTCCGGAAAGGTAAAACTGTAATTGGTCATTAAACCAACACATCACCATTATTGGACAATTGGGTGCATCACCCCTTGACTGTTTCTTACAAGTAAACAACAAGGATCCAAACAACACCTGCAAGGGTTGTTTTCCTTCACTGTTTGGATTTCTCCTTATGATTTCTCAGGCCAGTCTGAGAAAGTTATGTGACTTGGTTTCACACAGGCTCTGCCTGCTTTCAGCATCCACAGTGTCATCCAACAGTTATAAGTTTTGAAGAATTGTACTTTTTACGTTTGGGGTAGCATGGTTTACTGGCCAAACATCTCTGTTGAACTCTGTTGAACAAAACACATACAGAGATTTCTAAGCCAGGTGATACTGGACTGTCTTTGTCTGTCTTTCTTCTGAAAGAAGGCAGTGATCCTAAATAATGGAAATTGAGTCACTCTGCGAAGTTTTCTACCACTTCTGAGGAAGAGAATTTTAGGACCATTGTTTCCCCTTGTGTACAAGCATGGAGATACTAGAGTTTATAATATAGTTCTTTCACTTGAATTGCTGGTACACTTCTGAAATTAATTGCCCAAATAAATGTAATCAATCTGTTAGTATGAAGTTAATATTTTTTGTTCAAAACTTTTTGCACTTCTGAATAGTCAAAATCAAACCTTAAGGCTGTACCAAGTAACTGTAGGCTTTAATCTGGCCCTGGCAGGTTTTAGTGTTAATGTCGGTGTTGGCACTTTGTAATTGCAGCATCAGGATTTTCAGTGCTTTCATGTTCTTACCATTTGTAGAGGTGATATAATTCTAATTATGGCAGAAAGTGTTTGACAGATGATCTGTGGAGTATGCCTTGCAATGTTGCCTTACTCATATGCCTGGTTCTTGAAAGGAACAAAGAGCTTGAGTATCAGTAGGTTGGCTGTGTAACAGAAAATGTGGTATTTTATTATGAGTGGCACTTTTAAAGGCTTTACTCATGGCTGGTTCCTTACTGACTATGGGTATCAAAGAAACTCAGTGTTATGCTTTTGTGTCTTAATCAAACAGAGTTTATTTGCACCGAGCTTCAATCTGAAAACATAATGTGCATTTCAGAATTTATGAAATGTTCATTGTGACTGGGTGTGCTTCACTACCATGCACCTCTTTTTCTGCTGATGCATTCATCTTAATGAAGTTTTGTATGGAGTAAGAGGCTAGGGGGAACTGCAGACATATTCCTGAGGTACTCATTCTTTTCCAAGAAAGGAGCTGCTAAGGCAAGGTTGCCTTTGTGGAAGTTTGGTTATACAAGGCAATACTAGGGCCCCTTTTGACTTTATAATCTACATGTTCTGCTTGTCTTTTATTTACAGGAGTGTCTACAAAAGGAAATTTAAGAACAAGGTGTTTGCCAAAATATCCAACAGGTCAAACTGAACTAAAGGTGCCTGTAGCTGTTGCTTCTGTTTCCATGGATCCTGATAGAGGTACAGGAGGTCTGACAGGGCAGCAGGTCAGTAAAGGCAAATTTTTCTTCCTCTTAAGATTCCACATAGTAGAAAAGATGGTTGAAAATTCTTAGATTGAAAACATTTAAAGTTTTAGTGTAGTTATTTTTACAGTCTCTTAGACTTTTTGCCTGTTTTACATGGTCACTTTCTATCAGAAATTATCACCTGAAGAGAATAAAGGCTGAATGTGCTAATTTGTGTAAGTGGGGCTATGTAAAACAGATTATTTATATTTCTATGTGTGTGTTTGTACTGAGACAGTGCATGTAGCCCTAGGTAGTGCCTAATCTACACTTTACTGGCTCAACATGCAAGAAGTTTTGTTCAGTTTATTAATTTTCATTTTTCTACTTACCTCATTTAGAAATAAAAAGAGTAAAAACTTACTTTAGGGACCTTTTTTCTGTGCCTGCTCATGTTAGAAGGGTAAAAACACTTTTTGTTTTTGATAGTAAAAGTTCAAAATGCATTTGAGCAGTAGAAATAGCTTTGTCATTTGATGTCAGCTGCTTTGAATTTTGTGGTCTCCTCCTGTGAGACTAGGTGATGTTTTTCCTACAGTTCTTGCATTAGAAATTCCAAAGCAGCGGGGTTTCCTTTGGAAGGTTATTCTGTATTGTGATAGATGCTGTGATGTTTAGAAATCTGTTGAGAGATGCCATTTTTCTAACATGGTTTGTGTAGTACAATGACTGTGTAAGTCATTTGGGTACTGTTGAGTCTCTTGCCTAGCAGTCGTCTTGGGCCAGCCTGTAAATCACTGGGGTTTGGCATCCTCCCACTTGCAGGCAGGATCTAAAACCTTTGACTGCTTCTGCATTGCTGTTTTATTATCATGCAGTTAAATCTTGTTCTTCATCTACAATGTCCTTCTCTGCCTTCTGTGTACTGAGTAACTGCTGTGTGCCACACATGTAGGTTCAAATCTCTAATGTGAAGACAGGTTGTTCAATTCTTGTTGCTTTGACAGTGTCATTGCCCTTTGAATCTTTCAGCATGACATGTGACCAGTTATTAAACTAGTATTAATTTTTACGGTTTTGCCTGGACTTGTTTATTTCCCTTTCTCTGATTATTAGTACTTGCTTTTAGAGGCTAGTATGTACCTCTACTTTACAAATGATGCTGTTAAGTGGCATGCAGATAAATTCCACAAATAGCCCCCATTATGCAGAGTCTTTATGTAGAAGCATCTCTTCATAAGTATCTACAAGCCTGCTGCCTCACAGATGCTTTCATGTGTCACATTAAAATCTGTTTTGTTGAATGGTGCATTGATTGCGTTACTTGTTGTCTAGAGTTTTTACTCCTTTTTTGTGGAAATGGGTTTTGGTGTCCTCTTTTTTTTTAAATATAATGCCTGATACGTGTAATCTTAATTGGTTACTTGTGCTTTTGTATTATTGACTACATGATATGTTCAAAGCTATGCTTCTTTTTTGTCTTTTTAAACCTCCTGTTTTTTGCTTACCTTAACTGAATTCTCATGGAAACTTTGTACTCAGAAGACAAGGTCTGAGTAGTTGAAACAAACAGAACAAATGTTTCTACTTGTTACTGAAGAAGAACTTCTTTTGTATGGAATTTTCATCAACAACACAACTTACTTTCTTCAAAGTATTGTGTGCATGTCTAGGGAGAGCTGATGGCTTTGCTATGACAGGGTCATAGAATGGATTGGGTTGAATGGGACCCTAAAGATCATCCAGTCCAGCCCCCCTGCCATGGGCAGGGGCACTTTCCACTAGTGCAGGCTTCTCAGTGTCTCATCCAGCCTGCCCTTAACATAATTCTGAGTAAAACACTCCTGGCTGGAGTAGGTGAGCTGCTGTGGTCCTTTCTGTGATTCTGTATGATTTTGTCATGCAGTTGTCACTTTCCAAGGTGTGGAGAGTATCTTTCCACTACTGAGTTCCAAAATTGTCTTCTGTCCTGAGCTGTGTAGAAAGGACAGAAATCTGGGAAAAGGAGACAAAACAGCCTTGGCCTTTGCCTCCTTTGTGATCTTCTTTTGATGGTTGAGCTATTGCTGTGTATTGTTCCACAGCTTCATTTTGATGTGTGTTATGGTGCAAGTCTGCCTCTGAGCATTTCTTGTGTATGAGCTATGCTTACCTGTAGGGGATAGGAAAAACTGTTTTTCCTCTTCATCCCGCAAAGGTCTGTCTGACAGTACGTACATCAGTTTGGGTAGTTGTTTTAGAGACCTTCTGTTAAAATCTCTTTCACTAATGCGTTCAAGCTTCATTCTCCTTTTTGATAATTCTAACTTTCCATTTTTCTTAAAGAAGTTCCATCATCTGCCTGCTTAAAAAAAAATAAATTCATACATTTTTGCATGGGAGGTGAAATTCCTTCAACCGTACGTTTAGTTGAATTCAGTCAAGTTAGACATTCTCTCTTCATGTGTGACACATGTTTGGGAAGAAAACTGAAATCAAATGCCCCTTGAAAAGTGCTGAAATTTGCCTTGTGAAATTCTTTCATTCCTGAGGAGAATACACTGAAGTTAAAATGAAGGGTCATGTAGGTATAACAAGAGTGTGTGGAAATATAACCTCTCTTGGTAGTGGACATTCTTCTTTAATTGTTTTTAAGATGCTGTTCAAGAGGCAATTAGGTAAGCAGGAAAGGGGTCACTTCCACTCTGGTGTGTAGATCAGCTGCTGTTACTGATAATGAGAGAAACCCAGTGTTTGCTTTATATTCCTTTATGCACTATTGTGTTGACTTGGCCAAACTGCAAGGCATCTGGTGGCATTCTTTTATCTCATGTAAAGCACTGCATGCACTTGGCAGGGTTTGTAAAAGTACAGACTGAAACTCCTTCAGATTGAGTGAACATACAGAAACTTGCCAAAATCCTGGACAGAACATCATGGTTCTGTTGCTGCGTTTATCTTCGGGTTCGTATTTCATGCTTACCACTAGCATTGCAGAACTGAATACCCCATCACGGGGATTTTTGGTGACAAAAGCCCAGCTTGAAACTGTTCCCTGCGTGTGAACAGCCGGAGTCGGGAATGCCGGGCAGCAGAGTGCCCTCTGGTGGCTACAGGTGGAAAGTGCAGCGGTTCTCTGCGTTCCCGGGGACGCGTGACGGATCTGAAGTGCTCAGCCCTGCTACAGCCTTCTTTTGACAAGTGTTATTTAAAAAAAGTAGCAAATAAGCCATTAAAACCCAGCAGTAGCCAGTGAAGGTGTGTGCTTTTCTCTGTATTAGAAAAATGAAATAAGGGAATTACTCTCTGCTAACAATATTTTGCTGTTTTGTATGCTTTGGTCATAAATGCTAAGGCAGCACTTTTTTTTTTCTTACTCCCTGTGATATGATCCTAATATGATAAAGTTCGAAGTTGGATTTGGATATTGCTGCACTAGATTTCCAAGTCATGAGAACCTACTCCTCTTTATGTGGTATGAATCAAGGAATAGTGCATGTCTTAAAACTTTACCTAGCATGTTTTTAGCATTGAAGCTAGCAGTTTGCATTTGAATCACAAATCTCTTAAAATAATTCTTCACAATTTGGTAATTTGTTTCATTGAAATGTACTTACATTTTAAAAAAATATGAATTTTATTTCCAGTTGGAATTGATCTACTTTCAGCTTCTAATTATTAGGTCCTGAAATGCTTTTAATAGCTTATGAAATATTTGTTGTCTTTTAAACAGTACATGCTAAGATGTAACTTTAAATTTTCAGGGCAATAATGAAGGAAGAATGAAGAGTGCTTCTTTAAAGGATTTGTGTCCTGAGGACAAGAGACGCATTGCAAACTTAATTAAAGAGCTTGCCAGGTAAGAAGAAGCATCACCTGAAAATGCATTAAGTTTAAAGAGAGTTGTTTCTCTAATTAACATCAAGCAATGTAGAACTGCATTAAAAACCTGCATATTTGCACAAGGTAATTTTTCTTCCTGGAAGAGGTATATGGAAGAGGCTTTGCTTCCTCTGAATATATATTTAAAATAGAGGCCAAAATTTCATGACCAGCAGTACTTCATCTGTAATAACCTAATGACAGGGCTAGGATTTTGTTTGTGGTGTGTATCAAGTGCTATAAATAAACACATTCTGCTTTTGGAAATGACAGACTTTGTTGCTATGAAACTTTGTAGTGCTTATTGTTTGGCAGAGGTATGTTTTTACATGGAAGGCCACATTAAAGGTGCCTTGCTAATCTTGTGTCTGAAACATGTTGATAGATCTGCTTGTGTAATTTTTAGTTATCTAGTCAGACTTCTTGCTTCCCTTAATTTCTTCAGATTCTACCTATTCCTTGAAAGGAGAGGTATCAATAGAGCAAGTTTCTCAGCTTTAGCAAAAGTCTTTTTCTTCACTTCATTCCAGTGCTAGTTACATTCTCAAAGGTAAAGGAGGTAAAAATGAGCTTGAATTAAAGTGAGGAAATCTTTGTCCTACTGTTTGTCCCTAACACCTCAGAATGTCTGGAAATCTTACATTTCTTACAGTGGCTGTAAAAGTGAGGAGGAGCACATGGGCCTTTGGCAGGCTTTGCTGTATCCATGGGGAAGCTCTTGTGAGATGATCCCAGGTCCTTTGGGCTAAAAGTTATTATACAAAAAATTTTTAATGACAAAGTTTTTCTAGAACAAAATGTGGGTTCTCTGGTAATAATTAAATGTTTTTTGACATAGATCCCTTATGTCTGTGCAATAATTGGCAGGAATTACTGTTCTTTTTCATTTTATATAGGAAAATTTGGAAAATTAGAGAAATTAAGTGACTTGCTCAAGGTCATGCAATAACTCCCCGGTGCAGCTAGGGATATTTTCTGTCTGATTATCCTTATCCAGTGGACCATTTTACCTGCTAATAATTTGAACTAATACAGAATTTCTTGCTGTACAGTATTTTAGTAATTTCTGAAGTTCTTCATGCTTGCAACTCTATTTTATCACGCCTTGTGTTAGAAAATGTATAGTTAAGACTGTCATAAAGAGTAGATTGGTGGGAACCCTGGTTACAAATTGTCAGATGTTGGAGCTATTCGGACACTGTTGCCACTGTTGATATATTGAGGTATATTCTAATATTAAAAGAAGCCTTTTATTACATTGTTCCTCATAATACACTGCTCCCTAGTGAATAGTAGTACAGTAATTCATTCAAGCATGGGATTCTTCTTAAATCTCAGATGCTGTGATTTTTCCCTGAGGACAGTTTGATATTTCTGCCTGACATTTCTTTGAAGAAAAATAGAAGGTGCAGCAACATTAATTTTGAAAAGTAAAATTAGTGGAACACTATTATTTTATACTTAGTTCTCTTTTATTTTTAAACCTAATCATATTTTTATTGGATGTAATTAAAAGTCCTTTGCAGAGTAATAGGGAAGTTGAACTTTAATTCCGCTCACCTCGTCACTTTTTTAAAACTCTCCATAATTTTCATCCTTAGTTGTGCAATGATAGAGAGTTTTTACAAGCAGTAGAACATTCTTTGCTACTTTACTAAGAAAAAGAAACAACAGAACGTTGAAAGTTTTACAGAAACACTGTCCTGCAGTAAATACTTGGAATAATAAAGGTCTCACTTGGGCAGTACCTCACTGTTCCTTGCCTTGCTACAATTTATGAGTGATAGTTAAGGCTAATTTGTGCATGTTTGTTGCAGGATAGTCACCAGAAATAGACTGGTCAATCAGCAGCTGCATGAAGGCTCTTGTAAAGTGGTAAAATTCTGTTTGTATGGAAGCCAGTTGCAAAATATGGTTGATTCTTGGGGCTTGAATTTCAGCCAGGTCTTGCTTGAGCAGTTCAGGGTAGTGGTCTTTCCCCAGCTTCTGTGACTGCTGAAGGAGAGAGCTCTCCTTATCTTCCTCTTCCTATTTTTGGCTTCTTTTCCTCCAATTCTCACTCCCATTGTTAATTTGCTGAGGGGGTCAGACTTTGTCTTGGTATGAGTAGAGTCTGTTGCTGGCAACATTAATATCATTTCCTCTGGAAAAAAAAAAAAGAAAAAAAGAGGAGCTTCTGGGCTGTAAAGATCTGCTGCTGGGGATTCCAGTGGCTGATATCACTGTAGCTGTTCAGAATTTTACAGAATTGGATTTTGAGACAGGGACTAAAGAAAGGATCCAGCTGTATTCTTTGTAATCCTCCTTTCTAGGCTAAATGATTGTAATTTTTTTGATCTGTGCTGCCTCCTGTAAATCTAACCATTATCTTGCCCTTCTTTGAATGTATCCTTTTAAGGTGAAATGAGAGTGGCAGACTGGAGACAAAGTTTAAAATACTTGAATGTTGCAAATTTGAGCTTTTAAATTTATTTAAAAATTTAAATAAAAATTAATTTGTCAGCAGATTCTTTTAAAATTGCTTTTGTAGAGGAATTTCTGAGAAGAATGAATCATGCCCATGAATGCCAAAATGCTTTTTGAGTAAGTGGGGTATTCTTGAGTGTGATCAATCATTATTTTCTAAGACAACCAGTGTGGCACCTTCACAATTTCAGTAGGGTCCTCCTGGTGTGGTGGTGAAAGCGGCACATTAAGAGCAAATTTTATCTCTCCTATAAGCAAAGTCCTTTCAAAGGAAGCAAGGAGGACTCAGAGCTTTTATTCCTGCAGGCTGCTCCTGAAGCAGTCATCAGCTTATGTAATGAAATGAGCAGTGACATGGTGAAGACACAGAAAGATTCTTATGCTTGTACTCACTGCCAGTGTCAGGACACATTAAACTCTTCTGAGAAGGAGCAGCACAGGGTCCTCTGGGATGTAGCTAGTTGGCTGTTGAACATTGAGGACTTGCTAGACACCACACTGAGAATGATTATGAAGTATTCTAGAGTGAAATACTGTGAATGATATGCAGATTTTGAGAGCTCTCTCTGTCTTGGCGTTTGGCTGAATAGAGAGGATCATAACTCCTTAACAGAGAGAGTGAATGTGTGTGTGCTTGGAAGTGTTCATTTCACTCCTAACTGATATATAGTGACAGTTGTGTGACTGTGGGGCTCCTAGTATGATAGGTACATCATAAATACTTCTTTCTCCCCTGATCACAGATACGTGTACAGCTCACATAGGAAGTTTGCCTTTTGTCTGAGCAGAGGCATTGACTAAGTGATGTAGAATGGTTCATGAGAGTTTAGTTTTTGTTTTTAGTGGCGAAAATTGGTATCTAATTTTGCATTCTTACTTTCTTCAAATAAGATAAACTTGGAGAAAACTGTCTTCCTGTTGTCTTTGCAGGCAAATCTTCAAAAGTAATTTAGGTAGAAAGGTATCATAGTGCCCTTATGCACCCTTATTGCACCTTATGCAATCATGGAAGTGATTTCCCTTTCCAAACAAGACAGAAGATGGTTTTTGCTATTACATTAATGTTGTTCTGGCTAAGATCACTGGCATGCCCAGAATGACTTGTAACTGGCAGCTACTAAAACAGCCTTTAGACAACCCTTTATCCCTTATTGAGAAAATGCTTCCCTCTTCCCAAGACCCTGGATTCCTAAACTCTTTGTAGGGTACTAGCAGTTTGGGATACTAGTGTTTTCTACTGTCTTTGATATGAAGCTGAAATTGACCAACTAAAATTGAAATTTTCTAACAAAAGGTGAAAATGGGCATCAAAACAGAACATTGATTTGTTTACAGAACTGGAAACCATTGCAGAGGTTTCAGTAAAGCTCTTACAGTGTTTATCTGCTGTTTTTTCTTCCAGTCCTTAAGATCTTTGAAGGAAAACTTCCCCATGGTTTGTTACAGATCTTGTATATTTGGCCTCTTGTGTTGCCTTTTCTCCTGGGTTACACTACTTCATATTTAACCAAATTGTTACCTGGCTTTAACATCAAAATCTTCTCTTTTTTCATGTGTTACTTTAGGAGCAATTTTGTGCTGCAATTTTCTTAATTGGTCAGGCAGTGAGACTGCAAATGAGATATCCCTAAGCTTTTCTGGAAATTACTTTGTGTTGATAGGTAAAGCATGCCAGGATTATTGTATCACCAATCACACTTACTTTCTGTGCTTAAAAAGTCATTTGTAGCTATAAATTCATGCTGTGAAATCTAGTTTTGTATTTTGCAGGTTGCATATCATAAAATTTATCCATTGTGTAGCAATTTCAATTAGGATTTGGGCCCATAGAGTTTTTTTATTTTTTATTTTTCTAATGTGTACAAACTGCCTGTGATGCTTGAGTAAAATGTACCAGGTTTGTGAACCCTGATCCTTGGATGAAAATTCTATTTCTTCCTTTCCTCCCCCTGTTCCCCTACCTACTCCATGGAGGTCTTCCCTGTTCCAAATGCTATTATTCTTTGCCTGGAATTTAAAACTTGTAGTTTTCAAGAATGGTCATCAAACTATTTTCATCTTTGCTAGCCCGTTGGCAGACTAATACCATATTGGTGTTTACTAAAAGATGATTGTTCCCAAGGAGTGTAGGACTGATCAGTGAAACTCCCAGTGTCTATATCGCTATATGTTTTTTTGTTTAGTGTGTCTTCTATCTCAACTAGCTGAGTGGCAATGTTCTTATTGCATTTCAGATTCCTCTTGGTAAAAGCTCATTTTTAAAAAATTTAAAAAATAGAAGATGCTGCTTTTAATTTGCCTTTTCAATTCTGCCTTCCGTCAGAAAGAGCTGAGTTCTGTCCCTAGTGTAGAGTTGATGTATTATCATGGCTCTTTCTTGTGCATGTCAGTTTTTCATTAAACAAATAAAACTTGAAGTGCTGTTGACTTGTGCACTGCTTCAGAAATTCCACCTGGAGAGCATCAGTCCTGCTTACTCAGTGGAATGAGTCAGTGTCATCAGCAAACTCCTTGCTCGATTCCTTCTTTAGATCAGACTGAAATAGTGGTATCAGCAGTGGACCTGGGAGCACACAATAATAATTGGAACTGGTGAATTAGGAATTAATTTTAACTCTAAGGTGGATGTCCTAGGAGGGCTTTTTGTCAATACATTTGCATTACGAGTTTTTCTAAAGAGGGTTCTGTAAAATAAAATTATTTATTTAAATGCATCTAGAATTATATAGGCTTTGAACTGTTTAATATAAAAGAAATCTTGAACAAAGATGGTGCACAACCTATGGCACAAGGTAGGTGAATGTGAATTGCATGCAAGAAAATGTTGCAGACACTAAACGGAAGGAATAGTTCCACTGATTCATCATCTTTGCTCGCAGCTTGCAGTCGCCTGTTTGATCCTGGAAGCAAGAACAATGGAGCTGGATACCAGCATGTTGCTCAGTGGAGCAGTTGAGCCCTTTGTAGTTGTGCCTTCATTCTTTCACTGCTCTTTTCTGACCCAAGTGGATGAACAGAGGGTGAAAATACTTTTGAGGAGTGTTATATGAGCCTTGTAATGTTTTTGCACAGCAACAGTGAAGTCCTCCATAGTTCTGCTAAAATCATCTGTTCTTTACTGCCAGAAGGCAAAGAAATAAGTTTATAAAAAAACCAAAACAACTCATCGAGCTATTTATAGGAAGTGACATAAATCCAGCATAATCTGATTACATTCTTGTATTCCTTTTCTCTAACTTCCTTTTGCCACCTCCTGTGAGTAACCGTCTTTTGTATCTTGCCTGCCCTTTATGGGCTGTCTCCTGCTTTGTGATACAGAAACACACTGCCACATTTCTTCTGAGATCACTTACTGTTCTCAGTCATTTACTGCGGAAGATATGTGGCACAATATATTCATGTGTCTGGGAGTGTGACAGCTTGCTGTGATATGTGTTAAATACAAACACAGCACGTGAATGTGATGCACACTGATACAAGCAACAAATCACAGAATCTAGAGATGAGTAAAGCCTGCTAGGTTTCATCTGATTTTTCTAGAGCTCTGTTCTTTCATACCTTTTTTCTTATACTGTTGTTCAGTTTCAGTGTTGTTGGGTGCCAGCATAGCGCTATGTTTGTTGCCCCAAACTCTCTTCTCGTGCAGCATCACTCCTGCAAGTTACTGAGAAAGTTTCCTTCCTTTCATAGAATTCTGGAGATGGTACTTGTTCTCTCTTTCCAGTTCCCTGCCCTGCTCTTGTTTCATGCGCATCTTTCATCCACGTGGTCATTAGGTTCTTGATTGTGGTTTTCTGGTTAACTTTTTTTTTTGTGTGTGTTTTTGCATCTTTCACTGATTATGTGAAGGAAGGTCATATGTGCTGTAGTCATTTAGGTGGTTTCATTGGACTCAAAGGAAACAAATGGGCCATGCTTAGATATGAAAGCCTCTATCTGCAGCCTGTGGCAAATGTGCTGTAGCTGTTACTGCAAGGATGCGTGGTGGATATTCCTCAAGTTTGTTGTCTGCTTAGCTAAGTAGTGCAGAGCTGTTGATGTGGGTCCAGAGTTTATACACGTAGCTCCCTTTACCACCTTTCTTTAATGCTGTGTGAACAACCCTTTTGACAGCCTGTGAGTGGAGGGGAAGGGACCTAGGAACAGGCTGACCTCATCACATCTTCCTAGGCTGGGCCCAAGGTTTTAAATGAGACCTTAAGGGAATGATTTTCTACTAAATCTGTGTCTTCTTTTCCCTCTACTTTAGAAACTTTACAATTAATAGTTTGATCCAAGCTTTCAAACCTCCCTAATTTAAAGAATTTGATTATATGGTACCTGTTGTTTGTCTCCTTCTAGGTTTGTAGAGAAAAAGTGTGAGTTTCGGTATTATTTCCAACTTCATGCAGTCTGCTTGAGCTGGTGTGGGAAGGGCTGTGGATTGATCTTGGAGTTGGGGAATACTGCTTGTCTGTAATTCACTCCAGGGGAGTGACCCAGTTGTGGTATTTATGACTTTTACACTGGAAGATCAAAACGAATCTGTGCCCTCTTAAGGGAAACAGTGATACCAAATGTATGGCTCAGTCCTTGAATGAAACATTCTGTTAAGAATATTTGTCTAATGGGACGAGTGGAAGACTTAGTCTAATACTTATATATATATATATATTTCATTTTTTCCTCCTCTTTCCTATTCCTATAAGATTTTTCTACTTTAAGGAAGTTAAAATTGGAGTTTTCTGAAAGTTCTATTGCTTTGGTCTCCTGTCACCTGTGTTGTGGCAGCTGTTTCATCATCATAAAAGACTGAACTTTAAGAGCCTTCAGCAACAGAAATTGCCTAAGTGCAGAGCAATAATATTTATTAGTCTAAGCTCATCACTTAATATTTTTGTGTAGCTTTTAAAGAACCATGATTTCCAAGCAACATTTTTTAGTATAGTTACAGGATCATCTATGCATAATGATCTTCTTGCCTACGTGATACCAGAATAATTGTTTTTACAGCCTGCTCTTGAGGTGCAGAATAAATGATCATTGTAAGGCTTTCTCCCATTGTCATCTTTTAATCTTGATCCAATTATTTACACTGAGCAGCAAGATACAGGGTGCCGTGCCCCAGACAGAAAGGAAAATTTACTCCTGCAGCTTGATATTTGAAAATCCTCAGAAAAGGACAAACTGTTTTGTTTGGAGAAAGCTAACAAGAAAAATGATTCTTTCATGGACTCATATTTGACCAGTAAAGGTGAAAGAAGGATTAGTTTATAGATTAAGAACAGAAAAGTTTTCCAGAATTTTCTTCCTGTCGTGTCAGCTAAGCTCTCCCATCTGAGTTTTCTGTCTTCATGTCCTAGGTTTGTAAGTATCCCAGTGAATCTTCATTATGACTGCAGTGAATTAGACTGGAGAAACCTGATTGTGGGTTCAGGCCCTAATTTTGTTATTCCATGCTGCCCATTAATGTCCATGTGCTCTAGTTAGACCAGTGTTTTTGAAAAAGAAAAAGATGTATTGCATAAAGTCATATGCATTTTCCTGTGTAATATATTAAAATAAACATTGTTAGGAACTAATGTTAAACTGCTTAAGAGCTTAAGGGTGGAGAGGATGTTATTCATTTACCTGCAAAGTGGTGGAGGAGCTGGAAGTTAGGCACTGTGGTTATGGGCATATATTTAATTTTTCTCAAATGCTTTTCAGGATAAGTGAAGAAAAAGAGGTGACGGAAGAACGGCTGAAAGCTGAGCAGGAGTCGTTTGAGAAGAAGATCAGACAGCTAGAGGAGCAGAATGAACTTATCATCAAGGAAAGGGAAGATATCCTTTAAAAATATGTGCAATGGCTCACTAAAAAAGTGAAGTACAGAGAAATAATTGTTCTAATTTATGGCATAGAACAAATCTGCATGTGCTGCCATTCAAAAGCAATCAGAGAGATGGCTTGTCAGCATGTGACACTGGTTCATTTGAGCTTAAACTGCCATCCAGCTGTTCCTGTGATGTTGTTTTGCTATGAAATAGATATTTGTCAACTAAAAAATGACAATAAGGAATTTACACATTAAAATATGATTATAGATTTTTTTTTTTTTTTAGAATTCTGTTAGGTGGTTGTAATTTAGGTCTAAAATTTGCATGGTATTCCATTTCTCTCCATGTCCAGAGAAAGGGAATCTACACTAAATGGGTATAAATTAAATATATGTACTAGGAGGTTTGGTTAGCTTAGACTTTTTGTTAGGTGTAGGGTTTGTTTGTATATAAAAACAGCAGATTCCCTTTTCTTTCTGACTGTGACTTGCATTTATTTAAGTTGTGTAGGCTTAGTCCCAATCCTGGAATATCACATGCAAAGTTGCTATTGCAAGAATTGCAGTTTTCTTTTCTGGAGTGTGACAGACCTTTACAAAATTCTCTTGTTCGTTTCTCTTCCAGATCTCTGATATTGATGCTTTGTTGTTAAATTTCTCAGAGGGCTAAGGATTGGCTGCAGTGGGATAGGGAAGAGACAGGGCTGCAATAACAGGAAAAGCAAATAGTGTGTGATTCACTGGGAGCTGCATTGCCAGTAGAGAGGATAGTAACGTTGTTTTAAAAAGCATGATGGAACCCAGTGTGTGCAGTATTGTTGTCAGTCCTAAGCCATCCTTTGTTCAAGTTAAAAATGAAGTTATGACAAAAAGAGGCTATTTAAGCTATAGGCCAGTGTTGTAACAGAAATAGAGATAATTCAGAAACTTAAACATGAATTTAGAGGAGGATTCTGGAAAATTTTGGTAATCCTATTTCACAGTTTAGCACTGGGAGGCTTACCAAAAACAGTGCTTTCTTTATGATGGAACTTGCTTGGCTTAGGAAAGGCATTCAGTGATGTGTGGTCTCTTGTCAGGAGAGCATTGTCTCCGATGACCTAGAACATCCCTTGTAGGACACTGGCACTTATTTTTCTGGTAAGAATTGTGTCTGTTTGTCCTAAATAATATGTACATCAACAAACTTACCTATCTGTGAACTGTTACTGGAAAATATTAGGTTTGGGATATTTCAGGAGTCATTGGATGTGACAAAGCTCTTTGACATTTATTTCACTGAAGCCAGTATTTTATTGTACATTACTGTGTATTCAGTATTCTCATGAATGTGGGTGGGATGCATGTTCCTGATTTTCTGTTATTTATCCACACAAAGCTTTCATTAATTCACATGAAGTTTATTTGGCTAGTGAAAATAGCATGCTTGCTTTTTTTTGTTTTGCTGTTTGGGGTTTTTTCCCTTTTTTTCTTTACCAGTAATAGATTGCACAAGCATGAATACTTTTCCAGAAGTCTGGTAGACATGGCAGAAGGTTAATGCATGCAATTTTACACTTCATAAAACTCTGTAAAACCTAGATATATAAAACAAGGTTATAATTTAAAACAATGTAATTTTAACTGCAGCAATACTTGCCTATCATACATGAATGATTCAAGATCTTCAGTGTAACTCTGATCAGTTAATTTTTTAAAGCTTGTTGCAGAGACAAGGAATAGTAGAAATGACTTGCTGAGGCTGAATACAGATTACGGCTGTTTCAAGAACAGCAACTTGAAAGTCTTTAAGTTCTTCTGGATTGTAGTGTCCATGTACAAATAAGATATCAAGGATCTAACACCATAAGAAAAAAATTCCAAGTCTTCTAAAATAAATTTTACCTTTTTTCTCCCCACCCCCCCATGTAGCTAATTTATTCTCTACAAGATAACCTTCTTTACTGCAGTATTTATAAGTACCCTGCAGTAATAAATTAGTGCTTGTGATATAACTGCAGCTATCCAGCAAAGTGCAGTTTCACCTTAGTAAGGGTTTCGTTCACTTAGCACGGGGACTCTGTGGGTTTTTTTCAGCAACACATATTTTTGTTGTTTCGTTTTTTTCCTTGAGATTCTTGCAGGAGGAGTGTTGTTTGGTCCTTGAAATCCCTGCTTTGAGGAAAATCCATCCTTATTTTGTTGCGGTTGAGTTTTTACTCCTGAGAAACCCTGAAAACCCCTCTGTTGAAATTTGCTGCTGATGGACTATGACAGAAGCTTTGAGGGAAAGGAGATGGGTGGAATGCCATGATCTCACTATGAAACTTTGAGTAACTTTCCTACCTTTAAATTACAGCATCTGTCTGCTGCCCAAGCTCACATTTGCTTTGGAGCTGCTCAGTGCTGTCTGGGTAGGGAACAACAACAACTAAAATTTTAATGAGATTTGGAAGTCAGTTCTACCCTTCCTTAGCAGGTGAAAATTGAGAACTTAGTACTAGGTCATGCTGTTAATGGAGAACAACAGTGAGGAACATGCTGTGAGCCCTGGAAAGTGGTGGAGGAGTCGGAAATCAGGCACTGTGGTTAGGGGCATGTATTTCATTTTTCTCAAATTCTTTTCAGGATAAGTGAAGAAAAAGAGGTGATGGAAGAATGGCTGAAAGCTGAGCAGCCTATTGGCAGGGTTGTCAGTTTCTTAGTATCACAGAATTAAGAAAAATTAGAGATTTCAAGTAGTCAGCTGGTCTACACCTTCTTGCTAAAGCACTATTTAGGCCTATCATATTATCTTATAATTTGGTCAAAAGTAGCTGTTTTGGCTTGGATTGTTTCATGACATTCACAGTTCAGACTGACTTTTAAAAGAAACTTTATCCAAAGTGTTTAAAGCAAAGTGTTCCAAAACCAAAACAGGATCAAAACTTTTTTTTTATAATAAACTCTTTTGCTTATAATAAACTGGAAAGTTCTAGTGCTGCTGTTCTTAGAAGATGTGGCACTTAGTGGTGTTCAGGTATGCATGCTGGGATTACATCTCTTGCTGTTCTTACTAAAATTTGCCCTGGATAATCCAGCAACAGCTGCTCACACTCTTTTGATACCTTCCCCAGTGAAAGCATCTTAAAACTATGAAGATGATAAAGTGGTGGGGAAAAATATCACTTTCTGAAAGTGAAGTTGACATAAAATATAAAGAGGAAAAATGTAAAAGGCGTGTGTATTGGGAAAGGGAGTTCTAGAACGTGTCTGTAAAGGAACAGGAAAAGGAACTTGGGCTGGATGAGACGGATGTGAAAGCAACGAAGGCCTGTGACTGATGGGCTCAGAAATGTTTGGGATAAGCAGTCAGGGTTAATAAGAGCTGAGATGGTGGCAGGTGACCTAGGATCAGTCACACAATTGTAAGGCAGCTGGTGCAAGCAGGGATGTGTCTGTTTAGGGTATTCAAGCACCCTCTAAACTTTTGAAATGGAATTTGGGACTAAGCTCATGTGAGAAGAATTGCCATATGTAACTTCCTGTGGTGTCTTCTACAGCACCTACTCTTGGTATTCGTGTTCTCTTTGCTGCTGTATGGTGACTAAACTGCTTCTGGTGGCAGTCTAGATTCTGGCATTGGCTTTGGAGTGTGTGACTTGCAGCTTCCTTGTTCTTATTTGTGTTATTTCATTTGAATTTTCACAGTAAGGGATGAGCAGTGTGCACCAGGTTATGCACTTAGACTACTTGTGCAGCATATTTTTCCTCTTTTACTAGGAGCTGCTAATAGAAAAGCTTTTGGTTTTCCTTTCTTTTTCTTCCTGATTATTTTCAGGCACCTATTATTAATTTAGGCCCCAAATGTAATCTAAAATTTAACAATCAGGAAAATATCCTTTGTAAGATGTCCTAATACTGTCATGATACATGTATTAGGAAAAAAAAATTATAATGAAATTATTAAGAAACAAGTACTACTGATATTTGATAGCTCAAAGAAATTATGTTGTGTTCTTTAGCTTTTCTTGTTATCACCATTAGGGATTTTTTTTCATGTAAATTTGATGTTGTTTCATAAATGAAGAAAAAGCAGCTGAAACATTTCTGTGAAGACTTATTAATAGGTGAAGAGGATACTTCCTTAAAAAAAATTTAAAATTAGTTATTGAATTCTAAGCTCTGCTTAAATTATTATTACATAGACAAACAATAGGCAAATAAAGGAAAGAAGAGATTCTGTTTATTACAAACTTCTCTTTTTTGTAGATTTAAACTAGTCAACTGTTTTGGTATATATTTGGAATGTACCTGGGTTACTAAAGCTTTTTATTGGAATTATTTTCTGACTGAACATAGACTTACAAGATGGTTTGACTCTGAAATATTATCTAGGTCCAACCCCTGGACAGGGACACCTCCCATTAGACCATGTTGCTGAAGACCCAGCCAAATCCAGACAACAAATCCTGTATGATTTACATGGTTAGTCTTAAAATTGATCACAGACTCTGTTTACATATGTCCTTAATATTATAGAACTACTTAATTAGTTAGTTTTGCATGCAGTTAACATGAATATTAATTTAACTAAAACAGTTCGTTTGCTTATAGTGCTAGTGAGACATAGAATATTAATTTGCTGGAAGAATAATGAGCTCTATAAGCATTATCTAGAGAATTCAATGAAATGCTTTTAGTTTTGCCATAGTACTGTTCATTACATAAGTCTTGCATGCATAAATTAGGACCACTTACATATTTTCTCCTTTTCTTATCTTACTGTGTTAATGTAAAATTAGTAGTATTTTTTAGAGGAAAGAGTGACTGGCTTCCTTAATGCAAAGAACAAAATGATAGAAAAAGGAGATATCATAGTGCAGAATTTACTTGCTTGTTCTGCCTTATTTTCCCTATAATTTTAAATCTTGATCTTTTGAAAATATGAGTACTTCTGCTTCCTTTCCTGTTTTAATCAGACCCACAAGTTGTCATTGCAGTCGAGGGAGCAGAGGTGGTCTTGCACAGCAGGGCTTTGGCCATGTGTTTTGTTGGATGTGTGGTTGGAGTGTCCTGCGTGGCAGATTTATGGTCAGCTTCCCTGAGGCTGCTGTTGGCAAGGGGACAGTCTGCACTCAGAATGACAGCACAGTGTCAGGGGGAGGTGGGGTATGGATATTAAAACTGGAGTTAAGCATCTATAGATGAAAATAAGTCCCTTTCTGTACTCCCACCCCTTACCCCCTGGGGGAAAAAAAAAAAGGCAAGAAGAAAATTTCTGTATAAAGGCAAATTTGCCATTTGTAGAAAGCTTGTGCTTTTGAAATTCAGGCTATTTATTTGAAACTCAGCAACAGTTTTAGAGATTAACTTTGGCTAAGTCTGTTCCTGATGGTATGGTTTCTGACAAGTTATGAACTGAGGGTTTGAAATGACCATCATTATTTTTCTTTTATTTCTTAACTTGGCTCCTTCAGCTTATCATTTAAAGTTTTTTCCCTTTCTATTTTTCATATGTGGATGCATACTATATATCTTCTTGTGCATCATAATTTGTTTGAAGGTGTGTGAGGAGAATGGAAAATTAGTATTTTGCTCCTTTCTTCCATTTTATCCAACTACTTTACTCTTTGAAGGTGTTTCTCTTACTGCTATTTCAGGTATCCTACCAGTAAATGTTTCTAAGCAACCATTGTGGTCTGTTGAAAAAAAGCTGCACTTATTAAAAAGTCCCTGAATATTTATATGCTATTCTGTAACTGCAGTATTGGCTAAATAATGTATGTATTTACGAACTTAAATGTAGAAGAATCAGTCAAGGACTATTGGGTAAATAAGATATTTTGAATTTTTCATGAACTTTTAAACTAAAACAAGGTGAAACATATTGTAATGTTGAGTATTCAAATGGATCAATGACTGTAGATTTATTTGAAGCTTTTTTTGCTTAATCCTGGTAAGTGCCTTGTAGCACAATCTAGCAACACTGTCCGTGTTATGAAAGTATCCAGAATCAGCAGGCAGCATCTAAGTAGTCAACAGCAGCCTCTGTAGAATATGAGCCAGATAGGATTTTTGCCCTAAAACTCTGCACTAAGTGGTGCAGGATTGTCAGTGAGATGGTACTCACATCTATGTGAAATGCGTATTTCTATGCGTAGAAATACAGCTGTGGAAAGGGAGAAGTGTAGTTGCTCTGTGTTTTATACCAAGGGTGGAGTGATGTTCTGTGTCTGTCTGTGTGAAGTGGAGAGGTTCCCACCCAACAGCTCTTGTATAGAATTTTGGAGTTCTCCTGAGGTGAGTGTTGAGGGCTATTAGCATTCTCTCCTCTGCCATGTTTCATGATGTTTTTACATTGTGGTCATCTGTACCTGGTACTAGATACTTGATGATTTTGAAAGTAAGAGCTGGAGTTCTGCACTGCCAGATTGTTGATACCTGCTATATGCTTCCCAGACAAGATGTCCCAGTTCTGGGTATCTGAAGCTCAGATTTATGATATTATCTATACTAACTGTGTGGTGGGCATGTCAGAACTAGATATGATGATGGGCTGCCCCTGTCTAAACTAAACAGGAGACACCTGTCATTGGAAATGCACCTTCACCCATGGCAATCTCTTATATCAATGTCAGGCATTTTAAGAGAAAAAAGTGAAGTAGTTCAAGTAAAAAAAATAAAAAAATAGTCTCTGTAGGAGTCAGGCTGGTCAGTTTAAGTGTCTCAGGTGAAAGACAGATCTTTCTGCTTTTTCCAGATACTTAAACTGACCAGGCTACTTATCTGACTGAATTTGACCCCTGATTCTGTGGTTATTGCTGAAACATTTGGCTTTAGGCATGTGAGCTTTCAAAGTGATGTTTGAGTTAAATTTTTTCTTTATGACATTTTGTTCGTTTGGAAACAAAGACTGAAATCTTTTAAAAGGAGGCACAAATGGGAAAATGAGATCATTAATTGTTGAAGCTGGTACTGTAACAAATTGACTAGAAATGTGGATTCAGAGAAATTGATGTACTTTATCCTTCTAAACTAAATGAATTCTCCATCTGCTTCAGCTTCTCAACTATAATGAGGACGTAGGGCTGACTCCGCTATTGGTTTCTGTCTTTCTGCACTATTTTGGAAAGTTTAAACATTTCTTGCATAATTAAATACACTTTCAATAAATCAATCTCATAATAATTGTTGTTCAGGAGAGTTCATTATTCAGTTCAGTCTTTTAAATTACTGTTCTTCTTTAAAGGATTCTTCTGACGTAATGGCTTCTTCTAAATCCATTTGCCATGCTCTGGCTTGTAATTACTTTAGATTTGAAGAATAAAATGAATGGCTTTATTATTAATCAGTAACAAATTTGTCTTACTGTTTTTAGAGTGGCCTTCACTCATGAAGTAGTTTTAATGGTCTAGATAGCAAAACACTTCATACCTCTCATTCAACAGAGATTTAGTGAAAGCAATCAGATCGTTTTGTGGGGTTTTTTTCTTCCATCTCTCTCCCATCAAACATTTGTCACAGTGACTGTCATCATGTGTTTGCTGTTGTATTCTGTGAGCTGCTGGCTCCCTGAAAACCTTGTTTTGCTGCCTGGTTTTAGATCGGAAATTTTTCAGGCTGGCCTAGGCTTTATTTTTGCCTTGTGGTGTGGGGAGTACATTGCACTTAAGCATAGCATTAATGTTGGATTTTATGGTGGACATTGGCCTTTAAGAACTTTGTCACTGTTCGAATACGATGAAAACGGGGCTTCTTTACAAGGAGTTTCTTAACCCCTTTCTATTGATGTGGGGTTTCATGGTCCTTAGTGACAATGCTTTTGTAGTTGAGAGTTGCAAGTCTGTGCCTTCCCACAGCAAAATGCCATCTTGTTTTACAGAAGCTGAGACAGGACTGGTAACTGTCCTGTGTTAATCTTTTCCATTTGGCATCAGTTCTTTGTCCATAAACTCTTGTGAGGTTGTTCAAATCCATCCTTAGTTTTAAACTGTCAGTCTATGCAAACTAATATAAACGTGTTTTTAGGTTTGCTAAACTTCTTAGGATCTAGTGGATGTTACACTAATATCTCATTTCCATAGACTGCTTAGGAAATGAAAGTGGGTTGGTTGTAGAGTTATAGACATTCACTAAATCGCAGCATTTACTTTCCCTAGGAATTAATTACTATTACAGCACTCTTGGTTTTGTTTTCTCTATCAGTTGTGATGTTTAACCAGGGCTAAGAATCTTGAATAATAATGAGGAGTTGGAGAAAGCATCCAAAGAGGAATGATTAGCACCCTTAAAGTCTTAATTCCTTGGCTTTCTAGGAGGTTATTGAAAATGTAAGTGTAAAACTGGATGGAAATTATCTGGATACAAGAACTTCATTGAAGACTTCCACATATACCTTTTATACTTAGTTTTATTGGCATTATACCTTCTTTGGTCCAGTTTCAGGAGTTGTAGTTTTTTATTTCTCATTTACAGTTTTCAGTTCAGATTCTAGTATGTATGTGTTTATTTAAATACATTTTTAACTATGGAAATGTTAAGCTTTTACTGATGGCAGTATGGTCACTTCCACTGCGCATAAGGTAAGAGATTTACATAAAGGTCATCCCCTTCTTGGGACAAAAAAGTACTCCAGGGTTTATAGATCAGGGAGTACTGTTGTAGTAATAAGGATTATGTTGCTGATAAGTTCCCCTCAAGGCCCAGTGATGGTAATACCCCTATATTTTGTCTTTAAAGAAAACTGCTGAGAGGCAATAATTTTTTTTGTATGTGTCCCATTTTCATTAATGCATGGTAATTGATGGAGTTGCAGTGACTTGTAACAGTAATGAGTTCTAAACATAAGAATGCACTCCTTTCTAATAAGTGAGCACTGCTGGGGTTTAAAAGCGTACTAAATCAGTTGCTTTAGTATGAATTTATTAGTTTTTTCCAGCATTAGCTTTAATAGTAGTTATTTACATAAGCGTACATCCCATTAACCGCCATCAGGGCTGGAAAACATGCTGAACTGTTCATATTTTCATATAATTATTGAACATAATGGTATCATTTGCATTTCTAAACAGTGATGTTTCTGTCAGGCTTGGAAATAGTGTCTTTACGCAGTCCCTATTTCACATCCACTTATTTGACATCGTTAAATTTTATGCTAATGTGCTTCCCTAGAATGTCATCAGTAGGACAGATGCTTGCACTTTAATATACAAATCAGTGATGCTTTTCCCTCCCCCCTCCCCTGAACTGCAAAAGAAATAAAAAAGCATATCTGCACTTTTTAGATATAGTTTGTTTCATTCTAAAGAATCTATAAGAAATGAAACTTAGCTTTCACCCCCATTAGTCACTTCCAAACGTTGTAATAACAGATAACTTGATTGTGAGTGGTGGGAGACAGTCCTCTGCTTGAAGGAGGAAGAGTCTTCTAAAATTCAAGGCAGTTTTGTTAAGATAAAACTTGTAACCTTTAGCTTGCCACCTGTATAAGGTAGAGAGTCTCACAGAGCAAGCTGCCTGGTCAGGCAGTGGTCCTTGGATTGGCTTACCTGGCAGCAGAGCATGGCTGTAAGGAGGGTTAGGGAGGGAGCAGTTTCACTGGCTAGGCTCTGTCAGCAGAAGTGCATTTTGAGTTGTACATTGTCAGGTTTTTAGTCTTACACTTAAAATATTTTTTTTTCGTTTTGCAGACAGGAAGAGGTATATGAGCTCTTGCCAGCTAAGTGTGGATGGTGGTTGTTATATGAACGGTGTTGATGGTTTTTTTTATGTATAAGCTTTGATGCTTGTACTGAAGTCAATACTGAAAGCAGAGCATCAAAAACCTGAGCAACTTTGCCAATAATTGTAGGTCTGAATGTGGAAATTATGGAATGAAAATAAATAAATATAATCAACACCACCACCAAAACCACACTGCTTGCCTTCCATTTAAAAATGAAATTAGTATGTTGTATCTGGTTCTGTGTGAACTTAATCTCAGAATGACGTGGTTACCATTTCAAATAGAGTGCTAGAGGTAGAGCAGGTGTGAGCAACCTGAAGTATGCAGTTGTGGTCACAAGAAATAGTAACTATTGAGATACAGAGTGTGTTGCTTTTGAACCAGACATGACCCATGTGAATGAGTCTGGAAATCCAGTGGATCTCCAGCTCAATTACATGCTTTTCCTGACTTACCAGATGTGGCATTGGGCAATTCTGCTGTTTTCTCTCCTATTGACCTGTTTAAAAATCTGTGGTACTGCTTGCTGGCCTTTGTGTGTTAAATGTAAGCATGTTGCTCAGTTACGGCATTTCATGGACATGCTCTGAAAATGTTAACTAAAAAAAAAAATTTGGGGTCCAGGAAAAGACTTAGAGAAATATATTACACAGGTTTTGTTGTTTTCATTGTTTTATAAATTAAAATACATGTTAAAGAATGCCTTTCTTGGTCAGGTCTTAAAAGAAGGTTGGAAGGAGGCACCCAAGTAGAAAAAGGTACTTGGAGTGAAATGAAAAGGCGTATTTTAAGCATAAAGAGCCACAAGAGCAAACTGGAGATATATATATACTCTGATGGGTTCTGGGCTTATGGTGTCTTTAATTATAGATGATTAACAATTTGCTAGTTGCTTTGCAGGCAAATATGGAGACAAAAATCCCTGGTGGGAGATGCTTGAAGTTTAAGACCCCATTCTGGTGATGTCTGTAGAGGTGTGTTTTAAGTCATGAGAAGTAACAATATTAAAACAACAACAAAAAATTTGCTTTCATTATGTCAGAGAGAGCCACAGGATTTTTGAGAGATTTTTGTCAGAGTTTTGAGCTTGCAATAGGGCAACCATTTTATAGCAAACAATTTGGAGCCAGGTGCTTTTTGGTACACCTTTTACTCAGAATTAAATATGGAGACACCAGTGAGAAAATTGGTGAGATGTGCTAATTTCAACTGAAGTACTGCAAAATTTTAAGAGAGCACCTCTGGCATGCAGAGCATACTGTTGTACTGCAGAGAGTCTGAGCTGACCTCTTGTCAATGTCTCATTTAAATCCTGAAAAGAAGACTCTAGGTAATTGGCAAGTATCCTTATTTTAATATGTGGCCATAAAAAGATAACGTATGATGATTTTTAACATCAGAAGATTAACATTTTACCTTTAAATAAAATATGATTAACTGGTACAGAATTAAAAGTAATAGAATTGAAATACTCAAACTATGACTCTGTGGTGTCGGATTATGCATCGAGTGTGACAGTTTAAGTACTGAAGTGATTTAAAAAATGAGTCAGCTGAAGGATGTATACCCCAAGTCGTGAGAATAAAACAATTGTGGCTATCAAAACTTTCTCAAAATGTCCTGGCTGAGTGAACCAGGAGACCAAAGTATGTTGTTGTTTACAGTGACTGGGTCTTGCCTAGGTGCCAGTGCAGATGCAGCAAGGGAGTAGTGCATCCTGTAATGGCATCCTACTCTATAATTTTAAGCCATCCAGTCATGATTATGCTTAAATTTAGTACTCAGGCCAAGACTTTTCTTGGCTGCTGTGTTCATCTACCTCCAGGAAGGTTCAAATATAATTGATTTAGCAAGGCTTCATTTCTTTCAGCAGTTTGTAGTCAGCCAGGCTTTTTCTTATCCCTGTACAATTGCATTTCTAGTGGATTGGCACATATTTTGATACATGAAGCTACATGTTTGCCGTCTAAATTACTTGATGCTACTGTGTGGAAATGTGAAAATGCCATTATGAAGGTTTGTCATTTGACTTCTGTGTATTTTAAGTCCTTGTTAAAAAAAATGATGCCTTTTCCCCCCACCTAGTAGTTCTGTAAACTCAGCTTGGAATTTGCCAATAAAGTGGCATCTTGCTGTCTTCTGAAGTCCTGTAAATGAATTTTTAGAGTGCAATTTGGGCATTTAGTAATCTTCCTTTAGAGGTTATTTTTGGCATGTTTGTGCACATTGAGCTGTAACACTTTGAAATTGTGTAGGAAGAATCAAGAGGAGGATTGGAATATGGCTTATTCCAAAATGGAAAAATAAAAGAAGGGGTAAAGAAAATGTATTATGATCAGAAAGATTGGCAGGTCTAATTTTGTTTACATCCAGAGAACAGAATACTGAAGTGTGTTATTTTAAGTAGTTCAGAGAGTAGAATTTTAGTAATTATATAAAAATGCAAGCAAAGCATTTAACAGCTTTTAAAACACATTAACTCTTCCAGTGTGAATTTCCTCATATTTCATTATCTTCAGGGAGAAAATTTTTGTTTCTATAAATCTTGCTGGACATATTGATGAAAGATCCTTAAATGATTTTAGAGATGTTACTCAACATCTCTTAATGGTGCAGAGTAAGACTTGAGTGAGCACAGCTTTTAATGTTTAGCTGTCACTTCAGGTAACTAACTGGACAAGTCCTGTGAGGCCTTATTGCTCTGTTTCAGTGCAAATAACCATATTTAACTTGCCATTGCTCTTTGCTTTAACCTGCTAATAAATCTACTGCATACATTTTTCCTATAAAAACAGGGAAATTAGAAATGAGAAATATGTTTCTAATTATCTGCAGAGAGAAGTTATGGGAGCAAGTGAAATGAACTTAGCTTCAGGACCAAATTTGATTATGGGAAGGATTGCCTGTATTGTCTCTGGTATTGTGGGGCTAGATTTGGTAACCCAGAAAGGCTCATGGTTTTCCCAGAAAGCCATCTGTGTATTTTCTGGGTCCATCTGCTCTGATGCACACACAACCTGTGAATCCCCGTTGATTTTAATGAACTGTTTATGTTGAACTTCTCTAATGTTGGCACGGTTCATGTTACTATATTACACTTGTCTTCCTGGGAACAACCACAGGACAGTGCAAAGTTTTAACAACAATATAATTACATTGTTCTGACTGGACATTGAATGCACTGGAGATTCTCCTGGCTCATCTGCAGGGAACAGATGACTATCTGGAACATTCTGTCTCTTTCAAACAATCCTCTTAACGTATTTCTGTTCCTAAAACTGTAAATATCTGCCTTGGTTCCTTTGGTAGTTCTCTCCTCTATGCCATCTTTTAAGTATCAGTGTTTTAGAAGAGCTTTTAATTTTTTTATGACACCTAATTTCCAGGCTAGACACACAGCTAGCTTAAACACGCTTGTATTTGTGCCGGTGCTTCTCTTAAATATATCTTCCTTTCTTTCATGCTTATGTAGAAGGGATTAGAGTAACAGACATTCCCTCTCTCAAAGGGAAAAGAGAGGACAAAGTGAGAGAAGTTTCACTTGTTGAATGAACGATGGGAAGTCTTGGCTTCTGGATTAGAACTGGTAAGAGATCTGAGTGAAATGGAGCAAGGCTGAGAAGGATTTTGTGACTGAAAGGTCAGAAAGCTTAGCAAAGTCGGAACAGCAGTGTGGACTAATTGGGCTTTGTTTGCTTTTTCTTGCCTATAAAAGTTATCTTGATGAAGTTCATCTTTGCAAAGCTAGAGAGAAAAACTTCTGATTGGTGTTACAGAAATTCCCCAAAAGTCAGATTAAATGCACATATATGTTGCGATTAAAGGTTGGTAGTCTAAAGTAACAGATGGCTGAGCAGACAAATTACAATGTGACTTTAAGTAGGCCTCTTGACTTCCCCCATGGCAAAGGTGTCTTCTCAATTCTTCTTGTTAGGAATTCTGTTCAGTCTTGCTTTATCATCAGCCAGGGACACACCACTGTGGGTATTCTTTTGCTTGTTGCTCAGAGCCATTGAGCTGTTGTGAATGGTTTAAATTTTCAGAAAAAAGTCATGTAGCTGGATTTGCATAAATGTGTAGTCAGAGGTGTCTCAGAACTGTGATTGGTGCAACCCACAGTAAAATAAGTGTTTACTTCCTGGCATTATGACTTACTTTTTAAATACCAGTAATAAAGTAATCAGAAGTTTGGGACTTTCCTCTGCAACAGATTTATATTTTATTTGCATTTCATGTTGTGAGTTTTCACTGTGCATGAGGAAGTAAACATGGCTGAAATAATTCTGACAAATTACAGGACAGCTGATTATTAATTCAGACTTGCTCTTAGTGCTATTAATTCAGACTTGAGTGTTTATTTGGGCTCTGTCTCTGTCTTCATCTGTCCCTCTTTTGGATGATATGCCACTTTTTACCATTGCTGTATCTGTTGCTTTTGTAAACACTAAAATAGATTCTTACCTCTTATTTCATAGAAAACATATGAAAGGAAGGCTCTGCAAGTAATATCTTACTGAATGAGTCATTATTTTCTGCTGATCCTTGAAATTAAGTAAAGTGTGGGTAGCTTGAGTTGCAGGAGCATTGCACTGTGGTTGGTAGTTTTGACATAAAATTACTGTGGGCATGCTGAATCAGTGGTATTTTGTCTCTTATACCTTTTGGCCTCAAGAGCAACCCAAAATGCATTTGTGAGCTGTAATAAAGACTGGTTCTTTCCCCTAGTCTTCCCTCTGTCCATACTGCATTGTTTAAGGTGTTCTTCTACTTCCTCTTTCTTTCAATGTCAGGAATTTTATTTTAATAGGACTTGTGAAATCTGGAGACTTACAGAAGATTACTAAATCTGCCAGAAGTTTATAGGGCTCATGAAAATTATATGAGATCATACATGAACTCCTTTTCACTCTTTGGATCTGCTTGCTAGATGATGTGAATCTTCATTCCGCAGGAAGGAAGCTTTCTGCTCAGTATATTCTCCAAATTTTCCTGGAAGATAATTAATCTGTCTTTGAAGTGTGTTCCTTAATGTGAATCTATTTTTCAATGCTGCGTATTTTGAAAGGGTTGTGTTGTGTTTTTGCTGTAGGTTGCTTCAGTTTGTTATTTTGTGTCATATTTTGTATATTTTGGAATTTAACTTTTTTTTTCATGTCTGCTTATCATTGAACATTGTTATTAGTCAGGAGCACTGTGGATGTAGGAGGAGGCACAAAGTTTCAAGGGAAGGCACATAATGGTGTGAAGCACAAGGCTTTGTAGTTTCTTTGGGTAGCTGCATGGAGGACAAGCATTTCTCTCCCTTGTAGACTGCAATTATGCTGTTACATCACATGAAGAGAACTAGGGTTGAAGTCTTGGAGTTTCTACTCCATACATTCTGAAAACATCATGCTTCTGGATATGTTATCTCTGGGACATTCTGATGTCTTTCCTAATTAATAAACGTAAGTGATGGCCCACATGCTGCGAATGCAGTCTAAGCTGTAGGGAGCTCTTTGGAGAAATGTTCTGGAGGCCAGTTTGCTCGATTCTACCTCTCACCCTTGGCAGTGTTGGCCTTGCCCACCTTGATCCCAGTGGCATCTGTGATCTAATGCTTTGGTTGAGCCTGAACGTGTTCAAAGTGCCTTGTGTGCCTGTAACAGGTTCAGAAAGGACTGCAGTTGCCAGTCACGACACCAATCGTGAGTGCAGCTCATGGAATCATCCTCTTCTGAGGAGAATGATGTGAAGCTATAAATTCATGTGAATACACAATGTATTTCTTTTTTTTTTTTTTCTGCTCATCCCTGATTATTTGTCAATGATGTAGTAACAAATATAAAACAAATGGATAAACTAGTAGTACTATTTATTTTCTTAGATACATTTCCTGTGACTTTGTTAAAATTTGTTGTTCGTCTTTGGGATTAGGGTTCTTTGATCTCAATTTTATTTCAAGCAGAATCAGTCTTCTAAAGTCATCTGGGTAATGAACAGTAGTTTTTCCATGCTTGTAAACTCCTATACCAGACAAATCATCCTCAAAATACTTTTTTTTTTGTTATGGACTATGGACATAATAGTTTCATGTTTACAAAGCCAGTTGGAGAGTCAAATGTAATATTAAGCCTAGTGCCAAGACAAGTCTCTGATAACAGGAGAATAATTCACTGTAACATTTTCGTGCATTAAGCTGCACTGAATGCACATTAATAAAACAGATACATAGAGGAATGGTGTCGCACTGCAGGATGTTCATCAGGTTGTTTTCATTGGCCTGACAGAACTCCAGTATGAAAAGTACAGAGTGTGGACAGATTCAGCAATGAACTTGCATACCAAATCATCTGTTGGAACTCTGGTCAACTGGGAACAGAGTTGCTGACAGACATGAGACTCCTCATATAGTCATGTGGTGCTATGTCTTATTTAAAACTCAGTTGGCCCCTTGTTCTGTAAGTTTAATAGAGATCTAGCCTCTATTACCACAATGTCAATTTTGCTGCAGTTTGTCCTACAGAATGTTGGATGCTATATGCCTTGCTCTGTGAAAAGGATGCATTAGGAGTCTTGGAAAGCACAGCAATACTCAAAACAAATTTTGATTAAGATTCATTTACAAGAGGAGTCTCCCACAGTTTTTATAGCCTTAAACAGACAGTGGTTTGGTGAAATAAACTGTTATAAGCAAAAATTACAACAGAATTTATAGTGGTTACACAGCCTTTGTGCAGTGCTAGGAAATTGTTGTTAATTGATCCTACCATTTTATTATGATGTATCTTGTCTAGAAAAGAAAACAATGTCTGGCATCTTATATATTCTTTCTTTTTTAGTTATTTCTTAGATTAGGAATAGATATCTCTTCCATCAGCCTTTTGGCTTGTATAGTAGTTGTTCTGAAACAGGCATTGAAAATTAAGTGAATTAAAGGCAGGCAACAATTTTTTTTCACTCAGAGCTGATCAGCATTTTAAATTTCTATTTTGCAGGCATTGTTAATACTTTGAAATGCCATTTTGTTTCACTAAAATGTATTTCAAATAAATTCAAAGATGTCATGTTTTGGTTTTATGTTCTTTCATGACAGTGAGAGACTCATGTTGTGATCCTGCTATTCTGATGATTGTGCTCTGACATAATGGAAGTGATTTATTTGTTTTTTGAAACTGTGTCAGTCTGTCATTGCAACATGCATGGTGTATCAATACTAAATCAGTCATCCAATTAGACTTTTTGCTACTGTGAGGAAAAAAATAATTTTTTTATAATGAGCAAAACATGGCAATTTGTGGTGAAAGAAAACTTTGACAAGCAACGAAACATCTGATGCAAAATGAAAATATTGTTTTGTTTGAAAAAAAAAAGGAGGACTTTCTTAAATTTCTGTGTGTTGGTTTTCTTCTTCTGTTTGAAAAGTGATTTTGATGGAAAGTTGTTGTTAGCAGCATATATTAGGAAAAAAACCTTAAAGAGATCTCTAGGCATCCTTTTCTTTTCTAGCAGAGGATGGATCACTATCTGTCTTTCTCTTTGGCCTCCAGTTCTTTGTACAGATAGCCTGAATTTAAGTTGAGATTTTTGTTCTGATTTGGAGGCTTTGTCATAGCTGTAAGCTTTTGTCTAGAAATTTGAATTGTTTCTCACTCAGTAAATTAATCTCTGCAGTGTCCACTATTCAAGCTATTCAAGCTGTCACAAGTTTCCTCTGTCCCTAGTTGTGCATTGTGAAATGCACTGCAGTTTGGATACCCATCCCACAAATTTGTGGTAGGGGCCTCAGAAATGGTGAAGTTGGGCAGATTTCAAGGGGCCCTAAGTATATTGTGGGGAAAGTGATGGGTAGGTTCTTTGATCAGCATTAACCACAATGCCAGTAAACCTTTAACTTAGCTGCCATTAATTCAGCCTGACTGAAATAGCATTTAGAGTTAATGAAACTAGTTTTAACAGGATCTGCAATGCTTTCTATGTGTGAACGTGTGACATTTTACAAGTGCATTGCAAAGACTAAATTGATTCTTAGAAGAATACATTTCTCTAGTCCAGACAGGACCTAATAGATCTTTTTCCTAGATAGCAGACTTAACTTTTTCCTAATTTTCTCTCTTGATTAAAATCCTGAATGGGGGGAGGTTTCTACTAAATGTCTGTTCAAAACAAGCTTAGAGAAAATGGAATGTCAGCCTTAAAAATGTCACTTTAATAAGGTTTGACAGGATAAGGTCCTAGAAGTCTCCTAATGATATATATGCAAGTATGGAGTATGTATGCTTGCTGTATTTGGAATCAGTGTGTGCAGGAATGTATATTCCAAAAATATTGATGACACTGTGCTGGGGAGACTGCTAGGAATAAAGAACACTGGCAAAGAAAAAGGACTGGCAAACCTAAGATACAGAGGTAGATGAAAGGGAACTGAATATTCTGTACAGACAGTAAAAATGAGGTATCAGGCTGTTGGGGCAAAGAGGTAGATCCCCTACAGTTCTCATTAAAAAAATGCCTATTAATACTTAGATTTCATAAGGGAAATGGCACAATTCTAAGGGATATTATATGCTTTTAGGTGTGAAAATGGAAACAATTTCCTTTGTGTCTCTGTGTATGTGCACAAGCACTTGTATTATTCTAACATTTTTTTCATAGTGCTGACTCTGTTTTTAGCACAGAACATACTCTAGTTTTGGTAAGTTAATTTTTGTCTATCCATAAAATTCTGCTGACTTCTCTTTTGTGTCTAAATACTTGACTGATTATTGAATTCCATGCATTTATGTGTACTTCGGAAGTCTTATTTAACAATTAATGTCTGAAAAATCAAGGAAAGGCACATGTCATGCATGTGCCACATATTTAAATCACACTTTGAAAAAGCCATCTGCTCAGCACTTCATTTTTAGGGAGTTCTCTGCTCTGCAGAGAAATGTATCATTAATAAGAGTTCAAAACTAACTCAGTTACCTATTAGGCATAGTTTAATTTTATTTATATATGTGTGTTTGTGTATGTGTCTGTATTACCACATGCCTACATTTCCAAACCGGTGACAATTTAACCTAAACTCCTGAGGGTGACAGTTTGCAGCTAGTAAGCAAGTTATAGGGTCTGGACAAAGACAATAGAGCTTCACATTGAACTGTGGGCAGTACCCACTCATAAAGCTCAAAATTTTTATTTGTGATTGTTTTTCTGCTCTTATATAATGGGGTAAAAATTCTTTGGAATAAGTTATAACCACTTATGTGTTTTAATAATACAAGGTTTTGCAATATTGTCCAACAATTGTTGAATTTATTTTTTATTTTCTTGGTTCAGAGCAGGGACATTACAGTTATACTTTGTTTATCTGAAACTGTTATCTAAAACAATATTATGGCAACCAATTATTCCGTGTTTAATGTTGGTGGGCAAATTCCCCAGACCATCTAAGCTTGTTTAATATCCCCTTGCAGTGTTTGGACAATGGACCGATGTTATTAGAAACTATGAATCAAAGTTAAATTGAGGGTATGAATCATGTTTAAACTGTGGAACAAAATCATGACAATGTGAAAGAGCAAGTAAGTAAAGGAAACCATAGGATAAAATAATTGCAGCTTCTTGCTTGAAGTAGGTGCGGAGTTGTTAAATCCTTCCTGATGGATGTGCGGCTTGCACAGATGATGCCTGCCCTGTGCTGCAGTTGCACTGTGTTAATGTGACTCTGTTCTGAAAGCACCTGTTCTGCAGCCTGGCCATTGGCTGAACCTGTGTGGGGGTCCTCTGCTTCTTCCTCACATCTGAAAGAGGGGTGGAGATACTGCAGATGGTCAAGGTGTTCCTGCCTGCAGCTGACCTGCCTGAGCAGTCTGTGCTGTGGTCCCTTCTGCTATCTTATAGTGCTGCCATTCCTACCAGGACACACTTGAGGATGAGGGGTTTGCAGGAGAAGCAGTCACTTCTGTTTTTCAGATCAAGATGCAAAAAGGATTGAATAAAATTTAATTACTTTTATGCTACTAAGACTTATGTGAATTTGATCAGTGAAGCTTGGGTTAGAAGAACAGAAATAATTATTCCTTGCACTTAGAAATTTCTGTGTTTGCTTTCTTCCAAGTTGGGGTAGGTGATGTGGAAGCATTTCTGTATGAGCCCAAATTTTGCTTTTCCTGAAACATGTTTTTTTTGTTTTCTACAGCTTTGGAATATTTTTGTTTTCTGTTGGCTACTAGTAAGTTATGCCTTTGTTCCTGGTCCTACTAGAGTATTTTTAGTGTCCCACTGTCACTTTTGAGGAGGTGTTTTGGTAAGAGTTGGTTTGAGGTTATTTAATGTTAAAACATGTGCATCTTTGAATATGCATAGGTATGTGTTCAAATACTCAGTTAGCAGTCCCAGAGCAGCAGGATATATGAAATTCTAGTATCCTCTTGGATGTATCTATCTCTGCATCTTTGCATCTTTGGGCAGTTATGGATGCCCAAAGTAGATGCTTATCAGTGTAATGAATTCTTTTCTGAACAGCACAGGCCAGGTCCAACAAACTTAACAATTCGTTGTATCTGACTGCCACTGAACAGTGTGGGAAGTGTTTAATGCAAAGCATGGGAGTCTGTCTTGTGAAGTATTAAATCCAAGAAGTGCAAGAAAGAGCAATGAGAAATTTCAAATAAGGATGTTAAGGGTAACTCAAATGCACACATCTCTTAAAACAGTAAAACTTCTTTCCCACAGTCTGTGTGTTAATGGATTTTGTGATTTTCAGTTGAGCTCTTGATTCATGTGTGCAGATCTCTATGCAGAATCCTTTCAGTAATCCATGCTGTTATCACTATATTGGTTTTAAAAACATTAGCTCTCTACAGCACTGAGCAACTGCATGGTAAACAAGCCTTTTTACTTATCCTTACCTTAGTCTTTATGTGCAAACCTTAATACCTTATTCATATAAGGTCTGACCTTTCCTACAGTTGCAAACAAACCTCCAAATAAACCTTGAATTATTAAACTACCCTTTATGTAAATGTAATGCAGTTCTCATAGTATTTTATATTTCTCTATCTTCCATGTTTGTATTACAGAAATGCATTCAAATGGCAGGTCTGTCCTTCATAAGGAAAATAGGTTTATCTTTTTCTAATTAGGCAAAAAATTCAGTCTAAAGTTTTTCTTCAACCAGAACTGAGATCCTATAATAAACATTATAGGCATAGAAGAGACTTCTGTTCACTTGTTAATAGATGTGTAGGGATGTGTTTCAAGTCATAATACAGGACTACCATTATAAACATTGGAGATTAATATTACTAATTTAGAAGACGAACTATGACAGAAATTCATGTTCTAGTAACTGTGTTGTTTCTGTTTAATTGTGTGCACGTGTGAACAAAATATTGTTGGGTTGCAGTGGTGTGTGTATTTTTGTTTGCATTGTATTAGCAATCCATGATGGGAAGGTGAAACCAACAGTCATGGGCTGAGGAGCTGTTATGTCAAACATTAATTTTTCTTCCTTTAAAGGTACCTTTTCTCTGGTAGTCAGCCTCATGAATTCCCAGTCTTGAATTTCTGTGGATCACAAATGGAATTTTGGGTTTTGTGATACGAAGGGTAGAAATCGTGAGAGTCAATGTGTGAGGACAGACAGATGTTCTGTCTTAAAAGGTAAACTTGCTTGAGTTTGTGGTTGGGGAAGAAGAGGAGCCACATTTCAAGTTAACATTTTAGATGTCCTTTAAATGACAGTCTGAGGCATATTTGCAGCTGTTTCTGTTAAAAAGTGCAAAAGTTTGGCTTGTATGGTTTTTGGTGGTATTTGAAAGATTTCTATGCCCCCTGGAAGAGTGCTGCATTTAGTTATAGCTATGGCACATGCACAGAAATAGAGATGGCTTGGATTTATACTGCTTCATTGGATGCATCTCCTTGTTTAAGTCAAGGTCCTCAGTTTAAGGAGACAGCCAGTCTTCTAAATATAAAGACAAAAAGGGCAGGAGAAGAACTATGGCTTATATTTCTCAGATTGCCATGACTTCTATTAGAGGCTCTAGGAGTTAAAATTTATTTTAAAAGAACATATGACAGTTTGAGACAGGATATGTGAAGTACAGATATGTTAATTACAGCTAATGAGAAATGTGAGAAGGAGCATGAGTAGTTGCTTGTTCACCTTAATACGCAGTAACATGAGCCAAAATACCCCAAGTGTGTGGGGATTATAAGTGAAACTAGCCTAGGAATTTTACAGTAGGTTCTAGTGAGCTTTTTGCATATGTGGTGTTAATAAGTTCATTGTAGATTTTTGAAGTGTTTGCTTTTTCAGTTATACATGGTTTTAATAAATTGTGTTGTAAGTCATACAGAATATGTGGTATTTCTGGAGTAATGCTTGTATTGAACTCTGTATTTTTGCATGCCTTGCTGCTTGTTTCTTTCTTCTTGTGAACCATAATGGTGGATTAAAATGTTTGCATTTGTTTTGCCTTAGATTTTGATATATTTCAGTGAAGTTGACAACCTTTACATTATTGTTATAAGAGCCACAGAGAAGGTATTCAGTGGTCCTGAAAGAGACCACTTTAGTGTATCTCTCAGAAATGCTTGAGAATATAGAAGAATTTCTGCTCTAAAACTATAATTCTAGCCTTGTCATTATTGCTTGTGTAGGCAATAATTCTAGGCTTGTCATCCTAGAAAGGCACCTTCACACATCTTTAATTTCTGTAACTAGTTTTAATAATTTCCATAGGACCATCGTGAAAATGGACCTTTTCTCAGCTATGCCCTGGTTACGCAGGTCAAACTGATTTATTTTTTGCTATCACTTTATTTTTGTGATCTGGATAAGCATGCATAAACATGGAATTATGGATATTAAGCTGTACCTAGCATTTTATTTTCTTTCCCATGAAACTTGCCTTTTTCAGAGGGCAAACCATAAAAGCAACCTGATGAATACTATACTTTCTGGGCATGGCACTATGCAGTCTACCTTGAGAGTACACAACCTTTGGCAACGCTAAGAACTGTTCAGCTTGTAACAGGATTGAGTAGAACTCTGCACGAACTGGGAAACTATGGTGTGTCTTATGAATTGCAAAATTGCACTTAAATTTTTGAGGAAGAAGGATAGTTTTGTTGAGGACATGGGAAATTTCAGGTCATTTTTGTACTTAGAAGTCAAATCTAAAAATAGCCTGAAGCTTGGATTTGTATGCATCATGGCTTTTTTCTTTCAGTGCTTATAAAATTAGGTGGTGTGTATATATGTCTCTGTATAAATGTTTCAGGCTTTATGAGAACATACAGGGTTACTGAATTGAAATAATGTAGTTGGAACTTCATGGAATGGTCATCTTCTTTTACAATATAATTAGGAAATGCAGTAGCTTCCATTTTGTGTATGCAAACAGGAAATATGTATGTGGAGCCAATGGGTATATAACTGTACTAAACTTTATATTTTCTCAAACCTTTTGATTGTATTTGAATCTTCTGCTAATTTCTTTCTTAAAACTGATTTACATAATGCTGCTGCTCACTTAAAATCAGCTCATTCTAAGGACTGATATAATGTGTTGTGCTAATCTAGGTCCTTTCGTTCTGGGAGATCAGTGGTTTGCAAATGCTCATAATTCTGTCCTCATTCTGTGAGTTAAAATGTATTGCTGCCATCTCATCTTCATAAAAATGAAGAAAATGAAGTAGAAATTTGAGAATTTGTTCAACATATTAAAGAAAGGAAGGTTGTAGTAGGACAAGGTTTAAAATTTAGATGTCTTTATTCTGCCACTTGTGTTTTCCTTTGATTGTTTGGTTTTGTTTTTTTTTTTTTGTCCTAATTTCTGAGCTTGCACAGTAAAACTCTGGGAGAAAACTTTTGCTTCACTGAAGGCAGGAGGACTAAGACATCACTCAAAGACACGTGAAGATGAGTTCTGCTGCCAATTAGGACAGCCTGCAGTAGTCTGTAAAAACACCCTTTTGCTCACAAAAAAGGGGAACTTCAGATTCCCCATTAAATATTGTTTTTGAAGTCCCTTTCCTAAAGATGTGGTATTAAACCTACTTATGTCAAACTGTGTCATTTTGCTACTTGCAAGAACCTATCTGACAATGGTTCTTGCAAGTTACTGCTGCTTTTGTCTTCCTATATTTTCATTTCAGACTCAGCCTTAATCTTCTCCTGGAACATTTAGGCATTTTCCATTTGTCTGCACATGGACATTAATTCCTTAGACAGCTTTAGGGTTTCTACAAAATCAAGTGGTGTAAATTGAAGCAGTGCCTTTTGCCATTTCCATGTTAAGTATCTGTTTGGATGTGTGGCTGCTGATATTTTATCTTGTTCTTGAACAATTTTATATTGCAAACTTAATTTATTGTCTAGTGGAGATACACTGAGTGCAATATGGTATGTCACCTTTGGCAACATGGTCCTTGAGTAGGTGGAGGGATTTATCTTAATACTTGCATGTTGAAACTTTCCTTTTCCAGGAGGAGTCATTTTAAAACACAAAGGAACTTGACTGACGGCTTTTCTGGTTCTCTCTAAAGATCCTTGATAACTTTCCTTAAATTCAGTTACTACAGAGTGTCCACAAGCAACCCTTCCTTTTGCTTTAATCACTGCATTTTTGTTCCCTTTGTTAAGAGGGTTTTTTTGTTGATTGGTGGTAATCTGTATAAGGAAACTCTTCTGGAACAATACACCCATCCTCAAAATATTTGGAGTACGCTTTTGTAACTTTTCTTTGTATGTACAATTTTTGTATCCTTGCAAGGATGAGGAAATATTGATTCCTTCCCTCCTGCACAGGGAAGAAAAGAAAAGGCTTGCATACCTGTGGAGAGGTTTGTGTATGTACCAAACTGTACCAAACTGTACCAGCCTGCATGGTTGGTGGGAGGTGCAGAGATTTCTGTTCTAGCTGGAATTATGTAGTGGGAGAATTGGTCAAGTGAATAATGCTAGAGTTTACCTAGCATTATTACCTCTCAGAGGGGAACTGCCATTGGCAGACAGACGTGCAGCCTGGTGAGATCCACACCTAACAGAAGAACCTAACGTTTGGGGATCTAATGGGACACTTCTAAAATGCAGAATCTTCAGTTTGGCAGATGGAGAGATGTAGTGGTTTTTGAGTACACTGAAAGGTATGAGAAATATGAATTCTCTTTTAAAATTGAATGCAAGTTATCAGCAAGATTTCTTTATAATATCAAAACTTTAGAATTGTTAAGTTGGTGGGGCCCTCACATGAGCAGGCAGACAAATCTTTGTAGATAGAGTGATATGGGTGACAGTCCTCTTTCCTTGACATCAGGGAATGGCCTTCTGCTGGCTGAATACTGCTTGTGTTGGGAATGCAAATGAACTCCTCTTCATTTTTGCTGAAACCCATGAGGATGAAATTTCTGGCACAGAATCGGAGCTTTTTGAGGACATTTTAGAGTTCAAATGAAAATATGCCTGAATTCTCTCATTAGCAGCTCATCTGTGCAAATGCAGGGGACAATGGCATTCAACAAACTCTTTTCAAGTCATGGCAACCCTCTGTTTTTTAATGCCTAAGCTGTATCTTCCTACTTAAGGCTTCGAAGTTGCTAAAATTACAACCAGTCTTGTTTTCGGAGGGAATGTGCAGCTGAATACGCAAAGAGCGGAAAGGATGAGGATAAAAAATAGTTCTCTGAGCAGTGAGAAGTACTGGAGAGTGGACAGCTACTGTGCTCTCAGCCTTTCTGTGTAGCTTTTTCTTACAAAATTGGTGAAGCACCAGTGGCAAGGGATTACCTGGGGGGAAAAATGCTTCTGTTGCACTGGTTAAAAGTACAGTTCTTTTGCCAAAGTTATCATCTACTCTGATTGCAGAATGCTGCGTTCTATGCCAGAGGCAGGATGTTCTTTTCGAATGAGCTGCTTTTTCTCCTCTCTTGATTTTAGTTTAAAAAGTCAGTGTGCTTAAATATTAGTTTTGAGATTAATACAGATCGATAATAGCTCCCTGGTGGTAAATGTTGAGAATAAACACTGAGTGGTATCTTACCTCTCTTCAAAAAGACATTCTGTGCTTTCCATCATTGCCATCTCTTTGCAGATGATTACGAAGAAAATGAGTGGAGGTATGATATTTGAAACTTGTTCCTCCTGTAATTTTCAGACAGCTCTTTACCAGAGAGTGATATTTATGACTTTTTGTCTAATTATTAAAGATAAAGATCATAGTACAGGACCTTCTAGTAAGCTCCCAACTGCTGTACTTGTTTTGCATCCATGCTTACTTTGAGCCAAATCTCAGTTAAAGCTTAATTGCCCATATTGTGTGGCCTGATCTCTGAAGGTGGCAGATTCTTTTCAGAATGAACAGCATCAACATTATTGCTTTGTATAATGATATCTCTTAGAAAATCAAAAAGAAAATTTTTCTGTTCATTCCACCCTGAGGTTGTGACCTTTCTGTACTTTACTCAGAGATACTGTCATCAAACAGGGTTCAGCTTTGTATCGCAATAATCCCAGCAAGGATGTGTATGGTTTTTTTCCATGGGTGTCTTGTCAGACAGTTAAGATTATCCATGTTTTTCTACATCAGATAATACAAACATTAACCCCATGAAGAATTACCCTTATGAAATAGATTTGCTCTTTTAGGAACCAAGAGACTAGAAGTAGATAAGCATATGGTGGTATTAAATTCAGCAAAAACACAGAGTAATACAGTCATGAGGTGTAAGAGATTCTTCAGGGATGGTCTGGGACACGGCAGAGACCTCTCTAAAGTCGAGTTAGATGTTAGTAGTTTATTTCAGGGCGTGGTTGAGGGAGCCCTGCTGAGAGCCAACAGATGAAGCTCAAAGCAGGCTCAGAGGGAACAATGGAAAAAGGGGTAGAACATGAATACATGAGTTCAGGACTTAAGATAGCTAAGAAAGAGAGTAACAGAAGTGAGAGAACCGGAAAAAGAGAGTGAGTTCTCCTTTACAATTGTTTATGTAATCTATACATTGAATATTCTATTCCTTCACCAAATAATCTTTATAAGTATACTAATACAGTAACATTTGTGTGCGACCTATAGAAATCGCTGCTTTTGCATATATTTAACTATCTCAGGGTACTTCAGACCTTTCCTTATAAGGCTGGGGAGAAGGGTCTCAGCTTAGTTTTACTGGGGGGAAGAATGTGTTCTGGCTTGCAAGAATAGTTTCTTTGAATTATTCAAACTGTGCTTTCATTTGTATTTCTTCCTTAGCCTCTCTGGCTAAGGAGTCATATCCATAATTCCTTTCTGATTCTACCTTTCCAACAATGAGGAATAATCCAAGTTGTATAGTAAGTATGTATTGTTTGTATGTATAGTAGGTGTGTATTGTTGGTGTCAAAAATGTTAAACATTTCAGGCTTTTAAATTCCTCAGGGTTATTGAACATACTGCAAGTGAAATCTGTGGACAGAAACGTGACAAAATACCCCAAATTGGTTAATGATATTTATGATAGGTCTTACAAGTGGGAGTTTGAATTTCGTTTCATACCTCTGGTGTTTGTGATGTCCCACTCTTAAGGGGAAGGGAGCACTCAAGATTTGTAGATCCTCATGTTTGAAAGGAACAACGGGAATCAGAGGGTCTGCAAACAATCACAAAGTTGTATTAATGAATTACACACTTGGCATGAAAAATGGTATGTCAGTCCTTGGCCTGCTAGGACTAACCCTAAAAGCATATGGCAGTGGGTTTAGGATAAAGGGGTAAGGTGAAATGGAATGGAGAGGGAGAGAGATATGAATTAAAGAGAGGGAGGAAGAAAGATCATCAGAGAAAGATCACTGGCCCCATCGCTGATACAGCTGATGAGGTGTGCAGAGTCCTGGGGTACACACACACACACACACACCTGGGCTTTATGGGGTTACCTATTTATAGATGAGTTTTCCTGCATTGGAGGTAAATTTCTAATGTAATTTTACTGTCGTGTGCAGTCAGTTCTTCCAGACCTTTCTGGAAGCAGGTTGGAGGGTTCAGGGTATTTGGTGGTCTCTGTATCCTCCTACAGCTCCTGCCTGATTCTTGACCTCATTCCTACACTTGTGTTGTGTTGTGCTTATCTCCAGGAGCCAGGACAAGGAAATTTGTCCTGGAAAAGTGGTGCCCAATCCCTGTATGCCTCCTTCTGCAGCCACATCATGTTTTATTTTCTTACGGTGTTAATACCAGCTGTCCTTGGTTATTACCAGCAATTCTTGTCTGTTATTACCAACAGTCTTTGTTTGGCTCCACAGCCGTCTAGTTATTGCTGTTTGAGGATACACATTAGCTCACTTACCTTCTGGGATACTAGGGAGTTGCCCATCTTCATGGATTAGTTAAGTGATGCAGAACCTTGGTGAAATTTGTATTTTAGGAGTAACTTGAAACGGGATGACTATGCTTTAAAACAAACAAACCAAAAACCAGCAGAGGGGTACAATTAACAGAATGCATGAAAGTATTCGGTTGAATGGAGCACAGGTTATAGAGAAGTAACACTGGAATATGTAAGATTCATTAGTCGTGGTTATTGACTGTGAACTTAGATGAAAGATTAGGCAAGACTATTTATAGGGGCCTGTAGTGACAGGACAAGAGGGAATGGCTTCAAACTGAAAGTATAGGTTTAAATTAGGTATTAAATTCTTTGCTGTGAGGTTGGCCAGACACTGTCACAGGCTGCTCAGGGAAGCTGTGGGTGCCCATCCTTGGAAGTGTTCAAAGCCAGATTGGATGTGGCTCTGAGCAACCTGATCAAGTGGAAGATGTCACTGCCCATGGTAGGAGGTTGGAGTTAGGGTTTGGATTTTTAGGGTCCCTTTCTAACCCAAACCATTCCATGAGTCTATGACTGTCCTGAGAATGCATTACTGCAGGAAAGGGCAGGGTTTTGGGGCAGCAAATGAAGCACTGTGTTCTGTGGGAGACATTTGGAAAAAGCTCTTCATTTTTATATCCCCAAAGTTCACATTTGTGATGAAAAAACAGATAAAATAAAAGGCAGAGGAAAAGGAGAGAGAGAGGAGATGGACTCACAAAAACAATAGGACGAGTAGGCGTTTTTATCCTGTCAGGATAGCAATTACAGCTCTGTGGGCTGTTGTTGGTTTGCAATTTACTGTATGCATTCAGGGAGAAGAGAATTTCTGATCTTTATAATTTAGAATCACGATGGTGATTAGCCACAGAAGAAATCAATACGTTTCATGTTCAAATTGAGTTTACCAACTTGATTATTACACCCCCTGCTTGAGATTTATTTTGAAAGCCGATTGGAATATTCTGCTGGAGCACTGCTTGCTGATTATTGCAGCCGTGTGAGCCGTGCTGAAAATGGCACACTGGAGATGTCTGGTCTACTCCCCTGTTTCATCCGAAACTTAACTCAAAGTGCTGGTGTTTTACTTTTGCAGCTTCAATTTGTCTGGTTCAAATGTGACTTGCTCAGAGCTGTATTTATGCTTTTGTATTAGGCACGTGCATTTGCAGTGTTTCTGCTAGGATACTTGCCATCCAAATAGCTTGCAAATCAAGATAATTAAAAATGAAAACTTAATAGATGAGATTGTAGGGTAAGCATTAATGATGAGGGCAATATGATGTTAATGCCTATGCAGAACATCTTTGGAAGCAGATACAGGTCCTCATTGAAGTCCAGAGAACAGTGGGAGTGAAGGCTGAAAACATTGTGCGTAGCAAGGTAGAGAAGTAAAGCCCTGAAGTGATAGGAAGAGGTGGAGAAGCCAAGAACTGACAGCTGAGACACAGACACAATCAAGACTGAGCATTAGATCGAACTAAGGTAATGAATTCCTGTAGCTGACTGAATTCAGGATATGTTTGGGGAATCTCATTCAGAGGAAATACAAACTCCAGCAGTTGTTTTATGATCATGATGAGGAAAGAAATAAGGTGCAAAGTTTACTGCAAAGATTGTATTGAAGTGTGAATTATTTGGAGCAGGTACAATCTTTCTGTTCTGCATCTGAATTTCTAAGCCAGTAGGTACTTAGACAGAGTGATACAGGCAGTGGACAGTGATAAAAGTTTACCTGAATCTTACTTTCTAGTGAAGTGGATAGCTTGGTAGAAATCTGAATGTAGTGACAAAAAAAAAGGTGGTGGCAACAGTTGCAATCAAACTGGCAGAGCCTATGGAGTAAAATGCTCAATAACAAGATGATAGTGGTATGAGGTTCCCAAGAGTTACAGAAATGGGAGAACAATTGCATGTCTTGTGGTTCCAATTAAAAATTTACAAATTGAAGAGGACATTACAGATTTAAAACAACAGAAAACACAGCAAGCTGAATGTGTTACGGAGACCTGCTGAGGGAAAAGTGATTTGATTTTGATTGTCCTCCTGACTTGTGACATTTTTGGAAACAAAGAGGCACCAGAATGAGGATGCAGGGACTGTGTGCTGTATTTAAGGATGCAGCAAGTTCATTAGGAAAAAGTGTTCTGTTTCACTTAACCAGAGGAAGACTTTCAGTCACCAAGGTCAGCCTATTGTTGGAGAATTATGAGAAGAAATATCAAAATCAACTTAATGATACTTTCTAGTTAGAAGAAAAATAAATCAGAATTAGAAAGGCCTGAGTTGTGCCAATATGGCCGTCCATAGCTGTAGTATTCAAATTATTTAGAAAAACCTGCATGTGCTTTGTGAAGTCTTTCCCCATACAGTTAAAGGAAGAAGCCTGACATAAGGCATCTTAATTTTTTTTTTTGAGCTGGTGCTAAATCCAGGGTCTCCATTTTCAGTATTTAAAAACTTTATTTATTTATTTATTTATTTATTTATTTATTCATTCATTCATTCCCTCCCTCCCCCGCTCCCTCTCTCCCTCCCCCCCTCCCTCTCTCCCTCCCCCCCTCCCTCTCTCCCTCCCCCCCTCCCTCTCTCCCTCCCCAAGCTTGTCAGGCCCTTTTACTTAAAATTATAATCTGGAATAGCTGAAACGTAAAAAGTGATAGTTGCTTGGAGCCAAGCTTCGAAGAGGGTTTTGTGGCTTCAAAACTTTGTCATTCCTGACAATCTTTGTGCCTGTAGAACTGACTGCAAGTATTTTTTTCTAATTTGGTACTTCAGCTATGGCATAGTCCTTACTACTTCTTTGGACTTCTGTTTTAAAGTGTTACTCCCTGCTGGCCAAAAGGATTTTAAAGCAAATATATAACTGTGTTGTATTTGACATGAAAAGGTGCTGTGCAAAAAGTGGGAAGTTGGAGCTATGCATCATCTGGAGAGTAAGCCTGGGATGCTGCTTTGCTTAACAAAGTCCTTGTTTCATATCAAGCAGTATAGTAGATTATATTCTAGTAGATTTTCCTAAAACATTAACCAGCTGTGGGTTTTGTAGACTTCAGTTTCTCACTTCCATGAGCAGAAAGGGTATGGATGCTGTGATTCTTTGAGGGTTGCACACCTGGGTTCTGGAATCAAGAGGAATGGTAAGGCTTTTTAGAAATGCCTTTTCATGGGGTGGGGTGGGGAGATCTGGTCATGAGCAAGAACGTCATTCAGGTTAGGAGCATGAGACATGTGGTGGTGGTAGGAAGGGACATTGATATGGCTGGTTAAATGCCTTTGGGAGGCTGTGAAATGCAGAACAGGGTAATGTCCAGGTGAGTGTGATGTGGTTGAATAATACCTCTCACCTGAACCTGCTCTTAAGCTGAGTCTCCCAAGGAGGAGCTGGGCCATAGGGGTTACTGGGAGAGAGAATGGTAGTGTATAACCTTTCTTTTAGGTAGGTTGAGAGTTGCTGTTCTTATATTTGAAGATTAAAGGCTGGGATCTAGCTCCTGACCTCTCTTCTATGTGATTTTGAAGTGGTGTTCTGACATGCACAGCTCTCTGTTACTGTACAATTCTTGTGTTCTCTCTGTCCTGTTCCCAAAGAAGTATCTATTTCCCTTGATTATTTTACTCAGAAGAATTGGCTAAGATATGACTTTTTTTCTTTCTCAGATAGTTCTCTAATCCTGATAAATTTCATGTGGCTTTTTCAGTAAGACTTGTGTGTTTGTCTATGTTCTGTTTAAAAAGCTAGAAATTATACATAAATTCCTTGGTATGTATTTGGGTAAGTTTCTCTTTGTCTGGAAGAATGGCCTGTGACTTTGAGGCGTTTTTGTTAATTGAGCTTGAAGCAGCCTTTAGTAGATTTAGCTTGAATTAATTGTAAAATTGCTCTTAATCTACTCACTAAAAATCAAAGGCACTACATTTAATTCCATTGAACATGTAGTGGTTTGAGATTGGATTGTTTTTTGTTTTTTTTTTTCTTGTAGTGGTAACAGTTGATTTAAAACATTCTGGTGCATCTGTTTGGAAGGATTGCAGAAAGGCACAAAGACAAAGGGAACAGGGAGCGGAGCGGGGTTTTCTGTTTCCAGAGTGATGGTCCAGGAGTTGATGTCTGTGGAGGGGTCAGGGTTGGTGACACGCTCGCGCCGTTTTTCGGAGCCGAGCTGTGTCGCCGCTCGCTGTGGCCACCAGGTGGCAGCGTTGGACAGCGAGTGCCGTGTCCAGGTACCGGGAATCAAATGATGGCTTTGGGCTTTCTTTTGTTCTCCTTCTTCCCCTCTTTCCTTTTATTTCTTCATTATCCTCTGCAGCCAGGAGCTCCACATTTGAACAAACTGCAGGTTTCGTCTGTCTCTTGCAGCGTTAATTTGTGAAAGGGTCTTGTTTTTGGCCATGGTGCAACGTGCTAAGGAATCATTCTGAGAACAAAATTTCTTTGCAGAAGGATGCTAAGTGAGGGGAGACACTGCTTTTGTGCTTGGCTCAAGAAGGTTCTTTCTTATCCCAAACCACATATATCTGTCCTTCCTCTACCTACTTAATGTACAAAATGTCAACTGGAAAAAAAAAAAAAAATTAGTTATAATGTAGCGGCAAAACTGTTGCCTGGAGAGTGTGCCTGCTGAGAGCCAGGCGCAATTTGGAAACAGTAATAAGTTTCCCTTGATAGGATTATTTTCACTCTGCTTTAAGGGGGAGAGAGGATGGAGAAGTGTTTGTTCCTAATGGGAATGCCCTTGAAAGAACAAGTAGATGCAATCAAGGGAAAAATATACATATTCTGCAGTTAAGATTGTAGTTCTTCTACAGACTAGAATAGATTCTAGTTAAATTAGAAAAGAGGTGGATTATGTGCCTAAGTTCAGTGCAGCAGTACCAGCCCTGCAGCAAATGTCAGCATCTCAGCTGTGATGAGCGGTGTGTGGTGTTTGTGGCATGAGATTATTTTGGGGTCCTTAGTCAATGACTTCATTTATGTAGCTAGAAATACAAGACACTTGTACCAAATTCATATTATCCCTAATGCAAAGAATACATTAAGCACGCTTTTTTTTTCTCTCCCCCCTACCCCCCCAATAATTGTAAATAAGACCCCATCAGTTTTTTGGGATGAGAATAAAAAAGTGTAAGTATATTGCATGTTCTACTCCAGTTGTTTAAAATAATTTTTTGGTTTTGCTCCCTCCCCTGACAGTTTTGCATCCCTCCTGCCTCAAGGAAGTGGAATAAAAAAAAATTGTCCATTTGTGGTAGTCTGTAACTAAATTGGCTGCAAAATATGAGAAAAATCTTTTGGTGTTCTGTGTTGTACAGTTGTATTATGGGTGGTTTTTTTTTGCATGTAGTTAGGGTAGTTCCTTTTTTCTTTGAAAATATATTGAGACCAAAGTGGTAAGCTTTGAAAATGGTTTAGAAATCATGAAATACTGGTTTCTCCTTTCAAAAAGAGTCCAAGTAGATTTGAAGAGAGGTGAAACTGGTGGGAATAGACCTTCTCCAAGACACTGGAAGAAAATAAAAAAAGAGAAGGTACACAAAATGATTTTTAAATATTTGTTATGTGTTCACATTGTAAATACCCAGCGCTGTAGCTTTGACACAGTCAGTATTGCACTGGGCCTGCTGGTAATGAGTGCTGTGACATTTATCTTTGCTTTTGTCACTTAGTTTGTACCTTCTTTACTTTAAATAATTCCTCATGAGAGAATCCCTGGTAAATCAGGGCTGCATATTCCGAGTCACCTATTACATTAGTGTGAATCTGATGTATAATTCAAGCAAATCACTAGTAAAAGATTTAAGCCTTTGTCAGTTAACTATAATGATTTTAGCCAAATTTCTAACTAGTTCACCCAAAGAAATGCTGATCTGTCTTGTACCCTCCCACAGTGAATGGAAGGTTTTTCCATTGTAAGTAGAATAAGAGGGATATTTTCCCTGAGCTGTGAGGAAGGTGGCAGCAGTATGAGTGGGTTCTACTAGTTATTTTCCAAAAGAAAGATTTTTCAGACTATTTGAATTACTGGCATGAGGCACTAGGTGGCTCAGATATGATCCATTTTAGTATTGATTAGCCTGAAACACATAAATCTGCTTTTGCTTTGAAACCTGCTGCAGAAGTTTTCTCTGCTGCAGTGGTGTGGAGGCTCCCATGCACCAGACCAAGTTATGCTGTAGACTGCTGATTTTATCAATCTTCTTTTGGGACTGAGGTTCAGAAGTCTGCTCAGAAAAGCAGTTTTTATTCTGTTTTTATTCTTTATTCTGTTTTTGCAATGTGTTTTCTTCCAATTATTGTTTGCCCAATTCTTACTTGTTGGATGTGACAAATTTGAGAGTCTTGTCTGTGTACATTTCTGCAGGAATTTTAGCTTTTGTATATTAAAAACGGTGCAAGGACACATTATCTAATACCAGTGTGAGGCTGACTGAATTAGTGCATTTTAAATTGAATATTGCTGGTACATAATAGACTTAAAGAATGTGATTTTTTAAAATTGTGTTTGGTGCCATTTTCCTTCAATTTCAGTACAAGCTACAAGAAACAGAGAAATTTGTAAAAATTTTTTCAACCAAAGTCAGTTTTTGGTCAGTCAGGTTGTTTTTTTATATGTTTTGTTCTGTGTTTATGGCTTTATTTTTTTCTGAATCTGTTGTCTTAACCCTTGCTAGGAAAGAAAATATTATTACTAGTTCTAGACTCATTCTAGGAGGGAAAAGATTTCTAATTCTGTGTTTGGCCTCAGACTCTTCAGCAAATGTGATCATGTTTTTTCAGGGGTGGGGGATTTTTGAAGAACTGTGAGGATAGTTATAGTGTAGCTTAAAAATACTTGTCATTTAAATAAGAATTTATAAATCTGTCGAATTTGAGCATAAATTGATAAATTTGGTGTTTGGGTTGCATGTTACATGAAAAAGCTGCAAGGGCAGGCATACCATTGACATCAGACAAGCTGGGCAAACGTATTAAAAAAAAGCCTAAAACCCCAAATACTAATACTTTCCCAATGCAGCAGTATACAGATTCACCAGTGCCAATGAATATTGTTCTGCTAGTATATTTCTTATTTCATGCTTCATTTTCTCTTCTCCCAGAGCTAGAAGTGTCATAAAGTGTTTTGCATTCTAAGTACTAGGGATATAGTGTAGAGACAGTATTTACCATGTTCTAGGAAACAGTAGGCACACAGTGAAATTAAAAATTGAATAGACAGTTACACCTCTACCATTTTACAAAAGAAATTGGCAAAAAATAAACATGTGGGCATGGGGAAGAAACGGTGTCTGTATGTGGATGACTTTTTTTTTTTTTTCTTCCATCCATCAGCACTGAGAGAGGCACTCGCCATAGTCAGGTCTGTACTTAGGCTTTGCATATTAGCCTTCACAGCAGTTAATGATATTTAGGTGCAGCCTAGCTATCAAGGAGCAGAGAAAAGAAAAAAATGCAATAAAGAAGTGGCTCAGCTTCTCTCAAATGGGCTTTAATTGAGCTTTTTGTGATGAAAAGCTAATGCTATCTGTTTCCTAGAGATGACTAATTCTGTGTTCCAGTTGTTAACTGAAGAGATAGGACTGTAGTTAGAGACAGCTTGTACCAAAATATGGTAGCAGGCATTTGGTTGTTGACTAAAGGTTTTAAATATATTAAGTTATGCTGGAGGGGGAGGAAGAAAAAACTATCTATTTTTGTTACAGGTTGTACATTTAGCTGTAACAAATAGGAACACTATGGCTGGTGCTAGACAAATATTTTTAACATGGCTGTTTCCTGCCCTAGTTCTTAGAACAGGAAGTAAACATCTGTATCAGAGAGGATTTGCTATTACCACTGATAATTGCAATGATTCTCTTCTATGAAAGCTACTTAACTCCAACAGCATATTTAACTACGTATTTTAACATATTTGTATGGCATGCATACAAATAAGGTCTATTTTCAGTAGTATTCTATACCTCATTTTTGCATTTATCAGCTGTAATACATTCCAAGTACTTCTGTATATCATTGAAATGAAAGATTTTACTGCAACTTAAGAATGAACATTTATGCTTCCAGCTTCCTCCATTTTTTCGCTAAGGTTTCTTCAATCTAAATGTGGTGAGGTGCAGAAAAAGGATAGTCCCAGAGACCAGTGGTGTTCAAAATACCAGTGTCTGAAAGTGTTGCCTCAGGTTGGTGATCTTATTCAGGCAGAGCAAATGAGAACCAAAAATGCAGATTATGTCAATAAGTCTGCACTTTGTCTCTTGCTGAAGCAGGGAACATTACTAGATCTCATGTTGCTCTTCCTGATTAGCTCTTTCTGAAAAAAGTGAGCCTTTCCCGCTGTTGAGTTAGAGGTATCTGCTTTAACAATCACAGAGGAAGTGTGAAGAAGTCAGACGTTTAAAATTGATCATAATGTTTATTTGTGAGTACCTTGTGCTTAGATCTGGGGAATTTCTTTTCTCATGAGAGTTTCAGTCTAGGAGGTGGCATATTGGCAGTAGTGTTCATTTTCTTCTTACACTACAAGCTGGAAGATATTTAGCTCACAGAACAGTACTTAAGTGTGTTTTTTTTTTTTACCCCTCCATTTTACAGCCTTGAAAACTCTGGCACAGTATAGGCTCAAAAAGTTACACAAGTGTGAATGTCTTTCAGTGTAGTGTAAATGGGAGGGGTTCTGTTCGTGAAAAAGGAAAACACAGGGAAATCTTCGTATCAGTTCCTGCATGTCTGAGTCTGCAGTGAGCTTCAAAGGTCTTGCATCTGAGGAAAGTGATGACATGAAGAAAGTGTTCTGTGTGGAAGATCATGTAGAGATCAAGAGAATTGGAAACGAAGTCAGCAAAGTAATATTTCTAAAGAAAGCCTTGTATAAGAGAGAAAATAGAAGACAGGTTGGAAACTATGTCTAATATGAAAGGTTTTAGGAACAGAAGGCATGAAGGTGAGAGCTGAAGGAGGAACCAAAAGGAACAGTTATGGCCATAAATATGTCATGATGACTGTAGCAGGACATGAAGTGAAAGAGAAGCTGGGTTTTGTGGGACTGAGTGAGGAGTGGATCATGAATTCCTGTGTAAGGTACTGGGCAGAGAGTTGTTACCTCACTGTTGAGGTGAGACTGCATCTGTGAGCAGCTGTGAAAATTGAGGGCAGTGCTTGTACTGGGAGCAGTTCTGCTATTCCATACAACATTTCCCTTGGGGGGTACGTGCACAGCCCTTTTGATTTGGCCCTGATTGCAGCAGAGGCTGTGTATCTAAGTGAAACTCCGCACCAACAGGCCTGCTGTAAGCATCAAGCCTCACTGACAGAGCTATTTCTAGCTCTTCTGGTTGTGAGAAAGGTGGCTCTTACTCTCCCAATCAGTATGCTGCTGAGTTGCATGGCCTATGGCTATGTAGACTGAAAAAATACTGAAGAAGTCCAAACTTCAGCATTCATCTTGAGATTGAGAGGTAACTAAAACTCCTTGTCCCTGTCCATCTGTTTTAGCACCAGAACTTCCACTGAAAATAAAAATTTGTGTAAAACATAATTCAGAGCCTTATAATAAAACATGTCACATGGTTAACCTTTAATACAATGTAGCATTTAAAGAATAGTTTGCATCTTTTGCTGGTAAATTACTACATAAATATTTAGATTAGGTGTGAATAGGAATGTAGCATTATTTATGGATCCATATTTCTCTGGCATTTCAGATGCATGGTTGTTTTGCTCCTTAATAAATGCAGACATTAAAAGAACAAGCATACACAAAGTGCTAATTTTAAAGCTTTGCAGCTCAGGGGAGAAAAATCTCCCCATGTTTTGTTAGAACTGCTTGTCGTCTCTTTTTGCACAATAGAGAGAAATCTTATAGAACACTAGAAGTTGCATTAAGCTCCTTTATTTCTGATACTTGTCATGGAGTGACATGTCTCACCTGCTAGTGCAGATTGGTAGCAGAGCAACCTGTCAGATCTGAAGATGTTTTGGTGCTGTCTGCTCCTTCCTGCTTCAGAGGCAGATGTGTTATGGTACAGTTACTGCTTCAATTTTTGTCCCTATTTTGCTTCAGTTCTTTCTCACCTGAGTCCTTGGAAGGGGAAGGCAAGAATATATGAAATGTCTTACTCATGAAAACTTGAAAAAAGAGGAAAATGCACATCCCTTTTTTTCCTGGTTTAAGTAGGGTTTGGACTGTTAGGGAGACTGCCCAGAAAGCCACGTCAGCAGCATGGAGTGCAACAATTCAGAGAATGGTGCTGACAGAATGGCACTCCAGGCCCCTGTGAAAGCACTCTCAGGTCTGATACATGTGGGTTTTCTTACTTCTGTGAAGTCTTGTAAGTCACATACCTTGTCTGTATCTCAGCTTCCCCCATACCAAATGTGACCTTCCCTGCAGAGTGAACATACAGGGGTAATGACAGTAAGTCTGTTGACACCCATAAGCTGTTGAGATACTGCATTCCATTTTAGATGGAGAAGTGTTTACTTGATCCGTTGAAATTAAGGAGAGGTACTGAGCAGCTGTGCTGCAGTTTTGGCTTCTAAATTAATCTTGCACTAAATAAGTTAAATCTTTGCAGGCTGTTACTCCTCCACAGTCTCCATGATGTCTATCAGTGAGAAAATTTGACTAAATATTCAGTATTTTTGTGCCCTTTGTCTTCGGTTTTGAACTTCTGGGAGGAGGGTAGCTGTCTCTATTTATTTATTTTGTTTCTTTAATTTTGTTGTAGTCCTTTTCCTGAAAGCCAGTGACTTCTAGTCCAGGGTCCTTGCAAGGTATTAACAGACAGTAATTTTTCTTTCCTTCTTGGCAGGAAATAGGCATTCCCATGTAGTTTGGTGTGCAGGTTACCTTGATCACCTGTTGGTCTGGAAAATCCCCTTAATTTCTCTGATTTTTCTAAACCCCTGTTATATAAAACCTTTCAGTGTTAGATTTTTTTTTTCTCTTTCCTTATATTGTGTTTGGTTGGATGGGTCAGAAATTTATTATAACCATGGGAATGTATTTGACAAGAAAGCCTATTCCATTCCTGAGTTGACTAAGCTCTTCTAAGCATCCGTGGTGATCCCTGCATTATCAGCAGTTGCTGTATGCATGGAGTCATCTCACTGTGATTCTGACTGCATTGCAATAAGTAAAGAATTTGCCAAAGAACTATTTGCTTACTCAAATATTAATCCTGTGAGAGGAGTATATCTGAAAGTATCATTTTCTTGCTGCCAGTAACTGTCTTTATGCAAACTCTTTTCAGCTATTTTTTCTTCTGATGAGCACTTTTGAGTTTAGATTCAGGAATTCCTGTCTTCAGGAGTAACAGCCCTCCAGCACTAATACCCTTGAGGCTAGCACATAGCAATGTTTCTTTAAGATGAATGGAGAACTATACTGGGAAGGAAAAAAGTCATAGCTTTGGGGAAGAGGTTTTCTCTATTCCCCACCCATACCTTGGACTTCCATGGTCCATATACACCAGCTGTGTACCTTGGTATGCTCTTTGTAAGAAGCCAAGAAGACCTCCAGGATGTCAGCTATTCTTTAGTGGTAATAAATGTAAGGATTTAGGGATGTGTGTTTTTTCTTGCAGGAGCTAGCAACTTCCAAGACATCATGACTACTTTTACCTGAGAGCATGGACAATTCCAAAAAGCCTGAAGTTCATTGTGAATGGGTCACTCTGGCCTGTCCTAGCAAATAGCATTTTATGATACAAAATTAATCAGAGTGAACATCTGTATCTCCAGGAACAGAAGAAAAAATCCTAGGAGCTGTACATTTGGCCTGTGGAAGTTTTTGCTATCAGTACTTCCCAGGAGAATCATTCCAGGTCATTCATTTTCTTTCTCTTCAATAAGTATTAACCATTTGATTTGAAAACATTTTTGTTACCATGGGGTGGCTTCAGAAAGTAAGGTGTGAAGGAAAGGGAATTTTGTAAACATACTTTCTAACAATGTACAAGGGGTAGCAGTTCTCTTCAGATAGTTGGAGAAGAGGTATCTTCACTATTCTTAGAATGTTTCAGTATGTATAAGTTACAAACTGTAGTATGATGAAAACATCAAACATGGGTGCTGTGTTACAATACTGTCAGTGGCCGCAAGCATGTGGCAAAGTATTAAGTGCAGGGTAATACTTGTCCCCCAAGTCTCACAGTGTCCAGAAACTTGTAAATAAAAACTGCCATCAGAAAGTTTTTCTGTGTTTGATAACGCTGCGTGGTGGTGGTGGTGGTGTTTTGAAGAATTTGTTTATGTGAATCCCTATAAACATTTGCAGCCTCGTGTGGAGAGCAGTTCCGTAGCTTTGGGGAACTCAAGAAGCTTGTAGACACAAGTGCATTTTCTCTGTCCTGGAATGCCTGCAAGTTCATTACAGTTCATGCAAGAATAGAGGGCCAACCTGCAGCCTTTGGTCTCCTTTTTGGAGAACATAAAAGTGGATATTTTTCCTCCCATGCATGTAATTGTAAGGTACATTGTTCTGGCCTGCACTGGTATGTCTGTGGACACAAAGGAATGTAATCTGGGAAAGTGTTCTACTGTTCTTAGCTTAGAGCTTCTTTTTCTTCTCTGACTATCCAGATCTGAAGATTTTTAAAGTGCCTCTTAATTTGAGGAGCTGTGGGTCATGTTACCTACTTCTATGTCTCAAATTGCCAGGAGGAAAGGATACTATATTATTCATTAGATTGGGAAAGCAGAAGTTTCCTGTCTTAAAATATTTGTGTGGTCTGGGTATGAGGGAACCAAAATCAAGGAATGAAATCCAATGTGTTGGCAAAACAAATATTTATTTTAAATTTCTCCGAGTTTTAGACAGCCCTATTTACCTACCCACGTCTCAAATTTTGAGTTGTGAGGCTTATTTTTGGGTACTTCAAAAAGAGCCCATCATCAGGAAGAGCAGCAGAACACATCCTGTTTCAGGCAATAATATTTGATTCCTGAGTGCTGTAAATGATGTAGAAATGTGCATGTATTAATGAGGGGTATAATAGGTTTGAGTGAAAGTGGGAGATAAGATGTGTTAATCTTGTATATTAAATAGTCCTACAACAATGAACCTTATAATGAGGCTGTTATTAAATCTTTCCTTCACTGGCCGCAGTTCAGTAAAACCAGTGCTTCTGAGCTTGGCATGTTTAAAGCCAGATTTCACAAGAAAGGACCAACTTCATGAGATCTTTGTCATTTTGAAGTCCTTACCACATTAGAGATGCATACAGCACATGGTGGAAAATGATCTTTCCAGCACTTCATTATGTAATATTTTCCCTTTTCTGGGTTTGAGGACACCTCCCTTAATATTAGTGTGCTGGTATGGAGTATGTTTTGACCTCAACTGTATCTTAGGAAAAGGAGCACTGCGTTTCTCTCATCTGCATCATGCAAACAGATTGTGTTCTAACAAGGTTAGAAAGACTGTCAAAATAGCAATAGTCTTAAAGGAAAAAAAAAAAATCTAGAATGATCTGTGATTTTTACATTTGGTGCTCTTCTAGCTGTAGTGCTGAAGACTGTTCCATAAGAAGGGCAAGATTCCTTGGTTCCCTGGTATTTATTTTTTTTTCTATTTTTGTCTAGCAACATTTACAGATTTTTATCTTTCCTCTTGCACTATTTGCCAATAGTCAGATTAAAATCTGTATGCTGCTGTCTGATGATGTTCTAGTTTAAAAAGGAAATAAGAAAGTTTAAAAACGGAAGCCTGATGCCCACTGTTGGAAGATGCAGAGTTGCAACCACTTCAGGAAGCAGCAAACAAAAACTTTCCCTGGCATTCAGGTTTCCTTTCCAGTAAGGACCCAAACAAGGACTTTCTCATTCTGAAGGTGGTGGGAGCTTGGCTGAAGGAGAGATTGCTTTTCTCCATCAGCATTATTCCTCTTGGAGGGTAAGGAAAAGTAACAAATATATAAAATTGAGAGTGATGATTGATTGTTTCCTGCAAGTAAGCAACAAGAGACACCATTGTGTATTCTCAGGTGATACCCATTCTGATAGTAACCAAGACCAAACCTGATTTGCTTAGTTATAAAATGAGTTGATGTTTTGTGATCTTACATTCTCATTCCCTGCAAAGCAGACACCTTTTTGATTTACTATGCATGTTCTTTAATTGAGATGGAGGTGCTGTAGCTGTGCTCTTGGTAAGTTCAGCTTTTATATTCCATTTCTCTTTCGCCTCTTTATCCCCTTTTCTCCGTGCTCCTGACTCCAAGCTCGCACTTACCCTGTTAAATAACTCCTGTTACTGTGTCTAAATATAAGAGGCTGAGCATCCTTTCTCAGATACCCCAATTCCCACCTTATCTCTTCTCGGGCTTCTGCCAGGAGCTCCATTGTCAAATTAGAGTAAGGAACATGTCTATTTTAATATCGAATGGTACTGAGATGACAAATGGCTTTGTGTAAACGGTAACGCTGGCTACTGTGAAAAATTTCTTGATTCTCACAAAGGCCTGCAACTAAAACAGCAAACATTCCCAGCGAGGGGTGTTTCATGTAAAGCCGTGACCAGCTCTGCGGGCGGGGCAGAGTGTAATTCGAGGAAGAAGAGTAGCAGGAGGACTGCACGGCGGATTTTAACATTTCAAAGCGATGTTTTTCGGGGGGGAAAAGGAACCCCGGGCGTTTGCCCGGGCCGGGCAGCGGCAGTACCCGGAGCGGGCACACGGTGGCGCCGCAGCCCCACTTTTGGCGCGGCTGGGGCCGGTCAGTGCCGCTGCCGGCGCTGCAGATGCACATATGGCACAGTATTATCATTTTATGGTTACAATTATGAGCAATTTGATACAAAATGAAAGCTAAATTATGCAGTGTTCCTTTTATTTGTTTAATTTTGCGCTCTAAATATGTAGAAGGAAAAATAGTGCCGGTTTTGTGTGGATGGTGGTAGGTACAATGCCTCCTTTTGGCTTCGTGTTCTCACACACCACAGGTTGTGATTATTTTCTCTCGTACATGATGAAATGTGTGGAGTTGTTCTCAGGTGCTGGGACTGTTTCGCACAGAAATTGTGTATGTCTGAATCTCCAGGCTCCTTTCTTCCATAAAAAATGCATAGTACATTTACTGGCGGGTAGACAAATATATAAGTAACAAGTTCCTTCACAGTTTCCAGTGGAAGAGGCTGAGTAGTTGTGCCGTTTAAGCAAATGCCAAAGGAAGTCTTTAAATTCTTAAAGTCGCTGTAGTCGTTGGCAGAGCTCCCCTGAAAGGAGCAAGTATGTTCTGAAAAAATTCCTTGCCAGTGAGGAAAATCTCATGGCACTGCAGTTCTTAAGCTAAAAGTAAAAATTTTCAAGGCCCATGCCAGGACCAGTATCTTGTTACAATGATCTGTGGGGTCTGTATTTTGTGTATTCAGGTTCATAGTTTTTCTCTCATCAGATCTCCTGTGTTCATTATTATGAAAATGCATATTTTTTGCCAGTATGTATAGCGACATAGTTTGTCTTTTGTGTGTTACGATTTTCCTTCCTTTTCAGTAAAAAGAAAGTTGTTAGCAGAGCCAGGCTGTAACATAAATCTTTGTTTTATTTTTTTTTTTTCTTTGCTTGTAAGTATTCTTTTGTTTGTATTAATGAAGATAAGGCTGGAGATGTGCTTTCCACTTGGAATAGAAAATGCGAGCTCTGAGATGGTATTTGCATTATTGATCCAGGCACATCTGCTGGCATATGATGGCGTGTGATATTTTTGTCCTTACCCACCTTTGAATGAGAGAACATGGCAGATAAGCTGTCCAGTTTGATTGGCATATCCTGTGGAAAGGATTTCCAATACATAGGATCAAATCCTGTACCCTAAACTGCTTTTGCATTTTGAAAGTATGTTAGAGATTTCTGAGTTCATCTGCTATATTGGGAATTAGTTTTAGGTTTAAAGGCTTTCCTTGCCCTCATCAAATCATATGGGCTATCTTCTTCTTTGGCCAATTTTAGATGCACTATATTTGCATTGTGCATCTCAATATTTTTTCCAGAGTGTTAAAGCAAACTTAGGAATTTCATCATCGGTGTGGAACAGAGCATCTTGGTAGATCATATAAAATTTAGTCTGTCTATAAAAGAAATTACAAATAATAGGATAAAAAAAAGAAATAGGATAAATCATACTGGTGAGTTTAACCAGGGTAGGAAATCTTGTATCCATTATTGCTTTTTTCTTTGGGATCAGTTTTAACAGTGGCTCTACAGGTGCTACAGGTGGAAATGGAAAGATGTTTTTTTTGAAAATGACTCTTCAGCTGTTTAGGAAACTTTGTTTTTTGTTTCTGTTCACACCTGACATCTGTGAGTCCAGACACTTAGATTTGAATTTGAAGTTTTTTGTGTGCTTCCTGAAAGTGCCAAAGGACTGCCCTGGCTTTTTCCCTAACTTTCTTAACTCAGTAGCTTTTCTGTAGCTATAGTAGGTAACCATAACTTAACTAATTTGTATGCACCATATGCAGTCTCGGCTCACTTCAAAGTGTAATCAAGTCATGAACTAATTACAATACCATATTCCCAAAGAATGTAAATTTAATTTCCCTTCAAACAGAATGGGAATGTATTAAGCAATTCCTTTATATGAGAGCTGTGGCATTCAACGACATAATGCTGATGCTTCAAACAGAAGTAAAGTTCTTAACTTTTGTGGACCTTGTGACCTTTTTCCCTATGCATCTTTCCTTTTTATTCTTGTGTCTTCAGTTAATTTACTGACTGGATAACAACATTAAAATATTCAAGTGTAAATTAAAATGTAACTGTTGGGCTTCAGATTGGAGATCACTCTGTCTTATTGTATGTGACTTGCTTCTTTATAGTGTTTTCAGAATTGTGCTTCCTAAGGCATTTGGATCAGAAGGAAATTGTGTTTTGAATTGAAGGCTCATAAGGTTCAGACTCTCACCAGATGATTTCTTTAATACATCGAAAAGTGGATGTGCAGAAAGTTCCCTACAGGTTCTTAGCATCACTGTGCCGGGGAGTCCACATAAACTCAGTTATATAAGAACGAGCAAAGTGAAGTTGTTCATAAAACATTTTATTACCTTCAGTCTTTGCAGCAACTTCAGAGTTTAGATAATAAACCTTCATAGAAGTTACTAGTCTCTACCCTTTCACAGAACAAAGATTCACATAGAGTCAAACCACTTATTTATCTTAATTTTAAAGGCAGAAGAAACATGCTAGGGTTGACTTTGATCCGTGCCTGGACAGTCTGATTTCTAAAATGCAGTCCTGTTGCTCTTCTGAGATGACTTTGTCAAAGCATAAGATTGTATGTATTAAACACGAGTAGTATTTTAAAATTAAATGTGGGTCAGCTTCCAATGAAGTATGTAATTGTTAAATGCTAAAGGAAAGAGCTTAGAATATCTTAGTTTATATTTTAAAGTGCTCCTTTTAGATGTTAATTCATTAATACCAGCAGTTTATTTTTATTCATATGACTTTTCATATGTAAGTAGTTGAAGCTGCATTATTTTAATCCTTTCTTTAGTTAGGAAGAAAAAAGCCTGCAGGTGGAAATCAGAATGACATACATATTGCTTCTTTCCCAAAAGGCACGGTATCTCTCTCCTATTGATATGCAAAATATTAAGGCAGAAAATAAACCCCATTGCTTTATGTGTCAAAATACTGTGAAAAATATATGCTTGGGTGATGCATGAAAAAAAGGTGTGGGTCCACTTCAAACTGAACACACTTGTGGTGGAATTTACCATCAGTCTTTGGGGCTCTGCAGACTCTAAATTTGGTTCCCTTGTACTGTGGATGTTCAGATGTAGCTTGATCCTTAATTGTGGCTATAGGGATAGCTCTGTTTGGAGACCCAGCTACATGGATCTTAGCCTTTGCCTGAGTTTGGTGAAATGCTTTCTTACTCTTGCAGCATTCTTTAAAGTAATTTTTGTGCTACCAACTGTAATGTTGGGTTGTAATGTGAAATGTTGTAGTAGTACATGTTGCCACAGTTATGGGAGCAGTGGTGTGTCTGTTAAGCAGCTGTGAGCTTGCTGTGGCATTCTTCAAGTGCCAGGCACAGGAAGTGGTGTAGTGTTGCTGTTGCTGCCAGAAAAATCCCAACCCCCAAACCAACCCTACAAAAACATCAAGGCAAGGTAAGTTAGATCAGGCATGTGGTGCTTGATGATGTGCTGCTGGGACTGTGCATGGCTCCTTGAATGAGTCTGGCACACACACCTGCTTGGAGAGCATGCAGACAAGCTCAGTCTGCCTTCAATTGATCTGAGTGGGTTTTTCTTGGGAGACTGAAGACCTCTCAGAGCTTAGTGTAGCTTCACCCACTGTCAGTGGCATTTCCTCGGCATCTCCTTGCTCGTCCAGATTTTCTCACAGCATTTGTCTTCAAGGGACTACCTGAGGGAGTGGAAAGAGTTGAGTCTGCTGAAACTGCCAACATGATGATAACAAGTCAGGTTTCCAGATGCATGTCCTTAAGTAGGCATTTAAAAAGAGCAGTGCTTTGTGGCTACTGGGTCGTGATTGCACATGTCAAAAAACTTATTTTATCACATCACAGAAAGTTTCTTGTATCTCTACCACAGAGTTCAAGCTAATGCTGTCTGATTTGAATTCCAGTCCAATTTGTGTGTGTTTGACTTTTTCTTTCCTTTGATTGCTTTATTCATCTTTGCATATCTCTGTAATAGCTCTGAGTCTCCAGAGAGTCTTCCATTGGATATGGGGGCTGATGGGACTGCAGCATCTGGTGACTGAAGATGGAGATTCAGCTCCTGTGTTCTATTCTGGCCATGGATCAGAGAATGCAGCCCTGAGTGAAAGGACAGTCCAAGCTGAAGCTGCAGTCAGGGACTACAGGAATGAGTCATCACTGGGCATCTTGTTTGATGCTTGGGAGGTCTGTTAGGGCTTTTCTGCATGGACGAATGCAGGCAAACTCAGACGCTGAGCTAACCAGTTGCAAGATCAATCTGGTCTGTTAGTGCTTTGCCTGGACTGTGCTAGTTTATCCTGCAGCTGCAAGACACATGTCCTGGAGCTGGCTTGAGGAGTGTGGGGCTGCTGGGCTGCACCTGTGTGCTCGGACATTCCTGAAGACTCCCCAGGACATAGTTTTCATGTCTGTAAAAAGGGAACAATAGAGGTGCTGGCTGCCCCAAAAATGCTCTTGGCAAACCAGTGAGGAAAGTGTCACTAGGTGGTGAGTTCTCACAAAGAATCTGAAAATACAGAAGGACCTTTGTTATTAGATTGGTTGCAAAGAGTCTGGTTAGCTGTGTTCTCTTCCCTTGCTAGTAGCTTCTAGAAAAGTTTTTTCCAGCCTCAGTTTGCTGTGATTGGAAGCTGCTTTAAATTTATTTTTTTCTTTTAATAAAGTGAGATAAAACTAAACATTTCTTCTGAAATGATAAAGGCCCCAAAGAAATCTTCTTTCTAGGGAGAAGATTCTTTGTCTTCTGGTTTGGTTGTCTTTTACCCTCTTACAAAAAAAGGTATAAGAAAAGCAGAATTTGGGTAGGTAGTCCTCATGGAGGAACCTGATGTTGGCTTCATTTGGAAACCTGGACCTGAAGAGACTAGTTGTTGTTTGAATTGCTGCAGCATGAACATTGATGGCTTACACAAGCATGTGAAGGCTGATGTGTAGTATTCTAGAGCTTTTTAGGTAGAAGCTGGACGCTCAAAACTAAAACATTTAAGATTTTAAGCTGGGTTTCACTTTTACTCATAATGATGGTGGAAGCAGTGGACTGGGAGCAGTGAAGGAATTCAGTGGGTGTGCTGGAGACTAGACCTTCTCCCAGTTTCTGGGGAAACAGGAGCTGTAGTTTTTTTTCCTACTTCAGCCTGTGGGAGGCCGACAGTATTTCCAGCAAGAAGTAAGCTGTGAGTAGTTGAGGTAGCCAGGGAGCAGACTTAAAGGCCTGAGGATTAAGAGTGGAACTGAAGGAAGGGGTTGAGACTTTGCAAGGTGGATAAAAACACGCCCAGACAGGTGACTGTTGCTGAAAGGGGTGTCCTCTGCTTGCAGCTCCATTCCCTCTGCTTGCCTTGTGCCAGATCTTATGCCTGGCTGTCCTTTTTCCTCGCTGGAACAGATTGCTCAGGTCCAGAGTGAGGGATCTGAGGGGCAGCAGAGCTGGTGTGGATGGAACGAGTGAGTGGGAGAGAGTATCTCTGGAAGCAATTGAACATTAGGTTGGCTGTGCCTTCTTGTGAAGCTTCATCCAAAGGAAAAGCTCTTTGTTTCCTGCCGGGCTCCCTGGACATCCATTCCTGGCTTCTGTAAGCATGTCACTACTGTGTACTGGCAGCCCCTCCTCTCAAAGCCAACTATCTCCACTGAGGTTATTATCTCTTAAGAGCCATAAATGAGCTCTTAATTCTTTGACTTACATTCAGTGAAAAAATTAACTAATTTAGTCTATAAAATATGTAGTACTTGCAGTATGTCACGTAAATGTGGCTGTTGAAATCCTAACCTTTGCATTTCTAATTTTATTTTTTTGTTTTCCCCCCACCACATACAACCTTGACACTTTACTAATAAACTGAGTAAAAAGTATTGCTCTAATACATTCAAATGCATGTTTCTTGGACATAAAACTACCTTTCAGTGAAATGCCAAGTACCACTTCTCCCAGGTAACTAACATCTTGCAAATCCAATATTTGTGCTCCTGAACACATGAAGAATTACAAAATGTGTCAATTTAGGTACGTTGCTTTTTTTGGAATACAAATCTGTAGGACTTCTCCAATACTGTTTTTTCAACCTTACAATTTTTTTTCTTTTTTTAAGCAGATTATGAAAATATTTCTAATGTGCACGTCTGTCCAAAGACTGTATTGCCTTAGTAGATGCACGATCTTCTTATATCTGAATGACTTAAATATTTTTGTGGCAGTGTTGTGTATTGCCTGGCTAATTTGTTGGAGAAAAAAAGGAGATCATCTTGCTGCTTTTAGCAAAAAATTCATAGAATGAGACAGTAAGATCTAATATTAAGGCTTTTTTTTTTTTTTTCTTAAGAAGATATTCTGCAGTAAATTTTTGAGAATTGCCATACTTACAGCTATTCTGCATATGTCTCAAACGAACTCTTTTTTCATGTTTGAAGCTTCATGTTTACTTAGTAAGCAAAGCAGGGCTTTAAACTCTTGGACTGGTGGTGGCTGTAACAATACTTTGCTTAATGTAGAGTGATTGTGTGAATGAACAAGGTTTTAATCTTCTAATACAGCGAGTTTTACTGTGGCTGACCAAATCTCACAATAATTTCAGGGACATCTCAGCCACCATTCAAGCTCATGTGAGCTATTGACCTTCCCACTCATCATCACAGAACTGGCCTTTCGACAATCAGGATTTGCTTGCATACTTTGCTAATGTTAATTTTGCTTGTCCTGCTTTAAACTGTATTTTAAATAAATTTGGCAGCCACGTACAGGAGGTGGTGGCGGCATCATGTGTACTGTGAGGGCTCTGCAGTCTGTAAAACACAAATGGGGCATATTTTAAATGGTGTCTGAGAGTGTGGGCAGTCTTGCCTGGCTTTCCAATAGGACTGATACTAACACTGTGGCAAGAGTGAGGATGGCAGCCTGGCCATCACTCGTGTGCCCCAAGGCTGTTTTAGGCTGCTTGTTTCTCGTGCCATCAATGTGCTAGCTGGAGGGAGGAGAGGGCAAAATCTGTTTTGTGGGGAAGGGGTTGCTGGAAGCAAAGTGAATTAAGAGGACTGTAAAAAATTGATAAAGATAGATAGGACTGTCTGTTTTTATATTCTGCCACATAACATGGGTTTAAATGAATTTCCCTATAATTTGTCTTCAAATACCGACATTTAACTCTTAGGCTGTATAAATGAACTGGCTTTTGCTAGAGTAAAATTCATGCCCTGCGTCCAGGCTAATATGTTCACCTACTATAAACATTACTGCCTATGGTTACAACTGGAATAAAAAATTCCTTTTATATACATCATAGCTGGCAGAGACTCCTGAGACCACCACAAATCACTTCAGCCTTTTGGTGCTCTCTGACGAAATGAACTGAAATGTTAAACAGCTCCGGCTTCAGGCAGGCTGGCTCTGGAAAGCAATTAGCTTGTTAAGACCATTGTTTGTACCCTCCCATATTTCCAGGTGCTGAGCAAAGGTGTTATGAGAACTCTCCTGATTGATTTCAGCATTGGGGTTTATTAACCTTCCATTCCTTCCTAAAATGTTTTGCTTATTCTCTCGGTAGCCTTTTATTTAAAGGAAAGGAAACCAACCAAACAACAACAAAAATGAAGCCCTGGTGAGGCCACCCCTCCTGCAAAGGAATAAGAAGAAAGGGGGTGGGGGGAAGGGAAGGCAACAAAACCCAACCGAAAAAAAACCCCTTAGGGTCATAACAGGGAATAACAAAGCAGTGAGTTATTTATGCAGCCATGATTGGCAAAAGTGATTGCAACATGAATTTGCCCAGAAGCAATGATTAGATCATAAAAATGTTAAGGAAATCTGTAACTCAACACCGTTTTAAAGATTGAAGAAGTTTTTGTTCCCTACCTTAATTGCACTGACTTGTTATTAAAGTATTTATTCAGAGTAATCTCTTTGGACAGCGAGCCCTTATCCCATCTGCATGCATAATTAAAACTGAGGGGGGAGAGAGGGGAGCATAAATGGTTTACCATGCTACATGAGCAAGGGAGGGAATTACACAATGACAGGTGAAGAGCAGATTTATTTCCTGTTGGAATTTCAATGCTGCAAGCAAGGCAGGACACTGTTGCTAATATACTTGCAAACACCACAGTTGCTTGCTTCTCCAGATTACTGTCCAAAAATTATTGCTGGTCTGTAAAAGGCCTGTAGCACTGCATCTGTGGCTGTGGGGTTTTGAGCCATTGGCACTCAAGCAAAGAGATTGGATTTGGGTATGTGGGCTTGTGAATCGATGTCTGTGCTTAAAAATGGACTATTTACTTACTTGGCTGGCTATTTATTTATTTATAAATAAACACTGGTAATGGCTGGCTTTGCTGAATACAAATAAGAGGGTTGCAGTTGTTCCAGCTGAAACAATGTCATCACCTGCCTCCTGCTGCTGTCCCTTTTCTGATGATAAAAGAATTTGGTGCAATTCTTCTTCTTCCACTCTGAGTAGGAAGAAGGTTGTACTTGAACATTCATCTTTAGGCAGATTTATCATCATTAGATGCTACTCAAACACACGGTATCTGTTTTTAAATTGAACTGTTATGGATCTAAATCAGATTTACACAGAATAAGTTGGTATATATTTGGCTATAACTGTTCACTAAAGAGTGTTTTTCCCTTGACTTCTGATGTCTCACCGCTGCAGCAGCAGTACAGAGAATGCCAAGAACTTTTGAGCCTCTATCAGAAGTACCTGGCTGAGCAGCAAGAAAAACTATCACACTCCCTCTCTGAACTCAGTTCTGCCAAGGAAAAGGAGCAGCAGAAGGTAAGCTCTTTTTTGCCATCTCTTTTTTTTTTTTTTTTTTTTTTAGTGACCTAGTCAAAACATCTTTTAGAGTCTGAGAGTGTATTATCTTACATCATAAAGTGTTGAATACTGTTTTGTGATTGGTTTTCCATGAGTCCTTGCCTTAATATGTAGATGGTAGGAAAACAAAGAAAAATGCCCCAACAAGTTTTGGGTCAATAGAATGGGTCAAATTAATTGACCATGTTGTAAAGGAGTAGGAATCATGGGAACACACACCTTTACAAAGGAAAAAGTTAGGATGCTGTTCTGCTTTCTGTTCTGTTATTTAAACAGGAAAATAATTGCAGTCACTGTAGATATAGCCTTTCACATTTTCAGTGTGGCTTTTGATGATTGAAAAGGGCATTACAGATGATGTATTTGGTCAATAAGGGCTTTCTCAAGTCTGTAAAGCAGCTCATCTGATTTGAGCTATTTATAGAAGACCTATAGTTCTATATGCAGTAAAACCAGAAAATGTTGACTGGGGATACATGTTAAATTAAGTGGTAAAATGTTTCTCTGATGTAAGTGCCCAAAGCCTTGAGAATGTGGTTGCTTGAGATTTTCTTCTGGTAGCTAGGCGATTGGTTTTCATCCCTGCTGATGGCAAATTATACCCTGGAGGAGAAGACTGCCTATGCAAGTGCTCTACCCCATGTTATTGCTTTTTGTTCTCTGGTAGCAGCTTCCATCTACAGATCTCCAGAATCCATCCTACCTAACACCTTTTTGTAGAGGTTATGCCCTTGATCCCCTCTTCTGCTGGAGCAGTCTTAAAGGCTTATTTATAAAAGGTCTAGAAGTAAAGTCATCAGCACAGAGTATCCAAAAGAAGGCCTGATTCTGGCATCTCAGTGCTTCCCTGCTGTGAGAATTATACAGTTAGATCCTGCTTCTCAGGAGACTGTGCAGGAAGGAGTCTTAATTCTCTCAGGAAGCAGGTAGCAATACTCTGTGACTTCATTGGCATCAGGAATGCCTTTTTTTTTTTTTTTTTTTTTTTTTTTTGTCTTGATGATATGTTTTTTTAGCTCTATTTTAGCTTTTTTTTTTTGGTCCAACATTGTTGGACATTAAGCTGTTTGTCAGGCTTTTAACCTTTTATAAACATTTCATTTCCATTATTTTCTGTTTATATCTGCCATCCATTTTTGTGATGGCATTGAATTCAAAACAATAATGTCCTTCCAGAATGAATGATGTCTGTGTTGGTGCTTGTATGGCATGCAGCTTGCTGGGGATCTCCATGGAAAATAATCCAGAGGAGTCCATGAAGTCCAAAAGTACTGTGGTAGCTGTATTTTGGTGATGCCAATCCTTCTTTCAGGTTTTGCCCTGAATGTTTCATTTCTAGCCTTTCAACTTTAAGTACATTTATCCTATATTGTGTTAGCCCTTAGTACTGAGGGATCCAGTGTCATCACATCTACAGGACAAAGGCATGGAAGCAGATAATAGGAAACCTTTAGTCCACTGACTATCAAATTAGTTCAACAATCCACATTCATCTCCTCTTGTCCTTCTGTCTTCCTAATCACTCTGTCAGTGTATACACAGAGACTTCATTAATATTGTTTTCTAGTTTCATGTTCAAAGTTCTATTTAGCTTGTCTTTGATTCTGTTATTTCTTCTCGCTGTACTTACAGGTACTTTTGTCCGCAAATGCAAATTCAGATATTATATTGGAGTTTGTCTTGACATTTTATTTATGGTTACATACTTTACAGGTCCAGCCTAGCAGGTTTGAAATTAGCCTAGTCCTCTTGTTGAGTGCAAAGCATTGTAGGCATAGATAAAAACCTGTTAGAACATGCTTCAACTGGTTTTTCTGATAGCGTGCAAAATGTCTCTGATGTTTCTAGCCTTCCTCTTCAATTTTCTTGTTCTTTGCTTTTGGCTTTATAAATTATTACCGTTTTTCACCCAAACTAGCACTTTGTGCTGTGTTTCTCCTCACAGTCCAGAAACTGTGGAGAGGTGAGCAGGACTGGCCCACTGTCTGTTCTTTCTCTCAGGCACTCCTTTATGGGATAGCTTTGGAAACCCAAGAAGGATCACTGGGCTGCTTTTTGATGGGACGTGTTATTTTCACACATCTTTTAATACCTGAACTGTGACCCCTTTGTGTCCTGATGGATCTCTCTTTGTTCTATTTGAGTGTTGTCTTAGCACAGTAGTTCAGTCCAGCATTGTTTTGTCTGCCTGATGGGATCTGTGGAAGGGGAACACAGCAGCGAGGGATTTTTGAGGAAAGAATTGGAAGAGGACAGACCCAGAACCTCCTGCTCCAAGTACTGCCCATGCCAGTTCCTTCTGCCCCACTGAGGCTCTTGTGCTCTCCCTTTCTGTTGTAAGATGGACTTGGACAAGAGCAATCTTATTTAAATGTTAGGATAATGAACGTCTTTGTGAGTTTTGTTTGAATCCAGATCCATTTGAAATCTCTTTCTTTTTGCCTGATTTTGTCTGGGTTAAGGAAATCTTGGCTATGTCTGGGTTTAAAGCAAGATAACTAGCTTGCTACATGGTTTTCTCTTTGTAGAACTGTCCAGGAGACATAATCAGCGTTTCCTGTTTCAGGACACTGCTGATTTTACCGGGTCTCTGTGTTTCGATGTATGATGTTGTTCCGCTTTTCCTTGTCTTTTGCAGAAGCATTGGACTGCACAGCTGCACTGCACAATAAAGCACTTCTTTGTTCTGCCTGTTTGGAGCTGTTCTTTCTTGTTTCTGTTCCTTTACCCCCTTTTTTCTTACATGTTAGCTTGGAGTAATTTCTAGTGCTACAAGTGTATCTTAATGCCTCCTGCTTCTGCTTTTCACCTGGCTGTCTCCATAATTCTTACCTTACCATAATTCGGATCATGAGCTGTCACTTTCCCGTGGGCTTAGATAGGTACTTGGAATCATCTCCTTTCGTTGTTTAAATCCCGGGTTTTCAGTCAGAATAAGACAATTAACAGGTCAAGAGAGCAGCAGCCTTACCAAACATCGATGGCAGTTTTGTAAAAAGAGGTGGAGTTCTATAGGATATAAACGACTGCAGTAGCTGTGTGCATGTGTCTGAAATGCAGCCCTGGTTTGCAGCTGTACTGAACTAATGCAGATGCTTTGGTGTTAACTTTTATTTTTGTCTGTTTTAGTATCGCCTAATGATAGCAGTAACTCTGAAACCATGTTTTCCTCTTAGTTAATATTGCTTCTTTATAATGAAAGTCAGCCCTCAGAATGTAAAGAAACATCCTGGTAGTAGTGAAATAAAATTGCTGGGAAGATGGTGGTAAGATGATTTAAGTCAGAACTCTCTTGGAGTCAATAATCAGTAACTGGAACATGGAACTTCCTTTTTTTGTGAGATAAAGTTAATTCCATTTGAAAAGATACTTAAGGTGACATGAATTGAATTATTCAAAGTGGCCTTCTCAGCATTAACTCTAGGTTAATATCTCATGATGCCTCTGGTTTCATTATAGGAGTTTTAAGTACATAACTTTTTATAATAAATTCAATACCTAGAAGCCGAACTGAAATTGGTTTACCTTCTACCAACCCATAAAAAGAAGCATTAATTGTAAAGTGAATATTAAAGTGGTCACTAAAGTTGACTCAGATTCAGAGAGATAGCACTTTGGTAAAGGAAGAGCATTACTGAAAAATAGGCTTCTGCCTTGCTGTTAATAGAAAATATCATTCATATTAAAATGTAGTTAAACTTTTCTATCAAAAATGATTTTTGGATATACTCTCTGCAGCACCCAAACGTTCAGTCTTTGCCATTTTTCAGAAGCTTTACACAGACATGTAAAGAAAATTGCCCTTGTTCTAGGTAATCATGTCTGACCTAGTTTATATACTCTGCTTCAGAGCCATCTCAAACAGTGGCAAGAATCCAGTTTGATTTGGCACATACTGGCTGATGAATCTGTAGCTGTTCTGCAGTGCAGGGTAGGACTTGAGGCACAAAAGTTAGACAGGCAACTGAGTTTCTGCAGAACTGGAGTTCTTGAGTTCTATCACCTTAAGGAAAGATAATACCTGTAGTCTTAGCACTGCTTATTAATGTTAATCTTTGAATTTACAAGTACATCTGGCAGCATTTCTTTCTTATTTGTGGAAGATTACCAACACATCTGCTAATTCCCTTGATTCACAAAGATTCTGGTGTGTGTGTGTGTGTGTGTCTGTGTGTGAAACTTCAGTTCTTCCTTGTGTAGAAGAACCATGGGTATGGAGTGGGATTAAAGACAGATAGGAATATCAAGAATTTATTTTCAATGGTGTATCATCACCCCTCTCCCTCTGTGTTCTGATCTCTGCCACCTCTTTTAGGGTTTGCCAGTGGCCCTCATCAAGAATTAGGTACTGTTAATGCTAAGCATCATGCAAGCATCCTGAAAGACATGATCTGATTTTGGGCATATGGTAAATTCCTAATAAAATTGACTTTTGGGAAGGTATTTTCTTTTTTTCTTTCTTCTTTTAGCGTTTTTTAATAATGTTGCTATCTCTTCTGAATCACTTCTTAAAAATTTCTGAATGCACTTGTACCACTTCACAGTAAAGTCCAAAAAGGCCTTTGTCTGCAAAAACTAGCAAGCCTTGGTTTCTTTTGATTTTGGCAACTAAGATTCTTGTCCTTTCTTTTTTTTTTTATTTTTATTTTTATTTTTTTTTACCGTAATAAGGATGTTTGCATACTAAAGCTTCAAACATTACTTATTTAATTTATTAATTTTTTCCTTTGAAAAAGATATGGAAACATGTCATTATTCAGAAGCCTTTCCTTTGTAAGTGTCCCCAAACTTCCCTGGATCCATTTTTTTTCAGCACAGGTCACCTTTGAGCACATTCTTAGCTTGCTTAAAGAAAAAAAAAAAATCCACGTATGTGAATGGTTTTGAATGCTACAAGGTAAACCTTCATTTTAGAATTGACTTTGTCTGTTTACCCAGCTGTATGGGAACAATGGATGAGCCCATCTGAAAGATACTTGAAAACTGGTATAATAAATAAAGAACTAATTTGACTAGGGACTCAAGGGTATTGGAATAATTTTGCAAGACCAGACAGAGACAGTTTTAGCATGAGTAACTGTCAGGAATAGCCTTGCTTTACCTATGTTACTTTCTGCAAATCCTCTGATCTCTCTCTGTGCTCCTCTTATCTGTAAAAATGAGATAATGTTTTTATCCTCGTTCTCTCTGTTTTTTTTACTGAGAATGTCAGGTTTTGGGTGCTTTTTCATGGGTGTTCAAAGTGATTAGCAGTGATATTTCAAACATAGACTACCCCGTAATAGCATGAAGAAAAATAGTGTTTTTTTCCTTTTACCTCTAAGATACTAGGTCATAGTTAATTTATCTGTCATTTCTAAAAACTGTTAACACCGAACAGGAATGCAGATGAATATGAAATACTTATACAAAAAGGAAATATCAGCATTGCAATACCTGTGCATTGGTAGCATTCACAACAGAATTCCACCCACACTCAATTCCCTGGAATGTGTGGCACAGTAGAACTGTTTGGCTTGCTCAGACTGTTTTTGTCTTGATGTGAATGACACTGTATTCCTGGTGATACGCACTTCACTCTCAACTCACTCAGTTCACCTCTTAACTGAGATCTGTGCCAGTTCACCATATCTTTATTCTACAATCTTTAATCAGCCTTGTCTCTAGTCTCTTTTAAGATATTTTCATTTTAATTTTGTTTTCTTTGACTATGTCTCTTTCAGTTTCATCTATTTAGCTTTAAAAACCATCCCTCCTATGGAAGTCTTTTCCTTGGGTGAAGTAATCTCTGGTGTATATTTTTCTGTTGAGTGATAAATCTGGAAAGAAGGCAGAAGGCCTTCCTTTCCGTTCTCTGAGACCAAAACATCCTCTTGGCTTTGTAGGCTTCTGATGATACTCTTACACTTGTGAAACGTCACCTCTGGATTTACATGAGAATTTAAATTTGCAGAAGAACTGCCTGTCCTTGAGAAGCACTTCGCAAATTCTTAGATCTGATATTGCAATCTCTCCAGTCTAACGCTGTAGTGGCTCCTGGGAGAGTGAATTGTGGCCATACTCACCAGCATCCTCTCACTTTGAAGTGAGAGTAAGGCTTTCTTCAGTGGATTCAAGGCTGCATATGAATGCACTTGCTGTCAAAGATTTTGTGTTATGATACAGGCCTTGAGGAAGGAAACTTCTGTTCTGTCCATCACTTTGTGGAGTTACCTGTTTACCTGGCAGTCATTAGGAGTGTAAGCAAACCAGCTGCCTAGCCATATGTCATCACTACTGTTGTATAGTCCATTTGACCTATGCACATGCCCTTTGAGTCAGCACTATTTATCCCTTTTCAAAATCTGAGACTCTTGAAAATCAGTTTCTCATGTACTTACATCCTTGATTTCCCTTTCCTAGACTTGTCTGATTCCTCCAAGTGTGGCATGTCCTTCATGTTATAATAAACATTACATTCCTGAACTTCAGGAAAATCCATGCTGGCAGCTTTCAAAGCCCAACTGAACCAAGAACCTAATGTACTTTGAAGTTTGCCTTGTTTTGGTGCAGTGTGGACTTGCTAAATAGCACAGTTCCCATCCAACTTGAACTTTTCTTTGACTGTTGTGTATTCTCTCTTCACCAACCTTTCAAGAGGGAGATCATCCTGTGAGAACATATTTTGGTAAAAAGTGAAAATGTTTCTGGGCCAATCCAACAACTGGAATCCTATTTCTGAAAATGCAAACAGTTAGAGTTGCTGTTTCTTGCTGTAGAAATGAATAGAGTCTGTAACTCATCTAGGATTTCATAATCTAAATATTCATCACAGTAGATTACAGATAGTGTGATAGAAGTGATTACTATATTGAAAGATAAATTGCTTGCCATCTCTTGCCTGCAAAGCACACATTTTTGTGTGTTGATCAGGTTGTTTAATTAGAAGTGTCTTTATTTAATGAAAGCCAGGTGATTATCAGTTCAGGGCACTAAAGGTTGGTCTTTGTATGGCAGAAAGATTTTTCATGAGAGCTGAGGGTGTAATTTTCTTTCAGCTAAGAAGGTGGGAATTCGTTATCTGTCTGTACCAGGATGATTGCCTGCAGAAATATCTCTTCGAGTTAGTTCTGAATACCCTAAGATTTAGCTTGAGTCTTTCATTTTGAGCTGCAAAAAAGTTTGAACTTAAAGTTTTTCTGATGCACAGTTTGCCATTTGAAGTTTGTAAGGAGTCTCCTTCTAGGATTTTATCCACCATAGGACAAATTTCTTAAGTTCTCGAGACAGCTGGACTCATCTCCTTCTGTAAGCAGAATGTAACTGGTGAGGCGTCATCAGCACAGACCAGGTGTCTACAGCATTTACTGCAAGTCTGCATACACGTTGCATGTGATTTTTGTTTATAGCAGCGTGATTACCTGTCTCTGATCCAGTGAATGCATTAAATATCATTGCATAACAATTTTTGGTTGTCGTCTGTTTATGGCAAATGCCAAAAATGTCTGACATGTCTTTCTGAGTTCCAGTAGCACACATTGCTCTACATTTTGAGGCTTTGTTTGTATAATTTCAGATTTTGGAACATGGGTAGTAACACATCATGTAGGCATTCAGTGCCATCATGTGCCAAAGATGTTCCACTATACCATCAGCAGAAAAAGGGATACATGAGTTTCTCCTGTCTGAGCAAGAAAATGGTCAATCTGAAGCATAAATATTCTAAGCTACCCACACATATGCATGGGCTCTCAGGCTGACTGAGTTACTAAGATTTAGAGTACGGGAAAGCAAATTATGTCCTCTGACCTCTCTTGGAAGTCTGGATTACCTTGAAGTTGGTCTCTGCCTTGAAATAAAGTAATTTCTCATTAAACTTTAATAGAGGCATTTAATTCCATCTTAAATCTTTCCCCATCTGTTCTCCATAAGTGGTAACAATTCTACTGACTGGAGCAAACCAGAAAAACACTCAGGATGTCTTCTGTTTTCTGGTGTGTAGTTTCAAAAACTCCTCTTACTGTCTGGAGCTGAATCATGAACATCAATTACCTTAGTTGTACAATACATCTGATGAGTGTTTCTGCTTTAAAACTTCAGAGGAGTTTTTACAAAGAAGAACTGCTTGGTGGATTAGGCTGGAGCTGGTGTCGGCCTGTGATTTAGTAAAGCTTTTGTCTCTGTCTTCTGCAACATTCTCCTGGAAAAACTGTCAGTTCATAGCTTGGATGGGTGCACTGGTGAATGTTGAAAAAAACCTGGCTGATGTCCCTACCTGGAGTGCTGATGCATGGAATTACACCCAGCTGGGGCCGGTCACTAGTGGTGTGCCCCAGGGCTCTGCTGGGGCCAGCACTGTTACTTTTATTGATCATCTGAATGAGGGAATCAAGAGCTCCTTTAGTCAGTTTGAGAACACCAAGTTGGGTGGAGTGTGGATCTTCTGGAGGTCAGGAGGGCTCTGCAGAGGGATCTGCACAGGCTGGATCCATGGGCTGAGGCCGATTGTGTGAGGTTCAACAAGGCCAAGCGCTGGGTCCTGCCCTTGGGTCACAACAACCCCCTGCAGCTCCAGGCTGGGACAGAGTGGCTGGAAAGCTGCTGAGTGGCAAAGGACCTGGAAGTGCTGTTTTTTGGTGGCTGGACATGAGCTGGAGTGTGCCCAGGTGGCCAAGAAGGCAAATAACACCGGGCTTGTGTCAGCAGTAGTGTGGCCAGCAGGACCAGGGCAGTGCTCATCACCCTGTGCTGGGGGCAGTGGTGAGGCCATACCTTGAATCTTGTGTTCAGCTTTGTTTCCTCACAGCAAGAAGGACCCTGAGATGCTGGAGCATGTCCAGAGAAGGGCAACAAAGCTGGGGAAAGGTCTGAAGCACAAGTCTGGGAGGAGTGGCTGAGGGAGCTGCAGGAACTCAGCCTGGAGAAAGAGAGACTTGGAGGTGACCTTCTCATACTCCGCAGTGACCTGAAAGGAGGGTGTAGCCAGATGGGGGTCAGTCTGTTCTCCCAAGGGACAAGTGAAAGGACAAGAGGAAATCAACTCAAGTTGTGCCAGGACAGATTTCAGTTGGATATGAGAAAAGATTTCTTCACTGAAAGACAGGTCAGTCATGAGAACAGGCTGCCCAGGGAAGTGGTGGAGTCACCATCCCTGCAAGCATTTAGAAGATGTGTAGATGTGGCAGCTGGGGACAGGGTTTAGTGGTGAGCAGTGCTGGATTAATGGTTGGACTTCATGATCTTAGAAGTCTTTTCCAACCTAAATAGTTGTGTGATTCTATGAACCTTGGTCCCTTCTGTGACTAGGTCAAGAACCTACTCTTGCAGGCTGTCACTTTTAAACCTGAGCAGAAAAGCTTTTATCCACAGTCATATTGAGAACATAATTTTAGTCAGGAACCATTTATGTTCATGGTTACAGAAAATGAAACTGAAAATTTTAATGGAGAACTCATCTCATTAAGTGAGAGCACAGGACTGCAAAGGTAGTTGCCTGTGAGCAACTGAAGTCGCTCATCTGGATGTTAAGTGACAGCTGTGGAGACCATTTATTTTTCAGAGATCCATATGCCCCTCATAAGAGCATTCAGTAGTTAATGTGGCTTCTTTTTGAATACCTATCCTTCAGAACTTGTTCAGCTGTGGGACTCCTTGTCATTTGTAGTTTTGGTGTATTTGAGAGTGTCCCTTGTAATGAACGTGCACATTTAGGCATGGGGTTGAAGGAGACAGAATGGTTACTTTTAGATTTAACTTTTGCATTAAGTGTGAGCACACTACCTTGGAGTCTCTGGAGATTTTGAAATTGAGAGGGATAGAGGACCTGGGATACACAGTGGTGTTCTGGTATCAGCATACATGGGGAAAGACTTGCTTCTGACCAGCATTGGCAGTGCAGAAAGCCATCTGTTCTGTGTTCCTGGGTGCAAACATCATGTGAATGAATACGCAAACTGACTTGTAAGTCACGGCTAGAGTCTGAGGCACAGAGTGTGCCCTTGTTTCTGATACCTAGCTCTGACATCCAAGAAAACACTGAATTTCATATAACACCATGAAAACAACGGTTAAAGTTAAATAGAAAAACTTAAACTGTAAGTGTGTAAACTAGAAAGATTTTTAAGTCACTGGGTGAAAAAGTGACGAGTTTAAAGAGCAAAAGACAAAATAGAAGGTTTAGGGTGTTGTCTCTTTTCCTTCTTCATCTTCTTCTTCTAGAAGTTTTTGAGTAATAGTAAGTGATTAGATACAGAATGCTGCAGTGCAGCACACAAGTGATAAGTCATTAGATTGCTAAGAAAAATAATTTACGTGTCTATTGTTAATTAGGTAAAAATAAGTATAAAGAAAAAAACCCTACGTATTTCAGAGCCATTTTGTGCTATTAAACCAACTTAAGCCATGCGATGGTGAGTTGAACTTGTGCAAAAAGTTTGGGGAAGATTGCCAAGTCTTTTAATTATATATATGAATAAACATGAAAAACAAGAAACAAATGAACCTTTTGAGAATCTTTCCTAAAACTGAACTGAAATAAGGGAGACTCCCTGTGAGGGAGTATCCCAGAGAAAACAGGGCCCTGAAAAGAAGCCTAAGTCCCTCAGCAAAAAGTAGTAATAATACAACAGTAACCTCCTTTTTAGCAAAACCATGTTTAGCACCTGTTGAAGACACAAACTTATGGCTGAAACATCAGCACAAGTTCAGCATTCCCACTTGACCTGATATATGTGTAAGCAAGCTTTGAATATAATAATCTGTCTGGTTGTGCAACTATAATATTTCCAATTTTTTCTAAATCTTAGTTTTATATATTTATTTATTTATAACTTGAACATTCTGGTTAAGCAGCTGATGTCAGCCTTTTGAAACATTATCTTATGCCCTTAACAGAGATTCCAAGCTTCAGGTAAAATCAGAAAGCCAGGGGTAGGTCTGGAGGTAATCCTTTCAACTTTCAGAAATGTGAATTCTGATATACATTATAAAGGTATTTAAATATTTAGGCCATTGTTTTTAATTTTTTCCATGGGAATATCATTAAGGGACATGAGCAATTTTGATTAATATTTTTAATTACTTGTGCTGACTATGAGAATTCTACATGCAAGTGTGCAGCTGGACTGCTATTGTCATCTACCCAGGTAGGTGAGGGCTGGCAAGTAGATGAATTGGGATCTAATTCTGTTCTGTTACTGTATCACCATCAAATTATTGATATGCTTTCTGGATTAGTTTAAATAGAAGATGATGCCCAGGTTTGTTAGAGAATGTAAGCTCAGTGTATTTAGAATGCTATTTAAATGCAAAATTGAATTGTAGGTCTAATTGTAAGATTATGTAAAGAGAGCTCAGTTAGCCTGGGACTTCTCCATACATAAGTAAATTCTTACAAAAAGTTAGTCTTTTGCTTGTGCTGGGTTAGGAAAAACAAGTACTCAACATAGGGAAAACTCCTCCCTCCAATGCTCTATGACACAAGGCAGATACACACATTATATGATCCATTTCATGGGCGTGTTTATTCATCAGAAGTAAAAAGAATCACATCATCTGAAATGGAGAGTATGTGCTTCTGTGAGTAAAATACAAGATGACACTGGAGTCCTCTATTATATAGACACACCCTAATGCATTCTTATTATCAGTTTATTTAAGGATTCATTCTGTTATAACATTTTATTGAAAACACTGTGGTTGTAATAGTGTGCTTATTTAGAAACAAGTAAATGTAGAGGACTGTAGATCTGCTTTATAAAAAGTATTTGAAAACTTACAGCTTTTCCCTTTCAGTGCTTTGTCAGTCAGACTGTATAACTTAGTGGACATGTACATATTGGAAAGTTACTCCTGATTCCTTCTTTCTAGTGATGAGTGACATCAATGTCAGTCACTTGTGGGTCCCTGTGTACATGGCAAGAGTGAAAGTGTGAGGAACCTGCAGAAAGTTACTCAGATCCAGCAGATAATTCAGTTTTGATGATCTTCTTTCTGAAGTCCTTGCTATTTTTTTATTAAATATCAAGATATTCCACTTACGTTTTCCTGAACGATTAGATGGCATCGTCACTAAGATGATCAACACTACATGTGGAATGCATAACCCTAAGTAATAAGCAGGAGCATATTTTTTTCTCATCTGGCTTGTTGATTTTCAGGGATATTATTAAGGCTCTTTACACGTTGAACTAATCCCTTCTCTTAAAATTAATAAGTATTTTGGGTATTCCTTTTAATTTGTCTTCAACCTTTTGAACCCCCGTAAGTCTGCATTTCTGTGTGGGAACAAATGCCAGATAACAGGCTGTCAAAGAGACCTTGGCAAAACTAAAATGCGATGTTCATTATTCCCTTTTAACCCTTCTTTTTTCCGTAATAGGAGCAAGTTAAGAGATTGAATTAAGAGATTAAGCTTTCTGTTAAAATAAACATGAAATAGTAAGTTTAAGGACATTGTGAAAACCCTTTGAAATGTCAGAAGCACTGTAAAGTGGAGGGCTGGTCATTTTTGAAATTATCAGAAGCCTAGGAGAAACCTCTTCTTACTTTGGATGTAATCACCAATTTTTTTTCCTGTGTTAGTGAGGAATCTTTCCGTATCATGGTTTGATGGACAGAATGACTTGAGTGAGAGCTAAAGTGGAACTTGCCAGCCATCAGAGTAATGTGTACTATTTCACAGTGGTATGGGGCAGGAAAAAAGTTCATTCTGGGGACATCTGGGAGCAAATAAGGCTCAGTTATTTGGGTGGCAGATGCTGTTTGAAGTAGGAGAGATATCAATGTGTGTTTTAGCAGATGTGAACTGTTGTAAGGCCAGTAAGTTGTAGATACATATGACAGCCCTCTGGGGCAGGAGACCACTGTTCCCTGGGTGCCAGGCATGGAGCTGGGAGCTGCTGCTGCAAGCATAACCATCACCATTGTGGGTCGGGAAAATTTCCTTTCTCTGACAGCTGTATTCAAGTAATGAAGATTTAGACACGTCTAACAGAAAGCTGTTCCTCCCAGAAACTGGTCCTCACAGTTACAGTTTTCACATGTATTTATCTCTTTTCACAAAGGGGCAATTAAACTCCCATAAGTCTGCCAAATTTATTACATTCTGTCTACCTAAATATTTCCTGTCATTTCAGTTGAATGTGGCATTTTCCGGTTCTTTTTATCTTGCAACTGCTTAACTGTCATGCGTTCTTTCTGAGCTGGCTAAATGTCGAGGGTGGAATAAATTATTACTCACATACTGTTATTTGTATAACTGTACTATTTGGACTGGGGACCAATATCCTCTTGTATTAGGTAGGCATCTGAATTTGAATCTGAATGATGGTCACTGTTCCAAAGAAGTCACAATGTTGATGTGTTGAAGCATTTTTTTTTTAAATCAGCTGGATATGAAAGCTGCTTTGAAGATAAATGCAGCATGATTAAATTAAGTATTACTTACTGATATATATTTCTTGCATAAATTTGATTTTCTATTTACATTGCTTCCTGAAAATGCCATTGTTAATAGAGTTCTGACATCTTATTTCCCTTATTGCTGTCTCAGTAGCATTTTATTTCTGATGCTTTAATAACTCAGTATAGACTGAAAGGATAAAACTGAGAGAATTGACTGAACTAATTAGACCCTGATTTGTCTGGCTGTCCAGCGCCTGACAAACGTGTCTTTGACATAAACAGAATAAAACATTTCTGCTATTAGCCACTTACAAATATATATTTTGGCAGAGCTTTGAAACTATTTAATTCTCAGGGCATATTGTGCTGGGTAAGGAACCAATTCAGGATTTTTCTTTTGCCTTTGTGACTCCCCCTTCCTGTCTGTGTTGAAATAGAGTCATATTTAGTAGCTTTACAAAAACTCAAAAACAGCTAATACACTTATCACCCTAACAAACTGAGTATTTCTGAGAAAGTGGAAATGTTCCCGTTTCAATTTCTGGTTAATGACACACTTGAGTATGGGATCCAAAATGTCAGTCTTTGTATTTTCAAACCTGTAGAAACTTGAATAAAGCTTATACATAAGAGCAATCAACTCTGATAGCAGTAGGCTAAATATCAGTTTCTGAAAATAAATTTTATATGAATCTATTCTCCAGACAATTTGACTTTTAAATGTTTAAAAATGTGACATCTTTATAAAAGTGAATATGGATTGAGGCAGGAGCTATAAAAACTTGAAGTTTCCATTCATCACCTACATTTCACTATCACCTGTTAAACAGCACAACTATGTGGCTTTACTACTTTCCTTTGCAATAATTTACTGCCCTTCTGACCTATAAACAGATAACCATTAGCATGACTTGATACTGTTAGAAGTTTGGATACATTCTCAGGTGTAATTCACAGTTTTAAATATTGTATGTGTGAAGGGTTTTATAACCCAGCATTTGGAAGACAGCAGCATTACATTTCCTTGAGCAGTGTTCTGGGAGTAATGATTTGTCACTGCAGCCTTGTTACAGGGCTTCCAGAGCGAGTGCCTTCTCACCTCCTCCTGGATTGCTGTATCCTTATGTAAGGACCATTGAAAAATTCATTAAGCACTTTCCCTTTTGTCATTGCTTTCTTTGAGGGTGACTTCACTGCAATCTGCATGCAGAAAGTTTTTGGTGACCTCAGTTATTGATTTACACTTATAACTTCCTTGCAGTGTGAGGAGGGTGGGGAGGGGCGGAATTTGGGAGTGAATGTAAGTGGCTCCTTGTCCTGCATCTGCTACTGATTCACTCTGTGACCTTTGGATAATTACTTCAGCTTTCTGTGCCTAAGCTCACTATTTGTACAGTGAGGTCAACAGTGCTTCCCACCAGCAATTGTAAAGCTTTTCAAGTTCTGTGCTTGAAAACCACAAGAACAAAGCACTGTCATGATTCATAATGGCATTACTGCTTTGTACCAAAGTCCTCTATTGAAATAAGAACAGTTGAGCTGGGATAAGAGTGATGAATCAAGTTTGTTGTCCCTTTTCCATTTTTGAGATATAAAATAGCCATAAGGAGTGTTTATGCAAAATGGCAAACCACTAAATGCCAGCAGGGTTGTGTTAGGCTCCTCAGATTGCTGCTTCTGAGCCCTGCTCCTCAATTTGGTCCTAAGCAAGGCCCAGAGCGCTAGGTGACACATGAGTTTTCACATTTGATTAAACTGAGGGTGCAGTAATGTGCCCAAACTATGCCTGTTCATGGAAACCAAAGGATTGGCACGAGGTACTGGTGCTGGCTAGGCAGGGAGCTAATGACCAGTGAGCACTTGGTAAGGTTCATTTCATCATTGTTCCAGTTGGTTATTAAAAAAGGTTAGGGGCATGGGAAGTAATCTTGAAGAATGTCAGCTGAAAGGGGTGTATCCTTTGAAGAAGATTGCGTGGAAGGATATTGAGTGACTAGCTAAAGACTATGTTAGTGGGACCTGAGGTGCTTAATCCTAATTTCTTTTATGAATTTCATTTTTTAAGCTTGTTTTAGGACATAATTGAGAAGAGGGCTCATAGTAGTTGACAAATAATTTACTGGGTAAATCAAGATAGGTTAAGAATGATTGAAGATAATCAGAAGACTTCTGACATTTAGATAATGTTTACCTAAAGCTCACATTGTAACTTGTTTGTTACACAAGTTATTATCTGGAGATTAACAGTAAATGGGTGAAATGAGAATGTAAGAGCAGAATGAAACAAAGACAAAGGGTAGAAACAGGGAGATGGCATAGCCATGCTCTGTTGACACTTGTGGACTTTGATAAGGCTATCTCAGCAGATAACTCCCAGAAGAAGAATTCATCCAGGGTATTGTTTCTTGAGAGGGTAGTCTTCTGAGATAGGTATTGTGAAGAATATCTGTAAATGCATTGTAAGAGGGCTTTGTGGGTATCCATCCAGAGTTGATATTTCTCCAAACTGAGAAGAAACTCTGTCATTTACTCTATAAGTAAGGGTAAGTATATGCCTTTGCTACACAGTGGGTGTCTTCAGTTTGCCAAGTTCAGCTGCCCATCAAAGATGAGATCATTTAATTAAAAAAAGGCTTTTATGCTTTTGTGGTAAGCTGTAGAGAGAATGTGGGTAGGGAATAAAATGATTGGAGGAACAGTAGAAAGTATGCAGCACAGGTCAATGAGAGGTCCTCTGTAATGACAATAATTGTTGGGAACATTTTAGAATACACTTAATCAGTATTGGGATTATAAAGATTTAATATCTGACAGGCAGAGATTTCTACATAGCCATGATTAGAGAGCTTGTTTAGGCAGTGGAAGGTTCTCTGCTGAACTAGTGAAGATTGAGTTAGGGTCTGACTGTGGCCTGATTTCATATCTTTAAGATTTTGGAGGCATGTTGGGATTTGGTGTTGCAGTTATGCTGCATTACTGAATTGAAATTAGTTTTTCATACATCAGAAGCAAGTACTACACACTTGTAGTTTTACTGAAATATTAATACAAAAAAGCTCTTTCATTCCTCAAATGCTCTTAAAATGTTCTTTCTAACAAGATAATAACTGTAACCTAACAATTTTATATGCATAACCTTTTGTAGGCCAGGCAGCATGTGCAAGCAGAAATGGCAGGTTGTAAAAAATTAGTGTGGTTGTTTATATTGTGTTAGTGTTTAGAAGCTCAAGCTCCATTCTTTTAGGTATAGCATGAATACTAAAGGAAGACACAGATTTCTGGCCCATGCTGCAGTTTTGCAGAAGCACAGATTGATGCTCACATCTGTGTATGGGCTCTTTACTGGGCAGTCTGGTGGTGTTCTGGGCAGGCAGCAGGGTGCTGAGCCTGGACACTGGCAGCCAAGGGAGCTGTCCGGTTGTGTGAACCACTATAGTAAACCAGAAACAAAATTCAGGTTTTCTGCTTTGTTTGTGTCACTGCAGAGGTGCAGGAAAATGGAGGGGCCACAGTCATCCATCTTGGAGTAATTTAGGACGACACTGCACATGTAAATAAAACAGAGTTCCTGTCCTGTCCAGTTCATGGTTTAAGGTGCAAGCAACAGAGAAATGAAAGAAAAATACGTAGAGGTGATAGCAGAGATGGAAAGACGAGGATGACCACAGAGCATGCTTGCTGGGAGCACAGTGGTGCTCTCTGTGCCTGCCTCACTGTTATCTTCTACCAGTAGTAAGCAGCAGTTGTTGTTAGCCCTAGCAGGGCTTGCTATTCTGATTACAATCTTGCTTTTTTCCCCCCCTCAGCTTGGATTCTGATGTAATTTTAGCAATATTCTTATGGAGAGCTGTTAGAGCAAGATAGGAAGTGGATGTTTTATAGCAGCTCAAATTTGTGCTGGAAAATGGCTTAAAGTGTTCTCTTTTAACCTGAGCAGTTAGTACAATATTTGTGGCAATCAAGAATGCAGGAAATGAGGATGCTTTGTAGCAGAGTTAATGAAGGAGATTTCAGTGTGTGCAAACCCTTGGCTGCAGTTATGCTAGTGCTCAGAAGGTGCTTATTTTCCTGTCTTTCAGTCCTTCCCTGCTCAGGCAGTCTTGCAGGAGCATTTTCTGTTTGTGGCAGATGAGGCACGGAGGAGAGGGCCTGTGGGAGATCACATGCTGGGTCACCGGTGAAGAAACAGGATCTTTATGTGTTGTTTGTTATCAGAAATGAATTACTTGAGGGCATGGTAGTGCCCTGCTTTGGTCAGGTACCCCCTGAACAGGCTGATATGTTGTACCACATAGTGGTATTAGCTCAGTTCCCAGAAGCGGTAGAGCTGCATCAGTAATTAGTTCTTCTCAGCAAGCTTAATTAGCAGGCTCAAGCAGATACTGCACTGACATGGATACTTAACTTCTGGTTCCCGAGCCAGCTTAAGTATGTGTGCAAGAGCCAAGTGCTGTGCAGTGTGAACTTAAAGTTTTGCCATCTTTGCTTTATTTCATTTACAAAGCAGACCTTAAATCTCCTTTTAAACTTCTTTCCTCAAACTTTTACTACAGCCAGTGCCTTTAGAGGGCCTTTTTATCTACGTGAATAAGGAATGACTACTGCTTTAAACAAGGCCCACACATGTCTGATTAGAGAATATTATTTTTGATTAAAATCCATTGTTTAATTATTCAGACAATTTTTCTGTTGCTTTTATTATTGTTTTTTAAATCAAATCCCATTTCAGTCATCTTTTTAGGCAGGAGATGATATATATAAAATGATCTTAGTGTTTATTTGAACATCCAAATGCAATAAATCTGCTCAGTATTTCAATAGCATGCTTATTAATAGAACACATTATTCTGTTCAATATTGCATTGTCTTTAAAATTTAGCAGAGCATTAGTAGTAATGAAACTAGCCTAAATCAATATATCCCTGTTACGAGCCCATCTCCATGAAGGAAGAAAATTCAAAAATTTGCCTGTAGCACAATAACTACGTGATAGTTGCACAAAGAGATCGAAAAGGAAGACTTTCAGTGAACTTATAATTTCTAATTTAGAATGTGTGCAGATCACAATATATTAACGTTAATTTTAATAGAAGTCTTTTCAGAATTAAAAAAAAAAAATATCCCCAGAAAATACTTCAACTACTTAGAATTAAATTTTGGTCTCACTGTCAATAATGAAACAGCTCCAACTCACTGGGGTAGGCTTTGTAACTACACCACATGCAACGACTAAATTGAGTATTGTGAATACAGTCCAGAAAATATCACAGATATTTTCCTATTCAGTTGCAGAAGTTGTGTGAAAAAACAAGTGCGCAAAGAGAAACTAAAATTAGATTTAACATTCTCAGCTTGGCAATTGCACGCTTCCATTAAATGTATGGGCCAGAATTTTTATACTTAGATGTCTAAAATTAAACCCCCGAATAAAAGACCTGATTGTAGAAAGTGCTTAAGCACAGTGTTTGTAAAGAGATGCATGCATGCCCTAGTTCTGATAGTTTAATTTTAGTTTTCTTGGTGGGTTACTGTCACTTCATTTAACTCAGTGTTGCCACAGAACAATGTCTTGTTCTCTTGACTTAGCTGGTTGAGTGGCAGTGAGTGTAGGAATGTGCCCTTGCAAGACACTGACTCAGGTCAGGGTGGAACTGTGTCTTACCACCAAGTATTTACAGGTAACGAGGCAGCGAGAAGACCATTGAAAGTCAGACCACTCATTCCTTCTACGAGACTCTTAAAATGTGAAGTAACTTGCTGTTGCTGTGGGGAAAAGCTGCCTGGTTTCCACTTTTGAGAACCAGACGAACACTCAACACAAGTTGGTTCTCCAGTTTCTAAAAGGCAATTTGGGGTTGCATCTTAGTAGTGTTTCACAAGAATGCTTCCATATCGAACACTTGGTGGCTTTTAATGTGTTTGGTTTTGGGTATTGCCTACAATTTTTTGCACTGATTTCAGCTTGCTTAAATCCTCCAGAAATACCCACTACCCTCCAAAAATCATATCAAAACAAAATAACCCACACCAAAAACCCCAGTAAAAACCTCCAAAAACTCTCTCCTAAAACTTCAGAGATACTGTGGAGGAACCAGTTTTTTCCTCTTCTCTATCATCCTCCACACATGGAGCTTAAGATCTCCAGCAAACTTTGCCTCACAGTGCTTTTGTGAGATGGGTAAGTAGTAAAGTGTTGCAGATGGGTATCTTGAGTCATGGATAGGTTGAATGATTTACTGTTGAGATATCAATGGAAGAGACAGATGAGTGACAGCATTCCTGCTCATGAACTTGCTAGCTCTTTCCCCTTCTTAAGATGTTGAAATGTAATGAAACTTAAACATTTTTAAACAACTTCCAGATTAAATTTTAATAGGAATGAAAAATGAACAATATTCTTACAAGTAAGAAATGGTCTTCATTATTTTTTAAAGTCCATATCATAAGGAACAGCACCATTAATAAGAGCCTTGAGTTTTTTTATATTATGTACACTGCTCAGATAGAAATTTAACAGGGAATTTTAATGAAATGATGGCAGAAATCACATTTTTATTACATCCCTTTGCAGAATATTTCCTGCGAGACCAAGATAGAGAGAGGCCAAAATTAATGGCTTTTCATAGGAACTCAGTGATAAGTTACGGAAAGCTTATACAGATAGTAATTTTAGGCTGCTGTTTGGATAGCTAAACAGCCTTATGGAGAATTGCTGCTTAATAGACATATCATGGGAATTAAAGACATTTGGATGTTAATTTGTATACTTATTTTTGGTATAGGACCACAAAGAGAAATTCATTTTACAGATACTTTGCCTGCTGCTCTGTAGAGAGAGGGAAAGAATTCACTTTATCAGATAGTTCCTGTCACTTGACCACTTAAGAGAGAGTTGTCAAGTGGCTGCCTCTATTTCCCTTTTTCTCCCCTCTTGTGGTTTTTAATCTGAAAGTAAGAGAGCATGATAAGATCTTGCCATGGTTTTGTTCTCATTAAAAATTAAAGAAATTGTTATTTTGGGAAATGAGAGTTATGTTTAGGGAAAATAAGCACCAAAAATATTTATGAAAATCTAAGCAATCTAGCATATTATGTTGACTTAGAGTTGAGCTTGTATTGCCCACTTGGCAAATATATTTTACCATATTGCTGTACAACTATAATAATAAATGAACGTATACTAAAGCCCCCATCTACTATGGCAACTGGCATTTTAAAAGCACTTCACGTGCTCAGTTTTCTGTATTTTAAATGCAGATGTTCATCCAAGTTTTAATACCAATGGGAGGCCCTGTTCAAAACCTGCATTAGAGTGAAGCACAAGGTGGCAATAAACTTAATTCGGGCTTTTATCTTTCTTGGTTCCACCTCAAAGCTTTTAAATATTGCAGTTCTGAAGTGCGAATTTCTTTTGTGTTAGTCATTTCTGTGAACACCTGCGAGCGGCTGGGTTTAATTGGCCTACAGCTGGCACTGACTGTATGTGCAGGGGCTGGGGGAGGCACTCCTGATCGGCTGCCTTCGCGGAGGGCATCATTATCTCCTCGCCTTCCTTTTCAGCTCCCTTCTCTTTTTTTCTTTTATTTTTTTTTTTTTTTTTTCTTGTATGCAGGTTAGAAAGGTTTAGGGATTAGGGACTGAAAATAGAAGGGGCTCCAGCGAGATTTGATGGCTCCTGGATGAAGTAATTTCAGCAAATATATCTGCATGCATCAACACCTTATTGAACAAGTCAAGCGTGGATTTGCTAATCTTGTTAGTCAATTTGCAATACTTCTGTGGCTTTCATAGAGGTGTCTGTGCCAAGGGCCAGGGAGGCTGAAGTGCACAGCAGTGACAAACAGGATAGAAGTAGGGAGTAAAGATTTTAAAAGTCCCTTCTCCATGTTAGAGCTGTTAGCAGTGTGGTGGAAGGTGTCACCTTAACGTATGTCCGAAAGAAAATGAGTCGTTTTGTGTATAGACATTTTTGCTGGGATGGCTTTGCTTTAGTAATAGATGGTCTCATTTTCATTCAGATTCTCTGGATCTCAGTAACTCAGTTTAAATTAACAGACTTCTTGTTTCCCTGAGTGTCTTGTCCTTCAGCTTTGAAATAACTGTTGCTCTGCTTATAGTTGATGTTTAAGCTGATTTTCAGAATTAGGTACTGGCATGACAAATTTTATTTCATACAAGAAACTAATGCAGAGTGCTTGATTAAAAGTTAAGAGGAAATAAAATGTTCTTTACCAGTTGCTGCTTTGTAACAGATCAGTGCATTGTTCCCTACCTGTAGGCTTCCCTGGATGAAGTTGAATTATATAATCTTATATTGAAATGGAATGGGGGAAGGGAGAAATGCAGCCAAATCACTTGAACTAAGCCAAAATGTCCTAAAGGTCATATTTCCCAGTGCTAAGAGGGAGAAAATATATGGAGTCTTTATATGGAATATATTATTCACTACAGGAGCAAAACTGGAGTTTTGAATCGAAATTGAAAGCAGTGAACAGCCACAAGCCTATAAATACAGCTTTTGGATTACAATAGGCCTTGTAGTCTTTGTGTGTCTGTTACAATTTGTAATTTGGAGCAGGGTGTTCTTTGTGAATCTGGTGAGTTTACTGCATCCTTTTTCCTTTTTGCCAGGTGTATTTCCATTAGGATGCATTGTATGTGGCCTGTAAGGGCCGTTCATGCCAGTGCATTGTGAATCCTCTGTGCTTTGTAGCTTAATGGTCTTCTGCAAGGTGAGACTTAGTCTAGAACAAAAAGATTGCTTAAATAGGCATGAAGGCTAAGGAAATGCATCTTCACTTTTCTATTAAAGCAGCACATATATTACTCTAGCTAAATTTCTACATTTACATGGGCCACAGTCTTGTTGATGATTGACTTTGTTCTAGCTAAAGGCATGCAAGTATTATTTTTGAACAAATGGAGTTTCAAAAAATAAATGCATGCTAGGTGCAAAGTGAATACTGGAGAAATAAGGTGAATTAATAAACTCTCCCAACTTTAAACCTTGTTTTTTTTCCTTGCTGCTGTTTTTCTGGGATCTCACTCCTACTCTTTATGTCAAGCTTGTCGCTTCCCTTTAAAATCTTTTTCAGTGCAGATGGATACTTTAGGGAAATATCATGCTACAGAGAGCACCATTGCTAAGCAGCAAAGTGATGCACATTGGAAGGAAACAAAGGGTAACTACAGACTGAGTCTGTATGGGTTACTCTGTTCAAATACATGGACAATGTTGGTGAGATAATTTAGGTTGGGGAGAGCTGAGTACGGGGATTTTTTCCAATCTGACTTCAGTATAATGTCTTTCATCCTTCAAGATTTTCATTAAACACAGTCAGTGTGACTGACTGCATGCCCAAGAAAGTGTAGCAGCACTCCCTAACTTCAATATGACTTGTTCAGGTTTCCTATTTGTGTTACCCAATTGTGTTTAATTGGAATACATTAATATAGCAGACACCTTGCCTTCATCTAACCAGATTTAGGGCTGAGAATGAGTAGAAAGGTCTTATCTTAATGAAAATGAATTTTCTTCTGTCTGAACAATAATGCAATAAAATGATCAACCTTCTTTTTTTAAGCTGTTAATTGCCTGCATGTGTAATGCTACCTAGCGACATTTTCAGCAGTGCCTGGCGAGGGCCCTGCTGTTGGTCAGAGATTTCCAGAGAGGGCTGAAAGATAACATTATTAGTAACAATTAAGACAAATGTTTCTTTTGTGGCTTGAAGAAGGCCCATTTAGCAAAATCTCTCAAAGGCAAGGCACTGAGGATTTGCAAGGCTTTATTTATTTTGTAGGAAAGTAAATTGTTTGAGGGAGGGGAGAAACTGGAGTGTACATTAGACCCAGCATAGCAGCAGTCAGAGGCATTGGAGAAATGGCACCAGTGCAGGCCCGAGTGCAGAGAAGTGGGATTTCATATACAGTAAAGGGTCAGAAACAGCTACCTCAAATATTCTTCTTACAGTAACTGAATGCTTTAGTTCCTGAATTAATTAATCAAGGGCCCTAGACTGCAATGTCATTATGAATAGTCGGAACATTTTCGGCTTGGTGCTTGGCTCATCAGTCTGGCAGACACTGAACTCTGTCAATCCCTATTGAAGTTGTGCCAATCTTCTCACATGAAGTTGATTGATGTGAGCCCTTTCCTCACCATTCATTTGGACAGCCAGACTATGTGTGACTAAATTCTTGGCCATCACAGACATTCAGATGAATTCATTTTGATTAGTTCTAGTTAAGACTTTGGGAAGACATGAAGACTGAATTGCCGTTCTTTTCCCTCCCTTGCCCTGTGTCATTCTTGAGCTCTTCCCTTGTCCATCCACAACCATTATGCTCATGCACGCGTGCAAGTGAATACACATGCACACATTTCTGTTGCTAGGCATTAATCCATGGGTCCAGGCAGAGTTCAAGAGCTTTTTTATACTAATTGTCTTTTACCAAACTACTCCTCTTCTCTGTACAACGTGATATTGGAAAATCGTGCTGTTTTCTCGGTTGCAGCATTTTAATGCTTGCTCTGTCTTCAGTGAGTTGCTTTGCTTTTTTTTTTTTTTTTCCTGCTATCTGGGACAAATTTAGTGTAAATTAAATGACCAGTTCATTTTTTTGCGCTCCATAGGCTGCAGCAAGTAATAAACAGCTTATGTAATCTCCTAATCATCAACTCAGCCAAAAAATGTCATAAAACTCTGCAGTATACAGCACCTCGCAATGATTTTTGTAGCCTGCAGAAACCGTATATTATGAATATGGTTTCCTATGGGTTTTTTTATTTAAATTGTCATTATCCTCCATTTGCAGAAAAGGGAAAGACTTTCTTTTCTTATTAGATGTTCCATTTTAAACCCATATTTATTGCCTTTCTGTGTGCTTGTTAATTCTACTTGGAGATTGTTTCTTGCTTTTATTGCATTGGAAAAATGATGTAAATATCAGAAATATTAGGGACAAAGAACTTCTCTAGTCTTTCCTTCTCTGTCCCCCTCCCACCTAGAGTGTTCTGGGCTTCTCTCAAATTTCCAGTGTTACTTTGGTAATTCATCTTACTGTTGCATTCTTTATCTATGTGTGTAACCAAAATTTTCATCTTTGACTCCTTGCTCCCACTGTAGGATTTCTCTCCCTCCAGATCTTTTAAACATTTTTGTCCAGCCTAAATAGCATGGTTTCCATTGCTTCCCATGGGAGGCTTCTTTTGTGGTTTGCTATCACAAGGCATTTTTATAGCCCTTATTTCCCATTTCATCATTTCACACCCAATTTTTAGTAGCCTGTGTAACTGTTGCCTATTATTTGGTATTAACCTGTAAGTGCATTATGTTTTTCTTTTTAAATTTTTGTCATTTAACCAGATCACTGGTGTTATAAAATTGCTCACTGTATCTTACTGCATCTTAATTTTTTTTTAATGGTAATACTTAGAGAAAGCATTATAAACAACATGCTCTGTTTCATACTCTGTGATATGAAATACAGTGTTGAGCATTTTCTTCTCAAACCCTTTTAGAGGTAATTTTTCAGTTTTCATGGTGCTGTCATTGATGCCAGCCGTATCTCAGCTAGTCTTCTTTCGTGCAATGCATTGAAGAGAATTGATTTGAACAGAATGATAGATCAGTCTAAAAGTTACTTTGGGGAAACTTTTTAGGGTGATCTTACAGTATCAGAAGTATTTGAAATAGGTTTGTGTGCCTTCAGTTATAAGGGAATACTGCCTTGGAATTCTTCTGAAGGACTTCTTCGTTAAGTCTTGGAAGGGTGATTTGGTACTCCCATGCAGTTGATCCTCTGCCTTGGGAAACTGGCCCTCTTAATTATTTTCTGTGCAGTTTTCAGTTATATATGTAGCTTACTTTGCATATTTAAATACATGTTCAGATAAAGTGATTTGACATGGGCTTGAACTAATAGTGCTGATGCTGAGTGTTCTTGACTCTTTGAAATTGTTCAAAGGTGGGAGCACTCAGCTCAGCACCTTTCTGAACTACTATGTTGCTCAAATGTCAGAAATGCATTTTATTTGGGCAGCAGAAACTGCCATCTGGTGAACCTTCTTTCTTTACAGTATGAGCTAAGCAATTGCTCAGTGCCATTTGATGAAATTGTGGTGAATTACGTATTTTCAGGCCCAACCATTTAATGAAGGAAAGCAATCTTTTAAGGTGAGCTGATAGGAGTATGAGATGCAGTACAACATACCTGGGATTCATCCGAGAGAAGTAAATGCAACACGCATTGAGGAGGAAGTGTAATGGGAATCGTTTCTGAAAAGGAATTGCAAATTCCTGCCTAATGCAAGGAGGGAGGAGAAAATCCTGACTCTCCTTTTGTGGTGCTGTAGACACTAGCAGAGAAACCCACATACAGGTTTATGGGTCATCATTGCCTGTGGTGCTCTTGTTAAGTACCGTAATGGAACAGTGTTTGTGAAAGGATACAAATTTAAATGCTTTAGTAAACTGCAGAGAAATTTAAAAGGGGGGAAACATGGGTGTTCTAACCACCTACAGCTTTGGCACCCTGTCTGCCTGTTTAATTACTATAACACATTTGACACAGTTGAAAACTTTTGAGTTAAAATCTTTATGTGTATTTTATATAGAATGATGTCTTTTATATTTTCTTACTATGGATTGATCAGTCATTTTTTTTAGGCTTCATTGCTGTAATACAGCTGTTGGTTATTTTTCTTTTTATGCTTAGCCCTTTCCCAAGGTGCTTTAAGGGGAGGAGGAATAGATCAAAATAATAATTTTTCTTCTCCTAACATTAAGATAGGAGTTTTTAAATGACTCAAGCCAATTTATTGCAGAGTAGATTCATTGCGGATACACTCAAAATCTATCGGATTGATTGACGATGCTGTTCTATCGACATGTCTGTTACAAAAGAGAGTGTGGGATAATAGGCTGAAGATTTGATGAATACCATTTTGTTTAGAGAAAATTATATTTTGGTGCATTTAGTATATTTGGAATGTAGGAAAGACTTTGAAAGTTACCTTCAAAAAGTGTCTTTACAAAGGCTTTCACTGCTGATACCAAGCCTTGTGGTAATGGACAGTTCTGGGATTGCTCCAGTTCCAGGGAGATCCCACTGCTGGATGAACACAAAATACATTACTGTGGATTTTGTAGACTGAAGGTTTAAAAACCCCCACCAAACAAACCCAGCTTTATTTTGAACTTGACTTGTATATGTTGTATATGTTTCTTTCAAATACTGGTGTGTTAAAATTGTTGTAATGAAAATGTTTATAATTTTCTAGATATCTTTTATAGGAGTGAACAGCCTGGCTTGCTCATTGCCCTATAGAAGTGGAAGATACTTCTTTCTTAATTCTTCCGATTTATGTAATTAGTTTTTGGGTTTTATGAAATAATACATTTTAAAATTAGTGGAATTCATGAAACCAGGTAGTATAATTCCTAACAATGCATGTGAACTCATAAGATTCTCAGGGAAATAAGCTAATAGATTCCTCTTACCATTGTTTTATTGAATTGATGTTTCCATCTTTACTTTGGAGGTAAAAAGAGTATTAGATTGCATGTTGAAAGTTCTTTTTCATCTTTTCCACATTAGTTTTACTTTCTGAAGCATGACATCCCCAAGTTTAAATCTGAATTTAGAGCAGAGGCATATTCTGAGTGAAACAAATAAGACACACAGGAAGGGAAAGGTTTATTTCCAATTCTGTCCTCTTTATGGTTTATGTATTGCAGAAATGAAAGGCTTCTCCCAAATGAGTTCTGTGTGAGATGTTTGTTTCAAGTGTTTTTTGACACAGCTTGCTGATTTCATGATTAAGCTTTCTGTCCCACAAGTCTGTGGCCTAGCATTCCAGCCAGCTCTTTAAATTGTCTCCAGGCTCTTCTTTCTATTTGAGGTGAGGAGGAGTAAGGACCAACAGTTGTTGGCCCTTCCTTGGCCGTCTCTTGGGCCACTTCTACTGTAGCTTTACTTTGAAGAGTCCCTAAGCTGGCTTACTCCAGGATTCATACCTCGGTCACTGGTCAGCCTGGGGTTGGAAAAAGAAAGCCGTGCAAGAAGTGAGGTTGTGTTAACAAGTAGGGAGGAAGACTCTTGCCCTATTTCTCAGGCACCTTCAGTGTGCATTCAGTAATACCCACGTCTTTGTCTTTGCTCCATGTGCCTAGGAGAATGGAGATTTCAGGATGAAATAGGGCTCTCCAGCAGAGAACAGCATCTAGGCATTATTTAGTCCTGGTGCCACCCTTCCAGCAATTATCACAACCTCATTTATTTTCCTCTCAGCTCTGATACAGGACTGCAGTTTTCTGTGCTGAAAGAAATTATGACTATTACTTTGATTATTCTACTTGGATAATGGCATGATTACTGTACATGCAGGTGCCAATTTTTTTTCAGTTGGAGAATTGAATTCAGAGGTTGATATTGATACAGTTGAACACCTACAAATTTCAGTACAAAATATGAGACTCCTAGAGTTCTAGTTAGTTGCTTTTGGTGAATTGAAATAAATTCATAGTCTCTTATTAAAAGCCCAGAGAAGAAACCAAAAAAGTAACTCTATATGCATGATTCTTTTTAAAAATGAAGGCTAAGAAAATCCCAATTGATACATATAAGACATAACTTTTTAATTTATTGCTCAAGCATATGCAAAATAGGCATTAATTTTCGTAATATAAAATTCTTGATATGTAGTGCCTGGAGCTATGGTTTTGAAGCTAAATTGCATGTATTTACTAAGCCATATAGCTGTGCAATGTGGAAAATGGAAGTGCATTTCAAATGTGTGCAGGGATTGCTATTACTAAAACCAGTTGCAGTTTATAAGTGAGAAAAATAAAGCTTCAGATGCCAGATGAAGAGACACCTTTATTGACTCCATATGCTTGACTGCATGAGGTGCGTTCCTGAAAATGGGAAGCAAATGCCATATTTTAAGGAATTTCAGGAGTCAAGCATCAAGGAGTAATAGAGTTGACCTCTAATTTCAGAAATCACAGGCTAATGTTTGAGAACATTTCACTTCCAAACTTTATTTAAAGCTCTGCTTAACACTCAGTTTTATGACAGAAAGGATTTTTGGCTGGGAGGCACATCAGTTATACTGTTACCTACCAGACTTTGTCACTTTAACAGCAGACACCAATGGCCTCTAGGAATGAAATGCTGCTACTTACAGACTGTGTAGAGGTGTGGCTGGAATGGCCTTCAGTCCTTGGTTTCAGATGCATGGTTTTGCATCCTCTGTTCTTTTTGCCTTGAAGAAAGTACGGTTTATTTGTTTGATTTATTTCTAAGAGGAGATTTTTTTTTTTTTCCTTTTGAAAGGCTTGTTGCCTCCGTGTTGTTAAAATATTTTAACTGGCATTTTTCTATCTGCCGCTTCCTAGAGTGTCCATTATCCATTGCTGCCATATGTTATCTAAAGACTGAGTCTTGGAATTCTCAGTAGGCAGTTCCCAGCACGGGTGCTGCTCATCTTACAAAGGTCTTACGAAAATACAGGGTTTGAATGTGTATTTAGTGTAGAATTGATTCCACCCTCTGTTCCCTCCACCTAGAAGAAAAGATTCAATATGAACACAGTAGTACACTTTCCAATATGATTGAACTTTTGCTTTCAGTACAGGTGTGTAAATTTTTAGAAAAGTACCTGTTTTCCCACTAGATGAGAAATTTCAGTACAGGTAAGATAAAGCTATGACTTTCACCTATTCTTAACTTGACCATGTTCTTGTATGTCTGCTTCTTTTTACATGAATAAAAAAAGTTTTGTCAGCATGGTAACTGCCACCAGTAAGACACAGGAACATAGTGAAACGTCCCTTTGCATGTTCAAAGTGATTATCAGTGTAACAAACTACCCGTCATCCTTTATGAAAAATGAAGGGAGGAATTTAGATGTATTTTCTGTGCAGCAGTTTTCTTGGAGTTATTCATAAATATCAGTATTTCTGAATATAGAATTTGAGCCTTATTAATACATTATACATAAATTTGTACAGGAGCAAAAGATTCTTTTACCATCTGGACTCTTAAAGTGACAGGTTTAAAGATGATTAAAATACGGTGGACAAATATAGCTTCTTTTTAAAAAAATGCAGGATAGCAAATGTGGGACAAGATTTCTAGGTAGGCTTATTATTTTTTGCTAAACTAGACTGATAAGACTGGGAAAATTAGTAAGCTTCTGGGCAGTCAAACTTCTTTTGAGATCTGAAAAAGAAACAGCAGATTTCTAAGGTAAATAAAACTTGAGAGCAATTAACAGTTTTGCCTAAAATCTAGTTAGCATAGTTAGAGGTTTGTTCATCAAGTCTAAAATCCTAAGTGGTCTTAGAGTTACTCAGCAGCTCCTTTGCTAGAAGTCATGGTTAGATTTCATATATACAACTCAGTTTTTTTTCAAGTGCAATTGTCTTGTACAGATAGCCAGTGTGGTCTGTGTTTTTAGTAGTCTGCTCTCATGCCTGATAGTGCCTAAAAGCTGGAAGGCTGTTTATTGTCCTGCTTGTACTCATTTCAGATTTGGAGGAAAGAGGGAGTTAGATCTAAAATACAAAGTGATTAGTGGCAAAGTCAAAAGCTTTTTTCTACTGAGTTATTCCTTTGTCAAATGGCACTTTTATTTACAGGCAGGCTATTTGGACAATTCAGATGAACTTGAAACAATCCTGATGCTTCAGCACCTCAAATCGGAGACTGGAAAATAAAAGGAGAGAAGACACAGTTTTCATGCCATGGTTCCTACCCTGCACTACTGCTGAGGGAATGAGCTGCCACATCTGCTGTGCTGTGACGAGATCTGGACAGGATATGTCCAGAAAACTGTGTGGTAATAGAACACAGGCAGATGATGGAATTGTTTGAGCTGTAGGCTATCTATGCTGTCACATTTAATGGCATATATTCAGCATCATCACAAGCAATAGTGAGGCAGAACACAAGTATGTGAAGCAGTGCTTTTTTTCTTTTCCCCCCCTTTTCAGAAATGAATTTCTTGTATTTTTTAATTAGACTGGTGCAGAAACACTGATATTCTTGATAAGGTTATAGCAGCAGTGCTGAGAACATGGCAATTTAAGCATTTTTCGGTTTAGCACTGTTTACCCAAACCTGAATAAAAGAAGAAACTCAAAATGAAAGCAGGATTATTCCTGGTAGATGTTTTTGCAGCAATGTTACAAAGTGAGCAGTATCAGTGTAGCTGATTGTATTTCTGTTTACATATAAAGTTACTGTTGTTTTGGATCTGGATTGCAGTTTTAATTTTTTTTCCCAGTGACTTTATATTGGCATTCAGATTGATTCTAGCTATCAATTTCAGACAGATTAATTTATGAATGATTTTTTAAACTATAAAAATTGTCCGTAATTCTTTTAACTCCTTGGAACTGGTAAACTGGAGTAGCCCTTCTGCAGCAGTCTCCTGTTGGACTGCAACTGGAGCTATGGGTTTTCTGTTCCTCCAGAATTTGTGCCACTTCAGCTCTGAATTTTATAGTACCTAATGTCTTCAGCATTCTGTTTGTGACTGAGATTCAGAGAGGTCCTGTGTATTCTTTGACCTCAGTGTCTTCATCTATAGAAAAGGGAGAAGAGCGCTTAGTTACTGCCAGGAATATATAAATACTTCTAAAGGTTACAAGTTCTCTCAAAGTGCCTTGTATTTCTGCTGATTTCATGTTAAGTAGAAAACTGTGTATATGTGTAGTGGGGGCAGTGGGGGGAGTTCAATCATCAGATGTCAAGATTTGTTTTATTTTTGTAATGATTTGTGCAGTTGGTAATTGGCAGCTGACTCCTCAGAGGGAACTTCAGGGAGATCATGTATTTAGAAACAATCTGGCTTCTAGTATTTTTCTCTCCATTGTATCTTTCTCCCTTTGTTCTTTTGTTCTCCATTATGAAGGACATTTGCATGAAAACAAGATTTTTGTTTCTTAAGAGTTCAACTGCTCCTGCTGCTATTCCCCACCTGGCCATAATCCTCTGTTTGTGACATCTCAATTGGTGGCTGTGCAAATGATTATGATGTCAAAGACAGGATTATGACTTGAGGTGAGAAACAAACAGCAGGAACTGGTGAACTCAGGAGAAATACACATCTAGATTTTTCTCTAACCATTTTTATGCTAAAAACACGAGGAAAATGCAGACAAATAGATTATGTATGCATATATAAAATAACTGATGTATAAGCAAATTTTATCATACCAGTGTGTAAAATGACAAATCTATTTTTTAAATTGCTTCAACTGTTCTTATTCTCTTGTTTCATCTGCAGAAAATTACATAGTATCCAATAGAATAGTATCCAAAGGCCGTGTGATTAGGACATTTTTATTTGGCTTTTCCAGGTTGCAACTCTTGTGAGAAACTTGTTTGGTTGTAGCATGAAGTCCTTAAATCAATAATAATAATGTTTGATGAAAAATGTAGGATCAGTAGTCCACCAACCTGTGGACTATGAATGAATTAACAAGGGTCCATGGTGACAGTGTGGTTTTGGATGAGATCAAGTTGATACAATGGGAGGTTCTTGAATTTATCTGAGTCCTTATGCATGGTTTTTTTCCCTCCTATTTATTATTGTGTTCCTGAGGAGCCTCACTACCCCCAAAAACTAATACCATGGAGGATTTTTGCACAGTACCTCCTTTTGAAAATTCTTGTTTTCGGTTTGAAGTCCTATGACAGTAAATGGCATTTAAGGCTCTGCAATCATTTGCCATAGTGCATTGGGGTAGTGGGAGGGAGATACTTGCTATAAAAGCTTTGCAGGTGTAAGAATTACAATGCAAAGAGGGGTTGTGTGTGCATGTGTTACAATACCCGCTAATGTAACTAACACCTGAGATTATCTCTTCAGTGAGTTAGTGGTGGGTTCTGAAGAGATTGCTCCACAGAAATCTTCTCCAGGGAATTAGCTCGTATGCTTCTGCTATTGGTGTTATTACAGTCAGGGTTGCCACTTCCTTTAGCTAATGCTAAGGTCATCACATTGACAATTTTTTGTTAGGAAAAGTTTCCCCTTCTGCATTATTTCAAGAATGCTTACTTTGAGGTGCATTCTGTTTTTCTTTTGAGGTATTCGGCACTTTTTTGATGTAGTTTGTGAAATTAAATGGAAGAAACTGTCTTATGCTATAGGCACTTACTATCCTGTGTCAGGGTGACTGGTGAAAATGGATGCGAAGAGAGGAGTTAATAATCACAGAAATAAAGATGTGAAAAATCATCAAATCCACGGTTTTGGTACTTGAAGTACTCCCAGCTTCAGAGAAAGCATGGGGAGTGTTTTTGTTGGGGTTTTTTTTTCCAAACAGAATTGAAGTAGTTATCTTCAGGAACCCAATAATTAAAATTAGAAAGTTTGTAACATTTTTATTGCAGGCAATTCTAGCAGTGCGATTAACATTAGATAATCTTATCATGAAATAACCAGGCACCCTGTGATGATCTGACACATGAGAGGCTGCACATTGCTTCTGGTCCCCCAAGGGCTGTGATTGTTTTATGTTTTTATCTTATGATAACTGTGCTTTGGTTTTGCCCTTTTCTGAGAGTTTCATATGGTACACATTCCCTCCCACCCCCCTGTAAATGTGTAATTTAACACTACTCTAGGAAATGGCAAATCAGCATGAAACTATTAATCTTATCTCGTATCATGAGACAGACACTGATCCAAGAGATCTGATTACTTTGCTTCTGGTCATTATCCAGACTGAAAGCTGGGCTTGGGCATTTGTATCATCAACAGTGGCAGAAAGCAAAAGATTTCAAAAACAAGGGGAAATTCTATAATCAATCCAGTTTAAAATTTCATGCCAAAAATACAGTGTGGGACCAAACTCCTTTTACTCATCATGTAGTGATCTGCTGTGGTATTAAAGCCCTCTTTTCTGCCTTGTGTCTACAGCCTCTTTTCCTGGACATTTAAAGGATATAAAAGGACTTGAATGTCAGGCATGAAGACTTTAAATAATCTGTAATGATTTTAATGAGTTTATAGTCACAATTGCCACAGGTTTGTCGTGCTTCAAGCTCTGAGATGGAGCTTGCAGTCAGACTCTCTGCTGCCAAGTTGCTTTTTGGTCTCTTTGAGAAGGACAGAAACTGGCTGCTGTTCAGTCCTGCAGAACTGGACTAGAATGAACTGTTCTGAAAATAGCCAGCTGCATCCCCTCCCCTTCAATGAATATGCTATGAACAAGAAATTCAGTTTTAATTTGTATTACAGTTCAACTAATTAAAGAAAACTCATTTTAAATACCTGACTGAACCAATGTGATTTGGGTTTATTCTTTACTCATTTCCTTTCTTCCTTTTTTTATCCTCTTCCACTCAGTTCTTTGGAATTCTTGCCACTTCATGTCTATTCCCCCGTCAGGTTTGTGACACTTCAAAGATGTACTTATTTAATATGTAACAATGAGGGATGCTCAATCTCTTTTGTTTTATTTCTCCAGTAGGATAGTGCTTTCTGCTCTACAACAATATTTGGAATTTATTTTTTAATTTTTTAATTTTTTTTTTTTTTTTTTTTTTTTTTTACTATTTACAAATCCCGAGGGACTTTACAGATATGAAAACATGTGGTGAAAATTTCTTCTCTGCTCAACTGGTTGGTTCAGACTCTGTTCCTGGAGGGAGTGAATTTTACTGTTGACCTAATTTTGCTCCCGTTAAAGTTGGCACTGAGTGGTTTTAGAGATTTTCAGCCTCAAAGCGTTACTATTCTTTGTTGAATCCAGAGTTTAAGGAGAAGAGCTGAAGTGCAGCTCTTTCAGATGGAATAAGAAAGGCTTAAGCCTGGTAATCAGAATACATTTATTAACTAACTCTATCCAAAGAAGTGGCCTGGGAGCCCAGATAGAGGGTTCAACTTTGCATTAGAATTTTGTCAGAACTTCAAAAATTCATACCTTTTGGCATCATGGCCTGTCTCCACTTTCTGCATCATGGACTGTTTCTGCTTTCAGCATTTGTGCAGACTTACTGTACAGATTGAGTTCACAAAGTGAGGAAGGGTAAATCAGAGGAAAGGTAAAATATAAAAACACAAACTTGTATGGTTTACGCTGGGAAAAAAATTCCCTGTCAAAAATTGGTTCCCTACTGGAGAATAACTGAGGTCAAATTTCAGTTGTCTTATATATGCTACATTAGTTGCTATCATGTGGAGAAGAGATTTTTCTTTTTTTGTATGCTTGTTTGTTAGGATACTGGTTGGAAACGGCACAAAAGAGGTATGGAGTGCCTGCTCATCACAATAGAGCTCCTGAATTGACACAACACAACAAAATAGTGGTTCTCTATTGAAAGGAAGGTCCATATCTGCAACTTGAAAAGACTGTAATGTAGGGGTTCACAGCTGGAAACTGTCCTTCCACATCCCTGTCCTGCAGCCTGTAAGCAGGGCACAATGTTCTGCTAACTGTTAATGTGAGACTATGATCATATACTTAATTACATATTTTTGTGTGCGTGTGACCAAAGCCTGGTTTTGTGCAAGGATGTAATTTTCTCTGTCTCTTGCAATTGCTGAGACTTTGAGAGCTTTATGAAACTGAATTCAGTTTAATAAACCTGTGGGTGGTTTTACTTGGTCTTCTGTCCACACTGCTGTGCCACAGAGTGCAAGCAATTGCCTCACAAAGTCACTGCTGCCCTGGAGTAGTGAAGGGCCTTTCAATTTATTCTTGGTCATGCCTTTTAAACTTAATGTTCTTCTTCACACAAGCTGGTAGTGATGGATGTCCATTCAGACAACCTAATATCTTATGGTTACTATACAAGAGCCTTTATATCAACATTCTGCAGCTGAGACCCATCAGGTTGGACTGTCAAACTGCTCTACAACACATCTAGCACCATTTTATGCAAATAATAGCTGTGACAATATTGCTATGCTTTATGGTGTTAAGCGGGACTGTAAAAGATTCATTTCCATAGGTCAAGAGGAAGTTGATCTTTGTAGCTTGATATATCAGAGGCCATTTCCCTCTGTCAGTGGTTGCCACCTCCAAGAGATGCCCTCAGCTCTTAAGGAGCCTCAGCCATACATGGAATGTCTTCTGGGACATCCATTGTGACGTTTCAAGTGTGGTGGGAATGTTGTGGAGTCAGCATCTTTGTGTGAGCTTCAAAAAGCAACAACTAGCTTACCCTGGGAATGAGAAATCGCTATTTGATCCATGCCTGTTCCTATTCCTTGATGCAACTTTGCATCTAGTCTTTCATTAGTTGATTTATGTACCTGCTTGACATACTGCAAGCCTGCCAAAGAGAAAACATTTAATCTCTGATTGAAATCACAGCCTGTATGCCAAGAGAACCTTGAATTTTTATGTTCAGCAAGCTGAGCCTTTCAGACTCCCATGAGATCATTTGCCTGTGTTGCTCAGAGGTCTCAGGGAATCGTGCCCAATGCAGAGACTGTCAGATTAGGTAACAGATTATGAGGTATCATGTTTAGGTGTAATTTCTTCAGGACTAGTTGTATTTTGCACAAAACTTCTAGCTTCATATGTTCTTAGTCAAAAAAGTTCAAATCCTTTCAATTTACAGTGCTCTGCTTACGTAACTGTAAATTAAGATGTTGACTTCTTGCTAAAGCAAGAGAATCTGACAAGAGCAGGGATATGAATTATGGAAAGACCGAAGCAGGAAGTGGAAGCATAGTGTGTGTGTAATATATATGCCCATGATAGAGTTGTGCCACCATTCAGGTACGATTTAGTGTTTTAAGGACTTTGGTGGCAGCTCTAATACTCTGTTTCTCCTAGTTAATTTCCCACTCTGTTGTATTGTTGCAGTGTGTTGGGAGTATGCATGTTTTTTCAGTATTACTCAAATACAGGAAATAGTCTGTGCTCCCACTTCTTTGGATTCCAGCAGGTAAATTTGTAGTTTCTTCACTCCCTTATTTCAATAAATTAGTCACCTTAGCATGATAGCAAGTTTTGGTATGACACTGAGTTTCTGGATGTCAGCTGCTCTGGACTGGCTGTTTCCTCTCTTAGCTTCATACCCAGTGAGAGAGGCATAAGGATCCTTCTTGTGTTTACTAAGGGCTAGCATGGAGTAAAAAACTCATTCAGGCTGGGATTTCAGAGCTCACAGCCTTGTGTGGCTGATGAGACTGTGAGCAGTCAGTTAGACTATTGCTATCTTAAGAATGGTATCTGTACTTTTTTGAAATGTGGAGGGGTCAAGTACTATGGTTCTGACTTGATTATTTTAGAAGACACTCTTGATTTTCTGCTGCCAGGACTATTTACTACTTGTAACTGTGTCTTGCACCAGCATTTGGCTGGTTAATCTAAAGCTCTGTACCAGTCAGGTCCTAGTATATTAGTCTAGTTCCAGTCTTTGTTCTGAAGAACAGCGTCATTACAAAATAAAAGAGTCCTTCTAAAAAGCTTTTATTTCTTGTGTGAAACTTTTTTTGACAAGATGAAGTGAGTCAGTCTGTCTTTAATGGGACTGCACTGAAACGTCTGCAACTCTTGTTGTCATTCCTTGGCATGATCGTTACTTGAGGGGCAGATTAGAGGTCAATCAGCCAGCGCCATGAGGGCGCCCACAGCTAGCCTCAGGATACTCCCTACAAATGTAAGATCAAAAGGGCAGGCATATGAAAATTACTGTTTACTTTTTATGAATTATTTCCCAGAGATGGGATCATTAGCAGAATCTAAATGCTGTCTAGCTCTTAGTGCAAGGACACTTCTGACAGTATGCATTTGCTTAGGCACACCTTTCCAATCTTAAAATGAAAAGATTTTCTGCTTTTGCAAGTGTGGGATTTCTTTATTATTTAAATAACTTTCTGGTTGTTTTGTGGTTTGTTTTTTTTTTCTTCTTTTCCCCAAAACACTGTCCCTACTTCTGAACATGCTTTTAATTCCTAGATGTCATCTATTCCTTCCTTTGTGTTGCAAAAATATTTCAAAGCCTTCATCCATACCCCAGGGACGCTTTAGGAGACACCTGATGGAAGTAAAACTTTATGTAATTTTCAGAGTGAAAAGTAGCTGTTGCTTACAATTCATCCTTGGCCACTGGGTACCAGAATTATCCCTACTGCAAATACAGGGGAAAGGTGATATTGGCTGTCATGGTGAGGTGCATGTTGGCAAATTCAATGTCTACTTCTGCGGTAATCTTCACACACAATCAAACTCTGCACCTTCTTCTCCACATCAGTATCTGGCTTCTGTTTGATCACAGTAATCAGGGCTATTTAAAGGGGTCATAGTATATTTGCCCTTTTGTCTTGTGTCTGGAGCTATGAAAGCATGACTTTGGAGCAAATGTTGATTGAATTCTAAAGAGACTGGCAATAGCTGGGAACATGTGTAGCCTGTGATATGCTAAACTTGCGATTCCAAGTGGAAAACTGTTTGCTTTTTAAAATAACTTTGAAAAAGTTACCTTGAAAAACCAAATACATGGTGGATATTACTCTTTAATGAAAACCAATATGAACTTCCCTCTTATCGTCCAACATGTTACTACCCTTAATGTGAAATAATCAAATGCTGCCCAGTGTAGCAATGAAGCTAAATCTGGCTGCCAACCAAAATAAAATCCCTTATAGCTATTTTTTTATGTTCTTAAAATGTGTGCTGAGAGATTAGGCAGTTGTCTTTTTTCCCCCCTCTCTGCTATTTTTCTTAAAAAGTTTAAAAAGTTTAAAAAAACACTGAGAACTCTGTTGCAGCACCCTCCTATGATAAGGTCAGGGAGCAGAAAATCCAATGTTGTGTTCTTTATCTAAATCCTTATTCTTGCTAATCTGGCTAGACATTTTGGGTATGTGTGTTTTTACCTATTTGGCATGATGTTCTCTCAACATCATTTTTTTTGGTGTTTATCTTGACAGCAGTAGCTAGAGAACTTCTTGCTAGTGTTTAAATGGATAAGCTGAACATCTCCCTTTCTATCTTTTCCTTTTGGTGTTGGATCTCAGGAAACTTTTTAATGCTTGAAAAGCAGTGAGCAAAGGAAACGTGTGTGCAGATGGGTGGGGTCTCTGGGTCCTCCAAGACAGGCATCTGCAAGTGACCATCTGGAGGGTATGGGTCTGGGGTTTTATTTAGCAGCCTTCAGAAAGCTGAGGCACAGGTACTAAAAAAATAAGTCTATTGGTGCTAGGCATAGTTTAGGCTTGTACCGAGCACACCTAATTTCAGAAATTTTCTGCCATATGACTTGGACTTCTCGGGGTGGAGCAGCAGTGGATAGGAGGTCATGCTCACAGCCTCATGTGATTCAGAGCCAGGACTTGGCATGCTTGCCATGCATTTCCTGAAGACTTCATACTGAGGCAGAATAAAATATCTGACAAAGTCATCTCATCTTCTTTGTTGTTGATATCTTCTTGTTCTTGTAGTCATCATGGAAAAGGATGGTTTTAAGTTACCTTTAATAGTGTATGTGCTTCAGAGGCTGTTACTTTCACTTTTTTTTGATGATGTGGTGCAACCTTAAACCTCTCTGAAATGCTGTGTCTTGAAGCCCGTACCCATATCCTGATGGGTTTCTACATCACTGGTGTCTCCAGTGCTGTTGGGACAGAAGAATGGTGGAAGTCTTTGCCACACAAATGATGAAGAATGAGGGATGCACCTGTCAAGTGATAGCTGTTAAATTAACATTTCCATTTCCGTCTGTGTAGCCTTATCTTTATAGGCAGGTGTATCTGTGTTGGGAGAGGGGCTATTTTTGGCTCTACTGTAGGAGAGCCTGAAGGTAATGAGTTGTGCATAGTAAATCTTGCTTACTCCATAATTTCCACTACATTTCAAATTAAGGGCCTAAATTAGGGTTAGTGTCAGACTTGCTCTTTTGCTATGTCCTAATTTTGTTTTAAAAGCACATAGCTAAGGACTTTAATATGTTTTAGATTCAGGGCTTGTAAGTTATACTAAAATCCCTAAGGGAGGCAAAATAACTTATTAAAACCTTGCAAATGTTTTTGACTGCTGCATTCTATTATTTTCTATTCCAGTGGTAGCATACAGCCTCTGCTGCTGATGGGTGGAGGAACGCAAACCTCCAGGGCCCATTAGACTTAACTTGTTTACTGCATTGATATCTATATGTTAAATGACAAGAGAGTTCAGGTTATTGAATAATTTAAAATTCAGCTCTAATTGGTGTCATATGACCTGGAAAAGGCCATGGATGACGCCAGGAGCATGCTGTGAAATTCTTATAAATAATTCATAAATTAGATCATTCATTTGCCTGGATGTCTTGTTAAATGCAGAAGTTTGTAAGTAATAACTGATGATATAACACCTGTAAGTATTTAGTTCATATGCTGGAAGGTAATCTACCTTGATGATCTTCTAGCACAACCTGCCAGAGTACAAGAGTTAATTGCACTAGGGAGAATGCACTACATTTATTTGGGATGGGCTTTGGCAAAGCGTACGGTGCAGATGTTGCATTACACATTCTCTATCAGCTAGACAACTATTCTGTATATGCCCATGTTAAAAATGCAGCTCATCACTCTTTTGCCCTTATTCACATGAACTCCAAATGCACTGGGAAATGGTAGTGACCTGCTCTACTCACAAATAGTATAGTTTTTGAAATATTTATCTAGGTCTTGAACTACTGATTCGTCAGTAAAATAAAGGGCAGAAGTAAAAAATTGAAGTCAGAAGATTGGGATTTTTTTTTTATTTTTTATTATTTTTATAATGTTGGCAGCACATGGAATCTTAATAGTTGGACCTGGTGTTGTCAAAATTAGTGTAGTGGCATTTTTCTATAGTGCAAACAGGAATGATACAGTTTTGTTTTGAAAAGCAAACATGTTTGCTTAAATTTAGTGGCCAGGTATTGCACTGACATGTGTGGGTACTGTGTGGGCTTAATGGGCATTTTGCTCACAGTGACTTCCAAGACTTGGCACGCAGACACCTCTCTTTAGTTTTCTTGGAGCACTGTATTATTAACTGGCTTATCAGGCAGTGTAAAAGCAGTCTGCTGATCTGAAATGGGAGCCTTTGTTAGAGATTATCTACAGTGTTTGGGTAGCTGGAGAAGAAGGGTGGCATGTTTATGAATGCAAAATATACACTTAAAGCTGAGCGCCAGCAAATGCTCACATGCTACTTTGAATGCAGGTTTTTTTGTGCACCTGGCATGCCAGCTCTAACCCTCTTAACAAAGAGGAGAAAAAATACTGAAGGCAGCACAAATACAGGAGGTGTTCCTCTGCTGTCAGCTAGCAGCTATAGATTCACTTTTTTGTGATGTGATATTACTTTTTTTTAGCTACCCTGTTCAATATGAGTTCAGTAGATTTTTACAGGAAAAATACCGGTTGGTGACTGTCATTCATGGTATCTTTCATTTGAGACCACTTGTTTTATTCAGTGGAATATGGCAATCATAGCTATACATAATTTCTACAGAAAATAATGCTTTGTTTCTTGCTTGAAAAATGGTTGGCTTACCTTAGGAGTTATCTACTATATTTATCTTAGGTAGTGACAGAGACAGTTGCTGTACTATTACATGGCACTTTGTAATAACTGATATTGGGTTATTTATGGTACAGATTTTAACAAAGGATTATATGATTTAAAGAAGAGAATTTATAGACCTCAATAGATCGTACTAATATACTTTAAAATCTTTATGCTTTTTCATTCTCCCTGATAAATTCTTACAGAATCTTGGAAAGAACAGTTCCTTAATCACTAGTAACATACTTCAAATAGTCTAATAATTTGATGTAATTGTTCTTAAAAACAGCATTTCTGTTGCCCCAGTATCCTATCTCAGCTTATTTATAATACATCCTCATTCTGCTGACAAAAGCAAGTACTTACACTCTCGATAGACCTGAAACACAACGCCAAGCTTTATTCAGATGAGACCCATATATCAACCATTCAGAGTGGTGACTGAGTTCCAGGTTTAGGTTGTATACCTTAGTGAGGGTGTCAGCGGGGTCACTGATGGAACTGCAGAATTGTTTAGGTTGGAAACCACCTCTGAGTCCAGCCATTAGCCCAGCACCTCCAAACTCACCACTAAAACTCGTCACTAAACACCACATCTGCATGTCTCCTAAATACCTCCAGGGTTGGTGACTCCATCACTGCCCTGGACAGTCTGCACCAGAGCTTGACCATGCTTCCAGTGAACAAATAAATTTTGCTAACCATGTCCAAAGAACAGCTACAATTGTGAAGAATCTTAAGTATGTGCCCTTGGTGCTCTGGAAGGTGTTTCTGTCTATGGTGGTCCCTGCGTCATATTTAAAAATCTTTAAATCTCTGTATTTCTCCTCTGGTTGCTGCTTCTGTTCATTATTCTTGGTCTCCTCCAGGGTCCCCACTTAGATCAGCACAACAGACAAGTTCTAAATCAACATGTTCCTTCCATTCTTTCTACCCCACCAAAATAAACTCCTGAAGTGAAAATCCAGATTAGAGAAATGTCCTCAAGATACCAGTGAGAATTATTTTTTTTCATTGTCTCTTTTGCCTTTATTCTGACATATTTCAGCTAAAAGCTACAAACTAGGGTGCCATGAACTAAAATCCTGATGCTGTAAACATCTCTAGCAATTTTGCTCTGCACCCTAAACAACATTGTATTTTGCTGGAATTTTGTCCTTCAGAGTGCAAGACTTCTCAAGGTAAAGATTTTGAGCTGTTTCTTAAACATGTATGTACATGCAATAATATCTGTCAGGACCTTGCCTGTGCTGATTTTGTAAAGATATGCTCAGTTACTAGTTCATCCCTTCCAGTACAAAGCCCTTTGTGCTAGAGTCAGGCCGTAACTGTGCTTCTTCTGCCAGCGCTATGAATTAGAACTGCAAGGCACACAAGTTGCATTTAAGAACAATTTGCAGAGATCATAATGCTGCATGCATAAAACTGGTGCACTGTTTGTCTGTTCATAGGAAGTTTTAAGGACTGGATGTTTGTTTAAGCTCTGTGCTGAATCCCTGAGCAAAAATTACTGGGGTTGCAGTAAAGACTTTGTAGACCTTCACATGTCTCCATCTTTAAATCATTCTAAAGATTATTAAAACCATTTTTAGTGTCTCCTTGTTTCACAAGAATTTCACATCTGATCAAGTCTTATTAACTCCTTATCTTACAAGGAGCAGTATGAGTTTGTTTAAGCCTTAGTTAAAGGAACTTGTATCTTTAAATACGGCACAGCAAGCCTGGAAGAGCTCCATGGAGGAGGAAGCACAGCTGTTCCATCACGGTCCGTCATGGTTTCCACGTGTCCCATAGGCAATATCTTTCTTAAACTCATCTTGTAAAATTACCTGATTCCTTATGCTTGTGTGTCTTCAGACTCACAGTAGTAGATGGGTCTTTGGAATATTTCTTTTCTCTACTTTTCCCCTTTACTTGGCCTGCATCTTACAGATCGGTCATGTCACGTGCCGGTCTCTTCTGACCCCTCATATGTGTCAATATCTATCCATTTTCCCTGCAATGTCTACCATCTTGCTGTATTTTCAATGAAGGCTTTAGCAGAAAACCCACATATTACTAAAAAAGTTTTTGACTAGTTTCTGACTCCCAACAGTTAATTTTCCTTCAGAGTTAGGCCCTGCAGAGTACTGAGTAACCATCAAAGGCATGTTGGAACTCAGTCTTCTGCCTAACATGACCTCCTCCTTCTAAAGGAATAAGAAAATCCCACTCACATTCAGTGACATTAATGAGAATTTTCCCCCCTGCAAACATATTGTAACTGTGAAATAACATTAAAGTTTCTCTGCCTTGTTATGAAGTCTTTAAATGTCAATGCCATTTCTGAGACCATCAGGGCAGACTTAATGGTGACCAAGGTCAACAAATGCTAACTGGTACCTCTCTTTTAGGGCCTTCAGGGACTCTTAATAGAGTCTCAGCCATGAAGTTAATTTGCAATGTGGACCTTTATTCTTAAACCTGATGATTATTTTGTAACATCTTCATTCCTGTGCTTGGATTTCTTAACATTCTCTTGTCTCTTCAGTCAGCAAGCTGCTAAAATAAAGGTGTTCTCAGACATGTCATCTTTTGAGGTTCCTTTTTTAATGTGTGTTCTCTTTAACTACTATTTATGCGCTGCAGAAAGACAGGTGTTTGCTTTCTGTGACTACCCTACACTGCCAGTCCTGATAGGATCCTCTAAGAATATCTTCATGTCTGAGGCCTTCTGCTGTTCGCAAGGACTGGGAAATCCTTCACCTTGAAAGATTCTTACTGTAGGTGCCCTAAATGCTATATAATCAGAAGCAGGTAATGTGGGAAATGAGAGACTTCATCATCCTTTTCTGTATTGTCTAATTCAGATTAAAAGGGCTCTGTGGCCTTTATTTGTGTAGAAAATATTGCCCACAAGGATGGCATGCTACAAATAATAAGTAACAAAACTCTGTCTTTTTGGCAGCATGTTGCATTTCTGCTCAGTTGCCCTGCCAGCCCCTCTGACTTTAAAATATTTTAGTGTCCTGCACTTTTCACCCAGTCCAAGCACCGGACTTTCCTCAGACATTTAGCACTGACAGTAATGCAAATGTCTCCAACTCACTGGGCCCTTTGGGGCAAAACATGACATCCTTGGCTTTCAATCACATCGCAGAGAGGATATATTTGTATGCACAAAACTGGAAATAATAAAATATCAGTATTCAGGTGCTAATCCACATTAATTTACATTCTGTGAAGTCTACAAGAAACTTGTAATTGGTTGTCTTGAAGGGCAGCTGAGTATATTTGGTATTTTGTTTATTTATTAAAAAAAGATTCTAAATTATACATATAAATGCTGCATAGATTTGTATTATATCTCTTTCCTAATCATTGCTGGAAGCTTACTTGTATTCCTAAATTTGAGTGTTTTGGGTCTGGCCAACTGTCTTCGCACTCTATATGCACAATACCTATCTATTGTAAGCATTCCCAGAGGGCAAATAATACCTTTTTTTTTTTATTTTTTTCATCAGTGGATTCCAAATTTCCCCGCTAAGCCACTTACACTGCAGTGGTTTTGCTATCTTTAACAAATCTGGCTTCTGTAATTAAAAAGCCTCATATCTTTCTGGAAAGTCCCAAAGGCTGGAGGAGTTTAAATTCAGTTTGTTATTGAAATTAATGCGCAGTTCTAGCAAAAGAAATGCATGCGCCTGATACACTGCTGTTGTGATGTGCATAAAAGCTCAAATGCTTAACTGCCTAGATGAACCATAGTGCAAAGATACACCAGGATGTAACTAGGATTGTGATATCTATTACATAACAACCATGACTATAACAAAACCACTAGAATTTGCTTGTACTGGGTTGACAAATGTGAATTACAGTTGCTTGTTTTCTTCAGAGTTTTATCAGACTATAATCACTTGCCCAGCTTAATTGAAAAATCGCTTACGTTTATAGCTGTATTTAAACATGTTTTGTATTTAAATGACAGCTTTTGATGTACAACCAGTTTTTACAGAAAGTAGTTGGTTTTTATCTGTGTTTCTGTAAAGATATTTCAAAAACTCTCATCAAATTTCCAGCGGTAAGTAATATACCATTCAGTGCAAGGTGAAATGTTTTACATCAAATCTCCTGCTGTGTAATAGCCAATCAAAGAGTATTTATAGTGGCTGAATGGATTTTTTGGCTTGGTATTCAAAATTAAACATTTTCAAACCTTAACATTTAATGTTTTTTGCCACTCTTCAAGTTGATTTTATGTAACCCTAGATGCTCACAACTACTTGATACTCTGAAGTGACTCATTTTATGCTGAGGATCCTGCAGACGGTAGTTTTACATTTATTACACTTGTGTAGATGGAATGAAATGTTGATTTGATAGCGGATTTGTGTCTGTGTTCTGGTAAATATTTTGTTGGGTTTGGTTGTATGTCCACTGATTTGGTTGTATATCAACACTGATCAGCAGCTCTGTTTCGAAGGGAACACATTTGCCAAGGAAAATTGGTGAACAAAGATGAATTTTGGTGATTTACAGGAAATTGTTTCTCCTATTGCAGGTATCCAGTAAGAAGAGCTTATGCCAACACCCCTCTTTGGGGCTGGACAGTTCGTATTTGGGTATTGAGGGTCCTTGGACACTTCATAAGAACAGTAGAGCACCGAAGGCTGGAAGTCCAGCCCATGCTGTATTGTCTCAGCCTTGCAGGAACAACCATGATTACAGGACTGAAATACATGACAACCATCAGGAATGTCTGAAGGAGTATCCAATGGAAAATGACTTGCACAGGAAGTGCAACAACATGATTTCCCCAGCCAAGCAGAGGAGCCCTCACCGTGTAAAGCAAGCTCAGGAGATGGACCAGCGAGCAAGTGAATTTCAGAGCACGTGCCCTCAGCGAGGGAGTCATGGCTGTGCCTGGAGACATGTGGGGATCTCAGGGAGCATGGAAGAGAGCTGCTATATCAGCCAGGTACTTGGAAAACACTCTGGGACAGTTCACAAAACCTGTGATCATTCCAGGCCCTGTCGAGGTTCTGGGCTGAATCACAGCACAGACCCAGGGCCTAAGGAAACAGAGTTGGCTAAAAGGTTATACGAAGAAAGAAGGCAGAAGCTGCTTCTGCAAAAAATGGAGCTGGAAATTGAAAAGGAACGACTCCAACATTTATTGACTAAGCAAGAAGCAAAACTGCTCCTAAAACAGCAGCAACTACACCAATCCCGGATAAATTATAACAGGTGATTTTGAGACTTAAAATTTAAAAAAAAAATCTAAAATTTCTAATGAGCACATGGGCAATAGTTGATTTAAGTGGGAGAATAGAACAATGCAACAATAGGTAGAAGAAAACAAGACAGGCAAGGCTTATGGCACAGTTTCTAAGAGTGATTCAGAGGAGAGGAGACTTTAGTATGTTAGAGTATACTTTTAGGAAGCGGCATGACAGCTGTGGAAAGCAGCAGAGGAAAACAGTATGTGGTAGAAGGAAAGGCAGAAAGAAGAAAAGCACTGCTAAAAGACTATGTTGGAAAAGAAAAGTGGTAGAAGAAAATGAGAGGTTGATCTTAGTGCAGGCACTTGAAAACAATACAGACATTTGGCAAGAGGACAGTGTGAGCGTGGATGACGTAGATGTGGCATTCTCCCTTCTTTCCTCAGAAAGGTCAGTTTTGAAGTGTTGCACCCTCCTAGGTTGGGACTGAGAGGAGTGTGTTTTACAGAAAAGATGGAGATCATGAGATATATATATATATATATACACACGTGTGTGTGTGTGTGTATATATATGGAATATATGTTTTTCTCCCATATATTTATGGAAGAGGAAGGGAGCTAAGTGTAGCAAAGACATTTTCTTTCCAGTGACGTTAGTGAAAAGGGAGAATGCCAAGACTGAGGCACAATATGTGCTCAAAACTTGAAGGGAGATGGAGCAGCCATAGAAATGTGAGATGTGGCTTGAAAGGCCTGTGGGTTTGTTGCAGAAGGTAACACTTTTCTTACAATGTAAATAGAGTCTTTGAGATAGAGGGAGCAACTGGTTTTTTGGTATTATGTTATTAAAGTGAGCCAAACAGTGAATGGAAACAGGTTAAATTAGCCATTGTAACTCAGCTGAGTACTAGCATTTCAGAATTGGAAAGGAAAAACAACAGGGAAAAATTCTGCAGTTTTGGCAGGAAGAGGCAGTGGGAGTGTTTCACAGGGGCAGATATTTCTATACTGTTTTAATATGGCAGCTGCTGACAGCACCCCATGAAAGTCTGCATTAGATGACCCACTTCTACATCTGTGGACTATAACCACCATGAAGACCATGACCACCATCACTTTCCCATCTTCATTTCAACCCCCTGGTTACTTTTCAAACTTTAACATAGAGTATGGTGATCTAGGTGGTCTTTTGTTTGTCTTCTTGGATTGTTGTTTACATTGAAAAGAATGTGTTTATGTGGCTTTAAAAGTACCTGTCTTAGAGGAAATGACAAATGTGTGTGTTGAAAATGACTGAGATTGCTAACAAAGGATTATGACTTCAGGTGAGAATTAAGTAGGAACAGATGGATTCTTAATCATCAAATACCTTAATTCTATGCATGCATCCATCTAATGAAAAACAAGTAGATATGAAGGACATACAAACTGAGTTTTTGTGGATTTTTTTTTTTTTCTAATGGAAATTTTTCAGGTTTGGAGGCGTAAGTTCAGAAAAAAATGCACCTTAAATATCTACAATGAAGTGGTTGTTAGTACCATTATATTTATTGTAGCTCCTTTTTTTTTTTTCTGATAAAAACTCCTAATGGTTTACAGAACTTTAGTTACTTAAAAAAAATTCTGTGAAAAAGAATCATATATGATCAATCTGAGGGCTTTGTATTTTTGCGATCTCTTTTCAGAGGCGCATGTGAAGTTAGATTTGCCATATTCTCTCTAAGAAAACAACTAGAATATAATGTGCTTTCTCTTAAAAATATTTTAGTATATTTAGAATTAGATGTTTGATATTTAGAGGTAAATCTCTTAGGCATGACAGTTCTGTTTCAGTTCCAGATATATAATTCACTTTTGTACTTGGTAACAGGGTAATTTTATATACTGCTAACAATAAAAATTTGTTTAGCTAAGCTCAAATACCCTTTGCTTCATTGCCAGGAGGTTCTAACTGAGTTAGAACAATGTAACAGTATAAAAAACAATACAAGAAAAATCCTTTTCCAGGTAGTGTTTATTTTTGTCTGTCCTGCCTGTGTGGAGTTCTGGTTAAGGTCCATTTTCATTGAATGACAAATAAGAGGTTTGACCACTTGCAGTTATTGGCAATTAACTTTTCTAATCTTTTAGCTAAAGAGAGCATTGATTCTTTTGCCACACTGCATCATATCTGCTTTTAATTTTCCACATTTCTCCATTTAGCCTCATGTGACTGTAGTCCTTTCAGTTTGCAGTTACTCTCGATGTTAAATAGTTGCTCAGCTATCAAAAATAGCGTGTGTATGTTCAGTGTCAGTGTCTCCTCTTGGTTCAAGCCTCACTGGAGCAGACCAGTAACAGCAAAGCTTGGAAACAGGAATTTTAGTCAAATCAAAAAGAAATACCTCTATCTTGACTTTTCTGTCTTTGTTGGAAAGAAAGGAGAAGGTGGAGTGATCTATTAAAAATGGAGCATCATTTGTGGGCCCATAGTTTGAGGACACACATGCATCTTATACAAATTCTGTTCTATGCAACTTACACATGATGCCTTTGAGCTCTGCTGCTGTACTCTGTCAATGAAACTTTTCTGTTTCTCTAACAAAAAGACTGCAGATTTTTCCTATTGTTTTCCCCTTCTATTGCTGAAATGCTAGTACTCAATCGAGTTACACTGCTAAGGTTGTCCCACTGGTAACCCTCAGGAGCAAAGGCCCTGGGCCTGAACCAGCCTTCCAATACAAAAGTGTATTTGAAAGTGTGAAGATAATTGTGATAGCTTCTACATTTAGTGTGTGTTCTAGACACATAGGCCACCTTTTAGTGGGAAGTTCCTGGTGTGATTTGACCAGCTGCAGAACTGACTTGTTTTTTCCAGGATTAGAGGCCATGTACCTGGCTCAGAAGATGTGCCCATTGCTGAAGCACCCAGAGAACTTGCTCTGATGATGAACGGCAGCAGCATGGGGCTAAGGTAATTTCTCTCTTCAGTTCTAAGTGCTTCACAGGATCGGTATATCTTCTTGACAGTGTGCTGTTGCCTGCCAAGTGTATTTGTTCATGTGTTTGTTTCAGATTAAGAGCTTTTTTCTGCAGGAAGGGTAAAATTCATTGACTGCTGTGTTTTATGAGTCAACTCAATAGTTATGCTGACCTGTTATTACTCAAAGTTTAGGGGCTGACTTCTTGAAGAGACTTCAGCTTTTGTGTGCCACCTCTTAGCCTGGTGCAAAATGGAGTTTTCACAAAATCTTAGTTTTAGTTATTTGTTCTAGGTGCTGCTTGTTACTTTTTAAATTAAGATCAGAACATCTCTTTATTTGGACCTGATGTAAATAATACATTATCCTTTAGTTCTCAGATAGATCTTCCATGGTTGGTGACAGTTACTTCTTTTTTAAATACCTCTGCATTGCACCTCTACTTCAGTGTGATCAGAGCAAACCAACACTGAAATAACTGGAAGCAGAGTTAAGCCAATATTTAGCTCTTTATCTCCATCCTGCTTGCTATTTAAAACTTCAATCAGTACACTATTGTACTTTCCTTCTGTCCTACCCTGTCGCATTCAAGTTAACACTGGAAGAAGATTCAGGCTTATTAGGAGAGCAACAAATAAAAACTGGCAAGGTTTTCTCCTTTTCTCAGAAAGTAACAGCTTCTTGTTCTGTGCTGTAACTATAGGTGTTCTTTTGACCAAAGAATGGTGGACAAGATGAGCAGCTGTGCTTTGAATGACTCCTTCCTTAGCGACAAGAGAATACCTCAAAATAATAAACTTCTCTGTTGAGAATACGGAGAACTAATTATTAATTTATAAACTAGGGGTCCAGTACCTTCTTTTCTCTTGTTTTTTAATTTCATTATACTAATTTTGTTTTTCTTTTTGAGATCCCCTTTCATTGAAAAGGGATAAGCCTTTTATTCTCCAGAACAGCAGGAGTTGTTAGTTTCCTTGGAATACTTCACTGTTAAACCAGGTGTTTGGCTGCTGTGAGTTACTGGCATATCTTTGTTGTATTCAGATGCTCTTTTCTTTCATTTTCACACAAACTGAAATGATCAAAGTATTATCACTATAACAAAAAAGATGGAGAGTCATGACATGTTTAAGATGCAGCAGCATTAAGCCCCTTGGAGTAAAAATGTAACCTAGAACATCTGTAGGGCTTCTTGGCAGCAGTTTGCCAAAACCCTGAAAATATCTACATATCCTAACAGGGAAAATGAGGAAAACCTGTGCTGTTAACAAAATGAGAGTCCTAGATTTCAAAAGGTTCCCCACCCTCTCTTCAATCCCCTAGTTTAATTTACTGTAATTTTTCAAAGTTATTGTGTGTTTGAGCAATCTCAAGGTGCCATGCCAGCTGGTTACAAAGTTTGGCAGGAAAACACTTGGAAGTTTTTCTTCCTATATCTTCAGTTTTGCAAAGGTTACCAGATGAATAGTCCCTAAATAATTTACTCTAATGTAAGGCTTAAAGAGGCTGTGGAAGACAAGTCCATTTGTCTCTTTTATGCATTTGAATATGTAAGTGATGTTTTCTTCAGTACAGAGAAGGAGAATATGCAAGTCTATGGTCATGTCTTAGAAAAGACATACATCCTTTTTTTAACTGTTTCTTTTGATGTTTTTTTCTCGTGCCTTTTCAATTTTTAGGGTTTTTTTTTTTTTTTTTTTGCATAATGTGGGGCTCTTTGGTTTTTTGTGTGGGTTGGTGGTTTTTTGGGGGTTTTTTGGTGGTTTTTTTTTGTTTGTTTGTTTCGTTTTGTTTTTTCTTCGTGGTCGTGGTGTTTGATTTTTAATTGACCTATCAAAAAGTTCTTGTTATGGCAAATGACAACAGAACATTAATGGAAAATCAGCCCACAGCATAGAACTTGATTTCAGTCTTCAAATAAACAAAACTTACTTTAAAAATACCCTGGTATTTTAAAGGAAATGGTGAAATACCTTTAAAATACGAAACTTGCTGAAGTGAGAAGTAAAATAAATAATATAATCAGGAACTGAAAAAACATTGGTTTTTTTTATATAATTAACAGCTCATTTTGTGTTAATTATCTACAATTACAAAAATCTAATTGCAATTTATTCTCTACTATCTGTAGGAGGAATTGTAGACAAGGGAATGTGCATCACTGCCAGGCATAAATGCTATAGGATGGGTACAAATAATAGAGGAACCCTTAATGAAAAAAAAAAAAAAAGCAAATAGGAGCATGCAGCTGTGCCAGACTATTGAAAGGTAATTGTAGTCAAAAATGAGGTATGTAGTTTAAAAGGCATCTTGTCATCTCCTGTAGGGATTAATTTTTTCCCTGACTGAAGAAAGCAAAATAGATTCCACAAGGAAATACAGTGCAGAGTTTGATTTCTGATGCAGATTTTCCTCATAGTCTGTTAGTGAAAATGAAAACTTTGATCTCAGGGGCTACTTCTAATTATAGCCAGATTTTCAAAGGATGCCTGTTTGGTTTTTTTCTTCTACATGTGCTGTTAAGGTCTTTTTGTTGTCATTGTCAGCAAGCATTGTCCATCTCAGACTGTTTGGATACCTATTATGATATGAATTTGCAGTGTTGGATTTGTCTCTTCCCTGATGTTGAGAAACAACGTGCCTGTCCCTTTGGTTACTTGCGGCTGGGCCAGCATTTGGGACCTGAACCACCTTCAGATGCAGGATCTCCATTTCTCTAAGGTGCAGCAGTCAGAGCAGGTTTTATTGAGGATGGTTTTCAGTAGCTTGGAGTGCTCCTAAGTGAGCCTACAGACAATTTGCAGGTATGGAGATGGTAGCTTGTGCAATTAATGGCAAGTTGTCTGTATAATTTCTTTTCAAGTCTGCCCCAGTGTGCAAGATGCTTTAAAATATTCAAAATAAAAACATAACCTGATGCATTTGTTTAGCATAAAACAGCCTTTTACAAAGTGCTTTCCATCTCCCAGACGCAGATGCTTGGTACATGCTCAAGTACCCACTCCATGCGTATTCAGTAGGATCAATACACCCAGCACCTGCTTTTGTGTGTGCTCCTGACATCTGCATCTGGGAAAGGAATTTTAAAACTCTTCCCTCCTTCGTTTAATCTTAACTTTGATCTGAATGGCATGGAAATAAGATGAATTTAATGGCACCAGCTTGAGGAGACACAGTTTTTCACTTGCAAGCACCCCTCCCCAGAATGCTGCTGTGTGCCTAAATCTTAACATTCAAGATTCCCTGCTTTTCTGATTCTTAGGTTTCCTGTGAGGCTCTGCCAGTGTGGCTTTTTACTGCCTTCTCTCTAATGGGCATCTTTGCCTCGGATTTCACACAATTCTGCCACTGAGCCTCCACACAAACCCGTGGCTACAGCAGCTATCAGATGTGTTTACAGTTATCTGCAGGCACTTGTTCAATGTATGCTATCTGGTGAAAGGATTCTTTCCTGGTGTATTAAAGATTTTCAGGTGGAATTTGCCACCTTTAATTTCATTGAAGGCTCTTTATGTTTGTGTGCCTCATTCTACATCACCCATGTGTATTTTTGCCAGTTTATATTTTTAGTTACTTGAAAATATCAAACACAGGATTCAGCGGTACTTCCCCTGTACTTGGATGTTCATTGCTATGGTGATAGTTCCAGGAGGGAGTGCTGTCAGGGGTACTTTAAAAGATTTTTATTTTTATGGTGTAACTATTTTTAATATCCAGTGAGAGAAGGTGACAATTATCTGTTGCTCCTTGTTTAATGCTTTGTTATGAACTCTCTTTTCTGAGGCTTGTTAGACATGCAGACATCTTTCTGTGGTGATGTGCAAGCACACTTGTGTGCTTTTGTCCAAATATTCAATACAATTAAATAGACCTGCAGAGGAACGCAGACTCGCAGCTCCCCCTGCTGTCCCAGGCATATCCAGATTTGTTCACTCAATTTCCCCCTCCAAATAATTTAAATATAAAATAAAAGTAGCTATTGCATGGCTCTGCTACTGCTGGCTTGTTTTTTGCTGGCCCCATTACTCCTGGTTTTGAGGAGAATTGAAAAACAATGGTAGTACCCATTTGGTTTCCTGAGAGAGGAATTTTCTTTTCAGTTCTTCATTCCAGCATGTTACTTCCCAGGTCCTGAGGTATGTCCAAGTCTTGGGCCTCTGAAGGAGAAACTTTCACAAGGGCTGCAACTGGCTCATTGCCCAAGACTCACAGGTTTCTGGTCATCTCTGAATTGTCCTTGGTGTCTTGAAGTATATCTATATAGGACTCAGCCAGCTTTTAGGAGTGTACTGAATACAGTTTGTTGGGATTTTTTTTCTATTTGCTGTTTTGGCAGACTGGCACATTAAATTGGGATGAAATAAACTGTGCTTGCAAATGGCCCATAAAATCTGTGTATGTGGAAGCTGCTTACCCACCTGTTAGTGCTCCTTTTAACAACCAACTTACTTTCTTGTTCCAGATAATTTTACATTGAAGTTTGTATCATTTTTAGATAGGATATTTGTGGTGCAAACGCTTGTTTGGCTGATAAAAAAAAAAAAAGTGCTTGCAGATCTGCCAATAGTGCACACGCTGAATTAGGTGCAGATATGAGTTTTTCTTTCTCTTGTGGTGGTGTCTGGCTATATATAGGCACAGAATCCTTCCAACAGATGGCTGCTGGAGTCTGCTGTGACGTATGGGAGGGTACAGTCAGAGTTAGACACACATTTTTGCTTCATTAGTGCCACGTGCAGACTCTGAAGGTAGTAGGTTTTCTTGTACAGGGTGAAGATCTTTGTTCTGATGTAGTTACTAAAAGCATAAAGGGGAATGTGTGGCAATTTTTTACATATACCTATGCACGCATTTAATATTGGGGGTTTTTTGTTAGGGTAGGCAGTGATCCTTATCAGACTGGAGAGAGTGGAGTTCATTTCTGCTGACCTGGTTCCTTCACTAATCTAATTTTCAGGTTTACTTTCAACTGCAACAGTGATTTCAAGCTGCCTATCTAACATTTACCTGAATTATGCTGATTCTGTTCTCACGATCGTGTCTGCTGCACACAGCAGTATTACATCATTCCCATTGCAGTCCAAAGTAACCTTGAGCAGGAAGCCTACTGAGTGACTGGAGGTATAAGATGTAAGCAGGAAATGCCATAAGTGGTTTCTATAGGCAGATACACTCAGCCTGTAGGTGACGTCTTCAAAAATCACAGACACCCAGGTGTTAGAAACACTGCTAAGCTTAGGATGGCAGTTGGTGAAAACAGGCTAGTTAAAACACAAGTGCTTTGGTATTTTCACAAAACTTGCATTTCCTGCCAGTGTTCTGCATGGGCTTGGTTCAGTAATATCCCACATCAAAACTGAAAATGCTTGGAGAATTTTTTTTTTTTGAGTTGAAATATGTGAAATACATGCATCTCCTGAAGGAGTTTGTTCCTTGCCAACACTTGCAGACAGTGAGAGACATTTTTGCAAGTCATTTGCAGATGCCTCCTTTACAGGAAAATGTAGACACTGTTAGTTTACTGGCTGAATTGAATTTTGAAAACCTGAATACTATTTTTATAAATTGAAGTGGATTACTTTTTCAGACATATCATTTTGTTACTTTTTATTTTTATGTGTTATCTTGGATGAAGAGAATATATTGTTAAATCTAAACATTCATATGTCCCAGAAATTTATCAGTTGGAAAAGTTTAGAAAAACCACATAAAACAAAATGTTCTGGAAGGTAGTTTTTAAATCAGGAAATTTTAAACCCACCCGCACAACTTTCATGCCATTTAAAGCTTATATCAGAACTGATGGGGCAGGACTAAGAACAAAAGCTATTGGTATTACAAAGTTAAGTGAGAAGTCCTCTGTACCCTGCTGTTCTGCCCATGATCACAGCTGCACTATGCTAAAACACACTCCCCCACCCCTCCTGTGACCTTGGCTGCACTTCAGCACTCGGAGAATTGAAGAAATAGGCAAACTTTAGTAAATATTAGGTTCTGCCACTTGCAGATTTGCAGACTACATATAAAGATAATAGCACATGTGCCCGCACTCACTTCCCAGCTCTGGCTCTCTCTGAAGTGGACTTTGTGTATTTGCCACTGAATTATTCTGGCATAAAACTTCCCAGACCATACAGATGTATTGACTTTAACACTGTGGCTTTGCACAGGTGCTGAGGCTTCCCAGAACTACCCATTATATTTATAAAAGTGCTAATTTCTGTGAGCCATGCAGAGAAAATTTTAGATTCAGCCCAGCTGATTTGTTCTTCACACTGCTCCTGCAGTGAAGAGGATTGATTTTTGTGTTTCTTTCGATATTTGGCTTCATTTCCTCTGGTACCCAGTGCTACAGGCCTTAATCCTTTAACCTTGAATGCGAGCATCAATGCTTCAGAAAGGATCAGGCCTTTTGATGGAGGGAGAACATCTTTTGTTGTACCAAATTGTTGGGAGTGGTATAAGGCAAGACAGATCTCCAGGCAGTATACATTTCACTGTTGTGTTAGAAGACTATAAACAGAGGGTGGGTTTAGTGGGGATTATAAATAATCTGGAGGAAGGTGGGGTATTAAAAGCAATGGAAGAGAGTTAATGACTTTTTCTTTAACATTTGACCAATAACCAGTCTATCATGACAGATGTGTACTGGGTTGCCAAATGCTATAGTCTGATTTGGGTAATGGTTCAAAGCTCAGCATGTCATGGAAATGGCACTGTGGTCCCTGATGGAGCAGGGGGAAAAAAGCTTTTTAGCTTCTCAAAGGGCAGTATTTGTGGAAGCAGATGCTTGCTTGCCCTACCCAGCATAAAGAACAGTTCTGCGGGCAGCCGGGAGAGTTCGTACTGCTGGATTTTTATAGGATCATTAATTATATGTTATAAGGCAGCTAAGCATGGCATTCCTAACTCGATGAATTCCATTATGAATGGCCTTTTCATATTCCTCATCTCATTATATTAAATGCATGTGACCTGAAGTTTAGCTAAAGTTATTGTTCGGGTTAACTTTCATTTAGTGGTTGCCCTAGTTTTAGAAACAGTATGATCTTTAGATTTTATTGAAAGTCAGGTTTTTTTATGCATGTTTTCGCAGCACTATTTTAGATAATTTCATTTGAAACTAGGTAGGAACCTCTGTGAGGTGGCAGGGAAGGGATTTAGTCACTCCTTGATTTGACTGGAGATTTCTGTACCCACTGGATGACAACATCCTGTTACATGGATTTGGCTATCATCTCCCTGCCAATAACTCTTAAACCTTCTGCTCTGTTCCATCTAGTCTTGCATATCTGACTGCCTCCCTGACACATAATCCCAGTTGTTTTGCCTTCAGATCATTCCTAATCTGGCCAAAACAGAGCTCTGTACATTTTTCTTCTGAATCTCTCTTCATTTCTGATTTTGATAATGCCACATCCTCCCTGCCACTCAGACTCATAACCTTGGGATCACTCTCCTTTGCATGCATCTGGGCTGCTGACAGCTATTGCAGCTTCCTTCTCCTTTGCAGCCAAAATATCTTTTTCTGCTATGCCAACAATTAAAAAAACCCCTTTGTTTTAGTTCTTGCACCTTGACTACTCTAAAGTCTTCTTTAACTGCTCAGTATTCATTCACCTACTTCAAAATAAGTTTTCCAAATGGGTATCTTGGCTGCTTCTTAAGATCTTGTCTGCTTTGCTTCTTTTGAACTCTCCTTCAGGGACCAGTTGTCTGTTAAAAGTCATAAAGCTGTTTCTTATTTTATTTTCTCTGCCACCACCTGTTCTTAACTCCATCAGTTATGTGGCACTCAGAGTTTTTTTTGTGTGTTGGATTAACTTTCAGCCATGTGCTGCTACTACATTCCCTAATTCTTTCTGTCTTTTGGAACCACTGGGTCATGTCATGGTGACTTCTGCCTTCATCTGTGTGTTCTGACAATGTATTTCTTGTTTTACATTTTATCATTTTGAGCTCTTTTTTTTCTCCTAAGCTTTTTAAGGGAGCTCTTTTCCCCTCCCCTCCCTCAATCCTAATTTGGTGAGTTTCAAACAAATGTGTTTCTTCACACAGATTACAAAGATGGTCTCTGCCTCGTAAATCCATCTAAAATCTAAGCCATACTCAAAAAGTTTCATTGGTGATCTGGGGAGAAAAGCATTAGAACTCAACTGCAGCGACAAGTCATCAGCTTGTCTTTGTGGAAATGCTTTCGTGTGGCTTCTAGCACGCACAAGAGTTTGAAACAAAACAATTTGCAAGTGTCTTCAGTCTTCTGTCAATAGTGCCAGACTTCACCTCTTTGTATAACTACATGCCCTTCTGTTTGATCAATGCATAGTTAATCCTTCTTTTCTTTTTAACTCTGTGTTCCCTTAATCTCCATTTACGTTTCTGCATCCTTTTTGAGTAAGCCACATCTCTGAGAGGTGGGCTAGGTTTATATACCTGCTGTGGACTCAGTAGGGCTGAGAGGGTTTGGCAGCACAAATAATGCAAACCCCTGAACCCACGTCACAGTGTCAGAATGGCACTCACAGCATCTGCTCTGGACAGATGTTTCCACCAGGTTGTAACAAACGTATGCAAATGTAGACTTTCACGCCCAAAAATCAACAGTGGTAGCTCTAAGATGGCAAAAATCACTTGTGTCTGGACCAGAAGGGTTTCCAGAGGCTGGGAACTGGCAGCCCCAAGCCCAAAGCTTTATGGCAGCCAGCCTTGTGCCAGGATCTCTTCCCTTTGTTCTTCCCCTTGAGAGTGGACATCAGAGCAATGCCAATACATACCTCAGTGGTGTCTTTTAGTGAGGCAGTGGTTTCCATCTGGTTTCAGTTCTATTATATCGGAATATTTTCTAAATACAAGTGCAAATATGTGTTAAATCTGTTCCATAAACATCCTGGTTGAGTCAATATTTGGTGTTGCTGTCAAATTCACATAAAATATATGCACTGAAAGGACATGTTTAGTGTGTTGGTTTTTCTGTGGGTCCCAGGCCATGGTTTTTATAGTTGTATGCCATTATTTAGGCATCTAAGTCTGTATTGCTCTTGCAATAAATACTTGATTTTACAGTCACTAGCAATCAAACATGCTCTGTGAAATACGTAACTTCAGTGAATTTAAGGCAACTGAAATGGCTAAAATGGTTATTTTAAATCTTTACCAGTAGCTATCTTGTCAAATCTGCATCTGTTGGGCATGGTAATCTACTAATCAAAGTAAAGTCCAAAGTCTCAACTTCTCTATTTACTTCTTTTCAGGCTATGGGATTTTTTTCTTAAAGCAGATCAATAAACAATCTCAGTGTTTTCATTTTACTAAGTAATATAATATGGATGAGTACTAGTGTAGTGGTAAATCATTAATATACTCTTTAATCATAGAGTGACCATGTCCCACAGATGTGATTTAATCATGGAAAAAAGGCCAATGAAGTGTGAAGATGCATCAGGAAGGGTGTTTCTAACTGATCTGGGATAGTGTATGACACCATTTCAAAAGATGCTGTAGTATGAGAATATTTAGGATGGCATGTACATTTGTAGTTACAGACCTGACAAAATTCTAACATGATTGTTTTTATCATTATAAAACAAAAATCAAAATCCATGTCAAGTTTGTATTTGGCAGAGGAGCCAAATGGCTTTTTGGAGTAAGTAACGCACTGCAGTTTCCAGACTAGTCCCAAGATTTGTAAGACTTTGACACAAAGAGACAATCCTAAAAACCTGTAGTAACCTGCTCTTAACATGCCTGATTCAATCATCCTGTGGTACAGATAAAGGTGATTAAAATAAGAGGACAGAAATTTCATGGAAAAATGGGTCCTGCAAGGGTGCTTCTGTGTTGTTTTCAGCGGTAATGGTCCCTGGTTAGAGAAATCAGATTGTGCAGCCTCGGAAGAACAGACAGTGTATCTGACTCTTAGTGTGTCCATCCTCTGCTGTATTGTCAGTTACCCTTAGCAAATGATTGCTCCATGATGTGATCCATGATCAGAAAAAGGGCTTTTGCAATTGCTGCTCGTTTACTGAAAGCTGCTGTTATCAACACCTATCAGGCTGTCTGGAAACTTCTGTAGAGGAGAGGGTGCTTGTGTACTAGTAATCCTAGTAAAGGAAGAGATTAGGTGGTTACCTGCCCACCCAGACCATCTCTGCCACAGCCTGTTTTGAAATGCAGCCCATCCACTGTGAAGCCTTTTGCGCTGGGTGAGCCAAGTTGAGAAGAGAGGATGTGTTGTTCTTCTATGCCTTTATCACAACCAAATTGCAATCCAATTTGGGGCATGTTTGTTTAGGAGATAGCTTGCATATGGCATTTCGATGGGTATCTTGTGACTGGGGCTGGCTCTCAGCCAGACTCTAGTGATGCTGGATAAGGCACTAAGACTGGCATTCACTTTGCTGAAGAGCATGTGATTCTCCTTCTGAAGGAGAGAGTGATGCTGCCTGATGTACTGAAGTAGTTTAGATTTAGTTCAAAAACTTTGTCCTAAACAGGGTTTTGCATCATTCCTCGTGGTGCTTTGACTGGTGACAGCCAGGCAGGCTTTTCAGATATACAGACACTGTTTCGAAGGATTGTTTTTATACCTTTGACTTGACATTTACATGACTTCCTTTTGTGAAGGCTGACAGCAAAGTCTGCTGGAACGACAGCTGCTCTGCTCTGTAAGAAAGGCCAAACACAATCACAGAATTTTGCCATGCTAAAACTTGGCCAGTCTGTATCCTGTGGCCATTTCTCTGTGACTGAAAACCTTTATGCTAGAATTTTCTTTGAATTCAGGAAAGATAGAAAAGTAATCACAGCTGTAATTTTGCTGTTTATTAGGAAAACTCAGATATGTTGGAAAGGTTCTGGTAGGGAGTTGAAATGTAGTGAGCTTAAACCAGAGGAAGGAGAGGGCTTCAAAGGGAAGGCGTGAATATAATTCTAGGTTAAATTAACTTAATACTTGATACAAATGGACCTCTCACCATGTATATTAAGTGAAGTCCTGACTTCACTGAAAATAAAGACAGTATTCTGATTGATTCAGTGGGGCTAGGGTTTCACCTATGGCTGGTATGATCTAATAGGTCATTGCTAATTAAGAGCATATGTGGCCTCAATTCTTGCTAGCAGAATTAAATATCTGAGCATCAGCCACTGAGGGAGTGGGGAAGCAACTGGTCTCTGAAGAGTGGTTTGGGAAAGCCGTGCTATGGATTGCTGTACTCTGGTACAGGTTCAGATATAGAAAAAAATTTAGCATGGGTACCAGTGTATCTCCTCCAAGATGAGAGAAAAGTAAACCAAATGCAGTAGGTTTGAGAGAGAGATCTCAACAGGGGGAAAAGAACCTGAAAAACAACAGAGAAACCTGACACAGCCATGGGCATTACTGGATTCAAGGGCATTGAGCCTGAATAGTGCTGTAAGAGATGAAATCTCTGCATGACAGCTCAGCAATATATTGTCTGCATAATAACATGTAGATTGTAGGCAATCACTGTCTATTTTCTGTGATGAAAAATCCTTTTATTACAAGCAGATTTGATAATATTTATATTTCAGTTCCAGAGCTCTTACTGACTGTTGAAGTGTTTCCCTACCTGTCCCTGCTCTCCTGCCTTTTGCCTAAAAGATATGTAAGAGGGGAGATGGATGTGGTCCTGAAGACAGCTGGAGGAGAGGAGTTGGGGAACTCTGACTGCACCTTTTCAATGGTTAAAGTGGTCTTTTAAGGAAGATACTGACTTTTGAATAGGGTCTATAACTGACAAGTTGTCATGCTTTTCAGCTTAATGGGCAGATTCAAGTTAGATATGATGAAGAAATGTTTCACTGTGAGAGTGGTAAAGCAGTGGTACAGGTTTCCCAGAAAGGTGGTGGATTCTCCAGCCCTGGAAACATTCAAGGTCACTTTGGTTAGGCTCAGAGCCATTTGTTCTAGTTGAAGACGTCCCTGCTCATTGTAGGGGGATTGGACATGGGGACTTTTAAAAGGTTCCTTCTAACCCAAACTATTCTCTGATTCTGTGATCTCAAAGCTTTAAATGCACATGCTCTCTAGAAAGGAAAGCAGCTGTTTCTTATTGACATTCACTGGATCCCAGCAGTGCCATTAACATGCTGATGCATCTAACATAACCCTCAAAATGCCAGGTTTTATAATTGGCCCATGAAATCTCACTCTGGGCTTGAATATGGTCTGCAAGGTCTGTATTAGAATAGGAATTTTTCTTGCTTCTTAAAGGGAGGAGAAAACGCTAAGCTAAAAAAAACATTTTTAGGAAGGGAAGGTTCATGGCATTCAGGGATGAGAGATTGCCCTGAAGTTCACACTATGCTTCTCCTCCTCACCTGCAACTCTCTTACCTCCCTTCCAGCTCTGCTCAGCTGCCCTCTAGATTTGTACATCCTACACAAAGCAGTAGCAAGTAGATCCACCTCCCTTCTCTTTCCTCTTTGCTTCTCTGCTGGCTACTTTCTTCTGATGTGTTTCTTCTCAGCTCCACTTGAGGGGACTGGAAAAGTTGTGATTGTTCAGTAGACCACTGCCATTTGTTTTGAGAACCACGCATCCAAAGTCTTCAGTGCTTCTTTTCTCCCTAGAAATATTTTTTTTTTATTTGCTATGCAGACAAACAACCTCCCAAGCAGCCCCACTTTGGAACGGGTGGTTTCAAAAGTGCTGTTTGATAACAAGCTTGATGTGAACTGATCTAAATTTGGACCCCTACTGAAAAGAAGATCCTGGCATCTTCTCTTTTGTGCCAGCGCTTGTAGTGCTGTTGCTTTGTACTGAGCTGACTCTGGAAACTGATCTGGCTGGAAAACATTCCCAGCCAAAGTGGCAGGGGAGGAAGCAATTTTCAGCCTGTTTGTCAAACTGCATCTGAAATGGCAATTCAGGTTCCAGCTACAAAAACGTATTGCTTGGGTTGTCTACTTATCACCAGTTTTGCATCATTAAGTGTTATGCATTCTTGGCCTGATATAATTGCAGCAGATTGCACACATGAACTGTTAATTATTTTATTTTTAAAACAGAAATTACAGAACAGGAAAATAACATTCCAACATGTTTGCTTTTGGAGCTAACCTACCACGGCAATCTGTTAGTTTGATAATGGTTAAACTCACAAGCCCTTTCCTCAGCAGAGTGCAGTAGGGTACCATTAAGGCAGCCATCTGTTGAACATACATAGTGGAGGCATGCATTGCGTCGCATTTTGGGTTTCTGAATAGTTACAACACTGATCTGCACTGAAAAATGCACGGAAAGATCAGAGTTCAGTGAAAGGTGAGCATCCAAATCTGGGATCGAAGACTGGGAACCCAGTCAGCTGAGCATTGGGTGTGGAGCAGGGAAGAGAGGAAGCCTCGTGGGCGAGGTAAATCACATGCTGATAGTAAGCACGACTCTGGCAAGAGCCTGAGCTGCTTGGGTTGCTTAGCGATTCAACAGATCTGCAAAACTCCATTTGCAGAACAAGGCTGCCATTATGTTGGATTGATTCATCAGGATCAGCAGCTAAAAGAAGTTATATTCTATCAGAGTTTTCCTGCATTAGTTTAAAAATGAATTTAGTTGGCTCTAAATGGACATTTATTTTAGTATCTTGAAGAACTGACTTTCCTCTTTAAAGCAGAATAATGTATCTATATGATGCCCTAACTTGAACAGTACATAAAGATTAGTAAATAAGACCCCATTAAAAATACTTATAATGTAAGTAACATGGGTCCCAATAGCCTTTCTAATGTCCATTAATGCTTATTGTGAGGATCAGAGCTCATTTTACTGAGCCATTTAGTCAAACCATGTGATTATTTAGAAAGTTAATTCATGCATACTAAAATCTAGCTTAAGTAATGCAGAGGGTAGGAGGTAAAACTCTATGGAGACGATAGTCCTTTTTGTTATTTAATGATCAGCCATAATTAACTTGCAAATTTGAAATAATTAGAACAAATTAAAGGTATTTAACTTTGCCTCCCTAAAGAAAAATTCAAATTGCACCAAATGCAGCTTTAAATTATTCAAGTCTCAGAGGTCTGTGCCGGGTTTTTTTACAATGCCTTTTCTATGATGAGAATACCAATCTGCTTTTTGTCAGAAAGCATCCTATCAAGTAATTGTTCTTTGTGTCTAATAAATGACAGCTATTCTTCTTTGTAAAAGTATTTCAGTCTCTGAAGACTACATCAGCATTTCCATGGCATTTTAATTCAATAAAACAAAAGGTTAATGTTTTTCTACTTTTTAAGGAATGCAAATACTAGCAGTATTCAATGGGTCCTGAATGACATTTAAAATTTGCCATTCGCGCTCAGCAGGGATATCGCGATATGAGGCTCAGAAAGGATGGAAGGAATGTTCAAGGTGTGATTTCCTTTGGTGATGGTGTACTTGGATATTCATAATGAGGCAGCAGTGCTGAGATTCGCTTCTTTTCTGGTCACACTACATCTCCTGCCCTGGTATGTAGGGTAGGTAGGTTAATAAGGTCTTTATTTAGACGGTCTTCTCTGTTGGGTAGTTTCAAGGAGTGCCATGAAAATTCATTGGATATTGTGGTGACCTGCAGGAAGTCCTCCTAACAATGGTGCCTTTGAGTGACATGATGAGTAGTTAGATTTGAAAATAGACAAAAACCTCTTTTGCTGCTAAATCTCTCCAGATATAAATTCCCGATTCCTTTCAACCATATGTTGAGTTTAAATTTCCACGTTGCAATAGTCACATCATTCAATACTAATTATTCCAGAGGTGAATGAGTAATTATGCTCTGAAACAGATTTTTTTTTTCCTTATGTTTTCTTTGTTTAATTGTGGTAGATAGTTAATTACTGAATTTTCTTCTCTCTGCATTATCCCTTTCCCTCCTTGGTCTGCACATCTTTGAGATTAAGTGTCATTTTAAGATTTGGGACTCTATCATTTCTTGGGCAAAACTTTAGCATAAGCTGTCTTCTATTATGTACTAAACAATGAGGCTCTAGTTGTTTACTGAGGTTTTAAATGCAAATACACTTGCTTTTGTTATTTATTATACCTTAGCTTATGTACCTTCTTTTTGGTGTCTGTTTGAATTGCCTCTGCCACTGCTGTATTTAAAACAGAACTCAGTATTCTAGAGGTAACTGCACCATGTAGAAGATACTGCATTCAGAAGGAGAACCAGTCAAGTGATCACCTCCTTATCTGCAAGCCAAAGGTCACTGTTTTCACATGAGGAGTGTAGGTTGTAATCAAATGTGCTTTCAACAACTCAGAAAGCATCCAAATAATGACAACCTCACTGTTTTTTTAAATGTTGTTAATCATCCCAAGTACAGGCAAATGGAATATCAGGTCCTGTTTTATCAGAGAAATCTCGTCAGGTAGTACACCTTTAAGCCTCTTTAAGCAGTTGCTAGGATCCAAACCACCTCTTGGTGCTCTTGTAGTTGCAGGAATTAGTAGGTTAATAATTTCATATAACTCAAATAAGATACTAATTTAGGCCACCATAAATTTTAAAAACACTTTGCAGAATTATTAGTGGTCACACAGTTAGAAGCCCTAAAGTAAACGGAGGTTATTTGGAGAAGTTATATCCAACACTTCAGTCAGTTATTACAGGTCATAAGCCATTATATACTGTTCTGCATTAATAATACAGGAGTAGTGCTAATTGTCCAACAGGCTCAGTGGGCCCTATTAAACAATGTCTTATACAGCACATTGATGGGAAACTTTTAATTTAGCTATTATCTCCTGCTTTTTCCACAGATCTACAATAACTTCAGTCAGTGCAAGCTTTTAGGTAAAAGATTCTTGTGATTCAATCTCCTTGAAGCTGTATCTTAACTCATAAAAGCTCAGTGAGACTCGTTGGGTTGCCGGTGTAAAACTGGTGCTTAAACAGGGAAAATATAATAGAAATATAGAATGGTTTAAGTTGGAAAAGACCTCTGGGATCACAGAATCCAACTGTTAAGATTTATTTCATCTTCTAATAACTTAAGAAAGCTGTTTGCCACTTCCATGATTTAAGTAGATCAATATAATCTTGAGATAAATTGTATTATTTTATTTGGATAATACAAAGATACTTTTTTGTGTTCTTAATTTCTTTTGTAAAGGGGCTTTTTATGACAGGGACTAATGACTTGCAGATGTTGGGAATTGTCATTTAAAGCAGTAGTTATTTCGCAGAGACCAGAATTTGAAAGCAGTAGCTTTAGTGAGAGAAACGTGGGTCTTCATAGCCTCCTGCCTGCCCAGACGATTTTGAGATATCTGTGTCTGCAGAGCTTAAGGCCATGATTGTTCCCCATCACTAGATTTGCCTCCTGCCTCTGTCCATGCAGTGTTCATGATGTGTTGAAGTTCATCCTGAACCGTAATGGTTCTGATCAACTTTCTCTTTCCTTAGTTTACTCAAAGTACTGCACTTCTGCACCAGATTCTCTCCCACCAGTTTGCTCATACTTTTAAACTCTAAAAGTACCTCTATTCATCAATCTCACCTCGTTGTTTCCTCTCTTCTCATCCATTTCTTCTTGAATTAGATTCTTACTGTCTCTGGGGGTTTTTAAAAAGCATGTAGATGGGGCACTTGGGGATGTGGTTTATTGGTGGCCTTGGCAGTTGTACTCAGATGATCTCAAAGGTCCTTTCCACTAAAAATGATTTTGTGATTCTGTGATCTGCTTCCCTTTTGCAAACTAAAATTTCACATTTCTCTTTACATAATCTTCTCTGTTTCCTCTTTAGTCTAGCAAAGTGGACATTTTTTAAATTACTCTTTCTTTCAATTTTGTCCCATTGTGGTGAACAAAGTTTGTCTTCATCTTCGTTTGTGTGTCTTCATCCCACTGGTGCTGTTCTAACCCTTCTGACTTGAAAAATCCAGGATCTAATGCTTTAGGGAATGTGCCCAATGCTGCAAAACTCTGAATACAGCTGTCAGGGTGCTGCTGGCTCCTGATAACCAAAGACTGCTGATAAAGTGGTTTGGTAACTCTTCAAGCCTTAGGCATCCTGCTTTCAGAAATTATAAATGGATTCAACAAGAACTCAGCCAGCAGCATGATGCTTATGCTTCTGGAGAGTAAAAGTTGGGTAGGGAGCTGGGTGCAGTGTTAGTGGACTGAATGCATCATGTAACAGTGCAATCTTTCTTTCCTCCCAGTGTCCCGGTGTTGAAACATGAAGATTATTTATTGAGGACACCTCCAGTGAGCAAAAACTCCAGAGAACCTGGGAGCAGTCGTGGGAGCAGTTCAGGGAAGAAAATGGTTGGCTTTGGTGCAAATGTGGATGATGGGAAAAGCCCTCTAATGCAGACCAAGAGGGAAGGCACCAAGTCCAGGAAAGGTAAGGGGAAGCATGCTGTATTGCAGGGCCATGGGTGTGCCGGTGTGTTGAAAACAATATTAGTAAAATGCACATTTAAAGGAAGAGGTTAGCAGGTGTTTGAAACAACCTAAGAGAAGGTGATAGCTCCATTTAAAAAAAATACAAAATATTTTAAGTAACAAGTGGTGATCCTGTCTGCTGGAAAAAAGTAGCCCCTTATTCTCAAAAGACTCCTTCAATGATTTGTTTTTAACTTTCCCAAAAGGCAGTGAGAATAAGTGCAGTAGGGTTTGCTCTTTAAATGTAATCCTTGCATTCTTTTCCTCCTTGAGTGATGACTTCACCATCACAACCTGCTATTTTGTCACACAGGGATGTCTGTACTGCTAGAACCTATCCTGCCCTTAGCTTACTGCCTCCACTTAAGGAGCAGAGGAGCAATCTTTTCTCTCTTATGAAGAGAAAAGGTTGGGAACAAAAGCAGCTTGAATGTTTCACTGCTTAGCCTTGAACATAATCCTTGGTTCAATTATGAACTAGTGCTTTTTTAAAAATTTCTTTATTTTAACTTATCTGCCCGTTTGCCGTATATGTCAGCATAAAAATAAAGAAAATAGCAAAATGAGAAGAAATGTGGTGCAGTTCTCAAAGGAACAAATAACTTGTGTTATTGGTTAAGGCCATACCAACATTAAAAAGCAGTCCCTGTGAAGAAACTTTGAAAAGGGTATCATCAGCCTGGACCCAAACAGTGGCTGAGGTTAATCTCTTCCAAGGCACAGCTACAAAAGTTGGAAGCCTGTAAAGGGCTTGTGTCCAAAAAAATCAATTTCTAATTTGAAACAAAATCATTTTTGACTAACAGGGGTTCAGGACCCATTACTTTTGCTGTATAATCTGCTGACATTTCACACTTTCTGTTGTGCACAATGAATCCTAATAGTCATTTTATAACATTGCTACACCAATCAATTTAAGCAAGAGAAAGCCGTTACAATTCTGCAAAGTTTCAGGGGCAATTTTCACTGATGGTTTTCTTTTATGGTTTTTTTTCAGCTATCCTTTTTTTGTTTCTTTTTTTTTTTCTTTCTTCCTCTTCCTTCTGCCCCCCTCCTTCTCTGTGCTACAGTGATGAAACCAGGATTTTTCACAGCTGGATGATGGGTTTTGTTCCTTGGATAGGGGTAGTCCCCAAAAGTAATTTATTGTCGATAGATGCAGGGGAAAATATCCAACCTGGCCTCTTCATTCATTCATTCATTCATTTCATTTTGTAGGACTGAGGAGAAGTTACAAGCTGCATCTGGCTATTGCACATAGTGACTAGATGTACCTTTGCTGATTTAGTGATTGTAGTGGTTAGTTAGCATGATCTCTGAAGATGGTGGGCATCTTTTGCAAGCACCTACTGGGATTGCTGGTTTTTATGGTGTAGAGATGCATGGCAAAATTTGACTTACGAACATCAGCACTTGCTGTGATAGCTGATAAAGTTCAGAGGAATGCTATCAAGCTGTGGAACAACCTCAGGTCTATTACTGATTTGAATGGTTGTTTATCACAAGGCAAATTACCTAGCACTAATCACTGAAGTCTTCTGTATTTAGTACCTTTTTAATTGGCTTCCTTCTGTTATATATATGGACTCCTTTAGCAAGCACACACACATACTTTTAAAGTGTTTTTTCCATCTTAGGAGATCACCAGGACAAATGTCAAGATTTTTAATTCTGGATAGCCTGGACTTAGTTGGCTCTGTCCTTGTTTTTGCTGGACATTCCCATCTGCTGCTGACCTGGGATTTCTGGTTCAATGCAGTATGAGAAAGGGGAATGAAATTCACAAGGTGATATCTTCTTCAGGCATGAAACTCACATACCTGATGGTGGCCTTTTGGTCAGAACACAGCAGTCCTGTGTACAGAAACATTTTCTGCTGAAAACTTCTCAACCGTCAGGTTGCTACAGAGGTTTATTTTTTCTCATGCCTGTATCAGCCTGGTCTATTTAAATTGTTTGTTCTCCAGGAGGCTGACTCTATGCAAGCACACCTTAGTGCAATGTGAGTGCTGATGAGAGCTCTTGCGCTTGCTGAACCATTGGGAGCGGTGGCTGTATCGGTAGTGGTGTCTCTCCAGAGCTACACAGGGACTTGTATCAGGTTTAAAATTACTAATCAGGAAGCTGTCCCCATCCTGGAATGGCGGAAGACTTTCCTGCCTACAGGATTTCTCACTTGCTGTGACAATGGTGAGTTTGAAAAGGGTGATTTCCTAAGTTTTTCTTTCCCCCTGAAAGTGGTTAGTAATGGGGAGAAGAGTGCTGCTAACGGTGGTCCCTTCATTTAGTGGAGTAGAAAGGGTCACTTCTGCTCTCTTTTCAGGGTATAAACTTACTGGATCAACTTAGGAAATCAATTTTTATTCCCCCACTGTTGATTTTGTCTTCTGTTTCTGTTTGCATCTTAGTTTTTATTCCTGTGCTTTAGCAGATGTTTGTGTCTTGTAGTCAAACTTTTTTAGTTTTACCAGCAAAACTTTAGGCAGTGAAGCGACCCTGAAGTCTTAGATCCTTTCAGCAGTAAATTGTTTTTATTGGTGTCACCACCAGCTATGTTAACATGTACTAAAATCTAACAACTTGTCTAGCTAAAAAGCACTGGACTACAGAAATGTGTGTTTGTCTTCCTTTTTGCTTTTGAAAATTTTGCTGTGGGACTGGGAAACTTATATCCATTGCACTGTGCAATATTGAGCAATTCTCTACATTTCTGTTTAAGTATTCCTCTTTATGAACTCTTCCTGAAATACCTCTTGCATTGAAACAAAAGATCTATTTTTCCCTTTGTTTCTTCTTGTTGGATGTAACATCTGCATGATGTTGTATAGCATGCACAGTTCCCTATTTCATATGCAAAAAAAAAAGCCAGAGAAGGAAAATAATTTTAGCTCATTTTAGCCCTGTACTTTTCCAGGGGCTGATTTCTCTAGATAGTGTTTGTTTTTCAGTAGTTTTTCTGATGTAGCTTCTTAGGGATTCAGGATCTGGAACTTCTTCCCTTGAGGGAAGACTCTTCCCTACAATTGAATAGAGCAATTAGTTAATATTAGTGAAGTGCTTTGAAGATGTGAAGTACTATATAAATGTTAAGTCTTATGAATATTACTATTATTCAAGTCATAAAGATTTCTTTTATGATTATCAACCTAGATTTCCCATTGCTTACTTTCATTCTATTGCTGCTTGAACCGTATTTCTTCATTCTTAATGTTTACACTTCTAAAATATAGACTGTTGTATTTCCCCACTTTAATAATGTTTTAGTTGTCAGTTTTTCAAGCAGAAATATATGGCTATTTGAGTTTTCTCAAATGATTCTTTAATCTCCTTTAAATAATTCTTGTACCAGGTTAGCCAAATTGAAAATAGTATTCTTAACATTACCATTTAGGACACATTTATAGTTGCTTTGGGGGTAGCTTGCCTTGCAAGCTTATATCTTGTTTTTTTGGGGGAGGGAGGTTTGTGATTCTTTGCTGCTCCAGGTTCTTTCCATTGGTGTCAGGATTTAAATTACCACAACATGTAAGAGCTTTTCCTTTTTTTTGAGGCTAAATGTGTCTATTCTTTTTCCACGTTTCTTGCTTCTCTAGATCATCTGCAATGTCTCCAGTCTCTTACTGTCTTCTAACACCTGCAATCTAATTAATTTGCTGTCATTTGTATCACCCCAGTTCTCTATGACTTTTCATAAATAATTACCAGTCACTTCATAAATTCATTAACTAATTCCCTTTAGCCCTGAAATATATATCCTTCAGACTAAAGACTTTGTATCTTTTTTCCCCCTGGTAGTTTCTTTTCATCAGCTTTATATAGGCAGGTATTATACATCAACAGGGTCTTCATTATCCTCTACTTGCCAGTTTTCCCTTCCTTTATTTCTTTCTCATAATATATTTTAAAATTAGTAGTAGCTTGGACAATTTTGGGAATGTTATTGATTTAATCATCTTTATATATTTGCTTGTTCTTGAGTGTTTCTTTTCCCTCAAAAGACTTGCATGCTGTTTCCAAGATTTAATTTTTAAACTTTTTTTATCTATTTTTAAAAAATATACATTTGTTTGGGATCTCTTGATGCCTCTGCTTTATGTCTGTGCAGCCTTACACCCTCAATAAATTCCTGCTGAGTTCCTTTTCTTGTTTTCTGTTTCTGGATCTGGTAATATTTTCAGACTTGGGTATTTGAACAGTCTCCTTGAGGCTACTCAAGGAGAGTAGTATACCTTGAGTGTTGGCCACCACTGAGTCCATATATTATCTTTTTCTGCAAGGATACATCTCATTTTCTGTGGATGTAGTATTGTTGATGGTGTGCCAGGCTTGTCTTGTATTAGCAATTGAATATTTTCTCCCATGTTAACAAGGTTTTTATTACTTTGGTATTAGTTCCTTAAAATCCAGCTGCTTCATTCCACTGTCACATTAAATGATTTCTAAATGTCTCTTACTCGATTGTAAAGTCAAAACTCTAAGCAAGAGTCTTCCAGTCTTTATATGCATACCCACTCTTCTCATCATAGATTGGCACACTATCAAGTTACCAGGGACACACAATCAGCATATATCCCCATGATATTTCCAAGACTTCCTTCACTGATAATTAACTCTTTCTTAGGCAAGATTTTTTTTTACTGCATGGTGCTGAAACCCAGTTCATTACAGAAGAGTGGTAATGTGGTTTTTTTGTTAGTCTGCCTAAAATGCATCTTAAAATGCATGGATTTACTGAATTGTATATAATTGTATAAATCTTAGATCAGTGCATTGTTTTAAATAAATCCTTGGACATCTGTACATTTTACACTGAAGCTGGAATTACAACTTTGTGTTGCTTCATGTTTCAGCATGGCTGATAGATAATGCTTCTGTTCGCAGAGCTGAGGAATATTTGGTCATCACAGAGTTACGTAAGGAGCTAAACACTGGTTTGACTTTAATTTTTGCTGATATGTTTAGTTTTCTCTGTACTATTAAGTGACACTGGTTGCACATAAGTAATTAGACTAGATTAAAAAAAGCCCAAATCCACAGATTTTTGTGTGGTAGATCAGATAGGTCCTGATTTTCCTACTGCCCTTTACCTCTTATTTTTCTGTATGCTATTTGTCTTACTAAATCTGATCAATGAAAGTCTGTTCTCAGGTGAGCAAGTGAAAAGTTGGCTTTACCACCAGCCTTCAAGGGTTGTCTTCATTCCAGCTGGCAGCCAGTTCTTAGTGGTTAGCTGCTTAAGATCAACAGCTTAGGCAGTGGGACAGGATGCACCTTCAGCAATTTTGCAGGCTTGGAAGAAGCAGTCAGTTTGCTGGAGAGCAGGTCACCTTAACAGGTTGGGAAAATTTTTTGACAGAACCCTTTTTAAGTTCAGCAAAGGGAAATGCCAGGGTCCTTCAACTGGGTTGAAGTGATTCCATGTAGCAGGACAACCCTGAAAGCAGTTTTGCCAGGAAAGAATGTTGTGTGAACTTCTGAACAGCAATAAGTCAGTGATGTGCCTGTGTGATGGAGTAACTGGACCTCTTACAGGGCCATAATCATACAAATGTGATCATCAGAGTGCTGAAATGACACTTCCCCCCAGTTAGCTCAGTGAGACTGTGTCCATAAATACTGTGTCCGGTCTGGGACTCCACAGTGCACAGACAATACTGACAAACTGTAGGAAGTCTGTCAGAGGCAGCCAGGACAGACATGGGGCTGAAGCAAGAGGCTGAGAAAGGGTGCATTAAGAAGCCTTAAGAAGAGATGACTCAGCATAGATCTTCCTTCTTGCTTCAGCTATCTTAGGAGAGGGTGTAGAGAAGAGGGAATGAGTCTTCTTGGAGGTCATCATCAGCCACACAAGAGACAACAGGGAAAAATCACAACTCAGAAAATTCTGATTAGCTATACAGGAAACATTTTTGACTCTGAGTCTGGTCAAACAGCTGAACCAGAGGAGTTTCCTAGAGAGGTTCTATCAGTGGAGACATTCAGCACCTAATGTAGCGTCTGAAACCTATTGATGCTGTTTGAATGGAGGGTTGAACTACATGACCTCCAAACTTCACTTTTAAATCTAAATTATTTTGTAATTAAAGAGTTATTTGGAGGTGGGAGGGAGTGGACTCTTAGTTCTATTTTATTTAAATGAAAATACTGTTGTAGTGATATTTACACTTGGAGAGCTAACACCTTAAAGCACATAATGAGAAATGCGTCTGTGAAACAAGCTGAAGTGCGCCACTTAAGGAATAATAACTCTGCAAGTCTGTCAAATTCTGGGCAGTAAGATGGAGGCTGCAGAGTGTGTCTTATTGTACAGATTTGATTCTGCATGGTCCTGAAAAGGATGCTGTGCACAGTACTGTCAACTGATGAGCTCTTTGTCATTTCTCGGTGTATATTTTTCACTTGACAATTGTTTCAGTTTTTTGTCTCAATGTTCTGTAGTAAGACAGAATTGAAAAACATCTATTCCAAAATCTCTAGCTTCTAATACCTAGTTTGCCTTCATTCTACAGGGACAACTTCAGGACCTAGGAAGGATGCAGCCGTATCTCCTGGGTTGATGGGCAGCAGCAAAATGCTTGCAACCACAGCCATATCACCAATTCAGCTTGACCCTTCACGGTAAGCTGCTAGGTAATCTGTGGTTTAAGATTCTGCAAACACAACCATCAGATTCTCCTAGATGCAGGGAAGTGACTGAATTTCTATGATGTTTCGTATTAGCATAAGTTGAATAATATAAACTAAAACCTGCCATATCCTTTTGACATTTATAGTAAGCCTTAAGTTGCGTGTTAGAATAAAAAAAGCAAGAATATGCCAAGTTCTAACATTTTAATTTTACTTATATTTTGAACAGAAAGTATTTAATGTTCCAAGCCCTGACACATTAAATACCTTTGTAAATAATTTTAATGGACAGTGTTAACCCTGTTAGATTTTACATTTGCTTGAAGATTTTAATCACTCGTCATTTTCCCGCCTCCTCCCCCACCCCCAATTTTATCAAATGGCATTTCTTTTAAAATGTTTTGTATGAGAGTTATTTTATGTTTAATGACAAGCAACAAAATCACATTAAGTCAGCAGTTCCTGATTATACTATATGTCTGCACTAAATGCACTGGAAAAGTAGCATTATCACTTCTGTTCCAATGAAAAAACTGAAAGCATTGTTACGCTTACAAGTCTGAAAACAACTTGCCTTCTTTGGGGCAGGATTACATTTCTAGTGGTAAATGCCTGGAAAAACGGCATACAATCCCTGCTTTTCTTTATCATATCCCACATTTTCTCATAATAAAATCTTTAGTTAAGGAACAAAATACAAGCAGATTGAAATATGGAACATGCAGCATTTTATACCACTAGTTAGATAACAGTGCAGTGGCATAACAGGAATGTGCAACCATTCATGAGAAGAGTTAAATGTTTCTTGGAGGATGAGAGGGCTAGAGTCAGATTTAATCTTCTCTTGGCCCAGTGGACTTGGAAAATGTATGCTTGATATCATCCCTGTTTTCTTGGCAGCAGCTGGCAGTTTATTTCTATCTTCTGAGAGAACTTGAGATATATAATAGGTGAAAAACCACTATCAATATTGACAAATTTGTACTTACTTGTTATGGAAATTTTTTTTTCTTCCGATGGAAGGGATGATAATTCTTGGAGGATTTAAGAACTGAGTTAGGTTGGGCTGTTTCCCACAGTAGCTGCGTGTTTAAACTAACAGAAACCACAAGATTGCCTAAGCATTTCTCTTAGAAGCAATGGCTACCTTTGCAAGGCCGGCATAGAGATGAAGTATGTGTAAAGATACTGCTTGATACTGTGTAATAGTGCTGGGTTAAGATTCCATTCAAGCACTGAGGAGTAGATATAATTATGCACATCATATAAGGACTGCTCAGAAAAAGAATTTTTATTCAAGAGGATTGATGGTCTATTCTTTTCCACAGAGGGGAGTAAAATATTTGTTGAAATATGCTGTTAGAAATCATACCAGGTAAAGTGATCAGTAAAAGGAGTCTGATTAGCTGTCATCTTTAAAGTATTATTAAACCAGTTGATGAAAAATCCTGTATTTCTGGGCACTTTCTCCCATGCTTCTTCCCTTTCTTTCTCACCATTGGTGCTGTAGGTATTATTGACTAGGTTAAACAGCCATGTTGTGCTTTCCCTTACTCCTGGCCTTCTCTAATTGAAAATGGTAAATGGACAAGTATTTCTGGGGGGACCTAAAGCTGATTCTATTCTTCATCAAAAAACCTGCTTGGGCAGCAGGTCAGTCTCAATTTATCACTGAATGGTTATAAGCTTAGACTGCAGGTTTAACTAACTAAATTAATCAATATTGAGAATTATTGCTGCTTTTGTGCCACTAAAGTTAGGGTTTGTCAGCATGTTCATTATGATCTGTGATTTGGGGGGGTTAACAGCTTAACCACAACAGTTGGCACAGATCTGAAACTTGAAACACAAAGCCCTAGCCTAAGAGCAAATTTATTTATTCAGCAGTACATGTAAACCTAATTACTTTTGACTATTTAAATTTATAGGACTAGATTCAACTTGTGTTTGTGCCAGCTTTAACTAGCACAAACCCTGGCACTCGGCAGCAGCAGCAAAGGAAAGCCTGCCAGAGAGAAGGTGTTGGAAAGCGACAGAAGCTCCCTGGCAGAGAGAAGCATCAGGGTGCTACCACAGCTTCTGGGAAGGGCTGGCTGGGTAAGCAGGCATGGCAGGTAGAAGATGTGTTGGCATGATAACCTGCCTTGGCAGGGCTCAACTGGAGGCTTCAGTGTGTTACAGCTACCTCCTGCTTGAGAAAGAATTGCTGCAGTCCTACTTTCTTCTCTGTCTCAGAATGAATCGTGTCATGAACAAGAAATAAGTGTCCCTAGAAAGTAGGTATAAACCTTGAGGGCCATAGCGCTGTTCCTGTAGAAGGACCAGACTTGCAAAATGAGTGTGCACAAAGTGAATTCAGTGATATCTTTGAAAGAAAAATAAACCCCAGCATTTCCTTATCTGGCATCTGGAGCTGGGCTAATAGTGAATTTGTTTGCCTATCAGGCTTCTGTGCATGCCTGTTGCTGCCTTCCATAGCACTGCCAAGCACTGCAAGTTTGGTTATCCAGTGAGCCAAGTGTCTACACCTGTATGAGGGCCTTGAAATTATGTTCACAGCAGGGCTGGAAAGCTCTTCTGCTTCATTTGCTTATTTTTCTAGACCAAAGACAATATATTTGGGAAAAAAAGTTCACAGGCAAGATTGGGGCTGGGCAAATATGAAGGAGTAGGTTTGTTCCTAAAGCATGGTTACTCTGATTGTTTAAATGTTTAAATGTTACTTTTTTGATGACTTTTGATTCATAACTGATGTTTGCCTAGAAGAAAGGGTCTGTGTTTCTGCTGAACTGGAGGGAAGCTGGACAGGAATAGTACTGGTATATTAATGCTTTCACTTAGTAATGAAGTTTTTACATAAACACTTAGTTTTTACATAAACTAGGTCTTACCTTAGCTATACTCAGGCACTGATTTCAGCAAAACAAGTGTTGTATTGCATACAGAATTGAAGCTACTCTAAATTAAAGTATTCAACTATTTCTGGGGAAATAAAAAAAAGGAAGTTATAAATTGTACATTCTGAAATGCCATTTAATTTGATTACAGCTCTGTTGCAATTGTGAGGCTCTCCCCACGTAGTGTTGAGTTTGGCACAGTAAGTCCTATAACACTGCAGAAATTAAGCACTTAAAAAGACACAGGCAAAGTTTGTTCTGCTCACCATGGAAACAGATAATTCTCCTGTAGTGTTTTTCACGTCGGACAAAGCGAATTCAAGAACAGTTAGGTAAATTAAAGGACTGTGTAATAGTTTGGGATTTCAGCATTAAGTCTGTGGTTTTTGGTTGAAGTTTCAGATCAAAGCTTTCATACTTGCTGAATGCATTGTCATGAAGTTCCTTATAGCCAAAAAAAGAAGTGATTTAGAAGTTCTTGCAATATGAATGCTGCATTTGAGCAGTATTTTTATCTGCTAGACTACAATGGCCTGTAGGAGTTCTTATAAACAGATTGTATTGTGTAAATTTGTGTTTAGGGACATTTTAAAAACAAAACTATTTACCCAATTGCCCAGCACATCTCAGGTGAATGTGTACGCAGGGACTTTTAAGCAAATTAATATCTGATGTAAAATATAATGTGCAGAATTGTATACTTAATAATGCACACTGGAATAGTCTAAAGTAGATCTGTTGTGCTGAGCGTTAGGAAATATGACAGTGATGAGATTCAAGCTCTCATCTTACTTATGTGGTAGTTGATTTTCACATCTTTGCATTTTGGATGCTTAAATATGGATATCAACTTAAAATGATTTCAGAAGTTCCTTATAATGTAGAGTCTAAGCAAGGATTGCCAAAGAAACAGAATTGGGTTTTTTGCCCTTAGGATCAGACACCACTCAAGATTCAAAAGGACCAGAAAACTTTCATTCCAGATTTTAACTTAGGAACATTTAAAGAGATTAAAAGTGTGTTTGGAGTAGGGTGGTGAGTTAGTTTCTGAATGTGGTAGGAGATGCAAGTTTTGCCTATGCCTCAAGAAAGCCAGCAGTGCAAAAAGTCCAGTGTACTTCCATATGCAAGTGATAAAACCAGACATTGGCAAATTAATCTCTCTTATTCACAGTGTAGGTTGTTAATTGTTCTCTCTGCTGGCTGTCGATATAATGTGAAATTTTCATTCCCCATTCAAGATGGAAAAAGTTGTGGCTGAAAATGTTAACATTTGCATTTTTATTTGTTGATTTATTTAAAGGACAGCCTCTCTTACAGCAATCCATCACTCAGTGACACCCCAAATATGAATAATGTATTGTAGACTTGCGGTACAATGTGTAATAAGTGCCAGAGACAGTAGAAGAATGTTAACTATGTTGCAAATGTAATATTTATCGACTCATACTTTATTGCTTTCGAGGTTCAATAATACTGACCATAGGACATTAATATCACTTATCTTGATTTTAGGTGGGCACCTCTATATGTAGAAATAACCCATCTATATCATACTTACAAAATAAATGTGAATTTTACAGCTCTTTGTAAGAAGTGCTTTGTAGGTTTCTTGGCTTATTGCTCACAGTTCTCCTTTTCTACCTTCTCATTTACTTCTGTCTGACACTGATCCCCCTCCAGTTGCCTGACCCAGGTGGTGAAGACCTCAGCACTCTTCCAGAGGCTTCATTTGTTTGCTGCATTGTGATCCCGTGCCTCAGATAGGATTTGGGCTCTTTTCCTATTAAAGACCAGTATGAAAAAGAGTATTCTATTGCTTCTCTCTGAAAAGACAACAGCTGAGAGGCTAAAACAGAAATACCTTCTCTTCTGGAAAGACACACATAGTAAGTCTGAATCATCTCTTTGAAGATTACAGATATCAGAAAGAGAAGTGTTTAATAAGTTCAACATTGTTATAGATACGGAACTTGTTTTCAGAGAAATTTTTACTCAAGAAGTAGAAATATGTTAAAGCAATTTGGAAAGATTGAGATTTAAAATTCAGTGGCTTTGAGAACCAAAATTTTATTGATAACCTGCTTAAGGAAAGAATTTACAATAAGGTTTTGCTTTAGTCGCAAATCTTTCAGTAGTGATTATTCCTGTCTTTAGGAAGTTACTCCAGAGTTCTGCTGTGGAAACTGATACTGACTGGGCAAATGCTCCTCCTTATCTGCTCTGTTTGGTTACAGCCACTAAAAGCTTTGAAGTCTCTAAGGGAAATGCAGATGTGAACCTAGAGCTGGGATCTAAACCAAATTTAACAATGGGAGATTTCAAGCTTGTGTTGAAATCAGATTTCACCTGTGAAGCCTGCCTCTTGGGAAACTTGGAATTGGGTTCGGCCATGAAAATGATAAGCCTTTATTATATTTGGTGTTGTAGACATCAAGTAAATTTTGAAGTGACATTCTGTATTAACATCTGAGGTTATCAAATTTAACAGATCATTGGCTTCTTTCTTTACTGTGTGTAACAGGAACACCTATTTGTGTCATAGCAGCCTACCTAATAGCTACTTTGCAGTAACAGTTTTGGTGTGTCCATTGCTGACAATGAAAATCATATTGGGAAATTCTGATTTGCAGTGCAAAAGGATTAATGTTAATTACCAACTGTTGGCTGTAATTGTCACCCTCATTAAAATGCAGAATTATGTATTTCTTAGTTATAAATAACCCTTCTAATTGTACTTGATGTATGCCAGTTTAATCAAAAAGTACACTTGCAAACAAGCAGATATTTGCATTAATCTAGCACTAGATCTTTGAGTCTTTTTTGATCGTCTTTTATTCCAAACTTGACTAGTTGGGGGAGGTCTATTACAGCTACATATCCTTTACACATTTTTTTTTTTCAGCTCCATGGATCTGACAGGATTTTGTATTAAAATGAGGGGAAGTGTCTTCTGGGAATGCTTAGTGCAACAGAAAACGTGTCAGTTTTGAAGTAGTTGGCAAGGTTTCCATCATTCAGTGGTATGACAATAACTTGATTGTAGTTTGAAAGTAATAATAAGCAAAGGAAAACAGAGTACAAATCATGTTACGAAACTGACTTAACTCTTTGCATCATTTTTATTGTTATTTTAATTACTATTTTTTACAATTTTTCCCCATGTGCATTTGCAGGTTCTCAAATACCCTGTCAAATCTTAAGAGAATGTTGGTTCATTGGATGTGATTCCTGTTTGCATTTTTAATCACAGCAATGAAAACAGCCTCAAAATATTTTCAGGTTCCTCTCTATTTTTCTCTACTCCTTTGTAAAAAATTAAATAAAAAATGTATATATATATATATATAAATTACTGTCTCTTTTTCCTGCACTGATACCTTGAGTGTTCTGCCTTATGCTTTTAAAAACTTATTTAGAATTACTGTGATTGCAATTTCTACAGAGCTTGGCAAGGTAAGATCAGTCTTGATTCCTGTCCTCATGGTTCTCTAAGCAACTCTTCTGTTTCTAGTACTGTAGTAATTTCTCTTCATATCTTTCTGAGGTATTTCATCTTGTTTTTGGAGGTTTGTTTTATTTTTGAGATGGGAGGAATTGATGAATAACATAGGCAGCATAATTCTGTCATAGTTTAAGAAGCCTTTGTCCCAAAAGATGTCTCAGTCATCCTTCCACCATATTGCTTATGCTTAATAAATTCCCTTTTTCTTCTCTCTTTCCCTTTCCTGAGCCTTTCAGGCTGTAAACTCCTTAGGGCAGGATCTTGCCACAGCACATCTTTGTGCTTGGCTGGTCCATACACTAATGATGTTTAAGTGTGATGATGGTATAGTTAGGGTGGAATGTGTCTTGCTTATCTTAAAATAACTGAGCTAGTTACCCTCACTATCTTATTTTAGAACCAGCTAAATATCCTTTTGGCAATACCTTGTTGTCCCATGAGCTGTAAAGTAAGCCTGGAGTAACACACTACATCTGATATCCCTCTTGTAGCTGAATATGTGAAACTAAAAATAAGTTGTTTATTATTCATATTTTCTTTATGGATTGGAGGCAAATGCAGGGTTAACCTGTGTGCTGCATGGTCAGTGCCCTGATTATTAATATATTTTTAATGCTTGCTCTATGAATTGAACGGCTTAGTCATCGAAGATGTAAAGCCCTCCACTCTGGGACAGGGTGTGTATATGCCTGATTGTGAGCATGCAGCATCTATGAGCTTATATGTGGTAATATTTTCAATAAAAATCGTGGCTGCTTTGGAGAGTCCTGTTTTGAATGGTTTTGACCTGGTGATGCCCTGCAACTTGAACACTGGTGACTGTGGTACTGCAGTGATTTTTGGTCTGAGCGGTGCCTTGCACCCGTCCTGTCCCACCCCTGCCTGTCAGATGTACCATGCACCAGGGGATGGTCTCACAAGGCAGACAGCTCTGTTTTCTCAGGTATTTAATCAGTTATTTCCAGCTGATGAGCTTCCTGCTTCAAAAATAAATTCCTGCCTCTCTGTCACTTAAGGAGAGTAACCAGTGTTTGCTTTACAGTGTCTGACTTGCCCCATTTCCAGTTTTTAATGTACTTTTTTAAGCCTTTGTGATATTCTAGTTTTCTGCCTCAATAAAGATATTCAGTTTTCCTTTGAGCTACCATGAATAGTCTAGTATCATCAGCAAATGTCTCTTTCTTATTTGTCCTTTCTAGGCCACTTGCAAATGCATTAAAGAGTTCAGGCCCTCACAGTTTTCTGTGAGCTCCACTGATGACCTCTCTGGCCACTTTATAGCAGGCCAGTTTTAATGTTTTTTCTTAATTTCCTGAGTTTTAGCCAGATAATAGGTATCCATTAATGGATTTTTCTCTTAGTTTATGTCAGATTTTAAATGTTTGGTAATAGATTTGCTGTAGGACTTTTCAAACTCTAGGTAGACTATATAAACTATATTTTCTGTTTTTAGATGCATAATAATCTTTTGAATCTGGTAGAGGTCCCCAGTGAATAAAGACTTTATGTTTAGTCTCTGTCAATATATCGAGTTTATTAATTCCTTATTATAATTTCTATCAGTCTGCTTATTCTAAACGTTAGACGTCTTCTTTTGTAGATTTCTACATATTTCCAGATCACTTTAAAAACAAACAAACAAAATCCTTCATTTGCCCAGAACTGAAGCAGTTTTAGGCAATTAGTTACATGCTACAGTTAATAGTTTAGCTGTTTCATGCCTGAGCTCCTTCAGAGATTTGTGTGAGTACCAGCTGATCCCAGCAATTCATTATTGTTCATTCATGTTGATTTGTTCTGTAATTTATTTGCAGGACATTTCAGCTTCAAACAGGTCTTCCACTGTGTCCTCTGTAGCTTCAGAAACTTCCTAATTTCCTGAACTTATGGTGAATGTATGTTCATATCACTGAGTTTTTCTCCTGTGGCTTCATCATCCTGTTCCTTTTGTAACTTCATGTTCTTCTGGCTTTAATTTAAACCTCCTATGTTTTATATACTTAAAACTGGGATTTGTTATTGGACCTAATGCTTTCAGCAGAATAACCATTAGTCTTTGGAATTCTTTGTGGGGCTTGATTTTGTGGGATTTTTTGGTTGTGGGTTTGTGGGTCTTTTTCTCTTTCCTTGAGCTAGCAGTTTGTTCCATTTTCTTTATTTAGACCTGACTGGATGACAGTTTATTGTTTCACTTAAACTGGTAAAGTTTCTTTTCATCCTTCTGAGGACTTTCTCCATAGGTTGAATCTCCATTTTTGAAGCCCTAGTACAGCTATTATTTTTAACAAGCTTTCTCATTTTCATACTGTTTCCACTTCTGGAGTGAAAAACTGCTGTAGCAAACTTTTGCTCAGTAGTGGTTACTGTGTGTTAGTTGATGAATTGCTCCCAGATGTGAGAGAGATTTTGTGGAATGAACAGCACAACTAGGAGGACTCTTCAGCTTGGAAAAGAGGTGGCTAAGTTTAGGATACTATTAGAATTTTATAAAATGAAAAGTGACCTGCAGAAAATGAATAGGGAACAATTCTTTACTGTCTTGTCTACTGGAAAAACTGATGAGCATCAGACAGAGTTGTGAGATGGCACATTCAGATGATGTAAATGAAGACAGAAACCATCAGTGAGCTTATGTCCTGACCTTCTATCATTATTGTGTTTCTAAACTCCACATATTTCAATATTATAATTATAATTTCCTGTAATTTATACAGCTTTTTAAAGTAATTCTTAATATATGGATTATAATAATGATTTCTAAATTATTTAAAAATAGATATCTATTTTTAAAGAACTATTGTCTCTCATCATCCTTGTTAAGACATTTCTGATTGAGAAAAACACCATATCTGGGCTTGTGTCTCAATCATACCATGTTACTTACATATCTGTTATGAGTTCAATAGGACTTCATAACAGATTTGGGCCCTGATTTTTCCTAGGTAGGGTAATGTAAGAGCCAAGGTGTCTTCCACATTTGTTTAGGCAAAGTAAAGGTAATATTTCAGTAAAGAATATTGGACTTTGAACTGCTGAACTGAAGGTGTTTTTATTTTGTTGGCTTTACTTCGGGGAGCCCTGAATCAGGTAACATGCCTTTAGCTTTCTGATACAGAGTTGAAGGAAACAGAGAGTGACGTTGTAATCTCTGTTTACAGATCCTTATTCAAGCTGAGTGCACCAGTTTCTACTGCAGGTGTGACTTTTCCTAGGCCACATTTCCTTTTCAAAAACACATGTTATTGGTCATTGTTAAGTTTGGCTTTGTGATGGGCTGTGCTGAAGCTGTGATGGGCTGAGCACTGAAGCTATCTCTTCAAAATTTAGATAATCATGAAGGAAAACAGTATCTTGCTGTCTTTTTCCACCATTTATTTGTATATACTGATTATATTTAACATTTAAGTTTCTCCATGCAACATGTTTCCAGCTCCCCAGTAGTTTGGGGCCATGTATGTTAATTTTGATCTATGTTTTGTTGATTTTGGGATAGTACTTGGTTTATGGCCCTATGAGGGGGGAAAAATGATTTTTTTCTTTTAGTCTGAGTGTGTTAGGAGGGAAATAATTTGGAAATATGATGGAAATCTAAACCTTTATACTGAGAATAATATTGTGTCTTTGTTTCTGCCCTGGACTAAGTTGGCACTCTCTGTTTTATTGATGGTGACTTAAGTGTTGTTTTTCATCTTTGTTTCTTCCCACCTGTAAGTTTTTGAAGTATTTTTATTTGTTCCATACTGCTGGAGAACATAGTGACAATTATCTAGTTTAAGATGTCCCTGCTTACTACAGGGGATTGGACTGGATGACCTTTAAAAAGTCCCTTCTGACCCAAACTATTCTATTATTCTATGGAAAAAAAATTGTTGATACAGTTCTTTTTTTTATGTAAAAAACAAAGACATTCTAGAGTACTAATATATAATTTATGTATTTAACAGCTTTTAAAGTATATTCTCAAAGCCTCTAATGTCACTGTACTTTTAACTTTCATTTTTGCTTCATCTGCATTGAATCATCTTTTACTACTTAAAACAGAAATTGGGTTTATTGAAACATTTCAGTTCTGATTATTTTATAATAAAGATGAAGAAGTCTAACCTAATGAAATCACTCGAATGAAATGAGAAAAATTAAAAAAAAAAAAATTAATAAGCTGAAGACTTGAAGTTTTTATTAAGTCACATTTGGCTGTATGTTTCTCTGTGTGTACCGTCTTGGATCAGTAGGATGAGAAACTTCTCTTGTAAGGAATGACCTTTGCACTTAGACTGACTTTCTCTGTTACATTTCCAGAAGGGTTACTGGAAATGAATTGCCAATAGTTCTTACATGCATTAACTTCTGTGCCTGTGATCACAAAACTGTGGTTTGAGATGAGCAGTATTACTGAATTCCAATTCTTCCCCCACAGAATTCAGGCCTGTAAAGATACTTTATGGAATACATGCATGTCTGTCAGTCTGTTGGGTCTCTGTGAAACATCCTAATGTAAAATCAACTTTATGATTTATGAGAGACTTTTCCATACTCTTAGAAATAAAATCTTCCTGCTCCCTACAGAGTATCTGGTGATTCCCTGTGGGACTGCTGGTGTATCTGCAGTACACAGGTTGCTTGTCACTCTGATGTGACACTGTCTTCTAAAGTGTCTGTGCCCCTGTGCCTGGTTCTGCCCAGAATTTTTCAAGTTCCTCTCTTGTTCCAATGACCTTGTCCTTGCTAAGGAGCCAGTGTTCTTCCAGCATTGCCTTTTCTTTTTACTGTAACAGGTGAAGCAATTCCTAGAAGGACTTTAACAGTGCTCCAGCTGCTGTTCATCCCAGCGTCTGCTTGACTCTGTTAATTGCTCTGTGCATCCCTGTTCTTATCCATATGCTTGGAATTTTGAACCTGTATATCTGCCTCGTTTGTAGGCAACAAACTGACCTCATAAGAGAGTTGTTCTCTCCCTCCCCCTTCCTTGCCAATCTTTGTCTTATCTCCTAAAGGCCTCTCAGCATCTAGATTTCTAGACATGAAAGATAAGTGTGTTTTCTTAACTCAGCCTGCACTGACAGCTAGATTCAACTGTGATGAGCATCTTAAGGGATGTCTGAATTACTAGAATGTACAGGTCCATTGTAATTAGCTGTACAATTTTCTTGCTTTTGCCTCTTCTGTTTTGTTATGAACTTCTTAGCAGCAGACCCTTTCTACCAGTGCACAAACCATAACATCACATGACATTGACTTTACTCAAACCAGAAGATTTTTGTGCCAAGGTTGTAACATTGTATCATTACTTCATTGTATCTGTGTGAAAATTTTAATTTCACGCCCTGCGGACTTCACTGTCTCTGTGCACTCTGATCGTGTTGTTGCATAGAAGGGTAAGTCCCTGGGTCACATTCATTTTGTAGAGTATTTTTTTTGACTTTTTTTTAAAGTTCTGTTTCCTTTGAGAGATCTTGCTATAAAGTTAGCTCAGGACTTCTGCCAGGAAAATATTTGCAAGCTTAAAAGGGAGATACTAAAACTATTTTTTGTAAAGTTTTTATAGTGTGGCTATGACCATCTTATTAAAAAAGAAAAAAGATATGTATGGGGTTTGGGCTACACTGCAATGAATTTGCATGTGAATAGTTGCAAATGACTTTGTGAACTATGTGGGTAAGGGAGGGAAAGCCCTTGTTCAAATATATCATCAGGTTTTTCATAATCCTGGTTTTCATGAGGTGCAAACTTTTCTGGGCAGAAGTCCTTGGTTAATGGCTGGATTTGTTTCTGGAGATTCCTGGTTTGTAGGCATTGATTGGTATTTTAAACTTCCCTGTTTGTATCATGCCTGCACTGCATGGGTGGTAGATCATCATCCAGTCCTTGGTAGTCAGTCTTTGCCCTTTTGGTCTGTGCTGATGAACAACCTCTCTGGGCAGTCTTTGACGCTGTTCAGCCACTTACATAGCAAGAAAATTTTTTTACTTCAATTTGAATGGAATTTCCTGTATTTCAGTTTGTTCCCATTGCCTCTTGTCCTTTCACTTCCCCAGAGAGGAGCTCCAGCTTCCTTCCTCACCATATCAAGTTTTTATACCCATTGGTGAGATCACCCTGTGCTGCATTTGCTCCAGGTTGAACAGTCCCAGCTTTCTCACGTTTTACTTTTGTGTCAGATGCATCAAAGCCTTAATCATCTTCATTGGGTCCATGTCTCTTACACTGAAGAGTCCAGGACAGGGTGCAGCACTCCAGCTGTGTCCCACTGGTGCTGCGTTGAGAGGGGGTTGATCTTCCTCAACTTTCCAGCAGTTCTGGCCTTTGCTGGCTTCTATTCTGTTCTCATTTTCCATGTATCAGGACAAGTATCCAGGTCCTTGTCTGCAAAGCTGCCTTCCAGCCAGTCAAACCTTCCATGTGCCTCGGGTTATTCCTCCCCAAGTACAGGACTAGGCACTTCTCGTCATTGCATGCTGTGAGATGCTTGTGAGCCCATTTCTCCTGCCTGTTGAGGTCCCTCTCTGTACACTTTCTGGCCTCTCTCAGCCTAAAGTAGATTCTCAAGAATATGAGAATGAGAGATTTAACATCAGTTTCTTGAGCTGTTAAGTGCCCTACCTTATTTTGTATTTTGTATTAATGACCTTATGTAGTTTCTAACAGAGTCATGGACTGTTCGCAGGTGTGTGGTTATCGAAAAGTAATCCTGCAGCAGCCGAGATCATCTTTGCTAGTTACTGCTGGGAATGAACAAACTAAAATTTCACTTCCCTGCCCATCTGTTCAGCAGCTGAAAGTAGGTAATTTATCTCAGTGGGACACCTACCACCTGTGTAAAGTTTTTGAAAGAGGTTGTTAGCATGTGATGACTATAGCCAAGGGACACTGGGCCTGAGTGCCTTGTGCTCCGTGCCTCACTGCTGTTTTTTCCTGTAGGGTGCCTTGCAACCTGGTACTTGCACAGTGCCAGACCTGCTCAGTGGCTGTGTCCCTGTGAAGCTTACAGTGGCTGTGCCTGCTCTGCCACACAACCTGCTCCGGTGCCGGCGGCGTGTGGCTCCTCACCAGCAGTGGCCCCTCTTTGACATGCTAAACCAGGCACCACCAACACACCGTATTTTTTACAGCTACTGTTTTATCTCAGTGGCTCCTCTTGAATTATGTATCCTCATCTTTGATGTATGAAATCTCAGCTGATTTAAATATTACCCTAGAGAGTTCAGCACACCTGGAAATGAATGGAGTGACAGATAGTCCCAGTCTTTCCACTCTGGAGCAGCGAGTGGGAAGTTTTACAGCAGTTGGGTAGTGGAATACAATTTTTATGAGAGCGTTGTTTTTTCACATATGGTCTGCACCCAATTAGTCAGTGTGCTGGGATGCCAAGTATTTGAGCTCAGTTGCAATGTTTGTTCTCAGGCAAATTGGAGGGAATGAGTTCATATAAAGAGCTGGTGCACAGGGAGATAGTGGGCTGTTGTTCTGTTAGGAGCTGGGCACACACAAAATTGTGTGTGCCTGTCACTGGGAGGTAAGTAGTACAGAGCAAGTGAATGCAAATCTGTCTGAAAAGCAGTTGCTATCTGATGTCAGGCTTCTGAGCATGGTATGAAGATAAAAAAAACAACTGAGTGTAAGCTACATATATAATGTCAGCAAGATACAAAATCACAGTGTATATAAACCCTAAACACTCTAGGCTGTGAAACATACTTCAGTTTCTTCTGTGTGTTGTGGTCACTTTGCTTCCTGAAGGAATTAGACTTCAGATGAAGTGCAAGAACCTATTCACCTCTCTAGTGCTAGTATAGGTGGCTATGCTAAAGATGATGCCAGTTACTTTGTCATAAACAAAGTGATACCAGCTGAGAACAACAAGCAGAGCTCAAGTTTCTAGTGCAGTCTGGTCTGAAAAATGGGCTTTTTGCAAGACAACTATATTCAGTCTTTGTATTTTGACTGTTAATATACCTTAAATTTAAATTCCTCTGGATTTCTACCCAATTTCAACTTATTAGGTCTCCATCACACCTCACTATGAGGTCACTTCTGCCCTTTCTCTTTTCCTGTCTGTTCTCCGCTAAGAGACTGCTAACACAAGCACAGGGTCTATCATCCTGGCCTTGCTTCCAGGGATCAGAGGCTGGGAGATGCTTGCATTTACCTCTGGAGCGTAATTCTGACTGATGGGTTCTTATCAGGTTTGTGAAGTCCATCCATCCAATTGTCTGTTCCTGTTTTGAAGACCAAGCAACCATAAAGTTGAAAACGGTGTTGTATTTTTGGAATCTGAAATTTCAGACAATGCATTTATGAATTATTTATGAGGAATGTGTTTTCAGTAATGTGCAGCATAAAATGGAATGAATGCGTATCCATACTTGCCCTGAACTCTCCAAAGTGCATGCTAATAAACAGAATGATAACCTACCATCACTTCTGCCCTGTAAGATTTACAGTGCAAGCACTTTTTTCTGTGGTTTAATTCAAGTCAGTTTGTCAAGTTAAAGCTCTAGTGTTTTGTTTTGAAGTACAACTTTGTGAGTGATTTTCTATTACTTAAAGAAATCTAACTGCTTCCCCCCCCTTCTTTCAGCCAGAGTTACTGTCTAAATTTTTCTAGTCAAGTTGGCATACAGCCACCCTAAATTATACTTTAATTCACAATTAGAAAGGAAGTGGTAACCGTGCAGAGCAGCAAACCTTTCATTTAAAATGGCCATTATATAAGATCATGATTCTCCTGGATGATTAAGATATTGAAGAATAATTTAGATATCCTTAGGTTTTTGACCATTTAGAAGAGTTGGGCTTATTTAATTTTTTAAGCCTCCCTGAAACAGCTTTTTCCATAATGACAGTAATGCAGGACTCTATATCATCACAATTTGATGTTTACTTGTATCTGAATTGTCTAATGCCAACTTGTTTTCACTGATATAGCTGACAGGGCAGAGATAATTAAGAAACAGAAGAATTTGAGTGCTAGATTTGCTATTACACACTCCATGCCACAGCAGAAGAAATTAAGCTGACAAGCAGGAGAGGAAGGATCATGCAGAACCACAAGAAGAATTGCTGTTTAGGTACAGCAATTGACTGCATGTGAAATATTTTACCAGGATAAAAAAAGGGAAAAAAAAGGAAAATAGAATGGTAGAATAAACTACTTCCAAGCATTTGTCCAGCCATCTTATTTCCAGGGTGCAAAATAGAGAGCTTGAAATACTTACACAGCCCAGCAGAAGAAATGGCAGGGAAGAAAGCTAACCCCAGTGAAATGGTGGCAGAACTTCCATTGGCTTCCATACGGTCACAATTCCACCCCAATATATACTTAAAATTACTGCAGTCTGATTTTGCTCCTCTGCTCAGTGAGGTTTTAAATCTTGCACAGCTACTCGCAGTTCTTGCCACAATGGTTAGAAAGTCAATGAAAGCTCACAGTTCAGTAACTAAATGACAAGGTAAGAAACTTTGGAACCATAAAAAGGGTATAAATGCTTGACCTAAAACTATGCATATCTCCCACTTGACTGTACAACTGAAGCAAAAAGTTGATTTATTATCTGGCAGCTGGGAATTTGGACTGAGCTTGCAAAAAAGAGAGGTTGCTAATCCATGTAAATTGTGATAGACTTTTCAAGTATGTGGTGGGGTTCTTTTTTCCCTAAGCCATGTCCCTTAAAATTGTTTTGTAGTTATTAATACCCACAAAGTTGTAGGGTGAGGTAGTCCCAGCTTTGGTGAAAGTGTGCTAGGAAGAAGAGATGAAAAGTGGAAAAGAAATCAAAACAGAGGAACAGCACTGAGACTGGCAGAGAGGAGGTGCAGGATTGTACCGTGACTTACATATGCAGCCCTTTGTCAGAGGCTTTAGTACATTATAAAAGAAAAGGCACAATTTTGAAGATGATTCACTGAATTAGAGTTTGCTTTGAGGGGAAGGATGCTTGGGGACAAATTTGTACTAGTAAAAAATTGAAAAGAAAGGCTGTTAAGGCAGGAGATGTAGGAGGATGAAGTATGGCAGAAAAGATGATGACAGCTTAGTTTTGGCCCAGAACAATAAAGGGTGAAGATCTTGCTGTAGATGTGCTGTGATGACAGAGTGCTTAAAAGGAATAAAAGCTAAGTGTGCTCTGAAGTGCACAGTTGTTATGTAATATCACAGCAGAATCAGGGCCCCAGGTGTTGTACATACACCAAGGTTCATTTTCTGATCTGAATAGCTTTCAGACTTGATGACACAGAAGCGGCTGTGTGGGAGGGGAGAGAAGGACAATACAAACAGAGTGATTGCAGAAGGTGGTTGTTAAACTCTGTGGTAGTTACCTGGTTCTGTAATTTCTCTCTTTTGTACAAAAACTTCATTCTAAATTATTATTCTGTCACTGGCAGATCTGATTTAAAAGGTTTCTTTACTTCTCAGCACTCACTCGTTGTTCACCCTCCCCTTTCCAGAATTATTACAACCTCAGTTATGCCAATTCAGCTGCAGCCTGCAGCCATACCTTAAAAGAAATGATCTGTGGTGTTTCTTATTCTTGGTCTTTAGTTATTATTTAGCTACTAAAAACACACAGAGACAAAAACAATGAAGCAGTACTTTGAATTGTATTTGGCAGGTTGGTAACAGGGCAGCAGGATCTTAGTCTGATGGGGAAATAACAAAGGTTGAGCTACCAGCAGCAGAGAGGTAGGATAACTGGACTGGGAGCATTGAGACAGGAGTGTGGAATGGTGAGGAAAGCAGGGTGTTGGTATCTGAGGAGCAGGGAAGTGAAAAATGTCCTGCTTGTGTAGCAAGGAGGAATAGGAACAGCAGTAACTCCTCTTTCAGTAATGACAGCTGCTTGGATGCTATCACAGGTGAAGGCAGGGTGAAAACTGGGGGGGAAAAAAAAAGTAAAAATCTCTTCATCAGCCCTGCCTCAGGGCACAACTTTTTTGAGATGCTGCTGGATCTGGTGTCCTTTAGAGCACTAGCACTACGTGGTGTAAAACCAGCCAGGGGCAAACCAGTGTCCTCAGCCTCTTTCAAGTCCAAGTCCTCTTTAGCTCTTTACTACTCTTTGCCATGCTGGGGAGGGAGGCTTGTCCCAGAACACTGCCGAGCACAGCACATTTCAGTTAGCAGACCTGTGATACTGTTAATCAATTCTGCTGCTTCTCTCCAAATTCTCCTGTGGAAGGGATGTAATCTCTGATGCTGCTTTCCTCACGATTTGGTGAAAATTGTTTGTAACCCCAGAAAATGAGGCATTGAATTCACTGCTCTGCAAGACCTACAGTTAAGGGAGGGACCTGTGGAGCAAGGAAGCAGCAGCAGAAGTGCTGAATGTACACAGACAAGCATTGGGTGGGTGCTGGAGGGAGCTGATCTCTTCTCTGTTTCTGAGCAGCCCCTCTAGGGGATATGGTGCTTATTTCTGGGTGATTACTTACTGGAAAAAAATTGTCAAAGATGGAAGGAGATTTGCAAAATCTGTTGCAATGCTGGAGGTATTGATTTATGAGAGAATATTAAAATACATGTGGCTCAGATAAATGTTGACTGAGACTGGAGCAGAACGAAAAAATGTAACATTGTTTAAATACTTGAGGTGTATTTGCATAAAAAAAAGAAGATGGATTTCTCAGTACCGTGCCAGATCTTTAGCCATAACTAATAGGGTAAAGTTTGGAGGAAGAAAATCCTCTTTGTTTATCTCTAGGTGACTATCAGAAAGATGTTCTTATTCGTGACACATACCTTTCCCTCCCACCAAACTCTGAAGCAAAAATTCATGGAACATTTGTGGTGCTTCCCATGCTATTCTGTTCTTCTTAATGGGATATGTTTCCCACTGGGCTTTGACTTACCTCTTTTGACTCTGTGCTCTTTTGGAGAGAGGAGTACTCTTACAAGTGGTACTAGAGTTGGTCCCCCTGATCCTGATCAAGGCCCTTTAGGTTATACTGTGGCCCATAAATAAGTAATAATGGTAATGATAGCATGAGATATATTTGGCTGTGGAATGGCTTCCCAAGGAGAGTAGCGAGAGGCTGATTGTTAGCAACAAATGTGAGGAAGCACACTGTAGGGAGCAGTTCTGTCAGCAGGGAGAAGGCTGGATGATCTAATAAGTCTTTTCCTTCTCTAGGTTATGATTCTGTGAATACTGCCTTGGAGAGCTCTCTAAAATTCTCTGATAGTGTAAGCTCTCTATTACGTGGGTGTGGGTTTTATAGCACTCCAGGAGGCTCTTGCTGAGGACACTGTATAAATATATTCTGTTTTACATTGTATGATATATTTTAAATAAAAGGCTCAGATCTTTTTTTAATTGCTTTGAAATATTCTGCAGTCTGATCTTTTTCTTTAAGAATTAAGAAACTCTGAAATGCTTTTGGAAGATACAGACCTATTGCAGGTGAGAAGTATGTCTCCACGTGGACTAAGTTTAAATTACATATATAGCATTGTTAAATTTGGCTCCTCCTGTATCCCACAGTGAAGTATCTGCTCTGAGTTCCAGCCTGCAGAAAGTAAAATGGGAATCTCAGGCTGCCACAGTCCTTTTGTCTCTAATTCTCAATGTGATCTTGTTCCTTCTTTTAATGTTTCAGCCTCATGAAGTGTCCATCACTGTGTTGTGTTTGTTTTCTCTTTTGGTGTCCTGACATTCAGTACATGGGAACGTCCCCCCAGGGTGTGTTTTGGTCACTGAAGGTGCAGTTCACACATGAAAGTCAAGCTCCCTTATTCTGATATGTCACCTTTCAGGGAATGACTGCAAAATCAGCTTCTCTTTCTCAGCTTCTCTTTCTCAGCTTTTATTTCCTACCCAACCAGCCTGTAATGTTCATTGACATATTCATCTCTGGTTTCCTGGGCCTAATAGCCTGCTGGTTAAAACTTGGATTACTCTCACAGAGCAGGGAGTGGGGAAGAAAAAATCTGAGGTATTATCTCAGCCCTATGGATTTTCAGAAGGCTTTTGCCAAGGTTCCGACCAAAAGTTGCTAAAGAAATCAAGTTTCTGTAGTATTGGAGGACAGTTCCTTCTAGGAATTTACTGGTGGTTAAATGATAGCAAGTAAAGTGACTTAATGTTAATTTTTTAGAATTAGCAGAAGGATCCCCCAGGAACTCACTGGGCTGGTTTTTCATCAGTGACCTGGAGTGAGAAGTGAACAGCAAAATCTCCTGGGTGACCAAATAAATTTGTGTGTTTTGATACTAAGTTCTTTCAGGTAGTCCAATGATATGATAGTGAACTTCTTGAGTTTGCTGCCACAGGATGTGGTGGAAACTGCAGGCTGAAAAACCAGGCAAATTTATGGACAGTGAGTTGGTACATGGATGTTGAAAGGATAAGCTATGGAGGTAATCTCTCATCCCTTATTCTTTAATTGTGGATGCCAGACTAAAGATGGCAGAAAGTGCTTAGGACCATTCAATTTGGATTGAGTTTGTCCCTTCACCCTTGGGTTAGCTGGGGTGTGGGTGATTAGCTGTTTCTTACATATAACCCCAGGTTGTATCACTAGTGTGGTGTCTTCATGTTGTTTGACTGCTCAGGCCACTTCTTGTGTGCATCTATTTTTTCTCTGCTTTTATTTGCCCTGTTTGTTCCAGTCAAACAGTGATTTGATATTTGCTCTATCATAACAATAGACTGTTTAATTTTCTGTAAAATGGGTCTGTTCCCTACCCCTTGAATGTGTTTTTAGCTGTATTTAGCATTTGTAAAGTGCTTGGGGGCAGGTGGTGTTTTATGAATACAAAATAGTGTTAGGCTTTGTACTTAGGCACAATACTGTACCGTAATTCAAAGGCAATTCATGTAACATTAGTAAATCACTTTGAACTTTATGTTGAAAATATAAGCAGTAGTATAAAAATAAACCTTATTATTTCCTCTGGTATATACAGTTAAATAAAGTATGCCTATACAGCTACAAAACTGTATTGCCAGTATGCTTTGTTGAAATGCCATCACCTTGCAAAGAGATGTTCCATGTGTTTTGTACATGTTTATGGTTGAAGAATAAATTTTCAGAGACTGTAAATGAAAAGATGTCTCTAAATATAGTGATCAAATACTATCTGACACTGCTTGTTTAAAGTAATATACATATATTTTAATGCCAGAGTATTTATGACTAATAAGTTATTTTGCCTCATAAGGAGATTCCCACTCCTTCAAATATCAAACTCTTTGAAATTGTATTTTATTTTTTTTTTCAGGAAGGAACAAATGCTATTAACAGCTAAATGGAACTGCATGATATAAAAATACAATAGTGTAGTTTAAAAATTGGACAGTGTGTAAGAAATATATTATATTTTACAAGCAGTAGCAAATAGACAAAAATTTAAAATCCATTGGCGTATCCCAAATATCTAAATAAATAAACATCAGTGTTCATCCAGTTGAGGCAAGTAGGGTTTGTGGTTACCTTCAAGAGCACTGTTCTTTCTAATATCCTGCACAGTTATCACTTGTGCATAATCTGACCATTTTTTAGGTACTGTACATTGTTGGACTGTCTGGGCTCTGATTGCCCTGTAGGTTTTATTAGAAGAAATGCCAAGTGGTTTCAGGTGGTTTCTTACCAACCATCCTGGGCATAGATGGTCTTATGGTTCCCGGAGCATCAGCCATATTTATGTGTTCATCGTAAAAATGTGAAAGCCTTCCTTCCCATTCAGTTTGGAAACATGGGACAAAGTAAGATTCACCTGTAGGTCTTCAGAGAGATCTCTTACTACTGCATGAGCAGTGCAAAAGACACACTGTGGAAAGAGGGATTTGGGTCTGTGCCATCTTGTGTTTATTTTTTGTTTTCCTTTTTAAAATGTGAATGGTTAATGATCTGTTCTTAATTGTAATGGTTTATGATGTTTCCTTTTATCTGAGTGATAGATGACAATACTCTTCTTACATTAAGAGTTTATAAACTCTACTAGATACTTATTTAGTTAAGAGCCAATGCTGAGTTTCTAATAAAATTTCCAAAAGGGTTTTAGTGGCTGAGGAGACAAATTTCTAGCAGCCTGTTTTAGTAATGCAGAGGAGATGAAGGGAATGCTTTCATAGCACTGTGCAATGCCTGACCAGGGTGGATTTTGCTACCCAGGTTGTAGTTCTGCTCTGACCCAGCTATACCAGCTTGATTGCAGTGGTACCAGCCTCCCAGACTGGGCATCTCTGTGCTGCTCTGTGAGCTGTGTTTGGAGTTTATGTTCTAGAATAAAAACAAAGGTGAAAGCTTTTCATTGAAAGAAGAGTTTCAAAGCTTACTGTGGTCTAGTCTCCCTACTCTCATCTCTATCCTCTTACCATGGCCCTGCCTTCCTTCTGCTTTGTACACAAGTTCTTGGTGTTCTGTATCCTGATGATTTTTTTTGAGACTTTAAAAGATTATTTTCCCCAAACTTTATCTGTCTAAATAGTTAGACTTCTAATTCAAACTTGTAGACCTTACAAATTTTCTTCTCCCATGATGAAACATGCAGACTTTCAAGCTCATTAAAGTTAGATGAAAAAGTATACATGGGGGAAGTGTCAAAAAAAGAGATTATTTTCCAGTCTGTTGCAGAGATGCTGTGAGAGACTGGACTATTAATGATTAATGACTCATAACATTTGCCCATTTGTGGAGGTGCCAGGGTGCTTTGCAGAGGCCAGGTTTGCATCTCTCAAGGGAGGAGGAGAGTTTTTGGGTGTACATATGCTAGTCTTCATGAGACAGAAGAGGTGAACTATCACAGCCTGGATCCTGCAAGGTAAGAAATGGTGCTTCTTGCTATGCCAATTTCTCTTCTTACATAATTCCCTCAGTTGTTAAACTGCCCCCTTCCCCCTGGGGAAAATCTGATAGGGAATTATTGGCTTAACTGAGAGGCAATCCTTAAGAAGGGATCACAAATTATCAAAGTCTTCCTGAGTGCCCCCAGACTCATTTCTGGGCATTCCCACCGAGCCTGAGTATATTTCAACCCATTGGACTATGTGATATTTCATTCTAATCCGCTCCAAGGGATCCAATAACAAGAACCTGGGTTGTACTCCCCTTGCTCAGTGACCTTCCAGTGCACTGGCAAATGTACCAAAGAAAGTGAGGACAGACTGAATTATCACCATCCTTAAAGGGACAGTTGCCCATGCCATTTTCCTTCTGTTGGGAGGGCAAAACCTATCAAAGAAAATGTGCGTAAGCACCATCACTGATGAGACATTTGGTTGCTTGGTTGAACATCTATACGTGAGGAATTTCTGTATGTGGCTAAATGTACAGTGCTGCTACTTCTGCAGAATGTTTGGGATTTTTTTCTCCTCTAGAAGCAGGAACAATACAAGGGGGCCCTTGGCCCTTAGTTTGCTGTAAAAGAGCATTCACTATTCACAAGCCAAGTTTGCCAAATCAGTTTTCCTGTTTGAAATATTCTGACTCCTGGGTGGCTGATCCAGTAGCTTTGACTTCACTGAAGCCATTAAGTGTTACTATAATCATAATGGTGGAGCCTATTTTTACTTAAGTTTTTATTCAAGTCATGCAAAGAATACATACCCTGGTTTTAGAGAAAGTTGCATTTCAGGATTCAAGCATTCTGACTGTCTCTTTAAATATTAGGATACAAATAAATGATGAGAAAATTGTCTTTGCAAGTTTCAAACCATTCTAGGTCTACTCTGTTGCCTCCAGCCAGATGCTGTCTGATGTTACTTAGACAAACCAGGGCAAACCATTATCCTGGGATTAAACACTAAATACCTGCAAGGAGCATTCTCTTTATCAGATATTGCTCTGTTAGCAGAGTTCATTCACTTTATTGCATATATAACTGTGGTGTCAAATAGACTGATTTACAACACCTGGTCTTTTACATAATCTTTGCTATTTGCTGTGCTTGTAATCTGCCAAATCATTTAGCCTTCCTGATAGCAGAAATGCTGTAAAACTTAGATAAACTTGCAGAAGAAATGAACTCGAAGGTACTGCTGAAATCTAGGGCCTGCACGTTTGCTGTAAATGCACCGGCTGGTTTGGTTTCCCCTGCCCAATCTGTGATTGCATGTGGCTGCTGGAGAAATTGAAATTTTATGATAGCACTACCGTCAGAGGAGATAAGCATTTGTATGCTAGACTAGATTAATCTAAAAAGAAGTTATAGGTGTGGCTAATGAAAGCAGTGTATGTGTTAACTGGGTTTCTTTGGGGTTCAAACCATATGTGTGTATCTATATAGAGTCTAGTCTTAAACTTTCTCCATGTGAAAAGTCTCATATATCTGTGTGCTAGTTCTTGCTATCAGTGCAGCTTATTCCATTTTATGCTGGAGATACCTTTGAGGAGTTTCAGTTTTTAAAGGGTACTTTCTGAATGCTACTACAAACAACAGATTTCTCTAAAATTATCTGGTTTGGCTACCCAAAACTCCACATCTTTCCGAACATTTTGGTTAGGGTAGCTAAAAGACATCATGTTTGCTTAGGGCTAGCCACAAACAAGATCCAATTGAAAGAAAAGCTCTATTTTTTCATTTTGAGCCATTAATTTTTTTGCTACTTAGATAATAGAAAGACATGTAGACAAGCTTAAAATGTAGAAAGGAAATTTTAAAATTGGCTTTATGATCGTGAGTGAGATTAAAGCTAGCACATCTGCAGGAAAATAAAAGAATCTGTAGTCAAACAGGAGAGAGCCCTGCAAGGTGGTAATGTCAAGTCAGACTGTATTAGAAATGACACTGACCATCAGATTGGAAGAAACAATAAAAATTGAAAAAAAACGGCTTTTATAGTGTAACTTCAGTAGTCACCATTAACATTGGTTTACAACCCATCAGTACTACTAACTCCTTTCAGCTGAGGGAGTAGTTCTGTGTCTCAAACATAACAATGAATTATTTTGTTCTGGACAAAGTAACTTGTCATGTCAAGCCCTGGAATGAGCTTGCACCCAGGAAGGTGGTGGAGTCACCATCCCTGGTGGCTTTCAGGAGCTGACTGCACATGGCACTCAGTGCTGTGGTCTGGTTGGCAGGGCAGTGACCAGTCAAAGGTTGGACTCAATGGTATTGGAGGTTTTTTCCATTCTAAATGATTCTGTGACAGTGTTCTGATGATGGATGGGATGTGGCACTTACTTGTGGAGATGAAGAAGGGTGTTTCTCATGGCATGTCTAGTTCAGGGTAGGAAAACCTTTGACCTGCTGCTGCTGCACAAGGCTGTTGGACAGCAGAGCTGGGAGTCTACCTTTGGAGGTACATTGGCCACTGCTAATCTCTCACATCCATAAACTACTGTAAACATTTGTTCTTAAGAATTTTTCATCCCTTCTTGAGTTGAGAAATCTCTCCTGGCTTTCTTAGTTGCTTAGGCTTTCTAGGCCTTTACAGTCACAAAAGTAGAAACAGAGGCTTTTCTCAAAGCAGAGAACAGCTTGAGATGTTTTCTTACTCTATAGATGAACTCTATTTGCTCATAAGAGAGATATCCTATGGATCCAATCACCTGTGCTGATAGTTTCATTTGGGTGAATAATGTGAATAATGTTTTGTGCGTGAAAGTCTTTGAATGTGTAAATCACTTCAGGGTTGGGGACATCAGACTGTTTGGTACTAACAACAGCATGGAACAAAGGGACTTTGGGGTAAAACTCTGGAGTGATATCTCTAACATATCACTGAGAGATCACTGGAGAACAGGCTCTCTAGGGAAGCAGTGGAAATGGTACTGTTTAAGACATTTAAAATTGGACAGGAGGAAATATATTGTAATGATCAATCCTGTGCTGGTATTTAGATCAAGTCTTGTCTCCTGTGAATATTAATAGAAAGTCCCTGTCTCAAATACCTCCCGTTATTCAGCATTACCAGATCACATTGGCTTGCAACCTTCCCCCATGTCTGTACTTGCACTTAAAGGACAGCCTGAGTGATGCTTAGCACCTTTGCCTTTTCTCTTGGTGCCTCAAGTGTTGATTTTGTATTGCCTTGCTTAGATTCTATTCCTTCAGTGCTTCCACCAGACAGACTCCATATAGTACACAGAGATTTACAGGAAGCACATGTAGTTTGTGGCAATAATAATAAAGTCTCCTGCTGTTTTCAAATCCCTGAGAAACTAAATCAAATGTAGAGGTCTATTCAAAAAAAAAAGTAAAAAAATAAAAACAGTGCAGCATGTGTATAAGTCACTTTACCTTTACCATTACCAGTGTAGGTGTGCCTTGTTTGGTGTATTTGGCTGTCATCTCTCTGAGGTCTGTGTTCAGTCTCCAGAGTACCACTAAGACATTACACACCTCAAATGGAAAAGCTGATGAAACAGCCTAAAAAAACCTGAGCGCCCATGCTTTACTTGCCTCTTTTTCAGTACCTCTATGTTGTCATTACTGACAGGAGTCCATACAGCAAAATTTGTTCTGTGCCGGTGGCCCCTGTCAGGCAAATCTAGTCTGATTTATGGAGGCAGGAAAACTGGATTCATTTCCTGCATGGTGCTGTGATCTTAATAGAGCTCTGTTTTCTCTGTGTGTTTCTGTAGGTACGAAGCTTCTCTTCTTGACCTGGTAGAAGCTATGAACCTAGTGTCAGCTCCGGGACACCTCTGCCAAGAACCTTGTGACAGGAACAGAAAGCAGACGCCCTGCTGTGTGAGCCACAGGCTGTCCTCTTGGTGCCAGACCCCCTGCAGCCCCAGGAGCAGAGCAGATGAGCTGGAGGAAAGTCGGCTCCTCGAGGAGATCTTCTTCATTTGACACAACTCCTTGGTCTACAGCTACTCTTAAATTATTTGAGTGATCATGGCTTGTTTTCCCTCTTCTAAAACATAGTTAATGAGCATCCAGGTTCATTTTGGATTTAGTAATCATGATGCAAGTATATTGTTGGGGTATGCCAATCAGAAAGTGTTATTTTTTTTCCTAAACCTTTCATGTGCCAAGTAATCAATTTAAAATAGCATTTTTTTTTTAATCTACAACATTTTCTAATAGATTGAAGTCACAGTTTTGCCAGCCTTATATCGGAAGTATATTTCATTATCGATTTTTTGGGCTCTAAAGCAGTTTGCAAGAACTGCCTAACATTCAAGAACCAGCATGTTCAAAGTAGATTATTTTCTAATTAAACAAGTCTATTTAAAACCTGGCATATTATAAAGGTACAAGCACTTTAGTACTTTTTCACTGATTTTATGATCTACTTTTTCCTTCAGCATTCTGATATTTAACACACTGAGTTTTTAGGGGATATATCGTAAGCTCAACTCTACAATGTCTGATAATGTTAATAGATGATGTTGCAGGTTGATCTACTAGGCAAAGGTTTGAATTATATTCCTCTTTAAATCAGCGCTATTTGACAGAGTTTATGTGCTGGGTAACATAACCCGGAAACAGCAGAACAGAGTCAGACATTGTAGAGATCCAAAACCTATTTGATGTACTTTTCAAGATTAAATGCGTAGTAGTACTAGTATAAGAGCAGTCTTAAGACATTTTCACTAACTTGCACTATTTTGGTCTTGCATCCAGGCTTCACTGTAAATAAGACAAATCAGTAATTATTTCCACTAGCAGCTCACAATGCACACTTTCCTGCCAGCTTTAATTATTCATGCTGTATCTATTTCAGTTTATTTAAATGCATTTCCATCTACTGCATGTACTTGGTTATTTAAAGAAATGTGCCGAATTGGTAAAAATGACTGCACATTACAGGATTAATGGTCATTTTCTCCACAATGCAGTGTTCATATTTTATTGTAACAGTAGCCACCGGCATGTGTTCCTAGAAATATGAGACTAAAATACTCATTTTGCACAGTAAAATTGCAGTGAGGGAAAGGTAGAATTGATCCAGTATGGGCAAGTTCTAGGCCATTTGCTCCCAAACATGACTTCATGGGCCAGTACTGCTTTTCAGACAGTCTCTTTAGGCAACCCTGCTTATCTTAATAGCTGGGTTGAGTTTCTGTACCCATGCTTGGGGTATGACTGCTGCCTGTCTCCTCACGCTGGTCCTGTGCAATGTGTGATGCTCTGCAGAGTGGATCTCAGATGAGAGCCCTGCAGCCCCTGGCACCACCATGCTCCATCAGTGAAACAAAAGGAGAATGAAGGGGAAGAACCTCAGGTTACTCTGGGCTGCTTCAATCAGGCCCAGTCTTAATCATAAATTAGGTGATATCCCTTCTGTGCATCCCAGCTGAATTTTTAAAAGCTGCTTGGAGGAGTTTAAAGGAGGAAAGCAGCATTGCTGGACCAGAAAATTACTGCTGTGGAAAGTCCCTGCCTGGTCTGTCCTGCTTTTAGTGAAGTATTACAGTTTTCTGGAATATGTCCATCTGCTGTTTAATGTCCCTCTCTACTCTCTGAGCCTGTGCAGGCCCAGTTTCCTGCTAAGAGCCCCAAAGATGTATTCAGTGCCCTAGCCCAGGTAGAGCAGATGGGGACATAAGTTTTCTTATTCTGTTGGCTGAGTAGCCTGCTGCTTAAAGAGGGCAGGAAAAAGGAGGAAAAAGAAGAGAAAAATGTACAGGGACCAGCAGGAAATTTGGGGATAACTGTCACATAGATCTTGGAGTTTGGGGTTGTTTCATGGTGTTTTTTTAGCTTTGTTGGTGGGGTTTTTTTTTTAAGTGCTGGCATTTATAGAGAAACAGTTCTCTGATTTCAGTCCAATTGCTTCTTGTCTCTTTTCCAGTTTGACTGAAACTTTAATTGCTTTTTCTGATAAATGCTAACTGACCTTTCAAAACAGCAAAAAATACATGTATATTTCTTGAAAGGTGCCTTTGTGTTGAGAACACTTCGTGGGAGCATTCTGTTCTTTGATTCTTCCGTGGGTGCCAATATTTAACTGCTTTGGGATTCCTTATGATCACTTAGTCCATAAAAAATTATAGTTCTGAAGGTGACTTTTGGCTTGAATCTGTATTTTTTGTTTGTAGCTCTTATTAAAAGGACATTGTCAGGGTTGTGGGCTCTATGCTCAAGGTGCTGTCCATCAGTCAGATCTACACAGGGGGCACACCTTTGTGAAGCAAAGTTTTCCAGTAAGAGATAGTTGAAATGTCTGATGGGTGAAGAGCTGTATGCTTTAACTCTCTATGAGATGTGGACAAAAGAAACAAAACCTATTAATTTCGTAGACCTTGTGGAAAATAATTTTTTATAAAGCTGGCTCGTGCTCTAGTTATCAGCTGTATATTAGGAATAGTGTTTAGCAGTCAGTGCGAGCAAAGATTTTGCCATGAGGCACTACAAAGTTGAAGTTATTAAAACATTTATAGCCTTGGAAAAAAAAAAATCAATGATTGTCAAATAGGAAAGGACAAAATCAGTAGTTGGTACTGGGAGGGGAATTGTTTTCCATCTGCTAAAACAGTAGAGGAAATGCAAAAATTAAACTAGCAAAAGCAATGATGTGACAATGTCCTTTTAAGTTTGAGCTTCAATATTGGGAGCTGCTGCTGGGGAGTTGGTCCAGCATAGACTTTGTCCAGAGTGTTCCCAGTGAATATCCTTCAGCTATACATCAGGCTGTGTTTTCCATGAGGCTTTGTAAGTAACATGACTGCTGCTAAGGCTCCTACCCACACCTTCAGTTTGTGTCCTTCCCACATGGTTCGTGCACACACATTTGCTGGCTGTTTGTGTAGTTACTGCTTTTGTGCACCTTGCACATCACAGACCTGTAATAATCACATCCTTTTCATTTCTAGCCTTTCCAGTCTTGCTGCTGAATCCCATCTTGAGCACGTATTTATATGTGTATGTGAGGTCTTCATCTAATAAATTATCTGGGGTTTTAATTTATTCTTCCAGACATTTATTTGGCTTATCTTCTGATTTTTGTCCAAGATGTCAATACTGCCATTGATAATGTGTTCCACTTCCCACAGCATCACATCATATTATGTTGTGAGTCTCCAGTTTGCTTAGATACACGAAGAACTGGATTTAAGTCTTCTCTTCCTCTCCAGGACATGGGTCTTACTGTGAGAAGGAGCAAGGACTCCTCTGGAGTGTGAAGTAAAAGAGAGGTCTCAAAATACAAAGGAGAAGAGAATTGGAGAGCCAGCACTCATTCTTTGTCCCATGCTTTGGGACAAAAAAGTGAATTAAGAATAAGGAAGAAAGGATGGAGGTGAAGGCAAGAAAGGACAAAGATGCAAGGCAGATAACTGTACCAAACATGGAGATGAAGTGGGAGTGAGCTAGAGGGCAGAAATGAGTTGTTAAACTAGAATAAGCTGATGAAGGGAAATTGTGTGCTTGTATCTTAAAGTGAGAAATGTTTTCAAACACTAGTTCCCATAAGAGCCTTATGACTCCATACCCTTTTCCAAATCATTGTCCTGCATTTGAGGAGCTACTGTCTAAGGCATACTTTGCAAATGAGGGAAAGAGGAAAATTACCTTGACCTAACTTTAGCATCTGCCTTTTAGAGCAACTGGACAGGGAGGCCAGAGCACATGGAGAGCAGCTGTGCAGAACATGGGTATAACCCGGGCCACAGACTGAACCTAATTGCTTGCAAGGGATGGTGACTTGGGTGGCTGAAGAATAGGAGACTGGAGAGCAAAAATCAGAATAAACAAATAAAATGTGCAGTGTTCCAATGAGCTGTGGAGGTTTAGTGTTAAGGAAGGAGAGAAAAGGGCTTAGCTACACTTCAGAGAGATTGAGCCTGAGATATCCAAAAGACAGCCCTTGAAAGTGCATGTGAGCCTGGGGTTAAACTCTAGAAGTTGCAGCAGAGATTTTCTCAAATACGACCTCCAGGCTGTGTTTGAATTTGTACCATCTGTGGGGGAGAGAGCACAGCCTGGTTAGTTAGAAACCTCCTTTTTCACTGTTACTAAATTTATGAAATTGTGTGCTAATTAGTGTATGATTTATAAATTTACATAACTGCATGCTACATAAGACAACACAGAATATTGAATGAAGCGATTTAAACCAGCAGAAGCAGTGTAGTCTGCTCTGACTGGCTGGCTTTTCTCTGGAAAATGCCTCTCCTGATCCCGACCTACTCCCTGCATCATTGGAAGGCTTGTCTGCTCACAGCAACAATAAATGTTTTACAATATTTTGACTCCTTGTAGCTGAGAGACATCCACCTCGAGCATATCTGGCATAGCTGTGTAGCAGAGCTTTCATGGTGATCCCTGACTAGGGTGTTAGAAAGCAGAATTCAGCTAAAAAACAGCAAGAAACCCAACTTGGCCTGGCCATTTGCTTGAGGACTCCTGCATTTGTTAACGTGTGGTGGAAGAGCATCCAGACTGCAGGAAAAGGATGGGCTGGCAGGGAACTGGATTTGTTTTCCAGCTCTGGGGAAGCCAATTTGCCTCCCTCCACAGCCTGCTGTGGGTTCTGTGCTGAACTGTGTTTAGCACCACATCTCAGAGGGGCTGTGACCTATACCACTGCCCACAGCAGAAGATACTGGATGTATCCACCAAAATACGTCTTTGACTGTAATCTGTAATAGCAGAAACATAGGGGCCAGACATTCCTACTGAACAGAAGCTGAAGCTCTCAGGCTTAATGTATTTTGAGGCATTGAGGAGCTAAACTGGAGAAACTTAGATGCCACTAAGAGGTGAGGTCCTGACATATGTGAGGTGGGAGATGCCCAGGTGGTACCAGCAAATGAACTAATCCATGAGCTGCAGCCTAGTTCCTTGATTCAGGATTCATCCTGAGTATGTAAAACAAAATAATTTTCACTCAGAGCATTCCATAACCAGTGTGAGTTCATTCTTTCTGGTCTCCTGACTATAGACAAGAGGAAAGTGAAAAGCTGAAAAAAGGTATATTTCCTGGTTGCTTACTGGCAACTACATAAAAACCTTGAAGCATGGGTTTGATTAAAGCACTTGCCCAAACACAAAGGGATTGAATACTGTGAGCATTAGGAACAGAGTGGGAACTCCTCTCCTCTGCTACAGCTGATAATGAAGGAAAGGACAAGATGAATTCACAGACACAAAACCTAGTTTATTCTTGAATTACAGATATCTGCGAGGAAGTTGCATTGAAATTTTAAAAGTGCCTTCTCAAAATCTTCCAGCATGCAATTATTCTTCTATAAAACTGCTTTATTTTGAGGCTGAGGTTATCTACCTGAATTTCCAGTGGCTGGACAGTGTTGTGCCTCTAGAAGCAGGATTACAAAGTCGCTGTGTTGCCAGACCCCAAAGGCAATGATAAATTCCTGGTCGAGCCTTCTCTTTGTTGAGATGGCAACCCTTATGCCTGGTGTCCTAATGTCTTTTCCAGCCCCTGGATTATTTGGAGGGCCTGTTTCTGAATTTCCTGTAGCACTTATGCAGGATACCCAGTTCCAGTGCTGCTTATGTGAAATGGTGACAGTGTGGCCTCATTTCTGCACAGCCTTTCTGTGTTTTGGTTTTTGTTTTTTTTTCTCAGTGTTGGGCTGAGTACCAGGTCTGGTGGCATTTCAGATCATGGTTCTCTTTCTTGAAGCAGAAATTCTGTAATAAGAAGAAATTCTGAAACCAGGAGACCCTACTAAATTTAGAGGAGTTGAGGAGGAGAGAATAATGTGAAGTAGAAATACCAAGCTGTAAGGAAAAAGATTGCAGGACTCAGTCTGGGATGGAGCATGAACTTGTGGGTGCTGTACCTGTGAACTCAGACACATGGATAACAATCTGCCAGACACATTCTTGATGGGATGGGGGAGACCCAGACAACACAAACTCCTAGAAGGGGAAGAGTGAACAAAGCACAAGGTGGTGATAGCAACAAAAACAGACAAGACGACTTGAGCTGCGGGTGGGGAGGCAATGACATTTCTGAATTGCAGAGGAAATGGCTCCTTGTCAGTGGAGCTGGTGCCCCTCTATTTGCACTTGTGCCTTTAGCACAGGGATCTCATTACCAGAGAGCTTACTGGCAGATTGGAGAGATCTCAGTGAGAAGTAATAAAAATGATCAGGGACTGCTATAATTGACATAATGAGGAAACAAGATGAGAAGAGTCAGATATTTATAGCATGGGTGAGAGAGACAATTAAAAGGTGGGGTGGGAGATGGACTGGATGACCTGAAAGCCTTGTCTGCTTCTAATAACTCCTTGTCGTCTGCTGAACAGAGGACTTAAATTTACCGAGGCTGTCAATCTGACTCTTAACAGCCCTAACTTCTTGTGTTGAAAAGCTCAGGTGGGTGTATTCTGGCTGTATTGGCACTGTCAGGATGTCACTGGTGCTGTACTTTGTTTAAAAAGTAGTCATCACCCATGTTGTGGGAAAAAATTGACATGCTGACAGTAAAGAGAAAAAAATTAGGCCTTCATAAAGCAAAAAGCCATAGAAAACCTTGCTGAGGGATGGACTGCCTGGTTGTTCAGCTGATGATGCCAAGCTCTTCCTGCTGCCTGGAGGGTGGCCTGTAGAGGAGGAAGGTTCATGGGGAGGGAGAAGATGTGAGACATTTTCTCTGTGAGCTGGCACCCAGCTGTGCACACAGCTGAGCAAAACCACTGCTCCCCAGGACACACAGATGTGCACAGGCTGTTGTCCCCAGCAGCTGCTGAACTCCACAGACAGCTCTTGGAGCAAGTTCTGGGCCAGGCAAAAATCTGCCAGTCCCACTGATGGCTACAGCCAAGTGTGGGGTTTTGCTTCCCTTCCTATCTCATCCATGTGTGTTCCTGGGGCCAGGGTCAGTGGCCAGGCAGATTTTTAGAGCCCCGTGTTTGCTTTTGACTTAGGAGACTGTAGCAGGCTTGGAGGTAGCCAAGCTGGAGACATCTCAGCTCCTGGGTTGCAGTCAAATTAAAACACTGCTATGGAAAGCAACGGGGCTGTGTGTGTTGGAAGCACTTTGGGGAAATATCAGAGCGGTGCTTGTTGAGTCTGGTGGCGGAGTAGCCGCTCTGTTTTAATGATACCTGTGTGCAAAGGCCACAGCTGCTGTCATCCGTTTCACATTAGTCTGACTTTCACAGAGCAGACATAGCCTAGGGTGGTAGAAAGGAGAGAAAGGTGACCAAAAAAAAGAAAAATAAAATCCGTTCATTTTTCACCGTTTTTTCCATCCCTCTGAGCTGCGATACCAGTCTGTGGCTGAGCAACAGTAATCTTATCCAGCGTACTGTTGATTTAAGCCTCTTGGATTTATATAACTTTGGAAATGGTAAACTATATTAATTTGCTGTGTTTTCAAGGGAAAGTTATTTATTGAGAGACATTTTTAACTCAAGTGCCAGGAGCCTTAAATCATTATAATAAATTCATGCTATTCAGGGTTTCTTACATTGTAATAAATTTGTTTTAAACATGAATGAGGAGATCCATGATTTCTTTAATATACTGTTATGTATTTCCTTTCAAAATGACACAGCTCACTATATCAAGTGGGAGAATAATAGTGAGAGATTTACAGCACTTAAGAATAACACAGCCTGGGAATGTGACATGTGAACCAACACGGGGCAGGGGGGGGGCTGGAAGGGGCAGGGAGCCCACCACTGCTCCTGGTGGCCCTGCCGAGGGTTAAACAGCAGCACCAGGTCAAGACCAGTGAGTGAAACCACAGCTGGGTGGGAGGCTCCCTGCAGGGTGGGAGTGACAACATGGCCTTGTATTTGCTTCCCATTTTAATGTGCAACTAGCCATCAAAGCACCTGAAAGGTGGCAAGGACAGTCTGCTGTGACCTGGGACGGTGACTGCCCAACAGCCACCTGATGGATGCGACCTGAGCCAGAGGTTTGCTTGCTCCCTTTTGCCAGGGACTCATCCCTCGGGCTGTGCTGGCATGTGGGGAGCAGACCCCTCAGTGGTGGCCAGTGGCCCTGGAGTGTGGCAAGCAGGCACCAGGTAAGCACTCAGATAAATTTCAGTCTCTGTTCTTAATCCCTGACCCCCCCCATTAAACCCCTGCTGACCCTTTAGCTCACTGTTACACACATGGACAGCTGTGAGCACAGGACAATAAAACTTGCAGCTGGCTTTACATCAAGTCCTCCCAGCTTCACAGGGAGGAGGAGCTGGCACAGACACAGCCTTGGTTGCATCAGCATCCGAGGGCTGAGACAAACCCACTTTGGCAGCACAGTTCTGGCTTTTTTGGGAAGCAGAGCCCTTGTGCCCCATGTAACATCTGCTGAACTTGTGTCCTAGCTTCATCTCATCATGGAGTGCTGCAGAAACGAGGTCTCATGTTTGTGGTGACCTTGGGATCGGGGTTGACTGCGGCAAAGCATCACATTGCCCAAACTACAAAAGCAAATTGGTTTCCTAGTGTCTAATGAGAGAAGTTACCCTCAAAGATACCTAAAAACCCTCCAGCTCCTCGGGGCACACCCTTCCTGTAGAGTCTTGAAGAGCTGTCCTGCCATGATGTGAAAGTCTGTCCCTCTGGATGCCTGTGCATGAAGGCAAGAGCATTTCCCTGGCTATGAAGGGTTAACGGGTCTTTGCTGGGTGTGTCTGTAGTGGAGGTAATAAAACGCTGCTAGTTCCTGGGGGAAGGGGATGGTCCTGCTGCTGCTCCTCACCTGGCTGCAGGTGAGGTGTAGGACACTGAGGACTTCAGCTGCCCAGGGTGGGGGCTGACAGTGCACTGAGGGTGTCTGTGCTGACATCACCGGGCTGGAGGAGGGGATGGGAGAGGGCCTCATGCTCAGAGAAGTGATGGCAGGACCTCATCTGTCAGTGCAGAAAAATGTCTGGCTAATAAACTTGCCAAACGTCCCTAATAAAGGGCTGGATGTGTTATCATGTAGAATGGTTTTATAGGGGACAGCCATAAAACGTGCACATTGCCCTTTAAAATGCCAGGACAAGGATTGATTCCAGCAGGGCGGAGGGAGAGGAGGAGGGGAAATGAGGCTAATTGGAAAAGGGGGATAAATCCAGGGGCTCATTTCTCTGCTGTGGGCCCTAGGGTGTCAAGGAGTAGTAACAAAGTGTGTTTCACTGCCTTATGGGCTGCACCCAAGCTTGGGCTTCTCTGCTGTGTCCCCACCACCGTGTGCAGTGCTGGGGTGTCCTTTCTGGCATTTGTTCCTGCTGCAGGACTCCTGCTCCTCCTAATTCCAGCCCAGGGAAAGCTGAGGAGATGCCTCCATCAGCCTGCTCCTCATCTGTGCTTCTCCTTTTGATCCCGGGACTCCAACACCCGTTGCCTCCTCTTGCCAGTTCTGGTGGTTGTGTCCTGCCTGCCCAGTGGTCCCATCACCTCGTCACTGCCTCTCCTTCCTGGTGATTTCAACTGCCCTGTACATGGGAGTGCATCACTGCTGAAACACAGAGGCTGGAGCAGCAGTTTTGGGTCCCCTTTTCCACAGACAGGGCACAGCCTGTCCTGAGCCCTGCTTGAATAAACAGGATAGAGGAAGCTGGAGGGAGGCCCCGGGTGTGTTTAGTGGCAATCAATAAATATATTGTACTCCAGCTAACTTTTAATGCTGCAGAAAACAGATAGTGATTTCACTTAATAAATGTAGACAGTGTTGCAGAGCTACAACAGCATCTATTATGTGAGACAGAATTTCTGTACCACAGGGCTGCGTGTGACCACTGCCCAGCACTATCCACAGCTGAGGCCCATCAGCTGCCATGGGCAGAGGGGCCAGCCTCTCCTTTTTCATTTTCTTCTTTCAATTTCCCTGGACAGAGACACTTGGCAGCCAAACCGCCATAAGATCTGGTGGAGGGAGAAACAAAAAAACCCCAATCTTCTCAAAGTCACTGAAAACCTTGTGTATTTGAGCACTGGGTGGTCAGGTGGTCAGGTATTGGAGAGATGGAAAAAGAGGGAGCCAGGAAAAGCCAGATTTTTTTGTTGGCCAGGACTGCTTCAAAGAAGTTTGTCACTGTGGGTTTGTTGGTATGTGCTAGATCTCACTTGTCCGCCCCCTCTCTGCATGTGGCACTGCTGGGTTTCAAATTTGCAGAGTCCCTGGCAATCCCATTGGAGCTGGAGGTGACACCCCTGGGAGGGAGGTGGTGCAGGCAGGGCGCCCATATCCCCTTGGCTCTGAAAATGCTCTTTGGCTACCCATGGTGATTGACAGAGATTTTGAATTCTCCAAGCTGAATGGTGCTCGGGTCCAGGTCTTTCATCCCCGTTCCACAGTTGTGAAGTTCAGAACAATGTCCAGGCTCCTGAGGTCTGCATTTGCTTCTCTGCTCCCTCTTGGCTCAAGCCCATCTCTACAGCACTCACCACAGTGAAATTTTCATTGAACACAGTTTTAGTTCTGGATTTGTAATTAAATTTAAGGGTTGGTAAATTTTGCTATGAACATTTTTCTGGCTCCCTTCCTAAGCATTTGGTCTGTTCAAATAGTACTTAGTGTTTTGCAGATGCTGTTGGATGTTACACTGCCAACCACAAGTATGAAAAAAAAAATGTGTGATTTGGAAAAATACTAATGCATTTGAGGTCTTGTTTTTGCTTTTATTATTACGCTTCAAAGCTTTTTTTCAATGTTTTTTCAGTTATAAACTTATGTGGCATGTGGGAATATCATCCTGGCACTTGACTTCAAGAGCTGTGACCTTTCCACTTCATCAAACTTATGATCAAAACATGGGCATGGCATCACTGCCCGTAATTGCTTTCTGAGTTAAAACATTTCCTCTAATCTCCAGTAATAAGGAAAATTAAATCTTCAGGTGAGGTTTAGTAGTTCACCCTGAAAGAGTTCCATCTCATTCTAAGCATTAAGCCACGTAGTGATTTCTGGGCACCTCTCTCTTGGAGACCTGTGGGAGAATTAACTCAAATTCATTCTTAAAGGGGATTAATTAAACTGAATCAGGACTCTGTTTCAAAATTCAGAATTAAGATGAGTTGAAGTAAGACCCCTTCAATTAACCAAAAGAGATGAGAGACGTCTTTGACATTAAATGAACTTGCCTGAGGAGCTGCTGGTGTGATGTCACCAGTCCTTCTTTCATATATTTAATTCAGACTAAATGACCTAGTGTAGACAGACTGTGGGATGTTAAGACTGGTTGTGATCACACTGGGAATATCCACCTTTCTAGGTGTTTTGTGAGGGGACAGAAGGTGTGTAAGACACAGGCTGATCTATAAAAAAGAGACAATCAGTCTTGGTCTGTTCAGAGTCCAGTGACACCGTGGAGCTTTCAGAGGTTCAGGAACAGACATACTCCTTAAAAAAAAAATTTAAAAAATTGCCAGTCATTAATCAAGGATGGGAAATCTCAGTAGAGAAGGTAAACTGGAGATAAGAGCTCCTAAACTTTTGTTTGACCAAGTTTTGTACCATATCACTTTGACTTGGGTCTCTTTGTTAATTTATGGGATGGGGAGGGGTTAAAGTTTAATCAGCTTTTGTGTACATTGGGAAAAATTTTACTTTTGAGTAAAGACTCAGACTCCTTTAGCTAATTAGATACCAAGGTGATGTGTGCACTATGTACACTTCTGACAGTTTCTTTTTCTTATCTCTGCCATCAGTTACTTGGCTGTGAAGTTTGATGTCTGAAACTCTGCCAAGATTTCTGAACAGAGTCCTTCACATGGGATTTCTCCACCTTTTACTTCCCATTTCAGGGTGTAAGAAGTTTTCTGTTTACTTTTATCTTTTTCTTTCTCTACTTTCTGTTTTTTTCCAGCAAGGTATCTGACGCATGATTTACTCTCAGTGTCTTGGAGACACTCTCTAAGTATCTGTGAGCACTCCTTTTTAATGGGAGAACTGGCCAGCACACTTTCCTGCAGCAGAGGGGTTCAGACCGTAGTGAGAGTTGAGGAAGCTCATGAAACTCTTCTTTCAAGCTTTATGCCAGTGTGTATTCATATGGGATTTCCCCAATATTGAAATAAAGCTGCTAAATTCTCGAGTGGGGTGTCCGAGGAGCATCCAGTGGCTCGGAGCTCAAGATCCACCCATGGCATGAACCAGTGGGCCTCAGTGTAAAGCACAGCTGGGAAAGGACAGAGTCCCACCTTGCCATGCCAAAACCCGCTTGCATGTCTCCTGATCAATAGACCATCAGGCAGTGTAAGACACCAGATGTGCAGAGGAATGTACCCCCTAGAAAATGTCAGGAAGAGATTTGGGCCAGCCTTTCTGGTCCTTTGGAGAGCTGGGGCAGCCAAGCTGGGACATGTCAAGGCCACTGGGGAGCTGTGTGGATGGTGGGGCTCTGAAATCCCTGAGTGGGGAGTGCTGCACTGACAAGTGCTTTGAGAGGCTGAGGATGCTAAGGACAGTGTGATGTGCTGGTTGTCCAGAGTGCTTTGCTGAAGGTCCTGTAGCAGGTCCTGGGGGAGCTTGAACAAACCCACAGGTCACTGCCTGCTCTCAGGCCTGAGGATCACACAGCCTCTCCTGGGTCAGTGCTGTTGAGCTGGTGCAGTGTTCACCCATCACAGCATGAGCCTGGGACTGAAGGACACGTGAGGATCTCCTGTGTGTAAGAAAAGGTGTAGGAGGAAACTTCCCAGGAACAGCCTGAGAATTTGTGTTTTTGCTGGTCAGGGCAGGGAGGCTGGGGACCTTCCTATCCCTTCACTAAAGGAACAGCACAGAGTTTTCTGAGCTGGAAAATTAAACTCTTTACATCAGAGAAATCCAAAGCCAGGAATTAATTTTGGAAGAAGAGTTCCCTATTTTACAAACTCCAGCTGCATCTGAACAGGTTCAGTGTGGCTTTGCTAAATGCTTCTCTGAGCCCTGACAATCTTTGGAAAGAAATGTGGTCCTCCCCGCCAGCTCCCCAAGAAGGTGAGTGTCAGCATGGGATGTGATTTCTACAACTTCTGCACAAAGCAGCTTAGCAATGGGCTCACTGGCTGGTGCAAAAAGCTCCTGGTGCTCCACTTCGTTGCTCTTTCCTGAATGTCAGCCACGGCTCTGCAGAGAATTGTTTGCAAAAAGGCAAATGAGTCCAAAGAGAACATGGTAAATGTAGCCTTGCATTATACTGGGGATTTTTAGGGTGACTGTACTCCTCTCCCTCTAATATTACTGTCCTGGGCAGGGTGTGCTCTGGGCCATATATTCAGGGCAAACTCATAATTTTCCCACTTCCCATCACCTACCCCTGAATGGGATACACCCGCTTGGGACATGGGGCTGTACCAAGATAAAGCATGAAATCCTACACATGAATCCAATGTTCTCACAAATATAACTAGAACCAAAATCTGTTGTTTTTACTGTTAAAAGCTGATGTTATTTTCCTTCCTTGCAGAAGCAGTTGATTAACCAAAGGCTGCTCACATAGAGTTTGCTTTGAGATGAGGTTAGAAAAACAGAAAGCCTGGATAGGGCAAGGATTTGGGAAGCAAGAAGAAATTTTCTCAGGTTTTCAGACTGGGCTGTGAATTGTTAAAGATTTAAGGGACCTTGCAGTCAAGGGGCTCAGCTGAAAATGTTTGTTTTTTTTTTACACAGAACACACAGACTCATTATGGCCTGCTTTCCAATTCTGGTTGTCACAGAAGATTCTTTGGAGGATAGAGCCATTCCCAGGAGTATCAGGATGCTGGAGTAGGCAGAGATTGCTGACTGAGAAAGGGTGATGAAGCTGGCTGTGTGACCCGAGAGCAGAGGCCCTGGTGTCTGATTTAGATCACAGGATGATTCAGGTTGGCAGGGTCCTCAGGAGGTTTCTGGTGCACCCTCCTAAAGGCAGGGCCAGCTGTGAGATGGGACCAGATTGCTCAGGGCTTTATCCCGACGCTTCTTGTAAACCTTTAGGGATGAGCATGCCATAGGCTCTGGGATAGATAAGCTGTCTGGGCGGCTTTGCCAATGCTTGACTGTCTTCATGGGAAAGAATCTTTTTCTTACATCCATCCCAAATTTATCTTGTCTCTGTGCACAGCTCAGAGTAGTCTCCTAATTCTGGCATCACTTGCAAATTCTCATCCTCTGTCCAAGTTGTTGTTGAAGAAGTTGATCCAGACTGGTCCCAGAACAGACCACTCCAGTACTCCTTTTATCTCTGGCACTTCAGGGATCTGCTTGAAAACTGGATTTTTTCCCTCCTGCTGTGTCAGTTCCGTGGGCTGTGGGGACAACCAGATGTTCATCACGTGGGCTTGGCTCATCCAGCCAAAGCTACAAAGATCTTTTTTTTGTAGTAGTTAGCATCCATAAGAACTATCCATTCAGCTAAAGTCGAGGGCTATTTTCACCAAGTGTTTGCCTCTCCTCCCTCCCCCTCATTCCCTCTGCTTTCCCACCAGCAAATAGAGGGAGAAGAACTGATCATTGGAGTCCAGCTGGGGAAAGCCAGACTGAGCCATAACTAGGTGAGGCAGTCTTTATTGGGATCAGAGGGTTATGGAAAACAGAGTGCAGAAATGCTAAGAGAAAATTACAATTTCTCTCTTTTAATTTTTTTTTTCTCACTCTCCTGTCACTGGTTTTTCCTCCTAGGTGTTGGGGTCTTTCCAAAGGCAATCGTTACTGTTAATGATTTTAGCTTGTTGGCTATTATCACATTTGTGCCTGGGGACTGCAGCTGGCTATCTGGGCTCTGGCAGGCCTTGACAGCAATCAGCTCCTTCCAGCTTCACGCTAATTTTCTCAGGGGAGCTCAGAATAAAATACCTTTTCGTTCATTTTCCCCTCTTTTTCTGCTGTGTCCCTCCTGTCCTGCTTTTCCACCTCCCTTTTCTGGGAGCTCTGGCCCAGGACAGGGGCACACAGAGGAGTCTGGTGGAGAAACCCACAGTGAGGTGTGGGGCATTTGGATGTATCAAGGTGGGAAACATCTCCAGGGAAGATGTACCCCAGCTTTTGTTACCCAGGCTGTGTTTGGGCCCAGGTTGGCATCGCTGCTGATCCCCCAGCTGTTACAGAGACGAGGAGGGATCGTTGCAGTTATTTCATGAAAAGTGTACGTGGATCTTTTTCAGTGGCTCAGCCTGAGCACAGGGCTTTTACAGCCTTGAGTTTAATATTCTCTTTTTTCCCTCCATCATCATTTTATATTATTCAAAGCAAATCAGACAGCCTTTGAAGAACGGCTCAAAGCCTTTTTTCTTACTTTCTTTTCTTCTTCTTCCTTTTTTTTTTTTTTTTTTTTTAAAGGTGGGAAAGAGTGGGAGCCACCTGGTACATTTTCTTTCTCAATTCAGTGATTTTATTCATTGGGGAAGAGATCACTTTGCATCTTGTTCTTTAAAGGAGTGTAAAAGGCAGGTAAGATCTGTATTTCTAAAAGCCCCAGAAGAGAGTGCTTTTCTTTAAGGTTGACCAGCATCTTCCTTGCACTGAAAGCAGCCTAGCTGGTGAAAATATAACTGCTCATGTAGGGAAGGGCTCTGGTGTGTTACAGTTGGAGCTTCTTAGCAAAATCATTGCTCTGAGGCATTCCAGTGACTGTCCAAACTATTGTGGCAGGCTGAGAATCTGCAGAGACCACTGAATCTGGTGGAGTGATCATCAGGAAACCTGTTGCCCCTGTGTAAGTTGCCTCTTGGAGGGCTTTTTGTAGTGGGCACTGTGTTGGCAAGGAGATCTTTTCCAAGGAAAAGTGTTTTTCCCACTGGGGAAGTGGAGGCAGAGGTCTGAGGCTGCAGCTTGTCAGGTGTCAAGGTGTCTGCTTTCACAGTTGTCCTGGGACCCCCCAGGTGCCTGGTGAAACCATCCCCTCTGCGCTGTGTACAGGACAGCTTTTGTCCCTGCTGGAACTTGGGCTCGTGAAGGCTGAGAGAGGGTCTGCAAAGGGATTTTACCCAGCTCCCCACTGAGACCACCGAGACATAGGAGCTCAGTGGGTATTTTCTCAAAAGAACCATTTTCACCTCAGTCAGAGTCAAAACACACTCTGAAATGTAACGTTCTCATGAGTTTACAAACACCACGGTGTCACATCATTCCCCCACCCCTTACAGCTGGTAAGGGCGCTGTGTGGCATTGCCAGAGGATGTCCTGCATGCTTTTGTTTAGCTGCCACCCTTCTTTTCTCCCAGTTTTGGGGTGCAGAAAAGTCCCTGACAGAGTTGTGTTCCCTACCACCTCTCTTCTTGATGCCCTCTTGCTCCCTCTTAAAAGGCCCCTGCTTTGGGCTGTCCCAGGCACATGGTGACTCCACATGGTGGTGGGGGTCAAGCAGAGATCACCAGTGTGCTGAAAATGTGGAGATGTGGAACATCCTCTGTGCTGCTGAGGACCTGCCAGACCATAGAGCTGTGCTGCTCTCACCACACTGAGAGGTGCATAAAACAAGTCATCAAGCCCAAAGGTAATGGCCTCTCTGGGCAGGCTGCCAGTCATTTAATGTCTTCGCTAATCATCTAGAAGTGGGAATAAACAACATGTTAATGAAATGTGTGGGTGAAGCTGAACTGGGAGGAGTTAGAGGGACTGGTTTGGACAGTGGAAGTAAAACAAAAAGATTTGGGGAGGCTGAAAAGACAAGCAGGGAATTATAGCTTGATGTTTGGCTTGGGAATAATGTGAATACAAGTGGGCAGGGAAGCAGAGATAAAAGGCCACGTGAGGACTTTAGGTGCCTGGGGGTGAAGAGCAAATGCAGCTTCTATCTGTCACACAGCTCTGCTGCACACTCCTGGAAGTGGGGACACAGCAGTCTGTATCCAGGGAGTGATGGGCACAGCAGGATACCTCTGGAACTGTGTGTGATGCCTTTGGCCTGGAATGTGTGGGGAAGACTGGCAGCAAGGTGGAGAAAGAGTGAAACCATAAAGAATGACTGAAACACTACAGAAAGGTCTGTGCCCCACATGAATGGCCTTTGAGTGAAAAACACTCTCAAGTCTGTCTGAAATAGCAGCACATCATGGGGAGGGAGTTACTTAAACAGAAAGGACTTTTCTTTTAAACAAAAACTAAACTTTTATACAAATTCATTATGTCAGTTACTAATGGCAGGACCATGGGTTAGAAGAGTCACTTTACTTCAGGCAGAGAGAGTCTGAAGGGTTTGGTTTCCTTAACCCAACTAACCGGGGGCCAAGAGAGGACCCAGTGATTCCCCAAAGATTCTCCTGTGGGCAGAGTGGAGGAAAATGCTTTATGGCAGTGCTAGAACAGGAACAAACTGGTGTAAGTGTGCCTTGTGTGAGCAATCTAGTGGTAGTTTTCCAGGCTTTCATGATGATGGCTGGCAACAGCCTGATCTGGGAAAAAAAAGAAGGAGCAAAGAAAAAGCATATTCTGAAGATATCCCTAATAGCATTGGAAATTTTTACAGTGCTAACAGCAGGTCCCTGCAAGTCCTGTGTGGACAGGACAGTCTCTATCTGTCTAAGGAGGAGATGGCCAACAGCCCAAGGGGCCAGTGTGGAGGCACTGGAAGTATGAGCAGATCAGTCGAAATCATCTGAATTAGAAGTGACATTTTTGTTGATATTTTTGCCAGATATTGGAAGATTTTGAACGTGCCAATTCCCTTTCACCCTTCCTTCCCTTCAGCTTTCCCTGGCAGAAAAAAAAAAAAAATCATCCTCATATTAAAAAGAAAATGGATGAATATTTAATGAAAATGTGCAGCCAGTTCTCTGCTCAATTCACTACAGAGTAGCTGTTGCAAGGCACCAAAGCACCTTTGTCCTGGTCTGAGCTTCCTCCTGGCTTCACAGATTGCCTGGGGTTCATTTCATACTGGTCTGGGCTACTAAAAGATTTTTGGAGTTCCTGAGTTGAACGTAAACTTTTCCCACACCTGTGGAAAGTTCCTTAGAGGAATTTTCTGAGGGAAGCATGTGGGAACATCAAGAGTCTGGGTAGTGGATATGAGTTTTCCTGTAAGGAATTAAATTCCTGTGCCAGAGCAGGTAAGATGACAGCCTGAAATTAGTCAATAAGTTTGTTGGCTCATCTTTCAGTAGGAAAACAGAAGAAATTTGTGATAGAAGGGGCCTGAAAAGAGATTGACCTAAAATTCAGTCCCAGATGTGGACTCATTGATTCCAAACCAAGCAATTTTAAGAGGAGTAAGGGATGGCAAAGGCTTATTTCAAGAAAATGGTCGAAATAAAGGTGTCAGCAGGATGCCCATTAGAGAAGGACCTACATGTGTGAGGAATTTTAAGGCAGAGTGGGAGATTTACTAGGAAAGGCAAGAAAGCCGCCTCTCTCATCTCTGCTCCTGGCTCGGGTCTGTCCATGTCCACCCAACTCTGATGCTTTTGCTGCTCTCTCAGGGAGGGAAAATAAAACAAGTCATCAAGCCCAGAGATCGCAGCCTCCCGGGCAGGCTGCCAGTTGTTTAATATTGCTGCTAATGATCTACAAGCAGAAGTAAACAGCATGTTAATGAAATGAGTGAAGGAGGCTGAACTGGGGGAAGCTGCAAGAGCTGGTTTAGAGAGGAAATTAAACACAAAGGTTTGGGGAGGGCAGAAACTCAACAGGGAGAATCAGGGCATAATTGCTTTGGGGGTGGTTCAAGGGGATAGAGCAGTTGGAAGGGTGAGGAAAAGAAGGATAGAACAGTGCTAGGAATTTTGCCCAAAGCGAGTGGCTGGTGAAGACCCCTCAGTAGGAATGAGGAGAGAGCTCTGGGTGAGAGATGAGGAGTAGAGATTGCCAATCAGAAGTGCAGCCCAGCCTGTTGTCTCCTCTCCACTGTGGTGACTGCCCATGGATCTGCCTCTCACGGGAGAGAGAGTCTGACTCTGAGCAGAGCATGAAATTGTTGTGGAGCCCAAAAGTCCTTTCCATAATACAACCAAAGGGAAATGGACCTGCCTGGATTGGTTGCTTGGGGTTGAATCAGGGAGTCTTGAGACTAGCTCAGTGAGCCAGCCGTGAGGAATGCAAGCTTTATATTAACACAGCAGATCTGGAACTCACTGGATTTATGGATCTGTCTTGAGTACAGCTATTGGGAGATGGAAGCTCTCATCAGTGCCACTGCCCTGAGCCAGCAGTGGGATGAGTTTGTTAGCATCCAGTCCTTGTGTGGCCTGCAGGGAGGGGGAAGTCACTTTGAATAAATGGTCCCCCCCCAGTCACATTTATTTTCTTCTGCTTTTTACCCCTCTCTCCCCCTCATTTGAAATTCATTGGCTCTAATTGCAGAGGTAGTCAAACTTTGGCTGCTTCTGAACCGCAGGTCTTCGAGGGGACTTGCACGCTAGACAGAGAGATGAATGATTTATATTATATTATTATTTATTCATTTAAATTCATGAATGCTTATCCAAATCCAAAATTGCCCAATTTCATCCAGATCTGAATTTATAGATTTTCAGGCCAGATGGGACCGCTCTGATCAGCAGCCTGACCTCTGGCATTGTGCAGGCCAGGGAACGCCACCCGGCAATTCCCATGGTGAGGGGGAGCTGCACCACTATGTAAATCAGCATTATCAAGCTCAGTGGCTTCTCTGAAATGGTCTCTAGTGGAATCTGTGCAATTGCCCCTTGGTTTGCAGCTCTGCTTCGCAGGACTTGGCTGTGAATCACAGAAAAAGCAGTTTCTGCTCTCCTCCCCTGTCTGGGAGACAGCTTTGGAGAGGGATACCAGCAGCAGGCAAGGGCCAGGGCATCAGGTACTCTTCCCTACAGCCTGGGATGGAGAAAAAGTGCACAAAACTAATCAAAGTCCCTATAGTGCTAATATGAGAAAAGTTACTTTGGCTACAGAGGCTTCCAGGAGCCAAACAGAAGTGAAGTCCCCAAGCCAGCCATGGTGGCTGCTGGCTCAGGGGAAGTCTTCATCTGAGCACAGAGAGCTGTGGCCTTTACTCTTCCCTTTTTCTTGTCTTCTCAGAAATATCCTTCTCAGTTTCCTGAATTGTTTCACTGCCTCTGTTGAAGTCCCTGAACAGTGACACTCCACTGAAACCTCAGAAGCCAGGTGGCAGTTTCTGTGGGTTTCCAGGGTTTTGAAAGGAGTTTGAGGTGTGTTTGGGGAAGAAATTGGGAAGTCTCACAGGGAACAAGTGAGTGATCAAAGGCAGGTAAGTTTAGTAAGAGGCAACCTCATAACAGGATCCAGCCTACATCAAAGAGTGGGAAAAGTACCCCATCTCCCAGAACTTTATTAAAATGTGTCTGTCCATAACCCAAGGGAATGTTAGAAATCTGGCAGCAAAAATAAGATAAAGGAAACCTCACAGAGATTATCTTATTCTGTTTCCATAGATTTTGTGATTTTGCTGTAAACCAACTACTTGGAAGGATTTCCCCCCTCTCCAGACACTGAAACATTGATTCCTTTACCTTCTTTGCAGAAGGGTCTGGGAAGAGACCATGTCAGCTCACCTCTAGTGCCACAGGTCCTGCAACCCTGGATAGCAAGTTCAGGATGTGGAGTGGGTAGGCAGATTGAGAAATGTCTCCAGAGAGACCTGTTCTGCCTTCAGGCAGTGGCCTCATCTTGACAGAATCCTGGTTTATTCAGCTTTAATGAGAAGAAAACTCCAAGCTGAAGAGCCTGGTTTGCACACCAAAGTTGTCTTTTCTAAGATTGCATTTATCCTCCCAAGTCCATTAGCTCTTCCTCGTCCACCCAACTTGTGACCTTATAAAGCACAATCTGGGCTAAGGTCTGTGCTACTCAGGTTTGTAGGTGGCTCTCATGTCTCCTTCTTGGCTGAGATTTGTTGCCTGCCCCATGGCAATAATGATTCTGGTTGTTTGCTCTCTCTGGTCCCATGGTGACTAGAGCTGGCTTGGTGGGCTCAGCAGGAAAGACATGCCAGCCTCGCAAAATGAATAATTGTTTTGAATATTTTTGCACACATGAAACACAAGCAAGATAGAAAGAAGAGACCCTAGTGGTTTATGCTGCAGTCATATCTCATGTGGCCCTTCAAAGGAGCTCCAAGGACTTCATACACTCTAACTTTCAGAAATTCAAAGATCACCTTATCCAGGATCAAAAGACAGAAGCATTTCAGTGGTCCACAGACGCAATTAAAGATTAGAAGCATTGTGGCTTTCTTTTGCAATTCAGGCTGATGAAATTGAAAAGAGGAGGGTGCAATCATCGGCTGGATGCTGTCCAGAACTCTGAGGCTGCATCTATACCTGTAAATTAACTGTAGCTAGGTCTGCTCTTTTGTGCAGAGGCCAGCTGGCACAGGATATCCTGCATCTGTACTATTGAATTCTCTCACCCTCCAAAAAAAGGGGGATTACATCCAAATTGCCTACTGAGAATGGGCACTAGTCTGTGCTAATTCCCAGGCTGTGTCTCGGCATCACTTGGGAGCATCCTAGCTAGATTGTGCCAAAAACATGCCAGGTAGTGTTTTAACAACTTACAATACAGAAGATCAAGTTCTAATGTCCAGGGACATTTTCACAGCTGTCTGTTCAGGTGGTAAAGATATAGTACAGGAGTTTATTTGAATGCTTTAGCTAGAATATCTCTGAGTTCTGTGAGTACTGCTGGTTGGTCTCTTGTCCTCAAGTCCCCTCTGAAGGCCAGTGCGCTACTGGGATCTTCTTCTTTGCTCAGAGGTTTTCTCTGATCTCCTGGTTGTGGTGCCACACATGCTTTTGCCATGCCTTGGGTAAAACAGAGGCACAGGAAACTGAGGATGGAATCTGGCATTGTAAAGTACTTCTGAATAGCCTTGAGGCCACAGCAGTTATCAGACATTGGTCTTTCAGATCTTCAGTGTCTTTCCAGACTGGTTTATGGAGAGACCTGGGGAGTGCTGAGGTAATCCTGGGGCACAGAGGCCTCATGGAGGAAATTAAATAGAAACTGTCATTGCTGTGGACAAAGTTCATACCATGAAGCCATCCACTGTACAGATTTGGTGATTGTACCTTTATGTGCTACCTCAGAAGTCTCTCTTCCAAGAGAGTTTCCCATCTTGTAGGAGAAGCTGGCATGCTGCATGTGGACTGCAGTGTGCTGTAAGCTGATGGCATCTCCCTGGTCCGAGCCCGGGGTCAAACGAGGGAAGGGTCACAAGTTTGGCTGTAAAAGCTGTGATGGTGGCTGTCAAAGGCTTTTTGGGAAGGAGTGGGGGGTGAGCCGACCCCTCTCACCCTCGCTGACGCCCTGCACCCTGCTAATGGCAGCCAGGATGACTTTCTGCTAATGCAAATGTTCACAGCTGTACGCTGGATGTTGCTGAGTGGATAATGGCTGATGAGTTTGCCTGTAGACAGTCACTCCACTACCAGTGTGTAATTAATTGCTATGTAAAGTGCTCTGAGATGCGGTGCTGCTGAAATGCCGGGTGTATAAATGCCATCCCCACACAAAAGGGAACAACATGCAAATTCTCTCAATATATTTTTAAATACGAGCATTTTTCAGCTGTTTGCTCTTTTGTAAAATTTATTAGGCCCCCTCCTGGGAACAGGGAGGCAGCAAGGGCAGTGCACATGGATGAGCTGGCTTCCAGGGGCTCTGACTGTTCGTGCTGCTCAGCCCCAGACGCCGGGGGGTCATCTGTTTTCCTTCTTCTATTCCCTTAACCACTGCTTAATTTTTGTTTCCCCTTTTGCGTGCTTGCTCGCGTGGTGAGCTGCTGCCTGCCTGCCTGGGGAGGGCAGCAGGGAAGGAAAATGCTTTTTGTGCAAAGGGCAGAAGCTTGTAAGGGCTCTGTTTCCTTGTGAGCCAGAGAGGTTCAGGTCCTGCTTCCTAAGAAAATGTGTTGTCCCAGCTGGATGCAGCCCAGACAGGGGTGGTTTCAGGCCATCAGGAGCTGCAGAGGCAGCGTGGTGTGATGGCAGCAAAGGACAAAGCCCTGCCTGGTATCTGCAGACATCTAGCACCAGCTCCAAGGAAGGAGTGGGAATGATAGAACATCTTCCCTGGAAATAAGTCTGACACAATGAGGCTGAGAAGTCTCAGCAAGGTGGCCTTAATGGAAGGCTATGAAATCTTGAGCACTAGAGATTACATGAAAAAGGCAAAATTACTCACTGCTTCCCGTGTGGTATAAAGGAGAGAATATCTAGAGAAAATATCATACAAAAGTTTAAAACAAAAAAGGGGAAGTCATTCTTCTTGGGACATAAGATCCTGTTAGGGAATTCATTGTGACAGTAAACAACTAATGTGCAAACAACTTAAAAAGAAGTAGAGTAATTCAGGTCCACTGCTGACTCTAGGACCCAACAATTTTGTTGCCATTGCTGCTCTTATACATGCAGCTGCCAGAAGCATGGAGAATATGTGGGGGTGTGGATGTGTTGCAGTTCTTGCAGTCATTTTCTAGGTCTCTGTTGCTGTTAAATGAAGAGAAATAGGACATAAAGACTATATGGACTGGAAATCTATGTTTCTTTTATGTGCTGGTATTTGATAGATTGAGCAATGGGCAGTTGACAGATCTTGGACAGAAATTATGAGCAGGAAATCTGTTTAATGAGCACTTTCCTATGGCATTCCTGAGAAGGCAGTCATAACTTAGATGCAAATTAATGTTTCCATCAATGGTCTGGAAATACATAAAAACAACGCTGCTGGCTAAATTGTACAGATAGCCTAAAGTTTGGAGGAGTGATTAATATGGCCTGAGGATGTGTGTAAAGGACATCAGCAGTCCAGGCATGTAGAACATACATTTTCACAGCATCAAACCAGGAGAGAGAATAGGAACCAGGAGGACAGGTGTGAGTATGGGCTGGTGAACATCAGCAGCACAGAAGAGCTGAGGTTGGAAGGGTTGGAAGGCATCTCTGGGAATCATCTGCTCCAACCCCTTTTGCTCAGAACAGGGGCAGCCAGAGCAGGTTCCTCAGAACCACATCCAGTTGTGTTTTGAATATGTCCAAAGATGGAGGCCCTACAACCCCCATAGAAATTTGTTGCAGTGTTTTAGCATGATCACAGTTAAAAAGAGTTTTTTCTTGAATTTGGATGGAATTTCCTGTATTTCAGCTTGTGCTTCTTGGCCTTTCCCTGGAACCACTGAGAAGGTTCTGGATCTGTCTTTTTTACTTGCCCCCACCAGGTGTTTATACTTATTGATAAGATCCTCTTAATATCCCCTTCTCTTCAACACGCTGGCCAGTGCAGCTCTCAGTCTTTCCTCACACATCAGATGCCCCAACGCATTTCTAGTTTTTGTGGCCCTCTGTGAGACTCCTTCCAATACACTGTTCACTGATATTGGGGACAGAGCACACACAGCACTCCAGGCCTGTGCTGAGCAGAGGAGAAGGATCTCCTCTCTCCATCTGCTGGCAGTGATCAGCCTAAGGCAGCCCAGGAGCCTGTTGGCCTTGCTTGTGACAGAGCACATTGATGGCTTGTGGTCAATGTGGTGTTCACCAGGACCCCCGGGTCCTTCTCTGCCAAGCTGCCTTCCAGCTGGCCGGTCCCAGGGTGCAGAGTGTCTGGAGGGCAGTGTCTTTGAAGGTGATTAGGAGGTCCTAAAGGAAGGTCCTTCGTCTGGACCTGTAATGTCAGTATGGTGATGGGACCAGGTGATGTCAGCTTGAAGGAGGCTGGTGAAAGGACAGCTCTCATTTTACCTTTGGAAGGGGCTGGATGACAGAAACCCATCTCCAGTCTGGGGACACGTGCTTTGTTAAGAAAAACAAGAAATTGGAGAGGATGCAGAAACCCACACAAATCTGGGCTGGAGAAAATGCTTCCAAGAGAGCAATTTGTTCAGCTCATCAGCAAGCTCGAGTGGCAGCTTGCTGTGTGTGTGCACCTGCTGTAGAGGACTCTTCAACCTCAGAGAGAAAGAAAGGCACAAGACAGACCGGTGCCCACAAGCTGAGCACAAATACACATGAGCAGGGATCCAGGCATTTGTGGTGTTGGTCGTTGTCTCTAGGAACAAATTGCCAAAGGTCTTGGAAGAGATTTCACCTGTCTTTGAAGCAAGGCTGTGTGGCTCTAGTTGAACCCAATCTATCAGGTGGCTCACTGGGGTGCTTTGAAACCTGAATTTTGAAGGCTGGGCTCCTCTTGCTGTGGTCTTTGGCACTAACTTGAGTGCTCCCTGAGGGAGTAATGAGCACAACACATGATGTGTGGCCTTTGCCTCCTCACCACATATTTTCCAGGCTGTGCTTAGCCCCTTTGGATGCATCTTAGCCTGCAGAGGCTGGGGTTTCAGGTGGTTTAGGGGGAGGAATAGCAGGTGAGCTTGGTGTGGAGGGTGGATGTTACTTGGGCATTGAAGAGATGCCATCACTCACAGAACAGCAAGAACCCTACAGAAGGTTTCTGGAGCACCCAGGGGGGAAGCTGGCTGAAGTCTTTCTGTCTCAGAGGACAGGAGAGACCAGCAGCAAGAGGCTGTCATTATCCTTAGGCAGTGATTGGGCTGCTGAATTTGAAAGGAAGAATCTGTGGCATCTTCACATGGCCTAAGGGTCACCATATTGCAATCCTGCTGGATTTCTTAATTCTGTTTTGCCTCTTTTCTTGGGTTTTCCCTGGGGTCTCTGCTACTGCTGACAATACCATTGTCTATGGCTAGTAGTGGATGTCCTGTGTAAGGAAGACCATTTACCCCAGGATAAACAGACTCAAAATTTTCAGCCAAGTGCATCTTTAAGTGGGCAAGGGCCACTACCTATAAGTACTGCTGTAGCTTCCTGCAAACAAAGCAGAAATAGAGTTGCAGGACTATGATGGGGAGAAATCTATAGGCACAAATGTCTTTTCCTTTTTCTGTGCTTTTACTCATCACCCACAACAGCTTCTATTTCTAACCCTGTGCTTAAAAAAACCCAAAACAAACCCCTGAAAGTCAATATTTGTTTTTCAGTCTCCCTCTCCCCTGCTGTTCGTCTCTGAATTTAATGCTTTTGAAAGGTGAATGATTGACGATTTACTGAAAATGAAGTTAAAATATAAATAATTCCACGATTTCACTGCTGTATTAAGCAGGCATATGAGAAAAGCCCAGAAGACCAAGGTTGGCTTTTATTATTAACAAGGAAAGAAATTAAATTTAAATAAATGTAATATTTATTAAAATTTCCTTTCACGCTGTTACCTGAGGTTCATAAAACTTTTGAGCTGTGTCAGCTTTGCACTCCCCAGTACATTGAACTCCAGGGAAAACTATAAGCAAATTCTTAAGATCAATGCAAACTACTTCTCCATTACTCAAAAAAGGGAATTTTAACTATTTTTGAAGGCCCCAGGACTCCACTAATCCAGATATAAAGACTTTTTTCACCTTCAAACTTCACAGTTCCATCTACCCTTTCACCTTCTTCCATCCCCACCCCAACACACACAGCCCTTTATGCACTGAGGGTGACTGCACATCCTTTAACTCGGTTTCCATCCTTCCCATAGCCAGTTGCCAAATGAAATTTGCCAAAAGGTGGAGAAAGTCATTCTGAAGCTTCCCCTGTGCCCTGCCTGTGCCCATGGCAGTGCCAGTGCTGAGGAGATGTTAAAGATCTGATAGGTGGGGATTACCAGGTGATCCAGGTTCGGATTTTAATGATCCTGTGAGACCTGCCTTAGTGTTTTTAATGAAAGCAGACCTGTATGAAGTAGTCTTGTCTGGAACACAGCTGCAGACCAGTTTGGGCCTTGGAAACTTTCCTACCTATGCTAGGCAGACACACTCATGTTTCTAGAGCTTGACAGAATGTGGCTGAGCTCTTCCTTCAAGTGGAAGAAATCAGGGAGAGGAGAAGTTTTAACAGCTTGGAGGGTGTAGGGATAGAGGTTTAGACCTGTTCTTGGGTCCAAGTTTTCCCTCACATCAGCTGTGTAGATACCTATTGCTAGAGTATCTGTCACCTGCTAGGGCCTGGGGGCTACATGGGGAGGGAACACCAGGTTGAAGCACCTTCAGCACTGCCCTGTCATGAGGCTGGCTGAGCTGAGCCCAGGAAACTGGTCTGGATGGAACTGACAATTGCCTGAGCCCTGGCTGCCTGCAGGGCAGTGTGGTACTGCTGGACCACACCTTCAGCATCTCTCTGGTGACAGCAGCATAGAGCAAAGCACTTGTTGGTCTGGGCTGAACATCCTGAATGCAGCCCATGAATATAATGCAGTGTGAGGCTCTGGTTTCGTTTGGGAGGTAGGAGAAATTCAGAGATGAGGTAGCCATCAAAATACAGCTTGGGCACAATGAAATTTGCAGGAGAATCAAATACAAATACTCTATCTCAGATGAATTCAGCTTTGTGTAAGGGATTTCAGTCCCTGCATTAGTATGTCAATACTGCCCAGGTCTGAAGAAGATTTCATGCACATGATGCCTTGAGAGGCTACCTAGGACAGAGGCTAGACAGTGTTAAAGGAATAAAGTAGGTGTTTAAGTAAAAGGTCTTCAAAGGATACACCGTGGGCAGTACAAGAGTTTGGCCTTGGCTCCACCCAAGATCAGCCATGGGTCATGAGTTTTCACACTTTTATAAGTTTTGATCCATTTACATGTTGGGGTTAATTGTCCAATTACAGCTTCAGTTTATGAAGTCCCATCCTTCCAGATTGCTCTCTTCAATTCACTGTTGTCTGTACTTTTTGGGCCTCAAGCTGCACTGGTGTCCTTGGCTCTTGGGCTGGCTGGAAAAGGATTGTTTTGTCTAACAAAACTGTAAAGAAAACTTGCTAACACTTTATATGAAGTTCAGGGTTATATACTAATGCAGTGCAGAATCTGGAAAATATGAAAGCTAAAACTTAAGACATCACACAGAGGCAAGTTTTGCTCCCAGTGAAGTCACTGGGTATGGAGAGAAATAGTAGTTTGGATTTTGCAAGGGTGGATTCAGAAGGAAAAACTGAGCTGTAAGAGAATGTGCTTTGATGTTGATAAACGTGCCTTGTGAAGGCACCAAAAAAAAAGAAAAAGCAAGAGAAAGAAGGATGTTGAAAAGGATGATAAAGCAAGAAAAAGATCCATGGGATTTGGAAGCATTTGAAGAAACCTTTTTATAAAGCTGTGCTCGGCACGTCCTGTCAAATCTCTCCTGCTGTGAGGAATTTTCATGTTACTTTGCAGATAAACTTGTTGAGAGCATGCTGTCTGCCTCCATGGTGACAGAACAGCATCTCGAAGGGAACAGCCCTACATCGTCATTTCTCCATTTCCAGGCAGCATCTGTCACTGCAGACTGGGCTGGGAGCTGTGAATTAGACCCATGTCCTCCCTAAGCTGGGAAAGCTAAGCAAAGCTGCATTTGGTCCATTTTAGCCTAACTTTGCCAGGGTTTCCTTTGGTTGGGCAAAGCATCACTTGTTCATGAGGGACTTGTTGCTTAGGTCTCTGTTCTGAAAACCAGCTCCTGATAATATTTTTAACTGCTGTTTTCTGTCCCAGGTTTGGATGGGAGGAAAGGAGAAAGAGGTGAGGCTGACATAGGATATAACACAACCCAGATCTGGGCTTGGTCAGACAGCCTTCATGAACTATGAGGCACAAGGAGGAAGGGGATATGTGCCACCAAGTTCTGGCTTCTGAAAGGTGGAAGAGTAAATGGAATTGTACTTCATGTGCCATTCAGCTGGCTGATGCCCCTCTAATGTTAACTTTTAACTCATTTGAAAAAGGCTTAGGTTGAAGAGAAAGAAAGTTCTTAAGCTCCTGTGTGTATCGTGAAGAAAGGTGTGGAGGAAGGCTGATGTTCATGGGTGTTATCCCTTCACAGGCCCTGGTAAGCACAGGGCCTGTGAAACCTCCCATAAAGCAGGGCCAAAAACACACACACACACACACACACACACACAAAAGGACTTGGCTTTGAGTCTTAGGAAATCAGTCTTGGCTCTTCAGCTCACAGAAACTTTGGGTGGCTCAGCTGAAAATGAGGAGGAGGAAAAGGAACAGCAAAAAATGAAAGTGAGAAGAAACAAACACATAATAGAAAAAACTGAGGAGAATATTTTGGATATCAGAATAGGTAAAATGGTTTTTGTTGGAAGGGACTGGCAGCTCTGGGCTCTTCCTGCATGTTCTCAGCTCACATCTTTTTCTGGTGAGACCAGCAATCGTTCCAGTTTTCCATGGCCTTGCATTGCAGGGGATAAGAGCCACAGAACTATGTAAGGCCAGCTGGAAGTGTGTCTTTGAGGAGGAGGAAGAGCAGGAGGAGGAGGCAGTTAATACCCAATCTGCCTTTTTCCTGCTCCATCCTTATCTACCTCACTGTCTCTGCACTATCTTGAGAGGTCTGAGGCTCTTTATCAGATAAAGGTTTTGTTAAGGTCTGGTGGAAAACTGTGTTGGACATCTTTGAGCTCCTGCATGGAGCCAGGCAGGGCTTACCTGGCTGGGAGGCAGCTGATTTCAAACATGCTCTGCCTTTGGGCTGTTCTCTCATGGTGACTTGTATCTGTGTGATCCTGTTATTGCTCCTTCACTCCACTACTTGTTGCACTCAGCTCTTCCCAAAACAACACCCCAGCTCTGTAAGACAAAGATTGCCTTGGTTTGGTCAGTGGTTGAAAGACAGGTGACAGCTGACAGCCCTGACTGAAATGTATACCCTGTAAATATGTTTTCATTGGAAAATTGACTTTTTTCATTAAATTGAATCTTTCCATAAAACAGTATCGGTTCTGTAGAATTTTTCCACTTTTTTCTTTAACAAAAAGGTGTTCACCTTTTTGGTTTTCTTTCCCCTTTTGCTAATTTGTAAATTGTTGTTGTTGTTGAGTTTAGAACAGGGAAAGTCCTACAGAAATGTCTACCTGACAGAAGTTCTTCACTTTTTTTGTTGCTTTGGGTTGTAGAGTAATGAATAGGTCACAGCTGCTCTCAGTATAACTCTGGCCACTCAAAGAAAAATTCACTTTCACTTAGCCAGTCATGTGCTCCAATTAAATGAATGAACCCAGCAGTTTAATAGAGCTCTGTGTGATTTTGGGGGAGGGATTTCTTTTGAGTTTGTGCATTCAAGTCCTCCTTTGGACTGCAAGACATTTGAGTTTTGCATTTCTTCTCAGTTTAAATCAGTACCCTGTAAAGGAGGTAGGCAAAGGGAAGGGATATGGCAGAGGATAGGAGGGGAGGGGAAAAGAAGAAGAAAGTGGGCATGTGTGGGAACTCCAGTGTGAGTTTCCTGATTCCTCCAGCTTGACTTTTAAGGGATCAAGTCTTCCAATTCTTACAGGATAGTCCCTGAGGCCATGTTAAGTCACCCTTGCAATTACTGTCTTTAAACAGAAAATTTGGAGTGCTTTAAGAGCATATTCCCTCATATTAAGAGACAGCACAGATATGAAGCAGTGTGCTCCAGTGAGCTGGAGTTAACTCCCCATTTTTCCACCTCTGTGACTCTGGTACCAATCTCTGGTAATTTTGCTTTAGCAGCTCAGCTGCAGCGCGTTAACTTCTGCTCTGTGAGGTGAGAATATGGGCATTGCTGCGGACCACAGCGCTCCTGCAGCTGTGCTGAGCTCGGAGGGGCTGCAGCTCCCCCCACATGTCAGACAGAAGTGTTTCAGGCTAAGCCTTTATGATAAATTAGGGAATGTGGTCAGCCAGAAACAGCCGGAGCGCTGTTTTATTAATCTGCGGGTGGATAACAATAAAAATGATGAAAGATCTAATCAGCTACATTATTACCTGGAGGTTGGTGGGGCCAGGAGAGAAGAGGGGTGTGTGGGTGATGTTGATGCTGGGGAGAGTTCAAAGACAGGGAGAGGCAAGAGCATTTTCTTCAAGCACTGTCAGACAGTAAAATTGAGGGGGGAAAACCTTGCTAGAGATACCTTCAAAATTTTAGCCTTCAGCACCCCTTTCTCCTTTACCATTTTATGGCCTTTTAAATATGGGATATTTTTTAGCAGACAAGTTGCCCATCAGGGCCTGATGCTCCCTCCCTCAGTTACACCTTCCTCCAGTTCCCTTGGACAAAGCCATGCCAGGACACCAAGACATTGCCTTCCTGTGTAGCAGAAGGTGGGGAGATGCCCCTTTTCTGTAGTGCATTCTGCTGGTGTGTCTATAAATTTTTCTGCAATACTTAGGAGATTTTGGTGATAGAAATTGGAGGGGTGGGCTATTCAGGCCCCTTTGTCATTCATAATTAGCTGGAGGGGTGTTGCACACTGTGAGCAGGATGCTTATGGTGGTGGATAAAGCATTTTGTGTATCCTCTGTGTCCCTTTTCAAATTAGGTACTTTTCTCTTTCTTTTGGTGTGTAGTAAGGTAAACACAGTACAGGGGAGTCCTGTCTAAGTACCTGGATGTGGAAGAACTATAAGGCTCCAAGTCTCCATTAAAGCTTTGATTTGGCAGCATCACAAAGTCTTGCAGTCAACACATCTGTATGCAAATGCATTATGGGCAGATAAAGAGCCTCTGTTCTCATCTCTCTGTCATATTTTGCGTATTATTTGCTTACAATTCATGTCTGTCTCATAGTCTCTGTGGTAAAAGCATATTGAGGAAAGTCATCTCCTTTCCCAGCAATTTTCTCAGCTTCTCTTGATCATTAACATGCTGGAAACCACTTGAAAGAAACACTGCAATTTTTTAAGGGATTTTATTCATTTATTCATCAAGGTTAAGGACCCTGAAAAACTGCTGTCTACATCTTTTAGCACTTACTTCTTTCAAATCTCATATACATTATAGTCCTCAATCTGGAGTTCTCTTTTGCTATGGGGTTTTCTCTGCCTGTGTCTTCTGTTGCAGTCTGAATATACGATAAACCCCTTTAAAATTAGTTATACTGCTACAGTTGTCAGGAGAACTCAAGTAATCTGATGAATTTAGTAAGAATTCCAGGCTGAAACAGACACAATGAAATTCTCTCCTTCAGCCTTCTTGCCTCATTATTAAACCTTCAGTTTATAGTGTGCAGACAGTCGTGCACTATAATTGAGGTTGAATTGCCATTCTCATTATAAATCCCCTTTTCTCGCGTGCTCATAACTTCAACCAACACATGGGCTGAAACTGTGTGCTCTCACTTTCAGCCCACAGTAGAATATTTAACTCCATGATCTATGGGCTTTAGCTCTGCTGCCATGGTCTGCTGCCCCATATATTTCACCATAACAAGAGCTTCTCTTGAGGTTAAAATACAAAAGTTGAGCATTAGCAGGTGTGCCTGGCTTAGGCACCAGACTTGCAACTATATTTTAAGTAGCTGGTGCCCTGGTGGGGGCAGTGGCATTTGCTAGCCAGCCATCTGAGGTGGAGGGGGGGAGGTTTAAGACCCTATCTGACAATTTCAGTAACAGCTGTCTCTCTGAAGCCTTGAAAAGTGGCTGTTCCTCCCCACTGCTGGACAGGAATTTAGATGTTTCCTTCATTCACTGCCTAGGACTTAGATACAGGTGAGATCCAGCAAAATTATCCTGCTTCCTTCTTCTGTGAGGGTGAGGTCTGCCAGTCTGAACTTCAGTAGGGGATCAGTAGGGGATCCTACTGGGTCCACTTGGACTCTGAGCAAGTCTGTTAAGCCCCCAATGCCAGGAGCAAGGAGCTCCTTTCCTCTTGGTATACTTGTGTGTTCTGACTCCCCTCTGCTTTCCTGCCAGCACTGGCATGTGGAGGGAATCCCTTGGATGCAGCTTCACACACCTTGGTATCCAGTCCTCTGAGAAAGGGTCAGTTCAGGTGGACAGTTCAATGTTGCATCTCAGTCTGCAGCCAAGAAGAGCAGAAAGGAGCAGACTTGTGGCTGCAGCACTCAAGGAGGAAGCGAAGGTTTGGGGTTTGGACCTCGGAGCTGGTCTTTGTCACAGGTTTTGTGCATGCAATCTGATGATTCAGTCAGGTCTGATGACTAGAGCTCTGCTGACCCAAACAGTGATGATCTCAGGCCCAGATGTTGGTATTGGCAGCTAGATGGGACCATTTCCACTATAACAACGACTGAAGTGATGCCTGCAATGAAATAAAACAGAATATCTGCAGACAGACCATGCTGCACATGCCTACTCCATGTCTTGTCCACTCTTTACAGGCAGAGGAAGAGTTCCCCTGCCCAGCTTCAACACTGTAACTTCTCCCAAGGTGCTTCATGGAGAAGACTCAAGAGCCAAGCTTTGCCAGGAACTCTTGCTCAGAGTTTGTGGAGAAGAGTGAAATGTGAAGGATAAAGAAACACTAGTATTTATCAAAAAACTTGAGCCAAAAGGATTTATGTCAAGAGCTGGTTAGTTGGTTGTTGTTGGTTTTGTTTTTTTTTCTCTCATATATTTATAATGGGGGGAAGAAGGAGGAGGAAAGATTTTTGCTTGAAAAAGAATTTGTCACCTTGGGAAGTATGAGGCAGAGAAACAAAAGGACATCTTACAGCCAGGGGAACCATGGACCAGGACCAGTCCTGTCTGAAGACAGCTGGTGTTGGGGAGTGTTTTTGATGCCTGCTGTCACAGAGGCCATGGCTGTTCACTAAATCCCTCCCTCTGCCCTCGCTGCCATGGTCCAGCACCTGCCCAGGGAGTAGACAGAAGCAGTGAGGGAAGCTGCTGCCATTTATCCCCACATTTTATTACCAGCCCTTCATTCCTGCAGCAGAGGGGGGAACCTCTGCCTGTCTCTGGAAGTCTAGCATCTCATCAATTCTCCTTGGTCTGCGTTCCAGACTCCCCTCCATCCCCCCTGATGAGTGAGGGTGCTCGTGACAGGGGCTGAGGATGCAGGAGCACGTGGCAGGACCTGAGGAGACTGTGGCAGTGTTTGCAGAGCTCATCTGCCAGTGCCTGAATCCCTGTTCTCCTCCAGGCAGATGGCTCAGCTTTCTCACACCTCTCCCCCACTTTCTTTGCTCTCCAAGCACTACTTGTGGGAGTTGAAAGTGAAGTGATAGAGCCCGAGGGAAAGGGGAAAATACAGTGTGTGTCTCTGAAAATGTGAAAGGGACCCTTCTGTGTATTTTGTTCCACTCCTGATATTCATCCCTGTCCCCAGCTGAACTGCTGTGACCAACTGCACTGAGAATTTTCCTCCAAAAGTGCAGTGGAGATTAGAAAAAGGCTAAGGGGTGGGGGTGAGGAAAGCGACTCCTATGCTGCTGGCACAGGGAATTTTCTTTGACATAAACTTTATTTTGGGTGACAAGGATAAGGAACATCTTCCTTAATGCTGTTTCCTGCATTTCATTGGAAGCTGCACTCTGGAAGGTGGTGGTGCTCCCCAGTGTGGTCTGTGCATGTTCTGTGGTGATGTCAGGCATCCTGACATTTAGGCAAAACACTTTCTAGTGCTGTTTCCCTCCGTCCTAGTAGCAGGAGGGGCTGGGCAGGAGCTCTCCAGGCTGCCCTCTATCACTGGGCTTAACAGCTCCTTTCAAATCCTTCCCCTAAGAAATACTTCTGGCAGTCACTGTCCATGTGTGCCTGGGCTGGACAGGGTTTTAGGAAGTAGGTTGTGTGGAATAAAGTAGCTCTGAGCTTTGCTGACAGTGTTATCCCTAGGAACCATGTGAAGGTTTTCTGCAGCCACCAGAGCTGTCCTGAATTTTTAATGAATTTGAAAACCATGCCTCAAGCTCGGTCTGTTCCAGAGACACAAACAAAGAATCACCTCCAGTGAACACCCAGCCCAGAAAATGAATAATGGGGTGTTTTGGGTAAATCCAAGTTGTCTCTGTTCAAGGAAAATTTGAAAATGTTGCTAAGAAAATTCTTCTGCTCTCCAGTTTTGACTACCTGATGAAAGCTTGCATGCAAGACAACTAAGGGCACACATTTCAAGCTGTGTGGTTGGCTGGATTTGTGTGTAACTTTGTAGGTGTGGGATATAAGAAATAGATGAAAGTATGTGTCAACATAAAAGACAAAAATTTCTGTGGAATTCTGCTAGCCCGTCTCCATCTCATTTTTATGTCCAGCCTTCCTCTGATGAACTAGCCAACCTGTGTAGAACTGTGGTAGCAAACAGGAGGGCAGAATATTGTGTATTTTGTCGGTCAGGCTCTGTCACTGAGCTGACATGAATAGTTGTCATGAATTGGTTTTGGTTTTGTTGTTGTTCCTTGGCCTGATTTTAAGTTTTGTGGGCAACACCATTTTGTCTGTGTTCCAGCAGTGATGGGTTTTAGGCACACAGAGAATGTGACAAGACAGATTATGACCATTGGAGAAGGACAAATCTTTCCTGCGGAAGTATTTTTCACAGAGGCCTATCCTGACTCCTTCTCTATCCTTCAACTCTTTTGTAATCGCTAGTAAGAAAAAGCATTTAATTTTCAGCTTGCTGGACTTAAAAGACTTCATTATTGGTCGTACATGTCAAGGTCCATGTGAATTGCTGCAGTACCTGACAAGACTCAGTTTGTGTAAGCAGTTTTTCCATCCTCCCATCCTGGGCCATTGGTTCTTTTCCTTCACCAAGTGCCATTTCCCATGAAATACTGAAATATCTTGCTAGCTAGAAACTTTTTTGTCAAGCTTTGCTGCTTTTGATTGAACAGTTTTCTCCATTAAAAGTTTATATGTTTTCAATATTTTGGTCCCATCTGGGCTGAAAAATTTAGTTTTTTCAGGCTGGATTTTTTTTCCTCCTCTGTGGTCTGCTACTGAGATGTGTGGGAGATTTGGCTCCTTCCATCTTTCCTGGCAAAGTTCAAGTAGGTCAAATGCTACCATTGCTGTTCTAACTTTATCTTTACTCCTTCAAATCCCCACCAGCCTCCTGGACTTGACTTTACAAGTCCTTTCATGTCACTTCAGATTGTAGTAGGAGGAAGTGAAAATTACGGGCCACAGGCAGGGTTCCAAAAAGTGCTCTCTCTCTCTCAGAAAGGGGCTGGCATCTTTCCATGGGCCTTCATTGTATTTTATAGCCATACTACAGTATTTAACAGCATAATTTAGTAAGTGTCGGTAGTCTGTCGTGGAGTGTGGAGAAACTGTCTTATTCAACCCCTGGCGACGTGCACCGATTCAAATAATGCACCGTGAGGTAAAGTTAATGTTTTCTGGAAATGGAATTGGAGTCAGAAATGCCCTTTTTGGCCATCAGCATAAATACTGTTGTCATCCTGATCAGCAAGCAGAATTCAAAACCTTTTGCCCTTAAAAGGTGACTCTCCCTGATGTTTTAATTAATCCCCCACCAACATATGAAATAATTAAAGAAAATCAAAGTCCTTGCCATGGATTAAAAGTGTATCCTAAAAGTATCTGAAGACCTACTGCAGTACAAAACCTTACTGAAACTGTTTCTCACCCTTTTGACTACGGTGCCTCTTCCTTCCTTGTGTGCTTTTAATGCTTGGGGGAAGATAGGTCTGGCTGGGATCCTAGATTGCCATTTGATTTAGGGATGGGAAAACAGTGACTCTTCTGGGTTGTCACAGAGACCATTTCATGTTTACCTCAGCTGTGCAGCTGCCATCTGTGTCTTACTTTGATTACCAGGGAGGTCAGCTGTCAAATGGAGTCGGAGGAGGCAACAGTTGCAAAAGAACTGGTCAGATATCATCTCCTGAAGAGGTTTTAATATGGTCTTCAGACCAGAAAGCTGTCGCCCTGAAAACTCAGCTTCTGAGCTTGCTAACATAGTTTTCTAAAGACTTTCCCAGGACAGTAACTGTAAACATAGATATGTGTACATTCTTTCTGTTACACGTCCTGTGATAGACATCTCTCATGACCAGTGCTGTGAGAAAGTGTTATCCTGACCATCCAATCTCTGGCCGTGGTCAGAAACCTATAAATCCTAGAGGGAAAAATAAACTCTCTCTTCTCTTCACCACACCTCAACCTGTGTCCGTGTGATCTATTCATCTTCAGCGGCAACAGAAAGCTACAATGGTCCATCACAATTTGCCTTCTGGTAATTTGCCTTACCAGAATATCTACTTGGATTAAAAACCCCAACAACCCAAACATCACATGGATGCAAAAATCATTCATCACACTTTCAGTCACAATGTCAGGCCTTTCCTGCAGAACTGGTGCAGTTTGGTTTATGCTGTATTGATTTCTGACTTGTAGGCAGGTTTAAGTTGAAGTTTCCTCTGCCTGTCAGCCAGGGAGCAGTGGGAGTTCCCTGAGCTTAGAGCTGAGGGTTGTGCCTGGAACGTGTGAGTAGCTCACAGATGGCACAGGTGGACCCAGACTGGTGAGGACAACCCTTCAACATCTGTGGAAGTTTCTGTTTTTCCATTTCCCACAGAGGATTATCCAGGGTACATCTGGGAAACCTGTTGTCCACTGGATGGAACTGGAGCTGCTGTGTGGGGCAGAGTAGCTCCCCATAACGTGCCCTCAGGTCCTGGTCCCTCTGCATACCCCAATATTTCTCTGGGTGACTGCTTTTGTGCTCACCACTCACTCTACCCACACTGGTTTCCCTTGAAGAGAAACCAGGTCCCAAAAGGAGGTGCAGCAAACTCTGGTCCATCTACCAGGCTGGACAGTGGTGAGGAGAGGGGCTGCTTTGGGTGCCAGTCCCACAGCATAGGTATGGTACAAATTTACCTGTGTAGCCTTTAAAAGCTTTATTTTGTGAGAAAAACAAGGGACATACCCAGCAGGCCCAACCTGATTTCAGTAGGAGGCTGGGTGAGAAAACCACAGAGGTCCTTCCCATCAGCACTGCCATGATTTGGGGGCTACACCTGCTCTCATGGGGAGGTTCAGAGGCCTGGTGTCTATCATGGTAACATATACATCTGTGCACACCTACAACAACCACAGGACCACAGAATCATGAAACACCCCGTGTTGGACGAGACCTAGAAAGTTCATGTGGTCCAAATTTTCATGGGAAAGGGAGCTTAGATGAGATTATCTAGCACCCAGTGCAATACAATGGCATGTTGAAAATCTCCAGTGGTGGAGACTCCACCTCATCCCTGGGGAGATTGTTCCAGTGATTGAAAGTTTTCACTGTAAAAGATGTCTTGCCTATGTTGAGAACAAACTTCTCCTGGTACAACCTGTACTTGTTCTCCTTTGTCTTCTCCTGAGGCTCCTTCTGAAGAGTGTCTGTCCTCTTTGTAGCCACTTTAAATTTATTCCTCTCTGGCTTTCACCTGAAATTGTCAAAGCAGGCAGGGTTGCATTGTAACAAGAATGAGCTAGCTGGGCACTGGACTCTCTATTTTTAGAAGTGTCCTTTGTAATTCTCAAAATCAGTGTGAGGCAAAGGCATATGCCATTTCACAAATGGGTAAAGTGAAGTGATGCAACCCAGAAATGGTGCTGAGCAGCACTGCCACAGGCTAAGCACTGGTCCATAACCTCCTCTCAAGATGGCATGTGGCTTGGTAACTGTCCAGCTTCACCATCTGCAGAGACTGAAACTCAATTGCTGTTAACGAGAATGAAATTATGGCGATATTAGCATAATTAAAATGAGAAGAATCCTAGTTCGGGGATGATTGATACCCCTGGAAAGCTTTGGATGGAGGCAGAAAAGGCAGGTCCAAGACTGTTGGCTCAGATGTTATTTACCTGCATGATTTCTCCAGGTATGGGGGGAAATGTCCTCAACAAAAAAGGCAAAAAAAAAAAAAAAGCTTAATGTGTCTAGTGACTGGTATTAAATAAATGATGCATGTTGGCAGAGCGATAGATGAGAATAGCGGAAAACACATTGTGAAAGGAACCAGAAGAATTGCTGTCATAAATCTCCCCAAACTATTCCAGTCTGAGAGAGGCATGAAACTAAGCAGGTTACTAGGAGCATAAGGAAGGGGCCTTTAGAAGAAAACCATGGCCCTGTAGGTTCATTGACACAAGTTTTGCCCATGTGTCCACCCTCTTAGATGAGGAGAAATGCATGGCCAGGGAAAGGAAAGGGTTGTGGAAGTGTGACATTGCCACTTGGGTTGTTTGTCTCTTGGGTTTTATTTTTTATTTGAGGCAGGTTAAAAGAGCTCCAGGTGTTCTCTCTAGAAAGAAAGAGATTAGAAGGCAACATTAATCAAGTTTACAACATATTCAAACAAGTAGATAAAGAGGAAAGAAAAAAATACCCTGAAATGCTTTTGTAATGAATGCATATTTTAGCTGAAGAATTCACAGGGGTCGACATGTATATATGCAAAACTAGGGTTAGAAGACAAAGTGGGATTATTTTCAAAGCTCATAAATAATTTAACTGTTGGAAGAAAAATGCAGAGGTTTCTGTTGATCTTATTGCCAAAGAAATGACTTTAGGCCTGATAAAGTAAAGGGCTAAAGGTGTTTTCACACAGAAGAATGACAGAGCACAGCTGTTTGTCTATTACAGCTTGTCACACCAATTGTGGATTTTATTGGGTAAAAGATGGGCATGTTGGGACAGGATATTCTGGCTCCTTTGACACACTAAAATTGCAGTTTCTTGTTGACTTTTGTAAGGTGTTCACTGAAAGCAGTTGTAAATGTTCCTATTAACTTATTTTGCTGCAGAAAGAGGCCATTGTTGAATGCTTTTCACAACCCCAGTTGGAAAGACATGGGAGGAGCTTTATAAAAGACCAGCCACTGGAAAAAATTATGGAGCAATGTGCCTTCTTCACTGGTGTTTCCAGTCTCCATGAAAATGTTGCCACTTCACAGCGACCAGGGCAGGTCATGCAAGATCCCTGTGATCTGTTTAGCACATGTAGTGCTGCATGCCACCCTCAGATCCACTCAGTCTCCATGCCAGTCACATTGTACAGTTTAGTGATGCAGTGAAAGGGCTGAAGACCTCAAAGTCTCTGTTCCATACCATTTCTGTTCTTGCCATGTGATGCTGACCAATAACTTTTCCCCTGGCTCGAATTTCAGTTTTGTCCCTTTTATGTATTTGTCTTTGAATTTAAGTTTCCATAGAGTGGGAGAAGCTGGATTGACACCCCTTGAATCCTGCTTTCCTGTGAACTTGTGGCCTCTCAAATTCCAGTTTTGTCCCTCTTCTGTATTTGTCTTTGAATTTATGTTTCCATAGAGTGGGAGAAGCTGGATTGACACCCCTTGAATCCTGCTTTCCTGTGAACCTGTGGCCTCTTGGCCTTAAAACACCTCAAGCCTGTTGGCTGCTGCTCAGCTCAGGACAGAGGTGCTCAGAAACACCAGCGCTTCTCTCCTGCATGCAGTACCCCAAACCCAAGCTTCTCTGAGGCTTTCAAATAGTGAGTACAAACCATGGCTAGTCTGTTTCACTTCCCACTTCACCTGGCTTCTCTCAGTCACTACCTCCCCAGTGAGATTTGCTGTTTTCCATCTGCATGGAAGCTGTTTCCTGATTTAGCCAGGTGGAATGCTTGGCCATGACCAAGTCACCTGTGAGACAGGCAAGGTGGCTCTGCGTGCCCAGGCCCTGGAGGACCAACCACTGAGAAGTCACATCTCATGTTTTTCCTGGATCCCCAGCTGAAAGTGCAACAAAAAATCAGCAGCTGGGCTCACGAGCAGTGACAGGGTCCCCTCTGATCCACGACCACCAAAGACTTCACATGATCTGGGTGAAGGCAAGGCATTGTCCAGTCAGGCCAAGTTTGTCCTCTCACCCCAGCTGCAGATCTTTGCCTGCTGCTCTTGACTGTTCATGGTTTGTGGGGAGAAAATGCTCCTTTAAATCTGAAAACCTGTCCTAAAATTTGGCATTTGGTTGTATTCATCCCTCCGTGGAAGGAGAATTTCCCCAGTCTCTGGTTAAACTGGGTTTGAGCTGTATTTCTTTCAGGCAAATGTGTTGCTTTATGTGGATTCCTTACTTCTAGAAAAAATAAAACTCCTTAAATGTCCAGTATTTCACTCAAACTCAGCCCCCTCCCAGCACTGCAATAGCTTGGTAGTCAAGGAGAGAAAATATTTACTTAGTAAAGCTTTAAGGTCAGGCTTTTGGGCTGGAAACTGAAAGGTGTAAATAAGGCAGATACAGGACAACTCCTGCTTAAGCTACAGAGCTTAATCTGCACAGCCAGGTAGCTCTCCAGCTCTTTATACATGTCTGGCTCGGGTTGTTCTGTACAGCACAGAACAGAGCAGGATTTTTGACTGAGTGGGATGCTTAGGCTGGGCAGAGGAGCCTGATTGTTCCCATACATAGAGTCAGCCTGCTCTCCTCAGTCTAAATCTCATGTTTCAGCTCCTATCCTACACTTGGCTGCTTGCTGCTGATCACCTATCAGAGTTGTGCACAGGGACTCAGACCCTCTTTGGCATTTGGGCTCTGGAGCAAAATTAGAGGTGTTTGGGATAGCTATCCCTTGGGGTTAGGAGATTTGGGTCTAGAAGGGAAAGTGTCTCATATCAGTCTCCTGGTTGCCAGACCTCAAAACAAATCCGGCTGCACCCCAGAGCAGCCCACTTGTGTGAAATGTGGTTATTGTGAGAAATCTGTGTGGTCCTGCACACACTGGGGCTGCTACAGGAAGCAGCAGTAATAGAACAGACCGAGTGGAAGGAGTTAAAGCAAGGATAAGTTGGGCTGACACTTTTTATCTGTGCTTTTATGCCATTGTAAGGGTGGCTGGGGGCTTCTATTGGCTTGGCTTAAAAAAGACATTGCTAATGTCTAACGCTTGATGACAGATGGTTCACCAATGCTGCTAGGCCCATTGTCTCACTTAATAGCTCTTTGTTCTAGCTGAAAGAAGGTAATCTTTTCTTGTAGGAGTTGGTAGGAGGATCTGTGTACAATATGCCTTCTGACAACTGTTCCAGTTTTGGAGCCTGTTCTGTAGCTTGCTGAAGCGGAATCATCTCTCACCCTCTGTAGGAGGGACTCACAAAGGAGGCATCACAATCATGATGCCTAATTTGTGGGTGTTTTGCTATCTGGTAGGACTCACCACACCGAATTAGGCAGTTGCATTCTCTGTGTATGCAAGAAAATAAAATATGTGATCTGATCTGCCTCAAAGGGTGGGGAGAAATTTAGGGCCTTTCTCTGGGTGTGGGGGGAGAGGCACCCATTTTTGGGATGTTAGGCTGTGGTTCCCCACTGGGGAGAGTTTACCTACCCACTCACCAGCTGGCTGCAAACCTGCATGTTTGTATCTCTTCTTTTTGAGCATGAAAGAAATTGCTGCAACCCAGCAATGATTACATCCCAAGAAAGGGCCACGTGGAGCAGACTAGGGAGTACCAAGGTGAGAGCCAGTGTCCTGTACAATGTATATCATATTCAGGAGTGGTGTTAGGAGCCTGGGTCTCCTAGGAGAGGTTATTGAGTGACTTCCTGATTACATTTCTATTTCCACTTTTTTAAACAAAATGAGGCAGGTCAGTGAGAGGAGTTGTGAACACCTCCCTGGACTGACCTACCACTTTATAATCAGGGCTGTCTTGTGTGTCACAGGAGTCTCAGGCAAAACTTCATCTGGGTGAGGAAGAATCTGAACCTGCTCTTCTTGTGTCTCATGTGAATGCACTGCACTCTGCAAGGCTGCTGCTGACACGAGGAGGGCATGTGCTCACCTATACCTGTGCAAGGAAACACCTTCCCCATCTTGCTTGCTGATCCATGCCAAGTTCAGAACTTACCAGACTGAGACCCTGAATTCAGGATAGCTCATGAATGCCATGGTGAGAGGATGTTTGCTTCGAGGGTGTTTCTTCCCACCAGCATTTGTTGTGTATTTACCATGCTGATATTACAGAGGCTCCTCAGAGGCAATGTGGGGAAGGTTTCAGGTTGTGTGGGCTTTAACAGAAGCTTGTACAATGGTGAGGGCAAGTGTGCAGAAGGATGAGGTTCTGAGCAACATTATTCAGCCCCTGGTCTCTGCAGGGGGGTTTGGACTAGATGACCTTTAAAGGTTCCTCACAACTTAAATGATTCCATTGTTCTATGAGACACCAGAGTGACCTCACACCCTTAGTAAATGAAACATAAGGACTCTGATTTGGAACATTCTGAGTGCTTTTTGGGGATGTGTTTGCCCTAATATCAGCATTTACTGTAGTGAGAGAGAAGCTGTGGTATTGCAACCTGTTTTAGGAACTGATTTCCTCAACAAGTAGACAGCAGTGCTATTCCAAAAGATGTTTTCAGGCTCAACAGGTGGCTGCCTTGACTTTGCAGCCTATTCCCATTTCATAGGCTTGGGATTGGCAGGACAAGTCAGGCCATTTCAAATGAGCTTTGCTAAGGGGCATTAGTAAGGAAGAGCACCAGCAACTTCCTTCTCCAAGTGGTGCAGAACATAACCCTGCACTGTAGCACCTGGTGATGAGTTTCCCCATCTTCCAATCCCCCTGTGATGTGTGAGATATTTCTGGGATGACAAACACCTTGCATGATTTTAGGCCTGTGGGACAGTCACTGCCCCCAGGTCATATTTGGGACTGGGAGAAATGTGCTGTTGGAAACTGAAATATTGGAGGTGCAAAAGTCCTGACCTTGCTTTGCAAGGACATTTCCAAATGTTATTTTAATATTTGTTATACAAAGGGAAAATAGACAGAACTCTGGAGCCCTGTTCAAAGTTCATATTATCCTTTAATGAAATAAAGTTTTCTAATGGACCTCTCCCTGGTGTGGGAATGGGGTGGAGGTGGGTAGAGGAATTGTTTCACCTCGTGTGTGCAAAGGGAGCGTGATTCAGTGCCTGTGTGAAGTTATGCTGAAAAGGAAAAGTGACTCCAGGAGGGTATGAACTGCTTTCTTAGGGACATGAAAATGTGATTATTGGCTGTGGTGTCTTCATAGGACTCCCCAAAGAATGACAGCAAACCATGCCCTGTTCTTGTGCCCTGAACTACTCATGGATATGGGAAGTTTACTGTAATCACAATGGTACCAAGGAGCACACTGATGAATGTTTGACCTTTAAAAAAACCCTTTAGTTTCATGTAATGTGACTTAGCAGCTACAAACTAGAGAGGGGATCCAGTATCACACATGCAGTGGCTTTTGAACCTCTAATACAATGTTCTGCGTGCTGGTGCACACAGCTACAGGCTTTCAGGTAGACCTGGTCTCTCTCTTCATTTTCATTGCTGCAGACTGGGATATTTCCTTGGATAATTGCCTGCCCCAACAACAGAGTCCCATGCTGAAACAGGCTTGTGCTGCAGTTTTATTCTTTACAGCACCTGCAGTGTAAATGGATGAACTTCTGGTGAGAAGCATGGAGTGTCTCTGAGACAAGCACTTAAATCAGGGCTGGTATGTCTGCACAGTCTGGAGAAAGGTATTTTAACCAGCTGTAATTCTGTGTTCAGCCCCTTCTGTTCTCCTCTGCCTCACCACAGCCAGAAAGCAGAGTATGGCAAGTACCCATCACTTGGTTTGGGCAGCAGTGCTTTATTTCCCAGCACACCAGTGTAAATGAGCCTCCAGTGTAAATGAACCTCCAGTGTAAATGAACCTCCAGCAGGCTGACAGCCTTGTGGTGCTTCCCTATTCCCTGTATTGGGGCTGAACCTGGGGATTTGACCACTTTTTGAGCTTGCAGTGTAATGCCACAGGAATGTCCTGGGAGAAAGGTCAGGACCAGGCATGGTTTCTCTTGTGTCACTGGTTGTCCCTGCTGGTCCTCACATCTAGTTTCCCCAATCCAGTAACTCCATAGGTGTCTCTGCAAAGTGAAACATTTTTGGGGTATTGACCTTAGTCATAGAGTCATCTTTAACAGTGTTTTCTGGTCTCCCTTTGGGAGCTGATAGCCCACCAACACTGGATATTTTATCTGCTGTGTATTGCAGGGTACCTGAAACAAGACAAAATCTTGTTTTGTCACAATCATCAATCAACAGCCCCCAGCTGTGTCTCATTGGCCAGAAGTGTTCCCAGCTGGATGCCCCAGGGGTGCAGCCCATCCTGCTTGGATGGCATGGATGTGTTCTTGCAGATCCATCAGGATGTGACTCACACAGCAGAGACACAGCATCTACCTCGAGCAGGGAAGGGAAGGGCTCTGGGGACATTGAAGGTCACAGAGGAGGTCTGAGAACTGGGGAGACAATCAGACAACACCTTTCAGTTCTCCCTTTGTTATGCCATTTTGGGAAATTTCCTGTTTGTTGTGAGGTTTTCTTCCTTCAAATAGTGATTTTCATCAGCCCTCTCCCACACTTAATTCTCCTGGCCCAGGAAAGAGGCTGTGCTTTTGTCTGTTCATCCCTGCAGCTCAAGACAGGATACTGAATAACCTTTGGAATAGAAAACTCTTCTTACTGGAAATCTAGTCCTCATTTTCTCTTTCAGCGACATCTGAGACCAGTTCCCATATTTCTAGCCTACTCTGTCCTCTGCAGAACACCTTCTTGTTCAAAAGCAGGGATAGGTTTGGTGTATGTGCTCTTCTTTATTTGTCTTTCCTTTCAGAAGAAAAGCAAATACTGTGTTCCCTCCTTGTATTCATCATCTTATTTATATTTCATTTCTACTGCCCTGAACAGACTTAAGTAACTGATACTATTAATAATAGAAGTTTCCTACTAAAGGAACTCCTTCCAATGGAGTTCAACTTATGGACAAGCACATTAGTCTCATTTAGAGGTGGATTTAGCCTGTGCAACTTGTCCAAATGCAGACGTGGCTGCAAGAATCAGGGAGAAAATGCAAAGGCTCCTGATCTCAGCCCCAACCTCAGCTCAGCTGATCTGGTACAGCCTTTCAGGGGAAAGGAAAATAACCATTCAAAAGACAAGATGTGAGGAATGCTGAGGAAGAAATTGAGCTTCCTCTCTGGAGACTGCTGAATTTCACAGGGTTTTCCCAAAGCAGCAAAAGGAGCAACGTCCCGAGCTTTGGCCTCTATAGTTATCAGCATGAAAAACCCATGAGCGTGAAATCAAACAACAGGCTTCAAATGGGAGCTACAATGACACTAATTTGTATGTACCATTATTTGATCTTCTAACCTACTAGGTTTAAGGTAAACCACACTGGAATATCAAGCAGACATGAAATGAAACAGTGTCATTAATTCAATCCAATGAGATACGTTTTATATAACAAAGGGATTTGTTCTGATACTCAAACAATGTATATTAATGAAAGAGTTGAAGTAGATTCATTTTGTTCTCAAAGCAAACACATTAAGAAAAGCCATCAAGAAGTAAAGAACACGGCTTTTTTTTTTTTTTTTTTTTTTTTTTTTTTTAAACTGTGCTTTATTTAGGGCTAAGCTGGAAAGCGTCATTCAATAATTACAGAAGATTACAAGGAGTTTTAGGGAATTGAGAGTGAAAGAGCAGTTGTATGGAACTGCAGCTGCGTTACACATCTGTACTTCCTAGCTGTGGGCTCAGTTTGCTTCAGTCCTTACTCTGGCAAAATGCTCGTTATATCCCCATGAGAGTTTTGGAAGAGTAAGGACTGCACGGTCAGGCCCAATATGTAATCAAAATTAACATTAAAAAAAACAAAAAAAAGGAAAATAAAACCAAAAAGGAAAAACAACAAAGAAGAAAGTTTGAGATTGAGATAAAAAATACTGAGAAAGACAAACAAGAGCATAAACCAAAAACAAGAGTATAACCAAATAATCAAAAACAATTATCACACTGCTCAATCGATGCAAACAAGTGTGAGAATTATGTAAATCAAGTTTTAAGACTGTGAAAATAAATTATAATAAATATGATATACTTTAAAATATATGTGTTCTTAAATAATTCATTGTTTTTTCTGAGTCAGATTTTTTAAAGCAATGTCTTATTTTTAACTGCTCTAAAGTCATTTACCAAAGATAAATATCGTGCTTTCATTAAATAGTTTTCCTTGTTTTTTCTCTATCATTACAATTAAAAGTCCTACAAAATATGCAAATTTATTTACAGAAAACAGAGCCAGCATCTTTTTTTTTTTTTAAACATCCCCCTGTTTTTCAAAATTCCTTGTAAACAGTTTCAGAAATTCTTCAAAGAGATTGTTTCTTTAGTTTACTTTTATGGTTTTTTTTTTAGGTTTTTTTTTTTAGTTTTTTTAGTTTTTTTTAGTTTTTTTTTTTTTTTTCTTTTTTAAGATTAAGGTACTAGGCTAATCCCTTGCCCTGAAGGTTTCTAGAGCAAATATGGAAGCTACTGAAGCATAGGATGATGGGAATTTTGCGGACAGCAGATCATGAAGACATGAAGCGTTTAGCTGTGTTTTGTTGTTCAAGTTAGAACTAACGTCTGATAAAAAGACAGCTGTTTTTTGTTTTTTTTGTTGTTTTTTTTTTTTTTTCCCATTTGCATTGTCTACAGAATTGAGTCTTGTCTTGTTTATTTTTTAATCGCTGGAATGCTTGCAGTTAAAAAAGCTGCCAAAATAGCCATTTTTCTCCTTTTTCTCCTCAATAAATAACAGCATCCAACAGCAATTGGCAGAGAGTAGGAATTTATGCTCAATCTAAACTCTACAAAAATTACAGTTCTACAACATCTTTGTTTTTAGCATTAACGCTAACTTCTATGTAGTATTATTTTTTTTTGCTTTTTTGTTTTTTTTTTTATTTTTATGTTGTCTAATTTTTTTCTATTATATAGGTATTTTAAACTTTCTTTTTTTAAATTCTGTACAACTATTAGGATTTTAAATGGGGAGAGTTAGAAGCATTTACAAACCTTTTTGTTTTCCATTTAATATCAACCATCTTTCCTTTCTCTTTTCTATGCCTTTTTATGTACTTAATTATGTATTTATTTATTTACTTTTTTTTTGCTTTTCATAGATATCCATCTTACCTGCCTTTAACAACGCAATCCTTGCGTATTATACAGAAAACCATATGAAAGCTTCATAGACTCTAATTAATGTATAACCAAAGAACCTCCCAAAGTATCAAAGAACTATTATCTTGCCGTTTTAAAAGCATTTAAGCATTTGTAATTTTTTTTTTTGTGGGTTTTTTTTTTGGTGTTTTTGTGTTTTTTTAATTTTTTTTTTATTTTTTATTTTTTTAGGTTTTACATATTTCATATAATCACTCTCAAAAACTGTTTTAGGAACAGCTCAGAGAAAAGGAAAGAACTTCCATATTTTACATACAGCTACAAGTCTGCGGTAAAAAGTTTTGTCCTTTGGTCCCTATATAGCTAAGGAATGACAGATAAAGATGCTCAGTGACTGTTACCATGGGTCTCGCATGGTAACCGCATCCTTGGTGGCAAACAGGCACTCCTTTGCCAGAATCCAGGTTTGCATCTCCTGTTTGAAGAAAAGCCGCTGTGGTGATATCAGTGTCTCTTCAGAAATCCCGGTTCATCTTCCTCCTGCTCTGATTTTACTTTATGTGTTTGTTTGTTTTCAAGCGCATGTCCTTCGAAGTCAGCAGATGTGATACTTTTCTTGAAGAAATGTTACAGTCTAAACAATCAAAGAGAGAATAGGTCTGAAGTCTTCAGCTTGACTGATATTTGCTGATATGTCAAAGGTGTAATCCAACAGTTCACTTTTTTTTTTAATATATATATACTTTTTTTTTTTTCTAAATGTGGCCCATTCAGCTGCTGCCCTAAAAAATGAAGAAGATCATTGCAAATTAAATCAAAAAGGGGAGGGGGAAGTAGGGAAGGTGCGGGGGGAATATTTGAGACAGGAGGGGGGAAAAAAAGACCTAAAAATGAAAATGAAATTAAAATCAAGCCTGTTCTTTTGGGCCCAATCCTGCTCCCGTTGAAAGTAATGGATGTTTTCTTCTCCCTTCCATTGGGACAGGATGGGGCTTCTGCTTTGGTGTTTTGCTTTTGAAGGCCTTGGCTCTGATTCTGCTCCCACTTAACATCAACAGAAGGATTCCCCTTGACTTCAGTGGGAACCGGATCAAACCCAAAGTAAGCAAGGTAGTCACGATCATGATAAGAAAAACACAATTTTTCCTATTAGTAGTAGTAGTAATAATAATAATAATAATAATAATAATAATAATAATAATAATAATATCAAAATAATATTAGGTCATGCCTATGTAAATCTGTATCACTACACATGTGAAACAGCAGCATTTTAGTTATTTTTAAGTGCTGCTTTGCAATGCCAGATCACAATCTTGCTTGGCAGGCTTTTGTAGGGTGAAAGGCATCAGGAAAGGGTAGTTCTTTATTTTAATGGGGTGCCATCTTTGACAGTGTATGAGCTTTCTGTGGAGATGTAGCTGCCAATAACATCTACTCCTCTGTGAATGTCAGAAAGTAGGACTTTGAACAGGCAATTTACAGGAGGTTAAATAAAAAAGACTATTGGAATAAACTTTTTTTGGGGAAAAAAAAAAAAGGTAAAGCTAACATTTCTTAAATAAAAAAAAAATATTTAAAAAAAAATATAATCATGATCCGACTAGGCTTGACATTTAAGTAGGATGCTTAATCATTAAGGATTAGCTCTTATCTCCTTCTAGCAAGCAGGTTCTTCTTATACACTCGGTGATTTATTACATCAAGAAACTTAGAAACTGCAAAAGGTCCACTCTGGTGGAAAAGTGTCATGCGGAATATCAATCCATGCTGGCAGGTTTTCACACTGTTGGTTCAACAAACAGCAAACCGTACACAGCAGTCTAAACAATTACAACACCAAAAATAATAATATAATAAAAAAATAAAAAACACTCGTCAAGGACCCTTTTTCAGTTGTAAACAAAAAGATGCATTTTGCTTTTTGATCTGGATGGGTTTTTTTCCCACTCGATCCCTCCCTCCCTCTAAGCAATTAATTTTTGCTGGAGTTGCTGTAATATGGCACCTTACAATTAGGAATTCTTGAAAAGACATACAATGAGGCTTTTCTTGGGGTTGCTTTTTTTGATAGCTATAGTTTGCAAACTACCATTACTATCATTAGTCTTTTTAGTTTTGATTTGTTTTTTCCATTTTTCCATTTTTTCCTTTTTTTTTTTTTTTTTTTTTTAATTTTTAGAAAGTGATTTGAAATATCCTAAGGGGAAAAAAAAGGTGTCAATTGAAAAAGGCCCCAATTCTCCGGAAAAAAAAAATAATCACAAGATTTTCAGTGCAAAAAATTAACCACACATTTTTCTCTCTATTTTTTTTCCAAATTATCTGTAGTTACAACAATCCCATTTTTTTTTCTAAAGAATTAGGAATCCATCTTTTTTTTTTCCTTCTATGTGACATCTAAAGAAGCATAAAACGCTGACGAGAAATCAAACGACAAATAAAGAAACCACTGCAAGCACCAAAAACAAAACGAAAATGAGCACAGCAAAAAATTGTGGCAGCACAAAGTCAAAAAAGGCACATGTGATCATGACTGGCCAATCATCAACTGATACAACATCCAAGAAAAATGCTTCAATCACGGCACCTGCACGAAACTTGACGGCATGTCATGCAACCAATTCTTAGCTTGTTACATGACGCCATCATGTCACACTTTCAACTTCGAGTTGATTTGAACTTACGGCCTGGGGAACTGTATTCTCCACTTTCATGTCATTACGAGAACTTTTTTCCTAGCTCAGCGCGAGACTGTGGTGGATTTGACTGGCTCTTGGTTGGAATTTGATTGAATGACAAAAGAAGAAAAGATTTTTTATATATATATATTTATATATAGTGTGGAAAAAGGGAAAGGTGGGGAAAGAAGATATATATAAAAATAATAATTAAAAAAAAATGTTACAAACACAGCATCAATCAAAAAATTCTAATGGAAATACTTGCCATTAAACTATAGAAAACGAAACAAGAATGAGAGCAAAACAAACCAACTGAACAGAAAGAAAAGAAAGGAAAAGAAGAAAAGAAAGTAAGGAAGAATAAAAAAAAAAAAAAAAAAAGGATGGAGGAGGCCTAGCCAGAGACACTGACATAAAACACACACTTAAATGTGGACACACGGTCAACAGCGAACAGGAACAGAGCGTGATGCAGCGGCTGTTGAGGAGAGCATGCACTGAATGGATGAGCGCAGACACAGATCGGTTTGCGGAGTCTGGAAAATAAATACATTCACTGCCAACCAGAATGCTTTTGTTAGCACCGGCCTTCCCCACACCACCCCCAGCCTCCTGAGCTTCACTGGATGGCTGGCCAGAGTCCTCCGGGAGCCTCTCTGCTGCCTCGGATCGACTCCGGAGCAGGTACCACTCTGATTTGGTTTATATCCCAAGTTTAAAATCGTGGGGGAGTAATAGGCCAAGAGCTGCTTCGGCTACTGAGAATAAATAAATAAATAATAATAAAAAAATCCAAACAAAAGAACAAAAAAAACGGAAACCAAAAAGGAAAGCAGCTACTGCTGGTTGCTGCATGTCCATTTAGCAGTTCACAGGACAGCGGTCTCTGAAACAGCAATGCTGGTATGGGGTGGGAAGCAGACTTGTAGGAGGACTCAGATGGTACAATGGTACCTAAATCAGCATCATTAAAAGAAGGATGTTTACTCCTTTGGCATTTAGCTGTGGCCTTGAAAAGATAATGGAAAACAAAAAGGATAAAAGAGAGGAGGGAGGTTCGGAGAGGAGAGGTTCGGAGAGGTTCGGAGAGGAGAGGTTCGGAGAGGTTCGGAGAGGAGAGGAGAGGAGAGGAGAGGTTCGGAGAGGAGAGGAGAGGTTCGGAGAGGAGAGGAGAGGAGAGGAGAGGAGAGGGAGAGGGAGAGGGAGAGGAAGCAGAAAAGAAAGGAAAAAAAGAAAAAAAAAAAGGACAAAGAAAAATGAAAAGGAATAAAACCTTCCAGGGGTTGGTTGCTACAATCTATAGAAAGACCCTGTTCCTTTACTGTGAAGGAAAATGTCCCTTTACTGGCCCACGGAGTTTTGCCTCAGTAAACAACAAAAATCACTGCACACAACAATACACTTGTCTCAGTCAGCAGCTCTGCACCCTGTTCCTCAGGTATTGCCTTTCTGTCCCCTTGGCAGGGCTCATATCTCTCCTTGCAGCCTATTTCTGAAAAGTCACTGCACACAAATGAAATTTCACCTTGTGTTGGGTTGTCACAAGAATATTGTCGGCAGTTCTTATCCTGAAGTCATGCATGCCGGCTAGCGAAAATTCTTTCCCTGGCTTTTTGTTTGTTTGCCTTGGGTTTCTTTACTGCTTCTGTGAACTGAAACATGCTTTCTTGGCTACAGCAGTTATGCTTAGCTGACAAGAGACGATGCTGAACTAAGCCCCTGATCTGAGCTCTGGCTTCAGCTCCACACTTTTCCCACAGTTGGCTGCTGTCTTGGTTGAAGCTGACTTGTTCTTGATGGCCTGGCCCTGAAGTCTTGCCCTTTGATGATCTGGAAGTGTCAGCCTGAGCTTCCTGGGGCTTGACAAAGACAATAGACTTGTACCCCCAAGGCAGATGCAAGATCTATGTCTACAGTTATTTCACAATCCAAGACAGGGAAAACTGTCCTTTTGAAGATGGTCCAGGGAAGAATTGTTGTCATTTGTGTCCCTAGGTACCCAAGAGCAAATAGTGTCAGCTGTACAGCTCCTGGAAGAGGAAAAGATCTCTAGCATCCCTCTTACCCCTCTGGGCTTTCTGGCCATGTCATAACACAGGAAAACAAGCAGCTGGGGAAGGAAGGAAGGAAGGAGAGCTGTCATCACCATCACAGCAAGACCTGTCTCTTTCCTTACCTCAGCTGCACCAGCAGGAAAAGGAAGGGTTAACAGGCTTTGATTCAATGACTGGACAAAGGAGGCAACAGGAATGGGAGAGATCTGGTGGAGCAAACAATATCCTGCTCTATTCCTGGGAAGTGGCAACAGCACACATCTCCTGAGGATGAAATATAGGATAGTGCCAGCTGCAGAATCAGGAGTGGAGTGTAGTTGGTTGGATGCTAGATCCAGGCAACTGTCAAGCTGGGGAGAGGTTCTTTGCTATAATTTTACTGAGGAAAATATTTCATGTGCAGAGTGGGAAGGTCAATCAGTGACCACTGCTTTGGAGGTGGTACTACCATCCCTCTGCCTGTCCTCCAGAGACACCCTCAGACACTGCAGATGAAACACACACACACACACATAAACATATAAATGTACAGATGAAGGATTGGGACTTGCTGAGGCTAAAAAAACAGCAAAAAAAAAGAAAAAAAGCGACTTGAAAATATTCTTTCACAACCAAAGTTACATGTGGTAATCCTGTCTGCCTAACTTGGGTCTGTATTTCAAACACCAAATAAAGCTGCTCTTCTAAATCAGGGGTCTGCAGCAGGCACCTAGTCAGTGGACAGGAGAAGAAACTTTGACAGTCACTAGGGACATGTGCAAGGTCTTGCTCAACTGAGCAAACCACAGCCAAATAAATCTCACAAATGTCCAACTTCTTTTTGGAAGCACCTAAGTGCCTAACATCCTGGGACTGTTCTTGAACACTGGAGAAAGAAAAGGGCTTGAAGTCCTAATGATGGAATTCAAGATGCAGATATCTTCATCTGAGCAGATCACTCTAGGACAGCATTAGTGGAGAGACACAGGGATTTTAGGTCCCAATTCACTCATGCTCAGGAACTGTTTCAGATAAGACTGTGAGACATGGGCAAAAAGGAACCAATATCTGTCTCATGGTTACAGTGAGGACCTTGGCTGACTTGCTGTGAAGGTGGGAACAGGTGTAGTCTAGGTCTATACCATCAGGGGAAATGAATCTCAGTTAAAGCCTAGGTTAGACACACATAAATCTAGTCATGTCCTTGCAACCTGTGCTGTCAGCACAGCAGTCCTATTGCTACAAACACCTCTGTCACAGTAAAGCTTTTAACAGCAGTTTCTGGCTGGACTATGAGGATAAGCACAGTGGGAGACTCTCATGGCCCATGCAGTGTAGTACTAGGTGCTGAGGGAGCTGGCAGAGGTGCTTGCTAAGCAGCTCCATCATTTAGCAGCACTCTTGTTAACCAGCAAAGTCCCAGCTGATATAGGTTAGCCAGTGCTGTGCCCATCCAAAAAGAAAGGCTGGAAGGAGGATCTAGGGAAATACAGGTCTGTCAGGCTGACCTCAGTGCTGGGGAAGCTCATGAAGCAGATTGTCCTCAGTGCCATCATGCAGCACATGCAGGACAACCAGGGCAACAGGCCCAGCCAGCATGAGTTCATGAAAGTCAGGTCCTGCCTGGCCAACCTGATCTCCTTCTGTGACAAGGTGATCTGCTTAGTTGGTAAGGGAAATGCTGGAAATGTGTCTGTGTGGACTTCAGTAAGGCCTTTGACAGCATTTCCCATAGCATTTTCCAGAAGGAACTGACTGCTTGGATGGGTGCACTTCTCCTGGTTAAAAAAAAGGATGATACTTGGGCCCAAAGGGTGCTGATGAATGGAATGACATCCAGCTGGGGCTGGTCAGCAGGTGGTATTCCCCAGGGCTCAGCACAGTAGGAAGCTGAGGGGAGAACTTCTCACTCTCCCTCAGAAAGGACAGGTGGGAGTCAGTCTCTCCCCTCTGGTAACCAGTGACAGAGCAAGAGAAAACAGCCTTGGGTTGCAATAGGAGTGGTTTAGATTGGATATTAGGAATAACATCTTCACGGAAAGGCTTGTTGGGCATTACACCTGGCTGCCTTGATCAGCTGTGGAGCTCCACTCCTGGAGACGTTTAGAAGAGGTATAGATGTGGTGCTCAGAGCCAGAGTTTAGTGGTGGACTTGTCAGTGCTGGGTTGATGATTGAATTCAATACTTTTAGAGGCTTTTTTACAACTTAATCTGTACTATGATTCCATGATACCCTTACAGCAGGTAGGTGACCTGAGAGGGCTGTGCAAGTGGCACAAGCTTAACAGTCCCTGACTGTCTGGTGAGTGCCACAGGAGCTGTGATTCTCTATCTGCAAATGCAGCCAGCTGCAGGTACAAGCTTGCTCTGTGCCCTTCACAGGACCACACAATTGTCCCAGCACTGCCACCATCATGGTGGGTTCTTCTTCCACTACAGAAATCTACTGCCTCTAGTTCCACATTGTTTCTACTGTGTTTCTCCCCTGAGTCCTTATTAGTCAAGTCTCCACTGACCATCTCTACACCATTTTTCTTGTCATTTCTTCTCCTCGATGGAACTCAAAGACCTTCACTTCTTCAGTAGGAAGTGGCAGCCTCCTATGCTCATACTTAAGTCCCTGATCATGGCATATGCCAACTTCTTCACCTTTATACATACATTAATCTTCATTTCTCCATAACGTACACAACATACATTAATCTCCATTTACACACACGTGTGCCTTTGCACTCAAAACTGCAGTCAGGATCCTGTCCCTCTGTCTGCTGGAGCCTGGGGCCATGCATACCTACTGGAAGGAACTGGAGATGTTTTTGCTACTGGTGATAGATCTTCACAGCTATTGCCTCTGAAGCTGATCAATATTATTAAAATTCCAGCTTGTGTTTTTCTCCCCTGCCTTTTGCACTGTTTCTATAGCAATTTCCCTCTCTGTTTTTGCCTCCAGTGCTGCTGGATACCAACCCACAGAGATTCCTCCCCTTCCCCAGATCCTGCCTGGACTGCCTGGCAGAGGTGGAAAACGGAGGCAGGGCTCTCCAAAACAGACTCCATCCCTATGACAACCACTGCTCAGGCTGTGTGGTAAACCCAGGATTAGGAGCCCAAATGTGTTAGAGTGGGAAGGGCAGTGCGGTGAAAGGGACTTTGCATCCATGCTGGGATTAAAAGAAGCCTGATGATTTATACCACACATCAACACATTTACCTGGATTCTTGGGGTGTGACTTTTTATTTGGGGGGAGGAGGGGGGGGGAATAATGTTTTTGTCAGATGCTTCAGTTCTAACATCTGAAGGTTAAAAAGCAGACAGATTGTACATATGAATCTTTATATACATGAGAATGCACACCAACATATCCATATGTATATGAACAGATTTATTACATGTACATAGGTATCAACAGAGACAATTGCACACACACAGAGACAGAGAAGCCAATGTGATCTAACAGGAAGATGGGAGTCCAGCATTTAAAATGTTTTCTCTATTTATTTTTTTTTTGGGTGTTTTTTTAATATGCTTGATGACCTGCCTCATTTTTCCTATTTTTAAATTTAAGGTGATGATAAAAATGAGCTCTTAAATAGCAATGCCCTTCTTTCAAATAATTGAATGACTTACTTGCTGTGCAGTGTTGTTACTAGGATTGCTCTCATTTAACTTTGTTACATTAAGAGCTAGTTGAAAAATGGCAATTATTTTCTGGAGAAAAATTGTCATTATTTTGTCTTTCTTTCCTGTGAATATTTTAGTTAATAAACAAAACAAGTCTGGGGTGGGAGAGGTTGCCAGAGAAATAGATTAATTTTTGCTTTTTTTAAAAAATCAATCTAAAAACCAGTCCATTTTTAACAGGAATTTAGTGTTTTGAAGGCCAACATTTTTAATAAAGACAGTTATGTTTTTTGTGCTGTTTGCATTTCTTTTTTAATCCACTGGAATGAAAATTTGCTGCGGAGACATCCAGTTTGGTCAAAATGTCACTTTTTGGTCATCCCCTCCTCCACCAGCTTGTTTGATGAAAAATTGTCAAGCAGCAATAGCTGTGTCACCTCTGATTTATCTATTTTTCTAGAGCCATTAGTCTCAAGCAGCGGATGAAAAAGCACCATAACGGAGCAGCTGCTCCTGGAGACGCCAGCCTGGGCAGTCAGAAAATGTCACTGGCTCCCTGAGCAGTGTTACCTTTTCTCACTCTGCCCCCAAGCAGTGGCAGAAGAGGTGGCCTCAGGGTGGTGGGGGCCACAGGGGTGGTGGAGGTGCTCTGAAAAAGATGTAGAGATGTGTGGTGGGAGGAAGGCTGAGCTGGGCTCAGTGGGGATTCAGGGTGGGCTGGATGTAGGAGGGAGCTCTGCCCACCACCGAGGTTGCAGCTGGGAGCAACCAAGGGCTTGGTAAGGTCTGACTGGTCACAGGCCTGCCCACCCTCCTCAGCAACATTCAGAATTTACTTGCTCATGTGAACATAGCCAGGCTCTTTTTCACTCTCAGCTCTGTTTTGCCAATCAAGGGCTTTGCAGGCAAAGATCAGTGCAATGATCTCGGGTCATTTTGGGAAGCAGTGATGGTAAAGGTCAAATGAGTGTTAAATGTCTACTTTTGCAGCAGAGGATGTAACCTCTTTCCCTCCCAATGGCCGAATCAGTGGGTCCTGTGCCCTGAGGAGCATTTATCCTGCCTCATACAGAGTGCTCACCCCTGCTTTTGCTGCAGGTGAATATTAGGTGGGAGAGGAAATTAAGCTTGCCTTTCTGCATACAATGAAAGGTTCCTTATTACAAGAGGGCCTCAAGGAGTTTTCTACCTCCTGAGCATTGTACCAACAGTTTAATTAAAAAAATGTACATGGCTGAGAACTAAGCCTAATTGGGAAGCTGTAAGAAAGCCTCTGTGCCCGGTCTCTGCTGTTTCTGCTTTTTCCCTTTATAGATTGACTAGACCTTATCAAAATGCTGATGAAACCAGTGCTACACTCTCCTGTTTTTGTTGCTGACAGTTAGATGGGGATCCTGCTCTCCTCTTCCTTTCCTCAGCAGACCCCTAGGATGACATCAAGACCCTAATCAAGTCCAGCTAGTAAATCTCAGCAGGTACAATTAAGCTGCTTGTGCCCTCCCAGGAGGTTGCCTGGTATGCCCCACCAATGGCTCCAGTATCTGTCATAAGAAACAGAGCCCACAGCTGCCTGCTAGGCAGGGAGGGCTAAGAATTTGGTCTGTAGTTGCTCACCAGGTACAGGAGGGATGTGTTGGAGTGGTGCTTGTGTGTGGGGTTCCAAAAGGAGGAGACCCTAGTTCTTCTCCCAGCCTGACATCCCTTTTCAGGGACATGTTCTTCAGTTACCCTCTCAAAGCTGGTCCTCTGCCAGTGGCAGGGCTGCTGGGTCTGCTGGCCTGTGATGGATACTGGCACTGTTCTCCAGAGGTGAGATTTCACTCTCCTTCTAGCAAAGCTGTTCAGTTCCATGCCCAGTCTCTATATCCCTTTAAATCAGAATGCAGCCAGAAACACATACTCCCAGCTTGCAGCACTCAATTACTCCTTCTGATATTTTATTTTTTTTGCCTGCAGCTTCAAATTACCTTCAAGGTGCACAGTGCAATTAGCTAAAAATATTTCCTGCTTCGTTTTAATTGCACTAAAGCTCTGATATACCTCCAGTAAGGAGCAGTAAGGTGGAAATTGGTGCCCCAAATATTTCAAATTGATTAAAGTCCAGGATGACTCAATAAGCTTACATAGTTCTATTAATTATTAAATAATCATATTTTTTTGTTAAAAGTCCCACAAACATTCTTGAAGCCAAATTCTGTATGAAGTTTCTAAAAGAGGATACTTTTGCTGGGGAGATGGTAAGTCTTTCTGAGTTGGAGAAAGATAAGACAAGAATCCCACCATATAGTTGGAGTGGTTTCCATATGAAGAATTCACATCTCTTGGCGAATTTTAGTATCGGAATTTGATTCTGAAAACACTTATGCATGTGACTTATGCCTGTGACTCATTTCACTGCTATAGCTGAGGTATTTATATGATTCTAATTTAGAACTGGATCACATTTTTGTTCAAAGCCTTTCTGGGTGGAAAATGCAGGTGATCAGTCAAACATTATCACTGTTTAAAAATAGTCAAAACTTTTTGTCTGAGAATTTAAAAAGAAATCCAAAACAAAACAATTTTTTTTCTGAAAGCACTGAAAACCAATGTGCTGATTCCCATGATGTCTGGTTCATAAGATTACTTCAATGCACTTTGCAAAGAGTATTGAAAATAAATCCCAAATTCTATTTGCATCCAGTTGAGTCTGATCAGTTTCAGTTCTTTGGGTTTCTGGTTCATTGTCACCTCAGATAGCCTGTGCTTAAGAAGCATGTCCCCTTGTGCCTGCAGCTGGCTTGGGAGTGCTATCATTGCCTGATCCACAGAGCTGAACCAAGCAAATTCAGCAAGTTTCTCACCAGTCTCATAGAAATGACAGGATTGTGTTAACCTAAGCCTTTATGTCCCTCCCTGTGCCAAGAAGCTCAGGATTAACCTGAGTGAGGAATGGAAGTGGGCAAGAGGTGGGATTCAGTGCATATCTCACCCACTTCCATGATTGTGACGGAGGCCTGATTGTGATGGTGGAATCCAGGGAAAATATCAGAAAGATGCTGCCCATCTCTGTAACTTTCCCTCCCTCTTCTGTGCTCACCAGGGTGAGAAAAATCTCTGACCATCTCCAGAGAAGCTCATGTTGCCAACTGATTCTTACACAGCTTTGAGTGAAATTGAAGGTGTTCAGCCTCTTGCTAAAGGGCATACCAAGAAGATGCATGTTGGAAGAAACCTGAGCCCACCAGCCCCTCGTTGCTGGTGTGCAAGTCCATACACTTGCTTCCTCTGAGCAAGAATTCCAGGAAGGCAGGTATTGGCTCCTCCTTCCTCTTGGGAGTACAGGAGACAGATTAAAGAGTAGGGGGAAAAAACTTATTTCACAGTTAGTGCGCCCTGAACAAGAAAAGGTTCCTGACACCAACAAACTAATCAACGTTGAAAGCTCATGAGGTCAAGCTTTCCCTTCTCCTCCATTATTCTTTTGATTTTTTCTAACTGGCTAGGACTCGATAGCTCTGGCAAGTCTATAAATATAAAATCCTCTCTTGCCTTCCCCTGGAGCACACCAAGGACCATTTGAATACCCACAGGGACAAGTTAAAACTAAACAAAACCAAAGCAATAGGCAAGAAACAGGTTGTCCAGCCAGTCTTCGAATGCTGACCATTCTGTAAGTCAGTCCCAAGAAGCTTGTCTCTGCTCAGCAGAAATTGGGAAAGGCAGCTCTCCCTCTTAAGAGCACTCCCTCTGGATTCAGTGTTTTGTGTGGAGACTTATGGCCAGGAATGTTAATGCCAGATAAAACAGCTGGCTGAGCTGGAGCAGGGTGAGAGCTGGGCCGGAAGGAGGCAGCCCCAGACCATCAGGGTTAAGCTCTGGATGTGTGGGCTGCCTCCAGCACCTCAATGCCTGTGCTTGTGCCTCCTCCCCTGTGCTGCCTTGGACAGCCACCAGTGCACAGCTGTAGGACTTTCCCTGACCTGACCACCAAGAAGAACCCAACCTTTATGTAGTCTGAAAAGAAGGAAACATTGGCCAGTGGAAACACTGGCCCCTATCCTCTAGAGTGTAAAATGCTCCTGAAGTCAAGTGAGAAGTGTTTATACACTCTCTTGGTATGGAGGGGAGATGGCAGAGGAGATGGAAACATTTTTGGCTTCTGCTACATTGGAAATACCCAAAGTTCCTGTCCCAAGGCACTGCCCATGTTGTCTCCACTGCAGCACAGGGAACTTCACTCAGCAGTCTTTTCATGGCAAAGAAAAGGCTACTCCCTCTGTCTTTCCTGTCCTTGGGCTCTCTGCTGGGTTCTGTGCTCCTTCGGAGCTCTGTCTGGTAGAAAAGGAGGAAAGAAAAATGCCACATTTCCTACCAAGGGCTGACAAACAGGAATCATAGCTGCAGCATAAGCTTCTCTGATGGATTCTGCCTCAGCAAAATGAAATTAAGATTTCAGCAAACAAACTCCAATTCCGTGGTACCAGTAGAACAAATGACATCTGATAATTGCTAACTCCTTTTGCTTATTCTTTGCTCTGTTCACCCCATCAGTCTCTCCAGATTATATTTTCAGCTGAGTTTAATGAACGCCATTTATTAAACTAACACCAGGGTTCTGCTTTGGCCTCAGACAGATGTGCCTGCTAATATGAATCATTTTGTTCAATTGGATTATTCTGATGGAGAGCGGATCCCTGCCACTCTGAGGAGCACAAACAAATGGGGAACAGCTCGCCTCCAGTTGTGACCAGCCGCTCGCCTTCATTAGGAGGCAGCTCCAGGCTCCACAGGCGGCTTGGCAGGATGGTGTCCCTACTGCTCCCATCAGCCAGCACTTCTGCTCCTTTCCATTTCCCTCTCATGTGCAGGGAGAGCCCAGATCTCTGTGTGGCCCTGAGCCTGGCTGGTCAGGGGGACATGAGCATCACTGCTACTTTCCCTGAGTTCACCAGCTGCACGGGCAACAGGATTCACCTCCTCCTTTATCACGATGAACACTCCTTATCTGAATGCACACCGAACTTCCCTAACTGTACATCCTTCCCTTCCCAGTATGGCATGTCTGACCTCCTTTGCATTGATGCCTGAGAAAATGTAGACTACTTATTTGCTATTGATCCTTCTTTACTCTGATCTTCTCCAATTATTTGGGCAAAGGGACAGGGGTGATATGCTTTTAAAGGGTTGTATTAATCAGAAAAAAAAGAGATAAAATCCATCTGAAATGTCCCAGACAGAGATTCCCTCAGTCTATCGTTTGGGATTTTAGTGTTGAAAATTTTGGATCAATCTCTGTAATACATTGTGTGCAGGCACCAGACATGCATCTATCTGTCTATCTCAATACAAATCCTGCCTTCTGTGAACCATAAAACTCCTAGCTGAGTGACATTACCACTTCTCACATCGACAGAACACACTGAGCACACACAACTTGGGGAAAAAATTACAGAGGCAATTTGAAAGATTAGAAGAGAAAAAGCAGAAGATTTCTGCTCCCTGAGCGTAAGTGGCCAAATCCCACAGCAAGCCTTTTTAGCTGGCACAAATCATCATCACTACCTTAAAGCCTACTTTCTTTCCCCAGGTGAAGGACAGGCCCAGCACTTCTTCAGGTACCTGTGAACCTCAGGACAACTCATTTATTCTAGAGCATTTCTGAAGAAAGAAATTATTTGCATTTTTATCCTAAGAGGCATCCTGAGGTTACTTCCAGGAATCCCAGGTGAGTACCAGAAGTCAGGCTGTCGGGAAGTGGGTCTGTGCTGAAAGAGAAAAGACCCCAGAGATAACCACGGTGCCAGTCTGTGTGCCATTCCTAATTACTAACAGCACGTTAGCATGCTCCTCAACAAAACCATCAAAGGACATTAATTCCTCCATTCAGGTTTAAATGTAGGAATGCTTCTCCAGGTGTGAGCTATTCCTTTACTCCTGATGGTGATCTGTACACCTTTCTCTGAATTGCATTGCACTGGTCTTCATGGGTAGTGGGAACAAGGTCTGTAGGAATTCCTGTTGGGATTTTGTCTAACAAAGTCTGTATGGTCTGTACTAAATAATGCTCTTGTAAGCTGAGCAGAAGACAGGAGCTGCCCAAACAAACCCCCTTTGAAAGCACCAAATCTCTCAGAGCTGACATGTAGGAGCCCACTTTCCTACAGCTGGCATTGGGCTGCCTGCCTGGTTTCCTTTCCCAGTGTCCAATCTGCCATGATAGAGAAAAATGTACCATGCAAGGAGAAAGCACAGAGGAAAATAAACAGCATGGAAAGCATTCACTTGTGATACGTCACAGCAAATGGGATGCAACCTCTGCTCATGGGTGGAGACACTTCAAGAGAGTAGAAAAAATAGAGCATCTTATCCAGCAAAGACAAATTTTTAGCTGACTGCACAGGCCATGGATTTAATGGCCCAATTGTTTCCAAATCCTTAGAAATCAAGGTAGTGAAAAGTTGTTTCCTTTTGAAACAACCTACTTTTAAGGGTCTACCATGACAGCTGTGGTCTTCAACACAACCAAATCAACCAAAAGATAACTTTGGTGTCAAGGACCAGGCATCACAGAGCCAGAAATTTCAAAGGTAGGCATCTTGTCACTGTGAGGAATTTTGAGTGTTATTGCTCTGCATAGAACAGATGCTTCAGGCAGCCCAGCTGCTGGATCTGTTTTACACAGGAAAAAGGGATATCTGAAGAGCTGGGGAGGGAGAATGTATCTTCCAATAAGTGGGAGAAATCTGCTTTCTAAAGAGGATTACTGAGTGTGGAGCTGCAGCTTTCCATGACTACAAGAGATTTTCTTCTGTTTGCTAATCATTATCCTAAAAAGGCATTTTTAAAATGAGCCATGGTGATATTTGGAGGTAGACATGATCATTCCCTAGCATCTCTGCTCTAAGAAGACTAGAGCAACCAGAATGGTGACATTGCATCTCCCACTAGGACTGCAAATAATTGAAACATCTCTGCTAGGAGAACATTTAGAGTTAAATAAGTATTAGTGGGCCTGAATCTTTGGCTGCCATAAATCAGTGTCACTTCACTGGCTTCAGAGGAGCTGGTGATTGACGCTGCCTAAGAACTTAGCCCGATCATGGTTGTGGTTAGTACTTTTCCAGACAGAGCACCGAGTTTTCATTTACTCTGCTTCTTGCTTGGGAAATGACTTGACTGCTGTTCTCCTTTCCCCTCCAGCTCAGCCTTCTACCCAATATTTCAAAAAGGTTGGATGAAGCTCAGCTAAGTGGAAAAATGAACCGTTTGAAATAAAACTCTCTTTTTTTTCCCTGACTGCAGTCACAGGGCAGGATGAAAGACACCTGAGAAGCAGGGTTTGTACTGTAAACCTTCAATTCTGTGCTACAGCTGAATCAAACACTTCAGAGACCAGAGTTTTGATATTCACTTGTATCTGGCCAAAGTTACAGTACCTATGAATTATTCAAATATGCAATTATTGCATTTGATATATCACTGGGTATAACCGTGGGAACGAGAAACAGTGTTCTAGTGCAGCTGATTGTATATGCCTTCCAAACCATAAGGACATCAATTTAAGGTGCTCACATTGATGGAGTACTCTGCAACCCCTTATTAAGATTCTTGCCAACTCCTGTAGCAGTTTTCCCCTGCAGAGTAAATTTCATGGAGTTTTTTAGCCTCCCTTTTCTTTATCTCTATGGTGTAAGTGCCAAACACTACCCATAGAGCTTCAATTCATGGTTCTGCAATAGCTTTCAAAGGTCAGTGACAAAAAAATCGGATCATTTTCAGCTTACTGATCAGTGCTGCACAAGTGACCTGAGTCCTGTGAATCACATGTTGGGGCTGATTCATAACTCTGATTCCATTGTGAATTTTCAGTTTTCCTGGAAGAAGGTTTTTACCTTCTTCTTAGACCTGGAGGGCTGTGCTCTGCCTTTGGCCTATACTGTTCATATTTACCTGGACAAAAACCCATGTTCATGGTGCTGGTGTTTGTATTAACTGAGCACACCAGAGACAGCTCTACCTGCCTTCAAATATGGGGCCATCTGAGAAGAACATTTCTGAAGTTCTAGACCTGTCTTTGCTCTCTCCCTGAGCAGGATTTGCAAATTGATAACGTGTCTATTTCCTGTTTGCTCACTAGTGAGTACTGGTCTCTCTAGAGCCACAGTATCAATGGATTTTGCTGACTTGTAACTTGTTTGCAGGTCCTGTAGAAGAATGGCTGTATTTGTTTTCTAGGACTTATCCCGTATTTTCACAATCCTCTTTCATTGGGGGCCTTTGCCTTCTCTCATTCGTTTTGTACATATTTTATTTCATTCTGTCAGTGTTTGCTGCTGCTGCTGCTGCTGCTTGAACAAAAAATTTGGCTATGGATGTCTCCTGTGTTTTTCCATCTCTTTGGCTCTCATTTCAAATCACTGCTGTTTCAAACGCCTACTCCTTCCTTTTTTTGTATTTTCTGATTTTTCTTCAAGTCGCAGTCCCTCATGCACTGGCCCAGCAAATCTCTGGGCTGAATGAACCCAGTAAAAATGCTCCTTCAAAGGCTGCTGTTTTCAGGTTACTGCAGCTGCCCATTAACTGAGGCAATTGAAGCTTACACTGAGCTCAGAAAGGCTTTAAAATCTGACTTACTCAGGTAATTTGTGTGACATTGTCCATATGATCTCCTACACTAATCTTGGTCAGGTGGCTGAATATGAAATTGCCACCCTTCAGTCAACCCTGGAGCTTTGGAGGCTTTGCTGTTGGAAGCCTTGGAAGAGGGCATCACCATAACAAGCTCCTGGTCTTTTTCACAGTATTGTATATATAAGGAAAAACTCAGAAGGCTCTTTGCTGGCTGAGTCTTTGGCAAAAGTTCTCACAATTCTCCAGAAGTTTACTTCAGAGCACCAGGGCCAAGAGTATCACAGCAAGATGAGAAGTGGGAGGCTGCTGTAATATCTATTATTTAATTCTGGAGTATTTACATTATCTAACATTAAAAAAAGATAAATAAAAGAAATGGGGACTTGAGTTTTACTGAAGAATTCCTGCTCCAAACTGAGGGAGAGTGTTGTGGTATTGCCTTGTGCTGCTCTATCACTCCCATGACAAATAGGGAGGATCCGTTAGTGACCTACATGGACTCATTTAGATGCAAACACAGCAATACTCCTGAAAAGCTGCCCTGCTCTGAGGAAGAACAAGTTCCAAATATTGCTGAATGGAATTCAGTCTCAGAGCAGTAATTACTGATTGTAATTTTGGAGTAAATGCAGTAATTAATTATTGTCGTTTTCCATCAGTACATTATATTGTGTGCCAATCTTAGAATAAAATAATTAGCAAATGGGATTTTGCATGCTCTGGTATTGAAACTGTGGTTTGTAGAACAGACATGAGAATTTTGCCATAATAAAGTTATCAGTAATTTAAATGGAAAGACAGGTTAAAAATGATCAGACAGGAAAATAAAGGATTTCCTTGTCAGTATTGCAAACACCCTCAGGAGTTCTGTTTTAGCCTCCCCCACTAAAATTCACTTCCATTCTCTCAGTACAAGCACAACAGCACAAAGTTTGGGTTGCAAACACAGTGAGGGATGCTTAATTTAATCACAGGTGTCAGTGGAAATGAAAAACAAAAGTAATCCAAAGAACAGAAAAAAAATATTGGCTGAGGTGATGTTTTTCCAGTACCTGAACAGACTTTCCAAAATTAATCTGTGCTGATTTTTTTTCTCTCCTTATTCACTCATATTAAAGCTTGTGCTGGAGTACTGTTTTGATGCAATTATACTAGTGCAAATTTCCATAATGTAAGCAAGTCCTAAATGATCTAAATGATGACTAAAAGAGGGAAACAACAATAATCTGTGCAGGTGGAAGAGGAGCTGGTTAGCATGATTGTAGGAGGCATAACTACAAGAAATGGGATTTTATCTTAAAAAAGGATATTTGGAATGAATCTCAAGATGAATAGCCTAATAGAAAACAGTGAGATCAATGCAGCTGCAGAATAGCCTCTCACAAGACGTAATAGAAAGCTATCTGGGAGGCATAAGCAACAAAAATTTCAGTAAAAAATACACTTTCACTAGGCTTTGCATTGAAGTCATCTGAAATGACAAGAGAAGACAAATTTTCCACTCACATACTTTTGTTTATGGCTATTTGAAATTTTGCTTTTTTGTTTTATTTTTGGCTGATAGTATAATCTTTAAATAGAGTTTGGGTTGCTTTAATTTTTTTTGTGTTATTAGGGAAGAAAAAGAGAGAAATTAAAATTTTTCCAGTTTGGTAAAATATACACTCCAATTAAAAAGAAAAAAAAGACATTTCCTCAGAGTAAAAATACCACCTATTCCAGACAGCTGCAAAAACATGTATTTCAGACATTTTACAATAAACCAGATATCATTCTATGTTCAAGAAGCAGTGAAGAAGGACCTGAAAATCTTTTTTTTTCCTTATTTGAGCTTTGACCTATGTTATTTCCCCTGGTGTTTTGTAGAAGCAGGTTGCCTGGGCAGTGCATTCATTTAATGTTTTGTCACTACTCTGGAGCACAGCTAAAAAAATCTTGCTCTTGATCTTTTTTCTGTTTTGTTTTTTCTTTTCACTTTTCTGTTTCCCTTTTGCCTCGCTCACTTCGTCTCGCTCACACTCACTTTGTCTCACTCTGTTCAATGCTAGTGCTCTGGGTTAGTCTCACCCAAATGTCTCTCTCTGCACCTTCAGCTTTAAACAAAACTTCAGCAGCAGAGTGTCTGTCTGAGATGGAAAGCATCACTTTGCCAGTGTCCAGTTGCTGCAATGAAGCCACAGAAGTGGAATGGACAGGATTTTCAGGGCTGTTGTGTGCTGTATCTTTCATTGATCCATCAGCTGGATGCTCCTGGGCTGCTCTGCGTTCTGCCCTGAGCTCTGGAAGGGCTGTGCAGCTTTCCAGGAAGTGCTGTCCTACCTGCCCAGCCCAGCCCAGCCCAGGTGGGCTCAGGGCTCACACACAGCCCCAGGCACTGCAGGCTGCACCTGTCCCAGCACAGGGCAGGGGAACCCCTAGCAATGGCCCTCCAAGGGACCTGTGGGTTTCAGGTTGGCTTTTTCTTAATTATTTTCTGCATTTACTATCTGAAAGACACATGGAGTGTCTCTGAGGCCTTGCTTCCTGGTCCTGAGAGGGGATTGGTAATATATAATACAATATTTTTTTATATATATATACACATATATACATATATATACACACTATAATAGAATATAATATATAATATATAATATATAATATATAATATATAATATATAATATATAATATATAATATATAATATATAATATATAATATATAATATATAATATATAATATATAATATATAATATATAATGTATAAGGTATAAGATATAAGATATGCTGATTTTGGCAGAGTTGCCTCAAATGATCCTCCTCTTTTTGCTTTCTCCCAGCCCACCATTCCTTCCTTTTTTTTTTTCCCCTACAACCACCTCTTTAATTATAAAGAAAATAGAGAACAGAAGCAGCCATTTTGCCATCTAAATTCTTCAGGGCTTTGATTGCTGCAGCTTTGGGCTTATCTTCCACATCACAGAGACTCTTTCAGTGTTTGACAGCGAGTTTAGAGCACTTGCAAAGAAAACAAAGGGCTTCAAATCATTGTGGCCTAGACTGCTTGTGTCCCAAGAGGGATATTTATAAGTTTTAAAAAAAAAAAAAAATCATCCAGAATTAAAATTTAGTGAAGCCCTTTCTTTCTGAGTTAAGGAAAAAAAAAATCTGGTAGATTATATCAAACTGGGTGCTGCTTTTTTTGCTGTTGTTTTTGTTGGCAACTTATTTTTTGTAACTAATTCAATAGAAAAAAGCACTTCTTTGGAAAAAACCCAATTAAAAAGTTTCTTGAGCATCCTCTTGAAGCACATGAGTAATTACTCTCGTGTCAATATGGTTATACACATGCTTCAAATTGGAATTAAAGACCCTGAAGAGCTGCATCCAAAATATAGATAAAAAACACAGTGGAGTTATTATCTTTCTATCAGTTAAAGGAAGTTGCAAATCAAGCCAGCAGTGGAGGTACAATAACACTGCTGAGCCAAGAACATCTGACCTGGTCTGATCTGGGTCAGGCTTGTTCTGGAGGGCTGGTCACTATTGTCCAGCCCTGGTGGGAAGCTGCCCTGTGGCCTTTGTGGCTGACAATCCTGCCTGCTTCTAGAGCACTGGTACCAGTGTTCCCAAGCACTGGGGGCCAGATGACCTGAGGAGAGACCTGGGTTTAAGCCTGTCTGACCCTCTGGGTAACCTTGCTGTCACCAAGTTTCCAGTCTATTGCAGCATGGTTCTCCCTGTGCTAACCCAAATCCTCCCCTGGGGGAATGTTCCTACAGTGTCCTCCTGGGACCACAAACACTCAGGCAATTCCTTCTGTCAGCTGGAAAAACACATGTATAAAACTTTTTTTCCTGAAGAACTCCTTTCTGCTAAAAGTTGGGTATGGCTCTTGCAACAGGCTCCACAAGGTGTGAGTATACAAGAGAGCAAGTACCTCTGAGGTACATTTTGGTAGGGTCTTTAAACAAGGTTCTCTAAGCCAAGGGTGGAAGTGATCTGGTGGTAAAAACAGAATGATTTTTCTGGACAGCAGAGTAGTAAAGCCAAAATAAAAGTCAGGAAGGCTAAAGGGCTTCCTATCTAGAGGCAACGCATCAAGACTGTTCTGCTTAGTAGAAGCATTGGAAAGGAAAAAAAATTCTCTAAGAGAGACATATGGAATTATATTACAATTTTGCCTGCTGATTCCTTTTTATGTAATTTACTGGGGGAAAAAATACCCAAGCAACAAGTCTTAGTCCTACTAGTGAGTAATCTTTTCGTAGGAAACAAGCTGAGACCTCAGAGCACTTCATGATGAACCACAACAATGAAAACCACCGTAGACTCATGCTGGTGAATCTTGAACAACATGGATATCCACAGCCCTGCATCTTACACCACCATGGGAAACAAGCACTCCCTCAGTGAGCACAGCTGTGCCGAGACAGAGAGCCTGGTGTCTAACTAGGGAGACCTTTGTGTCCCTCGATCCCTTTGCAGGTGTGACAGAAAACCTCCCTGGCAAAGGCAGCCCCTGCTTTAACACAATTGCATGCATGCACCCCCAGCTCTCCCCCAGCAAAGCCTGCAGAAAAAAAGCCAGTGTGATGAAGCAAAAAGCATTTGGATATGGCAACATGTTTTGGTTTCAAGCTTCCAAGAGGCCTTTTCATAAGCAAGGAAAAGAAAAGAGGTTTTTGAAGGGGGAAAATGCATTGACAGTTATCTTCATATAGTCACATATAAAGGAGTTTCTAAGCTATGGAGGCTGTTTCCTGCATATGCACCTTAATATGTTTATTGAAAGGTTTCTTAATCTCCTTTATGCTGTCTTCAGTGCAGCACCTCTTTTAAAGAAATTTTGATCCCAGTCCTGAATTCTCACTGGAAAGGATACTGCATTGAAGACTGGAAAAATATATTTTTTTAAGATAATTGGGATCGCAGTGAAAAATTAAAACACTGTTTTTTTGGGGAAAGTTGAAGATAGGAATTTCCTGGCTGTCTTAGATAAATCAAAAGAGGCCTGAATAAAAATCACAGAATCTTAGACATTACTGCTAAAATGACATAGAAAGGTCACCTAAACAATCTCTTTATCACTAATTTAGGAGTACAAATTGCTAAGGGCCTCCCTAGGGGCTGAGTTTATTGGGGAATCTCTGGTGTGGAACAGTTTTAACAAAAGGGAGACTTCCTGTCTCTGTAAACAAACACATACGGGTTTATATTTCTGTTTCTCAAAAAATGAAAGAACCAGACAGTGGTAGAAAATATTTCCATTTTTGGAAATATCTTCATTTTTGTTATTGGTGATAGGTTGGGATTCCAATGAAACAAGCTGTGGCTTATAATATCTTTGGTGTTGTTACATGTATTAGAAGTTCCCTTGGGACATCCAGCTGGTTTCTTTCCAGCAATACATGGCACATGAGTCTAAAAATGAGAACCCAGGTCCTTACTTCAGCTAAGCTTCCTTGGCTTTGGTTGGGTTTTATCTACACACAGGAGTTCAAAACAACTGACCAAGAAGTGAACATGGATCTTTCTATTAATTTCTTGGGTTTGTGAAGAAGTAAGTCAGGGGTTATCTGGTTTTCAGGGAGACATATTTACATTAAGTTATTATGCTGAGATGGAATTGGATACAGACTGTACCGCATGAAGAATGAAGAATGCTTTGAAACGTTTGCAACACAGAGCTATTGAGACAGACACTGTCCCAGTCCAGTCGCCTGGGATTAAACTGCAGCCCAGTCCCACCTCTTAATTGCAGATTTTCTTCAAGCACCAGAAATGCTCTCTTTCACTGAGCAAGGGGAATCAGGACAGCTGCTGACTCTCCTCTAGTGACCAGAAACACATTCTAGAGATGCAGGATGCCCCTGGGATGAAAAAGTTGTCTTATCCCTCAGTAAGCATCCTTCCACCTCTTTTTCTAGAGAGACACACACACAAACATTTCCTAGTTTATGCGTGGGTGCGGGTCTGAGCAGAGTGGCTCTAGCCAGAGTCAAAAAGGCAGAAGATAGAGAGTCACAGAGCTGAATCTCCTTGAGAGTCTACAACACAGAGAGACGCTACAGGTGTAGCTGACACCCCCTTCCCCATGCAGTTACCTGTGCTAGTGCTTTGTATCCAGTGGTTCCCACAACCCTTCAGTAGGGACGATTAGCATCCTTTGGCCTCTTCAGCTGCACCTTCAGCCTCTTCATGCCAATCTGGAATCCATTCATGGCCTGGATAGCAGCTTGGGCACTGGCAGGATTGTCAAAACTCACAAAACCTGTCAAAACATGAGGCAAGGCAGGGGACTTAATGAGCTGAAGGGTGCCAAGGCACATACATGCAACGACCACTGAGAATGAACATGGGGAAGGGGGTGAGGGCGCTGAGAGGGGGGAAGTGAGCAGGTAAGAGGGTGGGCAGGTGGGCAGGAGAGTGAGGAGAGGATGGTTGCCAATGTGGGACAAAAGATAGGAGGGATTGTTACAGATCAGTGTCCCAGGACACAGTGCCTGGTCTGAGTGCCAGTCTGAGCACTAAACTATGGGGAGCACAGGGATCCAAATGTTGTTGCCACAAGATTTGGGTCACCTTTGAGATGGGAGTCAGCAGACTTAATACATGGTCTCAAGGCACTCTGTCTTCCTCTATCTTGCTCCATTGTGACTGGGGTAAACCTCTAGACCTTCCTTTACTTGCCAGTGTAACCTTTTCTTTGCCTTCCAGTGCTAATGGTGAGGGGAACCTGACACACCTACTGCTGCTTCCTTATTATGGCAATATAAGTAAAATGTGAATTTAATAAATTTTGCATTACCGTATTAATCAGCATGAATGATTTGATTGTTGGCCAGCCAAGCAATATAAAGACCTTTAATCGCTGGCAATTTCTTCAAACTCCATGTTACTCTGCAGCTGAGAGATGAACACAAGTGTTTTCCTAACATGGTTTCCCTATGGAATCTCATACTTTGCCAGCAAACCTCCCAATCAATCACTGAGCACATCCAGCACTAGAAACAACTACAGTGACTGAATATTGTATCTATGGGTCACCTAAGACATTCTTTGTCTTGATTTGCTAACAGTCTGATGAAATAATACAGGTCAATGGCACAGGATGAAATGCATCCAATGCATTCAGCTTTGGGGAGAGCTTTTGGTGTGGCTTTACTGTTTGTTTTTTTTTTTCCCCTTGGTTTTTGTTGGGTTTTTTTTTCCATTTTACTATTTTAATTTTTTTTTTTTTTTACTATTCTACATCCCAAAAAGGCCTCATTTTCCCAGACTGTATATGGCTGTAGCTGGAGCGACCATGGATCTGAGGTATTAGTGAGGCAGGGGGCCATCACATTGTACAAGCATTGCCTCTGCTACTTTTGCCAGGAATGTCCCTGAGTGCCAACAACATTTCTGAGCACAAACCTTGGGTGAGACTAGCCTGGACCAGCCTTCTCTCCAGACAAAGCCATCTGTTTACCCACCCCTGCAAGGCTCTGGCAGCACAAATCAATCCTAGGAGCCTGGTGTTGCTCAACAGACAGGCTGAAATGAAGAGATAGGTTTTTGCAAGCCCCTTAAAAAGCTAATGCTGAGCGTTTGCTGCCAGGTATACACCTGCTCCTGACAGCAGCTAAGGCCTGGCTTAGAGCCCTGGGCTGTGCTGTGGATCCATTCAGCAGCCCCTCCTCCCTGGTCTAGTTCCTCCTGGAAGAGAGTCCCACAGGTGACACAGGGTGTATTGAATCTGAAAAAGACACAGAGCTGTGCATGCAGAGGGTTCTCACTCCTGCTGTAAACTGTGCTCCCTGACCTTGGCTAATAACGTAACTTCATGACAGGTCGTGCACCTATGGTCTTAGTCTCTCAAAGTGAGAGAACAGGTTTACTGAGTCTGGCACATGGGATTTTAAAAGAGAGGTCTATGGAATAAAGAGAGAACATTCTTTGTCCTCCCCTCTTGAAGCCAAGGCTCCAGGTAAACTGGCTATCCACACAATTCTCCTGCCAACTCCCTGGGTGAGGAGCTACCAACTCTGCAGCTCTGAAGATGAACAGACAAAAAGTACTCTCAAGCCCCACAGCAATCATCAATTTCTAGGGAGAAAACTGGAGAGTTTTATTTATTTAGAGCTGTGGTTTTATTCAATAGTGATGGATCTGCTCTTGCCATCACGTTTTAGGCAGTACATGCCTGGTGATGTTACTGGTTTATACTTGACTACTTGAATAATCTAGCAACAAAGTCCTATGATTCACTCTCATAAAAGGAATAAACTAAAATTTCCTGATTTCACTGAAGCACATTCAGACTTAAAATACTTCTGGAAACTACCTTAGGGATGCCTTATTTGAGCTTCAACCTTAAATATATTGTCTATATACCTTATATCCTTGAATATAGGATATAGTGAAACCCATTTATTTTTAAAAGTCACATCTGGTTTGGTGATATTCCTGGACAACACATATCAGTTACATCTAAAGCAGTAGACTATTCCAGGGAAATTCAGAAAAACTGGAAGCTAATAATCTGTAGTGCTCAGTTGTTTGTTTTTTTTTACTCATGTTTAACATCAAACAATTCCTGAACAAAGTCTGAGTTTTAGCACAGGAGACAGGCTGTGTTCAGTGGTTAACTTGGATGTGTCCATGATGTTTTGGAGAGAATTTAATAATTTGGGTGTAGGCCATTTTGTGCCAGCTGTCCCCAGTGCTAGGGAGAAGTGCCAGGTATATTTACTGATATATACACAGCAATCCAATATCAAAGCTGAGTTGGCTACAGCTGGATGGTTGCTTAACACATGTCTTTAGAGATCATACCTTGCCCAGGAACTTCAGTTTCTACTCTTGCAACAGGTCCTTTTGGGATGTTCCTCCTACTGACTACATGTGCACATCTAGATTGTGCCTGCACGTTCATCCATTTGTCAACAAGTCACCTTAGGACCCTACAGTAATCAGTGGAGGTCCAGCCAATGCAGTCATAGGAGTGAAGCGCAGGATTTCTCACTTTTATCAGGACACCCTTAGCTGTACTCAAATGAATCACTGGTCAGGGAGCAGTGCTGGCTGCAGTGAAGGCAGGCACCCAGCTTAAATCAAGGAACCTCCATTGTAGGATCTGGTTCCACAGTTAGGAGTGACATCTCAAGGTAAAATGTTAACTGTCTAGTGCCTGGGTGGGTCACTCCCCAAAGTGATGTTAACTGCTGCCCACTATGACAAAAGATTATTATTTCTCTACTTTTTCCAAGCCTAGACCTTTGAGAGAGGATAAGCCCTTGTGCTGGGGTGCTAATATAGTTGTACCTCTGCAAGAACCTTGCTGGGAGATAAGCTCACAAAGCTATACCAGTTTTTATCATCACTTTGCGTTTGAGATGGAATTCTGAGCCCATTTCCTCATTTTGTGTGAAGCTGTAAATAATACAGCATTTTAACAAATGGGACTAATAAGAGAGATCAGAAGTGCATTTGCTCACTATATTTCATTTAGACCAGATAATGAAGCTGGGAGTTGTACTCTGATCCTGATACTAGTTGCCTACAGATTTGGACAAGATTTTTTTCTCCTTAGCTGTTCTGGTATTCACTGATGAAATATAAAAATCTCCTCTGGCTGGATGCTGAGGACAGAGGAACTGGGATTCAAGAGCTGGGGAAATAGACGGGCAAATGCCAATAACTGTGTATTTTCTTTGTGATCGTATTCTAGCGACAGAGCAGCTAATTACTCTAGCTTCATTTCACTGCTTTAGTTTTCAGAGGCCTTGATGTGCTCAGAAGTTGCTGGTGCATTCAAGTCTCCCCCTTTCCTGTTATTTATGTGTAGCTGTGTTTCATATTGTTGAAAGTATTTGGATGAACTCCAAAGAGAAGAAAAGCTATGGCTTATCCTGAGATTTGAGACTTTACAGTGGATAAGGGATAGGCAGATAGGCAAGCATGTTGGGCTAACAACAACATATTCCTTTCTTTTCTCAGGTCAAATACCCATTGGCAGATTTGACATTTTTTTGTTGTTACATGCAATTCTGGCAGTTAACCATCTTTTTTTCTCCTCATCTGTGTCAGCAGGACTCATGGTACTACGACAGATTTGAACATGTATGACTAGGAACACAATGTATGAACTGGGAAAATAATTTAAATACTCCGTTCCTAAATGGCTTTAGTATTTGAGTGCATGGGCTCAAAATGTGATGGCAGTATTACAGTTGCTATTTGTGTTTTGAACACCACCCCTGCATTGTCATCTACATCCTTGAAGGACAAAAGAGAAAAGGAGAGGTTAAAAAGCTTGAAGCTCTTTCTGTGCATCAGTTAATTAATAATCAGAGAAATATATGTTCTGGTCTGAAGACAGTTGGTAGGAGGACAGCATTTAGTGATAAATCTACTTTATGGGGAGGGGTTGATATTGGTGGGTTTTTTCTTTTTTCCTTTTTTCCCCCCCAGGGATTATGTAAAAACGCTGTTCTAATAAATGATTTATCAAAAGCTGCAGAGAATGGTGAAAGCTGCTAGGACAGCAGCAGAGGGCATCTAATCTTTCTGATTCTCCACAGCATCTTCCAGGAAAGGTACTCTTGTTGGAGCCCACTACTTCTGGCCTGCTCTTTTCCTACAGGACTGTATTAACTATTAAGCAGAAACTGGGATACAAATTTGGAATTGCTTTATTTTCTCCCCCTTTCTTCCTGAGAATGTTCTCATGGTATGATGTGGGGAGGGATCTTTGTGCCTTTCTCATTACATGATCACCAGTGTCTTTATGTAACAGGTATTACCTAAGGGCTGTTTTTCTGTTTTAATCAGCCAGGATGACAAAGAAGGAAATTCACAATCTATGTCAGAGTACATCTGAAGACTGTTTTGTAAATGTAAACTTTTTATTTATGGTCCGTGCTGTCTCTGCATGTCCATGAATTAGTTTGTGCACTAAGAACAGTCCTGAATGAGCACAGTTATGTTTCCATGGATCCTTAATGGGCCCTTCTGAGTTTTCTGTTTCGCTTTGCATCCAGCAAAGAGAATTAGTGGCTAATGTGCAAAACAACCTCTTGATCTGCTACCAGGTTGGAATAACATGTTGTCTCTCTTGGGAGGAAGCTTTCCTCTGGATGGAGCCCAATAAATGGGCACTATGCTAAACTTCCCTTAAATCAGGAGTCAAGACCACGAATGAGGTCCAGATGCAAGATTTTCATCCAGACTGCTGAACTGGGGGCAGGTTTCCTTCAGGAAATGGAAAGGAAAAGAGAGACCTCAAAGTAATGAATATTAAACTTGTCTTAAAACTAAGAATATTTTTATCTATGTTCCAGATAATTGCTGCCATCTCTGAGATACACTTTGCAAGAGGTTGCAACAGAAAAAAGTAGAAATTGCTGCTTATTAGCTCTTTTTAGGCCAGACTTTTTTTACTAGTTCTGGCCATCAGAACTAGTTTTGTCTGACTGCCATGAAGTATCTTTCCTGGTATTTCTTGTTCCTTCACTTATGAAAATCACCAGCTAAGGAGAGCATATCTGAACTTTTTTCTTTTGACATTCAACCCATGTTCATTTTACTAGAGGGAAATAAGAGTAACAGAAGAGCAAGGATCTGCTGCTCCGCCTCTGGGAGAGAAAGAGAAAAAATGCCATGAACATGGCCTGGGCGCTAGCAAGGAGAAGTCCGGCCTCTTGTGTCCAAAGTGCTTCCACCCAGGCTGTAAGAAGGGAATTTGGCCATCCTAGAACCACAGAATGATAGAATATCCTGAGCTGGAAGGGTTCCACAAAGATCACTGAGTCCAGCTCCTGGCCTACACAGGACAGCCACAGGAGTCACACCATGTATCTGAGAGTACTAAAATGCAGGGACCTGCAGAAAGTACAAAAACAGTACTTTCTGGTTAGACCAGAGACCTTGCTCTCCTGTCCTTCCTCTAAGAATACAAGTCAGTAATTAAGGAATTAGTTATTGATACAATTAGTTATTAATACAACTGTCCCCTCAGCTCATGGGTTCCTTTCTTTTGTTACCAGTGAAAGGTAAGACCTAGGGAGGCATTTTTATCTGTGAAGGCAGCAGTAAGGTGCTCACATCAAAGCAGTCTTCCTGTGGGAAGTAGCTCCTGTCCTTCTCCCCACATCAGGACCTGCCCACCTACTCAGGCCTTCCCTGCTACCTCAGTCTATTTAATTCCTACGACTGCTCAATTTCTTTTTCTCCGTGTTTATTAGTCTTATCAGAGAATGGAGGTTTTCCTTTAATTGCTTTGCAAGGTCTTTACCTTGCTGTGTTCTTTACACAATGTACTAGCTGTTGCCTCGCAATTTTTTAGTGCTGTAAAGAATTTCAGGATACAATCTGTATGTAAGTAGCTCTATAATGTATGTGTGCATTGGAAGGTATTGTATTGTAAGGTGATTTATGGGTACTGGAATACTCAATAAAGTAGTGTGTCTGCAGAGCAAGGGCATAGCACTTCAGCTGTTTTCCAGTGTCTAATAGGGTTGGATGACTTTTTGGGTTATTTAACCTTCCACTGCTGTTTAATCATGTCCAAGAGAGATCTGTCTACACAGCTATCCATCCCATCCATCCATCCATTTATTTTTTTAATGTATGAACAGTCAGTAACTGACGACTGTGCTAAACAACTAGTATTAAATATTTCCCATCTGTGGGATGAGATAATTGGAAACTCAGAATATCCAAAGAATTGGCTCAGAAATCTGCTGAACCATTAATGTTCATTTTAGAAATTTATGGAATATTAGAAAACCTTCAAAATGTTCCAGGAAAAGAAAAAAAAAATCTAATATTAAATTTTTAGGGTGTAAACTAGGTGACCTGATAAACTTAGTTAAACTTCCGTAAGTGTCAGAAAAATTACAAAAATTTTGATATGACATAATATGGCAAAGAATTTAAAGTACACAGTTAGTACCATTCACCATGGTTTCATGGAATATAGCATCTATCAAATGAAACTGATTGCATGAAATTGCAAGTTTGGTGAATAAAGTAAGTTATCATGAAGTGTATTTAAACTTTATTTCAGTATTTCGGACCGCACTTCTTCACAGAAAATGAAATCAGCCCAGAAATGAGACCACCAAAAAATTTGTCAGTTGTGACAAACAAAATTGCATAGATTCTAGTAGGCTCCTTCAGCGGTGTGCTGAAATCTCTGTGCTATTTAATTCTCTGGCATTACTTGGAAGACATTTGAGGTAATTACTGGTAAAATTGGCCAATCATACAACAATGGTGAAATAATGACAGAAGTAAGTGACCTGGGTCACTGTGTAGGCTGGACACAGTTAGAGGGTGTTAATTTAAATCAAATCAAATGCAAAATTAAGTATCTGCAGGAAAAAGCAAGTGGGTCACTCATATAAAGAGGAAATCCTCATTAGAAAACAGTGCTTCTTAAGAAGAAGATGGGTGTCATAGTAACAGCCAAATATATGAGCTCTCAGGACTGTGTTGAAATTCTCAAAGTCCCAAGATTTAGTACAGTTTTGGGATGAAGTTAGCCTCTGCTGAATATCCTCTAAAAATAGCAAGGTAGTGTTATCTCTTAGTATGGCTCAGGAAAGGTCCTTACTGGAATTCTGCATTTAGTTCTAGTGATTGCTCTACAAAACAAATAAATTTTAATACTTATTCAGAAGTAGAAGAGTAATTCTAGGTCTGAAAGAGTAATGAGAGTGGCCAGAGTTTACTGAAGAAAAGGTTAAACATACTTCTGGCCATAGCCTATAAATAATATCTACTAAAACATGGGGTTCTTTTAGAATAGGGGGGAAAAGGAGATTTTTGCCGATTCCTTCTAGCTGGAAGCAAGCATTTGTCAAATTTAAAATGGAAATAAGACACCAAGTCTGCATATTTTAAATGCTGAAGGTAATTAACTATTTTGGAAAACATCTTGTTTAGCAATAGAGGTGGAGCACCTATCACATGAAACCTTGATTAAGAGATTTTCTAAAAGGGATGCTATGACTCAAACAGAAGGTTTTAACCGGTCACATGAGCTGAGGCACCTGGCATATGTTATTTCAGACTTCAGTCCAAAGGATCAGATCTCTTCTGGTACTGCATATCAGCCTGTCTGTTGTTCATTTTCCATTTCAGATATTTAGAGAATCAGTTCTTGCCTACTAATCTGAGATGGGTTGAGGTAACAGTCATGATACAGGTGACAATTGATGTTAATGCCTTATAATAAATGGCCCCAAAGCGTGGGCTACAGACCACTGAGAGGGCTGACTGGTACTCGTTCTTCATCTTGCTTCCAGCTGAGAGAAACTGAACAGATGGGAAGGGGAGATTAAATGAAGAGTGAAAGTAGATGGCATGATTAACTTTCTCTAAAGGTCAGAACACCCAGTGCAGAAGGTAGCTTGAAATACACAAGTATCTTCCTTATGTTGCCTTCCTGTCCTCCTGTGCATGAAACTACCTCTCCACATTGCAATAGTGTGAACTGGAGTGTGCAGAGAAGTTGGTCCTTGTTTTTGTGCATTGTCTCCATGTGTCTCCTTGTTTTTGTGCATGGCCTCCAGATGGAGAAATATCCAGGTAGAAGAAGCAGTGTCTTCTCTGAAAGCAGAGGGGTATAGATGCTGACCCTGATGATGGCCATTAAGACCTAGAAGGACTACTCCACCTGAGAGTCTTCTCTTTCACAATCTGTATGGTGTTTGATTGCTTTTCATAGGAAAACTGTTGTCATGACTCATGTTGAAAGCACAAGGGTAAGACTCTAGATTAGACTAGAATTTTGACAATTTAAACTACTGATGGTCAGATCTGATATGAGAGTTCAAACTCAAAGAGGGGAAATTTAGATTATATATATGAAAGAAATTCTTTACTGTGAGAGGAATGAGACTCTGGCACAGGTTGTCCGGAGAAGCTGTGGATGCCATATCCCTGGAAGTGTTCAAGGTTAGGTTGGATGGAGCTGGGAGCAACCTGGTCTAATGGAACATGTCCCTGCCCATGGCAGGGGACTGGAATTCAATGCTCTTTAAGGTCCCTTCCAGCCCCAGCAATTCTATGATTCTGTGATCCAAAGGTTTGGCTCATATATACATCTGGGCACATGATCAGGAGTAATTTTTTTGAGAAGATAAAAGGGAGTAAATATTTCAAATAGAAAACCACAACAGATCTCTCATCTTAAGAGTGGAGTAAAGATTGAAACTTCTCCTTTTCCTGTAAACAGAGGTTTTCTAAAGGATGAGCAATTGCTTGTCTGATGCTAGGGACTGTGATTCTACTCATTCTTATAAGTAGGAGTTGAAGCCATCCAATGGGTTTATGGAAGAAGTGAAGGATTGAGGCTTCAGCCATTTTTTGGAGCCCATGAATCAGATGCTGGACCATTATACATACATGTCTGCTGTGGACAAAAAGCACTGTGGTTCTTCTATAAGAACCATAATGTTTCAGCCCAGGTGATGACAATGATCTTCCTTACAAGGAACAAACAGCCAGTGATGAATCACCCATAGATGAGTAAATAGTATTTGTCCTCTTTTTGAACGATGAGTATGAGTGAAGCTATTTCCTAAATGCTCTCAGAAATGGATGGAATTCTTGACTTGTTTTCTGAGCCTTCCTTGAAAACATCTGATGTCATCATGTAAGGTTTATGGGGGAAAGCACATGGTTGAAAAAGCAGGTGAACTTTTGAGGATACACGTTCTTCTCCAGTGTGAAACTGGAAATTAAGGATGAGTATAATGTAGGTTTTACACAAGGTCTAAGAGATGCAGATGCTCAGTTAAGGATACACTGAGATTGTTACTGAATCAAAATGAAGGCTATTTTTACATTTGTTTTGTTGAAGTTTCCAATATAAACCAGATGAAAATAATTATTGAAGCTCCCACCAGCCTTGTCACAATCCATTTCTCATCTAAACCTGTTTTCTTTGCTCTCTGGTTCTCTCTTGGATCCTGCTTCTTTGTCACTTTTTGATAAGGAAGCCATGTACAAACAAGGCAACTGCTGAAATCACCAGCCATCCTTCCTGGTCTATAAGAGACAGGCATCATAAAAAGTGACCTTCTTTTTGAAAATATTTCATAGTGGGTAAGGTGAGGAAATTCCTTCAAGAAAAAGAATCCAAAAACCAAAAACCAAAACATCCAAACAAACCAGGAAATCCTGACAGTAAGTTGTCCTGTGAACTGTACTAGTCACTAAATTTTATTAGTTCTATCATGTCCTAGGGAGCCTCTGAAATACATCAATTTTTGGGGCAGCAATGCACAGAATCTTCCCATCTGGCTCTTGCTGGCCATTACTTAGATGGACAACTACCTACCCCTTCCCTGCTGGTTGCTGAACACCTGATACCTCATTATGGGTACAAACCATGGGGACAGCCCAACAGAGACAGAAAAGCCTGAAGCTTCTCCTGTGCAGTAGTCTGGAAGTTTCTGTTCAAAAGCCAGAAGTGGTGGTGAACAGTTTTTGGCCATGATTTTTGAAGGAATATTTTACTCTCTTTGGAGGCGACTGTGTGAAAAGCAGCTAACCAAACTGAAAGTGAACTCAACAGGAAAACAAACCTCCTCATATGCAGTGAGTCATTGGGAAAGGAAGAGAGAAGAGAAACTCTCTCAATATCTAGACCAGGAGGTTGTGAACTGGCACTGAGCTATCTGGGTAGCAAGAGGAGAAAGCAAAGGGTTGTACATGTTCATGGAAGATAGCGTTTCCAGATTCAACCAGCTATAGAATTTATGGTACTTCCGCTGTCATGGTAAGACCACCATGTTTCCAACGACCCACAAAGGACAGGAAAATGATTGGCTTCTTTTTCTAAAAACAACAATGGGAAAGAAAAACCATCCTATTATAGCAGAGATGCTGATAGTTTCCTGTGGATCTGCCAGAATCTTGGAGATCTCAGTGAAGAGCAGTCTGTGGTTCCTCAAGAGTTACATTCAGCCTGTGGGACCTGAATCATAACACAGATTTACTAAATTCTGATCTAGTACTGGCTCTGGGGCCTCTGCCCAACGATCACCTGATCCACCTTGGGTTGAAGACTGGAAAATAAGATTGTGTTTTAATTACTGATATAAGAGGAGTAGAAATATATCTTGAAAACATGGTTTTGAAAATACCTTTGAAAAGAAAAATTAAAGACCTGAGAAAGCCATGATATATATTGATAGTTTGTAGAGGGATCTTAAAGGAATCTTTGAAGGAATGGGCTAAAAATATGAGCCACCTCTCCCCCCACCAAAAAAAAGTGTCTTTTGCATTAAATTCAAAAACCCAGTAGCAAAAATTCTCTCATTAGAATTAAAAAAAAATCTTGCAAAACAATAATCCTTCTGAAACCTGTTCAGCTGTGTCAGAAGATGCACAAAGACCCTGGGTAAAAGCTTTATGATTTCTGAAGACCCTTCTAGAGAAGAATTTAAAGGGTCTGTAGAGACCTATCTTTAGAAGAATCATTTAATTTCACCTTTAAATGGTCAAAACACAATCAGATTTTTAAGTCGTGTTATCCAAAAGGACGAAAATCTGTTTCCTGTCGGAGTTCATGGACCATCTAGATGATGCTCTTAACCACATGAATTCTGGGAAGTTCTGGGAAGAGCAGGAGGTTGGACTCTGTGATATTTGTGGGTCCCTTCCCTTGAGATGATTTATAGGGATGCATAATGGGAGAATGAGAGACAGGGAACATAAATTGAAACAGCAGAAATTCAGACTGAATACAAGGAAAAGCTCTTAACCTTGAAGGCCAGCAAGCATTGGAGCAGGTTGCTAAAATTCAAACAATTGTTCAGCAATTTTCATTGCTGTCAGTAACTTGTGTCTGCAAGTTTTTATATTTGTTATTGAATAAATGTATGTAGTAGATGTAGTATATGTATGATGTAAATACCTATGCATATCTTATGTTATATATATTATATAAATAGTTATATATGTGTGATATGACAGATCAACACTGGAGAGAGCACAGCTGATGCCAAATTGGTTTTGGGGATTTGATATACATGAAACCAGAAATGGTTATGAATGATACACCTTTTTTTTTATGGGGATCTGCAAATTGTTACCCTGATGACAGCTTTTGAATCCATCAATATATACTATTAGAAGATGCTAATCTTATCTGGGGATTTTTTGATTTAGTTTTACTTACTTGAAAAGGGAAGATATCACATGCAAACATAAATTGAAACAACGATAAGGTTGCAAAATTAAGTACTCAATTTAGAAATGCAAGAAATTATGTTACCTATAAAATTTTAATTCTGTATTGCTTTGTATATGCATAAAGACATTGCTTCTAACCACACATTTCTGTATTTTTCTCTTTCATGGCTTCCTTGTTTTAATTACTGTCTAGAATGAATAACATAACAGGGCAAGGAAAATGGCAATGTATCAGACTTGTTATTGTAAGTGTTGGAATTTAGACAGTAAATATGGCAGGGAAAGGATGGTTCTGTGGTTGTACAACGAGATGTTGCCTTGGAAAACTGGAATTTGTCCCCATTTCTGCCATGACATCCCAGTTATGCTAAGTATATTGTATATCACAGAATTCCTTTAGTAAGACCTCTGTTTTTTTACTATTAAAAAAAGTAGAGCAGGTTCTGAGTGCCAATGGTACACCACAGATTGAATCTATGTCACTAAACTCTCTCGAAAGTGGGTTTTCCTGTCCCTTGTCGTCACTGAGCCATGCCCAAGCAAGTTCCAGCTGTGGCTTAATTGTCATGGACCACCCAAATTGAGATAATAGCACACACATGTTAAAAATATATGTAAAATTGTGGCAGAGTGTTTTTTGCAGATGTGTGAAGCCTCTTTAGTTTTCAGTGAAGATGAAGATTTATTGGGTTTTCCTCTTCTCTTGGTGCATGACCTGAGATTTCACTGTCAGAAAGGCTGCTGCCTGTACCTGCATCCGAAGCAAACAAAAACATAGCATGCTCTGCATTATGCTAAATTGTTAGACACAGCAGGCAAACAGACCGATCGGACTTGTGGAAACTCAGATTAGGAATCCAATATCAATAAATTGTTTTGGATATTTCTCTGCCTCATCATCCCCTTGTTGAAATGAGGACACCATGAACACCAGCAAAATGCCGTTTACTTAGCTCTGTGAACCTCTCAAATGCTCTGCTGGGAAGGGTCTTAGTAAAACAGATGAGGAAATAAAATAAATTCATATTCATGGCAGAGTTTGAACATCATATAAAAGAAGGCTTGGGGCCAAGCATGAGGATGTGAGGATCTATTGAACAGCTACTCAGCAACTAACTAGGCAACTAGATTTCAAGATGGTGAAGAACAGACCTGTGCAGTGGATGAGTCAGAATGGGTGGCTTTAAAGATGTTGAAGATAGGTATATGGGGGGATGGATGGCTGCATGGACTGACAGAGACTCATCCATTCTGCAGCTTGAATTTTCCTTGCATCCGAGATCTTGGGAGAACAAAAAAAAAACCCAGATACCATGGGTAGACAAAATGCTCTAGCAGGTCTGCAGTCCCACAAGAGTAGGATGTGTTGAGTCTGCACTCTGCAAATCCATCACTTTGAGTTCAGAAATGGGCCTGCCCATTGGAGGGGTCATTATTGTGGCTTCTGAACAGAAACTTCTGACTGGAATAAAAGTATCACTAAAACTCCTCTGGTGTTAACTCTTAACTCTGGTTATTTCTATTAGTCAGATAGTGACCATTTCCCTTTTGAATGTTAATAAAGGAGTAGCCACAAGGAACCAGTAATGAGTTCCTCCATCTAATTATCCCAGGAGAAAGAACATTTAAAATTATGGTGTAAGTGTGCTTGTGAGTAGGTATGTACACACATGCTCATAACTTTAAAAAAAAAATAAATCTGGGCAGACTTTATCACTTGTGGGGAGAGATGGATAGAATAGTGATAGACACATGGACACCCAGATAAATAGAAGATAGATTCTGCTAACATATTCTTGTCTAATAAATTCTTGAGCTACAAAAGAAAGCAGAAGTCCCTGTGTACAATGTATAGATTTTCTTTAATGTGAGTTATTGGGAAAAGACAGAGCTGTCCCTTTAACTGGAGAGCTGCAAACAGCTGTTCCCTATGCATACATGCTTGCTTGGTCTGAAAGTTTTGGTAAGTCAGTGCATAACTGACAGTTAGATTTATCTCCCCAATAAGCAATCAACATTATAATAAAGGAAAAATGCTTTCAGTGCACCTTTGAGAGTGCATCAGAAATTAATCTAAACATCAAATTAATTATAGTTTGTAAATGAATAGTGGCTCACAGCCCTAATACTTCTCCCGCTCCTCCTCCTCCCCCTAAAGCCTCCCCCAACCAACTGCAATGGCTGGAGGTGCTGTACAGCGAGTTTGATGAACAGCTCTTTCTTTTTCTTACTCACACAACTCTTTCCTTATCAGCTGGAAGAGTTCCATCCTCAGTCTGCAGACCTGAAATCTCAGAGCCTGGCTGCTTTGGAATACTCAAGCAAATATTAAACTTCTATGTGTCCTTTCCCTTCTCTGAGAGCTCGAAGCATCCCTCTGGGGGTGTCCTCATCCCCTTGGATTAAGCTGAACTGGAGATATGAATCCTTCCTTGGCTCTCTGGCTGTGCCAGAGCCACAGCAAACCAGTGCTGGGCTGAACTGAGACATACCAGGGGTTAGACATGCTTGATGTGCCTGGAAAATCTGTTCTGTCTCAACTGTGGCACTCAAACCAGTGGCTTCTTCCATTGCTCTTTGAGCTTTGTAGGCTGTAGCCATATGGGAAAGACAAACAGATTTTCCAAGTCCCTGAAACAAAATGTATTGTCACTAGATCATGTAAAGTAAAGGATGGAGTCCAATTGTAAGGGCTGCAGGGAGAAATAATCAGGTACAAATTTCCTTAGGAAATTTGAAATCAGGTTCATAGTAAAAAGAAAAAAAAGAAAATGAAGCTTAATCATAGTACTGATAACAGTAACAAACAAGTGCATGCCTCAAGTCCTTTCTAATAATGCATCTATTTTGTGAGAATTTTCTGTTTGCTGAAAGAGGAATCAGAAAAGAAACCCCTAAAAAACCTTTGATCTGATAAATAACTATCCTCGTCCATGAATCCTAAGGACCTGTGCAAAAGAGTCAGTGTACTGCTCCAAAAAGGGGAACCCAAGCCTAACAGCTGGGTTGACCCATGATCACCCCTATGGTGATCTGGAATTTCTTTCCTTTAAAACACCTTATTTCTGCACCTGCTCATTTCCCTGGATGGACCCAAGGAGAGTAGTTGCCTTTTTTTTTTTATTTATTTTTTTTTTTTTTTTATTAAATGAGAAACTGCCATATCTGGCAGGGCATATTGGAGGCACATTGTCAGCAGGTGTTGAACAATATTTTCCTAATGTACCTCAGGGTCCCTTGTTCCACTCCCATGTCTTGTGGAGTGCTGCCAATGCACTTTAGACCTAATATGCGATGCCCCTGCTCCCAAGGCCCTGTACAGCTTTGCCAGTGTCCTATTCTCCTGACACATCTTTCTTCTTTCTATTTCAGCTTCCAGATTGAAACTCTGTAGATCATCATGACCTGCCTGCTGCCTTGCATCTCCCACTCCACCTTTTTTGTCACCACACTGCAGCATTTAACTGCCACAGCATGTTTTTAATAACAGGATACAAGCTCTACCCATCCCTCAGCCCTTCTCCCGAGCTTCACCCCCTCCTGTGTTCAGTTCTCATTCCTCACTGCTTTTCTCACTTTTAATCTCTCTCCTTTGTCTCCCCAGTTTCTTTTCATAAGCTAGGAGGAGTTTAGTAGGGAATAGGATTATTTAACAGCAAACTTAATTAACTATTATGACCCTCATCAAGTGACGCTATTTTCTCTATTTTGGCATCTTCAGAGAAGACTGGATGTTTTTCCAAATGAGGTGGCCGATTAACAACTTTTAAATGCACTCCCTGCAGGAATCTGGAATGAAACTCAATGTTCATGTTGTACTAGGAGTCAAACAAGACATTTCCTGTAGGACATATAAACCTATGCTCTTAAGAAGCCCTTGCAGTTTGTAAGCTAGAATACTCCTTGTTTTGTTTAATGTGGGACATTTCAAAAAGGGGTGGGACATTTTGCCAATGTGAAAGTGCATCTGGAATGCGAAGAAAAGGAGAAAAACATATAGCACTTGTGGTAGCTTATACCTGGGGTGTCAGGGTATGTCAAGTTGAGTGGAGGGAAACCACAGTGTCTCTGGAAATAAGACAGGTTGTTCACAGCCTTATGGGGTCACTGTCCCATGGGGAGAATCTGAAGCTCCTACACCAATGGGTGTGAAGAACAGGCACATGCCAAGGAGACATGGAGGGGACAAAGCAGGGACATGGAGCAGAATTGGCCTGACAGTGTCTGCTGCTCAAAGATGTGCAAAAAGTTGGCAGATGCAGGTGCTTTTGCTCTCAGAGAGAGGTGACTGGAGCAAACCAAGTGTTCCAGTAAAGCAATTCCTCCAGCTCTAATTTATCTACATCTTATTTCACACTTTGGGATAACTATTTGACCTCTGCTTCTCCATCCATGTTCTCCTTTCTCTAATTTCTGACATGTCTTCCTAATTAATAGTGTCCAAACCTGTCTTGCTCGCTCTCTTCTCTGTTAAAACATTTTTCTAGAGTATGTCTGTCTGTATTTCATTAACTTAATGTCTTCAAGTGCTTTCTTTAAATGTGTTTTATGGGACATCAGTGAGTGTTCCTGGGCTGTGTTGTAGTGTTACCCTATGACAGAGGTAGAGTTAGCCATGTGTGGGCAGGGTGAAAAGTTGCCCTTCTCACATTGCCTACTTGTCTTAGCAGCCTTAATAGCGTTGTTTTACTGCAGTTCTCTTTTAGCTTTGTACACAAACTGTTCACATTTAAACTATCTACATAACTGAGAGGGGAATTATCAACAGAACCATTGAGACCAGCACAAAGATGTAATCCACGTCCTCTGACATTTAGCACACCTACACACGGAATAACTCGCACACATGTAGTGGGAATGTGAGAGACCCAGTGCAAATCCTGCCTTGTGCAGACACAAGCGCCGGGATCCCGCAGATGTTGACATTCAGGCTGCGGTGCACTCTACCTCCGTGCAAGCCTTCCTAGACCAGCCCACTCTGAGAATGGGAGTCACTGTCTTCAGGGAGTGTCCAACTAAGTGTAATTTTTCTCTGAGTGAGATGAGTCCTGCTGTGGCCCTGCCATTTCAGTGGGAATTGACAGCATGGCCCAGCTGGAGAAACTGGCTGCAAAAGGGGTATGAGCAGGCTACAGGGGTCAGCTGGGCATTGAGTGGAGAACCAGTGAGACAGGAGAGAGAAGGGCAGAAGGGTGAAGAGCTGTGAAGGTGAAATCACTAAGTCTGAATACAAGAATGGGGACAGGGCAGTGCCTGAGGAGAAGCCCAAGGGGATGCAGATATGGTTGGTGGTGCAGGCTCAGGTCATAGGGATACACAGGGTGTTGGTGAATGGGAAGGCCAAGGATGGTCTGCATTTGGTTGTGTTACAGCTGCATTAGGACAGGATGGGAGAAAAAAAAAAGCCAGAGGTTTGAAAAATTGCGAGAGAAAATGAGGGATTTGGGTCTAGCCTGGATGTGTGTGGCAGAAGAAATCAGGCAAAGAAGCCTCACAGACTAAATTACATTTTTCAGTGAGAAGTCAGGGCTGTTTCTTAGGCAGTCTTATGTGGTAGAGCAGGCAGTCCTGCTAGGGAAAACAACAGACATACTCTGAACTTTCACAATTTATATCTGGTATTGGTGTTTACTGTAGCTGGCATTCCTCACTGCTCCTTGTCAGCCACGAGGCCGTGGCCTCTAAATTGGGAACAACAAAGGCTTTCTGACCACACAATGGTTTCTCTAGCATGTACAGGTGCTTAGTGGTTCTCTGCAGGCTCATGGACTCCAGAAACCAGGAGAAAGGTTTGATCCTGATCTCATTTTCTTCCAAACACTCCTGTAGCTGCCCCAACAGTATCCTGACAACAGTGGCAAAAAGAGATAAATTTGTGTTCAAAATGTAGGCAAAAATTCAGAGCCAAATAACAAGGAAAAAAGAAAATCATAAAATGGTTTGGGCTAGGAGGCACCTTTGAGTTCATCAAGTTCCAGCTACCCTTGCCCTGTGCAGGGACACCTTCCATCATTATAGGTGGTCAGCATAGGCCAGATTTCTCCCAGCTTCATCCAACCTGACACTGGACACTTCCAGGGATGGGACATCCACAACTTCTCTGGCCAGCCTGTCCCAGGACCTTACCACCCTCACTGTCAAAAATTTGTTCTTAATTATCTCCCCTCCTTCACTTTAAAGCCATTCCCCCTTGTCCTATCTGTACATGATTTTGTAAAAAGCCCATCTCAGCTGTCCTGCAGCCACTTTAAATACTGGATGGTGCTGTAAGGTTTTCCTGGAGCCTTCTCCAGACTGAACAACCCCAATTCTCTCAGCCCATCTTCTTAGGAATGGTGACCCAGCCACCTGATCATCCTTGTGGGCCTCCTCAATTCTATTTTGACATGGTGCTCTACTGACTTGTTCAGCTTGTGCCAGCTGTTTGCAGATTGTTCAATAGTGAGACAAAGGCATCAAATAAAGTTTTTTCTGTTCCCGTGGAAAAAAACATGGTGACATTTTTCTCCATAGAATTTTTAAAGTTTGTCTAAAGCAGGACTTCTTGACAATTTTTCGACAACCTGGGGCTAAACTCTGTTACAGCAATTTATTTGGGATCTGCTTAGCAGATATATTTTAAAAGGTCATATAATAGTGGAATATCTTTCTGGGGCCAGACAGAATTGTCCCCCCAGGCTAGCAGTTGGAGAGCTCTAGCTGCACTAAAAAAAAGTGAAATAGAATGCAAATGCTGTGTTCTTACATGTTGAGTTTTGGGAAATATTTAAGCAGCAAAGAAGGAATTTTCTTACTTTCAAAGTTAAAAAAATCCCTTCTTTTCCTTTAGGAAAAAGTAATTTATTTTTTTATTTAAATTTATTTCCTCAACAAAAATACCAGTTTCAGTAGACTTAGCAAAACAAATTAAAAGCCTAATTTCCTCTAATACCATTTACATTTTTACATTGCTTTAAATCTGAAGGTCAGGAGGGTGGGAGGTTTTGAAAAGCAACGTAATCTAACTGTGACAGTTAGCTACCTGTGCTTCTGTTATTTCTATCCTTCTGGAGGTGGTGGATGTAGAAGCATAGTCAACATATTTTTCTGAGACCAGCAGTCACAGCAGGCACTCAGCTCCATGGAAAACTGGCTGAAGCCCAGAGACAACAGGGACTTGACACCTAGGACCTCAGAGTGAGTGGACCTGGGTATTTAGGTCTCAGAAGCTGATATAAGACAACTAAGATCCTAAGAAATCTCTAATTCCTTGTTTTGCTTGTCTGCATGTTTGCGTCAACACTTCCAAAGGGCACCTCCCTATTTCAGCCTTCAATATCCCACAGTTAGTTTTGGAGTTCACTTCATCCAACAAGCTGATGTTTAGTTTCTCCCAGTAAAATTCAAGAAAAATTTCTGCTAAGACCCCTCAGTTCCTGCTTAACTCTCAGTCTCAATCTCACAGTACTTTGGAAGCAACCCCAAATCCCTGCCCACAAATGGTTTGTGTGCCATGTCCTCATGGGGCCCTGTAGCCATGAGCCTTTGAACTGAGTGGGGATAAGGCCCATAGCTGTCCAGAAGGAACCTCCATTTACTTCTCAGTATGTGGAGAGCCAGGCACAGAATTCCCCTAAACATTGATGGCAATTTCACTGCCAAAAGTCCATTTCTTTAGTTATAGTCTGTGGATCTCTTGAAGCATCAGTTTCGGAGTCAACTTGTTATGAGATACATATATATATTTGTATATATATATATATATATATATATGTAAAGCTCTGAATTCATTGGGACTAATTCATAGTTTTGAGTTCCAATTTGAATTTGCCAACTGCCTCTGCACACCAGGCTCTTTGTCCTTCATTCCTGTACTGCTGGAGAACTCAACAACCCAGTGACTCCTCGTGACTGGGAGGGCTGTGTCCCTCTCATGAGGGGTCAGGGCTCCTTCAAACAAAAGGGAAAATAGCCTGTTCAGACCGTCTGTGGGTGGACAGGAGAAACTGTGCATAGAGAAAGGGCACAAAATTCTTGAAGTACTCTCTGACATGCACCATGGGTGGCAAGGGATGAGGTAAGAGATTTGGGAGGTGGGCTGTTCAGGAGGGGAAAGGGGAAGGCAGCATGGAAAGAAAGCATAGTGTGGAGATTGAGAGTGGTTTTAAAATCAAATGAAAACTCCAATGGGTCTTAACTCTGGAAGTTTGCCTGAGAGACAGAATCCAGATTAGCTGCAAGTAATAGGAAAAGAAGAGCAATAATTTGTTCTGTTGCACTTCCCAGGGAGGGTCTGCAAGAGGTGCAGGATGGCAGAGAATCAAAAATTACAGATCCCAGTGGTGGGCACATGGTTGTGGGAGACCCCCTGTCCACCAGGTGTGATGGGATCGAATGTGGCAGGATCCCCATGCTGCCACACTGCCAAAAGCCCTTAACAGCCTCAGCTTTGCAAAAGGAGGTGTCCCAGTGAGAGCCCATACATACATCAGCCCATGGCTGTTGGCTGGCTGAGCCCTCCCATTGTGTGTGCAGCTCAGGGTGTCCCTCCCTGGGGCTCACAGGCAGCTCCAGGCTGTTCTCTTTCCTCTCTCCACTGGTGGGGTGGAGCCAGCAGTGAGGCCAGAGCTGTGTGAGCCAGGTGCAGATTTCAAAGCCATAAACATGGCCTGTCAGCTGAGGCACAGGTTGCCTTGGCCCATCTGTATCTGCTGGGGTGCTGCCTCAGGTCCAGTAGGTCAGAACACATCTGAATGTGATCTACTAAGCAGCTATCACCCCCCAGAGGACCGGGCTTTCAGCAGATGCTCAGCCCTTACCCCCTTGCAGTCTAATGCATCAGAGCTACAGGAAAGCTGCCCCCATGGCTCTGTCTTCCTTTCAACCCCAGGACCTGTTTCTCCTTTTCCTTAGATATAGAAATTCCCTGTCTGCAACATGATCCCCCTGCTGATCTCATAATCCCACCTATGACCAACCCCCTCCGTTTTGCTCCAGGTGCTTTAGTCTTTGCTGCACCCTCCCCACCTCCCTTTACAAGGCAGGTATTTTCTCACCCCGACAGTGTCTGCAGCATCTTGCTGCTGGTGAGATGCCAAACCTTGACCTCTAAGCAGCACACACAACTCTGAGCATGAGACAATCAGGAGAGAAAGAAGGAAGGGGGAAAGTATTGACAGGAGTAAATTGAGAGAAATCATAAAGCTTAAGCAGAAAGAAAGCAGTTTGAAAGGTAAAGTATTCAGAGAAAGCCCTTTCCTGGATGAATCTAATTGTTTTGTTATCTTTACCCACCAAAGCATTTACTTTGGTTTGTCGCCCGATCCACAAACACTTTCGAGGAGATGACATTACCGAAAGGCAGGAACATCTGCATCAGCTCAGCATCCCCAAACTCCTGGGGCAGATGGTAGATAAACAGGTTACAGCCCTCTGGTCCTATCAAGAGAAAAAGAAGACCCATGAATGAAGAGAAATAGGATACCAGGAAGCACATGGCAGAGATTTACTTTAGCATCTTCTCTCTCTGACTGGTGAGTTGTCACGTTAGGAAGCAGCCTGTAGACTCTCAGAGGAATGGACAAAGTAGAAGACCAGGAGCTCAAAAAGTCACCTAGAGGCTTTGATAACTTCAATAACTTTCCCAGGACACCAGGATAAAATCTAGAGAGAGAGGAATGCACCAGCACATGTGGCCATGGAAAGAACAGAATGGAGGAATAAGAACACAAGGAATGAAAGAATATGATTCATAAATTTTATTTGTTCCTCATAACCTTATTTAATCTGCAGAGTTTTGGATGACCCACTCAATCCCTTGCCGTTTCCCAGTGTCTGCATGCAGAAATTTCATTATCCTTCTTGAATCTGTGTGATGCCAATAACATCACACAAATGATGATAATATGCAGAAAGATATGCATAAACCCACAGGCTCATCTTGTTTTGTAGAATTTTACATTCATCCCCCCAGCTTGACTCAGCCTGAAGACTCCCCCAGATCTGGACAATTAGGCCATGTCCTCCATTCTAGAGCATTCTGTAGGAGAGATTTTAGGTGGATTTAAATCCAAATTACTAGACAAGAGGGATTGGATTTTTTGCCTCAATCCTGTAACATATACTCTTACCAATTTCAGAGGGTGTTTTGGAAAACATCCAGAGAGGTGTCTTTAGCTGGAATACGAAATTAAGGTAGAGACCCTAAAAAAATATTCTGTTGAAGTTGTATTTTGGGGCAGAAGAGGGCAAACTTGCCTCTTGTTGAATAGCCTAGAATATAAGTTTTCAAACTGACTTGTATTTTTATGCATACTGTCCTTGAGCAACAGTCAAAAAGGTGTGTCCAAGTGATTTTGTTCAAAAAATTAAGCATTCAAAACCTTTGCAGTGTTTGATAGAAAAAGAACTGTATAGTTTGATGAGACAGGGATTATTTTTTTATCATTTTATTTCTAAAGGTACTTCCAGCTGCTGCCCAGCTCTGCACTGACCTCGACAGGTAACTCCAGCTCTGCTTGACTCAGAGGGGTTGAGATGAAGGGGCTACATTGTGTGCTCTTTGCCAAAAGGGTTAGAGGCCAGACAGAAGGAGGGTTTCCTCCTTCCCCCTAGCCCATGTGCCTACAACCTTGTGACCTGGTTCAGTCAACTTTCCCCTTTTTACATCTGGGGCATGGTGTGGGGAAGGAAAGGGTTTTTTAATACTCTCGTTTTCTTCATCAGGGCATAATTACAGTGTCATAACACAGCAAATTACAACTTTGCCTTTCCTGTTAGGGAGAGGAGTTCGCCTAGATGCTCCCACCTTTTATTACCCATTACTCATCCCCCCGGCTGGCAAGAGAAGTACGGTGAAGTCAGAATTCTGGCAGATGCCCATTTAAAGCTCATTAAAATTCCTGGGCCTCAGCATGATTGAAGTCACAGGCTCTCCACATTTCCTTTTGGATTAATGGAAAATGAAGCCCTAATGAATATTTGCTAAGCACAATTTTCCCCACTAATTTGCTAAAAGGACTGTCATGAAGGAACAGCTGATCCTTTGCATCTTGTGCATTTCCTAAAGGTCATGAGGATGGTAACAGGGTTTCTTCCAAATGGGGGGGGATAGTGGTATGGTAGGATAATTAACTAATTAGGCACCCGGTCATCTGCTTAGCCAAATTACTTTTGAACCTCAGTGGCCCATAATCAGGCTCCCCTTTTCCATGCCAAGCTTTTCCAGCTTCCCCCCATCTCCCGTCTGCCTCTTCTTTAGTCTTCTCACTGAGAAACTATCATTTTTCCAATCCTTGCTGCCATCCATTTCCACACAATACAGAGTTATTGGCATAATAAGCTAGATATGAAACAGTCTGAAAGTGTTAAACAAACACTAACCCCCTTAGGTGTCTGTTAAAATTGAGAAAATTCTGCCCAGGAGCAGACCATGGTCCAGAATAACACAGAAAAAATTCATTCCTTCATCTGAACATGCCCCAGAGCACTTCTGCTGTGGGATTTGAGATCCACATTATAATAGAATGGGTAAAATTTTGGCTTTGCTGCAGTTGGTGGCAAAATTCCCACTGACATCACCAGAGCCAGCAGTTTGCACTGTAAAACTGGCCAATTCTTTCAAAAATACCAGCTGCATTTCCTGGGGTCTTGGATGTGTTGTGCATGAGTAGGGATTCTGCCTGTGTGTGCTGAGAAACACCTACTAAGTCCTAATGCAGGCCAGGAGGCACACAACTTTAACTCCACCACCTTTAGCCTGGGCTCAAGGAGAGAAAAACCCTTGCTTCACCTTGAAATCAGCTTTTCCTCATGTGACTCAGAGACCAAGAGGAGGAGACCAGGGAGGGTGTGAAAAGCAGGGACCATTCTCAAAGAATAGCCTAGCTCTAAAATGTGCCTGGAAAACCTGTGCTGTGGCTTCCCCTGCTGACCCAGACATTCAAGCCCAAACTCACTTTGTTTCCAGCTACAGAAGGAGTTTTCCTAACTTCCAATGCTGAAAACTTCATTTGCTTCTGAGAAAAAAACTGACCAAAATTGGATAATTTGTCACCCTCACATATCAAATTTTAGAATTTAACAAGCAGTTTTTATGATAAATCTGTCTGTAAGTTGCCTGTTACAGTTAGAGCCCTCAGCAAAGAGCTCACAAAGCAAGATCTGTCTGCCTCAGTCCTCCTTTCTTTTTTTGGATCTGTTTTTGCCTGATTCAAGTTAATTTGGGCACTCCATAGAAGGCTGTGTGCTTGTGTGTATGGCTGTCTTGTTTTATACTTAGTTATATTTTTAAGAAACCCAACACAAGATCATAAGGAAGAAATTCTTTACCATGAGGGTGGTGAGGCTCTGGAATAGGTTACCCAGAGAAGCTGTGGGTGCCCCATACCTGGAAGTGCTCAAGGCTAGGGGGGATGGAGGTCTGAGCAACTTGGTCTAGTGGAGGGTGTCCCTGTCCATGGCAGGAGGTTGGAACTAGAAAGTCTAAAATGTCCCTTCCAGCCCAAATAATTTTATGATCCCATTTGTTGTTCATCCCAGAATGTTTTAAATGTCTTAGTCAGTTCTCAGTGCAGAATGAGTTCTAAGGGGCTTGCTCAGGATACTGGAGCAACAGAAAAAACACAGCTGGTATGGAAAAACCTTAATGCAGAGTCCAACTCTCTTTTTGGAAGAAAAGTTGTTGTTTTGGACAGAGTTAATGGACTATTTGCAATCAGTATATTTGGCAATTCAGGGCTGAGTGCAATAATTAATTTACAACAGGCTTTACTTTTGTTTTCAAAAGGGCTGTAGTGTAGCTTGAAATCTAACCCCCATGACACACCATTAGAAAAAATGAAGCTTCATTTCAACACTGATGTCTGCCATGGCTCTTGGTTTTATGACATATATACATTTTATGACATATATACATTTCTGTTCATTTATTCAGAAGAACAGTTAGCCTTGATTTTGGACAAAAAAGCAAGAAGAGCTTTAGAGACGGCACAGTTTATTTATGCATGTTCTGTAGATTACAGGCAAACTATGCTAAATAATGGAAAAAGCAGTGGCTGAGGGCACAGAACCACATGGTTGGTTCTGAGCTGAGCCATTGATAAGCCATTGCTCTACCCATGCTTCTCACACTGAGCTCATTGTCAGCTTTTTGGCACAGGGACAGCTGCAGACCCAGCCTCCCCCTGTGTGCCCACCTTCAACATAAGTGAGCTCCATATCCCTGTTCTGACATCAGCTATCCATCATTTCATCCCAGCACTGCGAGGCAATGTCGTGAGGAAAGGCTATGATGAGGCTTGTTTTCCAGCAGTAATTAAAACTGGGCTAACCCATGAGGTTGTATGAAGTCAGGCTGCAACACTTTGGTTAACTGCACACCTCACCTCTACAGCAAACATTCAGAGGATGTAATTTCATTCCCTCTTCTGCTTGCCCAGAATATTTGAGCACAGCCCAGATAAGAGTCTCAAACTTGTACCAAGAAGCTGTACTTACTAGTTTCAGAGACTACATCAAGATGAGTAATATCATACAAACTTAAAATTATCTCCAAGTTTTGTGTGGTTGACATGGCCTGAATCAAGATTTTATCTGAAGCTGTGATAGTTTTGGATCAGTTCCACCCTATGCGCCCTGTCAGCTGCCGGCAGCCTTAGTGCTCATGTGGATGTAATGACTCATCTCTACAGGAATGTTGCAGCAGCAAAATGTCCCTGGGCTTGTTATCCAACTGGGATCCAGGAGTGGAGAGCTAAGATTGTCATTAACAATGTGATCAGTGATGTTATTGTAGTGCTAAGACTGGTTCACTAATGTATGGATGTTTGTGCACATCCTTGCAAACCTAAAATACTCCTCTCAGCATTGAGCATTATTGTTATTATTGAGTTCCCTCTTGCTGTGTTTTCCTGTTAAAGGTTAGAGATGCTTAAAGTTCTTGACCCTCTGCTAAAGGGAGCGTTGTGCTTTAGAGAATATTCCTCTAGCAAGAAGCAGAGAAAGACACTCAGCACTGCAGGAAAATGAGGAACCCTGGGAATGGCAACCTGCATTGGACTGGTGGCTCATCTCACACTGCTGTCCCCCAGCCATCCTCATTCTCAATGCCAGCTGCTCAAAGGAAGGAGCAGAGTTATGAGATAACTTGTCCACTGGGTGACACTCACTCCTAACCCACAGAGACACACCATGCCTTGTGAACGCAGGGGTCTACAGACAGAGGGTCTTCAAAGTGTGCACCACAGCTTCCCCCTGCTTCTGGTGGTTCCTGGCACAGCGCTTTGCTGAGCAATGATCTGCTCGCCATTTTGTCCTGTGCATAATCTAGCCCCAGTAAGTAATAAAAAGCAAAGTCCTTCAGCATGGGGGAAACATCTCTGTAATGATACGATAGGTCTGTGCATCTGTTCTCACAGCAGGGACATGTACTAGAGCTAATCAGGAGCTGGAAGTTGTGTTCCCCAGGAAATTCTGACATAGGAAAAAAATTAATTCCAAATTAGATGGAAATGACGACATTTCTAATTTTCTTACAAAATGAGATTTCTCCCCCAAAGTAGTTTTAGATCACCAGAATGTTTTAGTTTGATGGTGTAATCCAGATTCATTTCTTTCTGATTCTTACACTGTATTAAAATATTAAATGTAATTACATGCATATAATAACACATATAATAGAGAGTATGTCTGAATTAGTGATCTAATAGAGGATAAAATTTAAAATGTAACTATTTAAAATGAGAGTTGCTAAGTTGGAGAACCTGACTTTAGTGTCTCACACAGGCAAGCAGTCCCCTCCTTCTTGTCAAAAGGGAGCAGTGGATGCCTTGGAAGACAACTGAAATGGAACCAACCCAGAGGATTGCCTCTAAGGATTCCACTGCTCCCCACTGACTGTAAAGGAAATATTACATGGCACAGTTTTCTCCCAAGGCATTTACATGCAAAAATGGTAGATTCACCTCTCCTTACTTTTCATGTCTTCAGTGAAGCCATCCAGTCCTGTGGAGTAGATTACCCAGGCAACTCTCACAGTCATTGCAAAGAAATAGGAACTTTTGCTACATGTTTTTTCTCATCCTGTTATAGGGATTGTGCTCTGCAAGGTCTGATTGATGTTTCCAGATTATTGGTAGAGGCTGAAGGGCTGAAAGGACTAGATCAGCTACTCTAAACAGCAAGTGTCTGGAATGACATTACTGACTTTTAATGAAGGGCCACTACTGCTGTTCTCGTAAGGTTCTTTATTCCAATACAATTGTATTTTTATCTGCATTCTTGTTGCTTGTCTCAAAGAGAGGCCCCCACTGGATGTTACTGGCTATGTTGCTAGCTGATCTTTCCATGTCCCATGCACACCAGCATGCTTTCTCCCTGGGGACTGAAGAGATCTCATCAGCAGTTCCCCACACAGATGGTCCACCACAGTACCATTGATGACAGTGACACCATGCCACATATGTAAATGGAGAAAAACTCAGGGGACCAGGCATTCACAGCAATTAGATGTTTAATGGACACTCTAGGTCCATGAGGAGAGGAACCAATGAGGTGGGGATGGCTCTCTGGGGTGACAAGGAGGACATCACTTTTACTCACCTTCTCTCTGTTGCTGTGGGATCATGGGAGGTGGCTGTGGGAACGCTTGGCTAATCTGGCCATAAGCAGCAGGATAAGCAGCTAAAGGGAGAGAAAGGGAAACAAGAAAGAAGGACAGATTTCAGTGCTGGGAAGCAAGGAGCTTTCACTCCAAACCACCACACCAAGCCTGATGTGGGCTATGCCTCTGTGTTTTGGCTCTGTGAAGGGCCATCTCGAGGTGTGACGTAAGAGCCATGGTCATGCTCCAGGAGGTGCTACAGGGCCTGAAGCATCCTCCCTCCCTCCAGCTCCATCAGCAGTGACACCCAGGGCAGCCATGCAGTGTAAATGGGGGGCTCTGCTGACACCACTCCCAGCAGAGATGTGCAACCATTCCAGGCTGTGACAGGAACACATTCACTCACGAGCTCAGCGCAGAGATGCTCACGCTGACAGCCACGCCCAGAGCACGTGCACACCTTTCCCCCACCTCATCTCTGGCACCCTGGTTAACTTCCATGCTCACAAAAACAGTCCACACCTGTGTTTCCCCCTTCATGTGCCCACAGTCTGTATAGACACAGTTGCACATACGCTCTCAGGTATACATTTTCTTTCATGCCTGTAGAGACTTCCTCTCTCTCACACAAACACAGTGGAAACAGTGAGCAGCAATTAAACAATTTTCCCCATCTCAGCTCCCCCACCAGGCAAACGAGGGGAGTCATTCACTACCACAGATGGTAGACGATGTGCCTTGCTGCTAAAAATACAGAGTATGGGTCGCCTGCAAGACCAGAGAGAAGAGGATAGGGGCCATGTGTGTGCAGAGGGGTTAATTAACAGCTCAAAGGGTTGAGTTGCTTCCCATCTATCAAACCTCACAAGCAATAAATGACAATAACTAAAACACCGGCAAATGAAGCCCTACATGGAGAATTAAATTAAGTTTCCAGATACAGCGCTGACATGAGATAATAGCCATTCCTCAGCGGGAACCCATGATTGCTCCAGTTACCACAGGAAATGACTTTGGGGTGGCAGCTTCCTCGCAACGTTGGCCATGGACACCTCGTGAGGGGAGGGTGAACACGGCAGGGTCGTGGTCTGCACCAGGTCACTTTGGCTGGTGTCAGTCCATCAACTGCAAATGAGCTGCTCAGCACACAGGGCAGCACGAGAGGAGGCTGGCCCACAGGGAACTGTGGTGAAATCTGCTGGCATGCAGGGGGATGTCTGGGTAGCTCTTAAGCAAGGCTCATACTGACTAAGTGGGGTTTGGCCACTATACATGCCTGAAAAAAGTGGGTGTGTGCAGGCATTCCACAGCCTACTAGGCACCAGCAGCAGTGGCTCTGGAGGGTCTATCTGCCCATCTTCCCTTTTTGCTCAGGAGAGCACTCAGGAGACCTTTTATAGAAAGTGGCCTCCAAAGCAGTGGCCTGATTTTGCACTTGTGCTGAGGCAGAGCAGACACAGTTCTGTTGATGAGGCTTGGCTGAGGTGCAGGTCAGTGGGAGCCTTTCCATGGGAAAAGGAGGAGGTTGCCTCCTTTGTGAAGAAGACCCTGGATGTCTTGATGTTTGTGCAAACTGAATCAGGGAGTCTGCGGTCCCCAGCTTGTCCCTTTGTATCAGTAAAAACCTCAGCCTCCTGAGGTGTGTTCAGAGGGTAATGGCTTTAGAGAAGAGAAAGGTTTATTGGGAGAAAGTGTTAATACTAACGACCTGCGTACTGCTGCACTCCAGCGTAGGCTTGCTGCAAGGGGTCTGCTGCAGTGGGGCTCTGTGCTGTGGAGACACAAGAGAGACAAGGAATTAAGGGGTTAAAACATGATAGGCACTCTCCCCTTATCTTTTATCATCAATATGTATTATGAAACAGACAAACCCAGGGGCTGAGGGTTGAAGAGGAGCAGCTCACTTGCCCTATGGACAGGAATGTGGAGAACCCCCCCAGGATGGCTAAGAGGGTTCTGTCCCCCAGCCATCACCCTGTGAGATCTTGGAGCACAGGACAAATAAACCTCTCTCATCATTTCCCAAGTTTAAATTATGGATCTGCACTGATTGTGCAGATTTTTGGCACTAATCAACCCCAAAGAACCCTCATCTTAAGCCAGGACTAAGACTGTGCTAGGTGCTGTGCAAACTCAGATCTCAGTGACAGCTACAGTCACATGAAACTTTCAATCAGAGCAGAAAACAACAGGGGCATAGCAGGAGGAAGGAGAAGAGAACAAAGCAATGGCTCCTGTCATCCCCACATCCCTTCGAAGGACTGTGTTGCTGCCAGGCAGCCCCCAGTGAGAGAGAAGAAGCTGCATGGAGGGGAGGGGGACACCACTTGTCTGCTCCAGGGAGGATGCTGTGAATCGCTGCATAAGGCATGCAGTCTCTTGCTGGCTTCAAAGTGTATTTTCTCTCTTTACAAGTGTGCATTCCTCCCCACTAAAACTGTTTATTTTTGTGAAACTTTGAAGTCTTGCTCAAATACAACCAAAGCTAGTTAAGAATTTTTTTTTTATTTTTCTCCTTTGGTTGATAGGGAGAAAAAAGAGAGAGAAACGTGTTGGATAAGCTCTTTATCTGCATCAATAAAATATTTAAAGCAAAGCTTGGCTAAACCTCCAGTCCAAATGTCACCTTGGCCCTAATATTTCACTTCTTGTTATGAGCTTAATTTGTATTTATTGGGACTGCACAGTTCTACATTTATGCAGTCCCTCCAACCTATTCCTTGTAGGATGATCCCTTAGGGAACTGCCACTTTCCCACATCCATCCCACCTTTTTTCCTTCTTACCCGCACAGAGGTGTGGCTGGAGGCAAGGCTTGGAGGATGCAAAGGTGGGGGCCTCTTGGAAGGAAATCTGGTGCCATACACCTATCCAAGGAAAGACACTGACTGTATGGCAAAGTGTGGGGGAGGTTGTCATACGTGAGTATTACATACCCAAGGAACACGGATAAAGTGTTTTCTTACAAATAGAAATACCAGCTTGAAACTTAACTTTAAAGATCACCATTGGTCATGATGGAAACTTGCAAGGTCTTGCACTTTTCTCCCAAAATACAAGGAGGAATGGTGAATTGACCAAATTTGAGGTGGCAAACCCAATTAGCTGGCTAAGGCTTGGAAGCTCCTGTTCATTATGGATATTACTGGACCATGTGACTTTGAGGTTGGGGTAGTCATGGGAAGAAATCAGTGGGACTGCAGTCTTAGCTTGGAATGATTTCCTAGCTGACTTTTGGCAAGTCCCTCAATATGTGTGTATGTGAAATGGGAAAGCACTGTCTTACTAGTAAGGATTTTCGTTTCTTACAAAACAGTGTGAGGAGAATACATTAAAACCTGTGGGAGGTCAGTGGAATTCAAAGTAGAGATTCTACACTACATTTTTAAAGAGTAGTTGTTCCAGTAAAATAATGGAGGTAATGTTTGGAAAATACAATTATTTTTTTTTAACTTAATATTTTCTCCTTGAAGAAGAAACCAACTAATGTCTATTCTTTTTAACCTCTGCTTAAAACTCTTTTCCTTGAAAAACAGAATATTGATCATATTGCTCCACAAGAAAACTGAATAGCTATGAAAAGCTGAGTAATACATCAGTTCCCTCACCCTTTTAGGAGAACAGATCATAATAACTTAGACCCTTCAAGTCCTGTCAGATAGGAGATATCTCCTGAGAAAGATGAGGGAACCTCTGGTGAGAGAAGCAAATCTTTGTAACTATGGTTTTGCAGACTGCAGTGAAGGAAGGTATCTGCCATCTCTGCCCCAAAGGCAACTGTCCTTCTTTCATTGAGCAGAAGAGGAAATTCTGCTGTTCAGGAAATGCAGTTACAGTATTCCATTCCTCCCCAAATGATGCTGATTTGGACACAATTGTTCTCCCCCTGACCTGCTGATAATTAGCAGTGGCTGGCACTTCACTGATACAGGAGAACTCACTAAGCAGAACCTATCTATGGTCCTTTCCTTTATTTCTTGCTTGATCTTGGCACCTGTGGGTGCTGCCTGACCTCCCAGCTATAGTTGAGTCTATCTCCTGGACACGACCGCCTGGCCCACTGCAGAGCTGCTCTGCTTATCCCACCTGTGGATATCTCACCTGCCTTTGGAACCGTACTTTGACCATCACAACTAAGATATTCTGCTCAAGAAATATATGCTGACAATCCCCCACTTTTAATATTAAATATTAGAACTGGGTAAATACTTTATTTAAACTGTTTGGGATAACAGGCCATGAAATGCAGCCTCTCTGCCTTTCACACTAAGGCTTTCAGAGTTCGTTATTTTCCCAGGTATTAATGACTTGCCACCAAGGGTAATATCTAACTGAGTGCTTTTCATGAGGCTGCCTTGTGACCCAGGCCATGCATGGTGTTTCCTCTTGGCTCACAGCACATGCAAGCCAGTGGGAAGGCTCTGCCTTGGTTTCAGTTAGCTTTGCTCCAACCTGGATATCACTTCCTCATGGGAAAAGACTATGTTAAGTATCTGTTCAAACACAGGGCCCTAACTGACCCAGCCATCCCTGGATGCTCTGGAAAGGAGAGTTGAAAGCAGCTCTGGGGAGACAACAACTCCTGGCTTGGGGCTCTGTTTTACTTGTAGTGTCATACCCTGCCTTGGCCATCAGGGAAAAGCCAAAGTTGTGGTGAGTCACAAGCAGCAGGAGTTTAACTTGGCACCTCTTAAGAGTGATGACCTCTGCTCACTGAAGAGCTCGCCTTTCTTAGCTTGGAGACTGTGTTTACGTGGCAAATGATGTGACGTCAGCATGGGGACGTGTCCGTGCTGGCCAACATGGCCTATGAAGATGCAGGGACACAAACTCCAGGGCTGGCTGGGCACCCTGGCAGGAAGACAAGGCATCCTGGGCAGCCATGAGCACATCTCCATGCTGCTGCTCACTCTACCAGGTGAATCAGACCTAATGAAGGGCATAATTGCCTTGGCTCCCAGATGTAGCATGGATGAAGCCAACAGCTGGTATTGATGCAGAAATCTCAAGACACTGATTAGATATTTGAGGAAGCTGTGGCCATGCTGTGTTTTGTAAAGTGACAGCCCTCTTACCTACGATGGTTCATCAAGGGCTCAGATACATGAGTAGCTCGCAATTCAGAGTCAACCTACAACAGGGGTTAGGTGTGGCTGTAGCCCACCACTTGCTAAGGTTCAAAGTGACTGGGAGTTGTATTTTCTGTATCTCAGCACAAGGAGACCATCAGGTAGGGTGGCTTTATTCCTCCATAAGTTACACATAACTTCACAGGGTGGCCTTCACATAGATCATTAGTGGGAGAGTTAACCTGCCTCAGTCACCCTTTCTCCCGTCCAGCTTACCAGTCTTCTTTGATACTGAAAATATTAGTTGAACACAAACATACAGGTGTGGAGAAACACCTCAGCTCCTCTGTGTGCTGTCTGTGCCAGGGTTCAAGCCCACAGTGGCACACAAGGTAAGGAGGTGTATCAGGGCTGCTAAGAGCTATGGATGAGAGACACGGATATCACAGAGCACCTTAGAGCAGCTTCTGGACCAGCACCAGTATGTCTTTAAGTTGTATCATCATCCAAAGACCTTGGATGTGCTGACTCTGTGCAAATGTGCCTGGGGAGAACATCTGAAACAGATTTCCTTGCGGCCAGACCCATGGAGGTGTCATGTCCAACACACAGAAGTTCCTGAGATTAAAGGTGTTGTAATGTAAATTACAGTTGAGGATTAGCTGGTGAAGAAAAAAAATGCAGAGAGGCTCCTGAGAGGCCAGAGGACAACTATCAATCATGTCAGCCCCACTGAAGTCCCTGTGGCCTTGCTGCTTTCCAGGAGCTGAGGATCTGGCCTTGCCAGGGCAAACTAAAGGTGTACTGTGAAAACAGATGCTAATAGTAACTTCATTTGGCAGCTCAGGGCAAGAGCCTTATCCCTGGACATCTCCTCTATATTAATTTGATCATTTCCATATCTCTACGGGAAAAATCCTGCTCAGATACAATTGTCTCTTTGCAAGACAGTCCTGGCCAAGATGCCACAAGGTGACCATGGCAGATAACCTTCCATAAACCTGGAGACATAAAACAAGCCAATGACCTACTATATGGCCATAAATACAAATTTAATGAAGGCAGCACTTATTCATTAGGCAGAAGTCAAGAAATACCTCCCAAGTCCTTCAAAGAAAGTAGATCCGTTAATGTCACTTTCCAAATCCTCTGCCTGATGCCAAAAACTGAGGATGATTTCCCAAGTCAGCATGAAATACAAGTGCTTTAAAATTAACACCAGGAACTTTCTTACTCCTGATATATCTCTAGATTGAAATCCAACTTTTTAAAGGGGATTTCAGTTAGTGTTGGGCCTGACATTTAGCTTGTGTCAGAGAATGAATGGATGGAGGTACCAGAATGAAGCACGTTTTTGAAAATAAATAAAATTAGTTTAAATCATATTCTATAAAGAATCCTTCCTGACATGTCAGTAGCCCGACTCCAGTGTCTGTCCAAGATAAGTTGTTATATGGCTGCCCCAAGTGAAAATGGTTGTAGGGGACAGAGGGCTGGAGTCTGCTATGGCATAAATCAGGAGGATCCGCACAGAAGCGAGTGGGATGGTGAGGAAAAAGGATGATAGTTACAGCCTGAGCCAGCAAAAGAGGCCCTCAAATGCCCTCAGTGGACTATGGTACAGCCTTCTTGTCCCAGCTCAGGTAAGAGAAAGCCCAAGCGGTCTGCCCTCTGAAACCAGATGAGTCCAGTGCTTCTGAAAGGCAAAAGCAGAGCCTTGCACATTTTCAGTCCCTAAGATGCCCTGTGATTTCACTTTGGTGGAAGGAGGGATCTTACTCCTATGTGATATTCTCTCCACTCCTTGCTTCTGATTATCTATGCCTTTTGTGACTGACATGCTCAATTCCATCTGTTTCACTCTATTTTGTGCAGATGATTCCTACATAGGTCTGAAACAGCATTTTATGAGCAGGATGATCCTCAGCTTTGTGCTCTGCCCCACCTATTCATCGCTGTCATTGTCCTGGAGGTATTCTATACCTCTTCCAGGAGCTGCAGCCTGGCCACTACCCCCTTTGGGAAGGTGGGTGGGGGAAGAGGGCAATCAAAGCGAGGCAGATCTGTTCAGTCAGTGGTGGTGGTGGGGGGTTAATAACATAACGATAGGAAAAAAAAAATCTATGTGAAGGCCAGGATTAAAATAAATAAATAACTTAGTGGGAGGGTTCTATTCACCTTCTCCTTAAATCCAATTTAAATCACTCTCTACAGCCCTAATCTATATCCATAATTATATCATTTCGTACAACAAGCTTGCGAGAGGTCTTAAGAAATTTATGTAGATTAAAATTCATGGGTGCCATAGTACAGATTCCATATTATTAAGATTGATTAGGACAGCTGATGCTGTGATTAAAGAAGCCAGCGCTTACTGTTGTAATTAATTAGGTATTCAGACACAACAATAACTGCAATAACAGAAAGAATGTGCTGATCTGGCAGAAAACAGAGGCTGATCCTGTGTTTTATAGTCTCGTTTTGCCATTTAGGGGTGGACACCACTCAGTTAAAGACATGCTGTCCCTCTGTCTCTTCCCCTATACATCAAAAGAGCAAAGAAATCCAGGGGTCTTATACCCTCTGCTTCATTCCTATTAGTAGGAAAAAGCCCTTTTGGTAGCATCTCCACGTATTGTATGTGCTTGTTTGGGACAACATAGGGCTCTACTATAAAATTTGTATATTTCAATCATGGAAGCCAGGATTATCTTTATTATTTTCTCAATAGTCCCACCTAGATGCCCATCCCTAATCAGATTCCTTCTGAGATGGATGCTGAGTGAAAACATGATAGGGGACATGTCTGGCAGTGATGAGCTTCTGGATAACAAAGCAAGAAAGACACAGATGATTCAGAAGGGCAGACAGGTGGACATGGCTAGTCAAGGTGACATTCAACAGCAAAGTCAGGACCAGACTTCCCTCTCTGCCAAAGGCCATAATCACATAAGTTGGTGTCATGTTTTAAAAGCTCTAAAGGCACTCTAATTCCATATTTTGGGGGAGCTTAGTTTAAGTCATCTTTAAAAATAAAGCTCAAGGTCTTAGCTCACATAGATGGTACTGAAGACATCAGCACAAAGTCTGATTTGTGTTTACACCTTCTTCTAGATCAGAGGAGAAAACACTTTTGCTCTGGAAAGGCTCACACAACTGACTTAAACAACCTCATTCATTACAGCTGCAGCATGGTCATTGGAAGTACATGGCATCATTAAAATGGCTTGGACTACAGCTGAAGATGGCAACTTGTTATTATATTTTTAATGAGTGCATTCCTTCACTTGTTTATTTTCCCAGTAATGTGTGGCTTATGGCACATGGCAGATTATTACAAATGGATCAAATAAATGCTTCCTAGTCGTAATGATGTCTCAGGTGCTCACTGTTGCAGTTTTGGAACTGCTGATACAAATATGAACAGGAAAGATCTCACCTGGAGATTTAGGGTGGACAAACAATACTGAGCCAGATATTTCTTGTAGTGAGGAATTTAGCCTCAGGGTAGATGAGCCAGGCACATTTCTAGGCCACAGTGTATGTCTGGACTGTGGGGTTTCGTTTTCATCCTGGACCTTCTACAGGTGCAGGCAGGTCACTCTCTTTCTGGTCTCCTGATTCACCTCCTCTCTAAACTCTTGTCTAACACCTTTCAGGCCTGAAATATCAGGTTAGACATTGGGATGTGGGAAGTCAGTCCTTTCAGGCCTGAAATATCAGGGTAGACATTGGGATGTGGGAAGTCAGTCCTTTCCTCTCCCTGCACTAGTGAAGCCTTGCTCTTGCCCAGTGCCACTGGATGGTGCCTGCCGTGGTCAGGACTGGACTCACTGGTCTGGAGCAGCAGCCTGTCCATCAGCAGCACTGCTAAAGGACAAACTGGTGGATAAGGCTGTCACAGCAGCATGCTCGCAACTCCTGCCCTGAAAACTTAACTTGGGTAATGATAATAATTACAGATGGAGTTTGAATGCTGTCTCTGCTGGCAGCAGGTGAAGTTGGTGAGTGCCTGATACCTCTTTGGTGAGCCAAGGAAAATGAATGGAAGGTCTTGGTTCAGTTACAAAGATGAGTTGCTACATAACTGGAATTCCCTGTGAGGAACACCCTTTCTGCCTGTCTCAGTTGTGACTTGGAAAAATGTGGGCCTAAAATCTTGGCTGCCCATTTGTACTGGCAGCTAGTCCTCACCAGAGAGGGCACAACCCTGAACAGGGGATGAAGTGGAGATTGCTGTCTTGCTGGCCCAGATGTAAACACTGTGTGCTAAAGGGGAGTGGTGGTGGAGAAACTTTTGCTGGGTCTGCAGAGTGGAAAGACAGAGCCAGTCCTGGAAGTGGTGAGCAGTCAGGAACAAAACCACTCTGTGCCTAAAAATAGTAAATGAGGTGGCACACTTTTTATGGATTAAAGGGAACTGAGGGGACTTAACTTCTTTTTTCCTCAGCAACCTAAATCCAGACTAAATGCACTTAAGACTTAATCACCAGACTTAATCAGAATCATAGAATATCCTGACTAGGAAGACATCTGTAAAGATCACCAAAATCCTGCACAGAGAAGCCCCAAGGGTCACACCATCTGCCTGAGAGCATTGTCCAAATTCTTCTTGAACCTATCAGGTTTGGTGCTGTGACTGCTTTCCTAGGGAGTGTGTTTCAGTTCTTAGCCACCCTCTGGGTGAAGAACCTTTTGCTGACACCCAGATTAAATCTCCTCTGACACAACTGCAGGCCATTCCCTCAGGTTCTGTCACTGGTCACAGAGAAGAGATCAGTGCCTGCCCTTCTGTGTCCCCTTGTAAAGAAGCTGAGGAGCTCAGTGTCCATGAAAGCATTCCTCATCTAAGGCTCCACAAAGCTGCCAAACTGCTGGACCCCCCTGGCTCTGGTCAAGCCGGACATCCTTTGGCCCAGGAGGGGTAAGGGGAGTGTAAGATGCGATGTGGTGTATTTCCACTTCTTTCTCAGCATGTCACTGGACAGATGATTATGGAGCAGTCCTCACTTTTCTGGGAGCTCTGCTTTGTTCCTGCTTCCAGTTCTCTTGTTTCACTGATTTTTTTGACAGCCAGTCCCTTCTCTCTCTTGTTTGCTACCCTTTGGTCTCACAATTTTCTCATCTCTCTGGCCCCTTCTCTTACCAAAGAGGCTCTATCTATGGAGTGAGAATTTTGTCTAGTCCCTCACAATGTAATTCAGCGGGGCTGGACCTGTTAGCAGAGAGCAGAATTCTGATGATGTGAGACACAGCAGAAGCCAGTGCAGATGGTGTCTACTGTTACTGTACATCACACATGGTTACAAGAGAGGCTCTGGGCTCTGTGTGGCTAAGAAGCTTTGGCAGAAGAGTGCAATCCCTGCTACTGTGACTAAATGTGGAAATGGCAAACGCTCTTGTGCTGCTGCAAAGTGACTCACAAGATCATGGCACAACAGATTATGATCTTTGTCCCCACTATATGTTGTGACACATTGCCATATTCAATAGCTCTGCAAACTGAAAGATTAAAGGGCGGGAATTAATACACAAAAAGGTCAAATCTCCAAAGGGGCTCAGACTAGTGGAAGGGGAAATACTTATTGCCTTGTTATTCACTCTGTGGCAAAAAGTGCACTGAGGCATTATGTACTGTCTGATCTTGGAGGAGGTGAGACCCTGGCTTGCAAAGGTTATGACTGCAAGGAATGGTTTTCTAGTGCCACTGCATGGATCCACAGCCTGACCAGATTAACAGAGAAAGCTAATTCCTGCAGGGACAGGGGCTGTGATCAAAGCTCTGGTGAGCAGGGATGTTCATAGTATTCTAGCCTTTGCCAGAAAGCTGTGGTTGGTTTGGTAATCTGACTTGGAAACGATACCATGTACATCCCTTCTCCAGTCAAGGGGAATCTTGGAAAAAGAACACAAGGGTACACAAGAAAATAGAGTGAAATTACAGACTAAATACAGTTATGTAATATGGACTTGTTTTCATAGAGAATGTGTTATTCTGGAATCCTTTGCATGCAGCATCAAAAATATTATGGCTGGCCAGAGAGGTGAACATGTAGACAAACTGCACAATTAATGGAATTTATTAGGGTCTGAATGATGTGGAAGTCATGCCTCTAGAGATGTTCATTGTCCTGTTTTGCTGTTCTCAGTCAACAAAGAACATTCTGCTACAGGCTATAATGGTGTGAACCCACATTTGAGGATTTTTTGTGGAGTATGAAAGAGTATCTGAAAGCAATATTCAGGATTTAAACAATATATAGCAAGTCATAATCATAGCAAGACTATGATTATGTACATAATACAGCAGCAGTCTTAGCCACTTTCCGAATGAGAGATACACCATAAAAGAAAGTTGTTTGGAGGATGCTGACTTTGGATGGGGACTGTCATGATCTTCCCTTCTCTATAGTGTTAGTGCAATTGCCTGCTCAGCTGTAATATTTTATTTCTACCCTTGCATTTAGAGACAGAGCCATGAAGAACCACAGGGCAGTAAGAGAGGCAATAGAGGAGAGTGAGAAAAATCTCATAATGATGGAACAAGCTGCCCAGTGATGAAAATTTCTTTCTAACCCCAAGCAATTAGTGCCTGGCTTATATCATAAAACATGAAGTTTTGTGTCCTATCTACATTTTTATCCAGTCTAATATGGCTGCGGATGTTCTCATTACCCATGTAAGTGTCTAATCCTTTTATTTTTTATGCTGCTAAGCTCCAGGACTGAATAAAGCCTGTGGCAAGGAGGAGAGGTTTGGAGAGTGCATAAATGCTCATGAGAAGGAACACAATTAGATGGAGCAAATGCATGATGTAAGCTATGTGGACTTGCTTTCAGCACTTCAGGGGCAGACAAAAGCATAATGAGAGGTGGGTGTTTGACCTGCCTCTGTTCTCTTTATACCTCTGGTATAACTTAAGGTGTCACCACATTATGGGGAAGCTGAGCAATGAAAAAGACAAATATATTGCTGAAGTTACCCTGAGATAAATCCAGACTTTACACAGCTCAGATTGTTTGGATGTCAGCTTTACTGGCAGAAGGGAGTCTCTTTGCCTGCAGCTATGAGGGGCAGGATGACTGTCACCTTTCAGTGTGTCAGCCTGTTGGTGTTTGTGCAGGGACTTACTGCCTGAGCAAGTCTCTCCAAAACTCAGGCAGAATCAGATTAAGTCCACTGACTTTTATATAACCATAGATGAAATACCTGAGGTATTCTTTAAATATGGGGGTAGATTGGGATAGTAACAAAAGCTCAAGCCATTTGGATTCACCTAGAAAAGAGCGTCTTTTCTCTCATACCCACACTAATGGATCATTGAAATTGGCTAAAAAGATCTAAGTAAACCAGGAAAAAAGGACAGACATATGTAGAAATGGATGAATAAACAGAGAAATGATTGACTGGCACACAGGCAAACTGAAATAAATGGACAGAAGAACAGATGGCCTTGTTTATATAACCTTAAAGACAGAATGCTTTCTCAGTTTTGTGGTTGAACTCACTGAGTATACTAAGGGCTCTCTGCAGTCTTCTGATGACTCCAAATTGTCTCCAGTCCTTAAGCTACTACAACACCTATATACATGCCTAATTTTGAGTACAGTAAATCCCTCGATTTTAATTCTGTGTAGAGTTGAACTCAAACTCCATGTATGCAAAGTGTTTGTTGGGAGGAGGATAATTATTTGTCAATACCTAGGAAAACTATGGTATTTCTACATTATATGGTATTTTTCCTTGTAGCTCATGAAGTTCCCTATGATGATGAATCTTCTGAGTTTTCAGGACTGGCTAAGATTGAAAGAATTATCTTTTCTTAGAGTTTTTCCTGGCTTTTTGGCTGGAACATTGAACTCAGTATTTGATTTCCTAACAGACTAGATCAATCTATCAGTTCCCCAGGGTGAAATACTCCTTTGCCAGCTGGTAATTAGGATCAATTAGTAACATGTACTTAGATTTTTATTGCTATGATTGTTACCATTAGTATATGTACAGGAATGGTAAAAAAATGTCTTCCTAGAGGAAGTGTATGGCAGGAGAGAGCTGTCACAAATCTCAAGGATGCTGAAAAAATGTAGGTGTGCATTAAGGAATGGTAAACTCCTGAGTTCTTGGTAATTACAGATTTACACTGTGTGTGTATTTGTAAATACAGGTATAAGGGCAGGTTTGTACCCTTTAACCTCCCTCATTCATCTCTGACTACCAGTGCTTGCAAAATCACTTCTTTAGTGCTGGCATCTTCAAGCTAGGCACAGTGTGAATCCCAGCAGCAGGTCTCCTGCAGAGTGCCACCAAAGGGTGACCCTGAGCCCATTCAGAGGCTCTATTAATGCACCTTCACTCTCCAGGCCTGGTAAGGCAGCAGGATTTGTGTGCAGTGAGCATTTTGGAGGTCAACACCTGCTCCCTGCACACAGGAAGCCTCTTGGGTCAGCAGACATGTGGACCCTTTGGAACACCCTCCCAGAGCCATCTGGCTGCAGGGGAATTCCAGCAGGAGATACCAGTGCTGGGTGCAAACAGGCTTAGCACAGCTCCTTCAAGGCTAACCAGAAGCAAGACCCTTGGCAGTACTGCGAGGGGATCTGCCAGCATGAACTGCTCGGGAGTCAGGTCAATTTTCAGCTGAAGCAAAACATGCTGATTGTCCTGACTGTATTCACCAGACATGCTATCCAGCAGATATTGAGCACTCAAATATTCAGTACACAGTTTTTCCACCTCCAACATGCCCTTGATGTTTATCATCCAGATTGAACCGTTTAACACTGTAGCTGCATAAGACACGATACACCAACACTATAATGAGCCCTGATAGCGTGGGGTATAACCCTTCTGAACCTATGCCACAGGCTTTTGTTGGGCAAAGCCTGTGGGTGTGGACAGTATCCCTAGGACTGAGGCAACAGGTTGTGGGCACAGGATTGCTCTGGCTTACCTGGATAAGGGTGAATGCCATTAGCAAACACGGCTTCAGCGGCTGGCTGCCCATTAGCCTGCGGCGGGAGGCCAGTGAAACCATTCACCCCAATTGGAGATGGGATGCTAGGCACAGCTGGTGCAGTTATGCCAGGAGGCGTGCTTCCACCTGCAAATGAGGAGGACACAAGGGCAGAGCTGGTGAGTACTGCAAACAACAACTTCATGGAGAAAACTGCTGACGCAACAGCTCTGACCACCACCCGCAAAAAAAAAAAAAACAAAAAAATGAGAAACCAAAAAGCTCACAAGATGCTGAGCAAATAAACAGACAGCTTGCAATTGCTCCCCTGTTCAGAAAGCACTCAAGAAAAGCTTGAAAAGCCTCCAAAAACTCTCAGTCCCAGCTTTCTACAGCAGCCCCTATCAGATTCCCTTTGGATCTCTGTGGGTGTACTGATTTCTGGGACTGCTCTGTCTGCATTCTCTCATGAATACACCTTTCATGTGCAAACTCATTCTGAACTTTCTCAGCACTAGGGATCTGTAAAAGACTTGTCAAGTTTATTTGTAGCCTAGAGGTAGCCAGTGATACATTTTTTAATGTCACTGTTTGGCCCAAACTTGACTTCATACTGTTTTAACAAATATCTCCCGATGAACTGGGCAAAATTTGGACTAAATTTGTTTCTTTCATTGAATCTTATTATTTTTTTCTTCCCAGATGCATCCTGGGTGGGGGGGACTGAAATGCTGCTATTTCAGAAGGACAAATTTGTCTTTATGTTCTGAGTGGGATCTTGTAACCCACTGGTAGAGAATTCTTAAATTTCTGGGGAGAAAATTAAATCCTTCTGTTACCTCAATGTCTTCTTCCTATGTATGTGTAAAATGACTGGACAGTCTGTTCTTCTTGCAACATGTTCAGGATGATTTCAGGGACCAAAAATGAGTTTTCAATGAGCCTGAAATATTTTTTCTCTTCCTAGGTGTGTGTGGGAAGAACTATCTTATCTTTAACAGTATCTTTCTGTGTCAGGGTATACTATGGATTGAAAGCACCATTTTTGCAGTAACCTGTCTTTTAAACCAATTGCAGATTTTTTTTTCACCATTGCAGCATTTCATCATGTGTTAGTCCAATAACATACTTTAACAACTGCTTAAATCTATGTTGGTGCTTTAAGAAAGCTGCTACAGATGTATGAGATGTTTTAATATGTTAAGATTTGAGTAGCCCAAAAAAAAAGGCAGTACTTCAGCTCATTTCTTATACCCTGAGCAGACAAGCTGCTGCTTCCCCTTTTCTTATTTAAATGGTGTTGGCCTTTAAAAATGTCCTCTGTGGAGGTATAGGGAGCCAGCAGTGGCAACTGAAGTCCAAAGGCAATGCTCTTAGCATATGCCACCAGCTTCCAAATCACAAAGGCCACTTAAAATTTCAGTTGCTTTTCTGGATCTCTCCTTTATTTGCATAGAAAATGTAAATAATTTTTTTTTTTTTCCTAAAATTGCAGCAAGGGAATTGTGCTTGCTATTTTGTGCATATCTAAGGAAGTTTAGGCATATTTATTGGAATTCTTTAATTTTCTTCTTATAAAGACCCCCCCTGGAGAGGTCAGATCTGTAGCTGTAGTAAAACTGGCATAATGCCACCGTGGAAAACAAATGGTGGTGGTGCATGCCAGTTGTGGATTTCATCCCTCGTTTGAGATCTCTTGCTGTAGCTACACCAGGTGCAGATTTACAACATGGAGAGAGAAGGAGGGAGGGAGGGGAGGAAGAAGGAAGGAAGCCTAAATGAATTTCATTTCTAGCCCCTTGCTGCAGATAACAGAGCAGCAGACCCACTGCCAGACCCACTTTTCACCCAGATTGTAGCAGTGACAGGAGAAATGTAAAACCTGAACCAAGCTCTCAGAAATGTCAAATTAATTGCCTCACAGTTATGGACTGTTGTGTGAGATAAACCTGAGTCTTGATGGAAGACTGTTAAAATGACAGCAAACAGCATTAAAATTTTCTTGGTCTGAATTACCCACAGGGAGTGCTTATTGCACTCCACTGACTGCAGCTCAAATGAGATGTCTAAGTTTTGTATGGTTAAAGCCAGTTGAGATGGATACTGTCTCTCATCTGTTAGATTTGCCTGGATCCAAAACTCTGAGCCCCTAGGTCCCATGGGAATGAATGAATTTATGGTCATATTCCCAGGAATCCACTCTTCTAGAGGTGGGACACAGAGGAAACCAGATGTATTAGGAGGCCGGAAGATACCAGCACAGAGGCACTGCACTGAGCCAATACCTCCAAAGCCTCTAGGACTTCTGGGTTACCAGAACCCTTTTTCTAACACATTTTTTCTTTTGCTTCAGGAAGATCAAAACACTTCCTTTATATTTCTTTTTTTTTTTTTTTTTTTCCCGATGTTCCAAACACTTTTTCTAGTGCCTGTTTTTTGTTGGTGTTTTTTTTTTTTTTTTTCTGAGAACTTTGAAATATTTCATTTTTCTTCCAAGGCAGAACAAAGATATACTTCAATGACTAGAAATCCTGCTATGAAGCAGAATGATCATTTTCTATTTGGCTTTCTGAATGTTAACAAAAGCCAGCAGGAGAATTAATGTTAGGCTTCAGATATCTCCTGGCTACTCAGAAATTGCTGCTAGTGTTGTAGGCTTGCTTGCTCAGACATTATGTGAAACATTTTCTGTACATCTTATCACATGCTTTGTGAGTGTTGTAGTAATACAAGGAGTAATTTCAAAGTCTAAACATTTCTCCTAAGGAATAATTGTCAATGGACATTTCCACAACCCACCACAGAGGTTTTTTCATGAAGGAAGCTACTCATTCAAGGTAAATCTGCAATAATGCCAAAGTGAATAGGTTCTGTGATTGAAAATATGTCATTAGGAGAGTGCAAAATCAGCTGCCGTGAAAGACATCAAGGGATCATCTAAACCAGCATCTTATTTTCAATAATGACCAGTCATGGGTGATCCAGAAAGCATGTAAAAAACATGAGTTTCCTCTCCTCTGTTATGACAGTGAGAGTTTAACAGTCCCCTCATCGAGTCAAACACTGGAATAGATTGCCTGGGGAAATGGTGGAGTTTCTGTCTCTGGGTGTATTTTAAAGACACACTGTTGTGGTGTTGAAGGATGTGTTTTAGTGGTGGGCTTGGCAATGCTGGGTTAATGGCTAGCCATGATGATCCTAAGGGTCTTTTACACCCAAAATTGCATGATTCTATTCTAGTCTGAAAGGCACTGCTCATAGCAGAAGTGGAAATGATTGCACCAAAAAGGAGCTGGGATATTTTTCATGTGCTGAAGATCCTGATAGACACAGAATTTGGACGTTGTGCAGGTGTCTTCATGCCCATGACACAGAATGCACTCATTTTCAAGAATACACTTATGTATATTCAAAAGGTCTTGTGCTCTTTTGTGTTGAGTCCACTGCAAACCACTGCCTGGATTCAGCTTTACAGTCCCTGACAATATTTGAATTCCAGGCAGTCTTTGTTTGATGTTCTCTCTGCTCCCACCAACAGAAAACAAATCTAGCTAATGCAAATATGATAATCTTGCCAGCAGTGGGTTTAAAGGGTGCACATATAATTAAGCCACTTTTTTATTTGGATTTTCAGTAGCTCCATCAACTTTTTGTTTATACATTTATCATTGTGTAAACATACATTTTGAAATGTGCAGCATAAGATTTTTGAGTCAAGTGCTTTTCACTGGGTCTCCATAAAGTCTTGTGGAATGAGATCTGTCTTACTCTCCATTCTCTCCCCAGTCCCTCATGACATTCTATTACAGATAGTCCTTTCAAGAGGTACCTTTGAGTCCTCTGCCTCCCTACCAGACTTTAATACATTTCAAAACTTCCCAAATCCTCACTTTCAAAGTCTGGCCCGATTTTTCCTGCTTCCCTGCTTCCCTGCTGTTAGGCCACGTGTCAGTCCAGGACTACCGAGCTGATGACTCCGTGACCTGTTCCTGTCCAAATGGTAATCTTGTTCTTCAAGCCCCAAGAAAGACAGCCCTGTTCTTGTCTCAGCTTATTTCTCTGCCTGCTGAACCATACACTGCAGCCCCTAGAATGGGCTTTTAACAGCCTAAGCAGATCCTGGGAGCCCTTTCCTAACTACCTATCTATGTTCCTGCCGCCAGAAACCCCATCACTAAACACCCTCATTCCAGATGTCTTCCTTGAGTACCTCCTGTCCTATTTCACAACAGGGGGAAAGGCTTATGTGTCCCAAAGGCAAAATTCATCTTGTTAACGATATTGCATCTCACCACAACCCTATTTTGCTAGTCTTTGGGACAGCCTGGTTCTGATAGTATCTGCACTGACCCCTTGGATACACATATGCACCAATAAACCATGTAGGCCACTGTGGGATGGTTTGCAATGTTTGGAGGATTCTCAGAGCTAAAGAGAGGTTGTGAATAGGATTAGACTGAGAAATGTCATAGAAGCACAGAATAGTAAAGGTTCTAAATAACCTCTGAGATCATTGAGTCCAACCATTAACCCAGCAGTGGCAAGCCTGCCACTAAGCCATGTCCCTAAGTTCCACTTGTACAAGCCTTTTAAATAACTCTAAGGATGAACACTCATTCACTGACCTGGGAAGTCTGTTACGATGTTTGACAACCCTTTTGGGAAAGAAACTTTTCTAATATCCAATCCAAACCTCCCCTGGTGCCCCTTGAGACCCTTTCCTCTGGTCCTTCCACTTGTTGCCTGGGAGGAGAGACTGATCCTCACCTGGCTAAAGAGCTAACAATTCCTGCCAGGCGTCCTGTGGGCTGTGTCCAATTTCTCTACCCTTTTGCCTCTCCAGACCGCTGTCCCCTTACCTGAGGTTGGAGTCATGGGGGCGGCTGCCAGGCCGTTCATGTTCAGAGCCGCCATCTGCTGCATCTGGGCCGCGGCAAAGGCTGCCATGGGGTTCAGGTATCCGCCCTGCGCCACCGATGCCATGATCGCCGCTTGCTGCTGCATCAGCTGGAACAAAGAGAGCAGGGAAAAAATATCACGCGGTCACTGGCTGGGCAGCCTGTGGCAGCGGCACCAGGAGGGCACCGGGGAGGGTGGGATGCACCCCGATGTTTTGGGGTGTCAGCACACTGGCCCTGTGGTACCCTCCAGGCCTGGTCATTCTACTCGCCACAGGAGCTGAAAGCAAAGGGCATCTTTGCAATTTGGGGTCTTTATGGTCCCCACCCTGCCATGTGTTCCCTAGTGTGGAGGTCTCCTGTGACCTGGACTCGGCCCACCATCTCCTTGGTATTTCTCTGGTCAGAAAGGCAGAGAAAAGTCATGATAGAGACAAAACACAGTATACCTGAGCAGAGTGGTTTCGTGGCTTACATTGCTTGTATCAAAATTCTGGAAAAGCCTGGGGGTTACTGATGGGAGAACTGCATATGTAGGAAAAGGGGTCCTTTCTCCAAAACAGAAATTTTGACTAGTGCTCCAGGGATAACCTGATTTTTTTTCCATCTGCTAGTAACAAAAATCACTTTTTCTAGTGCTGCTAGGAAGCTTCACTTGGTACAGAGAAAAACCACAACCAAAACTTCTAACCAGTTCATAGCAACTATTTCCAACACTATCAGAGACCTCCCCAGAAGTGCTGTACAAGAGAAGAGAGCTCCCCTGTTTTATCAAGATTAATACTGTGTAATGAGAAAACCCCTTCCCTATGGTTTTGATCTGGGTTGACTTTCTGAATTATTTTTTTTTTATAGAAAGTGGTCAAAATTCTGCTTCTTTGAAGGCACTTACAAAAGTCAGAAATAAGGAGCCCAGGCTGCATTTTCAGACATTTGGGGCTAAAAATTTTGGAGCAGAAGGCTGGTGAATGTTTATGAATCCTGGAAACGCTTCTTTCATTAAAACAAGACTGTGTCATCATTATATTACACTCAGAACCTAGCACTCAGCTAGTGCAGTACAGTATGGCTGCAGAGAGATTTTAAAATGGTCTTGGTGTGATAAGACAGTTTGGTTTGCTTCTTGTCTCCTTCCCTGGTGCTATACAAAGATCTTTGGGTATGTCTGAGTGGCCAACCCTCAGTAGTGATAGGTGCTGGGTGCTTAGAGAAACTTTGGGGGAAAGAAGACGTGCAGAAAGTTTGGCAAACCTCACTCTGTACATTCCCCAGCCTCCTATAATCTGTGGCTTGATGATAATAGTGGAAAAGAGAAATTCTTTTCTGTGGTGATTTTAGAAGTGAGTCATGTCTTTGCTGTCTCCAAAATTGGAGTAACTCTGTTCTACTGCTCTCTCTGATTTCACTCTCTCTCCCATCAGGAAATCACCCTCTGATGCTGTTCTTTAAGCACATGGGACATGCTTCTCAGAATTAAACAGACCTCAGAAGTCATGGCAAGGAACAGACTGTTCCCTTCTGTTCACTTTAATATTGAAGTATCAGCTAAGCTAGCTGTTCTTACGCATACACACTAAAACAAACCCTTGAAATCACTGCACTCATTCAAACTTTGAAACTGTGCCTGTCACCATCCACAAACAGTCCAAAGTAAGGGGTGCTCTGACAACAACCTGCTGAATGACCATTCACAAGTTATGTAAACTTGCCTTGATTTCTCCAGCAATAAAGTGTAACACAGGATATCTGACTCCACACATTGTCAGATCTACGGGTGAAATGTGTGGTGCTGGATTTGAGTATTATTATATTTTGAAGCCTAGTGCAGATTGGTGGCAAAGTGGTGGCTTTCCCTTTGATGGTTAATTGCTCTTTTCTATTTTACCCTGCGTAAGGTTATTTTACATTTTAATTAGTGATATTTTGCTCTTTGCAATTACTGATGGAGTGATTAGTCAATCTTTTGTATTATACACTATATTGATTCTCCTTTAAGGAGTACATTTGTTCCTGGGCATCATTTGAGTTTATTCTCCAAAGGAGGTACTGAGCAGGTAATATTAGAAAGTATGCCAAGGAAGTGAAGGAGGAAGGGGAATCCATCCATCTTTAAGACTGGATTGGCTCCAACACTAGGTGTGCTGGCTCACATCTCATTTTCTGTTTTGGGTATTTTTACCTGGGTGATGCCTAAAGACCCATTTTTGGTTTTTAAATTATATTTTTCATATATTTGTATCTTTGTAGATTTTAATACATATTTAATATGTATTTAATACATAGTTTTATAGCCTCTAGCACCTTCTTACCCCTTTTCACACTTTGATGAGGTAAAATAAGGCTCTCACCTATGATTTGGGAAACTAGATCAGGTGCTTTTGCTACAAAACAGAAGTGTTCCTGTAGAGAACAGTCACCCAATATCTATTATACTCAATGTTCTCTGAGATGTCCTAGAGACCTGGGAACCCCTCTGGCATGTTGAAATGAACCCTTTACATCATGATCCAGAGGACACAGAGTTCTCTGCAGCCTTCAGACCTAGTCCATAGGGTAAAAGTGGGATTGCCTGGGGCTGGAAGGAGTAGAGCATTCCACACCTGAACACAGCTGTGTACCTCAGCTGATGATGGCTTTGCCTTCTTGGCTGGAGAGGTGGCCTCAACCAAGGCCCAGGAATGTCTGGATATTTCAACCCTTGACAAACTTCCAGACTTCTGAGGTCATACATCCCATTCATGCCCATCCCACTCTGTTTGAGGGTGCTCAGGGACAAAGATTAAGGGGGAAGAAGAGGAGGCTCCTACCCAGCCCTGTGGCTGATGGTCAGAGGATTGCTGAGTGCAATGGCACCATGAACATGGGAGGACAGGAACTCAGTCACCTTGAAAGAAGCTGACAGCATAAGACCTGCCTCCTCCCACCCCAGGGTTACTCTAGGGAAATTTACAGAAGGAGAACAAGTCCTGTAAGGGTCACCAGTCTTCCTTCTAAAACCTCCAAGGCATTCCCATTGAAAGTCACCCCACTCCTTCCCCAGCTCCCCCTGAAGACAAATGTCCCATCCACTCTCCTTTCACTTTGAAAGAGACCCAGTGTATGGTCCCAGTTAATAAAGCTGTAGAAAGTGAGGCAGTGACCCCACCAGAGGCAAATCAATAGCAGCAGGGCCCCTGGGTATTGTGTACTTTAAAATATGCCATTTGAAATGCAGATTTTTCCTGCCTGGGTTGGGGCTACAGAGCACTAATCAGGAAGGCAGCAGCCTTATTATCTCAGACTGATCCAAGGGGACAGAGAGGAGCTTTTCCCTCCCTTAGCTGAAAAGACGTACTTCCTTTTGCTTCTCTTACTTCCTTCGCATGACCTTTGCCTCAGCATTTAGAGCTTCTTGCCATCCATTTAAAAGATTCATTCCTTCTTTCCTGCTATCTTTTCTATTGCTCAAATATTTATCTTCTGGGGAGACCAGGAGATGCTACCAGACTGGTTCCTGCCCTTGGACAGCACCCCAAGAGATAAGAACCTGCAGTCACCATGCCAATGCTTGAAGCAGGTAGAAAGGCACTGGAAAAGCCATCCAAAGCGTGGGGAGGGGTGGCAGTGTTGGCTGATCAATAGAGACACCTGCAAGGGTTTATCTCACACATATTTTTCCTACTTTAGGTTGCAACAGCACTCAAGAGCAGGAAATACTTTTCTTACAGGAGGAACTTTTTTTTTTGTCCTTTTCTTACAGGAGGAACAATTGCATGGAGAGATGAAGGAACTTTCTCAGAGCAAAAAAATGCTGCTAGAAATAGCAAAAGCATGCACAGCCTGCCTTCCCCATCCCCCAAAAGAAATGTGTGTGAAACTGAAGGAGGGGAAGAGGAGAAAGTGGGATTATTTCTGATGAGCTCTTTCTGAAATAGTGTGATCCTTCAGTCCTGCTCTGAACAATGTGATGACCTTCTCCTTTTTCTCCAGTGCTATTTTCTGTCTTTGTCTCTGAACCGCACAATGTTTTGTTTGACTTTTCATATTCTTCATTCAGCAATAATAATAATAAAAGTAATAACAGCATCCCACACTTCCCACCTCTAATGATCTAGACAAAGACCTAGCTTATGAATCCTCGTGGTATCCCTGTGATGGAAAGAAGTAAGTAAAGCAATCAATCAAGCAGTAATACAACTCATATTTGGTAAAATCATGGAATTGACAAATTCATGTCTGCTATAGCTTACTGGCAATTGAGACTTAGAACTAAAAATACTTCCCAAGCCTTGAAACAAAAAGATGATTATTGGTAGAAAAATCAGAATTGTCCTTCATACTTCTTATGTTTTCTTGGAAATAGAAATTTCTACTTTGAAAATAAAATTTAAATATAATTAAGATATTAAAAAAAACCTAAACAAATATGCAACACCTGGATTCATATTTCTTAGTGTCTTTCCAAAGTCTGACACACAATAGCTTCGGTTCCTATCTTCCTGAGATCAGTGGAAAACCCCCCAAAAGACCTAAGAAATTTGTATGTAGAGCCCAAATCTTAGTGTTCTTTATTTCTGAGTTTCCAGGGAGCTGGTGGACAGAAATATAGTATTATCCCTGCTACAAAGTATTATGGCCTCAAAATATCTTCTTCTTCTGGATCAGTGCAAATAATTTGTATAACAGGTAGTATTTACCAAATACACTGTCCCATTTTAGTAATTTAAGTGTAATAACTATTATATCCGGAAGGTAGCCTATAGTAAGTAATTTTTCCCTGATTTCATAGGGCTAGCTGATTTTTTTTAAGCATCTCTCCAAAATAATTTCACAGTACGAATTGAAGAAATATTGGAAAAAGCAATTCTTCCTGTCAGGACTACCTCAGATCATTGAGCAGAAATATCCTTTCATCGCCATGGGAGCTGGACAAGGGAGGCAGAATGGGGCACCCAGGGTTTTGTGGTCACAGGCATGGTGATCACTGCTGCCCTAACTTCTCAAGGAGATCACTAAAGGTGATGTCTGAGAGCTCTGCTGTTCTGGACATTCCAAATTTTTGTTGCAGTTATTGTCTGCAGTTCAGTAGAAGCAGAAAAAAAGCATTTGTAGTTTTTCTACAGTGAGTGAGGAGAGCTGGGATTTACTGAGAAAGGACTTGTTCCAGCCCAGAAAACAAATGCTAGCATTGCCTGTGTTGTCTCTGTCCCAGCCTGTCTGTTTTTACACACTAACTCTCTGCCTATCCCCTGCTGCAGGATGCAATCAGTCCCATGGCTGGAGTTTGGCCAGAAGACTGTGGCTAACAGTCCCACCCCATTTTTTATGCAAACTTGATTTATGACTTTGATCTTATCTTAAATAATTTAAAAATTAAATAATTTATATTGTATCTGTCACTTTCCAAGGCTCCTTCCTTTGTTCTTGCTTTACTCTTCTGAATTTTCCGATCTCCCTCATCCTTTTTTGATCTATGCACGTTTCCTTTCTGCATGGTGAGGCATCACTGACATGAGACAGGCACTACACACTCCTTGCCCCTTTTCTTCACAGAAAGACCTGCAGGAACTGTAGCTTATTTGTGCCAGGACTATGCTACCACCATTCACAGGCTGTTTTGATTGTCACTGCTTGTGATTTTGGGCTTGGCCACCCTAAGTAGATGTGCTGTGCTCTGTGAGGTGGAGACTGTGCCTGCAGGTTCTTGCTAGGCTGGCAGCAAATCAAAGGTGGTGCCAGGCAGCATCACTCTCCTTCTCTCCAGGCTGAGTCCAGATCTATACCTCAACCTGGCCTTAGACTGCAGAAACAGCTGTCAGTACCCAGCTGATGTAGATCCACAGTAACCTGACAATGAAAAGGGCTGATGCCCTGTACACTTCTGAAATAAAATAAATAATTGCTCCATAAATGGGGAAGTTAAATGAGTATGGGAAGACATTGAAGAAGAGAAAAAAGCTAAAACAATCAAAAAACCCACCCTGAAATAAATTAGAGTAGGGGCTCTGGGAGCTTTTGGAAGCTATGAAATCTGACTTGCCTTGAGCTGCATACAAAAGAGGTGAGGTAGGTCTGATGTGACTTTCTGTGCCTCTGAAACAGCACACAGAGTCAGTGCCAAGCTTTGTCTGGTGTGTTTGAAGGTGGCACATGAGGAGGGGATATAAAACCACATACAGTGGAGAACTCCCTTTGCTTCCTAATTTTTTTGCCTCTGTGTCTGAGGCCAGATGGCTGCTGAACCCCAGGACTGGTTGCTGGGCTGATGTGAGACCGTGGCTGCTATCAAGGTTAAAGTTGTTTAAGTTGAGGCTGAGGGTATTGGCAAAGTGCAGCAGCAGGGAGAGCTGTGGAATGGCCATTTGATGGGCTGTAAGGGAGGTAAATTGGAGAGAGGCTGGGGCCCAAATCTGTCCTGATGGCAACACTAAAGTTTATCTGTCAAACTCTGATGGACTGAGACCCTTGCTGCTTCTCTTCAGTGGTGCTGCTGGGTTGGCAAACCCATGGCTGCCCACCAACCTATCAAACAGCCACACCATGGGGGTTTCTGCTGCACCGACCACCTTGGTGCATCAAGACCTTTTTGGGATCTAATCCAGTCAGAGTAATGTGCAAGATGCTTCTCTGGGGGAAATTCAGCAAGAAACTGCAGCAACAGGGTCCTTAGCATCCTCTTCCATGGGGACAGACCTTTAGAAACTATTGAAAAACCATTGTCATGGGATTACATGGGAATTCTTATATTGAGACATCAGTCAGGTTTGGAGTGCTGGGGGGATAGCTGGCAGGACAGGCTATCAGTAAGGATCAGAGAGCCTCTTGTCTCATGCTTGTGCTGGCCTTACTATTAAACACTGAGGCAATTCTTACACTTATGGTACTGCCATACCGCTCTGAGAAAGCTCATGGAGAGACAGTACAAGAGATCTGTGTCCCCGAGGGAGAGGAGAAAACAAATAAATAAATCTGATCATCTGGTTTATTTGTACATAAGGAAACAAGACCAGGGGGGTGGACCAGGGGGTTGGAAACAAGACCCATTGTGACAGTCCTGCTCCTGATATTTCACCTTCCCTCCTCTTGACTTGTCTTAGCTCTTCAACTTCAGGCTGAATAAAACTGCTGTCTCCCTATCCCTCTCCCCTATCGATTCCTCCATCTCCTGCTGGCATTTGCGAGGTGCCAATCACCCTGATATCTGAGAGCCAGCAGTCCGAGCTGGATTAATCGGGACCGAGGCAACGTCACAGAGCCTCGACGTTCCCCTCCTTCCCTTTCATGTGAGACTGTGAGATGGAGCAGATAGGGAGGCTGATTGAGAGACAGCATCTGAGCACGCTCTGGGTGTACAGGCGCCACACAGAAATGTGATCCCATCATTTAGACAGCTCTGAAGTCCCCAGGGTAATTGGTGTCACCAGCTTGTCATGTCCAATGGGTCAAGATCTAAAACTTATTCTCTCCCCCTTATTAGCATTTTTATCAGAAAAAAAAAAAAAAAGTATGGGTCCAATTCTGCTTTCACAGAAATCAATATGAAAAATATCCATTTGTTTCAAGAGGATGGGAGAGGACCAGAAATTGTTTTTCCTCTTCCTTCCACCCTGATTCTTCACCTGCCCACATAATTCACCTGTATTATCTGTTGAGAAACAGGAAACTTTTGTGGTGTAAAGGTGCAGACTGCAACCTCTCATATCAGTATAAACCGCGTCTGGAAATTATAAGAGCTACTCTACATTAAAAATAATGTGAGAAGAGTTTTTAGACCAGAACATCAGGACAGTAGTGTCTTTACCATCTCTCCAGATGCCTGACCAATGTCTGGAGAGTAACACTGAAACCACTTTTCCTGCCTGACAACCTCAGTAAATGCTTGTCCCAAGCTGCCTTGGATTTTCTCCTGTTAGTGCCTCTGGTACATGGGGGCAAAGGTGCTACATCCCTCTGGCTGTCTGCTGGCCACTGACCTTGGCTCATTTGGGATTTACTATCTCTTTTCCTCTTCCTGCAGCCTTCCCTGGCCAGGGAGAGTGTTAAACACAGCCAGACTGAGGAGGAAATAGCTCTTCTATAATGTGAGGAGGGGAGCAGAGGACAAAGGATGAGACAGAGATTGACTTTGACTAGGAGTAAAAACAAAGATAGAAAAATGGAAGTAAAAATAGAATTTTTCTAGAGGAGGGAGAATAAAAACTCCAGAAGTACACAAGAGGTGCAGCTAGAAGGAGAGGATGAACTTCAGTGGATCTCTGCAGTACATCCTCACAACTCAGCATGGCTCACACAAGGGGTAGGCTGGGTTGTACCAAGTGTTTAGTGAGGCACAGGACTATCAGAGAAGAACAGAAATGTCAAGACCTTCAAATTAAAAAGAGATCATGATGATGTGATGGGAAATGCTTGGTGCCAACAGATGAGAAAGAAACAGTATGGGAAGAAAGGAAAACCTTGTGGTCATTGCACTGGAAAGATTATTTGCACACCAGAGTGTTGTTCTGAGCTGGCCCTGCATACCTAAGGCAAGGAATTTGGGTCTCCCATCCAGGGTGATGCTACTCTGGACTCTGGACACTGGACACAACTACTTTGTGTTCAACTGGACTTCCCTCCTGTGCATGGATTGTGCAGAGGGCCACTTTTTGCCATCAAATAGATGAAACACCTATTTACACTGTCACTGCCTGAAAATCTGCTTCAGAGAAAGCAGCCAAAGTCACTGGGCAGTATTGTGTCTGCTTGCTGCAGGCATCACCTCCACCTTCCTCCAAAATACCTGGCAGAAAGTCAAAGTTACCTGAGCCTGGTCTTTTCTTGCAGATCCTTGTTATTTTTAGCCTAAGGAAACAAGTAATTCCAGAGGCATCCATTTCACAACATCATCAAGAGCCCAGCCCCCTGTACAGTCACACCTTCTCAGGTTTGGTATGTCCACAGGAAACCTGAAGTTAACACAACAGGATTTTTTCCCAGTGTGCTTCAATCATATTCTTTGGGGCAGCAGGACTGTGTATGGGCATATGTCTGTGTGTACATTTTATTGTTGTCTATCACGCTTTGTGAATCTAAAAGCACTCCTCTCAGCAGCTGCTGTTTCATCCTGTGGTCACTCCAAAGGTACCCACGGTGATGCAAGGTGCAGCAGGGTCGTGGTGACTTAGGGCAGAGAAGTGGGATAAACTGAGCAGGCTTATTTTATCCAAATCCTCAAAATGTAGTTGTGCTTTTGTTTGAACACAATGGCTTAGCACTGATAGTAAGTGTTTTGCATGGGTGCAGACATGAACCAAAGCTACTGCTAGAACTGTCTGTGGCACCTTGGAGACACCTGGGAGATTCCCAGAGTCTACCCTGGATGACATGGCTAATTTTCACTCCCATCATGTCACCAGTTTAACAGATATGCCACTGCTTCCTCTTCTGCTCCATTTTTTTGTCCACTCCCAGGAGTTTTTGCAGATTTCCAGGTGATACTCCCCCTCCCATGAGCACGCAGAGAGCTGGTGTCTATACTTACTGCCTGTGCATAGGCGCCATAAGCTCCAAACTGGATGGCCATGGGGTTGAACATGCCCATTTGTCCCGCCATTTGCTGCATGCGCCTCATTGTACGCTCCTTGTCCGTGTCCGCAAACTTCACCACCAGGCTGGAAGAGGCTCCCTGAAGCACAGGAAACAAAAGGAGACACACAGGGAATGAGCCTGATGCACACCAGTTTATCAATCCATGCATCTAACACACAGATTTGGTAGAATGGGATCCAGGAGCTGATGTTTTCCATGCTACCTATCAGGCTGTGAATTTTGACCCTTGCAAGAGGGTGAGAGCATCAGGAGGTAAAGGACCTTAGAGGGTGAATGCCAGCAGCCTGGCTCCTAGTTTCCTCCAAAATTCAAGCTTCTAGGATGTAATTTACATTTTCTCTGCAAAAGTTGTTGCCTTATTCTTTGAATCTCCAGGCCCAGAATGTTGTCCCTGTCAGAGGACAAAGATCTGGACACAACACAGCAAAATGTAGGAGGTTTTGCTGCATGATTGTGGTAGGATTTGTGGACTGATTTGTTTATGTGAAATGTGTGAGGTTTCTGTGTTCCAGACCTCTGAAGTGGATCACCCTTTCACAATGCTGTGTCTTGTAACCCCCAGGTCCAGCGAGAATTTCCTGCCCAGCCTTAGAGATAGGAGTCAGTATGCTGGTCAGGGTCTATGTGTCACCATGAAAACAGCATCTCTTCAGCACTGATAAATTAAGGGAGCAAAAGTAGTGCTGGATGGACCTGAGCTTTCTCTCCACAAAGAGTAGGAAATAGAGGCTACCATGAAAGAGCCCACACATCTCCAGGAAAGACTTAAAATATTAGGATTATGTCTGCAGTCAACACCAGTGCAGAGCTACAGATGATCATCAGAGCTGCCTGCAGAAATCTGTAAAATATGTAGTGCTTTTGGGAATGAAAGAAATCCCTATCCTTCCCAAAAACAGATGAAAGGTCAGTAGCTACAATGCTTCAATTTCTGATAGGAGGCAGAGATGAGAAGAAATAGTTCTACTTAGGAAGGTGTTTTCTGGTCTGTCTCCAAGGAAGTCCTGACTTCAGGGGTTGGTTGCTTCCCCACAGGGTGTCCTCCCCAGGGATGGTGGAGGTGTAGGGGAGGGACAGTCTGGCTGCAGCCCTGAGAGCAGTGGACAGTTGTCCTGGGAGCTGGGCTGCCACCCAGCCTGGGAAGATGGGCAGATGAGCTGTCAGGACACTGACAAAGAGCAGCTGAAATAATTGTGCTCCCATAGCTTCTGTTTTGACAAACTGGTATTCACCAGTAGAAGTGGAGTCAGTGGGGAAATGACCAGCTCCATTTCTGCCTGTGGCAGTAGGGGAAGACCAGCTCCATGCCAGAGGATCTGAACTGCTGCAGGACCCTCGATTTCCTAGCAGAGGAGGAATTTTCTGGGATGGCAGAAGAAAAATATTATTAACTGGCTTACACATACCCCTATGTAACTGTAACCAGAAAAAGTAGTCTAAGTGAAAGCAGAATTGCTCTGCTACAAATTGTGAAGAGTGTAGTGAACCACAGCTATAGATGTACATATATATAAGGCTAAGCTATACATATTCAATAGCCTCTTCAGATCCTCAGTTATGAATAAAGACTTGAGGAATTAACCTGCCAAAAAAAGACCCCAACAATCTAACACCACACAATGAGCGATGTTCCCTTGGATTAGCAATCTGTTCTGGGAGAAAGTGATTTTCATTGGCAAAGAATCTTTCTTTTTGACCTGTTAGTCTCTCTCTAATAAATCTATAACCCACTCACAAAATGTGGTGAAGAGCAAGGTTTTGAAAGAAGTGCTTCAGGAAAACAAAAGGATGCAGAGATGAATGCTCCATTCAAAGATAGCGAGCAATCTTCAGCACTTATTATAAAAACAAAACAGAAGGGGGAGTGGAAGAGAGGGGAGAAAAAAAACCTGTAGCCAAATTTCCCCTGCATTTCTGTTGAAGGCTGGGTGACTTTTAATTTTTCTTTAGATCACATGATGCAGATATTGATCCTTCCCCAAATCACACTCTTAATTGCAGCTCATCGACAAATGAATATTTTAATGCATACATTTCCTGCTAATTATCACCTGGACCAGTTCTTAATTAGATTTCAACACTCATTTAATTAACCCTGATCCAAGAGACTGTTTGGTAACTTGCATCTAATGATTTAAACCTATTTGCAGCTGTATTGGAGGGAGGCACTGGTCCACAGCAGATTGGGCTGTTCAGAGCTGCTGTTGTGATTTGCAGAGCGGAGCCTGCATCATGATGGGCACAATGCAGAATGGAGGACTTTGAAACAGAGTAAGGTGAGAGTGTATTCATCTCTGCAGAAGGAATTTTGAAGACGTGACCTGCTCTTGTGAGCATGACAGAGAAGTGTAAATAAGTCAATGTCATCTTCCTTCTCCTTTTCTTTTGATCTCTATTTGCCCTGTAAGTCTTATGGCCAGAAAACTGCCTCAGGCATTTGGCTGATGCCTCACACTGTTGAAAACCAAGCTATTATTGTAGATGGCATCAAGAAAACATGGGTAACTTCCACATGAAGTGCTTGCCCCTGGAGTGTTCTTCCCTTCTGATGTGAGTCATAGTGACTGCACAGCAGCTGTTTGACCCAATGGGATCTCATCTTGCCTCCTGAGAGATGTTTTTCTGGGCTGCCTGTCGCAGCAGGACTTCAGGCCTCTTTGAACATTGCTATCATATACACAGGGCAGAAAGGCCATTGGCAAATAGATGCAAGCTAGGCCACAAACTACAAAGAAAAAAGAGAAAAATAAGAGGTTTTTCTAAGAATTCGCTGCAATGAGATGTGTACGTAAATGGTTAAAGATGCGTAGCCAGTAGAGATGCTGAATTGCTGCTGAATATGAAGACTGACCTTGGGATTGATGCTTTCAGTATGTGGTTCCTCATGTGCAGCTCTTTCATGTGGCCCAAAGGAAATCAGGCAGTAAACTGTATCAGATCAGCCAGTGCAGGACTTTTAACAGTGAAGCCAAATATTGGTGTTCATATACAGCAGAACAAGGCTGCTTTCTACTCCAGTGACTTCTACTAATCCACTGGATAACAGTAGAAATGCCCCACAATGAGCCAGATTTTCCATAGGGTAAAAATGCTGCAGCCCTTCATCTGAACTATTTATTGCTTCCACGAGGAGTTAAACTATGGCATAAATCAGCTGTTGTCTGCTGACAAAGCCAATAGGTCCTGTCTGCTCTGTCATTTACCAGTAATACATAACCTCCTTGCTTTCTCTGGTTTTTGGACTGGACCTCATATTTTGCCAAACCTCATGAGAGTTACACTGGATAAGTCAATAACGTTTGAAATGTACTTCTGCATTTTTTGGAGGAAAGGCCCTGTCCATTTCTCTACCCTGCAGACCCACAGTTAGAAGTTGCTATCATGAAAGTGAGCATTCCTGCCGGTGCCTCTGCAATAGGCTCCCTGCAATAGGAATTTATCTCCTTTCCCATCAAACCAACCTCCTTTTTCAAGTGCTTTGATATCTACTGATGAAAAGAATGATAAGGGCTACATATTATGCTTCTCCTATTCTCTCTTGGGCCAACAAGTCTACTTAATATGGCTATCTTTCTTCCCATCCCCCTCCCACGGATGGTAATGAATTGCTCCCCTTAGTCAGCAGAGTCAGGTACTCTCTAGGTTGGTGGGGTAAGGGAAAAGATGGAGGAGAAATCACTCTGCACCACACTCACTTTGTAATCCCTAATCAGAGTCCTCTGTGAGAAAAACTAATTTCCCAGCCTGTCTTGACGTGTGAAATAAAGTCATTCTTGAAAACAGGAGCTTGACAGGTCGCTTGTGAAATTTCATATTCAGCTAAAAATAAAATATCCATCCATTGATATTTCATTTAAAGGCAAAGGAAAACAAATCTATTGCCTGGTTGCTGGAACTTTTTTCCCATTAGATATAGTCTTCCAAATGGAGTGTATACACAAATTAAGTAAAAGCGTTTCAGGAGGCCAAACATTACTGTCTGGCAGCAGGGAAAGATCACAGAAACAACTAGGATGGAAAAGACCTTTGAGATAATTGAGTCCAACCTATGACCTAACACCACTGTGTCCACCAGACCGTGGCACTGAGTGCCACATTCAGTCTTTTCTTTAACACCTCCAGGAATTGTGACTGCATCCCCTCCCTGGGCAGCCCATTCCAGTGCTCAATCACCCTTTCTGTGAAGAAATCCCTCCTAATGTCCACCCCAAACCTTGCCTGGAGAGGCTTAAGACTGTGTCCTCTTGTCCTATTGCCTGGGAGAAGAAACTGACCCTCACTTGGCTACAGCCTCCTGTCAGGGAGCTGTTGAGAGTGATGTAGAGGTTCTCCCTGAGCCTCCTCTTCTCCAGGCTGAACAACCCCAGGTTTCTCAGACACTCCTCACAGGACTTATGCTGTCCTTCACCAGCTTCAGTGACCCTTTCTGGACACACTCTGGCACCTCAACGTCCTTCCTAAATTGGGGGCCCAGAACTGGACACAGTATTTAAGGTGGAGCCTCCCCAGTGCCAAGTACAGGGGAAGAATGACTTCCCTGGTCCTGCTGGCCACACCATTCCTGATACAGGCCAAGATACCACTGGCCTTCTTGGCCACCTGGGCAAACTGCTGGCTCATGTTCAGTTAGCTGTCAACCAGCACCCCCACATCCCTTTCTGCCTGGCCGCTGTCCAGTGACCGTGTCTCCAGCCTGCAGGGGGATGTTATATCCAAAGTGCAGGACTCAGGACTCAGCTGGATTCAGTTGCTGGATTCAGCCCATCTATCCAGCCTGTTGAGGTCCCTCTCAAGAGCACTCCTACTCTTCCACACACCCCCAGAACTTGGTGTCACCTGCACATTTGCTGATGGTGGACAAAACCCCCTTATCCAGATCATTAATAAAACAGGACTGGCCCCAGCACAGATCCCTGAGGGACACCACTGGTCACTGTCCCCCAGCTGGATGCAGCACCATTCACCACCACTCTCTGGGCACGGCCATCCAGCCAGTTCCTAACCCAGCAAAGAGTGCTCCTGTCCAAGCCAAGGGCTGCAGCTTTTCCAGGGAATGCTGTGGGAGACAGAGCCAAAGGCCTGGCTGAAGTCCAAACATACACATCCACAGCCTTCTCCACATCCACCAGATGGGCCATCTGGTCACCAGAGGAGATCACCTTGGTCAGGCAGGACCTGTGCCCCCTAAAGCTATACTGGCTGGGTCTCATCCCTTGGCCGTCTTGTAGGTGCCATGTGATGGCACTCAAGACGATCTGATCCATAACCTCGCTGGGGACCAAGGTCAGGCTGGCAGGCCTGTGTTTTTCTAGACCCTTCTTCCAGACTTTCTGATGGATGCATGTCACATTGGCACCTCCAGTCATCTGGGATGTCCCCAGTGAGCCAGGACTGATGATAAATGATGGAGAGTGACTGGGCGAGCTCTTCTGCCTCCCTCATCACTTTAGGATGGATCCCCTCTGGTCCCAGAGACTTGTGAGCACCTAGGTGGCTCAGAAGGTTTCTTACTGCTTCTGCTTGGATTACAGGGGAACTGTTCTGCCTCTCATCCCTGTCTACTAACTCAGGTGTCCAATTGCTTCTCCCTGGAATATTCTAGCAATATTCTTAGCAAAAGTTCTGTGAAGGTCTGGCCTTGAATATATGCCTGAATTTTCATTTCCTGCCAGCCCTATAAATCTGCTCTGATTCAGTAGGTTACTAATCTCCACAGATGGTTAGGCACCTTTTTCCTTCAAAACTGATGAATCTGAGCCTAATTTGCCAAAGTCATTAAATTGTGTTTCACTTTAAGCTTAGTGGATCTCCTGCTGGAGGCAAATATACATTTAAGTACTTTAACATAAGGATGTCTTATGTAGGTAGACCTTTACATCTTCGTTAGCTCAAATGGAGCCAGGTAAAAGTTCTGGGTAAAAAATATTCTTAAAAATATTGTTGCATTAATGTTCCAGTGACTAAAGCTCTTGAGTATAAGAAATCTGAACGTGGAGATCCTACAAAATACCTTCCAAAATGTCAGCCATGAACACAAAGATACTTAAATGAGTAGGTGCTGCTGGATGCTCCTCTTATGGGCAATGACTTTATTCCTAAGTGTCATCACAGAAATGGGTTTGCTTTTGGTGAAAATTTTGTCTTAGCACTCCCCTCATGACTACAAAGCAGAGCTGGGAGGATGCTGACCTTCAGTAAGACAATCAGGATAATATTTCCATGATCCTTGATGTTAAGGGGCAAAATCCAAAGGAGGATTTATTTGCTTTGGGCTCTGTCATCTCAGGCCATTTGGCATGATGTCCCCAAAGTTTGAAAACAAATTTGGAATTTTTTTGGAACTGCCTATGCAACTCTATTGAAAAGAGGGCTGCTGAATTAGATGGTAGGGTTTGACCCCAGCCTGGGATTTTAGGCAGGCAAAAAAGAAACTACTGTCCAATTAAACTGTAGAGCAGTGGGAATTTCAGCTAGGCAGAAATGTAATTACCCAGGTTGGAAGGTGACCAAAAGACCAGGACTAGCATCCCTCCCATCTTGTGAAATATGTTATTTTTCTGCACTCAGGGCTTCAATTTCATGTCTCATCCAAAAGATGAGTAGGACAGCAGTCACTAGGAGCTATTTCCACTGTACAGTCTTGGGAGCTGGCTTAGACACTCTTGAGAGTGACAGAGATGGAGAGAGGAAAGGAGGCATTCATCCAGGACTGTAGTGATGGACCCTTTGATAATGCTGCTCCCTCAGTAGAGAAGATTCTTCATGCAATGTCTAAGCAGAGAGAGTTGCTGCAGGTACTTCCCTTCACAGGTCTCCGGAGCTGTTAATTTATTTGGAGTGGTAGCTTGATTTAGGTTTTATTTGCCCATACACTACTTACCAGGTGTCTCTCAGAGCTAAAGTTATTGCTTTCCACAGGGCAACAAAATCATTGAGTCCTGGTGTCACTGTACCCAATTCTAATTAGGAAAAACTCAATATATAACCCAGGTGTTAGTATGCCTCTCGAATCAAAGCCAGATATCTGAAAAACCTAAAAGCAGAGTTCTTCAAGCACTTCTGCATTTTTCAGCTCAGTCCATGAATGATAAAATCCTCACAAAATCATCCACCTTCCTTAATGCATTATAAAGTGGGAGGTATTCTTACACCAACAGACTAGAAAGTCTTTCCTGATATTTAGGACTGTGAAAGCAGTAAATAATTTTTTTTTTTTTTTTGTCTATTTGAAGAAAAATATAAAATCCAGAATCCAAAAGAAAATGTTGTGTATTTCCCCTTTCTAATAAGAGCAACATGGTAAGATTAAGTATGTTTTGTTCCATATTAACTAAAAATAGACTTCCCCATAAAATATCCTTACATAAAAAAAAAAAAAAAAGAAAGAAAAAAGAAAAGAAAGAAGAAAAAAAATTATTACTTATTACTATTAAGACCACATTTAGTAGTTGCAGTCTAGAGCCCTCTGAATGATCTTTCTTTTCAGTTAAACAACAATAGGATGAAAATAAGATAAGTAGAATTATTCCAGAATCATAAAGTGAATTGATTATTATCAAAGCAAAGCAGCATCTCAACCAGGTGTGGAGATCCTGATGCTTCGGGACTCTGCTCACCAGAGCTCCCCAGCTCTTTGGTGGCACAAGAGGAGGACATGAACAGTTTACGATGGCTTGGAAATAAAAGAAGAGATGCTGAGGAAGGGCTGGCAAGCTGGGCAGATACATTTCAGCTGTTCAGATGACATAAAAGAACATTTCCATGTCACTGCATTGCCAACAGGCTGCACACGACTGTGTCTCCCAGATCCCTGCTGGGTCATGCTGCAAAACTCCAGGCTATCGTGGTGTAAACCATGTTGCTCAACCAAGAGTAAAAGATTTGAATTTTTGCAGCTCCAAGCACTGGCCAGACATGGGCTGGGCCAGAAAAACTTTGAAGGTTGCTTCTAACCCAAACTTTTCTATGATTCCATGCTAATTGAGAAAATATTCTGCTTTCAGGGAGGTGTCACACTTACTTTAATACAGAGAAACAGATGGTCAGCTGAAGCTATGAAAGGTGTAAATTCAGTGAAGCTCTCCTGGGTTTTGGTGAAATAAGAAGTTGGTTTTTGTTGAAGGATCTGCCCTTGCTGCATTCCACTCCACTAAGACTGACACATGCCACCTTCACAACCACTATTGCTGTGAGCACCAACCAGACAGACCTTTGGAATGGGAAGTCAAGCATGCTTTCCTATGTGATTTCACTTGCCAGTGGACATCTGAGGCAGAGACTTTGGTGTCTGGTAGGATGCTTCACATTCATGAATTTGTGTGAGCTTCAACTAAGAGCCTTATTTGAAAGTCATTGTTTTGATTATTTGAGGATGTTTTTGTCCTCTAAAAATTAATTTTGAACTTTGCAAAACCCTTTTGGATAATAGCTATTGCATCACTAATGCTATATTTTATATAGGGATAGAATTCTACCACTTACTAAGATCTTTCCGTTTTCCTCACAAGAATGGGTGTTATCAATCCTGACCACACACCGGAGCAAGGCTGGGAAGGAGTGAATTAAAGGGAAAGAATGAGAAGCATCCGGAGTGATTTAAAGCTGATCCAGAGCCTACTTAGCTATGTAGGAAGTTCCCACTGATATAAATGAGGCTTAGATCAAAAGATACAGGAAGAGAAAAGGAGGAAGAAAGAAATACCCCCAAAGCAAGCAGAAGAGGAAAAGACAATGCTGACTTCTTTAATCCTTATTAGAGGAAGGCGGTGATGCCCAGTGGAGCTACCTCCAGTAGGCCAGGAACTCCCTTGGCAGGCAGGGACTGTTTCATGTCTCCCAGGCTGGAGGCTTATCAGTAACTCTGATATCCCAGGAAGGTCATTGCTTGTGAATTATTTTAGCCCCTCAAATTCTAATCTCACACAGATTAGACAAGAGTTGAGTGGAGCAAGAATTGCAGGGGCTGCTGCTACCACCAGGACCTGGGCAACTCTCAGCAGTGGCATGATCCTGTTCCCACTTTCCCATGGCCACATCCACAGCTGCTGATTTAATACCCAGCTCCCTTTGGACCTGTGAAGGGATGGGTGTGTGCCAATTAAATTTTTTTTCACACAGTGAGGTAACGTGGCTCACAAGCAGTTATTGCTTGTATCCCATTTGGAGGAGGTGAATGCTCTGGGACAGAGGGAGCAGAGAAGCCCAAGAAAGATGTCCTGTGATGTCTGTCATGTTCCACAAATCACTTGAGTATCCTGCTGGATGACTTTGTGGTTTTGGAGATGTAACCAGAGAAGTGAAGGCCATCTTTGGTGCCAGCATGATTCACAACCTGTGTCAGGCAGCCAGGCTGCCTGGATCTCTGTTCTGGGACTCAGAAACACGATTAATTAGTTAATTTATGAAACTATGGGAGAGGCAGGGAACACAGTCTTACAGTTTTACTTTTTATATGAATAATTAAGGGAAATTATAGCAACAGTGGGAAACTGCTTTCCCAAAGCTCGTGGAATCAGCAGTCTTGATGGAGGTGGTGAGATGGGGTCTGTGGGCGTTGTTCCCCTACATCCAGAGCCCACTGCCCAATGGAAAACAAAGATGAGCTATCAAGAGTCACTGGACTTGGTTGTAGAAATGGCTGCACACTCATATGTAGGTATTGCATGTCCACTGCTTTTTTCATCCTAAATGACAACACACACCTTTATAAATTGTGTTTAAGTAGCATATTCAAAAAATCATTCATTACTGTAAAGAGGGCCAGGCCTGATGCTGGTGATTTATTAATGGGTTCCTAAGGGATTGCTATTTTTTAATAGAAGGAACGGATGTGCTGTGCTTTGCTGTGAGTTAAACAAGTCAGCCTCTGTGTTGCACAAAGACATTGCAAAGAATATATGCTCTTTAGAGAGTTCAAGATCAACAGAAAAAAGGAAAAAAAAAAGGGTCAGTCAACATCTCCATTTTCACTCACCAGCTTCTCTAACACCAATTGTGTAAAACCAGGCGTCAGCCTTCTGCATTAATTTGCACAGGTGGACTGGCAGTGATGATACCTCACTCTTACCTAGACTTTGTGACTTTGGGCAACTAACTTTCAGTCAGACTCAGGTATGAGTCATGAAGGACACTTAGTTGCTAGAGTTTCATCAGCTTTCAGCCTGGATTACCTCTGAAAAACTCCTCTTTATGTTTCTGTGGTTATCTAAAAGAAAAATCTAATGGATTTTCCATTTCCTGTTTTAGTTTCAAGAAGAGGAGGCTCAAGGGGAGAACTTATGTCTCTCTATGACTACCTGAAATGAGGTTATAGAGTGGTGGGGACTGGTCTTTCCCACCATTCCTGCATGGAAGATGAGAGGAAATGGCCTTAAGCTGAGACAGGAGACATCCAGACTAGATATTAGAAAAAAAACCACTGTTAGGGCTGTCAGGCATTGGAACAGGTTGCCCCGGTGAAGTCACCATCCCTGGAGGTGCTTTAGAAACACCTGGATCTGAATGATGTGGTTTAGAAGTTACAAAGATGGTGCTGGGTTGATAGTTGGACTTAAAGGTCTCTTCCAGCTTTGAGGATTCTGTGATGATGTGATTCTATTACCCTGACAGCTTGAATTTGTCTGTTGACAGCCTGACAGTCTGTTTAATTGTTATCTGTTTATACTATGGTTTTGTCTGTGGTTCTGTGTATGTTACTGAAATGTTTTGAAGACATTTTTGGGAAGTGAAGGGGTGAACTGAGGGCTTCAAGGATGTCTTTAAAGATATTCTTAGTTCTGTATTTCCCAGACATCAATAAATATTAAGATTTAGATTCTCAGGTGTTCACTGGTTATAAATTCCCTGCTGGAGCCAGGAAAAAGAACTGCTGTCACTTGGCTGAGAGCAGGCTAAACATATAGATTACGTATGTAAAAGACTGGTTCAATCCCATACATTGTGGTTTTGTTGCTTTTGCTTCTCTCTTAACGTCTTTTCTATTAAACAGACATTCAGATGATCAAATTGCAGGCATTTTGGGCATCAATTCTAAACCCTCATCTACACAAGACAGTCTCTTTCAGGTCCTAGACCCTCTCCATCAACTGTAACAAAAGTGTAGATGACCTTGAAGTTTTATACTTTGACTGACACTTGGAAGTAATTCATCCAGCCAGGTTAACCCTGCCTTTAGTTAGCAAACTGCTGAGTGTAGGAGCTGTCCTGTCAGAGGTTTTTATGGTGTTTAGCACACAGCAATTTTCTCTAGAAACAACAGTAACCACATTTCCAACAGTAGTAGTCTGAGAGTATGCCTACTAGAGTTTCTGGGAGGATGAAAAAAATGTTCTAGCTAACGTTAGACCTGCAAACATGAAGCTGTGACTCCATGCACCCTGCTCACAGATTTGGATGACTTCCTGAAGAATATGTCTTGCTGGAAATGGAATGCATTACAGGTTTTAAACAGCAGCCTAACTACCTCAACTTTGTGGAAATGACAAACCCTTCTGAGCACTAAAGGCTGCCATGAGCCTGAGGGGAGAAGGGGAGTGTGCAGCTGGATGTGTGTGCATATTTGCGAAGAAGGGAGGAGCGATGAGGAAAGTTTCTCCTATGAAAGAAATGATCTAATTTGAAGCAAGTCCCTCATGGGAAGAGCTGTGACAGAGGCTGCTCTGTTCCTGTTAATTTTCACAGTGCAGCTGTCAGCGGGTCTGTAAATAGTACTCTGCGAAGCCAACGCTTCCTATCCACACATCAACCATTCAATTAACAGAAGAACAGAAGAAGGAAATAAAGTGCACCACAGCCTTCTATCACGGCTTTGATGTTTTCCAGCAATTTATGAAAGTGTACACAAATCTAATTACAAGCCCCACTGCTTCCCATTTACATGGAGCTCCTCAAGTTCAGAGCTGTTTATATCAAAATAATTGTTAAAAATACCTCAGCTGATCTACGGCATTGTGGCCCCCCACTCACCGGAGCCACAAGGCTTCTCCTTCCAGGGAGTTCCTGCTGACTCAGTGCTTTGGTGCAGCCTGCTCCTGCAAAATCTGCTCCCCCACCACTCCATGAGCGCAGCACCGAGGCTGCAGCTTCATCGTGCCCACAAAGGCCCATTTCCCTCCTTTTCTCCACCTGCTCAGAGCTCCTTCTGCAGACTCTGCACTGCTTTCCCCTCCGCCCCTAATTCACCTAAATATTCCTCTGCTGTGTTAGTGGGGGGTGAGCACAGCTGCTCTGCTGGTTTCCACAGTGGGGCTGTGTCTGAAGGCACAGAGCTTTCCAAGTCGTAGCTGCACCGCGGGAATGCGCAGCAGTAACTGCAGCAGTCATTAGTGGGAGCTAGGGGTGGTTTCCTTGGTGGGATGCCTGAGCATCCAAAGCCAGGAAGATGAGAATCAGTGTCCTGTTTGTCATTAGTTTGAAAGAGACCACTGCACAGGACAAGTTTTAAGTCCTGGTTTAATGCCTGGCATCCCTGCCCATGCCAGGGTGTTGGAACTAGATGATGTTTAGAGTCCCTTCCTACCTAAACAATTCTGTGATTCTATGATTCCTGGGGAACTTTTTGATAATCTCATGTTTAAGTCATTCTTACCCGATAAACTAAAGAGGTGACAAATTTATTTAGCTTCAATAATGGAAAAATAAATCTCTTATTGTATGAGGGGATAGACAGTACATTGTCTTAGGAAAAAAGACAATTCTTTCATGGGTAATGCTGTTACCCATGTTTGGCTGGGAACTTTTGTGTACTATGTGTGGACTTCCAAAGAACATCATGGACAGAGGCTCAAGATCAATCTCATTCAAGGTGTTATGCCATTCATATTTCTTGCTTAATAAAAAGTGTAAAGTACAACAACTAGAGATCTAATCCATACATCATTTAACAACACTGAACAATAATTGCATAATTTGATTTGGTGGTTCCTGGACAGAGTTGTGAATTTGGTTTTGTCATTTGTGTTGATAAGAGCTGCATGGAAAAATATTTCAATAAAAGCCCCCAGATTAACAAAGTTGTGCATTGCAACACTACTGTTTTTTTCAAAGTTCAACTAAACAGAATCTTCCTCTGAAAGACAGATTCAGTGCTTGTATCCAAGTCTCACATTTTGCCTTTTCACAAAACCAAGGATTCCATCTGAAATAGTGCTGACAATTAGTGTGTTAAGCAAGTTCACAGCACGTCTAATGGAACAGGAGGCAGAGGGCTGCTGCAGGATGCCTGGTTTCTGAATCCCAAATTGCTTTATCTGGGCAACAGACATCCAGGACAGATTTCATGTCTCCCTGCATTGGACATGAAGTATTCACTTTTAACTCCACTGGTTTTATCTTTAGTTTTTAAGCAGTATTGATCTTTTGGCTTTCTAAGTTGCACTTTGGATGAAGAACCACTATTTTGGAGCTGGAGGACCACAGCTAATTGAAGCCTAAAATTAGCTAAAAAGCAACTTCTATTTGGGCTTGCCTATTAGCTTGATAGGTTTCAAAATATATTTCTGTAAAATAAAATTTCTCTAGAGGTATCTATTTCCCTCTGTTGATTATAAGAGAAACTTAGATGACAACCTCAGACACGAGTTTCTTAACTTCTGGGTGTCTCAGATTAGGTTAGATGAGTCCCACCTCAGGTATTCAGTCTAAGTCTGTTATTGAGTTATCCATTATAACAGGACAGGCATGCCCAGAAGGTGATATTGCAGATCCTAGCACAGAAAAAATGAAGAATGTACAAATCTCTGGAAATGTCTCTCTCCCATTTCTGCAGGAATTCTAAGAGATATTTAGAATAGGTCACAAACTTGCGGGCTGTTAAAATAAGTCAAGCACATCACACTCTTCACCTCTTCTCACCCCTGTGCAGGAAATGTACACAGTAACAGCACTGTTCTACCCCTTCTAGGAATTAATTCATAACCAAAGAAATTTTGAGTCGCCACAGTGGGTGAGATGGTGAAAAGGGTGAAAAAATACTCTATGTTTAACACTCTGTAGCTTCTGAGTAGGATAATAACTGCTGTGACCTAAATGTGTGTGATTCTGCCCCTCTCGTCCGCTCTCTTGAGACCCCTTCTGCAGTGCTGCATCCAGCTCTGGGACCCCACACTTGAGAAAGACATGGACCTGTTGGATTGAGTCCAGAGAAGACCACAAAGGTGCTCAGAGGGCTGGGGCACTTCTCCTGTGAAGATAGGCTGAGAGAGCTGGTGTTGCTCAGGTTAGAGAAGGCTTTGGGGAGACCTTGTAGCACCTTCCCGTGCTTAAAGGACTGCAAGGGAGATGAGGAGGGGCTTTTGACAAGGGTAGGGAGTGACAGTACAGAGGAGAATGACTTCAGACTGAGGGAGGGCAGGCTTAGGTCAGCTATTAGGAAGAAATTTGTTACTATGAAGGGAGAGAGGCAGTGGAACCTGTTGCCCAGAGAAGCTGTGAGAGCGCTCCATCCCTGGCAGCGACCCAAGGCCTGCTTGGATAAGGCCTTGACCAACCTGGTCCAGTTGAAAGTGTCTCTACTTCTGCTAAGGGTCATGTAGATGATCTTTAAGGTCCCTTTCAGTCCAAACCATTCTGTGACAGTTCAATTAAATTTTGGGAAGAGTTTGTTCTGTGTGGGTGGATGGACAAGGCCACATCTTAGATTTGTAAGATGTGTTCTGCAGAATGACTCTTCAACATTTGGCTGTTGCTCAGATATGAAGACATGGGGAGAAGGGGAAAACCAAGCTGAGGATGGTGCCTAGGAAGGAGCATGACTGACAGGTAGAATGATAATATTGTCCACGGTGACTGAGAATGGAGGTGGAGGACAGAAAAGACAGATTTTGGGTGGAAAAGTTCAATAGCTCAGTTTTATACATACTGAGCTTGTTCTGACAGCTAAACATCCACCAGGAGATGCTGGAAAGACAGACCAAGATTTTGGGTTGGACATGAGTCAGTCCTGAAGCAGAGAAATTAGATCTGCAAGCTGTCACTACAGCAATAGCAGCTGAATATGTGTTGGTGGAAAAGGCTGTTAGGGACAAGGCTTGGATGTGGAAGAGAAGAGAATGAAGGAAGGAAAAGACCTGTTTATGTCCCCATATGGGTAGGAAACAGAGACAGGAGGGGATGGAGTAATAAAAGCTAAAGGTACAGGACATATAATTGCTGTAAATATATTATAAATACAAGCAAAAATACATGAATATTATGATCTCTTTTAAAGGATAGTACAGAGATCCAGTAAAAACACTCTCATGAAGTTGATGAGCTGATAGAAAATATGATCTAAAAAGACAAAAAGGAAGCTCTCTTGACAGGAAGGTATGGAAGGAACTTTGCACCTGCTCAAAAGTAGGGGATTTTGGGAAGCTTATTTCTAAATGAAATTGATTGTGTAAAAATTAGAAAGATTTAGACTTGATGGACCCTTAGGAGAAACAAGTTCCTTGCATAGAGAAATGGCTTGTAATGGCTGATGGTCAGGCACTTGTCCAAGGTAAGGTTAATTAAAAAGAAAAAAAGAAAAAAAAAAAAAGAAAGGAACTTTCATAAAAGAAAGTTGCCTTTTGAAACTATTAGGCAACATATGTTGTGTGAACAGGAAGTCACAGTAGAGCAATAATCCTGACAGCTGTGGAGAAACAGGAGTCTGCTGCAGGAACGAATGGCTCGAGACCTGACAAGAATGATGATGGATGCCCTGCTGGTGGTACAGGAGGACAAACCAAGAGATGCTGAAATTGGCTGAACCTCAGGAACGGTGTTGAGTTGGTATCGCAGCCGGACAAAGGAGGCCAGTTCTAGTGGCAAGAGGAATGGAAGGGGGGCTAAAGAAAGGTGGCAGAAATGCCCCCCTCCTTCCCAAGCAGGATGGGCTGCGTCGGCATCTCACCACGAGGTGGCTGCATTTCCCTGTGAACGTCCAAGTAAGTCCTGAACAACGCTGCACACCACGAAGTCCCATGAAAACAAGAACGGGCACAGAGATCCTGGCAGGATTTGCCCTATCTCATTCAAAGAGCCTTAGAAATTTTGAGCCACAGTGGGAAAAACCTGTTGTGCTCCACGTCTTCATTGAGTGTTGGTCACTCTGAGGACCTCATGGGTCTGCAGAGGCTTGGTTGCAGTGTTGTGCCTGCTTGTAGCTCATGGGAGACACAAAGCAATGCCATGTAACTTAGCTTGTTATGAAGAGGAGGAAATTAATTTCTTCCTTGATTTTTCTGTGAATTGTGAGTATGTACTGTGGGACTCTCTCCATCCATGGAAACTTGTGAAGCCGTGGAAACTTGATTCTTAGTCTGAGATGGGCATCTAGTAAAGGATAAATTGTGTTGCTTTTTCAGATTCCCAGGTCTTGTTATTAAAGAATATTTCTATAAAAGGTGTTTGATTCAGATCAGTCAAGAGGACAAATGGTCCCATAATATTGAGCCGTGAAGTGGCCAAATTCTCAGGTGTTTTGTATATCCTAAGCTCAGGTGATACCACCAGGATGGAGTTATAAGTTGTTTCCAGGTGGTTGTGAGATGAGTATGTCTTTGTAATCCAAAGTGTTCTGAAAGTAGGAAGAGAAAGGTCTGGGGAAGAATAATGATATTTTGGGTATACTAGATCTAGATAAAATCTTTAACTCTCCTTGGGTTTTGTCTATTTTCTCATGTCTTCCTCTTGCTTTTGTCACAAGAATTTGCAGGGTTTTTGGGGGGAGGACTGACTTTTTACTAAACCTTTTTACCATGCAGTGCTGAATTGAAATTCCTGATTTCAGCTTATAGATACTATCACTTTGGGTCAAAGTTTCAAAGAAGGTCACTCAAAATACCTCTTTAACCTGTCTCAGGAAAAATGACCATAATATATCAGCATAGGATGTCAGCATCAGGCCCAATACCTTGTTTTGCTAGAAGGAGCCTTTTAGGAAGAGACACTTAAAAATATTTAAATGTTTCACTAAACGGAGACCCCATCTTTGAGGAGACTTTTTTTTGGTGCCATCACTGGTAAACATGTACCATTTTTAAACTGATTTGTCTAAGATGGGGTTCCAAAAAGTGATATCTTGATGGTTTGCTAGTTTTAGAAACCTTTTTGCTTGTAAAGAATTTTCCATTTTCATCCCTGCAAAGATCTAGAGAAAATCTGTTGGTGCCACTTTAAACTTATTTGGATAAATTCATGAATTTACATTAGAGTCTTTTATTGAAAGGGAGATTTTGCACTCTCAAATATTTTTAATTGAGCTTTCTTGTATCCTTTCCAAGTTGTCAGCATGCTTCTTAGCCTTCCATGATTTACACTGTGAATAATTAGTAATAAAAATAATACACTATTATAATAAACCAAAACAAGTTGTACCAGATTTTCTTCTCCTACTGACAGTGGAATGTCTTACATTCTTCTCTGTCTCATGTTGGTGAACAAATATCTATTTGCATAGAAAATGCAACCCCATTTCTATTTTATTGAACAATCACACTTGAAACCCCATATGACTAGAAATTTGTGCAAGTGGAATGATGCCTCTTATATTTTCAGGAAGATCCACTAATTGGTCTGACACACTTTCAAAAGGCAGATGTAGGAGACCAGACCTATGCCTAGGTTGGTACTTTTGTGGTAAACAGTGAAAGGTGCCCATCACTGTTGTGATGTCTCTAGCTCCTACTACCTTGATGTGAACATGTTTCTTTCTGCTGAGCGCTGGCAAAAAGTTCTTTATGCTTTGCCTAGAGACAGGGACTCTCTGAGGAGGGAAAATGAAGAAACTCCTAGACACCACTTTCTACTTGATTCATCCCTCTGAAACTTGAAAGGTTGTGCTCATGGTGAGTCTGACCCAAAGTTTTTGGCAAGTGTGAGCTGTATGTCTTTTTTTCAGCTCATTTAAACTGCTGGTGACAGAACACAGAACGCACTGGGGTTCTGTGCCTGGGAGGAATGAGTGCCATCCCCGCCTTTCCTCTGATGGGTTAAGCACACCAAAGGCCCTCGGCCTTCCCGGATGATGAGTTGCAGAGCACAGATAAATAATTTCTCATTCTCAATCAGGCCACAGGGCAGCCAGAGCTGGCCTGATTCTCATTTGCTTGTGTTACAGAGCTACTCACCGGCATTGTCTGGCTGCCATGCAAGGCATTGATGGCAGCTTGGGCCTCTGCATGTGAAGAGTATTTCACAAATGCACACCCTGCAAGAGGAAAAAGAAGAGTGTGAGAAAGTTTGCATAGATACCACAAAATTTCATCTTAGCTGATTATCTGTCCTCAGAACTGACCAATAATATGGTTGTGAAGAAAGTATAACAAAAAAAAGTGTCCTGGACCTTTTCCAGAGTCCAGACATCAGCAGCGTGAGGGCCTCTTAAGGCTAAGCTGCTTCCAGAATTCCCACATTGCTTGTAATAAGTACTGACAGACACAAACTTAGCAAGCACATCTTGAATCTAGTCATGTTTTGACCTCCACAGCTCTCCATAGCAGAATCTTGCACCGTTTTACAATTAACTGGGTGAAAAAGCTGTTTCTTTTATTTGTATTAGACTTAATGCTGAATGTTCCTCCTCTGAGGTTGTGAGAAACAATGTGGAAGTGTATGCAAGTTATTGGAAAGCTTCACATACTTGATACAAGCAACCCCAGGACAAATGTACAGAAGGCATTCAAGTTACTCCAGACCCACAAGGTACCTTATGATATCACTGCTTGGTAGAGCTCTGTGACAGACTGCCCAGAGCTTGTCTTGGCTCCAAGCCACTTAGGTCTGGCAAAGCATGAGACACCTTCTGGTGAAGTAGCAGGGGTGGGAGTGGTATCCATGTGTTGATTACCATCCTGCCACCGCTAAAGCTTGAATCTTAGTTTTTCATAGCTGCAAAGTCAGTGCCTGTGTAGGTGTTCTCTCTTCTGGACATTAGGGAAATGTGGGCAGTGTTTCTCTGGCCTGTATTGCTGTGTGGGGAATCTCACACCGAACTCTTATGTAAAGTTTTAGGGCAGAAAGGTGCATTTATGGATATGTGCTGGAGTGCAAAAATGATCAACACTTCAAAGGGTTACATGCATTTCTAGGGTGGGGGAAAGTATTGCCAACACTCCCAGCTACAAGCAAACTGACTCAGAGACGGGAAGGGTAATTTCCATATGCTAAGGCGGTTTTTGGAACAGATTGGGAGAGATCTGAGAAGTTTTGGCTTCCATCCCCTTCTATTACTACCGATGACTTTTGAGCTTTTAATCAATTTGCAAAGTCCTCTCGGTTTCCCTGAAGGGGTGCAGATTGCAGGGCACGAGATGCCAGTCCTGACAGTGGGATGCTCTCCTTCAGCCCCCTTGCAGCATCTTTAGAAGGTCTTCACACCCCTTTGGATCCCTACAGTGCAGGGTGAAAAATTAAGCAATACAACTTGCAAAGTAGAAGAATGAACCCCAAAGGTCCCTAAAATCATCACTTGAGGCTGATAGATTGAAGAAAGTAGTGATAGCCCCTTCTAAAAATAATGTACATATATAAAATATCTTGCAGTTCACTTTGAGGGCTGTTCACTTTGTTCACAGCACTGCGCTCAGGCTGTGTTTCAGGAAAGGCCCAATGATTATTGCTAATAGTTGGATCTAATTTATAAGGAGCTGAGAGGAGACAATCATGAGAAAATGAGATAGATAAACTTCAGCTGGAAACAATAGGGATCAATTATGACATAATCCCAGCCCAGCATTCCCGGGCTCCTGAGATACTGCGTCTTCCTCTTCATTAATCAGAGATAATCCAGAATTAGGGTGTTTAATTATTTGCAGAGATTCTTTTGTACTTTCTGCCTCTAAAAAGAAGATGCTGATTAGCAAATATACAAAAGCTTCCCAGTTCCAGTCACCAGTTTCATTTAGAGCAGGATTTTTGGCTGTGGTGCTGCTGTTATGTCAAAGGCTTCACTCTTGTCGGGTGAAATTCACCCCTGTGCTGAGGGTCCTGATGGATCAGTGGAGCTGGATAAAGGTGGGAATAAAGGGAATAGCAGGCATTTATCTTGTTTAATGCCCAGGATGCTAATGGGATCCCTCCTACTGCTTTCTATTAACTGCTTGCAGTAAGTTTTGAGGTAGCAGAATGAGTGAAAACTGATGTAAATGGCAGAGATCCCAACATTTTGTCCTTTTTTTATGTGCATTCAGTCAGATGACTTCTGTGGACAACACCAAAGGTACACATAATCTTCCTTCCCATTGTCACCAGAACTGCCTCCAGGAGCCGATGAGCTGTGGATGTGAGTCATGTCACTCAGAACAAGGGGTGTCCTTTTGACAGGAGCAACTCTGGACTGTGAAGGGATTTTGGCACACACAGAGATACATGTGCTTAAGTTTTTCTTGCTCTTTTGCTCCCAAACTAGAGATGGAAGGGCTGCCCTGATTGTTTTGTCAGCTTGGAGGAGACTGCAGAATCAGACCCTCAGATTGCATTTGCAGAGGGTGGTAAGGCTTTTCTTGTGGAGGATGCTGTTGGAAATTTTTACTTTCTGATTTATTGAGGAAGACTGGTGAATGGGAAAAAAATAAAAAGGGAAAAAGAATAGCTGCACAGAGAGCAGCAGCAATGAAGACTTTGTGGGTCCTTCTGGATCCACTTCAGATCCCATACCTGAGAACTCCTGCACTCCTGCCTGAACTCTGTTGAGCTTTACCTGGAGTGGTGCAGAATCACTCCATTCTCTCCCAGGAAAGAGAGGTGCTGCACCGCCCTTCAGGGTGAGAAATTCCTCAGTCCCTGCTCTTCTGCCACTTGGTTACCTGCTCCAGCCACTGTTCCTAACCCTGCAGCTCATGCAGGAGGTATTTCTGCAGACCCTGAAGGCCATACCCCATGGCTCAGGAGAGCACCCATGGCTTCAGGAGAGGCTTAGGCAGCTTTTTGGCTATGCCAGGACTGTGATGGGATTAAACTGGGGAGCTGAAACCCAGCTTCTGAGAGCAGTGCTTGCACTTAGCTACCTGAAGGGTGTAGAGGCTCACCACAGGGATACCTGGTGGGCTGAGTAGGATTTAAGTGCATGGGATCTGGCTGCTATCTGAAATTTAGACAGTCTGCTTAAATCTCAACTTACATAGAATTTAAGCCTTATGGGTTTTACCCAAAATAAGTAGCTCACAGGCAATGTGTGTCACATATTGGTTTCTAGCAGATGGAAAACATTACAGACTGGGAATAACTTTGTGGGAGTTGTGGCTTGCCTGACTGTCTCCTAAGATAAGGGCACTAGCCTTAAGTTTTCCATTGGATTGACTGCTCTGTGTGCATGTGTGCATGCACGAAACTATGTGTGTGTAAATTAGGAGCTTCACATTCTCAGTAAATAGCACCAGCAAATGGAAGCTGGTAATATTAACTCTGTCAAGGCTCAGTATTGATCCTGAACAGCTCACTGAAACGTCAGCCTGAGACTGCAGCCTGCTAGCACTAATAATTAAACTGGTTAGCAATATGGAGCTGCCACTCAGATTCTGTCTTATAATGAAACTGTTTTAGAAGGAAAAAAAAAAAAAAAAGATAGAGCAAGTATGAAGAGAAGTCTGTGGGTTGGATCTCCTCTGGAATTTGTTTCTTACAGAACTCAGACTTTATTGTCTTTATTATTACTCTGTTTAACTCCTTTGTCATTAGTTTTCATTCCAGGTGGAAACAGACAGACATGCCTTTTTTGCTTTTCCCCAATTTACTGATTTGCTCAGTGAATGATGTGCTTAACTGTCTGCTGTTATGATGGTTGGAGCTTCTCTAGGACAACTTAGCCTACTACTTCCCTGTGGGCCTGTCCCTGTTTTTGAGTGTTGTAGAAATAAAGTAACCACAAAACTGAAAAAAGGTGCCCACAGCTTATTTTCTGCCATTTATATCAGGAAGGCTGAGCTGTGCTGATGTGTATTGAACAGCTATGAGGCTGGTGTAAAGTACTTTTTTTTTTTTTTTTTTGCCACCAGTGATTTTATGGAATAACAATATCTTTCACAGTACATCACTGTGGTTTGGATTTTTTTGCCTCCCTGTTGCAAAAATGTGCTGGTTGCTGCTGTCACTTGTCAAAATATCCAGTGAGATAAGAACTGTGTCGGCAGGACTGGCCTCTTCTCTGGTGTTGTACATGCCAACACAGTTTATGCTATATTATATGCAGATCAATATTTAAAGGACACATTATACTGCCAGGAGGAAAGGGTTTCCTAGATAGATTGAAGTTACTTTTTCTAGAGATTTATAGGGAAAAAATGACCTTCCTGCACAAGAGAGCAGCCTCATTCTCACGCCTGGGCTGTAGCAGGTCTTTTGTGCTATCTAGGTAAAAAAATAAAAGTGGCAGAAGGAGGAAAGGCACCTAATTTTGCAATGAGGTATCTGCTTGTTTCAAACATTAAATGTGTAATGAGTGTAATATTTAAGCTGGGGCCTGTACCCTTGCAGCTGCAATCACTGGCTGGTATGAGTCCATGCAAAGACCAGGTGAAGAAGGGAAATACCTGGGGCTGGTGGATGAGAGATAAACAGAGGCCATGACAGAGTCAAGGTGTAAAACTACCAATACTGGCTTTTTTTAAAGGAGGAGTCATCCTGTTCAACAGGGTGGGGAGAGTTCACACATCTTGAGTGAATGTAAAGGCCCTGTTCAGAGGCAGGGAGGCATCAGTTTGCATGTGGTGAGATGTAGCCCATTGGAAACGTGTTTTAAAACACCATCAGCTTTTTCCTCCCACGCGCAAGCAGAGAGTGACCAACAGAGTGAAAATGCTCCCTCCTAAAGAAAGAGGTGCTGTTCTGGGGACTGTGTGATACTTCTGTCACACTGGAAAATGATATATACATGAAGGCCAACACAAGCCATGCCTTACCTTTGCTGTTGCCATCGGGTCCCCGAAGGATTGTGCACTCCTCAATGTTGCCAAACGCCTCGAATAGCCTGCGCACATCGTCTTCCGACTGCTGCTTATTGAGCATGCCCACAAAGAGTTTTCTGTCTTCTGGAACAAAGTAAAGAGATGCTTACCATATTTCAGGAGGGATATGAAAGCCAAGATGGCTCAGTATCACATGCAACATAAACGGTGACTTCACCGAGGTGACACATCTCAGAAGCTGCTAGTCTAGGTGGTTGGTTCGAAAAACCTTAACAGCCTCTGACTTCACATAAGTACTTGAAAATAGTCCAGCAAATTTTAGAAAAACCAAACCACCAAACAACAAACAAAAAAATGGTTTGGTCATATATAAAATCTTTATCTGCTTCTTAAAATCTAGGCACCAAAGTCTTCCAGATCAGCTTATTCTGATTAGTTTTTGCAGTCAGTTTGCAGTAACTGAAATGACAACATTCCTCAGACTGCAATCCAAGAGGAATGTGATAAATATAGTATATTGGAACCAAGTCCAAATGAAAAATAACATAAGTTAGTAGTCCTAGTAATACTAAATAATTTGCAGGGAAAAAAAAAAAATGTTTAACATAAGTTTTTAAAATCAAGGTATAGCAGAAGTCACAGCCTGTAAACTGGAGATTTGTCATTTATGCCCACTCAGAGACATGTATCTCTACAAGTTTGGATGAGATTTTTAATATATTTATAAGGTCCATTTGAAATAAGCCTAAAGTTTTTGAAACTTAGATTGTTTTTTGGAACACTAAGTTAACTTATACGATTGTTAATATCTGAGATAGCTTGGGCAGGTGGTGTTTCATATCAAAGCAGGATGTGTTCTCCTAGTGGATAATTTTATTCTGAACAAGGATGCTCAATGTGACCCAGCACTCTGCACTCACAGAGAGCCAAACGTGTCCTGGGCTGCATCCAGAGCCCCGTGGGCAGCAGGGGAGGGAGGGGATTCTGCCCCTCTGCTCTGCTCTGCTGAGACCCAGCTGGAGCATCCAGAGCTGGGGTCCCTGCACAGGAGGGACAGGGACCTGCTGGAGCCAACACAGAGGAGGAATTGGAACTAGATGATCTTCAGGGTCCCTTCCAACCCAAACGATTCTATGATTTATAATTGTATTTAAACCAAGTTTGGGGATCTTCATGAGACAATTCCAGAAAATATTGGTGAAAGAAACCAAATGGTTGTCAGAAGGATCTCAGAGGCGGCTGAGTGACGCCTCTCAATCAGGTTTCTGTTCAAAGACTACTACTATGACACCCAGAAAAAAGGAAATTTACATAGTTTACATTGTGTAATATGTAAACAGGCCATTTGCACATGATTCATAAATGTCTTATTTATGATTCATTAAACACTATGCAAATATGTGAACCAAGAGTGTTTTTTCAGAGCACGTTACAGAGCAGACGTAACTAATTTGAATAAATATATGTAAATATCTAAATAATTTTTTAAACATTTAATTTATTTTTTTAGTGTACAGGTTAACCTAAAGCTGAACAAAACACTGCTTTGCAATAGCCCCTCTCTGGCTGACTAATTGGGCAATTCATGTCACTTTTGTTCACTGTGAAATCACTGGTGTAGGCAATCTGTTCTGCTTCAACCAGTGTTTGATCAAAATTCCCCTCTCCAAGATGCACCTGCACATTGGCAAATTACTTTACAGCCTTGGATATGAATAATTTTTCATGCAGTGGCTATTGAATGAGGATATTAGGAGCTTTCAACCCTGTAGTCGAGTTATCCACGACAACGAAACGTGTACTGCCCACAGAAAAGCAGGAATTATGTTGCCTTCATCTAGGCTGCTGAGCTGGTAGGAAAAATAGGTTTAGGGAGATAGAGGTACACTTCTGCTAGGTGAGAAAAACAGAAATAACCTTCTGATAGACCTGTTAAAGGAAGCAATATTCCTATTTGTTGGACTTGATTATGCAGAGAGGTGTTTGAGGTCTTTGCTGGCAACAAAAAGTTCAGATGGCAGTGGTGCACAAAGCCCCACCTAACACCATGCAGGTTGTCCCTGCCTCACAAGAAGGTGATTTGGGCTTGTTTTCCCAATGGCCAAAGTGTCCTACAAAAGAGACTCCAAGATGTGAGATACAAGGCTTAGAGAAGCAGCTACTGAATTTCACTGTGCGCTCTGGGGAGTATCGTTCAGTTCAGACAGAGCCTTAGGAAATGAGTCCAGTCCTAAATCCAAAGGTTTCTCAGATATTGGAAGAAAATCCACCTAGCAAATGGGACTAGCTTCCTCCAAGATATTTTAGGAAGGGGGGCAGATCAGCTGGAAAGAACTAGGAACATAATTGGCAAAAGGTTTTGTCTAGAAACTTTGTGTCTGTTAAATACTTCCAGCACAACAGAAGAGTGTTATATTATACTTTATACAGCTTCCCCTGTTTCAAATAAGCTGCATCAGCAAAAACACTCCTATAACTGTGTAACTGTTTTCACCAGACTTTTTGCTAATATAAACGTATCATTTAAAAAAAAAAAAAAAATCACATCTCTCCTCTGTCAGCAAAACTCTCTAGTGTGGAACTAGCCTGAAACTGCCTTGTCTGGTCTAGTTTATGCAAAGCTAAAACCAGGTGTTTTAGGAACTGCATCAATTATTTTTTTTTTGCATCCCCCCACCCTGCATCTTTGCAGCACACTGGGACTGCACTGGCTGGCAGATGATGTGGTGCTTTGGTGAGCTGCCCATGAGATGGTCACCAGACCATCAGGAGAAGACTCTGTCAAAGAAGGGGGGTCACCTTTCCCAGGAACTGCTGGCCCAGGGGAGATGGCGTGAAGGGTATCCCCATGGACAGCCACTGCTTGGACATCACCTCCAACCCCATCTCCAAATCAGCATCCTGTCTCCCTGCTGAAAAACAGCACCCTGTGTAGTCAGGGGAATCATTTGTTATATCTGCCATCTTAGAACTCTACACAATCACACACTAAATTAGTAAAAAGTGAGTCAATTTAACAAGTTTTTTTTACTTTCAGTAGTTTCTATAACAAAGTGCTGCATTTGCCTTTCACATCCCTGCTCTGTCAGGGAACTCAACACTGTTTTACAACACTCTTCACATATCCTGAGCAGAAAAAGAGGGGGAGGAGTCCAGAAGAAGGGATCACTCAGTGTGTTCCAGGTCTTGGCTGATAAGTTTATACTCTGATGGTCTTTTATGAGCCTCTTACACCCTGGACATCATGATACACTACTCTTCCACATCCCAGACCAAAAAACTGATATACCATGCACCAGTTCAACTCCTTCTGATTTGTAAATATGTCTAAAAAAGGTCATGAATTTGCAAGAAGAAAATGAAGAGGGGACGTGCTGATGTCATCAAGGTGTGTCTTGAGCATGTGTTCACACCACTGGTGTTCCTCACCAGATGTTTCCAGTGTCCTCTAGTGAGATTTGAGGGCACTACATCCTATGACAGTTGAGTTTTAGGTTGCACACAAGCCTGGAGCAGTCTTAGATGATGCTGTCCCTAAGCTTTGCCTGCTTGTAAGGGTCCATCTCTACCAGCAATATTCCACCCATATCACCATCCTGAGTCCCATGTTTCCTCCTTTTTCAGTGAAACACCATTCCAACTACATGTGTCTCAGGATCCATACCTGTATTTCAGAGCACTGGGCAGTCTCAGTCCCCTCTCTCCTCCATTGCCAGGGTCAGTGCTCAATGTCATTTCCCACTGTGGGACTGTGGGGCAAAAAACCTTCAGACCAGGCTTCCTAAGACCTGGGTCCCAGACCAAAGTGAACACACAGTCAAGGAGAACAGCAATATCATTGTCCAGGGCAGAAGAGAAGGATGAAAAGAGGCCAGGCATGAGCCCATGATCTGGAATGTCCCCAACATGAGCTGTGGACATGACCTTGTGCTACAACCTAAACTGGCCTGTGGCCACAGAGAGGCAGTTGTACCTCACAGTACCACACAGTGGATTTGGGCACTCAGTAGGAGCATCCTCCATCTCCTCCCTGTGAGGGGAATGAAGGCAGTGAGCTTACTCAGCATATCTAAGAACAGGTGTGATGAAAGAAGCCTATTCCATGTCTCCTCAAGTCCACACATGGCTATGCATCAAGTATTGATTCATATCTGAGCATCTTCCCTTTGCTTTTGTGAAGAACAACCTGTCCAAATTTCTATTACATTCTCCCAAGTCACAATTTCAGTTTCTATCCCTTCTGAAGACTCCTCACTAACCCTGCTGCAGTGACAGCCGTAAAACCAGCACCACTATGAGCAGTGACACTGCCCTGCAATATTGCAAATTATTATGGTGTCCATGTGAGCCTCCTTCTCATGTTTTTGTCTTCCCTCATTATTGTGCACTCCATCACCAGTATTTTTCTACATCTGAGTCCATCATGCCTGCTTTGCCATGGAAATATCCAACCATACACCCATGGATATTTTTGTGTGTGGTGGCACCCAGGAGAGCCAAGGAGGTTTTTGCTGGTGAATTCTGATAATACAGAATTAAGTTCCTCTCAGGTCTGCCCCAGTTTGCCATGAACAAATCACTACAGTGACAGAAGGCAGCACCCCAAGATCATCACAGGAGGACAGGAAGGGGGACAAAGACCACTGCAATGGCAAATCAGAGTTCCCAGAGATGTTTCTTTGGTGATATTTCCAGCACCCCTGTGGAACCAGGCTTTCCTCTTCTTGTCCACTCTGCCAGGAATGGAGGCTTTGTGCCTGCCAGGAAAAGCTGGCTGCAAGGCACTGTGGTGAAGAAACACAACTTGTCAGATAAATATACATCTACAGACTTCCCTGCAGTGTTTATATGCAGCCTTGGCACCTTCCCCAGTGCAAACAGGGGTTAAATTATTCTCTGTTCTATTTGTATTTAAATGTTATGTTTCCATGATGAGTGTAAGGCAGAGGTGTCAGATGGGCCTGGGCGAAGGAGGCGGCACACGTGAAAGGTGAAATAATAGAGCACTGCAAACCAAGTGCTGAGAGGAGATGGGAAGGGGGGACACTGGAGCGAGGGGGAGGAGGGGGAGGACGGGCACTAATTAAAGAGACAGAAGGGACAATGAGATGCAGGATGTTTGACCCTCTGTGGAGCAAGAGGACAAGAGCAAGAATCACAGCAATTGTGGAGGGACTGGGGGAAAATTAGGGTCACTTGCAGGGAGACATGACACAGGATTGTGTTTATCCAGATAGCTCTCGCTAATGTATGTGTGAGCGTGGGGGTACATTTAGATAAGAGTATATAAATACACTTGTGTTCTCGTATTCCTCATGCAAAACAAAGAGGTTGAATCCCTGTATCAGGAAAGCGCGAACCGGCTTTACCATCTAGAACGTGGCTTCCGAGGCCTTGGAAATAAAGAGGGACAGATTTACCATCTCTGTGTCCCAGGCTAATTTATATAGCTTATAATTATTTGTTCCTGCTGCTATTCCCCTCCTTCCCAAGCCTGCTTGCACACACAGAGGGGGAGCAGCTGCAGTTCCTTGGTCCTGGCGCTGGGAGTGTCTTTAAGCTTATCTCCTTGGCACCAGGACACAACAAACAAGCAGCCTAGAGAAGTTCTCTAAGCAGGTGTGGGCAAGAAGAAAAGACAGCGCAGAGGACCAAGTGGCACATTTAGCAGAGAGAATGCAGGAAGCAGAGTTGATCTTCTTTGCTCACTCTCCTAATTCATCCTTGGCAGAGAAGGAGGAGGAAATAGCATTGAGGGTGCTCACCACATGCACAGAATCAGAATGGTTTGGGTTGGGAGGGACCTTTAAAGGTCATCTGGTCCAAGCCCCTGGCAGTGAGCAGGGACATCATCAACTAGAGCAGGTTTCTCAGAGCCTTGTCCAACAGGATCTTGAAAGTTTCCAGGAATGAGAAACCTGTAACCCCTCTGGGCAGTCTATGTCAGTGTTTCAGCAACTTGGTAAAAAAACTATTCCCTGTATCTAGAGTGGATCTGGTCTCTTTTGTTTGAAAAGCAGGACCCCTTATCCTATTGGTACTGGCTATATTCAGAAATCTGTCCCCACCTCTCATAAGCATCCTAAAGTATTTAAAGACCCCAATAAGTTCTGCCTGAAGCCTTCTCTTCTCCAGGCTGAACAACCTTAATTCCCTCAGCCTGTCTTCATAGCAGAGGTGCTCCAGGCCCCTGATTATCTCTGTGGCCTCCTCTGGATGCTCTACAACAGGTCCACACCCTTATGGCAGGGGCCCCAGAACTGGATAAAGCAGTTGCAAAAACACAAAAACAACATCACAAGAACAGAACGGAGGGGAAGAACCACCTGCCTCAACCTTCTTTTGATGTAATCCAGGACAGGGCTGGTTTCTGGGTTACAAGAGCCAATTGCTGACTTATGCCCAGCCTTTCATCCAGCAGAACTCCCAACTCCAAGCAGTGGGATCAGGCATATGCCAAAGTCACAGTGGTAAAAAAGAGCTATAAACCTGGGTTTCTTTCAAGCAATCATGACCAAGGAATCCTCCACAGGTCAAAGAAAGAAGGAGCTTGAGAGAAGATGGGTAAGCTGCAGATGCCTTGAACGTTATGGAAGTTTGAGCTCTGAACTCAAATCTGCAAGCTCAAACCTGTCATTCTCTTGAGCCAGAGTGCTCCACCACTCCCCTTAACCTGTGCTAATCAGGTGATCAATAGGCTAAAAGCAGGGCATTTCCCAGGGCCTGGGTTTCACACTCCTATTGCCATTTTCACAGCAGTCCTACAGCTATGTGATGATGATTACCACCCTTTCCACAGGGGAAGTGATTATGAATTCTGTTGTAGCTAATTGTAAATTAGCTAATTATCTTCTCCGTGGTACCTTGCTGGAAAATACATGAACCTTTTAAATAGAGGTGTTTCAAAAATTACGATAGGGGAAAAATCCAACAAGATTCAAAAGCCTAAACAACACAAACGTAGTGCTACCTAACTCCAATCAATAGCAAACAAACCCTCCTTCCACCTGCAGGTCCTATTTGGCCCCTTTTCCCTGTTCCTCCCCATATCAAACAATACCCTCAAGGGGCTAATTCTGCTTCAGGCCTTAAAATGTTTGCTGAGTTCACCTTTTCCTTGCAGCTGGGTGTTGTGGGGCATCCCTAATCACATCTTATCAGGACTGATTTCTTTGCACTGATCTCTCCCCCTCCTCCCTCCCTGGCTTGGTTTTACTTAGCAGATCCCTTATAACACATACGTTAGCAGAGATGATTGCACAGCTGCTGGTCTCCAACTGCTGGAGACAGAGGCTTTGAGACACCCGGGCTAGAGAGAATAACAGCTAATCTGAACAGCTGTGTGATGGGGACAAGCGCAAATGAATATAAACCCAGGTGTGGGAGCATAATTCTCCCATGCAAAGAAGGAAGCTTCATCCCACAGGTGCATTACTCTCCACTGTTGCATGTCAAAAACTTAGTTTGAAGGATTTCTCTTATTTAATTGCTTGGCTGCACTCTGAGCCTTGACTTGGACATGGATCCTGTAAACAGAGTGAAAGAACAGCTGAACAAGGGATGGAAGGTCTGTCTGACTCTGTTTGCTGTCTCTGGCAACAGCCAGTTGTGGATGTCTAGGGAAGAGTAAAAGAATGGGGAATTTTGTTGATCTCCCCAAATATTCACCTAGAATTTAGTGCTCTGCAATTCAGGGAATTCTGGAGTCTGCAGTGTTGTTTTTTCCTTTTTGTTTGTTTGCTTTTTTTTTTCATATGTAGTAGTTTCTGAAGTGTCTTTCTTTGATGTAATTGTTCAGTGGACTTTTGAACCCATGTGTGCTTGTGAGCATCCAGAACATCCTGCAGTGAGACATTCTGTAGCTTAAGCACACACTGAATTAGGAACTTCCTCCTTCTGCTTATTTTGAGCATGCCACAAACTATTTTCAATAGATAGAGCCTAGATCTTGCTTTGGGAAAGAGTGGAAATCATTCCTGATCCAGTTTTGGAAGAGTGGACCCATGAGGACATTCAAGAGCTTGGCTGACACTCTTTTCTGTACATTTCAGACTGGTTTTTGGGACTCCTGAGTCCCATGTTAAGACCTGCTTTGGAAACTAGGGAAAGCAAAACCACTTTTCTCTTGGACTGATTTGCTATTCCTGGTACCAGAGAGATGGATCACTGTGCAGTTACTGATATTAAATACTTATATCTCTGCCAGGGACTGTGGACTCAGTGGAAATATGGGTTATATAAATTATCCAGTGAAAAAGGTAGCCTCAGTTTCCCCACCTAAAAAGAATAATTGGTGTTTGCAACTGGAAAAACTGGGCATTAGTGAGATTGGCCATACTCCAGGAGCACAGGTAGCCCTGGCAGAAATAATGAAATGTACCTGGCAGGTTGGGAGTCAGATCTGTGGCTGAACTCTACAATGGTTTTTACCCATTTTAAGTGGTGAAGCTTTCCCAGTTCCTTGAGGTGAGTCAAGGCAGGGTTTAGTTCTCAATAAAAGCCTACTTTTGTAAATTACAGTGACTCTGAATCTTGGAGTTATCTTACAGGATTTTCATGTCCTGCAGTAGTGTGACTCCTAAAGACAGTGTCACAGTGATCAAGGTGCTTGTGTCCAAGAGAATTCAGATGTCGGCTGCTGTTGGCCCTGTGAGGAACTGTAAAGAAAATTAACTTGTTGCCAGATGTTGACCCCAATGTCTAAGATTAGGTTTTTTAATTAAACATGACTGGTCTTCTTCTCTTCTTTCAATGTCCTAGTCTATATTACAGTCCTAACTTCCTGAGAAAAGACCTGCTATACAGGGAACTGGAAGAGGTCCTTGATGTGCAGCAGCTGTAAACCACATCTAGGTATTGTCTGGGAGAGCAGGTATATGAGCAGGATGAAGAAAGTGCAGAGCTATGATGAAAAATGGAAGGAGATGGAGAAGACTGTTCAGAGCAGGAGGGTGGGTGTGGTTTGGGTTTGGCTGGTCTGTGCTGCTGCAGCAGCACCCACTGTGTGCCAGCACTGAAGTGAAACCCAACTGGAAACTGAGAGCCTCATCTGGCCAGTTCAGATGAAAACACACTCAGACTTCCTCTGTGCACAAAGGGAACGGGCAAAACTTTGGGCCAAGCAAGCCCTGCCATAAAGAAATAGCCTAAATGATTCTAATATCAGATTCTTGTACAGCTGAGAATATTATAACCCCAAGACAAATATCTGTAGTTCTGACCTGCTGAAAGGCACCATCACAACTGTCCATTGCCAAGAGATGCTATTCCATGGGCAGATCTTAAATGACAGGTTTTATGGTGTTTGATACTGAGACGGGAAAACAACTTGAAAAGATCCATTTTATTTGTAGCCCTTGCTTAGGAAATCTGATGGTGAGAAAAGTCTAAAACCCTGTGCCAGGCAAAGCATAAAACCTCTGCATCTGAACTGTGCCTCACAGCTCATAATTTTCTTATTTGTTATCTGAAACACACAAGTAGAATATTTTTGGGAATTATTCCTGAGGCAATGCTTTTTAGGAGAAGACTTGGGAGTCAAAATCTGGTCTTTCTAAACCCAACCTATAGCCTAAACACACACTTTCTTTTCACAATCCTGCCACAACAGGAAGAATATTTGAATCTGAATCAACCTTTCAATCATGAAAAAGGGTAAAAATCACACCTCTTTCCTTAGCTATTTGCAGCCTGTTCTTGCAGTTCCCATTTCCTGGGAACAACCCTGGAAATGTTCTTAGGACACCCAGCATGGAAGAGTGGATGTGTCCAGCTGTGCTATGACTAAACTCCACAGGAATTTGCATGACTGTTTAGGCTCCTTCTTCCTATGAATCCACAAATATTATCTTGGCCCAGTTTGATGGATTTCCAGAAGAAGAAGGAGATGAAGGAGAAGACTGTCTTGTACTATCAAATGACACTTCAAATGAACACTGATTTATGCTTTCACGCTCATCTTTCAGAGGCAGCTCGGATTTGACTACAACTCCCACTGCCTTTGGTTCTGGGGAATTTAACAGATCTTAATTCCTATGTGTAACATCCCCTTTTCACTCTGTGGCCACACAAGGTTGAGGCTGAGCCCGAAGGGCCATTTGGTTTTCACACTCATTCAGAGCAAAGCTTAGAAGCTTCTTGACAAACTCCGCAGGGTCAGTGGTGTCAAGACTGGTATGTCAGGAAAATAAGTTTCAGTTCCTAAACTCATCTCAGTAGTGACCTGTCGAAGATTTGAAACCCTTTCCAGAAGCCTAGAAGGCCAAGACATTAATCTGTGGTAGCACTCCAGCCTTGAGCAACGAGGACTATTGAAATAGCATAGGCATGGACAGGAAGGGGGGTGGGAAGGACATATTTTCTCTTGCAGGAGCTGGGACGACATTTCAGATCAAATTAAACTTCAGTTTTTAAAGACTTCAGTGGAGGTAATTGAAACACTTTCTCACAATTGCCTGAACCTAAGTGTTATCTCTCTTTTCCTCTGTATATCATCCCTTTTCCCCCAAGTCTGAGACAGCCCTGCACGGCCACAGCCTCCTTAATATTAAAGACGGTGATTAAATGGGATTCGCCGAAAGACAAAGGGCTGAAAACCTGCCAATTGTTAATCCCTCCTTTGCTGTGCTTAAAAATTCCATTTTCTTCATTTGAAGGAAAGGGGGGGGGGGAGAAAAGAGAATTATACGCCTATGTCTAATTTAAATTCTGGTGTCGCGGGTCCTGTTCCCTTCTCCCTCTCTTGACGTCTGAATATATTCCTTTATTACCATTATTACAGCTTTCTGATTGCATTAAAATTCATCCACACACTTCTCTCCACATTCCACTTTTCTTTTGCCAGTTTTTTTGCTAATTCCCTTTTTCTCTCCCCCCTTTTCTCCCCACTTTCAAATTATACAGAATGTCATTAAAGATCTCCACAAAATGCCTTAACTCCCTTCTCTATTGCTTTTATAAACTTGCTGGCTTTTTTTCCTCTCCATCCCCTCATCTACAAACAAAGAAAATGAAGAAAAGGCAAAAGAAAACAATAATAATAAAGGAATCCAAGCAGCACATCTCAGAGGTCTCAATAACACCTTTCCTACTTCATACAGCTCTTAGCCTAATGTTCACTTCAGTTATGGAACTATATTTCACACAGAAGTTTTGTGCATTATTTGTTTGATGCTGTACCTGGAATCCTTAGTTAAAATCAAAAGTAGAGTCTGCCAGGCTATGTTTATGAGCATGTAAAAAGATAGTCTTGCCTGTAACTGTAAGCAGAAAAATAAGAACATTGGGGGGGAAAAAAATAATTTCGCCCTGCTTTATGGAGGAAGAGCTGAAATCATGTAAGGATTTGCTTATGGATGTGAGCAGTGGAGCTGGGCATGCAGTGCATGTGGCCAGTTGCAGGTGAATAGTACAAGATCTGAACCACAGTTAATCCACCCAGGTAATCCTTCAGACATCCCACGGACTGCTAGGACATCCTAACAGTGACTTTTTCCCCACAAGGCAGGTCACCTAAAAAAAAGAGCATAAATTTTGTTAAACAAGTTCCACTCTATCTAGGTGGAAGTCCCATTTGGAAGATTTTATTGATAAAAATGAAGGTGAGAATTGGACTCTGCTTCTATAGAGAACACAGCTGCATATGGGCAGCTGAACAATAAGGTGAAGGCACATGACGTGTTGCCAGTGTGGTTAGGCTGGGGTGTCTGACCCTCCCAACCTCTCCTTGTGACTCTCCTAGCCCAGCTGGAAGGATGAAGCTGCTATTATGAAACTTTAATTCATTCTTGCCAGTTCTTCCCAGGGTGCCTAAGTAGGTTTTTTGTTATTGTTGGTAGTTTTTTTGTTTGGTTGTTTTTTGTTTTTTTTTTGTTTTTTTTTTTTTTTTTTTGCTATTGTTATTTTTGCTGCTGTCACCCTCAATTACACTGATATAATGAAATGACTGAAAGTGGATGAAAAATGGATTTTTTTTTCTATAAGAAATACTGATGTCTCAAAAAATGTACTTCCACTTTGAATTGGAGAGGCCAAAGTTCTTGTGAAACGGAAATTCTTCAGTTGTGAAATGTTACAGGGTATTGTCTCAGAGGAATAAAAAGCCTTTGTCTTAATAACCTCAAAACATAAAATATATAAAGCAAAATGGCTGTGGTTTTCAGCCAGACAAAAGAAAGTATATTTTTGCACACTATATGAATAAATAAAAGACATTTCTGTCATGGGATATTGCTGAACACAAAAGTCATAAATTAGCTCCAAGGCGAATGAGACAGATTAGTGGTGGTTTTGTCCACTCAGTGCTATAAAACATGAATATCCAGATGCAAAAATCTATCTTAGTCACTAAACCTCTGTCTTCTGGAAGCCAGAGGGTATTAGGGGGAGGATCACTCTTCATAAAAGCCTTGTTCCTGCTGTTTCTAATGGGCACTGTTGGAACAGAGGATGCTGGACTAGGCAAACCTTTGGTCTAACTCAGAACGGAAGCTAGTGGTTTAATACAATACAGACTTGAAACAAAATTAAATCAAAAAGATCCCGTTAAAATGGTAGATTTGTACCTCCTGAATAGAGAACTCAATGTATTAATTTTAAAAAAAAGATGTCCCCTGGCACAAATCTCATTGATATGAATCTGTTCCAGGGGAATGCTTTGCCTCTTACAAAACTACATGTTGGGCTAGACACCTGTTCCTTTGAAATACTTTGGCCAGCTCGACAAATGACCCAGGAAATGAATGGGTCTGCTTCAGGATGCTACCCAGCAGGATCTGGCTTGACTTATTCACATACTCATTTAGACTGTTATCCTAAGGTGTGTCTGAGGAGGAACATTATATTCCAGTGATGTTACACCAGTGCTTGAAATAAACATTGGGGATTCAGGGTTAGAGCTGAAGCTTATTGAAGTTAATGAAAAAGAGTGCCATGGAGCCTTGCAGGCTTTGGATCACACTCTTGATTTGCTGAAACACTGCTCAGATGTCCTTGCCCTTCTACTGCAGATTCTCCCTGATGCAGAACAATTCCAGGAGAGATCTGGTGAGGACAGAGCAGAAGGACAGTAAGAACCTGGACTACGCCCATCACACCTTTTCTGGGCCAGGGTTTGGTAGTCTGCATGTATTTCCTTGATTCAGCCCGTTTCCTTACTCCTTTCACCATTCTGTTGCAGCAAGGAAAAGAAAACAAATGCCCTGAGAAATCTCCTGCATGGGAAAAACTCATCCTTCCTCTGGGTAGAAGACTGTCCTGCAGGTTTTAAAAGAGCACTGCAGAGAAGTGAAGGAATGCAGTAAAATTGGAACCAGACAGGATGGCCTGAAATGCCAGGCAGGGCTTGCAATAGAATTTGTAATCAACACATTCACAGAAGGACTTTCCTCTGGTGACAGTGATACTCAACACACACTTGTCACCAAGCAAGGACAGCTGGACCCAGCAAGAAGCTGACCCACCTCCATAGAGGTGGGATGTCCAGAGCCCTGTCTGGAGTCCTCTAGTCACTTTTTCTCCCTCCATTTGGGCTGGTTTCAAAGACAGGGGAAACCCATCCCACTGAGCATGCTGAGCCAAAGATTTCTCCTTTTGGGGAAAGCAAGGCTGCTTTCTTCGATGTCATTTACCATCTCCCTACAAACATTTTATTGAAGATTATTTCTTCCACCCACCTTCCCACCCCCCCAGCTCTCAACTCTGACTGGCTTTAAATGCCACTGTCATTTCCATCCGCTGACAGAGCTCTTTAACTGCCGCGCCGAATGGCATTCGCTAAAACCAACTAATAGAAGGAAATGAGGTTAACCTTTAAGAAAGGTGAAAATGAGCCGGGTGCTATGCCAGCAGTAAGGAATTAGTTCATAAACAGCCTCCCGCTGCAGAGGCAGCTTAATGCAGGCACTGGTGCTACTGGCAGTGCTGTGGACAGGTGGGTCTAAGGCTTGGTCAGGAAAAGGCTCAGCGCCTCCCCATTCACACAGTTTAGTCAGCCCTTCCCTGGAGAGCCTGTGGGGACAGTCCCACAATTCTAATCTTGGCTGCTATGGTCTGAAATCACAGCAAACAAATGTTGGTTGTAGTGGATGCCTATGACATAAGTGGCTTGCACCTGGAAATATTTTCTCCATCATCTTCTCTTGCATGCAAGAAGATGGGAGTGCTCAGGGCCAAATCCTGCCTTTTCTGTCTCCTTGATGAGTTTCGCCTTCCCATCAGTCTTTTAAAATCCTTTTCAGCTCAGCCCAACATGACCTAGTAACTCTTACTGACTGAATGAAGGCTGTGCTTCTGTAAAAGCTCCGTATCTGGATGGTCTTGAACTATCTGAAGGACTATTATTGTCCTTATGTTTTCCTTCAGGATTAATGAATTTGTTGTCTTGCTCATCAGGAGTTAGACAAAATCCTGGTTTTAAACCACACCTTGATCTTACATGTGCCACTCTTGAGCTCATACCTTAGACCCTGTGCTACAGAACTCATGGAGGAGAGCAAAAGAGAAGAGCTGGGGACAAAGGACTTCTACACACCTGCAAGAGAAAGGACATCTCTTTGTCTTCTCAGAAGACTCATGTGTTCAAGGCCATCTTGGTTTGGGCTTTGAACACCCTTGTCTGGCAGAAGGGGGTCCCTGCCTGTGGCAAGGGTGTTGAACTGCATGGTATTCTTCTTAACAGCAGGGGGGAACTCAAACCCTTACCAGTATGGGCATCAGAAGGAGATGCAGCACAGTGCCATGATGGCAGCAAGACAAATATTTTTCAAGTAATTTTCTATTGTCAGTGCTCTGCTTCATTTAATTTTAATTAGACCAGAGAGCCTGAAGGATGCATATACTACCAACTGTATCAGCAAATAATTGGCAGTATAGGAAGGAGTCCATATGAAGTTTGTCCCCTATTTTCAGTCAGTTTGTATAGATGCATCTCTGGTTTTTTCACAGAAGTGCTCTGAAGTTAGTCTTTCATCTCAGCCTGCATAGTGGTGCCTGTACTATTGTCTTTCTCTTGCCATGGCATATTATCCATGTCAAAAGTGTTTGAAACAGAAAATTATACACCTGGACCAAACAATTATTAAGCATACATCTAGAAAGCTTCCTAAAACAAGATCTTACTAGGTATAAATCAACATTACAGGCATGCATTGTACAATGATAGAATTATTTTTTCCACCAACACAGCTAAGGCAAGATCAGCAAATATAAAAAAAAACGTTATCCCATTCCTGCTCAATGTTAGTAACGGGACAAATTAATTGACTAATTCAGGGTAAAGTCCAAGTCTCCGAAAGGTGTTTCTAACCTCTAGAGCTTTACTATCCATATAGAAAAAAATGACCCTCCACAGGCACTTTCCACCTCAGACTTCATCATTACTAATAATGCTTTTTGGCTAACAATGCTTTTTGGGGTGTGTGGAGAAAGGAGGGCTGTGCAAGCCAGATCTGAACCTGGCTCTGGTCCCTATTACTGCAACAGTACTGTAACTGTGCTAAGGGGAGTCATCTCTTCCCTTCATCAGTAGCCAGGACTCAGGGAAACAGAGAGAGGCAGAGAGCGAAGGTGCTGTTTTATAGCAAGCCTTTTCTGAGCTTGAGAGCTCACTGTGCTATTATTTTCCCTTTTTCCCTCATTTCAGGCCTTTTTTGTGTTTCATGTTTGGCCCTCGGCAGGCTGAGAGACGTGCTGACAAGTTGTAACTCTCACTCGGCTTGGCGAGGGCTTTGTTCTCTGTGTGCGTGGCACAGACTCGCTTCCTCTTCCGAAATGTGACAGCGAGCGATAACACTGACACAGAGAGCCAGCGCCCGGGCTCGGCACGCTCCCCGTGCTAAAGACCCTCTTCAGTGATCTGCAGCATCAGTCAGGAACCAAAGATTGCACAGGGAAAAATATAGTAGTGGCAAACTCCTCCTTTCTCCCCAAACCCCCTTAACCCCAGAGGCTCACACACCTGACTGTTCGAAAGGGATTTGTAGGGTCTCCCCTGCTCCTTGCACACAGAGGAGCCCACAGAGCTGCCCCAGGGGGCTGAAGGACTGTGCTGAAGCCATCCTGCTGGTGCCCCACAGCCATCCCCAAAGGCTGTGTTTTGGCTAAAATGTGTGTCCTGGTGAGGGGCCAACTCTTACTAGGAGGACAACGGGCAGAGCAACCGACAGCATCAGAGCTTGCTTTGATGTGCATCCTCTTGTGACAAGAGCCTGTCTCTGACTTCTCGCTTTAATGTGTTTGGCATCGTGTTCAAATTAGAAAAGTTTTGGAGAAAAGTGCAGTCTCTCTCCAGGTGATTAAAGTGCTCTTTCGTATATAGGCTATTTTCCCAGAAAAGATACTTTCATAAAGATCCAAGTCTCTTGGAGCTCTCCTAGGCAAGGATGAGCACAACTTTTCAAACCTGGCACTTAGAGGCATGTGTTTCATTTATACAGCTTTTTTAAAAAACTATTACAGTTTTTAAAAGATGAATGTGTGGATCAGTTTCCTGGAGTATTCTCTCCACCAGTGTCATCTACTAAAAAAATCATCTTTGTTCTTCAAGTTCTTTGTTTATATAGCAAGAGGCCCACTAGATGGTTTTGCCCACCACCACTCTGGGAGATGATGTCGTCTTCCTCAGCTGTGATAACCACTTTTCTAGGTCATTGCCTAGGTACTTTTCTAGGTTGCTGTCTTATGAAATACAGCCCCTCATTCTTTAGGCCTGTATTGCAGCCCTATTCCTCCCTGAGTCAACTTAGATTTGGTTCTGCAGAAACACACACATAATGTCTTAGCCAGCCAAAGCTCATTCAGAGTGACCTAAGTGACTTAGATGACTCTGTATCAGGGTTCTGTCCTTACAATTTTCCATTTTGTGTTATCCACAGATTTTATCAGCCGGGATATTTAATTCCACATCATTCATGACAATGCTGACTAGCGTCAGAGCTGGCTACTGATCCGTGTAGAGCCCTGCTGCAAATATCCTCACTCTATCATGGTTTCTCTTTGACAACTGCATTTTGAGATTTGTCCATTACCCACTTCTTAATCCATTTAATGTCCACCCTCTTGAACACTGTGCTCAGCAAGAACTACAAGGAAGTTCCAATTCTAGAGAACCTTTGCAGCTCAAGATAACTTATACTGATAAGGAAAACTCAATCAGTCAGTTTTGCCATGGGGAAGATAGGATCTCAAAGACACATAGCCCCTCTCCCTCTTTCCCTTGCCTCTGGCATTGTTCCTTCTCCCAGCTTGAACAGCAGGACTTCACCTCTGCTGCAGCACCATCCTCTAACAATAGTATTTAAGGAATACTGTATTTTCCTTTCTCCACATATTGCTATAAAAGTTGGGCATAGACCTCAGTTATTTCTGTTCTTCACTCTTGGTTATTGCAGCTTATTTTTAATGGCTGGTTCACTGGCAGGTTGTGTTTGCTACGCGGGTGTAGATGATATCTTTGCAAACACAGTGACTCAACCATCCTAAGAAGGACCCTGTTCTTCTTTATTATATTCTTGCCACTGTTATGTTTGTGGGACCTTGGGATTAAATACCCACTTACAAGCTACTCCCACTGAGATTGTGAGAACTGGAGAGCCCAGCAAATAAAGGAAACCAAGTCATAATTCCTACACGTGTTTCATGTGACGAGAAACATAGAACAGTTTTTTCCTTTCCCCACCTCAATATCCTTTTTTTCCTGGGAGCAAAAGTAGCTGTATTTTATGCACTCAGAGACTTCCCTGCACAGTGAAGCAATGTAAAGGCAATAGGGTTCTTATCATTCAGCTTCCCTGAACCCTCCTCTGAGCTGGAAAAAAAGCCCAGGTCCCAGCTGGGATGACATTTATTTAGCATATGTAATGTTAACCAAAAGATGTCAGAGAACATGCATTGAACCCTGCTTTGTCTCTTTCACTGTTAACTATTGGCTTTCCCTGTCTTTTTTTTTGACCTGTTCCAGCCACATTGTCCCAGACTGAGGAAGATCTAGCCCTGGGTGGTTTGGTGGTCCTTGGTCTTAGACATCTACTTGTCCTGTCTTCTTTTCAAGTAGTAGCTCACACCATATCTAAGTGGAAGCTAGGACCCAGAGAGAAGTAGCTTGAAGGATTTGGTGCAGACTTTCCTGAATTTTAACAAAAGCACTGAAAGTTTGCCCATCAATAACCCACTCATGAGTAAGATACAACAGTTTGTCCCTACCTCCCTAAGGATCAAACTCACATTCAAGAGACAGCCTTTTATCTCCCCATTTTTGCTGTTAGATGTGACAGTAGTTCTCAGCAAACCTCTTTATTTTATTTTTTTTTTTTTTTCATCTCTTCACCTGCAATCCAGGGAAGTTCTGGCCTTCATTGTTTTGATGCTCAGTTCTGAAAGAACATGTTACCACAGCAATGATAGCAGACTTAAGGAAGGTCTAACATAATCATTCAAACACTGCCTAAGTAGTAGTAGGTGGTGGTGTTGATTCAGGCTTGGGATGACTGAGACTCACAGAGGTTAAACAGACACACAACCTGGAATAGGGAATTGTGAGCACTTGCTTTGCAGCACAACCCTGCAGAAATCATGATCCTTTTCTCTGGACTTTTCTACAGCATTTTTCAGGAGACTAGTCCATAATCCTGACTTCAGAGAGCTTTGCACAGGCTGCCTAAATTATATTGAAGCACAAGATTTGTAGTTCAGTTCACCCAGAAAAATCGTATGTCTGCATGTTTGCATATGGATGCGTGCAGTGTGTGGGAGTGATTCTCTAAATAGGAGGCGAAGTGCCTATCACAGAGAATAGACCTTAAAAGGGTTTTCTGAGCTGTAAGTGAGAAACCAAAGCTGGGAAGAAGAAAATAAAGCAAAAAGACAACCTTACCACTACCACCGGCAACTCAAATTAAAAAGCAATTGTGTGTGTAAGGAAAAGGAAGATTTGGAAATACAGGCATAAATGACATTTGTTGTGAAAGCCTCCCCCACTCCTGTCCCCAAGTGATAAGGAAATGAGCTGGATGCCAAGGGAACTTCAGGTTGGATTCAGGAGAAAGAAACGTTTTCAGGTCAAACTTCATTTGATGTTAGCTTGAGTTCCTCCATCAACTGACATCGGGCAAATGTGCCACTGTCATCACCTCCCAAACTTGTGTGTACCCACAACTTGATGGAGATGTGGACAGATGCCCATGGGCAGGTGTCCTTTCATGCTTTCCCCTCCAGCAAACACTACCATCAAAATGCCATCCCACCCTCTGGTTTTTATCTGGTCCAGGAGTCCTAGCACTGCCTTCCCAGGAGCAAACCTTGAGGAGGACTTGAAAGAGAGGAGAAACTGCTCTTCTCCAGGGGAGCATGTGTGACCCAGGATCCCAGCAGGAATCTCCACTGTCCTGATTCACTTTATGGAGAAGCAAGGAGCCAGGCAGTCAGTGCTGCTAACTTCTGGGCATTTGAGAGAGCTGGCACTTGTCAATCAATGCTGATACAAGTGAGAGGGACCCCACCAAAAGGTGTGTCCGCAGGAGTGGTGGTACCTAGCATGGGCAGAGGCAAACCAGCTGAAGTGTTTAAAATGCCAGAGACAATGTGAGATCATATTTCCCTAGTCTGTGGTGGAGTTGTGGTCACTGCCTAATCTCCATTGCCATCACCCAGTGAGTCCTCAGAAACCTCTGCATGGTGCCAGATCCAGGCCAGCACCGAGCACTGCTTTGGAGGTGTTGAAGGGCTGGCAGGACGGAGACTGCTGCTGATTTACTTCCTTTCTGCTCTTTGGGCAAGCAGCAAGGTAGGAAAGGGGGGATGATTGAAAGGAGTGGGGAGAGAAGATGAAAGGGGGAAGAAAAGATAATAAGAAAGCCCCCACTGCCCTCTGCCATTGTGCTGTTCACTAGAAGACTCCCTACAGAATTACGCTGTCGTCTTGCAGGAAAGCATGTAATAACTGAAAATACAGTGTCAAAAGGAATTTTTCAGGCTTTGACAGTTCATAAATTACAGTTCGTTGACTTCTTCCTGTGTCTAGATTTAAATTAATAGGCAAGCAGATATATATTTCTTTTGCTCCCTTCTACTGAGCAGGAGCAGTTGTGGAAGTGACGCTGTTTCTCGCGTCTCTATCTCCCCTTTCCCTCCCTCCCTTCCTTACAATCAGCCTCACCCTGATGCAGGCCAGACCCTTCTCTCAAACCCCAGGGTATGGCACAGAAGTCCTCCCAACATTGCCTCTCTCCAGCATACAAGTGGAGCTGCAAAGGTAAATAAATCCTCTGTTCCCTACTGCCAGTGGTCTCTTTCTAAAATCAAACTCTTTCAGAGGAGGTGTTTGGTGGGAAATGGCCACAGGCAGTAAAGGGCAGAGATGCTCAAGTGTCCAAAGTGAAAGCAAGCAAAAAAGAATGGGCCTGCCTTCTAAACAAACGAAAGTGAGATGACATGGCCATCAAGGGAGAAATCTGCATTGGTCTTTCCACAGAAATGTAGGTACTCACCTGTAGTGAGAGTAATGGCGTCTATGAGGATGGATGGATGGATGGATGGATGGACAGTCGAATGTAATAGCAAACTGACTAGACAGGAGATCATTGCTCCAGAAAATACTCATGCTCTAAAGGGGTTGCACTCCACCTTTCTTGAATCTTTGGATGCAATGTAAGCCTGCTGGTCTGAGCTGGGCAGCTCCAGTATTTTGCTGCTGGGGGAAATGATCCAAGAAGATGGAAGCTTGCACACCATTCACGGTGCCCTGGTGAACTGGAATGCTCAGAAGTGGAGTTGCTTGGTGGCACATCAAAGCACGGTGGGGAGCTGTTATGCTGCAGAGGACCCCTTGTTCCTTTTTATGGTGACGCATTTATGAGTTTTGGGCAGGACAGCCTGAGGTCTGTCTGTGATGTTGCTCTGCAGGTGCAAGGAGCTCAGCTTGCATCAGTGATGGCTGTGAAATTCCTTGGAGGGTGTGGATTTGCAACACATAGGTAGTGAAATGCGTCAAGTGTTTTGGGTCCTGCAGTTTGAAAAGGTCTCATGTTAAAAAGAGGTTATTAATAGTATTAATGGTTCCTGCTACAAGTTGTAGTCTGTAGCTGCCTAAAAAGTTAGAGTGAATACTGGGATGTGCTTGGCAGCTCCTGGGAAAGAGCAGTTCAGGACACGACTGTTTTTTGGGAGGGTGGTAATGACTCAGAGCTGGGAGCTGAACATTTTCCTTGCTTGCCATAGTAACACAAAGAGCGGGAGTGAAAAGTGCAGAGCCAGAAGGAACACGGGTCCTGGCTGCCCTGATGGAGCTGTGTGAAGGGACGAGTGTGACAATCACACATTTGAATCGTCTGAAAGGTCTTGGCGCTTTCACCACTGGCTGCATTCACGCGGGCGCTGAGGGGTGGCCACGTCCCCCTGAGGAGGCAGCTCCTTGTGGAGCACTGGGGGTTCACTCACCTCTTGGCTCAACATTCCCTGGGGGATGCCCTTTGCAGTGGGGCTTGGAGGGCTCAGATGGTGGAAAGGTGACTGAGGGGCTCTGGGGACACGAGCTGAGCACAGGAATGGAAGAGTAGGAGAGCCAGCAGTCCCAGGTGTTTGCCCTGCAGGGAGAGCTCCTTGTGCAGTGGCACAGGGATGTTTTTTATTGACCAGCTCCACTTATTGACCACTCAGTGGTATTGAGATCTCCAGGTGCTCCCAGTATCAGTTCAAGTGCAATGACTACAATGATTCAGGAGGGACAGAAACCCTACTTCAGCTCATGCAGGAGAGAAATAACCTATTTAGTGCCTAAGGTTTCTCATTCTGCAGTTACTTAAGGCCTGAATTTAACTCTTGAGAGGGGGCTGCTCTTTGGGTTTGCTGATCAGGAGGTTTCTGGCACTAGGTGTTTATTATCTGTGAGTCAATTCAAGAAAACCTGTTCTGAGGAAGTCACTTATTTGTGATGCCTCATTCAAAGGGGTATGGAATACCCCAGAACTTGTGGTCCTGCTTAGAGAGCTGTGGGGTGGGTGGATGGAACAAGTGCTGCCATTTGCAGATTAGGTGACAATTTTTGCAGTGATGGAGGACTATCAGTCTCACATGTCTGACACATACCTGCATCAGCACTATTTCAACTGGAGTTACTATAAAAAGAGTCAAAATTAGCCTCAAATAAGAAAATTAATTCTTCAACAGATTTTCACAAACCCATTGAAGGCCATTTTCCACAGCTTCCAGACTGTCACAGACCACGGCAGTTTAAAACTGGTTTCATCCCATAGATAGCACCACCAAATAGACTACAGGGACAGTCAGCCTATGCCAGTTTGTATTAATTTCAGCTCCTAAATGTTTCCCACTAGCTTCTTGTTTCCTTCCCTCACTAGGACAGTCTAATCTGTTCTGCCCCTACAGCCTTCCCTGCCACACTCTGATGAATACTTGTTGCAATCCCCATCTTTTGATTTGCAAAACAGCATTTTGCAGAGGATGCAAAGGCAGAAGTGACAGAGAAATAAGGCAACCTTTCAATCCATTTATCAAAGTCCTTGAATTTCCCATTTCAAGGCAACAATCAGAAATAGGGAGCATAAAAAATGAATATGAAATCCAGGGCATTTTAAATAAATGGAAAGGTTAACAACAAAGCCAGTTCTCCTTGATGATAATAAAATAAAATCAGTCCAGAGACCTGTTGATCCTGAATGGATCTTGTTTAGTAGGAAGAAGTAAGTGAATGTACTGATAGAAGAGAAACACAGAAATATAATGTATATTAATTTCCTGCTTTTGCTGTCTTAACTGGATGTTTAGTTTTGCAAAATGCAAAAAAATAGGTCCAATGTGCTGTAGCCAGGAGAGACTCACTTAAACACACTCAGTGGGTCAGTCTGCATTAAGCCAAGAGTTGCATTCCCCTGGAAAAGACATATCAAGCACAAATGAACCACTCCAGCCTCACCTGGAGATGGGAACAGGTATTGCAACCACCAGGCAGGAACCTCACAACTAGGCTTGGGAGCCAGGAAGTCATGGCCACTGATCTATTGCTGCCCATTTGACTGTCTCCTGGCTAAGGAGAAGTTGTTTTCATGATAGCTGTCTGGCATCATTATTTTCAGGCATAGAAATATTTAAATAATGAAGCTTGGAGGTGTGATTTTTGAGCTGAGATCTCATCTGTTTAGGTGTTTACAGCACAAGTGTCACAATGATGTCTCATCTTCAGGCTCAATGAACCAAAGAGACCTTTGAGGTCATATTCTCCCATGTCTGTGAAATCTGTGAGGTTTGCTGTGTCCTAGTCTAGAAAGTTTGTTGCAGTCTCTTCTAAAGGAAATGGTGTTGGAGAACAAGACCGTAGATCCTATCTCATGCTCAATAAATCTTACAGCTCCAAGATAAAATGAGGAATAGATGGAATGAGCACCTACCTCTTTGGGAGAGGGAACTGGTCAAATGCAAGGCAGACAATTTTCACCCAGGGACTTTGCAAAGGAGCCTACCAGGAATCTGGTCTGTTTCAGGAATAGCTGAATAACTATTTAACTATATAAACAAACTTTCTTGGGTTGTGCGGCAAATCTCAGGTGCTTTTTATTATTGTTTTTCCATAATTTTGATCACTCAGATGTCACCACTTTTTTCACTGTCTCCAGCAATGATCTCCAGGAGTGTCACAGCTACTTAAAATAATGTTTCTCTTTCTTTTCATTTGTATATCCTAATTTCCCTTGCTAACCTGCACCATTATTTCCCCTCCTTGCTGCCATGTTGGAGCTGGTGGTGGCAGCTGTCCTCCGTTCCTTATGAGAGTGGATGATGATGTCTTCAATGTCAAAACTGACCATGTCTGCCTGTGATAGCCTCAGCCAGGCAGCTGGAAAATGAAAGAGTGGAGGAGCCTATGCTCCTGTCTGTCCTTTGGTTTCTGGTCCCTGGGTCAGGCCCACAGGAAACTGTGGGGCAGATTACACTGCCTGCTTTGTGACTAGGCAGAAGGCTGCTATGCCCAGGGTGCACAGTCTGACGTCTCTCACCATCATGAAATGTACTAATTGGGTTTTTTGTGTGCATTTTTTTATTTAATGGTACTCTAGGACACTGAACCTGCATTATGATCAGAGGCTGATGAGTTAAGGATATGGGGAATTAGGCTCAGCTGGGCTCCTCTGCCACGGGCTACAATAGCTTATTATAGTCTGTACGGTATTTCTAGCAAAATGCTTTGAAATCTCAGAGCACCTTCTGTGTGAGGGACAGGGAACTCTTTACCATCGAGGAGGCAATGTGGGAAAGAAAGCGGGAAGCTTTTAACCCCTGTCACTCATCTGTCTGCTTCTCAAACCAAGGCCCAGAAAATCTCCCCCTCTAGCTGATGGGATGCCTTTGCCATGACATCGTCCTGACAGCTCCACTCTCCCACCCAGTCCCCTGCCCCCACACTGCAACATGTTTCATGTGCTTATCAGTGTGTCCTTGTGTGTGTGCAGTGTATGTGTGCATTCAAACACAAGCAATTCAAGTAAAATCTTGCACCGCCTACTCAGCACCGCTTGGATAATCAAGTAAAAAATCCCCAAACAATGATCCAACAATCTCCCCCTCCTCAGCTTGTACTGAGGTCCCAACCTTAATACCTAATGCAATTCTGACCCCCTACTTTCCCTGCCCTGCATTGCAGAGCAGGTTCTTTGCCTTGGCATGCAGTGCAAAGGAGTTTTCAGAGCTAGATTTTGTTCTACAAGGACTAGCTGTTTCTGGGACTTGGGAAGAGACAAAATATCTGTCACGCAGGATGAAAGCCAATGTCTAATTCAGGAAAACTGGCAAGGAACTGGTTTGGTGTAAGGCTATCTTAAAACTGCCTTCTGCTTCTACTAGAGCACCTGGTGCTTCTGAAAGCTTGATTGAAAACAGGCTACCAAATTCAATGTCTGTTTTCTTTAACCAGTGTTGCTCTAACTATTTCACATAACTGCACACATTTATTTCCCCTCTGAGATGTTTCTACAGCCTAACCAAGCACACATGATCTGAAAAGGGGTCTGATTCTGTTGGAGGTGATGACTCTGGGGTTCATACCCAGCAAAGGACAAGACAGCAGTATCTGCATGCCAAATGCAGAAATGTAAAGCCAGAAACCTGTGCGCGTCATTTGGCAGGAGATGCATAAAAGCACAGAGTGTAGTAAGGTGTGATTAAAACAGGAAAAGGAGTACTGGTAAGAAAGAGAGCAAGAAAGGGAAAAAGAAAAGAATGAATGTGATGAGGGAATGATTGCATCTCTCAGTCCTACATTTCTCATTCAGTACCAGGTACATACAGTACATTTCTCAGAGACAAGAGACATGAAGAAAGGTGTGTCTGATGATGTGGACATACAGAGCCAAGTGAGAGAACAGCTGATTCTTTCATCCTTTTATGTGTGCTGGTCCGCTGGCTCGGGGTAGAGTTCTGCAGGGCTGAGGGCAAGTCTTGGGCAACAGAAGGAACTCCTGTGTCTCCCTAAATCTAGCACTCTTTTGGCTGTGCAAAATAGGTGATACCTTTATTAAGAGAGTATTAGGAAGAAGTCCTTTGATGTGAGGATGTAGAAACCTGGCACAGGTTGCCTGGAGAAGTCATGGATGCCCCACGCCAGGTCAGATTTGGTGGGGTTTGAAACAACCTTCTGTAATGGGAGATGTCCCTGCCCAGGGCAGTGGGGTTGGACTAGAGGATCTTTAAGCGCCATTCCAACCTGAAAGATTTTATGATTCTAGTAAACTAGAAAATCTCCCTTCTTTCAAGAAAGTAAAGAATAGGCAGGATATTTTGAAGTGTACTGATTTTCTGCATCTTTCCTCAATTTCATAGATAGCCCCAATGTTAGCTGGGACCCCTGAAGAGAGAATCCAGGGTTTTCATGGGGGTTCTTGAAGGGAACTGAAACAACAACTATGCAGCAGAGTCCAAGCATATATTTTTATATCTCCACAGTTGAGGCTAGGAAATATGCAAGGGGTGTGAATGGGAGCATGCTCCTGTTCCTGCATGGAACCTGCTATTGGGAATAGTTTCAGGTGAGCTGATCACATAACTTTTGTGCCACATCATCTCACCACAAGCACAAGGGCAAAGGCTTCTGTCATCTTGTAAAGTCACTGGAGGGGTTTGTGCACGTTGCAGCAACATGTTTTCCACTGAACAGATCTGCCCTGTTGTTGCACCGGATGAAGGCGATTTCCCTCCCTGATCTTGGAGGGTCAGAAGCAATTAGCATAGTCCTTCCCACCTCTCCTGGGGGCAGGATTGGGTGTAATGTAGCCCACGACTGATCTTGCCATGCACTGTTCATCGGGGGTGACACAGCTGAGCCCCTGATGAGATGCTGGCTGACATGTGTCAGGAAGGATCACGGCATGCTTCCCTAGGTGCCCAGGTGGGTTGTGGGTATCACCACGGAGGCAGGGGGCTTGTAAACATTTTCTAATATGGCATTTAAGACAAAAAAGAGTGAGCTGAGGCAGAACAAGACAAATTAATGTAGAATGACAACTGCCTTAAGGAGGATCAGATGTCCAGAGAGAATCAAAAGACTCCTTCTCTCAAGACTCCAATGTAAATATATCTATCTATCTATATATCTATATATATCTAAAGCTATCTAAACATACATATGTAGATCTGTGTGTAAATGTGCATATTAAAGCAGATAGCTAACTGGTGTTAAATAGTAAAAGTCCACAGAATTATGGACAGTATGTGAAGATGCTTTAACAGCCATTACCTGTTCACTTCCTTGGTTGAATGCTTTGAGTTTTCTGTATATAGGTGAGCATGTGCAGATATTTTTTCACTTTCTTATAGATTTGGGATACAGAATTTTTTCAAAGGTGATTTGAATGGGCAAAAATTATGAAGAAAGCTTGTGTGTGTTTTGAATATGGCAGCTATCTGGGGACGTATATACAAGCATAGAGAGGTGGAAGAATTGAATTATATGATGCATGAGGCTTTGACTGCATGTCAGAGAGAGAAATTAAGGAAGAAACCTTCGACTGAATACATTCCTGGCTTTGAGTTCCTAAAACTGAAGAATTGCTTTACAATAAAGGAGGTGAAGTACCACAGTTTGAGAACCTTAGACACAGTATGACTAACATGCACAATCCTGGAACAGCTGAAACAGGCAAAGATAAGAACTGGTAAGTGTATGTGAGTTTTATGTTATCAAAACCTGCTGTTCTTTTAAGTTGATTTACAAACACTGAGGTGCTTACAGACTACTCAGCACTGCAGAAGCCATTGTTGTTTAAGTGTAAGAAATGTGGCACTCTCAGCATATCTGCCTGCATCAAATAATTCAGTATTCATCCTCTTAATGAAGCCGTACTTCTGAGGTGAGATTTCAATTGCAGGTTAAAGCATCCACATTTTTTACCTACAGATAGTCTGGCCTTTTAGATTGCCAAGGCCAGTAGAGGGATTTTTGTACACTCAGGGGACAGTGCACTGCTCCACTTGCCCTGCAGTGGACATCTACATTTGGTCAGCTGCACTGATCTCTCTTAACTAAAAAACGTCAAGCAAGCTGCTCTTAGCCAATGCCCATCTCTTTCCAATGAGTATGAAGTAACTTCAAATAACTACCTTAGACTTAACCATTAATATTCAGATGGATAAGTTTAGGGGAGACCAATCCTGCCAAATAGCATATAAAATAAACACATATAATCCTCAGTCCCAAATTGTGCCTTCACATATCTTCTTTCTGGGTCATGTGCATTGTAGTTTATCTGACTGGTCATAAACAGCCAACACAGCTGGAATAGCCAATATCAAATAAACACAGGAATTTTCTTTGTGATGAGATCTACAGAAGTAAGGGAAAAAAAAAAATCTAAATATGTTTCCTAATAATGACCTAAAATCACTGTTTGATGAACACATAATCTGTTTGCACACAGTGCATGACAGAAGAACAAGTCAAAAAGAATGGGGAAAAACTATTATTTTCAAAGCATCACATCATTAACACAATATATTACTGCTACCTGCAAAACAACTTTCTTAGACAAAGAACAAAAGCACTAAAAAATGTACTGATACCTGGCAAGACACTGCAGCTCCTGAGGTTTCAAGGTATTTTAGAGAATTAATATCTTACACATATGCAGCAGGTTTCACCTGAAGATCTCAAAGCACTTTGTAAATATATATGCATTAATTAATCTTCACAGCAGCTCTATGAAATAAGCACTGTAAATATAATTATCTTGATTTTACAGATGGTTAACTTGAGACTCAGAGCAGTGAAATAACTCCCCCAAGTTCACACCATGAATCAGCAGCACCGTACTGACTGGAATCCAGTGTTTCCACTGCCACTTCTCTTTGCTAACCCAAATGACAAAAGTCCCTTTGCTTAGGGTAGCAATAGGCTCCACACAGAGAAAAGAGCTGCTCTGGGACTTCACACTTTCTAGTTGGTAAAGCATTTCCCACCCCTTGAATCAGGGACATGATAAATGCACACAGTGTTATTTATTATTAATATGCTCATTAGCATCTGCATCATTACCACAGGAGGAATGCTATCGATAGACAGCGTTGGTGAGCAGGTCAGATCCTGCCCCAGTATTGAACATGGCCACTTCTGGGGGCTCTTTGCTGCTTAAAAGGACAATTTCCTTAATAAGCAGTTCTTAAGAAGGCACAGGCAGCAATCACACTTCCTGCACATCTTTCGTCTTCATTTAACGTGACATTCCCGCTGTATCTTGTAAATAAACTGTGGTTATCCCCACTGGGGAGAGGCACAGTTTGATATAATGTCAGCCTGAGCTAAAACTGAGGAAGCTGAGCCTGCTGTGAAGGGGAGGGTCTCTCAAGCGCCCACATCGGAAATCTTCAGCCTACTCTTACCTTATTAAAAAGTCAACCTGCCAGCATGTAAATGGCAGTGAACAAAAAAGGGACGACATATGGCAAACACAGGCAGTAGTCAGGGCTAACACCTGTGTGTGGAGGAGGCACTTGGGTTGTCAGAGCTGAGGGGCATCTGCAGGGGCACCTGGTGGCCCTCTTTCTCCTAAAAGTAATGAAGGTCTTTCACAGGATGGGTGATGCATTTTGAAAGCATTTAAAGTGGAAATTATTTACCCTTTTCATCTAAACTAGATTCCTTAGTGTCATTCCACTCAATTTTGTTCTGTTTGGATTTGTTATTTACATGGAGACCACCTCCATGCTGTACTTTTGTTTATAGCAGTCTGTTCTTCAACAGTGGGTTCTTGATATTTATTTTTGCTGAAAATGATCTATATTAATATATTATAACATTTTGTCCTACTGCCCTGGGATTTGGAAAGGTATTTTTACCCAGTAAAATCCCAGTTTTATCCCTTCAAAACTGTTCTGGGTCTCGGTGTCTGTCTGGGAATCCTATAGGTTCATACTCTTTAAGGCTCTTCCCAGTATATTCATGTCAAATTATATTAGATCTCACTGGCTTCCCCTAGTAATGGTAGCTAAACCTCCATTAGAATGTTTTAATATTCTCTTTTCTGATGTGACAGAGAATAAGATGAAAAGCATACCCACCAACTACAGAGACAGCAATTTGATCTGGTGAGGGTCATCACAAAGGAGCATTTTAGGCTGATGTCAAAAGCCGCAGACTGCTCCTACTTCACTCTAGGAAGGCATTTCCCCTGCAGCTTAGAGACAGCTGGATGTCAGATGTTCCCCAGGGTCACTTTTCCAGGGGTCTCTGGTCACTCTTGTCCCCAAAAAACACTTGGCCCTTCTTGGGGGAGTCAGTTTGGCAGAATCTGTCTGCCTGCACTTCCTCCTGGGCATCTAAGCCTGTTTGAGAAGACACTCAATTTTGCTGTGAAGGTTAGGATATGTCCTCCTTTCTTGCAAAATCTTGGCTGAGGAAATCAGCTGTGTGGGTGGCAAGCCCAGAGGACACAGGATTGTGAGCGTCATTCAAAGCCAAATCCTGCCTTAGGTCTGCATCATGCTGCACTCTTACTGTTTGTAGTCCCGCGCTCTCTGTTTTCCAAAGATGTCATGCTTTCTATTTTATTTTAATAGAGGCTTAGTTTCAAATCCACTGCTCAGCTGTGCCTGCAGGGAGTTCCCAGCTGAGGCCAGTAGCAGGTGTGTGGAGACATTTGAAAGCAGGATATGCCCCTGAGCTCCCCCTTGCACACCACTGCTCTGGGGATGGACCTGACTACTGGGCATCACAAAGGATCCCTGAAGACAGCTCATGCCAGTTTCACTCACTTGTCTTTATGAAAGTACATTGAGGTGAGAGGGTAAGAGAGAGGAGAGAGAAAAGTGAGAGGAGCCTCCAAAGTCAAGGAGCAATGTCTGCAAACTGTCTGAAGCATTGCATGATTCTTTCCCTGACATTTTTTTCCCCAAGTTTGAAAGATACCCTGAGGTAGATTTCCATATCTGCATAGATTTATTTATAAAGGGGAAATTCTTCTACTGCGCATATCCTTGTTGATTGCCACATTGTTACAGGCACCTGGGGAGTCCATAAAGGAATCAAAGAATAAAAAAAAGTCATAATGTAAAAATTTTACAAACAACAAAAGCCATAATGCATTTCCTGTGAAGTCCTGAAATAAGGATTTCTTACAAGGAAGCCCAGGAACAAAGCTAACACATGAACACAGCTCTTGGTGTGATAGAGAACCCCAGATCTACACACTAATCTAATTACCATCTTTGTTTACCTGTGGGTCCTTCCAGCTACCTTAACATCATTCCATTCTATTGCAAGCAATAATTGTGTAGAGATGCTTGAAAATTGAACACATGAAGAGAAACAGGGCTGAAAACTCACCTCATCCCCCGAGACAGCCATGACTACTACAGACCTTAAAGCAGAGGAGGAATTTCCTCACTGTGAGCTGTGTTTGGCTGATGTAAGCACAGCCAAAGAGCACTGCCCTAGAACTGGCATTGTCTGCCAGCTGTTAAAAAGTGAATTGTTTCTGGACTCCTTGGCCTATGGCAAAGGCACCTTCTGAAAACCTGGTGCTCTTTGTCATGTGGCTCTCACTTATGACTGGAGATGGCTTTAACTCTGGAACGTGGAACCAGTTCACCTATTCTTCCACCCAAACTGGCCTTGGAGGTACTTTCCTGCTGCAGGGCTGTACAGCAGCTGCTGAACTGCTGCAGTTCACAGCTTTCCTACAAAGCATAAAGCACCACGGGCTTGGGATCCTACCTTGAGTAATGACATCTGGTAAGCTTCATCGCCCTGTGCAGCCAGCCTTTTCTCTCCGAAACTGCCATGCCAGCTACATCCACACTTTGGCTGACAGCATTTGGGGAAGTGAAAAGAGACTTCAATGCTTTGTGTTATGATTGTACAAGTTGTCAGTCTTGAGGTTCTTTGACTAACTTCTGCCTTCTCCTGGGACAAACGGTTCTGCTCAACCAATGAGAAATGCCAGTGATGCAAAACCAGAGTCTAAACATCTACGTGAACTCAAAAACAGCAGGACAACTCATGGAAGAAAAATCCACTGAAAACTACTGATACAAAGAATGTACCTCTGACTTTGGAAATCCCTGAGCTGCCAATTGCAGGAAGCCAGGAAAGAATATTGCTCTTGCAATTTTCCCTCTGCTTTATGACTGACTAGGCTAGGAGATGGGAAATGTGTCAGAATAAGTGTTGGTCTGACTGACTATAGTTGTCCTTTATTTTTTTTCCTGTTTTCCTTGGAAAAAGTGAATCCATGCTGTTGAGATTCAAGCAAGACTGGTTCCCAGGGTAGCACTACTGTTTATTGAGACAGAGGAGAACTGGAAGAAAAGAAAGCTTTATTTTTAACCTTTTTCTCCCAACAGCTGCTTAAAGTGTTTCCATGAAGAATACTTGCAGATATAATGCCCAGCATTTAGAATACACAAAAGCCATAGAAATATAGGTGTCCCAGAAAAAAAATTCTGGGCGTTATTTGTTTTTTTAAATTGTAAACTCAAAAGTCAAAGCTCTTTCCTGCTGAAAGTGGAAAACAAATAACTACTTTTAAAGGTTTTCTTTTGGTAACAAAATGCCCTGTTTTACAAGTGGGTCTATTTGCAACATGTGCCTGTGGGAAAGGAAGATTGCTGCAGGCTTGAAAAAACACTGTTGAACCATTACAGTGTCAACATGCTAATCTGGATTTGGAACAAGATGTGCTTTAAAGACCATCAGACAGACAGAAATTTCTTTCTGTGATCACTAAACTCTATGAATCTTTTACTAAACATAAATTTCACTAGAGCTAGATGACAGCTCCTTCCAATAAAAACTTAGAAAAACCCTTTTTTTAGAAAAACTCTTTTTTTTCTTAAAAAGCCCTCAAAATATTCAGTAAGTTCTTAAGCACCAGCTCACAATGACTTTCTTTTAGATACACAAGGATGCTACCAAAGCCAGGGAACCAAGCTATTCTCTAGCCCCATGCTCCAGTCTTGATTGATTACAGAAAGCTGAAAAGCAGCTATTGCAAAAAGGAAGGTGGTTTAACTCAGGAAGGTGAGCTGAAAGATGAGCAGATAGAGCTTGAGGTGGTTGGACTGATGTTGGATCAGGGAACTGCACAGACAAAACCTGACTTTTGAAGTCAATAACTAGGTACAGCCTTTGCAGTGTAGACAATTACTAAGATAAGATGCAGTTTTACCAATTGTACATCTGTATGTCAAGCAGAACAAATGAAATCTGTGACAGTCTTTTATAGGATACCAATCCAATTTTAAAGTGCATGGTACAGGGATGAGAACAATAGACACAGGTTAAGATAAATCTTTCTGTTTTGCTGTACTTTCCCAGCTAATTTATTCAGTCATTTTATTTATTTTTTCATAGTATGGAAATCTCTGTGCATGCTCTTCCATAATAAATTTGGGCAAACATTACTGTAAGAATGGGGATTGACAGGTTGATTCCGTCTTTCATCTTTTTTTTTTTTTTTTTTTTTTTTTTTTTTTTTTTTTACTGTAAGAAACAGCATGCAAGTCACTGGTAGTCTAACACTTTGCTAATTTCATATTAATTCATACTAATTTGATATTGATTTACACTGAGGATATACTCCCCTGAAAAATGCAACTATTAGAGCAAAAGGTTAATATCACTGCACAGGCTCACAGCACAGATAAGGTCCATGGCTGAAATGCATATTAGAGACAATGAGTTTGTTTCAATCCTTTTTAGTTTCAAACCTTGCTTTTCTGCTGACTTCAAGTGGAGAGAGCTGGGAAAAAAAACCCTGCTAGGCTTAGTATCAATAAAATCACTACAGATTTCATGTGGGAGAAAGTTGTTTCCTGGCTCTGAGTTTACTATAGCCAAAGATATGGTCTAAAACCAATACCCTAACTGCTAGCCATCACTCTGAGGTCTTCATTAGACACAAACTTTGACAGTGCTGTCAAAATCTTAAATTAATCAGCTGGGATCATGACTCCACTGGTGTAAAGCAACATATTATTATTTGAAATCTGGAGCTCTGCACCAGTTATTGCCACTACAGGAAAGACTGTGTGTTACTGGTTTGTAAAAACTGATATGATCTACCCCAAAGAAACAGTATTTAAAGAGCAACACAGTGTTATTTTGCACTTTTTCCTCCTGTGACTGTTATGTACATCTGAGAACTTGCTTTTTCACAGTGTCATTCTCTATTTATGTTTCCTTAGTGCTTTAAAAAACCCTCTGTAACTTTTCCCCATTCTTGTCAGGAAGAAGTTAAAAGTCCAAAATATTTCATTAGGAACGCAACTGCCTTCCACTTGGATGAAAAACAAGTCCCATTTAGCTTCTTCCAGATGAAAGGACTTTTCCTTTGGAATTTCTGCTTCCCCCTCAACAACCATTGAGTGTCACTGTCATGGAAATCAGAATGGATGCCAGGGGAGACTGGAACAATCAGCTCAAAATCAGCCACCCTGCACCAGCTGTGGTCACTTGAGTGACACCAAAGCCTTCTTCTAACATCCTCCTCAAGGAGCTGCACTAAACAAAGGTAAGGGGATAGACCCTGCTGATTGCAAGCATCAGCTGTGGGTTTGAAGCAGTGTCCCAAGTGCCCAATGCTGGAACCTCACTTTAATGTTTAATTTCGTGTTTAATTTTTAAAATTTGATTTGATCATTATCATAAACATTAAACAATATTTCCTGTTTAAATATGAATAGGCTGCATTATTTGATTGAAATGAGTGTTCAGATGGCTAATGCGTTTTATTATGGCCATAGAATTTTACTGTTATTTCCCCTCCAGCTGCTGCTGTTCCAGGGAACTCAAAGGGATTCAGTTTTCAATAAGATGGGCTCTATTGGATGGCATGGTGTGGTACACAAGCTTGCCAAGAAGAGTCTTTCCCAGCCTGGGGATACTGCTGCTGGTAGTTTTATACCACTGATGAGTGGCTGTTATGGTTCAATGTCCATACAGGGACCTCTGAAAGGCTCCTCACTGCCTATCGCCCCCCTACCTCACATCTCTAATTTGCTTTTGGAATGCCAGCTTCCATTTTTGGTTATCCTGTGATAACGTCCTCTATCAGCCAGTAATTGAATTTTGCAGACAAGTGTCTCACTGGTTTCTCCCATGCTGGCCCTTTATGCATGGTAGGAGTTCCTTAAAGAGAACTGCAATCCCATCTCAGTTCCCTGAAATTTCTCCAAAACTGCTCCCCCTGTGCTCACGCTTGACTTTGACAACACTGCGGCCATGTGTGCACTCAAACTACTGCTCCTCTTGCTATGAAACTTACAGTTTTCTCAACTCAGTTTTCTGGTTTTGTTTCTTCTTCTCTACTCATCTTGCATTGTAAAAAGTTTGGAGTTGAGCATGCCTCTAGCTTTGTAAAGTGTACAGTCCTTCCCCATGACAAGCACTTCTCAGCACTATCTTAATTAGGGTGAGGTGGGAAACAAGAATTCCATTTAGCAGAAAATGTCAAGTTTTCATACATAATTTTTGTTCCAAGCCAATGACCTTTAAAATATGGTTGGACAGACATCATCACTCTTCCCTCTTGAACACCCATGAGCACAGACATCAGGATAACTCAACAGCGCAGGTAATCTGTGCCATCAGAGTATGGATTACACACTGGAGCACTTGTTATTACACTAAGTCTATCCTGGAACTCAGAAACCTGTCCAATAAAAATTTTATCGAATCCTTTACTTTTGTCTCCAGAGTAGGAATAATGAAAAATTAGCATTTTTGCCTGAAAAAATACCTCAGTCAGGGCTAATTATCATGTGGATAGTAAGTACTTAAGAAAGTTGCTTTCTAGCACAATGCTTCAGTACATCCAGGCCAAATGTTGCTGGCAAAGCACAGTGGTAATGGAACTGGAAATTGGTAACAGTTCTCTTTGATTACGAAAAGAAGCATTTACAACTTTGTTATGATGAAAGTTTAGCCTAGTTAACCCTTTGGAGCCATTATAATGAAGAAACAAGTCCTTACTACAACATCATTGTGCAACTCCATCAGGAGAGATGATCCCACTCCTTGTGTTAGGGAGTAAAATTCTAAACATTTACAAATTGGAAAAAACTAGTTATAGGCCTTCGAATCCAACATTTCTGTTGAATGTAATTTCTCCAGCTTGTAGAGGAATAGGTATTTAAGGGAGGTATTCTCTGACTTTTGCCATACAGGAATTTACTTAAGCTGGCCACAGGTCTACAGAAAAAGGGGGGAGGTAGAAATGAACTTCAATAAAGTGGTTCATCCTCACCAGTTTTAGAAGTGAATGAATGATTGTATTGTAAAATGTCTTCCTTTTTGATTGCTGAATCTCAAACAAACAGCTGAGAATAAACACCTAATCTTTCTAAGATGGAAGGTATTGTAGATGACCATAGCCCACGCCCAAATGACTTGCCCCAAATATCACAGCAAAAATGAGACCAATACAAGTAAACTCTTCTTATTTGCAGACCTGTATTCTGCTGTCTGAAAAATGGTGACCTCTGCAGTGGCAATAATGAGAAAAATCTACAATCTATAATATTTCCAATCAAGTATTTTTCAATATCTTGTCTTCAATACTATCACCATTTCTGATTGCTTTGAGGCTTTAAAAAAATGTATGTATTTTGGTACATCTGAATTTGTTTCTTTCAAAGACAGAAGCAAATTTGGAATGTGCAGAATGAGGGCAGTAGTGTCAGACAACACAGTGGACAGCAATAAAAATTGAAAAAGACTTCTTAGGGTTTGTGGGTCTCTGAAAACATGGCATACCTCCCAATTGAATATTCAAAAATATATTGCCTATCTTTATTTTAAGTGGTTTAAATAACAAGCTGACCCACAGTCTGAGAAAATTTGCAATAAGGATTTTTTTCATTGAATTTGTATTGTTGGACCTGATGATCTTAAAGATTTGCTCCAAAATTTGAAAAGATTCTACATTTCAAAAGAATTTCAAATGATTCCACAATTCTGCAAAATTCTCTTTTACTTGAATTTTGCACAAAAATAGGGCTTCTCCTGCTTCCTTGGAGAGTTTAATTACAGACCTCAAAATTGTCTTATTGCAGACATTCAAGCGCACACACACACAAGTGTTTGACAGCCGTGGAAACTACAGATTGTCCTTATGCAACAGAAGACACTTTCAGCAAAAAGGACATGTCCTGCTGAGTCTCTGAAGGGACCAGATACTATTAATAAATAGATATGATCTATCACACAAAGGCAGATACCAGAAAACTCAGAGCTGTGACCCTCTAAAGGTTTAGAGCGGGTATCCACCCATGAAACTGTGTGCTCCCTGAACAAGATGTGGTCTCTGTAATAGCAGTTACAGCACTGAGATGGATTCCTTGCTGCAGCAGGCTGAAACAGAGAAAATAACTGCAAATCCTCTCCAGCAGCAAGACAGAGTATGTAGCCCACATGATTGTGGTGTTCCTGTCTTCTATACAGATATTTACAATATGCACTTACATGGTGCTCCACATCCGCAAAACCAGGCCCTAATTGTATTTGGTAATCAAATCTGCTTCTCCACTCAGGTATTGTACAGCTGGCAATCCCAAATGAGTACGACAAATAGGTTCAATTTTTTTTTATATATATATATTTTTATTTTTTTTTATTTATTTTTTTTTTAGTGCTCTCCTTGATTTTTCCCCAAACCTGATGCAAAATACAGCAGGTATAAATGATCCAAGAGGAATTCCCAGAGCCAAGATATTTATATTAAAAAAAATACTGGAAATGGGATTATGTTAATGGAAATCAGTCCCTCTTGCATTCTGAAAATATCTTGCACTCCATTGTATGAGTAATATTTGAAAAAGAACCGCTTTCTCTCTCCCTCCTCCCTGTTTTCTCCCTGTGTCTATTACAAAGATTTTAATAGAAAGACATTCAAATTGCAACACTCAGCAGCCCATGAGAATCAATTATTTTTATTTTTTTTCAGTTGCTGGTTACCATATTATTTTGTATAATTGTTGATGTCTGTCATCTATATTATCTCACCCAAAAAGTGATCGGTCTCTCTCTCTCACACACACACACACACACACACTCCCATCCCAACAAAAATAATAACAACAATTAAAAAAAAAAAATTAAAAATTCTAAACCCCCTTCACAAACTAGACACGACCTTGAGAGAACAAAAACAAGAAACAAAAGAGATTAATAATAATAATAATAATAATAATAATAATAATAATAATAATAATAATAGTAGCAGTAGTAGTAGTAGTAGTAGTAGTAGAGAACTGCCCATCTAGCTAATTCATCTGCCCAGTAAGTGCATGTGTGTGGTGGATCAGATAGGCTTGATGGCAGGTGATGGGGGTCGGGGCTTTGCACACACTCTGAAAGGGTTTTGATGATTGCAATTACTCGCCCACGCTTTGACACAGCACACAATGAAAGACTACAATTAGACAACTATTATTCCTAACTGCTGATACCAATGATGTCCACACAAAGGCAGCTCACTGTCACTGCATTATTCACACTGGAGGTACATTTGTGTATGTGAATTTGTGACGGGTGCCCGTTGCTGTTTGTATTTGTGGCACTGTATAAATTATCTAGATTTATGCACACTGTCTCTGTAAATCTCTCTTTGAGTACACAGTCATGCAGATCGCTCCTCTGCCCCTCTCCCTGCACATGGAGAGGCAGCAGATCCCCTGGTCTGCACTCAGAGCCCAAAGAAAAACTTACACTGACATTTCTGGGGTTTGGATGAGGCTTTGGATGGGTGGGTGGGAGACAGAGGTGCAATTTTTGTCCTGAGCTCCTGTGTTTTCAGTCTCTCTGGTGCATATTTCCCTTGCAGCACCAGGATTTGTTCTTATTACCAAGAGGTTTACTTTACTGCAGAAGATTAAGACAGAAGATTTCTAAACTGATTTTAGAACAGGACCTACTACCTCTGTTCAGCAGACACAACCCAGTGCTCTTGAGAAAAGTTTTAAATGGGATGTGTGGGGATTTCTGCTCAAGTCAGAGCACACTGGCCATTGTATGTCACTGGAGATTTTGGGATATAACTAAATATGGTGAATTATTCCAGAATCATCAGTTTCGAAGAACTAATATTAATAATACTTAATAAGAGAAAGTGATTGTTAGCAAAAATATCCAAAGTCGATTAATCTAATTTGGGCTACAGTAGTCTGACTGAAAAAAAAACCAACTAGACAGGGAATTAATTAAGAATAGCTATTCTTTGCTAAATGTACACTATATCCTAATCTGAATGAACATATCTGTGTAGAGAACCCTTTCAAGAGCCCTTTCAATTTATTTTATCCTCTGGTAAAGGGAATTCTAGTCAAATGTTGCCAAAAGGAGTTAAATCACCAGTGGGACAAGGCTCTGTGCTCTGTGCAGGAGTAGAGCTGCAGGATATGCCAGGGCCAGGTTTAGCCCTTTCTCTTGCCTTTGCTGTGTGCATAGCAGTCCTCACTGTAGATACCAGCAAGATGATCACTGCATGAGTAATATATTGTTAGATTTATAGTGACTAACTTAGGTCATGTGAAATCCCAAAGCAAAAGCAAGTTAGCCACAATTTTCAAATCAATCATGTTTTTAATTGATTTACTGCTGCATCATCAGGATGAAAACATCCATTGAGCCCTGCAACACACTCATATCTCCTGACAGTAAACATTTACTCATGGAGGTTCTTGGACTGCACTAAGAATTCCTCACAGGAAAGTCAGTCACAATGAAATGAAATGCAAGTGTACCCATTAATGACCAAATCATAAGGCACAAAATAATAAAAAAAACCAAGAGCAATAAACCTTTTCAGGGAATAACATCATTGTTAATGAAGCAAGTAATCAATAGACCATTGTTTGAAAGTGATGCTTGTTGCATGACTGTTGCATGACTGTTGAATAACAGCAGCATCCTGAAAAATGTATCTTGAAAGTAGACGCTCTGTGAGAATGGTTTGGGAATCTAGGAAATTTAGGAGGTTTTTTGCTGATGGCAAAGATTTGGAAATCTACGTATTTGGATTCCTCTGAAAGGCAGCACCCAACTTTTTCTAGCCCCTAATGTCCAGGTTGTGATTTACCATCAGGAAATAGCAATTCAGGTACCAAAAACAGTGAACCTGCAGGAAACTGAGACCCCAGGAATGTGCTCAGATGATCATCTTGTGCTGATATCTGTGCTTCCATCAGTCCTTCCTGCGGTTAGGAGACTGACCAGGGAAAAGAATAAAAATTAGTGAGCAGGGTGTCATAGATGGGGGTGAAGCAAAGAACTGTAGCAACTTATGTCACTCCCAGAGTTGAGATCTTTCAACCAGGGGTTTTTCCTGTCATAGGAAGAGAAAGGACAAGGAGGAGAGCTGAAGTGAAACAACAGTGCCATGTCTTTCCCTTTGTCTGCTTGCATTGCTGGTGTCCTTTCCCTGGGGCTGTTTCACCCAGGGAGCCAGCTTGTGGAGGTTTCCTAACACAAGTGCACTTGGCCTGAGTCAAAGCAGTTCCTTGTCATAAATCTCTGGGGCTTTCTTTGGGGAAGCTGGAGTTAACAGCACGTCTGGCTTTGCCAGCTTTTGGAATGGTGGCATCAGGCAGCAGGTGACAGGGCTTGTCACTGTTTGTACATGTCAAGCGGGGAGCAAGGGGGACTGTGCATCAGAGCTCAGGGCCAGGTAGATGTACTTTGCCTCCTGCCATCTCGCAAACTGTCCAGGCTTCCTTCATGTCCCCAGTGGGGTTTCCAGCCACAGACATCCCCGAGATCTGACAAAGTGGTGACAGCCCTGCTGCTAGGCCTGTGGATTCACAGCAGAGTGGGCAGGGGATTTGCAGGGACTCTTGCAGAAGGACAGAATGCAAATTGGGTACTGGGGGTGCTTGCTTTGGTGGAGCAGGTGGCACTCCAAAGGGCAGCACCCCACATCACTGGTCCTGCTTCCTACACTGGGTGTTTCCCAACAATTCCCTGCTTTTACAGTGCCAGGAGCAGAACTCTGTAAAATGCCTGTCTATCTAACTAAAAAGTAGTGCACCATGTTTTCAGGGCTGCTGCCTAACTACATGTGAAATACTTGCTGTGAGTGCCTGATCTATGAGAAGGAAACTTTCCAGCTAAAATTCCCAGCACTCAAGAAAAGAGCCTCTGCAGGGAGGAACCTCTCTAGCAAAAATCCTAAGCAATCAGATCCCGGCTTGGATTCACATCTGGGAGCCACATGTCAGAAAGGGCACTCATTCCTCAATCTGGCTGTCCAGGACATTTGTTTTCCTGCCTTGGGGAAACCCTGTGGCTTTCCAAGACCTGAGTACTGAAGCTTTCCACAGAAAAAAAAGGAACTCCCACAGCTGACTGTACCTTAGACATGGAGCAGCTTATGGGCACCACAGTCTGTACCCACAGCATCACACACATTCTTTTAGAGATTATGTCCCCAAACTTAAGGCAGGTTAGTCATAAATTGACTCCGTTGGCTTTGGTGAGATGGCACAGGGTTTAAACTATGCATATGTTTAAGCACCTGGCATATGAGACTTTCTCTCTAGTGCACTTCTCTCTCCCCTGGGCTTAATTTCAACTCCTTCCACTTTATAGTCTGTGGCCTCTGCTGTAAATTCAGAGAGCCAGGGAACTAATTTTTAAAAAATATTTTCTGCTTGAAATATTACAAGTAAAGAACAGATGAGAATATATATCAGTTAAATGCCTTTTTAAAGGCATAAATGACAGGACATGACATGACACTGGATTTTAAAATGAAGTACAGTAACAAGGAACCCCCAGCTGGAATTTCCTAAAATATGGCTTTCCTCCTCTGGAACCACTTTTAATTTTAAGTGCTGACTTTCCTGACCCAGAATAAAGTTACAGGCAATGTTTACTAGCCAGCATAGAAGGGAATTGCTCCCTTATTGCATTCCAAGCATTCAAGTCACTGAAAATCAATATAACGAAGTAGGAAAGAAAGAATAAGAGCCTACCCCTCCTCTCCCCCCTCCACATGCACCAACAGACACATCCATAGAGCTGTCTCTCTCCTCCCCAATATGACAGGTAGTGGCCCTCTCTAACCTTAGAGGCTGGCAGTGAAGAAAGATGAAGTTTGTCACATTGTTCCTGGGCTGTAAGTTGTACAGCTAGGTCACCTCCAATTTTTAGCTAGTCAGTCAAGGCTACCTTTCCACGAGCAGTGCACAGCTGCCATTCCCCAACAAATAGTGAAATGATGAGTCCATGTCACGGTGGAGGACACCATCTAAACTCTTGGTATCCCCTTCAGTTTGGTAACATGATGGGAGATGACAGGGACATGAGGTGCGGCTGTTGTGAGGCAGGAATCTCCAAAACAGGTCTCTTTGTGGAGTCAGGGAAGGGCTGACCTCTGGACATTTCAGAGACACAGGGAGCTGTGAAGGGGTGGAAGGTCCTGTCTGAAAACTGCTACTTCAGGGCTGGAGGAAAGAGGCTGATCACTACTTGACACCAGAGCCTGAAGGCAGACAAGATGCTGCAGCAATAATCCAGAAGATATCTTCCTGACGTCTTGTTTTCCTAGTGCACTTTGGTGCTAAGATGGGAGGAAGAGGGGAAAAAAGAGGGAATGAGGAATGACTCACTTGTCGATTACTAAAGTTTCTGCAGAAAGGCTGCACTGCTCTGAAAGGAGGTTGGATCTTCAGTAACAAGGATACTTTTGATTTCTCAGTGGCATTCAGACTTGTTTGTGGCAAAAAGAAACCGTCCTGTCTACATCTCTGTGTTCTTCTTCCAACACCAAAGCAGAGATCTGGTGCAGAAGTGATACTCTCTCCTGTCTCTCCGTGGCGTGGTCTGACTGCATGCTGTGCTCTTTAAGAGTGATTTTGTTGGCTCCTTGGGGCCTGAAAGTGCTTCTGACCCTGGAGGCAGTCAGGGGAGGTGCCTGGAGAACCACAAGGTTAGCAACACTCACCAAGTGCTGAAATTTGTCACACTGGGAAGATAACGTAAGTGGCTTTGCCATATCAGATTTTTTGTGCCACATGGAGCATTACTTCCCCTGGTAACAAAGATAAAAGAGAAGAAAAAGGCAGAGCCCTGGTTTTCTAGTGCTGTGAACTGAAGGCTGACCAAAGATGAAGCCTGTGAAAGATCAGAAAACCCACCCTTATTCTGAGCATCCCCAATCTGCTCTTTAAACACATCCCTGGATGTATCTCTAAACGACACAATCTCTGCCAGTCCTTGGAGGCCAGAGCCTTGCCTACAGCCTGACAACTTTATCACCTCATTCCCTCCTGCTCACTTTCACTCGTCTTTTGGTGCATGGGGTATTCAGGGTGATGGCTAGTGCCAATGTTAATGGGAATAACACTTGGAGGCTGCTGGAAGGAATCAAGGCCTCTGTCTTCCCAAGCCATCACTGCTTTGCAAGCTCTGGCTCTCACCTTTAATGTGGAGTCAGCTTTCTTGGCACATGGAGGATTCACCCTGTGGGATATTTTGCTGACTTTTCTCTTCACCTTGACTCAGACATGCACAATAGAAATAGCAGCTGTGGACTCCTATGGTTTCAGACCCTGCCCTGTTTCAATTAGAGGCACGTGGGTTTGCAGAGGAGGTTTTCAAGAAGGACGCGTGGGTTTTCTTTTGAGTCTTAACACAGAGAAAAAAAAAGAGTTGCAGTGAGCTGCCTGTTTCTCCTGAGTATCCCCAAGTACCAGCAGTCAGTGTCCTGCTACCCTCCTTGTCTGATGGGGAGGAGCACAGAGTGTGCCCAAAGTGCATCATCACCCCTTCATACTGGTCATACTGACACAAGCCACAACCTGGCCTCAGTTTTGGGCCCCTCACGCCAAGAAGGACTTTGAGGTGGTGGGGTGAAGAAAGAGAAAAGAATGGAGAAAGGAACAGAGCTAGTGAGGGGTCTAGAGCAGCAGTCTGATGAGGAGCCTCTAAAGGGAGCAGAGGGCAGAGGGGCCCAGCCTGGAGAAAAAAAGGCTCAGAAGGGGATGTTCTCACTCTCTACAGCTCCCTGGCAGGAGGCTGCAGCCAAGTGGGCATCAGCCTCTTCTCCCACATTACAAGTGACAAGGCAAGAGAAAATCAGGCTCAAGCTGACCAGGGGAAGTTTATATTGGATATTGGAAAAATTCTTCACTAAAATGGCAATCAGGAATTCAAACAGGCTGCCCAGGGCAATTACAGAATCGCCATCCCTAGAAGTGTTCAAAAGGTGTGTGGATGTGTCATTTGGAGACATGGTTTAATGGTGAACACAGTGGTGCTGGGTTAATTGTTTGACTCTATGACCTCAGAGTTTTTTTCCAGCCTTAATGATTCTGTGATTCTGTAAAGAGTTACTGACAAAGTCCTGTTCTCCCAGCAGAAGAACAGGACGAAAACACCAAGGGGTGATGGGCACTGCTGAGAGGAAGAGAGCTTGAAGAGCCATAGTGCTTCTTACCTCCACCCTAACCTGGTAACTCTGGGTACCATGGTGCAGGCAGGAGCACAGCTGCTGTGGTGATGAGGTCAGATCTGTGAACAGCTTAGTCCTGGGGCTGGGGAGGAGGAGGTGACCCTCCAGCAATGGAAGGGAGTCTCCCAAGGCTGCAGGAAAGGAGCATCTCCCAGTTATCCTTTCCCAGCTCAGGTACATCAGAACTCCTGGTGTGGAACTGGACAGAAGCTGATTTGGCCCCTAAGCATCTCCTGCTGCTGCAGGAGGGGGAAATAGGTGGGAGAGCAAAAGATGATGCCTGAGGACCCTTTGATGGCCATGCTCACACCTGAAATACTCAGTTTTAGGGTATCCCTGTGTCCTGGAGAGTCCCACAGAAGTTCTCACCCAGCAGGGTGAGAACTACATTGTGACCTAAGGAATGAAACCACTTCCACAGCTTTTCAGAGGTGCTCTTGTTACTGAAAAATAGTCTTCTCCCTGCCCTGCTCCTTCATCTCCCTCATTAGGCTGGAGGGAAATAGGATAGATCAGCTTCAACATTAGGCACCATCCTAGCCCAGAAGAGGGAGGAAGGGAAAGAGATGATAACCAAAAAACTGAGAAGCAAGGGTAAGCTAAAAAATATTTTGGAAAATAAAGAGAATTAGTTTTACATTTATCTATTCATCTATTCTTTTTTGTCTTTGAAGAATTCATATGAAGTTGTTCTAAAAAAAGTCAAGCTAACATCTTGCCTGAGACACTCACCTCTTGGCCCTGGGGAAAGGCTGCGTGCTCTGCAGCCTCCCATGAGGAACCTAACTGGCTACAAGGAGTAGTGCCTGCTAGAGGATTGCGACAATGATAGGGCTTAGAAACCCATCAGGATTTTTACAGCAATCTCAAGCTGTTTGAGGCCTTGCCCTCTGCTGTCATGTGCACACTCGAGATTTTTTTTTCTTTCTTGTTCAATAAATCCCTGGTTTTCTAGACCTCAGGAGCATACCAAAGTTTGAAAGTGACCCAAGTTCAAGCTAAAGGCTCAGCAGGAGACAAATAAAGGAACCTAAACTCTATTATTAAACGAGTAAAACCTCACGACATCTTTAGGTTTGACTTATATTTTCTGAGTCCTTGAAATTGTTAATAAACACCAAGAAAATGTGGTGAAGCTTTGATCCTCTGATAATATTTGTGAACTTATTCAGAAATATACTTGTCAACATTTGCAGACTTTAGTAAATTCTCCAGATTTTCAAGTTTGGGCAGCTTGTATACAGGAAGGGTTTAGCAAAGTCAGGCTGTATATGGTTTGAGTAGCAAGGCAGTGGGGGGCTGCAGGGCTACATTCTGTGATAAGGTGCCAGAAGCTCCCCTATATCTCACAGAGCCAATGCCACTGGACCTGCCACCAGTCCACACTGGCCTCCTGTGGCAGCACATCTGGCATATTTAAGAGGAAAGGGTGAAAACTGCACAACAGCACAGCAGCTGGAGGAGAGGACTGAGAACATGTTCGAGGAGCATCCCTGCAGCCAGCCAGGGCAGGGCAGAAGGAGGGGCAGGAGCTGCTCCAGGCTCTGGAGCTCAGATTCCCCTGCAGCCCCTGGAGCAGCCCATGGTGAGGCAGCTGTGCCCCTGCAGCACAGGGAGGGCACGGGGGAGCAGAGATCCAACTCAGCCCCTGCAGGAGCCCAGGCTGGAGCAGGGGGATGCCCAAAGGAGGCTGGGACCCCATGGGAAGCCTGTGCTGGAGCAGGGTCCTGGCAGGACCTGTGACTCCTTGGAGTATCCAGAGTGGAGCAGCCTGTTCCCGAAGGAATGACCCCATGGGAGGGATCCATGATGGGACAGGCTGTTCCTGAAGGACTGACCCTGTGGAGGGGATCCACACTGGAACACTTCATGGAGGACTGCTTCCTGTGGGAGTGACCCCACACTGGAGCAGGGTAAGAGTGAGAAGGGTCCAACCCTGCGGGGGAGGGACAAGCAGAGACAGCGTGCTGACATGAACTGACCAAAGTCAGAAACAGGGAGTGAAGTTAAGCTGAAGAAGAAAGGATGGGTAGGGTGAAGTTGTTTGAAGATTTGACTTTCATTTTGCATTACCCTCTTCTGATTTGGTTGGTGATAAATTAAATAAATTTCCATGAGTTTAATCTGTTTTGCCTGTGTTGGTAATTGGTGAGTGATCTCTACCTGTATTTATTTGACCCAGGAGCTTGTTGTGGTATTTTTTCTCTGCCCAGATGAGGACTGGAATGAGAGTGGCTTGGTTAGCACCTGATGTCCAGCCCAGGTCAACCCATGACACAGACTTTTAGATGCACGCATTACTATTCATGTCTCTGGCACGGAGTTAGAATGAGAAAGAGACAGGTCTCAGGCAGAAAGCTAGCATTGAAGTCAGTTTCCCCCAAGGCACAGCTCTCCTTATTGTTATTATTTCATCTGCTGACCAGTGATTAAAAAAAGAAAATAATTCTACCACATAGCCTTCAACACAGTTTTGCCTTACAATCCATTTTTTGAAATGGCCTAAATAAAATGCATAGTCATGGTCATGCATAACCTTGACCTACAGATATTCAAAATATAGCTCCTACTCAGAATTTGCTCCCTGAAGGGTAGGATAAATTTAACCAAACAGTCCTCCTGACTGAATCTCAGCAAAGACCAGCACCCTTTTCACTAAAGATATCATAAGGACCATGTTGCAAAATAAGCATGGCCAAACACAAACCCTGAACGTCCATGAAATGACTTTCAGCCTGCAGAAATATTTTGCACATATTAATTACACTTTAAATCACCTGCCTTAAATAGGAACAGCAGAACTACTTCAAAACTAACTTTGAAGTTTTCCTGCTGTGAGCAGGAGGATAGATTCCTGCATGTTCTCCAGACTTCTATTCCTACCAAAATGACACAGTTTCATGAAAACTGTACAAAGGTCTTGAAACCCGGAAAGCTGATTGATGAGGCACTGGCATTTTACAACTGCTGGCCATGTTATTCCTCCAGACCTAGAGACTGAATACCACAGTCCTGCCTCACTGTTGGCCATCTCCACCCTCCAAATACCGCCCATTGCCCCCAGCATGAGCCTGGGGATGAGAACTGTGTTTCTGCTGAACAACTGCATCACTTTCAGAGGAAGCAAAACCGGGATGTGTTTGAAGGTGTCTCTGTCTTAGCAGATTTGCATGACCAGGTCCATCAGCAATTGCTGTCTCTGGCATGCCTGGGTAGTCAGATGCTTTTCAAAGACTTGTGGTGGGCAGTTTTAGCCATGCATCTTTTCATCTTTTATAGCCACACTCCTTATGTCGGGGCCATTAGCAATATCTCTAAACTCCCTTTCAATCATGTTTTACGGTGCCTGTTCAGAGCATTGAGGTACCTTTTATGGTTGAGATGACACTTTCATTATAAGCTGCTGTTTTCTGTGGTTTATAACTTTCCCCCAAAATTACCTTTGAGGGCTGAAATTTTCTTATGTTTTCTTATTAACAGGCCAGCAGTAAATTTATTTAGAAAGTTGGAAGATAATCTCCACAAGTCTTTTGGAGCTGTCAAAACTTCAGGAAAAAAAACCCCAAACCAAGCAAATCAAAACTATTTTTGATCATTAAAGAGAAAATGTAGGCATGCACTCTGAGAATCCTGTAACACAAAAAAATGTGGTGACCACAGACTCCATGCGGCACCACTTTATTATCATTAAATTTAGGCAAAGGAAAAATTAAAGACAATGAGAAATTGTAAACCACTCAAATACTGTGCAAGCCTAATAGTAAGCGATGGAAAATGTACTTATGTTTATTGGAGGTTGAAGGACCTTTTCTGCTGGCTTCAGCATTTTGAGCTTACTGAGCTTTGTGCAGTGGGCCCTTACTACAGCATCAATAAATGCCTTTTGAATTCATAAGCTAAACGGTCTTTTCCATACAACAAATATATAAGAAATGCAGCTAAGGTATTTATCCACTGCTCTGAAGGTATTTACTCACTTTTCGCTACATATCTGTTCCAGATGGTCCTTGATAATGCTTATTGATGCCAATTATTTTCAGACTTTATTTTGGCTGAAGAACAGGAGTCACAGTCTGGGCATATGCTGCTTCCAATTGCATCTACTTTTCTTTTCAGGGAAAGAAAATGTGTATTGTCTTCTTTCCTACTCAATGCTTAAATCTGTTCTTGGGATATATTTGCTTTTTTGTGTGACGGAGGCTTTCATTTGAAGACCTGAACAACAACAACATGAGGCTGCTGGAGAAGATGGACACTTGTTTTGATGTAAAGTGATATAATCTTCACAACAAACAGGTAGATAATGAGGCTGCTACAAATCTACCTGAGCTTCTTTTAGATATATATCAAGAAGAAAATAAATATGAAGACAGATTTGGTTTAGATTATTCTCAGTGGATCTGCTCCAGTGTTGGCTCCAGCCAGTGGGTCCCTTTCCATTGGCTTTAATGGCTTTCCAGTCAGGCTCTAGAGTCTTATTTTACATTCAATGACCCAGTTGTTCATCATGAGGTTTCAGCAATTTAAAAGTAACTGGTGTTATATATAAATGGTTCACTTTCCTCATACATTTTACCAAAGCAGCTCCACCTACAAGATCCACCAAATTAATGAGAGTTAAGCAACTCTTGGAAGAGGGGCTGCAAAATCTTGCTTGAAATATTAAAATTTGGCATTAGCCTTCTGTTAGGACCCCCCTGTGCATTTTAACCTGTGCAGGACTGTCTTAAACAGCATCTCCTTCAGAACTGCAACAGCCTCTCATATGGCTAAATGCAGAAATCACCACTGAGTCTAAAATTCTAATTCAGGGAACTCTTAACTATGCCCCTTTTGAGAAAAGAGCTTAACTACTTTATTTTAATTTGCAAAGCAAGGAAACCTGAACAAACTCTCAAGGAAACACTCACTTAAACATTAGGTAGTGCTGAATGGTCTCAGCATGCCTGATCCAAATTGAATGAAGCAAACACCCATGCCCCCTCATCGGAGGTCACAAAAAAGATGATGTTTTCTCCTTATAATGTGAGTTACTTCATGCTGCAGTATGATATGCAGTATTTAGCACTGCATTTTAAGCTGCATTGAGCTCAAATGAATATAAATACCCAATGGTCATTCTCTTTATTAAACTAGAGATACACAAAGGACTAATAATCTGGTTGTCTTGTTGTTCAGTCTAATTATAGTAGGGAGTGTGAGGAATCCCATGTGACTCCTAACTTTGGATGAAAACAATTAATCTGCATCTTTCCTTTTTTGGCTTTTATTATTGTAATTATTTCAATTAATAAACTGAATATTCCACTGCCACATTCTGCTAGAGTGCATGCTGCTGACCAGAAGAGAAAAAGAAAATGAGATATTTTGCTTTTTCACATGATTTCTGCCCTGCTTTTGGGGTAAAATTTGTTTTGTATATCAGGGCCGTCAGCTCAAAAGCTGGATCCTGGAGAAGGATATTATAACAAAATGTTCAAAAATATTTTTGGTAATGGAGGCTGCTGTCAACATTTCTCAAGAATAGGCCAAGCACAAACCTTGAAGAGGGGCCCTAGGGAATGATTTATAGAATGGACTGATACAGTAAATGCAATTTGTTTTAATTAAAGTGATGGCTTATTGCATAATTCACATTGTTCTGGCTGAAATGACCGCACCAGGTAGTTTTGGAGAATCACAAGCTGTTCTCATAAATTCCATTAGCTGTAATGCAGCAAATGTTGCAGGAAAAAGAGTTTCATCAAGAAACATAAATGCAACATTCCTACTCCTCACAAGTTTACACCAAAATTAATTCTACAGAATGTCCTCAGCTTGTGGCACCTGCTTCTATTCTCATTCCCTGGTACACTTAGCAAAGCTGTAAATATGGTCAGCATCCAAAAGACCCAGCCAAAGCAGCAGCAGACAGCCTGGTGCAAAGGAGGTAAACCTAACTCAAAGCCCACCCAGCTGGTCACCAGTTGTTGTAGAACAGCAAGTTGCTACATTGATGTACTGCAGCCTACAGGGTACCAGTAAGAGCTCAGTTTCAAAGAGTAATTTCTGTTCTATTTGGGAAAGGGTCTCCATCACGACCTAAGACGCCTGTGCTTTTGAGTGAACACAGCAAGTTGATTCACTCCAGCTTTGGCTTTTGCACTCTCAGTTTTAGTAGCTCTCAAAAAACCCAATGTAATTATCAAATCAAGAAGTGAGTAGTGAAATAATGAAATAGAAATACAATTGAGAATAATTAAATTTGCCTGGGTCAGCCTCATATAGGTATTGTCTAACATTTTCAGAGACAATTTTATAATATTTTTCTTTTTATGTGATTTCATACTTCTAAGATGAATATCATAGAATTGTTAAGGAAAAGATCTCTAAGACCATGGAGTTCCACTATTAACCCAGCTAAACTACTAAACCATGTTTCTAAGCACCATGAAGTGCTAAACCACTAAACCATGTTTCTAAGCACCATATCCACCTGTTTTTTAAAAACATTTCCAGGTGTGGTGATTCTACCAAGCTCTTGGCAGCCTGTTCCAATGCCTGAACATCCTTTCCCCCCCTCCCCCCAATATCCAATCTAAACCTCCCTTAGAGCAACTTCAGCCCATTTCCTCTCAACCTGGCTCTTGCTGCCTGGAAGAAGAGACTGACATCCATCTGGCTACACTCCACTTTCAGGGTGTTGTCAAGGTCTCCCTTGAACCTCTTTTTCTCCAGATTATACACCCCCAGCTCCCTGAGCTCTCCTTATCAGACTTGTGCTCCAGACCCTTCTCCAAGTTCATCGCCCTCCTTTGGATAGACTCCAGCTCCTATATATAGTATGAATAGAGTTAGAAAGAACATGGGGATCTAGGAAAAACAAGGTGCCATTTAGTAGTTAAATATTTACTCTTTCAAATGAATCACATTGCACTTCAGTTGCTCCAGTCCCAGAAAACTGCAAAAAAATCAAATACTTGAAATGAAAAAAACAACAACAATAAACATCTTACCACATTAGTGAGGTAATTAACAAGAGAAGGGAAGGAAGGAAAGAGAAAAGATCTCAGATCAGCACTGGAATTCATGATTAGATGTAACCACTGTATTTCCTCAGTGAAAAAATGATAATTTAAGTAGATGTAAAAAGCTGATTCCTAATACTTTGTCACGGATTTATTTAATACGAGCTACCTAAAACTTGTCTATGTCTATTCTGTCTATGGGCAGCAGCTACAGGTTTCCAGAAACCTATTTACAGTCTGTGGATAGGGTTTTAACAAACAGGGTGAGCCAGCAGGGAAGTGAATTTGGATGGGACTCTTCTGCATGGGTTTGTGGCAGAAAACCAGAGTGGTACATGTTGTACTATCTGAATAACTCTTGATGAAACAAACCCTGATGAAGCTTAAATTTCCACCTTGTCAGGGATGCAGCGGCACTGCCAGCCCAACACCATCTGGGCATGATTCTCTGTGGGCACACTGGTAAATGCCTTCTGCTGGGCTGACTGGGCAGAAGAGCCAGCCTGGGATGCTCCAGCAGACTGACAGCACTGACAGATGGACAGCTTGACTTGGACACACCTTTGTGTATGTGTGAGCAAATGTGATGGGTTTGCAATGCTTGTGCTCAGCTTCAGCTTCCTCTTACACCTGGCTAATGGAACAACCCTCCTCATGGTGTTGCTTCTGTCCTTTTGTGCCTGCCTTGTCTATTTTGTTCTCTGCTGGAGCACTCAGATCTCTCCTCTGTATCTGGGTAATGCCACGATCTCGAGTTGAGAAGGGAGAAGAGGCAGATTCAGATGCTGCCCAGCTACAGATGAATGCCAGCTTATCATAAGTTGGTGGCTGTGCTCTTTCCTTCCCCTCCCACACCACTGCCTCTGACGTGGTGTTATCTGTTTGCCTCCTGCTCTTTTTTTGTGGAACATCGTAAATATAACAGCGAGCCAAAGCTCAGCTTTGAGCAAAGTTCCTCGCTGCATTATACATGAGTTTGGAAACAAGAGGAGTTTGTTCCGAATCCCACTTAGCCTCATGAACTTTCACAGGTGAATTTCAGGCCTATTTGGCTGGCTAAAACTGAAGTTTGAATTATTGAAACAACAGGGGGGCGCGTTGGAGCTCCTCTGCCAGGAAGGCTGAGGGAGACAGCATTTTATTTTCAGCCTTATTAGAACTTCTCTATAGAGAGGAAGTCGATCTTTTCAATTGCTCTTAATCTCCAGAGAAATCTCCCACTGATCCCTAAAATGCCGAACTTGCAATCTTGGAGCAGTTTTTAACCTGCAGTGCTGGAATGTTTCTAATGTTTCCAATACTGTTTAAATGCATCTCCCTTTGCCGATTTTCCTGCTGTGGCTGGATGCTGCCAGACCCTACCACGGCGTTAATTTGCACAAGGACAATACTTGTTGTCCACAGACGTCTGGGACAAGTGTAGCACAAGCTACGCTAAGTGCTAGACCCAGAGATGCCGGGTCCTGGGATAGGGATGCTGAAGCACAAGCCTGCAGCACAGATTCAGGTCTTTGGCTGTCACAAATAAGTGTTTCACCTAACTCTGCTGGGAGTGGGATTCAGCTCCAGGCTGCGCACATCTTCTTCGGACAAACGCCTTTGTTTTTATGCGGCTGTCTCTGGGTTTTGACAGACAGATTAAACCACATGTCCTACAGCAAGGTGTCATGTTTGTCTGCAAAATGCAGTCTGGGCAGGACCCCCTGAGTCCAGGCAGGCAAAGGGGCAGAGGGACAAAGAAATCGCACTCCTGAGGGAGGCTGGGAGCTGTGAGAAAACTTTCCGTGATGTGGACAGGATTTCTCTCCTGCCTGTGAGCCGAGGAGCGGAGCTGAGGCAGAGGCTCCTCTGGGATGAGATGTTCCGCCTGAGGGGATGGAAGTGGGGGAGGAAAGGAAAGGGGGGAGAATTGTCAGCAGCTAGATCAAAATGAGGTTTGCGAAGACAAAAGACAACATCCCCGTCCAGTAATCTGAAGGCATCGGCTGAGCCTTACCTGCTCCTTTAACGTGCCCTGTTTAAAGATGATGAGCGTGAGATTAACATCCTTTGTTTTCAGATTTTAGCTGCCTCCCTTCCTTAGCCTAGAGTGATTCTTTATCTCAATTGCCAGCTTTCCATGTCATTCAGTTCAACTTAATCGCAAGGATCCACAAATCAAGCGATTTCAGGCTGGGGGCTCTGCCTTACAAAGCCTTTGCACGTCAGCAAATAGGATTTTCGTGCACTTCCTCGTGGACTTAACAAAGACACTTGCTCTCAGTTTGCAGAATTTACGGAGAGCAGTTTGGGCATTTCACAGTGCTGTTTGCATGAGGAGCCTTTTGAAGTCAGCGATCTCGGGTGGCCTGTATGAGTGAAAAGGCATTAGTACTGCGTATACAATCGCATCGCGCTTGGAAAGCTCCTAATTGAATGACCAAGCAGTTAAACTAGATTCAGGCTCAAGATCTTCAGCTGATTTGAATAGGTGGAAATTTTTCACACTTAAAGAGTATGCGAAGAATTACACCAACCGAAAATTACACCCTAATATTGGGTTATTAAACTGAGTTATTGTGAAGCGTTCACCATGATTGCTGCATATATATCCTCAGACCTTCATGGGAAATAGCCAGCACACCTCAGTGGACATGGTTTATCAGGACGTTCAAATGTGGGAAAAAATCTGAGTCTGAGAACATCCTGAAGCTGGACCCAATTGCCCCTCAGTAATCATCCTACAGTAAGAGTAAGATATGCAAGATATGCAAATTAGTAAGATAAACAGAGCCGAGGACATATGGCACATGGCTGGCTGAGAATTTGTGGTTTTTGGGGTTTTGTTTTTGTGGGTTTTTTTTGTTTGTTTGTTTGTTTTTTTTTTGGTTTTTTTTTTTTTTTTTGGTCCATTACTGCATTCAATGGAGAGTAGAATTTTGTGTCAAAATTTAAACAGTGTGATTTTGGATCAAGGAACAATTAAAAACCTTAACTGAAAATATTGCCCTTTTTTGCCAGGAGCAAATATTTGATCCTGTATCAAATCCCAACAGTTGATGACTTCTTGTTTCAAAGTAATATTAAATGAAATTTCACCTGAATTCTAGGAGAGCACAAATTGGTTAAATAACCACCACATTAACCACAAATGTATATTTTATGCAAAAAGTACATTTTGGGTTGACCTGAAATGAAAATAAATAAATTTTTAAAAAAATTAAAAAGAGAAAAACTCACTCTAGATAACATTCTCAAATGTTCAGGGGATTCATATCAATTTAGCTGAAATAAGGAGAGATATGTAAACCACAAAGACTTTCAGTCTTTCTGATCCAGTATTATTACATATCCAGCTGAGATCAGTGCCTCAAAGATAAGTGTAAAATCCCCTGAAATGCCCCATTAAAAGATATACATTTGACAATGATTATTATATGGCTGTCTGAGGTTCCACCTCTTCTTGTTAGGGAACTCAGCTCATCCTTGTTAGGAAGGGTGGCTCTGTCTCAGGTGATGTTCCTCATCTGGGCACCTGGGATCTCCTGAATTTGTGCAGAATTGCATTGATGGAAAGAGAAGAGGCAGAGAAGGTTCCTTGTCCCCAAAAGCTGTAGGTTGCTTTGCTGTCTATACAGTGGATGGCCTGTTCTTTCAGGATTAATCACTCTGGCCTCAAAACTCAGCTCCTTCTGCTGCAGTTGTGGCAATATTCTGCCACACCATAACCAAGTGTTTAGGGAAGGATGCAAGACAGGATTTTGTAGCCAGTTGCTGTGGTTGTGTGAGGCTGAATGGGTGTGTAGATAGGCATAACGGACCTTTCAAATTGGAATTTGGCTCTGGAAAATGCGTAAACTATTGCTGCTTTCCCAGAAGTGCCATGTTATCTGTAACAGCCACAAGCTTATGGTTATAGGTTGTAGGCTGTGCCAAGGAATCAGGCACTGAGCTGTTTCACTGAAACAATGAAAACTGCTTTCTACAACGTTGGAAGGTTCATTGCTTGTGATCATCTGAGATCAAAGGCAGAAATGTTGCATTTGTTGTTGCTTTGTCATGTCTTGGAGAGTAATGTCATTTGATTCAGACAGTCTGATTTGTCTGTCTCTGCTGACATGTTAATAGCTCATCAGACCCAGTGCTACACTCCAGAGGAACCAAGGGGTGATACAGGGAACTTCTGTCAGCATGAGAAAGGCCAGCATGTCTCACTATTCCAATCCCAGCACCTCTTTTATGACTACTGTATTGGGACTGGCAGAAGACATATACATCTGTTTATGTGGATCTGTGGGATCAAAATCTCTCAGCTCCATTCAGAGTTTTAAAAACCAAACTGGTCCCAGATACATAAAGAAGAAGAAATTTGTTGTGAGAGCTATAAGGCTTCCAGGACTCATTTCTGCAGGACCTATACAAACATGAGGAATGCAATCTCAGCCCAAGGTGACTAACCCTCCAAAACAGAAGAAAGGAAAAAAGGTGGGAATAGAGATGCCTTGCCATGGCCTCATTTCTGAATGCACATCCCATGTTCCCAGGGAGAAGGATGTCAATCCTTTTTTTTTCACTTTTTCCCTTGCTGAGCAATAATTTCCCTCCTAGTGCAATAAATGTGGATGCAATCACCTTTCATAACCAATCAAGTCTGCAGGCTCTGTTTCATGGCTGCTGAAGGAAAAACAGTGGCATTGCTCTGCCTTGCCCTCCCCACAGAGACAGCTGAAGCCTCAGTGGTACCATCACACCATCAGGCTTGTCAGCATAAACCTTCATCCCTCAGAGGTTTCTGCTCACTCTCTGTCTGAAGTGAACTGACAGAAACTCATGTTTTCCGGTTCAGAATAGGTTTGACACACAATCTGAGTGTATTTGGGGTGAACTGTCCCAAAACCTCTTGCTCTAAGGACAGGGGTACATGGACACTACAGGACAAGCTGCTGGCAGCTTTATTAAAGCTGTTGCCACAAGACAGACGTCCCACCCTCAGAGCCACAGAGGAGCCACTCGTGCGACTTGCGGCATGTCTGCTTTTCCATATCAGCTTTCAGGAAAGGCAGAATTAAGCATTACACAAGGTGCAAACATGCACTGTGTTCAAGTGTAGCTGCACACACACACAAAATTCACCTTGCTGAGGTTGGCAGCAAAGAGCATTTACTGGAGAGTGTGAATACTTCCTGGTGAGAAGCCTGTTTTGTCTTTGAGAAAAGTTGCTTTGCTTTTGCAAACAGGGGCTATTCTTTTAAGCTGTTTTTTGGATTTTATTTTTTTGGGGGGTGGGGTGTTTTATTTGGTTGTTGTTTTTTTTTTTCCCCTGAGGTGTCAAATATAAAAATGAGATGAAATGTCAATCAAGGCCCAGGGGGCTGGGGAGAGGGAGACACACAGAGACAGAGAGCTTGAAAAATGCTTCCAATGCAGGCAGCTTGTTTAAGCACAGAGCGTGTTGCAGCCAGCTGGATCTTTGGAGAAAAAGATGAATTTCTACTCATTTAAGCACGAATAAGGTGAGATGAAGGGAGGGGGGAAATCCATGAAGGTGAAAAGCCCTTTTTTTCCCTTTCCCTAGTTGTGATGGATGATTTAAGCCTAAAGTACTGAGCCTCCCAGTGAAGAAAATATCTACAGTGATTTTGATAAATAAATGCTTAGACCTTGCATTTGCCACCTTGATGATGGAAAAAAAGAAGTTTAGGCTTCATAGTGGGGATTTTTTTGCACAATACCCATCAGGCTGGGACAATCCTCCTGCCACTCCTGCATTAAGAAAAGGAACCTAACTCTTGGGCATTATTTCCCACAGTTTGTTTGGGTTTTTTTTAGCTATGCAGGGAAAACTGGAACACTCACAGAGGCTGGTGTGAGGATAACAACAGGCAAACTGAGGATGGCTGGATGAGAAGCCAAGAGCTTGGAAGAGGAAGGAAATGGGCCACTCTGTCCTTCAAACCTTCAGTGCTGGCTTCTCTCTTTCCCCATATTTTTAGCACTATGCTGTGTCCTGGGTGGCATGCAGGCTGCCTGCATGGAGGTGCTGCCCACTACTTTTGCAGCAGGAATAAACTCCCAGACCTCATAGTGGAGACAGATGCACTTATTCTTTACATGGATAAAGCTTGAGTTCCTCATGGCTGTGTTCACAAACGATGTGCTGAGGCAGTCCCTTACTTTTCTTTCCTTCAGACTGTAGCTCCTTACTCAGAGGAGCTGTTTTACTACCTCTTGCAAAATGAGGTGCTTCTATGGTGAGGCATCATGGGATGCACAAACAGGCATTATAGTTCTTTATGTTTTTGCAGGAAAATAAAGAAAAGTATTCAATACCATTGCACATACAATTGGCAAAACACAATAGCCCAAGCTGGAGTATAAGCTCATAAAGAATATGAAAAAAGGAGTCTTTAAAGCACTACCCAGGAGTTCTGTTTTACAACCCAGAAATGTTCAGGAGTAGGGTGCTAGGGAAGTGCTGTACAGTCATTGACCAACTCTGATTCCTACAGCAGCAATATTTCTCCCCCTGGAGCACTCCTTGTTCTGCCTTGGCCGGATTTAACACCGCTCTGCTGATGAGATGCAAACAGATCAGAAGTGTCAGGCTATGTCTTGGAGAAACTAGACTCTGGCACTTCTGTTGGGCCCTGAATTAGAAACAAACATTGCTGTATTTCCAACCCAACCATAATTTAAAAAAAAAATATATAAATATATGCTGAAAAAAAAAAAATTCCTTAGCTTTTGGCATACATCTGCTTGTAACACTTGTCCCCTAACTCCAGCTTCCAAAGCCAGGGAGATAGTACCCCATCAGCACACGGGAAAGGGCACATGAGGACAAAGTGCTCAAGTGGAGCATATAGCCAGTTCTTTCATTCACTGCTCCTGATGAGGACAGCCGTGTTCCTACAAAAGGCAGCTGTAATTCCTCTCCCTCATTCCTGCCCAGCAATGAGGGGTTTGAGCCTGCTCAGCGTGAGTGTGGAGATACAGAGAACCTGATAAAAAAGACAGAGCTAAATGGAGAACACAAACATACCTCAGAGCTGCACTAATGAGAACATAACTAATATGTTGTATATTCCCAGCAACACGAAGGAAACCTAAGGGAAGCACAGGCATTCAGAAGTATTATTTCATTATCTGTATGCTAGTTTTATTTGCACAAAGGTATACCTTTCTGTGTATTTAATTTCCTTTACTGGTTTCTTATACCCCCCTAAATGATCTAAATTTTGTATCTGAGCCTGAACTACTTGGTTGTCAGTGCAAAGCTACATCTGTGCAAGGTACAGTGGGAGGGGTGAGCTTTGGTTCAGTTAAGGTGTTGACAGACTCCTGAAAGCCTGCAAGACTCTTTTTATTCCCTCTGAAGTTTGCTTGGTTCAGTTAGTGTCCACAGAGCTTCTGAGAGGCTCCAAACACACCCAAGCTGCAGGATGAAAGGAGGACTATAAGGAGGGCTATAAACAAGATATCTATGGGCTTTTTTTCCTCTGCAGGAAACTGTGGCAGAGGTGGCAGCAGACAAGAATGCAGATGTCCATATAATTTGCTCCCCAGTATATTGGGGGAATGACAGGTCAGCACTTGGGCTTGCATGATTTGCATTTCTGAGGTGAGAAGGGTGACAATCTGAGATGACATGACAGCAGGAAATGTTTGTAGCTCTATTGGCCCTTAAGAAACCAGGGGCAGGACAGACAAAATGACGTTTCTTATTTGGCCAACAGACAGGGCCTTTTGGGGGGGATCTTTTCAGAAGAGGATGCCCATCCTAACACCTGAAAAAAGAGGTGGGGGAAGTTTTTTATTGGACCTGTCACAGGGTTTCCTTTTCTGTAAGAGTGAGGATAGCCAGAGGAAGACAAGAAACTGAATTTAATTTTGTTCTTCCACCCACGGTGTCACATCCCTGCTACTTCATTGTGCTGATGTGGATAAAGTACAGCCTGCCCTTCTTTCCAATTTGGTGCAGGACCTGGGTGTGACAGGAAGTGCCAAAAAGCAGCTGTCCTGGGGACTTGCTAGAATGACCTGTGAAAGATCACCCTTTTGAGGCTTTTATTTATTTTATTTTCCCATCTTCACCTCAGTGAAGCTGATTTGCACACTGGGGTGTACTAACTATATCAGTGGTTTCTGCAGTAGCAATTAATTTGTGTTAAAAAAAAAAGAGGTTTTAGTGAGAGATGAGTGAAAGCAGGAGGGAGAGGTGTGAGACATTTGAGACAGATAGGGGACAGGTGTCTTTTGCCACTGCTCTTGCCTGTTGCCCCTTGCAGGGCTTATTGATGCCTGACACTGCTCTGCAAACAGCCGAGTGCCGCTCATCAGCCTTCCTGGGCTTTGCATTCCCTCCTCAGAGGACAACTGCCCTTAAACAAAGGGTCTTAAACTGGCTGAGGGACAGGGAAATACTGACACTCTTTTTTCAGTCTGTGATCTAAAAGCAAGACAAGCTGACCATTTCAAGAACTTCCACAAGAATATTTCTGCAATGTGTACTTGGAAGACAAGCTTTTGAGAGAGCAAAAAATTAATCAAATGGTGAAAGTTTCCCTACCAACTCGAGCCAAGGTGGAAGATATTGTCCAAATTGAATCACATAAATCCACCTCAGGCCTTTTGGCAGGTCTGCTAGGCAGGTGGCTTGTTGGACAGGAGAAAAAAAGTAACACAAAAAGCCCTTACTATGCAGGCTGTAAAGGCTTACCTGTCTTGTTTCCAGCATCATGTTTAAGGGATTCCTCTTCTGCCCAGTGAAGCATCTCCATTGACTTATAGCAGCTGGAGAGCAGACCCCTGGACAGATATGTGGCTTTCCCTTGCTGGAAAAGCTGACGTATTACATCCCACAGGAAATTGCTTCTGAATACCTTATAAAGCAAAACTAGAGTGTACATAGGAGCATGGCTTGAAGTCTTAACTCAAGTAAAAGCCCATGGCAGAGAGGAAAGATTTAGCTGAATAAGAATAAGGAATCTGTGCTTTGGGGGTTGATGAGACATTTGGTTTGTGCTGTGGGGAATGCTGGAGTGGAAAGGATTAGGCAAATATAGGATATCATAATCATTATTTGAAAAAATCTGTATCTAGAAACCCCAGCTCTGCCATTAACTTAGACATAAGCTCAGCTGAGTTTCACAAACCTTATCAGAGATTGGGAAGACATGGTCTTTCTTAAGCAGTGCTCAGCACATTTATTTAGTTATTTTAAAAGACACTATAAATGCATCCAGTTTACCAAGTTCCCAAATAATTCAAAACATCTATTAAAGAAAATAACATTAATGACAGAAGGAAAGGAAGCCAAAGTAAACAGCCCTATTGAGGCAGGGTTTGCCTATTAATCTCCCTTATGGAAAGCAAGTCTGCACCTGAAGGACTGCAGTGCTGGGCAGTGGGGTGCAACTAATTAGTGCAAAGCTCTGTCAGAGAGAAGTGCTTCTCTTTTGGGTCCACAAAAGCCCAAATCAGTGGGGAAGGGAAGAAAAAATCTTTTAGGCCACTTTGGATTTAGATGACTGAGAAGTCTCACTTTGTGCTGAAAAGAAAGGCTGCGAGGTGAAATCACTGTCTGCATCATGAAGCACTGGGCAATGTTGCAGTTTTCACTGTGGTTTCTTGTGGGATTTTCACTATATGATTTTCAGAGTAGGAAAAACAAAAATATCTTGCCAAAGCTGATCTCCAGTGGGACAGAGAGTGGCTGCAGCAGAGGTCGTGTCTTGCAAGCCGGGCAGAAGGGTTGTTTGTAGGTGGAAACCATGCACTGGTCTCACCATGGAAAGCTGTATCTGACCTCTGCTCCCAGCTTTTACATTGCCCCAAAGTCACTTGTCTCCATCACCTTTACTCATAAATACTTAGAACTGTCCAGCTCCTGTCAGGGAATTATCGAAAATGAGGTGATGAAATGAATCCCACAGATTCCCTCTGAAATAAATTTGTTGTCCAGGTATTACAGGTAAGCAGTCACAGACAAACCTGTCAATTTGACCAAATACATCCTTTCTAAGGCTTCCTGCACTACCCATATGCTATTTGAATTTCATTTCCCATGACAGGACCATGTGCTGCTAAGGTGTAAATCTGGAACACCACTGCTGATTTCAGGATAGCTGGGCTGGATCTACACCAGCCCAAACAAATCCTGCAAGGAAGAATGCAACTTTCATAGGCACATTTATAGTCTCTAAAAGGGTATTTTCCATCACATTGTCCAGTTTATTAGACAAATATGATAATCAAGGATACAAGGATCTCCCAGGTTCTCAGGCTGCCTGATTGCAGGGGAGTTCAGGGTGCAGGAAATCTGATGGAAAATGGTGTAGACGAGACACTCTCTTACTGCTCATCAAATATGTTGGTGGAGGCTGGGTGTTCTCAGCCTGGCTATTCCCCACAACAGGAAGTGAAATTTGGAGCCTGTTTTTTTTCTGCTTTGGAGAATTAAATGGCACCTGTGGACACATGCACATGTTTATACTTGTTTTCTCTGTACACACACAAACACCCCCAGTGTTTAGTTTGGCAGAGCCCAAAGGTGTGTCTTTATTTCTGCATGTCTTTTTTCTTCCACAATGGTGTTTTTTCTGTGCATATCCAATAGATATATTTTGGTCCTTTCCAGCTGGAATTAAACTTAGAGTCCAAAAGAAATAAAATGAAGAGAGATGGGAAGAGTAAGTGAAAGAAATATGAAGAGCTGGGTGCCAGAGGCTGACATCCAGATATTGTTTTTCACTCTCATTTTCTAAGAAAATCAGAGTGAACTAGTGCTGGGCATCAGATTCCCCTGGCATGGAAAGGATGGCTGTTTGGGAGCAATGTCTAGGAAAGCCATGAAGATCTACACAGTCCATATAATTTTCAGGGAAAGGGATGAATTTAGAGTAAACAGGACTTTCTTCTCATTCCCCCTATGCTATCAAAGACTGTGATTTTTCAGACATACTCAGTATTGGTCACAATCAAACAGCATGGCCCTTTCCTGTGACATTACATGTGCTTTCCAGCAGTTATGGCAATATTTGGGATCTGGGAGGCTTCGAATTAGATCTGGCTTTGACACAATCTTCTGTGGCCTGGGGCACACACCTTTTTAGTTTTTTGTGACCAGTTTTGCTTACTGTTCCTTGGAAATCAACAGGATTTACTCTAGCCCTGAAGTAAAGCAAGTGCATGTAGGCTTGACTAGGCCAGGCAAGATTTTCTGAGCCTAAAGCTGAGCTGGAAGCAGATGGAATTGTAGTAGGTTCCATTTGGGTATTTTCAGATGGAAGTTGTGTAGAAGCAGGTGCACAAAAGCACCGCATTAACATCTCACAAATTTTTTACCCATCTTGGTACCACTAAACAGGCCAAGACTGCAAAATTTTTTCCTAAAATGAAGCTTGGGCCCCATGGGTGGTGATCTTCACAGATACATAAAATCTGTATGGAAGTTTCTATTTAATGTAAAGTCAGGTAGAGTGGTGTGCTTCATCACTCTTCCTTAGCTACTCATAAAATGAATACTCCTAAATTGGAGGGAAAATATTTCTGTCTATATTAACCTCTATCCCAGAAAGAGGAAACAAGGAAGAGAACAGAAGGCCATTGCCATTTTTGAAGAGGCAAACACAAAGAGGAAGTGGGCTGGTGATTAAAAGAGGGCTGTCTCAGAGATGACAGCCAAGCAGGACTTGCAGCATTGATGGGGACGACTCCTGGAGGCCAAACTAGGGCTGCTTGGTAGACATGGACTAAGAGTGCCCTCACAGACATCATTAACCACTGAAGATGTCATTGCTTGGGAACCAAGCTCTGCTTCACCATACTGCATTCCAACTCCATAAACTTTGCTTTTTATCAAGTCTAAAAAAGCTCCAGAACAGTCAGATTAGCAGACAAATAAAACCTTCTGATTTACTTGATCTTGTAGGTCACCTTTTACAGCGGGCCAATTCATGTAGGGACTTTCATTCATACACATCTGTGCACATATGTGTAAACACATAAACCTACACAAAATGCAATGATGTTTGTGCATGTTACATATTTTTATATGTACATGTGAACACACACAAACATATCTGTCTACCTATCTAATCTATCTGAAACACTTCTATTGCAAGCACAATTTTCTTCCTTACCCCTGGTGCAAGTCCTTTTTTTAACCTCCTCTGAAAACACCTCCAGTGCCTCATTCTGGTGCCTAATTGGCCTTATCATTAAGATTTTTTTTTTTTTTTAAACTAATGTCTAAACTAAATGTTTCCTTTTTAGAATTCAAGTCATTGCTCCTTGTTATGCCTGTTTCGGTGATGTCTACATAATATGGATTGATATGCTAGTCAGGGACAGTTCCAGAAGAAGCAAATAGCATCCATTAAGGAATGGCAATAGAGGAATGAGTCATATAAAATATCCATCTATCTGTATATACATTTCTCTCTGTGCAGATGGACACACAAACCATTTCAAATACACACACACACAAATCAGACTGCTGCATTTCAAGGACTTAGACCCGTAACAGCATATTATCTCAGTCCCTGGACATCCTTAACCCATGTTCTTATTTCCTTGTAGAAGCCCAGGAAGTTGTGGCTGACAGAAAAACACCTTGTCTTCTGCTAACTAGGACACTCATGATCATCCTGCAACCTTGTGAGCCCTGCTTTTAAATAGTGAAAGGTGAGATAAATCCCACCCAACAACTATAAAGCTGTATATAAAGCTGTAGGTCTGAAACTAGTCATTGTTTTAAGCATCTATGTTTGTGAGATGTAGTGGAAGAGGCCTCCAGGCCCTGATTAAGTTCATTATTTGTTGCTCTAATGCAAAGCAGTATCATTAATAGTGTTAATAATAAGCAGTCCAGAATGCAAATCCTGAGCACATAGGATATCAAAGCCTTTGCAACATCAGTGGTTGAATGTTTATAATGTACTTTTTGATCTTAAAATTGTAATCTGTAAGTGAAGTGACCATTATTATTATTATTATTATTATTACTATTTATTATTATTATTATTATTATTATTATTATTATTATTATTATTAATAATAATAATAATAATAATAATAATAATAATAATAATAATAATAATAATAATAATAATAATAATAATAATAATAATGCTTCTACTCTACAAGCCATGTGTTTTTCCCTCACTTCCTTCATTATTTGCACATTAAGTGCTGGGCTGGTAGTGGCACCTGACTTTCCTCAGACTGGATATAACTGTGTTAGAGTTGAGATTGAGCAAGAAGGAATACTTTTAGATGGATCATGTAGGAACTGAGATGAAAGTTCACTTTCCATTGTAGGTGTTTGGGGTGAAAAATGGGAAGGACAGAAGTAGGCTAGTGCTGCTAACAGTAATTTTTCTTGTTGGTGCTCAGAAATGTTCAAGTATAATAATTAGACAGAAGTAGTTACTGTTTTAATGAACAATTTGCTGCACAGTGATGCCTAAACTAGAACTCTTTGATTATCACAGTAGATTCTTCCCTCCTTCTGTTCCCAAAACCCATTAGAATAGCTTCCCTCACCTAACTTTCAGCACAGCTTGTTGTTACTGGAAATTAGCTACTTTGTCCAATCCAATTTAAAATTAGGCAACATAATCAGAAGAGCCTCTGCCACTTCACTGGAAGGACCATACTTCCACCATCAAAAAAAAATCTTATAGTTGTCACACTCTCTGAGGTTTTCTTCATTTTCAGCCTTCTCCTAATTGCAATTTATTTGATGCTCACAAGAGTGCCATATATTTAATTTCCCCCCTCCCATTGATATAAAGTTGTCATGACTTCTCTGCTTGAAGTGATAAGTACTTTTCCTTGAAAACTTTTGCTATGCCTCTCTCTATCTTGTGTGTTCAGTTACACTCCTTTTATTTTGGCCCTCAGAAGAGGAGAATCTACACAGTGAGCAATATCACAGCTGCACATTTGTTCTGCATATGCCACGTATTTACCACAGAGATGCTAAAATCTGGGGGCAGCCTTTTCAAAATATTCTCACTCCTGTGTTGTTCCCTGCTTACGTGTTTATGGAATGATAGAAGAAAAACTGACCCCAAAATCTGTACCAAATGAAAGTGAAATGGAAATACAAGCAGTACCTTTTCCTTCTAATAGGCTCTTACAGGAGTGGATACAAGGTGCTCCATCTCCTTCTTGCATCTGACATAAGAGGGATACAAAATGAACGTTCAGCAAATTTCCTTTCTGAAGATTACCTCCTACAAATCGGAATATGAGATCTTAACTTTGCTGCTGTGAATTAATAAAAAAGCTCTGTAAGAGCAAATCATATGTGCTATAGCCCTCCAGTTACCACAGCTGTACTGTGAAAAAAAAACCAAAAACCAAAAAACCCCACAAAAAACAACAAAAAAGTCCCAAAACTCCACAAGTGAAAAGTGTCACAGAAGGACAGAACCCCAGTGTGATCCTATCTCAGTTTAGGCTAGAGAGATACACACATCACCACGACAATGAGGATCTATATCGTGTCTGGAAAAGCATGCAGGGCTGAGATACCGAAAATCAACATTGCTTTCATAAGACTTTCTCCCCACCTTGGTCAGACTACTATTAAATATTGCATTTGAATGTTATTGGTTATATTATGTGGTTTCTTTTGTTTCTTTGTATCTGGATGGAGACTCAGTTATCTAATATTGGAAAAAGGGGAAAGAAAAATAACCTGTTTCTACAGTAGATCATATCGACATATTGGGATTTCATCTTGCATAGCTGAATCATTTGTATCTGACAGGTACAACTACATTGAAGACATTAGACTTCACAGATAAATTAATTCTAAGAAATGTTTATAAATCTAGAAACCTGCACCCATTGACTTCTGCTCCAAGCTGAGGCCGAGCAACCACATTTTCAGAAAATGGCTTTCCTGTTTCTGTGACAGAAGAGTTTTTGGTAGAAGTCATTCATTTTTTATTGCTTGAAAAAGACAGTGCCAGGGTGAAAAATTTCACAGTAATGTTCATGATGTTAATGAACATAAATCACGGGTTGATTTCACAGCAGCAGTGGCTCTGGGAAGGCTTTCATTAGCTAAAGGGGTGTGTGGTGGTGTGGGTATCAGTTGGTTCACAGGACAAAGAAGCAAGAATCAACTTTCTCCCTTACTGGTGTGCTGAAAGGCAGGTGCCTCTGGCCTTGTGGATGTGTGAGGAAAGAGTGTTGGAGGTAACAAGATGCCAAATAAGGACTGTCAGTCATGGGCAGATACCTAAAAGGTGTGTCACTGAGCCATTTATTAATTGAAGGAATAAAGATTCCCCATGGTTTAAAACTATGGTATACATTAAGTAACAATGGAAATCTAATTCTTAAAATCATGTCTTTGTCAGTTTGAGGATCAAATGTTAACCACTTCTTAAAAGGAATGATAAATATGAGAAAAGGGAAGGAGTGGGAAATAGAGACAGTGAATCATACTATACATATATAATATATTCTATATAGCCATAATATATACTACATAATTTGTATTTTTAAAAAATAACATAAAATTGTTTTCCTGGTAGGCTGGAGCTGCAGTAGGATGCTTCTGATGCTTTTATTTCCGTCTGAGTTATGCCTACTACATTAGTCCATGTATGCACACACACATATATCCTTTACAACCATCATTGAGTGAATAATCACTTCTGTTCTACATCTACAAAATTTTCATGGCCTGAAAACAGTCAAAGCAAAGTTTTTGTCTAATTAAAACCTGTGGCTGAGAGAATCAAGCTGAGTATGAAGAAAGAGAATGAAAGAATAGCTAAGTACTTTTTATGGTCTACTAGCTAAACTACAAAGAGCCTCCAGCACTCTGGCAAAACCAATGCACAAATCGGCTCTTTTCTTATTTAATTTGCTGGTGAATATGGGGGTGCTACTGTGGTCACTGGCAGCTCTCCCAGAAATGAATTCTCTGAATGAGTCCTGTAGATGCAAAGAACTACCTAAGTATGCCTGTATTTTAGAACACAAAGATAATGTGTACCTCTACCTGACAGACAAATGCTTGAGAAGTTCCCCTTTTTTTTTTCCTGTGCAAACTGTTTACATAACTGGATAGAATTGTGTAAAGGAAAGGGATTGTTTCCCAGCAAGAGAAGCAGAACATTTGTAATTTCTTCCTATCCCTGTTCCCATGCTCTCCTGTCAGCACAGAAGGTCTTACTGTCAGCTGATATTCTCCACAAATTAAAGGAGATCTCAGAATCCTGCTAGGAGGCTTTCATGAAGTATAGAGTAGGGGGAAGGAGGGACACAAGGTGAAAAATAGGTTTTAAAAAAATATTTATCTTACAAGTTGTAAGAAAAAAGAGTCAGAAGAGAGTGCAATGAGTAGTATTCAGGAAATGTGGCTGCAAGTGCCTCAGGTGCCTCTGGAGTAGGTGGGTTTTACTGAGTGCCAAGTTCCCTCTCTGGCTAGACAGTCACCTACAGGAAGCTCTTGGCTTCGACAGCATTTCTGCTGGGCAGACAGAAATCAGCAATGCTGAGAGGATGGTCCCACAGACTGGTAATGAAATGTCTTGCTAATGAGAGATGAGTTGGGCTGGGTACAAAGATCATTGCAAGGTGCTGCTGTATATGAGGACATCTGTCAAGTGCAGCTGACCTGACAGAAATGAGCCATTTTAATTGGATGTGACTCAAACTTCCTCTGTCTCTACTTGATATTTGTATGCTTTATGGAATAAGTGCTTCTTGTTACCTTCGTTAGCATGTGTCATTGAATATATAATGTCCTGTCACTTTTACTAGTATGTTCTATTGACTATATTGCTCCTGCAAAGCTCATGTTGAGTTAATGTACCCGATTTATTTATACAATTCATTTTGCTTTATTTCCAGAGACATGCTGTGACCATACTGTGATGCAGATCCTGTGAGAGTGACTGTAATAAATAAACCCAGTGAACAATTATCTCCCAAACACAGCTTCACTGACACAAATCAGTGGAGTATAGTTCTTCACTTATGTTTAAGAGCTGGTGGTCGCATACCAAATGTGGAGTGTAACCAACGGGGAGTACAAGCAATGCATTTGTGATCAGAAATGGAGGAGCAGGAGCAAAAAACCTACGAAACAGCTTCATAGTAATAATTTGGAGGGCAAAAAAAGTTTTGTGGTGTGACTGCACTGATAAAAGTAATCTTTTTGATTGTCTGTATTTTTCCCCAAGTTTTCTGGTAGATAGCTAGATAGCTAAATAGATAGAGTGGGCTTTTTTTAAAACGAGTTTTTTGTCTTTTGATGCTGGCACTTGGAATTAAAATGCATTTTGTCCTTCGGCAAGGGAACTTTATTGTCTTTTTTCCTTCTGTCTCCAAATCTTTTCTTTTTGACTGGAAAGCATTTACTTCTCTGTACATTTTCATTTGACTCCTCGTGCGGCAAAACGTCTCTATATACCAGCTGAGAAGGCATTACTCTATTATTGATGAAAAGTAGTATGTTCCCTGGAAACTGGAAGAAAGTTCCAAGGGTAGAATGCCGCAGAAACAAAGGGATCCCACCATCACTGACTTGCCCTCTCTACAGTGTTATGTAACTCTGTGACTGTTTAAATCTAGATGCTTCAGACCTGGAACAATAATGAAATGGATCCCAACTAACAGCAGGTTTTATAGTGCAGGTGTGGATGTTTGAGACATTGTCCAAGTGGTGGCCAGATGCCCTGACAGGAACTGAGATCTCATCAATGCAGTCCGTATTATTCAGGATAAAATTCTTGTGACTGAATGATGGGGAGTTACTTTGAGCTGAAATAAACCTTGATCAAACTCCACTGACCATATTGCCTAACTCCCTGTTGACTACAGAGGCAGCCAAGAGAGATTTACTCTGGTACAGCTGTACACCCTGCAGATACACATACTCAGTCAAAGGAATCACTGCCTTGATTTTGAAATAAGAAAAATAGAAGAAGGTTGAAGCTCAGCACTGTGCAGGTGGTTGTTGTTATTATTACTATTATGATGATGATGATGTTGATGATGGTGATGTAACAATAAAAATAGTAATAAATAACCAGCATATTGGAGAGTTTTCCTTATTCCATGACTTAGCAGTTGTGTTATCTGGGTTGATGTTTGTAGTTCCTCAAGGCTTCATGGTGACAACACGGCATCAATGAGAAGACAGCAGTTTTGATTGCAAGATTGCTCCAAAGCCCTGAAAAGCTAACAAATGTCTTATCCACTGTCATTCCTGTCACTTTGAGCTTTGAGCTCTGAGGTATTTAACTCACACTGTCCTGCTCTGCCTTTGAGGGAGATCTGCTGGGAGAATGAAAATATCTTCACATGGGCAGTGTCTGCCACCCATGTGAGCCCCATGCCACTCCTTCAAAAGGGATGGATTTCTCTCTCCAGGTCTGGCTCTGTTCATTATGTCACAGCAGAGAGAAACCAGAAAAGAAGGATTAATTCATGTGAGCAGGACTGCCATAGAAGGAGTTTCTTCATGCTGGCACTTCTTTGGGAAATGGGAGATGAACTCAGCCACTGAGAGCTGAGAATTCTCCCTCCACCCTCTGACTTCACACACCCAGTGAGTGGCTCAGAGCTCAGCCTGTCCATCAGCATCACAGTATTCAGGACTGTGGTGCTACAGGCCATGGAACACCCTCACAACCACCTTAGCTAGGTCCTGGCCCTAATCAGTCTGGAAAGAATGGATATTGAAGACCAGAAGAAGGAATACGAAGGTTTGTCCCTTAGGCTTCTGTCAGCAGCCATGGCATGGTTTGCTGGTGCTTCTGGCAGGAACAAAAAACTTCTTTGCCATGGTGCTCATGCACAGCCTGTCTCCTGAAAAGCCAGTGCATGGCAGGGCAGAGGGAAGGTAGGATTTCAACCTTCGCTCCAAGCTGCCTTGCTTTCCTGGGTTTATGTCAGGCCCTTAGCGTTATTTGAACATAGTTTTTCTGGTTTAATTTGCATAATTGATGAGATGGAAAATTATCTCAATGATTGATGGATGTTCTGCATGCACCAGAGTTTGTCACAAAATATAATGCATCTGTAGGATGAACCTGCTGCTCCTGCTATGTTATTTCCCAACAGGGCTATAAAATTCTAACTTTACCCTACAGGTTTTTAAGTTTCTTTTCTTTTTAATCTTTTACAAGACAATGTGCAACACAGTAAACAAACACAAAGACACAGCATCAACTAGAGTTACCATCTTTCTTCATTGTACTCCTAGGATGTTAAGTAATGAAAGGGAAAAAGCTGTCTCACACTTGTGGAGTTGATCCAAGACTTTGCTACATGAGGTATTCTCTTAGCAGACTTGCTCTATAGCTCTGTCTATACATTTCCACCTGCTCTGGGGACAGTGTATCTCTTTCAGATATTTACATTGACAAAATTCTCTTTCAATTTGCACTGAGTCAACAGTGCGTACACCACAATTAATGTGACTTTATTTTCATAATTGCCTGTAGATATTTTTATAATAAAAAGATAATGCTAAGTGCAAAAGTACTCTTTGGTAATTAGCCATGCTTCTTCCAAAGAGAAGCCTGGCTTGATCCATTCCTGTCCAGCAAAGCAATGACACACACAGGTGACTTGAAGTCTCTCCTAAAGCTGTGCATGAAGTTACATGCATATTAATTCCAGCATGTGTCACTGATCCCTGCAGAGCAGAGACCTGCCTGGACACATGTAACTTCTTTGCTGAACAGTGATTTTGGAGAGATGAAGCCTCCCTTTTTCTCTCTGCAAGTTATGCACAGGCACAGCAGGTGTTTTTGCTACATTTTTGTTCACTGGAGTGATGTGGTGGGTGGGGTGTGCCCTGCATTACCTGTCTCAGCCATCATGAGAAGTACCTAATGAACTCCTGCCCATATTAAATGGTGAACCAGTCCCTCTGGGCAGTTTCAGATATCAGTTTGAGACTGGGCCTGACATCCCAGGACACAGTCCTTTAGGGAATCAGAAAATGAGGCACCTTTTAGTCATACACAGGCTATGCTCAGGGAGGGTTTATAAGAAAAGCAGGGAGAGAAGGAGGAGGAGAAGACAATTTTCTTGATCCTCAAACTGATCATGCTCAAAGACTATGAACAAGATTTTCAGACGTTTTCAGATTTTTTCAGCAGACTAAAAGCATTGGTGAAGTGTAAGATTATTCAAATCTTAAGTCCAAGATTTTCACAGCACTTAAGAGACAGTTTTGCAGTGTCAGGTCAGATTTCTAAACAGCTCTAATTTTGGTATAAGGAGGACATAACTGCAGTGATGTCAGTGAGGCTGGAAAGATGAACAATACTGGCAGTCCTCCAATGACTTAAGGTACCAGAGTAAAGTATTTACCCCAAGAACTCATTACAGTGACAACTCATTGCAATGAATGAAAATTTGCTTCAGTGGGAATTTGTTCCCCAGGATAAATATGGATTCCTCCAAGCTGTGAATAGGTCTAATCTGCTTTTCTTAGTGATTTGATTTAATACACTTTAGTTCACATTAACAAGAGGATAAAAACATGTTTCCAGTATTAAGCCTGTATGTGGTACTATGTATTTTTTCCATCATACAGCATACGTCATTAATGTTTCCTGCAGAAAAAAAGGATAATTCAGACCAAGAAAGTGGAAAAAACCCACCAAATATAAGGACTAGAGGAAGGCATTGGCAATACTGTAATAATGCACCTAGAAAATGACTCCAAACCTGAACTATTGGGCTTCTAAGCATTGAAGTAGAAAAATCATATGGCAATGGCCATGGTTCTTTTCCAACAAGGAACTTTTCTACCAAGGAGAATGAAAGACATTCTCCCCATCCCTGGTCCAAGCATGACGCTGCTCCAGTCAGAAGTGACAAAGGGTTGATTAGTTATGATCGGCTGCTACAGCTGAGGCAATACAGAACTCCAATCAATTCCCCAGCAATCAATTCGTTACACCAAACTCTCTTTCTCTCCATCTGCAGCTGCCTGACATCCATCAGGGCCCCCTTCTCCTGCCTGCATGTCGTGGTGAGCATCTGAAGATAGCTCAGTGGGCTGAAATGGCCATCAGTGGCTCGCAGTGCTATTGGGCAGGCGTTAACCCTCCGGAGCTGAGCAGCTCAGCTGCGCACTTCAACTTTCCACTGTGATATTATATTTGACATTCAATTTGAAACCCTAAACTCCTTTAATGCAATATCTCAGCACAATGATAGTAATAAGGCAGTACCACTTGCTTTCAATTTAACTACCAAAGGCAAAGTGAGAGGGGGAGAAAACAGCCCCAATTATGTTAACCCCTTTGCTACTAGCTCAGTGGGTGACTTGTTTTATACGTATAAACTTCTGTATTAAAATAAAGTGGAGAATAAAAAAGGCAGAGGACTGTTTTTTCAGCTAGCAGTTAAAATGTTTTGCTTTGTTGTGTTTTGTTCCTTGAAAGTGCCAGAGGCTGCCATTTGCTCTGAAAATTTCAACAAAACTGCTTGTAGATGGGATGGCTTTCTGGTAGACCTGTCACCTTGCATATATGGCAGGAGATAAAAAGTTCAGACAATATTTTTTTCTAAATGCAGGGCCACAGTTTGCCCTCACCAAAGTCCCTCTGATTGTTCAGAACAGTACTTGCATGGTACTGTCACCATCCCACACCAGCTGAGATGATAGCAGTATAAAGCGTTCTGGGTTCTTGTCCATCCAAGGAATATCTGGAACACAGTGCACCAGAGCTCAGTATCTCTGTTTTACAAATGGGAAAATTGAGGTCCTGTTTTGATGGGAGAAGGAAATTTTGTTTACTGCTCAAACTGAAATACTGACTATAAGCATTTTCAAGGCCCAGATATGGGGCTGTAAGTTCTTGAGAACTTTGAAGCACCATTTCTAGCCCAAATTTGCCTCTAATCCTAAGGACAGTCACCCACTGTCAGCCTTCCAGGATGAGAAAATACAAAGTGTGGCTGTGTTACACCAAATTTTGCTCAGCTCTTCTATGGACATTCACCATTTCTTAGATTCAATCAATCTGAACCACCATGAGTCAAAGCACGGGCCAGTGTGGGAGATAGGAGACACAGACCTAATGAAACAAATCTAAAGGCAGCTAATATTCATACAGTGTATACTTTGTAGGATAAGGATTATTTCTTCTGGTAACTTGATTTCCTTCCCTTCCAGTCCTTTCTAATCTTTCTTTCCCTTTGCTTCTAGATTGTGTACAGACTGATCTGTTCTGTGGAGGATGGTATAAAACTTCCTGTCTGCCTCTTCCCAGTTTGTCCTTAGACACCAAGTGAATGTCAGAGATCTAGTCTCAAACTATTTAAAAACATTTAGCCAGCTTTACACAGCAACTCTCTGGTCAAACTTTCTCTGCTTTAGGAAAGGACATGTCTCCCCTCTTGGCAAATCAATTATTCAGACGCTGTGATAGTCCGAGGCATCGTATCAGTAATAAAGTAGTGAATTATTAATCACGGCTTGTGCCATTTCGATTAGATTTGGGAAATTCAGGATTAAATTTCTGGCACCCTGTGTCTCAGATTGAGCTCAGCCCAGCTGGCCTGACAGGCATGAGCTGGCTTTGTACTTCAGAGGAGGCTGGTGGATAAAAATTACTTGAAAAGCCTCAGAACTTCAATTATTATTATTATTAGTATTTTGGAAAGAACTGGAATGACTGAAAATAGATTTCCAATCTGCAGGGCAGTTTTGGTTTCACACAAAACTTCTGCTGTAACAGCTCAGGCTTTTTTTTTCCTGTTCCTCTGAGCTCATCTGCTTGCTGCAAGAAAGGCTAACTCGGCTTGAAAGACAAGGCAGGCTTGTGAGTCTCTGTGTCTCTGTACAGTATTTACACTTTCTACATTTTATCTGGGCTCTGAGGACACTCTGAGAGATTGAAATCATATTAATTAGAAGAACAGGACCAGAATTCCTACTGCTCTGACACTAGCTGTTGAGGGAGGGAGAGCCTTAATGCAGGAATGTAAGCCTTGGCATCCTGAGAAGTTGCTTGCAGCCTGCTTAAGGCTAGCATGAAAAGAGTTTTGGCTTTGTCTGCCCTGTGCCCAGCAGACAGCCATCCCCTGCAGTGCCCTGCCACATATATTCACCTGACTTCACTCACCTGATATTGTGCAGCTCTTGCCTGTGCTTGGTGCCTGCTGTGGAGAGCCTGCTCTGAGGTGCTGGTGAGTGCTCCTTTCACTGGAGAAGGGCTTTTTGAAAGTGTGTCTGCTACAGAAAGAGGAGCAAAACCAGGAATGGGAAAGACAGCTGGGAGAGTTGAGGCTGTTGGGAGCATATGGGGAGCGTCAGCTGCCCCACATGTGGCCAGGTGACCTGTGGAGAACTGCTGGGGTGCAATGCCAGTGTGTCAAGGCTGAGGTGGTACATCTCAGCATGGCATGGGGCACTGCTGTGTGTGGGAGCTTGGCACTGCAGGGTGTTGAAGGGACATCAGAGCTCAAACCACCTGGGAGAACTAAGAGGGGGTGTTCTGGTGTGCTCTAACCAGAGCGAAAATTGTGCCATAGAGCTGTGAAGAGAGCATTTCTTCTTCAGTGACTTTCATCCATGGGTGAAATTTAATTTTTCCATGTTGCCTATAGGCATAGCAGTTTGCAGAAGTTAGTAATTTCTTCAGTAGTTAGGCTGAAAAGTTAAGTAACTTTGTCCAGGCCTTAAGGAAATCAAAGGGAAAACTCAGGTGACCTGACCCTACGCTCACATCCTTGTCAATGGGAGCTGATAGCACAGGTCTGAAATGAAGACTGCCAGGCTTCTCTCTGTGAAGTTGGCCTTTTGCTAGACATACAACTGAGGGAACAGCTTTTGCCACAAATGTAGTCCAATTCAAACCCTGAACAAGACTCAAAAGTGACCGAGTTGAAAACCCTTGACATGAAGGAAATAACATTTCACTCAGTGCAGTTTTAATTTCATCCCTCTGCCCTGGAGTCAGAGGTTTCTGAGCAGAACAGGGACTGTGGAGTGCATGTGCATTGTGGGGAGGAAAGTGTGTGGGGAAATGTTGCATGTAGCTAGTTTCTTATTCTTAGAAGCCTCCATGACTTTCGGGGAAAGGAAAAGCAAAAAAGAAAAAAAGGTTTTAAAAGAGTTTTTTTGAAAGAGGAGCTGAAAAAGACATCAAAACAGATCAAAGAAACTCATGGAAGTGGGAAAAAAATGGAGAGAGGGAGAAAAAAAAAGAAGGAAAAGCTCCTGCAGTAACATTGGATGAAAATTAAGCTTCTCAGATCTGTTTAAAAGATATTCTGTTTGATCTTTTATATCTTCTGCTCTGATTATCCAGGTTCCTTTTGATGTTGCTGAGCCCTATAGAACTGATATGTAAAAATACACATACATATGTATTAGTACAGTGGGTACACATGCACATGCGGGGACCCTCTCACGCTGTCGCTGCCGCCTGTGAATGGGATGTGCAGAGCGAGTGGAGGTGAGGCCACATAGGACCAAGATCCAGTGATCTGACCCTGTGATGTGTGTCCCATGCCCTGGTGCCCCTGGGGGCAGAAAAACCTTCCTGCTCCTCTCCTCAGCAACAACAGCTGGAAGAAACTGAGCTCTGAGGCACACAGTCTGAAGGTGTGTGCCTCAGAGCTCACCATCACCTACTCCCTGCACCTCCCAAACCCTTGGGAAGTAATGGGCTGGCAGTCAGGGTGATGTACAAACATGGAGAATACCTCTCAGAAACCATGGAAAAAGACACCCACAGGCAAAAGGGACTTATCTACTCACTGTGAGCTTGGAGCAGTTTGTGCCATCACACAGACCCCAGCAGAGATGCCCCACGTTGTCCTCTCCTATCTCCTGACTGCTCCCCTTGCCTTCCCACCAAGGCCAGATCCAGACTCCTCAGCCCTTTAGGAAAAACTGTTTGTTTTTCTGCACTCCCTTTACCATAAGGGAGCATGGCCAGCCCTAGGATGGGTCACTGATGCTATCAGATGGGAAGGGATTTTGTACAGAGCCCCATCATGCTAAGCTAGCTGCTGTTGCTGGGGCAAGAGGAGGGAGGAGGATAGAAGCTGCATTTAAATCCCTTGTTGACCAGGCAGTGAGCCTACTTTGCCTTAGTGCCACCACCTGCAATGGCTTCTCACACTTGTGTGACACGTGAAGGCAGCAGGACCCAACCCTGGTGGCTCTGCATCCCCCCAAGCCCCGGCTGTGCCACGCTGGCCTCTGCTCCCCTCTGCTGTGGCACCCACATGCTTCCAAACCTTTAATCTGCTTACCCTCAGGAAGCCCTGGAAGGCAGGCAAAGTGGTCTTAAGCTCATTTTACAGCGGGAAACATGAGTGATTTCCATACAAATACTGCTCAAGCTGGCAGCAGAGGTGGGGCCCACACTACATCCACCACGGCTCTCTCCCTGGGAAGGAGGGCAGCTCTCTGCCGCCCACCTCCATCTTCACGTGCTTGGCTTTACAAGGCTAAGTGCCATTTCTGGCAAGGAAAACTGTGTCCTCCATGTCCCACCCCCACGTGGACCAGCATTTCCCACACTGCCTGCTCCCTCATCCCTCAGCTTTCCCCTCAGGGTGAGCACAATGAAGCGCTCCCGTTAAATTTGGGCTCAAATGCAAGCTTTCCTGCAATTTTAATACACCAACATACTTCTAATTGTTATGTTTGGAGAGGAGTGTAGGCAGCTTGGAACAGTAAGCACAGTATTTTGGGTTTTCTGAGCTGAGGCTGGTACAGTTGGTTGTTTCAGCCCCTGGGCTCTGGCAACCTGATCCCTCCTTGCTAGATGCAGCTTTGTGTATTTACTCTCATCTCTCCTCTCCTTGCTCTCTCCCCCACCCTCATTCAGAGGTTTCCCAAGTAGATCTGTCTATTGCCACTCCCCTCTTGAAGCTCCCAATTTAAAGGGGAAAAAAAAAAAAAAAGGAAAATACACAGGAAAGTTATTTTTTTACAGACAGCAGTAAAATGATCAAAGGCTTATTTGTAGCTAACAGCGGACATACACCACTCATTGAACTAAGATGGAGTGGAAGCATTTTCTTCATATCCCTACAAATGTGTTCCTTTAAAAAAAAAATCAATGAAAGCAGATTTTTAATTACAGCAGATGCTGATCCTTCCTGCCCCTGATGCTGCTACATGTTTTGTTGTTGTTGTGGCTGTGGTTATCTTATCTGAGCCTTTATTTATTTATGTATTAGCCCCTGACAACAGGAGATTGCAGCTCTGATTTCTCTGCTAGACTTGGGGGAACAAAAAGGAGGTGGGCCTTTTGGAGTAAAATGTTTTTTGTCTCCAATCTCTTTACTACTCAGGTGAGGGTCAAACATCCCCTTCCTTAGGCTTTCCCCTCCTCCAGCTCTGGTGATAGATACAAAGGCTAAGCCTTGCTGTCTCCTTCTCTCCGTCCTTTTTACAGATGCAAATCCCCTCTGCTCAAGCTCAAGAGTGTCTCTGGGAATAAAATGTGCTCTGTGGTAATGCCTTCATTTGAAAGTGTTATGGAGATCTGGAGCTGAACTGCTGAATGGTGAGTTTTGTTTGGTTTTTTTTAAAAACCTTTTAATTTTTTTTTAATTTTTTTTTTTCCCAGAAAACCCCACTAATTTAGGTGCCTGATAAAATGACCAAGGAAGCATTTCCTAATACATTCACCCTACTTCCTCACCTAGCAGATCTGCTTTCTTAGTCCTGTGCAGGGACAGGTGATGATCCTTGTGGGTCCCTTCCAACTCAGGATATCCTTTGATTCTCTGTTCTTCAAACCTTCCCCTGGCTGCTCCCATTCCTCACCAGATCAAGGGGTTGCTAACAAGGCTTTCATAATGAATATCCAAGCAAACATGTGCTCCCAGCCTGCCACAGCTGGGCCTGCTACTGGGTTCTGAGGGTTTGGGCAGGACTGAGCACATGGTCCATCTCCTTTCCCTCTCCAGTGCTCTACCTGATACCTACATGGATCCTTGCACCTTTTCTTTTCAAAATCAGGTGAGCACTTACAAGTGGGGGCTCATTTCTGGAAATGACTGGCAGTACCCAGATATTTCAATAATCCTAAAATACAAAGCAGAGAGATAGTGCCTTAGAAAATCTAAATCAATATGAGGCTCATCCTCCATGTCAAACTCTCCTGCTATGAATGATGATCAGTCTGTGGTGGAGGAGATGTCCTGGCCCTGGCTGTCCTTGGCTGCAGGCTCTTCCTGCACACCACAGATTCCTTTAGTCTCTGGAACTCTCTGACTCCATTTGTGTGTTGTTCCCAGACATCACCTAAGGGGCTGTCTTGGTTCTGCAGGTGCAAAGATGACCTGCAACAGCCCAAGATCTGGACAGAGCATTTGTCTTTGTGTGTGTCACTAGTACACCAGGTCAGCACTGCAGGGCCTGGGGAGAAATTTGTCCTTTCTGTCCAGCACCAAGCATTTGGCCAGGAGCTGCCAGAAGGGAGGGCTTCACACACAGCAGGCACAGGCCACTGCTGGAGGCACTGTACCTGACAGGATGGATCACCTGCCCCATCTGCTGTGGCCAGCTGCATCTTTGTATGGGGAAGGAAACTGATGGCTAAAACTGCCCAGGGAGTGGCTTTCCCTTTCATTTATACCTACATAAATGTCTGTGGGATCCATACAGGTTCATAGAATCATTTAAGTTGGTAAAGACCTCTCAGATCATCCAGTCCAACTGTTAACTCATCACCACCAAGCCATGTCCCCCAAAAGCCACATCCACACACCTGCTGAGCTCTTCCAAGGATAGTATTGTACCACTGCCCTGGGCTGGTTGTTCCAATGCCTGATCACACTTTCAATGAAGACATTTTCCTAATATCCAATCTAAAGATGATACCTAATATTTCTGTTTGATCCTGACGTCCCAGACCTTGAACACTCCTGACTTATTTTTAAAGGTGCTGGCAGTCACACACATGGACTGATATGTGTCTGAAAACTGTTTACTATCCAAAATATGCACCAAAATATTATTATTATTTTTAATTATTATTATTATTAATAATAATAATAATAAATAAAATAATTTACAGTTTAAAAGAGTGTCTCTCCTGACCCAAAATGTAGCAACTTTTCATTTTGTTTTTTGGTTCCCTTTTCATTAAAAGCAAATAGATTAAGAAAGGAAATTGAGAAAAAGGAAAATAAATAGCTTTGTTTAAAAAATACCTCATCAGCAAAATTTTTCACATTTTCAATCAAGTAAACTGATTGTGGTATCTTATTATTTGATAGGAGAATGCATATATTTCTGTTCCCCAGTGAATAAAGCATTTGTACAAAATCCTTCCTCACTTGTAATCTGGAATAGCATTTTCACTATGTCTGAAAACTAAATATTGATTTCAATAATATGCAGATTTAGAGTTTTGTGTTTGAAAGGGTGGGATCCATTTGGAGAAATTTGAGTGCTTACTACAAGACATGCCTCTATCTGAGATAATCAGCCTTATCTTTCTTCTGTAGCTAACAGGGATCTGCTCTGCAAAGTTGAGGGCACAACTTTCCTCATAATATAATAATCTGCTTTCAGGCAAATCACACTTCCCCTAAAAAAGCACTTTTCTCTCCATGTTCTATATTGCAAGTCTTGACTGACTTGGAAGGATCCTTGGAAGGATCTGCATTTTAATTAAATGTCTTAGATGTGGGAAAATTTAGGGAACATTAAACCTGACCAACTAGTTTAAAAGTGAGTCTGTTCCTTAAAGCTGTTCAGGATGCTAACAGGATTATGCAGAACTTAACAGGGCCATGGTTTCCCTAAAGCTGGCTGTGCAACAGCACATGAAAGTAAATACTTCTAATTTCAGATTGAATGCCTATGGGCAGAGGCACCAAATGTGCACAATAGTGCACAATTTATTTGAAATTGCAGATACGCACTCTGTAGAGGAAACACTATTAGCTGTGTCCCATCTTTGCTGAACTCATCTTCATTCTTTTAAGTTTATCAAGACTTTAAAATGCATAGAAAAATTAGAAGTGAGATATAAACTACTTCCTTTCTTCTTACCATCCACACTTACATAAGGAAACACACTCAAAAGGGGTAAACTACATATATATATACATCTACATGTATATTTATATATTCATATACATGTATATGTATATACATACATATACAAAAGATAAATTCCACTTTAAAATACAATCTATAATCATGACTCATTTTTTTCTTTTTATCAGGTGGCAAGTTCAGGCTTTCACACCAGTGGAGTGTAAATTCTTTTAGTAAATTCTGCTAGTAAATATCTTTGAAAATGTGAGCCAATAAGATATTACACCTGAAAATTAACTTATATCTGCCCTCAACAGAACAGCAGCGAAAACTTTTGGAGGACCTTGTTTAGGGCAAGGGGTTTCTGGGCATTTCTCTGTGCTTTTCACAGTGTTCTGAAGTAGGACACTTCAATCACAATGCCTTGGTATAGATGTGTCTTTCACTGCAGCCTCGTATAACTATCCATGTTTGGGTGTTATCATGGGAGTAGCTGCCTTGCTATATCCATCTTTTCCCAATTGCATGGTATCGATTGATGGTGTAGCAAAGTTTTTGAGTGATAGCTCAACAATGAAGAAGTTCCAGACTGCCCCTCTCTTTCCTCTGCTAGTGGAAGGGAAAATGTCTTATCCTCAGCATTAATTAAACTCTGTGAAACCTGATCCTGTCTACAGAAGAGCTGTGTGTAGATTCATACTCTCTGACAACATCTTAAATTCAGTGAGTGGCATTTACTTGGTAAATAAATAAGAGGATCAGACCAGTACTCCTTTAGAGAGGTCAAGCAAAATCTTTGGTCTGTCTGTGTAATGCATGGGCCAAATTATTTGCTCTTGAAAACCACCAAAGCTGTCCTGAAACTTACTGATTTAAGCCATGATGAGCTTCTGTAAGAAATTTGCAGGTAAGGGGAAGTCTGAGCCAGAGAGTGATAGAGACTGAGATAACCAGAGGGACCTTCTTCCTGGGAATGAGAAAGCTCTGTTTTATGCCTTGCCTTGGGAAACATAGAGTGATCCCTAAAACTCCTATTTTACGCCTGTTTTCTTTTCTGCATCTTTTTCTTTATATGTTCTGCCTCCCTGTGTTTGCAGTGCACTGGTTAGTGTACAATGCTGCATGCCTAAATCTGCTTTCAAATCGGACTTTCAGAGACTTTATCCTCATATATCCAGTTTTTCGTCTGTGTCCATGACCTTCTCTAAAGGTCTGTTTTTGCAGTGGGATTTTTAGAAGGATGGGGATGGAGTTCTCAGGACACCTAAAAGGGAGGACTAACTATATGACTATTTAGGTTATCTTTGCAGTAAATTGAGTGAGAAAAGTGGGTTGAAGCAATAGCCTGTGATTAGCAAAACCATTTTTTTAGTTTGTTGCTCTTACAGATAAAGCATTCCTGAGTTGTTTCTTTTAACACTCCCACCCCCCTATATACATTTGTGCTTAATCAGTCCCTCCCAACAACTGCATTTCTACCCCTTGAAAATCAAGGGTGACTTTCATCTCCTAGCATGATTGGGAAAAAAGTCTGGCGGAGATTAAAGAAAAGAGTTGCTTTTCCCTTCCAGAATCTGTGTGGGTTGATGAGACTGGCAAAAGCTGTTGGCCAAAATATCACTTAAGAGAGGCAAAGCTCTTCCTAGGACAGTCTCTTTCACATCCCACTTACAATAACAACAATAGCCTTGGAATCATTTTAAAAGAGAGCAGAGAAGGTGTGGGGGTGGGAAGGACAGGAATTACAGCCCTTTTACTAATCAGATAGAAAAGCTCTGTCTCCCACAATTCCTTCATTAGCTGGCGAGACAGGTGCCCTCCGACCTCCAGCATCACTTACTTCCTTGGTAACAACTACTGCTGGCAGATGATCCCTCTTGTAGACTTCATCCATATTCAAAGAGTTGTCACATCCAACTGATGCTAAGAAGCTAATCAAGTAGAATTTTCTTTTCCTTTCCCTTTTCTGTCTCTTTTTGCTCCCCCCGCTTTACTCCTTCTCTCATGCTAGAAAGATATTTCCCCACCATACATTCAAATTCTTTTGAACACTGAGAAAGGACCAGATCCATGGGGAAAGGGAGGATATCCCTTTTCTGTTCACACATGGAGCCTCTGGTGATTTTTACGTTTTTACATAGTCAAATGTTTTGCATTGCCATTAACAGCTTTTAAGAATGACCAAGCACAACCAGGGGGTTTGACTGGGACAGCCCTCTCACCACACTTGCTGTTTCAAGGCAGGTTAAAGATTCCCTATCAAAACTATTTTGAGATAGGAAATTTAATTTCCAGTGTTGTCTAGGTTTTGGAGGAATGTGGCCTTATTAAAGGAGTTGATTTTACAGATAGAAGATGAGTTAAAATTACATTTTCTACAGGCAAGGGTAATGCTTTCACTGATGTTTTCATTTTGTTTGCTTTTTCCCCCATGGTAAGCCCATCAGCTATACTGTGCTTCTTTCCTGTGTTCAGAAATAAACTTGCTAGCATGGTTCTAAAGTAGCTACCAAGAGTTTACATGAGGATATTTTATTTGCATTTGATGAATTTTGTACAAAAATATTTTCTAACTGAGATGGTCATCTCTTCTAACCACATGCAAAGACTAACGAGAAGGAATTTCCAACTTTGAGGAAGAGAATGTTGAATCTGAAACAACTACATATGAAAAACTGACTCTTACATCCTCATTGAGAAAAAAGAACCGGAAGAATAATGAAGATGCCATTTCTGCACTTTTCCATTCTGAGATTTATAGATTTCTGATCATTTGAATAATATGAATCATCTAGGGGAAAGTCTGAGGTGATTGAGTTCAGATAGACAGCAACTCTTCATTCACAACAGTGTGTCAATGGTTGTCAGTCAAACATGAGGGAAAGGGAATCAAAGTCAGGAATTTCTGCTCCAGAAAACATGGAGATTTATTTCAGCATGAAAATCCAGAACACCTGGCAAATATTATTTTCAGCTTTTGAAAATGATGTATCATTAGATGAGAGAGAATTCCTAAAATGGTCCCAATTTTTCTGAAAAACATTTGTCAGCAACTGACCTTAAGAATCTCTAATAAAAAAAAATCATCTATAAACAATAGCCCTGTTACAATGCCACTGATTTGTACAATTCAGAGGAAATGCTGACATCCTCCATTCAAGCACTAGTTTCAAGCTACTGAAAATGCTTTTTTCAATCCTGATGGCATCTGTTCCTCTTCCATGAGTTAATTCAAGGGGAATAAATGTGCAAAACAAAGGAAAGGAGGAAGTCAATGGCACACTGGTCCCAGACAAACATCGATCCCACAAATCTCCCTTATTTCCACCATCCACTGCCAGGTTTCCTGTTGAAATGTGCAAAACATGATTTACTCCTCATGTCTTTCCTTCCATCATCCTGTGAGTACAGATTCTTCCTGAGGCATCCTCAGTGCTACCGCTGTTCCCATCACGGGTGCAAACTGAAGCTGGCTGGTGGGTTTGCGCCCAGGAGTCTGCTCTCTGCGGGATCACTGCTGCAACTTTATAGCAGCCTCTGTTTTCATGATACTGTTTTTGGACCTCCTTCTCACCCTCTCTTGTCTAGTAATGTCTCATCTTGTGGAGACTGGAGAGCTAAGTTCATTAAAATGGAATTTGGTAGGTTATTGCACAAAATTGCCTCTATTTACATCTGCTGCCTGTCACTTTCAATGCTCTATGTCTTCTATCACTTAATACTTCCACTACCTGTCCATGCCAACTTTCAGTGGGCAGCAGTTGTAAACTCAGGTTAGCATTGTTTGCTGCTTGTGGTCCTTCCCACAGAAGCCCTTTAATGGTCTGTCTATTCTTGGCCAAGAATATTTGTTCATGGGTGAGACAGTGTTAGAGCTGTGCTGATATCCAGAAACGCCAAGAATAACCATGCACTATTTTCTGAGGCTGAATTATAGTCCCTACACTGTTATTTAACTCTTTGTCTGCTGCAAAATGTCTTTGTTGAGATCAAAGCTGAGAAGAAAAGAGTAAAAAGGAAAGTAAGTTTTTGGCTGGAGTGAGCAGTGAATGTAAATGTTTCATATCTCAGTGGGGCTGGGCTACAATATTTCAGCTGCAAGAGAAATGCTGGATTTTTGCATGTGGAAGACAGCTTAACTATGAGCTCAGTGAATGACTGCATAACAACATTTATGTCCAGGAGACATTCAAGAAATGGAGATCCACCTGCAACCCCAATGCCTTAAATCAAAAGTCAGGTATGCCTGGTACCTGCTCAGGCACACAGACTCCAGAGCAGTGTGTTGCTCAAGTCTAGTGTGCACTCTTGGCTGTGCAGCACCACCCTAAGTATCAGAAAATCCTGAACACCAACCCATTTTCCTGTCTAACATGCCACATCCATCACCTTCACCTCTGTTTACTTCTGTGAGTGATTCAGCAGAGACATTGAAAGGTTGAAGAGCAGCAGAACACCTTATTTCCACAGACCTCAACAGGCACTGGCTAATGTCCCACTTCTGCAGAAGCTCAAGCAATTATATTTTTCTTCTTGCTTGCTGGTAGTGTGGCACTCAAACACCTGACTGCCACAGCAAAGCCAGGAAATCTGTCCCCTCTGAAAATTAGGCACGTACCAGCAAGGTACAGCTCAGATCTGTAATGGATCAGGATCAGAAATGATGGCTTTAAAGTTTTCCTAACTCACAATTTCTTCCTGCCCTTTTGTCAGTGAGTTAACACAGCATCAAAGAGTCTGCCACCCTGATCTCTGACCATGAGCCCATTAAAATTGCATTGGAAGTTAACAATAAGGATGGAAAACAAAGATCAAATGAATAATGCATAAACAAAGCACTTCAATTAGATATTGAAGAAAGTAATATAAATATATTAGATAGCAAAATATCTTGAATTATAAATTAGATGGGGAATTTCTTTTTCTTCCCCCCAATGGAAAGAAAAAATGAGAGGAAATAAAGAGATACACAGTCTTTTTTCAGTTGATGGGAATAAACTCTAGGGGTATTTATACTTCTTTGCTGTTCAAGCTTAGTAATTTCATGTGTTTTTGCAAGATAACACTTGGGTCATGTGATTTCATCAACCAATCGAGCTGCCAGGCTCTTTGCTGACACTTGGTAATGAAGTGATACGGTAGGGTAGGACGAAGTCACCTTATCTTTTTATAAATGCATTGAGTGGCATTTGGGATGCCTTCCTACCTTCCTGGTTCATTTGCATTACACAAGAACCCTCTAAATGTTAAAGCTTTCTCTTGCAGTGAAAGTTTGACGCTTCCAGCGGCATTCAAGGATATCTGTCTTGGAGTGGCATAAAAATAATGATGTGCAGCTGTGTGTGTGGGGACGGGGCTGTGTACGCGTGTGTGCAACAGCCGGCTGAGAGGCTCTGGAGCTGTCTCCGGCACCAAAGCAACGCGTGTCGTCCATCCAAGTTGACAGGCCTACCCAACCTGAAATCATCTGAGTGCAGTTTCTGAAATCGTTTGAAAGTGGAGTGTCAGGAAGATGTTTGCATGGCGGCTGACATCTCCTCCCGGCGTGGTTTAATGACATCCCTCCCTTGTCATAACTCTCCTCACGCTTCACAAATAATAACAGCGGTAGAAGAACTTGGCAAGACAGGGAATGGGAATGTGGGGAAGGGCTGGGAGGCAGGAGAGTGCAAATCGCGGGAGACAAAACCACTTGAAAGGGCTTGAATCAGCCTGAGCATTCGTACTTAGGAGGGCTGTGGGCGTTTCTTGCTTTCCATCATTTTCCCATCTTGTTAAACAAAGGGTAGGGATTTACCTGCCTTTGCCAATCAACCCAATCTAGAGGAGCAGGCGAGGATGAAATCCCTCTTGGAATGGAGGCCTGTCTATAAAAGTAGATTGTCTCTGTCTATTGCAATAAGTTTTTCAGGTGCAAGGAGGAAGAGGGGAGAAAATATACTGCTGCCTGGAGATCTTCCTCCTACCCTAGCTGGGCTTCTGGCTTTGGTGGGACTGGCAGGAAGGTTACAGACTGAAAGAAACAGAAGAGATCTTAGGAAACCAAAGTGCTGTACTGAGTTTGAACTCCTGACTTTTAAAACTAGCTCAGCCACCTTCCTGCTGGCCTAACTTGGGCACTTCACCCATTCCTCCATGCCTCAATCACCTGCTTTGTGCTAGGATTGAGGAATGAAGATTAATCCCAGAGCACACCAAAACCAGCAAGATTACGTGAAACGTGTTGTAATGTTGTCAATAGGTGATTAACATGGTTCTTTTAAAATGTCCCATGGGCATTTCTTACCCTCAATTAAATATAATTATAGCCAGGAAAAGTGATCAAGAGATAAATGTCTATTTAGCTATCAGTCTGTACTGATTTCCAAAGAAAGAATAACATTTACCAAGTCTTTTCTTGTTAAAATATGGGAAAACTGACTTCTGGCTCCATTTTTGGTCAGTGCAGTGTGTGTGTGTATCTAAGATGCTGCCTCTGGATTTCTGGCAGGGAATGCACTGAGCAGAACAAGCCATGTCATCCATGAAGTCTGTGTGCTGCCAGGCAGAGGAAAGACTTGTTTCTGTCAGGCATGGAGACAGTGAGAGAGCTGAGGAGCTGGAGAACCAGGTATGCTGCTTCCTGAGTCTCCAGATGGCTGTCTCAGCTGTCTTCTCAGCCATACGAGGGTGTTCAGGAACTGAAAGCCTGCACCTGCCGCTGAAAGAAACATGATTTTGTAGGTGCTCAGTGCCTGAGGGTTTCAGTGTGCAATAAAAAGATAATTTATAGTAATCATAACAATCACGGATAAAGCCTTGACTCTTCTAGCAGTCTGCTGTGGGGCAGAATGGCCACATAAGCTGGTGACAAGTTTGCAGTCTCAAGGACTCTGTAAATGACTGAGCTGCAGTCCAAGGACTATCTGAAGTAATAATATGGCAAAGGGAATGCAAAGACCCTCCTTGCTTTTGCTAATACATATGAGTAAGTGCTTGTGTACTCCAGAATTTTGTCTTTTCCCTTCAATCCATACTTAGTGATTTTTATCATGAAAGCTAATAAGAACAGAAGGGTGGGTTTTTTTCTTATTAATTTTGTCTGAAAGGCAGATATGACTGTACTTCATTGAAAACATAACACCTTGTTGGGCAAAATATATCTGATATCACACATATGACCCCCAAGGAGGTGTCTGTTATCCTCTCTGTCCAGCTATACGGGGGGCATCTGGGGCATGTCTATAACTCCCCAATGCCCCTTCCAGGTATGTGTAGAAATCACCCAAACTCATTTTAAACATCTTTCCAGCTGATGCACAGTGAGCAGGGTCCTGCAAGAATGGACCGCATTTCTTGTGAGGACAGGAGCTTGCATTATTTGCCTTTGGAAGCAAGGACTGACACGTGCTCTGCCAGCCCTTTGTGACTATATTTACAAATTAAATGAAAGAGGTAACAAGTGCTTTCACATTATTTCACAAGGAACTGAATGATAAAGTCGAGGAAGAGGGAAGGGAGAAAAGAGTTTTGCCAAAAGGAGTGTGCACCTCAATGGCTGATGTTATCTTATGTGGGCTCACACCCATGGCACTGGAGGGGTCCCTGTTCTCCAAGAAAGCCTTCCTTTGGGTGAGTTCTTCAGCTAACATCCTTTTTCATGCTTCTCTTGGATTTTTTGACAGAGTTAGGAGCCTAGTGTGTTTTGCTTGCCCAAAGCACTTGCTTGGTCCTACCTTTGTGCTACCATTCCCCAACTCTGCAAAGCAGGGTCCCCCCTCCACGGCCACGTGTCAGCAGCTGGGTGGCACAAAGGGATTAGCATTTGTCCCAACATACAGACTTCTCTTCCAGCTTTCAGACTTTGCAAGGAATATGACAGGGAGTGAGCAGAGATGCAGACCAAGGAGGTGCTCTCTTCTCTTGGAGCAGGTGCCTGTGCTTGCTGCTGGTACAGATGCATCCCCTGAAGTACCAGGGGTGGATATGGCCCCTGGCTCCTTAGCAGTGCCATGGACATGGTTAAGGTTTGAGGAGATGTTTGTGTAAGTGACAGACAACCTGAAGATGGAAATGTAAGCTTGATTTTGCTGAGGGGTTAGATGTAGACCCTAGAGAAAGTCTTTCCTTCATTCTCATTGGTTTTAAAGAGAAGTCCAAACTCATTGGGGGAGAATCTCTGAAATTCATTTCACCTGAAAATTTGGAGTAAAGCTAAATTGAACCATGCAAACTCTGTTACCAATGGAAAGATCTAGACTCCTCACCCCTGAGTGTGTACAGATGCAAAGGTATAGTATAAAGTTCATATGAGAAATTTGTTCAGATTACTGGAGCAAAGTATACATAAACAAGAACAGAGTCAATCAGAAGCAGCAGACTCTGGAATTTTAGTTAAATCTTGAGATGAGCTGCATAGACACAATATACAAACTGTATTTTTGGTAAGTGTAGAATGGATGTAAGGCTGAAGTGGAGATGCCTGTGATTTTCTTTAACACAGCTTAGTTTCCCCAAATATGTACATCATGCTTTCTTTGCCATTCATCTCACAATAGCAATGGGAAGAGTAACATTTACCTGATATCTCCAGGGGGCATTTAAAATAAATACCAAGCAATTCCCCACATTTAACTAAGTAACTAAGAAGGGATAGCACACCTATCTTTAGCAATATTTTTAACAGAGAAGATACCTAATTCCATTAGAGATATTTAGGATGAAGTGCTTAAGTGATTTCAGTAGGTGAGTATTGTGTGAATTTTGGTGGGATGTGTGATCTATCTCTCTTTCTTGTTTGGTTTCTTTGTAATATAAAAGTCAAGATATCTATAACGGGATTGCAAATATGAGGATAGAGCAGCTCTGTATCAGAGGCACTGTACATGGGTGAGAAGAGCAGCTCATGTGGAGGTGCTCTCTTCCCCTTATTCCCTCATGCCCAGACAACACTGCAGTCAGTGTTTTGCATGGGCACACAGATTCTCAGCTTTAACTAGACCTTCATTCTTACCAGACACAGCTCTGCTCTTCTTTTAAACAGCTCTGCTGGAGGACTTTGGGAAGAACTAACCAGATTCTTCCTTCTGCAGTCTAGGTGTGCTAAGACTTCTTGTGGGCTCATTTAATCTGCACCACATTCCAGGAAAGGGAATGAACCTCCTCATTATTGCACCCTGAAGTGTGAATTATCAGATATTTCTTTCCCTTTTTTATTTTTTATTTTGTTTGTTTGTTTGTTTGGTTTGTTTTTGTTTTCCTCACCCTCTGCCCTCCCACCTCTGTAATGTCTAAAACTCTTTTTCATTTACGAGGAAAATTAAATAAACAAATAAATAAACCCCCAGAACTCAAAGATTTCTTATTAAAGTTCTGAACATATGCTACTTATGAAAAAAAAATCTAAGTGAAATTGGCTGATAAAGTAAGAATCCCACAAAGGGCTGTTCTTCCAATCATCCGGTATTTCTCCTGTAATTTCCTCAGAGATTGTGGAATGATTTTCCAGATGTCTCTGTTCCTTCCAGGTGGCGTGTTCAACATGATTTGGAACAAGGCCAATCTTAGACTTCTTCCTGTTCAGGGGAGATGATACTGTGCAAGGTACATATATGTACATTTTTGTAAACATAAATAGCGTGTTTCTTTCAGTGCAAGTAAGGGACAGCCCAGAGGAAGGGTCACTTTCTTGTGGATCTGGCTAAATAGCCCTGTCTGAGAAAAGTTCTTTTTCTGCTCAGTAATAAGAAAACTAAGGACAGCTTTGGCTATAGGAGCATTTTTAAGGGGTCAGTATGTGGTACAGTTTCCTGCTCTTTAAGTTGACTCATATATATCCTGCTTAGCCTCAAAGCTACTTTGGTTCCCTCCCAAATACTCTGGCTCCTTGTTTGCCTGTTGAACAAGAGCTAGTTACAGAAATGGGCAGCCCTGGAATTAGGGCTGCGGGGAGTGGGGCTTTCTCTGGGGCAAATTAAACAGTAGGTTTGGGTCAGCACATTGGATAAAGCCAAAAAACTTTGTCACATGCGAAGCATCAGAAAGCCTGTCCCTGGATGATCCAACAACCTGGATGATTCCTCAATGGCCAGGTCTGCTCTGCTTTTCACCCCATATTTTTTTGACCTTGCAAATTTAACTGCTTCACTGTCAGTGAGAGCCATCTTCATCTTTGGGACTGACCTATGTCTCTGCTCTGCATTAATAGATAGATTAAGCAGATTAGTGCTATCAATGACTGATCCTCACCATGGCTGCATAGGGCAGTGTAAATGCCATGGATGGGTTAAAAAGCTGTGATTTTTACATGACAAGGAGGATCCTTGCTGGGAGGACAGACAGAGCTGGATTTTGGCTGTGGCAAAGAGATCTGGGCACTGCCTTTGAACAGGGCTTTTGTTCTGCCTCCTCCCAGCACCGATGTCAGAATGACCAGCAAGGACCTATCGGGTTTTAAGATGAAAGAAGAAGGAAAGGCATTTTCTCCCCTCCATATTGGCCCCAGTGATATATTTAAATACCTCCTGCATGTCAGCATGACAAGCTAAGTGTAAGTGAGGGACCTTGGGTTTACATTGCTTCAGCTCTGCAGTTTACTGCTGCAATTCCCTCAGCTCAGACTCCGTGTACATGTTTTTGCCATTTTCACTCATGTTTTTTCAATCAAAATCCAGCCTTTTAATGGAGAAGTTTTATCCCAGCCAAATGCCTAGATGCTGCTGGAGAGACATTTCCCTTCCTCCAGAAAATAAATGTGATTTTGAGAAAAACATCTTAATCTTATGCTGTCAAAAAGACTCTGCTTTAATTGAAAATTTGTATCACTGGTAGAAAGCGTAATACACATCATCTATCTGTGCTCACCTCAGCTCTTTATCTAGAAATGTCCTATAAGGCATTTTGTCTGCTTCCATGTGTAAACACAGGTAATTTTCAAAGAAAATCAAGAAAATTAGGAATGAGGTATGCTTCAGAAATTCCCAAATTTTTTTTTTTCCTTTGCTGAACTGGGGTCAAGGTACAATTCTTTTGCTAAACTTCTCTTCTAGGAACAAATCTGAGGAACAAGAAAGAACTGTTTCTCAGCTAAGGCTCATGAGACTTTCCCTCTCACTATCCATGTGAACATCACAATGCTGTGCTATGATATTAACATTTTACATATTTTGCCCTTTTTATGATAACCCTTTCTTCTCTGCTTCACTACAGCTTTGCCTGCATTTCACACATTTCTAGCACATTTCTAGTCCAATAGTCTGTGCTTCCTTCAAGAACCAAAGCCAATTCAAACATATATATATTTTAATTTTGTAAAAAGAAATTGGCATAATTTCCACTTGGTATCCTTTACACTGGGAAAGATATTGCAAGCAACATTTTGCCTCAAACTGCTTTTGCTTGGACAATTAAGTTTCCCAACAGAGTGTGGGATCCATCTTTTCTAGCTGAGGATGTCTAAAAGCTGGATGTCTAAGCCGGTCATCCTAAGGTTCCTTTATTTTGCTTTGGATATATAAACATATCCCTGAGGGCAATTAATCTGGCATTTTTTACATATTTGTCTTTGGCTGCAATGAAATTACCTCTGGAGGCATCTGTTCTTGTGTATTCATTATAAAAAAAGTCTGGTATGACTAACCCAAATAAGACATCTGGCTTTTAGGACACCTAAGGCAAGAAAGATGAACCTTGCCCTAAGTGGAATGGCAGAATATGTCCTCAAGCTCTGTTGTAAACAAATGATCATCCCTCTGTCTGGTGCCTTGGTATCTGCTGGCTCCTGGACATGGCTCACGGGCAAATGGGACTGAGAGCAGTGGGGAGAAAACCACAGGATGTCACTTGCAATGTATAACTTGCTTAGAAGTGCTGCGGAAGGGCCAGAAAGTTTGGAGACTGGTTTCTAGCAAGCCATCAAAGAGAACACTGGAAACCAAACTATATTTGTCGCTAAACACCTCTCTTTCATTTGCACCTCTGGTTTATTTCCCCAGAGCTCACAACAGCCAGGTTCTAATTTTGGATACGTGACTATCTTTCACTGAGACGGTCACTAAGAATACGAGATTGGCAATAAGTTTGGATGTGGGAATCAGTGACAAATTACTTTTTGAAAGTAATTTGAGCAACTCTGAGTAGCTGATAGATTCAGGCCGCAAACACTTTCACCTGAATCAAGACAACCGCCAAAACAAATACACCAGCTGAGAAGAAAAGTGCCTTCTTGTTCTGCAGGGATGATTGGGTCACTGAACATAACTGTACTCCTTAGAGACAGAAAAACATAAGAAGAAGGGAAAGCAGGGAGACCTGATACAGTCCAGAGAGAAGGGTGTAGAGGGAGGTGCTGAGAACACCTGAGGCACCCTAAAAGAAAGCTAAATGGGAGTCCAGAAAGATGAGGGAAGACAGAAGAAAGCACAGTGAGCTTGGCATTTGTGATCTCAGCTGAGTCTTCTGTGAGTCTGGAAACAAGACTGACTGGAGAGCTTCAGCTGTGGCTCTGGTGCAAGGGTCTCCCCTGTTGTCAGGGGAGGAGGGACAGAAAGAGCAATGGTCTGTACTTCTACCCTGGCATTTACTCCTCAAGAACCCCTCAAGCCTTCTGTCCCAAGACAGGAATAAAATCTACTATTTCCCTCCTCCATCCACAAAAAGGAGGAGCAACCTTGTGAAAACAGACCACTTAATGAGAGGATCCCATGTTTTGAGGGCCATGAGGCCGTTTTCCCTCTTAAGAGCACCGTGTGCTGCCCTGATCCTGCTCCCGGGCAGAGGGTTCATAACAAGTCCTCCCAGGTGGAGCAAGGACAGGCTGGACAGTGCAGAAGCTCTTTGGAAAGCACTGCTGATCTCAGGTGCAGCTGCCCAGCAGGAGAGGGCTGTCTCTCGGCAGGACCTCAGTGGCTACATCTACATTACTCTGAAAGGGCACCATCTGGAGCAGCAGGAAGCAGGCACACTCCAGCTCCTGCGGGCTGCTTGCCTGTGGAGAGTTTGTTTGGACCTGCCTGGCAATGTGCTGGCCCTCCAGGAGTCCCTGAGCATGTGAGGTCTTGTGCAGTGGTAGTGGAGTATACTTGACACACCTTGGGCCGTTCTTACAGGCTCATTATCTGCACAGAGGGTGATTTCCTGGTCTTGAGCTCTCAGGGCCACCCTGAACAGCCAGTGTAGACATTTAACATCAAATGTTATTCAATCCCACCTGTTCACAAGTAGTTCTTCCTGTCTCTTGGACAAGAAAGCATTTTACATCTCTGTCCGCCTGGGTCATCCCTCCCTCCTTCCCTCCACCCAACTCTGCAAAACTGCACACAACATCAGAGAAGAAAAAGCTGATTTACCATAACCAAGCAGAGTGTGGGTACATTGCATAAAATATGCTGTTTGTGACAGAGGGAGCCATCCAGCCAATTTGATAGCTTTGCTCCCAGGGGATTAAAATACCTCCTTCATCTCGGCAGACAGGCTGTGTATGGAAAGAACCTGAATTAAAATCTACCTTTTGCTCCAGTGCCTTCAAAACACTGCTGCCTCTCATGGGCAAAGCCAGACGTAATCCAGGATTCAGTTCCCTCCCAGTATTGTTCAGTTTGTTATCTTGCTTTGCTTGTTTGTTCCACTTGTTGTGTACCCCTGACACAAGGATAATCAAAATCTCTGGAGGAGGGGAGCATCTTCCCCATTGTAATGAGGGGACCTCTGGCTGCACCCTGGTCCTCCCAGACAGTCACCAGCAACTCTCATGGGTTTGTGGTGGTTCCCTAACCATGGCACATGAACACATCCCCATCTTTAGCCAGCAGGGTAGCTCACAGTGAGACCTTTATTTTAAATAGATACTGGTGAGGTGAATAAATTTCATCTTAATTGACTAGATCAAGGTAACCCAGTTATTCTGTGACAGAATAAGACACAGTTTACACCAAAAATCGATGTCCTCCCCAGCCTTGGGTTCATGGCCCTAATGTGAAACTAAAATACATCAAGGGCTACCAAAGAGGAAAGCATCACCTTTCTCTCAGTGATCTTTTGAACTACAAATTGAGGGAGGTGGGATAAATGCTTTAGGGGAGAATCACTGCCTGCTTGTCCTGATTTTACTTAGACACATAGTCTTGGCCATTGTCAAAGACAGAACATCAGGTAAGACTGACGTTCTTGCACCAGTTTGGTCATTCTTGTGCTCCTCCCTCTCCCTTGGATTAGTCACTTAGGAACAGCTTTTTAGCAGCAACTTGTTCCAAACTTTCTCTATCAAGGTCACACTGGAAGTCTGTGAAAGGTATGAGAATTAAATCCAAATTTCTCAAGTGAAATTCCTACACATTGTACTGTCTACTCCCTGATTCATGACTGCTACAACTACTTTCAACTGCAGACTATCAAACTTTTTCAGGAGCTGTCTCTGATTAGTTGATAGTGTTTTTTAAAAAAAGAAAAAAAAAAGAAAGGGGAACATGTCAAATAAATTCAAACAATAAATAAGCCAGCTGAAATCGAGGTCTGCTCATGGATATTCAGTAAGCTGCAAAAGAATCAAAATCTGTTGGATAAATTATTCATTGCAAATTATTTGTTCATCTTGACAGTCATAAAATTATACAATCCATTAAAAAATAAAATAAAAAAAAAAGTCCAGTCACAGTATTTGATTCCAGTCCTGTGCTACAGAGAAAAACCCACTGTGTTGGTATTATGAATGAATGATGTGCCTGTGCCTCCCACTGATGGGATCTGTGGGTGGCCAGTACCCCTTAATTCAGCCTGGGAGATGAAGTCCCATACAGCCACTGACTGCCTCTGGGAGGGGTGGTTTTATTTGCTCTTCTGGGATCTGAGGAAATTCCTTCATATTTCTCTCCCTACTTCAGTAGAAATGAGAAGGTGTGGAGACCACTCCTCTCCCATAGCTCAAATCCAAAAGTCGTACAAATCCACTTCACTTTGTGCCAATGGGCTGTGTTCAAAGCAGGCTGTGTTGCCACACCTCCTGTTTGACCTCTCTGTGTCCCTTTATGCTGTTGGGCATTACTGCCACTCACAGTGATCCTGTTTTGTAGGGGATCCTTGGATGTCTGTTCCAACAGGTGAAAAGAAGAGCTGCTGGACTTCCCCCTGTTTCCATCCTCCTCTCTCAAATACACACCTGGCACCTTTTCCCTGCTCAACACAATAAATCTGTCTCCACACAAGGGAGGGGCACTGAGCTATTCTGATAACTCGTGGCTGAGCACTCTCTTTGTGCCCACTCTGCACTGCCAGGTGTAGTGGGATTGGACTCAGGTTGATAAGCACAGAGGCCATGTCAGCTGTCACTTGGCTGCTGTTCATCTTACATCTTACGGCCCAAATCACTGAAAATACCCTTTATTTTCAAAATGAGAAATACAGCAGAGTCCTTATCACCATATAGCAAGGTGTACCAGAGGAATACAGCATCCAGTGCAGCCATTCCCACATGGCTCTTATAGCCCACACATGGACTGAAACAAGTGGAGATGTCTTTGGTTACTTCTATGCAACAGGCACACAAAAAATTTCACATGAACATGTGTCTATGTGTGTGTGTGCGTGTGTACAAAGACTAGTGTGGTCTGATTAGTATTAGAAACAGTGGCAGACTTCAGAGAGTAAAAAACCCTGGTTCAAAGACAGAGAGAAAATAAGTTCTATTCTGTTCTATCCAGCATCTTACACACCACCTTCATCACCATGGTATTTATTTTTCCCTCTGAATTTTTCTTCTTTTCAAGGTTTGATCTGAGGCCAGGTTTTCTAATGAGTTTAGTGAAGGGATCAAAGGATCTAACCATCTGCCTAAAGAAAACAATAGTATTTCCAATTGAATGATGGTATCTGGCAGGGAAGGCAGATTGCTGGGCTCCTTAGCTACATCATAGAAGAGAGATGGGAAGAGCAACAGAGAAGGAAACCTTATCTAACCAGATGCCAGAAAAAATTCAAGTCTTCCCAAAGCCTACCAATTACTTTATTTTGGCAGCAACAAGGGAGGAGAGGAGACTCGAGGAGACTCCAGGAGAGGAGAGGAAATAAGAAAGAAAAGAGGAAAAGAAAAGAGAAAATAAAAGAGAAAAAAAAAAAGAAAAAAGAAAAAAGAAAGAAAAGAAGAGAAAAGAAGAGAAAAGAAAAGAAAAGAAAAGAAAAGAAAAGAAAAGAAAAAAAAGAAAAGAAAAGAAAAGAAAAGAAAAGAAAAGAAAAGAAAAGAAAAGAAAAGAAAAGAAAAGAAAAGAAAAGAAAAGAAAAGAAAAGAAAAGAAAAGAAAAGAAAAGAAAAGAAAAGAAAAGAGAAAAGAGAAAAGAGAGGAAAAAAAAAGAGAAAAAAAAAAAAAAGAGCTGTTATGTGAGAGAAAAAAGGTAGATGTATTTATCATCTCCTGTAAGGATCCCCAGAAGTGCAGGATGACAGGCACGAGTCAGACAGACCAAGATTATTGGGATGAACGTGTGTATGTCCAAGGCAGGATTTTCTCCTCCCCCATTTGTTTCATCTGTTGGCAGATCCTATTAAATGAACAGTGAAGGTTTGCAGAGCTCTGATAGGGACTCTATCCCTAGAGTGGATTGTGGGATCCAAGGGAGTGGATGCTTGCAAGGGAGTGGATGCTTACACGGCCCTGCTTTCAGTGGTCCCTTCTCAGGCAGGAGGATGTTGGCACAATTTTGTGTTTGCCCAGACTTAGCAGAATATTTAAAGGAGGGAAAATAATTTCAAATTTGAAACTTAAAACCCTGGCAGTGGTTTGGACTTCCAAAAGTCACAGAACACGATCTTCTAATAGTGATTAATATGACTGGGAAGAAAAAGGACTAAAACATTACCAGCCTATTTTATTAGTCTTGGCATGTAAATGAATGTCTTCAAGACCATCAGTCCTAAGATAGGAAGAAGGATTTAAAATACATTTAGACTGTTAAACAGATGGCCATTTCTCTGTCATAGACTGCTGGACAGCTGTGGAGCTTTGCTGTTCCCCTCAGCAGTGATCCACAATCGTTGTGACCATATCACAGAACACATCCAAAAAAAGGACCCAGAAATCTCAGACAAATGTACAGCAGCCTCAGATTCTATCTCTACACAGAAACAAAGAAAGTCTCTAGGGGAAATGTGGATGTGTGGTGATTCTGTCCAAAGAGAGATGGTCACAAGAGATAATGGTGTTTCTGCTGTCTGCTTTCTGGCTGCTTTTAAAAAAGACCACCAGTCACAGATTCATCTGAGCCCTTTTTCCACAAGACACTGAGACAGAGGAGGTTGTGTCCCAACTCTAAACATTAGAGACATCACCTTTGCAACTACCTCTTTTTAAAAGGAGAATACTCCATGCTTGCAGAATATGTGTATTTTTTTAATGTTGTCATTGTCCTCTTTCTCCTAGGCAATTTACAGGTATAGAAGGGCATATGAACAGAGCAGGGACTGAAAGAAGGGGGAGACTACAAATCCACAGCCCTGGAGAACAAGCTAAGCAAAGAAGGACTTCTCAGGGCTTTAATGCAGCATGCTCTTCCTTACTAGCTACTTGGCATTCCAGCAGGGTGGGTTAATCCTTTGCCTTTGATGAATCTTTAATCTTGGCACCTTGTGGCTGAAGCCGGCACTAACTAGCAGATCCTGGCGATCAAAGTCATGCACTTAAATATTTCATTTATAAATAAAAAGTAATAAAATAAAAAATAAAGACTTGTCTTCATAATAGCAATAATGCAACTCCAGAGGGGTTGTTAGTGCCAATTAATCACACTCTTGGGACCGAAGTGTAGCTCCACTGCTCCTTGTAACTCTAATTGCCCTATGGGTGCAATTATCCATACCCCCCTCTTCCTCTCCCTGTCCAGTCAGACCTTATGGCTTAATTCCAGCATAGGCATTCTAGTTTTTAACCTCTGTTGCTCTACTCCACCCTCCTGATGATCCAGGCTGGGAAAGGAAAGTGATAAGAGTAATTCTTCTCCTCTTGTTCATGTTCTCTCTGGCCAGCTGCAATGCAGGTGTATTCATGCCTGCTTCCCTGTGCAAAGATCCTGGCTGCCTGTGGGGATCCTCAGGGGCAGCCTTGTGCTGCAGAAGAAAATTCATGAGCATTATCTTTGTGGACAGGCTCTGCAGCTCATGTCCATGAAGGCACATACTTCTCACTTCCTACTCAGTGCCTCAAACTTCCCACTGATGCTGGAACCTCTACTCAGATCCTGGGGGCTGGAGCCGAGCCATGAAATTTTGAGCATGGAAAGGAGCCTCTTTCCATTGCTATTTGTACTACTTTGAACTTCTGGAAAATTCTAGAACTAATCTTGTTTAAGATACTTACCCTTTTTTTTTTTTTTCATTAGCTGTTATTTAAGCATTTCCCAATTTGAGGCTTGGACCTGACCCACAACACAACTAAGCCCACGGATAAATGGAGGCACTGATGTGGGACTGACAGGAACAGGGGCAAGGAAAACATATCTAACCACTTTTTGAGACTATTTCTATGTTCTGCAGAAAAGAGTTACACCACCTGACTGGGTCCCATTAAAAATGAATTTCCCTGGATCCATTTTAAGTGTGCTGGATGATAATTTTTTTCAATGTCCCCCAGCTGTTATACTGGGAGAAGCAGTGAATGACTGTTCTCTGTTCATCTTCCCTGAGACACTCAGTTTTACATACATCTGTCATAATGCAGTTTTATCTGGAGAGACTAAAGGCTCCAGTTAGCTCCACAAAATGAAAATTAAGCATTTATTTAATCACTTTCTGTGGAGCAGAAATATGGGAATATAAGGTCCTTTATTTTAGCAGATGGGGAGGTAGAAAGAGCCAAATCCTAAAAGACAAAGTCTGACATGTAAAGAAGAAAGAAGTTGCCTCTTTTTAGAGTAATTAACTATTAGAAGACTTTACCCAGGACTATAAAAGATAACCTGTCACTAGCTACTTTAAAATGGGATTGGGTATTTTTCTGAAATACATATTTTACTTTGACAATAGCTCTTGGACTTGAAATGGGAAATAATTCAGAGAAGTCTGAAGTCCTGTTATATGTAGCAGTCTAGCTTAGAATGTCACACCAGTCTCTACTGGGCTTAAAATGCATGAATTATTGAAGTCTGATACTGAATCTCCAAGGCAAAGGTTGCTTTTGCTGGAATGCTGAAGCATTTTAAAGGTTCACTTGTAACTTCTTGTGATGTTCATCACCTGCCATGGTGGAAGACCAAAGCTTTGAATTCTGGCCTTACAGAAAAAAAAAAAATAAAAATCAAGGAATGAATTCTTACTGTACATATTTTTTGGCTGATCTGAAGTTTGTTACTCTGCTCAGCCTAACCATATGAATTGAGGGCTGCACAAATAGCTGTCATGCTGCAAGTCCAGAGCTCTTACTTCCTTAAAGAAACCTGGTCTGCAACAATAAAGTTTTCCTCATATTTTTGTCCTCTAATATACACTGAGCTAGTATAAAGGAACACAGCTCCCTTTTCTTCATCTGAGCCGTAGCAATTTTCCTCATCTGAGACTGTCTCATTTCACTTCTCATTCACTGACACTGATGGCATCACCTCTTGAGAGAATAAGAATGCAAATTTAATTCCCATCACCAAGTCATTCCTTACTTTCACTGCTAAGACAACTAAGAGTTACTGCTGACCACACACACACATACACAGAGAGATTTGCAGAGAATTCCTGCAGTTCTGCAGTGAAAATTCTCTAACTTTCATGAAAATCAGGGATCAAGCTGTTTCTATGCCTTGTCCTTCCCTCCAGCATTTAAGGCCTGGAAAGCTTGCTGGTTGTGTTGTAATCTTACCCAGCTACAGGGTGTGTAACTGCATTGCTTATTCCTCCCCTGTGGAATGTAGACCTCCATGGCCCACATGAGCCAGAGCCTTGTATGAGTTATGCAGCTATTATGTTATAAGTGGGACTGATGTATTACAGAATGCTGCCATACATCCTATGAATGGCACTCAGACTCCATTTTTTTCTCCTTGTAGTAAATTCTGCACTTTTTTTGGAAATGGGCAGCTTCACAAGGATGCAAAGATCTAGCACCTGGGGGTGGCTCGGGTAGAGTTCAGGGCTTGCAGGGTCAGGTGCTACTCACCTGAGCACCTCACTTGCCTGCAGTGGCAGGATTTGTGTTGACATAATGACCAGTCCCAGCTGAAAATCTACTGTCTTGTCCAGCCAAGAGATTCTTACATTCCCTCACACATTAGTCCACTGCCTGAACTGCTTTTACCATAATAATATTGTCCTTTGTTCTGAATTTACTCTTACCTCAGCCCCTCACTACCATTCATTCTTTTCTGCCCATTGACAGATTTGCAGGCATCTGCCCTTTTTCAAACACTCTCCTGCACAGGAGCAGGACACAGCGGGATGCTCACATAGAGTGGAGTTTTTTTCATGGGGTGATTTTGATAAAAGAGACATTTTTCAGAAACAAACATCTCTGATCTTCACTAGATATGCGTATTTCTGGGCTGCAATCCCATTCTGCTCTCAGTTCTTTAGAACAGGAAGAAACATAGGAGGAAACACAGGAAGAAAGGCCAGGGTACCCATAGGTAGGGACTTAAAATCTCTATCTGGATATGAATTAGGCTCTTCTTTTCATAATCAAAATTGAAGCACAACACAAATCCTTACCTTCCAAGACAATTTCATCCTCTTGGAACTGTTCTCATATGAAGTCTGGGGTTTTCTTGAGTTTACAGCTAAATACCAGGGTAGAAGTTGGGTGTGAAAGGTAGTTGAATGTGCTTTTTCTCCTTTGCCAAATTTTGAATTTGGCACAATGGGCTAGTACTGGAATTTGCTTCTATCTATTAGCTAAACCGAAAGAAGGGCACGGTGCTGGGGCCATACAGATTGTTATGAGCCAGGTATCCTTTCCAGGGATGCCTGTTTCACTCTCTCTCTCCTGGGTGGAAGAAGGTTTAGACAACTGCATAAAAGCTGTACTATGTCTCTTGTCCTGTGGGCCAGAAAATGGGCCTTGGGTGGTTTAATTTGCTAGAGTAGATATATGTTTTAAGATTGCATCATGTGGTAATGATAACAGGACAGTGAGACATGAAAGCTTAAAGATAACAGTATCTTCCCTGCTAACAGCCCGCTGTGACTCTCCTGTATCTTGCAGTTCACTTTCTTATTTCTTTACCATATCTTCCCTCCTTCCCAAAACCTGGTTAACACACACTATGTAGCTTCTTACTGGATGCCTGGAAATGGATCTGGAAAATCTGGGTTCTTTCCTTAGAGGAACTATGGGGCTTGGGTGTATTTGGTGCTGCCCCTCCTCCAGCCCAACCACACATCCAGCAGCACAGCGAGTGGTTGTAAAACCATGATGCAATCCCTGCCTGCCACACCTGATCTAGGAAACAACGTTAGATGGCCTTAAAAAAAAAAATAATAATTTTAAAAAATAGCATAACCAGTTCTTCTGTGTTGGAACTGAAACACCAACAATCAGAGAAGAATATCGAAGCAGAGCAGCCAGCACATCCATCTCAGGTACATCAGACCAAATGGAAATCCATGCCCAATACATAAAAGGAGCCTAAATACCTCGATGTCAGTAAGATTGACTCAGCCTGGTTACAGGGAGGCTGGTGATGTACAGAAATGGGGTCATAAAACTGGTGTGCAAACTGTTTTGAAGGCAGATCTGACCAGGATCTGGGATCCAGGTCTGGCATAACTGTGTCAAGTGCAAGAGACTAGGGAATGCAGGACTTGAACATAAACAGAATTTGCCACTAAATAAATCAAGATTTTTTTATTTATTTTTTCCCCCATAACTCTAGTGTATCTCTTATTGCTAATGAAATAAACTATAATAACACATAGATAGGGCTCACTAAAAAGAGGGGAAGAAGAGGGAAAAAACATTGAAAAGTATTTACATGTATCTGTGTCAAATCTTCATATTTGGCTTCTTTATTGGCTCTATTGACTTTATTGACATATTTGAGGTTATTGATTGGTGTTTGTGATAAAGCAGCACTCCAAGTCTGCAGTGAGTGTTACAAATGTGGCCTGAATCAGGGACAGGCAAAAGAGCAGTGGCCTGTTTGTCAGTATCCACTTGCCCTGTATCCTGTAAGTCTCACAAAACTTGATGTTGGAAAATTTTTGTCACTTTAGAGACAGATTTATAAGACTTTGGAAAAAATCCCCAAAAGTAAATTTGGCCCTGGCTCAGCTTTGACTCTGAATTCTCCTGAATCTGGATATGGTTTAATTTCTAGCTATAGATTTTATATATGTTTTACCATGAACACAAAGACCTCCTTTTAATAAAGGGAGGAAAAGAAAGATGTAACAGGGAAATTCATAGCTCTGTGTTTGTCCCATTGGGTCCAGAAGGAGAAAATGGGTGGTGGAGCAAAGAGAAGGTAGAAAAGAAAATCACAGCCATCTTGTCAAACTAGCCTATTTCTCCATCCTTCTAAGATTTATCTTTTTCTCCCTTTGTTACTACTGCCTTGAAGATGAAGGCAGTGTCCCTTCTGGATTACATTCCCATGGCTCCTGCTTGTGGAGCATCTCTGAACCTCTTGCTGATACAATTCACAACGCTTCACACCACCCTTGTGAGAGGAGTCAATATCATTAAGGACAATTGTACCTTACAATACATTTCCTAATGCCCCATCTATGCCACAATTAATCTCCAGTTCCAATCCAGTATTTGGCCTTCCAAGGTATACATTTACTTTCCAAAGCATGTAGTAATGATTTTCTGTCCCTGGCTCTGACTTTCCAGTGGTGTAAATCTATACAGAGCCTGCTCTGGCTCATTTTACACCAGCCCATCATCTCAGACGCTCTCTCTGATATTTGTTGTCTGGTGGTGTTGTGGGTCATTAAGATAGATGCTTGTGGCTACCTCGGGACAGACGGATGTCAGTGTTGGGAAGATGTGTTTCCTTATATATGGTTTGCTGCACTCAGTGGGATATTTCAAGGTGGGAAGAACTATCTGAATACAAAGTGGAATTGAGTTTACAGACTGTCACAACTGTTGGGCTCGAAGGCACCCAGGAAGAGCTCATTTTTCTTCTCAGAAGACAGGATCAGTCATATCTACGTGGTTATAGATAAAAGTTTGTTTATCCTGCTCTTTTGGGTCTAGAGTCCTGGAGTGGCTGTGTGAACAAAGGATTTCAGATTTCTTGGACTTTGCCATTTTACAGTGTGTTGTTGGAGTAAGTATATTTTACCTTATCGTAAATGTTACTTCTTCCAGCCAGTATTTTTATACTAGCACCTGGAATCCTCTGTTAAAGGGAGAATTATATATTTATTTTGAATTAAGTTTTGAAGCATCCTAATCACTGGACCTCCCTCTCACCCCACCTCTCAGCTCTTGGGGGAATGATAAAAAAATGAACACATAAGGCCAGACACGATGTGAAGTCAAAGAATGTCTTGTGTATCTGTTAAAAAGCACCTCAAGAATTTAAGCAACTTTTGTGCTTCTCTAAAGCTTGACTCCTGATTTGGAATGTTTGGGATCAAGAATTCTGCAGCAGGAGCCAGCAAGGAAAAATGTGGGCCAATTTACCTGCCTCAAGCACATAACACATGAGTGTTACCCTGCCCAAATTGGAAGTGAGAAAGCTGAATAAAGCCTCAGACAAGAAGTGATAAATGCAGCTGTCATTTGGGTATGTGGGCATGAACTGGGAAGAGGACACAAGTGTTCTCCAGCTTTTGGCTAAGTTTGTGATTCAAACCCATCCAGGGTAACACCTTGACCCTCTGAAAGAACATCCATAGCTCACACTGAAATGCTGGGGAGCCCTTTGCCTGTGTCTGAGGGGCTAATTGGGCTCTTAATTGCCTAGCATGTCTGCACGAGAAAGGTGTATGGTAATAATAATGCAGTAAATGAGAACACTGGCTATTTGAATATCACTTCCTTTGTCAGCTTTATTTCACTTAATAATGTGACATGGCTTGGGGAGGGAAAAAATTTATTAACCTTGCCATTTTTAAGCCTGAATTGCTGGGAGTTTTTCTGCTGAAATTCACATCCTTAACTTTCTTTGATATTTAGGAAATTCTTAGTTTTATCTCCATGGAAGACTGCTTCAGGATGAATAAGTCTTTTTGGGGGGTAGGAGGAGAACACAGAATAAGCCATGATTTGGGAATTACGTGTAAAGTATCCTGACATTGTTAAAAGAAAGTGGGAGGGGAAGTGTAGTGAAAATGAGTGAAGGAACGGTATTGTAATCTGCTTTATTGCATCCTGAGATGCTTGACTTAGCCTCATTGTCATAGCAAGATGATGTGTACCCTACGAGTGTATAAAAATATATGAACTCCTGGGACAATATAGTTCAATCTGCTCTGCTATTACCCATCATGCTCATCTGAGCACACTACAGCTATTAGATCTGTTTGTGAAACAGCTGAGCCCATGGATGGATCTCCTGCCACGGAGCTGGAATGTACAGTTGAGACAGGGTCTGAATGTACAATACATGGAAGGAGAAACAATGGAAATGAATGTACAATGGGGATGACTGCACAATGGGAGGTGCAAGAGGAATGAATCTGCTCCTACTGTGGGTATGTAATGGTAAAATAGACAGATTGCCATCTATAATTCATGGTGTTTGCTTCCCCCTTCCCCTTGTCAGATAGCCCTCAATCAGTCTGACTTGCAGAAGCCATCCTTCACGACTGAAAGTTGTTAAAATGCTGTTGTGTTTAACCCCAGAGGTAGCTGCATTTTAAACACAGGAACGGAGCTGTGCATGTACAGAAAACCATCTCCTGTTCTCCTTCCTTCCTTCTCCAGAGGGACCAAAGAAGGGCTACCCCTGGATGAGGAGCAGCAGGACCAAAGCAGCTCACTGCAATGTGCATAGAAGGGAAAAGCAGAACAGCACCCAGGGAGCCAAGACCCCTACTGAAATTGTTTTAAAGGTTAAGAATATACACACCAGAATATGTGTATAAGAACATATATATTCTTGTAGGAAACCTTACATTAATATTCTTAAAGGGGTGCCATCACAATCCTAATAACAATTAATTTTTAAGGCCCCTGGAAACAAGTATTGAGCTATACATGCTACTAACACTATCATTGATGCTTGGCTATCAGTGGCACCATGAAGTAACTGAGTGACATTCTACTAATTCCACATTGTGACAGTTTTTACAGAGCTTTTCTAATAATGTTATTTCTGAATGGACTGAAAATACTATGTTTTCCCACACCTGCATCTTTGTATTTCTGTCTGTAAGTAAATTTCCTGCGTTCATCTTAGTAGAATTATAAAATGTTCAAAATGAATTTTCTTGACTATTCCTTCAATAGTACTCTCCACCAAGAGAGAAAAAAGAGAGGGGGAAAAAAAAGGGCAAATAACAAAAGCTTGTCCTGTTATTTCCTTTTCTGGGTAATTGCATTTTCCATACCTCCCCCTTCAGAGGCATTTACAGTGAGTTCTGCCTTCCATTGCTTCTATTGATTTGTAGCTCTGCAGGGTGAAAGCCAGACCTTGGCAAAGCCAAGGGGAGTTTTGACTTCATTCTTTAAGAACAAATTCACCGGTGTGCTGCTGAATCAATGCAAAGAGTCAGAGCACTGGCCTGTTAAACTGGATTTGTAACTGCTGCTCAAAGCTACAGCCATACAAGGAGCCAAACTCTACTGCTGAATTTAGCATTTTCGTTTTGGATGCCTTTTTAATGGCAGGGTAACATGTGCTAGAGGCAGGTGAAGGCCTGGGGCATCTCTTTCTGCTCACACAATTTGTTTATGGGTTGGGAGTCACCTGCTTGGTTTAGCCCTACAAGCAGGAGCCTGTTTCAGAGCTGCCCAAAGGGGCTTTGGGACACCCTGCTCTGAGATACCCTGCCGTGGGACAGCCTGGTGTGGGCAGAGCTGAGGAGATGGAGCAGTGCTACCTAGTGAGCTGCATAGCCATATAAAGTATCTCAAGCACAGCTGCCCAACCTGGCATGTTTTTTTGTAGCAGAAGGTAGATTTAAAACCCCCAAAAAGTCATAACTCCCAGTACACCCAGTAGAACCCCAGCAAGGAAATCCATGACAGAGGAAAGAATGGAGCATCGTCTCTGAGAACACATCAGGCTTAAGAGCTGAATAAAGCTGTTGACCTTGGCCTGTTTGTCGCCTATATCATCAGATCAATTATATACAATGGTTAATAGCATTGCCTAATTACTTCCTAATTTCTTCAAGAATACCCCAAGCATAAGAATTCAATTAACTGCAACTATACAAAAAGTTTGAAGTCTGAGCTATTCTCTTATTGACATCATTTGGATGAAGAGTGTGAGCACAGATGATACATTTGTTAGAGAATCCAATTTTTAATTAATTTTAACTTATAATCTAATGAACAGGTTTCTCTTGTAAATTCTCTGAAAATTTCTTTCATCCTCCAAAAGTAAGAATGCTAAGTTTCAGAAGAATAAGGTGCTGTTTGCTTGCAAAACAATAAGACAGAATCCTTTCATTGTAAAGCAGAAAATTAATTTTTAAATAACCAGACCAAGGCTATATTCCTGCATTTATTAGATTTCCTTATGCCGTATGACCTCCTAACAAATGAAAAATATAAAGAGGTCAGATGCTTCTAGAAAATACGTGGGATTGTGGTATCTGGTAATGTTTTGCCAGATTTTCCTTCTTTTTCTCTAAGTTTTGGTCTGCTTACTAATTACTTGGTAATGCAGTTCAGCATGCATGATCTCTAAAACACTTTGATGACTGCTGAAATGCACAGCACTGTCCTGATACACCAGGGAAGAGATTTCATCCAACGTGTCCACTGGAGTTTAGTTCCAGCGATTGAGATTCCTGGTTTTTGCAGGAAATCTGTGATGGTGAGCAAAATGCAGCAGTCACAGAAGCCCAGGGGTGTAATCCAAGACCCAGCACAGATAAAATCATCCCCTGGTGTCACTGCTTGGGGAAACTGCTCACTGAAGGTCCTAAGAGCACATTGCTAGTCCTGCCCTTGTGTGATCACTTGGATGAAAATTCCACTGAAGCCCAGCTCTCCTGGACACTGCATGGGATTACACACACTCAGAGCTGCACATGGGGAAGACAGGTTATAAATATTATATTAATATATCATAAATATTATAAATATAAATATACTCTGGTTATGTCTGAGCCAGAGTTGCTATTTCACCCTGTTTGGGTAAATGCGCCGGCACGCTGAGGCTGCACATAGTGCAGTAACTGCTGCCATGAGGAACAAAAGCATATTATTTTCTCCCTTTAAGCCTTAGAATGCTGAGAAACAGTGATGTCCTCCCTTTTTTTGCAGGTTCATATGTGGGCAGCTATTTGGGGTGGGTTCTGCTTTTGTTTGCACTGCAACAACCATGATACAACAGAGTTTTTATTAAGTGATGGGGGCTAATGCCTGTGGTACCAGATTAAAAACCTTTTGTACTCTCACACTGTGTGCTTGTTTTGGCTAGGGTGGAGTTATGAGGAAAATGGTGTTTTGTGGGGTTTTTTTGTGCTGGAGATGATAGTGACAATACAGGGATGTTTTAATCATTGCTATGTGAGCACTGCATGGCATCGAGACCTTTCTGCTTCTCACCCCACCCCACCAGCGAGGATGCACGAGAAGGTGGGGGAGGACACAGCCAGGACAGCTGGCCTCAAATGACCACAGGGAATATTCTTAGAAAGCTGGGGAAGAAGGAAGGGTGGCACAATTACAGTGATGGTGTTTGTCTCCCCAAGTCAACATTATGCATGAGGGAGCCCTGCTCTTGGGGAGATGATGGAACACCTGCCTGCCCATGGGAGTGCTGGATGAATTCCTTGCTTTGCTTTTTTGTTGTGTGCAGCATTTGCTTTACTTATCGAACTATCTTAACCCTTGAGTTTTCTCACTTTTAACTCTTCTGATTCTCTCCTCCATCCCACTGCCAGGGAGTGAGTGAGAAGCTGTATGGGGACGAATTGCTGTCTGGGTTTAAGCCACAGCATCCCAGCAGGAGGCTGAACTACTTGGATATTCTGGAAAATGAAGATAAAACAACTTTAACACAAAGGGGGTGCCCCAAGATCATAGGAGACATTAACATAGGCCATAAATAAAAATTTAACTCACAAAGAAGAGTCTATAAAGAAGACCTAGCTGTGAGCTTCCCAGGTTGGCATTAGCTGTTTAATTGCAGGAGCATGAATGCCAGTGGAAATTTGCAAAAAATCCCACTAAACTGCTGAAGGTGTTACCAGGTCTTAGGATGTCCTCAGCAGAGCTTAGCATCTGGCTCAACTGAGCTTTATACCTGGAGGTTAACGTTCATATTTATCTGTTTTCTCCTATTTTGCTAAAATTTGACTGTAGTACTGTCAGCCATTTTTTTATTCTTGTAAGGAGTGACAAAAGGACATTTTTCCTCTCTGGAAAACTGTGAAATGCATCTGCTTTTAAGTTTTGTTACAGAAAGAGAAACCCAGCCGGCCTTTGAACCCTGACATAGAGGCAATTCTCACTGAAGATGGGTTGATTTCTTCACTAGATTACAGAAAAAGGAGGAGGTGAGGGCAGAGACAAGCATGTCAAGATGTGGTAATGAAAATGCTCACAAGAAATATGTTAGATCAGTAAATACCCTCTAATGGCATTTGCACTTATTTAACATCTCTTTTACACATCCAGTATGGATTAGGGAAGCCTTAATATAAATGTGAATTGGGGTCACAGCAAGAGAAGGAGATAGAAGGAGATGGGCACAAACTCCGGATGATGTTCTCAAGTGGGATGCACTGGCACAGCTCCTAAAGTGTGGTGGGTAAAGTTTTGGCCATGCAGTGTATTCCCACACACTGATGAAGACACACAGATGCACGTACTTTTCCTTAAAAATAGCAAGCTTTCACTGGGCCACACTTCCCATTAAAGAGGACTTACATCCTATGAAAATTCATAAACTCTGCAGGCGTTTCTACGGCGATTTGACGGAGTAATCTCCCATCATCTCAGCTTCTTGGTGACAATGACAAGAGGAAGATGGATTTATCAAATACACAGTGACATGTTTATGACCCTGTTTTGCATAAGCAGGAACCTGAGCCAAAGGCTGTGCAGCTTGAGATAGCAAGAGGGTTTTTATAAATATTGTGACAAGCAGAAGTGATATTTGGAAGAACATGAAAAAAAAATCTTACAGTATTTCTTTTTTTTTTTTTTTTAATTTGAGACAGACCGCATTGTGGTGGTGCGGGGGAAGAAAGCCTTTTCCCACACTTCTCCACAGTTCAATTTCTCGAGAGCATGAAGGCTTAGCTCTCCATCTCACCTTGAAAAGTTTTTCTGTTAACCCTTCCTCTCTCTCTGAGCAGAACTCCCTTTTAATAAAAATGTCATTAGGAAGAGGGCAGGGGGAAATTCTCTCCATCTTTCATCGATAGGAAAGTAACAGGGAGAAGCTATAGGAACACAGATGGCAACAACAACTACATCTATGACATGCACACAGACATGCCAGTCCCAGCTCCAGATGCACTGCTGCCTTTCCCAGTGTGGCTCTCAGATGGGGAGCACCACTAGAGGGACCACACTCCGTGTTTTTGCCCTATTCTTGCACAAAAACCCCTTTCTGTTACCGTATTACTGCAGCTCCTAACCAGTGATCTAGGCAGTTCATAGGGTGCCCCCTCAGGTTGCTTGAGGCCATGTAAAGCTTTTGTCTCTTGGAAGCAGGGCTGGACCTCCAGAGTTGTGAAACGGCTTTGGTGGCCACGTTTAGCAGGATCTTCTGCAGACACCATGTCTTTGCCACCAAACTCACCCATTCAGCGCCTTAGGCTGACCACTGGGAGATGGACACAGACTTGCCTTCTCAAACACAGGGATGGATGAGCCCTTTGCTGCTTTGCCCCCTCAGCAGCCCTGCCTGCGTGAGAAATAGAGCTGTCAAGCGTTGTCGAGACAGCTTCAGCCTGAGGTGTGTCCACCAGAGGCAGTGGAGATGCTCCCAGCTCGGGAGTCTGGGGTGTGCTGAGGTTTGCACAGCTGTGCCATGCCCGGGAGGATGCACAGCAAAGGCAGGAGCAGGGGATGAGTGATGGTGTGGAGACGAGGACTGAGCCCCACGGTTTTACATTCACCAGTCCTGCTGCAGGGGGTATCCTGAGCACTGCTAGATACTCTTCTGGAGGCTGGCAGAGAGATAATAAAATGCTCGAGCTGTCTTTCAACATCTCATAAAACCAGGAGGGCTGGTTGAAAGTGCAGTAAATGAATCACAGAGAGCTAAAGAAGGAAAACATGAGTAAGAAATGTACTTGGATGTGTTTTTCCTCTCTGGATTCCATCATTTTTGTGATAATTTATACACCAAATTAGAGGATGAAGCTAAGAGAGCAACCATGTGGAAGAAAGGGTTGTGGGTATTCAGGGAGCTCATGTGCTAGACAGAACCTCAACCAAAACCTGCAATGCTCAATGTGAAATGCAGTCTTTGTTTTAAGTTTGTTTTTCTCCCTCCCTTACTCTTCTTTTTTACTTCCTTCAGATAAATGTATTAATTAAATGACCCTTCCTTAGAATTACACAGAAAAGGGAGTTCAGGAACCTTTATTGAACCGACCTGTAAAACTAGAGCAAAACCAGCTTCTCTGTTGTTTCCCCTAAATGATTTTTCCATTGCATTTCACATCTTATCAGGGACTTGTTTGGGCTTGAAACTCTGAAGCTTTTTCTGTAGGTCAGTTCAATAAGGCACTCAAAGCTGCTTTTCTCTCCATTGATTGGGGTGTTTGGTATGGTTTTTGTTTCCTTTATTTTTTTTTTTTTAAGTAAAATAATAATCTGTGGTTTTGGGTTCTTTTCCTTCCCTTTTTTGTCTTTTTATTTCTTTTATCTCCAAAGAAAAATAGATATTTTATCATTCTTGGTCCATCAGAAAAATATTCCCTTTCTTACAATGAACTTATCCTCTTTCTTTACCTGATATCTAGAGAGGGCTCTAGTTTCTTCACTAACACTGCAGTGTTATAAAATTGGACTGATAGTTTCAGATTCAAACAGTTATTTTAACCAGACATGAGATAGGAGCAAGACAACATCTTCACCAACCATTCTACCCCTGGGTAAATTGTACCCTCTGTTTTCATGACCTACAGCCTTTGACACAAAACAGTTTATTTGCTCCAACATCTCTTTTTGCCATCATATCTAAGGAAGAGATGGACACAGGTTGAGATTGAGGGGAACGGACAATGTGTGAAGATTTTTAGGAATTAAATAATAATTGGGGGACAAGAAATACACAGGGAGATGAGGATGACTCCACAGGTTCCTGGGATCTTCTCAGGTGCTGGGTATTGGTAATTGTTATGACAAACATGTACCCACAAGTAGGAAATCACCTGTCCCCTGTTCCCCTGTAGCCACCTGACTCCAGGAGCAATAGTCCAGCACCAGGTCAGAGATGGGCTCCTGACTCCCATCTCTCCTTACTGCCATTTTTCTCCAAGAGCCCTTCTCAACCAGCTCCTGATTACTCCTGTTCTCAGAGAAGAACCACCAAAGAAGTGGTTTAAGGCAGCCCCTGGCACCTCCTCAAGCAGCTCTGGGCCTGCAGTGGTGAGCAGGGATACCTGAAAACCCAAGGAACCTCTGTGACTTCCACAGGGATTGTCTGGGAGGATGAAATCCAAGAGCCCCTCTGATAACACACATTACAGCTCCTCCCCACAGCCTCTGCTCCAGCTTGAGGCAGCACCACAAAATCCCAGGTGACCAGGTTTGAAATTTCTATAGGTCTTTAAAAAAGTCACCCTTCTTTTTGGGCATTAGTAAAAAATTCCTGCTTCCATGATTACATATTTTATCTTTTGTGTTGTATTTCTACTTCCTCCCTCCTCCAGCTTCTCTCCTCTCACAACAGTTTCATGCAAACCTTCTAAGATTTCTGTGGGGAGTGGTAGGCAATAGAACTCTGTTGTCTAATGGGACTTCCACCAGCATTTGGCATCCTTCCTGGCATTTCACCCTTCATATTATAATTTATAGTGTAATGTAATTTTTTTCATATCACAGTATAACATAAATTATTGCCAGTTTGTCCTTAACTCTCAAGGAGACAGTCTAGGGATTTTTGAACCAGGAAAAAGGATGAGAGAAAGAGAGAGAGAAAGAGAGATGGAAGGATTGAAGGGGTGGGAGAAAAAGGGGGAGATGAGCAAACAAAGGGATAGGAGAGAGGGATGAATAATGGAACGAGGAGAGAGAAAGAAAATTTATTTTTTAGAAGCAAAACTCCCAAAGTTAAACTAGCTTTTCTGAGGGCAAACTTAGTAAATAAAATTAAAGAGGAAAACTTTGTGTTCCAATAACTTATTATAATGCTCTGCTTCAGCCTAGGATATGTCAATGAGTCCTCAGTGGATCAGACAGGACAGAGTCTGAGAAAAAGACCATCAGCCTGAAAAATAATGTATTTTTAAGTTTTCTTAGCTTTCTCACTAATATGTCCCTTAAATTATTAAAAGTGAAAGACATTTTAATATCATTTGGAGGCTGTTTGTTCATTTCTGGCATCTCATTTCACCTGGAGAATAACATTACAGAAGACAGCTTTACTGTCTATTTACTTTATTATTGTAAGTTATTTCCATTATGCACGCCGTTAGGAGCCCCACTTGGTTAGGTGCTGCACAGATGTGTCCCAAGGCATGAGCAGCCCATTTAGCTGAGGAGACTGCAGGGACTGTGCTCGTGTCCCCTCCTCTCCGAGCTGGCACAGCTCCATGGGCACAGCCATGCTCTGCATGCGGCAGTGCTGGCAGAAGACTGCTTCTGCGTTCTTCATTTGCATCACTTGAAGAAATCATCACACTCTGCTGACTAAAAGATGCCCTCCCTCCGCTCACATATCCCCTGCCTTCCTATGGAAGCCTCCCCAAAGCAGAGAGGGAGAGCAGCAGAGGTGCCCTTGTGTGGTCAAGTCCCTGGGGACACCCTGCAAGCAAGTCCCAAAGATTGCCACATTCTTCCATAATTAATGGCTCTCAATGAAGGAAAAAAAAAAGGAAAGAGGAAACAAAATGTTTTTAAACATACATATGATTGAGGCTTAAAACTATCAGGCCAGAAAGAGCCATTTGACTGCTGGCTGTGGTTTCCTGTGTCTGACAGGCTGGTCTGTGTCCCTGCATGGCAAGGCACAAGCTGGTCTCAGCCTGGGCTGTCTCTGCCGTGCTGCAGGCAAATGTGCTGCTGTGTGCCAGGTGGGCACGCTTGTGAGCTGGGACAGCTGGAGATAAACGCTGCAGCCAGCTCCTGCTGACAGCAACCTGGGCCACTGAACCAGCATTTGGTGCTGGATCACATCACACTTCATTTTCCTACACACCCAGTACAGGAGGACATCCTGAGAGAAAAGGAATTTTGGAAGAAGCATAGAATCACAGAATGGTTTGGGTTGGAATAGACCTTAAGGATCATCTTGTTACACCCCTTGCCAGGGCAGGGACTCCTTCCACTCCTTCCAACAGGTTGTTCAGAGAAAGATGCTCATCCAGCCTGGCCTTGAACACTTCCAGGGATGAGCCATCCCAAACTTCTCTGGGCAATCTCTGCCATTGTCTCAGCACACTCACAGTCAAGAATTTCTTCCTAATGCCTAATCTAAACCTGTTGTCTTTTAGTTGAAAGACATCACCTTTTGTCCTTTCAGTACAGGTCCTTTTAAAAAGTCCCTCTCCCGTTCTCTTTTAGAACCTTCTGTTACCAGAAGGTGCTGGAAGGTGACTCTGGATCCTCCTGCTCTCCTGTTGAACAACCCCAACTGTGTCAGCCTGTCTCCACAGCAGAGTTGCCCCAGCCCTCTGATCATCTTTGTGGTCCTTCTCTGGACCTGTTCTCACAGCTCTTGCCTATGCTGAGGGTCCTAGAGCTGGATTCAACACTTCAGGCAGAGCCTCATAAGAGCAGAGGGGGAGAGTCACCTCTCTCTACCTGCTGATCACACTGCTTTTGATGTAGCCCAGAAGCCAGTGCCTCCTTCCCCTCTTTGGACAGCTTTCATGAGGCATTAAGTGCTGGGAAAATAGCTGGGCTTTTGGATCAAGATTTTTACTATAGCCCAGCTCTCCTCCTTCCTTTCATTTCCCTTTCTTAGCTCCTCTTTCCTCTTGGTTTTCAGCAGCTGAAGCAGAGCAGAGAGGTTACAAAACCACCCAGAGCCTCCAGCTGCAATAATCACTCGGGCTTGTGTAGGATTTACACTCTGCAGTTGTAGGATTACATCTATAAACAGCTCAGAGAAAGAAAATAAAAGGAAAAAATACTTTGCAACATCCTTATCCCTCTCCTTTCTCCATGCCCTCAGTTCCAAACCTCCTTGGCCCCAGACCTGTGAAAGTCTTGGTGATTTTTAACTCCTCTTTCCACCCCATTCTTCTCCCACAGCCTTGCTCAGTTACTTGAGCACAGTATTTTAGGGCAGCACCTCACATATGACTGCTTTTAGTATACGGGGTGTATTTGTCTTTTTGCCCACAGCTTGTGCAGGATGCCTATGGTTTAGTAAAGCCAAGCACTTCATCATTTGATAATCAGCCAGATTCAGAGTCTGACATCTTTCTTTCTAATGTGCTGCTCCAAGAGCCATACAACTTCTGCAGGATCTGTTTTGTAAATATCTTTGCAAATATGAGCAGCTGGGTTAGAAATGTATTTCCACTTTGCTTTTCAGAGGAGGGAATATCAATCCTCCAAATGGGAATCAGAATCAATGAAGGTGCAGAAGGGTCCTGTCACATCAGCCTCAAATTGCTTGGTGGAAGAACCCAAAATAGTGACAGCACTGCTGGAAGACTCTCTGCTTCCTGGAAGTCTGAGGAATTCCTTAACAAGTTATGCATAAAATCTGCCTCCTGCTTTTTTCAAATGTAATTTTCCTGGACACATCTGGTCATCAAGCTTTGCTTGTGGCAGATCAAAGTCCTTCCCATTTCACCACCAGAAGGGAATGCTGGTCCTGTTATGCTTAATCTGAGGATTTGTCTGGGTTTCACTTTCTGCCTGATTGTAAATGAAGTTTGTCCATCCTAATCTCTGGGGGCAGGTCATGTTTTTTGAGCTGGTAGAGACTCTCAAAAGAAGGACTGTAAAGTGGAGTTGCAGTCTCGAGAAAGTCTGTAATAATAGACACACCTGTATTAATTAATCACTCTTCTGAAACAACACACATGCCTCCACTGAGGCTCACCGCATGGACCCAAACTGCATTCTTTCACCTTCTTTCATCTCCTTATTTCTTAGAAATATTTTTTTCGCTCTCCTAGTCCAAGTTCATGTCCAGACTTGTTTCCTTTTTTTCCTTTGTCTGCACACCCTGAGCAGAATTTAACTTAATATGTTTACTTAGACTTTTTTGTCAGCCGGCTGAGCAGAACCATTACACAATAGGAACATATGTCAGCCTCTCATGGACTTATCCCTGTGTTTTTGACATGATGAATTCAATCGATTGGTAAATGGGTAAATAGTGAGAGAAATTGCTTTCTCTCATTACTCTGCATGGCTGTGTCATTACCCTTTAATATTACATCATTATTGACTGATGCAGCCTGTCAAGATATGGCCAGCGGGATGTAATGCAGTGGTAGGAGATGTGCAAAATATTACACTTAAAGTCTACCTGTGTATGTATGGGTGAAAGAGGGAGAGGAAGTGATATGTGGAACCCCAGCAACCAAAATGAAAAAGCCTGCTTCTCACTTAGTCTGAGACTCCAATCTGTGATGAATGCTTTGGTGGAAAGTTGCCCCACTCTTAATCAAAAGGACCAGATCCTGTTTAAGCCATGCCAGCAAGTCTAGATATCCCACACACTCATCCCACCCCTGACATTCCTGCTCCTTACTGTAAAAACTCCATGACTTTTCTCTTTAAATACTATTATGGCTTGATCTAACCAATTAGATGTGATCTAAGATATATATATAGAGAGAGGAAGGAAGGAAGGAATGAATTTATTTTTCTCCTACATTCTGTATCAAATCTTTGCAATCTGCTTTCTTGATTTCTTGATTTCATTTGATAGTTCCAAAAAGCAATTTTCTGCCTAATACATTAGTAAGAGGAAAGAGAAATTTATTAGAAAGATATTTTAGCTATCAGTTAAGAGAGAAAGAAACAAATATAAAAAGAAATTTTGTCAAAGACTTTGCTCTGTACCCTACTGTTGTGTTTCCCCTTTCTCTTCTCTTAGCCTTCCTTTGGGAAAGAAGACCTGTCAAATTAAAAATGAATAAAAACTCATTAAGAAACAACAGGCCTAGTTAAAATTGCACTGGGATTACACTGATGTGGTGGTCTTCCCCACCTTTACTTCTGTCCAAAGATTGCAAACCCTTTTTCTCCTCCAGGACTCTTGCCTCCATCCTGGTCCTGCCTAACTGCATTCCTGCATGAAACCCTGGGCTTGAAGGGGCTGTGTGGGGAGAGAGTAGGAGAGAGAGGCAATTGCTTTTTATGCTGCCTTTTGTTTTTAATTAACCTCTGGTGTTTTCTTTGCCTAGAGAGAGACCAAATCCTCTCACCCCGATTTTTTACACATGCCTGCATTCAGACTGCAGAAAACTGAGATCAAGGGAAAGAGAACCAGAAAAAGTTAGAGGGGAAAAGAAGCCTCTGCGTCAAAAGGAGGAACATTATATAGAGAGGGAATTGCATTCTGTGTAAGATTTACAGGCCAATCTTTGCTTATTTATCCTGGTATGAAGCAAACCCAAGAGAAGAAAATACACTCACAGACAGTGAGCTACCAGGCTTCTGCAGCTCAGGATTCCTGCAGCAAACTCATTCCAGGTGCTTGCACAGGAACGTCTGGGTTGCTCTTTGACACAGAGATGAGCAACATAACCCTCCCTCTGCAGGGCTTTTCTCACTCTTCAGCCCACACACTTGTTAGAGATGGTGATGGTTCAATAAATACCAACCCCAAAACACCTGAACTTAACTAGCAGAAGTAAGGTTATAGCTGAAGCACACTGGGGTACTTTTATCTCCCTTTGTGGATCAACCAATTAGAGGTCAAAGAAACCAACAAAATATCCAATATATCACTTTAAAAATAAGAAAATCAGCATGGCTAACTTCTGCTCTGGCTGTGTTTGGAGAAGAAAAATAAATATTTTGGATACGTATTGACACAGAAATATAGGTAGGAGGCAGGACAGGAAGATTTTTGCTAAGATTAACTCAGATAAAACAAAAGGCTGGAGTAATAATCTACACTTAAAACGTTGTTCTACACAAATGTAGAGTGAAGATATCTGCAGAAACTAAAGAACAGATTTAGATAAAATCCTTCTTCTGTGGATTGTGCTGTGGAGGGGTTGGTCACTTCAGCACCCTGAGCCTTTCCATGAGTGTTAGAGACCTCATGTGTTTTGGTCCCCCTACTTTGCCAACAGTGCTGTTACATAAGACAACACACCAAATAACAGCTTTTCTGTGAAAAGCGTTATCTTTCCCAGGGAGAGACAGACCAGCAAAAAGCTTTCTGTCACTTTCAAGAGAAACTCTGGGCTAAAGTCTCAGCTCATGTAAATCAGTGTAGCCCCACTGAACTTCAAGTTGACAAAGCAGTTTGAAACCAGTTGACCATCATCTTGGAGAATCCACAGCAAATGGTGGTGCATGAGTAAATGGATTGCAATAATAATGGTAATAATGACAATAACATAAATGGAAATTTCTGTGGGACTTCTTGAACACCACCAGCAAGCTGAAAACATGGACAGTGTAAAGATTTGAGTGTGAGTTTCCTGTTTTGTAGACTATGCTTTGTGTATTTTCACTTGGTATATAATTATTCTGCTGCTGCCCTGAAAATAGTGAAATTTCAAAGTTAGATATACGATACAGTAAAAATAAAATTATTTCAAATATTGTGTAATTGAGTCCCTTACTCATTCACCATGTGTCCTAGGAAAAATTCAAGTCAGGGAGCCACATATGTTCATTATCACTCATGCACATATATCTATATAAAAATCATGCTGTATACCCATAGAAAATAATCACTAAGTGTTTAGATTTTCACTTCCACAGATCTAGATTTCTTTCTCTTGCTCTAAAAGAGAAATCCAGCCACTGTTAATGGTAGCAGGATCCTTAACCCCGACAGAATCAGCCACCACACAACAAGGTTGTTCATGCACAAGGCAGTGGGCTTGTGTGAAGCATGTAGATGCTTATGGAAGCCTTAAATCTTGTAAAATTGAGCACACTTCCCAGTTTTATGATGTACTTATAAACTGTTCCTCCTGTTCCACACTTAAGGACAATTCTGTGCCATCCCATCTTCTGTGCTATTTGGGTATCAAACAAACAAAGATACCTACAGAGACCATACCTGAGAGCTGTGAGAGTCTTCACAAAGCCTTGCTGCCCATGAAAGAAGGGCCAGAACCAGAGAAAAGCTTTGGCAGGAACCAGGAGAAGCTCCCTAGCTCAATTGGTACAGTGCAGAACCACATACAAGAGTGTTATTACTGACAGATACATTTTTCCCATTTTTAACCGGCCTCCAGTGACAGAGAGCCTCGGCCTCCCCAGACCATGAGTTCTACCCACATAGTTTCTTTCCTCCCCATTAGAAAGGATTTCTCTTAGTCAGAAACCTTCTCCATTCAATTCTCTGCCTCTTTCCAGTGGCAATACGGAAGTGAATAGATCTTCAGACAGGTAACAGAAACCCTGTTCTTTCATTAAAGATGTCTGTTGTAACATCCATTAAATGGCTGGTGCCAGGAGATGCAGACATTGATACAGGGCAGTGAGTTATCCTGACAGGGACAAGGGGAAGGACATGTCCTTCCACTTTCTTTTCCAAATTTTATCAGAGTCAGTCTTAGAAAATTCAATATTCATTCTAAGCTCCCGCTTAATAAACTTGGCAAACATGACATTTTTAAAACAAAACAAAACCATGCTGTTCACTTTCCCTTTTCATTCTTAATTGGCCCATCTAAAAGCAATCAAGTGAACATTTAGCTGTGGTAGAAAGATCTGCAGGAGACCTCTCCTCCAAATGCCATTATTCAGGAGTGAGCAGGAGTGTGGATATATTTATGGAGTGTGGGAGGCACACTCTTTCAACAGTGGCAGAGGAGCAGAAGCATAGCCAGGGCTGGGACCAGGGGGGAAAACAGACACACAGTGCCCTGTTGTTCAGGATTAGCTAGAGGAAGTCACAGCCTTCTCTGCCTGTGGATTAGGTTCCTTTGATGGTGTCGGGGGAAATTAGGCATTAAAGAATAAACTATATGAACAGCACACTGAATAGGGAGCTACCTAAACTTGGCAAAAGCAAACACCACAGAAAAAGGGATCTCTTTCAGTGGGTCTCACATAGCACCCTTTCCTAGGGATTGGCTTGCTGGGATTTAGGTGTGTTAGCCCCTTCTGGCACAGCACATCCACCCAGAGGTGGGTCCCCTCTCAATCAGCTGCTCAGTGAATAGAAAGGTAAATTCCAAGAGAGAGTGAGGTGTGTGTAAAGCATGGCTGTCAGCCTGTCTCTCCCACAGCTGAAATGCAGACCTGCTGAAGCACTTAATCTGTTTCACCTGTTAATGGGTTTGGGGCTATGAAATCCTCTCTCGGCTGCTTGGGGTGCGTGATGAAAGACATCAGGTGTAGATCAAGCTAACTTTGCACAGCAGGTAATACAATTTCTAGAAATATACACACAAGTGTGTCTAGGGCAGGAATCAGATTTCAACAGTGGAGCCATACAGAACGAATAATTATATTTTGCATTTTTAATAGACTTATTAGCATAATAATACATTAGTCTAATAGAATATTAATGTGATGCAGAAATATTAGCATATTATAGATCCTTATTCATTAATATATTAGACCCTTATTGTATTAGTGGCACAATCTACTAGAGAAAATGTTGCTTTGTGTCTGATATTGCTATCCCAGAAAAAATTGAGATTGGCAAATAAAGAGCCTCTCTGTGTTACAGGCATGCCTGAGTCTAGGTGTTAATCCAAGAGCTGAGAAGAAAATGCTTTTGCAGGCAGAAAGCATTTGATATTTGAGTAGTTTTCCCACTTTTTCTGAATTCAACCTAAAAAACTTTTAAAGCTGTTTCTGTGGAAAAAAAAATAAAAAAAGAAAAAGCACTCTAAATCCTAAACTCATAAAAATCTCAGATCAGGAAGAAATAGATTCCATTTTCTGGCATTCAGATGCCCTCCTAAAATGTAGGGAAATGGCTTCATATTGTTGTTCTCCCACTGTTTTAAATTCTGCAGAAAGTCTGCTCTGGGCACCTGGTGCTCTTCCTGGTGACCAGCTTTTCTTTTCAGAATCTCCCTGTGTCACACTCTTCCAAAAAGATTTTCTCAGCATCTCATACCCTGGTACCCCACATAACTGACAAGCAACCTCACTCCCTGTTTGGTTTTCTGGCATTGGCCTGTTCTCCTATTGAAAAGCCTGTCCTGAAAAACACTTAATTGAAAACGGTAGCATCCCATGAAAAGCCCTGACAAATCCTATTAAATTAGGCCCCCCAAAATTCCTCGGTATCTTTGTTAAGATGCTGTCAGGTTGACAGCAGCTCTGGAGTCCCATTACTTATCTGCTCTTCCCCATCCACCCCTTAGCAGGAGTGAGGTCTTTTTGAGCTTGTGTTGCTGTGCATCCCTTTGTACTGGGGAAACTGACTCCAAGGGCACTTTTCAGGCAGTCCCCTCAGACAAACAGAATGTCAAATCAGGGCTGCTTGCTCTGATAGGGACTCGACTCCCCTAAGAATGGGGCTGCACGCTGCAGTTGCCTGCTCAAGCTGCATATCAGGCTGCATGACCCCGACGTCCTTATGGCAACTGAATAAACATTCTCTATAAGCTACGGAAAACAAATATCATCTAGCGACTTAATCCCACATCTCTCATTCACAGACAGACTGACAAACAGGACTAATTCCTCTTATTAATACTTTGGGTATAGGCAGCAGCACTGACCAAGATGACTCATAGGTTAGATTATGTGCTTTCAGCAGAACCGGAAAATGTGTGAAGCAGAAAAATGAGGAATGTCACTAGGGATGCAGAGTTTTGAAGTCTGTTGCTTCTTTTCTTCCTTTGAGGAAATGCAGTGCAGTTCTTTCCAGAAGCAGATATTCCCCAAGATCCAGGTAACCCTCCCAACTAAGGAAAACAAAGCGAAGATGAAAATCATAACGCTTACCCTCCAGAAAGCATTTGCTTCAATCTGGCATCTCTGTGGCACAGGTTTGTTTGAAACTCCTTCTAAGGAGCTCAGCAAAGTAGGAATTTTACTTTTAAAAATAATATACTAGCTCCCCAATAAACAAAGCTCTCGAATTGAACTGACCGTCGTGCATTTTTTCCTATCTTACATTAGACCCAAGAGGCTGTTTTCCTGGGCTTTTTTTTTTTTTTTCTTGATGCATTTAAACAGCAGCCTTCCTCTTCTCCTTGTGATCATGTTAAATGTTTAATTGCTCTTTGCATTTGCTGACGGCACAACATAAGCCCCTGCAGTAAAAGAGATTTGTGCTAAAACTCAAGTGCTTAAGAAATAAGGAAAGGGGTTATATTTTGGGTCAGTTCAATTATCTCTATTTTTTTGGAATTATATATTAATTTTAATATAAGCTTCAGCACAGAAGTGCAATTAGCATTCAGACAATGTGAGAAAGTCTTGCCTGAAGTTAAGTGATGTGTAGAATCCATGCAGGGAATTCAGGGAGGTTAGGCAGTGCAGCTCACTGCCATAACAGGGCTAAGCCAGGTCCTCAGATGGTGTAAATCATCACCATCAGTGAAGTCATCCTGATTTACACCACATAATTGTGTCCCCCCACTGCTGTTTGAGATGGGCTCAGGATGACAGCATTGGGATCACCACTGGAATACAGACTTTTTCTAAGTTCCAAATTACATGAAAGCCATCCAGTCAGACTGAGCAAAGCTTTTGTTAGCAGCTATCATCTATTCAGAGCCAATCTAGACACTCCAAAACCCTCCTAACATAAGTAGTAAGAAGTAAACCTTGCCTCCCACTTCCACATTTGTCCAAACCATTTGCACAAGGCATGTGCTTTTACACCCTCCATTTTAAGTTAAACCACTGCACTCTCTGACTGGCCTGAAAGGATTGCTGATCACAGCAGGACCAAACTAGACTGGTGGGGCCAATCTCCTCCTAAATTCAAGTTTTGGGTAACAATAAGCAGATGTTTATCCTCCTTCCATATCTGTCTCCTCCCACCTAAATCTATTGTAACCCCTTATCAGGGCTGACCTGAGAATTTTGCAGAGTTAGGACCCTTGTCTGGTGAGCAGTACAAGCAGACCAACTCCCTGTGTTCCAGTCCCAAAACTCCCAAGCAGTTCAAATTGGGAGGTTCATTCAGTGGTTTTGCAAGAGTCCTTTCTGTCAGAATCTGTCTAAACTGAAAGAATTAATGAGCTTGTATTCTGCAACAGGCTGTGAGAGGAAACCAGCCAGAGAGACCCTTGATAGGACCCTTAATGCAGCTTTGTTACTGTCCTTTGTTCAGCCCCCCAGCAGACTGGGGCTCTGTTGTCTAGTGGAGAGGGGGCCCAGCTGATCCTGAAATAATGCCATTAATGTAAAACAGCTTCAACCAATCCATCTAATTTAATGACTGCATTTCTTCTGGGCTTGCTTTTCTCTTTATTTTACATCTCATCATGAGAAATAGCTCTTTTTTAAAAAAAAAAAAAAAAAAAAAGAAGAAAGAAAGAATACAGAAAAAAAAGAAAGAAAAAAAGAATGTGGTGAGGTTTTTATGTTTTGTTTTGTGTGGATATTTTTGTTGTTTCTTTTTCTGTTTGTTTGTTTTCTATGGATTCACCCTGCTTTTTCTCTTCCCGAATGCTGTTTTAGGTCTCTTTTTATTTAACAAAACAAGGTCAGCTCATCAGCAAAAAAGCTGAGAGTTTCACAGGGTCCAAGACTGCTACCATCTACAGAATTACTTTTTAACACATTCTGAGTAAAAATTATCCCCTCTGAGCCAAATGCAGATTGACAGCCAAACATAAAACAATCACATTTTGTTAATTCATTTACAGAGGTGCAAATGCCTAATCCAACACCACTTTTCTCTGACTCCATAGCACTGTTTTTGGCATTGTCTTTTTTTTTTTTTTTTTTTATGAGAATTTTTGGGAGGGAGGCTTTTGTTACTGTTTAAGGGAGAAGACGGGATTCCTGTGAATCCCTGGGGCTGTGGGATTGCTCACCAACATCTCAAGCCCGTTTTGCTTGTTTATAGTTCAGAATGCAGCTTTTGTGTCAAAAACTGAAGCCTTTAACATTTTCAAAGCCTGTCTTCCTCTCAGTTGTGGTGCACATGCTGATGGAGCAAAACAAGGGCACCCAGAGTTCAGTAGCTCTTATAATTGGACCTAAACTGATTTCAGTCTAAGGTCAATTCAAAGAGGAGGCTTCAGGTGCCATTCAGAAATGACAGGAGAGCCTGATGTAAGCCCTAATATTGCAGGAGTAATGTAGCACTGATCAGTTGGAAATCACTGCTGGAAAGTTGCTGTTGAGATTGTCTTGCTTGCATATAGGCTGTTGATCTAGATTATTTAGAGAGACAGATAGTCAGACAGACAGATATGGGTAAGGAGATGAAATTCCATCCTTGTCACTCTCTGATCCAATTTAACCTGATTTTCCTCTATTTAATTCTGTGTGCCTTACTACAAAGGTGTCTGTAACCTCATTATCTAAGTATGGGAGATGTGAAATTAGACTAATAGGTAATAGAGATAAATAGTTATACCATTCAGCAGCTGTGTATTTTCGCTTACCTATCATTCTACTCATGCATGCATCTTTCAGTTTTCAGAGGTGTTGAAAAGGGAAACATTCAAGGCTTAATATTTGTCTGCATTTTTTTGAAGTGGTCGATACAAACGCTGACAGACACACTCACAGCTCTGCAGCAATCTCAGTCCTCTCAAAAATGGTTCATTGAGCACCTCTGAAACAGCAGTGTGAAGGCATTAGATCACACATGAGACACTTGAAAGCTGTGCCCAGTGTTGAAAATTCACCTTCTTTATTTGTTCCTGCCTCGTCCTGCATGTAGAAAAGCCGCTCCATGACCTGACCTTTAGAAAATGATTCCCACTGCAGTTTTAAAACATGGGGACATGGGGTGGGCTATTGTTTTTGAGGATAGACAGCAGGGCTGGAAATACAGAAGAAATTTATATGACATGGCCCTTTTTGAAAATAACAGGTGACTTGGTTGACATCATGCAGGGTTACAGTGGTGGAGCTGAAAATTGTGCCACCTCTTAAGCAGAAGAACAAATTCCCACCTTCCACTTTATCTGTCTGTAAAGCATGAAAGGCTCACAGGGATCTGCTGCCCACCCACTGTCCCAAGGACTTGGGGGCTGAGTTAATCCCATCACACTAACAGAACGTAACAATGTGTTGGGAGTACTTACCACATTCCTTGAAATTGAAGAAAGTTGCCATGGTTATTAGTGGCTCCTAATGATATTTGCATAGATTAACAGACTTTAATGCAATCATGAATGCTACAATCCCGGGGAAAATAATGAAGAAATCCATTATGAGGTAATAAAATAACTAAGTCAATACAGCAATAATTTGATCCCATATTAGTAATAATTTCATCTCCTGCTGCAAGGCAATTTTAATGCACATACCATTTCTGGACAGTTTTATAAATATCACCTTTGTTTGAGATAATTAATTAGCAAAACCAAAAAATATATTGCTGGTATTTTATACGATAAATTAGTCATTAGGTTTAAACTGGCAGGCTGTAATAAAACTTATTAAGATAAATATGCTGGGATTCTTAACACTTCAGAGAAGCTGTTCTCTGTCTTAAGGCTCTTTTGGTGCAAAGCTATCATCACTGCTGGATGGTTTCTATGTATGTTAAAACCCAATTATGAAAATCATGTTTATAACCCCGACTTGCTTAGCAATAGGAGCTGAATGCATTAGCCTGTATGTGCCCAGTGGACGAAGCTAAGGTGAGGGTGAGTTGCTGAGGGCCCTATTATCTCACTTCCCATCATCACTCAGAGCCCAGAGCCTCCTGAAAGACTAACCCAAACTAACTTCACTTCACAGGAGCCCAGGTCTAGGTCATTCTGCCAATAAAGGAGGGAGATTTGCAGTCAGAGGTAGAGGAGAGGGAGAATATTAACCATTAGGTGGGTACATACCAATGTTTGTTTTCCACTTCTTTTCTAATTTTGTGATTACTGAATTATTTTTTTGCCTTCCAGAAGTGCCTGGAAATTACAAAAGGCCTCAGCAACATCTGTGACAAAGTGGCCACTGGGGCCAAAAGCTACTGTACTTGACAGTGACCACTGTTTCACGCACTCTGAAATATTCCCTCCATGTGGCTGGAGCTCTGAGAAAGGCTTTGCTGTGTGTTTGGGGAGCTGTCCCAGACAGATGGCACAGGTTGGCTGAGACTGCCAAAACTGGATGGGGACCAGCTTCTTGCAAGGAGTACAGATCTTGCAGTCTAATGAGCTGATCTTGGCTCCCTGGAAGACTGACTATATGGCCAAAGCAAGGATTGCCTTTCTGGGCTTCATGACACCACTCTCCAGGAGCAGGGGTATTAAATCATTAGACTGCCTTTGCATAGGCATCGTTTGGGCCTTGATTAAGCTTCCCCTGAGCCAGTTTACTGTCACCTTCTCAAGCCATTACAATTTCCCACCCTGGCCAAACTCAGCCCTTTCGCCACAGTTCCGCATTGAGCAAGGCTTCCAAATCCACGTCACTTTGAATTTGAAATGGCAGTAAGTGACACAAATTGATGATACATCAAACTCCAGTGCTTGGTGTGGGCCAATTCCTAATTCAAAATAGGAATGTCCCCAAAATCTCATTCTCTTTTATAAAAAACTCACAAGATTTTCCTAGCTGGGAACAGGCCAGAAGTGCTGTTGGAAACTACTATTATGCCAATTTTGTAGTGAGTAAGTAGTCAAAAGACAGAGAAAGTGGCCAAAACCATTGCTTCTCCCATTCAGAAACCACAATTCTTATAATACTATTAGGGCAGCACAATGCATTAAAGAGCTAAGGAACTCACTCTACTGTGGACACACTCACTTTCCTAATACACCATGGGCATCACTCTTGAAATAAAATGATTGAATCAAACTTTGTCATACTTGTTTAGCTTCTTTGGGGAGAGCAAATGTTTTTCCCCACCATGCAGCAATGTCTTCACTTACTGTAGGCTTTCTCATTGAGGTACAAAGTCTTTCATGTACAAGTTTGATTTAGGAATCCCATAAGCTTTGGAGTGCTAGAAGAGTAACTGGGACAAAAATCATTGTAACAAGCACTTTGCTCTCAATTTTGTTAGTTAAGCACACTTTGCTGGCCAGTTGTTGTAGTACGTTTATTCAGTTCTGTTAAAATTATTATTATTTCGTCTGTTTGGTATGTTCCTGGTTCTCCCTCATTTACTGCTTTGGTTGGTTCCATTAGTCTGTTATGTAAACCCCTCACAGTTTTCCTGAATGTTCCCCGTCAATCACCTTTACCCTGCCCCATCTCCCCGTCCATCATGGTAAACCCCACCTCTCCTTCCAGCTCCTTCCATGTATATCATCCAACAACAACACGTTATTGGTTGTTATGTTATGTTCCTGCCTTCTTTGTATCCCCATTGGTCCCTGACATTGTAACCTCCTCCCCTTACCCCTCCCTCAGTGAGCTCCCATTGGATCATGGACTGTGCCTGCCCCTGAAATAAAATCCAGTGCACAGAGGTGCTTGGGGCTCTCTTTGGTCCTGATTTCTCCTAGCTCAGGCCCTTGTGCTCATCCCCTTTCCTGAATAAACCTATTCCTGGGAAGTACAGCCCAGTGAGTCTCCTTCTTCCTATTGCCACCACCCACGATGCCTGATTTGGCAGAGCCCGGCAGGATTCGGTGCTCTGAAGGTTCTGCAGTGGGATCGCCTTTCCCCTGCAGTTCCCCACTCCTGGCAACGGCCCGTGCTGGAGTGGCACCGTAGAGCTAGCCTGGAGCTCTGGTGCGGCCAAGAGCAGCGTCAGCCAGTGTTGGGGAAGGCTGTTGGACTACAAAGACCTTCTATGTGACACAGAATGGCTGCTATTATAGAATCATGTCACGTCCAGTGACAGTTGACATGGTCCATGGAATTCAGGTGGTGGGCTGTATGCCTTGCTTTTTAATGAGACCTTGTTAGATCTGAATTTCCAGTCCTTATACTGGGTATGTTAATTGGAAAACTGCTTAGAAATGCTGTGACATGATAAAGATCACAAGTCTAGGCAAGACCTTAGAGCTTATTCAATTTGCTGTTATTTGTGGATGCATGTCAACCCCACTGCTCTCTCTGTTCTATCATATCTGCTTTGGTGTCTTTGAGCACACAACATTTGCTTTGACTGCTCAAAGGGGAAGATAGGGCTGTTGAGGACCAGATTTTTGGGTGCAGGTTTCACCAAGGTGGTCTGAGACTCCTAATTATCTATTGTAGCTATTTCTTTGGCTGATCTCCATCATGCCAGGTGCACCTGGCCCAAATTCTTCTTAGTGTCTGTGACCCACAATTGATCTAGCATCTCCAAAATTATGTTTCAATTATGTCTATTAGGTGGGTCCTCTGCTGGCTGTTATGGTTCTCCTGTGTATGAACAGAGAAATATAAACACAGGATTAAAAAAGGACCTTTTTTAAAATTACCACATGAAACCCCTGAACTGCTTGGCAGAATTGTTACTGATGGGTGGTACCACATCATCCCTCTCAATAAGACCCTGTGTCTCCACAGGATGTGGTGAAAAAGCATTTAAAGACACTTAGTCCAGGCCTGGGGCATCTAGCCCATCTTGGTGAAGCTGGAAAAGTCCCTGCATAATTGGGCACTTTGTGATTGGCTGGATGCTGAGAGGTTTGGGGAGCCTTGCAGCTCAGTTCTCTTTGGCATCAGGGATCCTCATCTTCACAGGCTTCCTAGCTCCACTAAATCAAATGCCCTCAGTGGTGAGGGCAGAGAGGAAAAGGCCTTCAGCATCTGCTGTGGAAAACTGACTTTGGTGACAGGCGTCTCACAACTGCCATTCCCACAATCGTTCCCCTTGTCAATAACGTGACCTTTCCGAGGTGGAAGCTCCTTTTTATTTCTCTGTGCACTGGGGTAAACCAGGCCATGCTGTGTTATCTACCCAATTTATCAACACTATTTACAGCAGGTCCATTCCACTGTCTGGCTTAACTCAGTGCCCAGAGACTCTGCATTGAGAGAGGAGGCTGCTGCTGAAGAGAAAGAAATGTCAATTCCAGCCTAGTCCCCTAAAGTGAAATAAAAGAAACACAGTAAATAAGTAAAGAGAAGTAAATACAGTATCTCCAGGGTGATTAGGTCTATCTACTCCAATACAGGCAAGCATGAAACCAATAGAAACACCATCTTATCCTCTTAGTTATCACCACACACAGAATGTCATCTCTTGGTGGCCTAAAAGAAAGAAGCATGCCACATCCATCTTTAATGAATATGACATGTCTCTCACCTGTTTGTATTTCAGTAACCCCAAACTGTTGAAAAATGAGGTAGGAGAGTATGTACTCCTTGCTTGCCTTGAATCATGAGGAGGGATTAAAATAATTCTTGTTCTTCTTTGTTTTTCAATGACTCCTCTGAGGAAAGTTTGTTTTTTTCTGCTCTTCTGTGCTCTAAGAGTTCAGGTTCTCCAGAACCTGTGATCAGGATGTAATCTTTGGCTCTTTTCAAATCAAAGAAAAACAAGCTTTTATATGCACAAATACTCATAAGAGCTGTGGGTACTTGGAAAGCCCCGAGTGTCATGAGACTTACTGTCACGTCACAAGGGTGGCAGTGTGCTCTCCATCACTCACATACCATTTGAGTCTTGAGCCTGCCTTCCTAGCAGGTTCATATTCTCTGAAGTGGCAAAAAGCCCATACCCTTCTTCTGTGTCGCTGCTGCCTGGTCTGTAGGGATGTTCAAGCTGTGCAAAAAAGGGATGATGCTCTGATACTTCACCACATGTCTCAGGAGATAGCATTTAGCCCCATTTCCTCCTGCTGTATGATCTGTATTGCCCTCTTCCTTCAACAAGGACCACGCCATGCACATCCTTATGTCCTTCAAATGATTTATATATTTATTATAACTTTATCTTACTCCCCTCCAGCCTGTATTGATGTCAGTCCTTGATAGCTACACTAACTCAAGACTAAACACAGGTAGTCATCAATATCTTGGATTTTGTCTTCTATTATTTAAACCTGTATTGAACCATCACATGCATGGTCCATGGGGACTGTGATGAACAAAAGAATTTATTTGTTTCCCTACAGCTGAAATATGGCCCCCACAAACCCCACAGCTGTGATGTATCACAGTGTCTGGACACACTCAGAAATCTAACTCAGCCATGTCCTCTGAGATTTACAAATCAATCAGAGCAAAATCAGGGGACATGGTGGAGGCTGCTTTCTTAAATCATATTTGAAATGTGAAATTAAGAAAATAGCAAGAACAAAACAGGAAAGAAAAGACCTGTGTATAATGAGCAGTCCACTGAAATGAAGGGCTGTGTTCATGTTTCCTATTATAATTAAACCTTATTGCTGCCTCTCTCTGACCACTATCCACAAACTAGCCCTTGACAGCCCTCCCTCTAAAGCAGTCTCTATATTTATTGCCCTCCTGGAGCTGGGAGCCATACCTGCCCATGTGAAACACCTAAAGAGATGCCTGGCTGAGGCCCTAAAGAAACATCAGCTTGCACATGCCTTCAAGTCAGAGGTTCATTCTAGCCACTGTGGATTGTGGCCAGGAAGGTGATACCACAGATGACAGGAAAGGAGGCAGCTGAAGAGATCAAGACCACATTCCTTTGACATTTGTAAGCACTGCACCAGGGGATAAGGGAGCCAGGTCAAGGTAGTGTCTCCTAAGGAGAAAGGTCCTTAGCATTGCACTGGATTTGCTCACAGCAGGGCTGTTGGCAGCCTCAGGTTCCCCACAGCAAGAGCAACAAGCCCTGGAGACACCCAAAGGCAAAGCAGGAAGAATTTAGCAGTATTAGATTGCACCTATTCCAGAGCAACCATTCCTCCTCTGATTCCCTTTGTAATTCTCTCCTTTTAACACTGCTGAGCAGAATGCTGCCCATCACTGGTGGTGGGTTGTTCCAGGGTCACTGTCATTCAGCTTTTGGGAGCTGCCTCCTAAGAGTCTCATGGTCATTTAGGCACTGCCAATGTTGTGAGATGCCTTTAACACTCCTATCTGATTGGCAGTGAAGTGTGACACCACTAGCACTGAACTTCTGCAGTGTCTGTTAAAGATAAGGGGGGGGAAAGAAACCTGAATAATTTATGTAGTTAGTTTAATTTAAATAATTTATATGCTAAGCATTGCAAACAGAGCTGAAGTTGATAATGAGTCCAAGAAGCACATTTTGAACTCAGTTGCAGATTCTACTGCATTGTAATTCTTGCAGGATACAGGATTTCCTAGCAGTATAAAGGCCTGGGAGTGTAAACAAGGTAGTTGCTTGAAGAAGACTCTATACAGATTCCTTCTTTGCCAATTACCACCAGATCATCTTATGCTCTCTGCAGTTTGTTCAGCTTGAACCTCCCAAAACTATCAAAAGCTTCATGCATTTTTCCAAGCCACAGAGAGAAGCCTAGCTCCATTGTTTGACAAATAACAGTTTGTAACTGGTGTAATCTGTAATCAGGAATCAATTAAAGAGATATCAACAGGAAAGGAAAGATAAGGGAAAACCAGGAGAAAATCAATGAACAACATAAGAGAATTGATCATTCAAAGGGTCTTTCTTAAGCCACTGGGTCTTCTCAGAGGAATCTTTGCTGCATGTTGCACAGGTTTAGTCTTATCTTCCTCAGCTGTTTTGGTCCCTTTTACATGAGGAAACCCTTCTCTTTTGCAGGAAAGAGGAAAAAAAATATATATCCAAGGCCCCCACTTTCCAGGTTCACCTGCTGGCCACTGCCTTTTATACTTAGAATGCAAGAGAAATACATCTGAGAGGTTGCTTAGAGCTAAAGAAAATTGATGCTAAACTTTGTGAATTCTAGCATGAATTCACAGGGAATATCTCCAGGAACACTTTAAAAGATGTACATATCTTCCTCAGGGATGCAAGCATCAAAGAGACCACTAGCATACACCTCATGAAAAATAATTTTCCACAAATCCTTACACAGTTTAAGAATCATTTTTGTTATAGCAGACCAGCTATTTGCTACTGGCTTTTTTTATTAAGATTTTTTTTTTTTTTTCCTGCTTGAATTTCTAACATCCTTAAAACCATACTTGTTTCAAAGAAGCCACTAGAACAGTGGTAATGAACCCATATTATGAACTCCAGAAATAGCTTGGAGTATCAGAATATTTTGTGTTGATCCATGACTCCTCTCAGAGTTCTGCAGTTATGTGTACAAATCACAGGTTTTCAGTTAAAAAATAAATACCTTTCCAGACATAAATTGCTGTGAACAACAAAAGCTTGAAAATATGAACCAAGTCCTGAGCCCTGAAGACTTGAAAACTACAAGAGAAATGATAAGAAGTCAAATACAACCACTAAGAAAAAAAAAAATCTTCTAAAGTGTATCAGTGCTAGGATTTTTTGGGGGTCTTATTCATCACTTTTGAACATTTGTACATTGGCACAATTGTGAAACCATGAAATGCTTTGGAATTCTTTTCTTGTAAAATGCCAAGATTTGTGTCATTTTTTCTTGTTGATTGTACCACAATTGGGGAAAACAACACTGATGGTGAAGCACAGAACTGGTTTCAGGGTCTTTTCAAGATCTCAAGGATGTCAAAGACGAAAGATTGATGTGAGGAAATCTAGAGGTCACCACCAGACTGCCAAGGAAGACAAAGGAAATCCAGACTCTCTTTGAGCCCCACAGGTGGGTTTGGGAAAGATCATACAAGAACATAAGACATGGTTGTGGTAAGACCTGCCTCCAGTGAAGGGCCTAGCTACATTCCTAAAAGTAGGAAAGGCTTTGGGAAGCTGGGGTCATGACCTCTGGGAGCAGATTTTACTAACTGCTAAGATGTGCATTTTCTTGTATCTCAGCCAAAGCCAAAATGAAGACTGTGTATTCAGATAACAGCTCCTGCACAACACACCTAAACTTTCTGTCTCAGCCCTCTACCCTTTGTTTGAAATATCATATACTTCAGTATCTGAAACAATCGTTCCACTGCTGTCTGCCACTGACTTTTAGTATTCCACGTTTAACAGGAGGCAGAAACGTTTTGGTAAAGCCTGCACTTTCCTTTCTGAATGAAGTGTTGAATGTATGACAAGGAAACCTGTTCTTTACTAACCACAAATAAAAGCAGCAGAGTCTAGCTGGCTCTTCTTTGTTCTGGCAGCTTATCTCATAAATCAAAAATACCTCCGACCCTTCCTGGTGCTGACCTAGATGAACTCCAGAGATCATTTCCAACCCCAACTATTCTGTAATAAACTGTACCTAGTTGAACTATCTTCAGAAAAGATGGGTGGGGAGCAGGGGGGCAAAGGAACTAGAAAGCTTCAGCACTTTCACAGCACTTCAGCACACAGAGGTGGCTAGAAATAAAACGTATCCATAGAGGTAATTTCTTGTCCAAATTGTCAGCAAATGTTCTGATGAAAAGGAATCTGGATTTACACCACTGATCAGATTTTATTCTTGCCAAGGATGAGATAAACCACGACAAACAGCAGTAGACTTATCTACTTGAGCATTACATATTTTTGGTTTTGGTGAAACTCTCCAGGTGAAATACTGTGGGTATTAAAAGAGACAACAGAATTTGCTGCACTGGACTTTATAGTGTTGGTCCTTGTCTTCTGCCAGGTAGTGCTTGCTGCCTTAGAAAATGGTATTCTCCCCATTTCACCCCCATAATTCACAGTGTCAATTATGCAAAGCCAAACAGAGAGAGAAGGAGAATTATTTCCTGACCCTATGCACTGTCAGCTGAGAGATTCCTTTATCTTTAGCTGGTGATATCTTGATCCCAACAGAAAACTATTGCAAATGCTGGTAAATAAAGGCATTTAAAATCCATTACAGCAAGATATGTAGTAAGTTTTCTTTCCCTCAAGATCTCTTTTTGTTGTTCAAAACACATCCAGGGACGAGCCTTTCTCCTGATGGTGGGTGGTAACAGCCAGAGCTCCTCTGACCTCTTTGCATCTGACAGCCCTTTCCCTCTGCTCTTTAGGGAGGGAAAGGTTGAAGGTCACCTCTGCCTTTCTTGCTTCTTTCCCTGATGCTCTCTGAGAAGAAAAGGCCTGAAATTCATATCGGTGACATCAAGTACAAGGTCTGCTGTGCTACTGCACTTTTAAATTAACAAAGCCTCCAAAATTGCCTCTCCCCATCTCTCTGCCTCTTGGCTTCTCTCTTCCCCATTCAAAGCTAAGCTGACCAAGCATTTCCTCTGCCTGATTCCCATCCAGGACTGAGCATCCCTGCTCTGCCCTCCCCACAGCAGGCTCATCTTTCTCCATTCCTCACTGGTCGTGGGGCCTCAGCAGAACACTGGGAGAGGATGAAGGGCAAGCTAATCTCATGCATCTGTCTCACTTGAAACACCCAATGCACCTCTCAGTTTCTACCACAAATCTGTTTCCACACATGTGTTCCTAAAAATGTTTTCCATTACACACAGTTCTTTGCCATTACCCTTCCCATTCCCTTAAAACTCCTTAATACAATTTTTTTTTTTTTTCCCTCTTTCCTCTCCTTCTCTGAGGTACTAGAGGATTGAGGTAGAGTTCACCAAATTACATATTTAACCATCTTCTCACAAAATCTGCTGTCACCACTAGCATCTCTCTCACCACCAGCCTGGCTGTGTGCTGCTGTAACTCTGGCTGACCCAACAGAGAGAAGGTAGAAGATGACAACACGCAGCTCCAAGTCCCCATGGCAGGATTTTTTCATCACTTCCACTTATCAGAAATAGCAATGAAGAAGAAATAGGGAAGGAATTAAATGAAGCATAGAGAAAGTTTCTCTACAAAGAAGACAGGTGGTTTAACTAGAGAGTGGCTGTAATCCACTTGCAGCTACTGCTCTTTTGCTCGAATCAGGAACTTCACAGGCATGGCATACAACCCTTTCCACTCTCCTGAACATTCAGGCATTCAGGATTCAGTAATTGTGCATGATGTTCTTCTACAGCTCTGAAGCCTCTCACTTTGTAAAGAATACTCATAATTTCCTTTTTTAATGTTTTTATTGTTGTTGTTTGTTGTTGTCATTATTGTTTTTGCTTTTGTGAAAGTCTTACTAAAAAAAACCAATCTGAATTGCAAAAGTCACTCAGTTTGCTCACACTTGAGGACTGCATTCATTACTATTATTACATTTAATTAGTAATAACATTAAATTATGCAACAGAAAATAAGTTGTGATCCCTGACATAAATGTTTCAAAATCCAGTATACTAGTAGATTCTTAATGAAGAACACTGGTGAAACTCACTGAAATCACAAACATCACATCAAATAAATCATTTGTGTGTGTTGGTGGGGAGAGGAGAGTCCTCTTGTGGTTTTTTTTCCCCTTCCCCTTCAAAATTATGCACAGAACACTTAATTCTACCTTTCAAGAATGTGTTTTAGGTCAAATGTCACCTTTTCTCTGCTAAACCCACAGATCATTTTCTCCTTTAAATGGGGATAATTATCTGTTGTTTGAAAAAAGGTAATTGAAGGACTTCTGATGAAAGTGGAATCTTCCCACAATTCAAATATTAGTGCTGAAAGCCATTTCTTGTGAGAGCAATAGTTTAGCTGTCTTACATCCCCATCCTTCACAGGGCTGGGCTCCCCTGCCAGGCTACAAATCCCACGGTGCCCCCCATCCACAGCGCTTGCCTGAGGCTCCGCGACAGCTCAGGTCTGGCCGCTTGGAAATTGAATTTCAATTTGAGAAAAGTCTAAATGTTTTTGTTCAATCAAAGATGTCAGACTAAAAAAAAAGTTTCCGTGTTTCCAGAACTCCTTGTCCCAAGATGGGTTTTGATATTCTGCCTTTTCATTGCAATACAGAACAAAAACCAAATGTTGACAAAACTGTAATTGCTTAAGTCAGCTTTCTTATTTGGGTTCATTTTGTTAGAGTAGGGCAGAAGACTGTGAGGACATTTCCACTTTTGTTTGGTTCACTCAGGAAGTTTTAAAAGAAGGTGGAATCTGTTGCCCTCTTAAAGGAATGTTAGTGTTTGGTTTAACTATTTCAAGTAAGGCCGTGGTTAAACGTTATCCAGGTACATGGAATCAGCTAAAGGATCACAAAAGCTTCAGGCACATGAAATAAAGTGCTGATCTTAGATACTGCTACTTCAAGTGTCTTTGATGTTTTTGATGCTTTAACTGTGTTTCAAAAAGTTTCAGATTCAACCTTGGGTTCAGATAGAATCTGGGATTAATGCCCAGTTGCAGAAAATCTATTTTCTATTCTTTTACATAAAACTAATGTTAAAACTTGAAGATTTTAGCAGAGCTAGCTGTTTCACTGATGTCATTAGACTGTGTACTCACACCTGATCTGGATATATTAACACCATAGTGTTTAATACACAGCTCCTATATTAGAGATTTTTGTGCTATACATAATTGATTGTCCTCTTTCTGTTGACCTGATATAACTCATCAAAACAAGTGTCCTTTGACCTGCCATGCATGCAGGCAGAAGAAGGCACGAGGAGCCCGAAAAGTGGATGGCAACTCATAAGCTTTGCTAGCTGGGTAATTTTAGATCGTGTGGCCACACTTCCATCCAGTATGATGACACCAGTACAAGGTTGTTGCAGGTTCATTGCAGATTTTAGAGCCATAGACAAAAGTAGCTGCAATACCAGATACCTGTGAGATGGCACCAATAATGTTTAGTCATCTCCAAGTTAAATATAGATTTTCTTAACTGCTAACCCTGCCCAATTCAATTGTGAGCACTAAAGAAGCTGGCTCAGTTTTTGACATAAGTGTAAAGAAATAAACATGCCATACTTTATAACCTGCAAATGACTGCACAGGGAGAGCCTGTGGATCCAGACAGCATGACAAAGGCCAGCGGTGAAGGTGTGGAAAATCTCCATAAGAGAGGAGGTGCTGATGCTGCCTGGCGATGTCTTCCTAGCCTTGAAACTTAATTGATAAATTTATTGACAAGGTGCATGATGCAGGGTACCACCATCACACAGGTTTTTTGCAGGGAGACTGGCAAAGTGAAGCTATCACCCTTCTACCCAGGGATGGACTTTGCAACACTCCCTCAGCAACTGACAGTCCGTCATTGGCCTTTCACGTTGCAGCAAGGGAAGGAAAGGCATTTCAAAACATGTTTGTGAGACAACAGAAATCAGCAAAGGATACTCAAGGGCAAACATAGCACCTGAAACTACTTGTAATTCACATTTTGTTCCTGAGGAGGTAGAGCATGTTGGCAGTGTCCCTTTAACTGCTTTGACACCGCAGAGCTGGCAGCAACAGACTCTCCCTGCCCAGTAACAAGACAGTGGTGACTCAAAGACACACTGGGTTAGGGAAAAGGCAAGCTTGTTTCTCCCAGAGCCGTCTCTGAAATAGCTCACTCTTTACTAATATTGCTCTTCAGGCCCTTGTTTCTCAGAACACTTTGTAGCTGGACTTCCTCTCTTCCCTCAACACCTCTCACAAAATCTAACCCTTTTCCAATGAACACAGAAGGTCAACTACCTGTCCTGAATGTACCTGAGACCCAGCAGCAGCAGCAGCAGCAGGTGTGCACCTCCAGGAAAAACTGGGCTTGGATGACAGACATCCTTCTTTTTTTAAATGCTTAAGAATAGCTCCATGTATAATTGAAATATTTCTGCCGTGCATTATCATCGCTCAGTTGATCCTGACATATGACAGCTGCTAACTAAACAAGTAACACGGGCAATAGCACAAATAATGTGTTTTAAAACCAATCTAGGAACTGAACAGCTGAAGCAAGGCCTCGTTGCATGGATGATTATGCTGAGAAAGAGTGAAAAGCTGCCTGAACTGTACAGAGTTCAGCTGACCTGTGGGCTCAATCAAAACTCTTTAGAAAGTCTTTTAAATACCTAAAGTTGATGAGGTTAAAGTGCACTTCTGACTCCTGTGGAGAAACACTCTTGTGTTGCCAGTCTGTAACAAAAAGCAGGGCGGGGAAAATAAATCTTCCCATTTACTCTAGTGATTTTAGAAGATGCTCTGCCAGAACAGAAATTGACTTTGCAGGGCTGCACAAAGAACTGCCTGACAGTTCTCTTTTTGGCACCTTAGGGGAGTCTGTTCTTGATTCCGTGTGGCATATATGCTCTGCTCTCTGCAGACCACCACAGAAACCACCTGAACTCATGCACAGAGAAGACAGTGTCATCTCCAGTCTTGTGTTCAGCACAGAGGGTGACAAAAGTAGACAGTGTTCTGTCCTCAGCTGAGGGATAGCTATGATCTGAACCCTAGTGAAGATGTCTCCAGGATGAACATTAAGATGGAGGATTTGGCTGTGTGTTAACACCAAGGAGACTTTAGGGCAATTTACCTGTCTGTGCAGACCATTTTTTCTTAGAAATGCCAAGGACTGCATCACTTCACTACTGCTAAAAATATCTGTTAAAGGAAAGGATGGAGACTGATGGAGAAATGAAAAACAGTTATAATCCATTTTCTGGCCATGTACGGGCCATTTACACCAGTCTAAAAGAGGTCATGCTGTATTTGGGTGATATTCACCCCCTTCAATGGTCAGAACCCAAATATATCACAGATTGACAAAGCTGAATCTACTTATGGGCAACAGTGACAATCAACCTGAGCCAGTCATGGGCACTTTGGGTCCTGAACAGCCAAACAAAGCTTGCAGGAACTGTGGCCCACTCTACTGAGACCAAAATAGCTGCCTTAATGCAGGCAGGAGTGCTGTATGAGAGCATCTTCAACAGGGCACTCCTATCAGGATGGACAAACAACCAGGTTGACATGGCCCTCAGTGGAGAGTCCTTCACAGTCCAATCTAGGTAACTGCAGTGGCAAGGAATGATGTTAACCACAAATTAAATTGTTGTAGTCACCACAAGGGCCAAACTTCCTTCCATCCTCTGTTAAAGTACTGGGTGGCTTGTGAGCTCTGTACTGTTTTCAGTGGGAAAATCAGTTCTCTGACTGTGTGAGATTAAAAAAAAAAAAAAAACAAAAAAAAAACCAAGAAAACAAAACCTGAAACAAACAAACAGCCAAAAAACCCCAGGGAAGCAGTAGGGAAAGAAAGGGGTGAAAGGGTCCAAGTGCAATGGAAAAATGTATGTCTGCCTCCCTAGACACACAAACACCCTACCCTATCTTCTAAACCAAAATCCTGATGTTGGAAGGCTTGCAGGCTCAGAGGAAAATAACTGTAATTTGTGTGAAGAAGGCATTTGCAGCAATTCATTATAATTCCTTGCTTGCTGTCACCCGTCTCTAAAGTCACTGGCAGTGCAGTACTTGTGTGAAGTTATTAAGGCCAAACTCTCTTTAGATTCATGGCAAGTGCCGAATGACAAGGCGAGAGCCCAGGCAGTGATAAAGTGAAGTGACATGCCATACCCCCTTCCTCTCCCCCACCCCATCACCACCATGCCAAGGATGAAAACACTGCAGATTTTGCAAATGAGAGCCACCTCTCCTCTCCCCGCCTGGGCTGAGTTCTGCCTGACATGCACACATCTCCTTGAAGCATGCATCCAGAGGAGGGAGCAGGAGGGAGTGGAGAAAGGCAAAGGAAAATGTGCTTTTCCTCACTTTCCTTCCACAAAGATCACACAGGTTTCTCTCAGAGGTTCCCAGACAGATGGCATATATGTGAGATACAGAGATAGGCAAGCTGTGCAGAGGAGAGATCCAGGTGGGAACTTTTCAGCTATATGAGATAAAGACACCTCTTAAAAAAAGAAAGAAAAAATTATACATCTATAGATATAAATTGATTGCTAACTTATCTATGTCTCGGTTTATCCCTCTATCTGTGCTTCACTGTCCATTTTAGTAACCCCTAGACTAGATAGGGGATAGACGAATTTCTTACAGTCGTACAGACTTCCAGCAAATAAAATGTGTAAGTAGAAGGTGATCACTCTGGAGATCAGGGCTCCTTTCAAACTGCTTTTCTCTGTCCCCTCCTGTTTTTTTCTTGCATCCTTGGCCTCTGTGTTTTTTCTTTCCTCTGCCTGTCCCTTCTTTTCCTAAGCTGGGCAGAAAAATCAGCTTAAAGGATAATACCGCTCAGCTTTCAGTAGGATAACACAGCCAGCCCACGGGGAAGAGAAAACCTCAAACCCAACAAGAACGATGAAAACAAGCAGGTTATTAAAGGTCCTCCTAAAGCAACAGCTAAACCCGTGTTTGCAGATACTCACAGGCTGTTGCTCAGCAGTGAGGATCTCTGGTTCAAATCCAAATGCTTGCCAACAGCAGAGTTGTAGTGGGAAAATATCCTCTCCTCTCTCCCAGTCCCTTACTCTGGAAAAGCCATATGCTATTTTAGCAGTATTGGGAGGCTTTGAGCAGAATCTGTCAGAAACCAAAGAGGAATCACCTTGCCCAAAAGATTTCTACAAGTTAAATTAACCTGCCCATGTTATGTTTTTAAATTGAGGAAAAACCCATGTAGCAAAACTTCAAGCAGATGAGCAAAACCATTGAGAGGCATCTGATGGGACTAGGTGTATAACCACAGTTCACTCTATTATCACCTACTGGGTCATGACCACCCCTAAAGATTTCCTTCATTCTGTGGTACTGATGACCCATCTCACCTCCCCTGAGGCAGGGGAGAACATGTAGAGCTTTTGAAGTACATCTGAAAATTCAATCATTCAAAATCTTGGGAAAGCAGGCTTGCAAGAGTCTTCCATAATCAGCACCTGCACCCAGGGAAAGGTCTATCAGCAGCTGCCCCTCACTCTTCTCCCAGGAGGAAACACCAATGCTCTTTTCTCGTCTGATATTAGCAGGGGAGAGAGGTTTTTTCCCCTCAAACACCTGAGGTTTCAGATGAAGTCATCTGCTTGGCTGGACCAGATAAGTATGTGAGACACGGATGCTCCATGACAAGAAAGAAGTGAGGTCCTGACTCCCCAAGGAATCAGAGAATTCTTACTCCCCTGAATTCAACAGGAGTTGGGTCTTGAAATGTACTGGGGAACCTCAGAGTTAACTCTGAGCCAAGATTTAAGGCTAGAGCACAACATAAATGTGCCCACTTGTTTAAATTAAAATTGCCCATAACCCTTTTATTTCCTTGCATCTGATTCTTCCCTGGCAGATGACAAGAAATTGCTGGTAGTTTGTGGTTTTTCTTGCAGTGAAAAGCCACAATCAATCACACTTTCTTCTGACCCTGCAGTTATAGGGAAACAGAATGAATTTGAGCTATATTTTCAGACTCCACAGGTTGCTCTGACTCTGTATTTGGTGCTGCATCCTCCCTCTCTGCTTCCATGTTATAAAAGATCAGGACTCTCTTTTATAAAATAGTTCTGGCATTTCCATTATCGCACATGCCTGAGAACAGGGATGCAATTGCACTGAATAGTGTGAAAAAAAGAAAGGAGAAGGGAAAAAAAGAAGAAAAATCAAAGCACAGCCGAGTTGATTATTTAAAGAGCTGGGTGAAATTTGCCATCCTTTTAAAGCATCCTGAGCTCTGGAATATCACTGTGTCACTTAATGTTTGCAGTTAAGTATTTACAGATCTGTTTCCATGGCAACCGATTCTTCAAAGTTACTTTTACAATTCTGTTTTCTAAAATGTGTTTCTTTGGTTGATTGCACAGGGATATTTGGAAAGCAGCCAGGTCTAAATCATGATTTTTTTCCCATTAAGGAGAGGTCCTTTCTAATCATGTTTAGTTAGTTCTTTGATGGCTTTATCTTGATTCGAAAATGTATTTTGTTTTTTTGTTAGCAGGTGGGAGAAGGAAAGGGGAAAAATGAACAAGCATCGTGGGACTTTAGCAAAAAAAAAAGAAAAAAAAGTGTTGGAAATTAAGAATGTGAAATAACCTTGTCTGAGTTGATTTTATTTATCCTTTCCTTGTTTAGGAGAGTAGTCGTTTAACCACAGCAAAATAAATAAATAAATGTCCCACTGACAGCTTGAATGCATTTTGAGGCTACAGGAGAAGATGACTCACTTATTAATTAGTCAGGGAGATGGCAGCATGGGGCAGGATGATGAACACTAGGAACAGTGCAGAGACTGAGACTGAGATTCGGTACGTGCGAGGGCTGGCTGCCCCCAGCTGCACCGAATTACCTGAAGGGAGCAGGTGAAGGTTGGCCCCACCAGTAATGAGACACCTCGAGAAACAGTAGCAGGGAAACAGTCTTCAAACTCTGCCACAGCTCCCTTTGCAGCTGTGGTAGCTTGCTTGAAATGTGTCTTTCTGGAGAAGTGAAGAATGTCTTGAGCCCACTGACCTCTCCCCATCATGGCAGCGCCACATCCCCACCCCTCCATCTGCCCCCCGTTCTTCCCAAGAAAACAGAAGGGAGTACAAGAGCTTAATCTAGAATGCAACGTGTAAGGACTGGGATAGATGGGAAAGGGATGTATATGTTACCTGTCTGAAGGCATTGTTCCTCCCTGAAGTCAAAGACAAATTTAAACTTGTCAGGTTGAATGATAGAGGAGTGTGCTTAGCAGTGGTTAAGGAAAGGTGTAAACTCTGGGTACACGGTGGGGAAAAACCAGCCCAGATGTGCTTGTAAACCTCACCACAAGCAAAAAGTCCTGCAATGCTCAGTGAGCCACCTCCTGGGAAACATTCAAGGTCAGGCTGGAATATGTTCTGAGCAACCAGAACTAGCTGAAGATGTCCCTGGTCATTGTAGGGGTGTTGGACTAGGTGAATTTTAAAGGTCTTTTTTTCACCCAAACTATTCTGTGAGTCCATGATTATGTGATTCTATGTCTCTGCTGATGGAGAAAGGAAGAATATTAAGTTATTTGGCTGGATTCACTGGTTTAGGCAGCTGGATATATATATTTTATCATTATAATTATAACTTATATTATAGCTGGAAATATAATTTATAATTATAGATATTGAAGATATATTTTATAAAATATATATTTTTATTTATATATCAAATTATAATTTGATATAATTAATAGCCACTGTGGTCCTGGAGCAGATAAGGGGGATATCTCAAGGAAAAGGTTAGGCCTGGAAGACAGAGTATTGTGGAGTAATCAGAGTATCACAGGTACTACCCAGAGCAGGTTGGTGGGGGTATTTGTCATTGATAAAGTAGATTAAATATGGACAGGTAATTAGAATAAGATTAAGAGGGATTGTGAGAGAGATACTCTGCACCATATTTTCCTATGCTTTATGTCAGACAACATCAGGTGGTCAAATCAAGGAATGAGGAGTCAGGACTCTTGGCCTCCCTTCCTCGCTCTGCCACTAATTAAGCACCTGAGCACTCAGGCACTCTGTGCCTCCAATCACCTAAACTTTCAGAATTGTTGTCAGATTCAGTTAATTACTGTCTGCAAAGAGCTTAGAAACATACAGGAAAGATGTTAGACAGATATCCTGGTTTTAATGTTAAAGTTCAAAATATTATAATTGGAGAACTGAACAGAGGTGTGCATCTGAAACTGAAGCAACAGAATTAAAGGAAAGCTTAAAAATTGAAGGAAAGCAAAGGAAGAAAAATTTGGAAGACTAAAGGAAAGAAAATGAAGACTTCTAGGCAGGTGACAGGCCAGGTGAATTTTGGCTGATTGAGATAATAAGCCACTCTTTTAAAACTTTTTCACTTTTTCCTCTTGCTGCAGAAATGCTCCATTAACTCTCAGGAAGATGATTGACCATTTGCCCTTTCTAGACAGAGCTGAAATAGTGGAAACATCATAGCAAAACATACGACCCAGCTTTTTGCACACCCTGTGGCTCCAGACCTTTAACGCATGACAGTCTTGGAATCTGAGGGGAGATGACAAAGAGACACTGCCTCACTACGATGTTTGTTAAGTGGGCAACAGCAGCTAAGAGGACCAGAAGAAGTTGCAGGGGGCAAACTCTTTCCTTGAGGAGGATGGAGGGACTTGATTGCTCCTGATTTATTTACCCTTCAGTGTGCTGAATGAAAAAAAAATCTTCATAGTACATGACCTTGAGGACAAGGAATAAACAAAAAGTGGGTACAGTCAGCTCAATGAACACACAGAAAGAAGGGAGGAGAAGAGGAAAAGAAAGTCAAAATTAAATGTAATAATAATGGAGTTTGGTAGTTACCTGCTATATTTTAATTTTATCTGGCTGGTAGCTGTTCACAGCCTCATGGGATCCAAATCATGAAAATAAGGTGATAATAACAGGTCTTACATCTCTTACTTTCCTTGGTCATTTTTTGGCTGGTCTAGCTGAGTGGACTGTGAATAAATGCTGCTGTATGACAAAGGAAAAGGGAAAGACCTGACCAGCTCACAGTAACTGGCTCTTGAGCCTCCAAGCTCAAGATCACAGCTGGAGAAGGAACAGAAAAGCTCATCAATGCTCAAATATATGCATTTTTTGCTGCTGGAAACTGTCCCTTCCCGCTCAAAAGCAGCAGAGGCATGTCTTCATGTCTAAATAAAACAGGTCTAGGGACCTTTCTCTAGCACCATGGCCAGCTGACCACACTCACACTAAATAGGTCTCTTAATTTGTGTGGGTTCTGCTCAGAGCTGCAGGAAAGAAGCACCGCATAAAAAAGAAGTTTGCAAAGCCTGGAAATGAGGGCATGTGCTAATGCCCTGAGGTGTGGAATGAGGATGTATCAGCACCCATGAGCATGCAGAACTGTGGAAACACAGTGGAGGGGCAGAGCAGGGTGAAAGGAGACATACCCGAAGGAAATTTATTAATATAGTTTTTAGGAATGGTCCTTGGAATGATGTGTGCCTTCATGTAGGGACTCGTGGTCAGCTTAGACACATGCCAAAGCTGTCAAGGGGTGTGCTAATCATTCAGGAGTGTGGGAAGCTATAGGTCAGGGCACAAATCAACATCCTGTTTTATTCACAGGCAGAGATGTAGGCACTGTTGACCATGAAGACCTGTTAGCCTTCGGTTGCTTTTGCTTTACACATTGTGAGAAACTCAAAGACAATAGGTACCGGTGTGTGCAGGTTTTCTAGGGCTCTCTTTAGCACTGTACACTATTATTTCATTAGGATACAAGCACATATTTTTTTCCTCCTTGTTTATATGGGAAATATGTCAGAGAGGAGTCAAGACAAACTAGGCTTTCTCTCATAAGCTATGCTCTATAACACATTCATTATTTTTATGAAGACATCTTGGAAAGAAACTTTTCTAACCCAGCAACTCTTTAAGACTTTCATATACATTGTAATAAGTCTTTGTCCAGTCCTTCTGGAATGAAACAAGTTGACTTCACTAATAGTCTATTGAGTTCTCACATCTCTATTATAAATAATTTTAGTTGCAGACATTTAATTAATGTTGTAAATATACTATTTACGATGTGCTTTGGGAAATGACTAGTTTTCTCATTATACATCATGTTCTGGTTTATTGTTTTCCTTTGCCTTGCTGCAGTGGCCAGGTGCCTCACAGTTTCCACAGCAATCACAGCCCTTGCTGTGGGGGCTCTGCCTTCATATTCACTCTGTCACGGGAGAGATGGGAGCTTACCACCTTCCTGGGGTCTTTAGGCACCTAATTTAAATGCAAATGGAGTGAATAGCATGCAATTGAGGTTCATCTAAGGATTAAGTGCCTAAGTGTTAGATGCTTATCCTGAGCTTGTCACTTAGCCTCCCTGTGCACTGAGGAGAGCAGCAAAAACCTGGAAATCCACCTAGAACTGGTTGGGTACACATTCATTAGCTGCCAAATTTTCTTTACTGGTCCTAAAAGAAAACCAGCTCAGATCTCATCCCCTGACTTGTAAATGCTAAAAAAAAAGCTGAAATAGGAATCCTATTCCTATATAATGAATAGGTACACAGGAGCCTCCAAATTTCACAGGATTTTCTTCACATAGTGACAGCTAGAGGGTATGAACACTCCCTTCTGTGTTCAGGCTTTGATCCATCCCTGTGGCTCATCTTAGAAATGTGCTGTCAGGCTTGGATTTCCAGAAAGAAGCCAGAGGACTGAAAAACTCTGTTGGGATGAAAGTGCCCATCTGTACCAGTGAAAAGCCAGGACCGAGTTTTCAGGATAATGCCATTCCTGGGTTAGGACTGCATCCAGCAGAGAGGGGTTTTTAACAAATAAGCTTGTTGGCTACATTGAATAAGTCCTCACCATGTTTTATGCAGTAGTTTCCATCAGAAGATCTGAAACTTCTTACACAACTCACTCTAGTAGAGCTGAAAACTCATGTGATGTTTGGCATTGTCATGACTCAGAGGTTTCTTTTTTTGATCAAGTACACTAAGGCACATTAGGTGATGAGACAACAAGGAGCACACAATGAACCAATAGAGCACCTGACAAAATATAAAGCTGAATAGATGATCATGTAGTTAAAGCACCCACCTGAGATTTACATATATACACACTGTAAACAGGAATATTTCATTTTAGCCAACTAAGGCACTAAATCCCCTCTGTACAAAGTGTGGTGGTGTCTCTTGTGCTTAGGAAAGCTCCTCTGGTGTGTTGCTGGAGCCTGTAAGCTTCAGCACGTGCGAGGTGCACACACGTACTCACACACTCACAAGATAGAGCCTTCTGCCACTTTTTATCCGGCAACATATTAATCTTGCGTTTCGCATTCTCTAAAAGCTTCACCATTATAACATAATTACTGCTGAAATTGACCTTTAAAATATATTCCAAATTTCAAATGTCTTTAAACCCCTCAGTGAGCACCATTTTTCAATTTCATATATTGTTTTCTTTTTTAGGAGAAGTGGGACAAAAGATGGGAAAGAGCATTAGAAAATGAATGTCAGCATGTGACATATGCACGTAGTGATAAAGCAAAATCTTGCAAAAATTTACCTGGGCATTCTAATATCCAATCTTCAGGCAGTTACAATTTCCCTTAAGCTAAATGAAAATGTAATAAGACTAACTAAAATGTTGCATTTGTGTCTCACCCTTCCCTAAAGTAATTCAATCAATCAGTTTAGCTTCACTAATATTCAAATGTTATCTGAAACTGGCAATATTAAAGTTCAAGTACTCCTCAGCCTCTAAATACATTTAAACTACCTTTATTAGAACATGCACTTTCTTAAATTAGTATTAGTACCTAAAATTGGTTGTGTTTCTAACTACCCTTAAAGGAAAACATAACCTTGCCTGCAAATGAGATGCTGAACTGTGTGTGGAGGCAGATTTCTGTAACACAGTGCCTAAGACTGAAAATGTGCATATTATAATGCACTGATGAACTTGTGTGCTCACATTACTGTGCAAATAAGAAAATATAAAAGCACATGGTGCAACTTCCACCCAGCAGCATTTGCATCCAGCTTTGTTCCTTCCATCTCCCTGTCCCAGGAAAGGGAGGACAGAGGACCTGGAGGAGGGGGGAAAAAACTCCCACCTCCCTCAGGGTATCCAAGGGAAGGACTGCTGAGGAAAGGAATTGTCTCCTTGGCCAGAGGAAATCTGACATGAGTTTATTAACATGGCTTTCAGTTGTGAGGAAGCCTGGGGAAAACTTGTCTGGAAAAGATGTCTCATGAATCTCTCACCCAGTCTTCTCCCTCACAGACAAGTGTGTGGTCCTCACACAGGACCACTTATGTAGATAAGCCTCTGCTCACCCTTGGAAGTGCACACTCAGAGGAGGCTTTGCAATCTCAAGCTAACACAGCCCACTTAGATTGGGGTGGGACGGAGGGATAGAAAGCAAGAGGCAGCTGTACCCACAGAGGGCCCTGGTCTGTGAAGAGCTTGCTGCTCTTCAGAGGTTGTTTTGAGCACACAGTAGGGCCAAGTGTCTGAAGACAGGCACAGCTCTGGCTTTACAGACAGGTCCCAGGCCCCTTGCGTGGTCTCTGCTCTGTACTATTGACAAAACTTCCTGCAACCCTGAACAAACCCTGGGCCTGAACCTCACCTGGCAGAGGAGACAAGGTATCGCCTATATGCTCTGCAAACCTTCATAGAATCAGAGAAAGTTTTGGGTTAGAATGGGTCTTAAAAATCATCTTATTTCAACATCTTTGCCATGGCCAGGGACACCTTCCACTATCCCAGGTTGCTCCAAGCCCCATCCAGCCCTTCCTTGAATACTTCCAGTGATGGGACAGACAAAGCTTCTCTGAACAACCTGTTTCCAGTGCCTCAGCACTGTCAAGTTTAGTGCAGACCTCTTCCTACCTGACCAAGAAGGTGCTGATATGCCAAAGGAATGCAACTTCAGGGGACTAGCTTCAGCCTTGGGAGCCATGTAGGCAGAGAGTCACACATAGGTTGTGCAGCTCCATGACAGACATAAGAGAGCCTCCCTGAAGAACACTGGGTTTGTGTCCATTTACCCCAGCTGAGGATCCAGTCCATTATTTCCAATTAGGTTTGATGGAGGATGAATCCAATCTGGAGTGTCAGTGTCCTGCTCCCTGACAGCTGTTTACAGAGTGACATGTGTGCTGTAACCTGCTGGCCCACCTTACCTCTCGTTTTATGAAGAAAATGCCATGCAGAGCCAACCTTGGTAGAATGAAGACAAATGAAAATCATTGGAAATCTCATTATTGACCATTCAACAGCTTTGGTGAAAGGTTTTGCTTTCCTTTGCACACACCTGGTTAGGTTGTGCAGTTTTATTTGCATGTCCCACACTCTCACACACACATCCCCCTTCTCCTTCATCCCTTCGATGGGGTGGTGAGATAATGCAAATAAATTGCTCTGCCTACTTTGCACAAAGGTTTACATATTGTTCTGTTGATAACGTTTTCGGTATACCTAATAGATGTAAGGGGGAAATATCTGTCTCTAGCGCTTCTAAAGTTTGTGTATTATCTAACTAGCTCATACTGCTTTAGAGGCTTTAAGCCCTCCATAAGAAGTCCTTTTGCCTGTGAATCTTTTATGTTACACCTAGGTGTCCTCATTATAAGGGCTCTACTATTTGACAAGCAACGCTTGTCTCTACAGTCAGTGATGAACACAGCATGACAGGCAATGTGTGCCTCTGTCCAAAGCACTGAATCACAATAAAATGGTAAATTACCGTCTGTCATAGCTAGAAACTTCAGTGAGTAATATTCAATTCCCTATTCTACATAAGATGATGTGGTGGCGGGGGAAGGGGGCACTCCTTTGGTGATGGTGGGAAAAGCTTTTTTTTTTTGAATCTTTGCAGTTCAAAATGTACCTGGACACTGAGAAAGAAAGAAAAGGCAGGGTTGTAGCAGGAGGAAAAGGATGACTTACTGGCAAATGGAGTTATCACTAGAATATTTTTGGACAGCTTGGAATTTGTTATTGTTTGGGGATCATCAGGACAGAGATATTTGCAAATGGGACTCACTCTTCTCACTCTCTGGCAGAAATACGAAATTCAGTTTCGATTAAAATGCAATAATAATTGTGAGTTGGACTGTGTGTCACTGCTCCTATGAAAGGCCCCCATTAGAGAAGCCTCTATTTTAAAACAAGCCATTCATCATTGGAGTATAATTTCCAGTAAATATATTGTTTGTTCAACTGTATTGCTAGAGATAATGTTTAAAATTCTCTCCTCATATCTCATTATGAAATAATTGATAGCAACATGGCCATTTCTTTTCATTCGTGAGGCTTTTTTTGCTGTTGTTTTTCTCCCCCTCTTCCTTTAAGGCAAACTCTTGAAACAATCAATATCAGCAGTTTCAAAAGTGTGATACAATAAATAAATCTCTCAGACAATGACAGAGAACATCCTTATAATAAATTTACCATAAATAAAACTGTGTGTGAAATTCCTAAGAGCCATTTTACATGAATGCTTTCAAATTTTGTGCAAGGAGAGAGAGGAAAAGGAGGGGGAGAGACGAGGACAAAGATGTGTATTCAACAAATTACTTCATTCTCAAAATATCTTACATTTGGCTGGCTGTATAGTGCATGAAAAGAAAACTCCTTCCCCCCTGCAGAAACACACTGCAGTGTTTGGACCTGTTTAATTAATATTGGCCTTGGTTGCCATTTATGAATCCTTTTCTTTATAAGACACATTGCTACAGCAGAGTTTGTAACTGAAATGCTGTCTCACAAAACACTTCTGGAGTCTTTATCTTGAAATATTGTAATAGACCAAAATTATTAATGACCAGCTGCTTTTGCCACAAGATCCAGCTTTCAAGAACACACCTAACAGGTTTAAATATCAACACAAATCTGAAATGTTGTTTATACCCTACATGGTATAGAACAAAATTTCCTATTCTACAGTCTTTTTTTTCCTATGCTTCAATCTGAAATTTCCTGTCATGTTGAATTTTCTGAGAAAATTTCTCCCCTCCCTCTCCTTCCCATTCCCTCTGGTTTTCAGTAAAACCGAGGCTGCACCAAGAATCTGGCACCCAGCTTTCTCAAGCCTAAAATCTGCACTTTAATTTAAATAGGAATGTAAGTGATTCTCTGAGGAGGAATTGAGCACATTGTTTACCTACAGAGATATTTTCCTTGAATTTGAACAAAGTGCTTCAGGTGTCTACACCAGAATAAAGACAGGCAGATTTTTGTGAAAGACTTGTGATCCATTAGGATTTCATATTGGCACATAGTACAGAGGTGGTAATACAGACAGAACCAAAGAAAATGGCCTCCTCTGAATTCTAGATTGTAATACTAGATTTTACAATTGCTTAGATTGGAATACTTTGCTGAAAATCTTATGCTTTCCTTCTGATTTGGGCTGGTGTAGCCTGAACTTCAGAACTATTTTTCTGGGGGGGTAAAGAAGAAATAATACCTCGTAGGTGGTATATGTTTTGTTATTAATAGTAATACTTGGCACTCAGATGTCACTTTTCATCACCAAAGCACTTCACATAATTAACTAATTCATCTTCACCATCCCTGCATGAGATGGATCTTTTCAACTGAAGCAGCACAGCAGCTCATGTGTTCAGGACTGACTCTGCTCACAGGGATCAATTCTGGGTGAAAAACAACTTGTCCAAAGGACAGGGGTGTCTTAGGAGCTTGTGCATGGATAAGTGCAGGTTTGAGACCATCTGAGGAACCTGATGGTGCATGAGTCCATGGAACCTGATGAAATGCTTCTGTGGGTCCTGAGAGAACTGGTAGGTAAAGTAGCAAACTCAATGTGCATCATATTTGAGAAGTTGTGGCAGCCTGGTGAAATTCTCAGTGACTGGAAAAAGGTAAATTTATCCTCCATTTAAAAACGGAAAAAATGGAAGTCTGATCTCTGTGTCCACAAAGATCATGGAGTAGATACTCCTGGAAACTATGCTAAGGGACATGGAAAATTATGAAGTGATAGATGACAGCCACCACGGCTTCACCAAGGGTAAACTGTGCCTACCATACTTCATGGCCTTCTACAGCTGGGTGAGAGCCTTGGTGGGTTAGAGAAGAGTGACTGACATCATCTACCTTGACTTGCACAAAACATTTGATGATGGCCCACAGAACCTCTTTGTCTAGATTGCAGAGCCATGGGTTTGACAGATAGGACACTCAGTGGATTAAGAATTGGCTGAATGGTTGCCAATCTTTTCAGTCTTTTCAGTGTCCAGCTGAAGAGCAGTCATGGGTGGCATTCCTCAGCGGTGGGTATTGGCACCACCACTTGTTGACTACAGGAGAATTTTACATGAAAATACTGGCATGTGGAATTGCAAGGGACACCCCAAAGCTGCCTACCATGTGGAGAGGGATATTGTGCAGAATTTCTTCTAGTGACTCCCCTCTCCAGGACAGTCCCTGTGTCCTGATGACTCCCCAGCCCTCTGGGTGCTTGGGGAGGGGCTGCCAGTCTCATCAGTTTTTCCACACCTACAAAACCTACATATCCATTCAGAGCCATTCTCTATGGGAGTGGGAGCTGCTGGAAACTGGGTGCTGCTTGGCCCAGGTCTGTTTTCAGAATCTGTACATGAGGAAGACTCCTGTGAAATCTGCCTTTCCTTGTGTTTGGGTTGACACCAGCCTTTTTAAGCAAATCACAGTGACAAAGGGCAACCTGTGGACTCTGGAGGTTCCATGTATTTGTTGACATGATCATACTCCCTGCTTCTATATTTTTCTCTTTCCTATATGATGACAGAGCTTTTGCACTAGCACTTAATGTACCCTAAAGTCTTTCCTGCCCTTTTTGCAATGGGAATACCTATAGGCCAAATACGTCCCTCCTCTCTGAAAACAGTTTGGGAGAATTGTTTTAATCCTGGCAAGAGCAAGCAAGGTTTCAACAGAATTCGAGAGCTGAATTCTGTTGAATTCTGTTGAATTCTGTTGACATGCAATGATGACTTCAGTGGCACAGGTTCTGACCATGCACTAAGATTCATAACAGGCATCTCCCAGTGCTAAACTCTGGGGAACAAACAGGCCAAAGCACTAGAAACTAGTTTTAGGTGACAGCAGAGGGCAGAAATTCCGTGCAGATACCCTGCTGGATTCTCCTTTGTCCCCATTGACAAAGAAGACTCACAGACAAATGACTTTTGCCACAGGCTCCACAGAGTGGCACCAAAAATTAGGCTGCACAGTCTCCCCATGGGTTTAGTGCTCTGCTGGCTGTGGGAAGTGATGAGTTTTTTCCTGGTGTGTGGCCATCCACATGTGCAGGGGAGGACCTCTCTGCCAGAAGGCGATTTTTCAGAACTTGCAATGAAAGTCAAACCCTGCAATTATTAGGAGTGGCTGTACTTAAAAGAGAGATGTAGAACACCCAAGCACGAGCTTGGATTTATCATATTGAAAGAACATAGTCCTTTTTCTATGCAGTTGCACTTTTTGATAAACGGCCTACATTAGGGTACCTCAAAGGTGCTCTGCATCATTAATTACCAGGGTATATGCTGAAGAGGAAGTTAATAAAACTCATCTCTTGCATGGAAGTGAGAAATCTTACTACCTGATGATTCCTGATGGAAGAAGTTGTTTCTGAAACCACATGTGCAACCTTGTACAGGTAATAATAACAAAACACTCAAGGGAGTCTTTTATATCTGAGGATGTCATTTTTCTTTTTGATTTATAGGATACTAATGGCTTTTCTCCTTTCCTTCCCCTTTTTTTTTTTTTTTTTTTTTTTTTTTGAGCCAAGAGCTATGGTAAAAATCAACTGATGACGCTCAGATTCAGAGAGTAAAGGAGAAAAGAAAACAGAACAGAATAAAATGGGACAAATAAGAGTCCCTCTGGGAGGAATGCCAGCCGCTAGTTTTGCTATTATTATACTGGAGAATCTTATAAAACTCTAGCCATTAATAACGGGCTCTGCCAGATATTGATAATTTATTCAAATTGTAGGTCTGGATTTGAGGGAGCAGATGTTCCTCATGCAGACACTTTCAGAAAATGAATTCCAAAGAAACAAAATAGCATTCAGTGCTATCAGTAGAGAAGAAAGGCAGTATTTTAGTGTGCAGTAAACATCTGGACTGCCTTCTATTTTTGTTGCTTCTCTCACCCCTGTTCTCTCCTAACTATGTACCCTTACTGCTGGGTGATTCTGTTGCTCTTTTTCTTCGATGACAAATAAATAAATAAATAAATACTCTGCTTAGCCTCCTGCCTGTTTTAGAATAGATCATGATAGATTTCACTAGGAGTAATGGGACCTGACCAACCACATATCACTTTGAGCAGGAGTAAAGCCTCCAGACAAGCCACCTATTAGGAATACCAAAAATTAATTTTGATTGAGAACAATTTTTTTTTCATTGTTTTGATGATGCTCTACCCAATATGGAGATTGGTTCTACCCTCCAGCAAATTCACAGCTGTTCCCACTTTCTTTCTTGCTCTCTCTGACTTGCTAGGTTGGAGGAAGGCTGAGTATTCATAACCCCAAAATCTCACTGTCACAGATGGTCCAAATTGAAGCAAGCTGTTCTATCACCTTCTCCAGTTGTTGGCTGCTCCATTTGAAACCACCCTCGACATGGTGCAACAGAATGTGCTGTGTGTCCAAAAACTGTTAAACATATTTCCTTGGGCACAGTGACAACAGTTGATGAACACTAAACTGCAATGCTTGCTACCAGTGGTCCTGTTCTCTCCAAAAAAGAAGCTAATCTCTAGGACCAAATCCAGAGGTCGTAGTGAGATCATGTTGGCCAGATCTTATCCCTGGGAGATCACTTTGCTTTCTGCAGATCTGTGTGGTTCTGCACTGTTTGGAAACATAAGTAGGCCCAAGACTGCCAGGGGAGCTAGGACGGTGGTCTAATTTTCAGCTCTTTGCAAATGACTGTACAGAATTACATTCCCAACCAGTCCCATTTTACAATTCCCATCCATTTCCAGCCAATCTCATGCAATAACTTGTCTTCCAACTGGTTGCACGTTGCCATCTGTCTCTGCTCCTGACTGATCCCAAGTTGCCATCTGCCCCTGGCTGGCCTTTTTTTTGCTATACCCCGTTTGGAGAGGCACATAAATGATGATGCTGAAGGATGTCAGTTCTTCAGATTGTTTAGTCCAACCCCCTGATGCACACCTGGCTTTCACAGCCTGCAGAGACCGAGGCACACCCCACCCCATCACACATGTAGCCTCCCTGTTTGCAGTAACTGCTACAAAGGAGTGTTTGCCAACAAAGGGAACCAAAGAAAGATTAGTCCAGGGATCTACAAAACAGGATGTGGGAAGTACCAGGGAAGGAAAAGAATAATCACAAGCAATTTATTTGCAAAGGGTGTGCAGATGCAGTTGTGGGTCACTAGACATGGCAAATAGCCCTACAACTATTCGAGTCCCTCTGTTTGCTGCCTGCTTCCTGTGCCCATTGTCTGCAGTGACAGGCATCCAGGGAAGGCTCTTGCATGGTAGGAGCCTAAAAGTGATCATATCTAATTTCCCTTCAAAGCTTGAGTTATGGCTTTTGAGACCTTTTCATTAAGAACTAGCACTGCTTCTGAGGCTGTCACTCTTGGAAGTATTTTCCTTTTGTGAGAGAAACAGAGCGTAGCTGTTGCAACATTCCTCTGGGGTAAATTGTCGCCTTTTTGTCTTCCCTATGTTTAGGTGACAGCAAAAACCTCCAAGTTTCACTCTGATGGTGACAGCACTTCACAGTTCAATAGTAGAAGGCGAATGGAGTCATCAGTTCACTTCCCATCCTTTGCAATGTTGCCTTGGCCTCTAGTGCTGCATTTCCCATGCATGACGTATGGAAATGTGTGGAAGAATCAGAGCTTAAAAAGTGTCTTCTAATTTTTCCTATGCCCAGTTACCAGCTGCCACTAACTTCGCAAACTTTATTGACTACTGCTGTGTCTGGTGCTAAGTATCTTCAGACTTCATTCCAAGTAATAGGAAAAAAAAATGAGGGGCAATCAGCTAGTTCCATGATGAATGAAGCCCATGTCACTCAGAGAAAATGAATATTTCTTTGCAATAATGACCAGATGGTAGCAAGACTCAGATCCAAATTAAAACATGCATGATAAATGCCAAGAAAACACAGAAAGACAAAAACCCAACCTGGAGTGAAATCTCTCTATAAATCTTTCCCCCCTACAACACAGGCACTTCTAATGGGAATTAAATTATTAAGAGATGTTGCAAGGAGAATACAAATGTGAGACTCTTCCTCCTTCTTGGAACTTTTTGAAAGAGTATTTCAGCACAGCCAGCTGGCTTTTCTTCTCCATATGAGACAGCACTGGGCTGAATAGGATCTTTTCATGTAGAAGCACAGGCAAAATACTAATCCAGAAAATAAATTATACATTGGAGTTGGCATAGAAATAGCATATATTTTGCCTTCTCTAGAGTTGACCTATGGAACTCCTTGCTGCAAGAAATTATTGCAGCTGAAGGTCTTTGAGGACTTGGAAAGGGGGTAGTACTCATAACTACATGATCTTTAAGGTCCCTTCCAACTCAAACCATTTTATGATTGTCTGATTCTCTGATTTGCAGATAGTAATAGCATTCAAAATTATACTAAACAGAAAAAATGTGGGGAGTGGTTTTACAATATCTTATTTCCAGGTGGGCAGTAAAAGTCAATTTCTAGTGTTAGAAAGAAATGCTGTTATGAAAAATATGGGGTCTGCAATTTTTTCTGGTATTTTTTATGAGGTATATGGTATTTGAAAGCACTTTGATCATGACAAAGGACAACAAATAGTGCTGGAGCTGAACTAATATGGAATTTGCAGGGACATTTGAAGGAAGTCTGTGTTTTAGCATCCTCCTGTATGTCTTTTAGGTGAGCCAAACTTAGCCTTTCACTGTCCAAAAAAGCAATAACCTCAGAAACTTTACTTTTTAACTTCCTGTTTCTGATCCTGCATGATCCCTTCTCTGTCCTCTTCCTTCTATTCGCAGATCTCATGGTGACACGAAATAGATGGTCTCTCAGGGGTCTGTCTGGCCTCTCCCTGTTGGCATTGACACATTTTCCCAGCACTAAGTTAATGAGAAATATTAAATTACAGAGGCACACACACACTTTAGGAAGAAACATGGTGTTTGATCCCGCCAAACTGCCAAGCTCTACTTAAAACCGATAAAAAATGTTCTTCCCCAGCAAGATGTGATTAGCTTTTATACCTGTGCAGATTGTACAAACACACAGGAGGGAGCTTTTAAATATCATTGATTTGCCTATTTGAAATTATTAATTTCAAATTCGGCTGGAACAACCTTTTCTAAATTACACTGTGCCAGTGGGAGTTAGAGGACCCACAAGTCTAAACTTAACTTTAGAATGGGAGGAGGGAGGGCTAAAGAATAAGAAGGAAAAAAAAAAAAACCTGAAACAACTAAAAGTCCATTTAAACTCAGTAGGTTTCCAGTTAATTACATTTTCACACCTATCTCAGTAGTTACAGATGTATTTATAATGTATGCCTGCCTCTGTGGTTACTGAATACTGCATTCTCCACGGACTCTAAGAGCCAGGATTTCTTTCCTACATCTAAAAGACCTTCCATTTTAATTGCAGTCACATCCAAGTACTGTCTGGGTTCAATTGTAATGGCTCAAAGTAATTTTCTTCACTTCTCATTTCCCCCCTTCTTTCCCCCTCTCCCCTCCTCCCCTCTCCCCATATAAAAGGAACAGCTGGATATCCTGTGGGGAGACATCACTGGTGTCTGGAGAAGCGCACATCCACTGTTCGACTGTGCAGTGTGATAGATGGACTCAACCACTCACCACAATATTCTCTCCCCATCCTCAAACATACCTCAGCTCTTTTGGATGGGGATAGACTAATTCATCCTCTCCACAGCTCCTTTTCAGGATGAGAATACACCCTTTTCCTCTCTAAAGAATTTCTCTTCTTAAACCTTGCCTGAGGTAGAACCTGGGATCTGCTCTCCAGGTTGTAGGTCCCACAAAAAGGGCCACAGCTGAGATTCAGCCTTTCATCTCCTAGCCACAACTTGTGTCCCACTGCTCTGTGGAGAAAAACATGTTCCTCCAGAGGTCAGTTGCTCTGTCTTTTTTTCAAGGAAATGAATTGCCACCTGAAGTAACTTTTCCTCTCTTCTGGCTTTTAAGTGAGCCATAGATGACTAACCCAGTCCCAAATAAACTTTCACAAAATTAAAGCAGAACTTAAGAGGCTTGTCAGGGCCATTTGATGAGGCTGTTGCTGAGGGGATCAATATGACTCAATATGAGCAGACCTCAATTTTACTGAGCCCTCTCTGTTCCTGCAAAGGGTTTCTACACTTTTAGGGTAGAGGAACAAGGACTGAAGACAGACAGTTAGTTAAGCAGATTGTCTCCACTCCATTATCTTTCCTGTGGAATGACCAGGTTTTTGTGGGCTTCACCCCTTGGGCCAAAAGTCCCCAGTTCTTCTGAGAAGTACTGGAGGAGAGCCCCATTATTGCACTCCTTATCCTATATTAATTCCCAAATGTATTCACCTCTCCAAATATCCTGCATATTCACCTGTAGCCAAGTGAACAACAGCTTCCCTCTGGAATAAGAGACACTGAATGACAGTGTCAGGTCTGAAACAGCCCAAAATTTTCTCAAGAGCTTTGTAGAAGCAGCTCTCACAAAAAAAAAAAAAAAAAATATCATACACTGTAGACATATTTTAGTTGTAGAACTAGGGACACTTTTTCATCTTTCCTTCTCTACTGTACACCCCAAGAGCAGACATAGAGACAGACTTAAAAAATAAAACTAATGAAACAAATGTAGTTGTGCACCTAAATTTCTCCCCTTCAGAAGGAAAATTTCAGAAGAGGCTCACTGGAGAGAAACTGGTCACACTACTTAATGTGTGACTGGAGGGCTCTCTAGCATGCTGGTGCTGAGGATGGGATGAAAACCTATTTGGAACAGAGCAGCATTCAGGAGATTATTCACAGCTGCAGCATAAACAGTGAAAATTTACTAAAGTATATAGGCCACCCAAGCATGCAGTAAATGAACTTCACAGTAATGGAATTGCCATATCCCCCTGAATTGTACCTACATAAGGCTACCCTGCTGTTTCAACAGCAAATTCAGACTAGATGGTAGGTACCCAAGTGATTAGAATACAAGCCACAGTGAAAAGATAAACCATCTAAGTTGATAAGGATAGCGTAAACTGCTCTGACAGAGCAAAACCAGTGTGAGCATTCAAGGAGACAAATAGGTTCTAGAAGCATGGCAACAGCTAAGGTTTGTAGAAACACTCACCTGAAGTGATATCATACTTTCTGGAAAACCAACCTGTGATTGCTGTAAAAGGCAGCTTTTCATATGGTGTCAATCAGCATAGATGCGTTGATGTCAGCCTCTTTTCTCAGTGGTGTAATGTGCTATTTCTTTGCTAATATAACACAATATAACTTCAGACTTTTAAAAACTTCATGTATGGAGTTACATGACTTCCATGAAATGAGGGTTAGGTTGACATGCTGCATATGCAGGAGGAGGCAGTGTTAAGATGACAGAAGCCACCTTAACCTCCTTCCCTGATGTGTGTCTGAGTGTTTGACTGCAGAGACATAGCACTACAATAGTGAGGTGTGCTCCCAAAACACATCAGCCCCTCCCAGCCATTTCCATTTACAGTCCTCTCCCTGCATGGCTTGAGGAGCCTTATGAGCACAACTGAATGCAGCCTTCCTGCCCAGCTATCACAGCTGATCAGTGGGTGGCAAAACTGATGCAGTAAGATGTTGGCTGGTTCACAGACATCACACAGGTTCAACTCCTTTTCTTACTGATTTTTCACTTTCTCCCTGATCACACTTTTATCAGCAGCAGTCAGCATGAAGCCAGAGCCAGCAGCTTGTTGTTTGTAAGCCGAGGGAGGTCAAAACACCATGGCCATCTCGTTGTCCAAGGAGGCAGTTGGGGCTGAGTTTTGCTTTTGTCCTCCCTATTGTTTTGTTACCAATGTAGACTGGCACACTGCCAGCCCTGACCAGCACTCACAGTCAATACCTGGGAAAGGTTTGGGGTGTGCCATGAGCCATGAACCTTCCCCAGAAGAAAAAAACAGATGATGCCATCTGGCTTTAGGGAGAAGGATGTTTCTAGAAGTGTGGGCATGAGTCACGCTGGTTCACTTGCCTGCAGAGAAAGTCTGTGGCTGGAGCACAGACATCCCTCTTGTGGCACTAACATCATTGCAGGGACTTTGCCTTTACTTAGCCAGGGCTGTTTATGCGAAGCACCTCTATCAAGACTTAGGGACAAAGTCCTACACAGAGCGACTTACAAGGGGGAGGTGCCTCTTGATGCCGAGAACATCCTGCTTCTGAGGTGATGCTGAACCAACAGGGTGGATTTTGGTGTCTCTGCTGCCAGCTCACAGCTCCTGCATGATGAGGCCAGGAGTGGCTGGGCAGGATGGGCTCCCCCTTGGAGGACAGGGCTCAGCTACTGCCCTTGGCTTTGAGTGCTTACTCAGCAGAGGAGGGGAATGTGAGGTGGGAAAAGACAGCAAGGAGGGAAAGCAAAAATAAACCCTACCAAACCAAACAAAAATGTTTTCTGTTCCAGTCAGGAAAAGAAAGATTGAAAATGACATCAAGTCAGCTCTCATTGATTCTCTTTTGTTATAACCATTATATAGAGCCTTCCAATGCCTTATATTCTCCTGGCTGGCAAATGTTGTCTGAGCATCTTAGCCCAGCGTTTCTGGGCCACCTTCTCCGTCTTCTCCTTTAAAATTATTATTATTACTATTATTATTTTTTCCTCATTGTTTTTAAATCACTCTCTATATAACAGCTGCTTTTCACATTAAATAACATCAGATGAGAGCTCACCACAAGTCAGAAGAATGAAACTGTCATCTCTAATTTGCCTGGCAGAAGCTGCGTTGACAAGAAGTTGTCTGTGGTTATTTAGAAATAAAATAATGCTCTGAGGAGAAGTGCAGAAACTTAATAGGACTTTAAAAACAACAGGAGCCATGGGGACTGCAGATGGTTCCTAGGCCTAAGGACTAAATAAACAATGATTTTATAGGCAGGAATGTAGCCTAGGGGAGATGGCCTCTAAAGAGATGTTCACACATATTGTGTCCAACATCATTAGACTGCCCGGTGGGAGCAAACGTTCGGCAGTTAAAGACATTTTGAAAAGGAAAAATCAGCCTCAAAAGATGCTTTAAATGAACAGGAGGTGGAAGAGCAAGCCGTCTAAAGAACTTCGCACAGCTAAATGACTCACCAAACATCTGTCTCAGGGACCAATAATTTGAAACTGATTGACTTACTGGGTATAAAATATATAGATAAATGTAGAGGAAAAAGAAAAGTAAAAAACATCCAGAGGGGAAGGTGGGATTTGCTGCGGAAAAACAAGAGGTGGAGGTTGGTGAAGAAGGGGGGATTGGGAGGGGGAGGTGGGAGATTCATAAATAAGTAGCAATAAAGGCAGCAGGGATGAGCTCTTTCAAAGGTCCAGAACACACGGTTTGTATTCTCTGTCTCTGAGGTTTCATTTAAGCCTGGCACATCTGAGTGCAGAGGAAAAAAAAAGAAAAAAAAGAAAAAGGACAACCTGATATTCACTGATTGAAAAAGCAAACACAGGGACCAGCTTTGAAAGGGATCCAGTGCTGCGATTTTGAAAATAAGGGCCTTGAAACAGCAAGTGCAATCTTCTACCCAGGGCTGCTAAACCCTTTCTGTCAAACCATTTACATTTATAAGGCCTTCAATCATGTAGTGGTTTTATTTTTTTCCCCTTTCCCCACTTCCCGCCTCCCACCCCACCTCCTTTCTCCCTTTCTTTTCTGCAGAACACTCATTTCAGACTCACTCTTTTGTTACACCTGTTTGCAAGTGGGTATTTTGCAGTTAACTTCAGCTGGCCTCTTCATATTTATGGCTTTCAAGAAAGGCAGAAGGTGGGGTGAGGGAGTGAGCCAAGAAAGGCTTTTTGTGAAGAATGTGGTAAATTTTGCATCTAGCATTTTTTGGCTGGAGGGTTTACTGCAAAGAAAGAAATGTTGATGTTGCAGCTGCTGCTGGAGAGACCTTTTTCTGCTATGGATTGAGAAGAACAGTGAAATCCCTATTGTGTTAAAGCCAAATCCTTATTTTGGTATCTTGACAGCTGTATATACAAATCTGTTAGATTCCACACATTTTCTTGTATTAATTACCTGGGAATAAGATTACATTTCTAAAATAACAAATTCTATTGTAAGGGGAAGGAACACATTTTTTTTTTTTTTTCTCTTTGGCAGCAATGTCAAAATACAACATTTTGACAATTTTCCGAGATTTTGCTCTGGATTTTTTTTTCCCCCAGATGAAAGACACTGTTTTCAATGATCTGGCATTTCCTAGCAAACTTAGTAACAACAGAAGCCAACCCAAGCCAAGCAAAATACAATTTAATGGAAAATTCCCAACCCTCACACTGGACAAGGTCTGCTTTTGTTATCCAATCTTACTTTCCAGCCTTCCCTTGGAACTGGCAGTTTAATTGATGTGAACCAGGTTGACCTGCTTTTTTTGCTCATCTGAGGGTACTTGGATTGTATTCTGTGTCCCTTGAAGCAGTAGAAAAATAGCACCAGTGCTCTTGAAACTAACAGGATGCTCATCACCTTGGGTTTGTAAGACGAACACCAGATAAAGAGAATCAATAATCTATCTCAGAGCAGCAAAAACATCAGAGCAAGCCCTTCCACACAGCCCTCAAAGGCTCACAGTGAGTCACCATCAGCAAATGCGGATCTTGTTTGTGCCTCTCACGCTATCAGGATAACACACTAGAAATAACACTGCTATTTAGATCTTGCGTAGCATTTGTAGGAGGGAAACAAGCCTCTCAAAGCTCTTGGCAAAGGTGGTTGAAGCATCACTATTCCCATTTTGCAGACTGGGCAAAAGTGTGACCCTCAAAAAGGGTCTGTGAGTCAAGCTGGAGACTCCCCCTGAGCAGCTCAGTGCACCAGTGCCCCTACAAGCCCCTTGCCACCACAGACATCAGGGAGGTGCACAGCCTCCAAACCCTCACCTCACCCATTTCACAAATACTCCATTCCCAGGAGCCAGCTTTAGCCATGCCAAGACAGAAAGGGTGATTCCTAACACCAAAGGTCCAAAACATCTCTGTAGAGGAAGCAAGTAGCTGCTCCTGACTGAAATGGGCATTGAGGAGCAAGCTTGGCTCTGCCCCTGCTGCTCAGCCACCATCTCTGCATGTGACATTCATCATCTCACCTGAACTAGTGTTTTCAAACATGGGTCCCTGAAACTAAATGTCTGAATCCTTGCTCAGACATCAGAATAGTTGGCCATCATCTCAAAGTTGCTAAGCAGCCATGGCTCATACCGGAGCTGACGGGACATGCAAACACACAGTGATACCACCTCTGGCAATCATCCCTCTGGTCCTTAATACTGAAGAAATTTATTGCCTTTAAGACCTGAGGATGAACTTTCTGACCTTAAATTCTTTGTGACTCAGTCCTCGCTTCTATGGAATAGTGTTGGACCTCACTGAGCTTGGGCAGCTCAACTGCAGCGAGTCTGCCAAATGCCCCAGACTGCTTGGGTGAAAGAAACTGCAGCAGAAAACAGGAAAAACAGGAGGGCAAAGCAGGCAAGGGCAAGTGAAAGCCCTGATACACAACAATGCAACACTGGAGCAGTGCAAGGCACAAGCAGCTCTTTTTTTTTTCTGTGTCTGTGATATATAATTAAATCCTCATATTAATAATTATCACCTAGCAGACAAAACCCTGCTAACTTCATACGCTGATGCAGAGTCCTATAATAGGTGTTTGGAAAGCCATGTATGGGGGCTGGGGTGGGGAGGTTCACAAGCAGCTATGAAATTCAAAGAACATCTTGTGTGAAAGTGACTACGCTGGGGTCTGGCTAATAGGTTTATTTGCAGCTGGGCAGGCCGACTGACCAAAATGCAGTGTGCTAAGACAGCTGGTGTCTGAGGGAGGGAGCATCACCCCCAGGCTGCTTTTGGGAGGTATGAGGGTGTGTTAACAAGAATGCATGGGTCTGTCACCCTAAGTACCTGTCTGAGGATCAAAGAGGTCATGGTGTAGACTTTGGTGACACAAGGTGTTCCATGTTGGTTTGCCTCAGTGATTGAAAGAGGCCCCAGCAACATTTACTTTAACAGCCACCAGAAAGTCAAGAATCTGGGCATTTTTCATCTAGTACAATCCTCTGAATAGTGCAAAACTAAATATTTCACCCATCAGCTTCTATGCAACTGGTTTACCTCTCTTTAGAAGAACATTCAATGGCAAATTTTGTCCATGGTTTCTTCTGTTCCCCCCATGGCTTCCATAGAAATCGATCAAGAGGATCTCAAAAAAGCAGCTATGAGGTCAACTCCTGTCTTTATCAGTATTTTGCAGAGTTAGGAGAGAGAAAATTCTCCATGGTTCAGGTCAAGAAGCTCCTCAGTTGAACTGGGAGCAGTGATGAGAAACAGGGATTTTAGAGTTTGCTCCACATCTTCTGGGTGAAGCTCAGCCTCGTGTGGGTGAGGAGGGAGGTGTCTGGTATGAAGAAGGAGCATGGGATACAATGCATAGCATGGTGCACCATGGTCAGTAGCTGGGAAGAAGACAAAGAATTGTGGCAAGAAATAAAACAGGATGAGGGACATGATTAGAGATATTATTATGTCCCAAAGAAGAATTAAAACGCTTGGATTTGGTCCATCCCAGATTACCTGGACATTTCAGGGGGATTCTCGTTGCCTTGCTCATCTAGGACTTTTTCATAAACTCATACATTCTTTCATTGTTTTTAGGTTTTCTGTCTGCTTTTGCCATGTCGACCTTAAACAGAATTTAAGAGGTTCAGAAATCTCAAATAAATTACTACACCACTATTTCAAGAGCACCAGATGTGAATGAAAAATGCTGGCAGAAATTTGGGCAAATTCTTACTGGAATGTTCAGTTGCATTTTTGTGTGTGTAGCTCCCGCTCTCAAGCCTGACCCCACTCTTCCCCTCCCCTCTCTTCTAGAAAATAAATGAGGATATATTCTGATGAGCAGGGACAGGAGGAAGCTGTGACATGCAAAATGGCAGCCTCTGCCAGGCTGTGCTTGCACAAACATCCCCCCCAGCACTTGTGAAGGGGACAAAAGTGGGAAGAGAGAAAGCAGGAGCTATAAGCAGCTTGGCTATTTTGAGGTTCTGTTCCAGGCGAAACTGGTGCTAAATTATTTACCAACCAATTGTATGAAGGACTCAAATCCAGTGGCATCCACATGCGGCACTCACAACCTACTAACTGCATTAACTCAGCTGAGGGTTAAGGGAGATTTGAATCAAAGTAATGGGAAAGAAATCATGTGCTGAAGTATTTAGATGTAGTCACTTTTCATGCTGCCTTGATGCCTAGGGACTCATCTTCCCCCTTCCCTGGCAAGTGTCTGCAGCCAGCTACTAACCATTGGTGCTGACAGCTTCCAGCTCAGCCAAGCTTCCATTTTGGAGATCGAATTTGCAGAGATGCAGCTGGGTCCAGGAGGAAAAGAAGAAAAATAAAACCAAAAAATGCAAACAAACAACAAAACCAAGAAAACAGACAAAGAGAAAGGAAACTAAAATAAACCCCCCCAGTGCTTTGGGGACTATTTGAATTAGTAGCAGAGGGCTGGCAATGGGAAGGGGAAGTCTGTTAAGGGTCTCCCAACTTTTCCCAGATGATTCTGCTAACCAGCTGACATCTTTTACTGGATTACAGCCTGATGGGATGGGGAAACGAATATGAATAGTAATAAGGCAGAGAGCTGGAGCAGTTAATCTGTGAATCAGCCAACTGCTGCAGTTCTGGAGACAGACACCCTTCCCCTTGACTAAGGGAGGAGGAGGAGGAGGGAGGGGATCTTAGAATTTGGGAAAAAATAGGGGGATTGGTGACTACCTTTCAGACTCCCTCCTGCATTTTACCAGTACTAGAGAGCTGCTACACCAAAGCAGGACTTTGAAGGAGTAAATTCAGTAGTCTATCTTCATTACTGACAGGCTTTACCAGCACTGTGTGGTGAAGGGGAGGTCTGAGCATGGGATCTCCCTTATCTTTGTTTTCTGCTCCAGAGCTCAGCCATGCTGAGGAAGAGCTATGTGAGTGAAACAGTGAGAAGTACAGGATGGAACAAAGGCAGTATGCAGAAGTCACAGAGGTAAGGATTAGGATTTAGGCCATTGCTGAGTTACCTGGTGTACACTCTCAGCATACCTTTTCTATTATTGCGCACAGGGGGAAGTCCTGACCTTGTAATCAGACAGCATCTCAATGCAGATGCAATGCAGAGGATCCTAAATGGGTGTCAGAAAACCCCTGGCTTTGAGAGTGAGCTTCATCCCATGGATCACCACTCAGACACTGCATGGAGTGGTTTGGTGACAGTGGTGCTGGGCAGGGGGGTTGCTTCTGCAGAGCCAAGGACAAGATCTTCTCGCTAAACCCGGGAAGTCATCATATGCTCAGCTCACATCTGGGCACTGTGTTACAGTGAGAAGGGAGCTTTGGCAGAGACATTGAGGTCACATCTCTTCTGGGAATGGTACACTGGGAAATTTTTAAGCTCTTTTTGAGCAGCTGTCACCAGAGACAGGTAGGACAAGGGAGCTCTGGTCAACAGTTTGTCTGAAGGACACCAGTGCTGAGGATGTAGACCTGCACCCTGGGGCAGTCAGTGGTTGAGGGATGGGATGGGAGCAGGCACCTCTCACTGAGCCATCATTACTGCAGCCTTTTTAAAGCTGAGCCTGAAATCTTTATTCACTCCCAATACCCTATGCAATGTGGAGTTTTTATGTGTCAATCATCGTGACAGTTTCAAAGGGCAGTGTTTACTCTCACTAGTAAGAAGTGTCAGGATCAGACCTTAATGATGGGAGAGGAAGGAACCAAGAATTTCGTGCTGGGGTTGAAAGCTACAAACACAACAACTGGTCTGGACTTCCTACAAACCCAATAGTAAATGAAATCTAATGGAATTTTAATTAATTTTATCCTGCAAATGTTTCTTTTTCCTCTCTTGCATGACAACTCTACAAGACAGATCAATACACATCTCTTGTACTTTGCTTAGTGTAGGAAACTGAGGCATGGCCAGGAAGAAGAGGGGCATGACTTGCTCTGGGGAGGCTGGATCCAGACTGGCATTTTAACTTCAGCCCTGGCACAGGAAGGTGCCAGGACTGACTGAAGTCCCAGGAGCTGGCCAGTGTCAGCTGCAGACTGGGTTTCCTGGGGGATGAGAGAGAAGCACTGCAGTAGCAGGGAGCAGGGAGAGCCACACCTGCACCTTTACCCCAATACATTCAGCAGCAGCTACAACAAAACATCTTTCAAACTGCCCAACAACCCTCAGCAAATCTTGTTTGAAAACTACAGCCCGTTCCTGTCTGTGTGAATGATTAATGCTATGGACTTGCACGTACAGACAAGGGCTCATCAATATCCTTAAATGGTGATGGTTCTCGAATGCTTCACCTAATTTCAATGAATTTGCAAACCCCATTTCGTTTTACTTGAGCGTGTCCCCCAAGGGCTTACGTTGTGCAGTTTCTCTGAAAATGTGTTTTGCTTTAGATCTGTGCTTTGGAGCTGGTTAACCACCTACTTAGCCTGTCATTTGGGAAATTTGGGGTTTTTTAAATAGTCTTAAATCTTATCAAACCACAGTCCTAAATAAAATTCCTTCTGCTAACTACTAGTCATGAAGTCATTATTGGAAAGGGCAGCTGGTGGAGGATATCAAAGCTGAGCTCAATGTTCCTATTTGGAGTGGACAGCTTTGTACTGTGTTTAATTTGTGTTTTCCTGTATCTCAGTTTTCAGCCTGATCAGGGTTTGACTTTCCTGTAGAGTGAAACAGTTGATTCAAAACCACACTGACCTTCTTTGGTTAATAATAATAATAATAATAATAATAATAATAATCATAATCATAATAACAACAACAACAATATAAATAACACCAGAAAAAGCAGTGTTCATGGGCATCTCTTAAACAAAAGGAAGCATTTAAAATCATGCAGGCACCATTACATTCCTTTAAGCCAACACCTTATGAAAGCAGGATCTAAACAAAAAACCCGGAACTTTTAAGTAGAACAGATTCCTCATATATTTTAACTTTCAATCATCCTATCAAGCTGATTAAATAAATGGAAAAGTGGTGATTTATTTGGCTGTACTCCTATAGGTGTATAGGAGGTACAGGAGGTATATAAGGTATAAGGCTTAAGGTAACAGGGAAACTAAACACATTCAATGATTGGATGTGATGAAAAACCAAAAATCAGTAGAGAAGGAGGTACAACTCTAATTCAGTCTTTCCTTTGGACCACCTTGTTTCTATCTGACCTGTAAGCCATTTTTGTGAACAGACCTCAAAACTGCAAATGGAACAAGGTTTAATTCACACTGGAACTGAACTATCTGCTTCTTTTCATAATTTGGGGTACTGGAGAGTGTGCAGAGAAGGGCAACAGAGCTTGGGAAGGGAAGGTTCATTTGGACATCAGGAAGAATGTTTTCATGCAAAAGATTGTCAAACATGCTTTTCTAGGAAAACTCAGGAAAGTTCTGGAATCACAATGCCTGTAGGTATTTAAAAGATGTGTAGATGTGGTGCTCAGGGAAATGGTTTAATGGTAGAATTGGCAGTTCTGGATTAGGCTAAACCAATTGTATGATTTTCTGAATCTATTCTAGCACAATATCTGAAATACTGGATATAAACCCAGAAAAAAAAAAAAAGAAGAAAAGAAAAGAAAAGAAAAGAAAAGAAAAGAAAAGAAAAGAAAAGAAAAGAAAAGAAAAGAAAAGAAAAGAAAAGAAAAGAAAAGAAAAGAAAAGAAAAGAAAAGAAAAACCCTATTCAGATCTGAATTCTTATTTCAATGTTTTCATTATTTTTGGCCCATGTCTAACCATCTCCAACACTGGTACCACTTGGAACAAGATCCAGTAAAACCTTTGCTCTTCATACTATCAAATCTCCATCTGCTGTCAGATATCACTCTTTAATTTTGTTTTTACCCCTTGAGAGTTACAATTTGAGTAACAAAAGCTGTAAAAAACACAGATGAATCATACAGGCAGGTTAGGGTGAGCAGCTCTTGTATTAGTCACAAAAGCCTGAAAAATGAGATGAATTACGTGCATGCCAGTCGTTCGGAGAAGATTCATTAGACTGCTGGGCCTTGAGCTTGGTTAAAATCACGCCCTTTTAAATCACCCTGGAGAGGTTTTCTGGTGCTGGAGATAATTCACCAGAGAGTGACTGAGAGCACTGAGGTCTAGGCAGGCTCTGACACGGTCAGCAGTATGACCTTGGAAAACCCATTTCCACCTCTGTGCCTTTGTTTCCCCTCCCATCTTCTCTGTACAGCCTGTCAGAATCTGCAGATCAAGAACTACTGCACCTTATCAGGTGTGAGTACCTTGCTTGGGACCCACAAACCACTTGCAGAGAGCACCTGGAGTTGCTACCAGAAGGCAAATGGTACAGAGCCCACACAATGCACAAAAATGCAGAGAAACCACCAACTACCAAGGCAGGATTCCTGTTGCAAAAATCTTTCAGAGTGAAAATGTAGTGAGGGAATTGCATTAGTCTTATGAATTAAACTGGGGTTTGATTAATCATCCCAACACAAACTGAAGAGAGGGAGGAAAAGGTGAGCTAAGCTCTTAGCTGCCATACAGAAATGGACACTGGCCCAAAAGCTGCAGAAATTTTACAAAACTTTCAAGGAGCAACAGATACACAAGCCAGAAGCTGCATGTAACCAGCAGTCATGATGCAAGAAGCTTATTGAATGTTAAGTATAAACAAATACAAAAAAAAAATGAAATTAAAGAGAGAAAAGAGTTGAGATCGATACTCTCTCAAATACCTGTCTTATCAAGCCTGGCAAGTTGATTGCAATCCAGCCAAAATGACCTGCCGTGAATGATTCCCAATCCTTTTCTCCTTCATTTTTATTTTTTCATTCCTGAACTCAGATAATCTTTTATTGATATGATACACGCTTGTAAGAACAATGCTGCAGAGATAGTGGGCTTGCCTCATTTCACAAGCAATGTCATATTCAGGACTTTTGCATCCTGCCCACCAGAAGTACAGAGTGGCACAGGCAGGATTTTCAAAGGACTCTAACCCCAAACCAAATAAGCAAGAAAGGTGTTTTTGTGCTCAGTGCTGTTAATCTATACTGGGGGATGATCTGGCTCTTTGTTTATTACTTCCACTTTAACAAAGGTGAATCTGAGTCTCCGAGAAGCTAAATTCAGTAGGAAAAAAACCCACCTTGTTGTCACTGAATATAATTAGTCACCATAATTAACCAGCAAGGGTAATTAACTATTGAGGCTAGGGATGGGGAAACCTCTCCCTTGCTATGAGACTTTTCAAGGCAATTAGATACCTCTGGCTGAGCCATACGCTGTGGGACAGATAAAAGAGTCACTATCTGAAATTCAGCACTGTGTGTGAGGCCAGGAAGAAGTGTCAAAGGCTACTCCTGCCTTCAGACCTCCAAGGAAGAAGTGCAAAAGTTGGAGGTGCTGTCGCTACTTGTATCAGCCCTTTGTTTTATACTCCCAGTACAGGAGACCAGAGCTTATCCACACAATTGCAGCTCCATCTCTTTTCTGACTAAGGAGCTGCAGCTTCTATACAGAGCTGGATTTTCTGAGTTTTCCATCCAGTTTTTCCCCCTTGAAATAGAAAACAAAACAAATAACTCCTCCCTGCCTCACATTTGACTCTCCAACTCAAAGGAATTTGGAAAGGAATATCAAAGAAACCTATTTAAATGGCATTATTTGGACACAGTAACCAATCTGATTCAAACTACACGATTGCATGAATGCTTTGCATGTATTCAACAACTCATGGGCCATTGCACCCTCTAATTGTAAGAGTCTGATGTGCTGAATGTTGCAAGGCAACATCATTGAAAATCCAAGGAGCTGCACAAGGCGGAACCTAGAAGATGTTTTGATTTGGTTCAAAGTCATGTGTAGAAATCATGGTCATGGAAAGCCTTGTTGATTCCTTGGTTGGTTGGATGTAGGGATGTTTAGGCAGAGATGGCAGAGCAGCAGCCTACAGTCATTAGTGTTGTCAATAACTTCCTCAATGGCCCTTTGCGAATAAAGATTTTCTTCCTCACATTGTCATCTTCATCAAATTCACCATTGTTCAAAATACTCATCATGCTGTTAGTCTCTTATGCAATCTCTTTTTACCCTCCAACTATGACCACTTATTCACCTTTAACTTCACTCAGCAACACTTGCCAAATGGAAAGTGTGGCAGCCTACACATGATTTGCTGTCCCTAAAAGGAGCATCTTGGGCCTGCAGGTCTAACATCTCATTCAGTTTGGCCAAAGCATGCTGAGATGAGCCAAAGGACAAAACAGTTGTCCTTCCTGAGAGGGCCACTGGACTGGGGATCAGATTTTTCTTTTCAGTCCTCTCCTTTTAAATCCTTTTATCTTCCCTCACTTAGGATGAAAAACAGGAGTGAGAAAGTCCATGAAATTATGACAGAAGCTTGGAAAATAAAAGAAACACTAAGAAGAACCTGATGAAGATGATGAGGTTATTCTAGGAACAACCCTTCCCCAGAAAGAGGCCTGAATTTAACAAAGACACAGAGTGATGAGCTCCAAGAAAGATACCAGGTGGCGTCAGTGCATGTTTTTGTAAGATAGGCAAATGCAGAGAGCTTGGGATCACACCTGATTCTATTGTAGGGAGTTATAAATATGCCTGTCACTGAATTGAGTTAAGATGGTATTACCAGTGTCACTGTTGCCCAGTGGGCTGGGTAAGATACCCAAGAGCAGGTTGACTTCAAACACAGGTGTCAGGGCCCAGGAGCACCACCCAGCTCTCAGGTGCATGCACAAAGGGTAGGACACGAGCACCAGTCTTCGAAAATCGGTGTAGACTAAGATTGTATCACCCTGCAGTCGTCATCCTTCCAAATACAGAATGGGACTCACTGACAAGCTCAACTTATTTCTGCTGCTGAACTTTACTGAGTTACACAATTGGTTTCCTGAACTGAAGGGGACTCAGATTCGCAGTTTACTATGCGCCAGCTGTCTCCACTTTTATGGTTTGTACTTTTACTTTATTATCTTTAATTTTCTTCTTCCAACTCTTGAGTGTGTATTAGAAAGTCAATACAAAACCTATTCCGGCCTTTTATTCTAAAATAACAGCACTAAGCTTGTTTATTTACACTGAGACAAGATGATATTTGTGACAGCCTTGTCAATAGTTCAATGGCATGACGCTAACTTTTTTCTTTAGACTCAAATGCACTTTATTTATGTGTGTTTGTCTGTCTCTCCAGATTAACGCTTGTTTTCCACAATCAATATCAATATTCTCCAAAGAGCTAAAAAACTTCTCAGACAACAGTTGGTAAGCAAGGCATTTGGCCTTTGAGCACCTCACCCTAGGGTAAGAACATTGTGATTCCCATGAATGAAGGGTCAGCTACCCTGAATTTACAGTTTTCAACTTAGTTGAAGAGGACTGTTTGGCAGCTCTTACCAGCCATCAGAGATTTTTTGTCTTTCAGTCCTATGCTTTAGTCTAAACTGTATGTTTTTCTGCACCTCAGTTTCCTCTTGTGAAAATGGACGGATGTAAAACAGTGCATTGGTACAGACTATCTGTCTGTAATATGCAGATATTAGCTGATAACACCATCTGTATTTTCAAATTTTAAGTCTGGGAGTGAACAGAGGATCTGCATATACCCATTTTTCACAAAATCAGTGGAAAATATCTTCTAGCAGAGGCAACACCATGAAGCATTAATAGTGTATGTAATAGTTTCCCTATGAAGCTGAGTGTTGGGGCTAAAGCCAGGAGAATGGTTGCTCATCTGAACTGTGCAAAACCCTCAAGCCTGAGGTGAGGAGTGGGTGATTCAATTGAGGATGCTCTGCCAGCTCCCCTCTTCCTGGCTGATATAAAGAAAATCCCCAGCATATTTTGTCTCAGAGCCCCAGAAAGCTGTGATGAAAACTGGGGCACTTCTTTTGCTCTCTTTATCCTTTTTTAGGTGCAGGTTATCCATGCCTTGCAAATCCCAGACAGACAGGCTCGTATTTTTATTCAGACCTGGCTAGTCTTTGAGTCACCAGTTATGGCTCTGAATTTTATTTAAACACCTTGAAAAAGAAATTAGAGTGTTACTTAAATCCAGTCTATTTTCATTCCACATGAAATCTGTGGAAAAAATTATCCCCATAACTCAAGATAACACTCACTCTAAGTCATCTGACTTTTGGGACATCTAACCCTGATGTCCAGTTTGAACATAAACTATACCTTCCTAATCTCACTTGCTCCTGCACACTTTTCCCTGCTCTACCCAGCACACACAAAGAGTTTTGTCCCATCTGCTAGTCCAGGGCATCATTTTGGCTGAAGTTTGTCTTAGACCAGTGACCTGCTCTCAAAACTTACTGGGTTTTGCATCCTGTAGGAAGTGTTGCTCATTGCTGCTATGCCCAGAAGCAGCTGCCCTCTGGTACCAGCTCCAAACATCTTTTTGCCAGCTTCTGTAAGGACACTGTGGAGGGCAGGTGTGCAACAAGGGCAGAGCCAGGCTGTGAATTATTTTTATTTTTGAACTCTGATTAGTGGTAAAGTGGTGCCTGGGAATAACGCTAACTTTGGAACTCAGATGTGGCTGGATGATTATTTCCCATCTCCTGTTGGCCCTAAAAGTCGATAAAGCTCCAGTACTGCCCTTCCCTGAGATTCCTCTCTCCTCTCTATAGCAGTGTGATTAAAATACCCTAGTTCAGGTCCAGCCTATTTGGATGGTGCCATGTGCCTCTTCCCCATGGATTTCTTCACTCTGGCTGCCGGCCAATCAAGTTCAGCAATCTGATCAGCTGCATGATTTAATGAACCCTGCTTTCGTGAGGAAGGGCACATTCTTTTATAAAAACTGGTGAGCTATCACATTTCACAGGATGACCTCTACTTTCATAAGATGATGGGAGAAAATTGGTTTTGGAAATCGAGGAGGATTGCATCTTGTGAAACAGAATCCAGAGAGTGACACAGAGACCACCTTTCCATTCCACTCCATTTAATTTTCAGGTTTTGGTTTTGATGGGGAGCTAAATATAGTTTGGGTCACTAGACCAGAAGCACAAATAATTAACAATGAAAGAAACCCCTCTCCAACTCCACTCTGTGAAACTCTCACAGCAGATGTACTATGCTCAAAGGTGAATACAGAAATAAAGCTTGTCCTCCACACTCCTGCAACAGCAATCTTTGAGGGGAGAAGTGTACTTCTATTAGCAATATCCTGCAATGTTCTGTTGCTACTGGTCTTCCCAAAAGGCAGATTTGGAGTGGCAGAATGCAATGTAGTCATTGAGACTTGGACACAGAGACTATGTCTGCAGTCCAAAGTTTGGGACCCATGGAATTTTCAGGGTGCCATCCCTAATTCTTGAGGGAAATGGCAAAAAGTAGTTAATGATTAGAACAAGTAGAGATTAACTTTGAGAGTTGTTTAGAGAACTTAAGAAAGATTCTCTTTCATGAGGTCATAAACTTGATGCTCTAGGTTAAATAGAGTCTGACAGGCATGTTTGTTCAGGATACATTTATTACTGAGCTATCCAGGGACATCCACAATTACTGTCAGGACTCGTCTGATGATTAAAGAGCAGAATGAGCAAAACGGAAGATTAAAGGCGCAGAACAAGGAGCAGTGATGTCTGTCTTCACTGAGGATACACAACTGACAGGAGATTTTGAGACATTCAGGAATCTTTGTGGGTGTGGGTGTGTGTATGCTGAAATTTGCTGTACATTTCTTAGACAGTGACTGCCCAGCTTCCATAACCTTTTATACATGTAACAGACCACCAAAGGGCACAGATCCTGTGGTCTTCACCCTTGGTTCTTCAGAGATCCTGTTGTGAAGAATTTGGACACTAGCAGGGACTAGTAGAAATGCCGATCAAATATCATCTTTTCTGTGATGCCTTCTGTAATCCCTACAAAATTTCTCTTTTCACTTTTAATATTCCTGGAAGAAAACTGAAAGTGGCAGAAGTACCATCACTTTCTGCTACCTAGTGTCTTTCCCCAGCATTTTCTGGCTTGCAGTTTACTCTAATCCTTTTACTGTGATGCACTAAAAAGGATGAACACTTTTGCATGGGTGTTGTACTTGCCTTATACTGGAAGTGCAATGGCTGGAGCAGAGAGAACCTGCCAGATACCATTTGAAGTGGAGGAAAAAATGTTTTCCTTGTGTGTGTTCATTCACTGTCCCTGCAAAGCTAGACCCACCAGGACTTTCTTCTCCTGGGGAGCTCCCTGAAGATGACTAAAAGTGATAAAAATTTAATTTAAAATGTGAATTTCTTGAAATGTGTATAAGGGCCTGAAAGAATGGCAACCCCTATATAATCACCAATAGAGGATCCATTCTGAACAACCAAAATGAGAAGAAAAATTAAAGAAATAATGTTCAATCTGTAAACTGTGAAGGGAAAAGAGGTGTCCCAAAAGTTTTACCTCTGGAAATGATGAGATGACAATGGAAGAGAGATGTTTTCCAGTACAGCTTGCAGCTGAGACAATTTAGTATATCTTCACCTATTCTTTCAAAAATCCTTCTCTATCTCAACAGACATATCGATGCAAATACATCCTAGAAAAAAAATGTGGGGATACTCATGAAATGGCCTATTATGGACATAACATATGAAGGGCCAGATTATTTAATTGTCTGCTAATACCTACCTATTAATTCTTCTTTCCTCAAGGAATATTTTCCCTTTGTCCTTACCTAGAATGGGCCCGGGAAGGACCTGCCTGCAAATGCGTTTGGAACAAATAGAAGAATAAAGGAAAAAGAAAATCCATGTCCCTGAAGTCTCTTCACCTGTGAACACTTTTCTTTCTGTGTGTGCATGGCTACATGTACTACAACTTTATGACTGCACTGGGTTCCCTGGGGGAGCTTCAGACTCTCTTAATGCTTATGACCACCAGTCAATTTCCATCTAGAAATAACCTCCATAGAAAAGATGAGAAATAGGCAAGGAGAAAACAAATATTCATTACTCTAGGAGTTAAAGAAACATCCATTTGGGTTGCACATCTGTACAAGTCCAATAAATTGAAGGGAATGCACATAATTATATTACAGGCCAATCTGAAAAAAATGATGCATTCCTCCAGAGCAATTTGCTATTGTTGGGGTTTAGAAAAATTCTGCCTTCCTGCTGCTGCCAAAAGGAAAAAAAAAAAAAAATCCACAAAAAAACCCCAAAACAAAACCAAAAACAGAGAGAGAGAAAAAAGATACTTCTTTTTTTGGATGTTGATGATTAAATAAAAGAACGCTGAATGGCAATAGTCATTAGACCAGCAGGAGGAATAAATAAGGAACATCACTGGTAGTTGTAAATAATGGATGCCGTTCTGAGCACAAAGCAACACATCTGGTAATTATTCTCAATTCCACTCCAATTGCTTTGATTTGGCGGTGCAAGGTGCCACAATGAATTCTGCCTTTATTTATTTATTTATTTATTTGCAAATCAGTATTTAATTGTGAACTGTCTCAGAGGAATCAATGGGATTTATTGCTTCTGCCTTGTGAGGTGTGAAATGTTTGCTATTACTGAACAATGGACTAGTTTTTAATAATCTCTGCCTAATGTCCTTTTTGTTTGTAATAGGGTTGTTTTGGCATGGGCAAAAGTTGCTTTTGATCCTTCCCCTTCTCTTTGTGTCCCCTACACTTTTCATCTTGCTGCTAGCACGTGCTTATGACTGCTTATTTGATATCTTATTAACATTATTTCCTTTATTAAAACAGAATTTTAACAAGACTACTCTGTTAAAGCCTCTTTATGTGGCCTTCTGCAAATTACTCTTAGGCAGAGGTTTTGGAGGGGCACATTTGGATGTAACCAAGGTATATTTCAGTAACCAAAAATATGATTTTGGGTGCCCATTCTTAGACCTGATGTTTCTTTTCCATTAGGATTTGTGCTTGCATTTAAAAAGAATCCTTTCTATCTAATCCTTCTTCTGGAATTCAAGATAAGATCCCTTTTCTCCAAAACAAAGGATGAATGAAGAAGGAAGAGCTTTTCTTATCCTTTTCAGTTGTTATTAGAAAACTTATTCTTTAAAGCAATTTGGAAGAAATTTTCATTTTTAAATGAAAATGGCTTTGACTCTTAGCATTTGTGGCTGTCCCTTTCCCTTGTCAGGAATTTCAATTTAATCATGCACATAGTATAGCCAAAATGACACCAGAGGTGATGGTGACTTGGTGACTATAATACCTTTAAAATTTCTCTGGGTCTTGGCTTCTTATCTATGACACAGTAATAAAGGACTTCTTTTTTTTTTTTTTTTTTCGTTTTGAGTTGTCTGCTGAGATTATAACCATGCCAGGACTTCTCTTCTATTACAGTGCTTACAGTACTTAGCAGAACAGGGACACAGTCACAGTTGCTTTCTCCAGATGATACTGTAATTACCACATTAATTTGTATAACAACCTTCAATCCTCTGGCTGGGACACTCCTTCCCTTGAGCCACACTTATTCCTGTACTAAGCTGACACATCCTCCCTCCTAAGGATAGGACTCAGTTTGGTTGAGCCTGAAATCCCTTTTTTTTTTTTTTTTTTTTCTTTTTTGGAAAACAGTTGTGGGGGGAGGGAAGGGTACTTTATTTTAATGAGCAAACTGGTTTTCGTTACATTAGCCTTACTTTAAAACTAAACAAAGAAACAATCCGCCCTCCTCCAGGCCTGTAGCACGTCAGTCTGGAGCTGATCTCTGGGGAAGCAGAGCCCAGGTGGTTGCAGGGACAAATTCCGAGGCTGGACTGCAGCTCCCCAGGCTCCGTGGAAACCAGCAAGTCCCAGGAAGAGTCTCGGGAAAGCAGAGGGGAGGGGAGGACGCTCCTGTTTGCCAGCTGTACAGACTCTGCTCCCCTGGGGATGACTGGAATGCTGCCTCGCTGAAAGCCACGCTTGTGCGGAGCAGCAAAGTCGCTGGCGCTGGGCACAGCATCCCCTCTCCCTCAGGTGGCAATCACTGCACGTTCAGCTCCGCTGTGGAACCGAGCAGGCGAGCTAATTAACACAATAAGTCATAAAGAGATGGTGCCAGTGGGGAAAATGGATTTGGGTGAGCTGTCTGTGTTTGTACCCTGCGCAGAGCTCTGTCACAAGACTGTAAGTGTATGATTAAGAATGACAAGTGTTAACCCCTCCCGTCCTGGGGTCTCTTGGCTCTCTTGCTACAGTGATTTCACTCCATTTTCTTTCTCAGAATTACAGCAATTAGCAACAGAAAAGACTTATTAATTCTTCTATCCCACACACTCACTCTGCTCCCTGGATGGAGTAAAATGAATCACTATATTCAAGCAGTTCATTGTCCAGCCAATTTTTAAAAGTCTTGAACAAAGAGGATTTCTTCAGAAACCTGTTTCATTGACTAATGCCTCTCTCTTAGCCTGATTAACTCCCATACTTGAAAGAGTAAAATTTGGGGAGGGGGTGAAACAAACATTCTTGTAGAGCACTCGCCAGATTGCTCCTTGGGGCATGTGTTAACCCTCTAGTCAGCAATCATATGTGGACCAACACTCCCTGTTCTGCCAACTGGCTTTGGTTTTGGGTCCATTTGACATTTTCAGATCTGGCACGCAACTTTTGATGAACCACAGAGGCAAAACTGGAATTTACGCTGTTGAAAAACAGTTATGTGGTAGCTGCTTTGTTTAAAACAAAAATAAATTGGTCTTGAGGGTGTAAAGGGAGGAAAAACTCCAGAGAATGGAAATCACAGTCCTGATGTTGTTCCATCAGCATGATTAAGCTGGGCTCAGGGATGCGTGTGGCTTGAAGACCAGAGTCACACTTTCAATGGGTTTTTGTTATGTATTACAGTAGATGAGTGTGTGGGAAGGGAAGAAGGGAAATGAGTGTTGGAGAATGGAGGGAGAAAGTATTCAGTCTGTGGATCCAGATTAATCCAAACTCAGAGGCTCTCAGACCCTTATTCCCCCCTTGGAGGAAATGAGGATAAAGACATTTCTTATGAACAGCAGAGCCAGAGGATCATCTTTGATATTATTTTTCTTGGAGTGAATGTCCCTGTTTAAATTCTACAAAATAATAATAATTGAAGACACACAGAAAAGCTAGGTAAATTCCATGCAAGCAACCCATTGGGAATGAATGCCGTTTTCAAGTAATATTTGGTTTTGCATTTGCTTTACTTCTTTTTAGCTAACATACTTAAATATCCCCTGAAGGGAAAAAAATATTAAAACCTACAGCTGACATAAAGGAAAGGATTGAAAAGAACACCTGACTAAAGTGGTTATTACTATTCACCTTGATACACACTCTCACACACACATAGATATTAATCCTTAGCAAGCTCTGTACTAGCAACTACTCTGACAGTTGAGAGGGTTCCACTTCAGTAATAATAGTTTATTGCATTTTATCAATAACAAAATCAAAATTGCCCAGGATTGTCCTTTCAACTCCAACAGGCATGTGTGCACTCAGACATTCTGTAAAATTTTGCAGGCTCAATGATAGTCAGAGTGGTGTTGACATGATCTGTACTTGGTGTCAGGTGAGACCTTCAGGTTTGTTTTCCATCCTTGCCCATGAGAAATATGAAAATGAATATTAAAATGAAAGCCTGCTCCTGGCAAAAGAGACAAATCCTCAGCCCACACAGAAGGAATATTTTTCTAGTTGATTATAGAAACTGAACAGTTTGGAGGAGGGAAACAACTATGCATTTTACATACAAAAATAAGGAAATAAAGATTTTCACAAGCATAGATCACTCCAGAAATTTTTATCCAACTCATTGCTTCCATCACCAGAAGACAAAAAAACTGTCCAAATCAAGGAATGTTGCCCATCCCAGATTCAAAGTGCTCATTGATTCTAGACCTTACAAGTAAGTCTGCGCAAACACAACAAAAGCCAAGTGAGTAAAATAATTTTTTCCAAGTATCATCTTAATTTTATCCTTAATAAAGCAACAGAACTGGAAATTAATACAACCTTCTCCTGCAAAGGTAACTAATATAGGTCACCATGGAGGAATATGTAGGGTCTGGGGCTTCAAGCCAGGGCTTTAGCACTTGAGTTGGAAAACAAACTATTTCTGCAGGACTACTGCCAAGAGTGAAAAATAAGAACTATCAGAAGTTGTTCAGGCAATCTGAATAAAATTATTGGAGGCTTAAGACCGTACTAAAGCCTGACCTGTAAAAATGTAGTCTCAAAAATACTAAAGATAATTGAGGCTTGGTGAATAAGTATTCCCAATAAAAAAATTATGTGCTCAATCCACTATCAGAATATGTATGGCCAAGCATGGCCTGAAGGAATGTGGTTGCTGTGGTACTGCCCCTGGTTTCCTGGCTCAGTAGTGTGTTCAAAGACTCTTAGGCTGGGAACTGGGAAGAGGAACTTGCATGAAAGGTGTAAAGGAGGTCTACAAATCTTTCCCAAGGCCCCAGGCTCTTCCCCTCTCCATGCTGTTTCAGAGACCTCTGCCAGGTACTGGATGGCACAGGGACTTCATCTGCTGTATGGACCCAGATGCATTTATGGTTCTGTCCCTTTACCACAGAACATCTCATGGGGTGGACACAGGTGGTGGACAGTGACAGTGGTGGACATCACCCTCGTGGCATTCCAGAGAACAAGACAAGTAATACTATTATTTTAACATCAGCTGAGTACAAAGGTGATTTTCCCTTTTTGCTGGCTGTGCTGCTACATGGCAAAGGCTATAATCTGATCCTGCTTGGCTGGGACATTGCTCCCAGGTCATTCTGCCCACAGAGAGGCTAAGCTGAAAGGAATCAAAAGGCTTAGATAACCCTGTGAACCTCTGTCCTCCCCTTGGCTTGTTTCTTCAGGAAGTACTAGAGACACTTGAGACAGGCATTCCTCAGTGAATGAATCCTAAATGAATCACAGTCACATGTGATTCCTAGCCTGATGTTTCACATGAGGAAAACAACATTAGGGCCAAATAATTGCACTATAAGGGTTGGTGTGAAGAATTGTCACAGAAAGGGGCCTATCTTCAGAAAATAAGTTTCATCTTCTGCATAAGACAATGTTGGCAACACCTCCTGCTGCCAAGCTGCTCTCTCTAGTCTGGTTCCCCACTTGGCACACATCCTGCTATGCAGAGGGTGGTCATGTCAGGAGAGAGCACTGTGCACAGTCCTTGCAAGCAGAAATGTCCTCCTGGTGGAATTGTCTCCTCCTCCCTGTCTCTTCTCCTGTTTTCTGCTTCCATTCGTTCAGGAGGGACAGAAACCAGCCTTTTTTTTCAGCTTCATCCTATTGGTCTTCCATACATATAAACAACTTCTCTGGCAGGATAATGTATACCAGAGCCTGCTCTAATGTACCCCACAGTAAATCAAACTGACTTTTAAGAACTTACGTGGAGTTACTGCTTAGTCACCACCATTTAAAAAGAAAAAAGGCTGGTCCTATTCTTTTGCCTGCTTGTTATAGCTTCTAGAAATTATGGTGATATTACCTAAGAGAGAAGCAGGAAGGCAGACAGGCAGGTGAAAATATGAAAGAAAGGAAGAAAACCAAATCCAAGATAAATAAAGAAGGTAAGAAAAAAAGAAAATAAGTTATTGTACTTCCAGCAAAAGAGAATATAGAAATGAAGCCTAAGAAAAAAAAATCCAATAATTTGACAGATTGAAAATAAACCCAATAATTTTTCTGTAAAATTGCCGCCGACTTAAGTTATCTAAAAGGGCATAGGACCTGAACAATGCATGTGCACATACAGCCCACAGTGTACCTAGTTATGTGCTATCCACATATTCAAATTAGTGTGATTTTCTTTGAAAGGAGGAATTAAACTGACTTTTCTTTTATCCAGAATGCTACAATGAGAACAAATAATGTAAGTACACTTGGAAAAAAATTTGATCTACAGAAATAATAGGATAGAGAATTTTCTGGTGCTCCTGAAAAGCAGTAAGTCTGACATGACATTAATTTTAAGTTGTCTTTCTTTGAAACATAGGTTTCCATATGACTGATACCAGCTGGAGGTATCCAGTTGTTGCTCAATGCTGTTCTTGCAAAAAAAAGTTTTTATATATATATATATATATATATATTTAATGCCATTTATTCTTTGCACATTTTTAGCCAAGTCATATCAAATCTACTTCAAAATACTTTGTTAGAGACAAAGATGTTTAGTTTGTCTGTAGAATATAGCTCTATATACTGTGAACACTTCCATCCACATACCTCTGTCCACAGGTATGCGTGGGTAATGGCCAGAAATTTGGCATCGACCCAGGAAAGCACAGGGATTTCAGAACTAAAGCTGAAGAGCCATCTCTCCTGTTGCTACATGCACTGCCACATATCTAGAGCTTTTGAGGTCTGCTTCAGAGTGTGCCTTCCTGTTTTAAACCTAGATGCTTTGAGCAACAGCTCAGTTTTCTTTATTCCACTGAACAAAGGGGGAAAAAAAAAAATCAACGCTACTAATGCAAAAGGGTTTGGAAGAAGAATTTAAACACTCTGAACAATGTTAAATGAAATTAAGATTTGTTCACACACGTTCCTTAATCCTGAAGTCTGTTTTGGAGACAACCTGAAGATATGATTGAGTAACAGACACCTGTTTATTTTGGAGTATTACTTTTTATGATGCTAGACAGAAAGATTTCAAAAGACTGTACTGTTTTTCTTGTTTCCTTCAGGTACTCCTCACTGAAAAGCAGCCACCTCTGATGTTTTGTTACTTGTTAAGCATCGTGCAGAAACTCTCCCCGGTGGCTTTGGCTGAGGAGGGAAGGGAAATGCAACTAGCAGGCTGACTTTTCTGCCGCATGAAGCATTGTTGAAATTAGCAGAAAGGAGCTAAGAAATCTGTCTGACATCCTGTTAAAATCAAGAAGCTGTTACTACAGGAGGCCTCTTGACAGGGTATCAGAGCTCACACACTGAAACAAGTTGCTTCATGGGCAGCCGAATGTGTAAACCCTCTTGCAGTGTCCCTACCCCCATGAGTTCATTGATGTCTAATAAAAGATGGGCTTATGAACACTAATGAGAACCCTCTGCTTTGCTTGGCTGCCTATTTTCATGAAATTTATAGGAACACAGTAGCTTTGGGACTTCTTCCACCCCATCAACAACAGGTTAAATTACCCGGTGGGTTCAAAGCTCAGAGGAGGAGCCCTTGACAGATTGACTGATAGATGGGCCCAGACATGCACATACAAACAGCTTGACTGTACAAGAATGACTTCCTTGGCAAGAAGGAGCAGGGATTTTATTGGTCCTAGCCAATAGACTGGATAACTTAGAGCAAATTGCTTCATTTTGCCTTCTGAAGATGTTGCTTTAATATCAGCTCAATGGCAAAACACTTTCTGAAGTTTTAAGACATCTCTGTAATGTCTCCCTGGGCTGAGTGTCCTTGCTGAACTTGAGAAGCTATGATACCATCACTGGCACAGGTGGCACAGCTGCAAACATTCTGAAAACAAAGGTCTGGAAAAGAAGGAGAGCTTTTCAGAAGCATGTCCTTCATTTTAAAGGGCAAGACCAGGGCTTTGAGAAGCCAGACAATTTTTCTAAAGCACAATTCTTGTTTGTGCTGCAGGGGTATTTACTGCTCTAAGACTTCCTGGCATTTGGGTGGTTTAGGTAGAACAGATTTACATGAAAAGGGGGGAAAAAATTCAAACCTCCAAAGGAGATTTAAAAGGACAATATCCAAACTCACTGTCTGTCTGGGGGATTTTATTTGGTCAGAGCTGTTGCTGAGCCTTTTGTGACCAGATATTTGTACGTGTTATGCTGCATGTTTGCACGGCTGCACGCAGGAGATAATATAACTGACAGGAGAGTGGTGATGAATTCCTACAGCACAGAGGATGCAGGGAGGTCAGGAATGGGGCTACATCCTCTCCAGCATGATAGCACCACCTTTTCCTTTGTTTCTTGTAATACCAGCAGCAAGGTGTCCCCCATCCACAGGCAAGATGTACATGGGTGGGTGCTGTGGTGCTGACAGGCTGGGCCCACAGGGAACTCCTCTGAAAACTCACCAGCCCTTGCACTCCTCTTCCCTCTGATTCACTTTCTAGCACATTTACAGAAACCAGAAGACTCATGAAAATCTGGGGGGAGGAATGAGGACAAAATGAATGAAGAAGACCATATTTAAGTAGGGCGCTGAACAGGATTTAGAAGACGTGACTTCATCTCCAAGATGGGTAGTGATGTGCTGTTCCCAACCACATTAGTCACAGTTCCTCAGTTTCCTTATTCATACTCTGAGCAAGGTGAAGAGGCTGATTACATCTGAAGGAGGCTTTGAGAGTCACTGACAGAGATGCAGAAGTGCTAATATTATCTACATCATCCAGCAGAGCAGCATCCATTTTAAATCCATCTTTCTGCCCTTCTTCACTATCTGGATAAAGATGAGGCACTTTATGCTACTGCTACAGCAGTGGGGATGGGAAGGAGCTGCAGTTTCACTTTGCATCCAACCCTCTTTTTGTCTAAGGTTAGGAGTGGGTATGTTCACAACAGGTACAGTATTTAAGAAATTTCCATAGGAAACAATGTCTAACTGTGGAAATCTACAAGAAATTCAGGGCAGAAAAAAGAAGAAAAAAACAACCAGTTGGAAGCATACACACACGGGGAGAAATCCTTCTGTAAAATTTCTATGCCAGTTTCTACTACCCTCAACTTATTCTTTTTAACACCAACTTGCCAAAATAAATGATAGTTTGCATTTTCAGTGGTTGCTTTTTTGGCTCTAACTTTTCCTCTGCTCAATTTCAGCTCTAAATACATTTGCAGGAAGGGAAATGAATGTGTGCCCTTCCTGGTAGCAAATCCACTAACTGTCTCTACACCTCATCAGGCTGTGAAAGGCAGACTTCACACAGTGAGAAACAGTCCAGGATAAATCAGCCCATTCACTCTCTTCATTCATCTTTTAATGTCTTTTGCGTGTGTTCAGATTGTATCATAGGGTAGATAATGCTGAAAGACTCTTCAATATTCGCTTTTAATTATTGGCTGTTACAGTGCTCAGCTTTCAGTGAGGGAACATGATAGCTGATGAAAATTCAAATAAGCAAACACCAAAATGATGGCAAGAGGATGCCTAAGACTCAGATTGTTCTGGAGGAACACTTCCATGGTGGTGTTGATCCAAAGCCTACTCAGACTCCAGAATTCTGATTCTGAGAGGGTTTTGAACCAAATCCCAAATAGTTGCATGAGTTCACCTTGGTTTCAAAACCTACCACTGTAGACTTAGGAATTTTTCCAGTGTAGATAGAAAACCTTAAATGCATTCATAACCAAACTGGCTGCTCTGGTAGCAGAATGTCCTGCTGACAGGCAAAGCAGCTGTTTGCATGTAGAAGACAGTGTTGGGAGACTAGTTCATGCATCTAACTTGTCCCTTAATGTGTGAAAAAAGAGCCAGACACAGTCACAAGAGAGAGTGCACATCACAGCTTGTCAAGAAACCCTACCAAATCTAAGCATTTATGGCCTGCTTCTGCAGGAGGAGCTGGTCATTTGGATTATGGACACTTAAACTGCAATTTTTCAAGGATACCAACTGGTGAATGTGAGGATTCCCTGAATTCCCATCTTTACTCTGAAGGCAAAACATATTTCATCTATTGGCTCTGATGGCTCATACAACCACAGTGGGTCAAACCAAGAGCCATGTATCTATTCATGAGACAGTGAAGAGCTTTTTTCTGATTTAAGAGTAGCAGAAATGTGTCATGCACCACTAGGCCTTTCTCTTTTTCAAGGTGCAAGAGAGGGCAGTTTCAAGCAATCTGCTTGTCCCAAGCTTAGTGTGTGACAGAGCAGCCCATGGCATTGCCCTGGTGTGGAATCAGGAATAGTCCTGCAATCCATCTGTAGTTTTTCCATGCATTTGAAGGCAGGATCTTGAAAACAGCTGCTAGGAACAATGGAAACCTCAGGGTTGGATTGGCCTCAGAACTTTTTTTTGAACACTTCATAGGCAGGAGGACAAGCTTATCAAACAAGAGTCATGTGAAGTATAATATTCTTTCCTGGCACTGCTAAATAACAACACTTGTGATAACTCTTTCCCATTCTGCTGACTGAAATAGCAGCAGCAAGTACCTATATTCCCACTAATGTAATTCTTTCTCCTGTAGGCAATGGAAAAGGTCTCACACAGCATACTGCCTTGCATGCTTAATCTTCACTGCACACTGAGCTACAGGGAGGTACAGATGTAAAAAGCAAGCAGTGATGTCCCAAAGGAGCCCAGAGATATGGCCAAGGTAACTCAGGCTGTTAGAGACAGAGCAGACACTTCAACAAAATGTTCAGGCTGGATCTTTAACTTCTTGGCTGTCCTTTCCTGCTGATAACAGAAGCAAATGACAGAAGGAGCTCAGCAACATCCACCAGCTTAGTAACAAACATTACTATGCTGGGAGACTGGATGGATGAGGCAGTCCCAAAGCATGGATGTGAACTAATGTCATCAACATTGGTATAAATAGGGTGTCTGCATTTAATTAATAAATAATAGGCTACAGTGCTAATCTCCTTCTGCTAACTTTTTCTAAAGGTGCTATCTATTAATCACATGTCACTGCCAGCCTGGTCACTTCTTTTTTTAGATTCAAGACAGAATTAAAAAAAAAAAAAAACCCACGAAAAAAACGCAGCTAGAAATAAATGGATCCTAAATACAGCAGGGCAATTGAATAGCACTGCCAGCGTTATGATCCACTTCTGATTTCAATCCTTAGCTACAAGTTTTTCTCCCTAAGGACGGATATAATACTTTAAAGAGAGAGTGAAAGCTTGCGATGTTGTTAAAGGTCACCACGTTACTAATGTCTGCAGAATGGAGGATTTCTCTCTCCTGATAAGTTGCCTATGGAAATTCTGTCTCTCCACAGTGTCTGCAGACATGCAGTAACAACCATTTCCGTGGTCACTGGCTGAGGCAGATGAGACATTTCGTTTGAGCTGGACCCAGCATGACTTGCTGGAGAACACTGGACATATCTCACCTCCATGGCACGTGGTCAGAACAGGAAGAGAAACTTAAGAAGAACCATCTGTGTTGGTTTGGACATGTGGCAAGAAGGAAATGATAGCACTGGGACCACATAGGAGGAGGCATGTATATCCTCTGAATGGGAATACCTGCTTTACAGGAAACTTCCCTTTTATTGTTCTGAATGAACTCCATTGCCCATAGACATGAATATTGCCACCCATTCAGTTTTAGGAGAATTATACTGTTGTGTTTTTTCAAGGGCCTCTTTAGAAAAATCTGGCAAATCTTGCCCCAGGAAAAGATTACCCCTTGTTTTTTTGCTGGGGAAACTGGGGAAAACATACTTATTTAGTTTTTTGATGGAAAAATATATCCTACTTGTTACATGCAATTATCACTGAAATGTATTCTTACTAATTAAATTTTATTATTAAAAGCTTTTTAGAAGGTTCATTTCTGCAATTCCAACCTGTTTGATATCAAAGTTGTACTGAAGCCTCTAAAGAGACATTCTCTGGCTAAATTTCTTTATTTTTCAGTCAAATACAAGCCAGAAGTCTCAGCACAGATCATCTGGGTGAAATTTTACAGTCCGTTTATGCAGAAGGTTAAATGTGATCTAACAATTTCATCTAGATCTAAACCCCATTCATTTCATTTTTCATCTAGACAGAAACACCAGAAGGATGGTTAGTGTTCCAGAAGTTTGGCCTTTCCTCTCAATGTCCAAACTTCAAAAAGGAAATATTAGAGGCTCTAATAAAACCCCCTTGCCTGTAGTAGAAGGGAAGAGTGTGGTGTCACACACTGAGATCAAGGAGAGACAGGGACAGTTCACTGCAGACACCGGATTTGAATTTCTGTTGTGAACATGATTTTTTGACCTCTGTTTTGTTTTAGGTGGCCTTGGTCCCTTTGAAGAGCGCTCTGTAAAGATACAGTTGGTATTTAGGGACATTGATATCCTTGCACCCTTGTTTCCACTGCAGTGCCCACAGACCTTCCTCTGTAGCCAGTGGTGTGGTGGTGTAACAGGCTCCTTGTTATGTCCCTCAGATATCTGCTAAACCTCAGGCTTTTTCTGCTAGGAGGCTTGTACACCACAGGCAGCTGTTTGGTGATCACATTCACCAACCATGTGGTGTGAGAGTGTAGGAGAATGGTCCTGGTGAAGGAGGAGGCTCTGCTGTTGGCTTAAGCTCTTGTGTGTGTTATTCAGGATGTCACTTGCTTTGCATCAGAAGCTGTGTCACCAAAAGAAGCATTGCTTGTAGGCCATCCTACTGTTTTCTTGCTCCTGACAGAACCTACCTCCACAGCCCCTGACTTACTCTACTCATTTCACTCCTAACTGTGCAACCCAGCACAACACATTTTGTCACACCTGGGAAGACATTACATGACAACTCTGTATCCAGACACTGTCTCTGGCCATCTTTAGAGACTAATTTTGTAAGGAAAAGATGACCTCTGTCTGCTCTGTGTTGTACAGTGAACCTGGCATCATCATTCCTGGCTGGTCCTCCAGGCACTGCCGAAAGAAAGTTAACAAATATTTTGATTTCTGATCCAGGGAGTGGAGAGACTGTGTTGGTTTAGTCCAATCTCTAAAGTCATTATACTCACACAGTCTTCATTCCCCCTTGCCTGTGGTTCTGGCCCATTCTTCCGTACCTCTTTTTCATTAGCTATTCGTAATAATAATAATGGTTATAGTCACTATGGGAAAAAAAAACAAACAAAACCAACAAACAAAGCAGCAAGAACGCAACACATCCAATGTACCTTACGTTGTGGCAATATAATTTCACCTTAGTTAGCTGTCTGCTTGGAAGTGTTAGTACTTTGTGGTTTGTAATCAATGCATCTGGCCATTTATCAGTGACTCCAGAGATGGATAAAATAAAGATTTTTGGGAATTAATTACCATTCATATGGCAGTACATGGGCAGGAAGTATTTTATTAACTATCAATTCCTCCATTCAAGGTTTGACCCTAAGAGAAAGCATTCCCTCACTAAGGGAAAGCATAAGACACTTAAGTTACTTTTCCCTTATTTTTAACAGTCTTCCAGTCCTGTTCATTGGGCAGTCTCAACTTGTTTTAAGAAACAAACCTGCCCTGGCATGGAACACATTCTCCTCACTTTCCACAAGCATCCACAGGCTGCTTCTCCTATGGGAAAAAGACAGAACTGATTCCATCATAAAAGTGTAAGGAATCAGCCCCACAAAGCTGGCTCCAACTATTTGGAAGAACATCATTATTTGGGGAGATTTTCAAAGGGAATATTTAGACACCCAAGGCCCATTGACTTTATGTGAGATTTGAGCAGTGAAACACATTTGACACTTTTGAACACCTCTATTTATCTAACCAAGTTATTTCTGTGGAACTAATGATTAGAGAACCTGAGCACCTAATAATCTTTAATGCATGTATCCTTGCAGCACCAATATTATTTTATAGAAGGAAACTGGAGTCAGAGCAAGATGTTCGGCCAATTTTACGTGTATATTCAGACAGTCAAAGGTAATAATAGTCACCAGATAGAAATGGAGTGAAAATAATAGCCTGATCCTAAGTAACCTCCTCAAGGTCGAGGAGAATATCTGTGGAAAGGCAAGAATTTAAGCCTTAGTCTTCCAAGCTGCAGTCTCTTGCCCTGTGCAGATCTTTGTCTTTCTCTGTGCAGAATCAGGCTGCAAGACTGTCCTTAAAATTGAAAAGAAGGGAAACAGTCCCTCACTAATTGAAGCCAACTGTTTATCCTCCCTGGGGGAAAATGTTTCAGTGCAGTGCTGCCTTGAAAATTACCTCTCTACAAATGATATTACAAGGGGCCATATTCATTTTCTATTGCAGATTCCAAAGCAAGCTGCTTTTAAAGATAAAAATACTATTCTTAATTATAAAAACACATTTTAAAGACACTGATGCTACACACCACTACTTTTCATTTCAAGTTTTGGGGAGGTTTTTTGGTTCACTTTCTGTCCTGAGAATATGAGTGATAGCAAACTAAAATACAAGAAGTCAAAATGGAAATTGACTTTAAAGAGGAATTAAAACTGATCAGATAATCTCTATTGCTCAGGCTGATAGGGACGCAATCCCTCCTATTCTTCCCCTGGTATTATGAAGCAAACATATTAATGAAGAAAGATACCTTTTCTTTTTAGGACAAACCTGCAACTTCTAAAATCCATAGTTTTTATATAGCAATTGTTATTCATAGATCTTGCCTAGGGTTTCAGAAAAGTCAAGTATCATCCTTCATATGATACAGATAGAAAACTGTGGCCTGAAAAGGTGAAAGTTGTGATTCATCTTACCTCTCTTTAGGTCTCTAAAAGTGAGATATCTAAATCTAAGTTAATTGCCATAGGTTCATTCCTGATTCAGTGAAGAGAGAGAGAAGGGAAACTTTGAAGTACCATTTATCCGATCTGTCTTAGGATAGGATAAATCATAGCCTGGAAGCTCCTCTCTCTCTCCACTGTCCATAGGAGGAGACTGGATGACTAACTTAGCCTATATACTTAATATTTTTATGATAAAGCTAGAAAAAATGAATTCTGCCTGAAATAATGTTCTAAGAACAGTGGCATAGTAGCCCTATTTAAAATTTCTTCTGTCCCTAAGTCAAACACCCCTAAGAGGCCCAGATTTTGGGTAGAAGCACTAGATACAGTTTACTCATAGAGCTAAATTATTTACATAGAGAGGTTTTCTGCCTCCCAAGCTGATTTCATGTGCATACTGCAGAATATATAGCAATTGGAAAATGCTGTGTATGTCACAAAGGAGAGTTTCCAGTATTTCCAGAGTCTTGAAACTTCTTGCAAGCTGTGATGTTCTAATCTGAGATTTTAGCAAGCAAGAGGCAAAACCCTCCCCACTGAAATTCCAGCCCAGAGAAGAGAGTTTGTCTGTGTCAAAACTGGGCTGAGCCAATTTGAGTGTCAACAGCTGAGGGCACTGCCCATGGTGCAGACATTTCCTAGCCCCTGCTTTCCAGAAATACCCTGAATTACTCTAGAGTCAAGGCTATTCACAAGCCTACAATAAATGACAGTTGAGAAGAAGCAGGCAAATATCACAGAATCACAGAATATTCTGAGTTGGAAGGGACCCAAAAGTCCAACTCTTAAGTGAATGACCATTATGAGGCTTAAACCCACAATATTGGCATTATTTGCTCCACCCTCTAACCAACTGAGTTTATGACAAAAAAATCTACCACTCACCATCTTCATGTGCTGAACACTGGACTCAGTTTATACCATGGACAGCAGTGTAGCCATATTAGGTCTGAAAACAACAACCTTGTTTACCCAGATTCAAGGTTTCAGAAATGGTTAGGTATTTGATTGACATTGATCACACTTGGGGTTAGTTGGATAAACAAATGCACATTAATTACATGTGTATGACACATTCATGCCACTCTGAGTTGCCAGAAAATTCTGAAATATTCACCTAAAGTAATCGTGGCAGGCAGGAAAAAACCTCTGGGTACCTTCTTAGATTTTTTTGTTGTTAACTATAAAACATGCCTCTTTGTAAAATAAAGGAAAAGAACCCATACAAGAGGAGTAAGGACAAGCCCCTCACACCTAACAGGCTGGTGACTGCACAGGAGTTGTTAGAACAGCACTACTCCAAGGGCTGGATTTGGACTCACTGTAAGAACATTTTGATTCTTTGTGAATGTCAGTCCAAACACTGAAGGAAAAAGCTTGGAAAATTTCAACAAGCAAATGAAATCTCTAAGGTGCGAGCATCAGTCACCCTTACTTTATTTAACATGGGCAGAGAAATGGCCCATATATTTTTTGCCCTAAAATGTTTCTTTGAAAGAACAGCAAAACATGCCTTACTTTTTTTAAAAGGAATGCCTGTGTAACCGTAACTAGAAGTTCATCAGTGGAAAAAATACATAATAAATGGCTTGTTATTTCGACTCTTTTGTGAGACAGGTCATTAGAAACTTCATTTGTCTACACAGATTGCACTTATTCAGCTGTATTCTAATAAAATGCACATTGCTTCCAATAAAGGGAATGCATTTGCTATTGATGTGCTATAAACTACTATACAGAGAGGTGTTATTATATTCCTGTGTAATAACAAGCCAATTACAGTGATCAGCAAAACCTTTACAATAAAGTCAATGCACAAAGAGTGATTATCATAATGCATTCTAACTGTTCAGTGCCATAAATGCTTTGCAATTAATTGTGGAGCATATATATAAATGTATTATTAATGCCGTATAAAACCCCATTGACAAGCAACCTTTACATTAAGAAAAAGATACTGGGATTGTTATGTGTCCCCGAGTTCACCTAGGAGGCTGAACTGTATTTACAAAGGTAGAATTTTTTAGAGGATTATATTTTTTATTTCCTCCACTCCTCTCCTTCCACTTCTTTTTCCATTTTGCCCTGTTATTCAAGAGAACTCCAAATATCACTCTGCAGTGTGAGGGCTCTCGATCACCCACTGCAGCTGATTTTTGGCGCTCTACAAATCCTTCTGTGTACAGCTACAGGCTTTCATTGGTGCCTTAACCCTTTGACACTGACAGCCTTTGCATGAATGCCAAAGGCACTATCTACAAGAAATGAGCAAATAAAAGCATATCACAGCTCAAGCAGACAATAAAGGAGGGGTGTGAAGGAAAAGGGAATCAAAGTTACATAATTGATCAAAAGTTCTGTCGTAGCGAGAAACAGAACCAATATAAAACCTCGAGGAGATGAGCTCCCCAGTCTCTCTCTCCTCCTTCTTGTCAGTAAATTGCTAGGTTACAGACACTTTATGGAAAATGTGCAATGTGGTTTTTGGATTTTGGGTTTTTTTCCTTTTATTCCCCTAATATTTGATTTTAAAAGGTTGTCCTTAGGACATGTGCTAGAACACAATATCCTGTGGATCTTTTCCAGTTCCTATTGATGGGCACACTTCCATCGATTTCAATCACCATGGGAAGGGCAGACGTGAACAAAAGTTTGATGTCCCTTATATTCTTTCAGCATTTGACTGTGGAATGGAGCACATCAGCCTTCAGCAGAGTCATCAAATATAAAACACTACACATGAGGATCTGCCGAAGCCCTTTTTCTCACTCAGAATTAAGTTTTAACAGAGAGTGGAGAGCATGAATGGGGTCATCCACGGCCACTTTGAATTAACTGATCCATTTGCATGCTGGTGCATTCTTTCTGCTTGAAAATACAGCTTTCTGAGGACAACAGAGTGGCAGCTGTCAGTAGGGTCATGTAGTGCTAAAATTCCACAATAAACCAAGAGATTTTGATTTCTCATTAATTGCTATCAGCCCCACAACTAGGTACAGCTAGAAAGATAAGATTTCTATGAGTACTAAAATGCTTTTTCTAGATCAGGTTTATTCAGGGCTGAGGAGAAAAACACTGCATGTGATAAGACATGCTCAGACCTGAAATAAAATCCAGTGGGCACGTTCTCACACCGATGCTGAAGTTTGTGGGATACCTTTAGTGGCTGTTTGGTCCTGTGCCCAACTCTTTCCCCAGCCCATAACAAAACAGACAAACAGGCTTCAAGGCACTGACATCTCTCCCAGTACTACAGCATGTCCTACAGCCATTCCTCAGGAGCCTTTGACAGTGACACCAAGGTTTGCCACTGCTCCTGACACTTCCCCAGCCTCTGAGGCAAGAAAGCTGCCTTCCAATTTAATATCAAGATCTTTGTCTAGGTCCTTGATTTTTCATTTTATCTTTTTTTTTTTTTTTTTTTTTTCATTCATGAGCTCATCGTCATTTTCAATAGACTTTTTTGATAGAATACTTAGTTTATTTTTAACCAGTCATTCCTTCTCTTACTGTCCACACAGACATACTGCAATTCAGCACTAGTGGGTAATATTTGATATACAATTAATGGAGGAAAAGATATTTAGGTTTGATGTGGGAGTATTTTTTTCTTTTCAAAGAAAAGTCAAAACAAGTTCACCAGGTCTGGGACAAATCTCTGGAAGAGGAGATATATGAGACTTAGGAGGAGGTTTTGACATGGAGTGAGAAAACTTTCAAATTGTAAGAGTTGACAAGAAGGGAGAGAGATGCTCATTAATCTGTTGTAAACACTGAGGGAAAGAAAGAAGAATATGAGGCCCTGGGTATAGAAAATTATTTTTTCAGAGGTCTTCACTCTAGACTTCATACAATTTAAAAATGCTGCTCTACAACTAGTAATAAGTGGTACATTTTCAGCAAAAGCTGGGATTCATGTGTGCTGTGACCATTTCAAGTCCCTGTCGGTGCCTTTCTCTACCTGAGCTACAAAAGATCAATGTGAGCCATACTGTCCTCAGTGGATATGTGCTCATTGGGACCTTTTGCCCAGGTCTGAGATGGGAGAACCATATCTTGTTCCCTAAATAGTTTGCCAACTGCTTACTCCTGCTGAATGAGTGTGTCAACCATAAGAGAAAAAAAAAAAAATGTTGAGCAGTTGAGGAAAAAGCTGAGGCAGGCCACAGAAAGGTCAATTGTATGGATTACCACCTTGGAAGAGGATATTCCCTTCACCTGCTCTGCAGACTCTTGGGTGGGAAGTCTTTTTAAGGTAAACACTTGGAAACATCTAATAAAGTGTCTTCCAAAGAGCTTGATGTTACTGGCAGCACATGTGGATCAGAACTAAGGAAGATATAAGAGCTGCAAAGGTACAACTCTGACACGTGCACAGCCCCTGACCCCAGGGCTTGCACACAGGCACAGCCCAACCTTCAGCAGGGCAGAAGAGAAGATGCTGATCTCTGTCAAGATTTCCCTCTCCTTTCTTATCCTTAAATATCTTCTTCAGACTTTTCTGGTCTAAAGATCCGAGTAACCAACTTACTCTTTACAAAGGGCTTCCAAGGAAGGGGGAGATCATTCCATGTGGGACTGTCATACCAGTGTGAAGCCAAATTAACATGAAGGTAATCAGTCTTGCTTGACTGCAGCACCTAAATAGGCCTAGATCTGGGTAGTACCTGGATGGAAAACTTCCTGAGAGGTTTTGGCCATCTGCACAAGCTGTGCAGTTCTGATGGGTTAAATGGAAAACAACTAACTATCAACTAACAACTAACTGGCACCTAGGATAGATTACGCTGCCACCCACAGCAGAGAGACAGCAAGTTAGAAACTACCTGCATGAAGTAAGAATTAGACCCAGGCTTTTGTCACAAATGAAAACTGGGCTTAGAAAATGTGGAGAGGCCATTCTGACTCCATCATCATTATTAAGTTGATGGAAGTGTATAAAAAGAAGCAGAACATTGTGCATGGGCAAGGCACACTGTTCTGCTATTAACTCTAATTCAGTTCTTGAACATTTTGCTCTGAATCCAAAATAATCCATGACCAAACAGGTACTTTCAGACCCTTCACATCCAGGAACAGGTAGAGAAATGCTGCAAGTTAGCTGAAATATGAAGTCCAAGCCTTCCAGCTGCCAAACAGCAAAAAATGACACAGCACACACCTCCCTCAAACATGCACAAAAGATAATCTGCTTGAAAGCACAGGCAGAAGCTTTAGCAGATTTCTTGCATGCGGAAAACACTGCAATATGATACACCACAGCCTCTCCTGTGAACCCCTTAACACCCTCTCTTCAGGACACTTCACCTTTTCAATTCTAAACCACTTTCTGCTTTTCCTTTCTTTAGTCCAGGAGCTTTCTGTTTCTCTTCCATAAAATGCTGGAGGACCCCAAAACCACCACGAAGCACATTTTGGTAGCGACATTTACACTGAGGCAGGGCAGCACACCGTGTACATCTTTGCATGCTTTCCTTCACGGACCTTCCTCTGTCCTTTGAGAGGAATGTGGGAGCAGTGGAGCATCTAAGCATCACTAACGGACTGCAACTGGAGCAGCAGGAGAGTCCTTTCCTTTTAAAAAATGTTGCTGCCTGTGCAACGTAGTGGGACCTTGGGGCTGCGTTTATCATAGGTTAACCCTGCCAGCTGCAGTGAGAGTTGCCCAGTGAGGGCTGGAGATATTGTGGATGAAATAAGAAATTGCTCCAAACTTTCGCCCCAAACCACAAAACAGACTTGAGATCATTCTCCAAGTTTGAGAAACTTTAAGTGATGGATATCTGCAGGCTATTTTTAGAGCTCAATATCAGGCAAGGAACAAGGAAAACCACCTCCACCAAGATGAAAATATAACAAATTCTAACAGTTTAGTTGAGATTTTTGATGTTCAGAATTTTGGTGTGTAATTCTAACTTACATCCCTAAAACTGTATTGGACTAACTAATCTCTGGCAAAGCAGTTTCCATGCAGTCAAGATAAAATTTGGCCAAAACACAGGCCAATGAGGGTTTATAAGATATGCTTAATAGAGCTAGACTCAATCTGATTTTTCAGAACAAAATCTGGACTTGTTCGCTTTCTGTCACATTCTATCAATTCTGTTAGTGTTAAAATTTCAAAGGACTCTGACCTTCTCATCAGGTACTTGAATCTTCATGAAATATTTTTTAGAAGGAGTACTCCTATAGAATGTTTTGTATCTTCACTATGCACATATGTACAAAACCAGGCAGGAATGTAAAACATAAAATCTTCCCAGTAATTTAGACTATTTCCCTAGAGAAACATATTGAGGACACATTCATTTCTTTTTCCCATGGGATTAGGCAAATGTAAATAAAGCCAGTTTTTGCTTAAAAGGTTTTCATGCTTTGTCTTGCTTGTAGTACAATACGGAGATTAACAAACAAAATAATAAACCCAGAAAAGCTATTAAGGGGCACTCAGCATGTCCATTTTGGTGGGTTGACTGTAATTTTTGCCAAAGGATATATTGAACACTTTCCCAAACTTAGATGGTTTAAATTCTATCTCACACACACTAAATGCTAACACTCCCTTTCAGTTCAACTGAGAATTTGGACAAAAAAATTCCAGACTCCAGGACAACAAGAGAAGCTGAGTTGAATCTGGTTGAGGGAGAGAATAAATTTGTGACTCTCATCACCTTTTACTTGTGGAAGAACTTCCTGAAAAATTTGAAGATTCATGTTTTAGCAAAATGCAATTATTTGTCCCCAAAGAAAGCACAGTCTCACTTCCTCAAAATGCTGCTCACTTTTTCCAGTAAAATCCTCCTTGCAAACTGCAGTTTCAGAGGACACTGCACTTTTTGTTAACACTGTGGCCTGGCACCAGAGTTCCTCTTAATCTAGGATGCGTATTCCCCATAATCCAGAGTGTGGACTTTGGGCAGACCAAAGACTTGTGCTGTGTGGAAGAGCTGCTTCATCTTCCAAGCCCCCCTCCTCCCCCCTGTCCCATCCTGGTACACGGAGAGGGTATAATAAGGTACAACTTAAGTTTCTTTGCTGTTTAGGTTGACCTTTATCTTGCAGCCCTAATGAAGCCTTTTGATGTGCTCCTAAAATACACAGCCTCCTTTTTAGCATTCTGTTTGCTGTGCCTGCTTTAACCGGTGGGCTCTTGAAGAACGTAAGTTTTCATACAATGCCTCCCTTGGGTGCCAATTGTTCTTTTCTCCCATAGCTGCCCTTGAGTCATGCCGTCCCGAAACATCACCAGCCCAGAAGCAGCTTGTCAGTGGGGAATTAGGACAACGTGTCTTTCACACCAATGATGAGAGCACCCGCCTAGCCTCTGCATTATCACCACCCCTGACAGAAGAAACATGGGAGCAGACTGGATGGGAAAAGATGAGGTTTGTGCGAGATGGGGAGATAATTAGTTAAAATACAATGGGGAGGGGACCATGGGTGTGATAATGTGGATTCAAGCTGCCACTGGAGCCCTTTGCAGTTCAAACCACCGCTACTGAAAGCAGCTGCTCTTAGTAAAGGGGTTTGAAAACCCTTCCCAGAAAGCCAAGCATGTGTTCTCTATTACTGATTTGCATTAAAAAAAAAAAAAAAGAAAAAAGGAAAAAAAAAAAAAAAAGATTGGGAGCTACATACCCTGTAGGCACACAAAGCAAATTGGCCAGCCTAATTATTATTTTTTGGTATGTCTAATTAAATGGACAAAAGGCCCTCCCTTCACTCTCGCTGTCGGCAGGAACTCCACTGGAATGTGCATAATGTCCCCTCATTTGCCCAGGCAGCTGAGCCTTTCCGTTTTCCCCTGGGAGACTGGCATTGACAACTGCCCATGGCTTACCCAATTCTACCCAGACACAGAGCCAGATCATCAGACAGGGAGGGAAAGGGGAGGAAATTGACCTGGTTCTATTAAAAACCACTGGACAATGCTGTAGGGTGTGACATGTCTTCATTGCAAGTCAGAAATATGCCCTGGTCCTTGAATGCAGAGCTTGCCAGATCCCATCAGAATTTTTTAACCAAATTTTCCCAAATTTTCTTTAGAGAGACTCTGAAAGTGCAATATTTATCCCTGAGATTCCTGGTGTTTTTCCAGCACTCAGTTCTCCTGTTGTTCAATTATATGGCATCACAGTTCTTCCTTACAGAACCTCTCTAGACCTGTGGTTTCACCAGCCTGTAACACAATCCCTTTAACTACAAGTTATGTACAAAGTCTTCCAATGACTTGAGTCACTGGAGAGTTTCAGCCTCACACTGACACAGACAAAGTCCCTGAAATCCACAGCTTTCAAATTAAAAGAGAGAGAACATGGTGCCTTTTGTCTGTGAGGCATTTTTCTCCTTTTAAGTAGCTGCTGCCAGAGATTTCCACTAATGCCAGCACAAAGATAGTCATCCCACAAATGAAGAAGAGTTTATATTTATGGTGGAAATTGAAGAGTTTTCAGACATCGAAGAGCCACATCATTACTAAATGACAAAATCTACTCCCACATTTATCTGATACATAAGCACTAGAGTTTTTTACTGGAAAGATGAGGAAAAGGCTCTCTATTCTTTTCCCAAAGAGATAGGGATGGAGAGGAAGAGAACATGTCATTATATATATGTATGTGTATATATATAAATGTACAGATACAAGAAAAAAATAGCAGGATGGTAATTTATCCAGCATAACAGACCATCTCACACTCTCTCAGTGATCTGTGTGTTTGATCTGACAAACAGGCTCCTATTAGAAGAATACGGTGAAGTATCACCACATCAGTTCAGGTAAAAAACCTTTTACAGGAAACACCTCATCACTGGTGATCTATTGAACAATCACTTAACAAAGCCTTCCAAATCCACTGTGTAGAATGGAAAAGCAAAATACCAGCTCCTGAATTCAGCTACACCTGTGCAAATCCTGAATAACTCCCTGGGTCTGAGAGAAGTCTTCAGTTTCCACAACAGGTTTATCCACATAAGCTGATACAGGTGCAGAAAACTCCGCCAGCTCAGAGTTTGCTTTTTCCAGATGTAGAGTTGCTTCAGCGCAAGCAGAAACAACATGGTCAGAGAAACCATAAAATATCTGCTTTATCCTAACCAAATTAAACTCCTTTATAGCTCAGGCTGGCAAAGGTCTGAAAAAAACCTCCATTGTTGTCCACTGCTGTTAAACTTTGTTAAGTCAGTGTCTGATGCTTCACTTCTTAACGAGGCAGTTATTTGTTTCTCAGGCAATCACTGGCACCTGCCTGCCTTTTAAAATCAAATAATAATTGAATATGAGGAAAGTGTGACGAAGTAAAGGAGATTTAATAAAGAGAATCTTTGCTGCAGAGGGAATTTCTTTGGCAGTGATTACGTTACTAATTGATCAGCATATTGCCTGAGAGAAGCCAGAGACAACAATTATATTTAGCACTGTGGCTGAAAGCAATGCAGTCAACTACCTCCTCGGCTTTCGCTGTCCGCTGGCTTCACCTGGATCGGTCTGTTCATCTGTAAGGAAGAACAAAGACAGGCATGTAATTAATGGAGGAGTCAGACATTCATATACAGAGGCTTGCTTTGCTTCTTTACTGCGCGTCATAATTAGCACCAGTATTTACTCCGCAAGGGGGGAAAAAAGGAATTAGTAAACAAAGAACTAACCATGGAGTGCAGGCTGCAGCTTGGTCTGAGGCAAATAAATCAGTGCCACTCCTCTTACCTGACAGTGGCTTTGTTGAATCACACTGGGAGAGGGATCTGACTCATTTCACACAGGTCATGAAATTTTAAATGTCACTTTTAAAATTTCTAATAGTTTCCTCTGGAAACACTGGTACGTGAGAGAAAAAGTGCCTTGTCAGAATATCAGGATCAGTGAAACTTAAATTGCAAACATTTCTTGAGATTGGCATGGTGAAAAGGAAATTGAAAAACTAATTCCACTTCTACTGTTAGCTCAGTAGGATATTCATGTGTAACATGCAGCCTCCATTTCAAACTTGGGGAGAGGGATTTGGGTCTTATTTATCCACATGCTTCAGGAGTGCTGCATACTGAGAATTTTCTGGGAGTTGAGGACCAGATGTTCTTTCTATTGCTTTTTCAGATATCCTTCTCCTTCCTCATATCACAATATAAGTAAGTTTAAAAGCCTTGCCAATGTGCTGTGAATAGGTTTTCTGTTATTCAAGTTATCCCTCTCACTCAACAAAATCATTTGTGACCATCAGTATCCCCAGAGCTTCTCACTCCCAGGAGAGAGGGCAACAGATGCTCACAGTGTTCTTCACTGGCAGTCTCTAACATGATGTGGGTGCCTGAAGAACAGGGATGAGGATATACCGCTCTTGTCAACAGCCAGAGGTGCAGATTGGACCAGAACCAGCTAAGAATTTAATCTGAAATCCCCTCCCTGCCTCATACTCCTTGTCACACAAAGCAATCAATACCCCATACAGATGGACTATTCAAAATATCTTTCTATCTGTGACCACCTCTGAGCAGAATGAAAATATCTTTTTGGATTTGTCAGCCAACAAAGAAGGTACAAGTTCAAACAAGCATCACAAGGAGCATGAGGTCAGACGGCAATAGGAATCTCCTAACATGTGTCTTCCCAATAAAGTCAGACCACAAATTGGCTGATGAGTGTCACAGGATGCCTTCAGGGAATAATATCCATCCCTTATTTGTGGCTAATCACAGTTGGGCAGCAAGGATATTAGTTTTATTTCACCTTTTTTTTGCCTAATTTTGGCCTTTTTTATTTTTTTTTTTTTTTTTGGAAAGTGCTTCATAATAACTCAGATTTATTCTAATTGCTTTACACACATATTTAGTAATAACAAGTTATCAAGCTGGCTGACAAGTAGGTTAAGATGATGAAGAGCCTAGCAGATCCTGCTATATTGTTGTCTCCAGAGGAAAATGTACTTATCCGTAAACTGACTGCAGTTAGACTCACACTCTGGAAGAGAAGGATCCATGGCTACAGATGCTACTGAGCAGTTTCTGCTCTCCTCTACGCCTGTATCATCCAACAAAATCCAGACAGATGAAGTGTTAAAACCAATAAAGAAAGGTAATAATTAAACCTTGTATCAGCCCTTGCTTCTGCCACTGCAGAGACCTGTTGCTCACATGGGTACCACAAGATATTAGCAGGGCAGGGGTGATACACGGAGCAGCAGCAGGACAGATATCCTGCCACAGGGCTCCTTTATACCCACGTGTGAGCAGCTAGCTCACACACATTCAAAGATCTGACATCACACAGGTGAGGAGAGTATGTAACTCCAAATGTATAGAAAGTGTAAATTTAAGCCACTCTTAAGCTTGGTGTTTGAGACATAAACAGTCTTTTGCAGTGCCAGTTCCTCCCTACTGTTCTCTGCCTGTTCCTCTTTGCATTTAAACTTAGCTGAGATGATCCCTGTCTTGCTTCTCATGTACAGGACAATGAAGACAAATTACCCAGCTGCTTCCCTCATCTGCCCAACCTCTGACTCTTGGTGTTGGCAGGAGGTTGGTGTTGACCATCCACGCACCAGTGTCTGACTGAGACCTGGTTACTTCCAACACTTGCACCCTTATTACAAATTATGGGTTCCTGATGTGGACCCAATGGCTAATCCAACTCCTATGGTCGGGGGGGGGGGGTCAGTGGTCCCTGCTGCTCATTCCAAGACAAGCAGAACCTGCATCCCAAGCAGTCAGTAAGAGAAATAGCCACACTAGCCAGGAATTTACGGCAGGTGTGCAGAATTCAGCCTTGGGAGGCAAAATCTGGAGTCCAAATGGACACAGCCTTGAGGTGCAGAACATTCATAAATCTACCCACATAGGTACTGATCTGAAGCATGCTAAGATCCATGAAAATTTGCACTGAGCTCAAGTAACTTTTGGATCCAACCTTGAAAAAAACTACAGACTTCATCCTTCTTTCTGAGTTGAATGAAGTGAGTTTACACAAGGCAGAGGACATTATCAGACCCTTTGGCAAAAATGAAAGGAAACAAATATTTGTTTGGACTTTGATTGTTTTTTTTTGTTTGGTTGTTCTGGGTTTTTGTTTTATTTTAAATTTATTTTATTTTGTTTTTGGTGTTTTTGTTGTTATTGTTTTTGTTTTTCTGAGCTTGAGGAGTGAGAAAAAATAAGTCAATCCCAAAGAAAGATAAAAAATAGGGTGAAGGAATAAGCATCCAACAAAGGAAGAAAAAACTGGGGAAATTAATAAGTAAAAGGCTAGTGTAATTTAATGTACACTATGATTTATACACTTGACAATTTCTTTATAGACCAAAGAGAAAGTGCTGCCTGAACGGAGCCCATAATACAAATTGAGATCATCTTGACATGAAAGACACCAATTATAGGGAGAAACACTGAGAGGAAAATAATTAAGTTTCCTTTCTCCATCTATGGATTTTTTTTTTTTTTCTCACACAGACAGTCTGGGAGGAAAGACTTGGCACAGGAACCAGAAAAGGGCTAAGTGGGGAAATAAAATGGCAGAACTTCCTCAGTCTGGGGAAATACCTTCCTGGGGAGAAGGGAATTCAGATATTCAAGTTCCCTGCTTATTTTTTTTCTGGAAATTGCCATAAGTTAAGTGGTATGAAACCAAAGTTTATACTCCAAAATGCAGCCTTCTGAAGAGTGTTTGGGTAAATACTGATATGGACAGCTTTAATATCTGTCCTGTCCTGGTGTACCCTGAGAGTGTGACAGGAGAAAGAATATTTGCTAGACAGCAAATCTGATTAATACCATGTAGAAATCAACTTGGGATCTATGGAATTACAGATGTGGCTATAAAGTGTTATTGAACCCTGTCACTGGAGGGCTTCAAAAATGATTTGGCTACATGGGAAAAGACCTAGGGCAGGCTGACCCAGCATCTGAACTGGTAGAAGGAGTGAGTGTTCTCTGTTAGGCTTTCCTGTAGGATGTTCTACATTCCTGTCCTTTCAATGGTCCTTCTTTCCTCTGCTCATGGGTGCTCTTTGTGTGCTCATTTGAAATATGACCATGCCTCCTTGTTCTGTGTTATCCCTGTTGGGATACCACTCAGAAAGGAGTAAACTGTTTTACCATTTGTTAGTCTCAAAAGCATTTCTCTTCTCTTTAAATTCTCTACCATCCTTTAAGACCTGACTAAATTTTTTTATTCTCTCCATAATATGGAGATGTCTGACTTTATGGTACCAGAATGCTCTATAGTTGTAAAACCATTATAAATCAGGACAATGTTTATCCTCATTCATGATTCAGAGTCCCATTTGGCCAGGAATTTACTTTGAAGTGCTTTGCTCAACTACAATTTTGTAGCAAAGATGTGCTGAGGACCACTGAGACACAAAGATTTAGGCAAGAGCCAAATAATTTAATTTGGATCTCTGGTTACATATATAGGCACAGTTTTCAAAGAAGTGGTGAGAGAGTGGCACACCAGAGTTTTAGTCACAACTGTGTTCCCACTGTGGAGTCAGGAAAAGCCTGTGGCTCAGGCTCCCCATCTGTTCTGGGAAGAAGTACCACTGCAGCTGTGTGTAAGCCTATTTCAGGAAGAGGGGTTGTGTGTCCTTTTCCCACAAATGCCATAAATATTTGTGTTGATGGTGGAGTTAGAACTTCATGTGCATCACACTTCTCATTTTCCTGTGATTCTGTGCATGTTCCTCTCTGCTGAGTATCACTTTTACTATCACCTTTTCAAACCTTAGGCAAGGTGATCATACTTGATATGCTTCATATCCTTCATTTTGGATTGTCCTTCCTTTTTTTTTTTTTGCCAAAAAACTACCCATCCAAATTATGCCAGATGTCACCATCTCACACCCAATTGCCACTGCCCCACCTACCCCACCCCAATTCTCCCAGCAAGTAGAAACACAACATCATTTTTCATGTCCAATTACAGCCACTGTGGTGCCACTGTTAAAAGACAGCGCAGGTACCCCTGTCAAAAAGGGTTTGAGTTACAAGAAGCGATGAATTATAGCAAGCCCTTTTTCAATTCTCCACAGAAATGAAATGTCAGAGCTTGCTGCTGTATTTTTCTCAGCACCATCAGCTACAGGCCACTGCAGGAATTAGACAGGGGACAGACGCTTTTCTGCATCATGATTTTTCTTTTCCTAAGGTTGTCGTTTTTTTTCCCCCCCCACAAACCTTTTTCTGCTCCCTCTGGCTTTGATATTAATTTAGAGCAGGTAGAAGGATCACCTGGGAAAGAAGAGTAGGAAGCAGAGACAGAGGATTTCTCACTGTCTCCATCTTTCTTCCTCTCACTGTTCCTGCTATCCTTTTCCTTCTTTTCTCACCCACTTTTTCATTGCTTATCAATGTACCTTATGTTTTTAAGTAGATCTAAGACTCTATTTGAGAATGAACAGAGATTAAAAAAAAAGAAATGGGGAAAAAAAAAAAAAAAAACCCTGAAAAATATGGAGATATCCTGAACAGCTTAAAATGTGCTCTGAGACAGGAAGAAAAAAATGAAAAAATGAGTAGGTTACTGAAGATGAATTAAATGCCACTAATAGTTAGGAAGATCATGACCAAGAAGACAGGTATGTTGGAGATAATCTGCTGGTTGTGCTTAAAGTTGATGTCATTTCAGGAGACAAAAAGTTATTCTAGAGCTTGTGTGTTTTATAGGACCATGGAAGATTATTCTGGTGATCATCTAAATAATAATAATAGTAATAATAATAATAATAATAATAATAATAATAATAATAATAATAATAATAATAATAATAATAATAATAATAATAATAATATTTTCACTGTCCTTAGATGTCTCAAAAAAAAATTGAATACTCCTTGAGGACATACTGGGGGCTTTGGTTTGTATCAAAAACCATGATGAAAGGATTTCTGCTGCTCATGTTTCCAGAATTTTCCAAAGAATGTAGAAAAGGAAGAAGTGCTTACCCCTGGCAAGGCCTGTTTCCAGCTCTCTGCTGGGTTTCTGGGTGATTTTGGACACATCATTACATCTGCCTTTTTCTCAACTTTTTATTCTACATAAAAATATCATCATGTATTATGAAGATGGTTGATGGGAAAAAAAAATATCTAAATTCTGGTTTCAAATAAACAAACAAACAAACAAACAAACTTCTAATTGTTTCTATGCTTGAATTCCATGGACAGACATAATAGCAAGTACCAAACTCTTCATGTTCAGTGCTGTGTTTAGTATTGTTCAGGCATCAGCCCCCTAAATCAATGATGAAACTCAGCTGAAACCTAATCATGAAGGATGCCAGCTAGCAGGTCTTAGCAAATGTTAATTGGGCACTCCTACATCTCTGTAGCTGCTGGTTAACTTCATGGAAAAAAAAAATCCAATCCTAGAGAAACTTCTTCCCTAAAAATAATATTAGTTCTTGATGGTCTCATGACATATGATGTCATGAGCTCAGATGTTAATTGGAGCTAGGAATAGTTTAACACCTGCTCTGAAAATTTCAGAAAATATGTTTACTATTTATTTCTTTGGTGCAACAAGATTTTCTGTTTAAAATCTCTCTCCAAAACACTATGAAGAATTTCATTTTACCATTTCTGCCAGCAGAGTCTGCCATGAGTCTTTTTTGAGTCTGCCATGTGCACAATAGTAATTCCTCTGAATTCTATGCAGCTATTTATGTGAGCAAAGGTATTGGCAGGAATGTGTTTGTAGGAGTGGGTCATAATTTTTAAAGCATTGAACAAAATCTGCCCTGATAGAGGGCCCTAAGGAAATGCAAAGTATATCAGTGTCAAAGTTGGAAAAGCCAAGAAAATCACCTACAATTGAATTGTGTATGTGTAATTGCAAAGTTCAAGTAAATCACTCTGTACCTGATTCTGAGTGACATAATTGAATTACAGCGATCTAAACTAGATAGCCATAAGCATGAATCCAAAGCAATCTCCTTTCTCTGAAGAAAAAAAAAAACAAAGTCAGGGCTCAGGTGCTCAGCTCATGGAAATTTCTCCAAAAGCTACAGAATCTGGAAGGTTTCTTCACCACAGTTTAGCTGTGCAAGTCCTGAATTTGTCTATTTCAGCTGTAATACATAGAGTAATCTATCCCCATGGGAATAGAGGTAAGTGTTGTGTTTGCATGGATTGATGTGTAATTACACATTAACCACATTTACTGTGGGCACTCCAAATTGATAAAATGTTGGATTAATGAAAGAATAAGGAAGGGAAGTATTTTAGAAAGTTTGTTTAAAAAAACAAATCAAACTAAATCACATAGGTTTACCTTACTTGTAATGCATTTCCTCTGAAATAACTATCCCAAACCACATCTTGGTAAAGGACTCTTAATTCTTCCCTACCACCCTCTTCCCCACCTGTTGAGATGTGCCATGGATATGCACACTAACAGATGAGAAGACCTGAAATGGCAATGTGTGAAATATGAAAAAATACCCATTGAAGGGTCTGACCTTTCCAAATCAGTCAATGTTCTGGTGCCTACCCCTGAGAATGATTGCTACCGGCCATCCCTGCTCTCTGAGAGTATTTTCTATATATCATATAAAAAACATTATAACCCATCTGTCTAACTATTGATTCATCTTTCTCCTTTTCTCCTGTGTATAGATGAACCTAGAGGGGCTCCAGTTCAGTTCATGCTCACGTTCACAAGTCTGCAGCTCCAAATATAAAACTTCTTCCTCACAGAACAGTTTTGAGTTTGAAGAAACTACAGATCTTGTAGTAATAAGCAAATAGAGGCTTTCCAATACAAAAAATAATTTGGTTTGTTCCTGGGGTAGCTCAGCATGTAGTGTTCAATCTTATGGTGTCTCCGGTTTTAAATGAAGTGGTGTGGGGTAAAGGGAGAACTCAGTCTTCAGCATGTTTGAGGACAAAATGCAGGATGCTTGGAATGAAGCCTCATTTTCCAAAATGAGAGAGGAAGGACTAACTTTTTGCTTCTTCTTTTTATTTATTTTTTAGTATTCATATCTTATAAATATTGTTTCATATGTAAATCTGTATGTGAAAGGGACAGCAGGAGAATCCCGTAAAGTTTTGGGCAGTCACAGTGTCAAAATGGTGTTCAACAGGTCTATTTTCACTCACTAGACTGTGCTGCCACACAGTACCTTAGTGACTAAGGACAGAAAGATGATGTCCTGATCACCCATGGGTGTTTATTGCACTCATGGATCTTGCTTGGCTCCTGCACTTGACCTTTCTTTCCTGGAAAAGAAGGGTGTCTTGTGGATGAAGATGTTTGAAAATGTGTCTGCAGCCCCAGCCCCCTCACATGAGTGAGAAGTCCCTGAACACTTAGTGAGTACTCTCCAGCATGTAAAGAGTACCAGGACTGGCCCTCTGGTCATGCTAAGCTACATAAAAAGGTCTATTTCTATGTGTATCCTGACAGCAGACGTATAACTCTTGAATGAACATGCTGCTCATTAAATCTCATTCCCTGCTGATACAATGAGCAACCACAATGTGAAGTTCTGTTCATAAACACATCAAATTCTAATATAAAACTAAGTCAGTCTTTTGCTGGCCTTTCCTCCCTTCCTCCCTAGTATCGGTAGGGAAAATTCTTCCACAATCCCGTCTTCTAATTTCCCTCTTGAGTTTATTTCAAGATAATTTGAATCCAAATTTGTGCCCATACACCTTCTATTGAAAATCATTCTTCTCTATCCCTAACTTTTTCAATTGTATTTAACAATACAAACTTAGCATGTATTGAGTTGAAAGAGACCTCATTCTCTTTCAGCCTAGACACTGTGATCCCAAACTCCTTCAAGGCAGAGCAACAGGATAATTATAGAATGATGGAATCATTAATGTTGGAGAAGACCTCTAGGATCACCAAATACAACTGCTAATACAACCCTAACAAGCCCACCACTAAACCATGCCCACAGATATTCCATCTACAAGTTTTTTTAACACTTCCAGGGATGATGGCTCCACCACTTCCCTTAGCAGTCTGCTCCAATGATTGACCACCCTTTTGGTAAAGAAATTTTTCTTAACATGTAACTTCAATGTCCCCTAGCACAACTTAGAGCATTTCCTCTTGTCCTATCCCTTGTTATGTGGGAGAAGAGATCAACCTCCACCTGGCAATGATCCCCTTCCAATTTTAGAGTGACAAGGTCTCCCCCGAGCCTCCTCTCCTCTAGGCTGAGCATTCAATGTCCCCCAGCATATGGAGGCAGTCCATATGGATACAACAAATATGGTCTTACACTAAAAAGCATGGATCCTGGCCCTGATGATGGCTAAATGCATGGACGAGGCATCACAGCATTTAAATGAGTGATGAGAACGTGTGCTGAGGGTCCTGGACCAGTGTGTGTTCAGCTAAGCTCTTTTCAATTGTGGATCTGCCTCTGCCTGCACCTCCCAGCTGAAAGCTCCCCCTCAGACCTCACATCCCAGTGGTCCCATAGGTGCTCTTGGTGTTATTCTGCTGCTGTCTGTTGGGCAGGTGGGGTGTTCTCTGCATGTGGGGAACCCCATGGTCACACAGAGCCCAGGGGATGACTTGGCACGGACACAGGCAGGACAGCAGTCAGGTCAGAGAGACAGTTGTACTGCTGAAGGCATTGTAGACATAACCCTTGTTCCCTCACTAGGAGATGAACATCTGCTCTTGTCTCTCACTTATCCTGGGCCCATGACCTCTGGCTATTGGAACTTTCCTGCTGTGCTCTTCCCTCACTGGGCTTTATCTCTTCTTCTGAATCAAGACCCAAATGTTGCCTTTGCCACTAATGGTTGCTTGGCTTGACTCTGCAGACTTTAGGCAAGGCCAAGCTCCATTGACTTCAGTGCTTTGAGTGCAAAAAGACCTTGGCCACCTTCCATCCAAGAAGATTAGACCTTCTGTGCTTGTAGCTTTGTATGCCTGGCCACAAAGATAAGAACCACAGCCAGCCCTTTTGCCTGTGGAGAAATGCTTTCCACAGCACTGCCATTTAACAAACAACTGAGTAAGCTGTGTAAATTAACTAGCTGCTTTCACCCACTGCCAGGACCATGAAATACAGGCTCTCTCACTGATCTAAATGTGCAGGTAACTTCAGAGCATGACTTTAAACCCAGCCTTCCCAAGAACTGAAAGAGGTTCTCACCAGGTTAACATTGCAAGCAGGGTTTTCCTTGGTACTGGGCTAGATACACCCTGAGCCAGAAAGTGTTTTTCCTCCACCACTGGTCCTGCTTTCACTCTTTTCCTCCTACCCTAATTTCCCTTTTTCCAAAGGTTAAAGTCACCTGCTTGGTACAGTATAACAAAGAGCAGTCCATTACCTCAGTTCTGAGCCACGGGAGGCCCAGACCTGAGCCTATTACAAGTAGAATGCTCTGGCATTTCTGAAGCACAAGAACTTCCATATCAAGGTTTATCCCTATCCTATGCAGGTGTTATGGTTGTGCTCTCCTTTCAGTTTTATTAACAAACAAATAAAGTTTAATATTTTTTTTTCTAGACAGCCTGAAACAAGTTACATTTGAGCAGAAGAACCCCCAGCAGCCATGCCACCTTATCCACTGACTTGTCTAAGCTGGTTTGAAATCACACTTCAAATTAGATGTGTGAACACTTTGTTCTGATGATAAGCCCCTTTAGCTGTGCACTGGATCAGGGCTGCAGCTCCTGAGCTGGCAAAAGGAAAATAAAAAATAATTTTACAAAAAAGAAAACAAACAAGGAAAGACTCAGAGGAAGAATGAGATTATCTTAATCTTGATAGTGCCCCTTTAGAGAAAATCTTCTGTGAAGGGACTTAAGAGTATTAACTTTTTCTTCTGCCCTCCTTCACAGCTAGGAAATGCATACAGTGTGATTTTAAGCCCATTCAGATGCTCAAGTTTGTCCTCAGTTTCTATAAGCAAATGAATAAGCACAAGCTGGAACCTTGCAAATTTTAGTAGAGCCGTCAAAAAGGGGAAAACCAAAAATACATAGGTTCCCAAATATTTTTTTTTAATTGGGAAAAGCATGGAAAGCTTGATAAAAAACCCAAGCACTGAAACAAAACCCCAAAATCATTCTGGATTTCAGACTCTCAGTGCAATTCTCTGTACCAGTTTTAGGTATCCGGCCCTCCAGTGCAAAAGGAGCTACCTCTCACTCCCATCTATGTATAACTGGTATCATCTGGTCCTATGTTTTGACAATTATCTGTAACATAATTACCAGACTGATGAGTCTCGCTGATTAATTATGCCATCCTTCAAAGTTGATCTGGGTACTTAAAATAAACAAACACCCTGGTTGGGTAACAAAGGTGATTTTCTCCCTCTGTTGCAGGCAACAAAGGCTAGCAAGCTCATTCCACGATGTAGGGATGTGGTCAGAGACTCACAGAGATTGGTTTCTGATCTGTCATTCATTTGGAGCTGCTTCTCCTCTGGTCCCTGACCGCACCCTGCCTTCCCCCCCTCCTGAATGATAAATATTTCCCCTCTGCTGAGAGCTATCCAACAAAATTAGTGTCTGATACTAATGCTTCACTGATGCTGTCCTCCTCTAATTATGCCTAAATATTGCCTTTCTTTCTTTTCTGCCTTGAACAACCACTTTTTTCTTTTCCTTTCTGTTTTTTTCTTTTCCTTTTTTTTTTTTTTTTTTTTTTTTTTTGCATCAACATGTACCAAAGCATTAAACAAGACATTCCATTAATTTCTTCATCATCATAACTTAAGCCTGGGACATACCCTTTAAATATTCATTCAGCTATGAAAACTGGGCATTAAAATTTTAATAATGTCAAGCTCATTTGAACTGAGCTCCTGGGGGACTATTACGATACAATTAGAATAAATATGATGATTGATTTGGTGTAAAGGTTCACCTGTCCACATGTGTTAGTGGCCAGAAGCAGCGTGCCACCTCTGGCACCACAGCCAATAGCTCCAAGTTATTTAAAGTTATTTACTCCCTTTCTCATCACCCTTATTCCCACTTGCTTGAGAGCTTGACCCCCTCACTCCCTCACACAGAATGTCTAGCTTGGATTAAGCTGAAGAGGCAAAGCAGAGGGGCATCACTGGGAACTGCATCCAGCAGCACCCTCCTCCTTCCATCCCCTCCTTGTGCTGTGGCTGACGAGGGAGCCTTGTTCAGACACCAACAAGTTCAGCTATAAACTTTCATAGTTTGGCCATGAACCTTTTGCAGTGTGTGTGTCTGAGCTCCTGGGCTCTGCTGCTCCTGGGTAGATGGGTAGCAAGCCCTAAGCAACGCTGGCATGTCTGAACCAGCTCAGAGAGGAAAAAGGATTGTGCTTCCTAGCAGGATCTGTCCGAAATCACAGCGCAGAGAGAGTCTCTGAGGGGATGCTGAGAGTAAAAAAAAATGCAGAGGGGGAAACTGAGCAAGACTTCACACTGCTTAAGGAGGCCTCTGTTTCAAATGCAGGATGTTCTCAAATGCACAGGCAGATAATTAAAAGATTTTGGTCCACTGGGTGCTGAGCATATTTGAAAATTTGGGCCAGATTGTACTTTCTCTCTCTGCAGTGTGAATTGGGTGCTACATGGTGTAAATATGAAAGGAGATAAAATGGAGCCATCACCACTGAGAACAATCATAGGGCTTTTTTTTTTTTTTTAATCATCTACTTTAAATAAACTACTCATTAATTCTTCGAATAAGGGTAAAATGCAAACCTCTCTGCATTTAAAGGTAACCCTGATCCAGCCCTGCTTGCAAGCACTGCCAGAACTTCTAGCTTTTGGGGCTTTACCATCAGTCTCCTGACATATGGTGCTTCCCTTAAATCTTCAGCTTCTGGACCTGAGCAACTTTTTAACAAGAATTTTAATTACAAAATAAAAGGAAAACCTTAACGATCAACATATCACTCAAAGAAAACACTCAAAGAAAAAAAAAATTGAAAATAAATTTTCTCATATTTATATTATCATGCAGGATTGCTTGAGATAATTTATGCTGATGCATCTTTATGGTTGGCAATGCTAATTATTAGAAACATTATTTGATTTTCATTGGTTTCAGCTTCTTTTTTCCTCTTAGTATTTTGCTAAAAGTATAAACTGATCCTAAATCTGTCTCTTTCTTTTTCAAATTCAAATAAAGTACAGCTCTTTTTCCTATTTATCATCTTTATTTCTGTAGTATTTGCTTTTAATATTAACTTTTAGCAATACTTTGCTGTTATTTACTTTTACAGTCCTACCCCTACCCCTTCTAAAAAAAAAAAAAAATAAAAATTAACCCATTGCACATTACAATATGGAGATAATAAAGGGAGAAAATGATCACTTGGTGTTGATTTTCTCTGAAGGAAATAGCAATTTGGGAAACCTTCTTACTGTGAATGCAGACTGTGGAAAGATATGGCCTTTTATGCTTTTCTGAAGTCTATTACCTATCATGTCCTTCCCCACTAAGTTTCCTCCATGGAAAAAGGGGTTAGACAGTAATCTTTACCTTCAGGGCCCATTGTGAGGATTAATTAGATACTATTCCTACAAAATTGTAAAGTTTTAAGATGCTATATGAGCTCTCACTGTTATTATAACATGCCATACCTGCATAACGTCTACCGCTGCAATATTACCCCTTGGTTGTTCAAGACTACAGGACTGCTGCTTCTAATTGAGTTAATGGCTTCATAGGTTGGTAATTTAATAAAACAGACTGCTTAAACCAGCAAGGTTTTGATTAAATGGGGTGTGTGCAAAGGGGAATTTATATTTGTTAGAAGCTCTATGAATCCAAGGTGTCAAGGCATGGAAAATGCTGGTATAAAAGTCCCTTACACAAAAAGGAAGGAAGGACAGAGCTGAAAGCCATGAAATCATGGAAAATCTGGAGTTGTAAGGGACCTATAATGATCATTGTAGTGTATCTAACACTTGTCTATATGACTTGGAGCATTGTTTAGATGCTCCTCTAACTATGACAGGCTTGGTGCTCTTTTGAGCCTGTCCCAGTGACCAGACACCCACCCAGTGAAGAACCTTTTCCCAGTGTTTAGGCTGAACTTCCCCAGACACAGTTTTATTCCATGAGGGAGCTAGGAGGTCAGCATCCCCCTCTCTGCCCACCTTGAAGAAGTTGTGGGCTGTTTCACATCCTGCTACAGTCAGGTATTCTGGGCTGGTCTCCGGGGTATGCAGAGGTGTGTGATGCTGTGCACATACAGATAAGGCACTGTGCTGCTGCCACTGCTGACTGAGACAAGAAGATTTACCTTAGATATCATGTGCCTTGCTTGACTTCAGGGAGAAATTCAGTTGTTGCTTTCCAGCTGGCCATGCCCCCGAACTTAACTCTAGTACTACAGAAAAAATTGGAAGATTTGGGGGAGAACCTATATTCTGAATGGAAAGTCTCAGCTTGTGCTGAAATCACAGGTACATCTTGAAATTGCCTTTCTGAAGCAAGTGCCTGGCCATGCCCATGCAGGGGAACGGGCTGCTTGGAGACCTCCAGAGGGAGCCCTTGGCTGCCTAAATTTAAACAACTAAATTATGCAAACCCAATTTCCTAGATGGAGAAATTAAGGATTTACTCCGGGAAGCCTGCTTCATTAGGTACTTAAAATGTACTCAAAAGTTAGTTACTTCAGTACACAGACTGGATCGCACCTCTGACTTCAGTGATTGTCTGTCTGCAGTGATTTTGGACTGCAGGAGCGAGCTTCCACTGCCTGCCGGAGTCAGTAGGAGAATATTGCCCTGATCTTGGAAAAGCCAAGGAAAGAATCCCTGCATTGTGACACTTTTCTGTGCTGTAAATGCCAATTCATAGCTGCTCCCTTACCATGGGTCAGTGCCATTGAGAGTTAAAATTTTATTCTTGTATCCTCTCTCAAGTGCTCCCAGTCAGGCAAATCTGAAACCAAAGCAATCCTTCCTTTCATCCCTCTGACCCTGAGAAAACAAAGAAAGCCAGGCACAGTGAGCATGGCTATTTTGTGTATAAGGAACAGCACCCACAAAGCTAATGAGAAGCTTTTATGGCTGTTTGAAGAGCACTGATAGATAATCAGGAACAGTTCCAAGCTGCAAAGTTTCACCTGTCAAAAGCTGGGCAGAAACTTTCCGTAATAAGGGCCAGGCACAAAATCCAGATGCTGGCACAAACACGGATATCTTAGGAGGGCATATGGAAATTGTGCAAGTGGCCGGGGTTATACCTGGCTCAGAAATCTGGCTCTGCTAAACAGGTACTCACTCCCATCTTCATCTGGCCAGCCAAGCCCACCTGCACTTCCAGAGGCCTTCATTCAGGTACAGAAAGGTGTTGGGGTCTCATCAGGGTGGGTGGGGGGTGCTGCCTGACCTTGTGGGTCCAGAGGGGCACCTGGGGCCAGCCATGAGCCCTGAGTATGCTTTTCCAGAAGGGCGACAGACACTTTGTGACTCCAAAGGACCTGATGTCAGCAGTTTGGAGGGGAACAGCTGGCTCAGCAGAAAGAAAAAATAATAGGAAATTGGGAAGTCTGACATCAGATGTTTTTCCTTCTCCCTAAATGTTGTGCTCTGCTTTGGTGGCAGGTTGTTGGTCCTGGTAGTTAGTCTCTAGACTGCCTTATGGCAGGGGTCAAACTGCTTAATGAAAATTATCCTCTTCAGCCTTAAAATCTGTGAACTATGCTGAAGTTCACGAAAGGTTTGTGCTCTCCTGGAGCCTCAAGTAAAGACTCAGGACAATCTGCTTTTAGCTCCAGGTATTGTGCCTGTTCCCCACAATAATCTTATTTAGAGGATCCTCAGAGATGTTTTGATTAACATTAATTTCATGCCAGGCCAAAATGCCCCTGTGACAAGCTCCATTGAGCCAGTGCTGAACAAAGGAAATTCAAAATTCAGCTCCTTCACGTGAGATGGTGTGTGTGTGTGTGTGTGTGTGTGTGTGTGCACGTGCACTTTAACTGAATCATTTATGGTCAATAATGCCAGGTTATTATAGGTCAATAACTTTCCATTATTCACTAGCCTTGCTGTGCTCCCACTGTCAGGCAGCACAACGGCATGTTGGCTCTTGTGAAGCAAAAAGCTCCTGATGGGAGCTTTGGAAAAGCAAGCACGAACACAGCTTGAGCAGAGAAAAAGAAAACAGGAGAGGGAGAGAGTGTGAAAAGTTCTAGTTGCTCTCAGGAGTGTCTTGGGGAATGTGTGTGTGACATACTCTCTATTTCTCATACATGCATGCACACTCAGCCCCTAAATTCATTATTCCTGTGCTCCCAGCTGGTCAGATGTGAGGTAGCCCCAGATCCCAGGGCTGCATGACCACAGAGCTGGTCCTGAGCAAATATTATCCCTCATTTAGGTCTACAAGGTCGGGTTTAATGCCACAGTAGTCTGTGGGTTGTCTAAGGTGTGTGTGTGTGTGCACAGCTAACTCTCACAGCTGCCTGCTTTGTACTGGGTACCCGGGAGAGGAAGCGTATCAGGATTTTTTCAAGTCAGGGTACAAATGTCAACAAAGAGACAAAAATGAAGAAATCAAAGATTGCAGGACAACATGAAAATTACACTTGCCCCTGCTGCACTGGTACTACTGCTCTGCTCTGTGTCTCATGAGGAAGGTGGTCAGGAGCCTGGAACTACAGGCATATGTAAATAATAGTCTGTCTCCGTGGAAACTGCAGGAGGCAAAAGCCAGTCCTGTGGGTTGGCAGAGGCTCCTTGGTGCTCCTGCCGAGGGTCTGAGTGTGCTTCTCCCAACCAAACATTTTGAGATGACAATCTGGGACATGGGAGCTGTGGGATGGACTCATCCCTTGTAACGGGCACCCAGTGGAAAATTAACTTCTGTGTGGAAAGTTGAAGTGGTCAGTAAGTAAAAGCCTATGAGAGGACACAGGGAAGAATAATGCTGTTTTTTCACTGAAAACAGGTTGTCTAGGATTTTTTTTTTTTTGCCTAAAAAGCCTTTTTGGCCCTTTGCTGAGCAGTGCATTGACCCTAATTCCAGCTAGCACTGAGTGGTGCCTCCTTCATAAGACATCTTGGCACTGATCATGCTGCACATGTGAAAAAGTCAGCCTGGGGGAAGAATATCAGCTTTTCCTGATGTTCCAGGTAGTGGCCACTCCTGGAGATAACATCCCTGGCAGCTTTGGCATCTTTAACTCCCACCTCTGCACAGCTTCCATGGGCAAGGAGGAGTTAACAGGAGCTCTGAAGAGCTGGTCCATTTTGAATGTGAATAATGGGAATACTCTCCTTCAATCGGTATTCAGCACAGGGATGTACAGAGGTATAAAGTTAATCACTAGCTGGGCCACCCCTATTTCCAGAAAAAGAACTTTAATACCTTCTTTATCCAATGAAGTACCATTGTTATACCTGCATATTATGAAGGGTTTATTAAACCGGTGATAATCTATTCAAGATAAAGTGATCTGTATGGCCAACTGAGCACAGATCAGACAGAATGATGGGAGGTTATTGTTAAAATATGCAAATTCACATCCTATTGAAATGCAAACCCTCCAGATAAGATTTTTTAATAAATCTGGTCTTTTTTCACTGCATGAAGGTAACCTAATGTTTATTGACTTCAAGACCATATAATGGAACGTAATATCTATTAGTCAGATCCTTGCCTCTCTTTCGATTACTGGAGGTACATGTTCTGGCTCCCGAAGAATTTTTGTTTTATAGTTTGGTACAAAAGAAAAGAGATTAAAACCCCTGAAATTAATTAACTTCTTTTTTACACAAAGCCCCCCTTCCTCCTCAAATGCTGTCATTAGTTACTCAAGTAAAAGGAAGCAGCTGAGAAAGTGTCCACTATTTTCAGCGTTAGGAAAAATAACCAAAAGGAGAAAAGCTGTTTGGGAGCAACTGTATAGCACAAGACATAAATTAAAACTTTTGGATGCCTTCCCTGGGTTTACTATTAGCACATCAGAGAAATTTGAGTGAAGTTTCATTTCAGTCTTCTGTAAAATAGGACTATGAAACAGCTTGACCTGAATTCTGTATGTGTGTTTCTGTGTATAAGACTTGTATAAGGCACATATTCAGTGTGTATTTATGATTTTTGGGGGTGGGGTAAGGCAGGTGGTTACAGAATCAGACACAGTTTCAGATACCAAACTGCCAGATGAAATAAAAGCTTTTATTTTAGTGAAATGCCAACACTGTGATAGCAGAAGTTGAGAACCCATTTCTACTTAAAGGTCACTTCCCCTCAAACCCTGTAAAATTTACAAGTTTTTGTAGATTGATCTGAGATTTGGTGTGTCTGGTGAAGGTGGAAGGTTTGTTTCTGATTCCAAAATGAAGGTCAACAAAGTAAAATTATCCTGAAACGGGAGCTTCCCAACTCCTTGGAAAAGCTCTGCCCATCTCAAAGAGACTTTTTAATGTTGCTGTTAGGCACTGCCAGATTTTTGTGGTCAAATCAGGACTGTGATCATGTCTAAAATGGTCTCACCCACTCAGAATTTTATTCCAGCTGGTTCTTGGTGGACACAGAGTGGTAGCAGTGAGGCAGGTAGGGCTGGGCAGGATGAAAAATGTCCCCTGTCACTGCAGGGGATGGGGCAGGCAGCTCAGCTGTGGGCACAGATAGGAGGAGCCCAACAGGCAACAGAAGATGTGCCAGTCATGGTGTGCAAAAAGCCACCTGCACTTGGTTATCTGGAGCATCTCTTCCCACCTGCGCTGCTCTGCCCACACAGGGCTGCACAACTGCTCACTGATTGACTTTTTAACTACGGCCAGAAACCTTTACAGGACTGGTCCTCTGTCCCATTGCAGACCTCTGGCTGCCATCACAGCTGAAGAGTAACCCAAGCTAAACCCTTCTGGACACTTTGCCTATGAGGCTGAAGGGGATGGGCATAAAATGTGCTCCCTGTCTGAGTGTCTGCTGTGGGAACAGCAGTTTCCATCCCCAGTCTGCACTGCTGCCAAAACACAGACTCTCAACCCAGGCACCCTTCTCATCAGTCACTTCATTGGGTATACCACCAGTTACAAATTAGCACTTAATCAAGATAAATCCCATAGGAAGGATACGGATAATATGCAATGCATTAAGCCTGCAAATTAAGATGGTCTGATTTAGCCCTGGCTTTAAAACTCCCAAGCTTGCATTAGGACTAATGATGAATGGATGTACGTCCCTGGTTGGACAGGAGCTCTGTCAGGACAAGGCTGCCCAGCAGCGACAAAGCCAGTGCTGAACAAGTGCTCTGCTTAATGTTCATTAGGCCTTCCACACTGTCCCTGCTTGGGAATGTGCTTTCCCTTGTCATGGATGGCTGTAATAGTGACACTTCTCCACGATCTATTGACTTATTGGTCCTGGAGTTCATTAATAAAACCTAACTGAGGGCAGTGGCTGCTGGCATAATTTGCACACTGATCAGAGTGGGGAAACTGAGGCACACAGCATCATATTTGGAAAGGCTGACCTGTACTGTGCCCAGGGCTTTCCATTCACTTGCTCTAAACAGGATCCTGCATGTCACCTTGCTCAGGCAATCTCAATCACTCTCGGGAGTCTCTTGTTCTTTCACTAACTAGCTGCAGGGACAAAGGTGGCATTTCAGCTCTGAAAGTGTGGCCCATGCTAGTTAAAGCTCAGTGGCCTGAATTCTCCTAACAGATTAGGGGAGTAGCACAGCAAGGAAACTCTTCCCCACTCCATCTTGTGGGCTGCAGCACGGGTGATGCTGCAGGATTGTACCTCCAGGTATGAATACAGCAATAGCTAATGAGTGTTTTGCTCTGAGGTGCAGCATACTTTGCAAATGGAAAGTGGAAGGCTGCTTCTGTCCCTCTGTGACTGGGAACTCTGGTTAGCCTCTCTTCCTGCCTCAGCTCCTGCAAAACCTGAAACAGCCTGTTATCAGGCCTCACATCTACTATATATAGTCCAGAAATTAATCTCCGCGTGAGATCAGGGAAGAGGAAAACCCTTTATCAGCTTGTTCACCCATCAAGGTCAGGGTCCACATAGGCTGGAGTTCACCAAAGTATCAGTCCTTCAAAATGCAAGGGAGCTGCTATTTTAAGGGAGGATGTATGTGATGCAGGCTTCAAGAAGAATCAGTTTTAAGATTCACAGCTGGGGAGCATCAGCAAATGGCTATGGTCTTCCAAGGGTTAACGGGCTTTGTTCTGTCTGTAGGAGTAATTTGGGGAAGGAAAATCCTTTAAAATAACAAGCATGGCAACATCTGTGGTTTTAAAGATACTTTTCTCCAGATTTGCACTAGTGTTCAAACTTGTCACAATAGGGTGTCTTTCCTGGATGTCATACTGCACTTATTACTGGGAATGACTACTTTCTACAGTGTGTCTCTACTTTATGGCTTTTTAAGATATGGATGCTGTCATCATATTCCCCAGAGATGTGTTCTGGTTCATGGAGAGGCTGTTTTATATAATCTCCCGTGAAAGATTAAAACAACAGCAGCAGATACAACAATAATACAACATACCACCTCCTGAGAAAAACTATGGAGTGGTGGCACAAGCAACAAAATCTCCTCATCCACTGCAAAGTAGCAGGCTTAATTCATATGGTCAAACTTCACTTTCCACGGGAAGATTACATCACATGGATTCCCAAGAGAACCATTCCCTCACTCTATCCTGGGAAGAGCCTTCACCAAAGCTGCCATTTCTCCACTGCCCTCATACCCTACAGCATCTCCTCTCTCTTCTGTGCTGACATCCTCCCTGCTGTCTGTCCATGCAGCAGCTCAGACCAGGTACCAGCGAGTGGAGCTCTGCCAGCCAGTGCAGCTCCTGCAACATCCTTCCTTCCTGGGCTAGAAAATGTAAAATCTCGCATTTTATCCTTCTCTCTGCTCTTGGCAAAGGAAATCCCAATCAAAACAAAACGCAGAAGTGATGTCAGGAAAGAAACTTGGGGAGAAGACCCAATACCAATTAATAAAACACTACTGATGAGTGCAAGGGATTACCCTGGGGTACCTCATTCTGTGATCCAGGGTGTCAGCTTGTCCCAGCCTAAGCTGAAAGTAAGAGAAACTGTGCCCAGCCAGAGATGCACAGTAATTTGCCAGGAATTGCCAAGGCCAAAGGTTATCTTACCAGGTGACTTTTTCATTTCCAAACAGCACTTTAAGCTACTTATCAATAGCAAGAAGGTTGGTGTGAAGCTTATGCAAGAGTAGAAAGGTATCTTTTTTCTTTTCCTCTGCCTTTCTTTTATTTACTTCACCTCCAAGATAAGAAGCCAATAGCTGTGGATCCAGATCCGCCGGAGCAAGAGGGCTTTGTGATGAGTGAGCAGGATTAAGGTGCCTACTTGTTAATTTTGATAATGCTGAAGATAAAGCTGAAGGAACAGGATATGTCTGTGCCCTAGGGGTGTGTGCATTTGTGTTTGTGTCTTTCTCCAGCTTGCTGGCCAGAGAAGAAGAGGCCAAGCAGAGGGGTCTGTGTGTGCGCTTGCACTGGGCTGTAACATACTTCTGTTTTCACTTCAAACCCAGATTAACCCCATGGATTTGAAAATTTGACCATGAGCATGTGAGTTAAATCCTGAAGGAAAACTGTTCAAGCCATACAAACATTGAAATGCAAGGCTGCTGATGAAGGATAAGGGAAATGATGTAAAATGAAAGCTAAGAACCAAAGACTTGCAGTATAAAGGAACCGAAAGAGAGGTTGAAAAACTCTCATAAAAAAGAAGTATAACAAGTGCTGTCATGGATGATTATAAGGGTTTGAACCTGTCACCCACAGCAACAAGAGCACTGGCCTTTCTCACTTGACCTGAGGAGATAATGCTGTTAGCTGAGGTTACAGAGGGCAGGTGATGTGTCACTGTTCAAATACAAAGCAAAGATGTCCTTTCACTCCAGATAATTAAACCAAAACATAAGCAAACAAGGCCTGAAGTTCTGGAATTGCCTGGCAAAGACCCCGAAATCCCTTAGGAAATGGTGCTGGACCTTCTCATCTTGACAGCATCTACCCATCTTTATGAAATATTATTATCTTGAGGATATTCCATTTCCTGGTGTCCGTTTAAAAAATACCAGTCTAGACACAACCAAATTACACCCACAGCAAGATCCCAAAATGTCCTGTGGTACTTTACAGTACACTGAATTCATAAGAAATTTGTGCATGGCATTGCTGAAATGCAGTCATTTATAGAAGATAACACAGCAAAAGCCATGTGAGAAGGTAAGTTTCCTTTTCAGAGGACAGGACTGAGTTGATTATAATTTCTTTACCTATTTTGTGCACTTTCTGTGAGCAGTGAAATGGTTCTCTATAGCAATGAATATTCAAGAAAACCCCAAATTTCCAAGACATATATTCAAATATTAAAGGTAGATGAGTACTCCATTTTCTCACAGAGATGTGTCTGCTTATTGAATTGGGAAAATGAAACACATTCACTATATGATTTTGCTGATCAATCACAACTCACCAAAACAGCCTGGAGAGTGAATATGCATAGATAACAAATCAAATATGCAAAAAGGGATAGAAAATGCAACTTATAACTAAGAATAATTACAAAGAATAATTGAATTAACAATTAGCCAGTCATTAATATAAATTCTTTAGGATGAGGAAATAGACGAACCAGCTATGAATATATTTAGCCTAGAAATTAGGAAGAGGATTATCTCTCATCAACAATAAGCAGTCCTAGCCTAGATGGAAAAGTGAGGAGCAAGATATAAGATCATGTTCAAGATGAACCTTGACAAGTTCATCCAGTGGTAAGGGATCAAAGCTGCTGATCCAGGAAGGTTTTACACTACTATGTGTTTCTGCCGTTTTTATATTTCTTTTGATTTTACGCCAATGCTTTCAAAGCAAGGGCGGCTCTTGCAACACTGTTGTCAGTGCTGAGGATTGGCTTCGGAATAGCTCAGATTCTGAATTCTCCTCCATTTGAAAGTGAATGTTGATCAAGCTTTCATACAAATATGGGTTGATAGAAACATAAGTTACATTTAATTATTATTAAGGTGAATCAGCACCAATTCACATGTCTCTAAAGGCAGGAGATTTAGGGAACCGATTAGCAAATGTTGTTGTTGTTTTTTTAATGATAAAAATATTGTGAGAACTGGCAGAATGGCTCAGGAGTTTCAGTTTTCAAAACCAGTTTCCAAAAACCTGAACAAAGATGTTTTGATTATCTCTTCATCTGTTCACGATACTTAGTTTTCTCATTTGAAAGTCAAATAAGCCAATGTCATTTGAAATGAGAGACACTGCCTGATGCATATGAATAGGAGTCAAGGATTTCTGCGCACACTGGTTCAGAAAGCTGCCAATTTGTGTGTGTGCAAAAGTAGTCACCACCCTCTTGACAAAGCCACTGAGTTTGAATCAGGGACCTCTGGAGCAGTGGGCTCCAGATCCACAGCTCGTCTTGAAAGGCTGGTAGGTGCCAGCTGGAAGCTTTAAAAACTCAAATCTCCTCAGAACTGGAAAGGATGGGGCTCACGGCACACTAGTTTCTGATGTTTTTAATTTCTTGCACATATTTTGGGAAGGGACAGGGAGGAGGCTTATGAAAAGAAAGATTTTTTCAATCAAAAAACCCTAAAATGAGCAAACTATTTTTTCCAGTTTCTGGAAAACATTAAGATTATTAATATTATCCATGAAGAATGATAACATTAGTAAATACAAAGCAATTATTCTTTTAGTTAAAAGCTGATTTTCTTTCCTGAACTAGCCTCCCCTGGTATTTCACCGACACCCAGACAACTTCAACTTAAATAAAACAGCAATAATAAAGGCATGTATTTCATAGAATTTATTGCCTAAGAAAAACCATGTTTCATACCCAAATGTGCCCAATTTCAATCAAGACTTTTTCCAGCACTGAGCTGTGTTTATATCTCAATCCCAGTATTGTCTTTTATACTTCTGTTTCTCTGCAATGAACATCTTAATAACCATACCCTTTCACAAGTATTCAGTTAATCACAAACTCTTTCAAAGATGAAGAACAGAGAAGCAACCTTGAACCCTAAATATTTACTGTGGTGTCTGGATATCAGCTTTGAAGTATGGGGATTACATCAAATGTTGCAACATTTAAAATCCAGGGATAGGGATTTGTGGTGGAGAAATAACCTAATAATCAATACAGCACAAAAAATATAGATGGATTGAGAGATAATTCCTAGACTAAGGATTCATAACACCTTAAAAAAATAGGGAAAAAGAAAAAGGAGGAGATGTTAAAAAGGGAAAAAGGAAATACCACTGAGATATGTAACAGAACTGCCCCCAAGCAGAAGGCTGCTTTAAGACTTCTCTATAGGCATGATTATTCCTGGCTGGGTGAAAAGCCCCATTAAAAAGCTTTTCTGCTCCCTCCCTTGGCTATGGGATACCATCCTGAAGAGAAATCATTGACAAGCCTGTCTTTTTCTGAAAGGGTTAGTCAAACAAATTGTCTTTCTCTCCAGAGCTCCTCTCCCTGCTTCTGCCCTTTTGTCTTTCTCTTTTCTTGTTATAGTTAGAAGTGAACATTTTGGCACGTTAATTAAAAATAGTAATAGTTGCAACAGAGGAAAGAAAAGGAGGGGTAAGGTGGGGGAAGCAGAAGGGGGATGGTATCTGCAGCCCTAATTAATAGAATTACTCTCAGTTGAAAGCCAGTCTGTTGAGGACTCTTGTCCTTGAGTAAACAACTCCCTGTGTCTGCGTATGTACGTGCATATATATATAGATAAATGTACATGTAAACACAGCTATTCTGTTGCTTAGCAGCCAGTAGTGTCCTTTCATGAGAAAACAAAACACATGACAAACAGTCTCAAAAACACAAAGTTCCATGAGCATATTTCTTTTCTTGTAGCTATTCAGACAAGGTGGAGAGTGGCCCTGAAATTAATGTCTCATCCAACGGACAAAGGCAGAACTAAGCTAATTGGATTCCCATCTGTTCCAAACATAGTCTCAACATCACACAATAACAATAAATAATATGGTAATCATGGCTAACAATTAATCTTTTAGTTTAGATATTTTACAGGGTGCTGGATGGATCTTAATTTCACGCAAATGTAGATTGTTGTCTGAACATATCCTCTGGACTAAAAAGGAAAAAAAAAATAAAAAAATCATAGCCTAACCAGTCACGATCATGTTGCTTTTTGGGAATATTTCAGGAGAGCAGAGGCTGTCTGATCTAAATGCCTCCTATAGCCAAATGCAAACCAGAATTTAACAGAATCTAATTTTGATCTAAACCCCAAATGTGAACAGAACTGTCAGAGGGCTGTGCAAAGGACACATGTGCTCCTTGTTTAAACATCCTCCTGGGATGAGGAAGCACTGCATAAAACTTTCCCACTTTGGGGAGAGAAGCAGTCCCCTGGGACTCAAAGGGACTTGAAGCACACCCTTCACTTCCTCCTTCTCCCTTCATAGTGGCTTTAACTTCACCGTTCTCTGGTTAGGTATTTTAACTGCAAAATTTTAAAACTGCAAAATATTTAACTGCAAAATTTGGTTAGCCCCAAATACCGACTTACAGTTCTGTGTTGGTGGTGCAATTGTAGTTTTAACTCAGGACTTTACAGCAATCCAGGTAGTAAAGAGCAACGAAAATCTGAGCAAATTTCTTGCAATAAGCCAGTGAGAGATTACAGAGCCAACATTCCCTGATGATGTCCAATTGGGCATGTCACTGTCCAGACAAGATGCCCTGCTGCTGGGCATTGTTACAGGAAAACTTACACAGACATCCCAAATCCAGCTGTGACCTCAGGGGGTCTAGGTCTGCCAACAGTAATCTCCCCAGAGACATTGCATATCTCTGTGGCAGAGGTAGATATGGGAGCAAGATTTTCCCTGAACTCGTGAGCTTTCCCACACATCTGTGTAAACTTTTAACATCTAAGCAGCTGCTGGCATTGAGGTGCCTTACTCTGCTTTACTACACACTCCTCTCTTTTTGGCCTGATTCCTCAGCACCTTCATTCTCTGCTCACTAGCTTTAATTCGTGCTGAAGTCAACAGAGCTATGGAAGAGAAGCAGGGCTAAGCCATGGAGTTGTTACTCCACACCAGTGTGAGCTCTTAGGCATCAGCTACATCCCAAATCTGGAACAGCCACCCTTTAGTGGTGAAAGAAGTGCTCTGTGTAAGGCTATAGCTGTGAACAGATGGATAGATATAAGGTGATGTGTGGAGCTGGAACAACCAGTTAGTAAAGTTTATAAAGTACTTTGGGAGTCCATCTGGATGGATGCTACTTTATAAATGTAAGGCCATTATCAGTGCCTCCTAACAGTGCCCAACCATCACTCAGCACTTTTCGGATGGACAGTTAAAGAAAACACATAAAATATATTCCTCAGCAGATATTTCACCCAGACTCTTTTACTTGTAATAGCAGAGAGATCTGGGCTTTTATTTGTACAGAACATACCCATTTGCAGTCACAGGGAAAAATCCACAATAGGTCAACCCATGAAGCTGTTGGATTTGTTATGTTTGAAGAATGAGGCTTCACAGCACAGCCCTGGAAATAAATGAGTGGTTTGGGAATTTGCTAATGGCAGGTCTCTTGCAGCAGTAGGGGACAGGATAACTAAAGGGATAGTAATGGGAGAAGCACAGGTTATTTTTGTGGTGGGTTTTGGTTTTTTCCCTCCCCTCAGGGGCACTACCCAGAATTAAATTCACATTGGTAGCAAATGAAAAAAATAGATCACCATTCTGGTGACAAGGGGTGCCATGTGTGAACATTGCACATGGGCAGAAGTTACACAAAATGCTCATTTTCCTTGTGGTCGCCCTGACTGTCCTTGGGAGTGTGGCTGTGGAGGAAACTGGAAGCTATTGCTCCTGCATATGACTTGGAGCCAAGCAGGATGATCACAAGGATCTCATTGAGACTCCTCCACAAGGTCGTGACGATCTTATTCCTCACAGCACTTCTTTGGCTAAAGAAATCTGGGGGACGGGTGGGTGGCTGCATTCTGGAGAAAGCCTCTCCTCTTGGGTCTTAATCACCACATAGTGTGAAATCAAGCTGTTTCTTCAGAGAAATTTAGTGTTCGAGCTCTATGTTTTTTTCATGAAACAAATGTGGTGTCTACGGAGAATTTTTTTTTTTTTTCCCTTCAAGTCCTGAACACCCCAAAGATTTCAGTCAGGAGATGCTGCCAGAGGAAGTGTATTTTCATTTCCTATGCTGCCATCGTACTCTGCTGTGAGATGGCTTCCCCAGACGTACTAAGCCTCTCAGGATACTTTGTAGGCAAAAGTTCCCATGATGAAGTCCTTTTTTCCACTAAGACTAGAGACTATTATATGTACCATATCCATGGAGTCTAATTTAGGATTATGGGGTATGGAAGGAGATATAAGCATCAGTTACCCAAATTGTTATTCACAGCATGGTGGCCTTTTAAAGTATAAATAAATATTTACGCATTCAGTTATTATTTGTCCTAGGAATCAAAATATTCCATGGATAAATTTTAAGGACCTCATATAATTGTTTTTGTCAACTTATTTTTTTTTGATGAGGAAAGGGAGCATAAATGAAATTGTTTACATTTTTACTACAGACCTAGATTCTCTCTATTTGTGTTGCTTCTGACATGGTATTTAAACCCTCGTTAAGAGATAATGTTGCAATAAGCTGTTTCCATGCTCAAACTCAATTTCCAACTGCAGTATCTTGGAGGACTGGTAACAGAATTGGCCACTACTTATGAAACCATCTTTTGGGGCTTGGGGATCAGTGCACTCGTATCTTCATTTCATTTTCAAAACGCGGGCAGGCTCATTAACTGTCAAGATGATGTCAGCTGAGATGAAGACAGTAACTTCTCAGGGAGGTCTGCCACGAGAGACCGGCTTGAACTTGTCTTTTGACTTCTAAAAAACCTGTCCATCTGCCTTTCATTAGCCCCATCTGAGGGATGGAATAGGGAGGAGCAGACCTATTCTGATAATAAGAGAGCTAGACATGTGGTCTAGTCTTGACTTTTTGGAACATTATTGCATTTGACTACTAGGGGAGTTTATTGCACAAAAGTAGACGGGAGAGCAGACAGACTCTAAGTGTTAACAAAGACAAACAGTCAAAGTAGTAAAGCATGAAAAAGGTAACACACATGATGGCCAAACTCTCACAGGTGTAGACCCGTGGTAGGAAAGGCCAGCATGAGGACATTTTCAAAGCACCCACAGGAATATCAGTATCTAGGTGCTGAGTAAAGCCAGTGCAGTATAAAGGAGCTTGAACACCCAGAAAAGCTATTTTGATCCCACAAGGACTGCAGGAGGAGTAGTGACAGACTATATACAAGATATATACTGTATGAATGATTGCCTCCAAAGAGTACTAGGACAAAGAGAAGGAAGTCAAGGTCAAATTATTATTTTTTTTTTTCTACAGGAGCCAGACAGTTCTCAAATGGTTGATTTGAACAGCTCTAATAGAACAATGTAATTAAAACCCAACAGTCAGTGCTCAGGGAACAACATTGCTGAGTCGCTACCAATGTCTTGGCAGGTGAATATGAAGGTTCACACTGTTAATGACTAGCATTTGTAATGATTGCTTTATTTCTTTTCAGCAAATGTTCCGTTTCCTAAGGAACTCCAGGATGGAGATGGGAAATTGAATCAATGTGCATTTTGGGCTCATGCAAGGCAGTAGCCTTTAGCCTGAAGAAGATCAAAAAGATATATTTCTGCACAGATAGGCAGCGCTGGACATTGCTGTTTCAATGACTTTCACACCTGTGCCTATTAGACTCATTCATACTCAGCATTTGCATTGTAAAATGGATTCTGTACCCTCCTGTAAAGGCACAATTGCCTGCTCACCATCAGTGTCATGACCTAGGTCTCAGATTCAGCAAAGGGCTTCAGCTTTTGCCTCATTTCAAGCATGGGCACCCACCTTATTCAGCTCAGCATGATGAGAGCGTGTGTTGGACATGCAGCGTGGGGCAGGGAGGCAGCAGATGGGGAAACTGGCACAGCAGACACTGACACAGCATGGCAGTGTCACAGACATAGCTACATGTTTTTTGGGTTATTTATACCTGTAGGGATGAGTGAAGAGGGACTGAGCGAGATGGGGGGGAAGCAGGCACAGAAATGACAGGAGGAGGGAAAGAATGAAATCAACACATTACATGTCGAGAAAAGTTCTCTAAAGATTCCCCAATCAGTATTTTTTATGATACTTTCATTCAAGTAACATTCAAGTGGGATACTGAGGCTGTTTGCTAGCGGGCATGCAGAAATTTAGACATTGGAAGAAGACACCAAAGGAGTAGAAAGATGGAGAGGATGTCTTTTGGGATGACAGTATTCTACCAAAACTACCTGTAATATGTGGAAAAAGCCCTATTTCAATACAAGCACCTGCTAGAGACAAGTGAGATACTCGAACAAGAATGTGAATATCTCCCAGAAAGCTGAGTGCATCCTACTGTGCACAAAACAGGTAGTGCCACACTCAGAACCACTGGTGCTATCTGATTAAAGCATATTTTTTTAGCAAAACAGGACAGGAGCTGCAATCATCTGCCTCATGATTCCACCCTGATCCCCACTGTGCACAGCTTCCCTAGGTCTAGGAGGCAAACAAAGCCTTCACTGTTCTGTCTTTTCAAGACTAAGTGCTCTCTTCAGGTTACTTGAGAATGGATTCTGACCTTGTGCCATGTTAAATGTTAAGTCGAGCCAGTGAAAGCTGAATGTTGATACCATCATTGGGATCATGGTCATACCATCGTCATGGAAATCAAAAGTTACTTCTTGCTCCTTCAAGGTGAAAAAAGAAGATTGGTAGTGCAAGATTTAGCTGGGACAAGTAGGGAGGACATTCCTCTCAGGCTTAAGAAGGCAATGAATCACTGTGCATCTTAGAATCACAGAATCATAAAATGGTTTGGGCTGGAGGGGACATCAAAGATCATTTCATTGCAGCACCCTTGCTGTGGGCAGGGACACCAACCACTAGATTGTGCTGCTCAGAGCTCCCTCCCACCAGGCCTTGAACACTTCCAGGGATGAGGCATCCACAGCTTCTCTGGGCAACCTGTGCCAGTGCCTCAGCACCCTCCAGCTCCTCTAGCTCCTGGAAAATGCTGAGCACTCTCTTCTGCAGAGATTGACTTCTTCAGGGATCTTCTGATGGGATTCACTCATGCTAGAGGTAAGACTGAACTAGTTCTGATTTGCTCTTGTGCCCCAGAAGCAAATTCCCACCAAGGTTGTACCTTCTCCTTGCCAAGAGAAGAGTGTTAAATAAAAGAAACAAATATTGATGAAAAAAAATTATATACCCTAGATAGGTGATAGGAGAAGAGAGAGGAGTGTGGGGAACACAGGGAAGCCCTGCACATTCATATCCCTCATAGGGGTGAAGAAAGGAACTGAACCAAGTGCAGCAATCCACAATTTAACACTCCCCCTGCTAGATCAAGAGGGACCTCTTTGAGACACAAATGCCAGGAGCTTGTTTGCAAGGTACTTCACCACTGACCCCAAAAGCTCCTGGGAGTGTGCTGGGTACACTTTGGAGAGCCCTGCTGATGCCTAATCTCTGCGTGAAACCAGCTCTGATAAAGAGTAACTCTGGTGGCCAAAAATGATGCAGCGATTTTCAAGCAGACTACAAGCTAATCCCCGGGATCATGATTAACATGTTTATTTTGCTCAGTTAAACAGATTCTAATGTCCAGGGCTGGGTTGTAAGCATTGCTAAGAACACAGTCAGTAAGCCGCTGCTTTGGGTTGCCTTTGGTGGTCTGGATGGCCTCACCTGACTCTCTGAAAACACTGAGATTCTAGAGAGTGAGAAGGTGGGTTTCTTCCCTTTTACTCTACGTATTCATTAATTTATTTCTTTGATTTCCTGGAACTAAAATCTGCTGTGGTCTCTCATTGAGCATTCTTCCTAAATATAAGACCATTGTTCTTTCTAACTAGTCAGCCACTGTCCTAGATTTAGGCAGCATATTTTCCCTCTCATTTCTCATCTAAACAAAATTTTACAGGCTAGGAAAAAAAGCTTTTTTCAATAAGAAGCAGAAGAAAAGAAATAGTGAAAGATGGAGAAAATAGGTCCTGTCCTCTTGTCCAGTTGCTGCCAGGTTCTGTAGTAAAGGTTACCCATAAGACAGGAAGTAAAATGAACTTGGCCTATAGCACATTTGTTTGCTTTTTGTTCTCAGAAGAACAATTAAGCCACCTGACTTTTAAATAATAAGCAGTTCACTTAACAGCCACTAATAATACAGCACACTTACCATCCATATCAGGCATTTTGTGGCTGAATGATTTGTTCATATATGACTTATATGTTCCTATATTTGTTCTTATATGACTTGATTTACGTGACTTACATGTCAGCTTAAATGACTAGTTGGGGGCCTGAGTGTCCCTTATTCCCCTTTATCTTTATCACCCTGGGGTGATGAGAGAAGAGGCAATAAAGACTGAATCAGCTCTCAGGAAAAGCACAAAGCAGAGTGATATCAGGACAATCAGACCTCATCTAAGGGTCATGAAGTGCAGAACAGAAAATGTTCCCTTGTACTTTCTGCAAAACACCATCCTGCCTCTGACATAGTCCAGACACTTCTGAAGCTTTCCATGTCCTTTGGATACCTTCCCACTACCAGCTATCAGAGTGTGCTGCACATGAACAGTCACTAATCACATCGGAGGAAATCTGAGCTTAATTCGAGTATCACATGCACTGCCAGGACCTTTCTTCTCATCTTTGGAGATCTGGGCAAAACAATATCTCTGCCTTCTCATGGCATCTGGTAGCCACTGACACCTTCCATGGTCCCTGGTGCTCTGCACTGTCATCTCCTGTGCTCTGCATTCCTCACCATCCATTTCCTGTCACCCACAGCCAAATGACTCAAGGGTTACAGACTCAAGGAATGACAAAGGCAGAACTAATCCTGATTTGGGGCCTGAAGGTAGGTTAAACAACCTTTGTGTCACTCCATATTTAATCATTTCATGCCTTATCATCCCAAACAGAAATTAAGAAATATGTTCCAAGTAAACAGAAAAGTACATTGAAAATTAAGTTTTAGGGGGACTTGAATAAGTCAGGAATTTGGTCAGCATCCAGAACACTTTCTGGAAAAAGAAATGACAAAAGAGCTTTGGAAATAAAGAAAATAGATGGGATTTATCCTTGTTTCAAAATTGTATGTTTTTTCTTTTAAATTGAAAGGAAAAAACTGAACTAACCCCTGAAGAACATTCCTCTTAAATTCAGGAAACTGTGGCAGTACTTTTACTTTTCCCTTGGTATAGTTGTTTTTTGTTTTGTTTCATTTTTTGTTTTGCATGTCTATTCATTTGTTTGTTTGTTTTGGTGTTTTTTGTTTTGTTTTTTTTTCCTTTAATTTCCTCTTTTTCCTCAGACCATCCTCTCTCTTTACATGACAGAATTTCTGGAGTGGAGAGCACACCACATGTTCACACCATCCTCCACATTTTCAAACCTAGGAGTTACTGAAATATCTCTTTAAAGGGTTAAGACCCCAAGTTAATGTAAACACAAAAATTGCAGAAGAAGACAGGTCCAAGGAAATTCTAGGCTTCAGCCCCTGCTCTACACAGACATCTTTGTCTGATCATAGGCAGAAACTGGTCTTTAGTCTCTAAGAGAACAGTGCCATGACTTTTCAGCACAGCCAGGAATGTCCATGCTGTCCCCTTGTTATCCTCTGTGTTGGGTATGAGCTGCAGCAGGTCAAAGGTCTTTGTGGCAGAGAAATTCCTGCATGGACCAAAAGATTGGTCCATAACTGCAGCCCACTTACCCAAAAACAACAGGCTGAAGCCTGTACACCAAGATTTTGAGCCCAAACTCATGTGGTTCAAGTGCTCAGCAAGGGCAACAGTCCAGTTGGAAGGCAAAGTCACACTCAAACCACAGTGTGTTGACCCCATGGTAATAAATCATTTAAATGAATATCTGAGTAGATAGGTTTCCATTAATCAAGCATATGACTTGGAGAACAAACAGCCATTGAAAATATCTAGACAAGCTTGGAAGAGTGCAGCTGTTAGCATTGCACACTACATTATCACCATATATTTAGATTGTTATTAAGTGAACTTGAAGTAAGGCATTCTCCATTTGTCATTTTCCCCCTGGTGAATTCAGCTACCAACACTGATTATTTTCTTTTTTTTTTATCTGAAAATTTGTCTATTAACTTTTCAAAACTTATTAATCTGTTTTCACTTCATTGGTAGCAGCTTCCCCCTACCCTCTACTTAGCTTGTTAAAACTCAGAGTTGATTAAATATGACACAACAGTAAAATATTACATAAGCTCACAAGAAAATTTTTATTTCATTATCACCACAAAGTGAGTCATCTTGAATATGACACTGGCTTTGGCTCCATTTTCTCTCAGTTTTTTGCTCTGGTTTTATATTTAATCACAGCTTTTTTCTCCCTCTCTTTGCACTTACGGTTTTGTTTTTCAAATCCACAGCAGAACGATCCAACTTTGTTCTTACACTATTAATTAACACCACGCTCTAGTTTCCCCCATACTTAAATGATGAATAAGGTTAAATTCCAGACAATGTTCTGTACATTGCCATCAATTAACAATTTTCGAGGCAGCGCTTCATTAATAAACACTGATCAGCAGAGCCCTTGTGTGGAGTGCATTGGAGCTCAGGAATTGTACCTGAGCTTCTCTAATATGTGAGCTGGCATGTGTCGTGTGGCTGAGCGTGTGTACAAGTGTGTACGTGTGCGTGTGTGAAAAAAAAAAATCAATGCAATATCCTAGGAAACTCATCAGCACATCATCTCCTTAAAGGTTAATTAAGAATTTGAGGAAGAACAGAGGGGCTGAAGCAGAGGTGATGGACATCCGTGTCTCTCCAGATCATTAAGTACTAATTAGGTTTGGAAAGTCTATTGAGCTTCCTTGGTCTCATCAAGCCATGTGATGGTCCCTGGATACCTCAGTGTGAAATGCCATCAGCACTATATCTCCCTTTATGAACAGGATGCACTTCAGTCTCAGGTGTGCCTGCTGTCTCTCACTCTGTGTGTGTCTGTATTCTTCTTTTGGTGTGTGTCTGATTAAGCTATTTATTTTATATACTGCATAAAAATTGCATGGAGAATACAGACCCTTTCAGAATCGTGTGTAATGCAGAATTTTTTGCTGGAAGGCTAATGAGACAAACAAAAAGGGGGTTAAAAAAAGGGCAAGAAAAGTTCCTGCTAGCTGTAAACTCAGAATGAGGAAGGAAAAGACTTTTTCTGTGCTAGACTATAATTTAGGGAGGACTTCCAAAGTGGTTTCCCTTTACTTATGTTTCCTGAGTTCTAGATGGAGGTGGGTCATGACAGGAACTGTGCAGCAAAAATTATTAGACCAAGACCACACCATGAAGCTTCAAAGAGACCATAATATGTATTTTGTTAATTACCTCTTTCAAAACTCTTAGCAAGAAGTTCTGCACAGCTAAATCCCAGAAGTGGTGACAGGTTTCTTAGAAATGGTTTCCATGGAATGTGAGATGCTGCTTTTATCTTAATTTTCCATCTTTTTGGTATTTTACAGCAAACAGGTCTTACAGGGACAGATTTTTCTTGGGATGTTTCTTTTAAATTGGATTGGAAATACAAATTTAGATGCTCAGCTGTGGACAAGGATCTAGCAAGCAAACCAATCTGTGCCTGAAAGGGACCTTTGAGGTGCCCAGAGACTGAGTCAGCTCTCAGTGCTAATGTGTAAAGTAATTCAAACCAGATGCCAGTGATCAGATAGATTCTTCTGGAAACCAACCTTGATGGCATTATTAGTAAAATAACACAGCTGGCTCTGTTATGAGGGTTCCCTCATGGTAACTCAATGAAATTTGTTAATTCTAGTTTTTAGGCAGTCTTAAGGTAGCAGAATGGCATAAAGCTGCTGAAAGGTAAAGGAAGAATAGGCCTGGTAGCACCTCAACACTGTCAGTCCAAAGAGAGCCTAACTCAGAAATATGCAAGAGATGTCTTCTTCATATATAAAGAGCTAACCCACCAACTATTCCCTTTCTCAGCATAGAGAGAAGAATAAAGTGCCATAGATATTAGCACTCATTTAATAAAATTATACCATAAAAGGTTGTCTTCTGGGCTGGCATTTTCATGGGACACTTGGTATAAGGAAGGATGGTGACATTGGTGATAGTCACCCTTCCCTTTTTGAGCCCCAGTGAACTTTGACTTTGATGGCAAACGATGGGATGGAAGTTAATGGTTCACTGGCTCAAACTGTTGCCCTGCCAATACCGTGCTCTCAACATTTTAGTTATTAAGAACAAGTCTAGTTGCATTAGCAGCATCACTGGGGGGAAGGCAGCAGTCTGGAAACCACTGGGATGTGGGTTATTTAGGATGCATCTGGAATTAAAAACAACTGCCTCCCACTCCCACCACTACTGCCACCCAGTTTTCAGCAGGAGATGGCTGAACTGAAAAGCTACCGATAATATTACAACTTGCACGTCTGCTCCAGAATATCAAGGACCCCTTGATAAACCCACTGCAATGCCTGGAGCACTTCATCTGCAGGCGACTTGCTCTCTTCAATATGGAGAGGATTGCCACTAATCCTGGCGCATTACTGTTCACTTGACAGAAGTCGCCTGAAACAACTTGCGTCTGTTCTTGTCCTGATTTGCTGTCGGTATTTATTAAGAGCAGTGTGTTTAAAATGGCACACATTGTAGCCTGAAGATAACATCTTAAGCTTCCTGCCTATACCAACAAAAAACCAAACACCCCCTCCCGAGAAAATCTTCTCTGAACACTGTCATGCCCCTCTGTGCTCAGCCATGTTGATGCTGTTGCTTCATCCCCAAGAGATCCCTGTGAGAGCAGTGGTGGCAGCAAGATGCACCTTATCTCTGGTTTTACTGATCACCACTCCTGAGCTCCTCTGAAATGATTTTAATATGCAACTGAAGTGATGGAAAGAGAAATATGAAGCACTCAAATTGTCTCTATTTCCATGACTTCGGTAGAGAAAAATGTTAAACTGACAAAGTCTCTGGTTCTCGATTAACGAGTGAGGCCTTCATGTTCCTCTCCTTTCTGTCATGACTGAACATCAGTCTCCAAGGATGTAGAGATGTAATAGCTTCTCTGAACCTTCAGCCTTAAGCACTGTGCTTAAAAGTAAACAAGATTCACTATAAAATGCTGAACATGGTAATGGTTATGTGATATGGGGTTTTATTTACTAGGGATGTGGTCTGATTCACTGCCACTGACTTGTCAAATTGACTGGATCTACATAGTTTGACTTTTCACTTAGCAAAGATGGTGAAACTTACGCTCCTCTGATTAAAACTTCCCCTCTTACTCCTACTCTGACTCTGACTGGTGTCTGGACAAGATTGTAGAAGTACAGTAAGTCCTCAGAAGAAAAAAAACAATGACTGCTGGTTTTGCTTTGCAACATTTCCCAGTTTACAGCAAAGGCTCTGCAGTATTTGTAGATGGGTTGGTGACAACCATTTCTCCTGGCTTTTGAGATCTCTTGGTTTCAATATCATCACAGACCAGGAAACATAGTAAGCTTAAGTAGCAGAAGACAGTTCTCAAGCACACTGGCAAACAGAATCTGTTTTTCTGTCTCCTACAAAAAAATTGTGATTCTTCTGCCAATTCAACTGACATACCAAAAAATAAATCTGTGAGGAGATGGGTAATCAGATTTTCTTTAAACTAGAAATATACTAGAAAACAAAAATTATATCTCTGTGTTTCCTCTAAAGGCCCTTGAAGATTTTCTCCTGCTAAACTTACTTTGTTAGAGTACAAAACATTCGGACCTATCAGGTCCTTAAAGACTTATTTCTTCTATTCTTGGGTGGGCAGTATTCTCAAAAATATAGCATCCAGCAAGCTTTTTATTGCTCTTTTTTGCTCCCAGCACATTGGTCTGATGAAAAATTTCATCACTTATGCGTGTGAAGCATGTGTGTGCATGTGTGAAGGCATGCATATGCATAAGTCTAGCATATTTTAAATCATTTTATATGTGTACATATCTATGTGTATATATATGTGTGTGTATATATATGTGTGTGTGTGTGTGTTTGTGAAGCGAAAATACTCTTGTACCTGGGGTCTGGGTGTTTCTGTATGTTAGGCAGTGTGCAGATAGAAAGTGATGTGTGTTAAAGAAGGTTTATTTTGAGGTAACATTCCTGAACAGCAAAAGGAGATAATGTGTAGTGTAAATCTTCTGATCTTCTTAATGCACTAGAAGGCAAACTGGTGGAATGCCTTCCTTTCTGTCTTTAAAATAAAAGATAGATTTGCAAAGCAAGGCCCTGTGCATCAACTTAGTCCATTTGTCTGGGACATCTTAAATGTTAACATCTTAACATTTGTCTGGGACAAGCAACATTAGGTATGGCAGACAGTAATGGTGCTCTCAAATGAGGGACAGATGGCTGTCCAACACTGACACTGCAGGTGTTCAAGACTTTTAATTCGGTTTCATTCAGTGGACCTTTTGCTCTCCAATCCCTTGCTACCGCTGTCAAACTTTTCCAGAAGCAAGAAAGAGTGTGGGGACAATGTGATAGAATTACAGAAGGTGGTAGAGTCATTTGTTAATCCATCGGGGAAATTAGGCCATCAGACAACAACCTGCTTCACAAGCAGATCTCTGTGAAGCAGGTGTGTGCACTCTCTGTGTGTAGGTGTGTGGGGTAGTGGTGGAAAGCTGTGGATGCAGGGGAGGGGAACAGGAAAAGGACTAGCTAGTAAGATCTGGGCTGGAGGTGACAGAAATGACAGCCAGATACTGATGGGATGTAACAGGGAATCTGTAAGACACAATGTCTGTTAAAAATCAGCCTCCTCTTGGTTTCATTTGAAAAGCTTGGATCAGAGAGGAACACAAGTTCTCTGGCACCACAGAGAATGTCCTTGTGGAAGTGGATGAGATGGAGAAGAATAGACTAAAGGCTCCTTTGTACTTTTCTTTCTTTATCCATTCCTGCAAAGAGCACAGTGGTTGAAAGCTTTGAGCATTTAAAGTTACAGATGGAGATGTCCCTGTCAGCATAAGGCAAAGTCCTTGGTAACCCTAGCTCTGGCCCTGGGAGTGGAAGGTGAACTGCACTACCTTTGTGCAGTGATGGTCTTTTCATTGTGATGGTCCTTCTGGGAATGCAAACCTGCCTGCAGCTGAGTATTTCTGCAGGCCCCTGTGACAGCAGGTACTCCTCAGCATGGCTGATGAAAGTTCATGTATGGAGTCACCCCAAGCAGCATTTCCTCTCAGATTTCTCTTGCCTGTTTGTAATAGACTTGTTCAATGCTGACCACCGTGTCACTCTCGTGGAGTTACTGAGAGCTGCGCAGGGACAGGGAGACTCTGCCTTTGCTGGCTACAGCACTTACAAAAAAACTTCCTATCATCCCTGAAGACAAGGAAACCTGTCTTCCTAATGGTTTGTACTGTTAGCTGTGACCTTGTTTGGATTTTCTGGTGTGCAGTGAGGGGTGTGCTCCAGCATGTCCCCTCTTTATGTGTAAGTGGGGGGCTCCCAGCTCCATGTTGCAATGTAATCCTCTGTAGAGGCTCTAGATCTAAATCACTGCATGCATCTACTCTGCCTGAGGAGAGGCAGAGGAAGAGGAAGGAATCATAAATTGATATCTTGAAATTTTGATTATTTTTAAGGAGGAATCTCTAAATTTTTTTTCCCCCAACTTTTAGAGACACAGATTTTTCGAGATATCAGGAAATATAAAAAGAATTTCAAAAGCATCTTACTAAAGACAGGTTTGTTTGGGAAGATACTTTCAATTGAAAAATAAGAATGCAAGCGCTCTCTTTTGACCATCTTTTGGACAGATTTTGCATTGAATTGCAAGTCCTATATCTCATATATTTCACCTTTGATGAAATTGTATAAATAAATGAGCATGTTTCTTTACATTCACTAAGAATAACTATATCCCCTCATTCTGGCTGCTGGGGATGCTAAGCTGTCCTGCTTCTCCAGGGACAGGCAATGCTGCAAGGGTATATTCCCACCCATACAACCAAAGTGCAGAACATCCTTCAAGAATTGTTCAAGGAAATTGCATAGAACATTTTGAAAAGTCATATTCTTTACACTACATATGAGCTAACCCAACTTTACATCAGCATTTTGTCCGTGATCTCTGCAACTTTTATTTTATTTATGGGATGAAAGGAGTCATGATTTGGTCAAATTTAAAAGTTCATACGATTTTTAGTTTTCTGCATTAGGAACAAACCTCCCAGGCCTCATCACTTTTGTCTGTCTTTAGCTGAGGTGAACAGCCTGATTCAAATTTTTGTAAATATACTTCAGCTGGTCTCTGAGAGGTACTCCGCACTGCAGAGGAATGAGTCACGTTGTTGCTTTCACTTTTACACTGGGGATACTGCTCCTGCCAGATCTTGCCATTTACTTGGAAAACTAGTCAGCGTTCCTTTCATATTCCAGATTGTCATCCTTCCCTTCCTTTCCCTTTCCCCCCTCCTCTACCCTCTGGGAGCTGCAGGACAACATCTTTCTATTGTCCTGCAGAGACAGACCTCAGCTGAGTGAAGTTTCCTGATCCCTGGAGAAGGAAGGAAGGAAAACAAACCCGCAGCAAAACAAAAACTGTTCCCATTCACACCCCAAACCTTGAATATTATCCCTTTGTGCCAGCTGCACCATCATACTAGTGCATTCTATCTTGCCATGATTTTTTTGGTGGAGAGCTGCCTATACAATCTGTGAGCACTGTTGGAACAGCCCAATTTTACAAGCATAAAGTATTATGATTGCATTGATTTCCATCATAAATCATATTTTCCATCCTCTGTCTCTCTTTCCTTGCACTGACTGAATTAAGCCTTGGTGTTTTCTTTAGCTGCTGCCAGAGCTGAAGCTTGAGATGATATTAGGGTAATGATGATAAATTTTAGCCTCAAGCCAAACCATTTCCACATTACAGATAATGTTTTTTTCCAAATAAGTTCTGTTATTGGAATCCAGGACCTACCACATCTGCAGGCTCAAAAGCTGCCTCAACACAGTCTCTTTGCTGTAATAGGTTTATAGATTTGAAAATTTGCTCTAAACAAATAAATGAGAGAAGAGAGGAAAAAGAAATGAAGGATTGGAGGATAATCAACCAGAAGAAGGAGAAAGAGGGGAGAAGGTAAGAGGGAAAAATGGGAAAAAAGAAGACAAGGATAAGGAAAAGAAGAAATAGAACCATGAGGGGAAAAGGAAATAAGGGGAATTAAATCATGCACACAGTAAAGTGATAGCCAGCTGTGTTTAGGAGCAGAACTGGTTCCAAAGACAGGCACAAGTGCCTTGTACCAGCACCAGGTACTGCAAGCATGCAGACCCAGGGCTGTGTGCTTCAGATTTCATCCCTGCCTTCTTACAAGACCATTCCCTGTCATCTCATTTCATCTCATATAATCTCAGGAAGGCCTCAAAAAAACGATTATATTATTCCTGCAAAATTTCAGCTGTCCCAACAATGGACCAAGTGGACTGAAGTCTGATCCAATCTTAGTATCTCTACTAAGGCTTCAGTCTCAGATGGTGTCTTACTGGTATAAATTATTCTTATTTTTTGAAGCTAGTACAAAGCAGGTCACCTTCCCACTTTTATCAGAGGGGAATTCAGTCTGTGTAATCAGGCCTGAAGGAGAGTGTCCCATGCTCCAGAGAGTATAGATTCTGGGCACAGTGACCTTCAGGAGAGAAGCTGAGGGAGGCCAAATCCATTACTTGCTTGTTCTTCAGCCACCGTAAAGGGAGGCAGTTCACCCTTACACTGTGGTACCTTACCGGGGCAGCCTGGTATAACCCTGTATCCTGTGTCCCTCACTAGTGCTTTTCCCTGATTTGGAGCATGGATCAATAAATCTTGTGCTCCCTCTGTGGCTTGTAAGCACATAAGTGCCTCTCTGCTCTGGTCCTCCCATTAACCTGATGGAGAGTTTTTTGTTTGTTACTCTGGTGAATGAGTGAAGTCCCCCACAGAGGAGCCCAGGCAGGGATGTCTGCTTCAGCAGCAGGCGGCCCCTGGAAATCATTCTGGCTCAAAGCAGTGCAGAAGTTCTGAGGAGTTCTGGTTTGGGAAATCACCTACACACAGAGACGCTGCAGTGGAAAAAAAGCACACCTTGATTCCTTGCTCTGTTTTTCTCATGGTTTGCCCTGAAGTGTGAGACTTTCTGAAGGAGCTACTTAGCACTTGCCACCAATTGTTCATGCAGGCAAACAGCAGTTTCAGATTCTTCATCCACCTCCAGCTGTAAGATTGCACCTCGTTAGCTTACAATGTGATGGTGGGATTCATCTGAAAGAAAGCAGGTATCTTCATGCCCCAGGTTCCAGAAAAGCAGAGGGATAATTAATGACCTGATGCATGCTCCTTCCTCTGGAGCTCAGCTCTTATTGTTCCTCTCAGCCCTAAGTCAGAAGCCCTCACTGCAACAAGCCTGGGCAGTGCTGAAATACAGCCTGATGCAGATGGTAGGGGCCAGCTCTGATTCTGACCAACATATTTACAGCCAGAAGAAGGGAAAAAATGGACCTGCAGATAGGTAGGCAGGTGGCAGGCAGTTTATTTCACTGGCAGTGCTGGAGTGCACTACTTCACAGGATGCTAAATGCAGTAAGTGGGGAGGAGAACAAATTTAAGAGGGAAGAAGGAGGCAGTGAAGCAGTCACTGCTCTTCAAGGTATGAAAGGAATATCCAGCACTTCCAGAGGAGTCTCAAAAATAAAAACACCCTCAGGATGCTGCTTTTGCAGGGTCCATATATTTATTATTCATATCAGTCACTAAAGAGGTGCTTTCTCTTAGGACATGAGTCATCTGGGAAATCCAGCAATCCTGCTGCAAGTGTGGGTTTGCAAAGACAGAGTGTCCTGTGCTAAGAGTGCCAAAAGATATGTCTTTAAAATTGGGCTAAAGCATTCTACTTGCTCACCTTGTTTGGGTGAACCTGAGATCAGTTCCACTTCACCAGACTAACTGGTGACCCTGCCACAAACGTACCATGAAAATGTACCTGGTGCCCTGCTGCTGCAGCCAGACACACCCAAAATATGTTCTGTCCTCTGTAATTCTTCAAGGCTGACTCCTAACTAGGGTAGTGCTGACTAACCAAATTGGACCTCTGTGCTGAGCCTATACTCCTACTCCCAAGTCCAAAACTCTCTGAGAGTGCAGCAGATGCCAACAGACAGGGAAGGGCTCAGGAATACATTTTCCTCTCTGCAGCTCTTATCCCACAGTGGAAGAATTCAGCAAAGGCTTTACATGTGTCACTTCACTCATGGATTGCCTCCCTCTTCACTGTGCTCACTGCAGAAAAGGAGGGACCACAACAGAAATGTGGAATTTCTGTGCAGTAATGCACAGCTTACAATGCAGGACTCGTTTCAGCGAATGGATTGACTGCAGGGGAGGTCAGCAAGGTGGGCAATGACAGCTGATACTGTAGCTGTGCAAACTGAAGCAGACATAAAAGCAAGCAACACATAGGCTAAAAGAATAAAACTGTGCACCTGCAGGTACCAGGACCAGGCACCCTAAGACAAGCAAGAAGTGTGGAGCAAAATTTCTGGAAACTTCACTTCCCAAGAAGGGCTTCTACACAGTTCTCCCTCCTCTGACTACAAAAGGTGGTCAGAAATAAAGGTACCATATTTGCCTGGTAAGTTTGCAGTAGGAAAGGCAGGAGTTTGATTGCCATTACCTCATGGACAAGGTACATAAGAGGACAAAATCACTCTCACATTTACTAACAACGAGTATTGCTGCTGGCAGGAACACCACAGGGAGAAGGAATAGATAAAGCACAGAGAGCTGCCCCATCTTCCACCTTGTAAAGGAGAATTTAAAAGCCAGTGCAATGGAGCATTTATAGCTACTGTGACTGCACCAGGCAGCTTCAGTTTGCTGGACTGTGGTACTGGGACTGGTTTGGAATGAAAAGAAATACTAAAATATAGTCAGCCTACTTCATGGGTGGTATTTTATTTTATTCCATTTGAACAGTGTTTTGGTTTATCTTGTGTTTAATTTGAAGGATTGAGCAGGTTCCCAATAAATTCCATAGTAAGGTCTACATGAGAAAAACACTTTCAAAAAAAACCCCAACCCAACAACAACAAAACCCTTTCTTCTGCTGCTGCTGATAACAAGGCCTATTACTTCCCAGCCTGTGCTAGGTTTCAACAAAGTATAATCTCTCAGTTGCAAACAAGAGACCAAGACAGCTCTGACTGGAGCTACCCTATAAATGATTCTGTCCTCAATGTTTTTTCTGACTGGAGAGGTGCCAAATTCCCTGCTCATGTGGTCAGGTACAGGTGGTGAATAATCTTTTTGGCTGGTTCATGAGTAATTCACTGGTAGCTTGCTAGGGAAAGCCAGGTTTCTACCCAATGAGGAAACAAAACTCTAAAAAAACTTGTGTCCTGAGGCTGATGTTTCAGTTCAATACTTTATCCCAATTTAGACACAGCAGATGACGTTCCCAACCTTGTGGTTCAGGTTTTTTTAGCAAAACACCTAATCTGAGCAACAAAGATCCCATGAGGTCATATGGACATGTAGCATACAGGGAATCACACCTGTATGAGACGTGGCCATTGCCTCTCCCAAGCTCTTGGTAACATTTTTCCCTTGACCTGCCCCAAAGCTGACGAAGGCTGACAGCAAACCAGAGCTCCTTGGCTGTCCAAAGTGAGAGAGAGCATCTCTGTTTAAACTGATGGGCTTGGACTGGCTGTGAATAAATTTAGTCTGGAAATGAAGAGGAGACAGAGATGTGGAAAAGCCTTCCAAACCAGAACAAAGAATGGGAGTGATCTGAACAAATGCAGATGCCTATAACAGAGCCAGGCCCCTTTTATTCAATGGAGAGAATGAAGCATCGCTTATGAATCATCTCACCCTAATGAGGCATCCAAAATAGACCAGATGAATCACAGTCCAGAAACACCTATTTTTCTACCCATGCTGTGAGAGCCCAAGGTAACTGGTACAGAGACATTTACACTGTAGGTGGTTAAAGTCAGGTGAGATGAATTTAGAAAAAAAAAAAAGAAAAAGTAATAAGCAACAAGTCCCTAAGAGTTTTTAGGGGCAACAGAACACTTGCATGAAGGTTATCTGACACAAAAGGATATAATTAAATGAGATGATGCAAGGAGTCCACTGCAGGTCAAATGGGACAACTCTTGCAAAAATCTGTCAATAAAAAAACTTCCCTGATAGAAAATGCTTCCAACTATTCTACAAAAATAGAGATGCTTCTCTTTGAAACCAAACCAGCAGTTCTCAGTTTATATTGGGGTAGGGAAGAACTGCATCTTCCCTGTTAATTTGAATTTAAAGCCTAAATATGACAACATTTCTCTTCTGTCTAATATTCCTGTATTGAACAGGGGTGAGTCAAGGGTTTTGTTTAAAAAAGGAAGAACACTTATTCAAGAGTGACGGTTCTCTTTATATTCTTTTCCTCTAATTTGTCTCAAATATCACCTTCCAAAACTCCTTTCCCCTTGAATAAAGCCATGTTTCCACTTGGTGACTCCCGCTACCATTGCTACCTCAAATCTCATAAAAAACCCACTATTTCTTATGAGAGGCTTCACTTGCCAAAACTAATGAGAAACAGTGGTAGGTGATGCAGAGGAAAGATGAAGAAGCTTTTGTGTTCTGAGTGGCTTTTTTTAGCAAAACCACAGTGACTGTTTTTACAAAAATCTGCCAGGACCTCTGGTACAGTTCGGATCCAGAGTGCAGACAGCAGTGGATCGCAGAGCAGGTACCAGATAACTGAGCCATTAAGAGAGGCAGCACACATGATCCCAAAGGTATTGGTACCATCTCCCATCTAGGATGAAGTCCTGCTTGCCTGCTTTTGCCAGGAGTCAGCAGAATTAAATCCCACTTATGACAACAGTGCTTGTTTTTGTTTTGTTTTGTTTTTCAGAGTGAGGCAGCATCTCAGATCTGTGGCCTGGGTATTCTGCTCTTGGTGTCTCTGTGTTGAACCTGACTCCGGTTCTGAAGGGTGGATTTTTCAAATAGCTTGAGAATTGAACTTTTTGGGGAATCTTTATCTCAATGCAAAAAACACCACAGTCACACGTGGAGGACCGCTGTGAAAAACATCCCAAGCACTCAAATTTGCACTTAGAGCTGAGTGCTTTTGTTCAGAGTTTGGCATCATCACTAGGGTGAGCAGATCCTGAAACCAACAACTGTGTGATGTAATTTCTTGACATGTTCATTTCCTTACATTTTTTCCTCACTCTGCTGTGTATCTAGCATTTACAAAGGAATCTGTTTGTGCTGCCTGGCTTGTCCAGCATTTCAGAATTCCTGCAGATTGCCTCACACCTCTTTCATCTTTCACAATAGTGACCAGCATGCCCTGAGCACGGCTCCTTTCTGACTCCACTTGTTCTGAAAGCCCCACGCTAGCATTGGTCGTGCCACAAATGAGATAATTCAAACACCAGGTTTTCATTGGAAATGGCATCTCTCTACACTTCCATCAAACTAAGGACCTGAATTTTCTGAGCTTGGCCTTCTAAATACTAATACTAATATTTAACATATCCCTTGGTGCTTTGAGAGACGTGAAAACTATTTAGAAGAAGTCTGTCAAGGTTTACTGGCTGCAGGTGGCTTCAGAGTATCAATCGGGTCCGTTCAAAATTTAAATTACAGTATCACCCATAGCCATTCACGCCCCTGACGTATGGACAGATGCTCATAAATTGTTCCTTTTACTTATCTCTTTCATTTTTTCCCCTGCCCATCCTTGTCTTTGCAAGGTAATCACCTAATTTGGGGAAAACGTAACAAAAAACAGGCCTCATGACTGAAGAAGCCACAAGATGGCATTATAGAGCAATTAAACGAGAAATCTGTACTGGAATCTGCTTTCCCCCTCTCCGGCACAGGAAGGACGAGGAGCAGGGAACAGTGCTCGTTGTAAGAGGGGACAGGTGTTTCGAGCAGCCTCCAACACAACCACTATCCCTTCTGTTGACGGTCTCACCTGGTTAACTCTTATTAATATTTCCAAGATTTCAAATGGAAGCCCTTCAGGAAGCAGAGAGCACATGCCTCTTCAGCTAGCCTTTGCTAGTGTTATTTTCCTACTGGTACACTGCTTTTTTTAGCTCTTTTTCCTCCCTTGTTCACAGGTGTGCTGGTGCTGCTGTTTTTGGGGTGTGTGTGGCAGGTCAGCCGGCTGTCCCCTGGCTCTGTGGGGTGACATCAGCTGCCACAGAGTGTGCTAAAGGTGTTGTGGGCCTGATGGGCTGAAGGAGCAGGGAAACAAGGCTGTGTGTGGGGCTTGTGTGCTGTGTGAGCAGCTTGCACACAGACAAATCACACCAACACCCAGAGGTGACCCCACATGTGCAGGGCACGGTGCTGGGGCTGCCCTCTCTGCCAAACAGCAAAAAATTCCAGTGGGAAGCGATGCTGGGGGAAGGTTGTAGGAGCAGGGTGTAGTGTTTTTTGCTGTGCCAAGCTCTGTAGCTACCACAGCACTCTGTGGGGCCTGGTGGCATGGAGCAGAGCGTGCTGGTGCTGTCCTGGGGTGTTCACCATCCAGGCAAGCTGTGCCTGTGTGGCCAGCCTGGACACAGCCGGGCTCTGCGGCGCAGCAGGCAGCCTGTGTGCAGCAGTGCTCCCGTGTTCCAAGTTTCTCTGGAGCGTGTGATTTACGCCTGCATGAGCATGGTGGAGGGCACATACAGCTGGTTTTGGGCAGTCACAGCCCACTGCAGCACGGGCAGTGGGGAGGGGGAAGCAGGAACATTCAGCCTGATCCTGCAGCACTCGTCAGCTGTTGAGGGGTAAAAACAGGGATGAAAAGAAATCAAACCCCTTTGCTGACTTTCCTTGCAGCTCAGCTGAGAGTGCAGCACCTGCAGAAACAGCTGCTCACCAATACCTGACACAGACTAGCTCGTTCTTGTAAATAACATAAAGTCCCCTTTATTATTGTGCATTGTTACGGGCCAGGCCACTGAATGCATTAGGGCTCATTCCTCAGAGTATCCTGCAAATGAGACAGAGCTCAGGCTGCACATGTTTCAGAAATCAGCTATTCAAAATAAAAGCTGGGCTCGACAGACCACTCCAGTGTTTCCTTTCTTTTTCTTATGGTCATTGAGGGCAGGTACTTTATTTGGTGGCAGCTGATGAACAAAGAGATGCAGTAGTATGAATGTTGCTGTTTTGCAGGCAGTACTATTTGAACAAGCATGTAAAGACTGTTCTCCTTTTTCTTAGAAGTCATCTTAGTATTGTTATTTTTATTACTTCTTCCTACCACTATGTTTATAACTGTTACTATTATTAAATTTCTTCATAGTCAAATTGGCTAAGGGAATCTTAGATTTTTTTTTTGTTTTTTTTTTTCTTTTTTTTCTTTTTTTTCCCCCGGAGCTATAAAGAGCTAATAAGTTGCTGCATTGGGGCTCCAAGGAATTGATGAGAGATTATTCCCTTATGGATTACTCTCTCAGTTCTTTGTCCAGCTTAATTTTAATATTACTCATCATTGTTTCATATTTGCATTGTGCTCCAGACAGGGTTCATTTCAGCTCTGCATTTCCTTAAACATAAAACTCCCAAAAGCTTAAAGGCAGAAAAGTGCTCAGAGGTGAGGCTTTTAGTGTATGAGGTGTTATTTTTCTTCGCAGTCTGTGCCACAGCATTGTTCCCTTGCCTTCCCTTTTGTGCCTGAATCCCTCTGTTTTGGAGTGCACCTGCACAGGGGAGCTGCTCCTGGGTATCAGATCCCTGCCTGAGTAAGGTTAGTCCCTGTCCCCCACCAATCTGCTCCCTTCAGATCCTGCTACCCTCATCTAAACCAGTTTTGGTGCTTGTAAGACACAAAGATGATTCAACCTGTTAGTCCTGTAAAAAGCTAACGCCTCTTTTTAGTTTTTTTCCCCCACTGGTCCTGGTAATTTCTGTCAATTCAGTGAGTGGACTTTGTCCAGATGAGAGAGATAGAGTGGAGCTAGCTTCCAAGAGTTTTGTTTCTGGAAAGGCTCATGAGAATAGGTGTCTGAGCCCTTGGAGTGTGTCCATGTCCCATTAAGAGAAAGACACAGACATCTCCTGCCATGGGCACAAGGACACAAGGGTACCAGAGAGCTAACACAGGATGGACAAGGGAAAACCAATACTCAAACACAGAAAACATACTGAAGGACAGTAGAAGAGCAAACTACAATGCAAAGAGCCATAGGGAACTACTGCACATGGAGTGAATTGTTTACTTTTTGACGCCCTCATCCCATATGTGGGAGGATTCCTATGTGCAATCCCTGTGTTGCTTCTGCTATGGCTAGAGTACTGCTGCTGCAGAACACAGATGTGATGCAGATAAACAGAGCAAAAGGGAGATGTCTGGGGAGCCGAGGTTCCAGTGAAATGATTCCTTGGCATAACAAAAAGAGGAAGGCATCTCTAGCTCTAAGAGCCCAATATCCCGGTTATTCATGTGATACGAAGAGACAGCTCTGCACAACGCCTTAGAGAAGAAATCCCCTCCCAGGAACACTCTGAGGTCCTGATTTAGCACAGGCTTAAAAATGCATTTGAGTCTCACTATCTGGAGTGACGCTCACTTGTGTGCGTACGCCATGGCTTTCAGAGCACAGTGCGCACCCGAGGAGAGAGCAGACGTAGGCACAACACAATTATTGAGCCTGCAGATGCAGGCTGCCTGAGAGCCTTCCCTTTAGTGGCTATCCCTTTGCTACACACAACCTGGGGAGACCTTTCTGCTATGGTATCATCTGCTTCAGGCTGAAAGAGCCTAGACATTTACAAGGATGAGATGATCACCCTCGTACAGGAGATTTCTGCTGAGTCTCTTCCTTGGCTCTACTCTTGGGAAAATTCCTTTCCACTAGGCTATCAGCTACACTGTGAGAGAGGAGAGAGAGTTGAACCCTCTGTCTCCTAATACTGTGAAATTGGTGAGAAAAGACAGAAAGAATATATAGAGCAGAAGAAAGGGGAGTGACAGGGGTATATCTCCACAGCTCAGAGATTAGAAAGCACACCTTTGAGTGAGAAAGTTAATGCATTTGCCTTTTATCCAATGCTGATTTCATGCAAAATACATTCAGAGATTTATTGTTTTTAAAGGTGAGTGAAAAGTTGGTCTATTCTTCAAGAACTATATATATGGTTACAAAATAAGGAAGAAATGTTTTATGAAATTATTATAGAAGAGAGTGTGATTAGACAGGCAGAGAAAGACAGAGAGACAGACACGCAGAAATATAAGAGAAAAAGCCAGGGAGCTTGCTAGCTCTTAGGAAAGCTGAAAATTATGAGAAATTATTGTGTAAAGTAGTAGTCGTGTAGAGCAATAGATTAGGGAGAAAGAACCCTTAGCCTGTCACTGGGAAGGAAAAGCAGCGCAAGTTCAGGATGCAGCGATGCATCTAAAGGATGGTTGAGTGGGTTAATAATGTCACAGTGACATAATCAAATTAGTAATGCTATCTTGGCGATGTGGTCTAGTCTATCAAGGCATTTACCTGGTTACATTGTTCAAAACAATGCCATTCTAGAGGCAGAGGAGTCCAGATGTCCTGGCCATCCTAGGCGGGCGCACGCCGTCCCCTCTTACGTAAACCCTCACTGCAGGGAGAGGGGAGTTAATGGGGCAGAAATCACCGTCCAGCTCTCTCCTCTCTCCCTGCCTCCAAGCCCTGTGCCCTGGATGCCGGCTTCCAGCAGCCTTGCTGGGGCAGAGGTTCGGGGCCTCGCTGACACAGCAGCCTGATGTCCTCCCTGAGACAGCTCTGCAAAACGGGGCTGGCAGCAGGGAAGAGGCACCAGCCTCCAGGCATGGGTAAAGCCAAGGTGAGGGGGATGAGCGTCCCTGAAGTCCCTCCTAGAGGAGAAAGATCTGCTTAGGAAAATATCAGAAACATTATAAAATACCTCCTTCCCTCTGATTCGTACCAAGCTGGGCTGCTCTCCCCCTCTTTTCTTTCCTCATCATCTTCTGTGATTCTCTAACAACTGCTGTGTGGCTTCCAGCCTAAAAGGAAGGTAGCCTGATGGAGCTAAGATGAATCTAACTAGTCAGGGGGATGAGATAGGAATAAAGGGATAAGGACTGATCTTAAATGGTGTGTCACATTCGTGACACCCAAAAGATGAAGCAGAAGAAAAGGTCTAGGGACTGATGGGAGGGATGAATTAATTTCACAAGAATGGGAATGTCCAGGCTAGAAACTTGTACAGGGAAGGGAGAAGGAAAGACACATCTTCAAAGGACAGTTACTGGTGAGAGGGGGAGAACTCATTTGGGCTGCTGCTTTATAAGAAAAAATTCCCATGTCTCACTTCGTCAGAATGAGGTTGAAATATGTTTATATTTATATAGTCATCTTCCTTAGAGGTGTTTCATTTCAATACATATATGTGGTGTATATATGCATGTACGGGTAAATGGAAAAAAGAGAATCAATAGTTGTCAGGGTCTTTTCTTCAAATTTCCACAAACTAGAAAGGACCATAAAGGCCACTGATATCTGTGTGAGAAAAGGCTGGCCCCAGCCCCCTCCATCTGCTCTTCTCTTCCAGGGCAGCAGGAGGAAAAGCAAAGAAATGCAATTCTCCCTGTTCCACTTCAGTGAGGAAGAAGCAGCACAAAGAGTCCCTGTGTCTGTCAGCAGGATTCAGAGGTGTGCACGGGGCTCTTGGAGAAGGAAATAGAAAATAAAATCAAATGAGGCTTAATCCGAAAAGCAAACGTTTGCTGGGACAAAGCCACCACAGGGATTGTCATTTCACAAATTGTATTAATCTGGGCAAATAGTGCTTCAGAAACAGTAACCGTGGTGTTAATGTTTAGTTCCCCTTCCTGACCTTATCTTGCCTCCCTTACTCTCCCTTAATATGGGCCAAACCCTTATCACTTTGCAGCAAAGGCCTTTTCCTCAACAGGGCAATCATGCAAACCTGGAATTCATGCACAAATCCAATAAGGAAAAGTGATGACTGAAATGTGATTTTTTTTATTATTTTTTTTTTTTCTTTTAATTTAACCAGTAGGGGTAGAGATTAGTGTCACAAAACAGGGCACCCAGATCCCTGTGGAGCAGTTCCTGCAGCTTGCAGAGGCTGTGTGTTGGTAAATAGGATTGTGTTATCACACTCTGAATCCTAGGTCCAAATAAATGTGCAAGCCTGATCAGGTAGAGGGAGGCTTGGAAAACTAGACCATACGTAAGTGAAACACTGTAAGCAGGAAAGAGCAAGGAAATAATTATAACCAGGCTTGCAACACTTCCTACGCTCCTTTTTGGTCCAGCCAACACATTGGCCACCTGTTTGCCTTGCAAGATGCTTGCTATAGCTGTAGTCTTTCATTTCAGAAGGGAAATGAGAGGACAGTTTTTAGAGTTTTCTTTTTCTGGAAGCTGATGGAATCTCTCTCGATTTGTCTGCCTTGTTATCTCTCCTTTGGCATCTGGACACCTACAAATCCAAGTTTCTCTATATGGCTTTTGCCATGAGGAAGAAGATATGGGAATTTCAGTTCTGTGGTTGGAGACAGCACAGAAACAATAAAAGAAATTCAGCAGTTTTTCTCCTAATAAATAACCACCAAAAATGATGCTGAGAAAAAAACTTTTTGGCTTATTATGATAAAAAAATCTACCAGACCTTCTAATTATGCTGGGGAGGTGGGGAGGATTTTTTCTTAATTTTGAAGCCACTAAATAGCATGGTTTTAACATTTCAACTCGATCTCTAAAGCTATTGAGTTCATATTCTGATTAAGGGAAGCAGTGAACAAAAGAGCAGAGAGTGTGTGGGGGAAGGAGTAAAGGAATAAAAACTAGCACAGTGAAAAATCAGGCAGAGTGAAAAATATATTGAAACTGTGAAAATAATAATAATAAAAAATCATCCAGAAGTGTGGAAAGAGCAAAAAGTTACAGCGCAGAAAAAAGCTATCAACTATGTCTACCCAAGTTACCCCTAATCTTATCTGTCCTGCTAATTACCAGATTTAGGTGCTTGTACCAGAGAGGAAAATGTGTGTGAAATGTGAGCTCATGTGCAGGGCTTCTGACAACCTACACACACAACACACTGATTCCCCCCTTTAGCTAGAGGAAAGATTTCTTTCTTTCTTTTTATTTATTTTTTTTTTTTTTTTCAATTGAATCACCATCAGAATGAGCTGAATTACAGGAAAGACAAGGTTAGGCAGCTTTTGAGAAATCCAATAAAAAAAAATCCAAAGGAATCCCCAAACCCCAGAACTGCAGGAAATGTGCTAGTTCCTGTGTATTACATGGTTTCCTTCCCAACATATTAATGTCCAATACCCAGAAATATGCAATGGCATGTGCTGCTTTACCTTTTCTTCCTAAGGATTTCACTCAGCCTGCAGTTCTGTACAGTCCTCTGCACCCCCCTGGTGTTGCACCGGGTTTTGCACCCGCATTTCCCCCCTCTACACCCCAGTAATTACTAGTTTTGTTTAAACTGTGCTTTAGGACGTAAATGGAGCTTAAGTCAGGAAGGTGTGCAGAGGGCAGCTGATGCTGGTTTAGTAATGCGGTGAGGTAGCATCAACTCGAGTGACAACTACTCATTAGCAGCTAATCCAATCGCTCCTGCTAATCCAATCGACTGGAGGAGCTGGAGTCACTGTTTTCCAGGAATGGTCATCTTGCCCTCTCAAAAATCCCAGTTAAGGGAGGGTTTAAGGCACCCCCAGCAAGTTCAGTCCGGGCACCGCGGGGTATCTCCTGCAAACTGGCCTTGAGTCCATACGTAAAACAGCAACAAGACAAAAGCCAAGGTGCCCCGTACAGTAAAATATCACAAACAAGCTACTCACTAGCTCACTCTGACTGCTGGGGATTGGAGCCTGGCTGGGAGCAGGAGGACAATGAGATGGAAAGGGTTAACACACAGTTATCCCATCCCCGGGGCCCCCACTCCAGCAAATTGCAATCCAGCCCTGAAAATTTTCAGCAGCCGCATCGATATCATTCCACTGTGCCTTCATTACCTCCTGATCTCTAAATAAGGGCCAGCTGGGCTCAGAAAACATTATGTGGTGCTGTTACGACAGACATAAACCACCAAAGTGGCATTTTGCAGATGAGAAGAACGAGCAAAAGCCCCGCAAAATCCTCTGCAGTTGGGTTTAAACGAGGGCTGTAACTTCTTACACATGTCCTGCTCCCAGTCTACAGGAAGAGGCTGATTAATCCTGCATGTGTTAGGCTGGAATATTGCATTACTGGAAGCAAAGAAACCCCTTAATCATATTGCTGGTTATGCCAGAGGTCTGTTTTCTCTCAAATGCATCACATTAAGAGCCATCCCTGGGCTAAAGCACCATCCCAGGCTATTTTTCAGGTTGCAGTACTACATGCAGGCTTTTTCATTCTGGCTTTGTTTTAAGGGGGTGACCAACTACGTTGTGGTTGACCTTGAGATAACCACAAGCAGCGAGGAAGTTTTGGAGAGAAGACAAAAATGGTATTTTATCACTTCCCATCTCCAAGAGAAATAGAAAGAATCTGTGAAGAAGACCCTTGCTCCCAGTTTTCCTTTGCTGCTTGCAAAGCACGGATGTGGAAGAGCTAACACCACACATGAAAGCAGGGCTCTGTTTCTCTCCTCATCTACTGTGATTTTCCACGTGGACATGAAGAAAGAATTTCACAGGGAGAATTGCTGTCTGCACCTTCAGGATCTTTTTGAGGGTACAGCTCAATCTGAGCTTACAGGACATCCCCACAACCTCATCATTTCCCAGTGTAAATGTTGGTGACATTAAGGAGAGGAAAACGAGCTCTCCAAGACCATATTCACTTGGGAGATCTGGAGCTTTGGGAATCTGTAACTCTCCCCTAGGGACATTATGGGAGTGTACAGGGGAAGAAAGAAACTATCTGGTTGACACAGTCCCTCCCTAGGAAGCCCAGGGGAGCACATGAGAAATACACACATCTTGTGGGATGACACACAGTGCACCTGATTTCAGTTCCCTCTCCCAAAACACCTGTGGGAAAGACACTCCTCTGTGCCAAGGAAGAGAGGGCTTGCTTCTCATGCTACAGGAAAGTTCTTGTTTTTTCTTTACACCACAGTAGCTGAGGTTCATGCACCTATGACTGGTCTCCTGAAAAAGCAGGATGTGCCCACCCCTCCAAAAAAAATCCTGTCCTTTCCCAGCTAGATAATTTTCAGAGATCCAACAACCAAATTAAAAAAAAAACAAACAAAACAAACAAACAAAAAACAAAACAAGCGTAACATCTCCAGCATGGGAAGTCCTGGCAGCAGCTTCAACCATTAAAAACACAGAGGCAAGATCCGTGACAATAAATGATGTCCTGCAAAGCATGAAACTAAGCAGAAATATCTTTGGGGATGGCTGGTTTTTGCACTCAACCCCAGGGAGGAGGAGGCGACAGAAGGAGAAGAGCCTCTGTTTGTACAAGCCACTTTGGACTTTCCCTTTGAACAGGGCACAGGGGCACTGAGTCTTACAGCCTTTTTAATAGGAGCATCTGCTCCTGTTCCCATCCCAGCTGGATGGCATCTATGAGTGTTTGCTGTTAGCGAGTCGTGCCATGTGTCACGAGGAGGGGTGTATCCTGGGCAGGGAGCACAAGCACATCTTGGAGGCCTTTACACCACGGCAGCAGGTCCATTTGTTTGGCCTGGGCACTTGCTTGGGGGCAGCAGCTGCATTCTCCATCTACTCTGGAATTTCCAAATGGTAAAGCCCCCAAGGGTGGTTGCCATTAACAGGGTAATGTGTGTGCAAGCCAGGGTGTGGAGGGAGAGGGCTTCATTGGTAGCTTACATTTTATTTTATTTTATTTTATTTTATTTTATTTTATTTTATTTTATTTTATTTTATTTTATTTTATTTTATTTTATTTTATTTTATTTTATTTTATTTTATTTTATTTTATTTTATTTTATTTTATTTTATTTTATTTTATTTTTTCTTCCATTGACATCTGGAAATGAGAGCTGCCTCACTCGCACAGACCCTCTGAACTCGGGCCATCTGTGGGACCATCTTTTCATCCCCTTCAGTGATGACCTGCCCTACAGGAGGTTGATGGTGATGGAGAGGGAGTATAGGAAAAGTCAAAGGGATGTCCACATGGTCAGTATCAAATTTGCCAAAATGGGATTTTTGTCTATTTCATGGGCTTGTTACACAGCTCTTAACACTTTGGTAGGTGTTCACAGGGATAGAAATGCCAAAACAGCCCTATTTATTTGCACTGCGTTCTCCTTATTCCATCTATGCATTTTTCCTATAGGAATGTCTGCTAGTAATTTGTAAAATGCTCACATTTATAGGGTGAGTGGAGACAGATGAAGAAGTTCACCCTATCCTACCCCTTGTAAAGGATTCAGAAGCCCCATGGAGACCTGCAGCAGTCTCCTCTGCCCATCAGCAGCAAATTTAACTGCCCCATCTGCCACCCCAGCCCTCCAACAGAACAGAAAGTGGGCCAGCCCTTACAGCTGAAGGACAGATCATACACAAACTACCATATGCAGTGGCTATTGCAGGGTTTAGTCCAAATGACTGGCATGCAAGAGCAGCCCCAGCACCATCGGTCCCCAAATCTGAAGTAAGGGCTTGCACAGAATGGGGAAGAGTTTCCGCTTAGTAAAGAAACCTTTTGCCTGAGAAGGCTTACTATGAGGTTTGTAAAAGGAGCCTGCATTGATTCAAGCTGGGTGTTAATAATAAATCCGGAGAGCTACAGCACTGGCTCCCCGCCACCCACCTTGGCGAACCCGGCTGAACCGAGCAGACGCACGTACAAGACAAACTCTGTAGGCTGGATACACAACAAGGTACTGTTGTCCCATCTGTAGCAGTGTACATGCCAGTGGATATCAGCCTAACACAAGGCGAGGAGGTACACGGGGAAGCAGTTGCTTTCCTCCTTCCTTCCCACCTTTTTTTCTGCTCTGAGCTGGGAAGGGAGTCTGGAAGCCAGCACCGTGTCCACGGTGCTCCCAATAGACAGGCTTGGATGCAGCCAACAGAAGAGGATGCTCAACATACGCTCTGTTTGTGCTATGGCACAGGGGCAGACGTTGTGGGACTGATGCAAGCACGACCTGTGACACCGACACCCCAAAACTGCCCACGGTGCCTCAGGAGGCCGTGGCACACCGTGGCAAATTGTGCTCCCACTGTTCAAACACCAGGAGCGTGTTTCCACAGGGAGCACACCAGCACCCACCCAGGAGCCAGCACCCCTGCGAGGGCTGGTGTGAAATTTGCTGGACATGACCTGGTTAGTGTCTCGGAGGCCTAATTGGCATCCTCTGCGATCGGTCTGGCTCCGGCTGCCAGCAGAGAGTAAAGCGTCTCCTCCTGTCACAGATGGGATGGGGGAAGGGGTGACCACCGCGTGTCTGCGTGCCGGTGTCAGGGGATGGCAACAAAGGATGTCAGGAACGTGGTGCTGCCAAGGGGCTTGCATATTTGGCTTATAACCTGATGAGTACAAGGCAGGTGGCAGAGTCTATGTCATGCCCTGTGGGGGGTGGAGAGGGAAGGGAAAGAAAGGAGGAAAAAATAAGACTGGTGCAGATGGGAAGTGCCAGCTCTCCTCGCTGGAACAGAGCTGTTCGATTGGGAAACTCTGCCAGGGAAACTTAAAAGGACCGGGATGGGAGAAAACAGAACTGGTCAGGATCAGCAAATGCCTCCTGGTCCTTTCCTACCATCTACCTCATTCCTATTTTAAAAACCTCATTTTGATAGAAAATTAAATTAAAACCCCTACAATAAAAAAAAAAAAAAAAAAAAAAGAACAAGCTAAATCTCAGAGATTTCAAGTAAGTATGTGACATGGGTGTGTGTGAAGGAAGGAAGGAAGGGAGAAAAAGAGAGACAGAGATTAAGGGAAAAAAAAAAAAAACAACCTAGAAAAAACTTCTTGGAACAAAACACACACGAGGTAATGCCAAAAACTTGAGAAGGAGAGTGGTTACACACTAATTTAATTCTCTAATCCCCCTACTCCTGTCACTGTTTACTCACTGATAAATGTGCAGTAGCTTCAGCAAGACAGCCACATTTGCAGAAACTGACAGCCTGACTCAGAGACTATTTACCTAAAGACCATGAATATTAAAACAGGTTTCCAAAAGGCCCCCGTCTTGAAGGAGAAGATTAGCATGGGGCCTCTTGCTGACAGACTCTTCCCTCTCCACCCCTCCTTCCCCCACTCCGTGATGCATCTCTTGTTCAAACACTCGAGAAGTATCACCTAGCTGAAGAACTGGAATATTGGAACAATGCCCTGGAGCTGTGCATTCGGCTTTAGCCTGACAGCAAAAACACCCATCCATCCAAGACAAAAGTTGGGGTTAGATTTTTGGGGTGGGTTTTGCATTTGGTTATTTTTTTGTTGGTTTTTTTAAAATTTTATTTTATTTATTTATTTATTTGGGTTTTTTTGGGTGGGGTGGTTGTGTTTTTTTGTGGATTTTTTATGGTTTTGCTTTGTGTTTTGGAGGGTTTGTTTTTCATGGGTTTTTTTCTTTTTCCTTTTAAATAACTGATTGAAAACAAAAATAAAGCCTATAATTTTTTTTGCTATAGTCTCCCCTCCTTTTGGTAGGTGAACTATGAGCACAGAGTTCTTTAATAGAATTAGAAAGGCAACAAAATTATATTCCAAAGTCATGATCTTTAAATGAGTTTGACTCTATCTCCTATGATGGTGCACAGAATTCACCAGAAAAATAGAAAGAGTGAAATAAAACTAGAAAGGGTAGAGAAAAAGATGGCTTTAAAGATCAGAAGGAAAGCATAGTTTCTATAGGATGGGGAGATGAAATGGTCTAGATACCCCAGCAGAAATTACAAAACAGAATGGAGATCAAATTGATTTATATAAAAAAATGAATTAAATGTTGAAAGGATTTTTAAACAGAGAGCTAAGATTCACTTATTGTAATACTAAAAAGTTAAAACTATATTTGAATTCAAAGAATTATTGCTTATTTATGCCATATATATTTTACTGGAGGAGCTCTTTGCTACAGAATCTTCTGGGGACTAAAGTTATAACTCAGATTCAAGAAAACCTTATGAAATTTCTGAAAACAGTGCAAAAATTTTCTTCTAAAAGCCTTTAATTGTTAGAAGACTGTTAGAAGAAGGGCAAATTAGCCCTGTTCTATTTTACAGTGGAGCTGAAGGGACAATTTATTTACACTGACTTATATTTCTCTCTTCACATTACCCCTCCTCTCAACTGGGTGTGAGGGACACTCCTCTGCAGGGTGAAACACAGAAATGGAGGTGTGCAGGGATGGGTTGGGTGGGCACTGGATGTGACTCCCACTCCCACCCACACCTCTGAGTGCCTGACACACCCTCCTGGAAGCAGGGAGACCACATCTCTTAGGGTGGGTGACAGCAGTGTGATGCACATGTCCTGATTGAGACAGCACTGCTTATCCCTGGAAAGTGCTGAACATCCTGGCTCTGGAGACAATGACATCCAGTCTCCTCTCAGGTCCGTGAACTATTCAGACAGAATTAAGAGTTCGTGATTTCCCAGGCTCTCAAGTGACTCTAAGGTCTCCTGATGTAGTTGCTCATCTGCCATGGAATGACACAGCCCTGGTAAAGTCAGTGGAATTATTCTATTGGGGTTTCTTATCCCCACCTGAGGATCAGGTGTTTCACTGCAAGCCTTTGGGAGCACTACTGCCAGCTGGATAATGGACAATGCTAGCACAAGGACGAGCATATTTGGCTTTGAGGGAAAAGGGCAGCCAGCATCCCTGGATACCTTCCTAAGTGCAACCAGGCAGTCCATGCCTGGAGAACTACTGCCAGTGTGGCTGCCCCTCAGCTTTGCCTTTAGCAAATAAACAGACTTCAGTAGAGCAGTGCCAGAGGCTGCTTGGTCAGAAAGGCTTTGCAGACACCTTGTGACTGAGCATGTGAAAGGGTTAAACCCTGAGGCCACCTGGCACACAGCCCTTCTCTGACCAACATCAGGCTTCTGCCTCCACAGCAGTTCCAGAAACAACCACAGCCCCTTCAATATGCATGGCTCTCAGTTGCCATGAGGCTAAAATTACATCTACCCAGAGGAAGATGAAGATTCCTTGTGAGCATACGGAAAGCTTCCCAAAGACGTGTTCAGAGGGGGTGGGGTGAGGCAGGAGACAAAGTGAATGGAAATCTTTGCTAACACAGATGGAAATCGTTGATGAATATTTTTTGCAGGCTGGATTTGGTATCTTGTTTAAAAGAAGAGTTTAATTATAACCAGAGCTACTATAATGAACAGGCAAAGGTGGAATATTAGGAGAGCTTCCTGGAATCGGAAATGCAACGTGAGCGTGCAGATGAAATGCAAGTCACTCCAGTCTCAGCATCTGGCCCCAGGACAGAGTGGCTTCTTCAGCTCTTTAGAGCACCTGTCTCTACAAAACCTCTTCCTATCACCTGGATTCACACCACTTTCTTTGGCAATCACAGGCTTTAAATAGAAGCTTGGAAGCTCTATCATGACGTTAAGCATATATTTGCACAGGCAAATCAAGCCTACTTTAAAAGCAAATTTTAGTCCATGCTCAAAGGTTAAATAAAAAAATGCTGTGAGGACTTTTAAGAACTTAAAAGTGTTTCTTGATGACCTCACAAGAAAACATTTTACTTTCTGGTATACCTAAAACAGAAGAGGTTTTGGACACTCTGTGGTTTTGTTTTTGCCAGAACCTTGGAGTGGGTTAATGGAGGGAGGCGTCACTCCATGCTACATTTGTTTTTTAAATGCCTCTTCCAAGCATTCACTTTTAGATCATTGAACAGATGGGTCTTGGGTATGTCTCTCCCAAGGAGGCTGAATAGGTATGATTTTCTGTATTGATTGATAGCTAATTGTAGGCTTAATTATTTGGGAAGATCTTGTCTGTATGTTGTTTTCTCTCCATTAGATACACATGTGGGTATCTACACATGTGGAATTACAGCATCCTGGAAGTATAGTCAACATCCCCTTGATTCAAGAGGGTCCTGTATTTTTTATGAAGGAGAGACATGCCTGGATTCCCAAAGGCTGGAAAAACCCACTCTAAGCCCCTGACCAGGTGACTCATCCATCTCGCAGTGGGTGCTCTCCAGTTGCATGCCACATTTTGCCTGTGCACTGAGGTGCCCCAAACCCACTCCTGCTGAGTGTATCTGTGTGCTTTGCCACAGACTGAGCTGCTGTGGACTGTGGGGCATGTGCCTGTGTCTGTGTGAGATGCCACAGAGCCCCTGCAAGGTGATGTATTTCCCAGCCTGACTCCTTGCTTGGAGGAGCTCCTGTGTTGGCCAGAAACGATGCTGTGCACAGACTGTTGCTCTCGTGATGTGCCTCAGCAGAACAATAACACATCCCTCTGTACATTTGTGTGCTCCTCAGGCACTTATGTACCTCTGATCCATGATAAGACCCCCATGCATAAAAATTAACACACTGGGAAGGGAGAAACTTAAGTGATCTGAAAAGACATAAAGGTCCCTGCCTTCCATTTAGATATTTTATGCCCAGTATAAGGAAAGAAGATTAGGGTCCTAAAGAAAAATTTAAACACATAAACGTTTTCATGGGTGTAGGAGGCTGTCAAAGAACATACCACCAAGACTCTGAGGAAATAGTTTCTGCTTTAACACCCACAACCACGCACTCATCACCCAGTAGACATGCAGACAGTCCTCCTCTTCCCTCTCCCTTCCTTCATCTACGGCAAAACCACACAATTCAAACTTTTCCACTATCAGTAAGAGAAGCTGCCATTTACACATTTACAGAGCAGCAGACACAACACCAGTTTAATGATATAAGGAGGGAAAGAAATAAGGAGCAATCTGTATATAATGTATACACATATATTTTAAATACTCAGCAGGAGAGACTCTGCTGTCAATTTAGTTTATTGAGAAATAGCTAAATATTAAAGAGAGATGGGGCTGATGGAATTGGATGGAAAGTTATATCTCTGAATCTATTTGTAATCACCTGTGTCTCTGCTTCTTTTCTCATAATACCTGCAGAGACATGACATACTGCTAGCTACCCCCAGAGCATCTTATAAAGAATGCAAGGGTTTTTCCAGCCTCTGGCATTCTGATGGTGTTGGACTGGAGCACATGTCAGCCCTGATAAAGAGGAGGGAGCTCAGACCAGGCACTTCCAGTGTTTGCCCGGAGCAGGAATGTGTGATGGCTACTCTATGGGAGGGATCACAGTGTCAGCAGCCGTGGTCTGACTGACCTGTGTGGCTATCAGAGACCTTTAAACCTCTCCCTCCTGCCTGATGATCCACACTTGCTCCTTGCAGCTCCTGCACTGAGACAAACCCCAGACTCCTGTGCCTCCCAAGCTCTCCACGTGTAGGCACCACGTGCATTTCTTTATCTGTGCACCCTCCCTTCCCTCATCCTTTCATAACAGCTCCAGATGGGTGTGATTAAAAACACACAGGCCTTACACACCTTCTGTGGGAAGTAGTTTTCAGCAAATTTCCCCAAATTACTTTAATTTTGCAGGTAGGCAGAGGGAAAGTGGATAAGACAAGCCATGCAGCGCCCCCAATGATAAAAAGAAAAAAAAAAAGAAGGGAACATAATGCAGATTTGCTTCTTATATTTTTCTTCTACTTTCTAGACAACAGAGTGTCCTGTAATACTGGTATTATAGGTATTACTGATATTTTAAAAATCAGTCACAGCAGGGGAGTTGAGAAAAAGACTGAGAGACTTTCTGAGATTTATTTTTTTTTGTCTCATACATATGCTGTCTTGGAATTATTTTTTGAGTAGGTACTGCCTATTTGTTTGAAGAACTATTCACAAAGGTGCATGAGAGGGACATTTCCTGGACTGCAGCCAAGTAGCAGCCATTTGTCACCAAGGCAAAACATTCAATACCCTGTTGTAGTGGAAGATTTTGATCAGAGGAGGAGTTTAGCTGCCAGGATGAGTACTAGGTTTTAGACCCTAGCTAAATTCCTAGCTCTGCCAAGTCAGCTTGTCCTGTCCCTTGTCCAGTCCCACAACCGGCCATCGAGTTAGTGTTTTTCTGATTTTCCACAGTTTTTGAGGCAGTAGGTCAAGTAATGATCAAGAGGCACTCCACAGCCTGGCACAGGGAATACAAGCACCTAGGCAGGCAGATAAATTGTTTGTGTTCTCTGCCTGGAAGAGCATAACTTTTGCAGTTTGTGTGTTTTCAGTAGGAGCATTGGTAATTATGAATTCAGCCAGTCACTGCACTGTGCATATTCCAGAGCGGCTCATGGAGAAATCATTGTCTGTGAAAAATGATTCTTCTATGCAACAGGCATAAAAATTGAGTGCAAACTGGCCATGAACAGGCAGAACAAATTCAATTCAGGAGTCACAGGGCTATTGTATCCTGCACAATGGTCTGCTGTCACAGAGCATTGCATAGGCACCAGGGACAGACATAGGAATCTTTGACTTAATTTTCATATTATTTTAGTATAGTTTCCTAAAGAAATGAAGGATTTTGTGATTATTCTATGTCTTAATGTCTATTTACATCTCTCACTCTTTTCCTCTTCCCTCAATAACTTTGAACCAATTGACAGGAGTCTTCATCTGCAGCTTGATAGACATGAGAGAGAGTAATCACAAGAAACTGCAAGGAAATACTTTCTGATGTCTTTTCATTTTCTGAGGAATATATGCTTTTGAAAAACTTTCCTGGAAAAGTGGAGGTGCTTTTGAATATTGACCCCTCTCACCATTAGGTGCATAGTGAATAAACTGAGACTCTTATTTGAAGAAAGTTCTAAGCTAAGACAGCTTTTATTTGTGATTTACCTGGTCCATGCAGGACAGAGCAGAGATCCTCTAGCCCTTTGCTGATTGGAAGATGAAGGTATGAAGCAACTGTTGTCTCCAGTACCTGGTCCTAACAATTTACTCCTTTAGTCTCCCATCTCTCAGGATGATATTGAGGGGGTCTCAAGGGCAACAGACTCTGAGCTCAGGCTTAGGAACCATGGGCTTAAGCTCATCAGAAAACCATCAGTTAGCTAGTTCTGTCTACTGCTCTATTGCTAGTTAATGAAATAATCAGCCTGGCCCTGCAAACTCACTGAGTAATTTAGGGGCAATTTTACAGTCATCCTCATGACAGGCTTATGTATCCCTATGTCATTTCAGTCCTTAAGGCTGGTGTAAATAACAGTAGCCTTCACGCTGCTCTAACTTTTGTGGAGGAAAAGCTTCAGCCAAAGCCTGGTGTAAAGAATTTACACAGCCCATCTCCTCTCTCTCTGTACACACTTCACTGGCAGACCAATCCTGACCTTGCAGCAGAACAGCCCAGTAGGTGAAGAACCAGCATGGGACTGAGCTGCAGATAAGTCATTAGCCATTTTCAGCTGCAAGCTCATTAATTTCCATAGGTGCCTAAAAAATTTCCAGCATCCAGACTTCTGAGCACCTATGCTCTGATAGAATAGGAGATAGGAGGGAAGCACACTGCTCTGTTCACAGGAGGATGGAATTCAGCAGTGAGCTCCCATCCTGCAATGCCCAGACGCTGCAGAAGCGGCTTAGCACTGGTAGCCATGCTTATGCATCCTTCTAGATCCTTCCCTTGCTCCACAGGGAAAAATAAAGGCAGGACAGAGCAGGCTAGACTCAATTCTTAGCTGGAATAACTTGAAGTAGGCTCATGAGCTTCCATTTTGCACCTGCCTGGTTCTGGAGTACATGATGAACTGTGCAAGCTGGGTGTTCCTCCACACTTCCAGGAAAAGCAGTCAAGCAAGAATTCAGATTAAGAGAAGTGTGCACAAATGTTTTCTTAATAATAATTAATACATGATTAATAGGAACAGATTTTCAAAATAAATGATTATAAGATGTCTCTATAGTATGCCACCGGGATGATGGGGATAAATGATGCCGAGACACCTGAAAGTTGAGAGCCCATTACTAAGCATTTATAAATGGGAATGCATAAAAATATTTATCCACGTCTTTCTGAAACATGCTTTAATGTGTCTTCAAGCAATTTATCAGCTAAAAAGTAATTTTCATTAATCACTTATTAATTATTAATAAAGTGTTTGTAAGTGTCACCTTAATTTAAAGTGCTTCTGAGTCAAGGTGCACTTCCCGACTTTCTCCTTCTCAAAGGAGATCTTTCCTCCCAGACCAGAGTCCTTCAGACTCAAGTGACCTTGGTGCATCCTTCTTCACCCAGCCCACTCTTGGCCTCCACAACTGTTAGGCTTGCAAATGGGACTAATTCATGTTTCTGGAAACCACAATTTGTCATTTCAGAAGGAAAGTAGATCAGATCCTCTCTCTCCATTCGCAAAGCTGGATGCCCAGACCTGGGAACGCAGCATTCAAATGTTTCAATTTATCATTACAGTGGAACCCTGAAGAGATCACATCTGCTAAGACCATAAATTGGACAGGATCCCACTTCAGAAGGAGCAGGCTCAGCTCGATAGTCCCATTCTTGAACAAGGGACCAATTAGGCAGGCTTATTTACCTGCCATAAAATGAGATGTTAGCCAGTGGGAGAAGTCACTTAAGGACAACAACAACAAAAAGTCTTTCTGATCTCTCTGTTAGAAATGGCCAGCTTAAAAAATTCTACATCTCTCTACATTCTCACTTCAGTCTGTAAGTCCTCTCTTCCTCCTGTTTCTTCCTTACTCCTTTCAAGTTAGTCCCTGCCCCTCCGCATTTTCCCTTTTGTCTTACACATTTTATCTTTCCTGTCCCTTCTCTCATTCTTTCTCTTCACTCTCCTTTTCCTAATTTTTTCTCCTTCTCCTTTGCTCTCTCTCTTTTTTTTTTTTTTTTTTTTTTTTTTTTTTGCACATGCACACATCCAGATAAGATTTAATTTTGAGCTTTTCCACTGAACTAGCAATCAAAAAGGTCTTACGTCTTGGAACAGAACCTGGACTACAAAATGAGCAAATTGCTCACACCTCCTTCCCTTCATAAGATTTTACAGTGAGGATTGGATCTTCCTCTTGCCAAAAACTGGATTCAGGCCCCAGGAGACACTAAGGGGGAAATCTTCAGGCTTAAAAAGCGATATTTTTTGCCTCTCCTCATAACTTTAAATCTGCTTCTTCTCTAGATGGATAATGGTGTGCAAGCATCCAGAGTGGAAGCAGAGAGAAGCAGACACACATCTGTCAGGGATGGTCTGTGCACATTTATCCTGCCTCCGTGCTGGGGGATGGATGAGATGACCTCTTGAGGTCCCTTCCAGATGTACTTGTCCATGAGTCCATGATTAATTGCCTTCATGATCTGCAGTTTATCTATCCAAAGAAATAAGCCTCAAAATCTCCTGCAAATACCTATCCTGTGGGCTAGCTGAGGATATTGCCCCTCCATCCTTGGAGTGTTGCACCCTAATTTAGACTCCACAGACGAGACATGTTCTGGCTGGTCCCTGCAGAAAGGTATATCCTTTAACACCCAGCAAAGGAATTAAAGAATAAAACTGATTTATCTCAGTAGAGAAAGGAAAGAAAATGTAGGCTTTAAATGAGGAAGAAAATTTCTGTACTCTGCTTCCTCAGAAGACAAAGACAGGAAACAGGTAACTGAATCTTGGTGAGGGTTGCTGATGCCTTATTCTGCTTTTCCCAGTATTACTTCCCCACCAGTCCATGCAGGATCAATCTGTGTCTGCCTTCCTGGGGCAGTGAGATATGGCATGGCAGAGAGTACCACCATCCCTGCCAGAGGGGAGCCACAGCTGAGATGACTGTGACCCCTTATTTTTTTTCAGTCAGAGGGTATTCTTTGCTGACGCTGAAGTGATGCTCACCCATGTGAGGATGATTTTCTGTAGCATGTTTATCTATATAAGGATGAACATGGGAAGTGGCAGACATATTTTTGCAAAGTGGGCCAAATGAGGAAGAAATGAAAATAGTGGAAAGGAAAGGAATGATAACAAGGAAGGAGGAGGTTGGACTGAAAGCTAACATGAGTGTCTTAGGAAGGAGAGATACGAAGGTGTGAACTTCTGCTTATCTGGAGATACAAACCTGAACACCTCTACCTGGACTACCAGATACCTCCATCTGATTTTTCTCAGGTATTTATTTAACACTGAGATTTATTTAAGCCCAAACTCATCTTTTTCTCTTAACAGTCTGTTGTGGATCAGCACAACAGAGACTGTTGTAGCACTGACATTTGTTCAGGTATAATATATCCAAAGAGAATTTAAGATGTCTTCACTATAGCAGGGGAAGTTTGTAAGCAGAAGAGTGGCTTTTTCTGGAGAAGCTGGTCATGCAACACTAATTTACTGAAAAAGTTCCAGGTTAATCAACACAGTGCATAATGGAGATATTTAAGAGTTAATGTGGCATTTACAGGTAGGTCAGACCTAAGGTATGAGGAGTTTTTTATTATCCTACCTTTTCAAGAATCATGACAAAAATAATAAAGGAAGCTGGTTTGGTATCACATTTTCTGTCCCTTCTGAATCATCAGAAATCAAACTGAGTTAAAAACCAGTAGGGATGAGATTCATCTCAGTAAACATAGTAACCTGTACCTGTGCATATCTCACCTAATCACCCTCAACTCCCATGCTAGACAGATGAGAGAATTAGACATTTCCATGCACTTCAGCAATTCATTTCTCCCTAACATATGTATCTAAAACAGAGGTAGGGAAATTGTATTAAGATAAAAAAAAAATAAAAAAAAATCATACATTGACCGTAATGGGAACTTATAGCAAACAGTTCAGATAGAGATTTCTGAAGCTAGATCAGGTTTCAAATTTGTAAGTTACAAATAAAGAAAAAGATATTGAAAATATTTTCTCTTTCTACTTAGTTTATCAGAAAAACAGTGTCATTTTTATGGTTCACTTTCTTTAAGAGCTCTGGAGCAGAGATATGTTTTTAACTGAGTATTTCCTGGTCATATGCAAAACCTCACGATTTTAGCTTTCTATTTTTAAACTCATCTCTCCTGACCAATTTTTCATTACCTTTCTTATTTCTCTCGTTTTCCCTGTCTCCTTCCAACAATTTCACCACTTGTTTCTCTACTTCCTTTTAATCTTGAATACAAAGAGCAGGTTGATCCCAGCTCTGGCCCTGGAAATGTCAGGCTGAAAATGTTACTCTTGGAGTGATTTGCATGCATTACAAAGTGACAGGTGACAGGAGCACACAACCTCGGCTAATAGATGATTAATGATGTGATGTTGGCCAGCACTGTTGACTCGTTTTCCTGCTCTTCGGGAAACTTCAAAGGCAGCTGGCATTTCTGTTGCCTTGTGACAGGCTCATAGGTGAGTGTAATTGTTTAGTCCATATGTGCATGGCGTAGAAGGAACCGTGGGCATGTTCATGGAGCACATTTTCCTCTGTGTCTGTGTGTGCATGAGGCAATTTGCAGGGCTGTGTGCATGAGCTCCCGTGTGCTTCTGTGTGCATACGAGCTCCTCATATACAAACTGCCTGGTTTCTGCAAGTTGCTGAGAGCATCATTATCCAGCTACTGTATTCTGAATAAAATACCATGGCCCATTTGGGGTTACAGTCTAAAGGAATGAGGGAAACTCACTGGAATTTTAATCTGGATGGAGAAAAATCAGCTCTAAAGTAAACAGTATGTTTGGAAAGGAGCCCAGTAAATAGCAATCAGAACAGGATTAGAAATAGGTCAAGGCTGTAAAGTTGGATCTTTTTTCACACCCAGTTTTTTTCAGCAAAATTTGGGAGGCTTGAGGTCATTAAAGAGATTAAGGCTACTTCAAATTTCAAGCCCACCCAGATTTCAAGGCATAGCCTCATTTCTGATGCATACATTATAAGTTTGGAGTTCAGCTAAAGAAGCATCTGGAGTTTTCTAGAAGAATATTCTTAGGCAGGATCCTCTCAACACATATAGATTCCAATGTTTGGATTTCAAATCCTTGTACTCAGTAAAGGTGAAGAAAATCTCATTTCCTTCTCCACACATGAACACCTATGCATTCTGCCCTGGGTTCCCTATTCCCCAGCCTACAGTATTCATGAATCTCTTTCAAAGTCACTCAGCATTAGCGGAAAAACAAGGAAACAAACTGTAGATGGGGGTCAGGGTTTGCAGTTGCAAACGAGGATCAGCCAAATCAGCCTCTTTTTAAAACAAAAATTAGTAGTTCTCTGAATCAAAACCCTGCATCAAAATGTTTGTGTTTTTTTCTTCAGATGGAAAAGGAAAAGTCTGAAATTTGGGTATTCTTTAAACCAACAAATTTCTCGATAGCCAATAAAGCATGAAGCTACTTTAGCATACACCAAGGATGTAAGGAGAGCTTAAAACAAACAAGTTTTTCCTTCCATCTTCCAAAGGGAGATACAGACATTTTCATTTGGGAAAACACAATGCAGATGTAGAAAGCTGAAAGTGCATGTTGCTAAAACCAGAGACAAATAGCCAAAGGAGTCCCTGAAAGGTTTGTATCTTCTGTTGATTAAAAGGGGAACATAGAAGAGTCCCTGACTGAGATAAATCTTCCTGCACAGAATCATGTAAAATTAGATTTGAAAGGTCCTCAAGAAATCAGCTAGGTTCTGGGCAAGAAACCTGTCCTAAGCAATTGAAGGCCGTGCCTGAGCTCTAAGTGAGCTACAACATAGGCTACACTCAACAAATCAGCTGGACCCAGGACAGATTTGATCCTGTGTCACAACATAGGCTACACTCAACAAATCAGCTGGACCCAGGACAGATTTGATCCTGTGTCTGAGTGCCTGACAGAGACCCATCTCTGGATGGTTTTCCATCTCTTTGACACCATGGGGAACAGGGCAAGCTGCTCTCAATTTGAGGCAAAGGCTTCAGTGCTTCTGAAACCATCACTTCTATTTTTTTTTTGTTTGTTTCCCTTGGCTCACGGATGGTTCAGTTTGTTAACTCAGTCCAAAGACTTGCCATGTCCACTTCACACTTCCCAGCCCTCACTAACCCTTCAATTTACAGGACATCACCCACTCCAACTCAGCCGGTGCTCCCGACAGGGCAAGACACTAAGTGCCTGGACACCAGAAAGCAGAGAGAAAGGAAAGAGCTCGTAGGCTTTGATCTGTTTCAGACCTGTCAGATTAAGTAGGTCTGGAGGTTTGGGTGATGAGGCTTGTGCTTCATGCTTGCTTAAGCTGAATTGCCTTGGAGAAAGCTGAACATTCCCTTGTGGTGAAGTCTGTGTCACCCTACCTTCCATCTACAAGCAGCAGCAAAAAAAACATCTCAGCACTCTGGGCTTGTGAAACCACCAGTTCCTAATTTGTGACATTTGTGATACTCATTTCTCATAATTACAGGTTGGCCTGGGTAGATGCTGAAGACGGGTGTTGTTTCTAATGTTCCTGGAAATGCAGTTCAGTGTATCTTAGCCAAAGTCTGTTCAATGACATGTGTATACATGACTTTGTGCGTCAATGTGTTCAAGGGCAGCGCTAGAGTGACAGAAAAATCAAAAGAGCCAGCCCACAGAAAAAGATTTCTTTAACTTTTCAATATTTCCATGGAACATAGAAATATAGCTACTATCATGATAGAGACATAGGTGCATCTATACAAATAGACTAAGAAAAAGGGACCTGGCCACTCTACAGTACTGTTGACATTTTATGTAATGCATTAACTATTTTTTTGCTACTTAGCACTTCGAAAGGCAGCTTTTAATAGTTTTCGAAGTTTTTTTTGTTACTGATAAGTATTTACTTCAGGTACCCATACCATGCTGTTAACTTTATTAAAAGCCTGAACATTTAAAACCAGAAAAAATCAGTTTTCTTCCAAATGCACTTTGTGAAGTCCAGTAATTTCCCAGAACAGTTATAAAACCAGAAGGAAATCGAGATGAACATTTCTGGCTCACACTTGCTTATTTTTTCCTCAAAATATTTCAGAATTTGCCTTTATTTTATCCTATTATATTAATGAAAATTTGAATAGCAACACTTTAGATGACTGGCTGGTTAGATAATCTTATTTTCCTTCCAGTGCTTGTCCTGAGCACAGGAGACAGCTGATTCCACACAATCTTGCTGGTTGCCATTAAGAATGGAAATTTGCAATTAAAGGTATATTGTCTTAAGGACCTTTCTGGCAAGTACAAAAGAGAGGATTTCAGTGGGAACTTGGTAACTGGTGGTTGCTACCGACACTTTGAACAGTGCCAGAGTCACTGTTCATCCACAGAGTTGTGGCCACCACGGGGTGGAATGACTAACAGCAGCAAGTCCCAGTCCTGTTGTTTTAGGCATCAAAGGTTCTGGCATGCCCTCAATGGAATCACGATTGACTATTTGTGCTGTACAGAAGCTGGGTATGTAAGGAACAGTAATTTCTTTCAAAGTATATTCTAAGTCTGTTAGAATTAGAATGTTTCTGTTATGCTCTAAGACTGAAGGATTCTTTTACGAATCTTTCTGCTGCTGTGGCCTCTGCAGTTTCAAGAGTGGAAGTGGAAGCACTGAAAAGCAATGAATTGCAAGCTCTGGAAGCCATCACAGGAAGAGAGGTGCAACATTCTGAAGTTCATCCTGTGATCTCAGTCGCAGCTTCATGTGGCTGCATCCTCTACAACCCAGCTCCAAAGGGCTGCCAAAATGCTGCTCATGCCTTCTCGACAGTGTGTGTATCTGATCAATCCATTTGATTTGTAGGTTAGGATTAAGCCTCACAGTCAGACCCAATGATCTCATTGCTGCCAGCATGAATGCAAAATACTTTGAGCGAAAACAAGGGGATTGATCTAAAAGGACACAGGTAATTTAGAGCAGAAGTTGGGCTTTTGTGTATTAATTAAAAAGTTTGCTGTAACCTATGGGACACATCAGCTCTCTTGCAAAGGTTGTCATCTCTGTGCAGCCAGCCATTTGTTTTGTTTGCTTCTGAGAGAAACTTGATTTTTGTGATGGGCTATGCCTTTTGCTACCCTATCCTCTGGGAGAGAGGTCTGGTCAGATGATTAACATTATCTTCTCTCTTAAACATTACATTATGAAAATTGGGCAGGTTTTTTTTTAATAGCAACTGACTAATTAGCCCCACGTCTCATCTCAGCTGTCAAAAATCTCTATTCATTGACAGTTTACTTTAAGTGGTTCAATTAGCATAACAAATGACTCACCAAAAGTTCTGTAGGCATCCTATTGATTAATGTCATTTATCTTGCAAACTAGCAGTAGATGCGTGAGTTGCTCCTAACAATTATTATATACATTTATACATGTATATAATAAGTGCCTCTCAGAGAAGCAATGCAATTTAGGTGTTATTTGCAGACAGTTAATAGCAATAAAGGGCTTTCATCAGCAGCAATAAGATGGATGATTTCCCAGTTAAGAACCAGGTAGAAGACAGGGCTGTGTTTCCCTGTACTTCACACTGCATGCATCCAAGTGATATAAAGAACAGAAATTTCTATGTCATCAGACTGAGAGGGATAGAGACTAATCAGGAGCCACAGAGTCTGTATTTTTGACTTTTCCCTACTGTTTGTACAAGCTTTTTAGTATTTCAGTATATATTTTATTAACAGCACATGATATAATTTTTTTGTTCATGCTTTTCGTGTTCATGTTTCATGTTTGGGTAATGCACAGAAAGGAAAAAGGCTGCGTTCTTCCATTTTGGCTTCAAAGACTTGCCTTGAAATTTTGCTTCTAAAACTCTTAGGTGATTTTGAAGACCCAGTGTCCTTAGCCCCATGGCCAGAGCTGATAGCAGATCAAGGTGCATGGTACAGCAACAGGGCAGCTAATTTTCTATTTTAGCAGGACCCTTAAATAGTAGCAGTACAGCAGTACTGGGCAGGAGGGGGAGAGGAAGAGATTTTCCCCTCAACTCTGCCACTCACCTCTGACACTCACTTTGGCCTTACTTAATCTCCTCTCTCCATCTTTTTCCACCCACTTTGATTTTAATCCAGGCTGCTCATGAGGTCTATGCAGTCCCTGCCAGCAGGAACAATCCCTTACTGAATGTTCATGCAGGGCCTTACCCTACAAAAGGTCAGAGCCTCAGAAACCCCCATGATATAAAAATGCAACATTTCACCACAGAGAAAATTCCAGGTATTCACCAGTGGGGGAAAAAGTGGTCTCTTGTCAGTTAGAGATCTGATCAGATGGCAATGTTCTGAAATTTCTGCAGAAAGTTGTTTCATTCTGCCAATGAAATCAGAGATGTCCATATAGTACACTGAAAGGCATTAGTATGGGTGCCTCTGTAATCATAGTGAAAAAGTATGTGTGTGTTTCAGTTGTTTCAAAGTACTTCTCCTAGAGGAAGAATCTTTTATGACTGAACTCTTTAATAAGGGCTCTTCCCCCCAGTCTCAAGAGGGACAGTGCAAGCTTTAAAGAAAGTACAGCAAGTGCTCTCACTACTGAAGCCACTAGGAGTATATTTTATAAAGCAATATTAAAGAAATACTGAAAGCAGAATAATTTAATCAGATTCATGAAATCAAATACCCCCAAGGCAGCGATGAAGATGTAGCTCAACAGGTACTGGCATTTCATTCCATAGGAAGAGGAAAATTCATCAGCTCCTTTTTTATTTTCTTTTTTTTTTTCTCTTTTCTCTTTATAGAAGTAAAACTTGACACTAAGTAAAACTAAAGCCAAATAACCCTAGGACATGAGGATTAGTGCAAAGGCACCTTGGGCCTATATTCAGTTACACTCTGTCTCTTCTTGTTTGGGAGCTGGAAACTATTCATTACTAGAGAGTTGGAGGGAATGTTGTCAAGTGTTTCTTTAAATGGCTTTTTTTTTTTTTTTTCCCTGATCACACGATCAGTAACTGGCAAAATATTTCATCTTTTCTTTCTTTACTTGCATTACGTTGCCATGACTGCATTCTCTTCTGGTAAAGGGCAGCACAGCAGACCTTTATCCCAGCCTGGGGTCTCCTCGTGCTGCAGACAAGCATTAACAATAATTTATGAAAATCATTTTGAAAAATTAGCACTGGAAGAACCCTCTAAAACTTGAAATTTAGTGTTCCCATGTGTCCTAATTTTCAAAAATCTCCTGCAAGGAAAGAGATTATAGATTTTGTTCTTTTATGCTGTTACTCATACACTCAGCTGATGGCTGATGGCTTTCCTAGAGTTGTTGCAGGAGCAGTGTTTTAGTAATTATGTAAGTGTAGGCTATGAGAGTGAGGAGCAAACTGACTTTGATAGCAGCTTGTAATATTAACTAGGAGACCTTGGGAAAAGCTCCTGGAGAAGAAAAAAGAACAAATCCTTAGCATCTACTGTGGTCTCACTGAGATACCAATTGAGCAACAACTCAGAGTGTACATGTCCTTCAAATATCTCAGGAGAAGTCAGCCCATTCTAATTTGTCAGATGCATAACTGAGGGATGAATTCAGCTCACTTAAACTGAACAAGCAAAATTCAGACATCAGGTTTGTTCCAGGCATCTCCACTTGCTGTGTCATCAGTGGGGAGTCAGGTGCCCCATGCAGTGAATCATTCTGTCCTGCAAGAGGAGGCATCAGCTGGCTTACAAAGGTGCCCATGTCTCCCTATTGATGACAGAGAGAGCTATGAATAGGAACCTAGACTGAGCACCTTCTCTTTTACTAGCACTACAGTTAACTGAGAAGATCCCCATCCTGCTGTCTTCTCCTAAGAAACACAGGGGAAAGTGGATAGGAGAGAAAATGACGCCTTCACTTCACCAGGAAGACGTGCTGTGCAGAGAATCACCCTTCCTTTTTATATGGACATCAAATTGACTCTGCAGTGAGGGAATGGGGCTGAAACACCAAATCTGTGTGCCTGAGGTCTGGGTGAATGTAATTCACAAGGACTAAGGTAATCTGGAAAAGCTGAGCAAGTGCAGAGAGACGGAACATTTAGGCAGTGCACGATCCTGACAAGTGGCAACAATATCCCTGAGACATTTTGAAGAGTATGGAGAGAAGAGCATTCAGTTTACGATGCATATTTAGCAGCTAAAATATAGCAGCAGCACTGTCCTCTCCTGCCTCATGGCTTCTTTCTCTAACAAGGCCATCATAAATTCTGCCTTGAGCAAAGCAGAACTGATTGGACTCAATTTCTTCTTTAAAATACACACACAAACACATTCACTAGGGAAGGATATAGAAGTTCCAGGAAAGAGCCGTAACTCAATTGCCATTATAGAACAGAAAGATAATTAAGTAAATGTTGGCAGGGGATAGCATTGAATAACTTTAGCAGAATGAGTTCTTCCTTGCTTTGCCCTTTGCAGAAAATATACTGCATTCTCCTGAGACCCCACCCTAAATTGCTTTGGATAGCTTTCTTTTCCCTGAAGGAAATCACTGAGAACAGGGCTGGAAGGGAGTTCCAAAGGTCGGTTTCCTTCAGTACAAAGCAGGATCAGCTCAAGCTAAGCTGGTAAAGATGGTTTTCTCTGCTGAGGGGTGGGAAATCAGCCTGTATCCTGTATAGGTACGCAGTTAACCCTTCCCATATTCCTACCTGGAACTTAGGAGGATCCAGGCAACATCTAAATCATTTTGGTCTACAAAATGGAGAAAAGAGAAGCATTTTAAAGATAAATTAATAATAAGTAACACATAAGTAGGCATCCTGAAGTGTAACTGGGTTCTGTTCATGCTTGAGTATCAAGAGTATAAGAGATCCAGGAGCTGCAGTTACTAATTAGTTCCAAGGGCAGATAAATAGCAGCTCTGCTTTTTATTCATCCCATGTGGTGATCCACTGGGTTTGTAGACTTTGGCACGTTTTATGTCTGAAATTTATCATGAGTTATAGCCAGACAATAAGTTAACAGAAAAAGAAAAAAACAAAAGACTCATCATTGTAAATCTTATAAGACTGCACTTTTAAAACTAGAATATGAGAAAGAGCACATGTGATAAGAAAAGAAAGAATACAGAAAAGTAAAATGTTAAATTAGCATGTCTAAGTTCATTCTTGTTGAGGCAGGTAGGTTTCAAGTCAGAGAGCTCCTCTTTAATGTCAGTAGGTTTTGGACAATGCATTTCTCCTTTTTGAGTTCATTGAAAGAAAGAACCATGTGCAAAATGCTATGTGTATAAAACATATGCAGCCACCTCTGAAACCTAACTATTTAAACAAAATCTTTGAAATATTTTATCTTACTCTCTATCATCTATATTCAACTTTCTTGGTAATGAATCTTTGTCCAAAACATATTTGGCAATCTTTGCATAATCATGTCACTATATGTCACAGACTACACCTTCAAGGATCAACACATGATATGTGAAATGAAACAAAAATAGCAGATATCCTTAGAGTGACTTTGGTAAAGCAGTGCTAATTTTTCAACCTTCAGAAAGATCAATGTAATATCAAAGTTTCAAACACATCAACAAAAATATCTTTGAGGGGGAAATAGAGATGTGTTAGTGGGATGTTTTTATTTAATGGGAAAGTTAGCACAGATAAATTTTGGGCTGTCACAAAAACTGAAATGTATGGTAAACCTGGGATGAGAAGAAATGTTTCATGATTGAACAATCACAGGCATTTCCAGCCTTTCATGACATCTTTAGAGCTGCGTTTTGTGTCTTAGGGTCTACTATGACAGCAGCTGCCCTGTGCTCATCTGGGAAAGAGAATATAAGAAAAATGTGTCTGAAAATATAAAAGCAGGACACTGGAAAAAACACAGACACAGTAAGAAGGGTGTGTATCTAGCATATGATTAATTTAATCTCTGTCAATTGGAACTTTAACAGTGTAGTATTTAGTTTAACCTCATCACTCCAACTCCTTCCATGATCAAATAAAGAGATGCACATATCTCCCAAGAGAGATTTCTTTTGTTCTTAGTCATAATTTCATAATATACAAGAAAAACTTTACTTTGTGATGGTCCTTCTCCTCCACTGTCTATAGAAAGGTTTAGATGACCAGATTAACCTTAGCACCTTACTTTCAGACATCTAAAGTTTGTGTGTATTGAATGTAATCCAGTAAGAGGTCTCATTTTAGCCTGTAAAGGGTAAGATAACAATGGTTGAAAAGCAGATGAAAAACCATATATGTTTTGTTTAAATACAATATTGGAGAAGAGAGATGACCTTAATATAATTTATGATTTATTATTTCAGTGCTACCAGGAAGCTTAAGCTGCCTAAAGACTCCACAATGTAAGCAGAGATGATGGATAGGAAAGGATGGAAAGTTACAGGAACTGTAGTAACTGAGATTAAGTGACTACATGAAGGTCACAATAGATGAACACTTTTTTCACCTGTGTATTATGAAGGAACAGATAGAGACAGTGCAACAATGGGCAGCTGAAGAGGAAAAGAAGAGTGCTGCACACGCCCTTATGTTTCCCCCAACATTTGAATTTAACCACGGCTTTCATTAGGAAAAACACCTGAATTAGTTGTATCAGGCTCCTTCTGTGGTTATCTCACAAAATAATGGCACTTCTTGACAGTAAGTCAAATTGCCAAGAGACTGAATTGCAACCTGAATGAGACGTAATACTGACCCCAATTAGGAATACAGAGTCAAGTTTAATGAGAAGAAAGTCTTTATGAAGATTAGATTAATCAACAAATAAATCATGAAATGGGAATCTCCATAATTTGAGAATCACCCTGTGGATGAACAGGGTTTGGGCACAAATCAGAGGTTTGCCACTGATTTCTGCAGAACTTGGATTTAAGAAATATTGAAGAGTTCCAGGGGAAGTGCTCTGGAGTTTACAGATAGGATTACCCTAGGCTGTCTGATCTTGGGACAGGTGTCCAAAGGATGAATAGGACACCTACAGGTGGTCCAGGTTTTAAATAATCCTCTAGGAGAATCTAGCAGATGACATCTGTAACTGAGACTCATCTATCATAGTTTCTTAGTAAAGAAGAAATGAGGGACAAGATCTGCCAAAAATACATAAGATGGATCAGCCAAATTGTTTCTAAATGGTACCTTGGTCAGAAATCTCCACAGGGGGCCAGCAGCCAGCTGCACTGCACTATAAACTAAATGTTTCTGTTTTGGAAAAGAGTCAGTGGCAAGTGATTTGCATGAAACAGGTTTTTTTCTTTTGTTGTTCTTGTTGTTGGTTTTGTTGCTATTTTTGTCTAACACAGAAATGCATCGGCATGTGAAATTTATAGAGCAAGTGCCCAGTTGCTGATTTCCAGTACAGTTTTTGTCTCCATACTTAGAGATTTTGCTCCCAAAAGACAGAGTGAAGGGGGAGAGTAGCAGTGTAGAAGTGGTAATAAGGAATCCAAAAATCCCAATCTAACAGAGAGACTATCCAGAACCACAAATCGTTTCCATTTTCCAACATTTTCTTTCTAATTCAAGAATACACAGAAATCTGTGAATTAAGAGCACCTGTGTTTCTCTTTCCTTGGAAAGGAAAACAGAAGATATAACAAAACCTATGTTGAAAGCGCTGAACTCATGAATATGAACAGGAGGCTGGAAAAAAAAATAAGCCCAGGGATTCATGGATCTCGTCATGGTCGAGAGATGCTTTCAGCATATGTCTAGCATGCAGCAGGGTCTGGCAATTTTCCTGGTATTTAGGCTACTTTTGGGACTACTGTTCTCCAGCACGTTTGTCCTGGAGGATGATTTTCACTGACATGGTGTGATGAAATTCCTATCTGAACACTTGCAGGTGTATGTAGGGAAGGATCTGGCCAGAAACCTGGTCACTCACCCAGAGAAGAACAAGGGGCAGCAAATGGCTCTGCCCCTCAGCCTGCTCTCATCTAGGGACAAGCTGGGTGTGCTGGAAAAGTGTTACACTAATTCTGCATCCATCACTATTCAGGACTGCAGAGGTAAAGAGGAAGATCAGTTTTTTTCAAGGATCTGTCCCCAGTTCCATTCCTTCCCTCCCATGACAGAAACAGCCTTGCCAAACCCAGCAATTCTAATCCTTGGGCTGGAAAACACTTGGGTGCTTCCATGTGTTGCCTCTACAGATATTTTTCACATTTTTCACCCAGACACACGTGGATTTATGCGTGAATGCAATCACAGAAACGTGGAATGGTTGCTATAAGGATAATTGTACAGGTAGTTATCTACATTAACATGCATCACACATATGGATGCAAATAAATGTATTAGAAAGACAAGCAAATACAACAGAAGATTCAAAAAAGTTAAGGACATAAAAGACCACAAGAAGGACATAAGAGTTCTTCTGCCTTGCATTAGCCAGTCATTATTATCTAAAGCAACCTCTGTGAGGCTGCACAAGATGCTGAAATCATGCAGCATGATGAGAAAAGAAACAAGAACAAACCATGAAATATTTAATATCCTCTAGCAGCACTGATGTAGTCTTCAAGCACAGTGCATTAACACTGTTCACTATGCCTCCTAACTCAAGTGGCTATAACTAGACCATGGGAGAAAAGAGGTGAACAGCTTTTACAGTCCTTTTGTACTGAAAAAGCCCCAGCTGAACCAAGGTTTGGCAGTCTCCTTAAAGAAATGTGTGGTTTGATCAATGAATTCAGAGAAGGGTGAGTTAGAAGCTGAGAAAACACTGTCCATAGGAAACAGCTGAAAGAATTGTTCCTGCTTAGAGTGCAGAAGTGAAGAATGAGTAAAAGTATGAAAATAATATTAAAGCATGTCACTGAGAAAAAGCTTTAGTTCAGTTATGACAAAATTTCAGTTAAGGCATCAGATGATTTTGGCCAGGAAAGATTACATGTTTTAGGGTAAGATAGCTCCTGTCTTTCTGAGATGTCAATTTCTCTCTGCTGTTTGTGGAACAAGTTTAGTCAACAGCGCTAATTTTTGTGTGTGATGATGAGCACTCTTCAGGCTTGGCAGCACTGCCTGAAATACAGGAGTTTAATGAATCAGTGCCATCACTGTCAGGACACCTTCTTTTTGGTACCTTTTCCCTGAGTGTGTGCCTCTTGCCACAGTTTGATATTCTGCTAATCTGTGAATCTCTAGTTTGGCCCAACAGGATTGTACACTTGTTCTTACATAAAAAGCCCTACCAGAATACCGCTGAATTTATTTTTGACTGATGTGTACAGCATGAACATGGATCTCTATTCTATTTGCGATCCTTTGCCCCACAGACAGGATATTAGGATGGAACTCATATCCAAGAACCAAGAGCTACATTTTAAACACCCTGAAAATGACAAGGATTCCTGTACTCTTTTACCAAATTCATGAAATATTTGACTTCTTGAATAAAATGATGGTTGCCAAGTTTGACATGGATTAATTTCCTACCTTTTAAAACATTCCTACAATCATCCATAGGTTTTGATGCCTTACACTGGAAATGCTGCTGGAAAAATTTGGTTGTCTTTTAGATAGGTTTTCTTGGGTTTTTTGAGTTTTGCTTTTTTCTAGAAAAGTTCTAAACTCCAACCCCAACCTTTTCTGGGTCTGCTGGTCCTGCGTGGGGGTAGTTTGCTTGTAACTCCACTTGAGGGAGACTCAGAAGAGTATGGCATTCACTATAGCAGAAGAATCAAAATTCAAACACCTTAGTCTCAGCTGACTCTTCCCCCCTGAGCACTCTCTTGACCATCCAGCCCCATCACCAAGGTGTGTACCTCAAAGGCTGGCAGGAGCTCCCAGACACTCAGAGCAGATTTGGTAAATGAGATCCAGTACTCAGACTGCAGGTGAGCTAATTCAGTGCCATTAGCTGCAGCCAGGACTCCATCTCCTCATTAGGAAAGAGATAAATTATGCAAAGTGTACTCTCAGTACAAGCGGTAATAACCGGCAAAGCCACAGAAAAGAGAGATGGAAGGAAAAATGGTCTGCAAAGCAGGGCAGAGCAAATGCAACACTGTCCTGGAAATTCTGGGAGGGAACCCTCATCCTGGGTCATCTGCTGGATAGAAGCAAAAGGCTTCACCTTCTTTGACCTCCTGCCAGCTGCAGTGACAGTCAAGCTGGAGCAAGGGCTCTCCCCTGCTGTGCTTGCCCATGGTCCAAAGATCCCTTGCTAGTTACTCCTATTGTACTTTAAACTTTCATATGAAATCAATTTACATAAAACTCCAGAGTCCAAGAAGGAAAATACTTCTCTCTTATACCCCAAACAGACCCTCCAGAAGGGATTCTTTTCCCTGACAACACTGCAAAGCCTGAGTTTTTTCCTGATGGCTGTTGCCTTGAAGCATGGCATCAATGAAAGCTCTTCTCTGGTATTGTGCTTATTTTATTTCCAAAAAATAAACCACAGCAGGGAAGTGACTGTGTGAAATATCCTCCAACCACCTGAGCAAGATAAAATATCCCAGGTATGGGCAGGAAAAAATAGTTGACATTAGCTTAGATACCAGACCCCTCTCAATCCTGGTCCCTGCAGGACTGTCAACATGGTGACCAACCATTCTGGCACCCTTCTGTGTGAGGGAAATCCTGCCAGGAGCTGGGCTGGACTCACATTAATTTTCTCCTGGCCAACAAAGTCTGACCAGATTGCAAAGACTCTGAACTCACGACCTTGATTTGTTTCCCCTCCAACAGCTTCCTGGAACGTTTGGTTTCTCAGCCTCCTCTCTGCCTCCTCCTCCTCTTTGCCCAGGAGCCGTCACGGGGGCAGATACAGCTCTGACAATGAAGCCTGGCTGTGGCCCAGGAGGAGCAGAGGATGCTGGAGAGGGTGGAGTCCATCTGCCACCCCCTCAGCACAGGTAGGACTGTGCTGGAAGGACGGCATAACAAAGACAGACTACGTTTAGCTGGATACTTTCCCTCAATCACTGCATTAGCTTTTCCTGATCCTATAGTTAAAAACAGCTATTTATTCTGTCACTACACGCTGGCAAAGATATATTGCACCAAGTCAGCGCCTACAATTATTATAGTACAGAAAACCTTTGCTGTAGCACGTTTAGTGCTGCTATTTATCAGACACAGCTATTACATCCTGGCTCCCAACAAGGCTATACAGTTCTGGCACCCAGGAAGACAGCAGGTGCTCTGAATTAAACCAGGGCCCAAAGACGTTCCCTTCACCTTCCTCTGGCTTTCCTTAATAGCCTAGCAAGGACTGGGGGATATCTGGAAGAAAAAGTGTTGCAAGAAAGCACTTTGCTTATCTGACACTATGTCTTAGTGTCACAAAATACCATGTGTAGGGTGGAAAACATTGCTGTTTTGTGAGGGAGGTGACAGGATCTCTAGAAATTAAAACAAATTAGAATCCAAGTAGGTTATACAGTTCTTCTAGGTGCCAGAACCAGAGTATTTAATTATAGCTGATATTTCTTTGTGAAGAATGCTTATCCAATATGAAATGCTTATCCAGTACTAACTGATAACCAAATATATTGCACATCATCCATCCATCCATCCATCCATCCATCCATCCATCCATCCATCCATCCATCCTCTATCCAGCCTTCAGAAAGCACAGTGATATCACTGCTACTGCTACCTCTGCTCCATTCATACACAGTCTCAGGGCTCTGACTGTATTTTTCATATCTTGCTATATCACCGAAACCTTATTCTATTATTACCAGCAAAACTATCTCGCCAATGGTCTGCACTTAAGATTAATTTGAATTCATGTCTTCAAACAGAATGGTATTTAAAAGGATGTTTCTTAAAGAATCCTCTCCAATTTTCTAACTTCTTGTTAGCAAACTGAAAATTCGACTCAGAAAGTACACAGGTTTATTGTAATTATTAAAAAAAAAATAGAGAAGGAAATGCTAGAGAATAAATGACTGATCAGCAAAAAAGGAATTTTTTCAGATAACTTCTTGAAAGCCTGCTAATCCGGAGTTCTCTCTCTCACTGTCACTAATTTTCAAAAGAAATTCAAGCCTGAATCTAAGATACTTCCCTGATGATTTCTCTAGGAAAAAAAAAAAACAAAAACCTCACTTTTTTTTTTTAAAAAAACCCCATGATTTTTAAGTAGAAAAATGTTGTCTACATTACTTTGATCAGTTCTTTCCAACATGTTTCCAGCCCAGAGTTGCCAGCAGCTACACGGAGTAGTGCGGGTGTGTCTCGGCGGAGCTGCGGAGAGCACCGTTGCTGGCGATCGCGCGCTCAAAGCGCCAAGAGGCACGAGGTGTCTGTCAAGTCTAGAGGCAGGGGCAGAACCAGAGCTGGAGAACTTCTACAAGAAGGCCCAAAGGCAGAGAGGACTATATAGGAATAGCTGAATAGGGACCAACACTCAGCCGAGTATGTGAGAGTGAGTAATAGTGCAGAATATTTTGGGTCACTGCTGTCAAGGATATTTTCCTTAAGAGGTTTTTGGGGTACTTTGAAATACACAGATTTAGCTTTATTCCCACCAGCTCTGAGCCAAAGGCATCTTTTTGAATCTGCTTTTGAAAGTCTTAAGTTTTCAGGCCTCCTGTTGGCAGGAAGCACATTGTCATCGTATTATGGAGCTGCTACTGACCACAGCTGTCTGATTGCTCTGCCTTTGCAACGTGGGTAGAGGTGTTCCATGGGATTTGGTGTGATTTATTTACTTGGGTTTAATGTTCCAAGACAACAGGCTCATTTTTTTATTTTTTATTTTTTAGAAGGAATAAGCAAAATAATCAGATTGTGTGAGAGGGGATCAAAAAGAAAAGGAAATTAAAATATTCTCAATAATAATAGTAATATTAATCACTAATGCAAAAGGAACATTTTGCTTCTGGACATTGTTGCTGATGTACAGGGCATCCACACTGAGTGGATCTATTGACCTGATATTCCTGCTTACTGTGCAAGTGGTACTAATGTTAGCAGGACTATATTTAAGAGACAGCAGCCCTTAAGAGGCATCTGCTGATGGAGCTGCAGACACCACCAAAGATTCATGCTACTAACTAGGAGAGGGACTCAGACAGTGGAAATAATTTGCTTAAAAGCATGTTGATTTGGACATCACTAATCTCAGCATTGATCTTTGCCGGCATTAACTTTGCTGTTAATGCAAATAACTGAACATAAGGATGCCATTAATTGTATTGATATAATGGAAGGCATTGCCCTTGACTTCAAGGCCCCCCTCTTTGATTTAGTGCTTGCCAACGACTCAACATTTTTGTCTCCTCTCCCCTTTTCTGCTTGTCCAAAATGATGTTTCATTCCTTTTTATGTCCCTGTTATGCTTGGAACATCCTGTCTCCACGTTCCACTCCTTCAAATGCTCCTTTCTTCCTGAAGGTCCTGCATTCACCTTCCCTCCTTTCCCCAAGTGCAGCCTCACAACTATAGCAGGAAGAAAGCAAGAGTGCATGAACACAACAGCAGCAGCACACATGAAGAATTCAGGTTGTACTGCCAGCATGTACCAAATTCCCTCTGTGATTTCCTGGACCAAGAGCATTGTGAGTTCCAAGAGTAAAGGTTTAATGAGGAAAAGGCAACAAATGTGACTTATCCATGGGGTTTTAGTGGTGATGTTAAATCAAAACAATGCATTTTCCATTGTCCATTTTACAAAATGAATACTGATAAAATGTGAAGGCACTGGAAGAGTTAAAAAAAAAGAAAATGAGGCCTTGAAACTTTATTTCAGAAAGGGATTTAAGGATGCTGTATATGTAGCTTCTACAAAAGAAACTTAGGAAAACTTGTTCCCCTTTATTATTACCTATCAGAAGAAAAAATGCCTGATGGTAGAGAGCATTTTTGTTTAGAAAGTGAAGACATCACAGAGTATCACATTAGACAAACTTAGTCTAAAATTACAGCATGGTTTATTTTGATTGAGTCAAATCTCTGCATCTTAAAATCTTTAAATCAACTTTAATTTTCTACAAGGCATGTTCAAGATATGAAGGAAAAAAAAATAATTATACGTTAGGGAGAAAATTCTTGTTTTCCCAATAGAAGTGTTAATTTAGACCAGAAACTTAACAAATACATATGAGAATCACTTTCTCTGACCCAAAGACTTAGAAGTGCCAAAAGGGAAGACACAGGAAGAGAAATACTATTGCAGATCTATCATGGGCAACCACAATTTTCATTGAAGAATAGAACAAGCATCAATTAACTTTGCATTTTTCTCAGCCATTATTAATTGTTTGATTTCCCGAGGGCACTATCATGGTAGAAACTGGTATTGAGTGGATCTGAAGAAGTAAGGGTATGGGGAAGATGTCATATGTGTAAGTGGCTTCCTGTATCAGGAGGCCTTCAGGCTGTGTTTTTCAACCAATCACCACAGCTTTGTTTAAAACAGGGTTGCTGACTGTTTGAAATGCTGTCAACTTGGAGATAATCAGAGGCATAGCCTCTGGAAAGTAGCACATTGTGGGACTGTAAAAGGAAGCCCCTGCAGGGGAAAGTAGGAATAGTGTACGTAGCAGCATTAAATTGGCATCTATTTGTCAAAAACATCCTTTGCCACCTCATTTCTCCAGCAAAAGTATTCCACTGCAAAAAAAACCAACAAAAAACAAAAAAACAAAAAACTCAAAAAACCACCAAAAAAAGCCCCACACTCATCCTCCAGCTCCTCAATTAACATCTGAATTGTAATCAACAACTTAGGAGTCAAGGAACCTTTGAAGAAATGAGAAATCAAAGGCTGTTTTTCAAGCTGAACATGAAAACACTGTGATGATAGTGGGATTATTTTGGAAGTACATGGCCAATAGAAACCTTGGAGGGATTTGATCCATTCCAAATCCAAATCCCTTTTGGTCCCTTAATCCATGAAGCTTACTAGAGAAGTATGCCAGTGCTAAATAGTTGTGTTTAAGATTTGCAGCTGGATATACATGAACAGTTGTCTGTCATCATATATATCTGTAAATTCATCTTCAATAATTACTTTGCACTTGCAAAGAGTTTTTCTCTGCAAAGCAGCTGTAAAAATGTTAATTTTGAATAACATTTCTGTAAATGGGACATATTTATTAGCTCTATCTTACAAATTGGAAAACTAAGGGACAGAGGGTTAATTGAGCCTAGTTTTTAAAAAAATACCTAAATTATTTTAATCAAAAGAACACATAAAGATGCAGACATGAACCAAAACCCACTTATAATCACAACCATAAAAAAAAAAACAAAGAAAAGAGAATTGCTGTCTCAAGTGTCTTTCACCCTAGTTACAAGACAATAATAGTGTAGACAGGTGGATTATCACAAAAAATACCATGAATAAAGGTTGCTTTGTCCTTTCCCCATCTTTTGACTGTATGGTATCCATATGGGTCTTAATGTCTCCTGATTTAGTGAAAGGGACAGGAATTTCCTGGTAAACTGAGGAAGTGGGTGTTTTCCCTCGATTTAGCCTTGATTTACTTCCATGTGGCTCAGCCACAGGTCCCATTTACCCTAAACTGTCATTTTTCAGTGTAGGCTGTACAGTCTGGGATGCTCCTGCCCAGCAAAGCAGCAGGATATTTGTAGCATCTACTTTTTCATTTTCACATGGATTATAACATGATCTGTCTGTCCTTTAAGAAGAAAGCCAAGCCACTCAGAAGGGCCAAATTTCATTCTGCTTCACTCCACCTCCATTTCAGCTCACTTCATGCTGCTTTAGCTCCACTTCCAAATCCAAGACCTGGGGACCCCAAATACGCCACAGATCAGTCAAATTTCAGTGGCTGCACAGTTTCTGAGGAGGAGGAACAGATGGACAAGAACACAAAGAGGCTGATTGCATAAATTCTGTTTCTTAAGAAACTGGACTAAAATTAGGTGTTTTAAAATCCAGATCGAGGGTTAATTTTGTTTGGAAGTAGGTGCCTGAATACTAACACGTATGGTTAGGACAGCAGCTGTTTCTGTTGGTGTTGTCAAAACCACGTTCTGATATACCAGGTCCAGTTCTAGTACCACTAGGGACAGTCATGTCATGAGATATGCTTTATGGCCATTTCCACTTCAGCCATGCAACCTGCTAACAGTAACTTCTGGCTTCAGTCAATTACTTTATAATTATGTTTTAAAATGTCATGTCTGATTTGAGCCAAACACTTGGCTTTTAGCCTCCCCAAGAAAAAATGAAGACAGTGATATGAAATTGCAATATTAAAAGCAGAACCTGTGCCATCTATAGATGTATTCACAATCCAGGGCTATATTTCTATATATAACTTGGGGCATGGTTCCACAGCAGATATCCCTCTATTGTAGAGTCCTCAGAAATTTCTAAATTTAAGTGCTTGAGAAACTATTCATTGGCAAAATAATAAGTACCAAAACAAGAAAAAAAAATTAAAAAATAAAATAAATTAAATCCCTGAAAATCTACACTGCTAAATCCCCTGATCTTAAGTGGGAATGTCCCCAGAAATGGACTTTAAGTTCATCCAAACAAAAATTTTTGTTTGTAGAGATGAGAAGGACAGTAACCCCTGGCAGAGCAGTGGTGAGGACAGGAGATGCTAACAGAGAAATTTAGTTATATTTGGTGGTTATGAAAATAACCTCTTTATGGAAGTCCAGAAAACAACTGTCTCTCAGCTCTCAAAATGCCAGAGACACTCCTTCTTGATTTCTTTTTCTCACCTATACAGATGAAAGGTTTTACTCCAGGACGAATTTGCACAGAATTTTGGAGAAGGTGAGCTCCTTTAACACTATCCTGGATATATGAACATCATGCTACAGGGTCAGAGGCTGCTGCAAATCCCAGTACAGCTGCCCCCCTACAGGGCTCCCCCAAATCCCCCAACATTTCCCACTATATGTCCTGGTATGAATCATCTCTCACAGCAGGAAAAGAAGCTGAAACTCCCTTGCATTACTTAGATGTGCTGCGTTAATGACCGGAGCTGTAGCTCTGAAAGTACCCTTCCTTTCACACGACCAAAGTTCCCCTTGCTGGGAAATCCATTGGGACTCCCAGTAACTGTGCACTCATGGCACTCACATGCAGCCCAAATCTCCACTGTGGCTTTGAAAAATCTACCCCCAGTGTTATTCCAACGTGTTTTTTTGTCTCCTTGTGAACTTATAATGATGACAGTGATAATGATAATAATGATGACTGACGCTCATATAGTACCTTCCATCCAGAAGGATCCCAAAGTGCTTTGCAAACTGATTTGTAAACAACTGCACACCCATATTAAACACTCCATCCCTATGCTAATGCATTGTTAATGTTGCAAATGTGAAGTGGCAAAAAAGATGGGAAGTGCAAAGATTACAGCTTCAGGAGCAACACCCATACATAGTGTAGCTTGCCTAGGAGGGTCTATCATTTACAGCATCACCTGGAAAATGCTGCACGGCAAATAATGCTTCCCAAACTGAAGGAAAGGTGATCAGAACCTTGTGCATCTGGCCATGAAGGTAATTGGGTGGAAATTTTGCTCAGTCCCCTTCCTCAGGTGCTGATATGGAAAGCTGAGTTCTCTAATTTTCTATTTTTATTTGCTGCAATTGAGAAGGCAACATTAGATGTAGATGCTCAACAGTTAGAAATAATGTGGCTAATGATGCTGCAATTGGACAAGGGAGGGAATGGGAAAAATCCTGCTGACTTCAGTGAATGCTGGATCAAACATTTGTTGAATAATCTGAACAGCAGCAAAATTCCACTTTCTACCTTTTTTCTACTTATTGTTGTTTTGGGTCGCTTTGTGTTTTTGTAAAGGGGAAAAACATTATTTTCTTTTTCACACCTTTTTTTTTTTTTGAAACTCTGAGTAATGTCTTTTGGAACCAGATCTCACATGACAAGTTTCAGCTGCAAGGGGTTTTGCATCAATTTGGGCTGTGTTCCTCTGTTGATAGAACAGATCAGCCCAATGTTAATGGTGCAAATGGTGCTGTTTTCAATGCACAATTAACCAAGTCAACACCGTGATGAATAAAAATTAAAGCTGGCATCAGAGAAGACCCCATAGAAGTTTAAATCAGTTGTTCAGGTGCCTATGACTCTGAAAACATCCTTATCTTTCAACAGACACTTTTTGTCCCCCATGTAAGGTCAAATTACCTGCATCAAAAGACTGAAATAGAAGAGTTTGAAGGAGAGGAATTTCTGTTTGAGGGTGAATGGATTAACAAAATCAACAGCTTTAACCTTTTTGACTCCAACCACCTGTGAGTTGCTTTTTTGGACCATCTGGACAGACAGGAATTTTTATTTTCCTTTTTTTTCCTATTGGAAGATGACCTGCTTAAGAGGGTGAAAGTGCACACCAAAACACAATAGAAATTGACTGTGTGCACAGGGCAAACACCCACCAGCTCATTGCTACAGCTTGTTAAAAGCAAATCTTAAAACTAAATCGTCTGTTGGGCCAGTTATTTCAAACATATTGGAAAGTGGATTCTGACCATGCAGATCATTTAGTGGCTCTGGCAGGAGTTTGGCATTAGTCTGGACTTGTCTGTCTGAGCTTCTGGCATAACTTTTATTGCAGGATAAATCTCTCAGCAGAGTGGGGAAATATAAGTACAATTTTATCTATCAAGTTCCTTAAGGCTTTTCTTTCTCTGTTTTGAGAGGATATTTCCTGCCAGCTCTGTTTATCTTCACACATAGATGGCACCCAGAGAAAAAAAAGAAAAAAAACCAAAAAAACAACAACAACAAAAAAGCACCAGCATTATATAGAATAGAAATGATTTACTCTGAGAAGAACTTCAACCTCTGTTTGCCTCAACATCCACATGAGCCCAGAAGGGTTCAAACTCCTTCCCCTGTAGTTGTTGCTGTCAAGGCAGGTGGTAGACTAGCTTCCCAAATATATTGAAATTACCCTGAGGGTGAATTAAGCTTATCATTTTTGCACCTTGAAGGCTTTCACTCCACCTCAAGTGAGACTCTGTGGTGGCTGCCTTTGCTCAGCTCTGGGGAAATAATAGTTAATAGTGTCATTTTGGAATTTCTTATTAACAGGCCAGCAAAACTGGAAGGTTGACAGCACTATTAAATATGACAAAGTCTTCTTCAAAACACTGACTGTTTGACTGGTGGGAAGAAAAAAAAAAAAGTCATGGCATGATTTATATCCAGGTGTACAAGTCACAGACAATCCTCTACATCTTGTGTCCACTGAATGATCGCTCATTTATAGTCAGCAGCTCATCACAGATGGCTCATCTTGACTCTGAAACTTGTTTGTGTGTCACCCTGCATGTTTCCTGGACAAACCAACCCCTCATGGCCCCCAAACCATAGGAGTGTTTCCTCCAAAATCCAAGTGTTTGTAAGTGATCCTTACAGCAGACAGCTGTTTTTTCTGGGTGAAATTTCATGCCTGCAGTGGATGACTGCATTGTTTGGGGTAAAGATTTCATAGCTGAATTGATAAATTGGGAGCGTATCTCAAATCAGAAGGCCACTTTCAATTAGAATTGAAGAGTTTATTAAAAAAGATTTTATGTATATACCTGGGAGTTTTTGAGACACACAGGAAAAATGCATTAGGATTAGATTAGATGAGATTAGATTATAAACACACAGACATAGAGGACCAGATGAACAGCCAGTTCAATAGCCTGTCTCAGACAGTGGTCAATACCATCTGCTTCCCTGCAACAGGCAGGGCACCCTGCAGTGGGCAGCTATGGGGATAACATACTCATAAGGACAATGTCTTCCTAAACCCCATTAATTAGAAGTTGGTTTAGGCACTGAAGCAAGAAAGCTTTTATCCACTCCGAAGCTCTGGGATTTTTTTTATTTTTTTTTTTTTTTAATCCTCACAATACTAAATCTGGATGTTCTTGCTACCTAATATAAGTCTAATCCCATTCTCTCCCTTCCCCTACATCCTCCTAAACGGTCGAAATTTTGGTCTCAAATACTAGTTTGTTTGAGTATTTTTTTTTTTTTAACTGAAGATTTTGCTTGGACAGGACAGAGAAACTTTTCTAATAGCTCACAGCAGCTCCTCCCCCCCATCTAAGAACAAACAAGGAAGAAGAATTACTTCAGAAGAATTACTGAAAATAGAGATGACCAATTTTTTGTTATCTGGCTGTGATCATTAAAACAGCCTGAAAAATGCCCTTCCATGTATTTTCACTTTCCACACTTAGCACCCATTTCCTTTATGAAACAAGTCTAGTAACTAAACCAGCTTGGAAGGGATCCAGGGGACATGTTTAGCATTCTGTATTTCAGACATCTTAAGTGCATGTTTCTTGGCTGGTGCACTGTCTTTACACCCCATTTGAATAATACAAGGTTTTATTGAGAGGAAGAAGAGGTGTTATCCAAGAGAAAAAGGAGATACATCAGCTCTGACTCATTCCAAATGCCAGTCCACTGTCTCATTTTACTGGATGAGTTGCATAAGGTCAAGAATGCAGCCACAGGACTCGGAGGGAGAGAACATTTGTAGAATTTCTCCACACAAAGCTTCAAAAAAGTTTAAAACCACAACAAAGTATTTTTTAGACAATATCTTATAATTGCCAGGCAGCTGAGGTTTGGTTATTTTGGCCAATGCTTCCTGTTTGCATTTCACAGAACCTTGAACTTCTGTGAGTTTGTGGAAGTTTTAGTATTGGTCTGGGGATCCCTAAAGAAATAGTGTGAGGTACTGTTCTTTGAGGCAATACTTTTTTGGTTGGTTCACTTTGTTATAGTGGTATATCCTCTATCTTATGTAACTGTTAATTTGGTTAACTGTAAAACCTTAAAAACAATAATTTGCCTCCTAAGGAAAATAATTCTGCTTTTTTTTTTTTTTTTTTTTTTTTTTTTCTTTTTGTCTTGCAGAGTTTTTAAAGCAAAACCCAAATATTTCAGTAAAGGTTTGTTCCAACAATATAAAGGGTACTTGACAGAGGTTTACTTTCTCCTCTCTGAGTAGTGATCCCCAGGTGGACCTCATGTCTAGCAAAGAATTACCCCTCTTAAAGCAGAAGAGACAAGCAATGCAATTTAAAGAGATAAGCCTACAGAGATAAATAAAAATATGAGTCATTTGAACTTCCACCTGGTGTTGCTCCGACATTTTTTAATAAAAAATTACAACTCTCAAATGAAATACTTTATTTTAAAAATGTGATTGTACATGTTATGCTTGTTTATTTTTTGGTTTTTTTTTTTTTTTTTTTTCCTAGTGAATCAGGAACATATTTTCAGCAAAAGCAGTTTTGGTATTTGACTGCTGAGCTCCAGCTTTGAAAGGCAGGACTTCCCATCCTGCCATTTAATCATGAGGAGGTAGACAGGATTTAAGAGTTCAGATCCAGAGTGGTATAGAAGTCCTGGGAGATACCTGAAAATCTATACCCAGAAAGCATCTGAAGAAAATGTCTCTGCTTATCTATGGTTGCATGTATATGTGGGGTTTTGTTTTATTTTATAACAAGATATATTGGCTAACTGGGAGCATTTTATTAAAGAGAAAAGTCTGGGTAAAGCCAGCAAACTATTCACTGCCAAAATTTACCCAGAAGTACCTGTGTAATTGAATTTGGCCAGCTCTAGCAAGATATTTGATTTTCTATAATTGGATTGGCTAATGGGGGGAAGAGGGTGGGGAGAGGGAGGAACTGGAAAGTTATCTATCTCCCTTGACAAAATGATCCAGTGAGTTGGGAAATTTCTCTTCCCTCAGGGAAAGAAGGGCCAGATAAAAACAAGAAAACAAAGCAGGTGATAGACTGAAGCAAGAGGTAGAGCTGGAAAACAGGGTTTAGGCTCTGCTACAGACTCCTGAGATGCTTGTGGGCAAGTCATTTAATCATTCCCTGCTTAAATTCTCCACCCTGTGCCTGTCTTATTTCATATTTTGAGTTCTTTGGGTTGCAAGTGCCTCGTGTGCTACATCTCATAGCAAAAACTCTCATTGAATGACCAAAAGCCAAAATCAGTAAGTGAATAAGGATGTAGAAAAGAGTTTTTGGGGGGCTATCATGTCTACCACATCCTTGAAAACACATTGGATTAGGGGATTTGGGTGATTTATTCTGGGAAGTCAGCAGTCCTGGACATACCTGGAGTGTGCAGCTCTGCTCTGTGGGTGTGTATCTGCCATGAACTGTCCTGAGGTTTCCTTCCAGCTCATTTCCTGTGGTGATGATGCCATGCTCCCATCACAGGACAGTCATGATAGTAAACATTGTCGAGGAACAAGACCAGTTCTACTGGATCATACAATAGGTCTGTCCAGCTAAAGTTCCTCTCACCAGAGATGGAGCAAAAGTAGGTAAGAAAGTTTTTAGTTATCCTAAATAATCTAAACTCAAATCATTTTCAGCTCAGAGGGCTCTTGAGGTGCAGCCTGTGTATAGTCAGCAGCCCTCACTGCATTCCTCCATTCATCCTGCACGCTGGATCCATGATAAACAGGGAGAGGAAGGCAACCTCACCTTATCACACTGTGACTGACAAAAGTGAGACCTTTAGTAATATGGACACTTGTCACCACAGCAAGATCAGGCGGGATGGGAGCAGAATTTGGCCAAGAGGATAGAGACAGACATCTTACCTAAACCCTCCCTACCTGTGTATACAAGTAATACTTTCATGCTGGCGTTATGAATGCATTAAGTTTGGCAGTATTGTGACATTTTTGGATAACAATATCTAGAAATACTCTATTGCCATCCTTATTCTTCATTAAAAATGCAACATTTTCATTTTAAGGGATTTTAAAATGTCTAATCAATCTTCTTTAAAACATGAGGTAGATTTAAAGCCAAGATAGAATAAAATCTTTGGTTCTCGGACACAACTGTAGATTGAAATGATTGCTAGAGTCCTTTTTAGTAAGTAGAGCTAGGTTTTCTAAAAAAAATTAAGTTAATATGATCAAGTTGTGTGTGTGTTAGCCTATGACTCTTTCCTGATTACATTATTGCATGATTCAGCTGAACAGAATAAATTCTATTTATTTTGCAGATAGATGAGCTATTACACTGAGGATTGTAAAACTTTTTGAAATTAAAATAGATGGAGGAGGAAGAAAGAACACATACCTAAATCTTTCTTTAAGATTTAATGACAGTCTTCTTCTAAGAACAACCTGTTGTGAGGGCTGGTTTTATAGCCTTACAAAACTGCATCCTGGGTTACCCTCTGCACACCAAGCCTTTCCTGCCTGCATTTTGTAGGAAATTGTACCCTCCAGTATCAATATACATGAAGTCAACTTCCTTAATCAGTTTAAAAGCCTTTTGAAAATGCGTTTTGTGGGTGTCTCACTAGCCGAATCTTTTATTTATGGCCTTGTACTGGGATGGTCATTTGAATTTTTGTTGTGACTCCATATTTTATTATGCATTTTATTTGTTTTTTATTGAAAGCTTTCTGAAGCACTAAGAAGGATCCTGGGCAAGTGATTGAATAAAAAGCAAACTAATTTCAAACTCCCCCCCCCCCCCGATTTTTTATCCTCTTTCCACTGCAGATATGTGCACACTTAGATTTCTTCCCTCTATTCCATAGCACTCACTATTGCATTATTTTCATCTTCTATGAAAACCTAGAAATTTCTCTTATTTCTAAGAACAACCAACCATCATAATGTCAATAGATGTGATAGAAATTGTAGCAAGTTTATTTATTTTTTTATTGAAACTGAAGAAACATAGGAGCCACCTTATTTTCTTGAAAGTTTAGGATTATTTTTACCATCATGTTTCTCTCTGTGAAAGAAATTTAATAAAAATAAAGTAAACATAATTTAAAGGATTTTTAGAAACTTTCCTGTTACAGGGAAGATAATATTGAGATCATGTTTTCTCCCCTTTTTTGAAAAGGAATCATTAATAAAATTACAAAAAATTTTGTGGGGGAGGAAATAAATTTTTCTTGAAAAGAGAGTGGAAGAACAGTATGTTCTGTTTTCTAATTTGCTTTGTATTTTCTTCTGCTGTTCCCCATATACTGGCAATTCTTCAAAATGGGCTATTCCACAGACAGATGAAGTTACAGTGTCTAAATCCATAAAGATACTTCCCACTCAGACTTCTGGCCTACTCTCACTTTCCTTTGGAAACTGATGAAAGGTAAAATCTTAAAGGAAGCCAATGATAAGTTCCAGAGCCTTTTACTACTGGCTGACCAAGCTACAGGAGTAAAATGCTATCCTGGGTTCCAAAATGCCATCAGTTTTGAACAGATCATCTGCTGATAGAGTTACACACAAATACAGGAAGAAAAATGAAAGACGTAGATGCCAAGGAGAATTTTCGTAAATGAAAAGTGTATTAGGTTGTAACCACCCTGGGAAATAAAGAAAGCCCTTTTATTTAGGATCTTGAATACTCACTCAGACAGATGTAGAGGAAATACATAAGAGAAAACAATTGGTAAAATTGCATCCTACATCAACTGATATATCCTCACAGCTCTTTTTTTACAGGAGTGTTGAGACTGTAGGTATCTTCAGAATATGGCTGTCCACAGCCATGTTATTGGTTATTTACTCACTATTAGCCTCACCACACAACTCCCCTCTATTCTAAATAATCCCACTTAGAGAGCCTTTTATTTTTATATTTTACTTAAAAGGCTATGTCAACACCCTTTACCATAGTAATCTGTATTATGTATATCCAGCTTATAAAAAGCTAACTTTATAGGAGCATCTTTTGCAGGTTCTGTTACCCACAATTTGTGAGTCTATAGAACCAATGACATGGCATACATGTTTTCAATGGTTTTACAGCAATGATTTTATAGATTACATAACCTCATGATGAAGAGCAGGACAGGTGATTAACTGTATTAACCAAACACCTTTGACCAGGTCACCTGCACTCTGTGCACTGATATATCACCCATGTCAGACGAACAAGACTAAGATTTCAAAAAATGGTAGAAATGCTGACAGATCTATCCCCAAAGTGCTCAAATCCCAGCATTTTCTTCAGGACTTGCAACTAAGAGTCATTGATATACTGGAAACAGGCAGATGAACTCTTATGTACTTTAATATCACATGGTCCAGCTGGACAAAGATCAATACATAGTTCATGTTTTCTCTTTATTACTATTTTTCTAACATGGGGGAAAACAAAATCTAAGGTTTTAAGACTGAACACCTGTAAAGTTGTGATGCAGTCTTTGTACAAAAATAAATGTTTCAATCTGACTGAGCTAAAAGTCTTGTAAGAATATATTTCTCCTAAGCCTTTTGCATAACACTTAGGTCAGGAGGAGCTTTTCATCACAATACTACTTAAAGCCATGAACAAGATAGCTGCAGATTAAATATTCTTTGGAGAAAGCACCTTGAACTGGCAGGGGGTGGGGACCTGAACACTAAAATGATGATCATGCTGTCACCACACAATCTGATTGATATCCTTACAAGATGAGGGCAAGCTCAAACAAAACATCTCCATCCCATTTTGGTAAAGCAGAAGCCAGGGTAGTTTCTAGGAAATGTCTGTATGTTTGTTTTTTCACATATGGATGCAACTGCACCTTCACTCATTTCCAGGCATGCGGGAATCTTTGACATCACAGATATCACAGCTCTGTAATGATTGCTGGTCAGGAGTAGGAGAGAATATTTTGGGTTTGGTACCTCAAGAACATTTCTCCTCCAGGAGGATGGAGTGAATTTAGGTTTATCCAGCCAGATGTGGCCATTGAACAAAGATTACTTCATCTAAGTGAGTCACATTTGATATTCTCTGTAATCAACAAAGAGAAAGGTGTGCTTTTGGGACACAAGTCATTTGACTGATTTTAGATTTCAACATTAAGATGAGAGGAATCACATCATAAAAGAGTGTATTTCTCTCTACCGACCACAACAGAAGACCATGCTGATTAGCTCAAGCATAGGTAAAAAAAAAATAAATCTCTGTAGCTAGAGATGATGCGTAGCATGTGTGTATAGACAGACTGTAATGGGAGTTCTAGTAAGAAAAGGTGGGACAGGGGAGCAATTAAATAAAATCTCGTCTTTTCTTATTCAAAATTTAAATATAAAATACGGCAAAGTGGCTGAACAAGAATTAACTGACAGAGCTAATGAGATGGGGGGAAAAGCAGTCGAAACAGAATGAGTGCTAGGCTTGGTGTATCAGGATTCCTGTGTGTACCTTGTAAATTTACAATGTCAAACTGACATAATTTGAAGGAGATGGCGGGCATTATCCTAGGAAAAAAAAGAAAAAGCAGCCCATTTCTAATTTGCATATGCATATTTATTTATCTGATATAGCAGCAAATTCTGCTGTTCTCTGAGCGGCACCTTTGCATCTTACACATTTTTCCCCATTTGCACAATTAGTGCTGGCAGATAAATGCGCTGGCTGGTGAAGCATTCCCTCCTATGCTTTCCCCTGCCAACAGCACAGGCCTCAGATATTTTGTTGAAATGCAAAACAGGAGCACATCACTGATAGGTTAGCCTGCAAATTTGTAGTGACACTCCTCTGTGGAGGATGGGGACACCTCTAAGGTGTACTCACCAACAGGGTGCTTCTTATTGGAAAACTTGGAATGGGTGCACCAGGAAAGTGACAGAGTGACCATCCCTAGAAGTGTTGGAAAAATAAGCCAGTGTGACATTTCATGATGGTTTAGTGGCAATATTAGTACTTGGTCAGAGCTTGGACTTTATAGTCTTTGGGGGTGTTTTCAAACCTTAATAGTTTTGTGATTCTACTTAGACTCTAACCTGCACTGGCTTCAAGAGATGTGGGAGATTCAACAAACATGAGCTAAGCACATGGTGTGGATAGTGGTTAGGGCTGCAAAGTGGTTGTGTCCTAAAACATCAACACCCCAACAGCCCAATAGTCCAGAAACCAGAATTTCTGAGTTTGGCTTCCAGCTTTGATGTTTTTTTGTTAGTTTGCTTGAAAACCTTGGATTTCTCAATAGCTTTCTTTATTCACTATACAGCAGCCAGGTCTGTACTATAGGTTGCAAAGATCAATGGTCATAAGCTGCTCCTTGTTGCACATTTTCAGAAGACTCAAACACAAAACACACATTTCCTCATATAGGACAAGTTTTCTGTTGTGTTCCTCTTTGTCCTACTGCAGAAGAACAAATAAAGGATGAATAAGCTAATGGAGATATCATCTGTAGGGACCAAAAGTACCCCATGTCTTTTACTCCTAGGCCACACAGACCTCTCTAGAACAAGGAAGGGATTTTCAATTAGACATCAAATTAATAAGACACTTCTGATGCTCCTTTCCTGCAGGAAGACATTAGTAATTTGTTTGTTCCAAAGGCACTACTCATATTCACACAAAATGGCATTTAAATGTTAATCGAGTCAGGGGATGGGGAGTGCTTGCCAATCACTACGCAACTTAAGGTCAAGGTTTTTGTCTTAAAGGAGGACTCAATGTTAATTTTAAATTTAAAATTCTTGACAGATAGCAGGTTTTCAAATGCCTGCTACAATCTGGCTTGTTTGATTCATTTTAATGAGTAAGTAACTCCTGGCAAAATGAAGGTTTTCCCATGTCTTCAAGGAAATGGAAGGGCAAAGAGGCACAGTGGACTAATCCTGCAACCACTACAGGGAACAGGAAGCAAAACCAATTTAGACTCCCATTCATCTCCTTGCTTCCCACATAGAGACCAAAAAGAGTAATTTACATTCCTAGGAACACTAGGCAATTATTGGAGGTTTCAGTTTAAAAGGAAGAAAAAAAGTTCTCAGAATTAAATTCAGCTTTGACTCTGTGCTGGAGAAGCATTTTATGCGCATGTCTGTGAACATGTTTGGTTTTGTTGTTTCTGTGCTTTGCATTCTTTGATAGCTTTGGATTTTTTGGCTGTGCTTTGTTTTGTTAACTTTCAGAATGTTATGGTCAGGTATTATAAGGAACCTGTGATCTCTTTCTTCCTCCTTTTCCCCCAGTGTGCAGTCCCAGAAAAGAGACAGAGACGCTGTGTTTACCCCTGGCTGTTGCAAGCTGGATTTAGGACTGACACGTCTCTCAGGCAGTTCTCACCAGCCCTGCACAGGTGTATAACAGACTGACAAGCCTCCCCAACAGCCTTGCAGGAGGTGATGGATTCAGATCACCACTAACTCAAGCTTGTGACCCCAATCATGTAGGAAGGTATAAGGACTATTTCTGATTAGAGATTGGAATAGAATGAGAATGGCTGTCAGTGATCAGTGCAATCACTGAGGAAACAAAAGCTGAGCAGTTGAGCAACCTGGTGCAGCCGTAGTAACATCCCTGCCCATGGAACCACATGGTATTTATGGTCCTTCCCAATCCAAACCATCCTATGATTGTGTGCTTACAGAAAGGGCATGAAGTTAGACTTTGTGTTCAGGAGAGAAATAGTCTTTCTGGGGTACAGTACGTGCAGTGGTAGATGAAGGAGGACATGGAAATCTCATAAGTGAAAGAGGCTGTACAAATGTCATACAACCACTTCTCTGTTGATGACTTCTTCCATACATCTTACCAATGGGCTGTCAAGTTAGCTGAAATGAACTTCAAATCAACTATTGATAGTAATATTGTGAAAGAATTTATTTTGATGTCATCCTACATCAATGAAGCTGTGTTCTGTCCTTTCCTGTATTTAAAATGGAGACACAGATCTGCCCCACAGATATGTGTTGCTGGTGTGCTGATACAGATGGATAAAACTCATGGATACAGGGCACTGTCTGAACCTTTCTGGACCAGTCCTTCCCTATCTTAGTGCAAAGCCCCCTCAATCCTCCTATTAATTAGAGGAGTAGCATTTCCATGACTAACCAGGACACTTAATGGTGTGGAGCTGTTCAGATGCCCAGCAATGACACCATTGTTTTAGGCAGAGGGTATTTGAAGAATGAAGAGGTTTGACTGCTTTTCCACCATTTGACTTCATCAAAAATGGAGAGAAATGGTGAGATTTTAGGCCTCTCCATGGAGCTATTCAGTCCAGGATCTGAAGCAACCTCCAAGAATATCAGGCTCCTCTGTCAAATGAAATGAATCTGGACATTAAAATTGTACAGTGCTGGAGCTGTCAATTATATAAACACATAATCCTTGATAAAGAGTCCTTTGAACTGCCATCTTGACCTCTGCTTGTTTAGATAACATTTCACAGCCCCATAACACACATTTGTCTTGTTCATATGCCAGCACCATAGGCACATATCCTTTCTGTGGTTACATGAGAAAACATGTTTTCTCTCACAGAGCTGGCATGCAACTCTATTGAATTGAGTTGCTGAAAATCTCCCAGGCTTTTTAAAATATGAAGGTCAGGAAAGTGGTAAATCCCCATAAAACTAATCAAAATCAAGCACATGGAGTCAGAAGTAATCCCAGCAAAATGAGACATCCATTTTAAAAAGTCAGACACCTTCAGCTAATGCAGAACTGTACCCCAAAAATATAATGGTGTCATTTCAAAGCAGCCAAAATTCTTGAAGTTCCAGCTATGACAATCCCTGATCAGTGTGATGGTGCTTAGCGAGAACTTTCTATGGGTATATAGTCCCTCTCTATTGGCTTTTATCTATTTATTTATTGCTATTTGTTTTATTTTCTCTTACTGTGCAATACACTCTAACTCTTTGCACAATTTTGCTTTCTCATACTAGTACTTCTCTTTATGAAGTTACCTAAGTTCTTAACATTTTTTTATAGAATGTGTAAGTTCAAAAACACAGAAATAAATTCCTGGTCCTGAATACTTTCATTTATATATGACAGGTCACTTACTTCTTCTGCAGAGTAAATACCAGTAAGATGGTAGGATATTGAAATATGGCACTAGTAAGTGTCACCATTGCTATCTGTTCTTCATTTCTCACTTAAGGAAACTAAAGAAATATCCCAGGAGGCCAAACTGACAAATAATGATATAAAACTCATTGTTTAAGGCAGTAGTAGAACAACTGCTTTGAATAAAATGAGATCAGTCTATGATTTTTCATTCCAAAGAAGAGGAAATCTATAGGCTCCATCAGATTTGGTTAGTTGCAGAAGCAGTTAAATCATGTCAAGCTCTTAATGTAATTTGAAACTTAACCATTGTGAGTTACCTACAAGAATTTCTAATCAGCACCTTCCCCATATAAGTGTTCACATCATATTCATGTCTTTGAAAAAGCTTGTGTTCTAGTCTAGATCTAGACTGGAAATCAGGACAACACAGTTCCCTTACAGCTTGCCACCTATCAACTGTAATCTTGGGAAACAAATTTCTCCCACTGTCTTCATTTATTCCCTGGCTTAATCCTGGTTACATTTACTTGGAAGTGTACTGTCAGTGGGGACTGTACTTGAAAAAATGCACACAAAGCACTGGACACAGTGGGATCTTCATTGTGATGGTGACCACTGGATGCCACTGAGATTCAGATCAATGGTAATGGCCAAAGAAACTCTCCTGCCTCCCTTATTCCATATTCTCCTCCATCAGAAACAAACATGCAAATCAACAAACACTAAACCAGGCTACATAAGTGCCTAAATTAAAAATGTAAGCTGGTTCTTCAGACTTCTATACCACAAATGGGATATTAAAAAAAATAATAAAAATGGGAGATCTTCAGATATTAAGGTTGGAGAATGTAAAATTTAAAGTGAAATAACCCCATCGTATTACTCTAAAACAAGAAATTTCTGCATCTGATTATTTAAACTCTTCTGTGGACTTTGGTTTCCCAGCTTATTTTAGATGTCCATAACATATTTACATGCTTTTCCATGGCCAAAACTCATCCTGTTTTTTTGTTTTCTTTTGTTTTATTTTTAACATCCTAATATATGTAGCATCCTGTCGCCAGAAATACTATTACTTATTTTAAAAAAAAAGAAAATCTGTGGCATTTTAGTCAGTATGTGAAAAAAAAAAATAAAAATTGTTGCTTTGTCTGGGGAAGCAAGAACTGAACACATGAATGCACTGTGCCCACTGGGGTCTGGCTGTACATTCATTATACAAGGTCAGGGTCTCACTTCCATTCCTCCTAGTGTAATTTAGGTAAAGCCACCACACAATGCTTGACCTTTCCATGGGACAAGCTCCCTGTGTCCCTCCTGACATGCTGCAGTAAATTTGTGTGTAATTAAACATAGTGTTCCAACATGCTGGGTCTCCACGGCCATCTGGCCTCCCCTCTCCGGCTGACCTTTCCGATTGAATCCAGCACAGACCACCAAGGCCGGGAAGTGGCTAGCACTGGAGAGTGGCACAGCAAAGTAAGGAATGTCTGCTCAGATTAAAACATGCTCCCTGCTGATCCCTGGAATCAGGAACAGGAGTCATGGCTGAAGGGTGGGATTGCAGCTTTTCTTCTCGGTGGAGATTCAGCTACACCTTGGGCACAAGGTACATCCAGGTCCCAGGTACGATGAGAATCCAGCTGACAAAAGAGTAAGTGGGGAAAACCAGATTCTTTAAAGAGCTTGTGATCTCAGAAACCAGTTTTGGGAGGGCTCTTTGCAGCAAGGCCCTCACAAGGTTACAAGTGTGGTTGGTGGCTTGTACTGATCTAACAATCCATTAGACAACATAAAACCTCTCAGTCATGATGGTGGGAGGAGGAATGGCCAGGCTGAAAATCCATCTACAAGAACCTACTCTCTCCCAGAAAACAATACCTAAAATCAGAACTCTGTCTGTAGGAAGCTGTGAAAAAATATAGTGATATGGTGCAATATGCCATGTTTAGAAATACAGCTGCTTTGAAAAAAAAAAAAAAAAAAAAAGAAAAAAAAAAGAAAAAAAAAGATAAAACTAAATGGTAATACTAGGCATCTAAAGGCATTCTCTGGAACTTGTAGATGTTGTTCTGGAAGAATTACAAGAGCAAGAAAATAATTCACAAGACTTGGTTACAGGACCAAGAGTCAACTCACCTATTTTCATTCCTCTGTGTCTGTATTTGAATTAATCTTCTAGTATATAATCAGAGGAAAGAAACTGAAAATTCTACACATTTGACCAGTCTGGATAGCTGTGCTGGGTAGAGGTTTCAACCATTCAGGTTTGTAATGAACTGTTAGAGAAATCCTACCCCAACTTCTTTATTTGCCCACATATCAGAGTGCATCATTGTGATGATATGCAAGGATCTCAAAAGTCCTTAAGGGCCCTGAAAGTCAGGCTGTCCATTCCCAGCTATAACAACCTCAGTATATTTAAGAGAAATGACCTCTTTGTGCTTCATTTTTTTCTAATAAAAAAAAAAAAAAGAAGACTGCATATGAAAATATGAAAAAAAATATGTTTCTCTAAATTACAGAAGGATATTACCACCAGATCTGACTAGCATTGTCTAGAATAATTCAAAGTGTGAGAAGCCTAAAAATGAACAATTTTGAAATACCATTCCCTCAAACAAATAATACTGCAAATCTGGATACATTCCTTGTAAACATTTCTCTGCCATGACAGGCATTTAGGACTAAGATTAACTTACTGTTCGTAAGAAACATCATTATCATGCTGGTTCTTTTCTGCATCAGGAATGAAGGCACCACAAGGGAAAAGGCACTGCAATGTACTTTCAGACCAGTCTCCATCATTAGAAACTCTGCTGTTTATCATCACCTTCTCTCACAGACAGTCCTAACAAGGAAGTGGTGGTATCTTAGGCATCTAAATGACCTTTTGGGTTCAAGATTTTCAGATGCACTCTATCAAACTTAATACTAAAATCTTATCACATAACCTTCCCTCTGCTTTGCCTTTACACTCATGTTATTAATTCTCAACCCCATCTTCCTTACGGCTCACGATCCCATTGTCCTCTAGAAGTTTCATGATATTTTCTCTGTTTTTATATTCCATTATTTTAATGGGGAGAGAAGTTAGATTTATAGGACAGTAATTGCCAGGACCAGGAGTAAGAAAAAGACCTATCTTTTTGTAGGTCATCCAGCCATTTCTATTGTCATTATCTGAACATTCCTTCCTGTATGTTTCCCCATTTTGCTCAATGTGCCTTGAGGTCTTCTCAACTTTGCATTTTCCACCCTTTTTTTGGGAGATCGTGGCTTGATATACTTCAGTGACAATAAGTGTTTAATTTTTGATATATGTTGTGAGTTTTTCTTTGCCTATTTTCTCCTATTATTCTTAGTTATGACCCCATGGACCATCTTAAATAGCTCCTTCCCTCATAGGCAACTTTTCCTTTCCATTTTGTGTGTTTATTTCTTGTCCTCTTAATCATCCTTTAAGAAAAACAGACTTTCAGTACCCACATCCTTAAGATATAGAAGAGATGTCTCTATCTCTACCAGTTAGGGTAATTCTTCCCTAAATCCACAGAGCTTATCAAGGTAATTTCCTTTTCCTATAAGCGCAAAATACTTAAAATGGAAAAAACTTTACCATACAGTGTTAAGGGTGAGAGTATTAGAAGAAAAAGCTGAAAGAAAAGGTTTTACAGTAAAGTGACCTAATGCATTTAGTAAGCTTAAAACCATAACTGGGGGAGTTCTTTGGTATTGCTTCCTTGCAGGATCTTAGGAAAAGTGACCTCTGCTGAACTGGCCTCCTAAGTAACCTTCACTTGATCCCACATGGTGAATGATATGCTGCAACCCTCCTCTAAAAGACAGAATAAAACCAAGGACCTGAAAAGAAAATCAAGCACTTCAGGACTGTTAAAGCAAAATAATGTCACTGAATCAAGCATTTGGGTTTTTTTTCTGTGCTGTCCCCTTCCTGCAAATTAGCTGTTTCGAAGCTTCTTTTATCGAGGCTCAGAAATAAGCAAAATTCTCACCGGATGAAAAATCTGTTTCCTGACCACTTTAAGTCAATATTTTGCAATTTCTAAGGATCAAAAATATAGGATTTCAACTCAATTACAGGGTGCAGATTTGGTTGTACTTTGCAACTGAATCTTCAGTATCAATACCACCATCATATTTCTCATTATGTCACTGGGGTGCAGTGAGGATTTCTTAGTTAATGCCTGTAAAAGACCAAGAAATGCTGTTTAAATGTTATTCTTATGAGCTCTTTGGTTTTTTGGACTAGTTTAATTTCTGTTCAAACTGTCACTAATACTTCCTTGACCTTTTGATTCAGCTGCAGCACCTCTGGCAAGAGAACTCACTTTCGAGGCTGATGATATTTCATCCATTTGCTTTACCCCTGAGCCTGAAGCACAGTTATTTACAATCAGAATTAAAGCATTGGAAAAACAGGCTGTGGAGTTAGTTCTTCAGCCCTGGTCAAAAATCTGCAATAAAAAAATTGTCAAAAGAAGAGCCAGAAAACAGAGACTAAATGTGTTGGTTTCGAGTTCTTCTTTCCAACACGCCCCTTTTGCAGCTTTTGAGGTGGGAGGAAGAGATGTAAATCAAATCCAAAGGAGTGTTAGATAGAGTAGAACTGACATTTGAAGCTGCAATACCTTAAAGTCAATATCATTATCTCTGATATTTACTGTAGCACACAATGCTTGGATGAAATGGTAAAGTTCACCCATTCTTCCTGTACACACCACATTGTCATATGTGCTATTACAGACGTACTCACGTACACACACACAGAAATTAGAAATAGCTTCACCTAAACGTCCAGTGTAAACTTCCATCTAAGGACATCAGCTGCTCAGACTCCTCAGAAATATTGTGTTGGTGGGTGAGACACTTTTCAAATATAATTTGTCTTATATATATGGGTTATCTCACTTAAATGCCATTTCAAAGCATAAATACTGGTACTATTTGGGATGAGTTGTTGGTGGAGAAGACTAAAATACTAAAAACATGGTATCTGAAGGGGTCAAGGTGTGGGGACTTGTCATGTGGGTGCAAGATAACAAGAATTTCACTTTCACTGAGACATCTGCATTCAGAAAGTCAGGACTTTATGTTTGTAGTCAGTGGAAAGAAACAGCAAGCCCTGGAAACCCACAGTTGGGTTGACTGAGATGTGTATCTCAGGATGTGATAAATCACTCTCAGGAGAGGACTATTTCTCTCCACTGTCCATAAAGGGAGTCTAGCACAACTAGTCCAGACTTTGATATCTCTCTTTTGGCCTTCAAATTTAGGACAGATAAGTCTCATCCCAGTTTTGTTTTGTTTTGTTGTTTTTTCTTTCTTTAGTGTGGAAATATTATAGATCTTTAATATGAGGGAAAAGGAGAGTGTGGGTTCAAGAACTCCTGCAATTTCTTCCTAGCTCTGTAATGAAGCTCTGGAGTGATCTTTTACAAACCTAGGCACTGAAATAATTATTTCTAATTTTCTACTTTACCAATGGAGTCTGCTGAGTGCCACTGAAGACTTCCAAAGAAAAAGCTTCATTCATTTAACCACTGGACCACTGCTGCTCATGTCACAAAACTGTGTTTGAGTCATCCTTTCAGCGATCAATACTTCATCCCACTTACTTTCCATGTCTTGGACAACATACTGTTATCACACATAGTGAATGCTGTCTCTTTTAATGCAAATCTCACCTTGACACCACTTGTGCCAAGCTGGGCTGTCCTGCACTGAACTCCAAACTTTCTTCTGCAGACACAGGTCACAAACTAAGATTTCAGAAAATCTCTGGTGTCTCAGACACTTGCATCATAGTATTGCAACAATTTTGTCTTAGAAAATACCCAAACACGTGGAATAGTCCAAACTTTTGGTATATGGCTACTGCTGCTGTCAGTGGGTAAAGGCTATGAGGAAACTTGTGGACCATAGCAGGGAAAAGGTTTCAACCTCCTGACTGATGACCTGAGAAAGAAGAGGGATGTAGGCTGAGAGCAAATTATCCTGATGATTAAAGGAAATGACTGGGACAATAATTTATTTGAACACGTAGAATTTTATGGCTGTTTCAAGGGATGCCAGTGTTTCTAGGTCCCAGAATACTCCATACTCCAAGAGATTTAGTTTGGTTCTTCTAATAAATGGAAAAAAAAGAAAAAATAAAAAAGCCACCCACAAAAAGAGCCTTCCCTTTAGGTTCTCAGCTTCATTATTAATAAACTCAGAGTTGCCTCCCCGAGAAATGACCACCAAGATGACGTAAACTGTCCTAACTTCAAAAGGAATCCTGCTCATTTTCATGCCTTTGTAATTTTACATGAATTAAACACTTTAATTTGATCAAGAGATGCATTCATCGTGTATGGCATTATCTTGGGAGATGAAGGTATTTCCTTTTTTCCTGTTTTCTTGATGGAAATATTTCCCCTACTTTGCCATTATCTGCAGGTTTGGCCTTCAAGAATAATCATTTCTATTACTATAGCACCAGCTGTAGTGGAAATAGCAAAACACACAGAGTAAAAGAGAAGACAACACTGGAATAAACAAAAAAAAAAAAAAAAAAAAAAAAAAAAATCCTGCAAAGCACCTTCAATTTTTTAGAGGGGATTTGAAAAGCTGTCAATTTTCTGCTGCAAGCTGACTAGCTCTCTGTACCTCTAGCCACAACAAGCAGTAATAATGAAGCTTTCCACTTCCTATTTCTTTACCTGAGCTTCTCAAAAGTCTTGACTAAATCTGAACTTGGAAGCCTGGCATCTGGGAAAGCTAGATAGGCTTTGCTATGAATTCTTGGCTGTTTTCAGGATTCATTATTCAAAGACATGCTCGTGGATGACAGGAGTTGACTTTTTATAGGACAGGGGGCCAGGGCTGGAGTAGACTTGTTTTTCATGACAGGGAGCATAGCAAACTGAGTGGAAAATGGCGTTACCTGCCTTAGACACATAACTCCAGTGAAAAGAAAACAGTCAGACCTCCTTTTCTTTTTTTGATGATACCAGTGCTCACACAGGTGGTCTTTCCCCACAGTCTCCAGATCTCAGGTTTTAATTTAAGGAGCTTTACTTGCTTTAAGTATGTGCTAAAGGCTGTTTAAGTTTACTCTATCCTTGCTTTCTCTTATCTATTTATAAAACACTAAATGGTTTTATCTACTGGTAAGAGTGCCTTCTAACTTTGACTCATCCTCTAAACAGCAGAGTTTCTCTTACTTTCTGCATCACAGATTTCCTTCAAATCACACTTGAATTTTAACTTTTCCCTGAAAAAATGTAACTACACCTGGAGGTTCTGAGACTCAATTTATGTTTAATCTGTTAAGGATGCTCCACTTTCTCACTGCCCCCATCTTTAGGGAGATGATATTTCATTCACCCGACGTGTGACAATTTTTAGCTATTCTGGGACACTCATTGCTTGGAAACTGTGCTGCAAACTGTTTTGTATTTTAAAGTTCAGATTAAGGGGCATCAGGCCCCTTACATGATATCATTTTACTTGTAAGGAATGCAGTCTTGCTTTACTGCAATCATCATGTCCAACTGCTGACAATCCCATCAACCCACTCTGGAAGTCTGAAATAGTTTTACAAAGGGTTGGAAATCCTGACTAAGAAACACATCACACCTCCTATAGGAGGAGGGATGTAGTATGGTCATGCAGCTCCTGATGCAGCTCCTGATGGAGTTATGGAAAGCAGAACCCAAGTTACAAGAAATGGAAGGTTTCTCCAGGCATCCTCCAGCCTAATCCCAGCACAATACTCCTACAGCTTCAGGGTCCCTTTCCTAAGCATGGGAATATGGGAAAAAAACAAGAACCAGGGCCTTCAATTTTTGCACCAAGACTAAAGCCCATGCCTAATACCAAACCTTTTGGAATCACTTGTCTGAAACTCTGCTTTCCTCAGAAAATTCTGTTCTCTTCAGAAGTGCCCCAAATCCCTGTGTGTGCTCTGAATCAGAAAGGAGAAAGAATGGGTGAACATTCCAGTAAGCTCTCTTAGTTCATCCTGTAGCCCTTCCTGTGTTGAGTTAAAGGTTTGAGAAAGCTCTTCCCTTCCCTTTTTTTTGGACAACATGTGTTACTTTTCCAAAGAAGAATGAGACACAACAAAAGAGAGCCACAGGAGGGCTCATTACTTTCTAAAGCCAGCGATGAGCTGAGGAAAAGAGACTGAGCAGGCCAGCTGGCTGATATTTGGAGACAGGAGAGGGCAAAGAGTGCTAAAAGACTCACCAGTGAACAAAGATCTAGTTCACCAGGATGTGTGGTTTCCTTAATAGTATTTTAGGTGACCTTTGCATTCTCTGATTCGGTTGCCCTACCTAAGAAAAAAAAAAAATGAAAGCAAAGGTATTTACTGGGCAATATAACTGCCTCAAAACAGATCCTAGCCTTGAGGAGCATATTAGCAGCTTGATAGCTCCCAGTACTATGAGGCCTTGATTCCAATTAAACCCATGTCCTACGGAATTTAGTGGGAATAGCACTGGTGTGCCTTATATGGAATTCAATCAGGTTTATAGTTTATAAATCTATTTTTAGGGGCTAATAAATAAATTACTGAAAGAAAAATCTGGCTTTCACAGCCAGAAAAGGGCCCCAAAACAATCCAGAATTTTAGTTATGAGAAGTGAAAAAAAGATTTTGTAGATAAAAGACAAAAATACACCTTTGGCAGCATTTTATTTACCCATTTAATTGATATTCACTCTCTAAGCTGACGCATTTTCGTATCAGAGTGGGATGATCTATTGCTTAGCAAACAAAAATGATCTAAAGTAGAGATGGAAGAGATCTACAGGGACAGATTTTCAAGCAATTTACATGCACTCTTATATATACAAAATATGAGCACCGTTGCACACATAACTATACATGCAAGCCTGTATCAATGCATATGCAAATAAGGCTATTGTGCAGGGTATTATGCCCAATCAGCGATTCAATTGGTGCAATTAACCAATTTCTACACAGAACTCTTGTAGCTGGGCAGGCAAATTAATGCAACTGCATGCAGAGCTTACACCAGCATTTGTGTACCTAAACGTTCTGTGTCTCTAGCCCATTAAATAAGGGTCTGTTTTAATTAGACTCTGTAATTCAAGCCAGACCAGATCACAGTGTACTTGGGAGTCCAGTAAATAGAAACAGAAACATATTTTCTGCTATGCTTTATCATTCAAAGATAGCATGAACACCCCCCTACCCCACCCCACTCCTTCCCTCGGATTATGAAATTGAAATCACAGCCTCTCAGACTTTAATACTGGAAAAACATTTCTCCTGATCTTCAGTCTTAATTTTCTCTCACTTAACTTAATCTTATATCCTCTAGTCATCCTCCCACTCTAAACACCATCTCCCACAGAACCACAAAGTGGCTGCTGTGTTTGCTTAATTCAATTACAATATTTCTAGGAAATGAATTATTCCTGTGTGAAGAAAACAAGAGGTGTAGAAGGGGATCCTCTTCCATGGGTCTAGTTTTTGACAAGAGTCCTATTTTGACAAGTCTTGACAGGGTCAAGTTCAAGCAAAACTAACCTTGAGTGGCACCACTGAAATAATTATACCCTAAAATTTTGCTCAGTTCATCTCAAAGCCAGGCTTAAATAGGTCCTTCCCTGTGTTTGGAAAAAGTAAAGCAGAGAAGAGGAAGTACCTTCCATGGAGTTTCACTGTAAGTCAGCAACCAAGAAAGAATAAAGTACAGATCTCCTGAGACCAAGGGAAACAACAAAATCCAGTGACTGAAAGGATTTTCCAAGAAATTATATCCAAAAACCCCTGTTCTTCAATTGGACCTACACTGGGAGGTCACTGCAAGCTTAGACTGTGTGAATAAACAGTGGACTGATCCCTGAATTCATCATGGGAGTCCTTAAATTGGTACAACTCAGCCCTCAGGGCTGCAAAATCCCAGAGTCGCTTTGTTTGGAAAGGGATCATTTGATCCAAGCTCCACTTGAGCAGTGTCAGCTGGGATCAGGGTCCCTTCCTTAACATACATATACATATAAAGATGATTTTTTTTTAGTTTCAGTCCTTTGATAAATGTGTTTTCTGTAAGTAAGGGATGCTTATTTTTGTTAATGTAACCATGCCATGATAAAAGGGAAAAAATATTAAAGCCTTAAAGGTAATAAACTTGTCCAGCTGCAAAGATGAGGTTTATCTATGGATTTTCCTTATATGGGTGATGGTGTTAAACCAGTATAAACTAGTGGTACACCACTGAATTAAACCTTTGTTGCTACAAAACCTGCTTTAGCTAATGGCTTAAGAACATTTTGCTTTATCAGGCTTATGTAATATTATGCTCTGCAGATCACATATCTTACAGCTGTACTAGAAGCACTTACTCTATGTTCAAGGTCCCCTTTCCTATATATCAAAGAGCACAATAATGAAGAATTATACTGAGTTACTAAAATATTAGAGAGAGAGAAGGAGGGAGAAACACATTTTTGCAATGTTTTGAACTTAGTGTCACTGGGATTTTTTTAATGCCTAAGAGGCAGAGTAATTTTGCTCTAGTTCCACATTAATTCCTGCACAATATGCATTGGGGATATTATTTTTTTACAAGACATTTTAAAACCAGGCCTGAAAACAAGCAAAATCCATTACTGACTTACAGTAAATTCCTAGAGGATTCTCTGTACTTCTGTTCCTACTTCAAAATGGCTATACACACACACACACACAAACAGATTCAGCAAACGTGGCAGTATATTTTAAGATTAACTACCCTGAAGAAAATAAGACAAGAAACAGTAGATCCCATTCAGTAAATTTATTGTGCTTCCTTAATTTCCAAACCTCAAAAGCACAATGGGCACTTACAGTGCATGATCATTTTTAATTCCTAGAAGGTGATTTAAGATGGGAACATTCCTAATCATGACTTCCAACAAACCATTCAAACATGGCCCTGTTCCTAGATTTGAACAATCTGGTAAGACTTGTACCTTTGTTGAGGCTCCATACCTCATATGGTATAATATGAAATAGAATTAAATCTTAAAAACTATTCTTTGCCATGAAGCCAGGAGACGTTAGTAGCTGAATTGTATATCTATGACAATATATATAGGCATATTTATTTGACTAAATATCTAAAAATATTAAAAATATATTAAAATATAAATACATATATAAAAATATGCAAAAATATACATGTGTTGCAAAATACTGCAGTAATATCAAAGACAAACAATGAATAAGGTTTCCCTTAAATAAAAAAAAAAGGAAAAAATGAAAGAAGAGATACAGTGTTGTATTTCCCAGTGTTACACAGGTAAGGAGAAATGGAGAACTTAGATATCTGCACAGTGTACAAACCATGCCTTTTGAGGCTTTTCACTGTGATTAAAGGGATTTGGATCAGATCCTAAGGAAAGATGTGGCTGCAGAACTGGGAAACAAGTTGGAAGGCTGGTGAATGAACCTCAGACCTTCAAAAGTCTGAGAATGTGGTGATGACATTGCATACCTGATGGCCTTAATGCTAAAGAAACCCCCAACAAAACAACAAAAAAGCAAGCTACAAATATCACAGAAGTTTTTATTATCTAGCAAAAACAGTTTTGCTCATGGTATTTGAAAGTGCAGTAAGTTCTGCAAAGATACATGCAGGTGAGAACAAAATGGCACAAATATTTAATGTCAGCACTGTCTAATTCTTATCCCATGTGATTTGGCTTAGGTTGAGGATTACCCAGGTAGCTGAATTTGCAGTCAGACTGCCATGGCTCTTTGCTAACAGTCAGTAGCAGGATAGTGAGCAGCACACTTTGCTCACAGAATGAAAGGCAGGGTAGATAACTGGGATTACAGATGGGAAGATGAGGCGAAGAGAGTTAGTTTTCGAGGTTTTGATTGCAGCTTTGGACACTCAGCTTGAGTGTTCAAAAGTCACTGATTGTCCTGACTTCTCTCTTGGCTCAGATTCCCTTTGCTTCTCAGAATCTGACATTCTCTTTTCTCTGCAGTTGTTTATGTTTGCTCCTTTCACCTCCAGCGTCCCTCTTTAAAGCATGCAAAATCAGAACCCACCCAGACAGATATTGCTCAGATTTTTGAGTCTGCCATAAGCACAGGGAAAATCTCCAGGGCTGGGACTTTAATTAGGAACCTGCCAACTTTTTTTGCTCTAATGTCCACAGACGTGGCAAGAGGAGACTTTGTACAAGGGAGGGCTCTCTTGGATCCTTTGTCACACCAGTCAGTGTGCATCCAAGGGATTGGGAGACACAACACATCCAAAAATATATGCACATATATAACCTCTCCCTATGTGCACATTTCACACTAAGCCAAAGTTTTGGAGATTAGAAGAAGCTGCAGTGAATTCAAGTGGCAACAGCAGAATAGAAAGGCATTTTGATGTCACAGGAAAGATTTTTGCTCTCTCTCCTACTACTTCCCTGTAATGTTTTATTAATATACAAGCAAAATCTAAACAGCCACTGAGATTTCCCCATCAAAAGCAGGGGAGGAGGAAGACTTCATCTCAGTTCTATTTTTAAAGCAAGAGAAGGAGGGGGGACGTGATTTTATATTTAGACTTTCAGACAAAGAAAGGGAAGATGGAGCGAGTAAAATGGTACTTCCAGAGTACATCCTAGGTTAACGTGATGCTGATTGTGCTTCCCCTCAGTCTTATAAAAGATCCCTGGCTTATTCTATAAATTGCCAAGTCGTTTACATATAAATGCTCCTCTCTATTTAGCCACCTCCTCTTTCTTTTTTTTTTTTTTTTTTTTTAACTTTGGACTTTGTATCATCTCCATCTATTCTGCCAGACAATAAAACAGCTGAACTCATCACCAGAATTTATAGGCTAAGGATTTGCTCTGGTCACCAGCCTAGGGCAATGCAACAAAAAGAGATTCAGTCAGGTCTAAAAAGAAGGTACCTGAGTGTCTGACAGGAAAAAATTAAAAAGAATTATTTCCAGGGGTAATTCTTCCATAACTACTACCAGATAAATGCTTTGTTTGTGCGTGGCCTTGGATAACAGTCGAAGCTGGCTTTGTTGGGCGGATCTTTTGGTGTCCTGTATCCAGCTTTATTGGGAAGTGGTGAATGTGCTGCTATGCAGAAGCCAAGTTGAAGTCCACAAACTTCATGGAGCTCCTGTGGGTGGTGTGTTCCTGTGCTGCCTTGTCCAGCAAAGTGCAGTAGGGCAGGAGGTTTAATTCTGGTGTCTGAGGTGTGTATTACAGCCACACATCCATCAGCACACTCTGACTCACCAAAAGGTCTTTGAGTACAAGGCCTTGTCAGAAAGTCTGTATGATCATTGGGGGGTGTGTGTGTGTGTTCAGGCACGTATGGATACACACTGACTTGTGTATGGTTATGTCACATTGTTGGAGTGTGTTTTGCCTTGTTTGAAAGTCTCGGTGAGAGTGTATATATCTGCCTTTAAAAATTGCATTGCCGCAGCATATAAATATTTATATATGTAACTGTCATAAATCTGTCAGCTTGGCAAACGTATGAGTCGCCAAGGTAACTTTGGGAGATTTTTATTGAAGAACTCATAAGCTGGAGTTGAGGAATAGCTGAAAGAAATGAGAATTAATGGCTACTCAACATCACTATCATAAAGTTAGTTATCCCAAGTTCCAGAAAATGAAACAGAGAGCATGTTGGTAACCACAGGCACAGTTTAAGTATACCAGAATTGCAAAAAAGCTTAGTATTTTGACTAAAACTAAATCAGGGTACTAGGTCAATATGCTATGTGCTGCTGGGGAACCCTGGGCAGGCAAACATGGAAACCAAAGGCCATTTTCCTCCTGCACTACACTAGGAATGCTCTTGGAAGAGCTAGCAGAATTTTCAGCTGGTTTCTGAATGTGTGGCAATTTACCAAAAAATCATTCAAACAGAAAATATCTCTTAGTTGAAACCTCACTTGCATGTAGACAGTAATTTCTTTGATTGTACCATTTTTTAGAGGCATTTGGTGATAAAACTAGCTTTGCTAAGTTTTGGTTAAAGTCAGTGCAGTGGCATGATATTGTAGAGATGTTACCAGAACCCAAAAACATCGTTTCCTGAGGGTTTGTCTACACAGGGAAGACTTTCCAGAGAAAGCTGGTATCCTGCTGTCAGCTGGGGTAGAGCTAATTTTCTTCCTTGTGGTTGGTATAGCACTTCCTCTTGGATTTAGCATGAAAATAGCATTGACAACACACCAATGTTTCAGTTGTTGCTCACTGGTGCTCACTCTGATCAGAGACCTGCCAGAGTCCTGAGCTCTGCCAGCCAGCAGGTGCTCGAGAAGGTGGGAGGGAGCATGGCCAGGAGAGCTGACCCCAGCTGGCCACAGGGTTCATCCATGCCACAGACTGTCATGCCCAGGATATAAACTGTGGGGAGAGCTGGATGGGGGGCTCCTATGGCTGGACATCAGTTGATAAGTGGTGTGAAATAATAGATATTATTATTATTATTATTATTATTATTATTATTATTATTATTATTATTATTATTACTACTACTACTACTACTACTACTACTACTACTACTACTATTCATGTTACTTTTCTTTTGGGGAGGTTGTTTTGTTCTATTTTGTTTTGTTTTGTTTGTTTGATTAAACATTCCTTGTCTCAAACCACAAGTTTTCTCACTTTTAACTCTTTTGATCCTCTCCCCCATCCTGATGGGTTTTGGGAGTGTGTAAATGGCTGCGTAGAGATTACTGCTGACAGAAGTTATCTATGAAAACTGGCCAGTGTTTATTCACCTGGCCTCTGCTGGCTCACATAAAAAATGTTTCATAAGGCTTAGTGTTCCTGAAAACTGATATTATTATTATTATTATTATTATTATTATTATTATTACTATTATTATTATTATTATTACTATTACTATTATTACTATTATTACTATTATTACTATTATTACTATTATTATTATTATTTTATTATTATTATTATTATTATCATCATCATTATTATTATCATTATTATTATTATTATCTTTCTACATTCTGTGTGAGGAAATAAGACAAGATATTATTTAAATTAAAAAAATAAAAAATTAAATGTGCTTACACTTCCAGTGCCCTATCCCAAAAAGTACACCTCTAAAATTTGCCAACACAGCTGGTGTCGGGTTGTTTTACAGCACTGAAACACTGCAAACATGCAGAACTATGGCTCTTGTTTGCATAGGAGATGGGTTGGTAGAAATTTGGAGCAAATCTTCTATGACTGGGGAATTAGCAGAGTGATATGCAAGACCGACTATTTGCACCCTGAGAGACTGTGAAGGGACTCACCTCTCCAAAACCACTTCCAAGTCTTGGGAAGATCTCTGCAGTGGTGCAGAGATGCAGCTACATGTAGTCAATTATTTTTTCCCTTCTATAATTATTATTACTATTATTATTAATTATCGTTATTATTAATTATTAAATCTATGAAACATTCACTAGGATGCCTGTTCTGTGTCTCAATACTAATCTCTGCAATGTCTCACAGACACCTTTCAGTTTTTGTTTCAAAACAAAATTTTGAAACCTGAATTTATTAATTTTAAGCACATATTCCTCTTGGTGTCTTGACTTCAGGTAGCAAAAGAGAAATCTAGAAACTACGTAGTTATGTCCCTTTTTATATGTATGTATGCATATATATGTGTGCATATATAGTGAGTGTATATATGTATGTATATCTATCTGTGTATGTATATATACATATGCACATGCATTTTTAAGGACTTAAAGAGCACAGTTGTCTGTCTCAAGTACTGACAAGGTGTCCTGGTTTAGGGCAAATTTGGGAAGAAGCCACCCCAGGACACAAGGCTACAGAATGAAGTTGCCATAAGACAAGTCACCACAGCAGGAACTTGAGATAAGCACAGGAGGAAGGAATTTGTGATAGGAAGGTGTTAATTCCAGGCCTGCTGGAAGCACGATCTGTTTAGCACATAATGGTTAACACACCTAAAAATGATCCCCTCTGTGGCAAGCAGTAGGAAAGGAAGCAATGGTTCATACCCGTATCACCCCCAGTAATGGAGACAGCATCTGCAGCCACCCTCTGGATACTTGGAATTTGGACTGTATAAAGATGGTACCCTCAGAAGAATGACTCCAGAACCCCCATCACCAAGAAATCCATGGTGGAGAAGGACCAGGGGGATGCTGATGGATCTATGGGTTGTGAGTATCTTCTGCCTTATCTCTCTCTCTCTCTCTCTCTCTCTCTCTCTCTCTCTCTCTCTCGCCCCCCTCACCTCTTTTTCTACTTCCTTCTATCTCTCTACCTCATATTTTTAAAATAAAACCTGTATGATTTACTTTGGCATATGGTCTCATTTTCACCTTAATTTGGGCAGAGGAATCTTTCACTAATGGGATGGATCATGACAGTATTTGTATGTACAGATGTATGGAGTTGTGACTGTATGTACACCCATATTCACTGGTACATTACACACCCACACACAGAGAGAAGCACATTTCTACAAGTTTGAATCTAAGCAAAAAGCTTTGATGATCTGGAGAGTTGTTTGTAGCTGGTGAGAGCCTTCCCTGTGGAAGCAGGACAAGAAACCCAAGGATGCAGGAAATCTCCATTGTTTTCTCCCAGCAGTTTCCTGAGCTGCAGACAGGTCCATGCCTCGGGCAGTAAGTTTGCCTCTGGTGACTGCTAAACCAAAATGCAGCCGTGAGGGACAGATAGCAGGGGAATGCCAGAAGTCTCTGGGATTGTAACACTGGTCTCCACCTGGGCTTGCAGGGAGCAAATACCTTTCCTGCCAGCCTGGTCTGACTGAGCAAAGCCTGCCTACGTGGCACTGTGGGGCCTCACATGGGAATGTCTGGTCAGAAGGAGAGAAGAACTTCTAAATCTGAAACCACCTTTCCCCTTGATTTCCATGAAGTTAGGCTTTCTTACTATTTGTCAGACCTCTACCCCATGCTTGCCTTCCTCAAGAATGACTGGCCTACCATTGTTTGTATGGAACAGAGATTATCTTGCTAGATGGGGAGCATAGCAGGGTGGGGGGAAGCGAAGATGCCTCCTGCCTGCTTTCTTTCTTTCTCACAGAAAAAAAATGTTTTTGTTTCTCTGTGATGGAAAACAAAACCAAACACCAGACCCCACCACTGAAAAAGCCGAGGATGCAAGTTTTCAGACAGCAACTGAGCAGTGCAGCATTATATCAAGGTCGATTTATGGCATCCCAGAGTGCAGGACAATTCCTGAAAAAACTCTCGCAGTCAGGAAAAGTGACTCTGTAATGCCATCTGGGCTTTCCATATTTTATTCTCTCTCTCTCATAACATTGCCAGGTTGAGTTTGTTAAGTCAAAAATAATTTTTTTTCATTTCCAACTCAGCTCTGGCACACTCCCCTTAAGGATGGGTCATGCATTATCTAACTCTTACATCACCTTAGAAGAGAAAGATTCTGCCAAAAGAAAAAAAAAAAAAAAAGCAGTTTGATCGTTTTCATCCTTACACATTGTCTGTCACCTTGTAAACCTATGGAATTTCTTTCAGACAGAAATGTGAGGCTACATAAAATACTGCTTTGAACCTACTGCACCCAGAAGAAATAATTTTTATTAAAAGACATACAGAAAATAGAAGAATTAGAATTTTTTTTCAGAGGTTTTACAGTTGAGTTGCATAAACCTGCTATTTTAATTTTTTTTTTTATATTACAAACAGCTCTCTATAGAGTACCTAAAAATATTTAAATCTGAAAACTGTAAGACTATATCAAAGGTAAACTGAAAAAAATATTTTACTGTGATGAAACAACATACAGTTGTTATACTATCAGGGCTATAAGATACTATTTTGATCAATGCAAAGATTTTAACATATTTTCCTAGTCACAAAAATTAAAACCAAGGAAAAATAATTAATTATTCCCTGCTACTTGTAATGCTCCAGTGTGGAACGATGAGAGGAATGAGAAGGAATCAACGTTGCAGCCCGGTAGGAAAAAAAAAAAAAAAAGCAATTTCTTAATTAAAAATTATGACTGTAACTTTTGTTGTCTAGAATTCCCTACTGAATAGCTCAGATCTTCTTCACTATGACTTCCAATAGCTACTTAGAAAGCTGGCCTCGACATCAGTACAATTATGATCTTGCTGGCTAGCTATAGTGAAGCAAGAGGCGTCTCTTTGTGCATTGAGCCTTTAATTAAGCAATAATAAATGAGATCTACCCATAGTTCTGTGTGTCAGGCTTTGGCTTAGGAAATATAAAGACTGAGGAGCTGTGATTCATGTTCAAATATAATGCATGGTTAGGTAACATCCAGAGTGATCAGAGAGGGGAGCCAAGGTCCTGATATAACCCAACCATTCATCACTTATCAGCTCTAACCTCTTGACAATCAGAGCACCCCTCCCTCCTTTGGTAATAGGTTAATTAATTACCAATTTAGAAGTAATCTTACAAATCAGCTGTTGCCCTTGATAAGAATTAATTGCAAATACTTTTTGGGGAGGAACATATTAAATGGACCTTTCTTTGAAAGAAAATATCATCAGGAAGCAGATGAGGAGAAAGACTCCTTGAGTGGTTTCAGAGATAGGAGGATCTGAATCCTCTTCTGTGGGGATGTGAATGACAACAGAACTCATTAATTTTATTTATTGAGGAATTACCAAGATAGTGATAAAACTGTTCTAAGCTCATTTACAAGCCTCCAGAGCCCACCCAAGTTCAAATCCCTCTGAAACAGACAGTTCACCCACTCCTCCTTCTGGTGGGGGATTTAAGTGCAACCTATCTCACTTTCCACTGAAATTAGCCAAGATTTTTAATTACCAGAAGGATGTGGACCTGATGGAATGAGTCCAGAGGAGGCTACAAAGATGATCAGAAGGATGGAGAACCTCTCCTGTGAAGACAAGCTGAGACCTGGGGTTGGTGAACCTGGAGACCGGAAGGCTTAGAGGGAGAATTTGTCAAAATTTCCAGTACCTAAAGGGAACCTACAAGAGACCTGAAGAGGGATTTTTGACAAGGCCTGGAGTGACAGGACGAGGTGGAATGGTTTTGATAAAAAAAATAAATAAATAAATATATATATATATATAAAGGGCAGGTTTAGATTAGATATTAGGAAGAAACTTCACTATGAGAGTAAAGGGACACCAGAACATATTGCCCAGAGAAGTTGTGGATGCTTCATCACTGAAAATGTTCAAGGCCAGGCTGAATGAACAGCCTGGTCTAGTAGAAGGTGTCCCTGCCCATGGCAACGGAGTTGGAATGAGATGATCTTTAAGGTTCCTTCCAATATGAATCATTCTATGAGCCTATAGTCCTGGGTAGGATTATTGTCACTCAGGTTTAGGTTTCTGGAAGGTAGATGTCTAGGCTTTTCCTTTAATTAGTGGAAATCTCTTCTGCCTGTTCACATGATGAAATGCGAGTGTCCACTCTGGGGTGAGATGAACTGTGGTGTAAAATTCAGTAGCTGGCCTGTTTACCTACCCACAGAGTATAAATCAACCTTGGGTCACATGAAGATATATGAAGATTGTAGGCAGACCACGCTTTTTTGGACAGCATTCAACTTGACCTTTTTACCACGCATAAACTTTTCCTGCTGTGTTGGTGACATTAGAGGCAATAGTGGAAAAGAGGTACCTTCCAGGATGTCTACTTTAGTATGGAAACCCTCTTGTAAGTGCTAGTTTTCTCTGTGGAACACAGAGGTTGCTTAGAGATCTAGGGAATATGGTGTCTACACTTGCTAAAATGAATCCCAGCCTAGGCAGTCTGTCTACCATCTGACCCAATGCCAAAGTTTCTTTAAATAAATAACGTGGACATTTAATGTGCTTGAAAAATACTTCCATTGGTTTATTTCACTGTGTTGAGACTGAGGTCTCATCATAAAGGACCACAAGCTTAGACTGATCTTAGCACAAATCATAAATACAAGGTCATCAGGACAGTAGCTGATGTCAGACTATAGTACTGAGCTCCACAGCCAGATCTTAAAAATGTCAGCCTCTTCTAGCTTCTAGAAGCTTTGAAATTGAAGACCCAACCCATCCGAAAAACCAGGTACCACGATACAGATTTCAGTGATCTAGGTCTAAACTGTTCCAGAGTTGGAAGGGCTTTTCACAAGTAGAGTAGTCTTCTCTAATAAGAATTCAAACTCCCTGGACCTCCTGATGTTTATCCATTACTAGAAAAATATATGCTTCATTTCCCATTCCCATTAACATGGATAGCTGTGGCAAAGGTGCCTGAGAACCAGCAGGTTTATAGATCTGTAGCCATATGAATTATCAGCAAGATGCTTCAAAGCCACTGGAGTCCGATATTTACATCTCCTGCACAGAGCCATCATGAAGTCAATGCATCACTTGAGTCCTACCTAAGCACTCAGCTGGGCTCTGCTCCCTTGGATCCTGTGCTGCAATGAGAACAACCCAAACTGTTGTAGCCATCAGCAATGTCTGGCTCAAATTTTCAGGGGAAAAAAAAAATAAAGAAAAAAAATCGAAGATTGATTTTTTTTTATTTTTTTTTAAGCTGAGAGTTTGCTTGTTTCTTAGGACAACTACATAAATAAGAAGAGTGGTATATAGTAAAGTCTTATAGCTCAGTATTATATTCTCTTATGGGGTAATTATGTTCTGAATTTTTCCTTCCATCATATTTTGATGTTCTGTTGGTCAGAAAGAACTGAAAATACTTGCAAGAAAAATCTGCTAAAAGAGAAAATCCCTCAACTTTCACTGAGAAAATTGAAAGGAACTTTAACAACAAAATAATCAACCACCCTGCTATAACCTGAAATTAATAATGATTCAATAATTTTAAAATAGGATATATTGGGTGAATGTCACTAGAAAATTACTTTTTGCTTTGAAATTGTGTTCATAACTAAAGGATGAATAAATGTAGTATGATGAAGAGAAAATTAAGCATATTAAATTAATAAATTTAAATTCATAATTTTAAAATACATTCACCTGATCCAATCTGATTTTTGAAAATGTTTATTTGCCACATTTTCCTAATTTCACTTCTCACCACAACTGGAAAAAAAGTATTCAATCAAAAGTGAACTCAAAAACTCTTCTCCAGTGGTGAAAAAAAATCAATTCCCACCTGACTCTGACATGCCACTTGCCAGTTTCAGATATATATAATCAGAACATTATTTATCCATTCTGCTACTAATGAAGATTCTCTTTTACCTCAGTGGTAGAGCATGGTGGTTGTGCTGCAGGAAAACTTAGTTTTTGAGCCTTCCTGTCACCATGAATTTCTAAGTGACCACAGAAAGAAGTGCAAGAAACACCAGGAAGTCACAGACACAAACAGGTTTGTTACAGGTTTTTTACAAGAGCATTTGCTGCTAAGAATATGAAGAGCATTGCTTCGATTTCTAACTGTAGCATGGCTCCCAAAATGAGAATTCTCTCTCTGGAGCCATGCAAACCTGTTGTTGCAAGAAAAATGAATGGAAACTAGGATTGTTATGTGGTGGTGTTTGCTTCTTTTTTAGCTGGATCAATACACGGGGCTGAAATTTGGCTGCTATATGTTTAGAGCTTTCTTAGATTTTTGATATATATACATGTAAGAAAAAAAAAAAGTAGGTCTCAGATCCAAGAAAACCCTTTATTAGTTTTTGGGCAAGATTCAGAGTTTTGTTTCAAATTGGGAAAACTCTGCTGGTGAAAGCCAACATCTTTATGAGTCTCAGAGCAAACAGGGATGTGAAATTAAAAAAAGATTTTTTTTATTTTTTTTTATTTTTGTCTATGAACCTGTCCAAAATTGGAACATAGTCTTCTCTGAGTGTAATCCCTAGAGATTCACAGTCCCTACTAGCCCTTCAGCCCCGCGCATTCCTCACCAAATAGATGTCATACATCATTTCTGAAACTCAGACTGCAAATGGGAGCATTTCCTAGAGGCAGAAGTAAATGATTCCCCTGATATCTGTTTCTCATATATGGCATTCCACCACCTATTGTCCACTCCGTATGCTCCCTTCTCCCTGGTAATACCCCCAAGAGATGGCTGATGTCCCGCAAAATAACCAGAGAATGCATCTTTAATTGGGTCCAGAAGAAACTTTATTACCCTGTAGCTAGCTTCTTTGGTTTTTTCTATAACAAATTATCCTAATGATCTGACCCAGGACCAGATGTTAATTGCAATGGAAAGTAATCAATTTCCTTTACTGAGCGTGAACTCATTTGCAAGGTTAGTCAGTGAGCAGATATGGAGTTCTTAATGAGGCAAGAACCTAGCAGACCTTCTGGGTTCCTTGTGTCGATTCCAGGTTTACTGCATTGCACCCATTTTCACTCTACCCTTCTTCAGCCAGGCCACCCTATTAAAAAAAAAATAGCCAAAACCCCCCTGAAATCTGTCTCTGATCACTTGGCAAAGGATGTAAAAAAAAAATAATAATACAACAACCAGAGCCATCTGAGAGCAGTAGATTCTGAGAGACAAAATCACCCTCTGTATATATAAAAATAAAAATAATAAATATGTAAATCACACGGGAAATTATGGCTAACGGCATGTTGTTTAATAGAGGGTATTATTATAAATATGGGAGATGCTCAAACAACAAATTAAGCCTGCAGTATTCCGAAAAGGAGCTCAGAGGACGCAACCTAAATTCTAACTTGGCTGCTGTCTTCGGTGCTTCTGTGCTTTCGTCTGGGTTTTATATTACCACTGTGCACAGCTTTAAGAGGGAAAGGTTGGGCCATCCAGAGTGATAAAAATATAAAGAGAGGAGGGCGATAGCAGAAGGAGGTATTTAATCTTCCAGTGAACTTCTCAGAAGATAGTTTAGCAAGAAAAAGAGCTTTGGGTGGGATTGAGTATTTTCCATCCTGGGGAGGATAAGTGGTTGTGTGTTCAGCAGCCACCAGGATAGCTGTAAGAGTGCAACCTCTGGTGTATTTGCACCAGTGGAGCTGAAAATTGGAGTAAACACCATTGTTGTGAAGAGCAATTTAGGCTGTCTACCTAGGGGTTGTAGTGGGGCAACGGCTGCTACAGTTGCACATAGTATTTCTCTAGTCAGCCCTGGCTCTGTAAAACAACACTTTTAATTTTTAAATCTTTTTTTATTTAAGAGAGGATAGCCTTCCCGTCCAGCTCTCTCTAAATTTCTAATTCTAAATCAAGCCCGCCTGCTTTTAAGCCCAATTTTTGGTGTTAAAATCCCATATCTCCCATTTTATGTGTGAAAGTGGACCACAAATTTAAATCAAGGCATCTTAGAAGCAAAATTTGTTTTAAAATATTTAAGAATTAGCCCCACTGCACCAAGACTGAACTTCATATTTCTGTTAATCAGTAAATCTTAGCTCCGAAATCAAATAGTTTTTTTCTCATGGGGTAATGTTCTACAAAATACTCCAAGGTATACAAGCTAGCAGAACAACCTCCATCCCAAGAATATATGTGGACAAGAAGAAGAAAAGCATGCTACCAGGTGAGTGGTAACAAAGCCTGGGACAATCATTCACTTGCAGAAGAAGGCATCTCTCATACACAGTCCCAGTCCAAATGATTCTTGGGATTCACATTTCTGGTACTGACAGTACCACTCCTGGGAGATGATCAAGGGAAACCAGACAGGAGGCAGTGGAAGCAGGAGAGCAAGAGAATTCTAAGGGAAGAAGGATTAGCCAAAGAGAAAGAAGAGGGAAAAAAAATCCAACTCCATAATATATTTTTATACATATCTGTTATAGCATCTAATTGCAAAACTGAAATCTCAGTGGCCCCCAATGGAGTTACATAAAGCACTAGTAATTTTCAGTGCATTCAGCTAGAAAGGGCTATTGAAAGGTGCATTCTGCACTTGTCTACTTTAATAAATAGTTTTCAGTGAGAGATTTTCTCAGTGAGGTCACCCCCATATTGTGCTCATATAGAGACCCCTTCAAAATACACACATCAAGTTGTTCTGCTACATCATGGACAGGGTTTGACAAAGCCTGTAGCTTCCCAATTTGTTTAAGGTGAGCACAGATTCTGAAGTGAAGGGGTCTGCCATGTGTGATGCATGCTCCTCACATGTATTTTCAGGACAAAATCTGAGCAGGGTATTCAACAGAAGGTGTCTTTCCCACCAAGCTGAGTTAATTGGGAAGGATGCTTAAAGAAGAAAATGTATCACCATTCTGACTGAGAAGAGCAAGTGTACATCAGCTCTGCTCACAGCTCTGTGTATGCCCTGGAGTCATCTGAACTCTTGCAACAGGAGCAAACTTACTTTATTAAAGTCCTTTCCTAGCAGGCTTTCAAGTTCTCATCTGGCCTGTTTATACATTTGAAGTGGAAATCAGAGGATCAAGTGACTGCCACAGAATTTGTGAGAAGCTGGGCCTGATAACTACTTGTGGTGTTGGCAGCTGAAAAAATTGGACCATTGTGCTGAAGATGCAGCCTTAGACCTAATCAGAACCAGCCCTTGATTCCACCATACCCCTCTCTGGCTGAAAGAGGGGACAACTGCCCCTGGGGCTATCAGGTACATGGCTGCTTTGGCCAAATTAATAACAGTTCAGTGAACATCTCAAACCTCTTCACCTGGAGTTTGACCTCCCCTGCTCACAGCTCTGCAAGCCCAGAGCCCGTTCATCTGCCTGTCAGACGCCAGCACAGATATCTGCATGAGTAATCACTGCAGATCCAAAACACTGCATGTGACTTAAATGACACTTTCTCCCTCGCTTCTCCTTTCCCCATCTCACCCAAAATAACAATGACACGACTGCTATTTTCACCTGCTCCCCAGAAGAGATATCCAAAAGCACTTCCCTTTCTACTTATCACCTCTCCTTTCTCCTCAGAGTCTTTCTGTGCGCCAAGAAAGAGATGTTGGGTTTTTTTTTTCTGGACATTCAGCAAATGTGCCCTCACTTTTGTCAGGTTGCTTACAAAAAACTTTTCAGCAGAGGCTGTTGAGTGTTACCAGGGAATGCACTAAGTCATTAAAATAAATCTGCAAAGAAACTGCAGGAAACATCACAGGTTCATAACCTGCACCATGAACCCCAGACCCCACACAAACACATTTTCTTGTTCCGCAGAGGGTCAGCTTTGGACAGGGTCAGACAAATTGAGCCAGCCTTATTAGCCTGGGCTCCCAGCCAGCGTGCTGGAGCTTGTGGCAGGGTGCAGAGGCAAGGTGTGGGTGGTGCAGGAGGTGGGAAAGTGCAGACAGCATGGAAAGAGGCAGTTGGAGGCAGCGAGAGGAACCTGGGGTGCAGAGTGAGAATGCAGAGGATGCTCAGGAAATGAGGAGGAGTGGCACACCAGGAGATGGGGTCAGAACCAAAACAGCAGGAGCACATGGAGGAAGAAGTGATGGCAGCAAAGCGTGGATGGGGCCATGATGCTGGCTTTAGTCACCCACTCCGAGGACAGACAGTGTGCTGGTGTTCCCCCCAGACAGATCATTTAGCCAATTGTGCAGTGCTGCATGTGGGGAAAAAGAAACTTCTTCCTGACCCCTGCAGGCAATCAGTTTATGCCCTGAAGCATGAGATTTGATTAGCCTCATTATCTCAGCTTACATAACTGTAAACGTTATTAATGGTAATAAAATTATCTAGCCTGTTTTAATAATACAGCCACAGTATTTGTCTCGATGACCTCCTGTGGCTGTAAATCCCACAGGGGACTGGCACATGGCATAGTGGTTCTTTTTATTTATTCTAAATTTACCAGCCATTAATTTCACCAAGTCACCCCTTGTTCTCCCTTTATGGGATGGAGTTGGAAGAAGCCGATTATGTCTCAGTGCACTTTTCCTAATGCCAAACACAAGTAACTCCAAGACTGACTAATAACTTTGGGAGTAGACACCACCAGGCCTTCAAGACTTGGGATTAATCCTGTGTCCCTAGCTGTCAACTAATGTATTCCCATGATATCATGGGACTTGGCCCAAACTCCTTAAAACTCGCCATGCAATTAAGGAGATTTAGTATCCTGGATGTGAACTCATCAATTACCTGAAGCCTAAGCTGCAATTTCGGCTTTCAAGTGTCCCAAGGTAGCAAAACTTCCCTGATCTCTGCAGAGAGGCCTTTGCCAAGGGAGATGCAGCAGCATCACTTTAGATTCCAGCCATAGTATCTTATTCCATCTCTGATGTTCTGCTTCCTGCCTCTGCAGAAGCAACCAAATCACAGTGCAAATCTCCCTCTCCCAGTGTGTGATATTTCCCCCAGAGGTCTTTCCCCAGCACTTTCTTAGGCAGTGCTCACATGGGAGATGGCCACAAGCTCTTCCTTATTTGATGCATGCTTGCACCTGGCTATGAGAGGTGAAGGAAACACCTGCCTTGTCTTGTCTCATGCCGAGAAATAGCTGGACAAATCAAATAAAGAATGAGAGAATCACGTATTCCTTGTCTTGCCTGCAGCAGATTGTACCTGTCTATATAATTTTTATGGAAATGCTGAGAATCTGTTCCTGTACTCACATTTTTAAATATAAAGAATGGTATTATGGGACAAAGTTAGGGATAATTTTGAGAAGAGAGGAGTAATAAAGAGTTACTATTTTATTGTGCCTCCATGTACAATGCTGCACTGTGTTCTCACATAGGGTGTGGAGAGAAATCTTAACTTCACCTTTACCTTTCAGGAGCAAAGTTACAATGAGATAATTCATATCATCCAGACTGTTTGTTGGGTTTTTTAAACTAGGTTTTGCTTGCTTGATAAAAATACCCAATGTAAATATTTTCTCATTGTCACAAACGAGGCTATCCCTAAGTGACTAAACCAAAATGAGCCTGGCTGAAAGCCATCAGTAAGGTCAACAGGGAGGTTGTGCTGGAGTTTGGCCTAACACAATTCACATCTTCGGTTAAACCCTTCTGTTTCTTGTTCCTCCATTTGGAGAAACCATTTGTAGAGCCCTGCTGATTCAAATGAGAAAGCAGGGTGAAGTATTGCTGCAGCTTGTAGGAAGTTCTTCAGAGACCATGCTGGAGGCAGGGGAGCAGCAGTGGGGTGAAGGATGAATTTGTTCTGCACACCGTGACTGCAGCATTTGCACAGAGGTTGCAATCCCAGGAGCTGTTTGTGCTGCTTTCTCCTGAGGACACTACTGGCTTTCTGCAACAAAAGGTGTGCAAGATCCAGACCTGTCGTAACAAAATGACGCCTGAGGCTTCTACATGCTCTTTTTAGTTTTGGGGGGAGGGAGTGTGGGCTCCTGCCTGAGGTCACAGCTGCCAAAGGGTTGCATTCCTTTCACCTGTTTGACCAGCAACCCTTCAATGCCAGGGCTGAGTCCTGCCAGCTCTGGCCAGGCAGAAGCGGGGTCCCAGCTCCTCATTAAAAGCAGAGAGGGACAGGACAGTTCCCACAATCCCTGTCAGCTTTCAGAACAAATGCAGGTCCAGCTGAGCCTTTTGGAGAGCCAGCATCCTCCGGGCCTTCCTTGTGCAAATGCTGCTCCTCAGTACCACCACGGCAGCTCAGATCTGTGTAGATAAACTCTCCAAACTGAAGGCAGAGCTGAATTCCCAGTCCACAGCATTGACCTACTAGTTAAGCACTGCAGTGCCGTTTGCTAGATTCCCAGCGTAAACATATGCTTTCAAACACAAATTGGGATTCTTCTAACAGATTAAAGCTGTTTTCCTTCCCTGGAAAACAGCCCATGAGGAAGGGAGCTAAAGGCTCGGCTGCCTCACCATGATCCCTGGCTCAAGAGGATTTAATATTCCAGTTGCCAGCTTTCCATCCCCCCTTCCCCTCTGCCCGCCCCTTCCCCTCCTCACCCCCTCCTGCAGACCAACTCCGCGTCTGTGCCTTCCTCCTACCGATTTCCCTCAGGTCAGAAGAACTCTGTCATCAATCCCCCACTGAGACTTATTTCCAAAGATCAGCACTGACCCAGAAGTCACTTGGCACCGCACCATCAGAACAGCATGTGCCGGCGCTGCTGAGAGGAGAATCTCACAGAGACCGGATTCAGGATGTCGGGCCGTCTGCTAAGCACTTGTCAGGTTCCCATATTTCAGAAAGAAGTCTTTATGTGGCTGACCTGGTGACTGGAGGATGTATTTATAAAAAACACGCAGGGGTCAGGCTGGTTGACCTTGTTGTAACACCCTGCATTGCTGAGCAGGAGGGACCGGGCTGATTCCCACTGCTCGCGCCCAGCGGCAGGAGCAGGGCAGGAGATTTGGACTTGGGGATGGGAAGGCAAAGACAGTCAGTGTTGGGGGTGTGCTGTGGGATGGAGGGCTGCTAGGAGACTGGAGATAGATGCATGTGAAGTACCAGATGAATTCTGCACCTGCTTGTGGGCAGAGGGCCGTGGGACCACGTGGAGAGGAAGGACCTTCGTGTCAGGGTTGATGTGAGGTAGGAACCAGGTAAAAAGGATTATTCAGCTCAAGAGCTGTCACTAGAAGTCCTTCATGACATAGTGTCATCTTTCCTGCTCTGGGACTTCCATTGCTGCTCAGTGTACTACATGTTGATCAGACACCTGCATCTGATAGAAAAAAGCCCAAGGAAAGGGGCCAAACAACAGCACTGTGCTGTGAATTTACTTGGCCCAGGAAGCAGCAGGGCAGTTACCTACATGAAGGATAGTTTGTAAACAAGAGCCAAAAAGTTGCTTAGACTTTGTGAAAGGAAGTAGAACAGAACTCTGTGGTACAGCTTGAAGAGGATCCTCCTAGAAAAATAGACAATGCACAGGGATACCTTGGTGTGGAGAAACCAGTCCTTCTACCTCCTACTTAGAAATGGCTGCACCCAGCTCATAATCTCTCAAGGCAATGTTATCCTTGCAAGGGAGGGATCCTTCTTCATATAAGCATCAAGTACAACCAGCAAACATCACTCACACAATCTCTGAGGCCAGAGCCTGAACAAACTGAAATATTTTTTTCATCAGCCTAAATACATCCCTTGGTGCCTGCCAGCTTAGAAAACACAGAGCTTTCCCAAATCTGGGGCTGCTGGATTGCATCCTGCAAGCAGGTGTGGGACAGCTGATCCCACAATCAGATAGGACAGATAGAGAAAAGTGCTCTGCTTTGGATACACAAATGCCAACCATAAAGGAAACTTGTGACACGATATGACTGCTCTGACTGTGCTATCTGAGACTGACCCCTTTCACTGCAAAGAGGGAATCTGTAACACAGAGCATCAGTGCTGACTTCATCAGTGTTTGCTGGTGTCCTTAAGCAGTCAAACACCACACAAAAGTTATGTTTATTCAACCATCATGGATGCAGATCTGAAATTTGAATCACACCTTTTCACTGTGGTTGGACAAAGAATGACAAATGCTGTTATGGCCCTATTGTCTGGGGTGAACTAAACATATTTTTGTGGTGATATTTCCAGTTGTCATGCTCACAACTCTGAATTTTGAATCCTTTGAATTCTGTTAAATCCTCAAGGGCTTAAGCATTCAGAAAAAGGGAAAAGGCCACTAATGGGCGATGGAGAAAGAATTAAAAGGAGACACAACATAATGCATAGCTAAACACAAGCACACACAAACACACAGACAATCAACTCAGTCCTACTTTGAATGAAATCACTCTGGGAAGAACAATTCCTTTCACTCCAGGAAATACTGGGTGAATTTCTCCAGCCCATGTTATGTAGGTCAAAGCAGATTATCACAGTAGTCCTCGGGGCTTTAACATCTATGAATATACCCAGCTGATTGCTGAGCAGGCCTTTGGAGTGGCTTGGTGTAATGTGTGCTGATACTGTTCAGACACAGAGGGTGGGTACATGCCTGAGCTAGGAGACTGCATTTTTTTGGGTATAACTCACCGTTTTCAGTGCTGAGATGCTGTATTCTCATGACAGCATTTACTTACTTTCCCAGCCTTCATTTTGGTTTCTCTGCAGCCTGGGAAAGGGATCTAAGACTTCAGTGTCACTGCAGATCCATGGGACAGCATTGCTTGGCAGCAGCAGACAAATATATTTTCCTCCCCTTTTCTCAAGGCAGCACAGGTGCTTGTCTGACACAACATGGGTCCCACCCCAGGCCTGGTCAGCTACATGAGCTAGTTCACCTCAGAAACTCTTCAGGAGCTGGACTCAATTATCCTTGGGTCCCTTCCAACTCCAGATATTCTCTGATTCTATGATTGTGATCAAACCTGATGAGTGCTACGCTGGTGCAGCAGAGAGAGCACAAACATGCAGATAAGGGCAGGGGATGACATTGCCCCTGCTCGTGGCAGCAGGCCATTGGAGCTATTTACTTATATTATCCAAACATGTCCTTCTCTGTCCTGTCTTAGGAGCTGTGGTGATTGATACAGGGCTGACTTCAGACACCGCTCCCCTCTAACCCAGCTAAGTGCCTCCACAGTGACGGCAGAAGGGCTGAGGATGCTTCCTTTCCCAATGTCTTGACAGAGGATGGCTCCAGCAGGAACCAGACCTGGCATCTGTTGCATGTTGCGTTAGGACCCCGGGCTGTGAGCTGTAGCAGCATGGAGCAGACGTGCCTTCTGCTCCACTGCCTTGTCTGTGGGGAGCAGCAGACGCTGGGGAGAGGGGGAGACAGGCACTGCTACAGATTCGTTATCATAAAACACCAGGAGCCTGGAGTCAGGGCACGGGCCAGGTCTTGAGGCGTTTTAATCTGCACTATCCCAAGCATGCTTCCAGCTAATTTTCACTGTTCTCCCTCTTCCCTCTGCACATAAGGGCTGAGTTATCAGATCCTCAGTATTCATCCCACGGTACAGGTAAAACCAACATTAATTCTTTGCTCTCCCATCTCACAATTTCTGTTTCAGCACCTCTCAGTATCCTGGGAGACAGCCCTTCTACTCTGAGCTTAGCCCACAGGTAAATCCTCAGAGGTGGCTGTTTCCACTCTTCCTATGCCCATTGCTCTAAGAAAATATAATAAGAAGAAATAAAAATATGCCCACATTAGTATACAGAGAGAGCAGGGCATTAGGCATGCAGTACAAATGAGAGTACAGGAAGAGAAGAGTGAATGGTGAATGTTTATGGAATAAGTTAACAACTGGGAATGATGTTGCATTTTCCATGCAAGCAGACAGACAGATATAACATGGTCCCAATAGAGAGGAATAAATCCCTGTAGTTTGTGGCCTACTTTCAGCTTCATTAATGGAATAAAGGCCAGGAGGCATGATGTCATGAAATTAGCTTCCTAATTAAACATTGCCTTTGCCTCTCTTCCCCTCCCTTCTCTGGATGAAGTCAGTGACTTGTCTGGCTCAAAGTGCTTGCTATTTGTCAAAGATTGAAGCTCCTTGTGAGCAGGGTGTTTAGATGTCTTTACCAGCACCTCACAACTGCATGTTCTGCAGTTTGAAGCCTGAAGACTGGCACCCTGGCTTCTCTTCTAAGGACTCCTAGAAAGCCCAAGAACTTCTCAGACATACTCAAGTTCTTTGGCAGACCTGCCCATGCAACTTTCTCCGAGAACCTTTGAAAGAAAGTGCTAGACATAGCCACTAAGGCTCCTAAAGTAAATTTGCTGGCTGGAACTGTTCAATGAACTAGTGCTTGCTCTGAATTTGTTCTTTCATCTCAACTTTCCACATAAAGAAGGGTCAGAACACCCACCATAACTTTGCTGTTCAATCCAACTGAGTGATGAGCCTGCCTTGATAGGTAGCAGGAGATTGGGTCTTTGTTGTCCTGTCCTCTCCTTATTATTACCCCATGTCCATCACTGGTGAAGAACCAGCCTGATGGTGAGATGGAAACCGATTAAAAGTATTCCTTCCCTCCTTCCTAGACATGTACAACAATATTGAGAAGCTGAGCCTCTGCCTCATAAAAAAACCAGCAGAATCAGGTTGTACACACCATCTCCAACCCTGTATGAGAGAAGGGAAAAAGTAAGCCAAGAAGAACTTCCACTAAAGAAGGAAAGAGTTATCCTTCTTTACTTTTACAATATGTTAATTGGTAAAGCTACCTCCATAGCTTGTTCTTAATGTAGGTGACTCATACACATAGGAAAAAGTAATCAGTATTTCCCCCTATTCTATAATTGTTTAAAATAATAATTCCAGAAAAAGACCAAAATTTGCTATTATCAGAAAAAAATTGGACACAGGCTTCCAAACCAATCCCAAGTTTGTGGCAGCCTAGTAGGTCCTTGTAATGCAATATTCTCAGACCAAATCCTTAGTTATAATCACAAGCAAACTATATCACTCTCAAATTTCTGTGCATCCACCACTGGCCTGAACAAATTTTTTACTTTTTTCTGAATCTACAATATGGGGAGTGCACTGACCTTTCTCCCAGAAAATGTCCATGGCCTTACTTTGTCCATTCAGCTAAAAATGCTGCAAATACAGTATGGCCATGAATAATAGAGAGCCCAAAAGTAGATGTTGCCAAGAATGGGTGACTCAGGAAGTGGTTCAGACATATGCATGAGAACATTTAGCCCTGCAATTCATCAAATGTGGATGTGTTGCTCATATTTATCATTTTTATTCCAATACCAAAGCAGAGTCTACTATATTTATTTAAGAAGTTATGGCTTCTGCAGTTTTAGCTTCTTGAAGATGAACACACCCCAGAGTGAAGCCACGATCCCACTCTTCTTTCCTTCATCACTCAGGTGATGTGATGGGAGGTGTAGTGATATATGTCTGTGGTGTGGGGCATGAGTGGCATTTCAGGTGGGACAAGGCTCTAGTCTGCTCATCTTAATCTCCATATGTAGACCCCACAGGCACTGGAACTGCCCCAGTTTCTAATTTGTCACCTATGGACTCCCTCCTTCCCCTTAAATTCCGCATGTAAACATGTGGGGGTTCAGAAATGAACTGAACTGCCCTGAAAAGATGCATCCTTAGAGTATGGCTGATACTCAGAGACTCAAATTCCCTTAGCCCCAGCTGCCACCCCCACTTCACGAACCACACTGATGCTGACAAACTGAGACACCAAGTGAGGGAGATGCACAAGGTCACAAAAGGAAAGGGTGCTGGGGCTGTGTGCCAGTGATACAAAATGTGAGCGATAGCCTTAACCCCAATGCAAACATCCTCTCCACTCTGCACCTCTCCTCCCCTCTCCCCCTTCCTGCTCTGCCATACAAGTCCCAGTGTGATACTACTACAGGGCATCCCTGTAATGTATGTTAAGTAGGTGTGTGTCTCCGGGTGCGCTTGTCTCCCATCGAGATGGAGTTATTTTCTCTCACTCGGCATCTTTTGTGCAGGTGCATGCTTTACAAACAGAAAAATCAGCACTCTGCAAAAGTGTTTCTGTTAACATTTATCACCCCTTCCCTTAGTCATCACCACAGCAGCCCTCCCGGGGGAATGGGAATGCTAATTCAAGGGAAGATGTAATGCCAGACCATTGGGAGCCCTGGATTAGAACAACGTGAAAGAGAGAAGGAGGAAAAAAGAGAGAGACAGGAAGGTAGAAAGAGTCCTAAAGACAGAAGCAGAGAAAGAGTTGAAGTCTCATTCCCTTTTATTGCAGCCCCATGCTTTTTAATTGTTCTGCCTGAGTAAATTCTTCCTCTGTGATCCTGTTGTTAATGAAAAAGTCCATTGCGGTCACTCTGATGGCTCTAAGCTTATGCTTGTACAATGGTTTCTTGAATCCCAGAGCTGTTAATATATCTGGAGTGGAGCAGCTGCAGGGCAATCTATTTCTATGATAATGTGTATACAGAGGTTTTTTATCTTCTTTTCTTTTTTTTTTTTTTTTTTTTTTTGGGCACAGGGAAGGGAAAACAAGAGGGGCTCCTAAGTGTAATCCTCTTTCATCTCCTTCACCTCTGATCTTTCTCCTAAACTTTCTCCTAAATATTTCTAGATGGTCTACCCAGAGCCCCAGGTGTTACTATATAACTTCAGTTTTGATAGGCCACTGTTAGGGCTGAGACTTTATCTATAACTGAGTGGTATAAAGCTCAGCACTGCTATTGCAAAATAATGAGTGTACAATGGTTAATCTCTATAAAGGACTAGGCTGCTAAAATGAAATCCCAAGATATCCCAAAGTGCTTTTGAACTGCAGCAAAAGCTCTGGTTTGGAATTCTAGGAGGAAAATTATTTCACCCTCCAAGAGTTCCCATAGTACACAGGGATTGAAATTGAGATCTGGAGTTTCACCCTATAAAATTGTAAAGTGTTATAATATGAAACCAAATAATTTTTCAGACTCTGTCCAAAACTGACAACACTCATGTCTGAGGTATCCGTGTGTTGTAGTACCACACAGGAACTTATTATAATTTATGCCTATGTAGTTAAATTTAGTGCTTATTTCTCTAATCACACAGGTTGATCAAAAATTATGTTCTCTTTTTCCCTTGATTCTGCTTTCTAATGAAAATTTTGAAAATTGACATGAAATAAGAAACTGAAATATCCTAAAACATGTCAACTGAAAAGGCACCAACCTTTCAGCTCTATCCCTCAACTTCTCCCTTTCAAAAGTCAAACACATTTTTGATGGGAAAAAATTAGCTACAGTTTTCTAGTACATAATATCCCTATTTTTAGCAAGAAGCATAGTATAGTGAGGATTGCCCTACAAAGCTAAGCATGACGTGTAAAAACAGCACATTGAGACACAGAACTTTGCTCTATTATTTGTAGAGATCCTTTGGATCTAATTTGTATTAAAAAAAGGAGAGACTCCAATTATCTGCAGCACAAGCAACCTTCAACTTGAAGACACACAATATCTTCTTAAAACTCTGTTGAAAACAGAGAGCCCTTTGCAGGCAGTGAAGATGTCAGCTCATCCTCTTTTTACTTTTTAATATTGTCCAAATCCAAATAATCAAATCCTCAAACCTTTATAAGTGTTGACATCACAACCTCATTCTTGGTGAAGGGTGTGGTCAAAATACAGCAAAAATGCAAGCTGTTTCTTTTTTTGTTCTTTGGCATATTATGAAATGGGTGATTGCTCTAACTTTCCCCTACCCTCACACATTTATTTAGAAGAAACTGGCAAAGAAAGAAAATATAACAAAAAAACTTGACTCAGTCTCTCACAGACATACGTTTGGGGCTAAAAAGGGCAATGGCACTTCACATATGTTCAGTGAAGAAAATAACATTTGGAAATCTTACTCAAAGAGTTTTGTGATACCAAAAAAAACCCCTTTATATTCAGTATTAAACCAGAAGAGTCTAGCAATATATATATATATATATACGTATTTTTTTTTTCCTCTCCACTTCTATATGATAAGGCAAATATTCTTCTAGTAAAGGCAGGAAAGAGAAAGATTCAATGACCAGCTTCCTGCAACTATGCATTTTTTTCAATTTAAAGACAACACTGTGTCAGTGAAAGGTCTTGTTTGAGCAGCTGGAGACTTGAAGATTTACATTTTTAGGTACTGCATAATAGTTGGCCAATAAGAGCAACTCAGAAAATGAAGGGAAAATTTAATCTGAAGCTTATTCAAATACTCGACCTCTATTTAATTGCAGCCCAGCTAAGATCCTTAAGAGTGCTCTACCTGCCCAGTTGTTGCAGGTTATACTCTACTAATCATTCCCTATATTGAATTAAGTTGACACTGCATCTGCAATTAAAAATAAATGTGAAAGTGCAAGGAAGCAAGAGGATCTTATTCAACAAAAACAAGCAGTGATTCATGTGTAATCTTTTGCATCAGGCACACCACCTTTACTGTAGTGAAATGTGCTACTCAGTCAAGCTTCTGTTGACATGTTTTGACAAAATTTATTTCTACAGGTTGTTTGCTTGATCCTAGAGAGCGAAAGATAGAGCCCTGCTGTTTTATACATTGTATGAGCTCCTAATAAGGAAGAGTGTCTTTTCCCTGGAGGACTTAAATTAAAAGAGACATGACAGAGAATAGCAACAGCAATAAAAGCAAAGACAAAAGTTGAAGGGCATCATTTTCAGAGAATGCTTGGATACTAGAAACTTTCAGGGGCCAGCTCTTTTGATTGTCTGGAAGAGGACAGTGGAGTTTGCTGCAAATACCAATTCTGGATAAGGGGATAGGACAGCTGGGTTTGCTGCTGTGTGGACATATCTCCTGTCTCCAAATGAGCTCAGGCATTTGTACCTCAGAGCCCCCTCTGGTGCAGACCTTGCTTGGAAATCACTCCCAAGTTCCGAGGTAATTTTGTTGCTTTTGGAAGACTTTTCAAAAAACTAATTGACAAGGCTGGGTATGATTTTTTGTAAAAGAAACCAGGGATAGTGAATGGTGTTTGGTAGGACTGAGATGCAACACACACTGCAGGCTTGGGGCTCTATTTGTAGCTCAGGCAGCTTTCTCCAGAGGTCAGGTTTTCTGCTCCCTAACAAAAGTACAAAATTCCCTTTTAGAGTTACCATTGGAGACTGAAGAGTTTGGATTTAAAGGACAACATCAAACAAAAAATGATAAAATCATCATGGATCCAACTGATACTAATAAATCTGGCTAGTTTTAGGGCCAGGTCTTGGCACTCTAGTTGGATCAGATGGTTTGTGAAAAATATTTGTATTGTTAACCTACTTCTGTGTGGGCCTTGAGTTGAAATGGTGATGAGTCCAGGAAATATGCAGCTGTGTACAAGGAGAACAACCACTAGCTCAAGCCCAGATAGTGTTATGCAGCCAACTGAGCCAGTCTGTTTCCTCCTCCATAAAAAAAAAGTACAAAATGTGTTGACTTGATGTCTTGGGGAGAAAAGAAAAACACAACAACAAAAAGATAAATTTACCAAAAAAATAATAAAAAAATAGACAAAAGAAAGAAGCTGGACTCACACCAACTCAGCTTTAACGAAGTCCAGGCTTGGCCTCAAACTTGCTGCAAGACAGAGATGAATGGAACAACTCCCTCTCCAGAGAGCCCTACCAGCACATATCACAATGGTACCAGCTGAACTGCAGATGCTTTGTAGCAGGTAGCCTTTAAGGACCTGGGAAACCAGCCCACTGCCTTATTGAGCTATTACCTTCTATACAAATATTGCATTTGCTATCCACATCCCTACCAGAGGCACTGCAGTTTCATCCTGGCTTACCAGGTACAATGACTGCTGCTCCCCTCTCGATCCTTTTCAATTTTTGTGCTCTCCTGTCTCGCCATTCCTGCTGTCCTCGGGAAAGATGGAATTGTGCTGCTTCAAAACCCACTGCTGTCTACAGATCAGTGCAAAACTCTAGGCACATGTTTCCATTTGGCCATTACTGTCTGCTCTAGATGGGCAAAACCAGATTAGCTTTGCTCCTACCAGAAACTTTAGACTTTGAGAAAGCAAAAACATTCCTGCCTTCAGTCTAAAATGAAAGTGAATGTAACTTTATACACTCACTGCAAAGCTATACTAAACATTGTGCCTTTTTAGCTGCTGCAAGAACAGCAAATAATAATGCAGCTTGCATGTTATAATTTTCAATACAGTAGTTGCTGGCTCAGGCAAAGCAAGCAAAGGAGGAGGGGGGGGCAGAAAATCCTAAAGGATTCTGGGTATTTTTTTTTTCCCTTTTACCTCATTAAGCTTTGCTTCCAATTACATTTTAATGATGCTTGATGTCTTCTGTATGCTAGCATTTACTGCAGTCTCTTTAAATTTAATCGTCTTGATAATGGGTTACTCTGACACTGCAAATTAGGGGCTGAAAGAAACCTTTTGCCACATCCAGAAAAAGCTGTATGTCCACTCCACAGCCTGTTGCTACTCAGCAAGAAATAGCAGGCTGGCATTGTAGTGTTCCTTCTGCCTCATGGCTTCCTGCTTCCTAAATGGTGAATTAGGATGAACTAATCACACGTGGAGGGTAGAGGCAAGAAAAAAAAGGTTTATTTCTGGAATGTGGTTTTCTATCAGTGTGTTTGAAGCCACTTTGGGGCATGGGGCACCATTCTGAGTAGCTTGTTTTTTCCAATTTCCTCCACTCTCACTGGGAGCTCTAATGGTTGGTTTCTTGTTGTAACTGGTATCTAAGGGGAGTTTATGGATTTATTTTTGAAGATAGCCTTACCTTTTTCCAGCACCTCTCATCCTCATACAACAGGCATCTAGATAGTATCCACGCAAGCTGTAAACTCACAGCCTCATGTGGAAAGATGAAGAGTGTAAAATTAGAGGCTCATCACCCACATATTTTCACACTTGCTTGTGCTGTATTTTGGATACTGCTTTTGCTATCGGTTTATATGACTTCCCATCATCAAAACATCTGATCACCTAGCAACCACTGGGTCAAAACCCTTCCTAGGAGTTGAACATTTTCAGATCCTTTCTTATTCTAGGAGCACAAAAACAAGTAGAGAATCTTTAGTAGGAAAATAAATGAACAGAGAAAACGAGAAAGAACACTTGTAAAGTGAAAAACAGCAACTGCCACAAGTCATAAGTAAATTCAGTAGTGTAGTGGGATTTAGGTCAGGTCCAGGTTCTGCTGAGATCGAGTCTCCCCTTCCTTAAAGTATTTATTTAAAAAGCAACTATGAGGAAAAAAAAAGTGTTTTGCTTTATGTATTTGGCTCTTAATTTAGAAATTGGTTACATTCCCCAGATTTCTTCTGGTAATTGTTCACTCTTCCTAATTATTTTTTCACTAGAAAGTAACAGGGTCCTCAAACCGCATGATATCTTTGAGTATATCAGTGGAATAGGTCCCTCTCCAGCCACAGAGACAAGCAGGGAAACAGTGCTTCATTAGTACATCTTGTTTGTCACTAGAAAAATGAACCTGCAGCTTCAGCTGGATCCTTACCTTCCGAGTGTTCCTCAACACAAATTGCAGTGCCAGTGGTGCAACAGTGGTGCAATGACTCAAAAAAAGGGAAAAGCAGTGCAAAGACTCCAGTTTCTCTCCAGCTGTTATCTTCCACTTCTAATGGAGCTCAGCAGTGGAACAGATAGAGTGGGGAAATCATTCCCATTCTCCATCTCATAACAGCATCTCTTCTGGAAAGAGTGGAATGTCACTGAGATGAGTACACAGCTTTGGTTCAGAAGGTGGCAGGCTGGTGCAAAAAATGCAGATACTTCTCATTATGTTTACAGAAAGTAACTAGTTCACTTAATGGCTGTCCCATTAAAGACAATAATTAAATAGATTATGGAAGCTGAACTAATCTAACAGCCTCTATGACAAAGACAAACATTTATGCTATAAGTCTGATGGATTTCTTTTTTTTCTTTTTTTTTTTTTTAACTTCTCCTTCATGGCTTTTTTTTTTTTTTTTTTCCTGAAGGAACTGTTCTAGTATATCAAAGGCCTTAATTTCAGTCATCTCTGAAGGTCATGGTGGAAGAGATTACTCCAGATGTCCCTGTGGACACCCTGTTAAGCACCAGGCAGTTTATATCTACAGTATAATTCTCAATTAATAGCTGATTTTTCTAATTGTGACCTTAATAAACTCTAATCTGTATAAAATTGATGAAATTGCTTACTTTATTTTTTCCCAAACTGGGAGAAGGTCTCTACTCTGATCTACCATCTTCCCACCCCCATCTTGCCCTGCTTTCTTAAAGAACCATGAAAGCACAATGGGATGACTCTGAATAAAAATACATTTCTGAAAGTGTTTGAAATTTCTAAAATTAGTATGAACTTGTCTCTGAAAGTTGGCAATTTTTCAAGTGGCTTCATCCCTAGTTCTTTCCAGTGCGTAATTTTTACCTCCATTGTTTTCATTCCAACTCAACTCTTTTATGCTGAAATAAATTTAGAAAGGAGAAAAAAAATTCCATCCATAACTCAAAAACCTTCTGATTTTAACCTTATAAATGAACTTGAAAGAAAATAATGTACATTACTGCCAAGATGTCTCTCTTACAAGCAAGCACTACTATTTTAGGGAAGCAGAATGTGCGGAAGGAAAATCCTGGCTGTTCTTCTCAGTCCTAAAATAACCCTTTATATATTTTTTATTTGTTTTTTCTATTTTGTTGTTCATTGGTTTTGGCTTTTTGCATTTTTTTACTCAGGTTGCTTTTGTTTGTTTTTAAGGATCTGATTTAGGTTAAGAACGGCATAAAAACCTGATCAATATCTCAGGGAAAATGTCTCACTTCAAACAACGCTCAGCCTAACACATCTCCATTTGTTCAGCTTCCTTTCCATTTCAGTGCTATTTTAATGGGGTCTCCTCCCTTTTGCTCTAAAATAATCCCCTTACATCTTTAGAATCAATTTCTCAAAGGCCCCAAATGCCATCCTGTTGCTTCTCCAAAACCCTCGGAAATGGACTGGAAACCAGAGAGGGTCAGGATCTCTCTCCAGAGGTTTCAAACGCCCACTGATTCAAGCAGGCGTTTGCTTTATTGAGGGAGGCTACTCTCCTCAGCACGTTGGTATTGCTGTGTAAGTGCTACGCCAAGAACTCGCACGAAGGCATAAAATGTAAAAAGAATAAATGGAGTATTTTGCCTAGCTCAGGGCCCCCAACACAAAAAGGATGTTGATCTGTTGGAGCAAGAGTCACTGAATTGACCAGAGGGCTGGAGCCCCTCTCCTGTAAAGACAGGCTGAGACAGTTCAGGTTGCTCAGCCTGGAGAAGAGAAGACTCCAAGGACACCTTATAGCATCTTCCCATACCTAAAGGGGCTACAGGAAAGCTAGAGAGAGACTCTTCACAAGGATTTGTAGAGACAGCAAGAAGGGCAATGGCTTTAAGCTGAAGGAGGGTAGATTTAAATTAGATATTAGGAAGAAATTCTCTATTGTAAGGTTGGTGAGGCACTGACACGTGCTGCCCAAAGAAGCTATGAATGCATCCTGTAACACTTCTCTCCTGCTTCCAACATCAAATTTTACCCCTGGGTTACTTTCCTGGCTTTAGAAGAACATGACTCTAATGAATGCAGCTTTCACCTGGGCTCAGGATCAACACTGATTTGTGCAAGGAAAGTCTATCTGAATCTATGAAACTTTTGCTTTTTCATCAGCTACAGAATTTGTGCTTACTTGTGCTATCCATTTTTATTTTACAAAAAACAGCTATCCCTTTTTATTCACAAGTGGGGAAGTTAAGGGATTTGGCAAAGCACATTAAATAAATCTGTGGCAAAATTATGACCAAACCTCCATTCTCCGTTCTCTGGTCTTTTTCCTCTGAGCCTTGCTAGGTGATAAACTGTTCTCCTATTACCTGTTGATCTAGAGCCTACATTCTCTTAATTATCATCTGGGCTGCTATTCCAGTCTAAAATAAATAAATAACTAATGAGAAAAAAGGATTCTTTCTACAGATTCCTACTACCTTGAGTCATCTTTTTCTCTCCACCAGCCCATTTATCATTCAGGGAGCATAAATAATTGAAAAGAATAGTACATAAAATTAATTGTAGAAAACACAGGCTTTTAAATTCTCATCTGCATTAAAAAATAAAACAGGGATGCTTGAGCACTCCATTTTGTAAAGTCACTTCCAGCAGACTTTCTGCATCTGCATAGAATTAGCCGCCAGACTTAGCAGCACCATTCATCCTGTGAAGATGTTCTTATCTGGCACCCATAGATCTATATCATAGGAAAGCATTAATTGAATATTTATTGACGAACAGAGAGAGGCGAGAAAGGCTGACTGAGGATGGAAGAAGACAGAAAGAGGGGGAAGTGAAGTCAAAGAAGTGGGAAGAGAAAGCTTATGCAGCTTTTCAAGACATACTGAAATACTCTGCTTCAGGAGATGGAGGCATAGATAGGGCATCTGAAATGTTACAACTTTATAAAAGGGCCTGAAGACAAAGGCTGCAACACTTTGTGCTGTTGCCCCCAGCACATCCAGGCAGGATGAACCCACCCAGCACATCCAGTAACAATGATCACTTCCAAGGGAAAGCCATGACACCTGTCCTCCACACAAGGAATCAGGAAGAGGCAGTGATCAAACCCATCACAGGACCAGGCTGAATCCTCAACACCCTGTTTTACACAGTTCTCCTAAGGAAACAGGATTTACAGACCCATGCTATGCTTATTACCTATCTCCTTGTCCCATTCTTTCTCTGCCAATATTTCTTATAGCAGCTAAGCAATTTTAACCAAATTTGACAGAGTGAGAGAAAGAAAATTCTTCAAGACAAAAAAAAGACATTACTTTCCGTGGATGTTTATGAGACTAGACAGCTGAGTGAAGGAAAGCTTTGTAAACCTCTTTTGAGAGAAAACTGAAGTATGTTCACCTTTTTATATTAGACATAGGGGAATCTACAAAAAGGATGTGATGAGAGATAGGAGGGAGATTGGATAACAAAGGAAACTGGGCCCCATTCCTTCTGCTGCACAAAAATGTTATTTACATCTTCAGCCCTTAACTGCCTTCCAGCCATAAATAAAGCAATATAACTGATGTCTGTCAGAAATGTTTTGTGCCCTCTCTTTTCTACCTCCACACCCTGTGTGGAGAGCAAAGACTTTGCTCTGAAGATTTTGTGGTGTTTCTTATGGGCTTCTGTAGATCATGGGCTGATGAAGGGCAGCTGGGACAAAATTCCTCACGATACTGTGAAAAGAGGGAAAACTAGAAAGGGAAGTAGAAACTGAGATGGAGCAAGAAACAGGGGATAAGGAAGGGATAAGATGTTAATGTTAATGTGTGAATTCTGTTTGGGTCAAATAAATGGACTTAGGATCAATGAAATCAGGGCTGTCACTGACTGTCATGTGAACCTGCAGTTGTGCCACAGGCTTCGTATGGATGTGTGGAGTCCAATTTTCTCCTCTCTCAGGAGATGGGTACATGTAATTGGTTTTCACATAGGTATAGAGGGATTTTGGGCTGGAGCACAGCAGCACAGGGATGATTGAGCTCAACCATGCAAATGCCATCCAGAGCCAGAATCAGAACCAGAACCAGAACCAGGATGTTCTGAAGTACTTTACAGTAATGATGGTTTATTGCAAGGAGTGATTGCATGTGTGACACCATGAGAGGGTAAAATAGAGGAAGACTCATGGAAATGAGAGGATGCACTAGGAGCCCAAGAGAAGCAGTAAAGTCTACTTGAGATGTTAAAAACCAAGCCAAATAAAATACTCAAAAAGGCACATCAAGAGATACTCTCACGTTGTCTTCACTTCACTATGACTCTCCTAGTGACTTTCTGAATGTTAGTATAGAAACCTTTCCCCACACATTTGTTTTTTTCCTGGAAGAACTCCCAAACTTTCTTTCAGAAGACATTGAGATTCTCAGCTCACACACAGCTATTGACAGAAGACCTCAGGTTTGTTTGCACCTTGACTGGGAGTCAGATAATCCTGACAAAAACATTGCAGAGACACGGCAGCTTTGCTCTCGCCAGCAAACTCACCGATGTGTAGCCCAAGGGTGTGTGTGCCACTGTTGTGCTACTCTTAAATCTTTGTTTTTATAGTGGAGGCATAGCAAAAAGACAGATGATGCCAGCTCCAGCATGGGGGGTAGTGCCTACCCCTCTCCACAAACCGCTTGGGGTTGTCTCTGCTCATGAGCCTCTGATAAAGTGTCCCTCTCCATGTTGTTGTCCATGGGCTCACTTTTGCTCAAAAATTCCTAAGGGTTGCTAGGAGGAGGGATGATTCCGTGGTTAAGGGCTAACCGAAGGCTCAAGAGATGTGGTCTTAATTCCCTCTGTGGTTTCAGGCAAGACACTTAGCCCGACATCCACACAGCAAAATGTCAAAACACTGCATTTCAATGCAGTCAGAGACAAAGTGCTTTATGGTGGAAATGCCAAAGGAAAAAACAAAACCTTTGTGTTTAGAAATTGGGCTTTTCTTTCCAAAATGCCTTTGTTTTAAAAAAAGGGAAAAAAAGTACCCAAAATGGGGGCAATTAAACAAAAAAAAAACCCAAACAAACAATAATTACATAACTTTTCAACATCTGTCTTGTATGAAACAAGGCAAGAACAAAGCATTTCACATTTATCCCAAAAGAGATTACATTTTTTTCCTTTGTTTCATACAGAAATTTTACATTTAGATCAAATTCAGTTAAATCTGAAGCTGGGTTTCTTCTTGTTCCAAACTGTAATCCTGCCTTGACCAACTAGCACAAATTTCAAGCTCCAACTGGGAAAGGATAAACTTGGGGAGAACAAAGAAAAGAGTTGACAATGAGATAATTTCGTGTTGTTTCTTGTTTTGATAAACATGTCATAGATAAACAAAAATAAGGCAGGGAGACAAATCTAATAGGGGTGAGAGTCTCTTTGAACATATGTTCTTGACACAGAGATTTCTGAAAAAAATGTAGTCTGGCTATCAGCCAGTTTCTCTGCTTAAGATGTGACAACTAATTAGCTGAAATGGGGAAATATATCTTTAATGCACCAGTTATGTATATGTAACTTGCTCTGTTTATGTATCTGTTCGTTTTCTCCCCCTCTTTTTCTGACCCCCACAGACTACTCACATGAGACACTTTAAAAGTCCATTGCTTGGTAAGATTTTGATCGAAACTTTCCTGTGGTGGTGGAAGAACTCTGGGAGGGCATTCAACATTTCATCCACAAAGCATTTAAAGGAAGAGAGAGTGAAAGACAGAAAGGAGGACAGAAAGAGAGAACTAAGGAATTCAGAGGGATGCATTATTCAGCACGCTTGGAAATAACCCTTTTCACTGGCTCCACTAAGCCCAAATGCCCTGGAGGTTTTCACTATCTATCTTTTTCCAATGCAGCTCAGAAAAAAAGCTCACATCTGTCAAGATCACAGTTTCAAGAGTCCCAATTTATTCAGCTGAATGGGATAAAAGCGCCTGTTGGAAAAAGATTTGAAAGAGGGGTGGGGGAGGGAGACTGTCCAGTTCCTACATCTATCTTTCTAACTCTGTGTGTGTGTGTGTGTGTGTGTGTATAAAACACACTCATTCAAATACACACAGAGGCAAAGCTGCCTGCTCTCCTTCCAGCACAGAACTGCTTCTCCAACTTCACGCAGGGCAGTTCTGCAAATCTCACATCTGTCAAGAGCTGGGCAGATTTACATGAATTGACCTATAGATATGCAACCTAAGCACATATGGATATGGTATAAGGAGATATAGATATATACAGGAGGCTGCAAGTGTGAGGAGAAGGGAATATAAAGGAAAAGCTTAAAAATCTTGTTGACTTTTTTTAATCTCTGCCCTTCTTGATCTGCTAAATGCTGTCACAAAAACATTTATTAATATGCAAATTCTAAGTAGCAATCTGGAGCCAGTCAGGTTGCGCTAATTTGCACATTAATATCCCTCTTCTGGTTTGCCTTTGCTCTCCAGCGGAGGAGAGGAGACAGAGGAATCTCGTGCTGTATCCTTTTAAAATGCTGCCACGGTGGTGGTCCAAAGTTTCATTTGAAATGCTGATGTACATTTCAAGAGGAGAAGTACAAACACCATCTAACTCAGATGCAGAAAACAGAGAGAATGGAAATTGTACAACAGAACCCACTGACAGATGCTTTCCCCCCAAATCCCTTAGCAGCAAAGAAGGCAGCACCATAATACAATTGCTCTCAAAAACTGGTTTTGGAGTTCTGACTGTTCTCTCCTGTGGGCTGATTGGTGTTTTCTGTGGCCTGGTCTTCTTCTGACCCTGATTTTCCTGTAGTTCACACATTGAGGGGAGAGGGAAGGGGGAAGGGAAGGGGGAAGGTGCAGGAAGGTGCAGGAAGGGAAGGGAAGGCAAGGCAAGACCATCACTCTAAGGAAGAGAAGAAAGGAGAGAGGGAAGACTTTCCATAAAAATATAATATCTGGAATTCTGTTGTAGCAGAATTAGCATGTAGCATGCTTATAATCTAGAAAGGGAGTTGATTATATAGTACACAGACTAATGAATCAGCTTGCTCCTAGATACAGGTATTAAACACCTTAATAAATCCAAAAGCTATGGAGAATTCAAGAAAGTAAAATCTAGCCAATGATCCTAACTGCAAATGGCTCACCTCAGAGAATACCTGAGACTGAAATTGCAGCAAGGGTGCTGAAACTAATTAAAAAAATGTTTTTGCCTTCCTCTTACACCTTTATTTGAACATGTACTTACAGTCATTACTGCAGAAGAAGCTGCTGGACAAGGTGGAGCTTTGGTCTGCGTCAGTAAAGCTCTTAGGAAAGGTGGGCTTTTGCTTAGGTGAATAAATATATGACAAAGCCTATGAGTAATCGTAAGAGCTGTACACTAGAGTAATAAAGTGGTTGACCCGGCACTTATGGGCACATTCCTGCAACTTGCTTAGGTAACACTCCTATGTAGGGTGTATTTCTTCTTGGAAAAGGTGAGGCTGGGGAATTGAGTCTTGAATTAGTTATTATACTGTATTAAGGTAGCTGAAAGTTTTAGACTGTCAGTGTTGGGATATGTTTAGTTTAAAAAAAAAATTGCTTTTACAGAGAAACTGAAACAGTGAAGCAATAGACTGGCAGATCCTCTAATGGTCTTTCAGACCTTCTTCCAATCTTATGTCAAACTAAAAGATTAAATAACTGTGTTCTTATGCATTCAGGCCTAAAACCAAGAGAGGACTGGTCTTGTGATGTGAACCTAGTCAGTCACCCCTAGTATAACTTAAATTGATTGAGATCTCTATACCCTGGACTTATTTCTCCAGAGACTAGGTTGAGACCTTCAGCTTGCTCCTAACATTTGATAACAGCCCCTTTTGCTCTTGACTGCCCTAAGTCAAATGTAGTCCAGAGACCCTGAGGTGAAAAGATCCCTTCCAGCCAACTTGATCAATAGCCTGAGTCTGTTTTGCGAAATTGTCGGGCAGATTTGCCAGCGAGGTCACCAAGTGTATTTACCCAGACTTTCATTCATGGTGTTGATTGTAAAGCTCATGATATTTTATTCACACTTTGAAAAAGCAAGAGTTCTGTTATGGACTGAAGCCAGCAGGTCCCTGTTGGTACAAGTTCTTCTGTCCCCATTAACAAATGTTATTTTCTGGTAAACTGTTGTAATATTGTACGCCTTTACTTTACACATATGCTTAAAGATACAAACAAGAGGTGAAGAAATGGATTTACTCATCTCTTTTATAAGTACAGGGCAGACATAATGAGGATGAAACACTTCTTGTCTAATTTTAGTTACCTTGGACACAAAAGATGTACTTTAACCTCTATAGTCCTTCTGGCATAAATAAGGAAAACATCTCTCTTGGAAGAGATTTATCCTATTCTGAGACAATTACCTGCATTGGGTGTGAGAGCAGAGGCACCTTTCTCATCACTGGCTGCAGAAGAAACAGAAAATCTAGTTTGGATTTCAAGCTTTATTTTGGGCAGTCTGAAATCTGATCATCCCTCCTTCCAAGAAGTAAAATGTCTGTGATCTTAATCCTAGCCTTCAGCTCATGAGGACCTGCACCTTGTGCCAACATTTATCCTAGTGCAAAGTCAATGTGAAAATGCCAGCAAAAAAGAAGGTTGTTGCTTTCTTTTCCTCAGAATTATGAAAATAGCATGGGGAGGAAGGTACAGGATCAACTATTGCTACTATGGGGGCTGATGCAGAGATGGTTAGAGCGGGAGGTGTCTTTGGTGAAAGCTGGACCTACTGACAACACTCACAGACAGACAGGGGAAGGTGCAAGGTCAACCTGTAGATTACTGGAAACTAAGCACTTCCAATCCATTAATTAATTACACAGCTGGAAAGAGGGGACTGTAAAAAAAAAGGTGAACACAATGACATTGCTGACAACAGGAGCCCTCTATTTATCAGTCATAATGAGCTTCTTCCGCCCCCCTGCATCCTCCCTCCCCCAGTGCTACAGCTGCACTGATGTGACTGAGCACTTGGGCTCCCCTCTCACTCCCCAGCCAGTCCCCTCCTTGCCAATGTGAAGGTGACTCAGTTATTCATATCAGTTAGGCCTGGGGTATCTCAGGCTTCTTGGAGAGTAAACACCACCCCACTGACGCCACACATCTGCCTGCTCTTTTCTAGGGATCCTTCGCCCAACAGCTCCTTCCGTCCCCTCTTGACATCTTGTGCAATAAGCCCCTGGCTGGAATTGAAGGGCTAAAGACAAAAGTGCTACCACCTGCTCTGAATACTTGAAGCTAATGAAGTGAGAAGACAAGCACATCGAAAGTAAAAGCTATTTTTTTTTCCCCTGAAGTGGTACAGAATTAAAGCACTTGTTGCAGTAGATGCTGAGGCAACAAACAAAGTTCAGAAAAGTTCAAAAAGACAAACCAAACAGATACCAATTAGTATCTGCTGAGCCAAATGACTTCAAAACAGGATGTCTTTACAACATAAATTTCAGTGGAAATGTTATTGCCTACTCTTGTGTTATGTCCCCAGTCACTAAACTGTTTTTATAAACAGAATACTAGAATAGATGTGTTCTCACCTTAATCAGACCTACCCTTAAGCTAGCATGCTGCTAACCAACACCCATAGCATGCGAGGCACAATTTACACTGGAGACAGCACAAGCATTTGTTAAGACACAGAATTTTCCTTCCTGACTTGCCTAGTAGAATCCTCCACAGTGCCCTATTGCTGGGGAACAGCCTTTTTATATTTAGGGAAATTGAGGCAGAGCCAGATGGTGTATGAAGATAGGAAACCCGACTTTTTTCAAGACAGGACTGAGAGACATCACTTCCTGAGAAGTATACACCTTTTAGTTAACACAATATTTCTCTTCCAGTGCCAATTTCATTAGGTGTCTTGGAGTTCATTCTTGAGAGAAGAAGCATGTAACAGATCAAATAAGATGGAATATTTCCAGGAAGGGACCTGCAAACCCACAAGGGTCACCCCTTATGAACAGAAGAGTAGAAAGGTGTGGACTTGTCATTTAGGAGAGTGGAGCTGGGGTGCAGATGGTACAATTTTAATAATCTCCTCTTCATTTGCAAAGGCTATGAAAAAGAACATTGCCTGCTACTGTCTCCTGCTTTACTCCACACTAATGGATGCCTCTGAACTAGCAGAAGTCGTTCCCATTAAATTCCTGCATTATCAGGCCATTACTTGACAGGGCAAAGATTAATCACAAACTTTCCGGGGACCATTTATTCCATTTGCCAATCTATCTCTCCCCGTTACGCTGCTTTGGTTGTGTTGTCAATTTTTCAAGTGCCAAGGAGTTTGGACCGATCCAGTTTTCTGTCCATCCATCTGTCACACACCTGTCAATCTGGTTCGATCTCAATGCGCTGTTTGCTCTGGGAAAGTCAGAGGGGGAGGGGAGGTGGGCGGGATGCTGAATGGTGTAGGAGGCAGAAGGCCTGTGTTTGAAAAATAAACAGAAAACAGATTAGCAGTCTGTATTAAATAGAGAATGGAGGATTCAGAGAAACCATAGAGGTAAAAGAGAAAATTTAACAACGTAAATTTAACGTCTCCCCTGGTGCTGCAGGCTGACTCATATTGTTAGTCTGAGAAACTATGAATGGGCTACCTCAAAACACCCGTGGATTTATGATTATAGTTCATTTTATTGTTCTGCTTGGTGTAGGGCAATGTGTGAAATGGATTGAATGAGAGAACAGATCTTTTAAGAAAATAAACTTTTAACTCAGTGGTCTAAGTCATTATTCAACGTCTTCAGAGCTTAGCACCAGGAGTGCTCAGGAAATGCAGCAGAGGGAAAGTGAATTGTACAAACACTTGAGAGAGGAGTTAATTACCCATCCTGATTTCCTTTTAATCGGTATGCATTAAGCCTGTGAGTTTGTTCGCTGTTAGCTTGGTTTTGAAGAGGACGACCTTTCCTTTCTAAGCTGCTCTTCACCACCAGCGTATTTGTGCCATGACTAAAAGGTGTTCTCACCTCACTGGTGGGTACCACAGAAGATCCTCCTACTGCTCAGCTCAGCTCAAAAATTACAACTTGTGCCTTGCCATGAAGTTTGCGATTTGGAAATTGGTTCTGAATAACAATCAGGGTAAAATCCATCTAGGTTCAAGAGTGATTTGATGGGACACAGTGGCCCAGGTCCTTCCATGTATTTAAATAAGCTTAGAGTGTGACCGTCTTGAGCTACCACTCTAGTCAGTGTAGAAAAATCAACAATTTAAATATTTGGTGGTTGTATTCCCTCTGGAAAATAACCCCTCCCCACCTTTAACAAACTTTGGTTATTATGAAACCAGTAGAAGTTATTCAAGTAATCTTCTAAAGCTAGATAAGTTGAGAACTTAAAAATCACAAGTCCCTCTAGGATCAATCTCTAGATAAATGAACCTGATCTCCAAAAAACTGTAAATGCTAGATTTCAAAATCTGCAGCGTCAGTTTTAATATTTGGGAGTCTTTTGGAATTCTTTTTCATTCACTCCTCTTTCCTCATTAAATTTTTAGGAAGCACGGGACAGTGAATATACTGTTCCTACTATGATAATTAACCAGACTTTGCAGACAGGTTGTCTCCATTTCAGATGGCGTTTAGTCATGTCTTCTTCAGAGCTGTTGTCTTCTACAACTGGGGGCAGCTCCCTCAGCAGGGACATGGAACAGCTATTGGTTTAGGATTGTTCATTAGCATGAAAAAAGAGACCTTTGTTGTTCGTTAGCATGAAAAAAAATTGCAGAAGCATCAAGTAACTAACAAACTCTAAGGAAAGATGGCAGAAATTTACTCTCCACAAAAGGCTGGTTCAAAAAGCTTTTCAGTAAGCTCCCATGAATGATGCCCAAAAAAGAGAGATGATGGTAAATTCCCACCCCTTTACACAGACAGTGTTGTCTTTCAAAAGCACCAGGAGTGCGGGAAAATTAATATTTTTAATTTGATTTTTTAAAATCTTCCTCTATCTGCACAGTGACAATGTAGAAGACAAATTCTGATTTTTAAAATGCCTGACAGTAAAATTACATAGAGTTTATGCTTGGGATCACTATTCAGAATTAGCCCTTAAGAATCTTACCCCTTCCTTTTTGCCTTTCCCCCATCTTTGATGAAGGTTAGAAGTGAGACAAAGTGGAATGATGTTCTCAGACAAATTTGAAAAATCAGACCTGCCACCTTTATCCCATTGCTGTGGAGTGCCAGCTCCACTTTCATCAGCCCACATTAGAGGCTTCTCACCTTCAGTCCATTCAATCAAGGAAAACCACTGCAGGCAGATGGAATAGGACACTTGATCTAACAGCTACAGGAGCAGATTGGAACAGTCCTTCCAGCAAACACTCCGTGGAGATGGAAAATAAAATTAAAAAAAAAAAATTTCCTTTTTCATTTCTACTAACAGCCATTCCTCTCACCTTTCTTCACTGCTTTGCGTGAAGTACCAGAGAACAGTGTTTCTATTTCTGCCTTGCATGAGAAAGATCCTTTGTAAAATGAAGGAAAGTGCAAGGGACCTTGGGATATTTCACACTTGTTAGGAAACTTGCAATCAAGAATCACTTGTTTGAATCCAGATTAAAGTGACTAGCAGAGTCTACAAGAATATCGAGGCAGCCTGACTGGAGTCAAGTGGGCAGGAAGGTTCTAATGGAGAGCTCTGGAGCTGCCTCTGCTCCTAACAATGCACATCACTTTGCACTCTTGCTAAAGCTTCAGGAGGACTGTGGGAGAGAAGACAACTAGATAATCACAGCATAAAAGATAGGTCCTTCAGGATGAGGCTGAGATAACCTGAATGTGTCTGGAGAAATGCAGCCTGTTTCAAACACCAGTCTCCAAAACTAATGATCTCAAACCTTTCATCAGAAAAGTACCATGCAAGTAGGATATTTAGGAAAGAAAAAGGTGGACAGCAGCAAAATCTTCTTTAGAAATCCTTAGAGAAGTACTTTTGGTGTCAAATGAAGGCTGTAGAGATGTACAGCTGTCGCCTGTCAGGTCCACCTCCTCTGCCTCCAGTCTAGAACCATGAAAGATCCTGAAAGAGGCTTTCTGAACACATCAGAGATACCTGTCACTGTTTCCTTTCAGCTCTTCCTCTAACTGCAGGTCCCTTCCTCTCTTCTCCCTTTAGGGGCGGTTTTTGGTTTTTGTGTGGGAATTCATTTGTTTGTTTGGGTGCATGTGCCCAATGAATCATATTTCTGATCTTCCTGGTTTCTCCTTAACAGCTGCTTCTCCTTTCCATTCAAAACTGACATTTCGTGCCTCTCAGGTTTCCTTTTAAGCATTCACTTCAATTCCAAGCTGATTGCTACCTTGGTTTCTAAAGCAGACTCATTTCCCCATTGATGACTCCAAGCTTTTTGTTATTAAGTATTTTTTCATCAGAAATGACAGAATTTTAAACTCTAAAGCAATGCAATGGTGAAAGTTTTATATTTTTACATGCTGAATAGGGGAAAAGACTATGAGAAAGATGTAAGATTCATCAACAGTTTAGAACAGGGTAGGGCTTTTACTCCTCTATCCTAGTATTAACAAAAAGATAGGACGCAAAAGCCTGCCAGAGAGCTGAAACAGCAAATGGTGCACTAGTACTGCAGACATAGGAACAGTAAGGGGCAAAAAGGTGTGCAGTTCCTTACTCTCTTACCAAAGCTGACTTCTAGCATTTATATTGTTCTGGTTAATATAACACCAAGAGTAAACTTGATTTCTGAGTCACTAGATACCCACACAACAAATGTCCTAGTGTGCAGCCACACCAGATTTGCTCAGAACAGTTAGAAAAAGTGATGCAAACTCTCTGTGCAGCTCCACGATTTAGAGTGTCCGTGTGCAGCATTTCGGGAAGTAAGACACAGCATCATAAAATGTCTCTCAGTTGTACCTCACTGTCTCTACGGCTTGATTTCAGTGCCAAGCCAGCGTCATTGAAAACAGAGGTCAACAACTGATTGTGCTGGTGCCAAAGACAGCACAGAATAAGCCAGAAGACTGGGGAGACGTGGCTTTTTGAAAGACACATTTGTGAGAGACAGGTGCCTCACACAGAACAAGATACTGCTGATCAGCTGCCTGTGTCTTTCACTAGCAGCCTCCTGGCTCCTGTTGGGCTTCTACCGGTACATGTAACCTCTAATTTTGGAAATAAAATTCCTTACACTGATTAAAAAAAAAAAAAAAAAAATAAATCAACATGTCGCTATTTAATGGTTGCTGATTCCATAGTTTAATTCATTATTGAAGTTTCACCTTGCTCTGAAACAATTAGGAGCACTCATATGATCAGTTACCAAGTCTCAACTGGGAGGTAACAATTTATGGCTGAGAAGCTGGAGGTGACAACTTCTGAAAGTGCCTTTCAGCTGCATCTCCCCTCAGTTGTGATAAATGTGTATAATGACGCAAATACATACTTAGGGAAGAAAAAGTTAAGGAAGAGTGATGCCTCCCAAGAATCACACCCGATGGTGCATGTTGATGTACAATGTATGTGTGTGCGATGTGCAGTGGTGTATGCTGCATTATGTACTGCATAATAAATACTTGTGTGTGCTCTCGGGAAAGGCAAGGGCTGATGGAGAAATCTAAATTAAGTCCAGTGATCTATTTGAAGAAGTATGATGTGGGATAAAGCCATTTATAATCTGACAGTCACTGCAGGCTTGAGGTACTGAGGAAAAACACCCCATGAAGACCAAACATCAGTGAGAAAGGGGCGAGCAGCTAAACTAACAAGTACCACAACAGAAACACACTCTGCCCCCATCCTTTTAGCTCAGCAGAGAGAGTTAAATGTGCTTCAGGATGGCACCAATAACCTTGCCCAGCCGTTCTTGTGTGCTGAGCTCCCACTGGAAACATTAAAATAGGTTCCAGCAGGGTGGGGATGAGCAAAGGGAGAGCAGGTTTCTCGTCTTCAGCGATACGCTGTTTATCCAGCTTAGCCATAAAGCAACGTAAATCAAGCATGTCATCCTACCTAATTGCATGTTCATATAGGACTTAATTGGTAATATTCCTGCAACCCAGCTCCTCAACCTTCGTGTTGCATTGAGTTCCTCTCAGAGACTAATGAGCTTTATACAACAACAAACATTTAGGTCTGTTGTTCTAATTCATTAACATAATGGGCAATACAATGAGCAGTTATGATAATAAACACTAATAACAGGCACTAGCGACACTTATTGCTAGCAATGCCAGGGCTGTATGGTGTGTTTGTGTGGTGGCAATACCATGATAAAAAGGGGGTACAGTCCTGCTTGGTCTGCCCTCAGTAACTACCCAGAGCGTCAGCTGCATGTCTGCCCCCTGAAAGTGACAGTGCTATATCAATAATTACAGCTGTGATGAAACAGGACTGAAACATCACAAATAGATTTTTTTTTTTTAATTTCTTTAATGAAAGAAATTGAGAAAGGAATATGGGAGATGAACAGAACAATTTTTAAAGTAATTTTATTAAATACTCTAACCCAACCCTATAGCTGTGGACTTGGCTGCTCCCTGAAGAAACTTAAGCTATTCTCCTGTTTGTAAATGTGCTTTAGCATGTGCAAGAAAATGAAACATCAATAGTATGGAAATGTTGTCTTGCTTTTTTCCTGTTTTTCTTCTCACTCAAGTCATCCATCTTTCACTACAATTATTTTTCCATGAATGACTAACACTGTAATTTGCTGCTGGGACCATCTGGTCCCAAAATGCACATATATGTGCACACACAGACTTGAAAAAAAAATTGAAAACTCCATTGGACATCATACTTGTTTTCTTCATCTTAGTCCACTTTTTACCAAACTCTTTGAGATTTTGGTTTTATGTAGAACACCATGTTGCCATGAGTAAATCTCATTCCCCTTCATACTTCTCGGATAAAACAATAAAATAATGACGACCTTGCTCAAAATGTACTTCCTGATACTGACAACCTTCAGAACAAATCCACACCCATCATTTTTTTCCATTTTTAAGCAATGGTCTAAACACATTCAGATGTTATACTACCTGGTCCCTTCAAATTTTGTCAATCTTTGTCCTCTTCCTCCTTTTTGAAAAATGGGAGAAAATGTTTTACAGGTAAGACAGATCTATAGAATCACTTTTTGCTCTTTGTCATGTTAAAAGAAACACCTTGACTTAGCAGTCTATGCTTGGGAGCAAAGTGTCTTTTACCTTTTAACTTGATTCCTGAAAATGGTATCTCATTTACAGGACAGACATTTTTTTTCCCGCTCCTTTTGCTCTTCTATGAAGAGAAACTTTTCATTTCTACAGTCATCCTCAGGTTCTCAGTGACAGACATTTCCTGAGCAAAGAAATATAAGGCTACAAAAATGTATGATTTCTGAAATTTATGGCCAGAACTTTATCACGATGGAAATATTTTTTTCTAATTGAAGTCTATGCTGCTGTTATGACACTAATTCAATTATTCCTTATATTACATTCATCATCATTTTATCTTCTTGTAAAAGAATAATCACTTGTTTCCCTGACATTGGTAGAATTGACTTAGGAAGAAAGGGGTGAATCTGCACTCTAATAATGTCCTTTTGCAATTAATCATAAGAGTAGTATTAAAATACAATCATAGAATCATTTAGGCTGAAAAAGACCTTAATATCTTTGATTCTAACCATTAACAATAAAATAAAACAGAATAAATCCATGTGGAGTAAATATTAAAAAACCAAAGGTTTATAACAAAAGATTATGCAAAAAGCCTTCTAACAGTTTTACATAATATTCCCGAGAATCTGGAGGTCTCTTTGAAACAGTCTGGGTCAGAAATATACTGGAGTTTAGAGAACACTGACAAATTTTCACTGTGGCAAATAAGAAAACCTTTAAAACCAGTCACAAATCACCATCAAAGATTTCTGGGTGATGCTGAGAACCTGTGATATGCAGTACATGGCATAAAAAAAATGTCTTGTGCTGGAGGAGCACCATCTATTATAACACTGCTATCCCTGATGGTCCCTACATATGTCAGGAGTCTGTAAAATGACTCAGATTTTCCACGTGCTTCCTGCCAATAAACAGTGTTTCTATACAGGCAATGACTTTAACTATGGTGGGAGTTAATATCTGTAAGGACATGAAATGACCACTCTGTTGACAGTCTCAGATATTTATCTTCCATGCCTGTGACTCATGCATAGCACAGTTTCACCCATATGTTTGGCCATGAAATACCCTTATTGAGTAACAAAATGCTGAAGGTACAGCTATTTTTCGCATAAAATCACCAATGACTCTCTTCCTATGAACCTCCTGGGTATTAAACAAGCTGAGGAGGTTGGTTTCCTGGCTTAAAAGATTCAGAGAAGACAGGGAAGAGTGTCTCATCTAAGGTGTTCAGATTTTAAGCCTAACCTCTAAGCTAGTCATATAAGGCAACATTCTAATCAATAAATAGTGATCTGTGCTTCCATTAAAGAACATTTATTCCATCCTAAAGTTGATTATATCTTAGAAATACAGGTAATTGTTTTTATATGTCTTTTCTGGCCTCTTTAGTAAGGAGAAAACCTAGCTTAGCTCCATAGGAAAACAGGAAAGGCACCTACAGCAATGCTTTCCCTGAATCTCTCCCTTTCATTCCGCTGCATCTCTTGTAGGGAACAACCTCTTCCAGGAAGGAGTCACCTTTTAATGTGATTTCACAATTTGCATGAAAGGCCTCTTACAGCCATTGTCATGAGGATGTCATAACAGCCGTGCCACCAGAGATACAGAGACTCATCAATTCATGAGCCACCCATTCAAAAAAATCTGTTCCTCCTTCTCACAGCTGAGGTGCGTGCAGGCCACACTTCCCCTGGAAGGAATTGTTTCCCAACCCTCAGTCAATGTTTTTTACTGACCTGAAACAGAAGCAAAGCTGTGATTCAAGGAGAGAGCTTATTTCAATTAATGGGGTATGAGGATGGGGAAAGGCATGTTCATTTGTAACCTGGGAATTCTGAGGGGTACCTTTGTCTCTGGATCAATACTGTGGGAGCCACAAATGTCTCTGCCATGCTGCCCTCCCCTCGACAAAAACATGCATCATTGTTCTTTCTTTCAGGTCTCCTTTCTCCTGATCTCAGAAGCTTTTACAAATCTTACCCCTTCTTATCAAAGCAAACTACTAATGGAACTTGGTCTTGGAGAAAGGAGACTAGGGAGAGAAGTTGATTGTTTTAGAGAGGAAAATTATCCTCTGCTTTCTCCCAACACATTCCTTATTTTCCACCTGGAAAAGAATAAGTTCCACTTGAAGAAAATAATATTAAATAATATTATTGTTCAAAAATATCAAAGGATGAGGATAGAACTCATCAGTAACTTTGAATTCCATCTTTGGCAATCTCACCATCCATTTATCTGCAGCTTGACTGTGAAAGATGTATTGGTGGCAGCTCACTTAATGATTTTAGAACTAGTACTGCTGATGCCCCAAGCCAATTTGCCATTAAACAGCAGCGACTTGGAGCCTTTCCACTGTACAGTCTAATTTCTGAAGGGAGAAGAGATGGGAATTGGTTTCTCTGTGTGCAATGAAAAGTTGATTCTCACTAGTAAAGATTAGAAATCTTAACAGATCTACAGTTTTGTGATGTATATTTTAGAGGCATTTGACATTATTCAGAGTACAGGTCCATGACATACAGAAATGGAAAGCTAAGCCTAGCCAAGAAGTGTTAGCTGCCACAAGAGGTAGAAAGCAATATTTATTTATTTATTTATTTATTTACTTACTTATTTATTTAAGCAAAGTGAACCCTAGAGTTAGTCCTCAATACTGGCTGTAGCTAGAAATCAATCTTTTTAGACAGCCATGTAACAGAGACACAAATGTAACTTAAGCCTTCAGATAGGATGTCTCTGCTATAATTGCCAATTTGTGTGGACATATGTTTTACAAATGTTGGTCTGTTGATAAAGCCTGGTGCTCTTCCCACACCCTTCCCAAAGGACCCTGACCAAAACAGTGAAGTTATGTTTCCAGAAAGTAAATGTGTTCATTCAGAAATGCATTTGCTTCTGAGGACCTCTAGATTCTTCAACTACAACTGAATTTTTTCAGATGCCTCTTGCCAAATTTGCTTAAAACATGGCAGCACAGACCAGCTGGTGTCATTCCAGGCCTCCATCAGTGCCAGGCATAACACCCATGCCAACAGTCCTCCATCACTCTTTTTGTCTGACCCTCTACATATAACTGGGCACTGATTTTCCTTATTAGCTCTTTATTAAGTGCAATGACTTTTTAAGCTGAAATTTGTCTTCTGAAAGATCTCTGTACTCTTTTGAAAAAGTATTATAAAATACACCACTTGTTTTTCAATAGGCAATTATACTCACTGCTTAAAAAAGAAAAGAATCCATTTATCTAATTTCAACTTCCGGTCCTTTTTTTCTTGAAATGATTGTTCCCTTAGATTGAAGAGTGTTTTATTACTGCATATTTTCTTTCTTCTGAGGGTTGGCCACGAGGTCATGAGCCAAGAAGTCAGTGCATAATCTTTCATGTCACCATCACAGGGTGTACATGTACCTTCAGCTCAGACCTTTTACTGCTGTGTGATAATAGTATGGCTGGTCTCTCACCAGGATAGTGGTGACTTCTTCAGTGGCAAAAATATTGTTTGTGATCATGCAGTTGGGCTCAACTCCTTCCCCTCTGTCTTTGCTTCCCCTCCCACTCCTCATCTGTGCATTTGGACATGTTGTTCCCCACTTTTTTCTTTTTAAGATGGACCTCCCTGACACTGTCTCCTCCTCCTCCTCTTTTCCCTTGCTCCATGACTTTTTGCTGCTCCCAAAACCTGCTTGTCTTACAACACCACCTCCTCAGCTCCTGCTGGTGGGGCTGGCAGTTCTGTTTCCATGAGGAGTTAATGTTAATAATGGCAGAAAAACTTATTAGCTTGGAATTTGTGACTTCATTTTAAAGCCAGTGAGCTACATTTCAGTATCAGTAGGAAGTGATTTAGACTGCAAGCTCTGTGAGACTTTGGTCTTTGCTATGCACAGTTATGGCATCTCCTCACCAGTGATGGTTCTTATGACTTCTGGGGTTCAGTAAAACATACAATAAGTGATTAAAGTGATGATCTGCCTAAGTAATTAGGTAGTTGTCACTTCCCCTCACCTTCCCAGGGCATCTCTGCGTGTGATCCCTGTAGCCTTTGATTATCAAAATCGTCAGGACCCTTCCCGACTGTCTGTGAACCTGGATTAATTCAGTCTGTGTCTGCCTCATTTCCTCATGGGCTGAGAAATTATAATAGTTGATGCTTCAAGGCTGTGAGTGCTAATATTACAGTATTTGCATCATGGTTTAGGATCCTTCTGTACAAAATCTCAGGATAAATGTAGTGTTGTGTTGTTACAGAATCAGAATACTGCACGACCTCAGTATTTAAATTTAATTTCTATTTCTGATACTAATGGATTTTTTTTCCATCTAAGGGAAAATTTTCAATGGCTTCAAGGAAAGACAGAAAGTGGGTGGCCACTGAGTTATACTGGAAGATGGGAAATCCCTCAGTTTCAGTCCTTTTGGGAAGCTATTAAGTATTACAAAAAGATTGGTAAATCAGATAAAACTTTCTGGCTATAAATGAGTGGTTCTTCTTTCAGGTCAGAGTAGGAAAAACTCTATCAACAGTAAATGTTATAACCCTCTGTGAAAACAAAAGAAAAAAATTTAATTTCACAACATTTTTGTCACTAATATTTCAACATGACCATCCTAGGAAATTCACTGGTAGATCAACTGCTGGCATCTTGTGATAGGAATTCACTCAGAGGCCAAGGCTAATAATTTGTTCTTAAGACAAAGTAGAAATTTTCAAAGATTTTATGCTAGACATGAATAGGATTGTGAAAATCAGGAGGTTCTGTGTGAACTTGAAAGGAAAATCCCTAGACCTGTGTTACTCTAACAGATTTAGGTTCTCGGGCATTATTTGCTTTCCAAATCTCTTAGGATCTCCCCATTCCTTTCTCTTATATATTTTAGCTCTAAGAGAAAATTAACCCTTAGAAATTAATAGAGAATTTTTAATTAGATAGAGGCCTATATCCTGTATGTAACTGATGTTTGATGGGAACCTTTGACAGTCCTTGTCTAGTTTCTAGGATAATGAGATAGATACAGTTTTTATATTGCTATTGCAATAATAAGAATTATTATAATAAATTTATATTCTGTTCATAGTGTCATTCCATCATCTTCATCTAAACTGGTGCAGACCATTCTGTCCTTCTGGTGCTGATCTAATTTAAGACTTGGGAAATATCTGCTACAAATTGCACCCAATTTTAGGATTGACAGACAAAAATAATCTTGAAATGGCTGCCATGGACCAACAATTTTACATATGCTCCCAAAGAGAAGTACAGCATACACCTTCAAGTGTAAATTGTACCTGAATATTAGTATTAAGCAGGCAAAAAGTCCAGAAAAAAGTTTAGGAGAAATATGAACAGGAATGGGAACTGCCAAAGGATGATTGGATCATTTCCTCAATTCTAGTACCAGAGATAGAATGGCTCAGCATAATTTCTTAAACTTATGCAAGATACCTAAGAAATTTATGTTTCTTATCAGCAATGTTACCTAATTCCCTTTGCTATCCATATCTGATTCAAATATTTTAGATATCTTTCAGAGGAAGAAAAATATTTATCTTCTACCTCGTCTTTCACCAAATATGATTAAATCTTGTTTTGCTTGAGTAAGTGGTGGTTTCCACTTGAGAGCAAATGTTGGAAAGTAGAAGAGCCTGGTGTATCATTGAACAATGACAATTATAATAAATTCATTTAGTGCACCGTAAAGGTAATGTGCCTAATTGGAACATAAGGAGAGAAGAAAGAAAGGAAAAAAGAAACGCTTGTGTTATCCTTTCTATTTCTCCTCCTTTTCTTTTCAGGGATAGCCTATCATTAGTCATCATGAAAGCTCTTGGTGGCCACTGAAACAGAGGAGGGACCTTTGACACAGCTTGATCAATCCTAATTGAATAGACCAGAGGGACAGAAGCTGAAAGGAGGGGAACCATTCTTTGCATTTGACAGCCTCGTCCTTTTTAGTTTGTCAGCTGTCAGAAAACATTGGGGCACTCTCAAGGTGCATGAGAATGCTTTAAGTTGTCATACAGTTTTTTGCTACATGAAGAGGATTCTTTTAAGCTTTGAAAGTGTCTGGTCTGCTCGGAATATCTAAAATTCTAGCTGTGGGAGGCACCTGGTGTAGTCAGTGAAGTAAATGGGAACTTTACTAGGTAAGGACTCACAATGTTTCCTCAAATTAACAGAAGGTTTTTTTCCACTCCCTATCCCTTATACCCCAATCCAAGTTGTTATTCATTGTACTTTTATCATTTACTGTTTTCTTTGCACAGGAGTAGGATATGAGTCAGAGAAGCCTGAGAGTCCCTATTTTCTGTGATAAACCCCACATGGAGATGCTTTCTATGCACTTCTGTATTTACCATGAAAAGTTAATAGCTGAAGAGAAGGCCTGAACTCCTAAAAAACCTAAATGTATTGTGCAGTATCACTGTGTTTTTAGTGCTGCTAAAGCATGACATTAATTTTATCTCTCAGAGGTTGTCTTACATAAGCCCTAGCCTAATTATTGCTGGACCTGAACAAATACTTCTAGGAATATTGAGGTGAGGGAAAAAAGGGAGTAGAGACTCTGCCTTTAGTCTTCCTGTCCTCTCATCCTTTTGTCCTCTGCTGTGCTGGCATGACATTACTGCAACCAGGGAAGTGGTTTCCCATGAGAAATTTCAAGAAGTAAGCAGGGGAGCAGAGCAGGTAGATCTAGAGTTGGATAAAAGAAGAAAATGTCTTAAATTAAGGACCATGCATTGAGGCCTCTGCTTCACACTCACAACAAGCACTTTCATATTCAGCTCTTTACTAGTGGCCCCTTTACTGGTGATGACTTCACAGCCTATCCTCTTGCCTTAAACTACATAGATAATTGTGATTTTTGCCTCTTGTCAATGCTTTGAATCCAAGCACCAGACCGCTAAAGAAATTCACTGCTTTCACATAACTTTCAGCTTGATGAGTAGTTTAAAATGCTGAAAATCTCTTCAGAAACTTCATCCTAAATGGGTCTCCATCTCAGTGGCAAAAAAACCCAAGCAATTACAGTTGCTTGAAGGTGTTACTATCTTCTCATTTTATGCTAGTCAAGGCTCAGACATAATTGCATCTCATTCCTTCTCTTGCATTTTGACAAGTCAGACAGGAGCTTAAGAAAGGTCCACTATTGTCACTTCCTGATCACCTCCCTCACTGCAGTGCTTATAAACCACACTGTCTTTTCTGCTGTGAGGACTGTCTCAATCATGTATTTGGCAGAGAAAATGTGTACAAAGATCACAGTTCCTCTAGCCACCAGCTGCATCAAAAAGACACCTTCCTCATGAGTTGTAGGGGAAGTGAAAATTGTCACATTGACAGTTCCTCAGGGCAAAGATGGGAATTTTGTATCTCTTTCTACAACAAAGGATTTGCTGCAAAATCTTGTTCCTGTACAGTTCTCTAACAGACCCATCTCTAGGCAATCGATGCACTGCACAACATTAATATAATTAAACCAAAAGATCAACCACTACAGAAAATGAGGAAAAAGGAACTCTGAAAGGAGGAATGAATAACTTAAGAAAGGTCAAAATGGTCATGAGCACTGTCATCACTGCAAAGGTCTTAAATAGAGGCTACATGGCCACAGAGGGAGTCAGGAGACATCCACAGGGAACCTCTGAAGCCAGGCTGTGATGGCAGAAGTTCCTGTCATATTCTAGGAAGTGCCTTAGCACTGAAAAGCCATGTGAACTCAGCTGCACTGAAGCACCATCTAAGCTCTGACAGGTCATACCTAACTCTTAATATAAAGAATTCACAGGAATCTGCTCTCTCATTATTCAGCTTATGCTGAGGGAGATGAATTTCACTTTGTTGCATTGGTTATTCCTGTGACAGCTGAGTGGGTTATGTGTCCAGGAACAGCAAAAACCTCTATTCTTATACTGTATTTTCACTGACAAATGTCTTTCACTGTGGCAGCTTCACAGGATTTTAATTTCCGCCTACAGCAGCACAGGTACCGATGCTGGTCACCAAGTCCCTTTTTGTCCCAGAAAAGGAAGAGGCTATGAAGAAGGTAAGGTAAACTATTTCCAAACATGTCTCAGGCTGTAATTTAGAGTACTTGGGTCTCTGCTGAATTTAGTCCTCCAATAAATAAGCAAAAATTATGTGGTTTCTTCACCTTGGTGTTTTCAACAGAAACTTTTGATTCTCCAGCTGCCCATGATTCACAAAGATGGGTTGAAAACCAATTTAAGACCCAGCAGAACTGAGTACACCACCACATTCAGCCAGCTGTGGAGATTCATGCCAGTGCTTCTGCTACAGGACAGATGATGAATTGCTGTTGGTGTTTGGGAGGATTCTGCAGCCCAGAGCATATTGCCTTGATCCTCAATGTTAACGGGTCGTCATACTGCTGGAGATAACTGGAATGCCTGGTTCTTTTACCCCTTCGCTTTATCATAGGGACAAATTTTAATATTAGGAAAAACGGAAGGAAAGTGTAATGTTTGAAAGTGGGTGTCTCTGAAAAATTACTAGCATAAGTTGCTGGGGTTGCTGGCAATGTTTCGTTCCAGCTTAAACAGGAAATTAAAAAGTGCAAGACAGCTCTATCTAAAAGTAACACATCTCACACTTTGGCTCTGAGGAGAGAACTCATTTTACTCAGGATAGGGACACCTGATGGAGAGAGAAGAAAGTCATCTGTGACTGTTGCAGTTGATGGTCATTGTTAAGTGATGAAACAGTTCCTATATGTACAGCCTGTTCCATGTGGAATGTCCACCTGCTGCAGGAACCTGGACATGAATCTCTATAGCCTGCTGTGCACAGAAACTTTAATACATAATATCCATTATCTCTACTGACCTTGACGTGAATAAAGGACATGTGGAGATATTTTCACATAAGATGACATCTTCTTTCTGGTCTGTGACCATATTGGATTTTCTACCATCTTCCTTCATACCATTTCTCAAGTATCTGAGTATAAGAGTCTTGACTCATATATAAATATCTCACAGTACTTTGAAGTCCCTCAACAAGGAATAAAGTTCCCAGTTCAGGTTGTTAAAACACACAAGAAGGAGAGAAACTATAAGAATAAAGTTGTGTCCCTCATATATATGAAATGTTGTGGCAGTGGGCTGAGGGCAAGGCAGAGAGATTTAGCAACTGGATGAGCTGTCTGGAAAAGACACACACTGAGTGATGGATGGACAGAGGGGGTCTGTGAAGAGACCCTAAACAGCTGCTTTAGAAAGGACAAAGCTTTAAGTAAAACCAAAAGAAAGAACCAACTTATTTTTTTTCCCCTTTTTTTCATAATTCATAAATAAAGTAGTTTCTATTTCATCATTGCTCCCCTTGAACCTCCTATATCCCTCTACTGTTCTATTAAAGTCCAAAGATATATGCACCACTTCTTACTAGTTGTAGTACACTTTCAAAATCATGCATTAAAAAAGATGAGTTAGGAAAAAAAACTTATAAAAAATAACGTAGATGTGTGCAGCAATTATCAGTTTACCGTTGTGGGTAATTTGGATTTCATTGCCATGGATCTATGATGTTCTAGAAACAACTCTAAGAATTTGGTAGAAAGTATTACTTACTCAAGTATTCATGGAGTAATTTGGTACTGAAACTTTTATGAAACTGGTGAAGAATTACCGTAGACTTTATTATAAGGAGTACCTTTGATAATATTGAAGTTGCCATGTCTTTAAAAGTCAACTGAGGAGCAGTAAAATTTGGTGTAATTGAGAAACAGTTGCTTAGCGCATTACAAAATCTGATGTGCTATTTTGCAGAAATTAATGTGAAGACAAGAGGAAAAAAAAAGGAGGAAAAAAAAGACAAAAGAATCACTATATGGCTCATTACAAGTAAATTTGATTCTGTTCAAACAACTCTGATTACAAAGACATTTGAATCAGCAGAATGAGACACTTAGGAAAGGACTGGTATATCTCTGTCTTGCTGGACTGTCCTAGCTCTTCATCCCTGTAGTAGTAATCAGTAAAAAGACTCATTCATATTTCACATCATCTTATTAGAGAGATGATATTTGTGTTAAGAGTCTGAAAGTCCTAGATATGCTATTTCTAAAGCAGAAACAGAATAAGGAATGACATCCTTATCCTACAAAGCCAGAAAAAACCACCCTGTGAGCAAATTCTTACACAATGTTCTACTGTAGTGAGAGAAGGCACTTTTTGCATATTTTTTGGTGTGTTCCTCTCTCTACCTTTTGCATGGCACAAAGCTACATTGGCTTCACTCTGTTTTAATGATGAAATCAGTGTTAGCTTTTAATTTCACTCATTCAAAAAAAAAAAAAAAAAAAAGGGGAAGAGTAAAATGTCAGCTTTTTTCAAATGGAAGCACATTTTTATCGTTCTATTTTGGGGGCTAACTGTGCAAGAAAGTCCATGAGAGGAGATTCCTAACCTAGCTATCAAAACTAATACTGACAGGCTATAAATTCTAATCAAAGACTGACCTCACGCAGAGTGTATAGGACTCTAGGGGAAATCTTGGGCACTACAGACTGGTGAGTCTGACTTCCATCCCTTGAAAGATGACAGAGTCTCTAATAAACAATAAAATCATGCACTACATGAACTATATTTTTTGTTGGGCAGCATGGTTTCTGCAAAGGGAAAACCCACCTCAATAATCTGCTGAAGTTCTAGCAGGGGGACTGTAAATGCATGGACGAAAGGCAAGGAATATTAAAGAGCAGAGTCTTTTCAAGAGACAAGTCAATAGGGATTGGTCCTGAAAACAATTTTATTTAACATCTTCCTCCATGACCTGGAGAAAAAATAAGCAGAGGAATATCCAACTCTGTAGATATGATAACCGCTTTTCTGTTGACAGGGAGCTGCAGACACATCTCATAAAAGTGTACAAATGGCTGACAAATAAAGTCCAATGTGGATAAACCTAAACTAATGCAAGTAAGGAAAAACAAAACCCTGAACAATCACTGAATGTTCATAAAGCTGAACATGAAAGTGGCAGCTATAATTCAGGTGAGAAATCTTGGTTTCATGTTGTCAGGTGCCTGAAATCTTTGACTCAGTGTGCAGTGGCTGCTGAAAAAGCCAGTGAGATTCTGGGCACCATCACAAAGGTGTGGATAGCAAGACGGGATACATACTTTGTACTTAAAAGTGTTGTGCATCGTGAGCACAAAAAGAGTTTGTGTACTTTTCTTCCCCACACTTCCCAAGACAGACATACTGAAGTTAAAGAAGGTGAAATGAAGGGCAAATGTTGTGATCAGGGTGATGGGGTGGCTGCTTCTTGAAGGGAAATTGAAAGACTGAGACAAGTCAGGAATCTGAGGGCTGATACCATAAAGATTTACAAAAGGTGAAAGCACGGGGTGAGCTGAATGTGGAAATGTTGTTCAACACATCATGCAATAAGAGAAGTAAGGAAATAAGGGAAGTAGTGTTGGGTTTGTTTAAAAAGGAAAACTTCTTTATGCAGTAAGTGGTGAACCTCTGGAATTTGCCACCACAGGAGATTGTGTGGAAGGACATTATTAGGTGTTTTATAAAGGGACTGGATGGTCACAGACAGTACGTCTGTAAAATGGAGACCAATAGGATGAGCTATGGGACTACAAAAGGAATAATTTGCAGATAGAGGATGATTTTGCTTGCTTGCCTTGAATAGGACTCTGCTGATGACTGAACACTGTCTTCAAAATTCATAAATTTTTCACTGATGAAAAATTGGTAATTTCTTATTTTTCTTACGTCTGTGTACTAGTTTGATAGCAGATGTAATGTCCATGGCCTGTTATATGGCAGGCTCAAGAAGTGCCAGTTCTGAAAAAAAGCTATGTAAGCAATAGCTGGTCAAGATTTTACTCTAGGCTCAATATCTATAGTGAAAAATAGGTAATCCAAGGCCAAACTCAGCACCATGCTAAAACACCTGCTTAGTGAGGACTAACTGTGGGCTATATAGAAAAATTTCGTGGTTATATGCCCCTAAAATATTATAACTCCAAAGATCTGCAATATCCTGTGACACTGAGTGAAATCACCTGTTCCCACAAACACATCATTATCCAAGGCAGGAATAAGTTTAAGGGACTTATTTTTCTGGGACTTTGGAAGCAGTCGATGTGATCCATTCTGTCTGGGGATATATTTTGTGAAACCTTAGCTCATTATTTACCTTCTGGATATTTTATACCCCATGTGGGCCACTAGCATGAATATTTCAAAAGAGGCTTTGTTTATCACTATGAGCATAATACAAGAAGAAAAAAAAAAATGGCTGTTCTCAGAGGCAGATGCTTCTTCTGCTCCAAGAGTTTGGGATGTAGATGTCATTTTTATAAACCTAGTCAGCAAGGGCACTGGAATCTAAATGATACTGACTGATGCTATGGAAGTAGTTTGTCCTTTGTGAAGACATTTTATCGTAGCACTGATAATTAGAAGAGTGAGCACAGAGATCCAAAGCCGAGTTTCACCAGGGATGTCTGGATTATGCTGTGAGAAGTGTCTCATTTCTAAAAGAAGGGTAGAAGTTATGACCTATTTTTGTGCCCAGCACATGACTGGGAGTGAGAAATGGGTAAAATTCTAAACTCATCTAAGGCTTTGTGAGTCCTGGAAGGAGTGACCCACATCATCTTTCCATTGCAGGTGTGGAAAAGAGCCTGACTGGGATCTGCAGAGCAATGGACAGAGTTAGTTAGGCTCCATTAAAGAAATGCTCTGAGCTTGTGCTAGACAAACTACAGCTAAATTCATTACCCTTTCCTTTAAGAGGAAACTTAATTTAGGCCTGCCCTTAAGGATTTAAACTGGTCACCATGCTCGCTCTGTGCCTTGCATCTGTCTCTGCAGAAATGTAATCCTCATTCACCTGGTGCACACACCATCACCCCACCCAGGGAAGGGGAATACCTGAAAGCCTCTTGTGGTCCACATTCACTAGAAGGTCTGTATGAAAATGCATATGTGAAGTGCTGAGTTCTACATTTCCTCCTGAGAAGATAGAAAAAGACCAAAACCAAAGCAAATACACCTTAAACAAAAGCATAAAAGGCAGTGAATAAAACAATATGTTAGTTTCACCATAGACCTTGATGCTCACCCTTAAGAACAAAACACAGATAATATTGTGCAGGTAAATAGCAAAAGGTATTGTGCATGATATTCCACATGCAGTTTATACATATTTATATGGAATGGCCTGAAATGCAAAGAGTTTAAAAGGAACTTAGGGGACTACCTTGCTACATGCTTCTGGTTTTCATACTTCAGACTGGAAGGCAGACCAGGCTGTTATGTGTGCTGACTGGATGAACCACAGCTGCATCAAGAAACCTATTTCAGCTCCAGCTTAGAATGTTGCTAAATCTACAGTGAAGATAAAGCTTGCTATGCACACTACAATGCTCATCAATAGACAGTACTAATACCTATAGTAGAAGATATTTTTAAACTGGCCACATTTTGATGCATCCTCCCTCATATTCATTCCTCAGAACCTCAATAATGATCTGTGAGAACTCCTTTAAAACCCACCAGGCATAAAATCATTTGCAACAGAGTTCATCAGCAAGAGATATTCTGTCATAAATAGATAACTTCTGAGTCCCATTTTTGATGTACGATTTCTGAGATTGCCTCTGTGTGCAATGATGATAACATGAGAGCAAAAGATGTCAGGTTGTAGGAAAAATTTGGGTTAATACTTTAACCCTTAAAAGGTATGTGGTATTTTATGCATGCCTTAGACAAATTATAATTTTTGTTATGATAGTGATACTCCAGAGTCATTCATTTATCTGAAGACTTTTAGATTTATTCCAGTGAGATCAAAAGGAAGACAAATTAAACTGACATCCAACAAATAGCCTTCCAAATATGTAAATCAAGAGATAGGAATCTGCAATTATTGATAGGTACAAATTACCAGTAATTGGCCAGAAGAGGTAAGAGCTTTGTCCTGTTCCACTTACTCTTTCTCAAAATTCAGAGGAAAGAAATTCAATTAATAAAAAACTTGAAAACACCTAAGTACTCATCAGACTCTTTCATTTATTCTATGCATTAATACAGACAAGTGTTATTACTCACTTTGATATTTAAAAAAAATACATATTACAGCCATTAAATTTGTCTGAAAATGAGTAAGAACAGTTAGCATTAAAAAACTATTTTTGACTGCTTGCCACCTTAGCTGTTCAGACTGGTAAGTTTTGAACAATTTAGTCAGAGGAGTGTCCAACTTCTTGAGTGCTTTATACTTATGAGTGAACCAGTTTGATTATGTGATTAAAAAAATAATAAAAAAATAATTAAAAAAAAAAAAAAAAGAGAAAATATATTCCTGCTTCTTGATTTCAAATATTGTTTTTCTTCCCAAAGGGTGAAATACAGGATACATAGAGGAGTTGAATCATAATAAGTGTCAGAGAGATACAGCATCTTAAAGCCCTGGAGAAGTCCTAATTTGAATTCTATTCTGAACTTCCTGGCTTAGGCCTCTGTCTACATCCTCCTGCTTTTATTCTCTTTAGTTGTGCACTAACAATTTTAAGGCTTGTGCAGCATGTAAGCTGATTGCTTTGAATATAAATGGGTAGACTATTAAAAGCGGAATTTAGGCTTCTACTAATAAATCATAAAAGGAAGAATAAATGCTGTGTTTTAGTGGAGATTTAAATTCCTAAATGGGTTTTATAGGTGCCACATAAGACCTATTGACAATACCCCTTTATGATAAAAAGTAAATAGAAGTGACAAAGTCAGAATTCAAAATGCCACTGCTTAGCTCCCACTAGCCTGAAGAAGACCAAAAAATGGCTGGAGGAAATCTCAGAGGGAAACAAATGATAACATGAAATTAAATGTGTAATATTCCTTTTTATGCTGTGTGGGGGAAAAAAGCACTCAGAGAATGAGCTGCTACATTTGCATAACAAAGGAAATCAACAACAACAACAAATTGCCATCGTGTTCAAAGCTGATAATTGCACAGATGACAACAAGAAAGCGCCTTTCTTCTCAGCTCTCTAGGGGACGAGCCTTGTCGAGATGAGGAAAAAAGGTGGAAAGTGACCCCACTTGCTTTCATGAAAATTAGCAACCTCAGAAAATGTCTTTGGTGCAAGGGGGTGGCCAGTGAATGGTGTGAATGCTAATAAACACAAGGAGGGCAGAGGCTCAGCCAGTGTTCCCATCAGTTCCATCAGACAATCAGCAACTGGCAGCAGACTCCAAACCACCCTCATCCAGTTTACCAATCTCCAACTCACCTTGCTGACAAAGTTCCTTTTCCTGAGATGTAACTTTTGAGGGGTGTCTGGGATTTGTGTGTTTGTTTGCTTTTCCTCTGGTATTTTCTTTCAGACATGAACTGAATTTCAGTTCTTTCAGTCCCATGAAATGTGGGAATCTCCCATGTTCCTATACAGTCCCAATTAATGTTCCTCAGTTTTCCTAAGCCAGTTGTTTAGACCTTGTCTCACCTTTCTGAGTTCAAGGTCAAGGTATTTGAAATCATTTTCTCCTCTGAGGTTCCCAAGCCAAAAAATATTTCTCACTCAGGAGAAAGAGGTGGTGCTTTAGGCGCCAGAAGATCACCAGTTGTAACTGGTTTTGTCAGCATGAAAATATGTATTTGCTTCGTCTGCAAGATGAAACATAATCTGATTTATCCAATGACTTCCTAGAAGTACTGTGACTCCAGAAGTCTACTAAAAGTGCTGAATAGTGGTGGCTTTTTTTTTTTTTTTTAATTATCCAGTGGTTGGGTGTCCTTGAATAAATCTCTAAAACTCTTTGAAAGTGTGTGACTGATGCTGAAAGTCCTAGACAGAAGGACAGGCTGCAAGGGACCAGGACCAACTGATATGTCCCTGTTTAACTCACCACTTCTTACTCTTTTCCATTCCTGCATCAATAATGCAGCAAGCAACAAAAATGAACAAAGTAACAGAGTCTTATTCTAGACTGGCTCTAGTATCACGAAAATAGCTCCCACTGGCAAGCCTCCACAGATCTGAAAGGTTTAAACCCCTGAAATCTGTCCTTTAACTGTGTGGAAAATATCTATAAAACTTGAAATAGTTTGCACCATTTGATTTAAGAAAAAGTCCTTTCAAACTTTGAAGAGTTTAACATAAATAAAAACAATTCTAGAGAGATAAATTATTGAAGTCAGTGTGCATTCCGTAATGCAAAATGTATGCATGCATTTTAAAGTCTTTGCTACAGAATTCAGCAACAGTTTTAATTTTCTGTCAATAGCATTGATTAAAAAAAAACCAAAAAAAACAGCTCCTCTTTCTCCCCCCTAATAACACAGAGAAGAAAATGTCTAAAATCAGTCAGGTATTGTTTTGTTTATAAATCCCCTGGGATTTTCATATGTAGTGTCTGATGTCTAGTTTGCTTTTATTCATTCCAGAATAAGGGGATGGCAGTCAGGGAGACCTTGAATAGATGGAGAGCCAAGGTACTCACCTTGGGTTCAAGCTTGGAGACCAGAGAAGGCAGAAGCTTCTGCCTGAGGCTTTAACATCCTATGTACCTTAACCTGTCAGTCCTTACAATTGGAACAGTTTTATCTTTTATAAATAATCAAACATTTGTAGGGAAAGGGGGTGCAGGCATGAAAGTTTTGCCATTAGGGGACTCATTTAGGAAGACTGAAGGCAAAGATTCAAATCCTTCTTCAGCAAACAAAGAAAAGAGCAGGTAAAAAGGCTTTCCTATCATCTAGACAAATGCAGTGAGTGCTGGGCAGCACTCAGGATCTCTCATGTGGGTGGATTTACCTGCCCCACCCTTCTCCTTGTGGACAGTAAATTTGAGAGATCATAACATTACTCTAAATAATCATTAAAAATGTGTGAAATCCTCACAAATCTGTCATTGGGTAGAACTCTTTCTTTGTGGGCAACACTTGGCTCTTGGAAGAAAACCTGAACTGCTGCAGAAATAGATAAGTAGGAAGGGTAAAAACACCCATATGGGACTGTGGTGTCCCATTGATAATTCCTATAGATCCTGCAGCTTTCTTCAGACTCTACTCATATTTTTGTCTAAACGTATTCAATTTGAAGGCAACTGAAGGAAGTTGCTGTAGGACAAAAGAAAATTTTACATCTACCTGTTCCTTCTGCAGTCTGTGATATTTGTGACTCAGGACCATCATTCTCATGCTACAGAGCACAGGTGGCACTGCTTCTGTCTCTTCTTTATCTCCAAACATCAAATGGAAGTGAAGTTAGTTTTTTGTGGGGCTTGGGTTGCAGTCTGAGATATTCACTGGTTGTACAGCTTTGACAAAATGAAAATATTAATATGAATTTTCTGAACAGAACCCACGTTGATGCAAAAGGGTGTATGGAGCTGAACACTTTCTGTGTTTGTTTACTTTGTTTTGGATGAGTTACAAGATTAAGGCGTTCTTGTCTGAAGCTTGCAGAGCAGCTCATCAAGACCTAATCAGGAAAGTGAGTCCTTTCCTGGCTGATTTCCCTGCCTGCAGTGGATGAAGCACCGACTTCAGGCATTTCTCTGGGCTCAGGTTCCACTAGATGCACCTTTAACGTGTTACTCCTGCCAGATTTCAGTTGAAGCAGCAGGTCTAGGGTGTGCAGGTAGATGAGTGTTTCCAGCTGAGGTGCACAGAGTGAAAACAAGGGGAATGGGACTTGCATCGGTCTTGGCTGAGTGCAGCAATCTGAATCATGGACAACTCTCTCTGATGGGCTGTGAGAATTGTGCTGAGAGGCACACAGTGTGGGACAGGCAGAGGGAAAGTTGGAAATACTTTGAAGTGAGAATCAACCTAAATCTATCACAACGCACAATAAGTACATGCAAAGCCAGTCTTGAGGCGCTGCCCAGAGGCTCATAAAATCAGTTGTCTATGCTGGTTGTTAGCAAAAGGTTGATTGTTAATACTGTTAATTTTCTGTAGTGTATTTCAGTTTACTGATAGACAGAGCTGGAAGGTGCTTCCTCAATATTTTAACCTAGTTCCTAAATAGGAACAAGTTATTTCAGACCTGTGAAATTAATGAGGACTGTTTGCCAATGGCTTGCTTGTGACTGGATTCTCTGATGTCTAATAAAGGACAACATCAATTAGCTCTTTCTTCAGTGGAAGCAGTGGTAGTGCCTTTTCCTCACCATTCTACCTGTTTCCAAAATTCATATTAAAGCAGAATGTATCTGAGTCTTTTTACCTCCACTGCTTAATTTATCCAAAATCAGCTGAGTTCAAAAGTTGAAGGACAGACACAGACTGTGTTCCTTCCCCTTGAAGCCAGATTTATAATTTTAGATTAAGTCAGAGCTGCTTAGGGATCTCCATGGCAGTACTGTATAATTTCTTCAGTGAACAGGTTGAGATAACAAAATTATCATGACCACTCTTCAGCTGAGCTGATTAGCCTGTGCCTCACCAACAACTGCCCTTCTCTGGGGCTCTGATCCCATGGTTCAGTCAGACCCTCCCTATGTGCACAAGGAGGTCCTTGTCCTCCCCTATAATGTTCAGAAATGTCTGGCAGGTGTTAAGAAATATCACAGTCTTATTGGGGAAGGAACTGAAGTCTAACCCCAAGGCACAGATAGTGAAAGTAAGAAAAAGGGGAAAAATGGCTTTTATGAATTGGCCAAGGAATGAAGAAATATTGTGGCACAAACACATTTTTTTCTCCCACATACCAACTCAGAACATTCAATAATTTAAACCTTTAAACATTGGTGATTTGCTATTTGGTACAATCCTGCTGTACTTGGAGGGTTGTGTCTAGGGTTTCATTGGGTTTTGTTTCCCTTGAACCAGATTCAGATCTTTCAAGTAATACTTTACAGCAAGAACAGGGCTATTACTTTTCTCTCATTAATTCATCCACATAACCAGACCAGACCAGTCCATTTCCACTATTCAAGAAGAGTTTAAACTCCTGCTATGCCCTCCAGACACAAAACTAACCCTGTACCACCATGAGGTCAATTTCTAGCAGGGCAGTGAAGACAACCCTTCCAAATCCTACATACCTGTTCCTCCTTAACACTGGATTTCTCTGCCCTTTGTTTATTTCATTTCCTGTGCTCACCATGCAGTGAACCTCCCCAGGTTCATTCATTCATTTCACCTTGGCAGCATGTCACTATGCAGACAATCTATTGAGGATGAGATTGAAATAATATTATGCTACCGAGCTGATAATTCCTGACTTTAATATCTCTTAGCAGCATCTCCGTTGTACTGTGTCAGTGAAACAGATCAGACAGTCTACTGTAAACCAAAGGGACTGGGGGGGAAATACTTCTGCTATCAAAATTAAACTTCTAATATATCGGCAACAGAAGTTGAAGGGGCAAAAGAACTGTAAGGGAGCAGATCAGTTACCTTTAAAGTAGCACTTCTGAGGAGGTAGCTAATGAACATTGATGTTTAACTCCAAGCACTTTTCTTCCCTCTCTTTTCACCCATCTCCTTGTCTTGTCTGCTCCCAATAATACACTAGGTTGATTATATATGGCTCATTTTAGTGACATCATAACCATTCCTCTGGTCATTATCATGTTACTTAAACAGATTTACAGTCGGTGCATTTGAATAAGAAAAAGGATGAAGAGAGGATGTTCAAGAAGCCAGGAGGAAAAATATTTGACAAATGTGGTTAAGACAGCCCTAAGAAACCCTGTGAGTGGCTTTGATCTCTAAATCCAGTCAGTAAGTCTGTCTTGTAGGTAAGAGACAGGGCAGGGAGTTGGGACAACCTTGGTATTCTTCTTGATTCTTCTGGTTTTTGGGTATCTGGCCTTCAGGGATTGTTTAGCTTTTATCACTGTTTCTCCATCTCAAGTTTATGTGTGAAATATCTTCTGTGCTTTAACAGCTAGATGGATGGGTTCATATTAAGGATATTCATTCCTCAGTTGCTTGAGCTGGTGTGGCAACAGGGGAGAACTTGGCTTAACAGTTGTCTCTAACAGACCCATGGGATTATATATATATAATGATAATAGATAACATGACCATGGGTCAGATCTGACTTTTAATGCCAGTATTTCATCTGAGGAAGAGGATGGAGTTGGTTAGAGGAGCACTTCAAATTCATTAAATATCCTCTGCTACCTCAGCAAGCAGCTTATCAAGGGAATCATTAACAGTGTGAAATTTTTAAATGTGTGTTTACAAATGAGTCTATAAAGAAGATGCCTGGAAGAGCTTTTCTGTTCTTCCAGGTGAATTTAAAAGGCCACATCAGCTAAGGAAAAAATGCAAGAAGTTGAAGAGTTGCAATGTGAAACAAATGGATCTCTGTTTAACTCTTCATGTCCTGGTAATGCTGGCTGACCTCCCTCTGCCTCTCTACCACTCAAGCTGTCTTTCTGGTATTCCTTGTTACATGCTGATATGGAGATTATCCCTCCTGCACCCTATTGCTCTCTGCTGTTAATATTTCTGTCTATATCTGAGATTGTAACCTACAAATGCAAAATAAGAGGCTAAAGAAGAAGTAAAATTTTGCACCTTTCTTCCTGCAATTGCCTCATACTTGTTTCTAGAGAAGCAGCCAGATTGAGATGATCATGTTTGCTGTATTACAAGCCTGGTTAAAAGTGTAAATGAGAGCCTTGTTAAGGTTTAATAGCTTACTAGAGAGAAAAACCAAAGGAAAGAAAATAAAAAATAAAGTTTTTAATGGGTTTCTGAACTTTCTGAAAGGCTGCAGACACAGCATTCTAGTTTTTGAGATCTACGCACTGATGAGTTTTCCCCTTTTTCTTTTGCTGTTAAAGTTCCTCATGCAGCCAAAATACAAGTGGTCCCTCGGCACTGATTTATATTATTTTTAGAGATGTGCAAGCCGCAACAGTTTTAAGCCCTCAAAGCCTAATAATATTTTTTTCCTTTAAAAAAGAAAGAGAAAGGGAAAGAAGTGATCCTCCACAGCAGATTGGAGCAGGATGAGGTGACTGATAAAAGTTATGAATGGCAAATTGAGCACCATACCCTAATTAGATGGGAATTTGGTATTTGTAGTGGGACTTCTGACCTGGTGAAGTTCTTCTCTGACCAGAGGAGGGAAAAAATCCAACACCTCTTAGGGTCTTCACAGTCTAAAATCCATATGGCTCTATGAGGAACCTCAAATTTAAATGATTCTGACTTTAAGGTCTGAAAATATAATGTTGTAAAAATAGTTAATTTTAAAATTAAGGTACTGGAATAAGACTGAAGACACTTCAGTCTTATTACCAATCCTGGACCAAAATTTCAAAATCACTGTGGGAAAGGTACATAATTTCAGTCACATTTGTTGAAAAGGGATGTTTTCTTGCTTGTCTTGTTCTTTACAACAATCAAACAAAACAAAAAATCCAGCACTGGGATGGGGTGTTCTCCTGGCACACAGGTCCTGATCTCAGGTTCCTCTAAAGCATAAACAGCCAGAAGCAATTCAGGACTGGCATATCTTCATCAGAACACTGGGAGTAGATTCATGGGTACAGATTTAGTCATCCACAGTACTGGCATTTACATCTGAGATAGTCATCTAGGTCACCTTCACAACCCATGAGAAATAGTAAATTCTAGAGGACGATCCTTTTAATTCAAATATAGATGTCAGGAGAGTCACCCTCTAGAATTGCCTATTTCTCTCCACTGACTGTGTACAGAGTTTGGCAGTTAGGTCAGATGTGTCTTCATTATACACATTTATCAGTGAATCCCAAGTTGTGACACCCTGCAGAAGACACCCTCCTCAAAGCATCCAGACTTTCCATGGTTAGGTTTGTGGTTAGTTCTTGAATGGGATCCTAGTGACCTAGAAACTCCCCTCAGGGCTCACCTTTTACCATGATCTGCAATAGCTCAGAGGCTTAGCATAGATAAGTGTGATGATGAAAGAAGTAGATTTACAGATCCTTTTAGGTGACAACTTTTTATTTCTTACCTGGTATAAAGAAAAGCAACACCCACCCATCTCCAAAGGTGAGGAATTCTGTCTCTACGGGAAGTAATGCACTTTGGCTTGTGAAATATTTTTCCATGCATCAGCAATGGTGGGCATTCTCCACAGTCCACTAAGGCATCCCATTTCATAAAGTTGAATAGTAAAAGAAACAGCATTTCCTTCATTTGGGAGCCTGATTCTACAAAGCTGGTCAGAACTTCACATTTAATTGGATCTGTCCAAAGTTCAAAGGTTAAAGCTGGGGACAAGGCAGCAAAGAAGACTAAAAGACACTGAGAAAAAATTTGCTTAAGAAGATGAACTGTAGGAACAAAAATAAAATTAAAGGCAAAAGAACATAATAAAATGAACAAGCCAGCCTGGAAAATACCCCAGTACCGCAAAGGAAGCCATTCATTTACATTCGCAAGAAACGCAACAGCAGCTGGAGGTGTCTGGGCACTGCCATTCCACAGATGATGTCAGGCCTGTAGAAGATTTTTCAATTAATTTCTCTTGACCCTGTGCCTCGAACCCTCATTCCTATTTTTAACAACCCCATTCTGTTGAATGACCTTGGGACCTAGTGACCAATAATGCCCATTTAAGTAACTGCGGGGGTGTCGGTAAGTATGCAAGGAGAATTTGCAAAGGGCTCATTATATAAAGAGTTAGTTACCACAAAGAAGGACTCTCTTTCTCTCTCTCATTCTTGCCTGTAGGGTAGTAGTTGGGGATCTTAAACAGAGACTCTATCACACTAAACACACAAAAAAGGCTGTTCTGCATGCAGATGGCTGCAGAACTTGGAGAAGGAGAAAAAGTCATATGAACACATATCAATCAAGCACATCAGCATCATGGGGAAACCATTAAAAACTTCCTATTTCTTCTTTTCCACCAAAATATTGGATAGAAAAGAATAGCAACAGGAATGATAAACAGTGAAGTGCCAGACTGTGTTTAATATCACCTAATAATATCACTAGTGTAACCTACGCTAGTCTTGTTAATCATTTGGAAAGACTAACTCATGAAGAATTTGGCTTCAAGTTCATGTATGTACAGCAAATGCAGAGAACAATTTTTTCTGTCACAAGAAAGCAAAATGCACTAAGACATTTTGCCTCACCAGTATTACAGAAAACAATTTTATGCCCACAAGAAACACACTTCAAAACATCCTGGGAGAGGTGCAGCAATAAGCCTTGCTTGCAAACATAACATTTATTCCAGTATGAAAATATGTGTTGTATTCTTGTAAGCATTGTAAGATTATGAACATGTTCTCTTTCCTGTTTTTGGTATACATGTGTTTGGCAGGCTGAAAAGTAAGATGTTTGCTTCCTAAAAAAAATAATAATAAAAAAAATAAAAAAGAGGAAATGCTTCTCTGTTGGATAGTGCTATGATGACAACACAGGAACAAAAACACAATGTACTGTGGTGTAACACAAACCTCTCTGTGCTCCTCTCTTGATGGAATGACCACCATCCTGGCCCTTAACTGTAGGTTTCAACCATCGTTCCTTTCACATAATGCTCTGGGTCCAAGAGGGGCAATAACAACAGATAAGGCCAGGCTTAAAGAAAAAGGAATGATAAACTCAGTAGACTGTGTTGGATTTAAAGTTGGATTCTGCTGCAAGGGAAAGGAACATTTTCTTTGTAGTGTTCCCACTCCTGGGGTTCTGGTAGGTAAGAGCCAAAGAAAAGGTAAGAGGATTTATAGGAGTTGTGGGTGATGTTGGATTAAGGCTATTAATCAGAACGTAAAAACTGTCATCCTGGGTCAGACTGAAAGTCTGTAACAAAATAACCTGTTCCTGACAGTGACCTGTAACAGATGTTTGGGGAAAGTGTATAAAAACCATGGCAATTACAGCGTGATCTTTCCCCTGGCTGTACTCTTGAGTCTGAAATCAGCAGTTTAAAAACTTCCCAGGTTTTTGTTTCTCAAACTTTCAGGTTTTCATTTAAAAGTTGCAGAAATCCACCAGTAAGTCAGGCACTGCAGATGTGTACTGGTAAAAGCCTTTCACTCTCTTAAGAATGAACAGGTTTATAATGTTACACCAAACAGTTTTAGTCCCTTGACTAAAAACACCAGTAGCATGTAAGTGAGTCTGGTTTTCTCTGGGATGCTATTTCAGCCCCATACCCATCAGCTCTCGCCAAAATGCACAAACCTACCAAGATGTACGAACTTAGCAAATTACAGGCTGAAGGGCTGGGTAAAGGACTGGAGCAGGAAGATTCCAAGGCTCTCTCCTCTGCAAGTTCATTAATTATGATAAACTTGTTCATCCAGAATCTCTTGAAAACTCCTCTCCATGTAATGTCCTTGTACCACTCTTGCTGGGTCATCGACTAGCAAGGCGGCCAACACACTCTGCCCCAGCAGCGCTACAAAAAAACTGATCCTAAGCAGCGATCAAAGGAAAGCAGAAGGGCAAAGCAGCAGCAGAACAAAGAAGATAAGGACCACGGAAATCCATCAAATTTTAAAATGCATTGGATGCACTAACATCTCAGAGGAGACTCAGATAAGGACACAGCAGCTCTTCTTACATATTCTTTCAAGGCTGAGCTCTGACACACAGCCTTACCCTCCAACAGGTTTGTTCACCTACTTGTTCATTCAGCCTTCCTCTTTTAATGGACAGAATTCATTCTGCTGACCTCCACTGATTATTAATAAATAAGAACTAAAAATCAGAATGCTGCTGTGTCTATTTCTCCACCAGTCACACAAATCTCACTTGCATCTGTGAGCTCCTATCACTCTAGTTTCATCCAGGACAGAGACCTCTTGTGTGTGTCTTTAAAACAATCTTGTCACTGTTATGTTCAGACCTTGTTTCTGTGTTGTATATTTTCAGACATCAGAAAACTCTCCCTTTTTTCTTGTCAATTCCAATTAGTTTCTATTGTAACTTTTTTCTCTCTTTTCCTTATACCTTTTAATTCCCCTTTCTCTTTAATACACTGTCTCTGTACTGGTGCTGCTTAACTCCCAGGAAGTGTTTTGGGACATGGTTGATTAAAAAGATACAAGAGATTAAATTCAAGCAGTTCCATATTTTTACTTTCACACTTTCTCTTCACTTTGTCAGTACAACATCTGTAAAAATTAAAGTATTTATATATTTGGTAGTTTAAAAATATTTTTAAATATTTTTTTTCAGTCAAAATATTCTAAATTCATTATTGAGGTAGAAACATATGTGATGGATATAAAAATAATACTAAATTTTTCCTTTGAAAACTTTTACGATATGTTTTAACTATATTATTATTTATATAACAGTCCTCATGTCTTCTAGATGTTTAAAATAAGTTTGTGTTATAGCTATAACATTTCTTTGATGTCATGTGGAATGCCTAAAGTACTTTGGGTTTGTACTTCTTTCTTTTCAAACACAGTTTTAGGTACTAATGGATTGACTTATTTACAAATATGGAAGTTTCAGGAGAAGAGAATAGATATGAGGCTTTGGTCATTACAAGTTTAAACCCCAGGTAATCCTCATCCTCCTTAACTGAAAACTCAAATTTAATGGATTTTATTTGAATTTCATCCTGTACATAGGAAGGCTCCTTAAAAAGCTATGCAACATGGCAGGGTATTGTAACTAGATGATCTGTAAGGTCCCTTCCACCCCAAATCATTCCATCATTCTATGATAACCCCAAGGAGGAAGGAAAAAAAAAAAAAATCAGCCTTCTACCTGGAATTTTGACACATATTTGCTTTCCTTCAAGCCTGACTTATTTGTAAAAACTTCTAATAAACTTGAATCTGACAGTCAGCCTAATGTGTTGGAATCAAAAGCTATTATTGACTTTGCCATATTGATCAACGGTGGCCCAAGCCCCGTAATAGATTATGGTGTTTCTGTCTGAACATAGCTACTCAGCTGTTCCTTCTGTGTGTTAGATGAGTGTTCCTCTGGCAGCAACTGTTACAGTGACCTGGTTCAGAGCCTCTTGCCCCTCCATGAGTGCACGGTGCACTTCCAGAGACACACAAACACCTATGGAGCAGGTTGCTACTTCAGCTTGGATGTGCATCCCATGTGGGTTTTTTGCCACTCACCCACTGTTTTATCCCTGCTCAGCAATGCCTCCATCCCCTTTCCCGTGGCACATCTCTCCAGCACTTGTGCTTTGCTGCTCTGCTGTGTGCTGTATCCTCACTGCATAGACTGGGAACGGAGCCACAGGGAGGCTAATTGCCTTGTCACACACAGAGCTCGTGCCTAAGAGGGAGTTTGAAGCCATTTCTTTGATGTCAGCGGCGGGTGTATGAAATGTTGACTAGCTCCTCTCTCCTTATATTCCTCAAGCCAACCTTCTACACACAGCTCTAAATTCCAGCAGGACAGCTTCTCCATGACATCAGTCTGAGCTCGTAGGAATATGGAAGAAGGATTACCTCAAGCATAGAGGTGAGTTATCCTATAGCAGACTGCGTAGTCATGGTCTTCCCTGTGCTACCTGGAAGTGATCACCCCAAAAAGTCTGTGAGTGACACCACATCCCTCCAACAAACAGCAGCAGCAACCATCTGGAAGGCAGTCCCTATGATTTGTGCTGCTCTGGGATGGGGTTTGGGTCCATGATCAGTCCAGATAAGGTCCTAGAGGAAGGAACCTTTCATGAGGAATACAAGGATTCCAAAAACACAGGAAATGTTGCTATTTCTGCAGCTGCCACTTCTCTTGAAGCCAGAAAAATTAAAAAAAATAAAAAAAATAGGGGCAACAACTACACATGCTTTGTGGAAATATGCAATTCAAAAATGTTTAAATACAGGGATTTGTAAGGAAAATTTCTTCTTCTCTTCTGAACAAAAAGATGTAATCTGTACTGAACAGCCAGTTGCAAAAAGTGTTTCAATATTATCTTTTCACAGGAAAAAATTATACATAATGCTGAAGAAAAGTGAGATGAACACATAAATGCTGTTTTCAGTGACACGTTATATTTTTCACAGATTGCTCTCCTAAATTAGAATAGTTCCACTGGATTTAATCAGAAGAGAAGCCAAAGATTAAAGAAAGGCAGAGAGATTGAGTGAACTACTTAAGACAGGTCACGATTTTAAGTGAGACCCAAGAAGGTCAGGAGCAAGGGGTGTACAGGAGCTAACCAGAGGAAAGCTATCATTGCTCTTCCCTGAGAGCAAGCCCAGAGCCAACATTTCCAGATCTATAAATAAACAGCCTTTCGTCAAACTGGGAGAAAACAAAACTGTGCTATGAAGCAAACAGCGGACACTGGTACTGAAATGAAAAGGATATGGAGAACATGAGAGTTTTAGAGCAGGTGGCAACAAACCCTTCCTGAGCAAGTCAAGGGCTCGGTGTCCCCAAAGTAACTCGACAGAGAGATCCCCAAAGCAATCTCTTACAGAGTCTTCTGTAGTATGTAAATTTATTGAAATACAGTCCCCTTTGCCTACTGGGAGATGAGTACGCTGTGATCCGTCCTCTCAACCCACACTGACACAGGCAGCTGACATTGTGGTTTTGAAGATTTCCCCTTTGTTTTTACTGCCAGCTCGTGGGAGGGGGAGAGAAAGAGGAAGGGGAAAGAGGAGGGCGTATCGCGCCCGCGAGTGTGTGTAGGCAGGCCAAGAGAATCTGTGCCACCGAACACCCAGATGGCAGGAAAAATTCACCTTTTACTAACTGGATCCCTGGCAGATTTTTATAGCATGTGGGTGGGAGAGAGGGCAGGGGCTGTGAGGAGGATGCAGGAAAGCAGAGCATATAAATGCACATATGTTTGCACCAGAAAAAGGGAGAGAAGGGCATACAGTGAATTAAGAGACTTCCATCTGCATGTACAAAGTGACAGAGCAGCACAGGAGAGAGGAGCTGTGTTATGGCAATGTCCTTCACGAGCAGAAATTCAAACACCCAATGAACCTCTCCATTGCCCTCTGTGCAGAGACACATAGGAGGCCTCTAGCTCCTGGTACTCTTGCAAGGCATATTACAGGAAAATTTCATTTCCCTAAAATCCCCTGAAATGGACTTTGAAAACACTGGAGAGCTGCCTGTCTTGAGCTGAACTTTCTCTTCACCCCTATGATATAGCCCATATGCAAGTCAAGGTTCACATTTTATGACTTCATGCTCCTGACCATGAAGCTGTGCCCCTACCCACACCTTGTTGCAATCTAAATTTCTGACTTTAGGAAGAAATGAACTAGTGGAAATCTTCCAAAACTACTTTTCTGACCTCTCACACATTTGCTGAAGAACCAAATCAGGCCATGGATTGGCTCTTGTGAGCACGAAAGCCTTGATCACATGTAGTTTAGTTCCCTCCTTCTCTCCAAAACTGAGAGGAATGAATTTCGCTTCCAGGGATTGGATTGCACCCATAGTTACCATTTACCTGAGCTACCTGAGACGCTCTATGACTTGTGGTTCTTGGCACAGAAACACAACTCAGAGGGACAAGAATTTTGGCTGCAGCAGGTGAAGTCTGCTCTGGGAATAAATGAGATACACAAAAACAGCTCTGCAAAGACACAATTAAATAATTAGAAATATCCTGCAGTATTTGCATGCCTGAACCAGTAGTGATGCTCATTCTAAAGGTATCTAGAGACCCTTGAAATTCTCTCCATGATAGGAGGCGTAATGAAATGCTTGCAAGATAGCTTGAGGCTATGACCATCTCAATTTGGGGGCGTTTCTTAAAGATTTTTAATTGAGTCAGATCTGTTAAAAAACTGACAAGTATTTCCTGGGAGATCTGACCAGACTGGGAAAGATGCAAGCCCTTTGGTGACAAAAAGAAAAAAAAAAAAAAAAAAAAAAAGATAGAGGAGAGAAAGGAGAGAAAAGGATCATTTTAAGCTCATTTGGAAAAAGGATGCAAAACCGTATAAAGAAAATCTGATAACAAAGGAACACAAGTCTTCAAGACAGTATGCTGTAACTTAACATCTCTAATGTCCTAAAGCTATGAGTCCTGGGAGTTGTGTTTCAAGCCAGGATGGTCCATTTGGATTATAATTTTGAGTGCCTGGTAGCAGAATTTAAGTCAGTAATTCCCAGAATGACTAAATGTCCTCTGTATCCCTCACTCAGCAGAATAAAGAGAACCCTGTGCAAATAGAGGTATTTTGCCCACCATCTATTTTCTGATAACCATCCAGGAAAAGACTGGGTTTTTTACTCTTGATTTAGCCCCCAACACCAAAGAGATTCCCTGCATTGTGCTAACAGACAGGTAGGTAAAGACAACTGGCATGTGCCATGGGGGAAATCACTGGGAACGCCTCAGCAGTGAGTATCAAGGCAAACCTTTCTCAATGCCTTCAAGAGAAACCAAAAAAGCAAATGAAAATGGGAAAAAATAATCCCCTCACGTCTCCCTCTCTGAAGGCAGCAGATGCTTTAGAATTCACCAGACAAGGCCTGCCTTGTAGCAGACAGTGGGGCGGAGAGGGTGGCTGCTCCTCTGCTCCGCAGGCCTGCTCCCAGTGATTGGGACTGCATGTGCAATTTTGGCATTTCCATGTATCTGTTTGATTGTTATGCAGATATTTGGTACAGGGAGCTGGTTTTGTTCCGTGGCCCACCTGCTGTGGGGGAGGGAGTCTTGTGGGTGGCAATAGCGTGCTGCACAGGCCATTTGTAACCTACCAACTGGCCAGTGACCAGGAGCTGCTGCAAGCAGCATTTCCAGCTGACTCCAACACTTTGACATGCATTTCTCTGTCTAGAGATTACAAACATGGGGTTGCCTCCCCATCCTCCCTCCAGCATTCTTTCCTTGACCCTGGGCGAGGTTACTCCCCCTGAGAGGAGACACCCAGCTGCAGGGTTTGCTGTGATGGCAGAAAGGGGCACCAGATGATCAGCACCAGCAATCAAGGGCATAAACCTCAACCCTCTTCCCAATAATGCTCCTGACCATATGAAATCAGAGCAGGGTATTTCCAGGTCTGTTTGTCATGAGCTGCACCTTAATGAGGGCCTGCTTCTAAGTCCTCTGAAGTCATCCCTCTGTCTTTAGGAGCTTCAGATCAAGCCTGTAAGGAGACATCTTCTTTGCAGGCAGTAGACTGATTATTGGTTGGCACAGATCAGTGCAGTGGCACTGACTTCTGTGAAATGAGGCCAAAGTACATTAATGGATAACTGTTTCAGGAGGTCCATTAATGAAAGAACACAGTACTTTTGGTGGAAACACTACAAAGCTGAAGCACCTGGACAACAAAGTCAGTCGAGGCATTGCTGTGTCTGCCAATACCTGCCATGAAGTTCTTTGCCCAATTTTGATCTCAAAAGAGATCACTTAACATCAGTGAACTTCACTTGCAGAGTGCTTATTTCCCTGCTTTTGGAAAAGAGCAAACAAACAAACAAATTAAAAAAAAAAAATAAAAAAAAAAAACCCTGATTTTTTTTTATTACTGTAACAAAACATATTACAGATTACTTGTGTCAGACACACTTGTATACATGTGGCAGTGTGCACAATCCATACCTGTAAATACTTATTTTAAGGAAATATATATGTAATTAACTGGCCAGTCATTCAAAGTGCTGCAAGTGTCAGTTACTGGGTGTGTTACCCAGATCCCATAGGACATGAATCCTTCCTCAGCACTTAAGGTGTTGTCACAGACATGCTAAGTGGACTTTCACAGAAGCCACACTCTGAGCAGATCTCTTCTTTCTCAGTGTGTTTCCCTGAACATTTGTTGTTTTACCAGCTCATACTCTTTTTCAAGGATGCACCACATAACACTGAATTCTGGCAATATAGAGCAGATTTCATGAAAAATGTACTTTACACTTTCTACTTCATCCTGAACCAAAAGGGAAAAATTACTTATTGTTCTAAATACAATCATTATGCCCTTCAGAGGTACTTTGCTCTTGACATCTAAACCTTTGACAACTGAATTTGAGATACTTATCCCATTACAGATAAATCATTTTGACTGAATTGTCATTGGACCCAAGTGCTTAGTATGATTATTTTAAGGACACAGAGGCTGTTCATTCCCTCCACTGACCACAGAAGAGGTGAAGATTACCATCCCAGATGTAAATACCTGTCTTTTAGACATTTGAAACTCAGCTTGGGTGGGCACATGGAAAAAGCTTGGTTTGTGCTAGAGAATTCCATGGGAAAAACTATAAGCTGAAGATCCTTGATCTTCTCCATGATGCAGATGAAGCTACTCCAGCCAGCTTGATATCTCACTGAGCCCGTATAGGGAGTTTTTGGCTGTCTCTGTGCTGTGAACAGATTTACTGTTGCATCTGTGTCTGCACCAGGAAAACTTATCCTAGCTTCTGAGATGTGCAAAGGCTTCTATCACGGATAAGAGTGAGCTGGCATTCACAGAACTGAAGAGAAGTTATCACCAGAACATTTTATTATCTCTCTGGATGCGCTGATGTTGTGTCCACGTTCAAGCCAGACTCACCAATATCTGAGCTCAGATGCTCAACACAGGATGGGTTTGACAGAAAACTGCATGCTGTTTCATGTGAAACCAGACAGAAGGAAAAAAAAAAAGATAAATCACAAAACCAATGAACCAGGACAACAAGAGAAAAACCAACAAGAGCAAAAGCAACAACAAAGAGCTGACTTAAAAACTAAGAAGGAAAAGTATCAAGCAGAGCAAAACAGCTGTGCTGCAAATAACACTGGTGTTTTTTGTTTCCATGCAGAAAGTTACGTTTAGAAAAATAAAATAAAATAACATTTGTCAGTATCCTTATTCAGGATGAATTCCCAGATTCTCTGCACACATGGGCAATGCTCTTCATTTGGGGTTTAAACCACAGGAATATCTCACCGTGAAAAAAGGCAGTGAGTAAGAAATTGTGCAGTGCAGAAGAAACCTGAGTCCTGCCTTACAGGCTTGCTATCCAGCAGATTTCCCCAGGCACTGATGCAAACATCTGGGCATTCATGTGCATGGTGACATTTATTTCTTTATTTTTAATGCCAGGAGGAATTGAGGATTAGGTTTGTTATTTCCACTAACCAGGCATTAAAATACCTTGAGCCCATCGCACCCTCACTGAGTTTTGGCTGAAAAGCACCAGGCAGAGAGAGGATGACACAGTCCTAGAAAATACTAAGAGAGATTAATGCAAACCACAGCGGCAGCACAAACAGTGCCCAGATGTAATGCACCGAGTAAACAACTTTTCTTTTCCCTTCCACATCGTAGTAGATGAGCCACCAGAGGGAGTCCAAGAGATCTCCAAGAACTGCAGGATAAACAGCTCTGCTCTTGGCAAAATAAAGGTAATTAAACATTTTCTACCAGGGTCTGGAGAGTTCAAACCGGTGTGAGCTTCTTTAGGTCACTGCAAGATCTGCACCACAGCAAGATTTCACAAAAAACCTAAATCAGTATTAATTTACAGTTTAACTTCTCCAAAAAAACAAAGGGAATAATGAAGCAAGCTGATATTTTTAGTATTATTGTTGATGATAAAAATTTCTCCTGTGTATTTATAACTAAGTATTATTATGTGTTTCTAGATCAATCAGACAGAAAAGAAGGTCAGATGACCAGAATCCAAAGCACAAATGAGGCCTTATTTGTGTCACTGTACACCTGCTCATGTGTATGGAAATACACAGATGTTTAAATACGAGTACACTGAATACTGCTCAGCCTTGTTTGGCAGCAGAGGATGAGATTAGAGATTTCACACTGCCTTGCATCTTCCATTCTGACTTCAATGATGGAAGGAGGAAAACAGCTCTCCCAGGGGCCCAGGAAGGGGCAAAACATACCACAGGCTGCTCTTTATGGCTGTGATAGGTAAAAATGGGGCTTAGGGACATGGTTTTGTGGTGGACCTGGAAGTGCTGTGCTAATGGTTGAACTTGATCTTAAAGGACTTTTCCAACCTTAATGATCCTACAATTCTGTGTTGGGTTAGAGAGACACTACCACACAAATCAAATTATATGCTCTTTGTAAGACAGGGCAAGAGTGACACTTCTGGGCCACCAGAATTGACATGCCAAATGGAGTGGGACCACATAAATGCCAGGAAGAGCATCTTATTCAAATTCTACTACTCTCCTCTGGTCTAAGTTGGGACCATCAGCTTAGGTGAGAATTTGTTTTCAACAATGAGCTACAAAATTCTCACTCTTACCTTTCCTCTACAGCCTGTTGGCTGTAAAGTTCCTTTTTCCCTCTGTCTTTTGTCCTACAGTAATGAAATCTTACAAGACTGCTCTGAAAACAGATGGGTTTCTGCAGAATATTGACATTTTCAGCAGGAAATGCATGCATATGTGGAGGAGGAAGGGACTCCTACTACTCCAGGGTAATATGGGGCAGACTGTGTTTTCGGCATCGTGATGGTAGTGGTAACTGAGCTATTCCATCCAAGAACATATAGTCAAAATAGATAAGGCAAAGGAAAGGTGAAATAGGAACTGAGAGATGTGACTTTGGATGTAGAGTGGATTGGTGACAGAGTACACTCTTATCCACTACACTTAAGAGACTCTTCTGTTGCTATCTTTGAATTTTCCACATGTTAATACCTCACCCATGGTTCACTGGATAGAATATGATATTTCCACAGGCCTCTGTACAAAAGTAAAGAGCTGAGATATATTTAAAAAAAAAAAGAAAAAAAAAAAAAAAAAGAAGAGATTTTCAATGTTTTAGGAACATGTTCAAGGAGATCAGGCTGTGATTGGAGCCAAACAAGTGGCTCACGTAACACCACCTGGACCAAAATGCATCCAAAGTCCATGAGGTGAGACTTGAAAAAGAAGCCTGACCTCTTCCTCCTACATTTGGAGTGTAAGATAACATTCCCTGTCAACCTGTCTGTTCTCTGGATCAGCAGATTAGCTGGAATGATTAGAAGGAAAGAAAGGATATTTTCCACTCAGTTATTTACAAATTGTACCTAATGAATTATTGATCAGGTGAATAGCCCTCTGTACAGCCCTCTAGGAATCTGTCCTTTCCAAGTCATGTTCATGGCCCCCTGGCCCACTAAGGCCAGTGCAGATGTTTCAGCCCTTACTCTAGCGGGGTATTCAGCCACTGAGGCCACTTTTGTTTTTCTATTGCTTTCTCAGTGAAAATCGAATCTCATTAATTTAGCTGGAAACCAATAGAAACGGGGAAAAATGCCAAAACTATGCATCTGCATAGACAAACATACAGGATAACCACCACTCCAAACCAGGAAAATAATTTCCCCATTGTTAAATGTTAAATGTTAAAGGATGAACGCAAGATCCAGATTTAAGAGACCTGAGTTCCTTTCTTGTCTCTGCCACTGAAACACTGAACAGGTCACTGGCTGTACCAGCCAATGTAATTACCTGTCAGCAATGAGAGTGCACAGCCTGTGCAGGTCTCATCCATGGCTCTCTTCACAGCCACTGGGGATGGAACCAGGAGACCCACCAGTCTGGAGTGCAATTTATCCAGCTAAACACAGGTATCTGCTCAAGGCCAACATGAGTCATGCCCTAAAACTCACCATCTGTCTTTCCTACCTCTCCATTAACTATGAAGGGAACTGAGAAATAGAAACCTACACTGAATGAGCCTAAAGGTAGACCAAATGAACACCACTGATTTATCTGTCCCAATATTTCATGTTCTTGTCTACTTTGTCTCTGTGTAAACCCTAGGCCCTATTGTCACCTCCATGCAGGTTAACACAATATAATTTCATTTGCATCCTTTGGTTTCAATGCTTCTTTGAGGAAGAGATGAACTAAAAATACAGACATCACAATCTGGACCCTGGATAGAAATGTGGTCTTGAATTCCACTGTAAAAAATACAGTGAGGCCCCATGGCTGCCTCTTAGCCTGCAGTCTCAGACAGGAAAAGCTTGTGCTGTTCCATGCTAGACCTTCCCCAAAGGCAGTATCATGGTTCTGAATTCAATGGCAATACTTTAAATTATATGGTTGAATATCTGCTTATAATCTACACAGCAGACTTTTATGCTTCATGTAAATTCAGGCTTTTTTTGTTTGTGTTTTTTGTTTTTGTTTTTGGTTTTTTGTTTTTTTTCCAAGGGAAAATAATAAGTTTTTATTTATTATTATTGGATTTTTGCATGGCAAAAAGGGTAGTCTCTTTCTCTCTCCTCCGCTCTGAGTACCAGCTGTTCTTCATGAGGGGATATATGAGCAGTTTTATACAGTTTTAATATCCACCAGAAATTACATCTCACTGCTTTGGGGACTGAACCTTTAAAATTCAATTTCAAATAAATATAATTATAAAATAAGGCAGGGGAAAAAAGGAAAAAAAAGGGCAAGAGAAGGAAAGAGAGTATCAAAATTCAGCTCCTTGCTATAAGAGCTTCAGGGCACAGCCAGTAGGGCTGTGTTCTCTAGCAACAGTAAGGAAAATGGCCCGGGGCTCTGAGATTAGCATGTTGACGTTTTGGTCACCACTCCCTATATGAATCCAGAGATGGAAAATCCCATGCTGTAAAGAAGGAATGGGAGTAGGAGGTTTTCAGAAAAGTTTTTGTATCTTCCAAATCTCTCATAATTGGTGAAATACTAAAAGAGGAGACATTGAAAAACCAACCTGAAACTGCTGAGGGGAGGTAAGGAGGACTGCTGAAGTGTACTGGTGTTCATTCCCCTGAAAATAGACCTAACTCTAAGCAAAGTAAGGTCTCAGAGAGCACTGCTGTAACTCTGGGAGGTAAAAAACAAACCACAAGCACTAAAAAAAAACCAAAAAAACATTCCAAGCCCAAAAGTTTTTTGGCTTTTTGATTTCCTTCAAAAATGACAGAATGGATGATCTTGTTGTTAAAATTGTAAAATGTAAGACTATTGTAACAGTGTGGACATGTTAGCCCTAAGAGAGGCATTGAATCTTACGTGCATGTGCAGTGTTTCTAACAGGCTATCATTTTTAACTGGAGAAGAATTCACATTAAATTAAGAAAGTCCTTGCCTACAGGTCTGAACAGACCCGAGCTAATAGGTGTTCCTTCCGCTTAGTCAAGCTAAGGAAAACAAAACATATTTAGCATTTTGCATCAGTAGTCTGCTATTTACTGCTAACAGTACATAAGACTGTGCTGCAGCACCTGTTGGGACCCCAGTAAATGCACATCCTGAGCATAACAGCAGAGCAGGCAGCACTAGCAAGAGAAACAGATGCACAGAAAGTGCAGGTAGCTGATGCAGAGGTCACAGAGTAGGGGATTCTCAGGGTTTTGAATCCAGGGAGAACAGACCTAATGGGAAAATCATTTGAAATCTGAGGACGGGCTGGTTGAAACTGTGCTTCTCCAGTCTGGTTGGAAATATGACTGGTTCAATGGAATCCATGTGGAAATTCATGCCCATTGGCAAAAGACTTGCTTCAAATAAATACCTAGAGGAGACTTTGGAGAGGTGAGGAGCTGCCTGGACCCTCCACTCTGGAAACAGATGCTCAAGGCACTCAGCAATTTGCAAGAGAGTTTTTGCATGTAGGTGCAGGTTCTCTGTCCTGGACCTCTGTGTACCTCTCTGCCTTGCTTCTTAGGAGCGATCTGCTTCATCCAAAAGGCAACATTCATACTTTAGAAAAGATGCACATAAGGTAAGATGTATGATCACAGACTGGTTTAGCCATGTGTAAGTATGGGGCCCAGTAGCTCAATCCTCATGTTCTGACCTAAATCTAAGAATGTATGTTCTCTGAAAATCAAGGTAAAGAACACTTTTTGGGAAGAAATTTTTCCTTTCATAGAGAATTCTCAAATTTCAGGGCAATCAAATGACACAGTTGTGAAAAGCCAAGCATTCCTGAGGGTAGCTGAGAACATAAAAATCCCATTCAAGGAGGGAATCAGGTTTCATGGTCACAAGCATAATCATTAAATGAGGAAATAAACTGAAAAGACAAAACACTTCTTTGGATCAGGCACCTTACAAAGAGACCCAGATTCTGACCAGAACAGATTTTGTTCTAAGAACCGTTGTGGGACCCAGTGATTCCAGAAAACCTTTCTCTTTTTCCTCTATCAGTTTTGTCAGCTGCTGCTGGAACTTCAGTGGACATCCTTGGAAGCAGATTTCCTCTACAGCCTTTCCACATCATGCTCCAGTGACCAACTTTGCTCTGTACAATCTGCCCAACCGCAGCAGGACACAGTCACAAATCAGTCGGCACTTAAGGAGCCCCTTCACTTTTATCTCACCTTGCTCTCCGTCTGCTCCCTTCCCTGGCCTTGTCCTTCCTTATACAACTTGTGTATCATCAGATAACCAAGTAAATATCATTTCGGAGAGCTGCCCCCTCTTGCCATGCATCTGAATGAGCACCAGGTTTGCAGTTATTTGTTTAGCCACTGAGCTGAACAAATTAGATTAACACAACACATGCAGCGAGGGGAGGAGGACACGAGGAGGGGGGCCCTTCTGACAGAGACTGGAAAGATGCTGGGGAAGTGCTGTTGTCATGGCAATTAACCCTGTCTTGGCAACAGTGTTCTTCGTTCCCCCAGAAAATCTGCTAGGTGATTCCCCTTTTTTCTCTTTTCTGTGTGCTGCAGAACTGGGGCAGAGCAGCACAGGATCAAAGCTGTGCTTCAGAACTCGGGAGGTTGTGACAGTTGCAGTTGTGCGAGGGGAGATGTGTGGGAGAAGCTTCCTTCTGCTAAATTTGGTGACACACTGTTAACAAGACAATACAACAGCAGGCTTGGTTGCTGTTTCCTTTCCCTTCCACTATTTTTTTACAGCCCAATAAGACCTTTCATTATATTTCAAATGTGTTTCCTTTAAAGCTGTTGTGAAGATTCCCTCCTACTGCTTACACTGCTCTTCCTTTTCTCTCACTGCAGCTGATAAGCATCTCACTCTATCAGGTCCTGTTTTGTACACGAGACACCCAGCATGGGGTTGTGGCAAAACAGCTTTCTCTCCCCACTTTGAGAAGGGCATCTCACAAGAACTCTGCTCTTACACAGCCAACTAGTCACCCTCACCTTTAATTTCAGGGAATCTTAGAGTGTTCTTTACCCACAGAGCTGGAAAACACGTCAAAAACTTTCCAAGGCAGAATTTCTGCCTGTGTAAATCAGTACAGCTCCTCTGAAGTCAAAGAACTAACTGTCAAGAGGGACCAGATTAAAGCATGGAAACATTGGGAATGTTGTTGCCCATGTTTTATGGATGGCACAGCAGAGTCAGAAAAGGGTGATTCACACGGAATCACTGTCCTGGGAGCAGCCAGAAACCTCCTGCATCATAAACCAGCAAGTAAAACACAGAACTTCTCTAGTGTGCAGCAGCAGTGACCATCTTCAAAACATTGTACCAGAAAGCCTGGAGACTGGTGCATTTTCCAAGTGGAAATTACCAAAAAGACCATAGGGAAATCAGATTTGTCAAAAGATAACTTTGACTGTGTTCTACAACTTTGACTTGGAGCTGGTATTTTTTCAACTCTGCCCCTCTCATTGAAAGGTCTGGAAGCAGTGACCTCTCACTGCTGGAAACACAGCACTGAATTGTGATTTTCTATTTCTGAGATAAACTCCTCTACAAAGGGGGAAAAAGTGCACCCAGCACACAAGAAAATCTCAGTGATTCCTCTTCCACCACATAAAATACCAGGGAAGTGCTTAGGTAATTGGAAATAGGATGAATCTAATTGCAAGAAAAGCTTTACTAGATTAATCAATTTAATGTCACCTCTGATAATTCTTGAAGCAATTCCATGTAGATAATCAGGATGTATTGATAATCCAAACTAATCAAGAGGTGTGGAGTGATGGAAAAGCCTTTTCCCTCAGTACAGTATTGTTACAAAAAGACACTTGAAAGACACAAACAAGAATTATTTTTTTTTCCCTTTTAATAAAACCTCCAGCAAGTTTTAGGCTGGCAGAAAAGGACTCAAATAACTTTGTTTATCTAACCAAACTATAACAGGCCTCTACTTTTCCAGGACACTCACAGATTCTGTACTATTTTCCAGTGTTCTTCAAACTGAAGTAGGGACCTGCAGCCAGAAGGAATTAACCAGACTCTTGGCACCAATAATACTAACAGCAAGAATTCCCTGTTTCTCAGTGGAAATTTCCAGAGGGGCTAGTGGAGATGGTGGCAGAAGGCTGAGCTCAGAGTTAGAGAAAATCTGTGGGATGTATCAGTTGGGAAGGCTGGAATCTGCCCCTGTATGAGGCAACAATGCCAGAATGAATTTGCTCTGGGGTCAGTAAAATGAACAGTCTTGGAGAAACCTGTGAGCTTTTGGACCCTGTTGGTGAAGTTCATGCCAGGCTTAGGAGGGATGATGGGGTGTGAGGGGTGGCAGAAGCAGCAGGGTGAAGACCATTTCTCAATGCTCTGGCTGCTGCAGGTGTAAATGAGGATGTCAAATGGGATACCTGAGAACACAAAACCAAGAGTTAACTAGTTTGTCTGCTGTTTGCAGACTGAATGGTCCTCAGAGGTACTGGTATTTAAAGGGGCTTCCAGCTCCTAAATGCCATTGCAGAGGGAGGTTCCTGAACCACTGTGACTATATATAGAATATTATATTCCCTCCTGCCCAGAGAGATGCTGCATGGCTTCCTACACTGGCTAGACAATGAGAGGGAAGATGCAAACCATAGGACTGAGATTTCCCTGCTTTTAACATTTAACAACTGAAATCACAGATTCCACAGAGCAGTGGGAAACAGAACCTTTGTGGAACTTCTGGTCATGGATTTTTTTATTTAAAAATATTTCTGGGGCAAAGCCTTCAGATTCTCAGTGTTTTTTGTTTTTTTTCCCAATCTCTTATTTCACTCATTTTTCTACTGCCCCATCTCAACTTTCAAAGAAACCAGCTTTCCTGGAGAAAAAAAAAAATAGTGACTTTGATATCTTTGTTGTTAGCAGATATGGCAGTCTCTAAAATGGGGGTAAAAACTCCTGCTTAATCCACTGGATTTCCCAAGATGTAATTTCTCTTAGCCAAAAGCAGCAGAAAATCCCTGCACCTTTCCATAACCCTGTAGGCTGCCATAATCATAATGATTGTACCATAGCAGAAGAGAGAGAATGTAGCTGGTGTTTCAGGGAGGCAATCTGGAGAGTCAGACTCCTGGGTTTTGTGTCTGCTCCCATCACCAGCCTGGCAGCACTGCTTTTGTCAAATCTCACAGGACAAAACTTTCAAAACTGGAGTGCTTAAACTCAAACACCTCCATAGGTCTTCTGAGATCTGCAATCATCAAACCTGAGGCCTTTGGGTGCCCTGTGAGCATCAAATGATAAAAAAGAGCATTTATACCATGTCTCTGGTATCACCTCTAGGCAGCTCTGTTGTCTCCAGTTCTAAAAGGAGGTCAAAAGTCTGTATCCCCCAAAAGGCTGCTGCAGGGAGCTGAAAGGTTTGCAAGTGGCTTTGGAGGAATGGAACAAGAGGTCTGAGAAGTCACCCTCCCCCCTTTCCTTTGCATTCTCTGAGAGTAAAAAATACTCCTGCAAAGAGAATGTCCAAAGAAAAAAAAAATTAGAGTCCTTAATTTGTGCTGGATACTCCTCAACAAATGCTTTTCCAGATGCCAAAGGCCAGCTGAAAACTCCAGAGCAAGAGCTAAAATCAATTTGCAGCGAAAGTAAAAATGCCTGGATATCTGTCCCTGGCTCCTTCGCTTCCCAGCAAAGCCATGAAATGAGCTACTGCCTCTGGTTACATGGTTAATTTCAGAAATGAAAAGTCCAGTAGCAATAATGGCATCTCTGGCTATGTATTGTGAAGCTGGAGAAAGAAGATGCCGGTAGCCTTTGCAATCCAAGCTGCCATATACCCACTTGGAAGCAATTTCCTTCCAGTTTTTAGAGAAAATGGAATAGACCTACTTCTGGGGAAGAAATTCAATCTTTGAAACATATATTCAGGTAACTGAGGAAGGGCTTAGATAAACAATAGTCAATATTGCCAAGGGGCAAAGAAAGGGGACAGAGATTATAAAAACAATGTCAAAATTTGAGGCATCCAGAGAAAGATCTGCAAGATGAAAATATTTCCCATTATGACATAAATAAAATTGCCCTTCAGTGCATCTGGAAGACAGGCATTTTATTTTCCTCTCTCCTCAGATTTGGAACAAAACAGAAAAAGGAAACTTTGTTTTCACAGTTGACTAGAACAGTCCAAATCCTCTGACTGTGCTAAATCCAGCAAGAGCAAAGCCTGATCACCAGTGCCACATCTGCCATTTGACAGAGGCTTCTCAGAGACCTCAAACACCAGGAGCCTGCTCTCCTGCTAAGTGAACTGTTACATTTAATGTTCACTGTTCCTGCCATTCTTCTGTTGTTTTAGGATGAAAAAGTCTGGACTCATGTACTTTAAGGAAGAAAATGAAAATTTGGGAGGTTTTTTTTTTTTATTGTTTGCTTGCTTGTTCTTAATTTTGATGAACCACAGTTTTTTTGAACAATAGGAGAGAAACAGGTAAAGAAGTGAAATGCCAGGCATCCAGGAATATACTACTCTTAGGCACCTAATATTCCTCCAAGGTGTGTTCATGCCTGTGCTGAGCACCAGGGGAAGGCCTGTATCCTGAGGACATTTCCCATCATTTAGATATTGGGCAGGACATGGCAAGTGGTTTGCACCAGTGATGGTTTTCTGCACCAAGGCTGTACCAACCCACACTACTCCTCAGGCAGGAACAAAAATATCCTCCCCTGGCACGTTTTATACCCTGAAAAGTGACTGCTGCCCTGTGCCATTATATTTCTTTAACAAGAAATAAATTAAGTGATGTTTTTTCCCCACATGGTCTTCCAGAGACCTCCCAGAGCTTGCTTTGGTATTCCCTTTTCATGACTCTTCCTTGATGTCCTGGCAGGAAATTACACTTGAGTTGGTACTTTGTACCTCAACAGAACTGCTGAAGTTTTGGAGACCTGTAATCCTCCCTGTCCTGCATGGAGACAAGAGAACACACAAAATAGTGAAACACCCTGAGCTGCTGTGTGGACTTCCTCTGTCCAGGGAAACCTTGGTCTTTAGAGTATTAAAATCCAGAAATGTCTGTTCTGAAAAACATTATTTTATAAATAGAAACAAAGCACAAAGGAAAAGGAAGTACTGTGATAAAGAGGGGCTAGGTCTCCCAAATCCCAGGCTCATACTTTAAACATGAAAAAGTTTAACCTTCAAGGGTGTGTTAGCATTTTCTTACTAATTTCCCTCTGTATAATTCATTAACTATTGCTTCTTCTTACAAGGGGTCAGTGATTGTATATCCCATTTTAAATTACTTCTCCTTTTCCCCACTGAAATAGTAAATAGGTGCCCCAAGCCTAAGTCTGTGATAGTAGCATCACAGGAAGAAAACTTATACATGAATGGAATAGCTTAACATCTTGTATGCAAAAGATATAAAAGACATTGTTCCAATCCAACACCATTCACCCTGATCATCATCAGCTGCCTGTTTAGAAATGTGACAAAAAATTAAACCAAGTGTGGTGGTTTGCCAAGAGACCTGAGACTCAAGGGTCCCAAAGAACTGACAGAACTAGGCTGTGATTTTCTCTGACATCTGAGGAGTTTTCAGATAGCTCATGGATCATGCTGCTCACTGACCATCTTTGGCATGACTATTTTTAAGATGGTCAGTCTCATTCACGCTGCAAACATCAACTTGACCTGGTGCTTTGCCCATCGTGTATCAACCTTCCACGTCAAAATGAAGTATTTCCAGCCTTCCCTGTTGAACATGAAAGATATTTTGGGCAGTTCTCAGCTCCTTCTAGAAGTCTGAACACCCTTACAGCACTGGGGCTATGATAATCGGTACATTGTCTTCAAACTATCGTATTACAGTTGTGGATTGGTAGATTGTCAAAAATATATACTCAAGCAAACAGAAATAAATACTCCTTTTTGGGATGATCTTTACCATACTATGAAATAGTGAACAAATGAAATAAACCCCTGAAGTGTTTCAAAGGAAAACAAAAAGGGCGGGGAAAGGAAAATGTGCCCCTACTCCCTTGCACTATTAATTTCTAGAGCTACTTCTTTCCTTCTGTGTTCTTCTAGAAAACTGGTAGTGGTGAGAGAGAGAAGGGGGAAAAATTAATATAGACTGAGAGTTTAACTCCATCAGGACCCCTTTGTAATGCTTGCACAGCAAAGTCTGTGGAGCCAGAAATAAAAATAATGAAAATCTTTGTCCCTTTGTCCCTTTGTTAAAATGACACACCATGTTTTATAAGCATTTCATATATTCATATATTGTTTCAGCAAAAGAAAAGCACAAGACACCCCAACAAGGTTTATCACACTATCCCAAATACTTCATTTTTTATTTTTTTTATTTTTATTTAGGAGGTGTTAAAAAGTTGCCTTGTGGTACTTTTTCTACACATTTTTGCATTGCTGGTGATGATTTTTACCTTTTTTCCAATTTTCTTCACTCTGCCAATTTTGGAATAAGTCTTCCTATTCTGTTCCCCAACTGAGAGCAAAGGCATTGTCTTTGACAGAATGATTCCAGATTGGGACCAGTATTTGCAAGGCTTAAATGCTATTCAGTAAATTTTCAAGTGCTTTCAATTTGAGGACAGCATCTCACCTTGACTAACATTTCTGAATTTTTTCACTCTTCCCTAGTCCCCCCTCCCTTCTCTTTTAATGCACTTAATCTGTTCCTGAGTTTTGCTACAATAAACTCTCTAAATTGGTATTATTAATAAAACTGCTATTCTCCCCCTCATTCAATTAATCTATGCATCCTTTTTTTTGGTGTGAAGGTGTCTGATGCCAACTTTCATGATTTAAAGGCCATAAAAAATAAAAATAAAATAATAAAATCACCCAATAAGCTCTTAAAAAATAAGGGTGTGGGGGGAGGAGTGAGGAGAAGGATGCCCTGTGGTACAAAACTATAAAAGGTTAGATTAGACTTTAGCAGAAAAGTCTCTGTGATAATTACTGTTATCTGCTGATCCATAAACTCTTCACACAAACTGCAACAGTAAACCAAAAAACTGACACTTTAATAGCAATGTGCTTTGTAGTGCGGGGACATCTCTCCTCCTCCTCCCCACATCTCTGTGCCTCCCAATGCTTCATTTCCTCACAGCCCTGTGACAGGCGGAGCTGACAACCCGGATTCCCAGCAAGCAGCGAGCAGCTAGAGGTTGGCACTAATTATTGCTAAACTTCTGCAGATTCACAGCGTGATCTAGCTGGGCAAGGAGGAGGAGGAGGAGGACAGGGTGAGGCAGACCATCACACTGGTGGTTTGGGACTTTTTCTAATTTTATGGTTTTTTTTTTCTTCTGGTGGGTTTGTTTTGTTTAGTTGTTGTTTGTTTTTTTTGCGTTTTTTTGGAAGGGAGGAGGAAATAAGTGGGTGATAAGAAATCCTGGGAGAAAAGAGCTGAATGTGTCCAAAATGCAAGCCCCAGCAAGGTGCTCCATTCTCTGCTGACCCTTAACTGGTGTAAAGTGTCCCAGCCCCACCAGCCTGAGCTGGTTTCCATCACCAGCTCCATGCCAGTCCCAACATCTGTGGTGCAGCCCTTTCATGGTTCACTGCATGGAGAGTCCTATCCACCACACAGATGGAGAGGGAGAGTTCCAGAAGCATCAGGAAATCTTCCTGGACTTGACTTCTGTGACACCAAATAAGGAGCTGATTTATCAATGCCAACTTAAGGATGCAGCTCTGGACAGGAAAATTGAACGCTATGTTTCTCATGTTTGAAAATCGTTTTATGAGTGGCAACTTTGTACTGTTCCTGTAGCTTCACACAACGCCAGCCCCTCTCAGATGCCAAGGCAGGAATCAGATAAAGTGAGGGAAGAGTACACCTGAGAAAGGGCAAACTTTAAAGAGAGGGTTGGAGTCAAAGAACTGCCCTACATGTAGCCATGAAAAAGGTAGTCTGAAGATAATGATTCTATAAAACAATTAAGAGGAAATTGCAAATTTGAAATATAATTGAAGACGTCAGCTAGCATAAATCACTAAGGGCAAAAAGAACTCCACTTCCTTCCACAGGCTCCATCTTTGTCGCATTTCTCAGCCTGTTAGAATTTAGCAGGAAACTATCAGCCATCCCTAAATATTTTGAGCCACACCGTAACATTCAAGAGAGAGACTCACACCCATTTTCTCAAGTCCTATAAGGATAGTGAAAACTCCCCCTGAAAAGATCTTGCTTTCTGTTTTGTAACATCAGGTTTATTGACTCATTTCCTATAGAAAACTTAAAATCTGATAACATCCTACTCAGTTCAAGGGGAATGTATTCTGAACAACATCTTCTGCAACACTTTAATTTAAAATAATGTTATATGACCAAAAAAACTCTAATCAACCAAAAAATTTGCAAGCCAGTAACAACTGGGAAAAAAAATGGTTCAACAACTTGGAATTAGGGTTAAATGAATTAAAAATAGCAAGCATAAATATTTCTTCTAGATTAAGACAGTAGGAATACAAGGAGGCGCTGTAGTTTTTAGTCTGACATCATATATAAAGACTCTCATAGAATCTGACACTATAGTGTCTGCATCGTGTCCCTCTATCTTGTCTGGTATATGGCTCATCTTAAAACACAATCCAATTTTCATGTGAACATCCCCTACTGAAGGAAGATCCATCATGTTCCCAGACACATTTCTCAGCAGCATCGACCTTTTTGCATATTCTTTCAAATTTTTGTTTTAATTTTCTTTTTTTTTTTTTTTTTTTAATTTAATCACTTGCAACTCCAGGATCATGTTACCTAAACTGAACGTGTAACTAAATCTATTTTTTATATGGCAGTGATATTGAGGCAAACACATATTCCCAAAATATGAAGAAATAGGTGCCTAGCAAGAAATTAGTGAGATCAGAAAGCACAATCCTCATTCTTCCAAGAAACCATTATCATGATCAGCAGTCTTCCTGTGAAAAACCCTGCATAAAATATAAATGCATATATTACCAGTTTGAGGGAGAGCCTCAGTAATCTGAAAGGGGGAATTAATCTGAAACCGACAAAAGATTTTTATTTATTTTTTAACTACACTGCATAATTACCCTGTGCGACAAATTGCCACAAGGTTCCACGAAAGCCAAGACCTCACCATAATTCCAAATAGGATTAGACATTTATATGCGTAATGAGAACATCCACAGTTGCACTGTCTCGGATAAGAAATGCTAGGGAAATAACCCTCATGCTTCCAGGCATAAGTCAACCACATGGGAACAAAGTTGGGAAGAAATTCAGTTTATTCTGTACTTACCCCTTAAGTGGATTTTAGCACTTTTCCTGTAACACCAAAAATGGAGGTAGAAATGGATGGTGTGTTCAGTCAAGGAGTTCTAGCAAGATTCAATTACACAAGTGTAATTTTCAAGTAACTGATGACACACAAGGCACCCTCCTCCCTTCGATTAATTTTTTCACTTACATAGCTATTTTGTATATAACAGATATCTATGCTGCTACAGATATAGGAGAGAGGAAACCTGTGTGTCCACACATCTATAGGATTGAACTGAATATGATCCTAGAAAAATCTCTAGGATGTATTGAAATGTCCAGAGCTATCTATCTGTGAGATGAAAAAAACTATCAAATGGATTACATGCCCTCTCAGAGTTGTTTCTATAAAATCCTGATGATTTCATTCCTATTGAGTGTTGTAGGACTTTGCCATAAGAAACTGATATGTCAAGAGTACAGTGGAACTGGTCTCATTATGCCTGTAGTGGGCAAAGGGTATGTTTTCATCAATAGCTGATAATTCAGTTAAGGGGCTATTTTGAAAAATTAAAGAATGTGTCGATTTGGAAGCTGCAATATAATGACAACCATATGGGACTGGGCGCTGGGGTTCCTTGCTGATTCAATCACCTTCTGGGCTTGAGCCCACTTCTGTTCAGGACATGAATCCTCCACTGCTACCAAGCAAGATTTATGTTTTAGTCAGAGAGATCTTAGGTTATGAACCACACGGACTACAAAACTACTGACAGGTACATGTTCTTGGTAAGGGAAAACAGCCCACATCTATCCCACTGTTCTAAGCCTTGCTCTCTGCACTGTTCCACAAAGAAATCAGGCAGAAGGCTTTTCAGCAGTGTCTTTTCTACCCATCCTAAATGTCATGCTAGTCTTTGGCAAATGTTCCTTCCTTTTCTTCTTGGGTCTTGTAAGAATGACTTGCTGTTCCTGAATGGATTAAGGCTGGGCATGTGGCTTCCCTGAGCTCAGCACACATCATGAATAAGTGAACTATCACAGACAATGTGAGAGAAAGCAATGCAGAGCAATTTGCTATTCGACCAGCTCAGTTTTGTGCAGACCCCAAGACTGCATTTAAAAACTCTCATTATCAGTATGCTGCTTGATTGTTTTTAAATTGTGAGGCTGTAACAAAACCATCCCTTAAAATCAGCCTCCCTTGCCCAGCTGGTACCCTACAATGCACACAAGCCCTGAGCACAATACTCAAATCTATCTTTGCCCTTGCTCTGAGCTTTCCATCACACGAAAGTCTCATTAGTCCAGACTGAGAGGCACACAACACCACCCAGCAACCAGCAGATCCCACTCAGAGATGAAGCAAAACAATGTCGCAGGGGAGGAGTGAGGGGTTAAAAATATCTCAGAACCTCCGTCTCTCTCCCGGGCAACTTTCAATCCCATTTATTTATTTATTAATTAAAATCATTTAAGCCACAGAAACAATCTCTGGAGACATGGAGTCTCATTTAGACTTTTTGTTTTGTTTTGGGTTTTTTCCCTGGTGTTTTTTTTTTTGTTGCTGGTTTTTTTTCCTCCTCCTTGCTTGGAGAATCCTGGAATGGTCTTTGTATGCCTAGGCAATTTCCAGTCTCCTGTTGGCTGTGAAAGTCTCACAAAAGGGGGGACTGTTTTTTCCAACTTTTCTGTCTAACCACAGTGTAGGAAATAAGCCCTGAAGTTCTGGGTCCACTGAAGTCAATCGCAAAATAGTTACAGCTTTCCTGGGAAAAAAACACAACCAAACAAAACCAAACTATAGTCAAGGCTCCTCAACTTTGAAGATGGCCTCAGAGGAAAGAGATAAACTCTGTCCACCTTCTGCTGCCGCTTGAAAAAACAATCTTGAGGCATAACAGCATTAGGGTAGTGGAACTAGGTCTTGTCTGAGAAATAAAATAGAAAATATAACACCCAGATTCAAAATTCAGTGTGACTTCTTGAGATAGAGCTGTCCCAGCAGCCACTGACAGCAGAAACGAAGGAGCCAATAAAAAGCAAAATACCCAAGAAGTAGTGCAGTAAATGGCTTCATACATTTAGTTTGCAGCTTCCTAATTCAAAGCTATGACCCTTCCTCATGCCAGCAAATGAGGCAGGAAAACACTGAAAGAATAGCTCTTGATTTGGGTGTTACAGTCACACATCTCAAAACTGCATCTAGATGTGAGTCCTGTTAGCAGCAAGGCTCCAAGTGCCCCTTCTTGGGGAAAGCATGAATTCTAGAAGGGCTGGGGAAGGGATTGTTTCATTGCAAAGACCCTGAGACAGGTGGGAAGTAGAAGAGGAGGGGAAGTGGTTGCTAAATCCACTCCTAATGGGTGCTTAAAGGGAAATGGAGGCACTGAAATATATGCAGGTACTGGCCTGAAATCACTCAGAAACAAAAAACACCACCAGGAATAACCTCCTCCCTCCAAGTCTTTGTTTAGTGTCAGGATGCCAAAATCTTCAACCTTCTTTCAATAAAGACACATTTTTATCCCTTCTTGAAAACTACTTTATTTCTGTTTTAGCTTTATTCAGCTACATTGGGTCCTCTTCCAGCTACAGAGATCACTATACACCTCTGACAAAAAGCTCTGCATTGCCAAACTGCTTTATAAGGGCCTTCCTCTGCCTACATCTCATTCTTGTTTTTTCCTTTCTCTTATTTTTCCTTTTTTTTCCCCTCCACAGCCCCTCACATTATTCATCATAATCATAAAACATTCATTTGCGCTTCTGACCAATTGGAAGACCCTCACGGGAGGCCATAAAGGGGGGGTGTCAGGGTTATAATGAATGTAAATGCCAGGTGTTTAAGCTGGATAATGTGCAATTTGCAACTCAAGCAATCTGCACAATAAGCAAACCTAACGTTATGGTACCTGATAGGGGCACGATGGCCATTCTGAGAGAATGAAACATTTTACGACCTCTATGTTGCCCTGATCTCATGATCTAATAATAGTCCAGACAAAATTAGTTCCTGCTATAATGTCTTTGAATGTTTGGAGGGAGGTGGATGGGGAGGAGGGATTGCAAGGAGTTGGAGAGGGGGATGAAAATTATATCAGGTGGCTGAGCTGAAGTTTCAGAGGATCAAAGGGAATTGTGAGCTGGATGTGCTATTTAAGACAATAACCTTCTGCTGAAAGTGAGGAGGTCAAAGACAGGTCTTTCATAACTATCTCACACACATATAGACATGTACACAGAGCTGTTCCCCAGGATTTGGCTGCTGATGAATTAAAAATAGGTTGATCATTGTGAAAGGACTGAATTTCTGGCAGTGTAGGGATGGACAGCTGATTCCCCAAAGCCTAATGGAGCATCACCGCTCAGAAATTAGCTAATCTCAGGCTGGAAATGACAGTGACGAAGAGTTATTCCCATCTTCCTCCCCTGATCCCAAAAGCGAGTTTCATTTTCTTTCCTCCCTGCATGACCAGGTCTGGCTCGGCAAGGGAAGGAGAAAGGCAGGTCTCCATCCACTCCTCTCACTTGTTTCAAAGAAACAAGTGTTGTGTCTGCTCTGCTCTGCTCTGCTCTGCTCTGCTCTGCTCTGCTCTGCTCTGCTCTGGTGGAAGGGGCACCCTGAGAAAAGCCTCTCCTCTTTTCTCTGCAGACTGTGCAATGCTCTTTAAAATGCTGCTCAGATAGTGAGGAACACAGAAAGGGAAAGACAAAGGGAAAAAATATCTTCCCAACAGATTGTCGAAAGCCTCAGAAAGTGCAGCTCCCTTTGGGGAATTCGATCAGGTTTGTTGCTCTAACCCACATGATATAAACACTTTCCCTCTCATGGTACAGCAACTCCAGACAGTGCCCACTGCACCTCCACGGAGCAGGAGGGGAGTGCAGAGGCTAACCTGATGCCTAGGGAGAGCTGTGGAAAGCTGCAGGAAATAAATCCTGCTTATCCTTTCCTCTCTCCACTTCTTGGCTTCTCTTTGTCCACCCTAGCCCAGCCACTGCTCCTTGGGGTGTCTCGGGACAGGCACACGTCTTCAGGCACCCTGGTGCTCAGCCACAGCCACTTTACTCCATCTAACTTCAGCAACCACGGAAACACTGCCTGGCCTTCGGATATGACTGTTCCTGTCCACTCTGTACTGTAAATGCCACTTCATAAAGGCATCAAAAGCATTTCAGAAATGGTCAAATGTATTGTTTTCTCCTCTCTATGGTAATGTCACAGCTCAGCACAGCCTTATGAGCGCTGACCAGCAAGCTGGATATAGTCCAAATGCCCACATATCTATTTATATTTAATTTCACAATGTGGCTTTTATAATTTTTTTTCTTTTTATTTCAATCTAGAAAAGAAACATTAAAGCTTGTTGGTTTCTATTTGTTTCCTTTTTTTTTTTCTTTCCCCTAAACAATTTATGATAGAATCTTCCTCTATGTCACTTATGTTTACTCTTGAGTAGAAATATGTACCTGAGGCAGGTAGATAAATATCCCACCTGTCTGATACAGCCAGATAGCTGGGTTTGATTCTGATGTTGCAAAGCTGAGTTCACCACTCTCACTCTTGAGGGAAAACTGCCAATCTGCTCTCACGAGTATTTCTGGTTTGCTTGTCACAGGAAACTCACTTTCAGGTCATTTCTATTGGATGAATCTAATTTTAAAGTTACAAGTTTTTGCACCAACCCTCATTAACATTTTTAGAGTTTTAGGAGAGAAATGATGATAATTTAGCCACAAACTCTCCCTGAGAAGTTCCCAGCAGAAATTTCACGCATACATGAATACAATAATTGCCAAACAAGCTGTGATCAAATTTGTCTTGGTGTAGTTTTTGTGGGTGTTTTTTTTCCCCTGGACCTCTGTGAAATCAAAGGAAGAAGCCAAATGCAAAGAAGGATTTGCCATGGGGCTGATGTGTTTACCAGCATCATATTGCATTTTCTACTCGAGGCCTCTCAGAGTTCTCTCAACCACGTTTTCGTGCTGAATTTTTCTAAGATGTGGGTCCAGGCTCCCTTGCAAATCTCGTCTCCTTCTGAAGTCTATAGACTTAGTTCTGAACACAATTTTCTAGGCTATGTATCAAAGTCTGCAGCCTGGAGTACCTTCCTTTCCCAACTCAGCTTCCCACACGTCTGCCTCCTGACATTTTCCCACCTTTGTGCACTTAGCTCTCTCAAAACCTGGAGAAACCAGCTTCATGCCATTGCACTCCAACTCTGACTTTTGATGTAGAAGACAGAAGATCACCAATTCCTTGGTTACAGATTGACTCATCATGAGATCCCTGAACCTCAGGTTGTCCTAATCCTCAGCCCTTTACCACCTGAAACCTCTGAATACTGAAGTCTCAGAACCCACTCAGTGCTGCAGCTGGTCTCTGTGAATTCATTAATTGCAGGTGACTTGCACTTAATAACATATATTTGCACCCAGACATCTCTCTACAGTTCTAAAGAAATAAAATCCTGGGAGGGTCAAAATTACTGAAGTTGTTTTACTAAAACTATTTTAAATTTGAAAGAGATATGCATTCTGTGCAACACAAGATACAGGCTAAAGTTAATTCTTGTCCTTCAAGCTCCATCTCAGCCCTTGATACGGAGTCTCCCTCCCAGAGCAGCATCAGGTATCTAACATATGCTGCCAAAGGGATTTAGGCACTGAATAGCAGAACCTGGCAAAGCTAACAACTACTTTCTTGTTGACCTGTGTTTCAACAACATAGCCCTAAGCAACTGACATTTTACCAGAACAGGGATGAAAGATAGCTTTCCTGATTTTCTGTTATAATTTCCTGGTTTGGCTTTTTAATTGCATGTGTGTGGGAAAAAATACATCAGATCTTGGCAGGGAAAAAGTGCCCGTTCAGAACCTGAATTTTGCAGATTTTATTTTTTGGAGCAGATGATGGTCTTTGTTTATAAGAAAAATTAGGCCAAATCCAACATTTTCACAGATGGAGGAGCCTGAATTATTGATCAGAAGTTCATGATTCCTTTCTCTGTCTTTTTTTTTTTTTTTTCTTTTCTTTTTTTTCCCCCTAACTGGTAAATAATCAAGTCCAAAAAGGCTGATATTTATTTCAAGACTGGGATCAACTCCACACCAGCAAAACTAAAACAATTTCTCTTCATTTTACTCCCTCTCTTTTTCTCTCCCTCACTTCTCTTGGAGATATTCCACTTGTATAAATAATTAAAGATTCATTGGCCAAGAAAGAAGAAGGAGGGAAAACAAGAGACACTGACTTCTTGGTGTTGCAGTTGAAACACAGAAAGAAAAAGGTTTCATACAATTGAGAACAAACAAAATGGCATAATTTAGCTAGTTCCAGCTGTTTCAATCGAGGACACGAGGAACACTGAAGTAGAGACTGATGAGATAATATGTTCCCATGGAAACTTTCATCCTAATGCCTAATCAGTGAAAGGTTGGTTTAATTCATGCTTTTGAAAGCTTTGCATTACTCTGTCTTAAAATGTTTCCTTCTTTTTTTTTTTTTTTTATTTTTTATTTACTAGCTTCTACATGCATTTTCATTTTTTCTCTTCTTTTCTGTGTTTAAAGCCTACAAAAAATATTCTCATTGACTGTACTTGTATAGCAATGAACTCCTCTGTATCAGAGTCTGGAGATACAGAAATATCCCTGGAACAAGAATGGAAAACATGCTTCCTCTAGGCACAAAATGGGTTGCAAAAAGTTTTGATGTTTTAACCTGTACCCTCTCCCAAAGCAAATGAAGTCACAGAATACTTCAGGAATTTGAAAGAGGTGCTACAGTAGAAGGATAAAAGAAGAAAGAAAACCAATTAGGAATTCTTATGAACTGAGGCTAATGTGAATTAAGAAATCATTTGCACTGAAACTGCACTGGTGTGGAGATACAGGTTAGGTTATATTTAGATTATTCATGAGGAATGCTGGACAAAACCCCATGGGAAAATACAATCCTAATCAGCTGGATCTACCCATATCATAACAGCCTTGAGGTTCCCAAACCTTCTTCTTGCGTCCACACCTAAGTTTTAACTACTTTCTACCAAAAAAGAAACCAACCAACACCCCCTCACACATTACTGGAGCTCTCACACTCAGTCAAGACTGGATCCAATTTCTAGGAAAGGTCAGTTTCACATGGAAGAACCATAACATGGAGCTAGCTAAAAAAAAAAAAGAATGAATAAATAAATAAATGAATAAAATAATTGCTGCATGTAAAACACGCTATTTAACTCTAGAATTTACTCTTTGATAAAAACAGATTATCTGTTCAGAAGAAAACACTTGGCAAAAATTCTGCGATTCCTGTTGGTGATGCCTCTTTGGAAACTTGAAAAGAAATGCAGGACTTCCTGCAGCTTTAAGGGAGGTTAGATCCCTTATCCATGACACAGGAACATGTCACAATAGTTGTCATGAAACTACTATAAATAATGAAACAGTAACATTTCTAGCACAAACACAATGTAGAGGGACAGTTGTGGGAGATCATTACTTGAAATTTAGCAGAGACTTGGCACTACAATCAGAAAAAAAACCCCAGCTGATCAGTCTGCCCAAAGTCCTGCAGATGCACTCCTGTCAAAGCAGCTGAAACTAAATTGGTTTTCTCTTTGATGGCCATTAAACCTCGGTTATGCTTCACTGATTAGTTGATCTAATGGAGAGGTCAATTTTCATGAAAAGTGGTGGATAGGAGAGCTAAGGAGATGGGTCATTTTTCATTCAAGTATCTGGCTTTGGCTTTAAAAGAAATTGTCTTGCAAGAAGACTGAGATAAATACAGAAAAGTTTAATGAATGTTCTAACCTCTTTCCTTATAAATTTCAACTCTATCACACTATTATGCTTTGCTTAATCTTAAAGAAATAACCCCAGAAAAAAACAGGGTTATGTCTGGACTAATCACAATCACAGTACAACAAATAATATGCTGGCCAGTAATTTATCAAACATCCCACTTGAACTTCAGAAACTTTTTCCCAAGCTCATCTTCTTGCCAAGCTCTGCTAGCTCCCCTGGAGAAGGGGAGAGGAATGGTTCCCAGGCATATGTGAGAAGGGATCCTCTCCACCTAGATAATTGTGAGCTCTCTCACCCAGGGGTTAGGTAAAGGCTTTGCACACTGTTGCAGAAGAAGGAATTTGGCTATTCAAATGGATTTGACCCACTAATCAAATAGTTCTCCTGTGTCAATTTCATCTGTTTCTTTTTTTATAGATATAAATTCAAACCAGGATATTTAATTTAGTGAAAAATCTAGATATATTTTCTGAGATCCAAGTAAATATCAATTCCAAGTAAAAAAAAAAAAAAAAAAAAATAGATCTTTGAACTTTCAAATAAATTAAAGGAGTGTTTTATAATTAAACATGTATTTTGCCAAGGATAGCATGACAGAACCAACTGAGTAGCACTCCTCTGCAAACATTTCTGCTCTAGCTGGCTGTATCTACAAAACCTCAACTTTGTGAGATTTTTTTTTCTCTGAATGAAATGTCAGTGATAAACTAGGATAAAACTCAGTATGTAGCTAAAAGGCTCTTATTACATACCATTTAACTGTCATCACTCAGTAATTGCAAACACAAATTACTGTAGCTTTACCGTCACCAATCTGAGATTAAATACTTGGGAAACTACTGAATGGACATCCCAAAGTAAATGGTCTCTGCCCTAGTGTCCTAATAATTTAGGCACTGATATTCTGGGACAGAACAGAATGAGGTGGGTTGAGAAGTCTGGTACAGGGAATGAAAATGAATTTGCTAGGCAATACCAAATCACAAATTGTCACTTAATCATCAAAGGACACGTGGGGAAGCCCTCAAAGGCACAGACTATGCATGTGGAAGTCCTAGTGCTGTACATTATGGCCTGTATTTGACAGGCTTTGAAAGCTCGACAGACTTTTTCTCCATATGTGTTACTTAACCGGGAACCATGATTTTCAAGACAAATATAGTACTTCAGAACAAACACAGGAGCACTCTGGACACATCAATTTCTTATAGCAAATTTAACCTCCTCCTTCAAACGTTCACATGGAGCAGCACATGGGTTGCAAAGGCAGAAACAAAGGAAACCCTGGCAGAACACTACCCCACTCGCTCTGCTGAGGACAGGATGATAAAGAATATTAGCTACAAGGTGACGTAAGAGCCCTGCTGATTTGGACACTCTTGGAAAGTGTTTAGATATAGCAATGAGTAGATAAGAAAGCTAGAATTGACAAGAACAGCATGACTGGTAAAAGTATGCTTAAGGAGGAATTTGAGATGAATGAGATAGGAGATTTGGAAAAGGTGATACCAAAATAATCTAATCTGGCTCAGCATCCTTGGTGTTCAGGGGACACCCTGCTCCTGCCTGGAGCAGCCATCACCACCTATCCATGCTGCTCTGCTTTCCAAAAAAAGCAGAATGGGATTTTGGGCTTGGAAGCCCTATTCCAAAGCACCTGGAATTTGTATCTGCAATTTTAATTGACTGAGAGACCCTTAAAGGGAGGGAGCTAAGCACAGCCTGCAGGTACACAATGCCCGACAGCCAGTGTTAACAAGGACATACTTAGCTTGCCTGGAGAAACAAACAAGGACAGAATTGATAACTATTTCATGAATGAGCTGTAACATGTTGCTTTAAAAAGATGCTGTCAGAAGAAAGATACAAACAAAACAACACATGTTATTGAAGGGCAGTTGCTATTATCTGGGCTATTAGCAAATGGAAAAAACTATTAAAGCAGAAAGAGTGTTAGAAATCTAATTCACTTTTCAGCATTAACACTATTTACTGCTTTACTCTTCTCTTAAGTTGGAACAGAGAAAACGGACTAATCAATTTTCTGTCCTAGTGCTAACACAATTTCTTAACAGGGCCTGGAACTGTGCTTTTGGACTGTATACACAGAGCTTACAAAGTAGACAGGCATGATCTCAGCAGAGAAAAGGGGTTGTAATGGATGGGGGAAGTTTAGAAGAATGTTGACAACAACGTGGCACTCAGTTAATGCAATCATTTATGGTGAAATTTTAAATTTTCCCATAATTTAGAGTATTTTTTTTTTTTTCACTTCCATTTAGAGTGTCAAAAATGATCAGCAGTGATCAGTGCTCCACACTGTTCCCAGAACAAAACATACTCCCCCTCATTCACTATCATATAGATAGACAAGATACCTAATGAATTTGTGAAACCAAATACCACACTTCTCCTTAACTTCTCTTTTTCATCATGTTCTCACGTCCCACCGAAGGCTTCTAAAGTAACTCTGTGGCACAGACACAACCCACCTCCTGAATTCTATTTCTCTAGCTAAAATCTCATTTGTAATGGTCACAGCCAACTTTATCATCTGTGGACCCTTTAAATGGTGCTGATTCTATAAGGGAAATGAAAAAATAAAGAGGAAAGATGGCATTTGGGACAAAAAGAGGGAAAAAAACCCCATAAATTAAAATACAGATTTGTAATATTACAGACTTTCTAAAGTTTGTAAATGTTTATGCTGAACTTAAATGTGTGTAAAATTGTGAGCATTTGAAGCACAGGATAAGCATTTTAAATGCAAGGCAAAGGAAAACAATATGCCCTTAGTACTATTTCCATTTAAACTGCTTAGCCACACATTTGCAGACATGAAACAATTCCGCTGAGGTCCTCCTGCACTCAGGAAATTCTTCCTGGGTCACTGACCATCATTTAAAGGGCACATCTCAGCCCAGTGTCCAGCGTGAATTTTTCAAATTAGCCTACAGTTGCTGCCTCTGCAGTACACAATTGTGCTCAAAACCCCTGAGCTTTTCAGAAAAGCCCTTAAGCCCATTTAACATTAAAAAAAAACAAAACAAAACAAAACAAAAAACCCACAAATATATGCTTACTATATTTCACATGCTGTGCAGACACGTACACAGGTCGTATAAAAGTGAGACACCATCTCCCTTCACGGCTCTCTGTTAGGTTTGTACACCTTTCTGAGAGAGCTGCTGTGATTCAGCCCAAGTGACTGGGGCCTGGTGCAGGAATCACTGTAATCCCATGGTCTCTGCTACATCCAGAAGGTCAGGATAAATGATGTGCTCCGTCCTCAAAATCCTCTGAGTCCTTAATATTGAGGTAGGCATGGGAGAGCCTTTTGCGACGGTTGGTTCAGATAAACATCCTAACAGCATGATAGTGTTGGCTTAACCCCAAAGCTATGTCAGCTGTTTCCAGTGTCCAGAGACCTTTGTGTACCAGGGATGTGAAAGTCCTGCCAACATCAGAGGCATCTACTACAGAGTCCGCCTCATCATCCCTCCTTGAAACTCACCTTTGCAGTGACACTTCCAAACCACTCAACACCCACGAGGCAGCCGGTGTGCTATCACTGCAACTTCCCAACCAAATCATAATCCGCTCTATATTACCTTGCTCTCCCTCCATCTGTTTGCTGTGGCCTCTCTCAGGCGTTCACATCTCTGAGCAGTTCAGGTCAAGGACCATCTTTTCATTTTGCATGTGGTAAGCACTTAGTAGTCCAGGACTTTTACCTTCAAACAGGACCTCCTGCGCCCATGGCACTGCATGCTATAATAAACCAACTGCAGCAGCAGTCCTGAGGACTGGCCCAGCTGTGAAGTATGACCAGAGTAACTCATGCCAGCCTCAAATTTCTTCAGGTTATCCACTTAGTGCTGCTCACAGCACAGCAGAGATGCTGCAGTGACACCAGAGCAGTTTCAGCCCCCAACCAGGAGCACGACACACACCTCACAGACACAGACAGAAAACAGTCCCTCCACCGGCACCATGCCCTTGTCCTTGGTCCCTTTGGATACCACTTCCATCAGTTCAGTGCAGTCAGGACTGGAATCCTTGGGTCTGTGCCAGGAGTGAGTGGAAAAATCCATCAAGTTACTAATGTGGATTTAAAAATAACTTTACACTAATTTCCCACCTTAAAAACAACTGCAGCAATAAAAACCACTACTTTCTTATTTCACTGCCAGATATCTGAAAACCTGCAGCACTTACTTAAGTCTCCATTTTTCTTCCTCCTTTAATTAAAACAAAACAAACCCTTTCGGTCATCTATGATTTAAAAAATAAAAAATAAAATTAAAAAAAAAAAAATTGTGAAATTACATTGGAGAAGTTATTTTATCCTGTTCCAGTAAACTGAAAGCTCCATTTTCTCCAGAGGAATAAATTAAATAAGATCTTATTATTCTGTTTATTTTGTAAAGAATAAGTCATGGCTTAAATAAGCCCTCAAGAAGATGGTATCATGTTCCCCCAAAGTGCTTATGCAGGTATCCTGTCCACTGGTCTACATTAGGCCAGCTCTGCCCACTTCAGAACAGGTAATATCTTTCTTCACTAATTCACTTGCCCTACTTTCATATTAACCTTTCCAGAGAAGGATCTGACTCCTGCATATTTTTACTGTATCTACTTCAGCAGGTCTACTTCCAAGGAAAATTTTGTGTTCTCAGATTTTTGACGGTGTCCCCCACAGGGATCACCACCATTAGACTCAAGGCATATTCACACAGGGTTTTAATGGCTTTGTAAGACACCAAAGGGTTGCAATGGGATCCAATTCTACTCTCTGGGAAGCCCTGTCCACTTACTCCAGTATAAACCACAAGAACTTGGCCTTGAATGCTGCACACAGTAGCCCAGGTTTATATCAAGGCTGTACATGAGTAAATCCTTCTCTACTCAAGACATTCAAGTGCATCCCCAGCTACGCATACAGCATGTGTTTCAGTGTTGTCCAAAAAGGGATTGATTTCCCAAATTAGTGCCACAATTTATAGGCAGGACTATGCTGTTCATGTAACTTTGATTTTCCTTTTTTCTCCTAAATCCTTTGTTTTACTATCACTGCATGTACACTGAAAGGCTTGCAAAGCAACCTTAAAATTATATAGGGCCTCTCCTATACATTTTACAGTTTCAATCTGATGATTTTTAAACCAGCCTGGTGATTTTGAGCTCCCTGACACCATTCTTGCTTTCCAAGCTGGGGATTCAAATATGTCACCTGGCAAACACAGCACCAGCCCAGGTTTGGTGGCAGAGCTGCCAGTAGTCATTGGGTAACACTCTTAAATCAGCCACAAACCAGCTGTCCCAGACTGTAAGGAAGCATCCTGGGCTGCTGAAACTCCTCTCCTGAGCAGACATAAAATTGAGTCGTGTCCACTTGAGGGTAGGAATGCTGCAGGGTCTTTTGCACAAGCATGCCCCAGTGATCGAGAACAAATTCTTTCCTTTCAGTCTATCCCTCTATGGATTCTATGCACAGGGTTATGACTGTATAAATATTCTAGGGACCTGGGACTTGGGGGCTGAGTTAAGGAGTAGGAAGCCAAAGAAAATACATTTTAACTAGCAAGGACAGTTGCTTCTCCTCCTTCTGTCACCTTGTGGGCTTTTGCAATAGAAGAGATATTTTATTTGTATTTAATAAAGCCCAGCAGTAGAGCTGCTTATGAATCAAGCTGCATCATGCATGGAGCTAGAAAAAATATATATTGGGATTTTCTAGCTCGCTAGAGTTATTAATCTGGCTCAAAGCCTGCAGTAGGATTTAATATATTAAGTGAAATTGCAGGCCTTTGCCCCTGTCTTTTCGCTAAGACAACAACATACATACGCCATATTAGATTCCATTTTTTGTACATTTCAGATAAGGAGTGGATTAAATAATGAATGAGATTCCCATTAGCTTGAAATTTTGCTTATTTCAGGCAACCTCCTCCTCCCCCCCCTTTTTTTTTTTAATCAAAATGACTCCACTGTGGAATATTTTTGCATTGATTTGAAGGGATTTTTTTGCGCACTCATTAAATTTGCATTTACACATCTGACAATACCTTTTTTTTGTGTCCCAGACACTGAACACTTCACTAGGAAAAAAAAAAATAAAAGAAGAAAAAAAGAAACCCACTCTGCTTTTGCCTTGAATTGTGTGAAATCTTTTTCTGAAAGAGTGTGTAAGGCTTGGAAGGTCTTTGGGATTCCCCTTTGCTGGACAAAGTCAAGTAAATAACTGAAGGGTCATCAGATGGGGGTCACTGTAATTGATGTGAGACACAGAAGACAGTACTGCTTTCCATCCCACACACTCTTCCTAGGTTTGTATGGCACTGTCCCTTGCAAAGCACATTCTGGTATTCCTGCCTCCAGGTCCTCAAACATTGGCTTTCCACCGCCCTACGAGGAAGCCCCTTCCTTGGGCTGGTGATGGAAAATTCCTGTTAAGTTCAGAAACCACTAATACAGAGCTGTGAAGATGTGAATTGATCACAGGCTGGACGGTAGATATTATTTAGCATGTAAATGACAGGTTTTCCAATGTTTTTCTGAATATAAGCCCCTGCCATGAGAAGACAGCCACAGCTTCTGCTTGCTGCCCAGGAAAAAGTTCAACCAGTCTGTCTTTAGAAATTACCAGCATTAGCTGACCAACAACTGGCTTACACAACACAACTAGGCAAAATGGTCAAGGTCTCTCCAAGTTACTATTGCCAGAGAACCAAAGCCATTTATGATTAGATAATGATTTTAGCCATCTTGGCTTCACAAACTGGAGGGAAAGCTTTCCCTTTTCTGCACTTAGCCTTTTATCAAACAGCAGTACAGGGTGGAAAGTGATCCTTCCCCATTGCCTTGAAACACTGGATGCAGGAATCATTGTGCCACCATTCTCCCCTTCTCACTATTAAAATTCTGTATAAATATTTATCATCGTTAGCGTACCCTTAACAAAATTCTCCTGATATTCAGCTGAAAATTTCCTTTGCTTAATTTCCTACTACAACTTCTAATAAATCTTCCTTTGTACTATCATAAGCAGTTCATCTCCTGCCTTGGAATTTACATCCTTGTATGTACATGGAGATAAATATCACATTCCCTTCCTCCCCCCTACCCCAGTCAGCCCTTAGCCAAGATACACATATTTGGTTCTTTTTAATCTCTCCTCGTAAGTCAACACCTCACAGGCCCTTCATCATTTTTGTGGCTCTTGTCTCAACTTCCTTCAATTTCTGCACATCTCACTGGTGAGAAGATACCAAAACGGAGAAAATGGGGTGAAAGCCACTTTCTGCTGTGTGTACTGCAGAGTTGCTCCTGACACTGTGCAAGGACCTCTCCATAGCCCATGGGGCTGGGCAGGTGTCCTGCAGGCTGGTTCCTCCATCAAGATACTCGCCTGACAGGAAATAGCACTCTGAAACTTCACATGAAAATAAACTTATTCTGGCCTTATACCAGTCATGGATATTTAGTTTCCTCCCAGTCACCAGAAAAAAAAAAAAAAAAATAACCCCAAACCCATCACCTTAAATAAACAAACCAAAAAACTAACAAACAAAAAAAAAAAGCAAACAAAAAAAAACCAAAACAAAACAAAACAACAAAAAAACCAAAACCAATCAACCACCCCAATAGGGATTCCTGTTAGGAATAAGAATTAATGAGGAAGCCATCTTAGGGAACAACTGCACCTAGGCTCTGTCCCTCCCTTCTCCACTTAAATACCCTTCTGGTCCAGGACTGTGCAACTCAGTGACAAAGGAAAAGGTCCTGAGTGACTGCATTTCTCTTCATTTTAGGGAGCTGCAGGCTTGGTTCACTAGAGCAGATAAAGCACTGAGATCCTCAGCCAGGCGTGCAAATCCTTTCTTAGCTATTGGGATATACTGGCTTCTCTCAGGCTGCTTAAGGAACAAATGCAGTCAGCACAGTAATGACCTACCACCCAACATATAATTATGTATTTTCACCAGTGCAACGTCCTCAAAATGTTCTTTTTGAGTCAGAAAATCTCTGTGTTGGGTGCTACACAGGCAAGGCACAGAGCAAACAGCCAGCTGCCTCTCCACACACACTCAAACTGTTTCGGCTCAGTGCCAACAAATGGCAGAGGTGTACAAAAGGACAGTTTTGTTCAGCCTGAAAATCAGTGATTTCCACATGGTGCCAGCTGACTATGGTTACTGGAGTTTTATTTACAGCAGTATGAGAGCTTTTTAATTGTGCAGGAAATAAACTACCAAAGGGCTCCTCCCCTTTATCTCCTTTTTGCAGAAGAAAGATTTAGTTTACAAATCTAGCCTGTAACAGATCCTTCGCACTTTTATTTTTCCACCCAAAGATATACTGATTATTTACAAACACAATTAAATGTGGAGAGGAGGGACTATAAATTGCAGGTACTCAAGAGAAAGGTCTACCAGCCCAAATTTAAAAGCTGTATTCAGTGAGTATGAAGTGCAGCAGCTCCCATGCACTTTAGTGCACAACCACTTTGCAGAAAGGGAGAGAACAGGGTGAAAATCATAAAGAGTTGGAGAAGTCAAGTCACCTGGGGTCTTTCATATCTCAGTCATTGTGTAATATTAAGCCATTTGACATACTTGGAATTCAGCAGTTTTGCACATAAGCAGGCAGACCCTCTAGAAAAAAAAATTAGAGGTAAATCAAATGCATTTGAGTAGGCAGGATAAAAGGTAAATGACCTGTGTTTCTATGCCTTCCCCTATTCCCCCTCAGCTCACATGTGGATGATGTAGGGGTTCAAATACATTCATAAAGAAGTGCCACAGGACAAAGAGAAGGTTTATTTCTGGAGTAAGGTTGAATTTCCCAGTGATCAGGAGGGCCTGCAAGGTGACTCCTTGGGCCCATGTGTTTCTGGCAGGGTGTCACCATGGCCTTGCACCCACAGCCCACACTACTCTTTAGACCTGAAGTTCCCATGCATTTCCACTGCTGTCCTCCTCAGCTGCAGCCCCCAAAACTCCCATTTGGGAGCTGCATTTGTGTGGTGGTGGTGGTGGTGGTGAAAATCCTCCACACTACAGCAGCCAGAGGAGAACCCACAGTGCACCCAGGGCTCGCTCCACTAATGGGCACATCCAGGTCCTCTCAGGGCAGGCCAGCTGTCAAAAACAGACGTGCCATGAATTGGAAACAAAACCCAGAGCAATAGGGTTAATGTCTATTAGCCTGAGCCAGAGAAACTGTGGGTCTGGGCGAGGCATTCCTGAGGTGGCAGCTGCAGCAGCTGAAGCCAGTCCTTCTTAAGGTTAGATAAGCTTCAGCAGCAGCAGCAGTTTGGAAGACCAAATAGGTTATAATTATGCATCAATTAGATACGTATGGCCCTGCCTTGCAGCTGAACAGAGACACACTTTCCAGATCCCTACCAACTAGTGCACTGTAGGAGGATTTTCTTGATAATGATTATCTGCAATGTGAAGCTGATATACAGAGCAAGAAGGGAATGGATAGATAGAAAAGACTGATTTTAATTTGCATGAATGTTGGAAAAAAGGTCAGTGAGAGCAACAAGGTGAGGGGAAGCTCTTTCCACTGCCAGATTTGAGCAAATTCTTCCCTGTGTTTCTTCTTCCTTTCCTTGCTGAAAAGAGACCCCTCTGTAAATCTCAAAGGCAGCAGAAGTCTTTTGTAAGAAATCAGGAAATGAGTAATAAATACAGCTCAAAAGCAAAGGAGCTGAGCTAGCAGCTACTATCAGATTGTTCAAAAACTGCTATTCACCCAATAAAAAAGGAAGGGAGGTGGGTGGGAATGGGTGAAGGGAAAATCCACTGAAATGAAGACAAATAGATAAAAGTAACTGTCATTTGCTTTCATTTTGTGTTCATGATATGTTCCTGTTTCAGGCTGCAGTGTCCCACACTACCAGCTCTGCTCTCATTTACACACCAGAGGAAGAGCTATTGGAAAGACCTGCTCTGCCCCATCAGCACAGTGCTGCTGGAACATCCTGCTCACCATGGACACCCTGTGTTTGAGTGGCTCCTCTGATGTGCTCTGGGGCAGCTCTGGGCAGTTCCCTCTGCACCTGGGCCTTTCACTGTCCCTGTGTACATGTCCCAGCAGCTCCATCAAAGGAACAAGGAAAGGAAAAGAAGCTGGAAGAGGCTTATTCTCTACTGTTCTCTCCTTTTCCGCCACCACCTCTGAGGGATGCTGTGGAGAAAAAGATATCCTACTGACTGATCAGCCATCCTGGAGTAAAGCAGTTATCCATATTCCAAAACACTAATGGGGGGAATCATCCCCCCTGCTCCAATCTGCAAGGGCAGAGTGCACTTTTTGTCCTCTGGATGCTGAACACTAGGTCCATTTAAAGTGAGGCTTTTGCTCAGAGGAGCAATGGGGATAAGCCAGTTTATTCTTCCTATCAGACATCTGACCAACAGACCTCATAACAGGTATATTTATCCTGGAAATAAGGAAAAAAACCTGTTCGTATAAGGTCATACAATCAATGCTGCCTGGAACAGGTTTTATTATTATTCCTTTATATTTTCCAGGAAATATCTGCACTTTTCGCACCAGTACTTTGTTCTGAAGGGTAGGATGAAGTATGCAGTGACACAGGAACAAAAACCATCCTGACTTCAAATGACTTCTGTGGGCTGAGACCACTGGACTTGAAGGGAGACATCAGTTCAAAGCTTATAGGCAGTTGTGACCACTGTTCTGCACAGAGATGATAAAATTGTTGGTGCCTTTCCTGTTAGTGATGCAAAGCCTCTCAAGATATTGCTGATCAATTCCTTGGCAGTTCCTCATCACTGTTCAGCAAGTTACAAGCCACTCCCAATGAGTTTTCATTAAAATAATTTTGTACTCAATTTGAAAAGAAAATTTTATTTAGCCACAACATTGATATAGGAGACTCCAAACTCAGCAAAAGCACTTTTTTCCCCCAGAAGTTTACCATATATTTCTTTCAAGAGGTCCTTTCAACTCTCATTTCCTCAGTGTCCTCACTCACATGCTGGAGAAGTAAAAATTTTCACTCTCCCTCCAAAATCTAAGCAGCCTCAGCACATTGAAGACTACAACTGTCATCAAATTCTAAGGAAATCTCCTACAAGGTGCCTTTCTTAAGCGAAATGCTTCACATTTCCCCAAAACATTAATATTTCACATAACTCTGGAGTACTGAAATATTTTATAATGTGAGAAAATTATAATACCACATTTTTCTTGTTTTCACAAAGAAATAACTGGGTGGAACCAGTTATTTCTTCCAGTGCTCCTAACAGACAGACTAAATCAGTTAAACTGTTGATATCACTGTTGCAATAATCAGATTACTATACCAGGGAACACTTGGCCCCCTGGTAATCACTGCAGTCTTCTCTTAACCTGTCTCACATTTCTTTTAAACACACCTTTACAGGTCCTACAGGGACACTGCTTGCTGGCTCCCTGGTGGAAAGTTGTCCTGCTTTTATGAAGTGTGAAAGTAGCTTCCTTCCCCGTACGCTTCTCTATTATTTGAAGCTTAGCTCCTGGGAGAATGCACAGCTTTTTAAATCAGACCCAAAGGAAAGTGTGTCATCAGGAGGAAAAATTTTGCATACTTTGCATACCCCATGATATTATTTTTAATATTTGCCAAAGGGTTAATGGTTTCCTCCTTGAACTGAAGGTTCCAATGCCCGTTTTTAAAGGTCATCATAAATCTGCCACAATTATCAGTTTCTCATCCCACAGCAGCTTTGTCAATCTGTCCATGGCTCCTTCCCAATGAATTCTATTTCAAACTTCAATCCTTCAGTTAGTAGAACTCAGAGTACCCAACAAATGAGGATGAAATAATGAACAGTAGTGCTTGACCCATCTAACAACTCTTCAAGTCCAGCACCTCTTCAGACAGTAATTAGGAGACGTTTGTAGATGAAGAAATAGAAAGAATACAAGTCAATCCTCCCCAGCTAGAGCCTTTTATCTTCATGAAATTAGCAATTATGGAAATTTCTCAGAAATGGGTTACATGGATAACCATATTTGAGAGTCACCATAGGTGCCTGCTCTGGAAATTTTCCTAAACCAGATTTGTCTAGTGCTTTTATTTATTTAATTATGTACAACTTCCAAGTCAGGAATACCTCTTGATCTTCACAATGTCCTGAAACAATTGGTTCAACATTTTGCCTATTGCATGGGGAAGATTCCTTTTCACTGGAGAAGCTTCCACATCATACTTAGCTCTTAATGCCTCCACTCCAAGCTATCCCAAAGCTGCCTAGCTAACTTCTTTCTTTGCCTCAGTGCACTCAGGACTGACTGTACACACCCTGGATCTTTCAATGATGCAGGTATTTTTCAAGGACATGACATTTCTCTAAGCTAAGCGGCACATTCTCTGTATACTCTGAAAGCTTTGGAAATAATAATTGCTTTCTCAAAGTATGAAGCCAAGCTAATGAAGCTTGGCTTGCTACAGATTTGTATCTCAGGCCTCCCATGCTCTCCCATCTCGATAAGCCAGCCTCCTCCATAAGCTCCAGTTTGTCTGGAAGCCTGTGAGCTCTGTGGCTCATGCTGGGTGTGACACATTCCAGCTGCACTGGTGGCTCCCTGAGTGCAGACTGGAGCTCCTGCCCTGCATAGACTCTGGCCACCACCTCCTCAGAAGGGAAATGCAGTGACATCCCTTTCCCCTGACAATTTTTGCACAACCACTGGAACCACAATTATCATCAAGGATATTTTAGATGTGGTTGAAACCTACTGAAAAAGTGTCTTGGGAAAGATGGAAATGGGGGTAGAACGAAAGCAGGTGAGCAGATGTGGGTGGGCTGTGTGAAAGAATGGGCTCTGTTTTCTTTGAAAACAAGACTAAAACCATAGCTGAAATCCAGGCAAAATGTAGGTTTGCTTCAAGCTATTCTTCCCAACTACACAGCTAGAGCCAGTCTGTTTACTGAACGTCCTTGTCTCTGTACAGCCTACTGCAGCTGGGCAGGCAGGAGTGGGAGGGGGCAGAGCTTTGCTCCAGTCTTTTCTGAAGTCTGGGGTGAGCCCCTCTCCCAACAGGGAGTAAATCTCTTCTCCCTCTTATGTGTCTGGGGTCTCAGATACCTCCTCTCTCCACACGCACTGTTTTCTTCTGAAGCTGAAGAACAGTGATGAAGCTCCTGTGGCAGCACATTTCTGTATCACAAAAGTCCTCCAAGAGATATTAGGGAAAGGACACATCCCCTTCCAGTGCTCCTAACTATGGAGAATTCCTCACTAGCACATTTCCATTTTTAATTCTTTGGGTGGGTCAGCGGGAAAAAGAAGAGGTATGAAGAATTTCTGTTTGCCAAAGCACACACAAAATCTGTTCCAAACAGAAACAGAAGTATTAAAAAGAAAATTGAGGGAGAAAGAAAATAAAGAAGGCTTGAGATGGATATATTTTCATAGCTACTACTAATTTTCAAATTGAAAGGACTCCAAGAAAAAAAAAAAAATCAGCATAAAGAATGAAGATTTCAAGATAAGGTAGTGAGAGGCCTCAGCTCCCATCATGCCCAGTGGTTGGATCCCACATCTTCTCCATCTCTGAAGTTCTGCTATTTGAGACTTCTCTTCAGGGTCTAAGTATGCAATCAATAAAAGCAGTTGATTATGATGGTAGTAAAGAATCAGGAGTGTCCTTTTCCTCTAACACTGAGCCTGACTATCGTAGGGAAAACTGTATTATTCCAGCAGTAACTCTGTCTGTGCCTCAAATGTTCTTGCCACATTTCCTGATACAGGTTTAAAGCAGCAACTTGCACCCTTCACAGGTTTCTCTCTCCTTCTCCCACTTGCAAAATTACCACCTGAATCAGCAGGTCCTGCTTCAGATAATCTCTGCTTCTCCCCTCCTTCCTCTTAGTCTTTCTTATCCCCTCTATTAGAAAGTGTAAAACAATGGCCCTTTAGGTCAAAATCTTTTGTTTAAATCTCTGAAAGATGAGACTCAAAATGGATCTTAAAAAGGTCAGAGATCTAAGCTTCCAATTCTCTGTGAACATGAAAAGCCTGAATTCGCTCCAAGTTTCCAGTGAGCAGAAAGACAGGGATGGGTAAAAATTTACATGGAACCACTGTTCCTGAACCTGCTTTATCATTTTCCTCATCTTTCCCATCTACAGCCTCCATGTAGAAGCACCAGCAGCTACCCTCTGCAAATCACAAAAATCAATAGTGAATGGGGAAATTTGTATTCTTTCTCTTCATGCCTCACTCTCTATTCTCTTTTTCTGCAGTGGCAATGCACAATACCCCACTGAGGTACCTGTCCTTAAAGACAGCTAAAGCTAAGGAGAAGAGGAGGAAGAAAGAAACAAAAACCAAAAAACAAAAAACAAAAAACAACAAACCCCACCCCTGAAAATAAAAGGTGGAAAGAAAATAAAAATAAATAAAAGCTGGGATCATCCAACAGAGAACATATTTCATAGGCTTTAAGGGGTTCAAATCACAACTGTACCTGATTACCACGAAGTACATCACTCATTTTAGAACCAAATTTACCCACACAAACTTGGTGTTCTTTTCCTGTTTATTACTGTAAGTTATTGCTCCCTGAAATGCTGACTCATGAAACTCAGCTTATGGAAAATGTTCTGTATGTTAAGGCAGCAAATCCTCACACCATCTCAGCTGCTGCAGTTCATGTCTTTCCTACTACAAGTGTCAGCCAGGACATAAAGCAAGGGATTTGGTACTCTGCGTTTCTTATTCTTGCTCCTAACACTAAGATGATTTATATGATACAGGGCACAATGCTCTAAATTAGACTTCACCTTTATCTATCTAGTTCTCTATAAAATCAGAATTGAGCACCCAGGACTCTCAAAACCAAACATTAAGACATATCGAACTGCTTCCCTCAAAATTTAAGATTTTTATAAGTTATATTTTTTCCTTAATTTTAAGTGTGTAGAGGCTAGAAATGTATTCCTGCAAAAAGATGTGAAATGGAAACTCAGCTTCTTATACAAACATGTTTTATAACAGGAGAAACTTTATGGAAGATCCAAATATCATTATGCAAGTGAAAAATATGTGCAGACTCAGAGGGGGGAGAAGGAGAAATGGCAAATCTGAAATGCTGTCCCTCAACAGAGGAGCTGTCAGGTCTCAACAGTTAATGTTGTCAAAAGTGCTTTGGAAGACCCTCAGGAGAAAGGTGCAAAAAAGTGCACAATGGTTGTTATTTGCTTTCTGAAAGCTAAATATCACATTTTAAAGGCCACAAATGCATGAGTCCAGAAAGGTTTAGGCACCAAGAGGGAATCTCTTCCAGCCAAGCCCAAACAGAATAGAGCTGGGGAGAACTACTATTTACATCTGCTTTGCAATTAAGCAACAGTACAAACATAAAGCTACAGCTTCCCCCAGCTCAGTGCTAAAGCTCCTGGTCCCCATCCTGCGTGGGTCTCCTGCACATACTTAACTTGGGTTTCATTGAGTTCAAAAGGATTACTCATGCATGTAATGTTATTCATACGAGTGAGTGCTCACTGGATTCAGGGGGGAAGAAAACAACCCTTTTCAAAGATTCAGAATATTCAGCAGCCTTTATTATTAATTATTACTCTGATTTACTTTTCATTTAATATCATGCTGCATTATTCCTTCATATTTTATAAACACGCACACAGAGATCAGCATCTGCTGCTGTGGCTTTCAGCAGGAGCAAACCCAGTAAAGTACCACGGGAAAGACTCCTCCCAGTTTTAAGTCTGGATCAACAAAACCAAAGAAGCCCTACAAATCACACTTGACAGAAACCACCGAAGTGATTTGAGTCACCAGGGGTCTGGATTAGGCCTGGCTGGGAAATGGATTTTTCTATATGCCCAGATACAGAAGAAGAAAGATTTAAAAAGTAGCATTTTAATTGGATTGAGTCTATGGGAAGCATCAATTTTGCATTGAAAATCAAAATTATTTATTTTTTCCAAAACTTGATTTTCTTCTCTACTTCCACTTTTAATTTGTCAGTGCTAAATCACTATTTTCAGAGGGGGGAAAAAAAAATCTTTTCATAAAATCTAAAGGTCAAATATCTAATTTCTCCCAAACACAGCTCTGATAAAACATTTGGGCTAATCCTAATTTGGAGACAACTCACAAATAATTCTCTTCTTCATTTTTGAGGTCCTTTGGTCATTCTTTCCAACTGATATCTTTTCTGATAGAAAGCTGGAAAAATCAGACCAGCCCATCTTTTGTTACGTCAGTTCTCACTGCCTTGCTGTTCTGACACAAGTGGTCTCACACACTTTAAGGATAACAAAACACAGGTCTTGGGGCTGGCTAAGAGGTTCTGTCTGTAACAGATGAAAAGATTCTCAAATGAGCCATCTTTCAGAAATATGGGAAAATGTCACTTCCAATGACAAATTTATTTGGTGACAGAGCCAGGCTGAGGACTCTACAGTCCCTTAGCACTCAGAGCACGCTGGCAGGGTGGGCCACCTGATAACTGAGGGTAGATTTTCCCTGTGGAAATGGAGCTAAGGTCCATTATTAGGGTTATGCTGTCTCTTCCCAGAGTGCAATCCTGACAGACTCCCACATGTGCTTTATACAGACTGGGTTGGGAAAAACATGTTCTCCACAGGAAATTTCACCAAGTTTGTGTGCTGGAAGCTTCCCCCAGGGAGAATGAGGCACTTTCCACTACAGTCCAGGGAAAGAAGTCCAACACCAGGCTATGCAAACACCCCTTCCTGATCCTCCTTGAAAGGCAGAGTGATCTACCCAGGTCACACACTAAGACAGTGGAAGTCTACTTCTTCTGAGTCCCATCGCAGTGCCTTCTCCATAGCTTTTTGCTCTTCCCTTTGTTTTAGCTGATGCCCTCTAAACTGACAAGCCCAACTTCCAGAGCCCTCCTGGCCCCGTCTGTCATCCCAGCTGAAAGAAACTCCATTCAGGCTGTCCAACTTGGGCCAGCACGAGCAAGCAGAGCTCACAGATGGTTAAATGCATTTGACATTTCACTGCAGGGCCTGCAGCAGAAATCCTTGCCTGCTGTATCCGGAGCCCTGGATAGGAGCGAATCAAGGCTCGTGGCTCCAGCGCTGTGTGTGCACACTCTGCTGTGAGTTAATATTATTGGCTCGCCCCTCAATCATGCCTTTTCCAGCTAGCTGCTCCTGTCAAAGCACATCTCATTAGGCCTGAAGGCTCAATGAAATGGAAATTCATGTTTAAATTTAAAAACAACATATTGACCCTGGGAGCCAGTGATGTCTACATTTTTAATAACTTACTGAGAATAAAAGGAGTGTATGTGTATGGAGGGAGGGGGAGGGCCGGGTGGCAGGAGGAAGAGGGAATGGAGAAGTGGAGGGAGGACAAGCGGACAGGGCAAATAGCCAGCCAAGGACTCCGATCCTCTCCACTTCCCTCCAGCCCCATTCCCACTTTTTTTTTTGTCCCTCTTGCTGCGTGGAGAAGAGGCTTCACTTAAAGGGACCTCATGGCCTCAAGGGGAGAGCATGTCCCCAATCTGATGCTAAAACAGCGAGGGAGGAGCAGAGGCCTGTCTCTGTCCATATGCAGACCCCTCCACAGGCACATGCACACACACGTGTGAACCCTGGTCCCCGAGCCCCGAGCATCCCAGGGAGCTGCATTTCACTTTACAGAGGAGTAGAGTGCTGCAGAGCGCGAGTAAACACCGAGCCTGTCGGGGGAGGATGTGAAGACAGCTACACTGCATGTGACTTGCCATGTGGCACAACCCCAGCCCCCCTACGCCTCGCTCTGACATCATTCCCAGAGAGGCACGTACATCTCCTGCCACCACGACGGGTTAGGTAACCTGGGGGGGAGGCAGAGACAGCGTGTCTTACCCTGTGTGATTACAGGAGGAGTGATGCTCCTTTCTGCTGGGCTTTATTGTTCCCTGGTATCACCCAGGGAGCTGAGGATGGGGGGGCAGAGGTGGGAGATCCTCTTGTTGTGTGATCACTGTGGCCCCCATGGCAGTGGTTTGAGGTTTTTTTGTTGTTTGGTTTTTTTGTTTTATTTTTTATTGGGGTTTTTTGTTTGTTTGTTTTTTTTTATTCTGTTTTGCGGTTTTTTTTGGTTTTTTTTTTTTGTTTGTTTGTTTGTTTCTTTTTTTCTGAAAACAGGAGATCTGACAACGTCATCTTGGCTGGCATCCAGCTTAGGGAATCACAGTCTGTACGGATAAACCTGCTCTGGCTGCTGCATCTCCAGACAGAAACAGAAATGGGTTGCTGTGTTGCTGCACTGTAGCAAGAGTCTTCCTGTGAAAGCTACATCTTCACATGAGGTTAAAGTCAAAATTGCTAATCTCTGAGGAGAGCACAAAAAGTGACTTCACAACAAGTTTTAGAAGGTTGTATGGGATTACTGTATATGAGCAAAATATGCCTATCAAACTAGGGAGAGCTGAGATCATTCTCCAAAATGCTCACTGATTTCTCCTGTGGTCCTCTCCCTTTCTGAACTCACAATTCCAAGGGTACTGAGCAATCCTCTGGCAGTGTCTCTGGTCTTTGACTCATCCTAGTCTTCTGTCTGGCTCAGAGGGATGTGCTTCTCTAGGTACCAAGAATATGAGCAGAGCAGGACTGAAGACATCCTGACCTACATTCCTGCAAAGCTGTCCACTGCAATTCAGACTAGCCCTAAATATTGTAGGCATGTGATTTCCCCATGTTTTTCTCACTTTTCAAATGAGATCTCCTATGTTCTACCACTTATCACTCTGTTGTTCTGAAAATTACCATGTCCTTACTTCTATACTGCTCGCCATTAGCCCTCAGTTCTTAACTGTTTCCTATCTTTATTATTTGCCTGGTAATTTCTCCAGCATTCCTCATCTTTACACTGATGGTTTTTGTTTCATACTGTTGCCATTTTCTAGATGCATTTAAAGATTGTGTTCAAGGAGTTTAAGGCCAGATTTCTCTAATCTCACCTCGATAACATGAGGCACCACTATTTCCACTCACTTACTGAACACCTTGCCCTTGGCTAAAGCATCTTTTCTAGGAAGGAATCCAAATGTTAATTTGAAAACTTCAAGCAATGAAAAAAATCACCCATCTGAAGTTATGACAAAGTTCAATTACAGTCATTGATTACAAAAAACCAAAAGTGCACCTTACTTATCATGTTTGTCTGACTTGCTTTCACTAGTGTTAGTCCACAGGGTTGTTTTCCCTCATAAACCAGAGATATTTTGTTGTTCACATCATCTAAGTTATGACATTCTTAAGGACTTCTCATCTTTTGAAAGCTTGCTCCATCTGCCTCACCTTCTTTTTAATTGCTGGCTGAGTTATTCTCCTTCCCTAACACTTTTTTCCTCATGTTCCAAATATCACTACAAGCCCTCACTCATTTCCTGTCGCCCAGGACATCCCGCTGTCTTGGTGAAGAGTGGTTCACATATATAAGGATCTGTGGTGGCATTTCAGACTGGTGTATAGGGGCTGTGAATCCTCTCTGCAGATCAAATACCAGGTACCCCAGAGCCTCTTCTGTCAAGAGACTGCACATCTCACCAAAGGGCTACAGAAGCCCTCAGAGCTCCTTCCACAAGCAGAAAAAGAGGGAGGGGGCAGAAAATCTGCAGGGGTCACATGCAAAAGCTATTAAATAGCCTTTGGGCTTCTATTTAATTTATTTATTAAGCTAGACGAGGAGCACAAAAAGGTATGGAGGCACTTTGTTTCTCAATTTGTGTCTATTATCTATTGAAATTTGACATAATGTTTCCACAGTTCTCCTTAATATCCCACTGTATATAGAATGTGACTAGCTCCACCATCTAATGTGACAGCTTAGGAAGATTAAAAAGAAAAGCTAAACTAGCAGTAGTTGGAGATGAGGAAAAGTAGCACATTTATGAATAATTTCAGCTGAATTCTAACAACATTGCATTCCCTGGACAGGACACATTTATTATCTTATTCACCATGACTACTGCAACATTAGTGATTTGTTACTGAATCAATTATTAATTCATATGAGTGAATAAGGCTCTGTCACTTAACTCTTCAGCTGACCGTGCCCACTACACACTGATTGCAATTTTTAACTCTGTTTCCTCTCCTCTTATCTTTACCCTCCCTGAACATCTGTATTAAAACAGATTGATGCTTTCCATTTCAGAAATTTGTGTGACAAAACCACTTGTTTTGCTTTTACTTGTGAGACTCTCCTGTGGAAAGCTCCCCTTTTTGGTAAACCAGCTTGGTACCCCAATTGACAAGGAGTCAGCTGGTTGGGCAACAAGTTGATTTTTGAAAGAGACAGGTTAAAAGGAAAGACAAATACAGATGCCTTCCCTCAAAAGCTTCTTGGGTTCCTACCACAGCAGCAAGGTTTTTAATAGTTTGATGTGTTTGGTCATTGGGATATAAAGCGTGCTAGAAAAAAACATGCAGATGGTAGACTGTATCCTCCAAGGGTGAGATACAGGAACAGACAAGATCATGGACTCAATCAAGGCCACCAATCAGAGCAGAAGCAAAGATACAAGTAATACCCACACCATCTGATCTCCCACTTTCAGCTAACACCACTCTGTCAGCTAGCTAGAGAACCAGGCAACAAATTTGAAGAGATGGACTGTAATCATGGCTCTATCGTGGATTTTCTGCATGGGCAGTGATGGTCACATCTGAATTTTGTAACCCTCCTGCCTTTGAGAGAAGACACTAGGAAGAAAAGGGAACATGCTAAAATCTTCCCAGGATCTCTTACAAGTAATTGAAATGACAGTCATTAACTTACTCCTTTTCATGTGCTGAGCCTACCTCTCAATGGCCACTAGGCAGAAGGTAAAAACAAGCATTTTAAAAGCAACTGTCCATGAAATATATTGTGATTAATCACTAAGCTGTGTTTGAACCCCATGTATATGGTGAAGGCAAGCTCCAGGCCAGGACTGTTTTTTAATCTCAAATTCTCCTATAGTCCTGTAGTCCAGCAGCTCATCTCTGCCTGACACAGGCAAGTTACACCCTTAGCTGCATTCCTGGTCCTCCCAAGCATACTGTGTCACCTCAGGGTGACAATCAATCAGTCCTTTGTGCTGACCAACACAGTCATTGTTATCTGAGTGAAGGATGAACGTGTAGCCACCTGTCCACTCCAACAAGAAGCAAAGTCATGCCCTAAGGAAAGCAAAAGGTTGCAGCATCCCACAAGTGCTCTTGGACATCTCAGAAAGCTTGAACCTATTCATGTTCATTATTCAACAGCACTGTCTTCAGAGAATGTTATAAAATGATGTGAGTAGGCACCAAGCATCAACCTGCCTCCTGAAACTGATGGTTTTCTTAGACAGGGGAGCGCCTGTCACATTCCAAGCCTTTGGAAAGTTTGAAGGCTTTTCTTTCCCTCCTTCATGCTCTGCCCTTCTCAGTCCTTCACCAAAAAAGTTTCAGCAGAAGTGATTAAGTTTCAAGACAACGAAAAATGATGTGGTGTTAAACCTAAGCCAAGACCTCTCAAAGGGACTTGTGTATGTTTACTGAGAAATTGCTTTGCAGAAGGTAGAAAAATGTTAGTTTCTGTATCATACCTTTGGAACATGTTGACATGAGGCCATCCTTCAGCAGTGATGGCTGGAAATGAAGGGCCTTCCAATATCTATTACAGTGGGACTGAGTCTCTCACGATGACACCTTAGCATCCTTCGGATTATGAGAATTACCTGGGTAGCATAGGTCAATACATACAAAACCAGAAAGATAATGCTGAAATCAACAGAGGTCTTCCAATTGACTTTACTGCGCCCTCAAATGAAGCTTTCAGGGCATATGACTCACACCTTTACTATCAAACTGCATTTCTCTCACTACAGTGTACATTGAGGGTCAATACAAAACCTTAATAGACAGGTTTTCCAGGATAGCACTTACATGAAAAAATTTCCTCAAATTATGTTTTGTAGTTCTTTAATGAGAGACCAGAAAAGCAAAATTACATTTTTAGGGAGGTGATTGTACACTGTGCTTACTCACAGCTAATGTCAGGCTGCTCCTCTCAGTGTTATCAACTGATGTAAAGGCTTCTACTGCCATAAAAGGACTAAAAGCATCCAGCTTATGAATAAAATCTCTCTTCCCTCATCCTCCTTTGAACTCACTGTCCAAGCTGTGAGCACCACAAGAATTAAAGTAAATAGCCTAAATGATGACAGGTCAATTAGAGGATTGAAATCATGTCCGATTTCATAATCTGAGGTGTTATAAGTAACACAGAAAGGATTTGTCTACACCCACAAGAGTAAATATTTGATTTTTATCTTGACATTGTCCTTTCAAGGAAAGTCAGAGAAGGGAACACAGAGAGATTATAAAGAGGATACTAATGCATTGTAAAGCCAATGCTTTATGGATAACAGTGAGATAGCAGAGGGAGGATGACATCAAGTCCTTCTAATTGTTAGAGAATGGTACCAGTCTTTTCAAAATTCCCCATTCTGTCTGCTAAGAGAGGTTTAAAAGGCCTTGATTAATTACTCTGTGTGGCAGCCACAACCAGTATTTCTGCCCCAAAGATGGTGAAGTCATACAAGGTAGGACATGGACTGACATTCAAATACAAACACAAATACATGTTGCATTGCTTGATTTGGTCAGAAAAGGGGTGTATTTGAGATACTCACATGAGGAGGCTTATAGTAAAAGAAATAATACTTAAACCCCTCCAATCCTATTAGAGAAAAAAGAGACTGAGATCTGGTTGCTTTTCTTGGCATTTTTTTGTTGTTTTGTTCCAATTTTGCCCCTGCACCTGTCTCAATATTCTTCAGTATTCCAATTCTCTGTTGGTTTGACAAAGAAAAGGAGATTTAAGTCTTAAAAGTAATTTGCATGCTCCAGAAACTGAAATTCATCTCTCAATTTGCCACAATACTCATTGCAATTAAGGTAGCTGTGAAAGACGGGCAAGGTCTCTGCATCAGCTGAGTTGGGTTGACATGAAACTCAGGAAAACAAAGCTACTCATGGAAAACGTTTGTTTATAGAAGCCTAAAAGGACAAAAACAAAACAAAAAAAATATCCTCTATCATTTAAGCCTGTCCATAAATCCCAGTAAGACTGCAAAGTTGCAGCTTGCTTGGTATATTTTATGGACAGAGATCTTGCTGACTTGGCTGACACTAGCTGGGAGGCGGGGAAGGCAGGAAAGTTGAGATTTGGGGTGGGTAAACATTCCCATCCATCAAGTGATTGGATTTGCAACTAAAGCTGTGAAAGCCACATCAGATTAATGTTGTCAGGGCAGAAATGATGTGAAAATCATCCGTCTTTAATTCAAGTGACAGTATCAGGGAATGCACAGGGGGGTGTGTGCTGGGGCCAGGGCAGTTCTGGACCCTCAGTACATTCAGGCCAAGGTGCAGGGGAAAAGCTCCCACCTGATCCACACCATGTGTGCAGCTGGAACATCTCAGCTCTTCACACTTGGTGCAGAGAACGGAGGAGAGAGTGGAGGACAGGGTCCAGCAACCAGCCCTGCAATTTCCCTTCAGCTTCACATCTCTTTTGTTCAGAGCAAGATGCCCCAATTGTGCTGAACCGTGTGAAAAAACAACCTACAGAGGCTTTTGTTCTCCGAAATCTCTCATCGAAGGAAAGAGCTGAGACTGAGCAATTTAATTCACTTAGGACTTTTGTGTCTTAATCCATGGAGCAAGGTTTTCAATCAGCTGTGGGGTGACAGGGGAAGGCGGCTCTGTGTGGGCTCCCCAGGGTGCGGGCGGTGGGTGAAGGGCAGAGAGGGAGGCGAGGAGCTGAGCCATGATCCATCACAGAGCTCCCACCCAGCCCAAGAGGAGCCGACCAGGCATTACTCCACACCAGCTTTCAGGAATGCAAAGCAGCTTAAGCATGTAGGTCATTTCAGGACACTAATGATAATCATAACGAACCCTGAAACGCACTCACACAGCAAATGACGGCGGGATGTGGAGTGTGGGTGAAAAGAGAAGAGGTCCAACTCCTGCCTAAGGGGGCAGATGGAAGATGCACAGGAAACAAATTAGCTTTAAGAAAACAGCACGTACAAGGAGAGTCTATGGGAAGGAGGAGACTACTGGAAAAAAAGAACAAACCAAAACAAAAAGGAAAAAAAAAAAAAGAAACTAAATAATCAAAGAATAAAAGCCCAACAAAGAAACAAAATAAGCATATCATTTGGACTGTGAGAGCAAGGAGACAAAGAAAATTGGCTAACAGCCCTGCCTGCATGACTTGGACACTTCCTTAGTGTATGTAGGAGTCAATTGCTTTCCATCTCCAGTCCCTTCACACTTACATAGCCCTGCCAGGGCAGGGACCACATAACACCCGACACTGAAACAGGGAGAAGTTTCCCAGGGTGTGGGAATGAACCCCACTCTCATTCAGAATGGGATGTGCTTTGCTCCCTCCTCACCTACACCCCGAACCAATGTTTCCAGCTACCAAAGCATCGCTGCTTGTCCTCACCACTTACAGATTGTCTGCAGAAAAACGACCAGAGACCAAGATTTCTACAGTACTTGGAAGTCAGAAGTCATCTGAGGAAACAGAGCAAAATTTTCTTCATATGGGTGATCCCTATATATACACATAAACCCATCCACACGCATACAAACCTGTTTCCCTATATCCCTGGCTTTATGAAAGGTTTGCTTCTACTTTAAGGATGCAGTTCAGGAAGGGCAGCTGTTGAATCACATTTCTCCATAGAACATGCAGCTCTGAAACTAAATGTTATCATGAAAATCCCTGTGGGCTGAAGCTGGGAAGGAAAAACAGACTCCTGACCTGCAGTTGTTAAAAATGGCTTTTTGCAGAAGAATGGTAATGTGAGGTGCTATCTTACATCGGGTAAAAAAATAACACAGGGAATTCAAATTGTGCATGCTTTTGGTATCTTGAAAACAATAAAAAAAAACCTGAACAAAAAAACAAAATAAAAGAAAAAAAACACCAAAAAAACCCAGCACTGAATTTAATCACTATCAGAAAGTAGTTTTGGGACAGGTCTGTTGTGTGCTGAGAGCCACCCATCTGCTCTTCAGATAATCTGACCGTGATATCATGGTTAGAAGTTGTGTATTGCTGCTCCTGTAAGGCAGGTTGATCTCTACTGCCCCATGGACATGCAAGTGTGAAAGGGTGTGAAAGAGACAAGCCCAAGTAAGACAGAGAAGGAGCTCTCTACTCTGCTCTGGCGAGACAGACTCCACCTGGAGCACTGTGTCCAGCTCTGGGGTCCCCAGCACAGGAAGGGCATGGATGTGTCACAGTGAGTTCAGAGAAGGCCACATCATACAGGTTATCAGACAGGTGGAGCTCCTCTTCTATGAAGAGAGCCTGACACACTCAGGGCTTTGTAGCCCTGAGAACAGAAGACTTTAAGGTGACTTTTTGTGGCTTTTCAGAACCTAAAGGGGGCTTACACGAATGCTAGAGAGGGATTTTTTGCATGAGCATTTAGTGGCAGGACAAGGGGGAGTGGTTTTAATCTGAAAAATAGCAAAAATATTCTTTCTTGTGAGGGTGGTGAGGCACAGGCTGCCCAGAGAATAGGTGCCCCATCCCTGAAAATATTCAAGGTCAGGTTGGATGGCTCTCTGAGCAACCTTGTCTAGTGGAAGATGTCCCTGCCCATGGCAGGGGGTTTTAATGGGACAATCTTTAAGGTCCCTTCAAACCAAAGCCACTTCTGTGACCCTGTGATTCTAGACCTGGTTCCTCCCAAGCTCTGCTGTAGAGACACACAATTAACAAGGCTAGAGAGATACAGGTGGGCTGCTGTGGTGGTTTCGAAGCAGCTGAGCCCATGACACCAAGATTTCGTGGCAGCTGGTCAGTATGTTTGAAGAGGATCTCCAAGGCCTGGATTCTGACACCAACACCTTGTAGCAGAGCTCTCTCTGCCTCCTGTCCCCTTGGTGAGAACCACCAGCATCTTTCTTCCTTCTCACTGGTCTTCTCTACCAGAAGCTAGGACCTGGTAATATCTACAGATAGATCCTGTTCACTCAAGATCTTTTCATGGAACTTGGTAAACAGGGAAAATTTCCACAGAAAGAGAGAGCCAGTTCAGTGTTACTGAAATAATTAGAATTGAATTCAGATGTTAGCAGCCACACTTACAAATGTGAGGTGGAAACAGAAATGCTGCTTACACCATGTACACTGTACCTCTGACAGTCATATTAGCTCCTTCTTGACAGCTTGGGGAAGAGAAGTAACTGTCATCCATGGTTTTCAAAAAGAAATCAAGACCCCTGTGAGGCCAGACAGCTACTGAAAGTCTGATCTGAATTTACTGCTGCAGACGGAGGGGGAAGTAAATGGCACTTTATGAACTCCATCATTTATTGACTCACCAACATTGTTTGCTTTTGGGGAAGCTGGTGATGCTTTTAAAACCTATTTTTCTTCACACTGTAAAGGGAGTTGCATTTGTTTGACTGACTGCACTGGCTTGATGGCAGCATCACCACCTCATGTGGCTAAGCAAGCTCCTTCTCTCTCATTCGAGCACTGAAAATGCTCCATTTTGAAGCTGTTCTGCTTCAAGCCCTCTGACAACTGCTATAAAGATATCCCCTGGAAGCCCTATGTTTCTGCTGGCCCAGGAGCATGCTGTTGCTCATGAAGCAATAGTACCTGGGAGCTCCCAGAGCTCTTGGGAGCCTCCAGGGGGAAGGCAGTGTCCCCCTGCAGCCTGTGCTGCTGAGCAAGGCCACACAGAGCTGCAGCAAGCACCCACCTCAGTCCTTCCTGCCTCAAGCACTGGTCTAGCAGAACGAATATGGTTTTCAGATCCTTGTATGACTTGAGGAAAATTTATTCACATGAGAATCACCTTTCCTAACTGCAGCCAGTTGGGCCATAGCGGGTTGACCCTGGCGGGAGATCAGGCACCCACCAAAGCTCTTTTACTCCCCCTCCTCAGGTGGACAGTGGAGAGAAAATATAAAAAAAGGATCATGGGTCCAGATAAGGACAGGGAGAAATCATTCACCAGTTACTAACTCAGGCAAAATAGATTTGGCTTAGGGAAATTAGTTTAATTTATTACCAATCAAATCAGTGTAATAAGGAGAAATTAAACCAAATCATAAAACATCTTTCTCCCACCCCTCCCTCCTTTCCAGGCTCAACTTCAGTCCTGATTTGCTCCACCTCAGTGGTAGAGGGGGATGGGAAATGGGGACTGTGGTCAGCTCATCACACTTGCTGTTTCTTCCTCCACAGGGATAGGAGTCCTCACACCCTCCCCCTGCTCCTGTGTGGACTCCCTCCCAGAGCAGGCAGTCCTGCGGGAACCGCTCCACCCTGGGTCCTGCCCATGGGTTGCAGTTCTTCACAAACATTCTCAGCGTGGCCATGCCTTCAGGAGCAGGCTGCTCCAGCTTGGTCTCCCATGGGATCACAAGTCCTACCAGCAAACCTGCTCCAGCCTGGGCCCCTCTCTCCAGGGGCCACAGGTCCTGTCAGGAGCCAGGCTGAAACAGTGAGGGTTTGTTTTTTCTGCAGGAAGCTAACTGATGTTCCTTCTCTCATATTAAGATGAGAAGTGTAAGAACCAAGTAATTTTTAATTGCAGTAAAACAAGTGCTGTCAAATCCATCTCAAACCCAGGAGCAAGTTCAAAAGATACTTAATGGGAAGGGAGGGAAGACATGGAAGGAGAAAAGAGGCAAAGAGAGACATATGTGCACCAGGGGAGGTTTAGATTGGATATTAGGAAAGACACTTCATTGAAAATGTTGCCAAGCACTGGAGCACGCTATCCAGGGCAATGTTGGTGTCACCATTCCTGTAGGGATTTAAAAGACATGCAGGTGTGGCACCTGGGGACACGGATTAGAGGTGGGCTTGGCAGTGCTGGTTACGCTGGTTGATCCTAAGGGTCTTTTCCAACCTTAATAATTCTAGGATACGGAGAGCTGGAAAATGAGATGTTTATTAAGGAACATTTCTGCTCAGCTGGTAAGTTACACCAGAAAGAGCCAAGAATGGGAGAATCACCAGAAACAGCAAGAAGATGTTGCCTGGGCTCCCAGCCCCCAGGCAAGCCCTGTTCCCCCTAGGAATGCCGTGCCTCTGAGGAAGCTGTGGGAGCAGTCTGGCCCTCTCAGTGCTGAGGGACACATCTCTGCTCCTCTCTTCACGTCCACTCCCACTTAAGCTGCCACAGAATAACCTTGTGCTCCCCGCTGAGCCGCTGTGCAAGGGCTGGCAGGGGAAGGGGCTCGGGGATAATGAATGAAGCTCTATATTAGCCACAAAAGCACAGGACAGTCAAATGAAAGGGTAAAAGTATGGTCATGAAAGACAAGCAGTCACTCCGACTGTGTGCTGGAGGTAATTACTGCTATATAAATAAACCAGAGGGAAAAAAAATCTTTTAAAAATCTAATTACCATGCAGCACTGTGGGTTTCAACCTTGGTCAAGTACAGGCAGACCTGATTTACGCTCCATCATAAAATCCTAAGCACGAGGCTGGTCTCCCTCTCTCTTTACAATATGAGTCAGGGAATCAGCACAGGACACTTCTCGGAGAGGAGCTGCCTGATAGATAGATGTGCCCATGTCTGGGTGGGTCAGCATCTCCAACAAGCCCAGGACTACACAAGTACACCACCTGCATGTCTATTTATCACAGTTTTCTGTCTGCAAGATCAACATCTCTTTTTTTTAAAAAAAAACAAAACCCCCCCAAACTAATTTTCTCTAACCTCTGTTTCACTTGGATTTCAGTATTTCTGATGATTAGTATTTCTCATGACCCTGAGTAAGGATATTTCCCTCTTGTACAGATCTGTCTTCTCTCTTTCAAGCATGCCATGAGGCTTTTCTATGAAACTCCTAATTGTGTAGGAAAGGGAAACTGAGGTCGAGGCTTAATTTATCACTGACACTTTTGTCTCCTACTCTAGCAAGAGTTTTATACTCTGGTTGTTTTTTTTTAAATCTCAATGTGAATGCCTTACCCATCATCCCAAGACAAATAATCACCCAAACTTAGATCTTTATTTCCTGTGCCTTTGCTTGTTGCAAGACAGAAATCATCCAAGAAGAACAGTGGGTGAGTCAAGTGCAGCAGCTAGCTTTAAATGCATCACCATTTTGAACTTGCAGAATTGAGGCACATTCACTAGCAAAGTAAATCCTAAAGCCCATCTGATTCTCCTCATGTGGAACCAAGTGCTACACTGCAGCTTCTTAACTGCAGAAATACTTCTGAGAGCAATCAAGTCCAGGCTGGATTTTCAGAGCTGTTGATATAAGTGGACAGGAAGCAGATTTCCCATCATGATCAAACAAGAGACATGTTTTTCCCATTTCAAATTGAGAGAGAAAAATCAGAGCCTATTAAGTCAATAATTTTTGTCAGTAGACAAGCGTGCACGCACATACACAAATATTAGGTCGGTGAAATATCTCGTATAAATTTCTAACTGCAACACTGTTTAAAAGACACTGCAACTTTGCTCGACAGATTTCAAATCTCAGCGTAGGTTAGATCTGAAAGCAAATCATTTTGCTTAAAGCCATATCAAAAGAATATGCTTCAATAATTCCTAAACATAAACACAGATCTGAAAGTGCTAGGACACCCTAGGGAAATTATAGCTCATTGTGTCATCTAATTGTTTTCAGCACTTTTGGAAAACAAACAGTGAAACCAGAACAAGTATTAAGCAGTAACAAAAGTTAGGAAACAAACACCATGAGAGTTCAAAAGTAAGACAATTTCCCTATCATCGTTAATGAGATTTATTACCCAGCATCTGTTATCCTACCTTTAAAAAGTCAAAGCCCACTTTTAATAATTGCCTCTTGCTTTTATACAGTATCTGGCACTTGCTCAGTTTCCTTGATTAAACCTCAAAGCAGGTAAGCACTGTGATTCAGAGAAAGGAGGATTCAAAGGTAAAACAAATTGCTCAAGTTACAGAGAAATCTGCCAGAGCAAAGAATTAGAGGTTCGAGCTCACATCCTGTACATTAAACCACCCTGCATCTAAAGCCTTAGCTACTATTGCCCACCAGCAGAGCACATTTTTAGGCAACCTTGGCAGGAATGAAACCTCTGTAGCTGGAGAAGCTACACAAATATAATCAGCCTCATCAGAAGAGCCCCTGGATATTTAAATGGACACAGCAAACTGCATGGGTGCTGCTGGTCACGGGGCTGGTCGTGCAAGGCGCCATCAGGGAAAAACTAATAGGGGCAAACACATTGTAAACATCTTTAGACCTGAAGTTTTGTGACTTGCAGAGGAATAAAATTCTTGAGGAGCCTGTGTGAATTAATACACAGCTTTTCCAAGGGTGGTGCTGTGGCAGCAGTTGAGAAGACTTGGTAACTGAGATGCCTCACTTGATCGTATGGTAAAGATGTTATGGGAGTGTGAGCGGTGTGGGGAAATAACTCACACCATCTTGTACTCACTTCTGACAATAATCTTTTTTAGCTTTTTAAATTAGGATCTAACCCCATTTTGATGAATTTCTTATTGGGCAAAGCAAGCAAAAACATTTGAGATTACATTTTACTAGCTCTGAAAATCTCAACTATAGCATTCCTGTAGCAGCAATTCTTGAAATGTGTTTTATCAAAACTATGACCCATGCCTCCAAATTTTATCCTATCTTCCTGCAGATCTTTCAGTCAGGGAAAATTTAAGCAGAGAGTTCAAACTGTCACAGATCCACTTACATTATATTTAAAAGTAAAAAGAAGGGGACAGATATTAAAATTCTTCCACACTAAGAGAAACAGAGAGAACTAAAAGCAACTGGAATAGCTCTTGGGAACAGCTCTTTTCTCTTGAATAAATACCTTGCAGTTTACAACTTTCTATTAAAAAAAAAAAGTAAAAAGGCATATTTTCTCTTTTCTACCTTTTTTCAAGCTATACAAGAGCTTTATGTTGTAAAAAAACAAGGTGTTTGTTAAACCCCAGAACGGGCTTCTGGTATGTCTGTCTGAATATATGCATTTTTCCAGTGGGTTCAAGAAAAATGCATGTACAGCATGTGCCACACACCGAGGCTGCCCCTGCTCTGAAAACTTTGCTACATGCCCACAATTCCAGGAGTGTATGAGTGGCATGACTTGGAGCTTCACAGATGAAAGAGATCAGTGGAAGGCAGAACTGCAGGGACATGAAGAGAAACTCAGATGATTCTCATCAAACTGAAGTACCTATTCTTCCTTCTTCTGTTCTCCACTCTAACATTCCTCTTTCTTCCCCATTTGACTGTGGCCTCTAAGCTCTTCCAGCTCTTTAGCCTTTGCAGCATTCACAGTTCACTGAACTTTTCCTGGACAATATTTCTTGTCTGCTAATAAGGATTTTATTTTAAAAACTAAAAATAGAAGAGAAAATTAAAAAAAAAAAAAAAAAAGTTAGCAGTGCAGGAAAGGCTATTATTGCTCTAAAATAATAAAAAATAAAAAAATTACAGAGTCTGATTTTGAGGAAGACAGGCAGTTGTCAGCTCATAGCAGAAGAGCCCAGTGGTCTCACATGGCTAATTCTCTTTTTGGGGTGATCCTCTCTCTACAGACTAGACAAGGAGTAGTTTTGCTTACTCCTGTCTGATTCAGCTGACCTCAGGCAACCTTCCCCCAACCTGTCACCGTGTAAGAGTCATCAAGCAAAGCAAGTGCAGTGTGAATTTTGTGGAAGTTCAAAAGCACATCAGAGATTCTGACTTGCTCTTTTAAAGAAATAGGATGTGCCACACTTAAAAATGGTCCTTTATGTTCCTGAAGTGCCTGAAAGTTATAGTAAGAGAGAAAATGTTTCAAGTGTTTAGCTCCTACTTTACTATACTGAGTTAGTGACAAAGGCTTTCAGGCAGAATATCTGCACAATAGAGGCTGCTCAGTAAGAGACAATCTCTAGAAAGAAATGCGCTGGGACTTTATCTAGGGCAAACAAGACTATGTGTTTAATATCCAGGCTACTACTGCTACTCTGTTGTGTCATTTAACTTACCCTATGATGAATTTTTCCCATCCAGGAAAAAAAAGGGACAATATATTTACTGTTTGCTTTAATCTCACAATTATGTGACACAATCCAACAGAATTTGCTGTGAATCGTGGTTGAATTTCTGAAAACAAAACAAAACAAGACAAAAAAGCCCACCAAACCCAAACATGTCTTTGGTATGTTTCTTAAATGTCATTAAATGTGTTAAATATAATTAAATATGTTGAACACTAAGATGAGTAGCATTCTTATTATTTTTTTTTTACCACAATAATATAAATTTTTAAAAGTAAATTGAATTTTTCATAGCACTTCCTGCATGTCTCTAATATTGCACAGGATTAATAATATCAATTCTGAATTGCAGAAGAGAGAAATAAATTCTAGATAAGGGAAAAATTTAAAATGTAAAAGGAGAAAAATAGGCAATAAGAATTATACTTGAGAGCAGGAGAAGTGAGTCCAAATCTGAGGGGGAAACCTGACCACTGAGTCACAAGGCAAAACTCAAATTTATCAAACCCTAAAATTAATATATTTATTCCAGGCTTTACTGACTGCAGCAGGGATCAGGACAATACATGCACTACTGATTCTGCCACAATTCCATAATGAAAGATGGGAGGAATGTTTTGAAACTGGTTCACTTGTAGAGGTGCAGAGGAAGGCACTGAGCTACAACACCAGCTTCATGGGGGAACTGTGCTCACAGGGCTTTTGGGGCACAGTGGAACCAGGTAATTTAACAACAGTGCCTCAGAGGGGGAAAATACTTATTTACTCCTATCACACTCAACTCACACTTTAAAACAAGCTTGCTCTTAAAACAAGCTTGGCTTGGTTACAAAGGTTTAAAATGTGCCCTCAAATCCCTTCTCTCTTTCTGGCAAGGGCCCCCAAGCCCTGTGGTGGCATCCCAGTGCTGCATCTGCCACCCGCCCCGCTCATCATGGGAGGTTTAGGGCTGTCTCAGGCTGGCAGAGGCTGGGTGAGGGCGGCCACACAGCAGTGTATTTATTGTGCATCACTTAGGAGATGCAGAATATTGCTTGGACACTTTAATAGACGCATCAGTGTTAACTGATTTGCTCTGAGGCACCATATGCTAATCAAATGGGGTGCGATGCATAATGTCTTATTAATGTCGTAATAAAGGAAATCTTGATGTGTTCTGTAATGTCTTTATGATTACCTTTAATTTTAGATAGCTAGTGAAGGAATGTGTGTTCAATACCTGGATCTGCTGTCTAATTACCTAGGATATAACAAGAACCAAATGTACAATAAAAGGCCAGGGTTTTTACTGGAGATCGCTGGTGACAAAATAAACCATAAATAAGTCTTACAATCTGAACAAGCCTGAAACAACACATCCAGATTGGCACATGAGATTGTTTCAGGCATATTTTGATTTCTTTTTATCTTTAGTCACCAACCTGGAGAAAGAAAATGCGTAGACACAGAGGTATATAGCTTCAAAGCTGCTCCCAGGAGGTTTAAATACACGGGCCCAACAGATGTCTTACATTTACTTCTACAAATAAACACACACATAGTTCTGTCATTCAATTCAAGCCACCCCTTATGCTGATGACAGCTTTTCAGGTAAAGTTACCTTAAGCCTCCTCATCTTTTCATAAATGCTCTTACTGCTTCCCTTCTTAACACACACACACACACACACACACACACTCCCCACTACTACTTTGAATTACTTCTGAGAGTTTGAAACAACCTGGAAAATAAGCTCTTATTAACAGCATTTGGATTCAGGTGTTTTCTTTTATGTAATTTGCCTAATCCTCAATGTATTTTGCATAGGAAAATGGTAGCTGTTCTCCCTTTTTTAACTGGGGAAACCGAGGCACAGAGTTCCAATAACCTGATATGTGTGACAGGACGTTGAATTTGGGATTAGGCATCAGGTCTCACAACTTCTAAATCAGCTTCTGAGCAAATAAGTGCTTGGAATGGAACTCCTCACATCAAACAGCATTGCTAGAAAATTTTGGTTTTGTTGTGTCAGATAAGAGAACTTTCAGCAATCTCGTACAAAGGAGGAATTTATTAAAAGTGACATCCTTGCTCTATCAAGATTCTCACCCAAAACCTGGTGCATTTGCAGATATGCAAATGTCACCCTTTCACCCTTCTTTTGTAGAACAAATTTTTAAACACAGACTCCTGATGAAAGATTTTGAAACTGAGGGAGTGAAATTGGAAACAGAGCATATGTGGAAGTTTATGCACGACCCTTCACAGCCAGAGCTGCTTGTTAGTAACATCAGGCTCCCTTCATACAGACATGCTCCAAGGCGGCTTGTCCCTAAACACATTCAACAGGTGCACACAGAGTTATTTTTCAGGCAGGTGTTGGTGAAATTAAGATCAGTGTTTGGCCATTGTGACTGAAATGGAGAGGAAGGATTGGAAAGAGTGAATTCTGGATCTCTGAGTGAACTACAGGCTGCTGCTGCTTTAACATGAATCAGAGAAAAGCCTCTGCAGGTCAGTGGAGTCACACCAGGGTAGAAGTAGTAAAAAGCTAAATGAAAACCAGGCCCAGGAATTAGAGCAGCAATGCTGCCTGGGCCCTAAGAGACAGCCAGAAACCCTTTGATAGAGTAAAATCCTCGTACACTGCAAGAAGCAACCTGCAAGAGAGTTCCCTGTCGGCATCATTAATGCATTCCCCAAAGCAGAAATCAGAAGGCTCTTTCCAGAGGAGGGATGTTGTAGAAAGAGGCTCCTTGTTTAATGACATCAGTGAATGTTTTGCCTAATGTGGAGACGAAGAAATTTTCCTTCTGACTTAGTATCAACACAGGCTGGTACAGGCCTAAAATTCACGGTCAGAATGGGTGCAAGGGAGGGTAAGAAGTGTAAAGGAGAAGTCATTTCACTAGTGGGATAGCTAGAGAGTGGTTTTACAATTCATGATCCCTTCTAGCCCTTTAGCTTCCTGGATCATGGGATTTGCCTTCATTATGATCTGTTCCTCTGTCTTTTGGATTTATGAAAAACAGGGAATTGCTGCTCAGGATCAAGCAGAACAAAATCAAACAACCCTGGGGACAACCTTGGCTCCAGGTGAGAAAGAGAATGGAATGGTGCAAGTAGGCTAAGGGTCATATTTTCAGCTGTTACATGATTTGAAGTCTGGACCAGCTGAAAAAATTATTAAAAGCTACATAATATTTTCTTCTCCATCTTCTTCGAAGTTCAGGTCTCAAATCAATGTTGTTGTTTCTTAAGCTAGTGATCAGAGCTGTGAGGAATCCCAAAAGATCGGCTGATCCAGAAGGAAATACTAATATTCAGTAGTTTGTGGATGCTTGTTTAATATAATGTTCACAGCTTCTATGGACTGAGACAGCATGACAGTCCTAAAGCAGTCCTCTTTTTCCTGTATATTGAAACTTACTGTTCCCTGTGGTAGTTGTAAACTCTCTGAACAAGAGTTAGCAACCTCCACAGGAGCACATCTGCCTGACTTCCTTGAGACAGAGGCCAAATTTGTGTTTGCCTGTCATTCTTCTTTTTTTTTTTTCCTGCTTCTACCTCCAACCTTTTATTTATTTATTTATTTTATTTTCCCTCATCTGGTGAATGTAACTTTTACAACTTCTATGCCACAAGCTATGTTTATATAAAGTCTAATTTGTATGGAGATGCCTTGGTTCTTGACCTCTGTGCATTGCCACAGTGCTGGATACCAAGATACCAGTTTCCTCTTCATATAGGAGGATTTTGTCACTCTGATACACCTAGACTGCTCAACATTAACACTGCCCAGGGTGACTCTGAAATAATGTGGAAACAATAGAAAGAAAGGACAGATATCAGAAGAAGCTAGAAACAGAAACAGACAAGGAAGAGGAATTATAAAAATATTTGAGTGTTACATCTAGTTCACATTTCTCCCTCAAAGCAGCATTGAAAACTCTGACCAATATAGATTCTACAGTTTCTGTTTATCCTATCCATATTGCTGCACCAAAGTAAAAAATAATAAACACAGGACTTCAGACCAACTCCAGCTGAAACTCAAGATGAGCCTGAATATCTCTGGGTTTGCCTAACCTGTATTCCTAATGCTGTTTGTTCTAAGTCAGCAAACCCCCGTTTCTACAGGGAATGTTTGAACTTAAGTCCTAATCCGTATGAGCAACGGAAAGAACACATAAGAGCAGTAATCGTAAATCTAAAGTCTTTTATTTTATTTTTCATTCCCTGATAGTTCCATAGCTCTAAGCATTGTGGCTTCCACAGAAGGTAGCAGCACATTGCCAGCAGCATACCTAATTAATTCCTCCTCACTTGTTCCATGTGGCTTCCTTACCCCCCATCCAAGTGACCTATTGCTTCTCTTCAAGATAGGCTAAATTAATGATGATAAAATTAAGAAAGAAGTGAATTATTTAATTCCAGAAAGTATCAAAGCTTACATGATCCCAGCACTGAGTAGGCCAGAAGGATCAGTCCATACCCTGGGGATTGTTTTTCTGGGCTCCACCCAGAGTTCTCATAAAAATCAATGGGAATTTAGCCTGGTCTTCAGTGGGTGACCTTTTGATTCTCAAGAGGTGCATAACACTTGGCATTTACTCTGTGCAGTGTCTTTCACCAGAAGGGCTCAAAATATCTCTCTACACCAAGTCCCACAATATCCTCGAGGGGAAAGTAAGCATTATCCTCATTTAATTAATGCATTGCCAAAGGCTAAAATACATACTAAAGGAGGCTGATCCTTCAAGGTGCACAGCTTGCTCATATTCTGGTGAAGCTGGTGGGGAGATGAACACACTGAGCACCAAACTGGATTAACCTCCAAGACCAAGGCCAGTTTTCAGATCAGATATTCTTGTCCATCGTGCTTCATCCAAAGTTTATAATCAGTGCCTTCACCCACTGCTGCATCAAGATCCAAGTGATAGCAACAACAAGAAATATTTTAAACTGATTGTTTGTGGTGGTATATGTCCATAATCCATCTAATCCTGAAGCACACCAACCAGTGTGGCCCCTTTCTCCTGTCAATGAGCACAGTGTAGCAAACAGAAAGTCTCACTAGGAGGGCACCAACCTGCCCAGGACTTGGATTTATTCCTGCACGAGCCAGGATTTGGCATATGGCCCTGAGGTATGTCACCACTCTCAGATCATCTGTGCAACTCCTATCTATTACCCTGACACCAGTTTTGACTATCATGCAATCAGCAATGTGCTGCCTAAAAGCCTGAAAGTGGGGCTAAAGAAAACTTTGCCATGGTGCAGACCGAGAACCAAATGCTCAGAGCTGGACTGAAACTGCCTTTTTGTTTTGTTTTGTTTTTTCTGCATAGTATCTGTAAAGCAGAATTAAGATAGCATGTCACTGAAAATAGGATCTCTCCTATGGGGGATAATGCCTACCATTATCTCAGAACCATTTGCTGCTCTATATTGAAGGAACTCCTGAGTCTCTACAAAAGGTGGTCTAATTGCAAACATTTGGTGTTAATGTTTGATGACCAGAAGCACAGCAAACCCAAGGTGTATTTCAGAACAGTATGTGAGTTTTCTTTGCTTCAGGGGCTGTACAAGGCATCCATTAGAAGGTGATGAGCTAACTGCAATCTTCTAGGAAGTTTTTATGACTGTACCAAGGTTTAAAGAGTTGCTGCTAAATGCACCTCAGATAGGCCCAGGTGTAAGACCAAGTCACATACAGGCACTCTGGCAAAGTCACTTTGAACTGGAGAACAAGGATTTCAGGATCTGAAGCCAAATAAAAGTGGCAGTGAAGAGGAGGGACAACTCAATAAGTCAACCTCCAGTTATAAAACTACTGAGCATGTGTGCTGGAGGTGATTGAGCGCAGCCTTGAAAATGTTAGTGGTGGAGAAAGTGCATGAAAAAAACATCCTAAAGATGTCAGCTTGATTAATGCCAAAAGGTTTCTTCAAAACTTGATTCTCCAGGTCTGTGTTTGTGTTCTCTTTGGCCACAACTTCAGTTGTTAGTAGAGTGCAGGTCTTGTTGCAACAAAATCTCAGCTCTGAGATCTTGCAAGTTGTTCAGAATAGTAACAAAATTTTAAAACTGAATGTTTCGGGAATGCTTGCTGGTAATCTTATTTATTTATTTATTTATTTGTTAACTTTATTTTATTTAGTAATTCTCTCTAAACTTTTACACTTGGTACTGAAAGATATTTAGAAAAACACAAAGTATATTTTGACAAAAGTTTTCTATTTTTTTTTTTTTTTTTTAATCTAACATTCCATGAGCAAGCTACCATATTTGAACATGGTTAATACACAGAGTTGATAAAAGGACTCATGCAAATCTTCTGGCAGAGTATTTTCTGTGATTCTTAGTTAGGTATTTCTTAGTGCATGCTCCAACCAAGAGCACAGTTATAAGCCTATAAACAACATGACCCATAAAAATTTAACAGTAGCTCCTAGTTATATATTGTTACTTACTATTTTCTTTATTATATTAGACATCTCCCATGCTCCAGGTATTTTACAGCTCTTGGAATAGTTAATGCAGTTTAAATATATATAGTGACTGTTCTGAGTTCTCGTTTGGGGAAGGAACTATAATCTATCAGAAAAAAAGCTAATTACAGTTTATCCCATTGATTTATATCTCCTCAAGCTTCCCCTCCCAATTTTTTTTGTAGGTATTAAAAACCTTAGGTTGTAATTTTGATATATGCTACTAGATAGATTAAATACCAGCTAATTCTCATATAAAAGTGGTAGTTTGATCAATACAGCTAAAAGCTTCATTCCTCACATATGTACTTCTCAGCTTTAGAACTATCAATTTTAATCTTGAATGTTGGGATTAGATAATAATCAGCCCAGAAATTCAGTTCCACAAAATTCAGAAAATCCTCCTGTTCAAATTCCACAAAAAAAGAGCAGTAGATCCCTCTTTGGAATAAGGAAGATATGCTGGATAACCTCACCAGACTCCATAGCTTCTATCACCAGCCCATTGCCTTCCTCCATCACCCCCTATTCCTTCTCTTGTCAGTAACCTCGAGACAGAAGTGAGAGAAAATGCCCAAACCAAGTTAGAAAAAGCAATTTTGAAATTATTTGTTTCCCAGGCTCAAAATATGGGGAAGGATACTGGAAAACCACCAAGGTTTGCCTTCACATTCTGCAAGCAGCTGAGCAAATCTGTTTTGCCCTTCTTCTATGATACAAATGTATTTCTCACTGAGTGAGTCATTTCATTTCCCAGATAGTCCCAACGTCCTTCTTATGAAGGAGGGCACAAGAGAGAAGGGAAGAAACAATAAATAAAAGTCACTTCAGCAACAATGGGTGTGATGTGGGAACCTGATTAGAATGTCATAATATAGTCTTGATATAAGAAATTAAATAGAATAGAGAGTAAGTAGCCTACAAAGATTTTGGTTTCAAATAGCATGTATTGTCACACTAAAAAACAAGAGAAAAACAGGAAAGCAGCAGAGCTGGCGCTGGATCTCCAAGTGGTTTTCTACAATAACTTTGAAGAAGGTCATGTGAGGAAAAGAGGGAACTGAAGCCCTTTCCTCCAACAGAGAAAAATAAATGGGTGACTCTATGCTAATGAAGACAATTCACTCCCAGAATGAGTCATTCAGCAGAAGCAGGGTCTCTGTCCTGCCTGTTGATTCATATTCTTTTCCCTCCAGCATGAAGAAGTCATCTTAAAAGGGCTGGCTGTGTGACCTACCCACTAACAAGTTTGGGTTTAATTTTGTTATTTATTTGGTATTAGCATAGTGTCACCCCCAGGAGATTTTCCCTTCAGTCTCTGTCCTTCAGTCTCTGGGTTATCTTCTGTGAGGTGGGACAGACGGAAGCTTGAAGCAAGACATGATGCCAGAAGAACTACAGAAGAAACAACCCACAGGCAGGCAGAATGTCTTTGGGTCAGAAGGTCAGCTTGGCCTCCCCTTCATCAAGCAAAAATTAAGGCAGGATTTTTTTTTGCCTTGAATTCTGGCTGTTGCTGTATGAATAATTCCTGAGGGTTCTATTTCTCTCCCCTGCTTTGACACACAGAAGCTTTTAAACAGACCAGCCCCTCGAATGTGAGAGCTCAGATCTGAACCAGTGCAGTCATGGAATAAAGGTCCAACTATGCAAAGCTTCCTTGAGCAAAATTGTTTAAAAATCAAAATAAAATGAGGATGTCCAAAACATTGGTTGTAAAAGGAGTACCAGCTGCACAAGGACTGTACATCTGACCTGATCGACTGCAGTAAAAAAAATTATAAAGCTTGTCCTTCAGAACTAGAGCATTTTATTTTCATTAAATGACAACCATGATGGTCTTTTTAAGAAGCAAGCAAAAATTAAAGTATTATTTTTAAGTGTGTATTTTTTAAATGTATCACTTTATGGAGACATTACTAACCAGATAGCTGGTATAAACTGTCATATTTCTAGTGGCTGAAGACAGCTGAATCAATACTTCAAACTAGGCTCAATATTTGAATGCAGCAGTAAGGAAAGTGGTGTAATCCACTGCTATAGATTAGATGGCATGTCAATCTGAAATTGCACATTACAGAAAAACTAGTTAGAGAGACTTTACTCTAAATATAACTGTGTTTTGGTTTTTTTTTCCCAAATGGTAAATATTCTTTGTGTTATTTAGCCCAAGTTTTTTGTGGTATCATACAATGCAGGATTTGTGTCCTGTATCTATCACACAGCCAAAACCACTCAATAAAACATCAAATCAATTATCAAAAAGTATTTAAGATCAAAATCTTTGATTGCCTGTAATGAGATGTCCAATGATGTTAATCACAAAAAAAGTATCTGCTTAGAACTAACCGTCAGAAACAGATTTCAGTATGAAATAAGCAATGATCATTATGACAGGGATAATAATAAAAAATAAAAAAAAAATTGCACATATATTAAGCAAGAGGTCTTGTGTAGTAAATATTAATTTTATGCTTCATATTCACACCTAGAACTTTGTAAATAAATTTTAATGTTTATTGGTGATTTCTTGCCTTTGAGCAGTGAACTTTTGAAAGGAAAATACAAATCTATTTTGAGAGCTCTTTGAAAAGGTGACTTTCAGTGTCATAATTCAGACAAATACTTTTCCTCCAAGTAGTAAGTACTTTTTAACTTTCATTGAGAGAAATCCATCTTCAAATTTTACTCCTTTTTGTTTAAAAGGTTTATTTCTGTCAGCCAGGGCCCTGATTCTGCTCTCCAGAAAATTAGAGAGAAAACTGCCATTTGCTCCAACAGAAGCACAAAGCAGACTTGAATTCATGATATATTGTCTCTCTCAACCAGTCACAAAAACCCTGCACCATCTTCCCTGCCAGGCAGGCTGGTGCTGCATTGCTTGGGCAGACAGCTGAGGGACAGAAACTTTCAGAATAACATGAGGTATTTTCCCATCTTTGACTATACCTGTGGATGTCAAAGGTAAGCAAGTAAAAACTGGGCTGTGCTACACCAGGCTTACCAAGTCTCAGTGGCAGCAGTACCTGGCTCTGATATATTAACAATGAAGCCTGAAGCCAGGAGGAGAAAGATCGTTTGTGATAGGCAAAAACTAGGTGAATTTTGGAAGCTTTCTTCCTCTCTCTTGTTTGAATAGCAGAGGCTGCACTTGCCTGGAGCTGCTGCAGTGGCAACCCGTGGATTGTACTCCCTTATATCATCATTAGCCTGAAAAAGCATGTGATCTGTGCTCCAATTTACCAGTAAGGATTGGATGGATAGCTCTGTGGATGGCAGGAATATCCTGGCAGCCCTGCTGCAGCAGCAGTGAAGGGTATCTTGTACTCAGGTCAGACCAGCAGATCTGCTCTCTGTGAAGGTTTGGGATGTAAAAGTACCCAGCAGTTCCTAGAGAAAAGCTAGTTTGGATGGGGATAGGTTGAGAAGGACATATTGGGTGGATGGGACCACACTGGACTGTGCTCAAGTTACGTGTACAGGTTTGTCCCTCTTAAGGGTCTCCAAAAATCCCTCGCCTGCAGTTTTGGGTGGGCTCCTGTCCTGCAGCTCTGTGCAGATCTCACAGCTGCTGGTCCCACAGCTGCCACACCCCACTGCAGGGTCAGCTCCTGTGGGGGACACTTCTGCAGCTCTCTCAGGCCAGTGACACCAATCCCCACTCTTTTGAAAAGAAGGAAAGAGTTTCATATGCAGCTCCAATAGTATTTTTCTCTGCCTGTAAGTTTTTTTTGTCCCTCTCTCCACTCTATGGGCCCCAGGGAGTTTTGAGGAAAGTGCAGTGATTTTCCCTAGTGTAAATGCTTACAAAAAGTCCTGGTTTAGAACTGGTCTGTGATAATAGCTAGGCCAAACTAGTCATCCAGGTGAAAAGTATGATTTTTTTTGTCCAAAATTAGCATACAGTTCTTATAAATATATTTAATTGTTTACTTAGTAATATTATCTTTCTGAAGGAGCAGATAGCCAGGAAATCTGCATGTAGGTGCACAAATGGTGGAAATACTGAGCATTAATTTTTTCCAGTCTTCCTCCCAGTTTGCATTCTCTGCTGTCAAAGTAATGTGCTTAATCTCAGCTAAGGCTTTTCCCTCAGTGAGAATCAGGCTTTCCCTCCTCTATCCACAGCCTGATTTTCATTAGATTTGTAGGAAATGAATACATTTGAGAGGGCTTATTCCAGAAGAGGAGGGAGAGAGAGGAAGAGAGAGAGATAAAGGGAGAAGGACTTGGCTAGTCAGTTCTACAGACTGAAAACAGGCAAGAATGGAAAATAGAACTACAGTAAAACTGTTTGTAACTCTGAAAGCCATATTTAAGAGTGACTCCAAAAAGTATTGTGGTGATTCCAAAGATGTAGCTTATTGACCTCTACACTATAATAATATTTACTCTCATTTTACTCGTTTAAAAAAATAAAAAATATAGAAAACAAATAAATAAAAATATGAGTAGGAAAAATGGATAATGATTTAAAACAAAAGAACTGATTACACTGGTCAGCTGGTTAAGCTGCATACATTGGCAGCTCCTGAATCCTGACACTGCAGTCTTCTGACTCCTGTACACACTCCTGTGTAATTATCGACTTGCTATTGCACACACCAATCTTCTGGGTCTGGCACACTTTCTAAACACTTTTGACGCTCTTGAGCCTCATTTGCAACCAGTGGCAGCATTATACAGAACTATGGCTCTTCATGCCCTTGTCTGTGAAGCACAAGGAAGCAGAGTCAGGAGTGCAGGCACAGAGCAACAGGAAAAGTCAAGATATCACTAAAGCAAGGAGGGCTGAGTCTTGTCTAGGATGAAAAAGTCTCTGTGTGCCTGAGATGGAAATACAGCTCCTTTCAAGACAGAAGAGCCTAAGGCCATACACAGTGAGTTCAAAATGCCACAGTCAGGCCTGCCATGACAAATGGAGTTTATCTTGTGGAGGGCAGCTTCACCCCCAGTTTCAGTGGGGTCACATTGGTGAGGGATTGGAGCCCATAGGTGTGGCACCAAACTGGAAGCAAAAAGTACTTAGCAAAGTACTGCTGCTAAGGAGCCTTTGGAGAAATAAAAGATTCTGTACCTCTCTTTTCTCTCTGAAACTCTTCAAGTAAAACATTTCCCTGTGCAGTGTAACAAAAATGACAGCAGCCTCAAAAGTTTTGTTTTGTCGCTTTTTGTGACATCTCCTGTCTGCTCAATTATTCAGTGGCCAAGGGGACCAAACTTAGTCTGGCCTTGTTCAAAAGTCTGTGGTCTGCTCTGCTGACCTAGAGAAGAATCTTTTATTCACAGGTAGCTGAATGGAAAGGTTTCTTTGAGACAGAGGCCCCCTAAGGCCAAAAAAAGTGCAACATTCTGGAGAGATAAACATCCTAATATGACATTTCACATCTTATTATTATCCAGAATGTCCACAAAATCTAACGCAAATTAGTTTAGCCCACATGCTCTTGATAAGATAAAAAATTAACTAAAATGTCCAACTCTGCTCTTAAATCACTGGGACACAGGAAAATCAGGCTTGAAATCTTGGTTTCATCACAGGTATTCTGTAAAACCTGGAAATTATGTGAGGAAATTTAATGTGCATCATATATTAGCTTGCACATCCCTCTGGATTGTTCTGGAACCCCACTATGAAAACACACTTTCAATGCCTCAACACCTTGTAACTTGAGTCCAAGGAGCAAGATCAGGAGAAGACAAACAAAAAGGGAAAATGAGAAGAAGAGTACATTATGTATAAAACATTCTCCCCTCCCATGCTGCAGTAAATTTTGTCTCCATATTTTAAAAAACTCCCAAAACACCAGAATAGACATCATCTTATTACTGAATGCTTACAGAACCACAAGCACAACAGATCACAACACCTAATACAAAAACACAAAGAGTCTGAGTCTTTTGAAAATATGTACCTGCTTCTAGATTTTACAAATTTGAGAAAACACACAAAGCCTTGTGCTTTGGACTGCACCAGCCCGTCTTCTCTGCTCCACCATCCATTATATGCTGAAAAAGGGGGAAACTCCCGTGCTGGACACTTAATTCTTGTATTCTGCAGGTTCTGCAAGGATCCTGAATTCTTCATCTCAGTTCTTTGTCCCACATAAGCCATGTTCCTGCAGTACACAGCAGGAACACACTTTAGTGTAAAAAAGGCTTTCCTCTTCAAGGGAAAACTAAGGTACTTTACAATTTTCCAGAGTGACCATGTTGCTAGGTGGGACAGAAGAGATAAAGGTCAAAAACTTGCTCAGGGCTAGGACTGCTGTGGTACTTGAGTATCTGTAGCAGCAGAATAGGCAGTGGCTACCACTATGTCCACACATGTGGTAGACACAGAACTTCTAAATCCATGCATCTGGTTTTTATATGGTAAATTACTTACCTAGAAAACTTTTCAACTCATTGCTCACTTGTTACTTATGCTATACTCTTGTAAGTATTTGACAGAAATGTACTCACAGTTCTTTACAAAAGGCAGCTTTTTTTTTTTTTTTCTTTTCACCTGCAGCTGACTTTTTGATCCACACCACTGCTATCAGAGGTGAGGTGAGCAGCAAATTTCTAATCAACACATTTAATCACTCTGTCTCTTCAGAGAGGCCACTGTAGTGATCATGTAATCTCCTTTGTCTGGGTTCCTGGAAATTACTTGGAAAAACAATGGTTGCAGCTGCAGAAGTGCTGCAGAGTGAATAGGGAAAAGAGGTGCTCCAGCCTCTTTCTCAGTTCCAGCATTTCTCCCTCAATTTAGAAAATGCAGAGGATCCAATTAGCAACGCTGAGTATGGTTTCCAGAGCTATTGATGGGGCTCTGCATGGAGCACCTCTCCTAGCTAGAGAAATAGCATATCTAACCAAAAATACAACAAATACTACTAACACTTATATTATATTGGCTAACTGGTGTTGGAGAGACTGAAGTCATCATTACTGTTGCTTAGGATTTGTCATGCTGCCATACCAAATGCACATTGGAGATTTCAATGGGCAGAAGTGACAGCAACTTAAAGGGGCACCAACTGTTCAATTTATCTCATTAACTTCAAGCTCTTAAGTAACCTGTCCTTCAGAAACGCTTCAAGAGATTTCATTGACTGCAGAGTGAACTGAAGGAGATTAGCTCCTAACTTGACACCTCAGCTGGAGTGAATCAGGGGCCGGCAGTCAAAGACACAAGGCTGAATCACCAGTTCTCTTCACAGCTGTACTGCAGGCTGCTGGTGAACAAGCCTTCCTCTACCCCAATTCTCTGCCATCCCTCTCCACTCCTTCCCCGCACTCCCAAAGGCAAGGGACATCTCTGCACATTCATGAGATGCTTAACCCTGCAGGATCCTGCCTCTCGCTGAGCCCAACATGCAATTATTGATGCATAACTTTACAATCTGAATTACTACATCACCAGCAGAACACCTTTTGACAAGGCAACAGCTCACATTAAAAAAAAAAAAAAAAAAAGCACCCTCTGAATTAGATGATTCTAATGGAAGTACAATCTTCCACATCTGAGTAGAATATTAATACAAAATTGGAAACAGCATCTTAGTATTAGGAGCCTAGTCCCTAAGTTCACTCTGTATTGAATGAGCAGAGATTGGCATAGCCAGATGGCAATTCAGATCCTAGGTAGGCTGAACTGACCCCTGGAAGTGTCTGTGAATATTAACAATTCCCTTTAATGATTTGGAAAGCACGTCTTAATTTATACTGAAGCCTCTAGCGTATTTCTTTCCTTTACCACCCGCCTCACAAAATGTTGACATAGAAGACACCAAAGCAGAAAAACCCCCCAAAGAACTCTGAAAAGATTACTTTTATCTTCTATTTGAAGCTGTCTACGCAACAGATTGTTTTAACCCACTTAGTTGTATTTTCTGAACAAAACTGCAGTTACAAACAGAAATTTTAGAATTCTGAATTTCAAGAAATAGATGAAAAAAATCTTAGGTGTCATATAGTATAACAAAAAGGATAAATTCTGAATCCATCGACATAAATGTCAAGGGTCTCATTCTTTTGCAGGTCTCAACTTTAAGTGGTACCTGCCATCACATCAATACTGCTGGAACTACTGTAAATGATGGAGGAGAGGAAAAAGAACATGAAATGAAGTTGCCCTTGCACTGATATATCATTTTTCCCTGTTTCCATAGAGCATAACAGTTGAGGAGGGGAAAGCTGGACATAGGCCTATTCATATGAACAGCTGCTCCTGCTAATTACCTGTCGGTTTCTAAACTCCTCATCGGAGGACGAGGGAACAGCATTCCCACCACTGGAACTATTAAAAGATCATCTGTTTCTATCATCAGACCAGAAATGGAGACTCATCTCACCAGGATGCTAGTAAGGGTATTTAGGAGAGAACTGTAACAGACAAGGATTCATTTATCTCAAATTCTGCCATTGAGTATCTGCCCAAGAGTTCTCCTGTTCCCACCTGCTGTGGTGGGAGATTCTGTTCTGAGGGTTACCAAGACCAAGCTTCAGTTTAAGAGCTGCACATTTATGGGTAGCATAAGAAGGCAAGGAGCTGGGAGTATATGTCAGAGACATGAAAACAGAATTGTGAGTCACACTTTTTAAGAGATTATCACTGTCCTCCATTGGAAACTGACCCTGAGATGTTTTTTTCATAGTCCCTTTGTGTGGGCTTTAAGTGGGATGGAAAATCTCAGGCTACTTGCTTTCAGGGACCACTCATAATGGAGTCAAGGATTCCTACCAACATCAGTGAGGTTTGGATCATGTTGGCAGCTGCTCATCAGTCATTTGCACCAATGACTGAATAAGACCCTACTTTAGGCAACAATTTAAAATGAGGGAGGTTTTATGGAGAGAATTCAGACATCTTCTGGCTCAGACTTTAAAATATATCCAGTCTCATCCAGTTTACGTAAAGAGCAGGCATCAGGAAAAATATAATCAGCTCAGTAAAATCTTACTGGTAGCCACTGTTAAAAGCCCAGAATAATTTGTTCACTATCAATATTGGATATGGAATCCAACAGAGGAGAGGATTGGTGGATATTGTGTACTGTATGGATTTTTCATGCTGCCAACCATTAATTTAGCCCACAAATGAAACACCTTTCACATTATTTTATTAGGAAGATACCAACTTGCCATCAGTAAGGTCTTTTGGAAATGCAGTTTATACATACTTTTTACCCATATGTTAGCACTAAGGCTTTCCATTGTTTTGGTGAGGTTTTTTTGTGTTTTGGGTTTTTTTTTCCCTATATCCCCTTCCAATTCTCCTTGAAAATTGAACAGGATTAGGTTAAGATTAGGTTATTTTGTTGAAGCAAAAAGTCACAAAGGTGGATGAAGATACCTTCAAAGAGATAACACACTGGGGATTCCTTGCTACCTATTTTTCCCCCATGGAAAGCTTTTTCCAGTTGTTTTTTTTTCTTTTTTTTTTTTTTTTTTTTTAAAGCTTGATATAGTTTATAATAATGTTTTGCTTCTTCTGTCAAAGTAAACTGGCCAAGATATCACTTAGCTTCATTTCCTGAGACCTGACCAAGGGTCAGAGATTACCTTGAACTGACGTCTGACATTAGCAAATAAACAATCTCCTCTTGTTTCCCACTTGGTGAATCAGCAGTCCCCATGCTAATCGTGTCGACAGGTTTTTGCTAAAGCAGGGGAAGGGGAATTCCAGGTTGACAAATAAGTCCCCCGAGAAACGCACCTGTCAGTTTCAGGAGAGCCCGCGTGGCACCGCGGAGTCAAGAGCAACAGGACGGACCCAGCCACTGAAAGTGATATTCACAGGGTCACGGCAAGAGTGAGCTACATTGGTGCACACAGGACACCAGGGCAGCTCAAAAACTGTTGGTATTATCCACCACAGGCCCCAGGAAGAAAAACCAAAGCAGTGCATCATTTAAAAGTACAGCAGTGCAGACACAGGAGATGAACTGGTCAAATGACCTTTTGCTGCTTGTGTTGTTTCTTGCTGTGTTGCTATCCAACACCTGGAGAGCATCACATACCACCAGCCTCTAGTTCCCTGCTGTCCAAAAACTTTTCTCCACCCAGTTGTCCCAGAGAGAAAATGCTAGATCATCTGTTACTTTCTGCCCTTCTACAAGGCTTCTTTCAGAAATATTCCAGAAAAAATTGGCCTCTGTTTTTCCACCCCCACTTTCTCCAAATAGGGTGATTACTGCCACTGCCATAGTGAACACCTATTGAGTGTTAGGCCAAATTCTGAACAAGAACCAAGCATGTAAGGATTTAGTCTTCCAAGAAGGAAGCACAGTATTATTCAATGTGCAGAGAAAAGGACGGACACAAAGACCGCTTTTGTGGAAAATGTGATTTTAAAAGAGCCAGATGAAGGGGAACACGGGCAGCTGGGGAGAGGAAGAAAGTGTTGTGTCGTGGTTTGGTGCCTCTCTTTGCCTCTTCCTCCCTGCTCTCTGTACCCTCCTTTCTCTCTGCCACACCAAGGCAAAGTGGGGACCTGTGTGGATTCTGAGACAATTTCAACCCACACCGGGAACTGCAATGCTGAAGTTACAAACCACCTGTCTTTACTCAAAAATCTCCATTGACTCCCCACTTGTGTGGCAGATCTGGTTACTGCAGCACTTTACCAGGAAAAATCAGCAGCACCCTGAGCTGACAGCTCCCCACAGAACAGGAGACAAGCCTGCCCAGTCCTAAAACTGCGACATGGCAGAGTGAAACACAAAATTAATAGCACCAATATTGCCATTATCATGTTAGTACAGGCTCCAAATCCTTTTGAATTACAAGACCAGCCTGGGATCAGCCTTCCAAAACAAGCCATGAAAAATCAGGGAATATACTTCCCCTAGCTATCAAATAGTGCTCTTCTCTCAAGAAAAATGTAATTTTTGCTTTCAAAGAAGTGAAAAAGGAATTCCATGGGAAGTAAGAATTACTGTTTTAGTAATGAAATTTCATCAATCCAATTTTACTCATCAAGAACAGAGAGACTTTAAGAGTGCCCTGAATTTCCAGTATTCAGGTGGCCACTGATGCTCAAATTAGCTCTGTTTCACAGCTGTTATTAGTAGTGCTTTGTGCCTGCTTCACAACTAACAAAACAGTTTTATATTAACACAGGGACCTAAATAGATTTGTCCATTAAATGCTAGTACATTAGACCCAAGGTGTCCCTTACAAGTATCCCAGTGGAGTTTTCTAAACAATCTTGGCTAGAGCAACCTTGGGAGGCAAGTTTACTGAGAAACATCACTATTAATAATAACCATTCCAGGGCTGAATCCAGGGTCTAACACAGAGCTGTTTTGGAAGTATGACTAAAGCTACACCATCCTAGTAGGAAGAGGGTAAAATAAACTGTTGGAAGTAAAATATGGAAAAATAAAATCTCAGCAGAGAATGATGTGATCAAATATTTAGATTCAAAATCCGTTACATTACACAGAATCTTCTTCCCCTCCCCCTGTCCCTGCACTGACAATGATATTGCAAAGGCAACAAAAGTATATTCCTGACAGATCTAAATAAGATTTTTATCTCTAGAGGGGAAGAGACTTGTTAATTTTTTGGTGGGCTGGGCAAAGCAATGAGATTCATATTGTTGTAATTATTAATTTCTTCAGCAAAGTGCTAAATCTCCAGGTACTTTACATATTGGCTACATTCTTTTTTTTTTTTCTTTTTTTTTTTTTTTTTTTTTTGTATTTCCAGCAAAGCTATTAATTTAATACCATCTTCTCAAAGGAAAGAAATCTGAATGGAATTAAGGATGCATGATCACAGCTAGAAAAATGAGCAGAGACAGGAAGAGGGACAGAGAGAAAAAATTAAAGCTCTGATAGCTTAGTCTGTTCAAGAACACTGGTGGAAAAGTGTTCTCTAGAATGTTAATTTGTTCTTATTTAGGTAGATTCTCTGTCTTGATCAAAGCTGCTTTTCGAAATTTGTTTGTGCCAATAAATAGATATTGGCTGTATCAGACCAAAAATATTCTCTAGAAAGGGATATTCTTACAAGATGCTATTTATCTAGAAATATCATGCAAACACACCCAATCTGAGTACAAATATGCATGTATATAATTTGTACCTACAATTCTTTCCTGGAAGGAAAGATTTTACTGCTGTTAAGCCACACTAGGATCAAGGACACTGTGGCTGCAGATCAGCCCCAGCCAGAGAGCACAGTTTGGACAGAGAAAGGAAAGCTGGACAGAGCATCACTGGCAGGAAGTCACCATCACCACCTTTCCTTACCTACGCTGCACCCCAGGGAACAAGGCTGATCCCCATCCCTTTTTCCTTGTCTGCGATCTGCTGTGACCCCTTAGGGGAGGATGGACCATTACAGAAGGTCTGAGACCAGTAAAGCCAGTTTGGGAAGCCTGCTGGGCAAGGAGACTACACTTCAACAATGCCTGTGCCCCACCATTTGCTGGATATGTGCAGGAGAAGGAAGATCAGGGAGGAAAATCCAGACTCACTTCATCAAAAGCAAGTACCAGGGTAGAGAAGATAAAAATATCGCATTAGGTCATTAATAGCAGTTTGACGCTTCTGGTAAATGTATGAGAAAATCTTTAAGTCACAATTAAGGGATTTGCTCAGCCCCAACTTTTATTTTTTATTTTTTTTTTTAGTTTTTTTTTACTTTTTTTTTTTTGTATGGATATTTTTTTTGTTTTGTTTTGTTTTAGTTTATTGAAAATACCAAGCTGATTGTGCTGGGGGACAAGCCAAAAGGTTTTGCTTTAATCTTTTATTTTCCTGTTTCCTTTCTTCTTTTTGCTTGCTCAGTGGTATTCATAAAGCATTACCACCTAGGGACAGGTTGCAAGGGGTTCAAATGTGATGATAGTTTCCATATCACTACCTGAGACTAGGAGAGGCCAAGGGGGAACGTGCTTCCTACTGAGCTTAATATTTTCAAGGAACAATGCCTGTTACAAACCCACAGTGCCGCTGGGCCCCAAATTCTCCTTTTATTAAGAATCAGTCAATGCAGCTCCACCTGGGAAAATTCAGTCTCCAAGCCTCAGCCACGAGTCTTTCTCAGAAAAGGGGGTTCTTGCCATGCCTTTCTGGTTCCCTCCTTTGGCCTCACTGCAGCAGACCAGGATGTTAATTGGAAAAGCAAGGCTAATTAAAACCAGAGAGGCAAACGAAACTGTGGGGGGAGTTACGGGAGGAGAGGGAAAAAAAGTTAAATTCAAGCACATAATAAAGAACATTTCTGCCCTGCTGTTCCTAGGAGGGATCTCATAACAGTGGTGCAACAGCCCAGAGGCTACAAGGAAAAAAAAAATTAAGCTACTGTGTATAACAATGAAAACATTAAACCCTTTGTGTACCATCAAAATGGAAACCAAGAAATAAAGTTAAGATGCTAAACATGTGTTTGAAGAGCACTGAAGCATGCGGCATGTATTTGACTTCCACCTTCTGGGGAGTGCAGGGAGGCATGACTGAGATCTATTAAATCCAATGATGGCCAAATGCTCCGCAGGTGCATTCAGCTCCAGTCAGGGCACAAATCCTGAAGAACAGATACACGGATTTTAGAGAGTGGTGCCACCAGGCAAACTGGCTGCCTCGCTGGAGAGGAGTACCCATCGTCACCTTTTCTCACTGAGGATGCTTAGAGACGCTACAAATGCTCATCTTGTGGCCCAGCACTTGCCTCTCTGACTCTGGGGCTAGCCACCCACCACGGCAGGGAGGAGCCTTTGCATACAGAGCAGCTTAAAAGAGTCCTCTTCTCACAAATATGACATCCCATCCTCACAGCTGCCCGGGCACTGGTGCACACAAGAGCCTGCTGATGGAAAGTCGAATCAGCAAGGCCCAGAAAAGGCAAGTAACTGGGTTTACAAGATCAGAGATTGTTGCCGTCTGCAACCACAGGATCATATCCAGAGAAACTGGATGGGACAGGAACGAGATGGGCTTCTGTTCATGAAACCATTTATTCAGCGTGGGAACAAACTCAGGTCCAGAGACAGAATGCTCTGAACAAAAACAGGGTGAGGGGTTTTGAGGGACAGAACCCTTGAGGGTCTTCACCTTTGAGGGTGGAGTTTAGGGTCAGGGACCACTAGAAACACAACAAAGGAGATACTACAGGGGCTCAAACCCAATCAGAACTCCTGGGCTGCCCCTTACAAGGGGTCTGGGGTGGGGTAACTTCATACAGGCCTCGCACAGCGCATCCTCCAAAGCAGGAGATCGAAATTCTCACTAGCTGGGCATTTCTGCCCTGCCTCCAGTTTAACAATGCTTATCTGAAGCTAAATCTTTGTTTCTCTGAGACACCTCAAAACAAGAGTTGTTTTCCTTCTCCTCTCTAATTAAAGACCTTCTTTATGCTTAGTGTCTCCAAGAATGATAAGACCAAACTAAATCTCAGGTGATGCAAAACCTTTTTTTTCTGGCGAGTCAAAGGGGTTGCAGAAGAAAATGAGAGGGCCAAGACTGATGTCCTCATCTTCCTCCTTGCACATCCCCTCCTCCCTTTCCTTCAGGAAAGTTTCACATCTTTTGCAGAGTTCCCAAGTGCCCTTAGAGTTGTTAACCCCTTTGCTGGCTCCACACAGAGCTTGTTTCCTGCAGGTCGTTGGATGCTCCCCATTCCAACCTGCAGATGGGAAGGAAAAGCTTGTGGCAGCAAATATGGACAAGGTCATATTCCTAACCATATTTTTTTTTAGCAACCCAGAGGTGACTGCCTCTTTCAGAAAAGCAGCTTGAGACTCATTTAAAGGCCATTCAGACACAAGGAAAGTTAAACTTTCTCAAGTATATCAAAAGCTTGTGAGACTATAATCAAGTTTGTCAATAAACAGGTAGGAAAGACTGATTTTCCCCCTAAAACACCACTTTATTTTCAGCTGAGAAAGAGACCTGAATATTTGAAACACACCCACAAAGTACCAAAAGGAAAACACAGGGTACAATTCCCTTTTTTTTTTTTTTTGCTTTTACTCTCAAGCTCACTTTTGTCATTAGTTTAAAAATTTACCTCATTAATTGGCTGTGAGAAGGAACACCATTCACAAGAAATTTAGCTACTAGGAGTAGGAAAAAAAGAAAGATAAAACAATATATATTAAGAGATTGAACACTAATTTGCATCACAAGAGGCTTTGTGGTGGGAGGGTACAATAATTTGAAGCATTCCTCTCCCTGCACAGTGAAATTGCCCTTCCCCAACCTGCTTCATCAGCTTACAAAGAATTTCTGTTTCTAAGGGATTTTCACCTCTCTCTCTTTGTTTCTTCACCAGGATCACAGTAAGTGTGATAGGACCTTAAGGACAAAGAGAGGAAAATAAATAAAAGAAGGCAAGGACAATTGCAGAGCGGCCAGTGTTAATGTCACCATATAAAGGGTCTGTCAGCATTTCCATTAGAAACTCCTATTTTCAAAGGTTTATAACTTGGCCATAAAAATTCACTCTGAGCAGCAGCTGGAAACTTGGCAAACAAAATCTCACTCAGCTTCGATTGATTTTTCTTTTTCTTTCTTTCCCCCTGTTCCCCATCCACCTTTATCCTCTATCTCCTCCACTCCCCCCTTCTTTTATCATCCTCCTAGACACTAACTTTGAGTTGATTTAACCAAAGGATGCAAGAACAGGCATCCTGTTACACATGGTCAGATGCACCAACACTGCTCACTTTTTGTCTTTTCTGGTCCCTAGTGCTTCCTTTGAAAGTCCTGCAGTCATTTGGGGCTTTTGCATTGTTTCCTATTATTTTTATTTTATTTTTTTTTTTAATAAAGCATTTTCCAAAATTTTCTAGACAGATCTCTGCTTTGGACTGACTGCAAGAACTGTATATCAATGTGTCAGCATCCTCCCCCCTGCCCCAGCTTCTTTGGAGAGAAATAATTAATTAAGAAGAAGCTCATCAGGAAAGTGTGTGTTGCAGTCAGTCCTTTGTGGCATGTGAAGTCTGGTCAGAAATGTCAGGATAGCTCAGCTAGAAATAGGAAATGCTGTGTCTCCTGGTTCGTGCTGGTTCTGACCCACCAGATCCCTTCTCCTGTCATACAAAGGGCTCATCTACATGGGATGTTTAAGTGAATATGACAGCAGCCATCTTGGCTGACACTTGAGAGCAAACTGGAGACTCTAAGCATGATGCTGTGCAACTTGAATTAAATTGCCAAGGCGGACGGACCAGGCACGGAGAGGGGATGCATAACATATGCTGAACAGCAGGAAGGCAGCTCTGTAGGTGTAAGGAGTGACTTGAATTAAATGCAGTTTGCCCTGGTACAAGTCACTCCCCAACAGCAGCTCTGAGTATTCATAGATGAAGAGTGAGAGGAAGGAGGAAAGGGAAATAGGGGCATTGCTGTGGTTGGATAGAGAGATTTCAAAAGAAGTTTCAGCAAAAGTAGGTTTTAATGTGATGCCAAGCAAACAAACACTGTGAAAGCAGAGCAAGGAGACTGAAAAGTGAGGCATGAAAGGCTGAGAGTTCAGGCTCAGAAACATCCCTGTGTTTGAGATGCTTCTCTGAACTGCCTGAGTCAGCAAAAGGGAGAAGATGATGGGGAGGTACTGGCCTCTGTCATGAGATTTTCCATCCCAGTTTTCATTGGCAACAGCAAAAACTCATACATAAAATCAAAAACATGAGAGACTAAATAGGAGAAAAAAAAGACAAAATATTGATGGTCTGAATTTTGGGACATGTAATATTTGTATGTGTGAGCTGGGGGGGATTATATTCATGCCTGCACATTTGTGTTGAATTCCACGGAGCAGTGTTTTCCACCACGTGTCACAATATAATTCAAGCTGGACAAAGTGAGATGGCAAGACCAAAATAGCCAAAGTATGATTTATGGATCACCTGAAATATTCAGTGCTCTCTTTCTATTTTTACATTAATCTAAGAAAAATAAACAATTATATTAGAAGCCCATAAGGAAATTACATCAGTGCGGAAATAGCCTCTTTATACCATGATCTCATTTTTCAGACTCTGCACAAAGAATTATCTTTACAATGAGGCATTTCCCTCTGCTTTGTTTTGCACATACTAAACTGCCTAAAAAAAAATTTAGGGCAGTTTCTATGTCTTCCTCCAAGTATTTTATATTTCTGCATCAGTTAAACATGAGAAGTGAGTTTAAATGCTAACAGTTCAAAACTGAATCCAAGCTCTGTCAAAATTAATGTTCAGGGTGTTTTATCTAAATTCCATACAATCATGTTTTGTCAATGTCCTAAGATATCAACCTACTTGCTCAGTGACTTAGAATTTATCCAGTAGAACATATGAGCTCATCTAATTCAAACTTGTGTGTCTTGAATACCGCACATGAAACTGAGATAACAATACTTATCTATCCTTCTATAGGAAGAAATTCTGCAAAAATTGGTACTTTAAAGAAAATTTTTAAAGTCAGCTTCAAATTAAATGAGAATAAAAAATTAGTTAAAAATCATTTTCATACATTTCTGCCTGAGTACGTAAGCTCAGCAAATGCTTGTTTTCCCTTATTAGAGTAGTGGTGTCCCCTAGCAGCAAAAGAAAGGGCAAGCAAATAAAATGTTAGAAGAGAATTGGGGTTGCAAGAAAGCTCAGAGAGAAAGGAAGGAACACAGTAATTAGGAGAAGGACTTAGGGAATCAGTTACATCATCCCATGGAGTAAGAGATCAAGTGGAAAGGAGAGGAACCAGGAGAGACTTTGTTTTTGATGTTTTTAATTGATGCAATGCATGGCTGGTGCCTGAAGATTTGCTACCAGTTTTGTTATTCTAATTAGCAAAGTGTACAGACAGGCAAACCAACATCAAAACCCTGATCCATCGCCGCAGACCTCAGGCAGCTTCGGCAGCAACTGAGGAGATGCGTAAAGCACCGTGACACCAAACACCTACACGCTGAAAGAAAAGGGATTTATGGGCTACGCATGCAAGGCTGGCAGGGAGACTGTCCCTGTCCCTTGCTGTGGGATGCAGGCACCCCTGCTGAGCTACAGCTTCAGCAGCAGCAAAGCAAGACTCAGCTCAGGCACACCTCTGATGGCTTAATCCTGCACTTGGTGGGGAAGGGGGTGTTTGGGCTTTTTTTTTTTTTTTTTTTTTTTTTTTTTGACAGAGGTTCATGAATATGTTTGATATGTAGATGTAGATTTATATCAGTTAGGGTAGGCTGAGTAAAGTTACTGGATAAGAGAGGCTAAGGAGGTGTATGGTTAGGGATTAGAGTGTGGTGATAAATGGTAATATGCTTTTGTAATTAAAGCAAATCTTATGTTAAAAAGGACTGGAGTCTGTTTGACTGGTAGATAGGGGTTTGGGTCTATTTACAGTCCAAAGGCACATTTAAACTGCTGAATCTCCCAGTTCCAAGTAGATCCTTTGACTGTGTGATAAGCGTGTTTTTCATTTTCTTACAGACTCCTCCTTATTCAGGGCACATCCTGGTTTCTGAAGGAATGAGTTTTTTCTTTGTGATTGCTATCCAGAAGTTGAGCTTGGAAAATGTGACCTAGTTCTGTAAATATTTGACCTCTCTATCCCTTGCACACCCCATCCTCACCTTCCTCCACTTCTCCATACAAACTGTCAGCGAAACACTTTCCTCATGGTGTCACCTCTCATGGGGTAGGAAAAGGGCAGCAGAAACACAAAAATGGCACACAAAAAGTAGTGGTGCTAATGTTTTCCTCTGAAGGTATTCACTTTGCACTTCACAAAATGGCTACCCAGCTATAAAACAACAGCGGGGGATTTAAGTATATCATAAATATATATATAAATATATACATATATATATATATTTATATAGCAAGACAAAATAATCTTGGATATAACTAGATATATCATGGTCCCAAGAAAATTACTTGAGGCATTGCAGCTATGTAGGAAGCTAATCTTGGTATCATATTATCCCAATTACCAGTTTATTATTTCTTCTGCTTCCATTCAGAGATGGATTTTACAGTCTGATAAAGTATATGCCAAGTTGAAATTAAGAACTGGAGCTTTTCACATGTAAAAGTTGGACCTGAAAATCATTCTTTGACATCTCAAGTTTTGAATTATTTCAGCAAAATGAACAGTTTTCATAATCAATTTTTCTTTGTTTTTTTTGGGGGGAAAAGGGACAGGGTGTGGGTGGAGGAAGAATATGTTTTGATCATTCACAGAATTCTTCAAATCAAAACCCATACAAACTCCTCTAATAAAAAGCTCCATACTCTGCAAAGGTCTCCTACTCACTGTCACCCCAATCTTCCCACCATTCCAACTTTTTTCCCCTTTTAAATATCTCCATGAAATTCCATTTATTTTGTTTGAAACCTTCATCTCACCCTTTTCCCTGAACAGCACTTCCCTCATGTAAATATCACAAAATGCTGAATGTATTTTTTTCTCTGAGGAATCATTTATACCATGCTAAAGGTACAGCATGGCATTCAAGTTGTTCTAATTTCTCTGGATTCAGGCTAACTAGCAGCACGCCACTCCCACTTTGTCTTGCAGCTGTAGCTAAACCCTTAGCAGTGCCCAGTGAAGGATGCCTGTACCTAGGATGTGGACATTATTGTATCCAAGCCTGAGCATACTCCAAGCTACACATGCCTCTACACAAATGAAACACATTCCCAGTGGGTTTTTACTCATCTTTTAATCAAAATACCTAACTTATTCCATGAAATCATCTCCTATAGAAAGAAATAATAAAAACACCGAGCGTCCTGACACAATCACTTGCAGTGGAAAGAGAAACACTCTGACCAAGGGGACCAGAAGACAGTGTAGGATTGAGACAAAGAATTTCAAGCAAAGTGATGCCAGATGACTTGCCTTTCTGCAGCCAGGCACTCAAAAACAGGGCTGCAAAGAGTTATCTGACCTCTGAGAACTGTCCCTTAGACACAGGACCGTATGGACATAATCACACACTGCTGGCTTCTCTGCCTGCAGCCTCCCTCCACTTTGTCCCCCAGGCAAAAAGCATTCAGGGACATAACCCTGTTCACTTACTCAGGGGAAATTCTACATTCCCAAAATACAGATCACAATGAGATTCCTTCCCAAAACAGAAAGTTCACAGGATCCCTTGGTACCTATATTTTCACACACACAAAGGGAAAGAGCAGGAGAACGCAGCTGTATTCACCAGCTCATATTATTATAATTAAAAAAAAAAAAAAATAAAACAACAAAACAAAATCCAAAGGCCAGACAAATACACTCTGGACATCCACATTTGTATGGTTTATAGCAGGTGCAAACCTAGAGGACATTAAAAAAAAAAACAGCAAAAACAACAACAAATCTATGTTTTAGAAGATGTGGCCAGAGTTTGTATTTTGAATACCTTTATTGCCTTCATTACACTGCTTTCACTTTGTGAACTATCTTTCCCAAAAGGAGTTCTTCATTTTTTTTAACCTCCTCATCTTCCTTTCTTTTCCTATAAGTGGTTGACTTTAGCCCTTGACGATCACTGAACTGGTGTAATCTCTGACAATTTACACATATATTAGAAAATAAATTATTAATTATGAAGTTCCCCACGCTTTACTCTATCCCTATGGGCTCCATGAGGTGTTAAACTCCTCTGCTGGAAGGATGTGTATCTAAACTTGAGTGGGAATCTAATATATTCACAGCCTCAGACAAGTTAGGTGTGACAGCTCACCAAACCCCACCTCCTTTAAGAGCCACACTCGCAGCAAACGTGTTTGCCTTCAGCACAACCAAAACAGGGCTCAAAAGGTTCTTGTCCTGTCTGGCTACCGAGGGACCATTGGTCTGGCACCTATTTTTGAGTGGCTTGAGTATCCATTCCTGCAGGTTCCTCTGCTGTGAGGTCACTGCACAGGACCCAGGCAGAGCAGGGGTGCCCTGGGGTGCAGGGGGTCCAACACAGCCTGGAACACAGCGCTCCAAGGAGCACAGTGCTGAGACACCATTCTGAGTGTAGGAACAATGCATGTGAGAATGGCTTCCTGCAGGAACACAGGAAAAGTTACCTAAAGGTTAAGTGACTTCAGAACTTAATGCATTTGCAAAAGACATTTAATGCCAGCTTCTATTTCCTCCTTAATAGGAACAAAAATTATAGTCTCTATGACCAACCTGAAAAGATGCTGGAAACTCTAACCCTGAAGCAAGGTTTCCTTTTTTTTTGACCATGAATATTTATTTTCCCATGCTTCATTAAAAATGGGTGGTTGTAAAAGGAAAGGCAATGGAGAAGCTCTGGTACTCCAGCATCCTTAAGAACAGCAAGGTCTCTGCAAATTTTTTTTATTCAGCTCAGTTAGTATGGAAGTGCACAGGGGCAGCGATTTAGGTATGGGTTTCTGTACAGCTACATGTACATGCAGATATCCTCACAGTACACTTGTGTGTGTGTGTGTATATATATATATATATAAAATCTTCAAGACATAAAATGCACACAGCTGTTAGCAGCTGAAACGGGCCTTAATTACACTCAGGTTGTCATGGTAACATCTGACAAGCTTTGACTTCCTGGATGGGAGCGTTTGCCCACTTGGAGTTTCAGCGTATCAAGAGAGAGGTTCTAAGGAAAATTAGAATAAATCACACAAGTTTCCCTGGCCTTTGTGTCTTCCTGCCAAGGCAAGAGGACTAGGAAAGAATATTGCTCCACAGGCTTCACGCATCAGAACAAGGCAAAAAGCAAAATGATACAGGAATTTAAAGGATAATGGCACTTAAAATACTTTGTTTTGCTGAGAACCAGCATCCAGCCTAAGATTTCAAAGCATTATCATCACTATATTTTAACATTTGTAAGGCCTCATTAATATCAATGTCTGGTGCATGAAGTCATCGGTGGTAATATCTTAGCTTTTATTTCTTTTATTCAAGTAAGATGACTAATGGAGAAGGATGTTACACATTTCAACCATCATCTTGTATCAAACCAGTGATACAGTCAGGAAGGGAGTTTAGGTCTGTTCTAACTACAAGTCCATACTCTACTTAAGGGCAGCTGGTTTAAAATGTATTCATTGATATCTCATTGTCTCAGCTCTTGCCTTTCTCTTTGTGGAAATCAAATAATTCCTTGTTTTCCCTTCAAATGCCTTACAAAAGTTATTATTCCTATGAATAGGATGTTCAACCAGCTTGTCCCTCTTCATCTTTTCCATATAATAAAAACTCAAAAACAAAAAATGAAGCAAACAGGAGAAGCCCTTCTTAAATCACCACACATCAAGGCTACTTTTAGCCATCTGGCCCACATGCACATTTTCCTGAATAGCTGGCAAAATAGCAGTCCTGTGATGCACAACTTCAACAGAAAGCATCCATCTGGTGAGAGTGGTTCCAGCAAGGAATCACAGAGTGGGAGCCAGTGATCTGAACTCCAAGTTCGAGTTATTCAACCTAGACTTCTTTTTATAGGCAATGCAGACCAACAGGCAAAGGTCAATGTGTCTCTGAAGGTTCCTGTCCCTTTCTTGGCTGTAAAATGGGTCTATGACAGCCCAATCATGCATGGACAGTTGACTTTCAAACGCTGTAGATGGGGCAAGACGAATCTCCTCTAAGAGCTCTGCAAAAGCCAAGACACAACAAGTGGCTGCTCTGTTTAAATCACGCAGATGTGGCTCAACAGCTCCAGCACAAAGGGGTGTTAGCAATGCAGAATTCATGTGTTTGTACAGCAGGCCTCCAAACGCTGCTGTAATACATCTAAGAAAGAAGAACTGAAAATCCTAATGAAAGCAAATTTGCATACAAATGAAAGTTATTTTTGCACGCACTATTCCCCCACCTCCAGTTTCATTCTTTTCTCAGAACCTCAAGGATGCATAAGACACGAGGAATTACTGCTGGACAGAAACCTTGTTCCATTTCCCACAAAGAGAAGAAACAGCAGAATTTCTCACAAAATGTGCTTGGCTATTTCTATGCACTGATGCGTTTAAGGAAAAAGCAGAGAGGGACAAAAAGACTTATCTTTTTTTGTAACTTAAAAAGGTGGAAGAATAGCGTTTCAAAGTGGAAAGTCAAAATGCTTCAGTTCAGAAAACTGAAGCAGAAATGAGAAAAGGGATAAAACCTCTGGGCCTCCCCCAAAATTTCAGAGGGCACAATGCTCTAAAAGGTTTTATTGCAAAATGGCATTTTTACACTAAATCTTATATTTAAAGCCAAAAAATATTTTAATAAAAAAATTATTATTCTTTTTTACTGAGCACTGAATGCGTGTTATTTTGTCTCTGAAGGATTCTTACATATTAACAGAGCTTTTTGCATCATCCTTTCTTACGAACCTATGTTTCTAACTTTCACTCCTCTCTCTCTCTCGTCCTCCTCCCCCCCTTTAATTTTATTATTATTTTTTTTTCTTTCATTTCATAAGCTCTTAGCTTTTTAATATGAGAGCCTTTTATTTCTATAAAACTGCAGCTGCTTTCATTTAGTTTTATGGATTTAATGTATTTAGAGGTTCCAAGAGAAGCTTGGAGCTGGCGGTATTATCCAGACATTTGCTGCTTAGTGCCTTTTCTAATGACAAGACTTATCTGATTCAGAACATTTCATATCTGTAGAAAAATTAATTCTCTCTCCCTTTGTCTTTAGGCCTCAAGATTTAATTTGTTCAGGGGATTCTTTCAAGCAATTTTTTTTTTCCCTTTGCAGATACCCTGATGACTTACTTCCAATGCTGAAGTTGTTCTTCCTGCTGGCACTTTAGTCTGAAGCATTTGCAACTTGTACTTGTGTGCCTTCCCATCACCACAGCATTTGAGCTGCTGTCAGTATTTAATGTATTTGTCCTCCTGCTCTGTGGGGCAGAGGTTGCCTCTCTCACCATTTTTACACACATGGAAGTGAAGCCAAGAGAGAACCAGAGCCTGTATCTGCAATTGATCCATACTGATTTCAATATGAGCCACCCATCTCAAACACTATTCTGAGTGTAACACAAAGTGGTTTAGTCTAGGCTGAACAGGAAACTTTCTGAAGGAGTGGAAAGGAACTTGGTCATGATATTAAGGTCACCATCCTTTCTATGGGTACCCCACACCAATCGATGAAATGTTTGTGTCAAGCCAAAGAAACATATCCATTAGAGAAAATCAGTCAAACCATGGTTGAAACTTTTTTGGACATCAACCTTCATACTGAGAAACACAGGACAACCTGTGTCACGTCAGACACCTCCAGAGACAAAACTAGGTGAGGTGGAGCTGTCCTGTGCTGCTTGCAGGTGAACAGCATGTGAGGCAGCCTATCAACATTCAAAAAACCCATGATCCTTTTGTGAGTTGGAACGTTAGACAAGTATATTTATTTCAGACTACTTTGTCCTCTCATCAGAGTAACCCAAGAACAGTAGTAAGATGCTAAGGCATGGACCAAGACTTTGCAATTACTGAAACACCAATTTAGTTATCACTTGCTATTACTCTGTCACCTCTGTTGAACAGGAGAAAACTGCACTTGTTCAGGAGCACGGTTATTATCCATATCTATTTTCTCTAATTCATCTCTCTTCTTTTTGTCCTCTGCAATAACTCCTGAGGACCTTTAGAAGGCCTCATACTAGCCTTCTTCTTCACCCCATCTATTAACCTGATCAGCAATGAAAAAGTTCATTGCAATATTCATCCATCATTTTTAGGCTTTATTGTTAATATCCTTTAATACATTTATGGGGAATTTACACCTTGCAGAAGCACCATTTCTAATCACTAAGGACAGTTCACTGTCTTCCTTAGAGTTAAACTCTTCCCGCATTTTTCTTGCAATATTAAGGTCTAGACCACTGATCCCTAATGTACCATTTTCACATATTTATTTTGTCTAACCTGTTAAAAAACCAAACAAACAAATAAAACCAAAACACCTTACATACATTTTAACATTATTGGTTTTGAAATCTAAGCCTGAGAATGTGTATATTAAAATTTGACAATTAAATCATTTGTAATTAGATCTGAATTTAAATTTCTGAAATTGTGAAATGACTGTAGGAACAATATTGAAGAAATAAGAAACAGACCTTAAGATCAGAAGACAAACTTTATTCAAAGTCGTCAAAACTTCTATGTTTGTGTTTCAAATCCTTGTCATAAAAATAGAAACCATACAGAAATCTGAATTTGAGGTGACTGGGAATGGGACTTGGTCTAGAGAGCACAGGAAAAAACAGCAACAGCAAAATAAAAGTCAGTGCTTTCCCCACCCTCGTGAAGACTTCTGGAAAGTTAAAATTTAAAATATTGAGAACACAAGGCTGACTGAGAAGGAAAGACTTTCTCATGTTTTTGCTTCCCTTTGTTCAAAGATCTGGGAGGAAAAACCAAACTCCCTATATGTCAAAAGCCTGCCATCCCTATCCCTTTAGAAGCTCATGTTTATGAGGCATTTCAATAAAATGAAGAGGAAATCATTTGATGCTTTGCTAAAGAACAAAGCCACAAAAAATACCTTCATGTTTACATACCATAAGGCAGCTAAAGGGCACCCCTCAAACCTTACTAAATGCATTCCCATGCACCTGCTTTCAAGAATTTAGATGGGAAAGCTCATAAAAATCTTGTGTTTTATCAATTGATGGGGCAGGCTAGTTGTAACTGTGTGTGGCAGCATCCCTGAAAGAGGGGAAAAGACAAGGGGTAGGTATGAGACTGTCTCTGTATTTCCCATCTTAGTCCCACAAATCTATTAAATATTAAATACGTGCGTTAGATGCCTCACTGGCCACTGAAGATTGTGCTAGGCACTGCACAGAAGCAGACAGCATCCTGAAGAGCTTACAACCCAAAAAGGTGAGACAGCAAATGGAGGTGACAGCAAAAGGAGGTGACAGCAAGCTGCTTTCCAAGGATCATTGTGAAAAGATCAAGGAAAAGATGAAGTGGAAGCAAAACCCAACTTTTCAGCCCAAAGTTGAGTAAGGTGTTCAGAGAGATGGTGCCCCTCTACCTGCTACCTGTACATACAGGCACCTTCCCTGCACACACAAGTTTGGAGAGAACTTGTGGAGGGAAGTGCTTCTCCAAGGATTCTGGAGAGATGGGCAGCAGAGGACGCCTCAAGATGCCACACACAAGAGTCCAGCCTGGACACCCACACCTCAAACAGAACCATGTCTCTTCAGGCCAATGCTTCAGTGTTCCCATGGAGAGTTCAGAGGGTGGGAGGCTTGTTATCTCAGGGAGGAGACAACACAGCTGGGATGGGGGGGGGTCACAGCAGTAGGTGTTTGTACACATCACAGACCCCCAGCTCTCCTAGAAACACATTTTCCCTGGTTTAACTCTCCAACAGAGCCACAGACAGAGCTGAACTCCATATGCTCCATTTCATATCCCTTCCCTTATAAACCTTTATTAAGGCTTTATGTTACACAACTATCACCGATACAAAACATTTAGGCTTCCAGGAGACCGAGTGCATTAAAACTCCTTGCGTGGAATGGCAGGAACCAATTCCTCATTTTTACTGGCTGGGAACTGAACCTTAATAGGCCACAGAGCACAAAACTCATAAACCATTGGAGTAAGGGAAGGAGGGGAGAGGGGGAATAAGGAGGGAGGAGGGAGAGAAGTTTGTTGCTGAGGTTATGAAATTGTAACAGAACAAAACAAAAGATGTGAAACAGGCCACAGCAAGGAGTTCTCCCCACCTATGGCAGAGTTAACCTTGCCACTGATGTCCAGCAGCTAAAAGGGAAGAAAATAAAGCAGGACCATGCTCCTAACAAAATAAAGTGTTGTTCCTTGGCACTGGAATAGCAGCAACCCTCATCTCCAGCTCTGGTTCTCCTCGGGAGAGTTTGGGGATTGCTGGCTCAGACATGAGTTGCCTTTGCCTAGCAACCAGCACAAAATCCGTCTGTCAGCCTGGTCTACAGTCGCTTCATCCTGCCTTCCCCTGCTCCAAGCACACAGCAGGGTCTCCGAGCTCATTTGTCAGACTTCAGCTCCATCCACCTTGGAGCCCATCTGAAGAGAGTGTTCTCCTGTACCAACTACAGCTAGCAAGGTGGTTTGGGCCTTGTGTATTTCATCCTGTTCCCCTTCACCTTATTCTGCTGTTGCAGCCCCTCGTTGGGAAGCTCTCAGAGGAGGGACTACCTGCACTGAGGAGGTGGTTAACCCAGCAGACTCACCTACGAGGAAGGATTAGGCAGTTCTGTAGCCACACATATCTCTCTCTGCCTGGCTGTGATGTTAAAATACCTGTTTCTGCTGATGTGAACATTATGGGTGCCAGGATGCTTTTAAAGCAGAATGTGGGACAAAGCAAAAAAAACCCGTCAAAAAAAAAAAAAAACCCAGAAAACCAAAACCAACCAAAACCCTACAACAGCTGGAAGATGATTTCCAAGGGCTGCTTTCCCTAGAAAATATCAGGTTCTCTAGATGCAGACACAATTCTGCATTGGAGATTGGAGAGGAAAAGTCAAATCTAAAACTCAGAACACTTCCCGGATGAATTAAATTCTGCAACCATTTATTTTGCTGTGGAAAGTTACTGCTGTGATCCTCCCCATGCTGTGTCACTGTGACCTGAACCACCTGAGCCAGGAATTATTTGACTTCCTGGAAGAATAAGAAGTTACTTTACACCCCTGCTCCAGAAGAGGAACTTATTAGGAAATTAAACAAACTGAAATGTGCAAGACAAGCCTGGTAAATGCAATTGTGCTCCAGTCAGAGTCAGAAGAAGTGGCTGCTCTCCAAAAGTTTGAGCAAGTTAGTCCCTGCATCAAGGTTTCTTCAAGTCAGAACAGAAGATAATCACCCATTCTGGGCACGAGAAGGATATTTACTTAATGTGTTCTGACTTTGGAAATGGAAAATTATGAGATACATGGCAACTGTTACCTTCCAGAGCTTAAAGTTATCATAGTGTCATTCTTCTAATTACAAATCAGACTCTTAATGCCAAAGGCCAAAAGGAGCCTGATTCCAGAGGTAAGAGCAGTATCAGCTAAAATTACTTTGGAGGCTGCCTGGTATCACTTCACAGCCCACCATCAGGAATCTTCTCCCCTCATCAATGGGCACCTCTTTCCTTGGGAAATTACAGCCACAGCCCAGTCTAAGCACAGGGTACAAGATACCGGATTCAGCCATGATTATCATAGACCAACATTGGCAAGGCTGAGACAGATGGTTGGTTATTCTCACTCTGCTGGGTTGCTAGGGCAGCACCAAAGTTTCTCACTGAACAGCTTCTCTCTAAAAAAAAAGGTGGAAGAGACAATAGTTTTTTTAACATTTTTAATGACATCAAATTCAATTGAAACGAGCTACTTTGTCATCACGGCTTGTTATCGATTGCAAGCTGAACATTCTCGGCAAAACTGGGACAAGCTAGAGTAAATCTTACATAAAAAGCACAGTTATATTGATCACAGCAGCCGCCACTGGCCCTCCACAGAAGCAACAACCAGCTACTTTAATAAAAATGTAATTCTCCAGTAGAGAGGAACCCATCTGCCTTCCAAACCACTCTGCATCATACTCTTCCAAGTGCTCTTGAGAGAGAAAGCAGACCAGTTCATCCCCCTGATAAAACACTATTACTATGCAGTGACACCACCACACTTGATTTAAATACATCTGGCATTTTCAGGTGTAATGCCTCAAGCAATAATACTAAAAAACCAGAACAACCCTAGTTACACCCTCGGGGAGTTGCACGTGTGTGAACTGAGTAACTTATAAGAGTTCCTATTTCCATAGTATCAATCTCTTTACATTCTGAAATGTATTTATCCTCCTTCTACTCAGGGGAAGGAGAGATCATTGCTGCTCCTTTTGCTTTCCCAACGCTTTCTCAGATCTTCATTTCCTATGGCATGGGAGTTGGAGGCCTGAATCTCGGTGTGGGCTTGGTCATGGCCTTGCAGGAAGAGAGTGCTGTGTCAGAAATCTGGCTTTGGCAGGTCACAGGTCAGACCCCAGGCTGTGATAATTATGGCAGGTGTCGATGCATTGGGACTTCTACCTCCGTTTATACCACTAGGAAATCACATCTGGCTCCAAAGAGACTGTTGTACATATCTCCCTCACCACCACCCACAGTGCCACCACATCAACACTCACTTTTTGAGCAAAAGGAGGCCCAGAGCCCCCTGTTTTTTTCACTGAGCCCCATGAGAAGTCCCTCCCCTCTGTCACAAGCTGGATCCTTGCACAGAAAAGGACACATAGCTCATGTGTGGCCATGTGATTCTGGGGACTACAGGGCCTCTGCTCAGCAAGCTGAGGAGTTAATAGAAGCAAAACAAATCCCCCTTATTTGCCTCAGGGTTAAGGGTCAGTGTAAGTAAATCATTAATTAACAGGCTGGCACCTCAGTGCTATTGACAGGGTTTTGTGTACACAGTGGGACTGTGGCACCCCCTGCAATTAAGCAGGCAGTGAACTTTCCTCCTCCTGCTGCCTCCCACTCGGCTTGAGCAGGCTCACTCTCCCCTGTCCTCAACAGAGCCTCCTCTTTATTCTTCCTCTCAGCACAGGTTACCAGCTGCCCCTGTCCTTAGGCTTTTCTCCTGCCCAGCCCAGCTGCCTTCAGAAACCAAGTCTCCTTTTTTTGTTGCTTTCCAACTTCATGCAACACCTGCTCCTTTAAAAAACCTCAGTGGTTATGCATCCATCAATTTAGACATTTATTTTAGCCCCCTGCTCTGGTAAAGATACATCCACAGAAGACTCTAAAGGGTTCACAGGCATGTGGTCATAATTCTTCAGCCTTAAGACACTGCGTTGTCTTAAAGAGAAAAAAAATATTCTTCAGCTCTCAGCTCTTAGATTTTAAAAAAAAATTTGGGATCCTAATACCCTAGTAATGACACCTGGAATTATTCTTTTTTTTTTTTTTTTTTTTTTTCCCTTCTAATCAAAAGAGGTTGTTGACAGCCTGATATCTATACCAGATGGGAAATTGCCATGTAAAGAGCAGTCATTTCAGAGACCCCACAGTCACAGATCCTCTTAACAATCAGGCCTACAGTGTCAGAGGAGTTTCTAAGAAATTTGTTATTCCATTTTATTTGCAGGGGAGTCTGCTTTCTTTTGGTTGCTTTGGGTTTCAGAAAGGTCTTGGCCTGCAGGCTGAAGGTCTGAGGTTGGTAACAAAGACCTCAGAGCTATGTCATGCTGAGATCAACACTGGCTTTGGAGCTGAGCTTAGAGTACCAGGGAACTTCGGCTGGAAACCCAAGATCAAGGTTCATCATTCTCAAACCCAGAATTAAACATCCCATCGGTGTGACAAGAGGGGACAGCCTGCAGTCTGCCAGTTCCCACACTACAAATCAGAGACTGCCCTGGCAGAAAGTTAATGTGTATTTATGTGGCTCATAATCAAAACCAGTTACAGATGCTCCCAACTACTCAAACTTTTGAAACAGAAGCATCTGTGCAGCCAAACTTCTCCACTCCTGAAGCATCGTATTAGTTCAATGCTGTCTTAAGATCTTTGGCATAATGTTTCATTTCAGCTAGAAATGACATGAAAAACATAATTGTAACACAGTAGGAGCTCAGACCATCCCCCTCCCTAAACACCTACAAATTGCTGTTATATTAATCTGATTCCCACAGTGGCTTACCTCCTCCACTTTTTTTTTTCTTTTTTTTTTTTTTTTTCTAATTTATGAAATTTTGTAAATGCTTCATTATACCATTCAGAAACTACTTTGGGAACACAGTACAGTAAAGGTCCTCTGGTACAAAGTTGCTTAGCTTTCCACAGCACATTCTAGAGGCAGAACAGAAAGCATAGTCCTCTTTTCTCTCCTTTAGTTGCAGTCACTGGAAGTTCTGATGAAAACTGGGAGGGTGAAAAATAGGGCTAAACATTTCCAGAAATTGTGCAAGGGCTTTGCTCAGATTTTGAAGCACCTTTATCTATGGCAGACCAGAATGTCCTCAAGAATTTAAATAACTCTCAAGTTTGTCTCATTCCAAAGCTTGCATGCCAAGATATTACTAAGTTTAAAGGTGCCTCCAAAGCAGTTGTGACAACTAGAAGTTCAAGTATGCTGATGGAAATAGCCTGTCCCAACCTAGGGCTCCCTGCCCTGCCCTTGTAACCTAAATTCTTTCTCCTTGCACCTAAAAGTAGTTTAAAAAATGCTAATCTTCCTTATATACTCTAGCTACATGAAGAGAGTACACATACACTGGAAAAATTTCTCTGTGCAGGAAAAAATTCTCTGTACTTGTGGATCATGCATCCTATTATTTCTGGACACCAAGACAAAGGAATCAGCACTTTCCTCCTCTCTCTGAGTGCTCCACTGCTGTATGCTGCCTTTGTCTTTCAGCATCCAGTTCACAGCCCTTGCACTAGTTACATGCAAATGCCAGCCTCTACGGTTCCCAAATCAAATGGATGTTAAAAGCAGAAAGCTGCTAGCAGCCAAATTAACAGCACATAATTAGTCTCATGCATAAACCACTTAAAAAAGTACAGGGCACTTGGTGTCAAGATTAGACAATTAACTTTGTCAGAGCACAGGAGAATGCGCTGAAACACTTACATTTGCACCGATGTATAAAGTCTGCAATCCTCACTGGGACTTGTGTGAGTAAATACTCTAGGTCAAAGCCTTGACAGCCTTATTTAGATTTTGCTCACTTAGTGCAGGCTCTGCTCAAGTAAAGACCACATATAATCCAAGGAAAGACTTCAGTCTGGCTCTGTGTTTTGACAGCCTATAAAAGACCGGCTGGAGCATAAGCAGGATCAGCAAAAGTAAGACCTTCCTCATACACAACTCTGTCTGAAACCGGTGATTTTTTTACACGCTACCCAAAACATGAGTGTTCACTGCAGCACATTTTGCAGTGCCCCAGCCAGCCAAGATTTGAAAACATCCAAAATCGAGAAAGGGCTTCGGCCAATTCCCTTTATGGTGAGATATGGCCTCAATAGGGTGATCCATCAGCAATTCATATCTATGACCAAATGGGCTCTTTCCCTGGGGAGTGGCAGACCCAGGGAGATTAGCACCTGTCTCTCTTCTGTTTATCACTGGCAGGTGCTTAACTGAAGCAAGATATCGGCTCTGCTATAGTGAACAAAGCTCCCAAAAGATAAAATGGATGTGCTGGGCCACTAAGCTAATGCTTGGTCGGGAAACAGAGCAAATGAGTCTGTTTATCAAAGGTGGCTTTGTGAGCTGATAGGAGGAACATGGTAATTCATTAATATGGGGAGTATTCAGAGTCATGAACAGTTACTAAGAGAAAGCCTTTCGAAGCACAAACAAAAGAAATCTACTGGTCCTGCAAAACCTGGGGACCTTGGTGACTGTACAATGTAAGGAGCAGGCTGGCACAAGTTGGCTCTATTCAAGGTAATCCCTGGGCTGAAAGATTAGGGGATGCCAGGGCAGAGGCCTCTTTGGTCTGGAGGCTGGCTGGCCACATTCATGCAGCATCTTTGCTGAAAAAGCTTCCCCAGATGGCACAGTTTGTAGCTTAGCTCCATCAGCTGGATATGGCAAATAGTAAATCAGCATTTGCAAGTAGAGCCTCATTGCATGTGGCCATGTGAAAGCTAGAAGAGGACATGGCTATGAGCATAAGAAATTAAAGAGAAAAAAACATTCCCCCTCCTTTCAGTTTTGCTGAAATGTTATCTAGACATCTGTAGAAGCATGTTTCTTCTCTTTAAATTACTGATCATATTGACACACAACAGCACTCATTCTACCTGAAGCAGAAGTTTGGAATTGTGGTGCTGCTTCTTGCACCACTGAAGTCTCCAAATCATCAGGATTCAAAGACTTTGCAAAAGTATTAACTCACAAGCACAGAAAAACTTGCCTGCTATGAGAATGGAGATGTCTGTTAAAAGGCCTCACCCAAAATGTTGATGTTTAATATTTTTGTAGAAAATGTATAATCCTTTAATGTAGTAATAGAAGTAGGTGTCATTTAGTCTTCCCAGTTAAGGCAAAAATAGTTCCTTGTGAATTTGTTTAATGTAAATAAGCCCTCTATTTGTCTTTAATAAATTCATACATTATTAGAAAATCCTTTATACAAGAAGACCCACTGAGCTATATCATCTCATTTTAAAAGATTTCCTGTTGGTGGAAAACAAAGCAGCCACCTGCAAGGGCCTGGTGCTCAAAAGGATTTAAATAAACACACACAGATAATTAGATCAGTTAACCTTGCAAATTAAAACAAGCACATTGCATTATCTCCAGTTTATCCTAAAAGAAAATATGAAGTTACCTCAGATAAATAGTTTAATAAAGACAGTGAAGAGCTTATAACAAGCTGCATAATGCTAAATCTTCTAAGCATGTGGGTTAATAGGATGAAAACCTACTTTCTGACTAGCTTCATTTGGGAGACCTGGCTACTGCTTTGTCTGAGACCAGGGGATTAATTCACTAACCATGCTGTCAGAGCAGTTTCACCTAACTTCACTCGGACAGCCTTAGCCTTTGGGTCACTCTCCGTTGTAGGAAAAGAAAAGATGGGATGACTGGCCACACTCAGCTACTACTCTGCAATGGCTGTAAGAAGAAAACCAAATATTTTACCTTCATTAGGCAGAAGTTAAGGAAGTTGAAATATAACCGTGATCACAAAGTACCAACAAGCTTGGCCAGAAAAACATTACTCCATTTAATACACACTTCAAGGCTATGAAGATTGTTTCTCTCCTGTGAAGAGAGACCTGATATTTTAAGAGGAGAAATATCACTGTGTATTATCCAATGATTATATGCAATTTTAAAGGAGAATTCTCTACCAGTTTCAGAGCAGGTTTACCTACTTATTGTAAACTCAAATGGCATCAAAACAGGCTAAAGGGAACTAACTTATTGGTGAAATTACTACTCTGAGACACCATCACAGTCAAATATATACTGAGAGCAATACTGTTCCAGAAAACATTTCAGTGCTTTCCAGAAAAATAACTTTTGTCTGCTAATTTTTTCATCATCTCTGCTCATTAAATTTGGCAGTGTCTTGTGTTTTAAGCAAGAAAGGTTGCAGTCACAATTTTAACAGTGAACTTGACTGCACTACAAATCCTGCACATAGGTAGCTCCTCATCACAGGCCAGTTGCTCCTCCCTGCTGGAAGACAACAGGTCTTGCAGTCAGGAGCTGCTGCTATTCTGGCAATGCTGTCACTTCTGTGGATGGCACCTGTTTCCATAACCAAAATTGCTTAATTCTCAAAAAAGTTTGGTAAAAATCTGCTCTCAATGACAGTTTTAAGGCTTTTCTGGTTTTGTTTTTTGTAATATATATACATACACGCACACATACAGATACATACACATATATATATTTGTATATATATGTATATATGTGTGTGTATAATGAGTTTCAGTGAATGTGATTCAAGAACCATTGACAAATAGGTCTGTTGGCTACAACAGTGCCAATTTTTTTGCCTCAGTATTGACACCAAGTCACTACTGTTGAAAATTCAGAAACAAGACCCTATGTGAGGGTAGTTCAGAGATCTAGAGAGATAGAAGGTGGTGCCCCAAACAAAATAAATTAAGAAATTTAGAGTGAGCACTTGCTGCTGTATCACCTAATTTGATGTGCTGTGTCATATGGGTCACAGAGGTTTTTTTAAAGATATTCCAAACCCTAGCAGAAATTGGTACCTACACAGGTAGACTTTATAGAAGTAAACTGAGAACTGAATGAACATAGGGCTAAACTGATTTTTTTTTTTTTTTTTTTTTTTTTCAGGGTGCATTTAGGTTGCACACCAAGCATAAGCTGGAATCTCAGTTTTTTCCTTCAGCTTCATTTCTATACATATAATGAAATTTCTAAGTCAAGACTTGATTACTCACTGCCCTTGGTTACCAAATCGTTCTGGTTAGCCCAGAAAACAAGCCCAAATTTGCATCTGCTGCTCTGCAGACAAATCCCCTGGGCTAGCACAGGAGAAGGTCATGGCATTGGGAGTGCATCCCTTAATGCCACAGGCTGTACGATGCAGCCCTGTAAATAAACCCTGTAAACAAACACAAGGTTTGTGTAGCAAGGCTATCCCGTTTGCACTTTGAACTTCTTAACTTGAACATTAAGAAGAAAAATAGAGAACAAAGCAAAAACCAAGAAAATTCAACATAAAAAAAAAAAAAAAGAGAAAAAAGAAACCACAAACACAAAGAAAACCCCACAAACCAAAACAAACCAAAAAAAGCCCAAAAAATCAAACCAAACCAAACAGACAGAAAATAATTTGGCTGCTTGAACACTACAGAATGCTTCCCTCATCTATTTTACACCCCCGGCTTTCTGCTGCAGATCCAACACACTCGAGTTTCATTTCAGAGAGTGAAGCTGCTAAGCAGCTCCCAAATGACCTTTGGCTCTTGGATGAGTATTTATGGCAGGCAACACATACATCAACAACAACAAAAAGTTTCCCCAGTAACGAAAATGTTTCTGCCAGCAATGAATCTTTTACAAGCTTGCAAGATGTATCAAGAGTCTAATAATCAGATTAAAATCACATCAAACTATGTTGGGAAGTCAAGGTGAAGGCCTTTGGATTGTTCTCATGAATAGCCCTATCCAGACCTACCAGGTAATGATAAATTCAGGTTTTTGCTTGGTTGTTGTTTTTCAAATTTATTTTCAGGGCTTACAGTTTTTAAAAGCCAGGAGGTGGGAAAACAGTTGGTGTTTTAGAAGTTCTTGCCAGCACCTGACAATAGTGAAAGTTAAAGAGAAAAATGAAATTTCTCCTGTGCAGGGGGAGCAGGTGACTGGACAATAAATACATGATTTTTCTATATCACTTTGCAAAAGAGGTCAGGAGCTTTGTCTTCCTTTTATGGGTGAAAGCCCAAGACTCAGAGAGGCAAAATTATTTGCCCAATATAATCTATATTTCTAATAGTTAACCTGGTAATAAATTTGAAACCTTACATCTCAAGCAGTGGTTGGCATTTCCTCCCAGGATCACCTGGAACCAAATTAGTGGATGGGTTTTTTGTTTCTTTTTACTTCAAAGCAAGAATGGTCAGCTTTATTTTGCCAAGCACAAGAGGAAATGCTGAAGTCCCAGTGCTTTATTTCCATCTCCCATGGAGTGCTTTCCTGAAAGTCTGGCTTGAATATTTCCTTTCCAGATATACAGCATCCTATGTATAGGTGCTTGAAATAAATAGAGCGTCCCCATTGCTCCCTGCCTTTTCCTCCCTACAGAAGGCCACTTGGTAAGTACAGCCAAGCTTTGACAAAAGAAGCAATGTCATCTGTCAAGGAGAGCTATTGGGTGTGGGAATTCAAAGTGTTAATGACTGCTCTGTAGATGTAAGGGATAGTGATCCAGGAATGTGTGGTACCAAAGGTAAGCAGCTCCTAGCCAGACTGGCTACAGGTGAGCATCTGAGCTGTAAACCCAACTAGCTCATGGCAGCAGTGCCACGCTCACCTGGGCATCTCTCTGTACTACAGGGAGGCAGTAATCTTGCCTTCAGGCTCAGATTAATCAGGTTTGTACAGATCAGCAATTCAAATAACTTCAACCACCCAGCTGATTTTTCATAAAGACAGTTTGGGAACATTCAGATGAGACTGAAAATGGGCAATAATCTCCTTCACCCTGTCCACTCTGCTTTCTAGAGGACAACCAACCATACCATGTAGGATCATGTGTCAGGGCTCTCTACGCTATAAAACATCAAAGAACCATGGGGAAAAAACAGCGAGAAATCACTCAGGAAATCGTAGGATGGCCTGGGATGCCTATAAAGATGCTTACAGCTAACCTTAAACACCAAATCTCAGGGATAGAGTTTTTGAGATAAGGAAGAGTTACTATGTAAAGGGGCTGAGATCAGTGAGCTCACACAAAAACACTGCAATACCAGAATATTGCTCCCACTTTAGCTTCATCTGAAAGTCAAATCACATGACTGCATTTTCCAGTTTAACTTGCACGTCTGCCACTACCAAGCCAGCCTCTGAGAATTGTATTCACCTACTCACTGCACAACTCCCACCAGCTTCCCAGTATAAGAAAAACAACATCTTTGGACATAAAAGAGCTCTACCATCAGCTTACTAAGCCCTGTTCCACCTCCTCCCACACTTACTGGGAATGGACATAATGGATATCTCACATGAAAAGAGAGGTTTATCGTGTCCTTGACTTAGCTCTACTTTCTGGGAATCCAGATGAAGATTTTTCACTGGTTCCAACTGAGAGCAGAACAAAACAGATACTGAACACATATATAAGAAAAACCTACCCACATACTGACAGAAAATCCAATCAACTTCATCTCTTCCCCCAGTACTAACTTGGGTTCTCCGCACTGAAGTGAGTCATTTGTAATTGACTAATTCTCAGAGAGAGAGATCAAAACCAGCAACAGACAAAGCCTGAAGAGCCTCCTCATTGTCTTCCCTTCGGAATAGTAAAACTGTGCTTTAATTCCAACTTCAGAAAGCCTCTAGTTTTTCCACACAACCGCTTAAAACTGCGGACTCCCGGGATGACATCAAATAAACAGCAGTGGGGCTTCACCACAGGGAGAGGCAACCTCTGGCAGACACGTGAGCGCCGGGCGCGGAGGCACCGGTGAGTCAGCAGCGAGCAGAAATGCGACGTGCACGCACAGGCCATATGCTCCCGGCTGTCTCATCCTCCTGTAGTAGATCCCACAGGCTCCAGCATGTTCCCACTGCTGCCCACCCACCCCAGGGGGAAGTGGTCCCCCAGATCACAGTGTTGGTGGCCAAGGTGGGCATAGAGATTGCAGCCCCAGGGCACCTGAAGGCCTGGCTGGATGCCCAAAGAGCCAAACATGGCAGGATAGCTCACACAGCCTGGCACCCTGAGCTTCATCAAGGAAATTGGCAACCAGTAAGAAAGATGCCTCGGTTGTACAGAGCAGGTTTAGAACTGGGAAGATTTGCCTATGGTGGTGAATAAGGCAGTAAAGAAAAGCTGTCAGTGCCTCCTGCCCTTTGAGGACGGTGATGAGCTGGTCCACACATTCTGGGTCATAATCTAGAGTTTAATGTAACAGGGTTTTACCAATCTCTTCCTGTAAGTGTCTTCCCCTTCCTCACTGAGAGCTGTTTCAGCACCTCTTGATGTTTTCCAGTTTAGCTAGGGTCCTCCTTTTCTTTTAAATCACTTTAAGATCATTCTATGTGTTATTTTTCATAAATTTAAATCTTAATGAGAATTACACCAGTATTTTCATTTAAATGAAGCTGTTTTCATTACATGAAATTGCTTCAGTGTACTTTTGAAGGTTTGTATAATGCTCATTTTCACAGACAATCTGAAAAAACTACGAATGCATTCTTTTCAAAAAAAGTAAAATGTTAATTCCATTTAACCATTCCATATTTCCCATAAAACACTTTTCTTAGGTTTCCTTTTGAATTTATTTCTTTGAGGGTAGGCAAGGAGATGAAATTATGATCCAGAGGTGAGGAGTCACAATTGGAATAGATTTGAAAGTTTGTTAATTTTCAATGAACTTGTTGGAGTCCACATCTCTCTATGCCTCCCATGTATTGCTCATATTTCCTCATATTAGAACGCATATGTACACACTATGATTTGTTTTGTGTAACCATTTCCTGCCTTGTGGAGGTTTGAAATTTCATTCCAGTTTGTGAATTCATAATTATTTTGACGATTTTATTTTATTTTTTTTCTCAGTGATGCTTCTCATGCATCTGAGTTACCGCATCAGCTATCTGTAATGACCAGCAGGGATATTTTTTGGGGAAGAAACTTAGACAATACTCAACTTTGTGAGGAAAGAATTTGAAGGAATTAACTGTGGGAGAGAAAGGCACACTGCATGTCACTTGAGAATGTGGTGATTAGAGGACTTTCACTCCTGATTGTCTCATCCAAACCAATGCACAAAGAAACTCTTCAGGGAGAAAGGAGCACCTCCTCTCTTCAGACAAGACAGAAAATGCACTCTAAGCAGCAAGGAAATTAACAGCTATTTACCCTGCATGCACTTCAGAGGAGAGGCCATTGAGGAAAGCCAGCAAGTGTGTGATCCCATAATGGGTAATCACAGACTGATGTGGGTTCGTGTTCTTGCTTCCTGACAAACAGTTTTTCAGAGCATATCATCTACATTTTTCACATCTTCTGAGGACCTGTGAGCCAGATACTTGTACCCTAAGAATAGTGGATGTTCAAAATTAGAGAAGAAATATCAACTAGGAATGAAACTAAGACTCTCCTGGCAAATAAACAGACCCTGATGAAGTGGGCATCAAGGGAGGATTTCTAATTTTCTTCTTGAAAGCAATATGTTTCATCTGTATGCCACTTATAAGTAAGTGGTTTTTTTCCATCTCTGTGATTCAGGATGAACCAGAACAGTTCCAAACCCAGTAACATTATGAGTAAACAGTAACATTCCTTAATTATTAAGAAGAGCTTTCTACAGATTGATTTTTTAATAATAGAATGCGAATTATGGAGAATGAGGATTATTTGTTCAGAAATATTAATCAGCAATTATTTTCCCCAGCAAAAATATAGATTTTTCTTCTATTAATGTTGAGAGGAGTATTACTTAGTGTTTACATTCCTTATTTTTCCATTTTTCTGACTGTATAGAAAGTGTCAAAGAAAATGTTGTTGGGATTTTTTTTCCAAGGTTCAAGCAGAATTGTCTTTTGAAAATAATTTAAAAAGAATTTTTATCAAATGGTCTGAAAAATAAAACACAACAAAACCCTAAGCTGTGCAGCAAAGAGTGTTCTCAGAGTACTGAAAACTAAAGTGAAACTCTGCAAATGGGATTTGCAAAATTAGTATTTGCATTCAATTTTCAGCATCTACATCACTTAAATTTTCATCCAGCTTTTCAGAAGCCCCAAGAGATAGAATACAAAAGATACAAGCTAGTCATAAAACTGTACATTAATACTTATATTTTCACTTTATCTCCTTTGAAGGTTTGCTTGAAGTTGTACAAAGACAGGACTCATAGGAAATAGTTGCCCATAGTAACTAGTATCCTGTATTGAAACCCATTTATCCAACTTTCAAAATATACTTTGGACCCACCTGTCACTTCAAACATCAAAGGTCTTATTGAAGAGATATTTGAGTGGGAAAGACCTTATTGGGAAGTGAGGACCACAAGATATTAAAAAATGCCATCAGAATGACATAAGAAACACTCAGGCAAGTGTCTCAGTCCTCTGCCTTCCTTGCTTTTTACATTAGATGCATTCATCCTTTGTTAAAGGTCTCTGGCTGCTACTTGATACAACAAATAAAACATACATCATGGGAATATTAATTCTGTCCCCAAAGTTTCAAGAAAACTCTTCTCCCTTTTCTCCTAGGCAAACTGAGTGGGGTTTTTCTCCCCTCCCCCTGTGTCTGAAGAACTGGGGGGAAGGGCAGGAGAGATTTCCTTGTGAAATCAAAAGCTACCCTTGAATCAAGTCTGATAGACTGCTGAAAATTCAGCGCAGAAATGTGTTTCTGTCAGTGAAAGACCTTGTTTGTTACCGTAAGGATTGTATGCAGCATGTTGTTTGATCCTGAGAGGACTTTGATCTATGCTAGCACCTAAAATATAGCAAAGGATGTCACTAGGCTTTGGAAAAAGAAGGGAAAGGAAGGACAGGAAGGGAGGGAAAGTGCAGGTGTGCAGTGCCAAAGCAGGTGACACTGAATTGTTGATGTGTTGGTCACGTGAAAGGGCTTTTGTACAGAGGAGAGCCAGGTGTTGCACTTCTGAGGGGAGCTAGATTTCACTGTCTACCTCAGAAAATACTATTCAGGGACAGAAAAACTCCAGCACATCAGACCAACTTTGGGCATTAAACTCAGAGCAAATAGTTCCTTTACCTAAATGACCTCTCTTCTAAGCTTTTTGTGAAGTATGAGTGAAATGAAATCAGTCTCCCCTCCTCCTTGTTTCCCATTGTCTCACCAGAACTGGAAGAGGTTTGGCTGAAGCTCAGTGTTGAAAGCATTCTTGACTATTACAAACATGCTAATAAACTAAAAGACGGGCATACAAAGATATCCTGAGCCACCACACTGCTGTGGGTGCTGATCCAGAACTATCAGGGCAAGATGTATGAGGCAATTAAGGCCAAGGGCCATCTCTGGATGTGAACCTCTGGTCAGAGGTGGGTGCAGGTCTCTAATAGCACGTGAACTTTCCTGCTGTTGGTGGACAGTGTAGAGATGTAGCAGGAGATCTAGACAAAGCAGGTAGAATATTTTTTACATACATGTGTCTGATGTTTGTGCACCTCTGAGCAGCATAGGAGACCTTCAGCTAAAAATAAAGGAAAGGAAAGGAAGTTTCCTAGAACATCTCTTTCATGTCAGCATGTGATTCCCTCATCTGTCCCCAGGACACTATTCATTCACAAAAACAACCCCAATATACACCTTGTGCTTAAAAACAAGAAAAAACCTGAAATTCCCCTTGAGGAGAACACTTTTCCTGCAATTCTCACTCACGAAAGTGGAGACATATGACAATGGATGCTCCATTTTTCCCTGTGCTCATTGATGCTGGAGCAACTTGGAGGAGTTCTGCTCCCTGCTAACCATCTCCTCTTTCTGTGCCCTTTGGTGAGATGTGTTGGAACATGATAGGCATCTTGGATTATGTCTTGGAGAGAAGCAGAGAGGAGAGAAGTGAGGAATACTTGACACAATGCAGAGGTTCAGTGCAGTGACAACAGTCTCTACTGTTCTTGACATGACCCTAACACAAGCACAGGGCTGTTTGTAGGATGCCTCTTCTTATTGACAAGTGTATCTGACCCAAATTTTATTGCAGATGTCAAATACAGTATGGACAAGTACAGCATGAGTCTAAGAGAAATTCTCCTTTCTTGAAAAAAAAATATAAAAATAAAACACAAGTAAGAATGTCACTCTTTCCTTATTTATTTTTAGGTCAATCATGAGAAAGAGAAGAGAGGCAACCCCCTTCTGAAAGGCAAGATTCTTCCTGAGCCATCAACTTATATTGGAAGAAAGCTTTTCCCTCCCAACAGTTATCATCCTTTGTCAGCATCACAGAAGTGTCTAGGACACTGTAGTCAAAAGCAGGAGTTGTCTCTGCTAAGCACTGTACACAAACACAGATGCATATGAAAGGAAAAATCCTTTTCTGGAGGACTCTAAATGTCTACCAGTCGAAGAGCTAACACTGGGGGAAAGTTAATTAGCTCCATTTTGTAGTTATGATATCAAGGCAAAGGTGGGTTTGTTGAGTTCTGTTACATAAGAAAAGTATTGAATCTGGAGTTTGGAAATCCTGGGTCTAGTTCAGCCTTCAAAACTGCGCTTTATTTAGGTGTTTTCCCTCCTCACTTTCTCACAGCCTCACTTTCCCACCTCAGGGAGGGCAAAGGGGACCAGTTTGCACAGAGACAGCTGAGGACCTGCTGACATCCTAATGAAACCTGAGGTCGTGTACAGCAAACTCCATCTGTGTGCCTTGTTCCCTCTCATAATGATGAGCATTATCAAAAACCTATACATTCATCTTAAAGTCATCCAGGTCTGGTATTGTGCCTCAATGAACCACACCAAAATATTCATCCACTGAAAAAAATCCTTAGCATTTCCAGAAAATTAAGTAGCAATTTCTATAAAAATGGAGGAGTAGAAGGAGATAATAAGGGAGGCATGTGTGCAAATATTTCCAAATAGCCAAGGAACAGGTGAATAGGAAATTTATTGGCAGGGGTGCAGAGAAAAGACAGTCTCTGTTAACTTTTTAGTTTGAATTAGGTAGTGCAGGGATTTGTATCAGGGAAGCTACATATGTCAAGCAAATGTCATGCCTGCCTGTTTGGGTTGATTTCTGCTTTTCTGGCTGTCCTGGTTTAGGGTAAAAGTGTCAAAAAGTGTCACCCTAGGACACTGGCTTTTTCATTTGAGTGAGATTTTTCTATTAGATCCAGTCTTCACGTAAATGCATGATCAAATCCACTGTGAGCCCCCAAATCAAAAGGTCTCGACATTTTCTAAAGAAAATATTTTCATTAAAAAATAAAACAAACAAACAAACAAACAAATAATAGCAACAAAAGATCCACCCCAAAAATAAACATGTCCTTCCTGCAACCCTAAAACAACCAACCAAAAAAACAGCTGTAATGCCCTAGCAAAGGTCTTATGCGTTATCAAGCATGCTGTCTAGGTGAAGACAAAAATACAAAAGAAGCAGAAATAAGAGAAAAAAGGAGAAATCAGATTATGATATGACAAGAATCTTGTGGACCTCTCAGTCAGTACAGCAGTACTGATTTCCTCTAGATATACAGAACTGGTATATAAGCACAGCATTTGGAGATGAGATAGACTTCTTAAGGAGAAATCAGAGTTTGGAATTTTATTTATTTCAGTCAAAAGAGAAATGTAATGAGGTTCATCCTGGAAATTTACCTTTCCTCATAGGTTGAGAAACAATTTTAGGATGGAAAAACTTACATATATGGTAACTCACACTCCAGGTTCAAAGGAGAGTTTCAGGTTTTAACAACTGAATGAACAGGTGATTCTAAATTTGCATGATAGATACTACAGTCTCCAAGTTTTGAATTTCTGCGTGTCACTGACATGGCTACTGCTTCAGAAACTAAGCCCACTCACAGAAAAAGTTTTATTTAAGGGGAACAAGAAAACAATTGGAGGACAGCTTCTGTAAAGCTGGTAGTGGACATGAAGGAAAGGAATAGGTGTGCAAGCAGTGGAAGTAGTTGTACACTGATGTGATCTGTGACTGGATGGTTGTGCAGGCTCTAAATGTTGGATGGTGTTAGTTGTTAACTATTGTTTGATCTTTAATTTTATTGAACCAAAAGTTCCATGACTAGAGTCATTGGAGAAAATGCTTCAGCTACTTGGGTTTTAAGAAAGTTTTTCTGGGGAGTTGTTTTTTGTGTATTAAGTGAATATATGTGCATGTGTACACAGGATATCAGAAAAAAATATAATAAAAACCTAAACATATTTTGAGGGGAAAAAAAATCTCTGTGATGGAGTAAATGCTTTCATTCTTAAACCCTTTTTTTTTTTTTTTTTTAACAATGTTGAGTCCACTTGGTGAAATTCTGATTTTATCTGAGTTGACTTAAGTGCTTTAAAAATGAAGTATGGAAAAAGGATCATTCACTTTGATTAAAAGGGCATTAGGCTAGGTTTCAAAAAGCCACAAGGTAGCATATCATCTTAGTCAAAGTTCAAGGTTAGAGCTGGTATTAAAAAGCAAGGCAAGTGAAATCAAGAGGGTTGCTGTTAAACTTGGCTCTTATAATGGTGTCGGCTTCTGTTCAGAATTCTCTTGGCCTCTGGACAAGATACTGCAATTCAATAATAGCTAGCAGAGACTTTCTAGGACTCTCAAGGATGTTTTCCGAGTTTCAAATGGAGAGACCTCCAGTGGCTCTGATCTGTATCATCAGGCCACCACCACGGATAGGTACAAGACTTCAAGCGACATCTCAGGAGCAGTCCTGGCTGACTGGATGGGCTATGAATAACCATAATAACAACGATTATAAAGAGCGTTTGCACATCAGTGCGAAAGAATGAGGATCAAAGAGGATAAATGTGACTCTTAATCTTCAGCTATCTGCATGGGAAAGTATGATTAATAACTACAGAGGCTTAACATAACCTCCTCAGATAACGAGTGAGGTGGCCTTCTCCAAGCCCTGATTATCCTCTTCTAATGGGCTTCATATATTGTGTAAACTAATAACCAAGGCCTAAGCATTGCACACTCCAGGGTCTGCAGGAAAACAACTGAGCCCAAATGTGATTAAGATGGTGAAAATTGCCCAGCAACACAGTGTGCTCTGCTTGAGCAGAGGGGGGGACTGGGAGGAGGGAATGAGAAGTGATGTATCCTGCAAAGAAATGAAGCAGAAAGTAGCAGCAATCTGCCTTTTAATGTCAATATGCTGGTATAAATCCCTTGCCTTTCAAGCAGGATTGGTATGAGTTTTCAGCTGGAATTGGTAGAAAGGCAGGGCACAGCCACAAGGTGTTAATACCAAGAAAGAGAGGCACCCATAAAGAGGAGTTCTGATTGCAGTGCTACTCAGAAAGTCAGCAGCAATGCCAGATCTGGAGGGTAACTCAAGTTGTCAGTCTGTGTTTCAGTGCTGGAGAGTGAAGAGGCACTCAGAGAAAGCTGGATTCCCTAAAGTGAGCGAGTTCAACAACATAACCCTGGCCCAGGGAAAAAAATAATTTTTTTTTTTTTTTTTTTTAAAAAAAAAGGAAAAAAAAAATGACCTTCTGGCTCCCTTGGCTGTATCTCTAAAGTGCAAGCACAGCTGAAGGGACTCAGATTTATAGGGCCTCTACAGAAAGAGGACAAGATCCTCATTTGAGCTGCACTGATGTAAAGAAGCTTAAACTCTGCAAGAGCACATGGAGTTACTCTGAATTTACATCCAGCCAACAAGAGTACTGAATGACAGCCCCTCCTCACTGAGAAACATAATTCTTAGCTGCACAGTGAATATCACATTAGATTATCCAAACTGAAATAATTGTAAATACTCGATTTATCTGGGCCCATTTGTGCTGTCTGCTTAATGGTTGCACTTCACTCAACAAGGACAATGAAATTAGTTTGGACAGGCTCACTTTAGAAGCATTATCATTGTGCTGTGGCAGGTTGGGTTCAGAGTGCTGGTAGAAATGTTTAAAGCTTAATTGACTAAAAATGAAAGAGGAACACATAGCAATATTCATAAATTTGGGACCTCCACTGGGACATGAGACACTGTCTTTGAAGGGTGTCACTTCTGTACTCTTTGTAGTGTATCCACATTTGTAGAGCCTGTACTGTAGCTTCCAAAAAAACTCACATACAAAGCCCTCAAATATCAGCATTTTCTCAGGCTCCTCTCAGAAGCTCTGTGCTTGTTGAATGCTAGCAACACATGCCCAGCTTCCCCAGGAATGTCTCAGCCTCTCCTCTCCCAGGTGAAAGTGTGAGTCATGTCAAGCAAGGTGAAGATGCAGTGGTAGAAAAAAAACAAGGTGGGAGCAGCAGGCTGCTATCAACAAACAGGTACCCTGAAAGGTTTGAAAGGTTCACCCCCTGTACATCCCACTCCCTTTCCCTGTGCAGGATAAACACAGACACAGAAATCAGTCCCCAGTCACTCCCCGATTGCTCTGAGGAAGAACAAACAAGAGAACACAGCCCATACAACCCTCTCCTGGCTGCCTTGTTTCTCTTGGGCAACATGAATTTACACTGAAAAGCTCATACACACTAAGCCTCATAATTTCAAGAGACATCAGGTTTAGGACAAGCCAACTCTGCAATCTATATACGTGTGGCATCACAAAACATGGAAATGATCAGTAAGCTGAGCCTCTCCCTTTGTCTGGAGAAAATATGTGCTCTCCCAGGCAGAAGTAGTTGGGGAGCAGAGTGTTCCTCTTCAGCAGCTGTAATCTCAACTCATTTCACCAAACAGGCATTACGGGAACACAGGGTAATGTTTCCAGCAAGTCTACAAAGGAGATAAGAGATGGCAAGGACAGACGTGCAGGATGAGATGGGATTCAGGAGAAAAGGAGAAAATGATGCTCGGCCAGACAGCAGACAATTAGCGTGACTTCATTGAGAAAGGACATTACAAAGTAACCTAAAAGACAGAAGCAACACCTCAAATGTTTACCAAGGAAGAAGATCTTGACAGTAAGCTAGCCATAAATAAAAATACCAAGAAAAACTGATTCCAGTTTTACCACCTTGAAAACAAAGTGCTCTTCCACTGATCAAAGCTGTAAATGAAATCAGAAACTCACGCCAGCATGTCTTATCAGTTACATATTTACCGTGCAAAGTCAATACAGTAGCATAGAAATTACTGAGCCATTCTAAGAACAAGAGAAAAATAAATTTTCTCCATCTGTTTCAAGGAAGAACCTGAGCTTGGAATGGATTAGTTATAGCTGGACAAAACTTGCTCTGTCAAAACCTGCCTACAAAGCCAGAGATCAAAACACTCATTTTTTGCAACATGTGGAAGAAAATACACACTAGAAAGTAGCAGAGGATTTTAGTACTGTGGTTTACTGTACCTAAGGGAAAGTAAGAGAACAACTTCATTTTAGCACCATAGTATTCATTTGGTGCTGAAAATGAATGCATATCAAGGTCAAAATACGTTACAGAAATCAAAGAAATTTGAAGGCACATGTTTTTACAAGAAATTGTATTTTAAAAATTTTTTTTTTTAAAGGCGTGACATGGTGGGAAGGGGAGGGGAAAAAAAGCATGGGACACGAGATATAAGAAGTTCCCATTAAAGAGAAAAATGGGAAATGCACATTTCTTCTTTGAAAAATAGGTTAGGCTTAATTTTGTCCTTGTACTTACAGAAACTAATCAGAGAGATTTGACATTGCTGGGAACCTGCCAAGTGCAGCAGCTCATACATGCGGTGCCACTGTAAGTTTCTCACTGCAGCTACTCAACAGAGCAAAATCACTTCAGATACCTGCTCTCCTCAACTGATAGTGCAATCTCATGGTCAGTCACTTCCCACCACTTTCTCCCTGCCAGAGAAAGAGCGCAGCAGAAGGGAAACACGGCAGCTAAATGGGTTACATCACGTCAAGTCCTATCAGAAGTTATCCGTAAGCAGAGAGATGGGACAGTTTCTGCTGCTCCCAAAAGCATTCCAGCTCAGCTCGTTCTTTACAGGGAGTCCTTAACTTAAAGAACAGTTTTAAGTTTAATGCACAAATCATGCTCTTAGATTATTTAATGCAGGAAACACATCCTTTTTTTTACAGGATCTGCAGGCAGTGGATGGATTTCACATGGTAAGGCTGGCAGGCTGTCTATTCTGCAACTGAAATGTTTTCAACAAGCATAGATGTTCTTAACCTACATACATAAGCAGAGTTACCAGAAACAATATTTCAGGCAAGATTCAAGTTCTTACTGTAGAACTGCCCACCAGGAATTACAGTCATGGAATGCAGTTACTCCACAGCATTCAAGTCCATGTTTTCATGTTTTCATTGCTACTATATAGACTATTTAAATTACATTAGGTGAGGACACAGGTCTGTGTGTTTCAAAGATAATGATTCTGGTGGCAGACATACACATCTGATCCATCACTCTTATGCATAGTCTTCAGCCCTTTTATTTAAAAAAAAAATGAATAATTATTTTATTGTCTCTGAGTATCTGAAGGATTTTAAGGGATGTATACACAGCACGAAAAACATCAGGCAGACAGCTCACACCAGGATAGGCTATGAGTAGTACAGCTGGTAAAGCTATAGTATAGGTGGCATATCACCCCAGGGAGAAATCCAAATCACATAATTATACAGAATCTTCTACTAAGTGCTTTGCTAGAAACTTACAGTGGCCTTGCAGATTGCAACCATCACAGACTTTGTAGTGCAAATATAGGAAGTGGGTGTTTATGGAAAGGTTAGCCTCTGAACAATAACTCCTGGGCTAAGTAATGTCACACACTATCACCCATATGACTGAAAAAATGAAAAGGTAAAGGGTGTCTGTTCTCTTCCTCTGTCTCTCTGTGTCTGGGAACCGTGGGATGAGGAATGAAGGTTTACTGCTTGTAAGTTATTCCTGGGTGTATCCCATCATTGCCGAATCAGTGGGTGATACAACTGGCAATACAAATGTTCTAGGGTTCATTAGTATCTAATAGTTAACACTGTGAAACACCAAGACACCAATCATCTTTAATTTTTACAGTTTGGGGGCTGGGACCTGTCCCTGGCAAAAGGGCTGTGGGAGCTATTGAAGGGCCCAGCAGGTGTCAGGGATGCTCAGTGTTCTGTGAGATCATGTATTCGCATGCAAAGATTCTTGGTAAAAATATGTTTCCCCATTTAGAGCTACGGTACTTTTCACGATGACATCATTTCAGCAGTGACAAATATAGCTGAGTCTGCTCTTTCCTACACCATATAAATCCCTTGACCTCAATCAGATCATTGCTGATTTACACTTGTGTAAATGAAGTCAGAATCCAGCCCATGGTATTCACAAATGTAGGCCAGAGTAAGCATTACTCACAGACAAGAGACAACCCTTCAGAGGAAGGAAAAAAGATCATTTTCATGCAAATATTCTTAATAATAAGGAACAAGAGTTAGAAATAAGAGTATGAATGAAATGCAATCAAGAACTGCTCTGAGATCAGATTTGCTTCTAACTTTATGATGCTGCATCAGCTGCTCTTAAAGCAGCTTAAGCCCAAAATTTGACCTACCTGAAACTTGTTATACATAATTTTTCATCAGGGATCTTTGCACTAACTCAATCCCTAGGCTTGGTTTTGAAAGTAGCTGGAGGTGCTCAGTTACTTGCAGGGTCTAAAAAATTTTGATTGCTGTGCTCTATGAAAATGGAAACTTTTTTTTTTTTTCCTGACATCCAGCTTTGCCCTCAAATCGTTACACATTATCTATTTATTTATGCATAAACAGTGGCATTATGGTTTGGAGAATAGGGGTCCTTTGATGGGAGGTAAGCTTGACTCGCCTATGGGAGTTTACTGCTATGCATGTAAATGAGGACATACATACAAATATGCAGAACAGACAAGTGAAAATATACAGCATCTCTTTAAAATGAAATACTTTGATTGCTCCAATCACAAGAAGTTGTAAAACTACCCTGAAGAATTAACAGCCTCAGTACATGCTAACTACATCCATCATAAATTCGTCTTTAGTTTCTGTTATCATATCACTGTCTCTTGGGACCCCCAGTCCTGTCATCATTTGCCCTTTATAATTTATTCAGCTTGTACTTGCCTGAATCCTTTCTACTTATCATTCATCTTTACAGTTGTACATAAAATTAGATTGATCCTCCTATGGCAGACACGTCAGAGAGAAAAGTTGTCATTGAGTAACACATAAAGCAAATGAAGGTCCAGCAAAAGCTTTTGTTGAATAACTTGGAAATCATCCTCTGAGATCCAAAAGGCATCAAATTAAAAAGACAAAACAATTCTACCTTTATAATTTATTCTTTTGCACATCATTTTCAATTGTCACCAAATCTCAGGTGTGACCGGGAAGCCTTTTCCCATTTTTCATCTCAGGCTGAGTGTGGTTAGCCACCACAAATGTGATGAGCACACCAGTCTCAGCTGAGATAACAGTGTGCAGCCAACACGCTGGCTCTGTCAGGATGCTGGCACCGTGCTCTGTCTCTGCAAAGCTCTTTGGACTGGGTAGCAGCGAGAGAGTTTACTTTGTATTCTAGAGGCTGCCTTATAGGGATACAGAAGCCAATCTTTAACTAGTGAAATGGAACTTTAATGTTTACCAAGCAGATAGGACCCAGGTGTTTCATCTCATCTGGTGAACAGAACAGCAGTGTCAAACTACAGGGGGTTTTAGCAAATAGAAAGTGCATATAGCTTCCTCTTCCTCACCTCTGTCCTGCTTTATCCAAAGCGAGATACAAAAGTACTTTCACTAGCTGGTCACTCAGAAGGAAAAAAAACAGGTGTAAAAAAAAAAATAAATATCATTTTAAGCATGACATTGACATCCAAAGATCTTAAAGAGAGAATTTCAGGAGAACTTCTGAAGGACTGAAGGACTGGGGATTTTTTTATGTATTTCTTCTTTTTTTTTTTTTTTTCTTCCCAAATCTCTTACCTCAAATCTGGTTTTATTCCTTTTCATCTTCATTTTTAACTTCAGAAAACAGACATGTTTCTCCCAAGGGAACAATTAAATGTGTTTTCTTTCAAAATCTAAAGGGCATGGTGAGCAGGCTGTGCGTTCAGCAGGCTACTTTAATCAATGGAACCCATCCAGCCTACCACTGCTGACCAAATTGCAATTTACATCAGTAGAGAAAAACTTTTGAAATGGGAAGTTGTGGGAATATAATACCATTTTTGGCACAACACAGTGTGCAGGGTGATATGTGGTTTAATGGTTTTCTAACAAGCTTTTGGAATAAGCTTTGAAACATTAAAAAAAAAAAAAAAGACAATAAGACTGTAAAATTTCAATGTCTGCTTAAACAGTGAAATCCATGTTATATGTGCAGGACTTTTGAAGCCCACATGACACTTATGTCTCATTTAAGCCTTCTTACATGGATTTAAGAGAGGCCAGACCTTGCAAGGTACCCTCCCTCCTCTCCTCTATGCTCAGCTGTATTTCCTCACTTATACATAAAATTTTAAGTCAGGTTAGACCAGTAATATTGGAAAAACCTTTTTTATACAAACAAATAAACAAACAAACAAATAACAAAAACAAACATAAAAGTCAACAAAACAAAAACAAACAAATAAACAAAGATGAGAAAAAAAATTGTGGGCAACTGTAATAAGATATGGTTTTTGTTTTTTTAAAAAATGTGTTTAATTTGAGTTTTATGAGCTCACCTGTCTTCTAATGTTAAAGATGCACATTTTTGCATATGATGAATAAAACAGAATGCATTTTCTCTAGATGGCAAGAAGAGACAAAGAATATCAGAACCGTTAGGGAGAAAACTAATTATGTTACGCACTGAGAAATTTAGCATACCAGTAGTACCACTGTCTCTTTCAAGAGGAATAGATACAGTAAGAAAACCCAGCCTATTTCCCAGACTGAACAAGCCCTGCAGATTGCTGAGGTTAACAGTTTCATACATACCTAATTTCATAGTTATTCTTTGCAAGTCTTACAGGAAGGTTTTAACATTATGCAAAGAGACAGTGCCTCCAACCAAGTATACATGGACTGTTCTCTCCCGTTGCCTGAGAGAGCCACAAAGAACTAGGGGAAGAAAAATGCTGCTGTGCTTATCATACGAGAGCTCAGTTTATTTGTGCTATAAATAAAAGTAGATCTTGATAGCGTAATTACATTTCTCAGCATTATCCTCTGCCATTCACTTGAGAAAGAAAAAAGAAAGGGGAGAAAAAGTTCGCTTCACTATAACTTGTAATCAAAATGACTACACTTAAAACATAATTTTATTTCCCTGATTTCCTTTCCTGTGGAGCTTTGTGGGGCAAATAGTTAATATTATACAAAATCTGCAGGCATATAATTCTCCCATACTTTGCACTGTCGTTGTCTAGATCACTTTCCCCCCTTTCCTTGCTTTCCTCAGGACCATGGCCTGTGATTTTGATATTGAATTTTATCATTGTGGGATATATCAGCATCAGAAATCCCAGGGGTGAACCAATTTTTACTTTCTCTAATTCTCTCTCCTGCTCCCCAAATTATACTCCCTTGCCTTAATTCACTTTTTCTAACACAAGTTTAAAAAAAAAGAAAAGGAAAAAAAGGTGGTTTCCCACTATGAAGGATTAGCACAGATTATGGTGAACAGTGTTAATTATAGGTGAGGAAAAAGAATAGTGCATCTCTCCAATCTGTTCTTGATTTCCCCCGTGTCTGTCTGTCTGGTAATAAGCCTCCTTTAATCTGGCAGTCCCCTTGGTGAAATCAGCGCCATGGACAGCAATATTGATTGCTTCTGAGAAACCATCACAGCTGCTCAACCAAATTACCTTTGATATGTGACCTTTAATGTAATTACTGCAACATCAAAGCATTTCTATAAATTATTAAAGAACTAATATACTTCATCATCCAGTCACTCTATTATACGTAAAATAAACAATCACAAGTAAACACTACAATCTGAATTGTCCAACAATCACAAACTGCTCTTTACACATACATATACACTGTGCTACATTAGCCTTCCATAGTGGGCAGAACAATTTCAAACTCCCCAAAAGAACTTAATTTACTAATTCAGATGAAGAAGATCCAACTGATAGTTTTATGGTTTGCATTCCATTCTAGTTGCTTCAAAATATCTATCATGATTCCTTCCCACCCAAAAACAAAGTGCCATAAAGACTTTATTAATCAACACATACCTGCTTGGAAGTCTTTTGATTATTCCACAAGATGAGTTTATGTCCTACATATAATATAGAAATATGTGAAACATATTTCTGTCATCTTACAAAGCACATCCAGAAAGTAATTACTGTAAAATATGTGCATGTAGCCACTTCACTAAAAACAAAGTGATGCATAGCTGAGAGGCAAGCCATCTGAATCTGGACAAAACCTCCTCATGCCTCACCATTTCCATACATTACCATTCATGTGCATATTATTAAGAATTACTCAGTTCTGTGTTTTATAATACAGAGAATATAAACAGCAATATTGCAAGAGCAAAGAATTGTACAGTTTACCAGGGAATAGGGAAGAATGACTTAGTCTAGTACTATTTATTTTTTCCTATACCATGCCTGTTAATTGTTTTTGATGGCTCCTCAGTCGTGCTGTTTGTGTCACAGACAGTGGAGTGTCAAGAGAAGATGTTATATACGTCTCATTTGTGAACTTATGTGAATAAGAACTTAGACCCCTGACCTTAAAAGTGTCTCTTATTTTATGGTGATGAACTATGGTTGATATTTTTGGTGCATGTTATCAAGAACAGTCAGGTAAGTCATAAATAATTCTCTGCTACTCGGATAGCAACCATAAAACAGTATCCAGGCATGATACTTTATCAAGAGACAAGACTGGTTTCCTTAAATAAACTACAGTGACATCATTCAGAGGATGAGTTCAGAAACTTGGCAGAAAGCTGCATGAAGAGGGTTTGCTGGTGGAAAGTAAAACCCTTTATCCTGAGACAAAGAGAACTGGAAATCAAAGGGATGGGAAAATCAGTGCTCAGAACTCTATGAAACCTGGTTGCTCTTTTAGATAGAGGACTCACTGTTCACAGTTCAATGAGGTCCTGATGTGTCTCCTGAGAGTGTATAAGGAAGCAAAAAAAAAACCTTCTAGAGGCAGTATGGAGTATATGTAACAGAAATTGCACAAACCAAGGAAGAAATTGTTTCCCTGTAATCTAGAACCAGTCAGTGCAGCCTCTGAAGGAAGTCTTGATCCTAAAGCAAAAGTTGGATGAATTCTACCACTGTCCAAGAAAATAGTTTTGACTTTAATACTTTTGTGATTTTAAGTCTCTAACACAGAGATTGAGGTTCAGAACTCTGAACACATGAAGAATTTAGGGAAAAAAAATAAAATCCTAAATCATCCCTTGCCCTCTCTCTTCAACACTTGAGTCTTCAATCTAAGTGACCCACTGTATTCTAGATGATATTATCATCATACAATTTCAGGATGAGATTTTAAACTCATAGAGAAGATAGAGTTCCATGTTCAAGAGAATGATCTCACTCCTAATGAGAAGAGCCAACAGTCTCAGTGGAAAATCTGGAATTTCAGTTAGTCTTTTTGAAATACATGACACCTGATTCATCACATCTCTAGTTTTGATTAAATACATATTTTATTTCAAGCATATTTCAGAAACTTTATGTTCAAATGTTACCTGAAACATCCTTATTCAATATATTCCCTATTTTTTTTTTTTTTAATCCAGTTTTATCATTCAGGAAAGAGAGAAACAAAAAGAAAACATTGGAAAGGGGAGGAGGAAGAAAACCTTAACACACCCCCCCCCTCCCAAGACTGAAGTTACTTTCAATCTGCTGCTAAGGAGTTTCTAGAAAAAAAAAATAATTCAGAGGGAGTTGTCAGCTGACAGAAATATTTTTAGGCAATGAAGTATGTATATATTTGCATAAGGTATGGCCTTTTAAGCAAAGATAGATGTAGATGAGCAAGTGCGTGGGCATCTCCATACTGGCAAGGTGGCTTAGAAATAGGTAAATAGACCCAGGATGATGGAAACAAGCAGAGCAGAATCAACACTTTCCTCAGAACACAGAGCAAGGGATGTGTGTTAGATCTGGTGGAAAGGTAGGTTACAGCTACACAGGAATTAATCATTCAACCCCAGCTAATAAAGACAGATTTTTGGATCGACCTGGAACCCTCAGAAGCCCACTCTCAGTTATGTGATCACTGGCTCCTGGTCTTTATGAAACCAGCCCCATTCCAGCTACAGGAGCACTTGGCTGTTCCCAATCCACATACTCTGGCTGAATCTAAATAACTCCCTCCCCCGGGTAACTGCTTAACTAGAAACCCATCCCAGCAGGGCAGGTCTTCCCCACATAATGCTGATTCTATTTTTAGTTCTGCTTGTGTTGTCTGAACCTTAGATCTTGCTCATGTGAATAATTTTCCTCATTATCTTGTGTGCGTCTTTCCTCTCTCTCTTTTCTCCTTGTCTCACCGCCTTTCCAATCTGCTACAGCTGCTTGAATACTAAAGTAACTGAGTCAAACCACTTTGTCATCAGGAATATGTTTTCATTCTGTGATAACTCAATAATGTGATCTGTTTCTTGATTTCTTACTGCCAAACCTTGCTTCAGAGAAGAAAAGTAGTGAGAGGAAGCACCTGGTGAGGACTTCTAATATTTCATTGTAGTGGTCAGAATCCTAAAGCAGCTCCTCAGCTGAGTAAGACTGGTTGGGTTCGGTCAATAAACAGCTGATTACTGTTTTTCTGACTCCCAATAAGGGTAAAAAGCTTTTAGTTTTGTGCATGGAAACCATTTGGGTGGGTTGGTGGTATCTTGATCTTATTAGCACAATGCAAATAGTGAATCATCCAAACAAACGGAGACTTTATGCTTCCAAATCTGAAAAGAGAACACCATATGCAACCCATTTTACATTAAAAAAAAAAAAGAAAGTTATCAGTCTGGACTCACCCCTGGCAGTGTCTTCTGTTCATGCAGTGCACTCTGGGCCTTTAGAGCAGACTCCCTTTCGCAGTATGTTAGGAAGGCACAGCCTGCAAAGACAAAGAAAAACCTCAGTAACAGCATTATTTCAGAGAAGATCCTTCTGAAATTGAGACATAGAACAAACCACTTTCATCCCATTTCCGGTAAATCAATCATAAAATCTCTCCTTAGTGTGTCAGTGGCAAGAGTCAAGAAATGAAGCTATCATAGCTTCCTCTGAACCCTGGTGGAAAGTGAGCAACAGTGTACCTGTGAGTGCTTATTTTTCCTTCAACACATGCTTAAGTGTCAGCTACAGAAGGCTGCACAGGATTAAGGATCTCAAAGGTCCCACAAAAGTCCCAAGATAGGGCATGAGATCCCACTCCTGCTCCAGCAGCAGCGCTGGGAACAAGCCCCTTGATACCATATGTTGAAAGGTATCACGCCTTTCTTTTATACCAAGTACTTTAAGGAAAGGGCAAACAAGGACTTGGGACTTCCTACTGCAGAGGAAAATTTCTATTGTTTAGCCTGACCTCCACCAAAACTCATTGCTCTTTTTGCATCTCTCCAGAAAGCCAGCTCCCTGCACTGGCTGCTGCAAGGACTCACTAGCTTCCAGTCATAAACACAATCATGCCAAAGCCGAAAAAATGACTCCAAGAACATCCCTGACCCACAGGTCACTTGAACTTCAGAGATACACCAATGGGTTACATCTTTGGTTCTTCCAAAGATTAACTTATCAACTAAAAAGGCTAAAGACCTGTCAAAGTAGGACCCTCCTGTGCCTTCCTTCCCCAACTCTACTCTTCCTTTTTGGTAAAACTGGTTGATGTTGCAAAATCTTACTCCAGTTGTGTGTCTGATGTGATCAAATTATTTCTTCTTACTGCAGTATACTGAAAACCTGCCAATTCCTGCAGCAAAAAAAAAAAAAAAAAGTGCTTGTTATGCAGAAGACATTTTCTCTGAAATTACTACAGAATGTCTCCAGCTTCTTGAAATGGAGGTATCATATCTTTCAAGGTTCAGGCAGCATGTCCCTCAAACTGAGAATGACTTTCAAGCACAGCACAAGTACAGAGAGACTACCAAAGAAACAAACAAGTCCCATAACATCATCTTAACCCACCCACCCTCTCCCCAATAATATATAAAATACATAGCAGGTGAGTAAACAGTAGACTGTAAACTTCTATTCAGCTTTGGTTGCTACTGTGAGCATTTTTTCCATGCAATGTTCACTGGTTTTTTTCAAAATTGTTTCCTTAGATAATATTACTGAAGAAATACACACTTTTACATGTTTTTAATAGATTAGCATAGACAAGAAAACAGGATTTTTTTCCATATTGAAAAAGTGGAAAAAGAACAATTTTTTCACTATTTCTTATGATGTATTACTTTCTGGAGGTCTTGTTACATTCTCTTTATTCAAGACAAGTATCTCAGTTATTGAGACATTTATTATGTCCCAATAATTGAGATTCCGACAGAAGGTGACAATCAAAAAAGGAGATAGAACATCATCAAAAGTTTGCATAGTTGGAATTATTTTGATTTGCTCCCCTCTAACTTTAACTGGGTAAGTTTTCAATTAGTCTGTATCCACCAAAGAAGAGGAAGAAATTGTGACAGACTTTACAGCTAGCAGGAATAATGGATTGAAAAGGATCCTTAAAAGTCACCCATAGCCTGATAATCAAATGGGAAACTATGCTTAAATTTAATTTCAGTGCTAAATCACAGGCTGAGAGCTCTCTGTTTACTAGACACAATAAGAAAGTCTCCCTTTAGCAGCAGACGTGGAGCAGCTGATACAGTCTAATTAGGCACATCATAGCACACTGTTATAGAGATAAACTATGCAGTGTAAAGCTCTCATAATGATAGCTATATTTTTCTCCTCATTGTGATTGCCATGATGACAGTTCAGGGTAACAATGTCCTGCAGCTCCTACTGTACCATGACTGTAATTCAGGACGAGTAAGCAGAAGACAACCCTTCTCTGAAGGTGGAAAATTCCCACACAAGATCCACAGTCTGTGTGTGTGTGTGTGTGTGTGTGTGCAGAGAGGCAAGTTCTCCCCAGGGGGAAACCTCTGTCAAGTTCTCTCCAAACCTGTTCTCAAAAGTGATAGAAGTATCAAACTCCCCAAAACAGAACTCAGACTGCATCCAGTTATCACTGATATAATAATCACAGTGTTATAGACTAGAAGAATTTGAAATGAAAACGAAATCTACTCTCTCATATGGTCAGACAAAAAAACCCTCCTGTTTTCCAGAGACAAAATATATGCTCTGTGGAAGTTTTTTCCTTTTCCCTTTTCATTCATATACATCATGCACACAAATTACAATCTGTCCCACAAGTGTTGGGTAAAAACTAATATCTTTATGAAAAATAATATCTTGTTTATTTTAAGTAAGATTTGGTTACTAGGGGACTAAGAAGTTCCATCCCAGCAGTGGCCAAATGAAATAATGTGGAGATTAATGTTCATAGCAGGCCTCAAACTTGAACTTGAAAAGGACAGTTGATGGGGATTTTTTGTCTTCCCTTTCCTTACCACAGGATTGCATATGCATATGCAGCATTAGCCATCAGCTAAATTGGTATTTTTCAAAAACATGAGGCCTCTTATAAAACAATACATATCTTCTTTTCCATCCTGAAAGAATTTCTATACTTCATCTCCTTGTACATTAGGATGAAAGCAATATTCTTTCTTGCACCATCCTGCCCGCCTCCCTGAAACATCAAAATTCATCTCTACTTTGTACTTTGTACTTTGTACTGTGATGTTTAATGGAATGACAACTGTAAAACCTCTTCCAGGTTCTTATTTTTCCTAGGCTACGTCTTTCAATGTGCCTCCATGTGACCCCTCCAAAGGGCTCTTCCTTCCTGGAGAATGTTGCTTAGAAAGCACAGCACTAGACACTCAAGGTAACACTATGGAACACAGCATCCTAAACAACTGAGTCTTGAAATAATGTCATATGGAGCAGCTATGCTGGGTTTTCTTGCAGAGAAAATAAAATGAGAAAAAATGTGTTTTGTTATTTTATGATTTTTTTTTTTTATTCTTTTCATTTTGATTTCCCAGATGGAACACAATTTCAGAACAATCAATTTTCCCTGCTGAACCTCATGATTGTGTACAGAACCACTTATTTCAGTGGGGAAAAAAAAAAAGGTTTCTCACAGTAAACTCCTAAGTAGCTCAACTTAACTGCTCACTTGCCCTCAGCTGTTTGGTCTGGGTGTGAGCATGACTTCTGGGTGGAAGGCTTCATATTTCATTACAAAACATTTGCACCATCCATCCCCTTTGAATTGCCCGTGTTCAGCAGTATAATGAACATTTGCCAGCATATCTATTAAGTAAAGATAGTGTGAAAGCAATGCATTATTTCTATCCTCCACTTCTATGGGTGGTAATGACTCAGTACAGTGCTTGTGAATTATATCAGAATCTGAAGAAAAATACTAATTGACTAATTATTGATAATGAAGGGCTCAGTCCAAACTGTTCCTAATTTCAATTCCATTTTTCTCAAATACACCATGCCTTCCAGACATATGTCAATCAGCTAAAAAATGCTGTGTTTGGATTGTGTCTTTCCAGCTGTTCATTTGCTACCAGTGGGCAGCTTTTTGGGCAAGCACATAAACATCTGGAAACTCCCACCTGGCAATTAACTCTGAACCTATTGAACTAAAGTCTCTCGGAAGCATGAGGACACATCAAGTTGTCTCCTGGGAAACAGGATTTCTAAAGAGACGTTTCAAAAACAAAAGCTTGAGACGGAAAAAAAAAAAGCTCTATTTTAATTTTATCTCCAGAGAATTCAATAGTGTAAATAATAATTGTATGAGATACAGATGGATAATGATTTTGGTTATGGCAACTTCAACTTCATAGTAAGTCACAAGAAGATTTTGCACAAGCCTAGGAGGCAAAACTGTCAGGAGACAAACTGTGAACTGAACAGAATAGTTCTGAAAACTGAGAGCCAGTCACAGAGCCTGAATTGAAGAAGACAAAGGCAGGACTTGGGAGAATGGACAACAACCCACTTTAGCAGAAGATCAGGTTTGAGATCATCTAAGGAACCTCAAAAGGCATAGGTCCAAGGTACCTGATGAGATTAATCCAGAGGGAACTGGCAGGTGAAGCGGTTAAGCCATTGTCCATCATATCTGCAGATCAACAAAGTACCTACTGATTGGAAATGAGGAAAAAAAAATCTCTATTTTTAAAAGAGGAACTAGAAAGACCCAGAGAACTACAGGCCATGTATGGTAAGATCATGGAGCAGAGCTTCCTGGACAACACGCTACTTGGAAAAATTAGAATGTGCTTAGGGACAGTCAACATGGCTTCACCAATGGAAAATTGGTCCTGGCAAACTCGTGGACCTTCTACAACAGGACTGTAGCACTGGTGGAAAAGGGGAAAGAACTGACACTATCTGCCAAACAGATTAGTGCAAAGCATTTGATGCCTTCTCACAAAACATCCTTGTCTCTGAAATGGGGAAAAACTGATTTCAGGGATGGGCCAGTGGAACTGGCTGGATAGCCACACTCAAAAGGTTGTTTTGCCAATGGTTCGATGTCCAAGTGGAGAACAATAACAAGTGGTGCTCCTGTTCCTCAGGATTTGGTGTTTGAGATGGTACTGTTATACATCTTGGCTGGCAACATGGACACTGGGTTTCAGAGCACCTTCAACAGGTTTACCTTGAAACAGAAAGTTGGTTTGTGGAGCAGTCAACACTCTGGAGGGAAGGGACGCCATCCAGAGGGATTTTGACAGGCTTGAGAGGTACTCCCATGCAAACCTTTTGAAATTCAACAAGACAAAATGCAAAGTCTTTTATCCATTTTGGAATAAATGCCCAAACCCAAGCACAAATACAGACTGTGCATTGAGAGAAGCCCTGCCATGAAGGACTTGGAAATGTTGTTGGATGTCAGCAATGCACACTGACAGCCCAGAAAGACAGCAGTGTCCTCAGCTACAGCAAAAGAACTGTGTCCATTGGGTTGGGGCAGATGATTTTCCCCTCTAGTCCACCCTTGTGAGAGCCCATTTGGAGTACTGCTTGCATTTCTGGATTCACAAATTATAAAGGATGTGGAGGTGTTGGACAGAGTCCAGGGGAGTCCACAAAGATGATCAGAATTCCTGTGGCACCTTTCTTGTAAAGACAGGTAAAGAGAGTTGAGTTTGTTCAGCCTGGAGAAAAGCAAGCTCTGGGGACATCTAACTTAAGGGAGCTGGAGAGGGACTTTTTACAAGGCCATGAGGTGAAAGAACAAGGGGAAAGATGGCTTGAGACTTGAAGAGGGCAGATTTGAATCAGATATTAGGAGGAAATATTTTACTGTGAAGACGATGAGGCACTGTAACAAGTTGCCCAAAGACGTTGTGGATGCCTCATCCTTGGAAATGTTCCAGGCCAGGTTGGATGAGGCTTGGTGCTTTGATCTAGCAGAAGGTGGACCTGAGCATGGCAGGGGAATTGGAACAAAGTGGTGAAATTACATTGATGATTTGAACCCTAATCTTGGAAGAATTCTTGGCTCAGATGCTCACCTCAGCCACAATAATATAGAACAGTTAGGATAACCCTAGGCATTGAGGAGGCTGGCTTGAATGATCTAAGCCATTTTTTAATTCACAAACTTTTGTGACTATAGTGTATACACTCAACCAGTTATCACAGCTCAGCTGACAGGTGATAACTTCTGAAACTACAGCCCTTCCACTACTTGTGAGTGTAACTAAAATCAGAATCGTTGCCCAAAAAAAGATAAAACTTACACAAGGCTGTCAGTTTTTTTCTTGTTTTTTCTTCTTTGAGTCAAATACCTTCTTGCTTTTAGTTACAAATGTATTAGTTAACAGTAAGGATTTCCTTAACCTTTCTGTGTTGTGATTTTAGAATTCTGCATAGCACATAAACTAGTGAACAAGAGAGTCTTCTGTAAAAGAAGAAATAACACAGATCAGCTCATAGTGTTTACCTTTCCCCTAACATCTTTAGTGTACCTCATACCCTAAAACTCCAAAGCAGACAAACCAAGAGCTTTATTCCAGCAGACCACTATGGACGTTCAGAAAGCAAACTGCAATCCAGGCACAACTCTCCAAGACCCTCATGCTGTATACTGAAAATGGAGGAGGCTAGTAATTCTGCATTCCTTGGGTCACAGGCTAGTGGTCATGTTCCAACTCAGGAAGAGCTGCAGTCTTCTAGAGGAGGTGGTTTGAGAGCAAAAAGTGAGAAAAAAAATAGAAACTCTCAACTGGTCTCAGGTCTGAGCATCTCATTTAGTGATGCCTCAATTCCTCTGTGCCCTAATTACCTTTGAAAAAAGTAGACCAAGATATATGAATTATCTGTGGTGGACCAGAGACCTGTGACCCATTTTCCAGACCCTAGGTTTGTGTTTTAAGAGAGCTCCTTCTCTGAAAATAAAGAAGTTCATTGCTTCAAAATTGAGAGATCTGTTATATAGAGAAAGATCATGATACTTAAAAAAACTCTTGTCTTAAAATCAACATCTCAGGTTACGTTTCCCAGCTAGGATTTCAAAGTGAAAAAGAAATCTTTTTTCACTTTAACTATCCTAGCTCTACATGTCTGGTTTTGAAACAATTCTCATTTGCTCTGTCTACAGTGGACTGCCCAAGGTTTAATCACTTGAGGGTTTCAGAGATTGAGCTGAATTTTCTTGAGGGAGACACAATCAATAAAGACTTTTGGAACTGGAAATGTTTTATCCAATTTCTTCATCTGTTTCTCTCTCAGTGATTAACTACCTTCTGACAAAAGTTAACATCTTTGCTGGTAAAGAACATTCACTTGGCTAGAACTTTCTTTTTCTCCATCTCCCCTGCTGCACAACAACTGAACACTAACTGTTTAGAGGAAAAGATAGGAATAAAAATCTTCCCAGATATCAGCTTCCCTGTCAATTATATTGCAAGGCAGATTAACATCCGAAATGCCCTGCTGTGTTGAATGCTAATTTTCTTTTTCCTCTTATGCTATTTTCCATTAACTATTATGATGCTGTAATATTACTGCTATAGATAACTTGATAGGGTCCTCAGTGTTAAAAGCTTACAAAAGACTCACTCATATACACCCATGAACCAATACTAAAAAACAAATTAAGAGGCTGCATCTGAAAATACATAAGTTAACCATATTTACAGAATATCAGCGCATTTAAAATGCATTTGTGATAGTTCAAAATGAGGCATTGATATGCTCAGTCCAAATCAGAGTCAGTCCTCATCCTAAACATTGTTTAATTATATTTAGCAGTGTCCAGGCAGACAGCAGAGACTTGAACATCTGTTAGTGTGTGTTTCAACAACACAGGCAATGCTTTTGTCCTGATTTTTGATAACAAGCAGCTTTTTAATGAAAGAATCAGTTTCTAAAAGTCAGAATTTCTCATAGAAATTTTGAATAAAGTAATTCACCAAGATTCTCATCCTCATGATGCCATTTCTGACAAGATTCTACAGCAACAGTAATTTATTCCAGGACAGCCACAAGTCTGGGCTCTAATCTGGTCCAGGCAAACAGGTCTTGAGTGCAGAGCTTTGACACAGGAGAGCACATTGTCTCTGGCAGACCCCACGGCTCCATGTTTATTTTTTAAGTAACACCACAGTCCACTGCAAAATTGGAATGCTTTTGATCTGTCAAACTTTCTTCCCCGGGACAGGGGAACAGTTTCTGGCTCTGATTCACACATTGATGGCTTTTTTTCTGAGTTCTTGAAAATTCCTTGAATGTTGACTTTTGAACAATCCTTTGCTGACTAATAAACTCAAAACAAGGTGCAGAAGAACCATTGATCTGGCATAGCATGTACCAGGTCCAGTTCTCTCATAATTGCCAATGTTTCAGCTTTAAATGTCATCCTGATACTTCTGAAATAATTTTGATCATCCCAGCCAAGTCAACAGAAGACTCACTGCTCCAGATCCTGCAATTCTGAGTATCCAGAACATTTTTTACCCAGCACAGGTGTCTAATTTCCATACACACAAGAAATGGCCAGTGAGTAAACTCCCCATTAAAGAAATCAGAATGTAGATTACCAGTTAAGATATTTGTCTACCACAGAGAGTGCTGGTGTGCCTAATAAGGCCTGGAAATATTTAATGCTTTCAGTTACAGTAGAAAACTTACTTTTAAACAGACCAGCCTCACTTCAATTTCTCATTTGTTACCTGATACCTGTGGACTCCATGTTGTAAGGAGAGGTGTGTGTCTCCAGGCCCTATTAATCAAACAATCAGGGAATGTTTTTGATTTGAAATAAAGAAAGACAGATATTAAAGTGAAAAATAATAGTCAAGTGGTTTTCTGGATCAAGCAACAGTATTCCCAGTGTTTCAGAACTCTACCATTGATGAGAAAGTCATGAAGAAAATCTGGAGATCACTCATGTGAGAATAAGTAGATTCCAACTTCTACTCCATAAGGATGCATCAAGTTTGAGTCAAAATCCTGAACATCTCTAATCTTGACTCACTTCAACCTACCTATTTCTTCAAAGAAAATCCAACATAATTATGTTACCCATTTTACATTGCAGCCTCAGGAAAAAAAAAAAAAAGCTTGAAATCTTCAAGACTAGTTGTTTTCAATGAGATGATAAGGATAAAGGTATAAAAGTTGGGAGGGGTTGTGTCTTGTGATTCTCTAGTGAAAGTCAGGAGAATATAATCCTGCTGTTTAAAAAGTAACACTTAAATCCAGAATGTTATGGGTTAAACCTCCTTAGAGTACATGCGTTAATTAGACTCTGTACCTGCTGTTCTGGGTCCTGCCTTTTGAGTTCTTTCTATTGTTAGCAGCATATGAATAACTCAGTGGATTTTCTAAAACATTTAGCTCTTTCAGAAACTTTTCCTCTTCTTCATTTTGTTTTGATTTTTGGATTCACTTCTTTTGGAGAGACTTCTTCAAGAATGCTCAGCTAGTCTCCAGAGGTTATGTTACTGTTAAACAACAATAACTTTAAATGCCTTGAATCTTAACAAAATAAAGCTAAAGCAAAACCATCTCTAAACTAATTAGACTGCTCTTCCACTTACAGCTTTGTCCAAGCCTTTCTTTTCTGTATGTATAGAGAGTGGGTTTGATTTGTTGTTATTTTTTCTTGTTTCTTTTTTTTTTTTTCCCTTTCTTTTACTGCTCATTATCTTTCACAAGGGTGACATTTCTTGGAAAATAACATCAAGTCTATGTGCAAGAAATGTGTTTGTACTTTTGCATAAGAAAAGTTTGTATTTTCACCCTTAAAAAATGTCAGGGCCATGCAGCAAACGTCTTGTTGATTCCATCATCAAATGATTAGTTATTTATGCTTTTGTCTCAAAAACATGTAAGTAAATTGTTCTAAATACAGACTCATATGCTCTCTGAACAACCTCATATTCTTTATTCTCTCAGACAGGGCACAAGTGTCAATACAGATTTCTGACATTTCCAGCTCAAGGTTGAAAGAAAAGGCACTAAAACAACTGCAGTAAAGAGCTATTATTAGACAACTCCTAGTCCATTCAGAAGCAAACTATTGTCATTTTCTCTATATAGTTATTGCTCTTACCAAGTTTGCCACATTTTTCTGATTCAGGAAATTCAGATTCAAAATGGAACCTTAAAATACCTCTCAAAATCAACCTTATTTCTCGCAGTTACTGAGTTTTCCCCCACACCACATAAGTTTGAATTCAGGGAAGTGTATCCAAAGCCACCTTAGGGCTTTTGTCTTACAAAAGCAAATCCAAACCCACAAAGAATGTATTTCCTGATTCCAGCTGATATAGAAATGAAAATCTTTAGGCAGCAGCTGCTCCTACAAGATGATCACCCTGAGACTAAAAGTCTCCAGAAACTTGTAAGAGTCACAATATGAGCCAGAGAAAACTCTACAATACCAGCTGGCTTCATGAGATTTCTGGAGACAAATTTCAGCTGTCAGAACAATTAACATCCAAGCTCCCATAACCAGATGCTGTTTTCCATATGTTTTGACTTTGAATAGCTTCTTCTATCCTCTAAGAGATGTTGGGAGCAAATAAGTATTGTCTCTTATCACCTATTTCTTTCTCTTTATCCTTTCTCAATTTGGTTTGTTCTTTAAGTATAGGTAGCAGGATGGTATGAAGTAGGATCAAGTTCTTCTGCAAGATTCCAGGGATGAAATAAACTTAATCAACAAATTAAACTCTATCTACTTAGGTCTGAGAACCACGGGGTATAGTCTGTGTGTGTGCACGAGACAGGGGGATGAAATGAGGTGCTCTGGGAGCATGGCAGGAGGAGGATGCAAAGGGCTGCTCAAAGGCCCTATCAATAAGTTATAACACAAAGGAAGAGAGTTTTGTCCCAAGGGCAAGGGCCTCCACTGCCTCTCTGGCAAAAAGCTCTAAGCTGAGCTGTCTTTGAATGGTACAAGTTTTCTTTAAGAGCTGGGTTCATGCGTAAGTAACTTAGGAACCTAGACAAGGCAAGCAGAAACTGAAGATTTAACCACCTGTCCAAAGCCACACAAAGACCTTGTAGTAAGGGTCAAAGATGAACCCAAAATCTCCAAAGACCCTACTTAGAGCTATGAACACCTATCAGTCTGTTTTTGTTGAACATGGGCACATTCCTGTGCAGACTCACAAATACATTATGTCCCCAGTAGATTATCTCAAAATGGCAACCTGGGAAAACACTATTGTCCCTTTATCCAGTTGCATTTTCCCATCCACTACTGTGTGACAAAGCTCCTGGGTAACAAGTTTAAAACAGACTGTGTGAATTTAAGCCTAAGACTTCAGATTTTTACAAAAGGTATAAGGATGTAATCTTTGAAGTGAAAAAGAAACAGTGAATTTAATTAAAACAAGATCTGTGCAACTTACAAGCTTCAGTGCACTGGGTTTAAAAAGGGCTCTTGTCAGGCTGAAGTAAAGGAGGTACAATTTCCTGACATGTAGAGAACAGGAGGAAAAGTGTGTAGTAATCAACTACCAGAGACATATTTTGATCACATTTTTTGTGGATCAACTTGAAAATTAGCGAATGCTGAGTATATAGTAAATTGTTTCAATCAAATGTTTGAAACAACTTGTAGCAGATTTTTTTTTTTTTTTTTGCTTTGAGAGCTGAACTTGTGTTAGATGATGAACAGTGTAGACTGAAAACCACTGAGGGCTGGCAGGAGGAACGTGCATGATAAATGTCAGTTGCAGGAGAACTATCTAGCAAAGCAGAAGTTCTGATATTAAATTTAAACAGCACAACAAAGAAGATTTCACACATCAAGAGGAGTGGAGAATAAGTTTCAACAGACCCTAGACGGTGCTGAGCCCTTTAATGGTGTGGTCAGTCACCTGATCCCTGCTGAGGAGGATTTGCCATGCCTGGAACCTTGCATGGCTCAGCTCTGGAAATACAGGTAAAAAATAGCCACAGAGGCAAGCTCTCAACAGGACAAATGAAGCTGAAAGGCAGTAGTGTCAACAGACATTTTCAGATGACAGTGGACAATATCACATACAATAGTATGTATGTCTCTTCCAGATCAGACACCTCCTTCCTTCGGTGTCAGTAGAAAACCCACATCTAAAATGATCCTGTCAGCTCTAATCACCAAAAAGTGTTCAGAAACACATGGAAGGAAAAAAATGGAAAAGAAAAGATGAATTTCAGGGATGAGTAATAGAAATTCGTAATGGGCTGGGAGGACTGACTTAGGAGAGAAGATTAACTAAATGTGTATGACTTGGTTAAATGATGACTCAGGGGATAGATGAGAACAGGCTACAAGTCTTGGAGGTATAAGCACAAAGACTGGAGAGAAGTTGTTCAGGGTGATACCAGGGAACAATAACTGGAGGTAACAACAGGAAATTCAACATTAGAACACGTAACCTGAACTTTAGGATGGCTTCCTAACTGTTACAAATATTGAAGTTCCTCCTGCACAGCCTAAAAGTGGCTTTTGCATCCAAACAACCTGCTAGTCTGAAATATATTTAATTTAATTTTTATTGGCACTTATTTGCATGAGTATAGTGCATGACCACATAACCTGGGGCTTTCCAGATCATACAAGTTCAAAGGTAATAGTGAAATAACCTCTTTAGCATGACTGAGGGGTGTCTGTGTCTGTGTGTGTTGGAGGCAGGGATGTAGAAAAGGCAGGGAGGCAACAGGCAGAAGAGGTAAATCAACATGGAAGGGCAGAGGGTGCTACTTAGTGCAAATTTTTAGCTCAGTAATTTTCCAACACCTTTCTTTGTCACTGTTCCATATGACTGTTCTCTAAGATTTTTGTCTCCTTAATCTGCTAAAAGGCATAAGGAGAGAGAAATTCTTGCAGCCCTGGAAGAGAATCACAGCCACAGATTATTATGCCATTTAGGACAATTGAAAGCTATAAGATTGAAGTTTATGACCCTACAGAAGGTAAAAATAAACATTACTAACTGTCTCTCCCAGCCATTAGAGCAAATCAGTCCTTCATGGAACTCTTATTACTTAAGTGACTTAAAACCATCAACAAAAGCTAATACTGATCCAAGAGCAAACGAATTCAGAGGGCCTCCATTTTCCACCTTCTCCCTATATCTAACTTTAATGATTTTATTCAGAAGTTTAACAGATTGTCTAACCCAAGAAAAAGCTCATTTTTTAAGAAAACAGTTTCCATAGCCTTTCTTGGTAAAAAGAAATCAGAATGTCAACTGACTGTGATAAAATTTGCATTAAAACACCATTCCATCCCTGGTCAGCTGGGCATTTGCCAGTAATTTTTAAGGGGTTGGACAGAGCTGAGCAGCCAAGCAGTCACCAAATTTTTCTGAGTGGTATAATTTTTTTATTTTGTAAAGGTTAATTTCAGGGAAAAAAACTGAGAATCATACACACACACACACTATTATAATTTTCCTATATTTTTTTTAAAAAATAAAAGTTTAATATGACATCTTACTTGGTATTTTAGTATAGATTGAGAAGTTCTAGGCCAGAAATGAACAGAAAGGCATGTCTGTGCCAATACAGTGCCAGCAAATAGTTCCCAGTGGGGAAGTATTCAGACTGTAGAGCAGTCTCCTCAAAAGAGACTGTTGGAAGCCATTTTGACCAAGACATTAAAAGACAGATGAAAGAAACTTTCTAGGCTACCTCATGAATACAGTGACCTACCAAAATTTTCCCTGTTACCAGTCAATGAATCAGTGGATAGTAGATGCCTGAAAGCAGACACACATCAAAGACGTGGTTACGTTTTACTATTTTTTTTATGTCAGGAAAGCTAAAAATAGTGAGCCAGCTGCTGTGCGTCTCTGGGAGGCTAAAACTCACTGGAGAATCCCTGCTGATGTCAGAAAGGAAGAGAGTAGAGTTTAATGAGTTTAAAAATCCCAAAGAACAACTACTGTTGCCTTCAAAGTAGTGGACTAGAACATTATATAATGACAATGGTACTAGTTCAGACAAAGTCCACCTTATTCAATGTCCTCGCTCCAGTGGTGGCCAGAAGCAGAGACCCTGGAAAGATTATAAGCAGAGGAGGTGCATCATGCCTCCTCTGGGTATTCTTAGATTTCAGCCTTGTGGCTCATGGACTTCTGGTCCAAAAATGATCTGTGCATATCCAGTAATCACTTGATGAAACCAAATCTCTTATTTTCCACAGCCATTTGCTGTGTTTTAGTATTTCTATTTGTGGTTTTTCTCGTTTTTTTGGTATTTTTTTGTTTGTTTGTTTGTTTTCCTGTAAAAAGATTTAAGGGTACTTGACTGTTTGTTTTGTGGATTTTCTTATCATTCATAGTGAGCAAGTTTTCCAGGAAAAGTAGTGGACCCCTGGCGAGTAAGCTTCAGTCTTAAAAACATTCATTATAAGAGTCTACTTCCAGAACCACCTATAATCCAATTTTATGGAGCAGTCCAAAAAGGGAATCAAGAAGTTATAGATTTATAAGTGCCCTACAGGGCTCCCAGTATCTTACCAACCCATTTACAGACCCAAATATTCAAGATCCAAGTACAGCAGCTGGCAGAAGCTTTGAGTTGAAGCATTTCTCAAATATTTTGGTTCCTGTAAAACAACATTGCTCAAGAGGGAACTAATTTATCACAGAATTTCTTCTGTAATCTACCTCTGCTGATAAACCAAATTTCTCTAGATAATACATTCTGCATGATAATGGGATAATACCCACAGGAATGCTAAATAATATTTCTCCAACCCCCAGAAAAAAAAAAAAATAAACCTTACACTCCTTTCACCCCTTCTCCACCCTGCCTTGGACAAGGACTATAAAATCTCTGCCAGGTCCTTACATTTTCAAAAGTGAAAATACAAGATTTTAAGGTAATTTTTTCAAAATGGAAATTAGAAGCCCAGAAACAGCAGAATTTAAATTGCCTTTACAGCAAAACTATGTTAATATATGTATGCTTTATAGAAGATGTCAGTTAAATGATTGCACACTATTTTCTGTTCCCTTGTACTTTAGCTTCTCTCACTGGACTGTCTTTGTTCCGCTCTTGTACAGATCCTAGCAGATCAGCATCCTCATCAAAATAAATCCGTGCAGCCACTTTCTCCAGTACAACCGAAGCAATTCTCCATCTGAATTGAAATGTGTGATATGGTCACCGTATGATTTAATTGCAACAGATGAGGCTTATCAGGATAGGCAGAATGTTATTTTATAGCTAAGGCAGCAGGAATTCTTACCTTGGGAAAGGGACAAAAGAGGGAAAACCAGAAACTTCTTGTCCAGCTATTATTAAGTAGTAAAGGTGCTGGATGTCTCTGAAAGGCCCTCATCTTCTTCCCAACCCCTGACATGCATGCGACACTTCTTCATATAACTCAGACTCTAACCGTGCAGTACTTTGTTTTTCCCCTCTCCTCTCTCTACAAAAAGATTTCAGAATTGCTTCTCACCAGCACACATGCCATAAGAACTCTATGCCCAAAGACGGTGAGGACAAGTTTTGTAGACGCATGCTGAAGTTTGAAGTTGCCTTACCAAGTTTAACAGCGAGAGAGATAAAATTTATCATTGACAGCTCGCGCAGTTTAACATCGCGGTGTGTTAACACGACGTTTGATGAGTCATGGTCAGGTCTGTCCAACTGCTGAAAAACCCTCCTCAGTGACAACCTGCTGACACGCTGGGCTAGCTAATGCCTGTGTTACTCTACCTCTTGTCTTTGCCCTCCATGGAGTACAGCCAGGTATCCACAAAGCCTTTCATCTGCTCTGCATTTCCATGTCTAAGACTTTCACAGTTTTTGAGCGGATGCCCTGCAGCCATATCACTGCCCCTTTGGCTATGATTCCTGCAAACTCATGGAACTTTGTGTCCCCAAAAGAACTCCATTTGTGAGGGCTTTTCTTGCAGCTCACATTGCACACCAGGAAGAACTACATGGCACCAGAATTTCCCCTTACACATGGCTCTGTGCTGTGCATCACACTGTGAATGGAGGGGCAAAAACAGAGCTGCTTGCAGCTACTGTTTGTTCTGGTTTTGGTCAGCATTCAAGATTCGTGTAGGTCTTCATAAATTTGGAGACTGCTTGGAAATCTGGTGGTCATCTAGCAGGCTTTGTGTGACGGGACATGTTGTGACACTTTGAAACGCACATCCAGGGGTGTCCCTGTTCCAAACTGTTTGCTTTAGATATGATTACATGCCTCTCTTTATGTGCAAAAAAGGACAGTAGTCCTTAATCTCAATGTGTTGCTCTAATGTTGTTTCCAGTAGTAAAAAACAAAGCATGTGTCAAGAAGGATGTTCAAAAATCAGAGAAAAGGGTACCATTGTCATTAACAAGGTTGTTGGGAAGGCTTAACATGAGGACAGGGTACCATTCCCCACACCTGCATTCCAAAAGGTGGAATACAAAACCTGGAGCCAGAGAGATATTACCAAATTCCTGCATTATGCAAGAAATAAGAGCTTGCTCTGTCTGGCTGGCAAAATGGAAAAAAAGCTACACATAGATAGAATTGCTAGCTACATCCCCACAGCAAATATCAAGGAGAAAAGAAGCATTTAAAATAAAGGACAATGTTGCACAAGGACAAATAAGTATAAATTGACCATGAATAAATTTGATTTGGGAATTAGAAAAAGGTTTCTAACCATCAGAGGAGCGATGCTCTGGAACTGCTTTCCAACAAGGATAGTGAGAGCAAACGACCTAATTAGTTTAAAGATGAGGCTCGATAAACTTATGAAAGGGATTATGTGATGTGGTTGTCTGCAATGGTAGGGAACAGATCCTGATGAGCCAGAATTTCCCCCCAGTCCTGTGTTACAGGCTGCATTCTGTCAGCCTAAATACTCCTCTGCAGTGCAGTGATTTACCAGGCATCTCAGAGACCACCCTATTCTAAAACAAGACTGGCTTCCTTTTTCCCAAAAATCATAAATTTCGACTTACATGGAAAGGGAACTTCTGTTACTGGAAATGCAAGAAAAAAAGAGGTGAGGAAAAAAAAATAAAGAAGCAAAAACTCCTAGAAATTTTTATAGATGGTGGAAAATGAGGAACTTAGACATTTGTCATTGAAATAAAGGTAGGAGGAATAAAGGAAAGATTATTTCTATTGGAAACTTGGGCAAACTACTCCATTATTTTGATAAATAAACATATACACAGGAAACCATTTTGATATTTAATAAAAATCAGTCAATGTATTTGTAAGTTTTGTTGCGAAAGGTAACACATCTAGATAAGCATATTAGTCATGCAAACCATATTTTCTGTTCAACTCTGAAAACTGAGAGCAGCACTCTTGGCTACCTAGCAGTTTCAGGTGAATCACAGAACTGTCAATTCACACCAATTACTATGAAATGGAGCCTGCGAGGTCAGCTCATCCAACCGGCTACCAAAATGCATGACATACATAACACATTTAACACTTTTTGTCCAATCCCTTCCTAGAAACCTCCAGAAATAAAAAGAATCTGCATTTTGGAATCATAATGCAATATAAACTGCCTCAGTCTGAATCCTATTAAGTATTAGGGTGGCAGGTGAAGAAGATTTCGAATATAACTACTCTTCCTTTTTCAATAAAAAAGCCTTATGCTACACTTCTGCAAAGTTAAAGCTGTCCCAGGATTACCCCAACAGCAGTCTTGATATTAGCCATTATTTTTTCCTTAAGATAACTGATAAAGTTCCCAGGAAAGATGAGTCTTGATATGCAAAGCAGTTTCACACTGCAAGGGAAATTATTTTCTGATAAGAATATAGAGCAAGTACCCCTGATGTCTTGAGAAATATTAAGGGTGTCATAAATTCACCATACAATTCACAGTGGGTTTATGCCTGACCACTCCAACAACATTTCCCATCCATGTTTCTCAAATTAGATCCCTTCAGTCATGGCTATTAAAGCCATAGGGACAAACCTCCCCATTTCTATCATTTCCAAAAGAAAAATAGGCAGCACAGACACAGTCCAGGGTGTCAATTATCATCTCATCCTTCACCTAACCTAACTGTCCTATATACAGAAGCACAACAGCGGATGAGTACAGTGTATTGAACTTCCTAAGCCATTGAGTTTTCTAGCCATGAAGTATGATTCCTCTTCTGCAACAGTGATACTGAAAAGAGAGAAATTGCTATCTCTGTTTCATAGATGTTGAAAGACTGTCTAGAAATAAGCAGAAGAACTCTGACTACCTTTCTCCTCCATGCATAGAGTACTTAGTAGGTCAGGACTGTTTATCCTAGATACCAAGTTGAACCCAGTACTTTGCCTCTTTCAGCTTTTCCCAACTTGTCCGTAGAGCATTTTACCTTCTCTCAGCTGAGTCCATAAAGAGATTTGGGATCTTTTCCGAAATGGAAGATGTTCTACAGCTACAAGCTGTTATAGCAACCAGCCTGCCTACTGCTCTCCTGGGCACCTGCATTATGCAGAGCTTGGTGTTCTCACTCTTCGCTTCAGGATTTGGTGTGACACTTCTGAAACATAGCAGACTAGAGATAGGATATTTAAAAGAGATAAAAATCCTTAAGATTAGCTTCAAAAACTTAACTTTTTCCAAAGTTGCCAGGAAGAGAAGATTTGAGACCTAAAGAGATAGGGATATCTTGGAGAGAAGCGCAGAGAGTAGGATGGATGTAAAGGAGTCAGAGTGATCCTGTGGCAAACATTAGTATATGAACACCTTGTCCCTCTTGCTTTAATTTTCTTGTTAAGACACAGAAATGTATTCCTCTGTAAAACCTGTTCTCCAGCTCATTTTCAGGATGTATGCCCAGCTCTCAGTCAACAGATTAAGCAAGTCTTCCTGATTTTGGCCTGTAGAACAGGATGGATATTTCCAAGTGCCTAAAAAGTTCTTGAACCTTTGAACTCCTCCACAAACATCTCCTTCCTTCCCTCCCACTACAATGTCAAACTCTTTTCCTAACTCCCTCTTACTTCTGCCACATGACATTCCCGAGTTTTACTTTAAAGATGAGCCTGTTCTGGAATCACACACACACCCTCCCCATTCTTGCAGGAACAGAATAACATATATTCTGAAGCACACTTAAAGATGCTTAAATGTATGTGTAATGGCTCATCATTCTGTATCTTTATGAGACAAAAAAATGAATGTCAGAATCTTCTTTAGATTCTCTAAACTCACTTAGGAATCACTTTCTCAAATCACTCTGGAAATTTCACCCAATGTTTTATGCCTTTACTTATGCCCTTTTAAAAGCTGCCAAGCTGCATCTTTAAAGCTTGGGCTTTATTCCACCAATTTTGTGAACACAAGCCATTTGTGACTCAATTCCCTTAGGCATTGCAAGAGTCCAAGAATAAAAACATACTAACCCAGATGATTTCAAGAAGGTTGCTTGGGAATAGGGAAATGGAAGAAGGTGCAAGGCCAAAACAATGACATTATTCCTGAAAGACATGTCACAAATTTGATGTTTGTAAGGAGCTTTGTTCTGATTCAAAAGACAGTGATGAATCTTTCTGCCCAAGGAAGGAAGCAAAGGGACCAAAAAATATCAAAACAAAGCTTCATTTTTGTGCAAGTTGTTTCCCTGTCTGTGTCAGTAACCTACTGCTGTATTTGTAAATCCACGTTGTGGACAAAGAATGATTTCCATTTCATCTCTGAGCTTAATTTTTTCTGAAATCTTAGTATTAATTTTGAGCAGTGAAAGGACCATTTTAAGAAATCCCTGGAAAAGGAATAAGTGGAGTCCTAACCACCCCCAATCTTGCAATTTTATGTCAATGACACTAAACACCAAGTAAAAACTTCCAAAATACTGAAGTCACTGCAAAGTGGCATTCTATTTAGCCCAGTACTGTTTCTGAGAAAGGAATTCGTGGACTAAACTTCAGGCATTTCAGACTAGCTGCTGCTGAAATCAGAGAAAATACAAAAATGATCTATCACTGAAGCTACATACTTGACTTTGTGATGCTGAGGTCAGCAAAAAGGTTGATGACCACTTCTTTTCCTGCCCACTCTCTACCCTTCCATGTTCTGGCTTGAGGCTTTGATTCCTGATGTCTACTGACAGAGAGTTGATTTAGGATTGCTTACAGATCCCATCTGCTTTGCAGCAGCAGATGTCGGGCTCTTTCAGGAAGGATTTGGCAGCATCTTCTCCACTATTTGGTGTGGATCAACCACCATGGCTGCAGGAAACATTAAATAACAGAAAGAGACAGGCTGAACACAGCTGACTGGTTCCTCCATGACATGGATAAATGCACACTTTGAGCACAAAGCCTTTATTCCCTCTCTTTTCCCTCTCTCCCTTAGATCAAGCACACCGTGGGCTTGCACATGCCCTGCATTGATGGACAGCAGGTTGGAACTCGAATGCAGGCTTAGATCCAGGTTCCTTACACAGTGCAGAGGTACCCTGAGGCATTTGGGGAAAAGCTACAGTATGACAAATCCGCTTGTTTTCAGCACAGAGTATAGACAAAGCCACAACGTATCTGGAGGGGGAGCAGTTGGCCTCGTTAGAGAGTGTGGGGAGTGAGAACAAAACTAGGCTCTGGGCCTGACCAAAGTTTGGCTCTAGTCCTCCATGGTTTTATTCCTGTTTCATCTACAAATGTGTGAGTCTACAATTTAGTAATAATATACTTCTTGACTGACCTTTTCTGGCAAGTTAATGACAGGAGGGAGTAATAAGGACATGCTTTTTAATCTAACATCGGTCAATAATAGTATACAGCTAATAGACTTAGACATCATACATTCAATAATTGTTTTTACTTAAAGCCCTTACAGTTTGCCCACTGAGACATGGCATGTCAGCAGCAGTCACTGCCTATTGATAGGCACTGGTAAGACATTTATTCATACCTTCCTGGCTACTTTATCTTCTCCCAAAACATCCATCACTCACGCATCTAAGCACTGAGATATACATTCATTTATATATACACACACATTTGGCTCAAACGCCTCAGAAGCTGGGATCATTATACACTTCTCAATAGAAAGCTTGCTCTCCTACAAGTACACCCATTTATTTCACTTCATTTCAAGAGGAAATTATTTATACCTTCTAATAGCTAGAAATCTCAACCAGAATCAGTTTTCTTCATGTTAAGAGGAAGATACATACCTGGGACCACATTCAGGTAGACTGTACACAAAGGTTTTTTTTAAATCAGTGTGTCTTAATTGCTGCTCAGAGGACTAAATAAAACTCTGAAGAGGGAGAGTGAATGTGAAGCACTCAGAACACCAAGAGGATTGAATCAAGCAGGATATGGTCTCAGTCAATGGCCAAGGAGTTGAGGGATCCCTGCACCAGCTGCCATAATGCTATGACAGAAATATTTCCTTGCCCAAAATCACCTGTATGGAAGCTGGATCAGAATGTTTTTGTCACCCAGAACTGGCCCAGAGTACTCCTCAGATATAATTGCTACTCAAGCATCAGTAATTTTAGGGAACATAGAATATATTACCAGAGATTCAGTTAGAGCTACCTAGAATGACAACAATTAACTATTTTTTATTTTCATATGAGCATTATTCTTTTTATTCCTTTTGAAAGGGGCAGGAGAGGCACATTAGTAGTTAGTTATTTAGATAGTAGCTGCCCTGGGGTTAAATTGCTAAAAACACCCATCTTGCTTGTTATCCTTATTTTGTTGGAAAGATTATCTTCATCTCAAATTACATAGGAAAGATGAATGACTTAGTTCACCAACAAGGTCTAAACTGCAGCCTTTTGCTGAAGTCTTCCACCACTTACTCTTGTCACAAACAGCACCCTGAAATCCATTTAATTTCATTTACAGCAGATTAATTTCTCTCTGACCTTTGGCTCTGCTGCCAAACAGGCCTAAGACAGACAAGAGCTTTGGAACAGTAAGTGCATTTGATGATGTCAATCACTGGACCTCTGGGATATTCTTAACTTCTCATGTACCATAACACCACATAGGAAATCCTTCTCCTTCTCCTTCTGGATGTCATCATCCACACCCACCATGCTGTTGACAAACAAGCCCTAAACAACCCCCACAACTCCCCATAAATGAAGATAGAATGTGAATATTTTAATTATTGTTCACTTCTTTTCAGATCTCACTCCACACCTCCTCTGACAATTACATTTATTTTATTTAGGTGTAATTCATAGGCAAATGCCTTACCACAAGGATCATACTACTCAAATTGCTAGGCCAGCAATTTTATTGCCTTATTGCTATTTTCCTGCCATTACCCAGTGGGCCTTGAAGCATCATTAGCTTGCTTTCAAGTCTCCATCTCTCAGAAAAAGAACAAGTTATAGTCACTCTTCATAAGGAAAATAGCAGCTAAATTCACCTACTGCCTGTCATATTCTGCACTAGAAAGGTCTCTCTTCCATTCACTTACCCAAGAGTGAAATCATCTGAATTGAATTCACACAGAATGAGTGAAATTCAATTCACACTAAGTTCACACTGAATGAACAGAACTGAATCCAGAACAGAGATTTTGTCCAGAAAAGAAGGACAGTTTTCTTCCCCAGGTACAAGGACTGTGTGTGGTTGGAGGCTAGGAACTACTTTTGTACATCTTCCTTCCAAAAGAAGAACCCATGTACATCCACTGCCAGAGTTCTACTCCTGTCTGGACTTCCCCAAGACAGAAAGCAAGGCTGGAAGAGAGGGAGGACAGTTAAATTATGAGGTGTGGTTGGGCTCCTCTGCAGTACTTCTCTCCCAGCTCAGCAGTGCTCAAGAGCACGACGGGAGCTGGACTCCTCGCTATTTCCAGGGCACCACCTGGCAGAGCTGCAGGACTTCTCATGTCACCTAGCCTCAGTGCCAGCCTCTTCCTGCAGCACTACGCAAGTCCTTCAGCTTTTTTTCTACCCTCCATGAATTTTTCATGGGGACTTCAAGGTTTACTGCAGCAAGTTAGACATTTCCATTAAAGAGAACACCCTGAGTGGAATCAGAAGCGTCTTTTCAGTCCCTGTTCAGGAAATTCTTTTGCAGAGTTGGCAATTGCTTGTGGAAAATTATTTTCCAGAGCACATCCAGACCCTCTTCCTCTAGCCATATGCTAAGAAATCACGCTTCATAATCTGAAAGGCCCAAAATGATTTGAAGGTCTGTCATTTTTTCTTTCTCACAGCTGTAAAAATTCTTAAAATAAGACCTCAATTACCAAAAGAACATACATTTAAAAAAAAAAGACCAACAAAACAAAGCCAAAACCAAGAAATAAAGAGAAATTTGCACAACTGAGTCATTTCTGTCAACATGTCTCTTGAAATTAATAACTCTCCTCCTCCAGAAGATCCAATTCCTCTTCTTGAAAAAAAGTGCATTCATGCAGCTAATTCTCACCTTCATATTTAACTATTACAGTTGGGACTAAACACAAACATGCAGCAATGGGAGCAGTTCCTGCTATTTATCTGTTTCAATAAGCACTCCCACATCACTTTACACTTTGTGCAATGTCTCCGATTAGTTTTTCACTGTCTCTTCCATTTACAAATATTTCAGAATTCATTTTGTTTAGTAACTAGTAGAATAGGTCCACTGATTTCAGGTGGTGCACCACTGCTTCAAAATCATGGGTTAAAACATTAATGAAATCTGAACATAAAAGTGCATTTTCTCAAATACCTTTATTTTGTTGTATATAGAACATCTAAGTTTCAAAAAACATTAGCCTTCACTGGACATGATTTCTTTAACTTAAAAGAAACCTTGACAGAAATGGAATAAATTTGTTTCAAAGTCTGTAAACAATTTTCTAACTTCCTGTTTAGTTTTTAAGTGCATGAGAGAAGCTATAAGTGTAGTGTTCTGCTTTACAAAAGGCCCTGAACAAATCTGCATAATTATTATTAACAGTACCATGCAATATTGCATGCCTGTGGATTTACACACAAGACACTCCAGGCATAAGAATTCATGAAAAAACATGGATACACAATATTGTACCAAACCTGTAAATACTTAGCACTAAAGTAGTGCCTTTTAATAAAAATAAAAAATAATAAAAAAAAAAAAAGTAAAAAGAAAAAATTTAAACATTTGCCATAACTGATGGAAGATTCAGTTCATACTTATCACAGAAAGAAGAGCCAGAAGTTCCATGCTCTGTGCCACCTGCTAGGTCATATTCAACCATCTGACGGGCTATGGTTGTGTTGATGCCACCTTTTCCTCTAACCAGGAGTTTGTGTTTCTCATGCACACGTGTGAAGAAGAGATCAGACAAAGCTGAGTTTGTTTAGAGTTCACCAACTCTTCATCAGCTTGTTTCATTCTCTTCTGACTAACTGCTCTGGGAATGTTGTTTTGTTTTCAAATGGCTAAGTACGTTGAAGGGTGAAATTTTGCCTACACCACCAACACATGCCTGCCTCTCACTTTTATGTTGGGATTTCTACAGTCTATTTTAGAGAAAGACTTCAGTTTTCATGTGTGATTTGGGTTTTTTTGCCTGTTTCCCCTTGGTGGTTGCTTTCCAGATATGGACATTCCTTCATGGTGCAGAGCCTACAGAGCAGTTGTGGAAGTAGAGCTTAAAAAACAAAACAAAACAAAAAAAACCAAACCAAAAAAACAAACAACAACAACAACAACAGAAAAGTGTCTTGATAGAAAAGAGTTTAGAGCTTTCTCGGTCTGATTGCTTGAAAAGTTGTTCCTTTTCCCTGCTCATCTCCAGCTGAAGAAAGATGCCACAGAACCACTATCCATGTCAAAGTTACAAAAACTGTCTGTCACATGTTAGACACGATACATTTACACAACAAGCGAAGACTTCCAAGTTCCTCCACCATTACCATCTACAGGTGAGAACTGGACATTTATCATGAAGTTTTTCCCCAGAATGAATACCAATGGAAACCAATGCCAGACGTCTTCATTCCCTTCCCACCCCAAAAAAATCCAACATATGAGAGTAGAAACCAATGTTTCCACCTTGGAGCTGTACGATTCACTTCCAAGCTCTGAGGTGGCCAAGGACAGCTGACTTGCAGATTTACAGGGAGCAAGGTAAGGATGAATCCTTAATTTCTCCAGGAGAAATCTGAAACCTCACTACAGTCTGTAGAAACTGTTTCCTGAAGCTTCTGCACTCACAGTTGCTTTCATAGGTGTACTCTGCGCTGCTACAAAACTATTTCAGGCCCAGAAAAGCACTGATCTCTCAGCCTCCCTGCATTGCTACAACTATTCAGGAGACTGTGCTTCAAGTCCTTAAGTAATAGTGCCCCATCTTGCTCCTAGTTCTCTTCTGACTTATTTTCAAAGGACAGATCTTGATTTCTGAACAGTGTCCGATTCTGTAATTATGTACATTTAAATATGAAGGGGGGAATCAAGAGCAATTTTAAGGGCATGTGGATTTGGTCCTCTGCCAAAGTGCGTTATTCTATAATGAACTCTTTCTTTTAAGCCACTTTGCAGACACTTTGGTCTGAACCCAATATCAATAATATAGGTTAAATTTCACATGCTTAACAATATTTAACCCTGGGGCCTCTTCTTGGGCTGTTAAACACCAGACAGTCCACCCACCTGGGGTACTGGGACAGTAGATGAAAGCTGGGAAGGCAGGCAACTGATGGGTAACTAAAAAGAGAAAGGAACACCTTCACCTGTGCTGTGTGAGTTCAGCTTTGCAAATGGTAAAGCAGACCTCTTTCAGACTGTTTGTAGTCACATTTAAGTAGTCAATAATTCATCACTTACAGCAAGAATGTTAAATGCAGAAAGCAGCAGAATGTAAATTGAAATGTCTAATCCTTTTTAGCATGATCCATAAACATCAAAATATTAAAGGTGAATGAGAAGAGACTTCATAGGCGAGTGCATTGGCCTTTTGGCTCTGAGGGAAGGACTGTACTCAAAGCTTCATTAGGTTACATGCATAAGTGGGTCACACTGGTCTAACAGACATTTGTCCATAACACAAAACCTGTGACAGTCTGCAAGCAGAGCCCAGAGCCTCCTGGAAAGCCAAGGTTACAAGAGGACTCTGTTCAAGTCTTTGTGTGTGGATGTGAGCACATTTCTTTGTTTCTTTAGCTCTGTCTCCTATCTGCAAGGGCATAGTAACTACTGTGTGTCTCCCTAGTGCTGGAAGGGTTAGAAAGTTAAACCAATTGCTTGGGGATTGTCATCATAGGGGAAGGGAGAGGCTATTAAAAGTGGAATTGAACACTATCTAGAATAATGATGTCATTCTACATGAAAGCTGGTAAGGAGATGCTGAGCTGTGGAGTAAAGCAGCAAGAGAGGATGGAGCTTAGGATGCAGTTTTACTCTTTTACTGTGTTTTTGTTTAAAATCCTACAGAAAAGATTAAAACCCTAACAGAATAGTGTGAAGTCAGAGACAAAGCAGCTTAACAAGTGCTCCCTGTTGATTTGGCATGACAATCTACAAACCCTTAAAGCAAATCAAAAGATCAGCTGTCCCATTTTATCCAGGATGCTGAAAGACTAGAAGACCAGCTCTGAAAGTAGGCATTAGGAACTCTCAGAGCTTGAGCTTAACCTATTCAAATTGAACACTGACATCACTTCAGATGTGCTCTGCACAGCCAGAGGTTTGGTGTCAGAATGTTTTCAATTGTTTGTTGAGATATTAGAGTTCTAAAATAGAGTTACAAGAGCAATATTTCAGAACGGAGCCCAAGGGGGCTGTTTTGGACTTTGGGTGTATTCATCTGGGACTGTGCTCACTCACCTTCTCTCCAAGACAACTTATTTACTCCAAGATTTTTTGGGTGTTCATGGTTTGAGTACCTCCCACCACACCACCACTTTTGCTTGTAAAATCTGTGCTCTGAAGCCATTTCTTTCTAGGCAGTGCTCCAGAACATAGCATTTCTACTGGGAAATGACGACTGCAAACAAACATAACATCTACTTAGCAACAGAGAGAAAAAGAAAGAGAAGTGGGTTTTCTTTTACTTTTCATAAAAGGCACAATAATCTCTTGCCTGAAGAGTAGTATAAGTGCTTCTCATAAAACATCATAAAACAATACAGTCCTGTAAAACCAAACAACATGTCAAAGCCCTATTTATTCCTTTCATTAACCTGATCTAATCCCAAAAAGTTTCTAATGGAACATGCACTGAATTGATGAGTCTTCCTCTAGATCCTCAACTTACCCAAAAGAGATGGAACAAATATAAATATATCTACACTTTACACTCAGTCTTAATTTGTTCAAAGCTTGGAAGAGCTTAAAAACCCACTAGTGCCTCACGGAAAACTAACAAATATTCCATTTAGAGAGGTTTTGGCTGCTTATGCCCTTATTTTTCTTGTGGCATTCCCTTCCCCTGTAGCAAGGACTCATTCACATTGAGGATATGAGGATTTTAGTGATATTTGCCGTGGGAGGGCCCTGCTACCCAGCCCAGACCACCCCCTGCTAATGGGGAACTGTTGCCCACGGCCTTCAGTCGTGTAATAAATAATCAGGTAAACTGCATTTCCCCTTTTCAAGGTCTCCCCACTCACCATAGAAAAAGAATATCAAAAATAAACCAAACCAGCAAACAGAAGAACCTACTCAACAAGAAACAAACAACAAACAAACAACAACAGCAACAAACCCCCACCAACAAACTGTCATGCTTTTTTTTGGTCCCCAAGAGAAACATATTTATCAGATTTAATTAGTATGTTCTCCCTGACCTCTATAATGTTTACCACAGTGTGTCTGTCTGTTTAGTTTCATCCCCATTCATGAGCCCCAGTTCAGAACTCACCTCCCATTTAACTACATTTTTTCACTAACTACGTTTTTCCAAAGATCTTTCTGCATGAGGTTAGGCCAGAGGAAAGCAGGATGTCATCACTGGAAGGGAAGAGTCCATTGAGGAAAGAACCCCTCAAATTTTGAGCAAGAAACTTTGTGTTGGAAACTAAATGGATGTGTTTACTCTAGTTCAACCTGGGAAGAACTGGCAAACATGCTTCATCTCTACCAGAAAGCAAACGTTAGCAAGGGTGTTGCTCTGTGGAAGGCAGCAAAAGTATATAAGCAGATGGTGTTTGAGCATTTAACCACCGCAATCCAAGCATGACTTGGCAATGAGCATACTCGAGGCCCTGTTTACCCTAGAGCTTTGGACAGCACAGCTGCTACTCCAGTTCTGGTCGAAATTTTCAGGCACAGGTATGCTTGGTGAGGGACATGGATCACTATCCTGGATGGGCAAGAGGCACTGTCTCCAAGTCAGCAGCACATTCTGTACACAGTCTCTTCAGGCTCTCTCCCCTGCTGGTCTGCATTCTAACCTTAACTGAGAAGGCTGTTTAATTGATATTTAAGAAATAAATGATATTTGGCCTATTCACACTCAGTCAACCAGTATTTAAGGAGCTGGCTGCTTTCTCAGAAATCAGAAATGTAAATGTGTTTTAACTGCCCAGCTGTAAAATTCATTTTATTCACACCCTGGTCACACATTTCTTCTCCACTACCTGCATGAGACTGAGAAGACAATCTTCTACAGAATCCTGCCTTCTGCCCATGATGTAAATAGCTATGAATGTTTGGAGATGCTACTTACACATATTTAGAGATGGGAAGAAAGAGGATTGTCTATAAAGGAAAAGAAATGAGGGAGATAACCAACAACTCCACATGTTCATGTAATATAAGAACATTAATCTCTGAAAGAATTGACAGTGATTTAGTCTAAATCTATTTCAGCAAACATCCTATTTGGGCATAAAGACCAATCTGATATACCTCTTTTTCCCTACTGGAAAGTCACACCCTGACCTCCAAAATCAGTTCCCAAGTATCTCCTATTTTTTAAGCAGCCCAATATAAACAAGTACAAAAACAAATCCAAATTGCCTTAACGTCACATTGCCTGCAGTGCAATGGTGAGGTGATCCCTTGCCTCCCATTACCCACCCCAATAATTCTTTTATATGGAGTGTGAAATAATTAGGAACAGCAAAAATAATTTAGGAAACAAGAAGAAACTAATTGTATAAGCTTGTTTTGGGAAAACACAAAGGACAAAAGCAAACCTGGTAGAGATGCTGACAGATACAGTACCAGTATATTAAAGCCCACACATGTATTAATAATAAGCTAACTAATGGTCCCTTGAACAATACACAATGAATTTACTACACAGCAGCCTGCTGCTGTGCTGTGCTGTGACTACACACCACAGAGAAAATCATGGTTTGTGAAGCAGGAAAGTTTAATATTGTGTCCAGTCCAATGACTTTACACTGTGTTTTGGGAGAGACCAAGGTTTCAGAGTGCAGCTCTGGGAACCCAGAAGTCTCCAAGCCAGAAATGCTTCTGATTACATCTTCTGGATCTGGGTAAGTTGCAATCTACCTCAACGCCCACCTCACAAAAGTGTTAGATTCACGTACCAAGAAGCAGCCTTACTCCACACTAGCAGTACTCAGGCCTTTTAACTAATGTGGCTAAACCTCCAGGGGTTAAATTCATCTTCCTGCTTTCTCAACTGATCTAAAGGATGCTCTCCATCAGTAATACAAGTCAATGGAAGCATACCTAAGGTCCGTTTCCTTTTCTCTGAGGATGCTGGTGAAAGAGAAGATTACTTTCACTTGCTAAATGGGGAAACCAAGGTATGGTGGTGACTGGAAAAATCATTGAAAATCACAACTAATCAATAGTTGCTGTATCCATGTCCAAGCTTGACAGATCAAAGGTCTTCAAAAACCAAGGAGAAAAGACAGATAGCCCAAGGTCAGTAACTGCTAAGCATAGCACCTACTTGACAGGACCAGCAAACCCTGACCTCAGGCAAAAAAAGCAGTTTACCAGGAGGACAGGCATTTAGGGCAGACATTTGCACTCTCTTTCTTATGTTTTATACCATATTTACTTGTGACCAGAACAAATAGATACCAAGTGTGGATTTGCAGATGTGGACGGACTCTGAATTGCTCACAACAATTCTGAAAGCCTCTGCGTTCCAGTCTAAACAGTCCCACAATGAGAAGGCTTAAAAGAGACTGTAAATTGGGCACTTGTCTCACTAAAAAAAGTCTGCTTAAACAGATATGCTTTTGGGGGTCCAGTCATGTACATTTTATACTCAAGCAGGGCTAAAGTTGCTGTCTATACAGTCCAGCTTTGATCTGCTTGCAGGATGTTGTTTTCTCCATCAGCTCAACTTCACTGGCTGAGCTTAGCCTGTATCCTCAGTTTTAGCTGTTAAAAAAAGCCCTCTGTTTTTTGAGTCCCTCTCTCAAAGAAAATTGCCAAGTACACTTGATCCTCCAGAATTACTTTCTCCGATTGCAAGCTACCTAGCTCAACACATTGGTTTAGAAACAATGCACTAACATATTTTGAAAGCTCCTTCTCTTTTTTTTTTTTTTCCTGAGTCAATGGCATTCACTTGAGCCTTACCCAGGCTGCCTACCCAAAACTCTTCAACTTCTTCAGTGCTTGTTCCCCAGCACCCAATGCATCTGTAGCTGCTGTTTACCCACCTGCTGCAGATCACCCCAGCAGTGGCTGAATGTCAGAGCCAGCGCTAAAGGTCTCCTCTGTGCGCATGCAGAATTTTGTAAAGCACTTCAGGATCAAAGGTGCCAGTGAAAAACGAGGATATTATAAAAGCCCAGAGTTTCCTCACAGCCAGCTTGTCAACTAATTACAGTTGTGTGCTTTGCTGAGAAGCTCAGAAAGGTATCAAGAGCAGAACCCCATGGCATCCTCTGACACTGACAATGCTGTAGCTGGAAGTGCTGCCATTTTTTATGCTTTCAGGACCATCTTTGAACTGAACATGAACTTGCATAGATATGTGCCTGATGCACAAGTCAAGTGCACCAGTGCAGTGATCCACCACACTTTCCATCACTTTACACTTAACTGCATGCCAAGCCTCCATAAATTACACTTGCTGCTTTCCAGTCTGCCTCTGACAAGAGCACAGTTGACCTCTGTGTCACTCGTGCCAGCGGCACAGAGCACAGGCACAGCTTGGATGGAGAACTGTTCAGCAGAGCTATTCCTTCTGGAGGAGCCATCACAAACACATTTCTTTCTGCCTTGGCCTCTCTGGAAAGCTGCAAGTAATTTGCAACGTTGATGGACAGACAGTGAGGACCTTGTCAAAGAAATTCTTTGTCTGGGGTCGCTTAGGAAGACTCCAGGACAACGACAGAAGCAGAACTTGGTCGCATGGATGTCAGAACAGCATCTGAAACTGCAATACTGTCCTTCTCTTCAGAGAGGACTGGTGTATCAGCACCATCATTTTGTTGATCCTGTCTAGTCTAACACACACGGATAACACCTTACAGCAGGTGAGTGCATGGGTTAATTGGGGAAAAGAAACCAAGAGAGCCATATCTTCCTGCTTCTTATTTTGAGTGCTCCAACAACACATCTCCATTACTTTGCCCTCTATACAAGAAACATCAGGGGATGAGGGTTTTTTTCCCTCCCCCACCTCCCTCACAGTCACTTAAAAAGGGATTATTCTGGCTTTTAACAGGTAGTTTATGAAAGGAATTAAATTACGTGGTTGCCTGCTGCAATAGCAGGGGGGCAGACTCAGTGACCCAGGGGATCCTTTCTAGGACGGTGTCAGCCTATGACTAACGTCAATAAAAATGATTTCATCCCAGCTTTTACGTGTAGGCAGGAGAGCAAACAACAAATTAATGAGAACAAGAAGCTCAGAAAAGCTGGAAGAAGGGGGATGGAAGGGAATGGCAAAGCAAATGTGCAATATAGGGTAGGGAAAACAGGCATTCAGTTTGGACTAAAATATGACTTCTGAGGCTGTTGATTTCCACCCATGTACCTGATGGAATGAGAATTTAAGTGTCCCAGCTCTGATTTTGTAAGTGATTTGAGAAACTGTTTTCTGTGCTGCCACCACAGTCACCCAAAATAGGTAAAATATTTCATTTTGGAAAGGAAAACATTTACATGAGGACTTGACCTTTAACTCAATGTCAGAAGCTCCCCAGGTGGGAGGTGAGACTGATGGGAGCTTCAGTAGAGTCTAGAAACCTCCTGGAGTAATTACTGTCTCCATGGCAACAAAACACTGACATGGGAAGAGAGGGAAGAGGAAGGAGGGGGTTATGAACCTAAAACCTGCATGGGTTCCCATCTCCAGGCAACTTCCAGCCATCACAGAAGGCCTGTTCATTCTTCTGGAGTGGAAAGGGCTTAGACAGCCTGGTTGGATTTCCCACTTGGTTGAAGGAAGGATCTAGCTTGGGTGCACCTTCCAAGTGCCACACTTCAAAGCAGGGTCCCAGGAGAGAAACAGCTTCCACCCCTGGTCATATCTCACCGTCCTGCCAAGACCCTCAAATAAAGGTTGGAGAAGGACAGATTCAGACAAGCTTCTACCAGCTCAAGAAGCCTCAGTTCTCCCAGAAGTGGAGCTACAAATCAGCAAAAGTCCTGGAGAAAAATAAGTGTAAGTTTTCAATGAGAAAAACTGAAAAGTATTCCATTTAGAGGAAAAAAAAAAAAGATAAAAAACAAACAAAACCACAAACAAACAAACAAACAAAAAAACAACAGAAAACCAAAGCCAAGCAGAAGAAAATAGTAGCAAAACAGTCAGCCTTTCAGGGTACTCTTGGCCTGTTCTCATCATTGCTAAACAAGCTTGGTGGACTGATTTTTAGATGCTTCACCATGAAATTAGAGTTTCTGGCAAGAATTTTCTGCATGCCAAGTCACCAGGACAGAAACTGAAACCACAGCCTCTCAAAACTAAGGAAGCATGCATGTTGCTGACCATCTTGAGTCACAGAATTGCGGATACTGTGAGGAGATTCCCTCTCCTTGGATTGTATAAACTCATCCAAAATGTGGAGATGTGATGTAGGATCATTTCTGGCTCCAAAGACATTCTCTGTTTAGGAAGATGCCATCTGCCACAGGAGCAATGCTATGTCCAGGTCTTATGTGACCTCGTGTGCACAAGTCTTTCAGCCCATATTCTTTGCTAGTGGCTGGAAGCTCTCTGAGGGAGAAAGGAAGATGGAGGGGGAGGACCAAGAATTTTGCTTCACTTATTTTTGTAGAGAGAACATATTTCTCATCTTGGTGCTAAGCAACAAATGTTTTCTCTTCTTCCATTCAAGGTTTGTGTTTTAAGCCATTTTGTTCTTTTTACTCTTCTCTTCCTCCCCCTCTCTTCATTTACTTACAAAAGCTGTTCCATTCAGTCTAATTGGAACAGATGGAAATATAGAAAGTTCCTTTTAAAAAATATAAATAAATTATATACCCATGCACTACTTATATTATGATCAGGAGAGGGGAAAAAAAAAAAACCACATCAAAATTTGAGAGCAAAAAATATAAAGAGCTAGTACTCATTGTTCTGATGCTGAACTCTAATTTTAGATGTGTTTACAAATGTGTGCCTCAAAAAAAATTTACAGAAAGTGCTGCTCCGTAATATATGGTTTTGCTTCTCCAGCAGCTAATGCTTTTTGCTAGAAACCAACATTTGGAATCTTCATGCAACGCGATTCCATCCTGCAGAAGATGTGGTCTATGAAGTTCACCAAACACTTCCCCCCACACACGTACCTTCTCTCTCCACATAAACAACTTATCTCATTTTCCCACCACCCCCTTCTTTTGACCCTGGTACATTTAACTTTGTCTGCAATTATACATTTTGCATCTGAATTTAGTGTTTCTGACAAGTGACAGCTACTGGATTGACAGCCTGAGAGAATTGCATCCTATTTACCCAGAAAACAGTAAAGCTCTCAACCTACCATGTTAATCCCACCATGGTTTTAGAAATTATGTTATCTGGGTACATCTCAAAGCACTTAAGGTCAGCGTCTTTATTCCATTTGCTAATAAGATGACAGATACTTGGAGAAATATGAAGTGACTTGACCAAATTCTACGAGGAGAGGGGTACCAAAGCTGTGTATGAAACCCACTTTCCTCAGAGTCAGCTCCCTGTCCAGCTGGCTCCCCCCAACCCCTCTTTCGTAGAAGGTAACACATTTCCTTCATCTGTTGCCCCAGCCAAAGTGAATTTTGAGGTCAGATAAACACACCACGGACAACATGAACCACAGAAACCACTGGAGCTGTCAAAGCTTTCTTCATGGTGTCCCTCTGCTCACCATAAATAGTAAGATACATACTCCCACTCATTTCCTGCAGGCTATTAAGACAGCAGTTAATGGTATTATTGCCATCGTGAATAACCCTGATTTTATATTTTACTTTTTTTTCAGGCACGAAGAGGATCAAATGTGCAGGCAAAATAGAAATCTGAAAAGTCTACTTGCATATCTCCTCCCAGCACCACTGGAGACCTCCGAGTCAGAATATATCATCTGGGAGATGTTACCAGTCAGCTGAGGGACAGAAGGCTTGTATTTATTCCTCTTGCATTTTTTGGGGAATAAATTTTGCTTGTTTGCCTTCCAACGGTTTGCTGAAGGATCAGATTCCTCTTGGAGTATGATTTTATGAGAAAATGTGTTTTTTAATGCAAAGGCTAAATATTGTCTTTTTGGGAAGTTCAAATGTGCAGAATTTATTTCACTATTTAATTCAATGGTAAAAGCTTCACAATTAGCATTGCCCTCTATTTATGAGTCTCTTGACTATCAAAGCTCTTTGTTCATATCATAACCACAGCTAAAACCTCATAATACAGTCCAAAAGGCAGAAATATGAGAAATTAAGGGAGTGAGGGAGGAGAAATTAAGTCTAAATCTAGTCTTATTTGATATGTTTTGTTCATCTTAAGTTACTTGATGTCTTTCTATCTGCAGTGTAGTGCAAAAGACTGTTAGACTTCCCAGGATCTGCAACTGTGAGTCAGAAGTTGCTAGGGCTACACACTTAATACAGGTTAAAATAAATTAAAAAAGCTGATCTTTATTTTGTTACTAGCAGGTTTTCAGTGACACTTTTCCAACTACAAATCTCCAAGAGGAAAAGAAAACCTGGGATGTAGACCTACTAAGAGACATTCCACCAGCTGGGGCTTGCAAAACTCATTTGCTGGTCCTTGAGTCTTCTGCAAAAGACCCAGAGAATGTCCAGATGGATCTCTGATTCACACTTGAATCTTCTATTGAGACAGACACAGGAGAAAAAGACTTGTACTAGAGTTTTGTTGAAGAAGGATCAGAAGTGATCTGGATGAGAAATGAAGCAGAGGTACTTGGATCTTCTAAGGGTGCAAGGGGAAGAAAAAAAGACAGTGTACAAGTATATGTGAGATGCAGACAAGCAGAAGATCAGTCTCCACTGTTCCACCAGACATGAAACCCTGAGTCACAAAAAAGAGCTTTTTCCCTCTGCCTCTCAAGCAGGGTGTTTCAACCCATTATAGAAAACTGTACAAAAGTCAAAATACTCACAAGAGGACGGATGTCTCAGCTTTCCTGTTCTTTGTATAAAATTTTGAAATAGTTGTACCATTTCCATAGCTTTCTCTTGGCCACTTTCTGCAAGTTTGCATCATTAGGCAGTTCCCTGGCTCAGGGAAGAGGAATCAGTGTGAATTTTCACCCCCTTGATGCCACCCTAAACTAACCATCTTCCTCCCTGTAGTTATACCAATCATTCATGACACCAACTGTGTGCCTGCTGATTTGAAAGGTGTGGGTCCAATTCCCATCTTCACCAAAAGCTTCCTAGGTGGCAGGTGGGATTTTTAGTGCCTTCTGTAAAAACAAGCATTCAATTTCACTGTCCCACTGGGAATTTGAGAGGACATAAACCCAGGGATGCTTCAGCATCTCCAGTTGAACGCTGGTGGAAACCTCCTATTAGAAATACTTTGGAACTGGGTGATGGGATCTATTTACCTGCCATAATAGTGAAAAAAAAACAACCTCCACAAGCTCATTTCTAAGTAAGAAGTAAGAGGAAATTCCAGGAAAAGTTCCAGGCAAAGAAACTTCACCTGTCTGTGTCCCTGGGGACAATTTATTCAACAAAAACACCAAGAGCCATTTGAAGTTACACGTCAATTTTTTTAATAAAATTCTTGTCCCTTTTTAGGAAAACAGTACATTCTGGTCAATTCTCTAAGGCAGGTAAGAGCCTTGCTCTCTTCAAGATATGTCAAGACAAGCATTCTTTTTTCTTTATGTTGACAAATAGCACTGTGTAACTAATGGGTGAAGATCAGAGAACCTTTCCTGTAAGCGTGAAGGACCCACAAAATCAGGAGTTACAAGGTACCAGCTGTATACCCAGATGAGAGAAAAAGGAATGCAATTCCATACAGAGACAGATAATTTTAATCAGACAGACAATTTAAAGATGCATTTTGTCTTTTCTTCTTAATTGGGGATAAACATAAATCACAAAGTAACAAAATCCTCAGTGGTCCCTTTCCCCCCATTACCTGCCCATGAGCTCTAAGAGAAAAGAAATCATGAAAGAAATGCTGGCACGTTTTATTTTGGACCATCAGGCAGCCGTTTGTACTGATAGATGTATTTTTGAGAGCATACAGCTGCCTTATTCACTAATTAAGGCTTCTGAGAGTGTAATGAAAAACTGTGTGATTTCACTGCATGGCAAACAGCCAGCACAATTTGTTTCAGATACACAGAAGATATTTGAGTTGCAGATTATCTGGGTTCTGGTGGGGTAAGTTTCATGCAGGTGTGCAGCAAAGGCAAAGGAAAGGGGGCTGGCCCTATATTCCCAGCACATTTGCAAATCCTACCATTGGAATTTCTTCCAGAGACAAAACCACACAAAGCACTGGTGAAATTTACTGTGTGTTCCAGTGCAACAGCCCTTACCTGAGCAGTGGCCACGTGCACCTAATGACATTACAGGGATAGTGAAGAGGACGAGGAGGAAGAACAGTTATGGTAAATTTGTAAGCTACTGCAACTTTTATAGTATGTCAAAAGGAATGTTCAAGAAAAGGACAGGATTCTGGCTTTCCAGAATTTATTGTGGCCTTTCAGTATTTGAAGGGGGCCTGTAAGAAAGATGGGGATAATCTTTCTAAGCCCTACTGCTTGTAGTAGGGCCTATTACAGTAGGAGAAGGGGTCATAGTTTTAAACTAAAAGAAGGAAGATTTAGATGTAGCATAAGGAAAAAGTTTTTTAATTTTTCTTTTTAAACACCAAAATAGGTTGCCCAAAGAGGTATTGGGTCCCTCCTCCCTGCAAACACACAAGACAGGGATAGACAGAGCTCTGAGCAAACTGGTCCAGTTGAAGATGTCCCTGTTCAGTGCAGAACTACTCAAACAGGTGACCTTGGAACATTCCTCCCAACTCAAAATATTCTGTAATTCTGTGATTCCTTCTCTTGCTTTGTATCTGGTGTAAAAGTCCCAAAACATTCAACATTTTTCATGCTTCCTACTAAAGGGAGGAGAAAAGCTTCTTTCGTATTGTGGGAGGGGACACCTATAAAACAGTTTATGATTGCTCAAAATTGAGCAGCCCTCACACAACACAGTTTGGGCAAAACAGCATCCAGACAATGGCTGGAGTATACACACATCTCTGGACAAAGCTGATATATTTTCAGTGAAAAAGATGGAATTTAGGCAAGACGCCAAGACCAGGAACACCAAGAATTCCTGGCAGGCTAGAAAAGCACCAATTCCTCAATAGCATCTATCCCATAACATCATGGCAGTCTGTCACCCTGACCATTCTGGCAGCAGTTGTGAGCTAGCAGAGAGTGTGAAAGATGCACTCTATCAAATTTACATAAATCAAGGAGACAAAAATATGACCAAAATTAAAAAGCTACTAATACATAACAATCTGCCAAGTTGAAATTCTGGACTCTTCAGACATCCAGTTCCATGTCTGTATCTATCATATTCTGAACATAATCTCTATGACTATCAGCAGCTGGAACAAAATAGGTTTGCTTTCCTTAATATTTGGAAGACAGGGTCACTCTTTATCCCTGTGCTCCAGACCACCATATACCCTTGCTATAATTGAGATTATGTCCCAAACTTTCAGTCATAAACCATTGGGTTTTAGAAATTAAGGAGACCACAGATCCATGGAGAGAAACTTGCCAGAGAACCAGATCCCTCTCACTGATGGTGATGAACATATTTTTGGAGATAAACCTCAGTTTTGGACACAGTTTTGACAATCTGATCAGTACAAGGAAAAAAAACCACTCAAGATACTTAGGGGAAGACATTCCTAGAAGGAGAGGGAATAGCCAACTTCTTGCAGTTCATTTATGTTTGGGAGAGATAGCTGCCACAAGCTACATCTTTAACTACACAGTTTAGAAGTCATTGGGAGTCACTGGAGCTTTAGAAGGGATGTTGCACTCAAACTTGCTGACAATTCATTTTTACTAAGGGAACTTGAAAAACAATAACATTGTCAAGTACTGGCCACCCCTGCTTAAGCTGGTGCCTAGAGGCACCTTTCACCATTAGCATAGCTGCAGGGAACAGCTGTGTTTCACTGGTAAGTTTGTTTATTATTTCTAAAACATAACTGCTTTTTGGTTGGTTTTCAAACACCTCCTTTTGTTTAGATGCTTTTCAAAGTAATTATTCGTTACACAGGGAAAATTTTATTAGAAGTTGCAATGGATTTTTTTTCCTACTTTTTTTTGACCTCAGAATAAAACCTACTATTTTTCTGCCTGCCTTTGCTAACAGTGGTATCAGTCAACTGTTTCATGTCTCAACAAATCACAGCAATTAGCAACAAACATCACCACAGCACAAACATTTCTAAAGACTGTCCACAAAACACGTCCAGAGACAATATTCAGAATGCATGAATCAAGGAGCTCTTAACACACCAGTCATGGGAAACCTAATTAATCTGATTCAAAACAAACACTGTAGCTAAATGCTAAGTGACATTAACCAGGCTGGAAAAGACTTCTACAGAAGCAAAGTCAACCTTTGACATGGTCAGTGAAGCAGTACTGTGATTTAGAGAGGGAGAAGGGTTTGAGGGATGGATTGGTGCAAACCACAGAATGATGAGAGTAAATCAAACAGGACAGAAGCCTCTGTTCAAAACACTGAGCTCCATATGATCCTAGTCTAGGTATACCTTGCCTGGATTAGATGTAGATTATGGAAGGAAGAAATCATCACTCTCTCCAAAGCTGTCATGGTTTTATTTCAGAGCTTCTGAGGACAAAGTCGCCAGCACTGATTTTGGTGGGATCTTCTGTGTGTTTGGTACCTCTGAAAGCCAGGCTGCACACTTTGGCTCCTGAACAGAACATTAAGCGCCTAACTTTAAGCATGCATTAAAAAATAAGCTACAGAGGTTTGAGCATGTATTCCTGCCTTTGAGAAAAGAGTTGGAGCAGGGGGCCAGCACTTTCACTGTCTTTACACATCCTACTGCCCTCCTCAAAAGATGTTGCTGCGTCTGTATAGACTGCAGCTAGACACCTGGGGCTTATCTGTGTTTAGGCTCCCCAAATGCATCATGGTTGTGAAGAAATGAGGAAAAAAAAGCCACTGTTACTGCCTCTGTTACTGAAAAATATGTTAATATTGGGATGGTGGTCACCAAAAGAGTCTTCAGTTCTTCATTGTGGTTAGGCCACATGTCCTTAGCCACTGCCTAAGGAACAATGTCCCAGCATGGTTAAAAAGCTGTCATGCACCACCCCACAGTGGATGCATTTTCCTTCCTAAATAAAAAAATAAATTAAAAATCCAGTTTATAGTGAGAATGGCAGGTCACCTTGAACACATCAGGAAAGAATATGGCACTTCCAGCTTTATGTGATTTAGAGATGTTAACTAGTGACTTTACCAGCCTGCACAGCGTCTGTAGTATGTTAGGTGCTTCAAAAAGTTTATGACATTGCCTGTTTTTAAGCATGATAATATATGAGGATATTACCTCTGAACAACCACTGTACTTCATTTGACAGAACAGGTCATAACGAGCCTTCACTTTACACCTTTGAAGCTTTGAATCAAGGGTAGGATTTTTGTCCATTTCTGTACTAAAGTTGTTAAAATTGAGGTCCCTTTCCTCTCCTTACTACAGATCTTGTGTTTTTTCCACAGTGAGTGGATACTGTCAAAGTGAGAGTGAACACTCTCAAAACAGGGACATATATTGTTCTAAACCCTAATATTAAGCTGTTACAACAGTGAAGTATGAAAGGATCAAATATATTTTACAGTTTCTCCACTGATGAACTAAGGGTTTATACACGTTCAGTTTTCTCCAGTAAACATTTTCTTTGTCACCAAAAGGGTGACAAAATATACTGTCTTTCCCAGCTTTGTTTCTGGGGTTTGGAGAGAATTGGTCATTCACAATTATGGTTTTTGGTTTTGCTCAACAAGAGTAGACCCGGAGACAGAGATTCCTTCCACTTCACTTTAGATACATGGCTGAGGCTCTCAGAGAAGACTGTGATGGTTCAAAGTTATTTATGCAGCCAGTGAATGCAGAGAGAGGGGTCTCAGGAGGGCTGTTTGTAACCACAGCCTGCTGGGTCAGGCCCAATATCTATTTATCCTAGTGCCCCATCTCTGGCAGTGGTCAGTAATGGCTATTAAGTGAAAAAGCACAAGAGCAGGACAAATATGTATGCTCTTTTCCTTGTATACTCTCTTAACCTCTGCTATCTACATCTCAAAGATTTGCTGACTCCAAAGTAGCAGCCTTAGATTAAATAAAAAAAAAAAAAAAGCAGAACACTAGAGTGGAGTTATCTGAACATTTGCCTAGTCACTTTGAGATGAGGAACTTCTGCCAGCCACATCATGCTGCAAAGATAGGCAATGATGTAGGAACCAGTGCATAGGCAATGAGGTAGAAACCACTACCATAATATCATTGCTTCAAAATCTTTGGAGGGTGGTTGTATCAGATGTCAGGATATGAGCAGGTGTCAATAAAAACACTCCAGTGACACTCTGGACACTGGAACCAGGGGTAAAAATGCCATAGAGCCAAGATCAAGCTATTCTTTGAGGACGCAGGTAAAATGCAGAAGTACTTTGGACACTTCTGATGAGTATTCTGACAGTATTTGTCATGGTTTGCTTGTGAAGGGCTGACAGGGTGTCTTGGTTCAAGGTGCAAAAGAGTCAGGAAAGAGTGAGTCTCTCAGCTGAGCTGTGTAATCCCCAGCCCAGGCATCTCCACTCAGATCTGCAGCTTCTATTTACAAGGAGCAAGAGCACTGCAGCATGCTGGAGAGGTTTCTGTGGGGCTCCCTGGGAAACACTGAGATTCTGAACTGTTCTTTCCAAAAGTGTTTTCTAAGCAATGTATTTAGATTTATCAAATTCAGTTTAAAGCCCCAAATTTATTATAGGGTTAAAAAAAACAAACAAAAAAAAAACCAACAAAAACAAACCCCTACAAATAGACTGAAAAATCTATTTTTTTGAAAAATTGTTTTTACACAGGTTTTTTTTCTGTTTGTTTTTATTTATTTATTTATTTTTTTTTTTAGGTATCAGCAAACACACAGTTGATCATGGCCTTCAAAAGGCCATGTAAATCACTTTCAGCTCCTACTGCTTTTTGCTCCCAAACGGATTCAGTAATCAGGTATCATGTTATCTGTTTAGTCTCTGCAGTCAATACATTGCTATTTAAGTTGCATTATCACCAAGATATATTTGGTACAGCACCTGCAGGGATTGTATTACAGAACACTTAATTGTTTGCATAGCCAAATGCAGGGCTACTCAATTGGCCCCCACGCTAGTCAACAAGAGACCTCAAAACATGACCCTGTCTCACCCCATATCTGCACTGCTTTCCCAGACTGCTTTAGGGACAGGACCTGATCTGTGTCTTCAGGACTCCAGTATTGGTTTCCACTGCAGTGGACTGCAGAAAACTCACTTGTACACACACACAGCTGCTCTTCACGGTAGCTCTCCTCCTCTGTTAAAACATAGGCTGAGTTGAAAATGAGCTAGAGGTGTCCAGTGTGATTCATAAGCAGTACTTTAGGCCAGAATAAAAGAGGAGAGCAGAGCAGACACCTCTGGCACAGGGCTAAATTTCAAAAAGCAGAATTCAAAGATGTGGTGGTGGAGGGGGGAGCAATGTTTAAATTAGGTCTAAATTAGTAATGTCCAGCTGAAGAAAAAAGGGAAAATAAAAACCACCTAGAGTCACAGGACTCACTACCCCTACATGGATCTTCTAGACAGGCCATGACACAGGGGGGGAAAAAAAATTACCTTTTGTTTTGCATGAGTTGCTTATTGCCACATTCCTTGAAAGTCTCCCATACAGGAGAAAACATCTCCCAGTGCTGGGAGTGGCACGGATGCTGGAGACTCACAGCTGCAGGGATCTACTACAGAGAGGTAAGAAGACAAATCCATTCTGCACGTGTGACCAAGGCTTGTGGCTCAGCCACTTCCAGCTTGCTGCTGGCAGCCTGGATATTACCGCTAAGATAAATGAATAAGAGTTTAGGTCTTATTGGATTACTGTTTATTGAACTTTATAAATTCCAATTAACAGACCCCTGAGCAATACGAGACATGTAGTGTACTCTTCATTTTATAGTGCAATTATTACTGAGTTTATCCTCAGCTGAACAAGAGGTATTAATGGATAAAACATGGGAAAGAAGACATACTAATAGATAAAAGCAGATATTGGAGACACGGAGATAAACAGATACAACCAGGAGAAAATGCACAAGGCAAGAAAGAGCACACGTGTTTGGCTGATTAGGTTATTTCATTGCTTATACTACTATGCAGGAGGCCTACAGGAAATACATGAGACAGCTACACAGATGAGTAACTGTCCTAAATATGCTAGCAGAAGAGGGGGGCAGGGGGGAATAAAAAGAAAAAAAAAAAAAAAAAAGGTAGAAGAAAAAAGAAAAAAAAGAAAAAAGAAAAAAAAAAAAGAAAAAAAAAGAAAAGAGATAGAAAGCAGTCAAAATAGGACAGATTTTGGAATTTATCATTTTCACAGTTGCTCTAGAGGCATAAACATGTTGAGAAAGATCTCCCAATTCAGCATTTTGCCAGCATGCAGAAAAAGTTGTACTAGTGAATCTTTGGTACTATTTAAGATAAGAAAACATGTGCGGGGTATTCACCCATTAATTTTTACAATCAAGATGCAATGCAATCTCTCATTTCCCACCCAAATATGGGTTGCTAACACAAGATCTGTAGGAACTCAGCTCCATTAAAAACCAATGGAAGGTGTTTTTAAAGCTGCTACAGATTTTTCTGGACATCTCTGCTCCCCTTCTCATTCCCACCTGCTTTTTTTTTTTTTTTTTAATTTATTGAGCCTGTGCATACTGCCTTTTTCAGAGATAAGAGGAGTACGTATGTGTATATAATCCAGCAACAGCTAACTACATCAGTCCAGTCTGTGTTGCCAGAGCTTCATGGTACTTTCACGTGCTAAATATGAGTTCCCCTACCTTTTTTCTGCAGGTATTATGAAGTGGATAAAGGAAACATGTTGTCTTCATTTCATGCTTGAATTTTCACATTTTGATTCTGCTGGTGGGAATATTATTAACAAGGTAGTTTCCAGTTCCTTCTCCCCCACCCAACCATGGTGTCAGGGTCTAGGTGCCCCCTACAATTTTAAGTGTTTCTCAGAACTCACAGCTTAGAAGATAATACAAAAGGTGTGTATCAGGTGTTTTACTTCCTAAACTCCCAAATACTAGTGTCAGATACTTAATTTCAGGGACTGAAACAAAACAGATAATTTCTGAACTTTTATGACTTCTTCTTGGCCCGTATCAAAAATTGACTCAGAAACAGCACAGCAAGCTGAAGGCACGGTTTCATCAGCAGGCTTAGCACCCTCCTTCCTGGGAACCAGTGTCAAGGGAAATGAGGGCTGGGGTGGTAATCAGACATGCTGCACCATCACTAACAATTCACAATAAGATTGTGTGGCTACACTCATATGTTGTGTGTACTCGTGATGAAAGCCCTGAACCAGTACAGCTGCAGTCTGAACATAAAGCTTGAAAAGGCAGGGCAGGACAGCTGAGCTGCACACAAGAAGGATTATCATTTTGTTAGGTTATTTAGATTTTTCCCCACCTGTGACTGAGCTTGAAACTGATCCTAATCCTGTTCACCCACAAAATATTTCTTCTTCTTCTTCTCATACGAGGGCTGCTAAGGAGAGCATGCAATGGTCTTGTTCCATCCCCTGGCTCAAAAGAAAACAGATCTAATTGTTGCAGCCTTGTCCAAGTTTTGTCTTCTCCTAAAGGTCCTGCATGAGAGCTCCACTGAGGCAGCTGGTGTCAAATGCCGTAGGTAATGAACTACAGCAGCAGATACTGCAGTAAAAGATCAAAACCTCCAAATTCCTCTCTGAATTCTGTCTGGAAGATTCTGCCCATGCAAAGAAGATATAAAAATGCTGATTTGGTAGTGCCTTAAGTAAACAAGCCTGTTCTGACATGAGGAAGAAGATACCAAAAATAAACCCAACCAAGGCTTGTAACTGCTTTTCAAAGCCTTTCTCTAAACATCAGGGTGATTTTACCAGAATATCGGTACAATCAAGTTCAAGAAACCTGTCAACCTCAACATTCTTCTTATAGGGATATCAATCATAGGAGTAACTTGCCTTCTCAACTACTTTCCTGTGTTCCCTTCCCCTTTAGATTCTTGGAAGCTGTAATACCCATCCCCTTTGAAGCTATTAAGTAGCAAGTGGAAGTGAAATATTTCTCCAAGAGCACCTCTTGCTGATGAAATACAACCTCCTTATGCAGGCACTGACCCAACACGGAGCCATCAGCAAAGCTGCAAACTCTCCCCCAGGTTACAGGTTGCACAGCTCCTCAGCAGCCACATGAAAGACAGCAATTGAGTCCCAGGTCAGGCAGAGTTAATTGACTCAAAGGGATGAACATTCTGAAAGGAATGCAAGCTCAGGATGGCCAACCCCCTGCCTACCCCCCGTACCACCCCCTGAGCCCCCCATCCTGCAATAGATCATACAGAATGGATCACATTAATTTTCTATAAACTCTATCAACTTGAGTGGCATGTCCTTAAGGGTTAGGTGATTGATATCCACAATGAAGTCTTATAATCTAAAATCATATTAATATTAATATTAAAGATTTTCTGTCCTTTATGTGCATCATTAAATTCTGAGTATAAGGTGAAATTGACAGCATACATTTTGACAGCTTATCTATAATAAATATGCAAATCTTGATACCAGCATGTCATCACAGACTTTGCTGCTCCTTGAAATATCAGAGAGATCCTTTCTTTATATGACATTTACAGTGAAAGATCAGATATAAAGCATTTTGTATGACTGAGATTTTCATTGGTTTGGTCTTCAAGTACAATGATAGGGGCTTCATATTCCATTGGCACCAGCATTGGCACCACCCTCCTCTTCATGACATCATGGTGGGGAAAAAATTTAAGTGTTTCCATTCTACCTCTGCACTTCTTACAGAAAATTAAATTTAAAAATGTACTCTCTAAGGAATCTTAGCAATGTCCTCTGGTAGGCTTACACGTACTACCAGAGAGATGATGATTCAACACAGGAGAATTGTATTTAGCCCAGGAGGATTAAATGACTTAATAGACAGGATGCCAGCTGTCCTTAGCCCTGCCAGCTACCTCACACCTCTGTCAGTGCCACCCCAGTCCTATAGAGAATTCAGAAGCCCAGACCTGATGGAGGCAGTATTTTGGAGCAGCACCTTGTTTCAGCCCAATATTCACACAATCCCAGCCCACGGATGCCCACTCCATCATATCACCTCATGCGCCTCGTGCTTGTATATCCACAGAAGTTCAGAAAGCTGAGTTTTCAGCTTGGTTTTCACATGCAGTGTGAAGGGGTGTCACTCCTGGGCCACAACACTGGCAGTGAAGAGATCCAAACCCACTGTCCTGTGATAATTTTTAAGCATTTTGGAGTCCTCAGCCTTCTCCAGCCTCCAGTCAGTCCTTATCAGAGGCTTCTGCCAGACAGCAATGTCAGGAACACTGGGGCAAGGGGAGTTGGTACTGTGAAATTCCTGTGACTAGCCAAAAACTCATCTAATTTTGGGGATTTGAAGCATAACTAATCTAAACAACTAATCACAAATTTTACACGACCTTTAGAGACAACGTGTACATGTCCATGTACACATGCAACAGGTCCCCTCATCTCCTTCCAAATTAGTCCTTGCATATTCTTGTAGAAAAACAATTGAAAGGAAATATAAAGAGATTCTCAATGAGGACAATAATCCATAAGAAAACAACCCTAGGCTATGAAATTTATTGTTTCTAGGTCTGTTATAACCATTTATTTCTGTCAAAGGCAGGGCACAGGTAGAACAGGAATAAAAAGATATAAAAACATGGAGCCATTTTCATTTATTTTGTCCTCTGGTCACAGCCTGATGCTGGCCATTAAATGAGGAATGCAAGCAGGCCAACATATAAGCCAGAAGTCTGTGATAGAAGCTTCGCTGTATGTATCCTTATGTGTGTATGGACAGTTGTGCTGATTGAGGATAATAGTGGAAAGAAGTTTACCCTACAGTCATTGAAAAGGATTCAAACCTGAGCCTTTGCCATATGGCAAAAGCATGAACCCCAGCAGTTTGAAGAGAATAGGCCTCCTGACACTCAGGGAACACAAGTTTTATAATTTGTTCTGGTGCTGAAACTTTCAGGGTCTTTCATTTTCAAAAACACCAATAGGGATTGGCTGGGGAAGACCAGCCCCTTTTTCCACTGTCTTTTCAATGTTGCAAAGTCACCCCTCATCTTTCACCGAAGTCACAGGACCCTGCATTTAACAGCAACCAGCTTTACTCAACAGCATCCTCCCTCCCACTACAGGTTTGCACAAAGAGTTTTAATGCTTCAGAAATTTCCACTTCCAAGTATGGCTAAGTTGTTTGGAGCCTGTAAAGGAAATCCTTCTGCCAGAGAACGAAATCTGTGTCAAATCAGGCATCTCCCAATTCATCTTGTCAGCAGCCAGCCTCTGCTCACAGCCACATCACACAGCAGCTGCAAGCCACGAGATGTGGCTGAGGGCTGCTGCCCTGCCTGCTGTGTAGGAGGTCTAGCAGGAGTTTCCTAATCTAAAAGATGCAACTCCAAAACCTGGGTTATAAAGACAATGAGTTCCACAGAAAGGGATGTAACCTCTGCAAACTACATAGAGTCACATCAGGATGTGTTGTCAGTACTGACCCCAAGACAGGCTGTGTCTTCAGAGAAGGGGGTGAATAAAGAAGTTTTTTTTTTTCTTCTTTCCCTGTGCTGTTCTCACAATTAACACTCAGGTCCCGTGTTATATTCATCTTTGACTAATCCTCCCCTGCATTATTTTTTATTTGTGTTGACTTGACACACCTTAATCCCTGAGTCAGCTCCTATTTCTTGCTAAACCAAAGGTAAATTATACCAAGTCTACCCAGCAATGTTAAAGCCAGCAGGATTTATAATGCAAAGCACCTGCTAAAAATACCCAGGCAAACACACCAAATGCAAGAGCTTTCCACAGCACCAGAGACAAACACGTCACACCCAGAAGATGCAGAGCAAGATGGGGGTAAAGCAGTGCAGCTTGTGAGCGACCAGGTCTCTGTCCTGCACCCAGGCCCCAAGGAGGCATCAAGGACAGGAGAACTTCGCTGTTGGCCCCTGCTCATACAGCGATGTCTCACCCTCCCATCCTCTGGAATCATGGCTGTGTCATGAGTATCACTCATGCCACCCACACCTTCAGAGTGGGCAGAGCACTCTCTTTCCATCACACACTTTTTCCTGCTCACTCGTGGGGACTCCTCACCCGGGACACTGTCTGTGTGTACTCCCTCACCTCACTTCACACATGCTCCAGCAGTACCTTGCTGCTGTGCTTTATTTCTGCCTTTCTCCTCATTCCTATTTCCCTGCCCAGCTCAGCCTCTCCAACTTTTCCCATTCTCTCTGCATCTACATCCCAGGTACTGTCACTTGCACTTTCTCTCCCTCCCTCCTTCCTCCTCCCTCCAGTCTCTCTTTCAAGTTTGCAAAAGCCCATGTGCCAGGTGGGAAGACAGTTTTTTGATTCATCCACATTATCAGCAAAGTGCATCCAGATTTGAACAGCCCTGTCAGCTCTTGAGAAATGAAACAATAGCAAATATCTGGTGAATTTCATGGTTATCAACACTCTTAATCAGGCAGATGAACTGTAAAAAAAAAAAAACATTCATTACTTTGAACTAATGATTCCTTAACATCTTTGCTTTTTGAGACTTGACTCCCTTCAGTTTCCTATATTTATTTTTAAATGAATTGGAAATCCAGCACTTTTTGCCCAGGAATTTCTGCAAAATACTGGAGCCTGAGGTTTCGTTCCCTCCTCCCCCTCCTCCAGCTTCTGTTTGCAGAGCATCATTATCATTATGTAATGATGTTTCTGTCGAGCTAGCAGAATTGCATAGTGAAGCGCATTAACCTGGCGATAACGGATCACTTACATTTTTTATCATGATCTATTGCCGAGTTAGCACACCGGGCCACTTCCAATAGCACTGCGCACTCGATAAATTAGTGTGCTGGCCTAGAACCTGTGATGGAACATTGTTTGGATTTCTGGTGGCTCTGCAACTAATTGTATTTTTCCCCATCTGTTTGCTTTGCCTTGACTCAGGGCTGTCGAGGGAGGAGAGCGTAGGGGATGAACGAATAAGAGAACCGTCTGTGTAAGATTTATCCCTTGGCACTAATTGTCTCACCCTCTGCTTCATTAGGACCTCTCCCATCAACTTATTTCCTGTTGGTAGCCTCCAACTCTGCTTGTTCCAGGCAAGGTGCTGATCCTGTCCTTACTCTTTGTTGGGAAACAAGGTTTTCTCAAGGCTGTCAGCAGTTTCTGTACCCAGATCAGCTCAGAAGCCCCACATCTCTGAAACTGACTCAGACAAATCTGGAATAAGACTGGGCACTCCAAAGTTTTGGCTTAATACAGTATTGGTCTCATTTACAAATCCACATGTCTCAGAAAAAAAAATAAAATTCCAAATGCCAAAGTGTGCACCAAGCCAAGCGAGAAACTGCTTAAGCAACCAACAGCAAAGCCCATTACAACTTCTAGGACTTCAGACAAAGAAGAAATTATGTTTTTTGAATTGAGTAGTTTTTATGTGAAGTTAACACCGGAGATTTTTCCAAGTGTCAGTCGACAAAGCCCCTAAACAATGATGGCAGGAGCAAGAGATGGAATACCTGCAATCCTTGTAGCTGACTGACAGGCCAGAGGAAGGAGACACATATTGCTATACCCTGTTTGCTCTTAGTTTCTGCCATGAACACCCCTGACATAGAAGGGTTTTTTGTGTCCTTTTTCTTGAGGCCCTCATTTACTTTCCTCGCACTTCAACGATCAGGGACAAAAATAAATCATATTGCAACTACTTATATTGGACCTACAAAGCCAGATTATGGCACCGGGTATCTCTGTGCATAGTCCTGTGAGAGCTGCCCTGTTATTACTGCAAGCTAAGCAGGTCACTAGAGAGACCTAGAGGTCCCAATTCTGGAAACTTATGCATGTAATCCTTGTGCCACTGCTGACCACAACAAGTTTATTTGTGTACTTAAAGTTAAAAAACTTCATGAAGTGCTTGCATGATCAGAGTCCTATTTCCCTGGATGGTAGTTCTGCTGCTGGTAAATAAGTGCCAGGAAATAGAGCAGAGACATGCTGGTTTGTGCATCCCCAGGCACACAGAAGACAGAAGCAAACTCTAATGTTTACCAACCCGAAAAAACTGCAAAAAACCTGGAGTTTCCAGCTTCCCTGATAGTACTAGCAGCAGAAGAGTGAAATAAATTAAATAATCATGCCATAAATACTAATTAATTGCCATTAAAAAGTACTCAAATCGTTTAAAAGAAAAATGCAGCCATTAATCAGAATAGCTCAGGTACCTAAATAAATATTTACTATTATGCGTGCATATTTAATCTACCTACCCATCAAAGACTAATGCTCTTTTCCTTGCCAGTGAGGCTTATTAACATCCTAGAGGGATAAAACAGCGTCCCAGAACTGTGCAGGAATGTGGCATAGGGATTTAGGAGTAAAACAGTTGCACAGGCAGAAGTATAAGCCGGCAAAGGTGGTGCTATATTTAGCCTTACATCCAGGAATAACCTCATCTTATTACTTGTGTTTAAACTAACAGCTCTAGGCCCTAATACACAAACTTATTGTCCCAAGCAAGACCTTCTTAATGGATAGATCCCATCCTGAACATCTCCTAAGCCTCCACATCAAAGTCTTGTGGAGACTGGGATTTAGCATATTATATTAATGAGAATTACTTCCAAGGATCTGTGCAAGAACAGGTCTATCCATAGCTTTCAGAAAACAAATAAAAATCCCTCCATGTCTGAAGTCTGCTTAGAGATTATTTTTTAGGGAAGCAGGTTGGGACAACCTTCAGGAGAACAAAAATCAGCTAGGAAAGAAAAATCTAACTACTAAGATTTAAATGTGGGGGGAAGGCATGGCTAGTTTTGTTTGAGGCACAAAGTCCTACTCAAAGCTCACAGACAAGAAATAAGGCTACTTTCACAACCAAAACAAAGAGATTTATCTGTCTACTACCTACTGCAAAACAGAATCTTGAGGCCCTTTGCAATGCTTCTACCCCTTGTGCCAAGAAGTCAACCTTCCAAAAAGTAGGCTCAAAAGTGCTCTTGTAGACGGGAAACCTTGATAAGATGGAGCTTGTGGGAAGGAAATGATAAAAAGAGAAGACACTGGGGTTTGTATATGATGCTTCTGGTGCAGTCCTGGACTTGTGTCCTCCTGCTTTTTGAGAAAATTGCTTTTCCAAGTGCCTTCCAGGGAAATTAAATATAAACAATTAATAAATATTGGAAAGACTATTTTTAATTGTTCTTGGGAGCATTTCCTATGACAGCTATTATTTCTTATAAAATAAATTATTGTAAAGGTTCTGAGGTTTTTTTCTGGTTTTGTTTCATTTTGGGTTTTTTCTCCTAATTGGGCTTTGATATCCCCCCATGAAATACAAATAGATACTTCAGTAGTGACAAAACTAAGAAAGACTCATAGGAAAAGCAAGTCAGTTAAGTTTATAAGGAAGTCTTTCTGCAATAATTTTTTTTTTTGGTACAGTTTTCCAAAACCCCCCCTAACCACTTACGTAGAGAGAGTCAAAGGGACTGCCAGCAAGAGGGGGATACTCCAGAAGCTAAGCTTTTTTAAACTGCCTGTAGAATAGCAAATACTTTTCCCACCTGCTAGCTTCTCTGATGTGGTGTTTGCTTCTGTTGAAAGTGATTTTCAGAGCTTATATATACTTTAGCATTTAGGGAGTAACTACCCTATAGCTCTAACTCACCAAGTTCCATTCCTGTTCCTCCTGAAAGAAAAGAGTTTGATGACCACATTGTAGGTGGGTAGCAAATGAATTTATGCTCATGAATGAAGAAATAAGGAAGTATTTCTTTTTAAGTGAACTAAGAGCTTAATTCAAAGCCGGAGTCAGGTATATTCATTCGAAGGGACTTCAATAACAGGTCTGCTATGTAAATAACATTTTAGATGCAGCTCTATATCGCCCTTGCTTTGGATGGACCATTAATTCACACAGAAAAGCTCTCAAAAGGAAAAAGTTAAAGTTCAGAAAAAAGAGAATGGCTTTACAGACAATGCTTGAACCATAGCTTTACTGACTTTGGGAAAGTAATGTGAATTTGTACCAGCTGGGAACCTTCCTGACAAATGCAGTGAGTGGGAACCAGGTCTGATCTTACAAGGAGCTCCTGCCTCAATGTGACATCACTTCAGGAGAGCTGTCAGGAACAAGAGCAGAGCTTTGCAGAGAAACCAACCTGCCAAAGTCCACCTTCATTTCTGAGCAAAAAAAAGGTATATTCACTCTACAAACTATGTGAAAGAACCCCTTTTTGTCCTAATCCTCTCTTGCTGCACCTTCTCTAGATATTTCTAATAGGAATAAGAGCAGTTTTCAGGAACTAATTTGGTGGGCTTTAGGGAAAATAGTAGAAAGACATCAGTTGCCTGTCTTATACTTTCCCAGAAGTTACATTGCCAGGGGAATAAAAAAAAATGATGAGTGGTTTAAAAAAAAAAAAAAGTTAAAAAACAAAATAAAAGATTTTGACTCAAAAGTTTGGGTACACCTACGCAAGAGGGATTATGTAAGGAGAGGTCTGTGAAGGTTTTTAGTGCTAAGGAACACAGACATGAAATATCTGTTGACAGCATGTGGACAGTGTCTTCTAAACCTGGTGTTTATTCTGTGACTGCATAAAATTGATATGCCCTGCTCACAGGTTGCTGTAGTGGTAGCTGAGAGAACCAGTGTTGTTTAGGTGTTTTCAAAAAAACCACTACCTTTCAGTGGTGTTGAAGAATCTCCTGCTTTTCACTGATGACATTGTGTTTTGATGCTTTGTTTTCTGAACAGCATATGTGCTGCTCTGCCCTGCCTTGTGCAGCCAAACAGGGGAGCAGAGGATGGAAGCAGCTCCACGTGGTTCAGATGCAGTCTGGGACTTGCATATGCAAAGATGGAGCAGGTGTGACTGTCACTGTAACTGCGTGGGGTCTCTTGCATGAGCAGTCCAGCGTGTGTGTCTGTCTCAAATCTACGTCAGCCTTCCAGCTGTGATACTTTCCAAAGATGTTTGCAGGAGGGGGATAAGCTAACCTTGGTGACTCTGGCATCCCCTTGAGGAGAAAAGTCCTCCTAGGATGTTTCAGCAGGAAGACCTTAATGCAAGCAGTTTAGATTTACTACAGAAGTCTGTAAGTTTTGATATCTTGTGGGTTTTTTGCTGATTCTTTCTTAGGATTTATTGTCTTTCTGTTTTGCTTTAAGTGTAAGGCAGGTTCAAATCAATGTTTTAGAAAACAGCAACTTGATTCTTTGTCCTTGGCCCCAGCCTGTTTTTCTCTGCAAAGAAGCAATGTTGTTGTTTTGGTTTTTTTCTGTCAACTTTCAGAGAAACTAGAAGGTTTGTGTTTCCGTGACCCAGCCTGGTTTTTAGTTCCAGGGAGGCTTTAACAGAAAATCCTCAGAAAACCCAGTGCCCTAAACATTTCAGATAAACATTTGCCTAGTTTATTTGTGTGTGGGGGGAGAGAGAGGTTTTGGTTGGAGATCCAGGCACAGAGGAGAGCAGGCAGCTGCTCTGGGTGCTCTGAGCACAGCTGGGCGATGCTGGTGCTGGAGATGGCTCTCTGGACCAGTACAGGTGAGCGAGTGCCCCACCAAGTACATGGCAGTGATTTGATGTGACAGCTACTACTGTTCCCAAAACAAACAGCGTGCACCAAAAAGAATCAAGGTGGTGCTTTAGGTGCTGCAATAGCAGGAGATAAATATGTTTCGCTGCTTCTTGTGTCTTAATTCTGGACCAGAGATTTGAGAAAATGATGCTCTGGTAAGGGCATTTATGCGACTCAGAGGAGACCTCAGATCTGGGCCCCATTCCAAGATATGGATTCGTTGGAGAAGGAGTATTTATGCTGATGGAATAGGCACTTTTGGGGTTGAGTAGAAACTGAGCAGGGCATTTGAGGTTGGGACATAAGCACCACAAATTATGGTCTAGATTTATTTATTTATTTGTTTATTTATTTATTTATCTATCTATTTATTTATTTATTGTGGTAGCTCCAGCTTTTTCCTGTGTCTCAATTTCTCTGATGTTACTCGGAACAGAAGCAGCTTTTATTTTCTAGGGGTATAATAAGAATAGAGGCTGTGAGGTGCTCTTGCACGATGATGGTGTAAAGTGCGTAAATATAAAACCTTCTCTGACCTCACTGATGGCACAGAGAATGGTGCAGCATAAGGAACACTGGGCTGGTGGTCAAAAAACTTAAGTTCATTTTTTCCCTTGGCTGCTGAGTTGCTGCACGGCCTTGAGTGTATGACTTCCTCTCTTCTGTTTCTCTTGGCTTGTGTTTTTGTTAAAGAATGAACAGCACCTTGCACTGTGGGGCACTGATTGCAGCTGAGCTTTCCAAATGTAACCATATTGCATAAGGCAAACTTATGAATTATTTCTATTGGTTGTCTGATAGAAAACAAATTTATTCTTACTCTTGTAGTAGAATGTCATTACTATTGCAAGGAAATGGTGTTCCTCCCAGCTGTGCAAAGCCGGTGACAGAACTAGGCAGCTTTGAACTTCCCGTGAATTTGCTAATGCATGAATCGTCACTGACTGGCAAGTAGAATTTTTCTTCATGTTGTTTGTGGGTGAAATTCATTCCTGTTTAGGCTTCTACAGTCATTTAAGCTGAGGCTGACATAGAAGGCTTAAGGATTTCATAGGTGTGAGATTGTTCTCTGCAGAGGAGTTCAAGCTTTTCATCTCCTATCTGTCCTTACTTTTCTGTTAAGACAGATTATGTGCTGTTAATGTTAATTTGGAGCTAGAATCAGAGTTGCTGTGAAGAGTCAAAGAGTTGGTGGGGAGAGTTAAACAACAATGATTTCAGCCGAGCGTCATCTATTTACAGTCGTGTTCTGAATCAGACACTGGGAATTTAGTTCAATGACTCGTGGTTTTGCATCGGTTGACTGGAAGTCACATAAACTGTCTCTTGCCTGATGTAAGGCCAGAAAGAACAAGAGAGCTGCTTCCTGTTGCATCAGCTTCTTTTCTAATGCTAGACAGAGACTCTCATTTAAACCTGGACCTCATGAATCATTTCTTAAGCACAGATGCTAGGTAAAGTCTGTGCTGGTGAAAAACTGAAAAAGGTTTCTGCATTCCTTACAGGAAGTTCAGGGTATCCTTGAGGATTACCAGAAACTGATCTGTGGAGACGGATCAAGACAGTTTGAGGGGCACCTTCCTGCCAGGTAATGTTACTTACCCACCTTCTCTCCTTGTAAAGAGGATGTATTTTTAGATTGGTTTTCAGAAGACAAAGCTACTGATGGTGGTGTTACTGTCTCTGACACTCCCCTACATCACACCAATGATTTCTGAAAAATCTATTCAACCTGAGAAAACTAGATAAAAAATCTGAGTGACTAAACTGGAAGAATTCTATGAAAATGGGTACCTGTAGGAGAAGAAAGATTTAAGTTAAAGGTGCCTTAGAGAGAGACCAGAGATGTCTCAGCTATTCTAGCTGAAAGAATTCAAGTTCTGTTTAGGCCACATGAAGTTCTGTGTCCATGGCAGGATACTTCATCCTGCCAGACTAACTAACTAACTTTTCACAAAAAAAAAGCAAAGGCAGCATCTGGAGTAGTGTACTTCTGCTCTGAGGTTGCTCAAATCACTGTACCTAACTTGGTCAAAGCTCGTGAAGTTCCTTGAGTGCTTGATGATTCAACAGCCTGTGTACCCTGCTATGAAACAAACACAGAACTCATTAGGAAAATGTGCAGGAGCTCAAGTGTGCCTTCCTCATCAGGGATGCGTCTGTGTGAGAACATGTAAAAGATGACTTGCAGCAATTATGTCAGTGGTACTTTTAAGCTGATTTGTTAGTGAAACGTGTTTTTTTCAAGCAATATGCTGTCTGCCTACCTAGGGCAGGCTCTGTCTGTCAGTCTGTCCTTCCAGTGTCACCCTGAAAATCACTGGGTGAATTCAACATGATATGATAGAGAGGAGAGGTCTCAGTGACTGTTATAAACTTCATTAATGGGATGACTGATACTGAAATCACTGTAAAAAAGGCTGCTAAGCTCACCCTTTAGTAGACATTAGGGGACCTTCATGGAGAGCAAGACATCAAAAGTGAAACATCACCAGTTTTCTTTGGTCTCCAAACAACTTGTTTTTAGCTTCACTGGACCTGAGTGAGACACGGGAAGGACGGATTTAATTCCCCCGCCCTGGCAAGGGAATATGCTTAGCCCCTGACATCATTATAGATGAATCCCTCCAGGGATATTAAAGATGGGGAGCATAGTTCAATCTTGGTGGCGTCATGTCCAGAGGGCCAGTGGGAGAAATCCTCCTTGCCTAGTTAGGCTTAAAGGGAAACTTAACATGAGGAGGATGACTAAAGTGCATTTAGAGAGAGTGATTTATGTAAAACTATAACCTTTATAAAATAGGATTAAGTGCCAATGTGCTTACATTTGGATGGGGAATGCTTGTTATTTGCCCTGCAAGAGTTATGGCCAATAGGTCTCTGAAACAGAGACCAAGCAAGAGACAGAGAGTCTCAGTCACTTTTTCTTTTTCCCTTCCCTCCTGCCTCCCCCCCTCCTTGTTTCATTAAAGCTACACATCATGCCAAGTGGCACCAGCCTCTGAGAGTCTCTGACAAAACCATTGCAAGGAGCCTCAGGACAGAACTTGCTGCAGTTCATGTTCTCTCCCCCTGCCCTTCCTCTCTCTGCCTTTTGCTTTCCAAGTGTACATCCAATAAGTCAGATGAAACTTAATCTTGTTTGCTCTGTTTCTAATTCTCTCTTCCTTTCTCTGTTCTCCCTTTCTCTTGCTGTTCTTCTTCCTTGTCTCTCCTCTGCCCTCCAGCTTCTAGAACAGCAGTGCTTTTTGGGCTTACCTTTATCCTTTACTGTTTCTGGCCTTCTCCCTTAGCTGCAGATCAATAAGTGAATATATCAGACAAGGGAACATCAATGGGATAAAAATTAATTGATACCATTCATTCCTTATTTTCTCTGTCTTAAATTGTTGGGTTGACTGATTTTAGAGCAGAGGTGTGCTTGGAGAAGATGGAGAAATTTATTTTTTTATTCCCACAAAAATTGAGTACCTCTGCCCAGAGATCCAAACACTGTCTTGAAGATTAATCCCCTTCCCAAGAGGTAAAGAATGTCAAGGGAAATGATGCTCTGATCTGTGTTGATTAGTTGGAAGCTAATATCCACTTGCCACCATCTCTCTTTTCCTATTGCACAGCCCGAGGTGCTCTGGGAACTGCTTTGGTTTTGTTTGGGTTTTGTGTTTTGTCAGTTTCTGGGTATATGTAAAAATTTACCAACAAGAGATCTGCTCCTGCAGCATGGATTCAGCTCTCTAAGAAGATGAGCAACCATTGTCTAGCATTTTTAATTGTTTCTTCTTTGGTTTTGTATTTTGCTTTTACTTTAATTTAAACTCCATTATTTAATTAGCAGACAAGGTATGCAATAATCACAGAAGTGTGAACTCAGCTTGTATCTTTATTTCTGGGCAAAGACATTCTCAGTTTTAATACCTTCCTCTGTGGAAAATAGGATATATCACCTCCCTGAAATGATGGAAGTTGGTAGCTCAAGCTACTTAAAAATAACCACTGTCCAATGAATCTGACTCCAGTAATTTCTTGAGTTTAGGAAAATCTTTCCCTGCTCATGCCGGGAGGAGAACAGAATTATTGGTAGTCTTTGCTTTTCACATCCGCTACTTCTATCTCAGAAGGAAATTGTGAGTATAAATCAGTTGGGGGCTCTGATCCAGTGATTCTCTTCTCTCTTTGAGTGCAGATTGCTATGTTTTCCTCCCTATGAAATGGGAATTAGACTCATGGAAATGCAAGGCCTGTAAAGCTGATTTTTATCATGCTCCAGTTTTCTGCTGATATTATTGCAGTGACTTCCGTGTTCTTTGCTCTTGGTATATATCAGGATTTATGAAGATAAGGGTTGGTGCAATAAAGTTTCTTAATATTAGCGAGAAAATTAATTTCTAGTCTGTGCCCTAACATGACATGTGCCAGTTATTGATGGATGAATAGTAAAAGGGGCAGAGGCTTTGCTCAATTTGAATTCTTGCTCTCCAAACCTTTTCAATATACTTTCAACTTTAGCCAGGAGCTGTAATGTTGCATTTCTGCAATAAGTCCTTTCTCAAATTTTTCATCTTGACTTAATACGACCTTTCTTGCAAATGGTTACTTGCAGCTGTCAGGATTAGGAGCACTGATCTCTTCCCGAGACAAAACATGAAGACATTTTCAGAACCTGATTTTCTTAGATTTTCTCATTCTCGTGGCTAAGCTGGCCATCAGACAACAACTTTTCTTCCAGAACTCTGCTTTAATACTGGAGCTCTAAACCCTGCACTGAGCAGGGAGCCAGGTGAGCACTGAGGTAACTGAACTTCTCCCCTCCCAAAGCCCAAGACATCCCAAATCATCTTGATTACAGCTTTGCTTGAAAGCTGCTGGGTCCCTTAGAGCCTAAATGGCTGTCATGTTTTACAGATGGATTGTTCCAAATCCTTAGGGAAGGGAAAAAAATTAACAAGGAGGATAAAGGAGAAAACCACTGTTGCAACCATCTCACCAGCTCCAGCTCCGTGGCAGCCACTGCTGTGTAACGCAATCCCCGCATGTGGTGCATTACTGATTTCCAATATGTGGTAATATTTACATTAACATTAGGACACCATCAAACCTTTACTTATCCACATAGTTAAAATTGTTATCTGTATATGAACCCCAGAGATGATATATCTAATTGTCAGCAGTGACCTGACGATAATAGCAGTACAATTTAGTTACACTATACAATATCATTAATCATCCAAATGTAGCATAAACAGAATGGACCATTTACTAAGGTCTTTCCAGGGGTGGTAGGAAGATCCCTCACTTTTAACAGCTGTATATACCAGAGGCATCCCTAAGGAAAGGGGCTGTCAGGATGGGGGGGGAAGATTTCTCTATTGAAATCAGAATCACCTTCAAGGGTGGTACATGCCTCTATTTATTAGCGTTATGCTACATATGCTAATGGCAGACTGTACACTATTTCTGAGCATTAACATCTGCTCAAAGCAACAGACTTTCACTTACAGAAACTGATTTAAACTCAGTGAAGCAGATAAACACAGAAATCTAAGCAGGTGGCTGCAACTGAAGGAAGAATTCTCAATTCCTGCACTCAACCGATGAACTTCACTAAAACCATAATTAATATTCAGATAACTGTATTCCAACACATAGAATAAACAAGATCATTTAAAGGATGCAAATGTCTACCTGGGATGAGAGGAGGCAGGGGCTTGGGTTTGGAATACAGAGTGGTTTGAACAGAAATCCAAAACTGGCCTGGGTCAGAAAACACAAAAAGTGTGAGGATGTTATTGCATTGTTCAGAGGCACAAAGTAGGAATTAAACTTTTAAACCAGCATTTTGTGTAAGGTGATAATAGTAATTGATCTTTCATTGTAGGATGTTGGATGGTCTAAATATCTTGTTACAGAAGTACTGATAAATTTGGTCACCACTTTTACTACCCCAACATTTCCTTTGAGAAATGTTGTAAAGGCATGATAAATATATGAACAAAATAAATCCTTTTCTGCCGTCTCAAGTCACACTTTTTCAAGTTTTGTTTTTGAGCACTGATAGCTGGTTCCAAGAGAAAGGCTGCCGCTGTCCCATCTACATGATAATGTTGAAAAAACAAAAGTCGTTTGTGTTTCTCTCAAATTTCAGGTTCATCTGAAATGTTGGACAGACTTTAATTCTAATCTAGCTGACCCTGAAGCTTAGAATGAAACATTAAATGCGAGTGAATTTTACTTGTATTCAGCTTTTATTGCAGACATTTGATCTGGTTCCAGATGTACTGCTTCTCAAAGGAATTATGTGACTGCTCTTTTTCTTAAATTAGTGATATATATTCCTAAAATGTCAGTCCTAAAAGGCAAACCTTGTCTACTCCTGGCAGATCTCTGGACTGGAATTTCCTCTCAGGTTCTTCCAGAAGACTCTGCCCAAGGTTTTTTTGTGCCCTCAGAATTACTTTTCTTCTCTCTTCTGACCAGATGCACCGATGCAGACAGAACATCTCGTGCACCTATGGTACAAGGCCTTCAAGACCTGTGGGTTGGAACTGCGCAGGGATGAAATAGCTCATTGTGGTTCACTACAGAAAGAAGTGAACAGCATCAGGCTTTGGAAATCCCTTAGGCTGAAAATGGTGAGAGCCTGGGAGAATGTCTGAGGGAGGTGTTGCACACACTTTCCCTGTTGTTCTTTTCTTTCTATTTCTTTTTCCCATTATAGCCTTAATGTTGAAAAGGTTTTCTAAGCAACCCTCAAAGCTGTCAACTTTGTTTGCAAAGCTGATACCTGTGTTCACTGGACTCCAGAAGATGAATGGGAATGAATAGCAAGCAAAGCAAAATTTAAAGGACAAATTTTGAGATATGATGCTGAAAATAACTAAATGCACCATGTGACAACTTAAAGAAAAACATTCCTGGTTTTTTTTTTCCTTTGGTGTTGCTCTCTCTTCTAGTTCCTGCAAGTCTGGTGTGCTTTGCTCTACTTCCTCACAACCAGCTCCAGAATGTGTGAGAATATATGAGAATCTCAATTTTTTTTTTTTAATGTATATTTTTCAATCTGTGTGTTAACTGAGAAAATCTGAATCTTAAAAATTGAAATACTGCAAAACAGAATGCATTATTGAGCTAAAATGATTGAATGTATTTTGTCTAGAGATTTTCAGTCCAGCATCATAATTTTGGATGATCTCTTCCATTTTTCTGAATGCATAAGATCTGACAATAAAACCCTATTAACTTTCAAACATCAATGTGTTTTCTTTGAAATCAAAAGTGACAACTTCATGGCCTTCCAAACTCTATGAGTAACTCCCTCTTCTGTGTACACTGGGAATCACAGGGTATGACTGTGTTGCTTTGATCTTTTGGGAGGAGGTCTAGGATGCTGGATACCTGAGATACCTATATTACTGTGAAGATTTGAGATTTATTCCTGCTGATCTAACTTCTTTCACTTTTATTATCCAGATAAAGGTCCTCCTATTGATCCTCTCTGATTTCTGAGTATTGGAGTGTGCTAAATGGGGCGTTTTGTGTTATGTATTATTAGAAATGTGGGGGCAAATTCTGCTACACCTGTGCAGTCCATTTGACCTGAGGGAGACTGCACCCCATCAACTACTTCATCATATGCTCAACAAAGTCAATAATAAAGTTCCTCCATCCTCAGCTGGGCAGGATCAGGGGCAATCTGGGCGCAGAATGCATGATATTATTCTAGACTAAAAAATATTAGCTTTCATATGTTCCCAAATTAGTTGGTATATAAAATGATTGTTAGAGGTACGCATGAATTTTTGAAATTCTGCTCAAAAGGACTTGTTGCTTCAGAATATTAACCAACTGAAGGATTTTTTCAGATGAAATTATTGGCTGCTGTAGCTGTAGCTTTTTCCTGCATTCACCCCCTCCCTTGTGCTTAATTGTATGCATGCAAATGGTTTCATTGACTGCTTTGGAGGGGTGCGAAAAGATCTGCCTGAAAAAGTGTTCTGTGTAAAATCACAAGGGGGAAATTAAAAGAATGCCTACCAATCTGTTAAAAAAAATAAAATCGCCCAAGTGTGTGGTATCAATTTCCAGGGTGTTTTCAAGAGCCCCTAATGCAGTCCTAAGTAAGTCTTCACTGCCAGTTTAAAAGAAGAATTTGTCTGAGAAAAAACAAAGCAAGAACAACCACCAAAGATGGAGCTTGCCTGAAAAACTGAACTTTCTTTGAAAAATGTACTTACAGCTTTTGTCAGACCATGCTGCAAAATGTGACGCAGTCGCAGCCATTTTTTTCCCTCTGGAGTGCCCCTGCCTTTTTCTGCATCTGTATTAAATGCCTGGCTGTTATCCACTCAGCACAGTAGGGTCACTAAAGATCAGATGATATTCTTTTAGTCAGACATGACTGAGCGAAATCCAGCATTTACGTTTGGAGATGGAACCCTGGCTCTGCACCATCAGGAGCCACAGACCCCTCAAATGGGAATGGGAGCAGCCATGGGGTTAAAGTGAAAGGTGTGGAGATGTTTTCAGGACATGGGCTGCTCCTACAGACAGCAGGAAAATGTGTGTAATGGGTGGACTGGCTCTGCAGCTAAGCTGTCCTGCTGCCCTAAATACACGAGTCACTCTGTGCCAGGGTACCCCTTTGGGTACTGGGAATGCCGTCGTTCTCCTCCTCTCTGCCAGTGGAGGAGAGGCATAAGCTTTGTGAGGCAGTCAGAAATCTCTGTTTCAGCAGTAGGACAGCTGTACGAAGATGTATAGTTATTATAGACATATATATAGCAAATAAACCCGACTGGAATCAGGACATCAAAAGACTGATGCTCTCTCCCAAGTATTCATCCTTTAAGTACTGTGTCTTTCTTTCTTTCTTGTTTTGTTGACTGCCTATTAGTGTGCTAATCTCTTGGGGGAGATTACTGAACAAATAGCTGTTGGACAAAAATAATGACAGGGAAGGAAAGCACACACACACACACACACACACAAAAAAAAAGTCTAAGAAATGGAGAAAGGGCCAGTGATTGCAGAAGCAGAGATGTATGAAATCACACACCAGTTTCAGAGTGAAGGAGGGCAAAAAAGACTAATTTCCCTATAGGTTAAAGAAAAAGAGAAACCAGGTCTTCACTGAGGGAGCTCAGCACCCTTGCAGGATCTTGCCCAAAACCATTTGAAATCACGTTGTTTATGAGAACAGCAGTAGTCACTGTCCAATTCCCCTTTTCGCTGTTCCTGCAAGGGTGATGGCTGCTGTCCCTGTGAATGCTTCAGATTAAAGCAGAGAATTCCCGAGCTAAAAAGCCTGAGTGTGAGCTGGGACAGAACCACATCCTCCATGGATCTGGTGTGGATGGGATGCAAGAAGCATACCCCAACCCATGGGTCGTTCCAGCTACCTTCAGACCTCCAGCAGCCTCGAGCCCAGCATCCACAGCCCCCTGTCCTGGCCCCAGTGGAGGCACAGCTCAATGTGAGGCAGAGCCCTAACTGATTTTCCAGCTAACTTGCTCAGAAAACGAATCTATTGTCCACATTACGTGCCGCACAAATATTGTCGCTTCCTGGGAGAGGCTGTTTATCTATATTTGCCTAGGATTGCTTTTGAACCGGACATTGAACCCATTTCCATGCAATGATTAACACTGGTGGTGGAGCAAACAAAGGGAAGCAGCTTGGAGTGAGCTGGTTTTAAAAGAAAAGAAAAAGAAGCAAAAAAAAAAATCCCTGTGGACTGAAAATGCTACAGTCAAGGGAAGGCATTCTGTAATCTGGGAACAGTCCTATATATAGCAATATGCCTGAGTGCCTCTGGGGAGCTGAAGCACTTATAAATCTCACGTATTAGATGGAGGCAGAGTACAGCACTCTCTCTGTTCATATGGAGGTGGCTGTTTCTAGTGGTTCTTGTGTGTCTTGGAGTAATATCCCCGTACTCCAGGCTGATGCTTTAAGAGAATAAATACTTTTTGCTTTTGTTCTGGTCTCTTTGGCTCTATCCTAATTTCTTTTCTATTTTGTATACTGTTTGCTTAGTTTGGAGAGACTGATAGCAGGCTGTTAGCTTGATGACTAGACTTGCACAGTTTTTTTTGTCAGCTGATATTTGTAGGGGAAAAATAGCTTAGCAAGAAGGAAATCTGTTCGCAGATTTGGAGGAAATTTGGCAAGTTGTTTCAAGACGGACATAAAAAGGATAAATGAAATATTTTTTTAATTATGAAAAAAAAAAGTTTATCTATGGGAATTACTTATTTTCCTAAATGAGTGTGACCTGCTTTTGTTACTGTATTTCACGAAAAGTATAGAAGATGACCCAACATAGATGTGCCAAAAATTAAAATACCTGAGGGGTTTTTTTTCATAGAAAATAAACAAATTAACTTTTGAGCTTAACCTAAACTTCTTTTTTTTTATTTCTTTTTTTTTCTTTTTTTTTTTTTTTTATCTCCACTGGTGAAAAATAGCCCAAACCTCCCAAGCAAGACTTGATTAAGTGTGTGCAGTTCTGATTTCTCCTTGGTGCTGCAGTCCCTGGCTTTCACTGCAACCTCCATCAGTAATGTGCCCTACATCCTTGGTCAAGCCACCAAATCTCCCACTAAAGTTTCTCTCTTCACACGTGTGTGTACAGTGCCTTGCACAGAGGGGACTGGTTTTGGTAGTAACCTGAAGGTGTCACTACTACACAATGAATACTGGTACCCACCATGTCCTGCTTTTTAGCAGCAGGATGGCTGCACTGCAGCTACAATGAATATGCAAAAAAAAAAAAAAAAAAAAAAAAGAAAAGGAAAGGAAAAAAATTGCAATAGGTATCTCAAAGTACAGTTTTAGCACTTAAAAGACACCAATATATTGACCCACTTATGTCAATATTTATTCCTTAGCAGCTGCATTACTTTGGCTTATAAACCCCTAACTTCCATTAAAATCAGTGACAAACTCCCATTGACTTAAATGGTGCAGAATAGAGCCCTAAATCTTTAATGTAGTCATGTGCATTTCTCTGTTTTTTCTAGATAATGTACCCACTACAATGTAAAAATACATCTATTATATGCACTTTGCTCAATTATCTGTAAATGTGACAGTAATCACCCGTTCAAATTATATGCTGTATATCAACAAGTTATTTCTATTTAGTGATAAAGAAAAAAAAGTTCATAAAAAGTTCTTTTCCAAGAATGCAAATGTACCTCTGTGTAGAAATTCCCAGCTAAGAGCTAAGATGGTCTATAAATATTAATTCTTCATAACATCTACCAAGACTGTCTCACACTAGAAATTTCACTCCGAAAGATTCAATCCTTGCGCAGTCACTGCATGCAAATTTTCCTCGGTGCCTTTACATCCTCTCATTAACAGCATCAACTGGGTTAAAATAAGGCTGGCACTTACACTGAATGCTGTCACTGAGGATGGCAGGTCCTTTTCAACCTCACTGCAGCCTGATCCTGCAGTTGGGGTCAGGTTATGGACAGTTTTACTCCCCGTAATCTGCAGCTGCTCCTGAAGCGCTTTCCCTGATGCTGCCCCGCAGTGTTGCTCCCACCCGGCAGCACTGAGGGCATCCTCTGGACTGCCACGGCTTCCACAGGCTTGGTGGGAAAAAGATGTCATGCTGGTGCCCAAATGTCCCTTCTGGCTACCCTCACAAGTCTCACCCTCACCAGTGGGTGGAAAATCAAGAGATTGATCCTTGTAGCTGCTGAGGGTTTGGCCATCTCAAAGGGAAGAAATGGAGAACACTTTCCCCAGCCGTACTTGAAGCCTTTCTCACACACTGCCATCTCTCCTGTTTTCCCTGCCCACATCTGCAACTAATGATTCCTTAAAGGCAGGGGTGAAGGGCTGCAGGGATGCCTACTGTGTGAAGACACATCAGCAAAGCCGACCCTTTCAGGCCAGGAATCACCCCAGTACTGCTGTCAGAGCAAACGAGACCCCCTCGGGGGGAAAGACATGCCTTCCTCCCAGTGTTTTTCAATTTGGGGTAAAGAAAAGCTAGAAGGGCAAGAAGGGATCTGGTGGGAGATGTTCCTGGATGGCTGTCACATTTGCTAGGTTAATAAGCCAAGACCAAAATCCCCTCAGCTACTGCCAAGCCCCTTCTCACCCCTGGCTCTTGCCTGGGAACCCAAAGTGGCTGGGTGGGTGGGATGGCTGCCAGCCACGCTGCTGAAAAACATCTCGTCACCAACTCACACTTCCCCTGTCTGCCAGTACGCATCTGCTGTCTCCTGTGCCCTGCCTGGCATCCCAGCACCTTGAGGCTGGAGGTTCTCTTTGTCCCCCATCTGTGCAGAACCCAGCTCTCAGCCCCAGCGGAGGTGACAGACTTTTGGCCAGAGCCAAGGTGCAACCATGCTACCTGCAGCAGGAGAGTGCATTTAATGCAGGGAGGAGTCTGAACTGTCCTGCATCTATTTCCTCTCTACACTTTGTCATGTGGATTTTATTACACCCTAAGAGGAGACACAGACTCATCCCGTGTGCCCCCTAAAAGCTGTCTCACCACACCCTCTATGAAAAGGACACCCACACAGGAGTGGAGACAGCTCGGCCAGCAGTGGTGTCTTTAGGCCTGGTCTGCAGTTGGATTTGAAAGATGGGAATTAATATGCTTTAATCCTGCAGCCTTGTTGATGCAACGTCTAAATAGCTTATACGAATTAAACACTCGTAGCCCTGGCTGCCCAAGCCTATTACTGCCTTTCAGCTAATGCCTCCAGAGAAGGTCCTAACCAGACACCAAGACAGAACACGAAATAAAACTTCAGACAGCCTGATCTTAAGCAAGGGTTTTGGAGAGGGAGAATTAGGGGCACAGATTGCATCTCAAGTGACCCTGATGCTCTTTTAACTCTGCTCTTTTGGCAGGTTTCCTGTTTTCCTGGCAGGTAAATGCAGAGAAAAGCATAGCCACAGTGTAGTGACTCATGGTCCTCTAGAAAACTCTCCCTGTGTGCTCCAAATCCTCACTTCAACCCTGCAGTATCAAAGCCAGCAGGCTTGTAGGAGATGAACTTAAATCAACACCTTCAGCATAATTTTTTGGGTAGGCTTTAAACCTGCTCTGTGAATCAAAGGAGCTGTATCAGCATAAGGGCTCCCCCACCCCATTCCCCTATATAATTGCATCTAAACTAGCAGTCCATTAGTGACTGTGATCATTAGGCTGTGATCTTTTTGGAGAGTGTAACACACACACTCAGCTTGTGCAACCTATTCTGGTTCCAGTGACTTTGCAGTGGCTTTCAGCAGGTTTGGTCCTGGCCTCTCCTGTTGTTCTGTAGCTGCCTCTCTAATTATGTGAATTTTAGTGTCTGGGAAAGGAAGATGAAAATGGTCCCCATCTGTCCTGGTTCTGAGAAACTCAAGACTGATCCTTCTCTGAGTAACACTGCCCTGCCAGCCCATCCCAGGCAATAGGGAATTATTTGCAGAGAGTAAAGGTGGAAGAGGAGAATGTCAGACAGCCCCTCCTGGAAAGATTTATAAATGCATCATAACCAACTTCACAGGTTTAGTGCCTTGGAGAGTAATTGAAAGAGATGTTCCATATTGATCTTTTCAGAAAGTTCAGTTTGTCTAATCCATCCCCTCCCTAGAGCCAGGTGAAAAATGTTTGAACTTGTAGTGCTGGGGGTTGGATTCTGCTCTCTGTCACCTTGGTGTAAACATAAGGAGGAAACTCTGAAGACCATGGAAGCTTTTATGGTGTAAAGAGCAGAAGCCAACCCCAAGCACAGAAGAAATGTACTGGTATGTGTCTATAGTTTGGTTTGTGTTGAGGAAAACCATTTTTGTCACTGCAGATTTCCACTGATTTGATGGGGTGGACATTGTGTATCCATGTTGTGATGTGAATGCTGGGGATTTATTGCACAAAATACGGAGAGGAATGATGATTTTATGATTAAGAAATCAGACTGGGACTTGTATAATCTGTGTTAAATTCCCAGCCCAGCTGTAGATTGCTGCTCTGCCCTTGGATAAGTTATTTATGCTCAGATCCATAAAGCTATTTAGGTATCTAACACCCATTGATTTCAATGGGAGTTGGGCTCTAAGTGCCTTTAAGGATCTGAGTCTTAATCTCAGTTCAACTCTGGGTTAGGAACCCAACACGTTTGATCACGATCTGGTACTTCTTTTTTCCTCCTGGAAGTGTGCTTGTTTGTGTCCATTTGGAATATGGAAGCTCTGTAAGTGCCTGTACAGCATCTAGCACAGTGCATTCTTGATCTCAGATGTTGCTGAAAATATATAACACAAATATGATTACAACTGTAAAAAAACCCCAAAAAACTCAACCCAAATGCCCAGCACATACTGAGAGTTAAACTGAAAGAAAAAAAACCTAAGGACTTTATTATTACAGTCTATTTGTTAATGTTCTCTTGTGCTTTAAAAATTATCAGCAAACACAATGTATTTTGCTGTGCATTGATCTCCTGTGGCCTTTTCAATTATTCAGCTCTTCTAGTGACCCTTCCTCAAAACATCTCAATTATTTTACAAGCGTGAACTAGGCTTTACATCCTGCCCTCCCAGACATGGGATTATTACCTCTCCTACTTTGCAGTCCAGGAAACTGAGTCACAGAGCTTTGCCCCAGACAAAGGATACATAAATAAGCACTTAGGTCTTGAAGCAGCAAAATTTCCCCATAAATGCTGCCCTGGAACAGACACACATTCCCCTTGTTTTGGTCAGATTTTCAAGTATAACAATTTTAAACATGTCTCCTGGACTGAGAGCCACAGTTCCACTCCTGTGGCTACTAAGCCACTCCTTTATGCCACCTCTGTCTGCACGTCAACAGGTTGGTATTTTTTTCCTAATAACAGCACTCAGCACCCTAAAGCCGAGTCCTTCTCCCTCAGTAAGAGCAGGCAGTGTGTGGTCCCTCATGCCAATAGGAGCACAGAATGAAACAACCACAGAGAACAAAGTGTTTTCTGGGTTTGTAGGTTCTGTGAATAAGGAACTGTTTAAACCTCGTGGTGGACACACCATCGGGTGTGTGGCAGTGTTTGCACAGCAGGAGGACTGCAGGTGTATCCTTTGATAATAGCCACCAGGGACAGATGGGGCAGGAGAGTTTTCTTTGTTCTCGCTCCTTTGGGCTCCTCCACCCTGTGCAGGATGTGTGGGGAAATTCCCAGCCTGCAGTTGAGGGCTGTGGTTTGCTGGGACTGTGTCACAGCTGTTTCTTATTGCACTTGAGCACATTTGCAGGAAATGTAAGATGCCTCCATGGACAAACAGTAGAATCTTCCTGTCTGGGGCACGTCTTCCTCAGACATAGAGACTATCTTTGATATATACCTCCACTTTTTTGAAGTGCAAATTCTTAAATTTGTGGCAGTTCCCTCCTGCTTTTTGGATTTCAATATCTGCAAGGGGCAGATCCTCTCTGAGGATTCACTGCATGGAGGCAAACCAGGCTGTCTGGGGAGCACTGAGGATGAGCAGGGAGCCAGAGACATCCAGTGCTTCCCGGCTGTAATGTTCATATCCTTGTAAAAGAGCAAGAGGGACTTGAAGGTACTGCTATGGCCTTATTTTAAAACAACCTTTCCTTACAAAGCTCTGGATTAATTTAAGTTAAAAGGAGCCTTGGAATGCTTAGTGGTGCTGCAATACAGCTAAGACTTGCTTAACCAGGATGCTGTGGGGAGAATCTTGCCAGGAGGAAGCCATTATCCTTATCATATCCAGGAAAATGGGAGCAGTTCCACCTGGCGTTTCATTCATGTGAGGGTTGCTGGTGGGTTTAAAGCTCTTTTGGTTTTCTCATGTGTACAGGGAAAAAACAACAACCAATGTCTGAGCTCTCCAAATAAATGAAAAGACTTTTTTTCCTCTACTTAGTTACCCTCTCTGTCACATCCTTTTGCTCTAACTCTTTCCTTTCTCCCCTATAAAAAAATAATCAGTGCAAAACAAATGAGTGAAAAGCCAGCATCTTACCAAATCATCTTTGTACAAAGGTTTAATTTCCTGTCCTGCTGTGTTTTTGTGTGTATGTGTTTTTCTTTTCCTCAAAGGAAGGAAGGAAATAAGAAAAAAACAATGGTATAAAAAACATAAAGAGGATCAAGAACCTGACAGACAATAAAGAGAAAATATGTTTAGGGAAAGAGTGGTCCAAGTACATTTTTCTTGCACCAAAATCATCAGCCACCTCTTTAAGGATCTGGAGAGGGGGGTAAAAACAGGTGGTGTCTATCTGAGAAATTAAGTTTGGCATCCCTACACCCTCCCTTCCATCTTAGAGGGTCTTAGTTGGAAGCACTAGCTGCCACACGAGACAAGCCATGGGAGTGCACAAGGGGCTTGCAATCGATGACCACTGGCAGAAGGGTTTATTTTTTTGGTCTCAGCCTGTTGTGGAGGCAGGTGGGTCTGGATGGCACCCCTGGCTAGGTAGTGTGGTAGCTGGAGTGTCACTATCCTCCCTGGAGAGAAAGCTGGGATGCTCTCTGGCAGGGTGAGAGTGCTGGGTGAGTGTGTGCAGCAGAACAGAGAGGAAGGAACCACAAAGTGGCAGCATTGTATCTGGTGTGTGGAAGAGACAGCCAGAGTCAAGCGAGCCTGACCTTGGTCCTGCCTGTATCAAATTCCACCTGACTTATTAGGAGAGGGTCAGTGATGAAGGTGACATATGAGGAGTAAACTTTGTCCTCAGGTACTGATGCCTCAGAACTGCCCCTTCCTGGAGAAGAGGGAAAAAAAAAAAGGAAAAAAAAAAGGAAAAAAAGAGAAATTGGGGTGGCTTGATTGTAATGCACCAAAACAGGCTGGATTCCCTTAAGCGAGAATCTGGCAAAGTATTTCTGTTAGGAAATATCTGTTTACACAGTATGTGCAAGTCCCACAAGGTCTGATCCCTGATACTTCAAATGACTGTCAATTGCTAACCTTTTGGAAAATCTCAAAGTTCTTTATGGGGAAATTTTATTTATCGAGTTTTGTAAAGCAAGAATCAGAAAGGCAATGCCAACAAGTTAAGTATCTTGAAATTTTTAAATCAATGTCAAATTTACAGTGTCCAGCTTGAAACGCCAATTGTGCTAGGGACCCCCCTTCCCCAAAGCATGTACATAACAGGCACACAAAACAAGTAGGCACTAAAAAAAGTGACAGACAGTTTTAATTTTTCTCTAGAAATTACTTGCTCAGCGTCTACAGAGTAAACCAACAGCTGAGCTAGGAAAAGAAACCAAAACAACTATGTCTCCTTACTCCCAGCTCTCAACAACACCGTGTGTTAAAAGTCTAGAAAGGACTGTGCAACACAGGCTGTGCCTGTGGAAGGGCCTGGGCCAACTGGGTGTTTTTTCTGGGTTCACTCCAGTGGCTCACCTGGAACGGGGGGGGAATGAGCCACCAAAGCAGCCAGCTTGCTCATGAGGTTCATTTAGTCTGCAGCTCCTCAAAAGGACTCCTGTGCCTCTCTTTCTCCACCCCTTAGAGAGAGAATGTGTCCCATTGGGGCGGGTGGGGGGAAGGAAAATGAATTTGGGTTGCATAATTTGAGCACGAAGCTGACATAAATAAGGGCTTCATCATTTGGGCTTGGGGAGGGAGGGGAAGAGGGAAGAATTGGAGGAGGGGTAAGGAAATAACAATTTGCTGTCTCCCGAAGTATTGTTTAATGCTTTACTTAAAAATGCTGACAGCTTCTGCACAGCTGTATCCACGATAGAAGCAGCTTGCTGGCAAATTGATAAAGTATTAAGACGAGCACAGATCTGGGCACGATGCAAAGATGAGAGCTCCTCGCAGCTGAATTAAGGCAACGCGCACAAAGTAACCGTTACCTGGAAAAGGATCGTTTTGATGCCGGCGTCTTTTGTTTTGATTCCAGATCAAAGGGAGGAGGATAGGTGGTTTAGGGCTGGCGCTCCGAGTTGCATGGCTAACTTATCTGTGCCATTAAAGCAGGCATCACATTGCCTGCCTGTAAGCAGAGAAAGATCTGAAACACATGAAGGAGGGATGGGAGACATGGGGGAAAAGCAATACCAACATCGTACTGGGAGGACGTGCTGTCTGGAGTCCTGCAGAATAGTGTTTAAATAGTCTTTAAATGTCTTATTTTTTATTTTTTAAAAAAACCCAGGTGCAAAGTCTTCCTGCTCACTCCAAATCCAGATCTAAGGTTGTCTCTGCTCTTAAGAAGCTCTTGTTTCTTTGTTGGGACACCCTCTGGATCTGCAGAGGCGGTGTAACAACTGGTCAGCAAAAATATTATCCCAGTGGACTGGCTGCAGTCATGTTGGTTTAAAAATGCCTAATTACAGATTAGGCGTGATTTTACTTTTCTTTCACATTTTCTATATTTGTGTGTATGTTTGTGTACTTCTATAGGAGTGTGACCATTTCTACACAGGTACTACAATGCCTCTAACAGAGAAGTTTTGTCATCCTGATCATGCTGCTGCTGTTAAAACACTGCAGTTTTCTCCTTCCACAGACCTAGACACAATCCTGTAATATGTCAAGCCCTGTCAGTTCCTGCTGGCTTAGAGGGAACCTCAAAGCTTCTTTTCTGAGGGTCTCAGCAATTCTCTCTGCACCCCAAAGGAGAACTGGGCCCCAGGTTAATAAAAAGTAGGGCAGCCTTATCCTATCAGCTGCCTGAGAGGGTGCCTGGCATTTTGAGGATGAGCGACAGAGAAAATTCAAGTTACCAAGGCAATGGGAAACCTCAACGTAGTGCATACAGATGTTAAAAATATGTGCTGGATCCATATAGCTGCCCTGAGACAAACTCACTGCATGCCCTGCCTCAGTTTCCCATAGGAAAAAAGCTTCCTTTAAACCCTCTTTCTCTAAAGTGTGAGTGGGTATCTGGTTTGTGTTGCATCGAAGTAAAATAGAATGGCTTTTCCGCTGCCTCTGCTGGAGCTGCTCTGGAAATGTGTTGTGCGGTGTGAGATCCCAGCCCAGCCCATATACACTTGCAAGGGAGAAAGAGAACTCCAACTCTTTTGCTTCTCTATTTCTCCCACCAGACTGGGACAAATTTCAGTCTCATTTATATCACAGTTTTCCTGGAAGAAATTCACGGGAGTCGGTTCCTCTAGATTTACATGGATATAACCAAGAGGAGAATTCATCACCATGTCTTCATCGATGGTTCATAAGCAAGGAAAATACTAAGGCCTCCTTTATCTTGACAGCACAAGATGGCTCAATAAATGTAAAGCATGTGTTACATAACACTAGAATAATCTATGGTATTGAGGGCTCACAGATTCTGAAAGTCTTTTCCACTTGCAGTGGGGGGTGGGCAGGAATTAAATAAGGAGAAAAATATATATTGAATAAAGTGCTTGTTGCAGAATATTTTTTTTAAATACAGAACTGTGAAACCTAAAGTAGGGCAATACCCTCCCTTTCAACAATACTTTGACTTCCTACAGTCAGCAGATGCAATATGCATAGGATTCAGAAAGATCCCATTAAAATTCATTAAACCGTGTTTCCAGCTATTTAGTAAATTTTGAAGAAAAGAAACCTATTGCCTCCTCTGCTCCATATGATGGCCTCTTTGAATGCAATTAACCCTTCATTCATAGGTCCCTCTATCCAACTAATCTCCCACCCTGTGCCTTCCGATGCATTTTTAATACTGCAGCTAATACTGCCACCTAAAATCCTCCAGCATACACCATGCAATAGAGCTCTTTGCACAGACAAGGAACTGTAAATCTCCATAAACAGTGCTTGAATGAACAGCAAATTCAGATAAGTGATGTGTTCTTTTTCATGGTTTCCAGTTCCAAATGGGGGATGCTCTTCATCCTTCAAGGCAGATTTTTATCCAGCAATTATTGTGGTTTCATACAAGGGATTTAGCCACTGGGTTTGGGAAGCTGGGCAAGAAAGGGTGTAAAAACGTGAGAGGGAGCATAAATAAACAGTGAAACAATAAAGAGAGACCTTGTAGTAGTACATCTGCAAATAAATATTCAAAATTTAAAAAAAAAAAAGAAAAGAAAAAAAAAAGGATAAAGATCCAGAAAAATCAGAAGACATTACATGAAGTGTCAGATTTATCTGTCTGAAGTGTAAAACTCTCTTTTCTTTATTACATGGTTGACAGAGACTCAGGACCCAATCTGGTCTCATCCTTAGTTCGATAAACTGTGACCAATTTCAGATTGGAGCTCCTATTTACGGAGGTGCTAAGTGGAGAGGGGGATTATATCATGCAAAACAGAAGCAACCAAAAATATTCCTATTCCCCCCATCCTCTTTTCCCATCTGATAAATGAGCTGGTTTGTCAAAACAGGGAGTGGAACTGGAGGGGCCAGGGAAAAGGATTTGCTATAAAAAAGAAAACAGAAAATGAGAACTGAAAATATTCTGTGTTTCTATTTGCTTGAAGCAAATCCCATTCCCAAGCCAAATCTAATCAGAATTTGTCCATGAAGAAAGAATTCAGAAAGGAAATATTTTGAAATATAGAGGTGGTCTCAGCATGATCCACCCTGCAAGGTGTTCAAGGTACACAGCGCTTCTTTCATTATTTCACTGTTCTGTCACAGCTATGAAGGAGTGTTATTTCTGAGTCACAGAATTATGCTTTTCACTTGGCTTCTGTAACACCCCTACGCTTAATTATTTCATCTGAACTACAGATTTCCACAGATCCAGCAAAGCATTTAAGCACCTGCTCAACTTTAAGAACCTATTGCGTTCTGGGAGGCTTTCCACGATGTGAATTAAGCGCACACTTTGCTGGATGGACAGCTCTATACCATAACTACATTACAGTTGGAAGAGAGCCATACTCTTTCCCAAAGGGTTCGCTGCTCTCCAGTATATCAGTCTAAAAATTTTCCATAAGTGCATTTGCCTTTTTTAATTGAGGATTTTGTCATATCTAATCGAACCCTCGCACGGTGTTTGCGAGGAGTCTTGGATATCTTGGAAAGGACGGATCCTGGCACTTCAGAACGGGACAGAAGTGTTACAGTTTGTGTATCGGATGTGAGTATCACCCTAAGCCACTGGGAAGCCAATCTGAAATCTGCCTGCTTAACAGAGAGGCACTGCTACTGCCTTGCTCTGCCAAATCAGGGTATTTTAAAGAGATAGCAGAGTGATTCTGTTTAAAATTCGCAATGCATCTGTACAGAGGATGAGAATTTCAAAGTACGGCACAAGTCTTACTTTATGGGGAGGTATTATTCTCATTGTTCTTTCAGAGTTGGAAAAGGAGGAGAAAAATGTATAGGAGCTCAACTCTGCAAAATTTGCGGACCTGAGTGGCAGGCTAAGAGCTACACAGCAAGCTGTGGAAAAATATCAGCAATCAAAAGCCAAAAATCTGGTCTCCAAGCTTCCCGTTCAAAGACATGCAATGTACTATCCTCCTACCCAAGAGAGAGTGGCAAGTATTCACTAAAAATTTAGAGGTTAGATGCCTGTATAGGGGGACACTTTGGCTACCTCACACTTCACTGGCACTGGGCATGTTGCCTGTAATGCCATGGAAATGTGTGTACTGTTAACAGCAAAGTTCAGTTGCTGCATGAAGATGTGTATGGATTCAACCGCTTCAATTTTTTCCATGATTTAAGCATTAGGCACCAGGAAATTAATCTGGGCAATAGTCAAGACAATCTGCAGAAAGCTGGGTCCAATGTTGCTAAAACAAGCTGGCTGAAATGAAAAAGTGCAGCTGTGACTCTCATCCTGATACCAACACACAAACACACGCACGCACACAAAAACCGGCCCTTATTCTTATTATTTATGGACACAGATGAAAAGCCAAAGGGGGCAAGGTAATGCACACAGATGCTGATTAGCTGGAGATTATATTGATGATGTAATAAAAATTCACTTTGTCTTTTAAGCTGCACCAGGACAATCAAAGAGAGATTAGATAAAAATCAGAGAGAATGAATAATAGAAGGGAGAGGTAACATTGTAAACCATAACTCCCTGCAAAATGTTCTACCTTTGACTGTCCTCAGTCAGAATAAATAAGAGCTGGAGGGTGTAAATACAGCCCAAGTGTACAGAAGAAGGAGGCAGATGTGGCTTTGTAAGTGTATTATTTATCAATATGCAGCCAGATACGCACGTTTACCTGAATGGATTTGCAAATACACACATACACACATCTACAAGCACAGACTTTTCTAACCCTGTTGAAGAGATGATGAGAGGGAGTGCAAGAGCTAAAACATGTTTGGAGAGGGACAGATGGACAGAGAAATGGACAGGGTGGACAGTTAACAGCACACAGGGAATGATCTGAGAGAGAAAGACATGAACTTGTTGGGAAAAATCAACTCTGTCTCTACTTGACCGGATAAGGGACACACATTCAGAGACCCACATGCGCACCTATTTATCCAGACATACACCCATGTGGATCCCTGTCTGAATAAAGAATCCCTCCAGCTGCAAAAGGTCTCCATCTGAGAGAGACAGGAGAAAACTTTCCTCTCTTAGAGTGCTTGCTTGAAAAGGAACAGAACTCCTGCATGTCTAACGACCATGTTTAATATTTGATTAAACCTTTGGCATAGCTGACTATCCTGATCTGAATAGATGATCCAACGCTTTCCCTGGTAGTAAAGCCAAGCATAAGTAATAGCTGTCCTCTGACTACTGCTGCCTTATGCGTATGAGCCAGATTTTGCTGTGTCTGAGAACCTGCTATCTGCTTCTGGATTCTTTTCTGCTGCTCAGTATTTTCAGCAACACTTTATGAAATCAAACAAACAAACAGGAAAAAAAAAACCCTACCAAAATGCTTCTCCCCACCATGGAGGGGGCTGCAATTTATTCATAGCTGTAGAAAAAAATCCCTTCATTCTACAGTCTTCCCTGGATTAAGCATTTTACCTGCTCTCCATGCACTTTTTGACTGTGGTTTGCATTATTACTTGCTAAATACATTAGAAAATGCTCATCAGCTTGCTCGGCAGCTTGGGGATGTTTGTGTGGTTGCCCACACACATACGCACACACACATACACGCAGCAATTTTATAAATAAATCACAGTCACAGGGGTGAGGAGAGGGCATGTGGTGCTTTGGAAGGGAGCAGAGCAGCAAAAAAAGAAGGACATCTCCAGGATCAGAAAACAGGGGCTGTCGGAGTTTCTCTGCACCTCTCAGTGCCGGTGAGATGGCCACCGCCGCTGATCACAGAAAGTGAGAGACAAGGACACCAACCCGGGGTGCTTTTTCCTCATCCATCTAGGTGAGGAAAAGTGTAATCCCTCAAGACAGACAAAAACCAGGCCTAAATTATCAGCCTACATGCTTTACGCCTCAAATGAGACAAGCCTTGCTGGGAGAGGTAATATCTTTTATTAGACTGAGTGATACAGTTGGAAAAAAATAGACAAGCTTTCAGGCACACAAGGAAGTCTGTCTTTTTTTCCCAGCTATATCAGCTGGACTAATAAAAGATATTACCTCTCCTTACAAATGTGGTCTCATTTATAACCTTAGACCATCACTGCTAAAGCTACAGCATGACTTCTGCCTTAAATACACACAAAGCTCTTTGCAAAGCTGGATATCATAAATTCCTCTTTACACATAGCAAACTAAGGAAGAACAAGGTCTAGGAATGGGATCAGGTAGGATACAGAAGGTTAGTAAGAGGACTGGGCTAGAAATAGGCTCCTAATCCCTTCCTACCTACCTCTGAATGAAGAAGACTCTGATGCAACACTACATCAAATTATTTTGCCTTCTTGCATTAATTTTGGATTGCTAGAGAGGGGTTCTGGAAGTGAAGTTCTGTTAGTTATGTTTCAAAAAATTCAGGAAAAAATATTTTGCATGAAGATGAAGTGTAGTCCCAGAATGGACTGCCAGGGATAGTTAAGAATAAAATCACAATTTTTAGAATTCAAAGGAAATCATATGCAGATCTCACAATTCAGGTGTGAGAAACCAGCTGATTTAATGGAACAAGCAAAGTTAAAAAATAAAAAGGTGCAAATGTCTTGGTGAAATTAAAGGCTTACTGCACTATTTCTTTCTTTTTCCTTTCTTCTTTTTTTTTTTTTTTTTTTATCTTTGAAAGAGGACATTGAGCTTCAAACCCCAAAAAGGGGGGGGAAAAAAGTACATTTTTCTGTCTACTCTCCTGGTAATTTACTTACAGAAAGGCATCTGTTTGTGTATCTGTGTTTCTGCATATTTCGTGAGTGCAGGTCTTTCTGCTACTACCCATGACTGTTTTGCTTTCCAAAAATATGGACAACAAGGCTTCCATTTCCCAAAACCTGCCAGGAAAGGCGATGTGAAAAGAGAGGAGAGATAGCTAGCATGGTCTGAGAGAACCCAGGTGGTGACTCGCAAAATGAACTGGTGAAGTTGTTTCTGCAAGGGACAGTGCGAGGGCAGAACATCAGCTCATAGCTGAACCAAGGGAAGGGGAGTGTGAGCAGCGATGGTGAGAGCTGGGGAAAATGATCTCTAGCTTGGCTGTGGAAAATAAACAACTCATAAGCACGGCAAGCTGACAAGTGGGAATGGGCAGCGAGCCTGGAGCAGCACCTGGGGAAAGGACATGATCTGGGAGTGGATCTAAGCCTGTGGTCCACACACCCACACCTGTACCTGCAGCCAGGCGAGGACGGCTGGGAAGCCAGGATGAAGAGCTGGTCTTGGATGCAAGCCCAGCGAGTGGAAGCCTGGGTGCTGCACTTGAGCAGCAAAGGCAGAGGCCAAGGATAGAGGACTGAGCCAGGGGAGCAAGCTGCCCTCCCAGCAATCGGACCTGTATCTTTTTGTCACAGCAGGGTCATCTGGTTTGCTGGTGGCTCAGCTATTTCTTTTAGAATTAAGAAGCTGCTGCCAGAAGTCCTGTCCCTGGATCGGTGCAGAGGAAAAGACAGCAGAATGACACACCTATTGTCCAACTCCTTTTATGAATAAACTCATGAAATCTAATGCTTCCAGCACCCCTCTGGCCCTTTTCAATGAGCTGGTCAGTAACAAATGACCATTTAACAGCACAAAGCTGCTATATGTTATATCTGAGAACACACTGAGGCTAATACAACACACGCTCCCCTCCAAAAAAGGACCAAAGATTCCGTCTTCATTTATTTTTTCTTTTTTTTTTCCCCCATCTGCAAACACTGTCAGTAAAGCTGAGTAAATATATAAATAATTAAACAAACAAATACTTTCTCTGCTGCCCCCAGGCCTTTGAAACTGAGACTTAGTTGGATTTCAGGCAATCAAACAGCATTGCATTCACGCACTCACATTGCACGCAGGCTTCCTCTCCACCTTTGACAGAATATCATTGACTTGAGTGCACTGTGATGATTTCAAATAGACTAGGGGTTAGATAATCGACTCTACACACACACATAACTGCATGCACACTCCAGCTCCTTCATTTATTTCATAAAACACATGAGCACAGGTGGGATGGAAACACCAAAAAAGACCCCAAACAAACAAACAAAAGAATCCCATGTACATTGCTACTGATGAATGAACTAAAACTACAACTGAAATAATTAAAAAGAAACCATAAGAATTCTGATTCATTTGATTGTCAGATCTTTGCAGTAGGTGATCACCCGAAATCCTCCTCTTTGACGAAAATATTACCAAATTAATTTTTTTGTGGCTGGATGCCTAAAGACACTGGGATGTTGTTTATTCCCTACAACCTACACCTTGGGTAGCAGCAGTGAAAACTCCTTTCTGGGCTACCTTGCTCTGCCAAAGTCAGGGATATTCACATCCCTGCTTAAGGATTCACACAGTGTCTGTCTGTTGTTTGTGAGGCTGGGTCAGAGTCTAACTATTGACTTCAGAGAGTGTTGGGTCGGTGCTCGGCAAATGGGCGACGACGGCCAATTCCGTCTGCCTGCACTGAGGGCAGGAGTACACTTGTCTAGAGGGAACTTGCTCTTTTTACTGACCCAGTGAAGGCAGATACCTTCAGCTTGATCCAAACCGTGCTGCAAACAATAGGTTTGGATCTGGCCCTTAAAGAAGAAAGGTGGGATGCAGCCCTTCATCAAATCCTTGCTTTGCAGCTCCCTCAGTTGCCATAACAATGAAGAGTATGTATGTGATTCACTAAAAGAAGGGAAAGAAAAATATAAATCAAGATCCTGAATCAGTGAATGATGACATTCCTGTAGACAGAGAAATTACAAAGGCTGAAACCTACTCATACAAAGAAAACTGGCAAAATTGCCATTGACCCTTTCTTTGCAAAGCAGGGATGAATATGCATTTACAAGTGAAATCAGCAAAGCTAATTTTCTGTGCCCCCACTGAGTGTTTTTTGAAAGCATGTTTTCTGGATCTACGCTGAAAGGGGCTCTGATGTAATACATTTGCCATCAGAGATACACCCAAACCTTTACACAGAAAAAAGTAAATGTCAAATTTATGCCATTACCTTCTCCATCATTAAAAAAAAAAAAAAAAAAAAAAAAAAAAAGGATAAGAAAAATAAATAAATAAATTCCAGCTGGCCTAATATTGCAGTTGGGGAAATGAAAGATCAATAGCTCACTAGAGCCAATGGGAATCTTTCCATTGATTCAACAGGTTTCAGTTCAGGCCTGAAGGCACCGAGCTTAAGTGACTCCATCAGAGAGTGTTGGTGAGTAATTATCCACGCTGTGATTAGAACCTAGGCATCCTCACCGCCCGCCCTCACCCACCAGATAATGCCCTTCCTTTGAATGAAGCTGCAGGCACAGGCAGCAATTTAAACAGAGCAGCTCTGAGGTATATTAGCCATTACAAATAATTCAGAAGGAATGGCAATGCTTGTTCCTTTTTTTTTTTTTTTTTCATTTGTTTGCTTAATTTGCTGTTAACTTTTCCAAATCCATAACAGAGTGTAGAAACTAGCACCACTCTGGCACCCTTGTCTCTGCAAGATCTTTAGGTGCCTTTTCTGCCAGTGTTCCTAAGGGTTGACTCACTTCTTTTTTTTCCCTTCCTGTCAATTACTAAACTTGGAGTTAAATAATTTCTAAGATACTCTTTTTTTTGGTATCAAAATTGGCTGGATTCCCTCTTGCAAGTAAACACGAGGCAATGGTAAACTTTTAAGGACTTTGCCAAAGGATTTTTGTTGGTTGTCTTGCCCATTCCTCATTTCCTCTGCTACTTTTCTCATTTATTGCCAGTATCTTGAATGAGATTTCTTTTTCTAAAAAGAAAAAAAAGATCCATATAAATAATAATAAAAAGAAGATAGGAAGAAGGAAAGCAAAGTAAAAAAATAACCAAGCTCCCTCTGAATGCACAAAAAAGGAACAAATCCTAGAGAATAGCATAATTGAATAACAATATATCTTTATAAAAGAGGGTGAAAAATTGCATCTTCATCCATGTATTATTGAAGATGGAATACGATCAAATAAATCGTGTTTAAAAGCAATTAAATGCTCACAAAAGAAAAACACTTGCCCTGTAAACTGAAAAAAAAAAAGCATAATGACATGCAAACCTTCTTGAAACTACCATATGGACACTGGAACGAGAACGGTTGAAGCTGAATGGTATAGCAGAAGGAGAGAACTAGCTTACCTAGGCAAGGCAGCCTACAGTTGCAGAGGGAGTAGTTAGGAAATTCGGATGGAGCCAGGTCTGTGTGTCTGGGTTTAGGTGAGTAAAAACCTTAAGTCAGTCACATTGCGTGCGATCGGCCGCTCCGGCTTCAACCAGCGGCATCTTGCAGAGCTGCCCGTAACTTCGGGCCCAATCCACACACAGCTGCCGGCAAGGTAGAGTTTTTTCTGGACTTCAGCAAGATTTGGGGAGGGTGTGTGACTGCTCTGCAAAGTCCTTTCTTATCAATTATACATTTTACACAGTGTAGAAGATATGTTGTTTCCACCATGATTTCTGCCCCCATCCCTTAAATGCTGATAAAGGTGTGGGGGAAAAAAAAAATTCAACACTTTCGTTGTAATTCTGTGTTGAAAAATAACTCTCTGGGATTAATCCTATTTTGATGGGGGCTGAAGTTGTTGACAAAAATGAACCTCACTGCAAGAAGTTTCTCAGGTACCTGGCTTTTTGCACCTGCTGGGCCAAGACCCTATCCTAGAGAAAAGCAAATCTGGTTTCTATCTGCATTGGGTGAAATAATGAGCAGGAAACAGAGCCTAGGCAGGAAAACTGAATTTTATCTAGGTGAACTTTCAGAGAGGTGCAAACCAATTCAATCTGCTCTGCAAAGGTATCTCACTCTCCCCCTGCTTTCTCCATGCACCATTTCAAAGAAGTGTGTCTTTACCTTATTATATTATTAGAATCAATCAATATTATTAATATTACATGTGGGCAATTCTGTAAATTCTTCATAGATCTCCTCCCCACCTGTTAACAGCAGGTACATTATACAGTCTCTGGTTAGATTGGTCAACTAGGCTATCAATAGTCTTAATAAGCAATACCTATATTGTGACCTTTGCTCATAGAACTGAATCTCTCATATAGAGCTGTCAGATTCCTTAAAGAAGTATTGATAAGCTCATTACTATATTGCTACATATAATTTTAGGTGTGATTTTCACTCACCCTGAAGCATCTAGTAACCTAATACTTTTTTTTTCCCTCCTTAAGCATTGGCCCTTTTACAATTGATCAAATAGTGAATTAGAGCATTATAGAGAGGAAACATAATCAGGGGATTTCTACAAGCACACTGTGATATATCTTTTGATCTTCTGACAACCTTCATCCCTCTCGATCCTAGGGAGGAAGCGCTGTTTTATAGGGATATTATTAGGCTGATGCTGCTTTATACATCTACCTGCAAGAAGCTACCGAGTCCGACAAAGATATTTGTGTGCGTTTGCAGTGAGTGATGCATATTATGTGATGTGAATCTATCCTTAGGGACTGGAAAGGAGAGGAACTATGTGCAAATGTGAGTCTGCCCTTTCGATACATGCATGCATACACAGTCCCAGTGTAGTATATACACAGGCATTTGAATTAGAAACAGGCCAAATATGCAGTCAGATCTCATCAGACCAACTCTGTCTGCAAATCTCCGTTTTTATTCTGTTTGAAGAAGCTTCGTGTCCAGAGTTATCTGCCCCGGTGCACTGGGAAGGCAGCCTGGTAGCCTCTAAAATATTTTGGAGGCTCAGACGCAATATACAAATAAACCAGAGATAAATGAATTAAATGTGACTGTATCATTAAAATAGTACAATGAGCAAATGCTTACGTATCATAGTAAACTCTGCATATAATTCCAGGAATACCCTCCTAAGTCATCTGCCACTTTCACATATGTTCTCTGTACTGTCTTTTAGAAAGGAATTATTTAGAAACCTATATTATCCTGTCTGTACTGAATGCATGTTTTCATTAACATGCACATAAAATAAGTAGTTGCATGTGTGTGATATACAAATGTCAGGCACATCTATCTCACTGCATTTTCAGTTTTCCCAGAAAAGTTCATTCTCAGCTACACTTTTTGTGTATTCTTATTTTGGGTTTTTACATTCTTTTTAATGTTTTCTGGTTTTAAATAAGGAAATTATACACCTTAACCATGTAAAAGGGTAGGAATAGTCTGCACGGCAAACTGCGTCTGCACCACACCTTGTTCTACCAAACCATAAACAACTTTCCGTGGACAAAATACTTTGAAAGACCTTACTGTGAAGGTGCCCATCACCACAACTGTATATCCCTGGAGGCATCAAAATTGCCATCAAAGTCATCTATTAAATAGTTAATGCTAAACAATGACTTTCTGTGTTCAACAAAGGAGGGAGAAATAAACAGATAAGGGTGAGGTAGATCGAAATCTGCATGCCTCATTGGCTGAGCTGTCGGATATTTCTAATGCATCTGAAGGGTTTGTTACTAAGAACCTGTTAAGTATCTTTAAACCTTTGATCTGTAGCCAGTCTTAACAAAGGTGACAATTAATTACAGGAGAGTGCATTGCAATAAAGTTACATCGTGGTCAGTTTATATATACTGTCCAAAGCTGGTTCACAGAAGTCACTGTCAATTAAAGTCTTCTGGAGTCCAGTTCATTATCAATTTTTCCCCCTTACCTTGATCAATATTTTTGGCTGCTTCTGCTTGACAAACTTAACACAATGTCTATATCTATATGTCTTGCCATTCATTTACATGGAATAGATGGCCGTATATGATTTATTTTTAGCTACTACGTATGGTCAGGCTCTTTATTTGAGAGGTTTAGAGCTCTCATCCATCTTTATTTTAAGGAGCGACAATAATAAGCCCTCTCTTCCTTCAAGGAGATGTCAGTTGGATATAATGAATGCACATTAAAAGCTGCATTCACCTGTATGTGCATTCAGGCTGTGGCTCACAGTGACAAAAGCAAACAAATGCAATCTCTGTGGTGACATCCTGACTCCAGACCACACCAAGAGATGCAGCGCTGACAAAGTGACTCAGTAGATCCTGAGGTCCCCAAAATGTGACAATGGTTCCCCAGGAGGTGGAGGGAAAGAGAGACCCCTTAATATATACCCTGTAATATATACCCCAGCTCAGTAAGTGGAGCAATGGTGGAAGAAATCCAAAACTTTTACTCACCATGGTTAATATTTTTCCCTTTTTCTGCAGCAGATTTTAATGCATAAGGGTCAGTCCACCATGACAAACACTGACAACAGTCATACAAGCATCGGTGAAGCATTTAAGTGAGAGAGAAATGTGGCAGAAATCAGGCTTTTGTCAGTTCCTTAGCTTTGTTTTAGTTTTAGTTTCACTTACAGAAGTAAAGCTAAGTTAACGGACAAGCCAACAAGCGCAGAAATTAGTAGCATTAGCTGCAAGTGATGAAGTTTGCTATGTGAAACCCATAATCCAGAATTTTAAAGGGAATGTGAAATATGGAGTAAGTGCAAACCTGCAACAGGATTTCCAAATGTGAAGCCACCTAAGCGATGACAGAAATCTCACTGCGTTCTGCCCAGCAAGCAGGTAACAGGCCTTTGCTCCCGAAGTAAAAGTGACGCAGGGATTAATGAAGCACCAGTTATTTGTTAAAGTCGGGATACAACTTAGTTTCCTTAACACCTCCCTTGCTTAGTGCAAACTCTTATGAGGCAGAAACCGCATGGTGCTTGATGGACAGGTCACATTGAGCTCTGCAGCCCCCTGTTTTTCTGGAATATTAATTTGAGGCTATAGCCAACACCTGCATGGGTCTTTAGGCATCTGATGTTTTCTCTCTGTTTTAAATGCAGGTAAGCGGTCCAACAGCCTAGATCATCTCCCCCACTTTTTCTCCCTTGGAACCATTACTGCCTGTCGCATAAACCCGCCTCAGTTCACACTTGATTGACGGGAGGGACAGTAACAGCTCCTTTAGTGTCGTTATGGTCTGTCGGGTCAGTGCGGCTGGTATGCATGCGCACAGGGTATGCATGATAAAAAAACACCCTGATGTCTTGCTGAAAAATGTGGCTGCATACTTCCAGCTCTTAAGACTGGAGGAGACCCTCCTTGATCACTCAAACTCTTCCATCTTTTGCTCTTGACCACCATGAACAGAGAGTTCTCCGTCTGCCCTCACTGACAGGAACAACCCGCCTTTCGGTTGAGCACAAGACACTTTCCGCAATCTCGCTCACTCTTTACCCAGACAAAATTTCCAGGTGCTTTCTGACAATCTCCTTCAAAAGACTATTCCATCAGATGCCTGGCTTTTATTTTGCTATGCAATTTGAATTCTCTGCTAAAGAAAGCCCTGTCGGTGGCACTGGCCACTAGCAGATGCGGGATACTGGACCAGATGAACCACGCTTCTCATGCAAGGTGACAAGGATCCTCAATTTTTCCCTCTACTTCAGTGCTAAAATTTCCGATCTTTTCTGGCTTGATATAGGAAAAAAAATGGCATAAAACTAAACCAAACTCCCCCCTGTTCCTATTGTTTCTTGCAGAAATCAGTGAGTTTCTGATTCGCCCGTTAATTAAAACCTTGGTAGGTTTTAATAAATAGGGTAGGGATAAATAAATGCTATGAAATTTAGTTGTTCCTAGTTAGTTTCTTTTTAAGAAGAAAAAGTACCCTTTTTTATTCCATAAAATGCCCAAAGGCACCGGCATATGTAGATATTGAGGGACAGAAGCAATCTTAATCTATAAAAGTGCAAGAAATGTAAGTCTAACCTGGAGAAATGTAAGAGAAGAAACAAAAGCTGTGGACACGTAAACTTTAATTTCTTTCTTTTTTACACATTAATGTAACTTTTAAACAAATTCATCTTGTAAGGATGATTAGTTCATATAGTAGTGGGACTAGCTGAGGAACAGCTTTCAGTGCAAAACTTGACAGGCAAGCAAGAGATCCCAGAAAATTAGAGTTTGTATTGGAAATGCTGACATAACCATAACAACAGCATCATAACTGGCTGCAGCTGCTTTTAGAAACCAGTGTCCATGCCCAGACCCCTGAAAAAAAAGAGTTAACATATACCCTTCTAATTTATGGAGCAATCTTGGCTATCTGTTTGACATTATCAAAACACATAGGCACTCATAAGTGCAGCAGATTTTAATGAACAGGGGGTTGTTTTTTTCTTCTCTTCCATCAAGCTATCCAATTGCATTGTGATTGTTTTAAGGGGTTGTTCCTTAGACCTAAAGCTTAAGTCTCCTCTGTTTTATTCCAGTTTATTTGTGTGTTTACCTCCCTAAAACTTGTTTGGTTTACTACTGTACTAAATGCTGTATGTGTTGCTTTCATCCAGGCAAGTCTTATGTTTCAATTATGGAGGAGTTTATTCAGCACCTGTATTGCGCAGTGCTTCTTTCCAACTAAATTTCCATCTCCCAAAGGCTGTACACATGAATGTGTACACATCTCTTTTTCTATATGTATACACACACCAATCTATACATTTCTACATATAAACATACACATCATCTTAACTGAATGCTCATTTTCATTGCGCCTTTGAATTTCTGACATATCCAAAACCTTTATAAACATCCTTAAACTTAACAAGGTTTTAATTTTTCTATCATCTATCTTTGTAATCAAACAGAACAGAATATGATGAATGGAAGCCTTGTTTCCCTATCCCAGAGGCATCCTAAATTTCAAAATTATTTATACTTTTAAGAAGATAAAGCTGTAAAAGAACTAAACTATTCTCTTCATACCGCATTTTTTTATCTGCACTGAATGCTTACAGAGTGAGGTCCGGGTCAGGTAGGAGAAACACCCCAACCACGGGACTGCAGCAGTGTATTTTAAAGAGGTTTTGAGGGGTTTGTGCTTTTTCCACCCCTAAAAAAAGTGATGAAAGAGTGTTGTTGTTCTCAAGTCTATGCAAGACTCCTGCTTTCCCAGTGCACACTATCTCCACACTTTAAGTGCATTCGCCCGCATGTGTTTCAGTAAATCTCAGTTAAGAGTGGAATGCTGATTTCTCCTGACTTCCTAAATAGAATATTATGGAGACTTGTGTGTTTTAAATTAAAACATTTCCCAGGCCTTGGGTACAAGCAAGCTTCAATAGAAAAGACTGTTTAAACCTGTGGGGACAGTCCTATATTTAGATTACATTAATTCATAAATATTATACTAAATACCACTTAAATTGGCCTTAAATGACTTCAAAGATAATGCATTATAATATGGCTGTCCTGAGAGCACTAACCTTTATATCTCCCAGTAACTCAGCCTTTAAGCATACTCCACAGCTAGATAAGATGGGGGGAAGTTATGAATGAGTGTCTTGCTAAATTGTTAAAGTGTGATTACTTAACTCAGTGCATGTCTGTGCGTGTATGTGTGAGCGCGTGGGTGGGTCAGCTCAGCCCCGGTAGATTTCTACCCGTGGAAGAGCACACAGCCTCTTCCCAGCCCTACAGCAAAGTACCAGAGCAGGAGCCTTTTCCTGCCCTGTGTGGAGAGAAGCAAGGATGGGGGAAATATGGAGTAGCTATGCTTGTGCCATGAAAGCTTATTTTCTCGGGGATCTGGCAAGCCTTTCCCGCCTTCCCCCACAAGCTGCTTCCCCCGTACCCTTTCTCTCTTTGTGTATCTGCAAGAGAATCATAATCCCCTGCCTCTTTGCTGGTGTCTGTACTGGTATCAGCCAGAGCTGCTGGTGAGAGAACCTGGGACTTCACTCTTTTTTTGTGATAGTTTTGCTTGGAAGAGGACGTCGTAATGTACTTTAGGTTCTTAATTTTCAATTTCCTCCTGCTATACAGGGGAACCACAATAAGATATCTTCATAACATTTTCAAAAATACACATCCTTTGATCTCGTTTCAATGGATTTACACCTGAAATTACTCTGGTTGCTGTTCTATTACTTTAAGCTAATTCCTCTCTCTTCCCTTCCCCTAGAACAATCCCACCTTCTCCCCCTCTATACCCAAGGTTTGCTCTCCGCACACTTAAATAAACTACAGCCTACTATTAACCCTTCAGGGTGTACCACTGCCACAGCCTCATCCTCTGAATTAGGAAAGAAATCAACTGAGAGTGATGGATCAATTAATGTATAAGCATTATGCATCTCTTATGGAAAGCATCTTGGGGTTTTGTATTGCCAACCTACCCCTGTGAGCCAAGTTGGACTATCTTTGTGCAATTCTTCACCTACGCCTGCAAAGCAAAGCCAAAATAAGGACATCTGAGTGAATACAATGCTTCACATGACTGCATTTAGAGAAGGGAAAAGAGAAAAAATAGATTAAAAATGAAATAAAATGAATAAAATAATAATAAAAAAAAGCCAAACACAACCCTCATCCTTCAAAGCCCCATCACGCTTTTTGACTTAATAGTAATTAATCACTACTGGCAAGAAAGTAATTTTTTTCCAGGTAGCCAGAGGCACATTTTTATCAGGATTAGCTAATAAATCAGCGGCATCGCTAGAAAGGAGTTCAAACTCTTCTCGGATGTACTAAATAAAACCGATCTTTGAAATGCTGGCAACTCGATGTCTATTGAAGCTTCGCTCAAACCCTAGCCCACAAAAAAACAATCATCATCATAAATTTTCTTTCCAAAGTCCAAAACTTACAGCAGGTTAAAAATGACTGCTTTGAGATGAACTCATGCAATTTGGTTTGATGAGGTGACAAGATTTCCCCACCTGGCTTTTTTCCTAGGTTGCATAACCTTTACAACAGAAATGAAATGAAGGGAAATGAAGTTAGTATCTTGCTTAATTCAGGGATATGTGTTAAACACATCCAAGCAAGATAAATGATCCCTCTCTCTCTCTCTCCTCTCTCTCCTCTCTCGCTCTCTCTCTCTCTCTCTCCCTCTCTCTCTCTCTCTCTCTCTCTCTCTCTCTCCCCCTTCCTGAGTTTGTCTCTGTGAATGCAGGCATACAGTAAAAGCAAAACTGAACTGAAAGAGGGACAACTCAAATCTATGAAATAGAAGTTAGCGCGCAGAATGATTAATTTCAGGTTTAAGGTAAAACATAACAAAAGAATAAAATCTCATCAACAAATCACAGTAACCTCCCACTACCAGAAGAAATACTTTATCGAAGTGTTAGCTCAAAGATTTCCTCTACACTATGTTGAGTGATTCTCTTCAGTGTAGCTTTTGCTGCTGTTATTTTTATTTTACAGAAACGCTAGATAATTTTTTGCAAACACATGCACACATACACATGAGCTCAGTGTCTACTCTCACTATTAGACGAAATCTCTCAGGACTTTTCCTTCTCTGCACTTCTTACTATTATTTTTATTGCTTTTATTAATAATTATTATAGTACGGGTGTCGTGTTTAAATGATGCCCATCAGACATTGATGTGGCTTCTAGGAAGACAGTCTGAAAAGAAAGCACGGTTCAAAAGAGCTACACTGATCATTTTAAAAATGAAAAGGGTGTTTGTAGCGACTGGCAAGAAAGGATGGAAGAAATATCCTGTAACTTAGACTGAGTCCCTAGCCCCCGAGCCCTGTATATTTTCCCTAGCCTGTGTAAAACTGGTACTTTGCACTGTCAGGGTATATTTTCATTCGCGTTTCCTCAGAGTGGAAGCAAGGAGGGAAGTGAGTGGGAAGGGGGAAGATATGCCTGCTAAACATGCCGTTAAGTTCAAGATTTACAACTCGCCAAGGCATCTGGAAAGCTGGGAAGCCAGTAATGCCATTACCGGTGACTGTCACTGCCAGGAGTCCACCAAGCTGAACTAGACACTGGTACTGAAGCTGTCCTGTAAAAGATACAACTTCCACTCTCCCTGTGGCACCGTGCAAACGCTTTCTCCTCCTGCACTAAATCTGGAGTCACACCCCAATCACTTCTGACCAGTCTTTTTCTTTTCCCTTTTCTTTTTTTAAAAAATAAACACACACACACACACATACATATACAAAATCTGAGTTAATAAGGTGGCTCATATCACTCCTGGTTCTCTCCTGCTCCTAAGCAGGGCTACCATGCAAATTATCTTCAACTTCCTCCCTGTGAGTCCTACTTTCCTACCCGAGGATCTGAGCATCTCTCCCCCACTACACACACCCTCCCCCACCCCCAAAACGGAGCACCATCTAATCTGATAGGCACCTCCGGAGAGCCTAAGCTGAGCAGGGAAATGAGCGGGCAGAGATGGAGCAAGTGAGGCATCGTGTGAGGAGTACATCTCCACTACCTTTAGAGAAAACCTAAAAAGTTCCCGGCATGGACTTCAGGCACATTAAAGTAGCGTTTGGAATATGCCTGGTCAGAGACTTCTTCCCTCTGGAACTAAGCTGCCTCCTGTCCTTTCTGTCTTGTCTTCTCACACAGATACACACACACACACACACACATAATGTGATTTTGTGCACACACCCCTGCCCCGCTTGAGATGGGCTTCTTTATTGTTGTTTATATCCCCGTTCCTGTCTTCAACAGAACCAAAATGAAATAGCCCTCCCGGAGCAACTCACTCTCCTCCACTTCTTGCATTGTAGAGGACTACAAATTATAAATGTGACAGAAGCAAAAATAAGAAATTCCCAAAAAAAAAAAAAAAAAAAAAAAAAGAAAAAAAAAAAAGAAAGAAGGAAAGAAAGAAAATAAAAAGCCGCCGGTGCCAGATACAGAACAGTTGTAAAATCGGGGGTTGCCAGCAAACCCAGGGACAGACAGACGGACACACACCCCCTGGGCTGACGAAGAGCGGCTCCCGAAGGTAAATACAGAGCACCCGCTCCGGCTTCAGCACCGCGGACAGCTGCCGCCGGCCCCGCGCCCGCGCCGCCGCTCGCCCGGCGCTCCCGGGAGCTGCCTCTCACCTCCCAAAAAAGCGGGGAAAGAAATAAAAATACTAATAAATAAGCCAAACGGAGCTGACTCCCTGCCCTGACTCTCGCTCTTCTCTTCCCAGGATGGGTCTATTATTTCTCTCCCTGCCCCCCCAGCCTGCCGCCTCCGCCCCCGGGCCAACCAAAAATGAAATAAAATGAAATGAAATCTAAAGGAAAGAGAGAGAGAAAGAGAGAGCCAGGGAGAGAGAGGAAGCCTGCCTTTCTTTCCCGATCTCTCCCGGGAAAGTTCAGGAGGTAACTCACCTTTGTGCATGCCAGTGAACCTGTCCTTCAGCACCGTCAGTTCATAGATCTTCCCGAACTCCTCGAAGAGCGGTTTGAGGTCTTTCTCGTCCAGGTTACGGGGGATCTGCCCAATAAAGAGCTTAATGGCATCGTGGTCCTTCATTGGGATGGTGGATGGGTTTCCGGGACTATGGTTTAATCCGTTCATATGCCCGTTGGTGCTGGGGTTGCTGTGATTGCTACTCAGGCTGGTATTGTCTGGTTGTCCGTTTGCTAACGTGGCCATCTTTATATACATAGAGAAAATCTTCTTTCCTTTTTTTCCCCCTCTTCTTTTCTCTCTCCCTCCCTCTCTCTCCCTCTCTCTCCCTCTCTCTCGCTCTCTCGCTCCCTCTCCCTCTTTCACACACACACACACACACACTCACACACACACACACTCCTCCCTCTCTGTCTCTCTCTCTCTCTCTCTCTCTCTCTCTCTCTCTGGGTCTGATCTGATTTTTTTTTTACATTGAAGATCTGTGTCCTTTCCGTTTAAACAGGCTGGATCGGTTCAAATTCCCAGCCAGACTAGGGGGTGGGGTGTGAGTGTGTGGATGTGTGTGTGTACGGGGAAGGGAGGCTAGGGGTGGGGGATTGCTTTTGCCTCTACTCTGGCTAAACCCCCTCCTCCCATCCAACCACCCCCCTGTCTGTCTGCCCGGCACAGGCTTAATGGTATCTTCCAACACAGCCCCCGGCTATAAATAGCACTAGGCGCATGGCTCTTTGAGAGACAGTCAATTTCTATTGTGCCAAGTGAGCAAAGGGGAACGGTTGCGTTTTTAGGACCAATGATGATGATTTTTTTTTTTTTTTTTTCCTTTTCCTTTGCAAGCCCTCCGATCAATCGCTGTCGTTATAATTTCAGTGATCATCGGGAAATCTGCCTTTTTATTTGAGAGGGGAAAAAAACCCAAACCCAAGGTGTTCTGACTTCTTTCTGTTACGATGATGCCTCTTACTTATTATTTACTCTTATTATAATTTCGCAAATGATAATAAAAAGCAGTTCAGATACGGACGAACCCCCCGGCTCAGAGGTTGCTTTTGCTGTTGTTGTTGTGATTGTGATGTTACAAGCTCTCTTTACTATATCTGTTCATGTTGCATCTAGAAAAAAAAAAAATGCATGCTCTTTAAGCTCTTTTTTTTTTTTTTTTTTAATATAAATTATGTTACTGATGATGACATCAAACTAGGAAAGCACAAACTATATTATTGTAGCGCTTTGGAGAGAGACAAAAAATATCGAAATGACTGTTGTTAATTTTCGTGCTGCTGATATTTATTTTATGTACAGTCAGTGCGGGCGTTATCTCCTATACGGGCTGTGTGTGTGTGTATGTGCGTGTGTATATTGGAAAGGGATTCATTAGGTAAGGTTTTCTTGCCCGACTCTCAAGCCATCAGGATATTTTGTCTGTCTCTGATGAAAACATAAATCGTATTTTGTAGTCATCAGTGATCGGGAGTTGCTTGTCCGAACAATGCTCTCTAGACAAAGTGTACTGTATGGTGGAGACGAAATCAGCTCTTCTTTCATAGCATTTGGGGGTGGGGAGGGCAGGGAGCCTCGGATTAAGGACACAACTCCCCCTTGTCCCCCAAATAATAATAACAGTAATCCGGACAGTAACAAAACAAGGCTCTGCGTGCGCTCAGAGCAATTTCCCCCTTGTTGTTTTCTCTCCCCTTTCCCTTTTCTCCGCTTCTCCCGCTCCCCGTGCGCGGATGAAGCTCGGAGGAACACCAGCAGGCGAGCTCGGAGCAGCCTGCGAGTTACCTGGCCTGAACCCCCTCTCCGCTGCCCGGCGGGCTGCAGCCGCCGGGCTCCCGGCTCTCCCCGCTGGCCCCGGGGGTGCCGGCAGCCCCCGCCGCCCGGCCCCGCGGGGCCCCGGCCATTGTTCGCGGCGCCGCCGGCTGAGCCCCGCGGCGGAGGCGGCGGCGGCCGCGGGGAGCCGGGGAAGGGAGGGCGGGCTGGGAGCGGGACCCCCCCGGCCGCCCGTCCCCCGGGAGCGCAGGTAACACGTGTGCCTGCCGACGGAAGGGGCAGCCGCGGAGGAAGGAGGTTATTAGTTTAAAATTTCAGCCTTCCTGCCTGCTTTACTGACCGCGATTTGCTTTTTTATTTTTTTTTTTTTGGTGTTTTTTGTTGGTTTTTTGTGTCTTTTTTTAAAATTATTTTTAAATTTCTGTTTTAAAAACAAACAAACAAGCAAACAAACAAAAGAAAGGAGCAAGCTTTACCGCCTTTCCACTTTATTTGGCTTTTGTTTTAATAACAGAGAAGGAAAGCAGTGTCCTGCCAACCCCCACACCCCGTCCCCCGTCTCCTCCGCCTCCCGTTAAAAGAAAACCACAAAAAAACCCCACAAACAAAAAACAAACAAACAAAAAGCTTAAAAAAATAAAATCACCCCATTGCAGGTGGCTCGGCTATTCCAACTACTCCTGCGTCTGCGAGTGCTCCCCTGTCCTGCCAGCAGAGGAGCGGGGGTGGATCGGGGGGCGGCAGGACTGCGCCCCTCCCCGGGGCCACCGCCGATCCCTGCCAGGGGAGCGCTGCGGGCGGGGGGCGGGACGGGACCGGCCCCGAGGAGCCTCCCCATCCCACCCTCCGGGGCCCCGCACCTGGGGGCGACACCCGTGCGGAGCCCTCGGCAGCCTGCGCTGCCTTTTGCGGCTCTTGGAATATCTTCGGGCGCTGATGGGCAGCAGCGGCTGTCAGCCGCCTGGTGCCGGGCTGGTGGCAGGCACAGCGCATTGTCTGCCGTCTGACCAGGCGTGCCGTGTACTGGGGTCCAAGCCGGGGCGGGGAGGGGGCTGGTCTGCCCGTCTTCCCTTCCTGGGCACACTTCTGCAACCTTTAAAGGCTACAGACACGGAGATGTGACAGCCCAGGAGCTGCGGGGAGGGTAAAACCCTCATACAGACCCACTCCCAAATTCCCAGCCCCGTGACTCACCTGTTTTCAAATCCTGCCTTGTGCCTTGGACTGTGATAAAAGAATGACAACAACAACAACAAAATCCACATGAAACAAAATCTTTCTGCCCTCCCCCCTTAAGAATCCTAATACCCGCTTTTTCTGATCCCTAAAACCACACCCGTGATAGAATAAGGAGGACTCACTGAAAGAAGACCTAAACCTTTTTTTTTTTTTAGAGAAGAAATATCTATTACAGTGGAAACTGAAACAGCATCCGGCACTGATCCATCCCAGGGATAGCTCTGTTAACACCTTGTCCACGAGCAGGCCACTCTGCCTGCAATCACGGCTTATCCCAAATGAAAGCCAATTAAAAAGAACAGGGCAGTAAAAAGAGTCATTTTGCTACTCAGTGCGGGTGTCCCTTTTATAATAATCTCTATTTTATAAAACTTTGAGCTGGTCCACGCCCCGTTTTCACAGAGCCGTAAGTATAGTCATTTAGAAATGGATGCTGTTCAAGTACAGCCCCCTGGTGCACAGGCACAGCTGTGAGGGGTGGCAGGATGAAATAATACGGACACAAATATTGCTACAAGGGCTCTAAGATGAACACAGCTGCTGCTGTGGGTGGAAATAAGCTGTACCCCATAAGCACCTTTACACATGTACAAGGGGCTGTAGCGGATTTTAAACAGATACAGGCAAAGGAGGAGTGAAATTGTTATCTATAAACCAGCTTTTGCTGAACAGTTCCCCAGTGAGAAATGTTCCCAGTGTAATCACAGTGAGTCCAGTTCAGCAATCCAGAAGCAGAGAAGTCCACAGGAATTTTGTACGGATAAGGTCTTTTGTAACAGGCTTCAGTTTCTTCAGAAGAGTAAAAATTATTTATCTGCTTGGGACCAAAATAAAGCACTTTACTTTTTCTTTTTTTTTTTTTTCTTTTTTTTTTTCTTGTTTTTCTTTTTTTTTCTTTTTTTTTTCGTACTTGCAGAGAAAAAGCAGCCCCTTCCTACAACCATTTGCAGCCCCATTTTCTCCCATTTTCACACTCTGGCTAGTGTGACTCTTTTACTATTATTATTTATTTATTTATTTATTTTTAAACACACACACCATTTATTTTGGATGTAGATGGCCATCAATTTTTTACCTCCTCCTCAGAAGTGTTACCCCAAATCAACACTGCTGGAAAAAAGGCACCGACACGGCCAGGCCAGGAGCAGAAGGATGCAGCAGGACCAGCCACAGGTATACACACACACCTCCTGTGAGAAAGGGCTTGCAGACCAGGCTTTGGCTTTTAATGTGCCTTTCAAAGGGCTTGATTGATTGCTGTTAATCCTGTGAACAACTTCGGTGTTGTTAACAGGACTGGCCGCATTAGTAAAGGTACTTGCATGCATTAGTATGCTCCTCGTCCCCATGACGTCAATAGACAGCTTTCCAATGACTTCCAGGAGGGCTGGATCAGGCCCTTGCTAGCAGCAAGTTTTTAATGAACACCGTGTGGTGCAGGCAAGGGGGACACAGCGATACATCAGTCCTGACTGTCTTCATTCGCCAGGAAACGAGCGAGTAAAGAAGAAAGGCAGGAATAGGCCGAAAGGTTGCTGGAGGGGGATTCCTCTGCTGAACTTCAAATCCCTGGACCCATAGCACACAAAACCATCGGTCGTTGTATGATGTAAAAAGAATTTTAGGCAGGTTCTGTTCTAAATAAATAAGCAATATATGTGAATTTTATTTTTAAATAGATAAGTAGCAGGCAAGTTTTGCTCCAAAGAAATAAAAAATTGGGTGACTTTTGTTTTTAAATAGCAATATCTCTTTCTTTAGTTAGCTATACCAGCTCATATACTCACACATTTTCTGCTAGCTTTTTTTTTTATTAGGATTATTTCTAAATGAAACATGAGACTGTTAATATCAAAGGCATTCTGATCACAAATCAGATACAGCTCACAGCTGCTATTAAAGGGCCCAATCCTGCCAAGTCTCTTCTAACTCAGCTGGAATTGTTTACTTCAGCTTGTTAGGCTTTGCAGGGAGTGCTGACAGGATCAGGGCATATTAGCTACGTAATCAAATGAAATAATTGAGAGCTGCATGTGGGCCTCTAATAACATCTAAGAAAAGAAGAGGGACCATCATCCACTAAACTTTGGGTGAGAACCCAAGCACCAGGGCATGGGCCAGATCCTGAAAACCTTAATCTGCATTGTTGTTAATCACTCTGCTGTGGTCAGAGGGATTATTTATCTGAGGAAGGATTACCCATGTGAACATTTGCAAGATTGGTCCCTGAATTAATACATGAGTCAGTGTGGGTTGGTGGGATTTTATAGGTTTCGTTTTTGGTTTTGTTTTGTTTTTTTTTTTTTTTTCTGCCTTAGAATCAAGAAGGTTGATTGAGGAGAGAATTTAAAAATTATTTGTATCCAAAGGAGTTTAGGATTGCAGTAAATGTAGGCAACAAAAGGTATCATTATAATAAAAGAAAGAGTTTGTTTATGGAGGCATTTTATTATTAAAGTAGCACTGGTGAGCTTGAGGTGGCAAAGGAAGGTCTGAAAAGAAACCTATTGTTATTAGAGGATAGAAAAGTATAAGAGAGTGTGCTTGCATATGTTTGTTTCCAGGTATGTTTAGACACAGGCTTTGTGCAGACACATACATGCACATCATTACATTCCACACAATGGATTCTGCCATCTGAACAGACCTCTCCAGAATATTCCTATTGCCCGTGCTGCACACGCTGTAAACATGTTGGATTAGTCCTTTGAAAAGAATATCAAGTTTATTATCTCCACATCCCTTTTCATAATAGGTATGTCCCTGTACATAATGAGCAATGAAAGCAGGCAAGCCTGTATTGTAGGGACAATAATGCTTCATGTTAATATGGTCCTTTTCATCATCAAATCATTGTGCAGTCATTAACAAATTAATGCTTACAGCGCCCCTGTGAGGAAGGGAGATTTCACTTTAATAGGATCTGGTAGCACCACCAATTAAAAAGGTTGCCTCAGTCTAATAAAATCCTGCTCAGCTTTGATAAACTGCACATGTTTTGGCTGAAACTCTAAGCTGGGCACAAGCATGCAGCTCAGATTCTTTAATTATTTCTCAAAAATTTTGTCTGTAGCTATTTGTCTGTCCCTGAGAACAACCCGTAGGAGAACAGGGCTGGTTTGAACTGAGTCAAATGAGATGCTTTGTAAAGCTCTCCTGTCCCCATGCTTTACAGCATGATACTAAGAGCTGTCAGGAGGTGAAGCTCTTTCTCAAGTTTTTTTTTTTTTTTTTTTCTGCTATCTCTGGGAAAATCTGCCCCAAAGCGGCCAATTAAAAGCCTGGGGAAAATGGCAGCTCTCAGATGCTCACTAGAGATGCAGATTTCCAAAACCAGATTCCCTAGTGACTCGGCTCTCACCGGGTTTGCTACAGTAGAGAGAGTTATTCCTGTCATTGAAGCTCAGGGCCAGGACAGGCCAGGAAAAATTGGAATCTGGATATCTAAGAAAAAAGCAGGCAATGTGTCTTCCCTTTGCTTTCAGGGGCTGACAGGGAGATCCAACAGTGAGACTACAGCAGGAACTAAAAAGAAACAGCTGGGGGGAAATTCAGGTAATCTGGAAAGACAAGGAGGTTGGAGTATCATTGGGCTGGATTCAAGAGGGACTCAAATGGGGAACAGACTGAGATTCAGATTCAAAGACAGTATACGTACAAGGAAATGAACTACCAAGTTCAGAGTATAAATTTAAGAAAAATATTGATTTCCTTAATCTTAGCACAGTCATTGATGGGTTTGGTCCTTACCTGCCTCCCAGGTACCTTCTGGGTGCAGCTTGGAGGTCATCACAGACCAGTGTGTTGTTTTCAATAGGCATTAGAGATAGGATAATGTGGTGTTTTTTGTTGTTTTTTTATGGAAAAGAGCATTTAGCCATATGGATGGTTGGTGCCATGCCATTTGGACCCAGGGTTAAAGAATTCTCTAGTTATTTATTTGTATTGACCCAGTTAGCCACAGAGAGCTTTGGAGAAAAGGTGCTGAGACACAGCAGTCTGCTTCTCAGTAGGAAGAATCTGGGAGAATGGAGAGAAATAGGAGGGGAGATAAATCTAATGGGCAACCATGTGTATTACAAAACCAGGGAAAAGTGAGGGTTTAATACAGAGAACACAATGTAAGAAAACATCAGAAAATAAATTCTGGTAAAGAACAGAGGATCTGAAATCTCCGGGGCTGGTAAATTCAGGGGTAAGGCATTTAAAGACTGAGGCAAGATAAAGGAGACAAATTGAGAAAGCCAGAAAGTGAAACTGGATACAGGACTGGAACAGGAAAAGGGAATACAGAGTGAAAGGAGTGGATCTGAGATGGGGATGAGTTAAAAAGAGTCTTGCCTGAAAGAATAGTTGCCCCTAAAAGTCCATTCTGTGTACTTGAAATGTGAGGCAGAGTGCCTCAGTCCTCTACAGTCAAGAAACAGCACTACACATGCCATCTACTCTGTGAATGATCATGTAATTAAAGTCTGAATTAGAATGCATCTGTACAACAAAGGAAAATCCAGGTTGTGCAAGTAACCTCAATTCTGGGAGCTCTTAATATTTAAGTGCTTGTCTTTGCAACCAGAATAATTTCCTTTTAATTAGAGCTTGAGTGCAAGAAAAAAAACCAAAAAAAACCCAAAAAAAAAACCCCAAAACCTAACAAACAAACCATTTTCCCTTTTTTTTTTTTGGAAAACCAGTTTGGGACTTGGGGACTTTAACTCAATTTCACAAGGTTAAAAATGGATTATAAACTAGCTTTTAGAGAGTGTTGTCCTCTCAGAGTTGTAGTCACAGTCAGTGTGTATTCTTGAAAATCAGGACTAACTCTGGAAAAAGGCTAAGCAGCTAATTCATATTTAGGCACCCAGCTGCTTGCTGAAGTTTAGAGAGAACGAAGTGTGGAGATTAGGTGTGTGACGTTAGTATCCCAAATCACTGGTCCTTTTTCACATGGACCTTTACAGCCTCAGGGGAAAAAAATGGCAAAGTCAGAGCTCAGATTCAGAGCACCCTGACATCCCGTGGCACGTTTTGCTTCTGAAGCTATGCCCAGCCTTGTTTTGAACAACACATGTTGTAGGCACAGTCTCAATGCTGTATTTATTTGCATGAGTGAATACTTGTTTTATAAAACCCATTCTTGCTCCTGTTTTATTCTCCAAGTGCCCAGAGGGAATGACAGTCAGGGTCCAGCATTAATGCTGCTGATTCCATGTACCTCATTCTAACGCAGATGTGCGGCAGATGACCAAGTTCTGACAGCGTGTGTGTGTGTGTGTGTGTGTGTGTGTGTGTGTGTGTGTGTGAGTGATTTCTGGGGCGGTCTGTGAGCCCATGCAGGAGTGCATCCACACATGCACGCATGTAGAAATACTGCAGACAGAGAAGGAGGGTACTCTACAGACAAACTTGCAAAAATACTCATCAGTTTTCTGCTAGAATTTCATAGAGACCCTTAAAGACTTTGTTTTCCTCTCTCTGCCAGTCTCTGTCTATTTCATGTCCTTCCTATCTGTTTGTCTACATATCTACAAATATATCAGTTCTCTGCTGTCTGATAGATGATATCGCTACCTGCATTATTTGTTACTGGTGTTGCAAATATGCTCAGTTTCCTTAATGTTCAAATTTATAAATCTGTCCTAGAATTTATGAATGTAATAAAATGTAGATCTGTTCTTATATCTCTTTAAACTCCTATTGATTATTTCTTTTTTGTATGTTTCTGTCCAGAATAGTAAATCACCTGTACAGTGAGCTTCTTCTGAAGGCCAGACACGCAGGTAGAGACAGCAAAGGAAATAAGCAGGGATATTTGAATTGCCCATGGCTTCAACAGCAGTGGGAGGGAATACTCATGGTTCTAGTTAGCTGTGGGGCCAAACCCACATTAATAAGCTTAGGGAACAAATACAAGAGGTTTTCTGGCTGCTGTGTGCATACTCAAGTGTGCATTCTCTAGGAAAGTGCAGGGTCTTCATCACTTCAGAACGACTTTTCCACCTGGAAGCTGGCTTTGTCTCAGCCAGCCTTCCAGCATCTCAGGAAAACTGTGTTCCATGTACCTCCCCATGATCTAAAAGTAATAGTTATAGTACAAGTGACAGCATAATACAAAGATTCAGACTCTGTTTGTTCCATTGACTGAAATAGGAGGGTGAAGAGGTCTTTTCCTGTATTTCCAGCGTGGGTTGTGCTGGTCCTGAAATTAGAACAGACTCTTTTTTATCCTTTGTGGTTTCTGCATGTATCCATTTAATTTAGGAGCCCCAGTTACATCTGCAGTTGATGCTAACAGATAGGTGTTATTGAGTGCTGTTCATCTCTCCAGACCTTTAGATGAAGAGGAAATGGTAGATTAGAGTTCAGAAAGCAGAAATTCCAGATCTCTAGAAGGCAGCAGATGAGAAAAATGCTCAGAGATGGTCAAAAGAGGGACTGGCAAAGGGAGGTAGAGAGGGAAAATTGAAAGGAAATTCAAGGGTGAAGAGAAAATTCTAGGTTCCAGTGCAGGCAGGAGAAGCTAAAACAACTACATGTCCTGGAATAACTAGTAAAGTCTTGGTGAGGATATTTGTTGAGATAAAAAAATAAAGAGTTTATCAGAAAAGAACTGGGTAGGTAAAGGCTAGTGAGGCCTTTCTGAGGAAGGTCTGAACAAACACTTAAGAAAACTAGATGCAAGAACCTGAAGGGGTAAAATCATAAAATCAAAGAGGTTGTGCATGGAGAGAAATGGAAAAAAACAACACACAGGCACTTCCAGAGCCCATAAAGGAGTAACAGGCCCCTGAAACCTGCCATAATTCCACAGCTCTGAATTAATCTAAGAGTCTGAACAAAATGTTCCAGCTCCATCTACAGCGGCTCCTCATGGAAACCTTCTATCACTACCATCTATTATGTTGTGACAGGAAATAATGGAATGAGTGTAAAGATATCATGACCTTTGTGAATTTATCTACACCAGAAAAGGGCATAAGATGAGCAGAGAAGTTTGCACATGTATTTACATGCATATTTTGACATTGAGATTTAGGATACTCCACAGACAGTTGGAAGACAGCTTTTTTTGTGTGAAATAATGGGGCAAGATTAAATATGACTTTAAAATTCCACCCACTGGACTGGTTGGAAGGTCTGTCATCAGAATAGACAGAAAGTCATCTCAAGAGCATGGAACAAGTCAAAAGAAGCACAGGTGTCCAAAGTAGGATCAGCTAGAGCCTCAGAGGCAAAATGGGAGAGTCTGTGTTCAGTAGTTCTGCTTCTGTGTGTTGGTTCATGCTTCTGCTGGCAAGCAGCCACAGAAGCACTAAGAAGAGACAGAGGAGAGCCCTGCTAGGTCCCAGACTGACAGAATCAGACCTTGCTTTCCAGGGGCAATTGATTTTGAATAGAAAAGGCCTGGTCTTCTTCCCAGTCTGTGCAGAGGAAAGGAAATACTGTATTTCTTCTTGGTTTTAGCTGCAGGAAGTATCCAACTAACTGGCTAAAGGAGAGCATGGTGTCTGCTTGCTTGCAGTGCAACTTAAGCTGAACGAAGACTCCACAGAATGGGACATAAGGTTATACCAGGTTTTATCAGAGATATCAAAAAAATGGCAGCCATGTGTATTATTACTCTTGTCTAAAAAATAGACATATTTTTTCCTATAAAATCAGGAAAGAGGCTTCCTTAGTAATGCATGTGAGAGAGAATTCTGATCCCTTGAAGAGCTGGGATCAGGCCATGGGGAAATTGGCTACTTTGAAGATTTTTATATGGCTGATAAAAAATGTTATAAAATGGAACATTTTTAGCAAAGGGGTGCCTATCTTTAGGTGATCTTTTTTGCATACACACAGCTGAATCAGTTGAATTTCTGGGACTCCATATAGCCTGTGAACCTCAGGCCTGGGGAAGCTTGTCCTACTGACACATCGTCAAATCAGGCTGCTGGAGCCTGAAAGCTTTGGTTGTCTTCCACAGTCACCTCAAAGGGTCAAATTATGACAAAAGCCTTGCTGGTGGTTTGTGAGTTTCCATTACATGGTCTAGGTTTCAGAACCCACAGTATTTTGTGCTTAACTGAAGACATAAGATACAATTTTTGGTTACTGTATTCTGCGGGAAATTAACTTTCCAAGAGAGCAAGTGTGGCTTCCCAAAGGACATAATTTCCCTCTATCTTTACCTCTCCCAAGCTTTACAGAAAATTTAGATCAGATTTCACAGCCCATCCCAGAAAAAAAACACAGCTTTTTCATCTAAAAGGAAGAGCTCTTTCATGCAAATGTGAGTTCTGTTTTAATGATTGGTATAAAATATCTTCGTCCATATCAGGTAAGAATCTGCTCTTTCATGCCCGACAATTAAACAAGAAACCTTGCTGCTGTTCAAATCCTCTATTCTACTTTTTAAAATGAAAATAATAACTGAGGGGTCAAAACTGCCTAAGCATATAAGACTCAAAGACACTGTATCCCTCACCATGCCTCTCAATTTCAAAGCACTAAAAGTCATCTCAAGTATTTCTGAGCACTGAAATCTTAAAAAAAAAAAAAAAATCTTTATTAATACCTCTCAAACATATGCATCAAATGCATAAGTATACATTTCAAAGAACTCTTCTGGCTGCCATATCCCCTTTGCTTTCTTTCAAAGCAGTCAACTTGGTCAGCAGCAGATTAAACACCAAATCATCCCCAGTCATCATACCTCATTGATTTTGCTATACTTGCCATAGAATGTATTGAAGGTTTGAAAATCACAGATTCTAATATAGAACTCAATAATGTCAGGTGAGCTTGGGAGAGAAATGTGCCTTCTGATAATTCAATACATCAGCTGAACAATCTCAATGTGCACCCTAATACTGACCTTAGTATTCCAGGATATTTATCCACATAGAGATTTTAGTGGTTATAATTACTGTTGGAACATCAGTAGGATCATGTTCTTCTTGCACTCTGTAAACTGGGAGGGGCTGTTATAAACTGATTTACATGTGAGCTGAGTCAGGCTGAACAGTATTAGTCTCCAAACTTAACTGAGTACAGAACAGCTTGTAGACCCAACAGTGTTTCTGAGTCCCTGGGCTCATATCAGGATGAATTTCAGGACTGAATCAAAGCTTCTGTGCCATGGTTTCCATGGAAAGAAATGTGAGGCGTGCAGCCTGGATGGAAACTATTGTATGGCTTTTCAGATCCCCCTGGTCTGAGGAATCAGTGAATTAGAACAATAGTGATATAATAAAATGAACTAAATAAATAAGCATTTGCCATTCAGTTTGATATAGTCTTTAAATATGGCTTACACTGAACCCTAAAAAACTCAATTGACTTTCCAAAGTTCTGACACAAAGTTTGCATTGTGCTGGAAGTGAAGAATGTGAATGATAAGGACAGAATTTCATTCCTGACTGTAATGCAGCTCACAGTAGGGACATCATCTATCTATGCTGACCTCCAGCTTCCCACTAGAACTGAGTAACAGACTCAGTAATGAAGAGCCACTCAAAAGTGATGAATTTAAATTTTTGCCCACACAAGGCCCCGTAAAACAGGAGGTGCACCTTCACTTGAATCTCTGGATGACATTTTGTTCCTGACTAATCAAAATTGGCTGCTTGAGATGCTTTTATCCATTCAACAAAAACAGAGTGTGACACAAGCTCACAACTAGTCACTCTCTTGAGTGAATTCCTGAAAGTAGGTGGGAAAATTTCAGTTCCAACTTCATAAGTGGTCCAGGAATGCATACAAGAAAGGTGACTATGGTACATAAATACCATAGGACAAATAGCAGTTCCCCTGAACACAATAATTTCCTGGGAGATAATTTGCATGATGGTGGACTGAGATGCCTGGGAATCTTAGCAATAATGAAAGACCCTTTTGCAATATGACTCAATGCATGCAATGAATGGAAAGGGCTGAGTGTAATGCTGCTACTGGCCCTTATCCAGTCTTCTGATTGAATAACAGTCTGATATCCTCAATCACACACACTCAATCAGACAAGGTCCAAGATGCAAGAAAAGAAAGAAAAGACCAGTGCAGTCATAACTGTGCTGTGAAATGTGAGTACTTGCAAGTGATAATAGCAGGGGGTTTTAAAGAGAATGGAAACTGATGCTCTTCAAGCCATCCTCTCAGAGAGTGTCCAAGGATAAGTTCAACATCCTTTGGCAATAAGGAAAGATGAATATAGAGTTAATAATGTTCCCAAGACCATTCTCCTACTGAAACAGATTCTAATATAGAAGGCTACATGTGAGCTATTTTTGTGCCTACAATGACTTCTGTGTTTGCCTCTACTCCCGGCATCACCCTCATTGTACTGTATGTAAAGCACTTTAGGACACATTGGCTATGAAAGGAAGTTCAATTTGTGAAACCAAGTTCTATTTTACCCTCAGTCACTGCACACTGAGCCAGGTCAGCTATGAATTCATTTAACTATTTTTTTATTTTTTTTTCCTCCCCCAGGATTTCCATCTCCTGCCTCCCTTCAGAGTTACCCAGGAAGAACACACATGATTTTATATAAGTCATACAGAATTTATGGTTTTATGTGTAAAAATATATACACGCTTACACATACACAGAGAGACTCTGTAGAAATGACTCATAATGACAAGCAAGAGACAGGGAAAAATAGCAGTTCATGCCTTTCTTTGCTTGAAATTTTCTGTTGCTTTTCTGCTGAATGATGTTCCTTTACTATCTACATAATGAATACCCTCTTTCTTCAGATAATTAAAGAGATGCTGCCCATATCCAGCCAAAATTATATATTTACACATGGTGACCTTCTATTAATAAACATGTGAGATTGCTGCAACTGAACAAAACCTCAGAAGTCTTCATTATTTCCCTCTGCTTAGAGTCTTTGTTATTCTTCTCCTTATGTGTTTAGCACTGGTGAGAGATGCCAGGGAAACAGTCTCAGTAAAAGGACAAGGCAATATTGTCTGCTTTCTCACACCTGGAGTCTGATGATTTGGACTGACTCCTTGGTTCTGATCTCTGAGGTAGCTGTGGGCCACTTTGTTTTATGTTTCATGAGCTCCAAAATGGAAATAACTTTATTTCTCCCTTACCTCGATCCCCCTGCCCCTAGTCTTTCAAGGAAACAATATAAAACCATTGTCTTTTTTAAGGTCAAATACTCACACTTGGAATGTCACTGTTTGTCTCCTGACTGTGATCTTATGCCCACTGCCCCCAGCCTACAAAAAACATCCCTTTGAATGTATGTGGTGACTCATTTTGGATTCCAGTTTTGTGGTCTTCCCTGTAACACTGGAAGCAGAGAAAGTTATACCAGCAGGTGAAGCAGGAAAAACCCACACAAATCAACCAAACCCAAAACTCTCAATCACATGAGCTTGAAGAAGACCTTTGAGAATTCTGATGCATGAGGAAGTATTTATTGTTAGGCTTTTGTTTTGTTTTGTTTTGCTTTGCTTTGCTTTGTTTTGTTTTGTTTTCCTTAACAAGATGGCTGGATTAACAATGAGATTTAACTTCCTTCTAATCTAACTCACCTTAATCCTATTCTTAATTAATTCTTGCTACAAAACCAATGCCAACATCATGTATTGCACCTCTGAAAGAAAATAAAATCTAGCCATGCTCACTTGTGTAAAACTGGCTATAAGGAAACAGACATTTCTCCACCTACAAAAGACAAAGCATACACTGCAGCCTGCCATCCTCCTCATGTGGTGAGGAACCTGAAATCAGCTGTTCTTGCTCCATAATCAATGGACTCAGGTAACCTGCAAGATGAAGAGCTGAAGAAGGAAGCTAGATATTATTTTTTGTGTTTTCCATTAAACAAACACATGAGCAATAGTCTCATACGTGTCTCCTACTTTCAGCATGGCTGTGGTCCAAAAAAAAAATAAAATGCAGATAATGAAGCATAGCTAGTTCAAGTTTAAGCAATATGTTATTTACCTGTTTCCCACAGCCTGGCCTCAAGCCCAAGCAAAAGGATTTGCTCCACTCCTTTGCTGCTCAGCATTCATCATTTCATCTCATCCTCCTGCTCCCCTGCTAAGGTGTGAGTTGGTTTTTGTTTGATTGCTTTATTTTTTCTCTGTTAACAATTATTCTCTTTCTCCTCTCTTCTGTTACAGTGGGCCCAGGAGTTTGATTTTCTGAAGGCCTAGTTTGGTGTCCCTTGTTTTATTGTTTTAACTCATTTGGTTGCCAAAAAACATTTCAATTCACGTTTGATTTCCCCAATAAATCCTGTTATCTCTGCCCGGTTGCCAGCCTTCTCACTCACTGTCATTATCAGTTATATCCTATTTGCCCTAATCTAGTTATCCAGTCTTTTTATCAGCTTATTTTATCAGCCCACACACAAGCAAAACTCCTTTGAATGCAGTAGAAGGCAAAGGCAAAGGTGCTTCTGTCCTGTTTGGAGTGGATAATTCAAAAACACACAGCATGTGACAAGGCAGTTCTGAAAGAAACCAACTTCCATGCAAAATAGCTCAGGACAGCAATTCTCCTCAGAGGCCAGGCAGGGTAAATGATTCCACCCAAGCTGTTCTGCAAGCAATAACCTGGGAGCAAGATCTCCAAGATTCTGATGAACACTACATAGCCAACAAAATCCTCCACTTCTCCCACAGCTGGCGCAGTACATTTCTGTAGTTTCCCCCTTTCTAGCCTCTTGCAGACTCTTCCAGGTGCTCACAGAAGGAAAGCACGCTCCTGGTAAAGAACATTTTGGTAATCTACACAGTGTATCCCTATTTCCCATTAATAACAGTAACTCTTGTCCTCTGTTATGTGTATCTGAGTCTGGGCTAAAATTTTTTACAGCTGTTACTTCTGATTGTCTAAAAGGCATGTCTTGAAATGTTTGAATTTTGTATGTAAAGCACCACCTTTCACCTGTCAGATCCCTTGGAAAATCTCCATAGTTCTCTGTGTTCAGCCAGCAGCCCAGAAGTGCAGTGCAGTGGCCTTCACAGATGAGGTGTAAAATTGTGGTCCTTAGAGGACAGCCATTGTTGAGAACACTGTCTGTTTAGCAGCAGATAGCAACCAGGCAAAATTTTAGATCTGTGATCCAAGGAAAAAAATTCTCCTTGGCTGATAATGAAGGGTCAGTATAGGGAGAGTAACTGTGATTATTCCTTTTGGACTTTGGGTAGGACAGGCTCCAAGACTTCAATAACTATCAGTACTCAGGACTTGATTTGATGTCTCATTTGAAGGAGGGCATTGGCAAGATCATAATATCCTTCACAGCTTCAGCAGAGCCCTACATGGTAACTGGCATGAAGTGGAAAAGGAAAGAGGAGTTATACTGGTTCATTTAATTTCCTGAGACACTTGGGTTTCCCGTGCAGATCCCCAGCTAAATATTATTCTAAGCTTGCATTAGTGGCAATACCATAGTTAAAAAGGAGTTGTGATATCTTACAATGCAAATTTCTCCTGCATTACACTTCAGTGATTTAATTCTTTCTTCAATCTTTTGCTAAAATTAATCAAGAAAAATATGTTTTCCAACACTTTTTTTCTCTTTAACATGGAAATACAGTGATACTTTTACTGACTTAGAAAGCCTTTAAAGACAACTTATCTAGAAATGTGAATATCTGTCTTTTATTGGTCTGGGTTGTTATTTTTTTTTTGCTTTTGATTTTTTTTTTTTTTCAGACATTTTTTCAGCACATCCATTAATTTAAAACAATCTCTCCACACTTCCTATTCCATCCTCTGACTCATCTTTAGGATTTCTCAGTCATCTGCTGTGTAGTGGGAGTTGAAATAATCAGCAGAAAAGTTGGGCTCTTGTTCCCTTTTCTTTTTTCCTTAACTGAACTTTTTTTTAACTTTTTCCATAACTGAATCCAGATATGTCAAATAAAAACAGACTTGACAAAGATGCATTTAAAAAACACTACAAGTAATCTACAGTGTTAAACAAAATGAATGCAACAGAATCTAATTAGTAGTAATATTGTTTTTTAAACCTTTCTCTGTTGTGCAGGCAATCAGGGCTAACAACATAAGAGGGGACGATTCAACAGCTACAGTCTAGGAGAGGGAGACTCAATTTCCATCTTGAGCACAAACTCTCTGTGTGACTGTTTCTGTTGCCCATATGTCAGGACGAATTATAGCATCTCTTTCCTTCACAGGAACGTTGGTAGGATAAATACATTGAGGGCTGGGAGGCACTCAGGTCCAGACTCATCCCACTTAGCTGTGACACTCGTCTGAGGAAACCAGGAAGAAGTTTGGTTATTCAAGGCTATATAAATTAGAGGCAGAAGGACAGACTTCTGCAGATGGATGAGGAACTGTTCATCACTGGATTCACAACACCATGTACCTGGGGATGGGATGCATGTGTCTGAACACAGGTATCCAGTGATGCCTCCAATGCCCTGCATTGAGACGTTTGCTTGGGGCAGAGAGAAACAACACAGGGCTCCCAGGACAGAGTGGGATGTCCCACTGCTCTTTCTGTGACAGTCAATGTCTATGTTGAAAAAACTGAATTTTGCTCAGAATGTTCAACATAGGTAAATAAAAGCCTAAAGCCTTAATAAATAATGAATTTCCTTTCCTGAGGTGCTGTCTCCACCAGCCTAGAACACCTCTGCACCCAGCCTAGAAACCCCAGCTAACTACAGCATTGCAGGCCACAGTGGTTTAAAATGTCTTATTCAGACAAGTTCCTTTCTCAGACAAATTCCTTCCTCAGCAGTGGAGATATAACCCTGGTGCATCACATCACCGGTTTCTTTTCCCATCTTTCAGCTCTGAAGACTTGCCTCTGATTTGCTGAGTGTGAAAGATTATAAACTTCTATCTCCTCCTGATTATTCCTTCCAAACTTGCTAATAGCTGACCAGCTTTCCACTGTACTGCAGCACAGTATATAATAACCTGCAATTATTGTCCATTTAGGCTTTCCCCTGGGTCTGCTTTATTCTTGCCATCAGTGGACCCATACACTGCTTTTCTGCTGATTTTACTAGCAGATTCATTGCTTCTGAGAAGGAAGAAAAAATACCACTCATGATCTACAACCTGTTATATAATTTTTCCGTCTGTTGTTCCTATGTTTTTTTTTTGGTTTTTTTTTTTTTTTTCCCCAGTTCCTTGGCCTACTGTAGAGACTTTATGAAAACTGCTTTATAATAGGCTTTGCTCAGCTGTTGCATCCTGTTCTGTACTGGATCATTCCTAAAGTATCTTCCTGCTGCTTTTTCACTTCTGTACAGCAGTTAAAGTTTACAAGATATCTGGTGGTCAGTATACACAACAGCTGTGTTTTCACTCTCTTTGACTTGGTTTCTTCACCCTTTTTTCTGATCTGGACAGCCAAGGTGGACAGAATCCTAGCCTGGATATTGTATTTTATTGCTTTTCATTTTCATTAGAGGGGAGAATATTTTTACATCAGGTGTGACCTTTTTCTTAGTATCGACACAGGAAATTTATTCTATCTCCAGAGCTTCTATCTCCTGTCTTTCTCCTCTGTCTTGGGCTATGCTTCAGGCTTGGGGTATTTGGCTAGTAAACCTTTCATTCTTTGTATTGACATATAACATATTTCTCAAGGCAAAGTCAGGAGGCAGTGATGTGACATAAGCCAAAGGGTTATTAGTGGGAGCAAGATTTTTAAACAATTCAGAGAATGCAGGCTACTGTACATGTGAATTTACAGAGGCATGCTGTCACTACTCACATTTTTTTCATATGTTTTGGTTACATTTTTTTTGCAGTATCATTGAGATTATCCAGTTTGTTCCTGAAAACATTGCAATTAATGTCCCGTGCACTCTCAGTCAAATCCAAATGAATGCTGCCCAAAGGGTTAAACACAAACACATTCTCATTTAAACAAAACCAACCCCTGAAAACCATCAATACATCTGCATGAATACCCTCCTTTATCTCCCCAAAAGCCTAGGCTCGGTTAATAGGATTGATCCATGTCTGGACCCACCTGGCCCAGGGGTGGCCTCACTGTTGAGCTGAGCAGAGGCCAGGAGTTCTGTCCACAGCCCCTGGCTCCTGCTCCACCACCCTGCTCCACCTCTCCTGTCCCCCGTGGTCCTCCTGGGGGTCCTTGGACCTTCGCTCCAGGAGGCTGTTTGTGCTACCCTCTAGTGGCCAAAGCACAGAGAAAACAGACAAAATTAGGAGCACACACAAAGTTTCACATGAAGGTGGTCACAGATTTCAATTTTAACAGTGTGAAATCAAAGCAAACAATTGTGGAAGGTGGAAAGAAAGGAAAAAAAAAAAACAAAAAAACAAACCAACGAAAAACAACAAACCCAGCAAACCACCCAACAAATAAATCTGTATGAAGATGAAGGAATTTCTAAATGTGTCTTCTCCTATTTGCATAATACAAAACCTTGATGAAATGGAAGGTGATTTTGTAGCCTAGGCATGGAAGCAGAGTATTTTAAAACATCAGATATTCCTTGCATGAACAGAAGGCAATAGTTTGATGTTCCCACTCAACCTCAGAAAAAATATGACAAAAATACTGTGTTTCCCGCACTATTTGTTTCTTTTGACTATGAATTTTTCAGCAACAGAAACTCTCCTACATTGTTCATAGAGCTCAGTAAAGTTCTTCTCTATGCTGAACCCTACCACAACAGTGAAATGAATAAATAATATTTGATGAGTTACAAGACTGTAGAACGAGGTGAGATGGAGCTCAATGGTGGAGAACTCCTGGCCAAGGACAGATGTCTGAGAGCAGTGGGGGAGAATGTGACAGGGTTTCCAAAGTTACTGATCCATCTGAGGTTCTGGATTGTACTGCAGGACTCATGCAAGACAAGGGAGAAAATTCAGGTGAAGACAAGGAAGATTAAAGGGGCAATTCAGCTAAGTGACCTCTGAAGAAAAATACGGCAAAGATATGAGGCTGAGTGCTGCAGCATAAGAAATGGCCCCAAGATTTAACATGCACAGCAAAGCAACTAAACACCCCCCCAATGTTCAATTCCTTTCTAGCCCTCACCAAGAATTATTTGAAACATTCAAACAGGTGCATTTTTGGCCTATTCTCTCAGAAAATCATAGATTTTTGTAGAGAAAATAAGCTCAACAAAAAATATGTGAAATACTGGGGGACAGAACCAGCAGAATTCATGTTCTTCCAGACTTGACTTTCAAACTAGTAGAAACAATATTTGACAGAAGACCTATTTCAATACCTGGCTTGAAATAAGGATTCTATGGCTATCTGTCAGCTCACTGGGAGCTATGGTAGAGGTGCTCACACATAATACTGCTGGCCTTACATCCTTCCAAAAACCTGAAGGCCATTTAGCAAAGTTTCAGACTTCTCAGAGGTCCCCTCTGTTCATCTACACTGCGGAAATGTAACTACTAGTAATCTGAATATTCAGATATTTCCAATTGTTTTCAAACTACCATGATATGACTTCTGTGAGACATGTGTTCTCACTTGGGATAATGCCAAATTGCAGTAGAGATGACAGAGAAGCCACTTAGGTGAAAGTTCTTACCAGTAGTTTAAGGTAAAAAAACAAAACAAAACAAACCTTTTTAACTGGTTTAGGTAGAATGAAGCATCACCTAATTGTATTTCCTGGTCATTCATAATTATCTTACAGTGAATATTGCTCAGGTAATTTTATTTCTAGTATTAAGGAAGTGGAGGAGTGTTACATTTTATTTGTAGAGTGCTGCTGGAGACATATGCCCTGCAAGGCTATTTATTCTCATGAAATAGTAACCCTCAATTTGAGGGGCTTGATGCAGCTGGCAAAAATCAAAGTATGACTTACATTTATAAAAACCCATGAGTTTGTCAAATAGAGGATAAGACAGCAGCTGAGAGTTTTGAATGCTTGCTTAGTGTTTGTCTTGAAACACTCCCAGGGAAGGAGGGCAGGCAACCTAGATATAAATTGGAAGAACAGATTAACCCTGACATTTCTAGGTCAAGGGAATAACCGAGGTCATGCCTTTCCCAGGCCTACCAAAGTCATGTCTGATCAGGAGAGCTCCTGGAAGTACTGATACAAAATTCAGGAGGGCAAATGGTGCCGCTACTCTTCAAAATGCAACATGTTAACAATTACTTTTGTTTTCACTCACTACATCACTGTGCATGTTCTACCCTGTCTCTCTAAAGCAATCTTATAAATCATTGAAGAGAATGGTTCTATTTTTGCCTCAAATATCCTAGCCTTGAAATCTCATGAATATTTTCCAAATTAGGTCTTCAGTTTACTAGATCATATGCTTGTCTCCTGGTTCTGTATGTTACAGAGAGTTTCTGTTTAAGAGGAAACAAAAGTCTACTCTGGTTAGTAAGACATGGAAAATAACTCAGGTTTAAGATGAAGAATCATGAAATAGTCTATTCTTTTGTCCTTCTAAGGCTGATTTTCTGCCTCTTTGAGGCCTCACAGGTCTCCACTATGTTTTAAAGGATCTCCAGAAATGCAGATGTTGCATGATTCCCCAACAGTTTATTCAGTTACTTAACTATACCACATCAGGAACATACGACTGGTGTCTACTTTAAATCTTTGCTGTAATTTAAGTCCATGCCTTCTTTTCCTGTTCATGGTACCTCTGAAAAATAATTCATCACACTTGCCTTGGCAGCACTTGAACTGAAGAACCATTACTTTGCCTCAGCGTTATTGAACAAACTACCACAGTTCCTTCAACTTTTCCTCTGGAGGACAAGTATAACTTAATCATATATCACCATATTTATGTCCAAAATATTCCATTATTTTCTTTTTGCATTAGGATTTTTGTTGGTGGTGTTAATTCTTGTCTCACACATCAATGTAAATACAAATTATTTCCTATTTGGCCTTGATGGTCTGTAACCCTTCACCCTCTGGTAGTAGTTTGGAGAAGGTGACACTAGCTCTGGCACTACCAGGTTTTCAGGGGCTGTGCTTTAGTCTGTGTTAGAACTATAGGTTACAGCACAGTGACTGCAGTTTTTCCATCTAAGACTCCAATCTATGCCACCCAGTAAGTGAGGACACCGCAGAAAAATGATGAGCTCTGCCAGTGGGCAAATTATTTGTTTCTAGGACTTATGGAATGAGAGCTAATATTGTCCACACTGCACAGAAAACCCCATCCAGCTGCCTTATTGCTACCTGCATGACTGTGGGTAAATCATTACGCTTCTCTAAGTTTCCTCTCACTTTAAGATGGAGAAGGTGGTTTCCAGACCTCATAAGGAGAAAAGAATTTAAAACTGCATCATGGTACTAAAAAAATGATAAGATGCATAAGCACCATTATGGAAAGAACAACTGCTCTGTAACAAACTCTGCAGAACTGACACTCTTCAGATTATGCACAAAGATCTAGGTACACAAAAACCTTTTACTGTTTAACTCATAAACAAGTGCATTTGCTCCCGGAACAAATCATAATATGTATAAAAAATACATGCCAGCTTACCTCAAATGAGATTTCCCATACATATTAATTTTACAAAGAATTTATACTGTAGGCATTTCTTATTTTGCAGGATATATTTAGGTACCAAAATCAGGATGAGAAATAAATACAAAAATTGGTTTCTTAGTGTAGCAGCATTTTAAATGTCCATTTCTTGGTAACTTACATGAATGACTCATGCATTTGTCTATTTTGTGGGCAATGTGGAAGCCTCAATGCTTTCAATAGGTAGGACTTTTTAAACGGTCTGATTTGTAAACTATGCAAACTATGGCAATTTGCAACTGTAATTATTCCTTAAGTGGAGAGTTTGGCATTTTGTAAAGCAGATAATAGTTCAGATAATGGATTTATTGTTGGGTCTTGTAACTCGAAGAAATAGGCCATTTTCTTTCAGATAAGCAGCTCTGGTTTTCCTGTTTCTTCCTAAGGTTCATGACACTACCCATTATTTGGCCCTAAATCCTGTTCCTCACAGTTCTGACATCTTGGGTACTTGTGAGAACTAGAAAAGAAAAAAAAAAAAAAGCTAAAAAAACGATGAACCAAGACAAACAAACAATGAAAACCAGCCAACAAATGTTACCCCCCTCCCCTAAAAACCCCAAACAAAAATCAAACAAAAAAAAAAAAAAAGCCAATTCAACAATCAAAAATCCAAAATCACTAGCTTTTTTTTTTTTTTATTTTATTTTTCAGATAACAAGACTAAAGAAAAATATATTGCTTATCCTATCTACAGATTTCTGGTAATATTTTGTTAATTAAGCTCTAAAGCTCTGATAAGCTGTTGTTAAGATTCAAGATCCCAGTGGGTCACTTGCTGTGTCCAGAACTTGACTGATGTACAGGCCTCTAAAATTGACAAGCTCCTTGAGTTCTTTGAGATATCTTTAATTTCAACTGCTAAATTCAATTTCAGCTCCAATTGTAGTTTGGGTGGTGGGCTGTGAAACTCAGCATTTTGGTACCTGAATGAAATGACTCTCCTGTGCTTTCCTTGGTATACATCCTTTCTCCTCTCTTCGAGTGAGTCTTGCTTGGAGAAGATGAGGAAATTTCTGGCCGCATAAATGAGAAAGAGAAATATGGCTTGAGAATGTTGAAAACAGCTCAGGACAAGAAATTTTTATGGCAGGAAAAATAGAGGAGGAGTGAAAAATAAATTGGAATTAGGAACTGTTGAGAAGTAAATGCGGGAAACTAAAAATGGACTGGACAGTTGATGCATTTAATTAAAAATGAATGGGGTGTGGGACCACAAGGGAAGAAGGATCTGAGGATGGATGCTGTGCTGTGGCCAGAAACCTTTGTGGCGGCACAATATATGCAAGAAGGGCAATTATCCTAATTGATGAAAATGCTGAATCTTCAGTGACAGATGAATTCACTACAGCTGGATTTTGAACATGCAAATGGGAGTGTAGAGTGAACCTCACCGTAAGGTCAAGTACTGGCCATTTTCATAGAGAATCTGTGATTTTAAATTTTAATATCTCAGTGCCTCAGTTTCCCAGTATATAGGATATGCCATCAAAACAATGAAGAACTATAAAGCAATCCTTTGAACTGTCCATACACTGAAAAGGAAGGCAAGCTTTTAAAAAAGCTTTTTAAAATAAACCAAAGGACCTTTTTAGTGGTTTTCCTACTCCCCCGCCCAATTAAGTTGTGTTACGAAAATAATGAACATTTCCCTTTGTTAATTAAGCAACTTTTTGATATAATTTTTTTTTTTTTAATTCCCTGGGAGAAAAATATCTGACTAAGTTAAAAATACACCTCTGTCCTTCACATGAGTATTTAATTATATAAAAGACTTCAGTTTTCAGTTCTACTTGTCTACGCTGCCTGTTTTCCTCAGAGTCATGTGAGAGGAGCTAGAAATAAAACACAAGTCTGTGAATCTTTCCTATTGCAAGCCAGGAAGCTGCCAGCACCGTGCTCCTTGATGCAACGGGGAGTGGTGTGTTTTTTTTCTTCAGAGACGAACATTTGCAGCATCTAAACTCACTTCCCCAAGCAACCATCAGATGGTAGCAATGCTTGTTTGCTATCTACCATGGGCCTGATTTGAAATGGGATGCAGAAGCCCAGGCATTACCTCCAGCCCCAGCAGCCACCCAGGTGCCTTTCGAGAGCGCCCTGGTGTTAGCATTTCGGAGGACACGGAAAGCTGCAGCCCCGAGTGTTAATGCTGAGCTTGACACTATGCAAAGCAACCTGATCTTATATGCACAGAGTTGTAGCCAATAGCCCCATGCATGAGGGAACAGATGAAACCCAAGGGAAATGCAGATGTCCTGTCCCTGGGTTTGTTCCCTGGGTTTTGGTTTGCTGCAAAGGAGGACTCCAAGGGGTGTGGAAATGAAAATACCAAGAAAATTAACTTGGGACCTTGAAACTAGCTGTAGTAGAGACTCTCAGGGAAATTGATCCAATGTCGCAAAAGGGTGATAGAGCAGACTCTTGTAGCATGTAGGAGTCCTTGGTGAAGTGATAAAAAGCTTTCTTATTGAAGGCCTGGCCTAAGGTCACTGAAAAGGTCATGGAAAACAGCTGTCTCCTAGGGATACTGTTAGTCAAGCATCATCCTTGAGGCTGAGGACAGGATTCAGTGCCCCTGATTCTAAATGTCACACGGTAAGACACTCAAGCCTGACTTCCCATCTGTGTTCCCTGTATAACCCACGGGGAGACAGAGACACAGAGAGAGTGGGGAAAAAACTTTTCCTGGTTTAGATTCCTGGCTTGAGGTGTGGAGAAGCACCTTATGAAGGTGTCTATTTTTCTCTACTAGACAGAAATGGATCTTGTTTTATTTGCTTAGATTTTGATCCTGATTTAAGTGTTTAAGGTGGTATAAATCAATGCCTGTGTTTTCCATTGAAAGGTGCAATTCCCAACATTTATTTTGCTTTACTGTCCCAAGCAAAAGGAAAAAAATAATAAAACCAGCTTTATAAAATATAGGCAAATGACATCCTGTCACAAATATCTGTAACCATCGTATTTACTTCATTAACATTCTGAAATTAAATACGGCCTCTCTAGTTTCTTAAATTACTGAGCTTCTCCTGAGAGAAGTGGTTTTGGGACTTTCAGCAGTAGCTAGAATATGTGCTTGTTCACTCATGGTAGTTTTGCCAGGACTGTCTTCTTTAAAATGTATTATTGCTTCTCTGAAGTACCAGATCCAACTGTCCTGGGACAGCTATCTCTTTTTTTGCATTTCTGTTTGGTGCTTGTCTGATGGTTTCTTTGACAAAAATGTCCCTTCTATTTTGCCTCTGTCCGCTTTGTCAGCACATGCCTTCTGCTTGGTCTTCCCGAGGTTGCTGAGGTGAGCAGCTCTGGTTCTGGCAGGACTGGCAGCAGAACACTGGTGCAGTGCACAGCAAAGCTTCCTGGCTTGAGGAAAACTCAAGAGGAGATGGGAGAGCTGCTGGAAGCCCACAGATGACATGGCTTTGGATGACAGAAGCCAGGTGGGGCCAGTGGCAATGGTGGCCAAGCCTCTGCATTTATGAAATAAGACCTTAGGGAGCAATAGGAACCAGGAGTGACACCAGCAAGGTGGGAAAACAGGGCACGACACAGCCATGAGGGCACAGCCTGGCAGTTTGGGTGGCAGTTCCTTCAGAAAGGCATGTGAGAAGGGCACTGAAGCCCTCTCAGCTCTATCAGGGAGAAGAAAGGCAGGACCACGGTGAGCTCCACACCCACCGTGACTGGGGCAGCCCCCCAGCCAGAGCTCGGGGAGAGCACACAGCTGCAAGGTGGGCACTGCTCTTATGCCAGTGGGAGGTCACCTGGGAAGAGAATCTCCTGTCTAGTGACAACACTCCAGGAGGAGAGGAGTAGTCTGTGGAGTGTTGTGGAATGTGTGACAGACTGGCTTTGCACCCAGACTTCCCTGAGATGGGCCTGACAGACAGACAGACAGGACACACACGCCTGTCTTCTGCCCACCTGACTGAACACGGTGACTGAAGGGACAGAGGGCAATGGGGACTAATTCCTGCCCAGCAAAGCAGGTGTATCTCTGACTGCAGACCAGCCCCATTCCTTAGGGAACACTACTGCTGCCTGTGGGCTCAGTTATCAACATGAAGGGAACAACCTTCTCTAGTAGGGCCCCAAGGCCATTATTCGCTGTTGATTTCCCAGGTGGGCACTCATGAAGAGACAACAAGAAGTCCACCAGGAGAGACTTCAGGGCCTTGAGATGAGTGGCTGAGGGCTCAGGAGCACAGACAGTGTTCTCTATCCTTCCAGCTGCAGGGAATAATGAGGGAATTAATGGGAAGAAACATTGTTTGGCTTCTCAAACCACTGGTGTCCTGCAACAGATGCTTTTAACATCATCAGAAGGCAAGGAAAGAGAGGTGGTGGGGTAGCCAGGCATGTTAGGGAGTGTTTTGGCTGTCTACAGCTTAATGACAGCTGATAATTTATGGGTAAGGATCAAAGGGAAGGCCAAGGCAGATAACAACCAGGACTGATTGGTAATAATGTGACCACAGAATGGACTGGGTTGGAAGGGACCTTAAAAACCCCTCAGTTCCAACCCCTCTGCCACGAGCAGGGACACCTCACACTAGCCCAGCTTGCTCAGAGCTAGAGGCAGTACTCCAGGTGGGGTGTCACCAGAGCAGAGTGGAGGTCCTGTCCTTGCACCTGGTCCTGTTCAACGTCCCAAGGATCCCATGGACATCGTTGTGGCTGGGAGGTCTGTAGCAAACCCCTACAATGGTGTCTGCATTATCTGTTTGTCCCTGGACTCTTACCCAGAGCTCTCAGCTGTGCCATTGCCCGCTGTGAGCTCCACACATTCCAGCCCTTCCATCACAAACAGTGCCACCCCTCCCCTTCTCCTGCCCTGCCTATCTCCCCTGAAGCACCTGTAACCCCCAACAGGGTCTCCAGTCTCGTGGGGTTTCACTTACACCTGTGGGGTAAAATCTCTGGGACTGGGCCAAAGCTTTGAGCTCATCTTGGGGCAATTGGACAACCATTAAACCAATTATTTCTCCACCTAGCAGTTCACTTGTTGGATCCATCTCAGTTTGGAGAGAAGGATGTTGAGGGCCATCACGTCAAAGGCCTTACAGTAGTCCAGATGAATGACATCTGTGCCTCTTCCCTTGACCATGGATGCAGTCACCCATTATAGAAGGCCACTGAGTTGGTCAGGCAGCCACAGCTGGTCAGTGATGTGATGGTCAGAGGCTGCCCTGGGCATAGGGATCATGGAATAACAGAATTTTTGATTCTTGGAGAAGTAAGCAGGATATGGTCAGCAACACTGACACCTTGGACATCTGGAGGGAAGACTGTCCTGCTTAAGAGGCTGGGCTAGTCACATAATGGAATCACATATTGAGGTGCTGGAGAGTATCCAGCAAAGGGCAAAGGAGCTGGGGAAGGATCTGGAGCATGTCTGATGTGGATCAGCTGAAAGAACTGGAGCTGTTTAGTTTGGAGAAAAGGAGACCTTATTGCTCTGTGAAAGTATCTAAAAAGAAGAAGGCTCAGTCTCTTCTACCAAGTGACAGCAACAATACAAGAGGAAATGGCCACAAGCTGTGTCAGTGGATGTTAGGTAGGATATTAGGAAAAAAAAAAATTATGGAAAGGGTTGTCAAGATTTGGAATAGGCTGCCCATGAATGTGATTGAGTCATCATACCTGTAGCTATTTAAAAGACATGTAGATGTGGCTGTTAGGGACGGGGTTCTGTGGTGGACATGACAGTGCTGGGTTAATGATTGGACTCCGTGTTCTTAAAAGTGTTTCTTTCGATATAAACAATTATATGATTCTACAGTTCTAAGGAGACAACTTCATTAAACCACAGGATGGATGCTTGGGGCCTCTTTATTGCTTAATATATCCAATTCCCCTCAGTAAATTACAAAACTATGCCCACTGTCAGACTTTTTGATCGCAGGTGTACTATATTTAGCAAAAATAGGTTTGGCATGTCTGATTACCTTTTTAGCCAAAATGTCTCCTAGTAGGCTCTCAGGGAAGTTAGAATAATATTCTAGAACAAGTAGTTTATTTTCCTCTGTCAGCATAATCAGACCTATGTCAGCTTTGCTCCAGAGAGCCTTTTCTTTTTTTCTCCTTGAGTCAGTGACACTGTATTTTTTTTGATTTGGACTGGACTTCTATTTGTGGCGTGTATAGAAAGTCTTGACAACTTCTTAAATGTCAATTTATATTTGTCCAGCTGTTTGTTTTTTGTCTTGTTTTTTTTTTTTTTGTTTTTTTTTTTTTTTGTCTTGCTTTTTTAATAGATCTTTTAGCTTTTTCTTAGGCTTTTCAATTCTTAACTGGCCCTAGTACATTCCCAGTAGCAGCTGTAATGTCTGAGTGCAGCCCAGAAGTGGGAAAAATGGAAATGGTCTGAACAAATTACTTTTATCCTACGTGCCTGTCACCAGGCAGCACAATCAGCTTGGTCACCCTGGTGGTGTCTCACCAGAACTGGGATATTTTATTTTACCTCCCAAGATGTGCAGCTTCTCTTTCAGAGCAGTTGTTTATCAAGTACAGTATAATCTTTTTTTTAAGGAATTTTTTGTGTTAAATCAAAGAATAAGCTCAGAGGAAACCTCTGTGCTGTGTTCCTTCACACTTCCAGCAGATGTTCCTGAGAGAAGGACTGAAATTTTAGCTGTCTGCAGAGTTTAGTTTTATCTCACAAATCATATCAAAACCAAAAAAATGTATTTCCAGCACGACAATAGGAAATCATGAGGTGGTTACGTGTGGTTTATGGCCAAAATGGAAAGTAGTTGCCACTTATTAAATAGGTACATGTTGCCTTTAGCACTTAGAGCAACTTATGGATGGGTCCTTCTAAATGAATATGTTCTGTCTGCAGTTCTTTACTGAGACTTGATCACATTAACATCCTGGTGGCTTCTCTGCCTATCACTGGTTTGGATAGTCAGTCTGATGGTCAATTTTCTGTATTGCTCAACTGTGCAATTTCCCTTTCTTTTGCTGCAGAGTGACTAGTTGTGACTTATGAAATGGACTTAAACACATCAAATTAAATCACGTAGTTGTTTACATGGTGACAATTGTTTGATGCTGTCCAAATCCATCCGTTTTGGAGTTCTAGTGTCCCACGACAGAGCCATCACAACTAGCTCAGGTCTCTGTTGTCCTCAATGTGGCTTGTTTGTAGGCACCTGGGTCAGGAGTTGAAACCAACCTAAAAATCAGAGTGTGGAAATGAGGCCTCCTGATGTTCAGAGATCTATGACATTTGTAGAAGCACATGCCAAAGATCTATCTTATTAAAGAGGAAATATTTTGCATTATCCCTAATTTCTTTTCCCCATTTTCAGTCCTATTTTTCTCTTTAAGGATGATAGGACGCATTTTATTTTTATTCAGTTTGGAAACACCAGTAAGTAAGAGATACTTCCTCCTCCCCAGTATCTCCATTTGTCCTTTACGCACTTGAGCAGTCTCATGGCAGTAAGACTATATCAGATTTTCTTTTAGCCTCCTTTTTAACAAGAAGCTGTATTTCCTGACAGTTGTAATGGCCACAAAAATCACCTGTGTCCTGAGAACTTCTCTCTCTCTCTCTTCATGGATTTCCAAAATTGTTTCAGTCTTCTAGGCTGTTAATTTTTTTCATTTTTTCTTTCCAAGGATGTGACAATTGCCACACATTTCTGCTAAATGAAAAAAAACTTTTGCTTGCGTGACATCGTGGAAAGCACAAAACTTGGAATAGAGGACGATGCAATAAATTGCTTTTAACTGCTTGTTGGTGACCTTACTGCATAGCCTGAAGGTGGAGAGTTTCTCCCCACAATTTCTCTCTGGCCCAAACACCTATGGCTGAGCCACAACACTCCTTTCTGAGAGCTGAACCCATTTTGATGTCATTGATGCCATCAAAGGGAAGGAAGTGGGTATGCATAATGCAGGTGCTGACGATTCGAGCAATGTTTCTCCTCTTGTGGCAGTGATGGGGCTTGTGCTTTGATGTGGCTTTGAAAACCCCAGCTGTATCTCTGAGCATGAGACTTTATGAGTCTGAGCAAATTTGTGGAAATTGTATTCTCTTGACTTGCAATAAGAATAACAGCAGCTGATATATCTCAGACCTATTTTAGCCATTTTTTTTCTGTTGTTGTCAGAATGATGACTAACATTTTTTGCTTGATGGGCAACAAAATAAGGTGGATGGAACATAGAGAAAAATTAAATCTAAGTCATCTCTGATTACCAAAAAGCACCATTTGACCGAAGTGAAAGAGATTAAAAATCTGGGATCTCAGATTTTTAATCTTTGGTTTAAATGTCAATCATCAATAGGATATTTTCCTGAGTCTGTAGAATTTAGATTCTGAGTCTTTCAAATAAGGTAAATTAAATTAAAATAAATTAAAATTTAATTTCTAAACCTTTTTGCTCACTGACCCTGACCCTGTCAAGGGTCTCATTTAGCCCTCACTCAGTTATCCAGTGTAAGTGGGAGAATGTTCAATGACCTCAGTGTAGGGTCAAATCATGCATGAAGAGCAAGCTTCTTCTCCCTTGAGACAATGTACCTGTCCAAAAAAACTGCAGAGATGTTGAAAGAGGTGATTCATGGTTTAAAGAAGTTGAAAGCTGTACAAATACTTTTTCAAAATAATAATGGAAAGATTATAATGTACAAACTGAAAACCATACATAAATGACAACCATCTGTTTGTCTTACAATTTAGAAACTCCCAGAACATTACACTTCAAGTAAAATAACTCAGCTGTTTGCCAAGAAACACAGAAAGAGATTGCTGCTTCTTCACTGTTGGTAAGACTTATCCCCACTTTCAAAAGGTAATGTATGTGGAGGGGCGAAAGGAACAGGGGAAGCCCTAAGAGGGGAAAATGTGGTGGACAATGAATATCCACTGCCATTTGACGAAACAGGGCATTTTCTATCTATCCTGCAAGCTTATGAGTGATATCAAGCAAGATTTCTTCATTATATTGGAAATACTTTATTTTAACCAAGGAAAATTCTCAGATGCCTTGAACTGATTTTGTGGTAAACATAAGCAAACCTAAATAGCTGTTTTATTATAGCTTATTGTGCAAGTGTTGGTTCATAATAAATCACTGTACTCTTTAGAAGCAAGCTTGAAACAAGTGCATAAATATTAAATGGCCCCAGGAATAAAGACATTTTTAGCAAAATTATTGAGTGTGGTTTGCCAAATCCATTGGGTAATCCAAACTCCCCATAGTCATTTAAGGACCAACATGTACTACCATTTATAGTAATGTAAATCCACTGTAACTCTGTTGAAGTCAATAGAGTTATTTGAAATTAACATAAAAAAATAGTTTTGTTTTTAAAATATAAACAACATAATTGCCTGAAATTCTATCTATTAGGATAAAAGAATAAAAATTCTATACCTCTGCAGAAATGGGAACTAAAGCTATCTGTATTATGTGTGTAAATTTAGGCAAAAATATTATACTGATTTCATTCATGTAATAAAGCTCTTATACCCTAATCAGAAATGTTGAAGCAGAAGTTATTAATTTAAAAAATAAAATGTTATTCTGTTTTTTAATAATTCCAGCAGAAAAAGAAGAGGTTGAGATCTGTGGCTTTTGCAAAGCAGAGATATTCAGACCAATATTGTTGCTTGGAGGCCTTTCTGCTCTTAGAGGGAAATAAAAAAAAAAAGGTACAATCAGTTTCTGAAAATCCATAGATCTCCCATATCAGTCAGGGATTTCCCCTTGGAGATGACCTTGTTTTGCCTCAGTTATCCAAATTTTAAATCACAGCTGCTCAGATTATCCTTGTTTCCTCTCTTATACAGGCTTACAAAATAGTTTACCTGTGCAATGGGTGGGCAGAAATGTGAGAAGTTTGTGTGGACATGATTTCTGAACATGTGAGAATTTTCAAGCTCCCAGGGACTGACTGTTCCCAAGAGAAAATCTTGGGAACCTTTTCTTGCTCAAAGATTACTCGTGTAAATAAAGAATTACTTTCCCAAGACAGGACACAGATATTCTGAGCATGTTTTCTCTCTTATCCCACCAATGGGATGAGAGAGGTTTTGTTCCTTCTACCAATCAGGGTGACCTGGACGGAGAAGCTTATAAAAAGGCCACAAGACCCCGCAATAAATGCTTTTTTTGCCTCATGAAAGTGGCTGCTGTGTGTGATTTCTGGGAACTCACGCAATACTTTGTGTCCTCTAACGACAGCTTGAGTCCGCGAGAGACATGAAACTTCAAGGTAACCATCAGCAGAAACACCAATTACGGTACAGTCCTGATGGCATCAAGGAGGGACAAAACACCTGGGGCTCCCCAGTGTAGCACATGGCAGTGCCTTGGGGGACTCTCTAAAGTGAAAAGTGTTACCTCAGAGGTCAGGGACACTGACTGAGAGTGAGCAAAGACAAGGCAGTGAGGCCCAGTCCAATAGGGAACCACTGGTCAGGGACTGTCAGAATAGAGAGGAGTCCTGTTGGGCATCCTCCCATTTACTCCTGGGCAGCAAATGGAAGTTCATTCATGCTCCTCTGCCAGGGGATGTTCTTCTTGTGGAGGTGTTGTGAAAAGCAACACACTGGTGAAAGAAAGCGCTTAGTCAGTGGTGGAATTACGGTTCCTGTTGGAAGGTAGAGTGGAAGGAACACCGAGCAGTGTCACCTTCCCCTTGCTGTATTTACTTGTATATTGATAAGAAGTTACAGCCCAATTTGGCCCAGCAGGACTGTGTTACAGACAGTGTGCCTCTGGGATGCTTTTGCAAAAAACACACACTAAAGCATCTGGGATGCTTCTGCCCCAGACCACCACTTGAGGTCCAAGCAGGGCCCCAAGGCGCTGTGTGCAGTCTGACAGAGCACAGCAGACACCACTGCTGAGAGCTCCCCTGCTAGGACACGACCGCTGACTTACTCCCTACCCTGCTATCCATCAGGAACAGACTCAGTCACAACTACAGGGGACAGGGGACGACTTCAGGACATTGTGTCGTATATTTGAGTGCTTGATTTATGAAACATAGCAAAGGCAAAACAAAGCTGGAATGACTTGTCTATAGAAAAGCTCCCCATGCTTCAGTTAGGAGACATGCCTTTTAATACAACTTCAAAACATTTATTATAAAATGGAACAATTTGTATTGTATTCAATAATGTTTTCAAAGGACTGTCAACCTCTGTCTGCAGGTGCCTTTTCTTACAACATATAATCTATAACACTCATTTCTCCTCCCCCCCCCAATAATCATATAACAGAGATATGCATTACAGAAAATGTGTATAGGTTTGCTTCTATTATAGTCATGATCAAAAGGCTATGATATATTGAAATATTTGCTTTGTACAAATACATCTGTTATCAGAGGGTTTCTTAACATAAATGGTGTATTTTCTATAATGTGCTCCTTCTAATGAATGGTTCAGTGAAGGCATGAGAACTGAGCTATGTGGGGAGAATGCAGTAATTTCTCTTTAGCGTGCAGGAATTCTGAATACAAGTAAATGCATGCCAAATTTTATTGCTTCTAAATCTGAATAATTGTATTTCTGAGCTGTGCATCTGGGTAGATAATAAAGCCACAAAACAATTTAATGAAACATATAAAAAATCGAATGACATTACTAAATATTATAATATGCAGAAAATATATTTTGCATATTGTCACCTAATCTTTCATCCACATACTAACAAATAATGCAACAATAATTGAAAGTCTTATTATCCATCTACGTAAATTGAGACCAAATTTACCTTGTTTCCTTTCCCTTTGTGTGTGTGTGTGTATGTGTGTGGACATAAAAGTGAGATTGATATTATAGCTTTATGTTTATGGTACATTTTTTCCACAATAACTAAGGTGACCAGCATAAGTCTTTTCTCCATTCAAATCAGTCCTCAACTCATATTGTGATTATGTTACCTATCCAAGTACTTATAGGAGACAAGTCTTGAATACACGAACTTCATTGCTTCGAGTGTCTGATTCCACAGGAATGAAACCTGGAATACCATAAGAAAAGTGGGAGTCTTCATATATAAATTCACTGTCTGAGGTTTACAGGTATGGACTGCCCTCACCATCCATTATAGTCAAAGGACACATATGGGTAATGCAGAATAGTACTGCTGACTCATTCCCAAAGACTATTTTATGATGAGGTGAACTGCCCTTTTGGAGGTTTGTGTTTCTTTCTGTTGACTCTTAAGGAATCGTAAATGGCTAGCTTAGACTTAGATGTCTAACTTTCAGAGGACCATGTGAGGTAACAAGGATCTCATCTAAAGAGGTTAAAATACTGGTTCCAGGAGGGAGGGACCTCTTCTGTTCTTGCACTGATTCTAGCACTTTGTCACTGATTTATTCTGCTCTGCCATGGAAGAGGTCATTGCAGACTTCCAGCTGGTTGTAATGTCTGGATTTAAAGGACAGCGATCTGAGCTGTCTGCTGCAAAATGTCTTTTGCAAAGGTGAAGCCGTATCATCAAAGGCCACACAAACAGTAGGAAAAGGACTGAATTTCGCAAAGAGCTTGGTAATGTTGCTCTGTCTTTACTCAAGACAGCTGTTTCCCCTTTTGTCCTTGTGATGTGTTGGCCCAGATTCTGACGTGCTTGTATGGAGAGCTCTCCACTCAGAGGTCCATTACCACTGGAGGCTCACCTGATGTCAGTGCAGGAAATTTTGCAAGGTTAAAAGTGGGTAAGACTTTGCCTTGTTTCAAGAGTATATAACCAACTGCTTTTTGATAGTTCCCATCTAAATATACACCCACCTATGCTCCCAGTGAAAGGTTACCACTACCATCCTATCTATTCCTTTGCTCCCAGAAGGAAAACATTTATGTCCTCTCTTCCTTACTTTGCTTTCATACATCAAGCTCAGAGTCTTGAGCCTCACTTTATAAATTATGATTTATGAAAGGCAAACATGGGACTGATAAACACCCTGAACCTATTAGAGCAAAGACTTCTTGTGAATGAAGGAACTGTCCTCAGTTTTTTTCTTTTTTATTTTTGAAGTAAGAAAGAGCCATTGTATAAATTATAATGCTTTCCGCTCCGGGTGTCAAGTGCACTTCTGCATTCCTTCTGCTGGTCTTAGAGACAACTCACACTGCCTCCATATGAAAGAATAATTCAAAAAATAGCAATTTTCTTATCAGAAGAAGGAATAAGAAAGACCTGTACCTAACTAACCCTAGTGGCCACGTTTGTTGAGGTGTTATTGGAATGAGCAAAAGAGTTTTTTTAAGAATATAAGAATAAATATGCTGAAAAGCGGAGATTAGGAATTGTCATATAGAGATTTTATACAGTAAAGTGGTGAGCAGAATAATCAATGCATTAAAAATATTCTGCTTCCTTGATCTAAGAATCAAATGCCTGTAGACAGGTTTTCATCTCACTCATACCAGAGTAATTTATTGTGCTTCACAAAATGCAGAAGCAAACTTGGCCCTTAATCTGTGAAAGGAAGTTTTCAGGATGAGGAATTTGATTTGACTTCAAAGAATATGAATTGGTTCTTTTTGTTCTGTAGTCAATTATTCCTTTTCAATGCAACTCCCTTTGGGAAAAAAAGCTTTCTCTGATGAGCTTTACCCTTTTAGTCCACTACAATCTCCCTGGATTCTGCCTTGCCTGAGATTCTTTTCCTTCCTTCCTTCCTTCCTTCCTTCCTTCCTTCCTTCCTTCCTTCCTTCCTTCCTTCCTTCCTTCCTTCCTTCCTTCCTTCCTTCCTTCCTTCCTTCCTTCCTTCCTTCCTTCCTTCCTTCCTTCCTTCCTTCCTTCCTTCCTTCCTTCCTTCCTTCCTTCCTTCCTTCCTTCCTTCCTTCCTTCCTTCCTTCCTTCCTTCCTTCCTTCCTTCCTTCCTTCCTTCCTTCCTTCCTTCCTTCCTTCCTTCCTTCCTTCCTTCCTTCCTTCCTTCCTTCCTTCCTTCCTTCCTTCCTTCCTTCCTTCCTTCCTTCCTTCCTTCCTTCCTTCCTTCCTTCCTTCCTTCCTTCCTTCCTTCCTTCCTTCCTTCCTTCCTTCCTTCCTTCCTTCCTTCCTTCCTTCCTTCCTTCCTTCCTTCCTTCCTTCCTTCCTTCCTTCCTTCCTTCCGCACTTCCTTCCGCACTTCCTTCCTTCCGCACTTCCTTCCTTCCGCACTTCCTTCCTTCCGCACTTCCTTCCGCACTTCCTTCCGCACTTCCTTCCTTCCGCACTTCCTTCCGCACTTCCTTCCGCACTTCCTTCCGCACTTCCTTCCGCACTTCCTTCCGCACTTCCGCACTTCCTTCCTTCCGCACTTCCTTCCTTCCTTCCTTCCTTCCTTCCTTCCTTCCTTCCTTCCTTCCTTCCTTCCTTCCTTCCTTCCTTCCTTCCTTCCTTCCTTCCTTCCTTCCTTCCTTCCTTCCTTCCTTCCTTCCTTCCTTCCTTCCTTCCTTCCTTCCTTCCTTCCTTCCTTCCTTCCTTCCTTCCTTCCTTCCTTCCTTCCTTCCTTCCTTCCTTCCTTCCTTCCTTCCTTCCTTCCTTCCTTCCTTCCTTCCTTCCTTCCTTCCTTCCTTCCTTCCTTCCTTCCTTCCTTCCTTCCTTCCTTCCTTCCTTCCTTCCTTCCTTCCTTCCTTCCTTCCTTCCTTCCTTCCTTCCTTCCTTCCTTCCTTCCTTCCTGCCTGCCTTCCTGCCTGCCTTCCTCCATCCCTCCCTCCCTCCACGTCCTTCAAGCTAAGATTTTTCCCTACAATTTATAGGAGATTTATTTAGACAGCCACTACCTAAATCAGAACTAAAATTCAGGTAAAGAGTCGTGATTAAATCTTTGAAGCTTAAATGAAGGAAATTACATTGTCTAGTGTGTCTAATGGGAGATTTATGCTTCAGATATTTGCTTTATATATGATTTATGATGTCATATAATGTTGAAAAAATAAACCAACAGGTCAAGATCTGGGATTGAATAGCTGTCTGCTTCCTGAAACAAAAAAAAAAAGAAAAAAAATTAAAAATAAAATAAACTAATAGTTAAAATCATCATAACTCATTAATTCTAAATTGAATTCTTTATTTGAACGAGTAGTTATGATCTTTAATTTTTTCATATTTTAAAATATTAAAAGTGCCATTATATAAATAATATATTTTTCTGCCAGTATAAACACGGAGAATGTGTTTCCAAGTAAATCTCCCTGCAGTTACCCTCTGTGATGGTATTGATGGTATTGACTGCTTTTTTTTTTTTGTTTTATTTTCTTTTTAGGATTAATATGAACTAGTATAAGTTTTCTGATTTGGACCAAATTAGAGGATTATACAGAAAAAAGTAAATTTGAAAGTGAACATATCTGTAATATTCAAACCTAGATTAAAATTTGATTATTTTTTAGAAGGTCTGAAAGGTAAGATTTTTCAACTAAATTTTCAACTAACTTATTATTAGTTACTGAGCTTTCCCTCCCATACTTTCCTCTGGCCAGATGTGACCACTTTTAAGAATTTAACTGGACAGAGAACTCTTTAGGAAACATTTCCCACAGCTTTAGACAGAGTTCATAGCTCAGTTAAATGGACACTGTAAATTTAGCTGGGGTTTAACATGTAGGTTTGATACACTTCTATTTTCTGTAATTTAGCTATATCTACTCCATCTTTCTTTCAGCCATAAAATTTCAGAAATGTACTCTAGAGAAAATTAAACAAGAGCTATTTAAATGGTCAGAACTTGTTAAGGAGATGCGATTTCTGTGTTTCAAATGATGCATAAATGGTGTATGGGGCAGAAAAGTAGAAAAAAATGGAGTTATCTTTTCTGAGTTTTTATGTATTTCTAAACTTTCCTAAGAGTCAATTAAAATTGTCATTCAACCTACTATATATGAAGTGTTAAATATCTCCATATGATGCCTTAAATGCAAACAACAAAATATTCCAAAATTGTAATTGGAAATGAGGAAGTGAAATAGATTGTAAACCTGAACTTAAACTGATTTTTCAATTTCAGTGTCCCATTATGTAGAAGCATAAAACACAACAAGAAAAAAAAAACAAAAATACAAAAAAAACCCAAGGAGATCAGATTCTTCATTAAACAATTGAGAACCAAATTACTCACTCTGGAATCACTATCTGGAAAGGAGGAGGGATTCTTATGGGTAGAAGCTATATCTCTTTCTTCATTTTTTATAGGTGAGAGGGAATGCATGGTACCTTTTGTTCTTGCCATATACCTTCAAGATATTGAAAAAAGGGTGATATTCTGTGATCTAAGGTGGAATTTATCCTGACAAGGAAACACCTCTTTTTTAGATACTCAGCTTTTCTTTCATGTTTTTCCCCTTTAATGTTAAATGGGTCACAGGACTTACAACCTACCCACCTTTTAAAACTCTCCATGCTTCCTTCTCTTGTCAGACATAACCAGCAGTAATTAGAATTGCTTCATATTTCAGGCAGAGGTGTGGGGTGGAAATGCTCCAGCTTATTGCTGAGCAAAGTAGGAAGCGCTGGTCTCGCTGGTAGAAGGAAGATAAGTGGTTTAGCATCAGACATTGTATACTTGGAAGAAATAAAAAAAATCAGGAAAAATATAAATAAAAAAGAGTGCAAAGTTTTATTGTCAAGCACGGCTGTCACTTCATGAAACCAGAGTCATATATAAGATATATGTGACATACTAATAGGAAGTAATTTACCCAAGGATGTTTTTGTGCCTTGAAGTGCCTTCAACATTTCTGCTTTGAAAACTTTGCAAGTGTGCATGCATCAGAGCAGTTACCGAGGCGCTGAAGTTCCCAATTTGTGCACAATGTGACTTTTATAATGCTATTAAACTCATCTCATGGAAAGCGATGTGCACAAAACAATGATACATGAGATCTCAAGGAGGCTGCTGAGTGGGGGAGAAGAATGGAGTGAGGAGAAAGCTTTTGTAAAGTCACTTTGAGAATGCACCTCTGCTCCAGAAGCCCTCTGTTTATTCTCATTGGGATTTGTCTCCTGCACTTTGGGTGGAGATTCATGCATGTGCTGGCTTTTTCTGGGGTAGAGGTAATCTCCTTCACAATATCTGCCACAGGAATGTGTTTTGAATTTTAGCTGAAACTGCTGATAATACAAAGATGTTGTCATTATTGCTGAGCAGGGCAAGCACTTTTTCTCACCTCATCTCAGCAGTGAGCAGGTAAACAGGGAGCTGGGATGGGACAGAGGCAAGGCAGCTGATCCCAGTGATCACAGGGATATCATTGTAGGCATCATTCTCAGCATACAAGAAGAAAGTGTGTGCAGGGAGTTTGGAGAGATAACATTTGTCTTCCCAAGTCATCGCTGTGTGTGATGGATCCCCTGCTTTCCTGGGAATTGCTCAACACCTGCCTGCTGATGGGGAGTGGTGGATGCATTCCTTGGTTTGCTGTTCTTGTGAGTGTGGTTTTTCCTTTACCTTCATGAAAAACTCACGTGTTTCTTCACTTCTGATACTGTCCTCATCCTACTATGGCCAGGGAGTGAATGAGTGGCTTTGTAAGGCTAAATTGTGTTTAAACCACGACAGTGCTGCTCGCATTCCTTATCCCCTCAGTATAATAAATTGCAGGCACCTGTTTCTCTCATTAAAGTAAATTTGTTTTGGTACTCATCTATTTACCTCTAGAATGGGGCAGAGACAGCCCAAGATTCTCTCCCATGAGGTCTGACTTGAAGGGATGGCCTCAGAGGGTTCTGTAGGATGTGTAACTCTAGTCATGCAATCAGAAACAGAAGCTCACAATTGAAGTGTGACTCTTTGCTCTTGTACCCTTGCTCCTGCTTTGCCATCTGCCCTGCTCTTTTCTCATCTGTCTCTTTCTGCATTCTGACTGTAAATTCAGGAGATTTTTTGTCACCTGTGTGAGCAATAGCAGATCCATGGTGCCCAGTCCTGGGCACTGGGTTTTCAAGGAGTTCATTAGAACACAAATAATGCCCACAATTTTACAGCTGAAAATGCCCTCCCTCTTCCTTTTTGTGTGTTGGGACTGTTCTGAACATTACTTTTGCCTCATGGGAGGCAAACTGAGGGTACAGATTAATTACCTACAAAAAAGTTGTGACATGATGGTAGACCTGGGGATAGAGGACACACAGATTTCCCTGTATGATGGGAAAATCTAAATCCATTATTTTCATTTGTTCTTTCATAAAATGCAAAAAATTCCTTGAGAACAAATAAATAAACATCTTGCTTCAAAATAAAATTCACTGGAGGAAAAAATTGAGGGAGGGGAAGGTCAGCCCAAATATTTTGCTGTATTAAATTCAGAACATTTAATTCACAATAAAATTGTGTATTATTTTTTAAATTCACTAAACAAATGATTTTTTTTAAAGTTATTTTTAAATTTTAAAATAAATATCCCATGTGGAAGCTTTTGCCACAGTACAGTTTGTCACCATCACTGTGCTTCATTTGTTTTCCTCCTTGCATGAAATTTTCTTGAAATTTTAGGCATTTTGAAAGACATAATTTTCTTCACCAGACAGGCATTCTGACATTGTTTTGAACAGCTTTAGATGACAGTGACTTTGGCTCTGAAATGCTCTGACCTGCTTAAGGCAGCTAAAGGAGTGCAGTCAGAAACTCCAGACCTGGACTGGACAGCTCTCAGTCACAGACTTACATGTGTTGGATTTACTTAGGCTTGGATTCAACAGCTAGGAACAAATAAAACCCAGTACAGCTGGGCTTAGGTGCAGGAATATCTGTTTAGTTAGGAAAAGGAACAGGCTTTGCTCTGTCCTCTTTCTCCAGTGGCCTCCAGTGCTGAGGTAGCTCTGCAGCAAATAAATGGCTTTGCATTAAAGCAAGGAAAAAGCAGTGAAAGAAGATGAGCCATGATAACTTAAGACCTAGTCCTGAGGTGGTCCAATTAATATATTTTCTTTTGTCCATGTCTCCTTCCACCTGAAGACACAGCTTGAGTCTTTTTCTGGGGTGTGAATGTGAAAATATCCGCATGTGAGCTTGTGCCCCTGTTTCTCTCCGCTCCCCTTCAATTTCCTTAATGGTATTCAGGGAGAATCATACTTTTATTTTTCAAATTACACCAAGGCATTGTATTAAATATAGGATTTGGGACTTGGCAAATCAACAAGCACATTGTACTCCTATGGAGACAAAAGGTGACTGAACAGTTTAGCCAGCCGACATACAGGCAAAAGTAATGCTCCACGGTAAGAGGATTGCTGGCTCTATTGTTGAGCCCACAACAGGAACCAACTTATTGCAACATTAATTTCCCATCTCACATGGAAGTTATTTAAGGGAGAAGACTAACAAGCAAGCAGTGCCCACAGTTTAATCCTATTGTCACCCTGATGGATTTATATTTGCTGCTGGGTTGTAGAGGTGGAATGAGGCTGCTTTGTTATTATTTCAACTGCATATGTTGGGGGAAATAAACAACCCCAGGATTAGGAAAACATGGCTTCTGCTAACTTTAGATAGTCAGGAACTGCTGTTCTGCTAGTGTAGGTATAAGATGACTAAAATTATATCTTAGTGATGCAAAAATTCTTCACTCAGGAAGGACAGAAATATTTTAACTGCAATTAAGGCTTGTATTTTTTTTTTTTTTTCTTTACATCTGTTCTTATGACTTCATTTCTCATTTGTCTTTTTAAAATTTGTATAGCAGCAGTCACAGCAGTACATGGGGACAAGTGTAGTAGCTAATGCATGTGTCCTGCTCTCTATATCTTGGAAATATTTGTAGAAGTTCATCTATAGACGTGTATTTCCTCTGTAACCAGAAGGGGATTCTGTAGTGGGTTTTGAAGTTACAGGAAACTACTCTATTGATGTTCAACAGCAGCAACAGATGACTCCAGTAGACAAGGCATTCAAATATTCCTTCTTCAGATTTGGACTGGTGTCAGAGCCTGTAGTGATCCTTTTTAGCACAAAGCTGTTTAACCTTACATGCAAAGAAAGGCAGTTACAGCTTTGGACTGCCATACAGAAATTGTTCAGATTCAGTTTAGACAAATCTTTCACTGATGTCGATCCTCATAATTGCAGTAAAGTCAGAAACTGTCACAGTGGTTTGCATGAGAAAGATTACTACACCTGTAGTTTTTATAGCTTCCTTGAAAGGAATTGATTCTTTTCAAGGTATTCACAGTCTGAATGAGTAACACAGGAGGAAATCAGGAGTTTTCATTTTTTTCTGTTGAAATCACAAATCTGGGTCATTTGCAGGTAGCCACCATTTTTTATGCTTAGGAATTCCAAGAAAGTTTTATTTGAAAATGTAAACAAAAACCCACAAAACTTTTGGAATGAAAATGACCACCAATTTTATTTTTGTTTTTCCAGAAATACCTACGATTTTGTTGTTCATTTTGTTGTTTATTTTTGTTTGTTTGTTTGTTTGTGTTTTTAATGGTTTTTTTCTTTCAATTTGCTGAAACACATACCTGCCAGTGTACACTGATCATTTTTATCTTGATTTTGCTTGCAGGCAAAGAAATGGAAAATAAATCCACTTCCAACCTTTTCAATTGTTTGTGAACAGTGTTTACTTTTGTTTTTTCATCCAGTATTAGCTGAAAATATATTTTTGCTGACAGGCAATTGGCCTAAAGCGGAATCTTCTTCCCTGATGCACACGCAAATGCTGTCTTCCTCCCCACTTCATTTGACTGCATCAGTCTAGCATTCAGAATGCACCATGGCTATTCTTAATGCTCCTCATTATGGCATTTAGTTATGTATGGTTTTTTTTTTTCTTGCGTATGCATATTATATTTTTTGCTGCTCAATACTCTATTCCATACGGATGGAACACATTCAAGAGCCTGTCAGCCTGACAGTCTTTCTCAGTCTTCTTTAAAAATAATCTCTTTAAGTATTTCTTGATCTAGATCTCTGCCTTATGCTCTTTGGTGCAAGGAACGTGTCTGATTTTTAAGTACAAAGAGTTCCTTTCTACAATTAGTAAACCATTTTCAAGCATGGAAATCTGATGCACAGTTCTCTAAAAAGACAAAATATGCAAAATATCAACCAGCCCTCTTCGCATAACCCTGGTGCTTGCATTAAGGTTTTATGCTCCCCAGATACCTTCCTTCAGATCGATTTGAGTCAAGTCTATTGGAAGTGTCTGTCTAGCACCATTTTAAACCCTCTATGAGGTCCCCAGTTTCCTCTTATAGCTTGTTCCTGAACTTTAGCAGCCATCATCCTCCAGCCCAACTCTGGAATCTGTGATCAGAAATTACTGCAGATCCCTGCTCAGTGGCTCATTTGCATTTAATATAACTATAGCTATTTAAAAATTATGAATTTGGGATTCATTTCACCTAATTTTAGTTAACTGCAGGGTAAGTGTCTACATAAGAGCTGGTTTTCTGAGCTCCAGTTGCTAAAATTGTGTGACTCCTCAGAGGGATTCCTCTGATTAAATGCCATGCCTACTTCAGGCAGAGCTTGATTATTCACCAGAATACATTGGGTCTCCCTGGGAAAGGATCCTAAGCACGAGGTCCCTATTGCAGGACAAGAGGCACCTGGAAGATCCTTGTGCTGTCTGCCAGCCCAGCCTGGATGCCCTGGATCATCAGATGTCAGTGCATGCAAGTGAGCTGAGCCATGAGTGACTGGGAATTTCTGAGCTGTCTTGGTTCCCTCTGGAGTCAGCAAGGACTGAGAGCTGGGAGGAATTTGTTTTGGGAGGTGGGTATTCCTCACTCTTTGCTGAACAGGAAAATTTTGTGCTTAAGTTTTAAGTCAGCTGGAGTGGTCCGCAGTGAAGCTCACCCTTGGATACTCATGGCAGACGATGTCAATCTTTTAACTGTGCTTTTAGAGAAACACATGATTTTGTCATGCCTTGAAAGTGAAACTTAATCCTAACCTACCTTGGTTTGGAAGGTTGTTTCTGCCCTCAATTTGTATAGGAGCATAGGGCAGTTGCCTATTTACTTATTTCAATTTTTCTTTACCTGAAAAATGAATAATAATCTTAGAGGTTTTTTATTATTTATTATTAACACTGATACACCACTGATTATATACAGACATATTTATTATCACATTATGTTAGATACTGTAAAAATAAATCAAATTATGCAATTTCTATTTCACAGAATTTGCAGCCTGAACAAAAAAAAAAAAAAAAAAAAGCAACATAAGTGTCCTAATAAAGATGTGAGGTTGACAAGGAGAAACAAAATTAATCATACAAAATCCACAATCCATCAGAAGTAGCAATTATAAGTCATTACATGATATTTTTCAGTGCTTTTACATATTTGGATGAAAGTCTTTAGACAGATTAATGCCAGTGTAAATGAATCATACAGGGGATGAGTACTTGCTCATATCTGGGAGCAGACTCATACAAGCAGACTTGCAATATTTGGGACAATAAATGTTTTTGTTATTCAAAAAAAACCTTAAAAAAACCTCCAACAAGCCCAAAATAAAAAATAAAAAATAAAAACAAAACAAAAAAAAACCAAAAAAAACCAAACGAAAAACACAAAGCCCAAACATATTTGCTTTGAAATATTTTGAATAGAATTCCATTTACGTTTGGTAAAATTCATTGTTATGGAAATTAATTGCTTTACATTTAATGTGCAACAGTTCAGCAAAATATTATGAAACTTTAATTTTAATTTTTTTCTACAATAATCATATTTTTGCAGTAATAGTATATTACTGCAATATACTATACTATAGTAAGGGTAGTCTCGTGGATTGGACTGGAGGAAAAATATACCATGAAAGGAGAAACAGATTAGCTGTAGAAGAGAAGGAATATATATATTGGACTAAAGCAAACAAGTGCAATTTAACACACAACCTTCTCTCTAGAACAGTGTCACACTGTCATGCACTAGTGCTAAGGCACCCAGGTGCAGTTATCCTAGACAACATCCACCCCTGCTACAGAACAGCAGTCACATATTGAGAATTTTTTGCAGCATAGCTGAATCTCAGCCCAAAGATTTGGTGCTAAAAAGACCAAATTTTGTGCATCAGAAGCCAATCAGAAGCTAATTTAATTGCAAAATATACCGTAATTTACTAATCTGTGTGTCCACATATGCACTCACCTATGCAGGACTGTGACTTGAAGCTACGACAAAAAAGTAAGTACAACAAAAAAGTAAACATGATCGATTCCTGCACCTGTTTAGGTACAAGTTCCTACCTGTCCTGACTGTCGAAGGGTCATCTTCTCTTCTTCAAATCTTCAGTTTGTATCTGACAGTCTGTGAGTGAAGTATCCAGATAAAGGAAAAAAATTGTATGACTGAATTAAAAAGAAACAAAACCAAAAACCAACAAAAAACAAAAACCAGGATATGTTATGAGAAAGGCTGAGAGGACAGGGATTGTTCAGCCTGGAACAGAAAAGGCCTTGGAGTGACCCAACTGCAGTGACCTTCCATTTTCCAAGTGAGCCTACAAGAAAGATGGAAAGGAATTTTTTACAGGGGTGTATACTGACAGGCTGAGGGGGAATGACTTCAGACTGAAAGAGAGGAGGTTCAGTTTACACATTAGGAGGAAATCCTTCCCTGTAAGGGTGGTGAGACACTGGCACAGGTTGTCCAGAGAAGCTGTGGATGCCCCAACCCTGGAAGTGTTCAAGGCCAGACAGGATAGGACTCTAAGGAACCTGGTTGGAATAAAGGCTGGTAAGGTTGAAACAAGACAATCTTAAAAGTCCATTCTAAGCCTGGCTTTTCTATGATTTTGGGATTCTATGTACAGGGCACAGCCTTACTTTTCCAGTTAGGATTGCTGAGTGGGTTCTTCTTCCTATTGCATAAAGATGCAGACATTCCTTTTCCTGGCTCACTGTGCAAAAAGACAGCTGCACAACTGCCAACATAATGCATGGATTGAAAATCTAACTGTTACCATTCTCCATTTTATTTTTTTTTTTTTTTACCATAAGTACTCAATTTCCTAAGAAAATTGTTGAAAAGTAGCTATTCCTCAAAGTAGCCCAAAACTGTAGGAAAAATTTGAAGTCTAAGAATCATAATATTATTTTCTTGTGTGTTATGTGCATTCTTCTCTCCTACCCCTAAAAGTATTCCCTGCTTTACTCATTAAAAATGAATCATTTAAACAGGCAAAGATGGGAATGGGTAGTGTCTCAGTCTTGCCTATCACAATGGAATATCTCTGCTGGTAATTCTTTGGGTGTTAACATACTGTATCTAATAAATAGTAGTGACAAACTGCAAACACCATGGAAAGTTGCATTTATTATAATATTAATTCAAAAGCAAACAAGACAGATTTTTTTCTTTAATTCAGGGGGAACAAAACAAAGCATAGAAATTGAACATAAACAGAGTTGGGATCTGCAATTCATTTTTCTTGTTTACTGGGAAATTGGGCCTAGTTAAGTTTCAAAAATGCTAATGAGGAAATAAATTAGGTAGCAATTTTCCAAGGCAATATCTCATTGGATTTGTATTTGTTTACTTTTATCTATATTTGTCCTTGTTAACCCCTTTTTGTCCAGCCATTCAATTTCATTCACTCTGGTTTTTTCCTATTTCAATTTTTGCATGTTTGTTTGGTATGGTAGTATTTATATGTTGCTAAGAAATTAATATCCACACACGTCACAGAAAAGAAAGATGGAGATAACCCACTTTGAGAGTCATGTACTCTCACTGTCAACTGAACAACACACCACTCCTGCTGGATTTCCAAAAAGCTCCTGACATTTGACTACCTCTATTCAAACTAAAGTTAACAGTAGTTCATTGAAACCAGTGAGATCAGGCTTTGGCCAGCAGTAATTACTTTTGAAAATTCCATCCTTAATCCCCAATAGTTTCTATTGACCTTTGTGAAATGCTTCTCCGGAAGGAAACTTTAACTGTAATGAACCTTAAAAACAAGAGGCAAATTAATTTTTTTTTTTTTTCTTAAGGCTAAAATATATACTCATAAATTTAAATATAACTCTCCTGCAAGTATGTTTGGGTTTTTTTCTTTTTTTAAGTGAGAACTATTTCACCATCATAAGAAAAAGTTTAAGAGTAAATTATTGCATGACATTAAAGGTATATGGCTCAATGTAATGTCATTTCACTATAATTCCCTTAAGTTTTGCTGTGGGCAACATACCTAGTGCATGGCATCAATCTGGGTAGAGAAAAGACAATGCACTTGCATCAGAAAATTCATCTGCAATGCAATTCCTTTCTGTTTCACAGGATTGTCACCATTAAGAAGTCAATTTTCAAACCCCATATAGTGACTTTGAGAATGGCACTCGAGGACCTGCTGATATAAAACCTATCATTATCAGGTCAATCATTTCCCAAAGCAGTGACAGATATTCAACATTATTTTCAGAGATAAATGAATAGTCTTCATCGCAGCTCCTCTGCTTGTTGGCAATTTCAGTAAAGAGGCCAAGAGGTGAATAGCCTGCAGAACTGGTTCTCTTTTTTTCATGCCTTGGGTTGACTTTTTTAAGTTAAAGACCTTTTGGAGAAAGTTTGCCCCCTCACAGCCTTTTTTGCAAAAAGTGGCCATGTGTGTGAATTTCGAGCAACCAGCAACACCCATTGCTAAAGGGCAGGAGCTAACCAGGGAAAGGTCATTCCAATTCACAAAGGGCTTTGATATTTCAGAATAGCTGACTTTGTTATGAACTGAAGGAGAACCTCACATTTCAAATTCTTTGTGTAAAATAAAAAATGTCACGGTCTTCAGGAAACCCACCAGAAGAGCCATCCTGGAGGTAAGAACACTGGAAGCTCCTGGGAGGGAGGGTGGCTGTACAGAGGCTCCACAAGTTTTCTGTTTCTCTTATCCTACACATTTAAAATGGGAAGCCGCTTCAGTAAGTAGCAAGATAAGGAGGGGCCAAGTTTTTCAGGAACTGAAGATCCAATAGATTCCAAGTTTTCATCTTCCCTTCCATAAAAAGAGGCATGGTGGGATCCTGGCCATCCTTGTAGCCAGTCAATGGAAAAGAAAAAGAGACACCATGACCCAAAGAAAAGACAACTTTTTTTAATAGAACCTAGTCTGAGATTCCAACACAGCTCTATCAACATTTAACAGCTGTCATAAAACATTAATATTTTATGAATTTTTATTTTATAAATTATCACCTCCTGAGGGAATATTATTATTCAGGAAGTTTCTCCTAAACAGTAATAAGGATAAAGCACTTCTAGAAGTTTTGTTGGTTTTTGTTTGTTTTCCAGTTTTACAGCTATTCGATGTTAACTGCTTATACATAAATTTAGGGGCCACAATCCCAGTTTTAATGATATTTTTCATTCTTATCCATACTTTAGTTTGTTTTTCAAAATATTTTGCTATCACATACTTCTACTAGCATGTTCATTCAATATCAAATATGAGGTAGATTCAGAAAATAGTTTTGGGGTATTTTTTATTTGTTTTGTTTTTGGTTTGTTTGTTTGTTTGTTTGTTTGTTTGTTTGTTTGTTAGGGTTTTTTTATTTTTCAGAACTGAGAAGTGAGTGTGACTCCCTTCTGTCCTAGAAGCATAGCTGGGAATAGATAGAACAAGCTTTCTCAAAATAAGGCTTTATAAAGTTTTCAACAGAGTTATAGACTTCTAAGACATGGGAGGAAAGAAAAAAAAAAACAAAAACAAACTCCTACATGAGAAACATAGTGTTTGGCTAATATTATATTTCTGTTTTGATTGTTACCTCTTGCATGCTCATCATCCCAGACATCAATTGTTTTAAGCAGTCTTTTATTTCACCTTTTGCAAAGCCTCATTCTTGTAAAATGAAATAAGTCAGTGTAAGTTTCACATGTAAACTAGATACATTGCCTGCCTGAAACCTCCAGTAGGGGCCTCTTTGCATTTTCCTCTGACAAAGTCCAGGTAGTCACAAACAGAAAATAGCCCTTTTTTATCCTCTGCTGGGGTTTTCACCTACAAGCCCATGCCTTCTTGCCTTCCTTTTTGTACTCCCTAAATGCTGGCATCAAGACCTCATTCCTTGAAAGAAGACGCCAGTTCCCTGCTAAGCACCTCTTTAACAAGCCTCGTTCTAAATAAACATCATCCATCACATAACTGTGTGATTTATACTTTTCATCTAGGAAGGTGTGCTGATCCAGGCACCAAATGCAGACTAAGCTCCCTTAGGGAATGAATTCATCCTTATGAAACTTCCTCTTCAAACTCCATTTCTCATTAGAATGAGTGTTTTCTTTTTCTTCTTCATTTTCTCCCACATTTTACTGTCTCCTGTCTTCCTCCCATGCATCAAGCAGTTTTACATTACTCTTTCTACATTAAAAAAGTACTTTGTTACAGGCAACCTTTCAATTAAATTTCTAAGTAAAATGACTGTATTAGGCAAAAGTTTGTGTAGTAGCCAATAAAATGTCAGATAATATTGAACACAGGCTTGGACTAACCTTGCAACCCAATAAGTTATTATGTGCAAATGTTACAACTTGATTTTGAAGAGAATACACATGCATGATGAAGCCATTTTATGGCTAAGCTGAGTGATTGATTACAGCATTCTGATCCATCTTGACAAGATAAACTCAGATAAAAGAATCTGGTGATATTTAAGACTTGACAATTTATTATCCAAAGACTCCTGTAAAAATGATTTTATAATTCCCTTCATTTAAGTGGGTTTTTGTGAAAGTAATAAAATATATTTTTCAGAGTAACTGACTATGATCAGAAACTCTTTTTGCTCGTTAGCAGCAAATTCCACTAAGAAATAAAAATGAGATGAGAAAAACAAACACTACTACTATTTGTCCCAGCTTATTCTTGAGGCTGCTTTGTGAAAGCTAGTCAAATGGGAACTTGTTTGTCTGTTAAAACTTTAAGGATTTTATTATGTTTAAAATCTTGTAATATGCTAAAAGGAAATGCAGTTAATACATGAAGTCAAGAATTTATTATTGCTAAAAATGGAATCTTAATGGTAGGAGTAGAGGAGTATTATGTGTTCAGATTTATTTATTACAGGACAAGAAAATAAAGAATATTCTTATCAAGAAAAAAGTCTCATCACTATAAAAATGCAGTTATAATTGTTATACACACAATATAGCTCCTATCCCTTTTGTAAACACTATGGTCACCCTGCCATTGTCCCTCTGGATTCTATACCACACACATTGTTCAAGCAAAGGAACATTTGGATCATTTGGATCAGGACATCAGTGTTCCCAGCTCACAAATGGGAAAAAAAACAACCCATGCTGTGTTAATGGGGTTTCTTCTTTTTTCCTCCTTTCTGGGGGAATTGGCATGGGCTATTTTTATATTTTCTAACATCCTTATACACCTTGCTTTTTCTTCCTTGTTTGCATCCTTGTATTACATCCCTGTTTACTACACATAGTATGTTCTATATATGTTAGAGATCTGGTCTTTATGTCTTCATTGCCCTTAAATCTAATTTCACCCAGGTCTAAGTCCTCATTTCTTTCACCACTGATGACCTATTCACAGCTGCTCCAAAGCTAACTTTAGAACAGGATCCTTTTCTCCTAACTTAAGCTGGTCCCAGTCTTTGACTGAGGAGAATGGCCAAAAAGAAGCCTAAAATATATGGAATTAATTTCATACTGGAGGTACTTGTCTTTCTTACACTCTGAGAATTATATGTCCTTCTTTTGGCACCAGTTACATACACTCTTTATTTCAGTGCAATATTTGACATATAATGGCAAGATTAGTCTATCAATCCACTGTGCTTTCACTGTGGTAATGTGGATCCCAGACTATTATGAAAATATGAGAAGATCATCTGAAAACCATTGCAGGTTACACAATCTTTCCCTTATCTTCAATACTGACAAGTCTCTTTCATTACACCCAGAGACAATAACTTCAGTTTAGTTAAAGAGAAAGCAAACCCACCAAACTTCCAAACCAAAAATAATTTTTTGAAAGCTCCTTTTGACTTCTCTGAGAACTGGATATTCTGTATTTATGGATGTATTCAGCCTTCCTGGATTTCAGACAAATATTTTCCAAACTGACTCTGCTGATGTGAAAATCAATCCATTTTGGTGATATGGCTTCAGGAGTAACTCAGATATCTACCACTGGGAGTTTTTTCATCTATCACTCTTAGTTCTTTTTTGGTCTCAATAATACAGTGAAACATATTGTTCCAGAAGCAATTAGATTGTGAATGCCTGCTCCAACTCATTTTCTCTCCTTAACCTTGGGCAAAATTTTTAATTATTATTTCCTTCTATTTCTAATACATAAAGTGGGGAAACTGTTATAGCCTGATATCAAAGATAGCAAATACCAAGACTATGGAACAGTCTAACTACCATATGAATAATACTCTGCATATATTCCCTACACATACTAATAATCATAATAAATGTCATAATAGATAATAATGCATTTGCTTGCTGTGCATATTCTTTCAAATAGAGTACAACCAGAAGAACAGCAATAATTGGTATGAGTAATCAACCATCGCAACAATGAAAGTTTCAACTGAAAATAAGTACCAGATGTTGAATGAAGAATCATGTAATAAATAACCTAGAGGTGTGAAAAAGAAGCAAATTTCATTTCATCAACTATTTCTGAGTTGATGAAGTTATTTTTTTTCTGAACTGTATAAAATACACCGAAAATGTTCATTAGGAAAAAATAATATTTCAAAGATTTCCTTTTAACAAAATAATGAGCTTCTACCTCTAATTAAGTCATAAAAGTCTTGTTCAATTGCATCTAAGATGAAACGTTATCGTAATATAGAAATCATATTGTAACAAAAATACTAAGTGTTTGTTATACCAGTACTGAAAAGGACATTACAATGCCATAAGGATTCTCCCTATATTACTTTAAATTAAACTGTAAATCAAATCAGTCTTTCTCCTTAAAGCTTAATTTTGTACAATTTGTCAACTTATAACCCCAGCATAGAAAGAACATGGACATATTGGAGTGGGTCCAGAGGAGACCACAGAGATGATTGGAGGGTTCCTCCTAAGAGAATAAGTTGGGATTTGTCAGCCTGGAGAAGAGAAGGCTCTGGGCAGAGCTTATAACAGCCTTACTCAAAAAATAAGTTTGTCAGAAGGATGTGGAGAGACCTATTAGCAGGACCTACAATAAGAGAACATGGGCTCATGGTTTTAAATAAAGATGGTAGGTTCAGCTTAGATATAAGAAGGAAGATTTTTACTACAAGTAGTAAAACACTGCCACAAGTTACCCGAAGACATGGTGGATGACTCATTCATGGAAACATTCAAAGTCAGGCTGGAGAAGGCTCTGAGCAACCTGATCCAGATGAAAATGTCCCTGCTCACTGCAGGGCTTTGGATTGGGTGACCTTTACAGGTCCCTCCCAACCCAAACCATTCTGTGATTCTTTATTCACCACCAGATGCAGTCATAACACACAGTTAATATGTCCTGTTTCTGCCAGTAACAGAAGACAGAAAATAAGATTGTTCCTCATCTGATATTACTGCATGTGAATGACTTCTCAAATTACAGGCTCTGTCACACACCCTTGTCATCCCACCAGAACTGCTGTGACCATCATTCAGCAAATCACACGATAGCCCTCTGGAGAGGGTCACATCCCCCTGTGTTGGCTCTAGGTGGAGATTTGACAATTTTGTCTCCTAGTTTAAAATCTTGTTTAGGCTACAAGCTTTGGCAAGAAGCATACATGACCCTTATATCATGTTTTAAAGATTTTTTTAAAAGTGATTAATTTTGGTTTTGTGTCAGAATTGGACACCATCCATTCAGCTGCAGAAAATGTTATCGTGTAACTTCTGGGTTACTTGAAAATTAGCAAGACTATACCCACATTCACTAAATAGATATAACCTGCCTTTGGAATTATCAGTCAACATTATTTAACTACCTGCTAGTGAAGGTTTATTCTCCCACCAGTTGAGGAGATCTGAGTATAGGTGAGTTTTTTGTGAGCTTGGGACAAAGAAGCAGGCACACTTACCCTCTTGAGCAGTTTCTAATAGTTTCCAAACAATATCTATCTGATACATCTGTTTATTTCATATATATAATTGCATCTCATTACCATCTGGAAATGCACAACTGTTTTGCCACATTTTCAGTTTATTTTGAGACAATTCATTTTCACAATCTCAGTTCACTGGATATCTGTCTCTACCATTGTGAGTAAAGCTCAGTATTAAAGCTTTAAATTTTTATGAAGAAAATTGTCAATCCCAATTCCTTTCACCCTAAAGCAGCTGTACCTTGAAGGAGTACATCATCCACTGCTTTGTCTTGGCCCTGATCTGATGGATGTGCAGTGCTCATCAGCCTGACAGAGGTGCAGTCATTTCCTTTGCAGGGTGTTTTTTGGGCTCTTCTGTGTGGAGCCACTGAATGTGGTCAAGACTGGAGTGGTTTTGTGCAGGTCAAGAGCTTCTGCATTGTCCCACCAGCTGGCCTTGGAAATGGCTGTGCAGAAAAAGGGAGCCCTGGTGAACAAAATTGAACAGGAGTCACAATGCATCCTTACAGGATGGCTGATGGCTGACCACAGACTGGGATACATTAGCAAGGGCATTGGCAGAAGGCTGAAGAAAGTGATTATTACATTCTATTCAGCACTAGTGAAACCAGACCTGGAGTACAATATCTCCCCTGCATCTGCAAGATATCAAGCTTGGCCAACAGGCAGCTGGTGAAAGGTGTGCAGGTGTCCAGACTACGAGATATGCTAAAAGAAACTCAGACAGCTGGGTTTATTCAGTCTGCAGAAAAGCAGAATAAATAAATGTCATTAAATATGAATTAGGCAGTTAGAGAGATAATGGAGCCAGGCTCTTTTTGGAGGTAGAGACATAAAGCACAGGAGACAATGGACACAGGTTACAGAGAGTGAAATTCTGGTTAGAAATTAGGGGAAAAAAATCACACAATCAGGCTGGCCAACATTAAGGCAGAGGCCCGGACCAGAAGTCCCTTTCCTGCAGACACACAAAACTTGGCTGAAGGAGGGCCTATGTCATATGGTTTATCTTTTAAATTGGCCCAGCTTTGAGCCATCTTGACCCTTCAGGAGTTCCTCACTACTGAAATTGCTTTGTGATTCTCTGATCTTAAATATGCGAAGCTGGAGTTCAGAAATCAGGTTATCTGACCTCATGGGAACTGACTCAAAAGTCTAATTGTATATGCTTTACTGAAAAACCATAATAACCAGAGAAATAAACATAAATTTCTATGTTCAAAATCTGTCCATATAAAAATAAAATTAAAGCCCTAGTCAAATAAATAATATAAAAAAGCCTCAAGATTTTAATTTTAAAAAAACCAAAAAAAAGAAAAGAAATCTGTTTCTCAGGAAGCTTTAAAATATTACGTAGATAAATTAAAAAAAAAACAAATTCCGTGAATAAAAGTTTGATAGATAAATGAGATAATTTGTAAATAACCTTGTTGTCCCTTTAATATATCTAGAAAAGTCAAGTCTAAGAAACAGACTTGGAAGGTAAATATTTTTTTGAAATATCTAGATGGCATATGAAAACAACAACAGCAAGCCCAAATCACTAGTTTCTCTCTTCCTTAGCAGAAACACTAGAAAGATAATTTATATTTCTTGTCTGGGATTACATTGCAATTCCTCGTCCAACATTTCAGCTTTTCTGAAAAGTCTGGCTTTACAAAAGTTCAGGATAAGTCTCTCTACTGTTTGATAGCCATGAAGTCTGTAAAGGATGTTTCAACTGATCATTTATCTCTCAAGGCAGATTGTAAAACAAAAAAAGGACACAAATCAGAAGGCAATTTCTTTTTACATTTTTGATGTGGAAGGGGGGAAACCACTAGGATTTATAGGACCATGACCAGGAAAGAGCATAAAGTATTTTGTCTCAGAATTATTTGACTTCTGTCAGATGACTTTGAGTTGGTTTTGTACCTTCTAGTGGACAGTGGGTCAAGCTCTACAGCTTGCATAATATTTGCATAAATACACATTTCACCAGTTCAAAACTGTTCTGAGGTAGCTGCACATATTCATGATAACAGACTGTATCTGATAAAACAGTGTGAAGTACGGGGAGAAATAAGTGACCAATATTTCTGGTTTCTCGCTGTCCAGCTTCCATTTAGGACTTGTGACAGGTCTCACTTTGTCTGTTGTTATGCCATTATAACTCTTCCCTGCTTTCTTCTGGAGTATGAATTTGTGGCAAAGTTTTATGCAGGAACTGCATTAGATCTCAACAACAGAGTTCTGCTTATCTTCTCAACTGTCCTTCTGTGTAACATCCCACAGCCAAAAGAACATACAGGAGTACATACTAAAAAAGCCTCCTTCTACGGAATTCAGAGCACCCAGTTGTGTGAACAGATGTGAAGGTCAGTGCCTTGTGACTTGCTCTGGGTTTTATATGCAGATGAAGTAGGAACTAATATTTACCCTACCCATACTCTCAGCCTAGACTGAAAGACTCAAATTGGCAGGCAGTCTTTGACCTCATGCAAACCTTCTACCTTATCCATTTAAATGAGGCTTTTCCCTGGGATAAGGACTGCCTTTTTTAATAGTTTCAGGGAATCCAGTAAGTCTCTTGGAAAATCAGGCTCTCCTTTTTGTTGCAGGTGCCTGCTTTGCCTTCCTCTTAGGGCTCAGAAAACCCCAGAATTTCATCTCCCCTGCTATGCAGTCACAGCCAGGAAACTTATTTTGAGTTGCAGTTTCCAGCCTCTGTGTTCTATCAGAACCGTATTGGACATTCCTAATCTGATGTGCAGAATCCCTTGGCTCCTCTCAGATTCTCGTTAGGAAGGAGTGAACCTGTCATATAACTTCATGGACACTCACCACATCCATACTTCAACTAATATTGTCTTCGCTGTGAATGGTACCACTTCATCATGGCTGTCTGAAGATAGAACTTTTCACTTCCCAGGGAAGCAGTTAGAAAGACAGGCTCTTAGTCTTTTCTGGCCTGCAAGGGGAAGGACCAGCAAATGCTGCATTTACTAGGAATATGAGACAAAATTTCTTCAAGGCAGTAAAGGCATTTAACATGCTCATCTGTCACTAGAATGTGACTGTCACAACAGGGGCAAATTTTTAAGTCTAGAGACTGCAGGAAAGCCATGAATGTGGAGAGGTTTAATAAATGTCCCAGACTGGGTAAAGAAAGATGTGTCATATTTGTTCTGATCAAAACAGAATGAAAAAAAAAAAAAAATCCTTGTATATAATACTAATTCTATCCTGTAGCCCACATGGCACATTGGGAAAGGGAAATGTAAGCTACAAGGAGGGAGAAAGTAGATCCAGTGCAATCAGATGTCGTGTGGCAAAGAGCACAGGGTGTAAAAAGTCACTGTCTCCAAGAGTGTGTCATAACAGAAATGCTTTCCACAGCAGTTGTGAGCATTTAGAATATTAAGCAACACAGTGAACAGGAGTCACGAGGATCAGCCAAAGGGTAAGCATCTTTGTTCAAACCTATCATATTTGACTTCTTTTATAATTAGGTGAAAGGGAGACGTATATGCAAAGGATGGTTTAGTTAATCCAAAACCAGTTAAGTTTAGTTCATCTAGGTTGCCAGCTGGACATGCCACCTTTTCTTCAATGACTGTGGAAGCCTAAATTGACCTGTACATTTAAGTTCAGGTGCCTAAATATATGTGATGGAAATCACACCAATGTGACTTTCACAATAACACCAGTCATTTAATTTAATGATGGAGTGAAACAGTCTAAGACTGTAGTAGAACAGCCATAATGCTGGTCATTTCATGAAATATCTGAAAATTTCAGTTATTTCATGAAATGACTGCTTTCACCATCTGACTGTAACATACAGCTAGGATTAGAAATGAACAAGCTACAACCACATTCCTAGTTACTGCATTTGTATCTGAGCAGAGTTCTCTTGCTGTGGCTAAATCCTTATGTAGGTTCTTATCAGGAAATTTTGCTATTGCAGCTCCTTTTTAGCAGATAACAATTTTTGCTGTTCTGTTCTTTTTTTCCCCCTATTGTTACCAAAATAAAAATGATTATAAGCATCACTTTAAAAGCATGCCATGCTAGGGATGGCTGTGCTGCAATATATCATTCTGAACTCTACCGTATTCGTTTATGGTGAAGCATTTTATATTAATGTTTCCATTGCTTATCACAGACACTGGCATTATAAGTGCTTGAGTCAACTCAGCTTGGTTATTTATTAGGATAGGTTTCACTGCCATTTCCTTGAATAAAATCCTCCCTGGCCCCATTCAGTGAAACTGGTTTATTCCTGCCAATCACTGACCCGTGACTGTCTTTACACATTGCACAGTTCAGTCCATCAGTAGTAAATAAATTTGGTTAAGGTATTAAATAATATATACTATATTCTATATAGTATATACTATATATTATATAATATATAATATAAAAATATATATAGATATATTATATAATTTATATAATATATAAAATATATTATATATTATATAATACATAATATATAATATTAAGATATAAAATATATTATATATATATCATACTTCACATAATATATAATTTATTGTATATCATATATAACATCTCATATATCAGGCATAAAATATCAATAATATAGAATAAAATATAAATATATATAATTTCATATTATTATATATTATAATACATATTATAATGTGTAATATTAAAATATTAAATGCATTTAGTTTCTGGTGTCTAATAACTGTGATCTTTAGAAATTCAGATTATGTGCACAGCTTAAAAACCCACAAGATTTATACCAATTAGAAAACAATGCAGCATCTGAACATCCAGCCACATTTGAAATTTCAGTTGTTGGAAACCTTGACCCTTCAATTCCAAGTTCAGCATTTCTGGGCTGTACTGATTCTTGTTATTCCATACAGTTCCCTGAAATAACCTATCTGTTTAAGGCCTTGACCTTTGTTGATGAATATTAACCAGTCCAAAGCAGTGAACAAAACTTGTGCTTCCTTGTATTCCTTGTCAACTTCCCTGTACATCAGTTGTTATTTTTCCATAGTGAACAGCTCAGGTGGCAGCAGAGGGAAGGATTTTTCTTTTTATTTAACCTGATCCTTTGCCTGTTAGCTCCCCTCCTTAGTCTACTTTTAAATATGCATTTTATTCTCAGGTATCTTTTACTGAGTGCTTCCCAGCAGAGAATTTGTTCTGAGGTCTTCTCTGCCATAATTGGAAATTCTTGAGCTGAACCCAGTGGAGCTGGACTACTTCATAGGAGCTGTTGATTTTTGATGTTATTACTCTTCACTTGGCAAACTTGTGTATTAAACTGGTCCTAATTATGTATTTGGTGGTTATTTGAGCATATTGAAACTAGGATGCTTGATAAGATGCAATGTATAAATATTCTAGGAAAAATAATAGGTTTTGAGAAGAATTTGTAGCTACTGGAAAAACAGGGACAGAGAGAGATCATACAGAATATTTGTGCAGGTCCAGTCCAACATAGTAGGATATTCTTTAGTCTCTAAATTGTTTCTTACCAGGGGAAAAAAAAAAATAAATTAGTCCTTCTCGCACAACTAAAGTGTGAGAAGTTGAATTTGATGGTGGCCAAACAGAATCTCACTAAATGAGGGAGTCAAATGAAATTTCACTTCGAGATTTCATGTAAAAAGAACTGAGTGCTGAACATTCTAGGGCTATCTTTAAATCACTTATTTTTTTTCCCCAGAAGCTATACATATATTTTAAAAATATAGATGGACTTGCCTCCTGTTCTTCTTTTTTATTACATTTTTTCGTCTGCACTTTGAAGAATAGTGCTAAAAATGCTACTTTGTTTGTACAGGTGTAAAGAAAAATTCAATGGTATTGTGATCCATGATATGTCCTATTATGGGGGGAAAAAACCAAACAAAAACATGTATTGTCTGATTGCTAATCCTAACAAATAGCCAGACTTGTGTAACTAATTGATTTTTCACTTGGCTGGTAAACCCAAAAAGACTTTTTTCTTTTTGTCACTGAAGAAAACCCCCAAAAAACCTTGGAGAGAAGCAGAAGACCAATTTTTTTTTTTTTTTTCCTGTCCCTTAACTTCTTTGAAATGAACAAAGCAGTGTAAAAAAAAAAAGAAAAAAAAAAAAGTAAAAAAGTTGTATTCTGGAGGCAGGAAATTATTTTCTTTCGTTATGACCCAGTGTGTAAATTGTTCATGTATTGCAACATTTCGGAGCAGGTTCTGATGTCCCCAGAGTCCTGTCTGTTAATGCATTTGTATGATTTGAATTAAGAAGGGGCTCAATATCTTTGTTGGGTGAAGAATTTTAGAGGACCTGTTTACAAATTCTGTAAAAATTAAAAACATCTAGTAGCATAATCTACTAATAATGGGCACAATCTAATAGAAAGTAATACTGAAAGCTAAGCAGAAGAAGTTTCTGATGTATCAAGAGGCATGGCAGTTAAGTTTTCTATTCCCTGGAGGAAGAGGTATTAAAGGAACAAACAAACATTTTTGCTTCATGAAGGACTGGTTTCAGAGCACAGAAAGAGCTACTAGTTCATAGGCTGTGTGTCATTACTTGTCAAGATCAGCAGTAATTGGTTTAATTTTATCCAAGAAAAATACTTCAGAAAAGTAATTGAAAATCTGGAGAGGTAACAGAAAGGTTGGAAAATGACTATAATATTGATTTTTGAAATGAAAAAAAAAAAGAAAGAAAAAGAATGATCATGGTAGTTATCACCTCCTAGGCCCAGCTGAAAACAGCACTGACACAATGGATTAAGTACTGCGAAATAAAAATTATGCAATTTCTAGATAATTTTGTAAGCATAATTAGCACTGTGAGTTTATTCAATTAAAATGCTTGAGACTCATACCTTGACTCATCACTGCACCACACCTAATATAGATTCCAGTATCTATGCAAAGACAGAGAAAAACAGATTTGTCCCACTAGTAAGAGAAGAGTTTTCCCTGAAATGCATCTAAGGCCATCCACAGAAGGTATCCTGAAGCTGTGGGAAGTGCCTATATCAAAATTCCTCTGCTTTGTATTTTGATAAAGCTGTCAAAACATGTATTTTCTTGAAACAGAGAGTTGTGTCATAATTTATGAGTTAAATCATTGCTCAGAAGTTAAGGAATAAAGTGTTGGCTTCCTGGTATGAAAATGGAGACCGTCTGAAGTCACTGAATATAGCTAGGACACAGTGAGATTATTTCTTAGATTTTTAATTTCTGCCATTTTTTCCCTCACCACTAAGTATATTTGGAGTGTATCCGTTGTTTTGGACACCGCCATAGCTCTTGTAACAATCTTGGATGTCACTGTAATAAAGAATGAGTCATTTTGCATGTGTATAGCGGCTAGATTTTGGAAAGAGTTTTGCTTGTCTACCTCAGATGGGAATATCATCAGTCAACTTAAGCCTCTGTCTGAAGGTGTGAACCCATGCTGGCAAAAATTACACAGACACAAGAAGTTCTCCCCCACCCCACCTCCGAATAAAAATTACCTAAACTGTAGCCAAGTGGCATCAAACTATCACAGCTCTTCCATCATTAAAAAGGGTGCTAAATTATCTGTGTTGTCATAAGGCATGATGGGCTAAAAAAAGACCTTCATAAGGAAAAAAACAATTTTCACTTAAATGTCATGTTAAACCCCAAGGATTGAGAAAAACTGACAAATATTGACAAATATTAAACAAATCATACTTATTCATTTAAACTCCTCAGCTGAGCAGTTTCTACTGAGGTTTATAAAACCATTCTCAGGAGATAATGCTACCTGATGAAGTAAAAGTTTCCAGGACTGGACCTTCACTTTCATCACCCTGTTCTGAACTACAGAAATTATATTAAGGGTCATTATTAATCAAAATCTAAGCAGTGGGGAAACTGACACATCAAGAATTGATTTATTAAAGGTCATAGAATAAATCCTGATTGCAGAAGCTAGATGAAGAGATTTCCAGCCCTTTATCATAAGATTAACATCTTCCATCACACAAAATTCATGTGCATGCAAAATTCTTAGAAATAAAATAATAAGTAAGTAAGTAAGTAAATAAATAACTACATGGATAGATATGTAAGATCTTGGGGTTTCCAAACCACCCAAACCAGAAACTTCTCTGGTTTTTTATCTCCATCCACACTAACTGGCTAGCAGTAGGAATGTGCTTGGATGTTAAGAATTTTTTGTTAAAATATACTCTGAACCTAATGTTTTTTGCTAAGAAGGAAAAGGATAATAATCTAGTTCTCAGTTAATTTTCAAGGTAATAAAACACTCGACTTAGATGATTATCTGCATTTCAGCCTGTGGGATTGTCCCATCTGAAACCAAGTTATCCTAGACAAAAACAGGATACTGAAAATGCATTATGAGCTGCAAAGAAGATGAACAAATAACAATAAACCTTTTGGTCTAAGACAGATTGAAAGGCAAAAATTATACTCTCTGAACATAAATAGCCATTTAGCTAAAAGATATATCCACAAAGGGATCAAAAGGAGAAGTTTATAAAGAGTAGGAGGCCTTTTACTTCTGAATTTCCAAACTTCAGTCAAAATGGATACAAGTGGAAAGGCCTGCAAAGAAACCCACTAAAAATCTCATTCCACATTTCCAGGTGAAAGTGAGGTATGATTTCTGTAAAGTGTTTGGGACGTTTATGGTTGCTGAGAAAAATAAGTAAGAACAGATATGCTTCAGAAGACTTTGACCGGAGGTGTGTTATAATATATATTTTAGCTACAAAGCCATCTGTTTATTCTTGAGGAAAGAGAAAAGGAAAAGAAAAAAGAATGAAGAGAATTTCATTAAACAACCAACCGATGAACCTATATCTCCCACTACTCAAAACGAGGGAGAAAAGCTCAAAAAAGTTTAACAAAGGACCAATTTTTTGGTGTAAGTTGCTAGCTCTGCTGAATTCACTAGTTGAAAGGTGCAGTTCAACACAAAGAAGAAGGAAAAGAAATATCATTATAATGAGTTTTTACATAGATCTCAAAGCTACTTCCTAAGCTTTGTTCTTTGGGAAGCACCTGACACAGGCTGGGGGCTGCAATAACCCAAAAAGAAATAATAAAGGATCGGCTCTATGGAGTTGCAGTGATTTGCTGTACAACATATGGAAGGATAGAGGAACCCTAGCTGAGATGCTGATTACTGGATGTTTAGGAAAGAAAATCAATAACATATCCCTAAGTCATGCTACAATGTGCAAATGCTGATATTACTGCGAATCAACACGTAATACTGCAGCATTAAGTTTTAGCTTGTATTCTTCTTAAGGAAGCTTTAGTTTCTAAGCCCTTGGGACTTAAGGGTAAGTTCCTTCTCTGTTCCATGCACATAGCAGTGCTCCAGAGTTTGCCAAAAGGTTATTGCTGGGTTTTTCAGCAATAACATAGCACAAACAGTTTTGTGGTGGTATCTTTAACCTCATCCAAGACAATTACAAATTTTGGGTGAGTCAGGTTTCATTGTCTGCTGCACTAATGCAGTCCCTCAGTGAGCACTCAGAATACAATAATAAAATGCAATCAATGACTACAATATTATGCTCAGTTCTTGTGAGCAGAAATCCTGGGAGATGCTAGATAAGCTGCCAAGAATCTCAGGGGATGGCAAAGTTGCTGTGGACTTTGCACAATTCTGATTTCTAACTGAACTCTTACATTGACTTTAACTTCACTTTAAGAAGGTTTTTCCCTTCCATTGTTTTTTTCTTCCACTGATTTGGACTGGTAGAGCAGATGTATGAAACTAAGGATGCTGGAGGGAATTAGGACAGAGCTTCAAAATTTTTTCATTGAGGCAGACTAAGAATACTCCTCCCTGCCCTCAATTAAAAAAAGTGATTAGTCTAATCTGTGAGCTGTTACAAGGTGACATCCAATGAAAGGTCAACATTTTCCCTGAATTCTGCATAAACTCTATCATGACAGAGCTAAGCTACTTATGATATAAATGTCCTAACATCATGTCTTTCTCCTATTTGGATTATCCAAAAGAGAGCAGAATTGTTTTCAACACATTACCAACCCTCTCTGTACATATATTTGAATAGGAAAACAACCTTGTCAAGAACTCTTCTTTACTTGGGTCTAGTGGTTTCTTTTCCCTCTGAAGGATGCTCAAATTTGACTTTGTCATTATTAAGTGGGAAGGACATAGGAAGAAAAAGAGGGAATTTGAGGAATCATGATTACCTCTTCTGTAAGTATAAAAGTGAATAAAAATGTGTCTGATAGTGAAACACAAACAAATTTGAAAAACAATTTTATTGCATACCCAGTGATCTTGGAAACATCTCACAGAGGTGTTCCCATAGGAATTCCTATTGGAATTTAGAGATGCCCCAAAAACATGGGCCCATGCTTCCTCCCTGCAAAGAATCACCAAATGTCATTACAATAGCTAAGTTATTATTTTTACTCTGTCCATGTGTAAGGTCAGAATTACTAGAGAAACACTTACTAGTTATTGCTGATTCAGAAAGAAAAGCAAGCGTGACATGATGTAAAACTACGTGTTGAAATCAGGATGTACATGGATTTGCTTTTAAGCTCAGCCTGCTTAGGAACTGTGTAGCTAGGGCAGAGTAAAATCCCCTGGGAATTATTAGCCACCATGACATCAACCAAGCTTTCTTGATTGACTGGCTTTCTGAAGCTGAAAAAGAGCAAACAGCATTTTCCCCTATTCTGATTTCCCCTTGCTGTTTCAATTGGATATATGGGGTTGAGGACATGCATCCTAGTGAAACCTCTTGGTGCCTAATAACAGATGTTTCTATATACAGGCAAGTGGTATCATATTATTCTCTACATCCTCTGTGCAGGGAGAGGGGAAAGATAGACTATCTGGAAAAAAAGGTTGTATTCATTATTGCTTGGCCTTAAGAAAATGTGCCTATCAATCTATCAAAAACAAATTTTATTCTGTAATATTAATGTTTAAGGCTATGCTCTTCTGGCGTATTGATTCTCCATAGGCAGAAGAACACTGAAATGGAAACAATTTTAGAAATGTAGTTTTCAGTTTCCTTAATATCATATGTTCCTGTTGCAAAAGAAAATGGCTTTTCCTTCCCTTTTCTCTCTTTCTGTACTGTATATATTAGTCACAGGAAAGTGGTCCAAGTTTATCTCTTGCACAAGTCCAAGGACCTTACATCTCTGTGAAATTTCCACGACCAGTTTGTTTCTTAAATAATTAAATACCACCACGTATTTATTTATAAATATTTCAAATAAATCCTGGCCCAAAGTCAGGATTACAATTAGAATTTCTTTTTTTTTTTCATTGAGCCCCCACATGCAGGGCAACAACTGAGTCAGGGTGCTGGTTAAACATATGCTTAACTTGGGCTGTGCCCTTTAGGAATTTGAACACTTACTACTTCTCAAAAATGGAGTTAAACATGTGCTGAACATTTTACTTCACTTGTGTAATTGGGGAATGTTTGGGCAATGAAAAGTAGAATCTTCAACTGCTTTGGAAACAAAATCCTGTATTTGAATGAGCACTGGGGATAAGCGTTGGAGAGTGTTACGGAAATAAAAGGTGCAGTATTGGACAAAGTTCTGGGGAACTAAATTCTAGATCTCTAAAGTTGAGACTGGAATTGAGATGGCAACTAAAATCTCCTCACGTCTCTACATCTGGTGCCTCTATATCGTGGCTAACATACATGAATGCTTCCATTGCCAGTGCTTCTAGTATGTGACGTGGTTTGAAATCTGTTTTTCACTCGAGGGGAACAGAAGGTTTAGGTCTCCAGTTCTGTCAGATTGACACCTCTTGACAGCACAGACCTCCCACTTTGGCACTGTGTTTTTTAGCTTTTCTGTCAAACATCTCCCGCTTTTGGAAGAAAAAAATCAGTTAATTCATTATGGCTGAAATGCAGTCCTCTACAGATAGCCAGCATATGATCTGTGCAACCCTGGGGCATTGTCTGCCAGGATCTAACACAATGCCTGTAAAGAGGACTTTGGAGACATTTCAGAGGTGAATGGATCTGGTTCTGGGCCACTGCCTACAAGAGAACTTCTGTGTAAGGGAAGAAAATGCACATGAAATAATATCACAGATTTCATCCAATATGCTGTTATTTATATAACAGCTACTGATAACCCACAGAAGGTCTCTAAGCATGGCTCACCAAAGGAGATCATGTAAACAGGAACACTTGATAGACAGCTGTTCTCTTGAGCCAATAAAAAGAACAAATGTAGCTTGTTTATAAACTCTGCTAAAATGAGATCTAAATGGCATTAAAAGAAAAAAGAGAACTCCTATTTATAAACTCTGCTTCCACACTCAATAAAAGTCTGCAGGCTAAAAGTGTGAAAAGCCTTCCACCATACGGGTTTGCAAAACACATGGAAAAATAAAGATGTGTGTGTTTACAGAAAATATCCCAAACTCTCAGCGCCCTGGTGATGATCACAGTTGACGAGTTCCATGGTGTCGCTGTACGACTCATTATGTCAAGCATCCATCTTGGCTGGCTCAAAGATTTCCTACGTTCCTGATCACACATCAATTCTGAAATTAATTCTGCTGCTCACAGGAGAGAGAAGTGGCGTGCAGAGAAGGCAGCAAAAGCTAGGTGGAAGGAAAACTTGTTCCAGTGCTTCTCCTGCAGTACCATGGAGAAACATGATTCCTGACATCCATCTTTTATTTAGTGGTCAGTACTCAATTGGTATTCATAAACAATTACTCCAAGGTGTAATTGTGCGATTTTGAAACACCACACATTCTCACAGAGCTTCCCAACTAGTCCAGCTTAGTCACCACATGGATCCTGGTACAAAGAAGCTCCTTAAAGTTTAGGCTTTTACTTATCTGAGTGGCATTAAACACAGAGTTATTCCCAGTCCGTGCCTGTATCCTTGCTCTGGAGCTCACAACACAATTTAGGGAGGCATCTGTTTTGAGAATGACACAAATTTCCACATAATGTTTTTTAGTATCTATAGTATGTACATTTGGCAGTATTTTAGAAGGTGGACTGACCACATCTAAATTAGGGATATAATTGGGAATAGGAAGCAATGCCTGATGGCTAATCAAGGGAGTAGTACAGGGGGAAAACCAGTGCAGCAGAGATGTGTCTTTAACTTATGCCAAATGATTAAGTGGTGATTAACCAGGGGTTGAAATCCTGAGCTCTGGACTTTTAATAAAGTGTCAAATAAAAATTAAAGGGAAGAAGAAAGAGTAGTCAAAGAAGAAACTCAGTAAGTTTCTATTTTACTACTGTCTTTTTATTCAGTGTAGATTTTTTAAAGTCCTATATATTTGTACTCTCACATAAAATACTGTAATAGTGATGGACATTTAGGATGCAATATTCAAAAGCACTTAATGGATTTGAAAGCCTGCCTGTTATCAGGTTGTTTTTCATGTTACCTAACTTTGTAATGCATTAAATGGAATCCTAACTATTTACGGTATCACTTTTAAATATAAATAGATATCTCTGTTACATCATCTGTCTTAGCTATATTAAAACTCCACTGCAAAGCACTTAGTAGCTTCACAAACCAGTGATCACACTCTGCAGATTTTATTCAGCTTGGATAACAATTACTTGGGAAGTTACTGAAGTCAATGGACAGAGGCATTGGTGCTACTGTGCCATGAATGTGGGCTATGGAGTCAAAACCTGTCGTAGCCAAACTTCCTCACAGGCTACAGAAGACTTATTAACATGCATTGGAAGCACCCAAGGTGCTTCTACCCTCCAGAGCCAGCGATTCATGCCAACTACTATTGTCATGTTTTGAAGGCTGTTTGACTCCAGTACATCTCATCACATACAAAGAATTTGATTTCTGGAATTCACCACAAAAATTTTAACTCCTCTTTTGGATAGGCAGATGTGGAAAGCACCTAAAACCAGCATGTGGGAATAAAAGGAAAAAAAAAAAACCAGGAAAAAAACAATAAATGAAAAGTAATAAATTACCTGCATGGTTTTTTTCTCAATCTCAGGACTGAGCCACCATAGGAGCCTGAAAAAAGAGGCTCCAGTTACTCCTGTATCTGCGTGATGTAAAGGTGTCAAATTTCTTCTTACTGGGCTGTGTGCAGCTGCTTCATCATGCTTCCCAAATGTTTCGCTGTAAAGGGAGAGGAGGAATATTAAATGTTTTCTCCTAAGTGAGGACTTCTAGCATGGGAACTGCTGTAGCGATGTTGTGAGCTTACCAGGAACTTACCATGCCAAGTGAAATCTGAAAGACCATCCAAAAAGTAAAATATCAGTTACAGACACACCGACTAAGAGACTAAAGTAGGAATGCATCCTGTCTGGAAAATGTACGGCTTTCACCACTACAGCTTCAGTGAATCTTGTTAATTTTCATGAGTGTAAGGAATGAGTGAGTATAAACACTCTTATCATGCAGTGAAATAGGTACTTCTTGAAAGTGTGACACGGAGTCTCTACTTTCCTTGCTTTAGATGTCTGGGAAAAAAAAGGATGCTTTCTTGAACATGGAGAACCTTCTATTTTTTTTCCTTCTAACACTAAATTTACCCGATGGGTTGCAGAAGGGTTCAAACTGCCCTCTGAAAACAGAAACACTTGCCCTTACTACTAATGAAAAGAAATGCCACAGCGAGGCTTTGACAGCTGTGGTTCAAGTCAAGCATAAGATTTTTTGTAGCAAGAGTGTTAAATGAAAAGCAATATTTATGGTGATCTTGATGGAATCTTTTCCACTTTTGATCATCAACACCTCTCTATATCTCTTTTCTGTCGCCATCTGGATTAAGAAGATTCTAGCATCTGGTAACTGGAACTCACAGAAACCACTCACTTAAGGGGTTGACTCTAATAAACCTGCTTTGCCTCTATTCCAAGTTCAGGTAGAAAGCTGATTAACACAGACATTGTCACCAAGAAAATGGTAATTGTCTATCCATGAGCTCTGTAAAAAATGTGTTTTTTCCTCTCACCTTAGTAGTTAGATCAATTTTTCTTTGCACTGCAGTCCTGCAAACTTTCTTTTGATGAAAACTTGCTCAGCTTGTTTTCTACTGCTGGGAATATACACATAGCGCTGCTGTGAAGAAGTGCTGAAGTTAAAAAAATAAACTTTCTTGTACATAGCAAAGAGATGAGGAATTGCCTACTTTCATTGCTGATTCCTGTTTCTTCTAGTTTCCACTGCATTGCTCTCACAGGAATGTGACTTTTAACAGAAACAACCATTTCCTTCCTGATCTTAATTTTTGGACAGCTCGGGGGATGGTATTCATCCTCTCCAGTTGGAAATAGCTTTTTGAAAACAACTCTTTTGTGTTGAGTTGCTTATTGCATTTATGTAAATCGGCCTGAGGTGAAACCTGTAGGCGCTGGCGGAGACACACCCTTTGTTTCATCTCCCACTGCCCCTTCCTGGCCTGCATTGCTGGGCACCATTATCAGGAGAGAATGTTTGGATAAGCAGATGTTATAGTGTAACAGTCATAGCCCATTTACAAACCCAACACAGTTGGCTTAACGCAATAATAATAATGGAAAAAAAAAAAATCAAACATAAAATAATGGGAAAATATGTGTATTGTTTGCTTTGTTTGACACCGTAAAAAAGGTGCACACTTGGGATGCTTACGCCCCAGATTGTTATTTTCTGATAATGTACCTGGTTAAAGTAAAGTTTTCCCTCTGGATGCATATATAATGCTTAGATAAGAACAATTCACAAAATCCTATTATAGTGCTGCTGTACACAAACACATTTTTGAATGCTTCAGATAATATCAGGTACATATATACAAGAGGAAAAGGTATTTCTAGGAATATCATTATTGGTGGCATATCTGTTTAAGTTCCCATATGCACTGGTGGCTCTTTTTCTGAATCAGACACCAAAAACATTAAAAAAAAATTGACTTTTTGAAATAGCGGTCTTCCATTTACACACAAACAAAGAAACACAAAGTTTTAGTATTCTTCCTCCCCTCTAGCTACCTCTCTTCTGTCTTTAAACACAGAAAGAAAATCATCACCTTTAGATCTCCAAGATATTCTATTCCTTTTAGTATATGTTTAATTCCATCCAAAGGGAGAATGCATGAAAATTTTCAACTGTCAGAAAACATAAAATGTACTTTTTTCCTTGTTTTTGAATAGATTCCTAAATAAGTAAAATGACTAGATCTTATACTCTGGGAGACACTACTTTTTATTGCTGTAGCACTACTCTGAAGGAGAGCAGAATTCTAAAAGGGGCATGCAATCACTGCTGATCCTTGAGTACGTGTAGATAGCATTGGAACATATAATTAACAGAATTTACTCTTCGTGGTTAGTAGCTTGCCAGAAAATTTTAAGAGAGCTTTGTAATTGTTTTAAATCTCGTATGTTTAAAATAGGTTTAAAAGTATCTGGGTGTGTATTTTACTAAAATATTCAGGCTATTCAAATATTCAAGCTAATTAAAATTAGTCCATTCTCATCCTATTTCTTTCATCCAAGAATCAGCTGTACATGTTAGAGGAGGATAATACCACAGGCTATAGAACAGCCAGTATTAAATGAAGTCTGAAAATCAGTTTGTATAATCATAACATGTTTTAGCTTTCAGTGTCTTCAGCTATTCTTAGCAATATATTTATAAACATTGAATATTTTATAGCACATATTAAAAACAAAACGCTTTCAAAAAGAAAATCATTAACATCTTTTTAGTAGATTTAGACTGGAGTTTAAACTAGAATTGATATAAGCATTATATTTCTTTCTTTGTATAGAATATTAAATAAAAGCCCATAATTATAAAGTTGCAAATGCAATGCAGTTGTAAAACTAGGAGCCATTTGGTCAAGAATCAAGCTACTAGCATGAATGTCTCCTCAAAGAACAAGACTCCTTGTACTAGACATCCAGCTGGTAGAGACATTATCATAATCTTGCAAAAACAGATTTTTATAAAATATGCTTTAGAAAGAATCCTGACTTTCAAAAACGTAAAGAGCAAAGAGTAATGTAGGGATATGTTAACAGAATATATCATAAACAACTCTCATTCCACACTCTAAAAAAAACTTCTTGTTGAAATAAAATCAAGTTTTCCTGATGATTTCTTATTGAACATGTTTTCTTCTAAAAATGCTCTAAACTTTTGAACCTTCAGAAGCATATTTATAACTCAAAAAGGCTTTAGAGGAGAAGGCAATTACTTCTATATTAAATGTGTTTTCTCTTATTCTTATAGATGCTTCTTTGTTTTGGTCTCCTGATAACCATGAAATAGTAAAATTGTTCTGAGACATCTAAAAACATAATATTTTCGTTTGTACATGGTACAAGCCTAACCTTTAACAGTAACTGAGGCAGGTATTGTAAAATAAAATTTGGATTAATTTCACCATTAATTAATTTCTCTTTGTTACTTAAGAGAAAGGAGTCTAATCTAAACTAGCCTCACATGTTCCCCCTGCAGTGAATACAGTGCTTTTTATCCCCTGTGTCATTTAACATTTGACAAGTGAGACGAACTTTCCTGCAGGTCAATAAAGAAAGGTTGGTTTCTTCACAGGGTTCTTTCCAAGGCGAGATTGTGTCCACCTAAACTTGCATAGACTTTTTCTATATTTAACAGCTTTCAAAGGCTTATTTATTTCCCTCAGAGAAATGAAAGACTGTCCAGTGTGTGTTTTTGGGAGGCAAACAATTTAGGACCATAAAAACTTGCCTTAACTTGACTTGCAAAGCTTACAGAAGCCTTATCCAGTCTCCTGGGCAGAGAGGAACTGTACTCGTGAAATGACTGGTTATTAACAGGAAACCTTTCAAATATAAGACTTTGTCCTGTTCTGTAGTTTATACAATACCAGATTAATATTTCAGTAAGACTATGTATTTTTTGTTTAGCACTGGATGTACTCATTAAGGTATGCTGAAGATTAGGCTGAAAAAAGAGAGCTTGTTATGGCTATTGTTCAGGCAGAGCAGAAGTGTGTTCTACTGAATATAACGTTGTGCTCCTTCCAGTTCTGCTTATTCATTTGGGCTTAGTGTGTTTTAACCAAAATCTTACACCTTCTGATCAACTTAGAAAAAATTTGTACCATTGTTCTTGCCAGAAACTGATGTTATAGCGATAACCTTCCTTACCAAACGGGAAATCAAAGTAAAAAAAATAAAAAAGAGATCAAGCTTGTACACACAGGTTAATAAGTTAAACAGAAGTGTTTTTTCATGGTCATTCAATTTGGAAAGCCCTCTTGGAAACCAAGTCTTCAAAGATTTTTATGAGAAGTGTTAGACTGTTCCCTTAGTCTTTTATAAAAGGGAAGTCAACTGCAAGTTAAATTGAAGCAGAATTTCAGATTGTGCTGAGCCTCACGCAACTAAGTGGCTCAAATAAATGCAAAAATGTAAAACCTTGCCTTGAAAGGAACTCTGAGTCATTCTTTCCAGATACACATACATACAAAAGCCAGTTAGAAGTGTCCTACATACGTATTAAATTGACTGCATAGTCCTGAGCTGTGTTTCTAAAGCCATGGAGGTGTTAAGGAGTAGATGAAAAGAGCTGATTTTGAATCCAGTGAAGCCTGAAAGAGATGCACATTTTTTCACTGCCTAAAGTAAGAGAGAAGGTTATAAAATCCCCTGAAATAAAGAGCCAGCTCTCCTACTGCTCAGCTTTATAGTATGGCCAACAGCTTTTCCAGTTCACTCCTGGGAGTTTTCAGCCACCGGAGGCCTAAGAAGAAGGACTGAGAACAAAAGACAGTACAACTCAAAATAAAACAGCAGTATTCAATAACTCAGCATTATTCCTACCATGTGATGACATCACTGAGGTGACATTTGAAGAGGTGATGTGCAGCTGGAAAGTTTTGCCACAGAACTTAATTTAAATTCTTTTTGAACAGTTCTACCAGGACGTGGAAGTGATATTGCCATGTACATGGCTGAGGGCTTTCTACTCTTGAATGCCAGCTTTTTTAGAATATATATTCCTGGAGAGGGCACTGAAGTTACAATTTGGTAAACAAAGATAAGTAATGGGATTTAATACAGATTCAAGGTTCTTGATATTCATTGATTTACTTGCCTCAAGACAACTGCTTGACTGGCTTCTTTTGATTAACTGACTTAAAGGCTTTCTTTGGTTTCATAGGATTTATTTAAGATTAGTCACATTTTCCCATTTAGAAATTGCTTAGGTTGTCCATGATACACCAAATAGCATTCACCAACCCTTTAATGAATTTTGCCCATCTACAAATTATTTTAATTACCTATGATACAGTATTACTTGTCTGCTACTAATTTTGATAATAGAGTACTTGGTTCCCTCAAGAATCAGCTGACCCTCTAAGGTGTAATATCTTCCAAAATCCCTTTATAAAGAAATATGCAGGAGACAGAAGCAATCACTGTTTATGTACTGTTTTGCTTTTAATGCAATTCCCTTTTTCTGAGAATGAAATGATCATAGCAAAGAACCATACATTTTTCCATTTTTTTTCTTTAATTATGACATGACAAACAACCCAGTTCAGGAGACTAAATGAAGGGAATCAACCCTGATTCACCATCCAGAGAGACAGATATTAAGATTTAGTTTCTACCTTTGATGATTTCTTCAGATTATAAATAGCTTGAAAAATTTTAAAGAAAATGAAGTTATACTCAGCAATTTGAAATAACTCCTCCTTCTAAACTCACAAGTGTTATTAGCAATCAAGAACACTCCATGGTCATCTTTAATTTGATTATTAGTTCTTGCTAAGGAGGAAACCTTTTTATCAGGGATTTTTTTTTTTTTTTTTCTTTTTTTCAGTTTAAGAAATGGGGAACTGCAAACCAGCAAGTGTGACACAGTATCAAGCTAATTGGAAGGAACTGTAATCAAGAACAGAACTGGCAGGCAGGTAGATGGATATAATGTAATGTGAAAGAGGCAACACAACTTTTATATGAGGTAGTTATCCCTTACAAAATTTATTGTAGTGCTTTTAAAGAGTCAGCAAGCATATGGATAAAATCACACTTGGATTTTTGAAAAGTCCCTTACCAAAGGCTTGTAAAGAAACCAGGGTGGTGCAGAAGGAAGTAGGAAATTCTTTTCTTGGGTTAATAACTGCCTAAAGAAGTAGGTGAGAAGTGTAGTAATGAATGCTCAAATTTTATTTTGATATAATCCTTTCTGTTGCAATAGAGACAAAACTCTGTTGATGGGATCAAGATAGGATAACTAAAATAAATCTGACAGCTAGAAGCACAGATCTCATGATGCTGAATGACAGGGCAAAAAAAGACAGAAATTCAGTGCTGATAAATGCAAAGTAATTAAAAAGGGGGGGAGAATCCCTAACTATATGGACATTGTGCTAGGATGTGCTTGGAAGTGTTGAATTTACAGCTGGGCTTTATCTGAATGGTTTTCTCTGTCCCAGATAATTCTATGATTCTACAAAGACAATAAAAAAAAAAAAAAAAAAAAAAAAAAAGACAGTACTGGACATAGAGAGCAAGATATTATATGAACAGGAAAGAGATTTAAAATTTTACTAAGTATCAGAAAGAAAACTCAATTAAGCAGTTACTAGAAACTGTCACAGGTATCCCCAGAGCACTTGTGTGCATTTAACTCATGCAAACAGACATGTACCTGTAGCTATAAAGCCTGAGGGTGACTTATTTTCCTTTTCTCTACAAAGATTCATAGTGCACACATAGGAAAAATATTTATCTATGAAATATCTGTGATTACCTATGAAATCCTCACCTGCTGTGTTTCTCTTTATATGTATATATATATGGGCCTAACAATGAAAGCTTCTCCTGACCTTCTGAGGTGCTTAAAGCAAGGATTTCACTGGACAGAGGACTCCAGTCCTAGTGGGAGAGGCTAGTGGGAGAGAAGGGCTCTTCTTTTTCATTCTGCTTTAGTTTTGACTGATATGCAGCAGAAAGATGCAATGGGACAGACAGCAACCTCCATCCCACCGAGCAAGCCCAGAGCAGCCACACCAAAGCCATCCACACCATTCCCAGCGTGCAGCAGCTGAGCTGAGAGCACGCCCTTGCCACACAAAGTTTGATGGGAGCTTGCCACCGCAGAGCTGCTGGAATAAGAGATTACAGTCATATGGCTCAAACTCTGAAAGTTTCTGACATTTAATATCAGTAATTAAGAGTTCAGATTGGTGGCTGAATCAATAACCCCTTGCAGTTATTGATCAGAAGCCGCCGCCCTGCCAATCAAGGAGCAGCGCTGACCTTATGAAAGCTGGTCTCTGCTTCCAGCGCTGTCCCCCTACCACCTCCTTATGGCCTGTGTGCCTCAGAAGTGCTTAAAAAGATGTGAGGATGCTGTCATCAAGATGTGCTCTGACAGGAGGCTTTTGGGACACGCAGCAGCAGCTGCCTGCTGCAGCTCACTCAGGTATGGAAAAACCAACAAAGGCACGAAAGGCAGGACCGCTGGAGATGGGCTCCTTCCCTCCCAATCTGCCACTTGCCCGCTGCCAGCCCAGAGCAGCTGTCCCCTCTCCCCAGACTGAGGCAGCACCCCCCCCTTTTTCTCCCACTTGTAAATACAAAAGTGCTTGAGGCAACCTCTGCAGCTTGGAAAATTTCACAAACCATAGGGCGAAGTCTCCCTGCTATCCCTCTTTGCTAATTGCTGCTGCTGAGGCACCCCTGGGCTCCTCAGGACAGCACCACATCCAGCTTGTGGATGAGGGAGTTGCTTTGGTGTGCAAAAAGCACTTGGGTGAAGAAAATACCCACAGAAAATTTTAGATGGGCATCCAAGTTATTTATTTCACCATTGGATCTCCAATGTCTTCCATAGGACTTCCCACCTGAGATGCAGGAACAGCAGCAAACTGCTGTCAGTGGTTTAAAAAAAGTATTGTACAAATGCACATATGCAATACATATACATATATATATATATATATATTGTATATATAAAATAAATATTATTAATGTAGGATCAAAGTGTGATATTTTACAAATTAAGTCCTTTTTGCAAATAAAATGTTGAATTTTTCTTTCACCAGTAATAATTCTATGGAACAATTCCTCTTCTCCCCAATTATATGAGCAAACACAAATATCTTAATTCATGGATCTGCCTCTTGGACTCTGTCTGCCTGGTTAGCTGTGTTCAGGGGCATTTTCGCCTTAGTATCTACTCTCTTAGCATGTAGAAACTCTGAGGTGCAGTGGGAAATGTAGTTTAACCAGACAATTCAGCCAATTAAGGGGAATGAACACACTAAATTCCCATAAAACTGGTGGAAACTGACTCCTATGAAACACCCTGGTGATATTCTGAATAAAAACTTTTCAGATATTTATTTTTTAAAATTTGTAAAAAAAATTCAGGAAAAAAATCAAAACTGCAAAGCCCAACATATAATCCATTTTTCTTACCAGCTTCAGTAGTACTAAGCAGATCCTATCATCCCTGCCATTTCTTCCACTGTAGCCTGCCAAATGGGTCCTAGCCAATTAGCTTGGAGCTTTAAAAGATTCACAAGCCAGTATTCAGATTCTTTCCACTACAAAATAGTACATTTTATCTTCTCTGCCTTGTGCTGTGCCATGAGTGGCACGTGACAGTGTTTCACATCCTCCTTCACACAATGCATCTCTACAGCCTGGCTTAAAACCTGGCCCTGAAGGGGAATTAATAGTTATTTAACATTTTGGACTAACAGTGGAAAAGTATTTTTAGACTTGGAGATATCTATAGATCTGGATTTTAGTCTTTAGAGATATTAATGTCACATAAGGGCTTAGATGTTAAAAGAAAATTTGATTAAAGTTTAAATTAAGGAATATCTGAAGAAGTCTGTGGAAAGCAGAAGGGAATGGCATGCAAAAGGAACAGTTCTGGTTATCTTTCCTCTCTTGAGACAGCTCCCTCCTGAGCTGACCCTTCTGAGATGGGACCTGCACTCAGTGCATCTCCTTCAGCAGGCAGCTGGGAGCAGTAGGAGCTGGAGAATGCTGTGAATCTGCTCAATTAGCTAATGAAAATTAGCTCTGCTGATCAGGTTCAGCATGTTAGTGGCTGAGTGCAGTGAGACTTAGTTATGGATGAGGAAAAGTCACAGTGTTTGTCTCCACTGTATGCTGCCCAATTAAGCCCAGTCATTATGTTTATCCTCATTCAGCACTGAGCTTCACCTTCTTCCCTTGGCAGAGAGGATGACATGCAGAAGCAGCAGGGAGGACAGAAGACAGCCTGAAAATGCTTTGAAAGTCTGATTCATGGGCAGCACCTTGCTGCTCTATGGTTGGACTGCATGACATTTATCAGGGTCCTTCCAACACAAACCTCTTGGTGATTCCATGGGCTTGTCAGTCTAAACCAGAACCTCAACGCTTACTGTCAGATACAGTCATTCACACAGAGGCTCTGCTTCACCCTAATGTGTTTTAAATGAAAGAATGAACTTACACTCAGGAGATGAAACCTGGGCCCAGCCAGCCAAACACAATGATTTGGGTGTTTCTGTGCACCATAATATGCAAATACTGAGAAGGAATCCCTGTCCACACAACAACTTAATAATCAGGGACACAGTCTGCAGTGTAGTGTAAGGTTTCCATTTTTCTCAATGATTTTCTCAGCCTTTAGGGCACAGAATATTTCTGCCATGGGCCCCAGGCATCACACCTATCTCAAATTACCTTAGTCCAAACTTCAGGAAAGGAAAAGATACTGCTTCAAACCACTTCAAAAAGACTGAGGGTTTAAAAGTTAGTTACCATATACCTGTGAGAACACTTTCTTTTCTGTGGTCTGGATAAAAGAGAGCTTTTTCTAGCAGAAACATTTGTAAAATGCTTTCAAGACATTTATTGAATGTGACTTAGATGTGAAACAGGCACTCAACAATTTAGTATGCCCAGGATTTTGTCATTTTTGGTCAATTCTAGGAACACATGTGGACATCCTGTGGCACTTATTAGCAAACAGAATCCTTCCAGGAGCTCTATACAGAGAGAATTGTAGCCAAAATTAAATGTTTTCCCTTTTTTTGTTGAAAATAGCAGTAGATATTAACATCATCTGTGTGTGTTACACTCCTTTTTGTGCAGTGGCCCATCTGGGACCAGGGATATATGTATCCTCCTGGAGCTTGCTTAGGAATGAGGCTGCTTTTGTCCTGGGTAATAGCTGAGGGCTTGAGTCTGCTTTGGGTGATGAAAACTTGATCTTTCCCATACCCATATTAATGCACAAAACAAAAGGGGGTTTATAACATAATTTAAAATATTTCTTAACAAAGAAGGAAACGGCATAAAAAAGATATGGTGAAGTAATGCCTTTTTTTGGCTTCAGTCTTTGAATTAGATGCTTAAATCCATGGCTAACTCTTATGGGGCATGTACAGCCTCATTTTTGGTGCTGGCTATTACTTCTCTAGAAGTCTCCTGCCCCACAGTGCTTTGTGAAGGTCTATGTGCTTTGGGAAGGTCTCTCAACCAAACCAGGCTGTTCTCACAGTTTGCCTTGCAAAGAAACTAGAAAGGATTCCCAAACAGGAGGAGCTTTCACCAAAACTCACTGAACAGGAGGCAAGTCCCAGGATCCAAAGGGTGATCCAGACTGTGAGTGGGCCATAAATACTTGTTGTCCATGATAACCCTTCCTCTGTCATATGCTCCTTGTTTCCATTACCTGTGCTAAGGAAATGCAGCCAGCATGTGTGTGCCTTTCCTTATGCTGTGAATATACCTTAATTCTGTGCAGACACACACTCAGCTGTTCTGCTCCTCAGCACCCCATCTGCAGGGAAGGAGATGACAACACTTTCCCACCTCAGAGATCCTCATAGTGGAGACTGTCGTGATTTCAACAGATGGTGCCTTTGAATTTAGGGGAGGAAATCAGCTGGTAATCTGGATTTAGAGAGCTACATACACTTCATTTCATGCATCACATTGGGAAAAACCTCCTGGAGTCTGTTCCTCAGGCTGGGAGCTTGCCCAGGGGAGGGTTGTGTAGATATTTCATTTCCTACAGTGGCTATTTCAATTTTAGCCCCTTTTCCAAGCAGGAACAAATGTCTTAATTTTGCAAATAATGTCAGAATGCTTCTAAGGCAAGACAATTTAGATGGATGGATTTTGGCTGATATTTAAGAACGGTAATAAATAATCTCCTCCTCGTCCACGCCTCTCCTAGAAATCTACATACCTTTGTGCATATATTACAACAAACCCTAATAAAGAAATAATCCAAAATGGCACCTGTTAAAGAAAAAAAAGAATAACCTCAAAATGTAGGTTATTGAAATATGAGTGTAATATAGAAAAGATAGCAGTACTGATATTAATGGCCTGTCTCCTGGTGCACTTAAAAAGTCTCTCATGTATTTTATTTTATTTTTTATTAGAAACTGTATCATTAGCTCTAAAGATCTTACTGGGAAGGGTGAAGAGAAGGATCTGACTTTTTAAAAGCCAAATTCAGCTAGTTTTTTTCTTACTTAAAAAAAAAAGGAAGATTTTTTTTCATAAATATTTTTTCCCCTCTGGCTGGAATATTAGGACAGTATATTAAATTCCTGCCCCCAATTCCACAAAAGGAAGACCCAACTACATTTACATAATAATGTCCCTTCTGTGCTTTTGACAGATGGGTTTCATCGACACAGACATACTGTTAGGGGCCTAGCAATAGATTAAAAAAACAACAGCAATAGATTGTAACATAATAAAAGTGTATTGTAATGTACATCATAACTTTTGGCCAAGGTTAAATATCCAGTTGGTGTATGAAAGTCGTATTCCATTAGACAAAATAGATGTCATGCAGCAAAGCATTAAAGATGAGTTGACTGAGCCATTTGTTTTTTATTTATATTACATTATATTTTCCTTGATTCTATTTATGCAGTAAGTTAAAAAAAAAAAAAAAAAAAAAAAAAAAGATCCTCTAGTCCCCCTTTCTCACCTACACTACCACTATATTATTGACAGTGAATGCCTCCATGTGAGGCTGCCCATGGTGCAGGGTGCTGCACAAAGCCACAGGATCCACTTGCTGAAGGGATCAGAAGGTGAGGGACACACCTGAGCAGCCTGAAAGCTCTTACATGGTTAGCAACAGCATCACCAAACTCACCAAGTACTAGTCTTTTCTTACGATTCCAGAGTCCATGTTGAAAATCATTTTCTGAGCTGCCATGAGGTCCCTGCTGCCTCCACTCCTTGCTGTCTGCCCTAAGGCTGAAAGAATAAATTGTCCTAGAGGTATTATCCAGGTGAATTTATTGGTGTGGGATGTGTACTGCTACACCAGGAATCCTGTACACTGCAGTGCTCACACTGGGGCAAATTACAGGTGGGTTGTGTGCACTGTTCCCTCCATACAACATCTCTGCAGCTGCCTCTAGTCCTCATGAGATTCTCCCAAAGCCTCTGAAGAGAAAAGAGAGCAGCATGTGCCTTATTTTTATTGTTGTTGGTTCTTTCCCCTTTCCTCCCCCCTCCAAGCTCCAGCAAATTTGTGCCTTTCTTAGTAATGGCTTTGTGCAGCTTCACGATAAAAGTCATCCACCAAAGAGACAGAGCAGTTTTCTCTGCATGTTTCTCTGAAAGGTACTCTTGGTTGTGAGAGCTTCACAGCCTCTCTTTAATGTCAAGTTATATGGTTTTGGGGGCTTTCCCAACTCCATCAATCCCCCTGACGGCACAGACACTTTGAGTGGAGTGGTGAGGACAGAACTGATAAACTGCAGCCTCCTCCGGTACTGGACTCTCTCCAAGGAGACAATAATGCTCTCCCCAGGAAGCGGTTTTTGCTCCATATAAAAACATTTTCCCACCAGGAGGTGGTAGCCAAGATGCACATGGGGACAGAGTGCCACCAGGCATCGAGTGAGGCTGACCTGGCTGGTGACACCATCCTTCCCTCGGCAGCTGGGGCGGGAGCAATGGACTCCTCCAGCTGTTTCTCACATTGTCATGACAACACACAGCCAGAGGGTCACAACCTGCCTTGGAGAAGCTGCTGTGGTGCCCTGAGCAGCCCAAGAACAGAGAACTCTTCAGGAGATTACTGAGAGAAGCCATTCACTAGGAAGGAAGGATGGAGAGAAGGAAATGCAACCTCTGGCAATTTGGGAGTTAACAAGTTTGTCACTCTAGGTTTGTGGTGGTATGTGCCTACTTGGGCTACAGGGAGTATGGCACAGGTAAAGAGAATTCTCATGGAAAGGAGCTCACAACCTGAGGGAATGGACTCATGCTAGAAGAAAGGAAATGCTATTTTGCTGCTCTACATGAAGGAGTCTGAGATAGACTCAGTCCACTGTCCTGTTTACAATTTGTGTCTGCAGAAGAGCAGGAAAATTAATTGCAGGTCATCTGTAGGCTTACAAAATTTATTGTTTTTATCCACTTCCAATGAACTCCAGAAGTGTGCCCTGGAGAATAAGAGGTTACCTGGGCAGGCAGGTGCTCCTCTTTCCTCTTCTGGTCCTGACAGAGAGACTGTAGGTCCCTGTCCACCAAAACAAGTCCTTGGGATGGATATTCACCACACAAAGAGGCAGCAGGTTTCATTTTCCCTTCTTTACCCTGTGCTGTAAAGCTGAAGGGGTCACACAACATTTTGGCTATTTCCAACTCCAACTCTATGCAGTCATAAAACCAGGATCATGTCAGAACCACTGTAATTTGATTTGCTTCCTGTCCTGGAAAGAGACTCTTTTCCTGCCATCACATTGCTGATCTTAATTTTTAACATTAAAAAATAAATATACAGAGATCCATGTTTTGCAGTTGGTTAACAAAGCAATAATGCAAACTACTCTTTATTCATAAGTACATTACATATACCAGAAGGAAGGTTTTTGTTTGTTTTTATTTCTTAATCACATTCTGAAGAGGTCATATGTGAAACACAGCTTCAAGAAATTTTATTTTTCTTTGTTTTTTTATCAGTCTTCCTCCTCATTTATTCTTATAAGATTATACGGCTATCTGCTTTTAATTTCCTATTTAAAGCATATCTCCAACTTGTAAATAAATATGCTTTTTCTAGTTCAGGTCAAGTTTTAGTCTCCAATTAATGAGGAAAATACATTAGACATCAATGCCCTCTTCTAGGGTTGTTGGTAAAGTAAAATCTAATTATATTCTGGTCTTTGCACTTGCAGGAGATATTTAGAATTTGTTTATACTCTGAGTCTTGACTGAAGTTAAACTGACACATCAAGTTTGCATTTTGAGAACCTACATCTACTTTCACTGACTGAAGGATATTTTTGTGGTCTAGCATCTGTCTGCACAGGAATGCAGGTGGGGAAGAAGAGGGAGGAAGCCATTTTTGCAATGTCTTCAGTTTAACCAGGGAAAACTCTGATCAGGCATTTGAGATTAGTAAAAATCTTCCACATAAATCCATGCCCACAGAACCAGGACCCTGGGATAAGCACCAGACATTCCGATTAATGTGCAGTTCAAACTGGCAAGTAAATCTCTGATGAAGTTACAGGTAGTTCTTTCCAACAAGAGATGAAGAAATTCAGCAAGTACTGAAGTACTCACTAGGAAGTACTCACTGCTGCCCCAGGACAGAAAACAGCTTTTGTTTCTGTGCCTAAACTCTGATATGCAGTGGGTAAAAAGAGAGGCATCCATGCAGATAAGATCCTCAGATGCTGCTGCAGGGCTAACTCAATTGCTTTCCTCCTGTGTTTGCTAAAATTGGTACCTCCTGTGCAAAAGCCATGATAAACAAATAGCAGCATCATTCCAAATGTACTGTCATCATCATCATCACAGACCTCCTCCTGACCACTACAAGATGAAGACCTGACCTTAAAAATGGCACCCCTGGCTCGGACCAAATGTGACCACTTTTGTCCGTGCCATCTGTCTATTCATCCTGGTGACAGGCAGCCCTGGCTCTGCTGTCTGCCCAACCACTATGAATAGGCAAGTGACTGCAAATGAGCTTCACTTAAATGGAGAGCCTTGGTACCAGCCTCAGGAAAGTATTTCGCACATCACAGTAGGAAAGGGCCATTGGTTTGTTGTTTTTGCTTTTTTTTTTTTTTTTTCATATTTGGAGTTTATTTCTTGCTGGGCTTATAAAGAAGGAAATTTCATTCCTTGGGGGTAATGCAGATGTTTGTATGGGTAGTTAGTTAAGGGACAATAGAACAGTTTCAGGGATGTGGTCCAAGCAGAAGGGGCATCATGGGGCAAGAACTGAAGAGACAAGTGAGAGAAGCAAATAAAAAGATTTTTTTTTTTTTTTCCCCTGAGGTAAATACTCAGAAATAAGACCATAGGGAAGGTAATAAGTCTCTGGAAGGCATTTGGGATTTGTTTTGAAAATCATCTGATTAAACTATGTTCTCATGCCCTTTTTTTTTTATCACAAAAAATTTTTACTTCCTAGGAATTAATGAAAATTTAGAGACTAGAAATCACAGTGAGAGGGAAAATAAAGAGCAGTTATCAAGTTGCAAAAAGAACTGAATTAATGTCTCTGTTCTGCCATAAGGTGTCTTTTATAAATCTGGACAAAATAACCTTTCTACACCAAAGTTTCACAAGTTAAATAGACATAACAACATTTATTTACCTTTCCAGAGCTTGGAAAGGGCACACTAATATGAATAATCTAATATAGGGACATCATTTTCTAGTGACATCATTGTCTTTTTATGCTGGGTCACTTCAGTAAGCGGGTATGCTCTTCAGGCACAGATTTTGCCATAAACTCACACTGGTTTCTATTTCACAGAATCACAGAAGTGTTGGGGTTGGAAGGGACCTCTGGAAAACACCCAGTCCAACTCCCTGTCAAGGCAGGGCCACCTGGGTTGGGTGACACAAGAACACATCCAGGTGGGGTTTGGAAGTCTCCAGAGAGGGAGATTCCACAGCCTCCCTGGGCAGCTGTTCCAGTGCTCCGCCAAAGAAGATTTTCCTCATGCTGAGGTGAAATTTCTTGTGTTTTAGTTTATGACCACTGCTCCTCATCCTATCACTGGGCACCACTGAAAAGAATCTGGCAGCATCCTCTGACACCTGCCTCTGAGGTACTTATGTGCATTAATGAGGTCCCCTCCCAGTGTTCTCTTCTCTGGACTAAACCAGCCCAGCTCTCACATCTCATAAGAGAGATGCTCCAGATTCCTTATGCTCCAGATCTTTATGGCCTCTGCTGGATCCTCTCCAGAAGCTCCTTTTGCTGAGGAACCCAGAGCTGAGTGCAGCACTTCTTCCAGGACTGCAGATGGACATGCCATGTTCCTTGACAATATCATGTCATACGGATTCTGCAAATCTCTTTTGTTCTTGATGCACAGAGCAGTGTTTTATCTGATGGAGAACAGATGAGAAAATAGGAGAGGTGTTAGGAAGGAAGTGCATGGAATATTTTGGGAGAGGTATGGGGAAACCAGAGGAAAACCACAAGTGGAATAGGAATGGGGGAGGAGAGAAGGCTGGGTTACAGAGCAGACTGGAGGAGTGATGAAGTGAGCTGTGGCTCCTGGGTGGGAGTGAGGAGGATGGCTCAGACAGCAGTGTCATTGTGTGCCGCTTGGCTGCTTCTCCAGATGGAGACTTTAGAAACCAGGCACAACTGACAGTTTGCCCATGAGTGGTGTGCCAGTGCCTGAGATATTTATTAAGCCAGGACTATTAATTACTCACTTACACAAGCACTTAAGTTCACCAACAACTGTTTAAAAGTCATTGATAGCGGTAAGATGATCAGCTTTTTGTTTTGCTTCTAAGCATCATTAGTGTAGGGGACAAAGCCAGAGGAATACAAAACAGCCCTCACATTGGGACAAAAATGTTGGCATTTTGTTTTCAATGTGATTATTGTGATTACAGGCTACTACCATTTCTGGACAGTTCAGATGAGATGGGGGTCCATTGGACATGATTATGGATTAAAAAGACTGTCCTGAAGAACTAGTCATATAAATGGGCACGTCAAAGGAAAGATGGGAGAGGAAAAAATAAACAATACAAAGGTTTTGGTTGAAAGGGACTTTAAATATTATCTAGTTCCAATCTCCTTGCCATAGGCAGGCATGCCTTCCACAAATGTAAAGAATATATTTGTACCAGAAGCCACAGCAAGAGAGAAAAAATGTAAAAATCCCCTGATTACTAAAGTTCCCTCTGATCTATATCCATGGACTTCTGGACCAGTATGCAACATGACTGTCAAGTGTACTAGGAATCAAAACAGATAGCATCATGCAATGAAGACATCCTTGACTGCACTGTGCAGCTCTGCTCAGACAGTTGGTCAGATTATTCAGGAAAGTACTCCCTGTTTTTCTCCCAGATCCCACCATGAGGTCTTTCTACCACAACGCAGTAAAGGAATCTTTCTTGTAGCAGAAATCTGGTGGAACAGACCTGGCTACTATGTCCAGAGGAGAGGAAAGACACCCATGTTGATGTTTAATAACTCAACCTACCTCTGTGTTGGCCTGAGTGAGAGTCTCCATGTGGTGACTGGACCTAGAGGTCTGGCATTATGCATGATATTCCCAGATAATATTTGTATGCCTCTACTGCCCATTTAAGGCTTTGGAAGAGTGTGGGCAGGAAGCTACATGTTTTAAAAAGTTTATCAAGAAAAGCACAGACCACAGGGGTGTTAAATCCAGGTCTAGAATTCAGAAAGAAAAGGAAACATCACCTTAGCAAGGAACTAGGAGATTTTGCTGCAAGCAAGTGTACAGCATTTTAGCACGGCACATTACCTAGATTTAGGTGGCAGCTTGTCACTGTGGGACCTTGTGCCGCCTCTCTGTTGTGACTAATGAGCCTGTATAGCCAAGTGGGCTCCTTGCACGGCTACCAGAGAGGAAAGAGGAAGGTGATCTTAGAGTTTTTATGGAATTTAATAAAGCCCTCGAGCACACAGCCTCCTGTTGCTGTTCCAGATTCCATTTTGCCTTATAAAGCAGAGAAAAGAACTGCAAAGAGAGGAAAGTCATTATTGTTTCTGGGTGGCACATATAATGGTGAAAATTGGACAGATTGCCCCAGAGGTGAGGAGGCATGGAAATCTCATGGCCTTGGCAAAGGCAGGAAGTTCTGAGTGAATTCTGGTCTTGGTATGCATAACCTAAGCAAGTTACTTGAAAGACCAGCTTCCTCCTGCATGACTACACATCCGATGTCTCCACTGAAGTAGAAAGGAAGGGTTTCAAATCACAGCTGGTCTCTAGGAACGTATGTACTTGGCCCAGGGATCATCTTTGTAGTTGGGGATTAGATTTTGAGACTCTGATTCAAACAAGTAGAGTAGAAAACATCCATTTCACTGAGGGAGATGCTCAGTTCAGATGGGTTTTTTGCAGCATCGTAGAAATTTGCTGCCAACCCCTTTTTTTTCTTTCTGCCTGTATAAAAGATGACTCTGAATGCAATAAGAACAAGGTGTTCTAATTAAATAGATTTGTTTACATCTTGTAGCATGAAAAACTAATTCAGTCTGATATACTGTAGGTTCTTGCACTATCTCTCTCCCACTTCATGTAAAATTACCCATTTTAAGTAGTATTTTACTTAAGAATATTTAAAAAGTGGACTTGATTAAACAAAAACTGATTTAAGTTCCAAAATGTTTATTTCTAAAACAAAGATTTCACATCAGAGTGCAAGAAGATGGGAGGGGGAGAGCAGAACCTGTGCTATATCTCACAGTATTTCCTCCCTGTTTTTATTACATTGCAAAGGTCTCTACCTTTGCTAGTCATGAGAACTCATAGCCTGTGGCTAGAACACATTTTTATTAAGTGAAGGTTAAAGTCAGAGCCCAAACAGATCCACTGTAATATGATTACAAACATAATATCCTGACCCAGACCTGTGCCACAGTATCAGGTCCGGATCAGAAGCAAAGGAAAAAACTTCCTGACTGTAGCTGTGTTCCTACCAGTGCAAAGAATTCTGCGTATTCTCCACCAAGGCAGAGGTGGATCACCCTTAAAGGTGCCACCACACAAATTATGTGGAAGGTAAAGACTGCAATTAACAAGGGTCCAGCTGCAAAACAAGCAAATCTCAGCAACTCACAGGGCAGGCCTGCCCGTCAAGTAATTTTTGTAGGTTTATATAGAAAGGCTGGATGAAAACTGTTGAAGGGAAGAATAATATCTCAGTTAGTTTAATTTCTCAGGTTGTCAAAGTGAGATAAATAGGAAACTTTATTGACAGTTGGACAAAGGTCACTTTGGGGATGGGAGCTGAGAGGAGAAGAACCCAAACATCCAGTCCATCCTTGAACCAGAAAGACATGCAGTACCTATCAAACCACAGTTCTGTACATTACATTTCCATCCATGTGGGCCATAAGAGATGAAGTAATGGCCTGCTTGAGGAGCAGGACAAGAACCAGACTGGCCAGTAATCTTTAAGAGAAATTCCCCCTTTAGAAAGACAATAGGACCATCTCCTGAAACCACTTAGTGCCAGAGTAGCAAGATAAGGACACTCAGAACCTTGAATAAGTAATTGCTGCACTATCCTTTCATTCCTGGTACTGAATATAACCCCTGTAGGCTGCTGTGTTTATCCTGAAACAGAGCTTGGGAAGTGGTGGCTGCGGGGAGGCTTGGTCAGCTCTTGGACACTGGAAGAAAACTGTCTCAGTGTGCAACCCCAGCTGACAAAGGTGCAGTTCTTAAGACATCAAAGCCACTTCTAATACAATAAGTTCATTAAGGTGCATCAAAGGAAGACAAAGGTTTGAAACATCTCTCTTTTTTATTAAATCCTTTTGCCTAAATGAAACAAAATTGTTCTAACTTGCAAAGTTCTTTTTTTGAGGGGTAAGCAAATTACTTTTGCAACTTGTCACTCTGCTCCAGCTCTCTGGCAGCCAGAGTTGCAGGAGATGTGGGGATGCTAAGTGACTTGGGTTTGTGCCTCTCTGGCAGCTGGAGCTGCAGGGAGACTGGGACCCAGGCAGGAGCTGGGTGATCAGCCCCTGGCCCCCTGCCTGCTGCAAGGATCCTGCTTTCATCAATTGCCTGTCTGTGCACAGAAAGCTAAAGTGACAAAAAAGTTTCTAGGGGGGAGGATAAAGGGAACAGCCCAGCAAAATCACAACCATCTCTCCAAAACCAAAAGAGGTTTATAAGAAAGAAAAAAGAGCCTCAAAATTTTCACTGATTTGAAATTTTCCACGGGAGCATGGTTTGATTGGAGAGGGAATGTTCTACCAAGAAATTGTTCCAGTGGGCAAGGGAGGAAGGTGAATTATGCAAAATTCTCCCAGGCTGCTGATGGTCTCACTGAAATGTGCACACCACCTTTCAAGAAAACGATCAGTACTTTCTAAGAGACACTTTGCACCTTCTGAGGGTTTTGCCTTAAATTTGGTGTAACTTGGAGATAAGGCACACAGAGGGTAAGAGCTTGAGGGAAGAGTAATTTTCACCTTTCTGGTGCTTACAGCATGATAAAAAACTTTCCTCCGTGCTTTTGAATTAATTCCTCAAAAGTTCCAATGCCTGCACACCCATTTGTTTCCTCATTGTTTTTATTAAACAAGAAAGGCGAGCTTTATTACTGCGCAAATGAAAGCATCACCAGAAGATAGATACTTCCCAGATTCTTATTAATCTCTAAGACTTATGAGGCTGCCTAAATTCCACAGAAATTAACATACTCTACAGATTTCTCCCAGCAAGTCACTGAGTCCTTGTTACCCTGTATGTGGAGTGAAAGGAAGCCAAAAAAGCAAAACTAAAGGAGAATAAATCTGTATTATAAGGAGGTTGTTCCAAGTCAAAATGTGCATGTGCATGCATGTCTTTGTCTACAGATATAGGACAAGGCTCTGTGCTATGGTGCATCATCTACAGCACCATTATAGTAATTTACCATAGACTGTGGCTGTAAAGACTGAACTGTGTGCCACAAAGTAGAGGTCATAATCATAATTAAGGTCCAATTGGATTTGCAATTCAAAATAATTTAAGACTAATCTCCAAAACTGCGACTGTGCAAATTAATATGGTAGGGCATAGAATCTGTTCTTTTTCCCCAGCCTCTGCTGTAAGATTACCTGTGCCTAACTGGAGGCACAATTAATGCCTGTGTGGTAACAACATTTAATATCCCTGGCAGAGACCAAGGTCCCATAGCAGTATCTGTCATACAGGACAGACCCTACCCTGAACATAAGAGCCAAGCAAGAGCCCAGAGGAACAGCAGATAGGGTGAAATGACTTAATCACTTCAGGTCAGTGCCTGAACACACAGTTGAACACCCAAACCAGGACATTCTATGTCTAATGACTCAAAAAACAGAGTGAGAAGTAAAGAGAGAGAAGCAAAAAGAGTACAGAAAGCCCTGTTCTAGGCCAGGAATAACACACATACAATTAGGGCAGAAGAGACTTACAACAGTGGCAATATTCTTTGTATCTTCTGCTCTTTTGAAGTGGCAAATTGCATGTTTTGTATTTTTTGGTTTCTTGTGGTGCAGGGATCCATTCAGCTATGTAATGATGTGCAATGCTGGGAAGGTTTTTCTAGTTTTTTTTTTTTTTTTTTTCTATGTGCAGCAGAATTTTTTGCTGTTGTTGGTTTTTTTAAAATTCTTGTCATGTAAGTGGCTGAAACAAATTTTCCTAAGAGGAGGCTGAAGGATATGTTGCTCTTGGTGTTGATGGGACTTGTGCTGCCCAGTTACTATGTTCTCTTTGGCACTTCAATTTCCATAAGATCTCACCCATTCTGCCAGCTGTAATCTATGCATCACGTATTTTTCTTCAGGTCGATAGCCAGTGAGGGCAAAACTGAGAATGGGTGTGCTGGTTTTGGCTGGTGTGAGGAGAATTTCCTTCACAGTGTCTGGTGTGGGGCTGTGCTTTGGGTTTGTGCTGAACACAGGGCTGATAACACAGAGATGTTTTCTTGCTGAGCAGGGCTTGCACAGAGCCAAAGCCTTTGCTGCTTCCTGCACTGCCAGGCAGGGGAGGGGATGGGGGTGATTGGGAGATTAGGGGGAGACACAGCCAGGACAGGTGACCCCACATGACCAAAGGGATGTTCCAGACCATGTGACATCATGCTCAGTTTGTAAAGTGGGGGAAGAAAGAGGAAGAGAGGAGATAATTTGGAGTTTGTCTTTCCAAGTCACAATTGAGCACAGTGGGGCCCTGTCCTCCTGGAGATGGCTGAACGCCTGCCTGACTATGGGCAGCAGTGAATTAATTCTTGGTTTGCTTTGCTTGTGTGCATGGCTTTTTGCTTTCCCTATTAAACTGTCTTTATTTCAACCCATGAGTCTTCCAGCTTTTACTCTTCCAGTCCTTTCCCCAGTCCTGCTGGGGTGGGAGTGAGTGAGTGCCTGTGTTGGGCTTGGTGGTCGCAGCTGGTGCACACAGAGCTCAGCTGCCCTCCACTTGCTCCAGGATAGTTACAAAGAAGAGCTGAACTGCAGTGACTTAGAATCAGCTAAACCTATATTTTCAGAGCTAAACTGGTCTTTTTCCGCTGAAAATCTTAATCCTTGGTAGCTAATTTAAACTTCCTCCCAAAGAAACAAGACACAATTGTTTGGTTGTATATTGTTATGTGTATTGCTTTGGGGGTTGTTTTGTTGGGGGAAAATTGGTTTTTTGGGGGCTTATTATTTCCTCCCCTTCCTCTCTGCTCTCTTTGATTTTGGGCTGCTGAGGTTAGCATTTGTGGTGTTCCTTCTTTAACAAAAAATTCCAATGTATACGCATTGTGTTCCTCATTTATGCTTCCCCACTACCCAATTAATGTCACACTAAATTATATACCTGCAACAGATTTAATTCCAGACCACTGAGCTGTCACTTTTTAACCCTCTGCATGTATCTCTACAATATTTATGAGAAAGCTGTAGTTACTTTAACAAGTAATGAGAGATTTCGATACGTATTTAGCAATTCAATTTGTTATAAGAAAGAATATATTCCTCCACTGAAATCTGTGGGATGATTCCAAATAGCATACAGAAGGATTTTGATATCTATTCAATTTTCAAGGTTTTAGAGTAGTTTTCCAAATCCCTATTATGCTGCTATGGAATGAAAATGGATGGATCTATGGCTAGAGTTAAGCAGAGATCTGGGCTCATTTCCAAGATCCATTGAACTCCTCTCAGATGACCTTGAACAAAGCACTTGAGATGTGGTCCAGAGTGTTTATTTCAGTGTCCAAATGGGGCTTTGAATGAACTTAAAACCTTAAATTCCAGGAAGCTGTTTTCAAGGGATTGCCTAAGCTTAGAGCCTCACAAATCTCACTGCAGATTTCCATGATGCCTGACCTCAGAAAGAACAGGACAATCATGACTTGCCTGGCCTGAGACATTAGAGTGCAGTCAGGCCCATCACATACATGGACTTCCTTGAAAAATTTCTAAACATGAAATCCCTCCCAGCACTCTGCTATTCAAGACACAACTTTGAAAGAATTTACAGAAACAACCCCCAAAAATCCCAGCAATATCAGGCCCTCAGCTGATTGGTGCAGACTGAATTGTGCCTGTATTTTCTGTAGGGGTATGGCAGTGGCCATTGAGTGAATAACTTGGAATAGAATCCAGAAGGTTCATCATCATTTTGTTTTTAAGATCTGTGAATGGCTCCTCCTCTCAATAGCATTTTTTAGTGTATTGGAAAGAGACCTTCATCTCTTTCCGTGTAGTAGCAAACTATTGTTTAGGCAGTGTGATGAAGGCAGGTTTAGTTTAGACATTAGAAAGAAATTCTTTACAGTGAGGATGGTGAGGCATGGGCACAGGTTGCCCAGAGAAGTTGTGGAAGACCTGGAAGGTTTCAAGGCCAGATTGGATGGGGCTTTGAGTAATCTGGTCTCGTGGAAGGTGTCCCTGCCCTTGGCAGGGGTTGGAACAAGATGATTCAATGAATGAGGAGCTAGGCCCCAATGCAAGGAGAAAGCCATTTTTGCAATGAAGGCGTACCCTTAAAAACATTTACAGGTTGTAGGTGACTCTTGGACAGATCCCACAGAGCCTCTGACATGAGACTCAGGAGTTCTCCCTGCTCAAAAACCAGCATAGAATCAATGAAATTGATTTTTGGCCATTATGATGTGAAAGTGAGTACTCTGAATATTGCTTTTAAAGTTTATAGCTACATCTCTGAAGATATTGCTATATGATGATTTCAAAAATAAGTAGGAGGTTAAATACCTTTCTGGTTAGGCCTTCTCTGTTTCTGTAAACTTGAAACATTTGTACTCACTACCTTCCACAGCTGTTGAAATGGAAAATATATGTCACTTTGAAGAAATTAAATCACATGAATGCTATGATGCCATTTCTGTGAGAAAAAAACAAACAAAAAAACCCCAACAAAAAACTTACATAAACAAACACTGTTTGGTCTAGACACAATCACTTTTCAATGGGCATTTTCTGTAGGGAGCCAAAAATAACCTCTCATTAGGTAAGAATAAGCACTTTCAATTATTTTACAAGTTTTTAATTATTTTTTTTTTTGGCACTTCTGTCCTATCCTGTCCCTGTGCATGTTCTGCTTTCTGAAAACTTTTAGCATCAATGTGGTTACAGTCTTTCAACTTCACCAGACTTATCTGAAGCTGGTAGTAAAAACTTTGTATCTCCTTTATTGAACAAGAAAACATATTGTCTCCTGATATATAGTAAAAACAAAAGCAAACAAAACCACCTAACTACAAACAGAAACAAATCCCCCAACAACAACTGCAAAAATTAAGCACAAAAACCCAACAAAAACAAAGCCCCCCAGAATGCCAAAGCCTGAGTAAGCACTTTCAACAAGGTAAAGTCTACACATGCAACTACGTAGAGCTGAGCATTACTTAATCACCCCTCATGCCAGAGCAGCCAGCTCAGATCTGATTCAAATCCTATTGCTCAAGCTTAACAAGACTTTTAAATGTTGGCATGAAGCTCTAAGGTTCATGCCTTAGAGTTCCTCAGTCAGGTCTGGCCAGTACTGCTAGCCAGGTGGAGAAAATAAACCACTTCTGCAGCTACCTCTTAACAGAACCACAGAATCAGGGAATATCCAGAGTTGGAAGGGACCCACAGAGACCACTGAGTTCGACTCCTGACCCTGCACAGGATAAACCCAAGGATCCCACCCTGACCACTGCCATGGGGAGCCTGTTCAGTGCCCAACCACCCTCTGTAAGAAGGAACCTTCTCCTGATATCCAAGTAAAACCTCCCCTGACATATTTAGCTTGATGACAGAAATCATCATCTTTTGAAGTTTTGATTGGTATTTCATGACTATTCAGAATGAAGAGGCAAATCCTTGTGTATATGAAGCTGCTGGTTTTTTCTTCAGAAGCCCAGTTTCTGATTTTTTAAAAATAATTTAGTTATTTTGATTTTGGTTTTGGTTTTGTTTTCTTTCTTTTTTTTGGTTTTTGTTTTTGTTTTCAGTTTCTGCAATTCATCAACGGAGAAAGCAGTGTGGTCATCTGCTCTTTCCAGCTAAGTGTAGATGAAGGCTCAAAGAAAGCTCAAAAATGGTGCAAAGGTCTTGTAGTTTTCAATTAATTTATCTTAATTAGGAATCTAAAAGTTAGTGGTGTGATTAGGCTGAGGGATTAAGACATCTAATTTTAGATGTCCACATACAAGATAAATGGCCAGGTACCCATTAAAGAGAGTAGAGGTCTAGTCAATGCAATTAGTGGTTTAGAAAGAGATGAAGCAAATGTCTATATCTGATCAACCAATAGCTCTCCAAGCTTAGACACCTAGCTCATAAGCAAACACCTAAATTTAGATATATAGTGGCTTGAGTCAGTTGACTGAAAATAGAAGTCTGACAACACTTGAAGTGTCCTTGCATTTTGGAGACACCCACACAGAGCTGGCCTACGTGGAGCAGGACTTTAGGGAGATGCCTGGAACCACCTGCCTCTGGGAGCCAGATGTGGTGCTTGTGGTCTGCTGGAAAGGTCCCCCAGCACTGAGCTTAACATGGGACTTTCAGCTGCTCATGTAGAAAGTGGTAACACTTGAAGTACTCTAGGCTGAGACAGCTAAAAGGGCTGGCAGATACCACAAATTATCAAAAGGATGCTGTTCCCAGAAAACAGAGGTTGATCAGAGTAGGTAGGGCCTAAGTTTGTGGAATTGCATAGAACTCCAGTTTTTTTAGCTCATTATGTGGGTCTTGTTTTCATAGTCAGTGGAAAGGAAAACAGAAAGAAGTTCATCTCATTCTAAGATAAAGGTCAAAGGCAGGTCAGATGAATTGCCTTCCAGATTTTATTCTGCTGACAGTACAGAGAAACCAGCATGGCTTGTCTTTGTTTCCAGTTTGGGAGACAGAGCTGGTAAAAATGCAGGTTGCACAGGAGTCCATGTAGCATCCTAAGCAGCCAGGACCCATCATCTTTCCAACAAAATATTCAGATATACCATATGCATTTATACTGTCACTATATGCCTTTCAAACTCTATTACCGACAACTGACTGAAGAGACTGACACACGATGTGTATTACAAACATCTATATTGGGATGGAATCCCTGGCAACATTGCCCATCAGTATAAAACAAAACACCACATCTTGCAGTCCTGAATAAGATCCAGTGCAGAGATAGCATATGACAAATTTGCAGACAGCTTGTTTATGACCAACAGGCCATTTTTTTCTGTTTGCTTTACAAGCTAATGTGGTTATACTGCATGGAGCTTTTCTCCCAGAATGATCCCAAAGCATTTCATAAATTGAAAAGATGCAAAGGAGCTGGGGGAAGAAGGAGGAGGAAGAAAAAAAAAGTTTCACCTCTGCTGAGAAAATGAAGCCGCTTTTTCCAGGTGAGGAGTCTGGCAGTTAAAATTGGTTAAAGGACATTTGCAGCAGATATCATCTCTGAGCAACTTCAAAAGGTTAGTTCTTCTGAGATGTAAGGTTGGATCTTTTAGTTATATGATGTGGCACAGACTGTAGGGGTAGGGAAAGAGGCTTTTGCTGGGTTTGAATTCCCCTTTGATTTTCCCCTAAGCAAAGGGTCTGATTCTCATTGCACTTTAGAACAAGTTCAATTAGTGGAAAGAAAGAAAGTCCCAGCAAACCTTTCATGCTTACTGCTAAAGCCATATGCAGAGGGAATCATATGCCTTGTGCTGTTGACCAGAGGTTATTTTTCATTTATATGTAGTGTATAATGCATTACAGTTTATGTTTCACTATGCAAATTCACATCTTCAGCCTAAAAATCTCTGTGTAAGTCCTACTTCCTCATACCAGTTAAACTGTCTCTCCTAGGGTTGTGGCTGAGCATGTTTCAGTCCATGCCATAGCTGGTTAACTAAATTTCACCTGGCTTGTTACTGCTTTTTACAGGTACTAAGCTTAATGATTGCTTGAAATTGGCTGATACCCTTTTTCTTTTTGGTCTGAGTGTTCTGTTCACTGGCATTACTGCACCAAGAGCTCTTACATCCGCTCTCAGAACAGAGATAATCACTGAGTTCGTTAAAGCCAGACACTGTGTTAGGCATGGTCTTTCAGATTCAACAAATGAAGCAAGAAAACCTCTCCCTGCAACAAAAATAACAAGGGATTAGCAATCTAGCATCCCAAGAGACAGATGTATGAGGGAAAAAGGGGGAAGCTGTCTGGTCCAGAGTGTGGTTCTTCAAATCCAGGACTAAAGGGTTGTATGTGCAGCCCATGTGGTGGTGGGAGGCTGAGCAAAATCAAACTGGATCCAGAGCAAAACTAAACTGCAGTTTAAAGTTTACTGGAGATGGAAGCAGGGATTTAGAAAGTAAGTAAATACTGCAGATAGACCTGCTGCCTGTAGGAAAATGAGGTAATTTTCTCCATATTTTGTATACAAGGCTTCTTGTAGGACATCTGCATTCTGTCGTAGTGTTCTCATTCTATCATATGTGACCGCCTCACCCAGAAGACAGAGGCTGGTAAGCTTCTGGTATGTTCACTCTCTTTTGATTGACACTGCCCTTTGTTGCAGAAACAGGAGCACATCTCCTGTGAAAAGAAAAGCTCTTCTGCTTCCAGAGAACACGGTGTAGTGTCCGAAATAAAATAAATAGTATTCAAATGGGGCATTGATATCAAACTGATGCAACAGCCTCATTCCAGGGCTCCAGACCAGAGCCTGCAGCTTGGCCCAGCCTGACAATTCATTCCTTCCATGGGCAGCTTTGGTCACCCACCTGGCAGCTCCTCCTGCTTTGTCCTGTGTGTCCCCAGCCTCTCCACAAAGCACCAGCTCCTCCCTTTGCCCTGCTCCCACCCTGTGCTGCAGTGGGAAATGTTATTGCACTGGTGACATTTCCTTGCGCAGGCTGACATTTCCCTTTGGAAGAAGCTACTCACTTTACAGTCCCTTTTATTTATTGTTGCTTTGGCTTGTGGGCCACTATAGAGGTTACTTTAACATAGCTGTAATTAAGGATCTATGATGATACGGTCCTTTAAGTAGGGGTCTGCTATTTTTATTCTACTGTAAAAATTACATACAACCGAAGGGATTGTGAAAACCATAAATACAGACATGGTTGTGATTCAGAACTCAGCAACAGTGGTGTAAATCACAATAAAAAGCATTGTATTTAGAAGAGTCACACTGCAGTAAATTAGAAATAATTCTATATAGTATTAAGCATTCTAAATGTATAAATTTTGAAATACTGTGGTAGAAAAGTGACATCTTTTTTATTTTTTTTTTTTAAAAGATGGATACAGAAGCTCTAGGGTCACATTCCAAATTTACTTGGTAAAGAATTTTTATTTTTTAATATTTAGGATAATAATTTTTATTTTTGATTAATGCAACAAGTAACTGATTGATAAAAGTCTTAAAGTATCGATCATTTTTTGTTTTGCACTTGAAGGTTGAAATAGAAAGCTACAGAGTTGGAGAGAAGGAAAACACATCAATATGAAACTGTTTTCATTATTTTAATTTATTTTCTCTCAAATATGAATACACAAAATGCAAAGTACCACAAATGGATCACTGAAGAAAATATTCAAATAAAAAAGTTAAACTTTTTCTTTTATTTGAAGACGCAGCAGGAAAGAGAGGATTAATCTTTCAAGGGAATAACAGAAATGATATTTTGGAAATTGAAAGCTATAATGTTTCATTCTAAAATATGTCAAAATGTGGTATCATAACAAAATTGGCACTAAAACTTTATTTTTATTCAGATTACTTTTTTTTTTTTTTTATAACACCAAAATAAAATAAACCAACATTTTTAAAACAAACAAAACAAATTAAAACATTTTAAAGTAACAAGTAATAGAACAAGAGGAAATAGCCCCAAGTTGAGTCAGGGGACGTTTAGATTGGATATTAGGGAAATTATTCCTCATCAAAAGCGTTGACAAGCATGGAAACAGGGTGTCTGAGGTTGAGTCACCATCCAGTTGTGGGGCTTAGGGACATGTGAGCTTGTCAGTGCTGGGTCTGCTGTTGGACTTGATGATCTTAAAGGTTGTTTCCAACTTAAATGACTCTGTGATCCTGTAAAAACGGCTTTTTATGTGTCTTAGAAATTCCTCCTAAATCCAGATTATTTAGTAATTGTTCATAAAAAAATACTTTTTTGCCTTCTGTAGCACAACATAAAATGCAAAAAGACAATTAAGAGGTCTTAGAATGTTTAATGCACAAATTATGGTGTCCTTATGACTTACTTCATATCACTTTTTAGGCCTTAGTTAACAAATTTAGTTTAAAAGAAGAAGTGATCCAATACATGTTGCAATTATTTAGTTACTTATCAAATATATTGGTTGGGAGACATCTTTTGAATCTTCTAGTCCAGCTGCCTATTTGAAGTAAGACAGTATTGTGTTAGGCCAGACACATTTTTACCTGCCTGGTCTTGAAAGCATCCCAGGATAGAAATTCCTTCAATTTCTTGTGTGATTATCTCCAGGGCTGCACAATCCCTAATAGCATATATTTTCCCACTGTCCAGCCTGGACTGCTGAAGTTACACTTCCAGGGGATCTGTTATTTATAATTTCATTAATATTTTTCTAATATCTTCAAAATCAAATTTAAGGTTAATAGAAGAAATTCCACAGCCCCCTGTACAGACTATTTTTTGATGCTCTTGTGTTCTGTACAATGAATCATGTATTCATCAAAATGAAATAGAACAAAATTTAAAAATAATATATTAAAAGTCTCTCTTATTTGATTGGAAAACATGTAAAATAGAGAATTCTAGACAATTTTTTACTGAACTCTAAGGTTTCATCACTTTGGGTCATTTCAGAGGGCTTTACATCAGGTTGGTTCAAGATTTTAAATCTCAGGCAGAAGTTCTCAGGCTTAAGCCAGTTCATTTTTCAGGAATATATTGAGTTTTCCTAAATCCTTGCAAAATTGACTCCTTGATGACTTACAAAGTGAAACAGGCTAGAAACAAGAACTGATGCAAGTGTTTTCTAGTATTACTGAAAATCATGAGACATCTTCACAAAATCAAATTAAAAAAAAAAATATTGGTAACATCTATCACCTTTTACATGTTTTTCATCTCTTCAGTCTAAGCTTCATTCCTTTGAAAATAAATTCTCCACATGCCACAAAGGCTTTTCACAAAAGTAAAGCTGGTAATTATAAATTCTTATTGAAATCCTGATCCATACACACTTAAATCAAAGATTTATTGCTGTAGAAGTTGATGGCCAATTCAACCTCAGCTGTGGAGTTTTTGGTGTGAGTATTGCATTGTGTGTGCTTGGTCTGGGTATAACTCAGAGATTGAGACCTAACTGGGGCCTCCAGCCATAACTATATTCCTGTCATGATCTGATGTTTACTGTTTCTTTATAACCTTGACATCAATTGTTTCAAATGACTTACCGTGAGTTCTGGAAAAAAAAAAAAAATGGGGAAAAATGTGTTATTTATCTTAAAAGGCCATTCTGAAATCAGAATCCTCTCTAATGCAGTGAGAAGGCAAAGAAGAGGTCACACTTAATAACACTTTTCTAGTCCAAAAATTTGAAATGTAATAAATACTACCATGCATTGAAATGGCAACCATAAACAGTGTCTAGTTATAAAAAAATAATTAAACAGCTAGACTAAGTCTCTTAGACACCGAATGAATTTTAAAGCAATTGTTAAACAGGAATGTAGTCCTTCTTTAAATGTGCACAAAGAAATGAATATGAACTTGAAACACATTTTTTCATTTCTACTCTTTATGTTGTGCTATGGAAATAAAAGGGGAAAAAAAAAAAATGGATCTGCTGGAAGACACAGTATAGTGACCACTCTGAAAATATGAAATCCATTTACTGCAAGGGGTCCTGTGCTTAATCACAGAATCACTGAATGGGTTAGGTTGAAGGGACCACAGGGGGTCATCCCAGAGCACCTGGCACAGGATTGCATCCAGACTGTTCTGGGGTATTTCCACCCTCTCTGGCCAGTCTGTCCCAGTGCTCAGTCACTGCACAGGGGAGAAGTTCTTCCTCATGTTCAGGTGGAACTTCATGGGCATCACGTCCTGTCCATTGCCTCTTCTCGCACTGCTGGGCATCTCTGAGCAGAACCTGCTCCATCCTTGGTCACCTCCCTGCAGACCCTGATGGACAGGGATGAGGTTCCCTCTCAGCTGTCCCCTCATGAGGCTGAACAGCCTGAGCTCCCTCAGCCTTTACTGCTAAAAGAGATGCTCCAGTCCCTAATCATCCTTGTGAGCTCTCCAGTAGAACTGCTCTCCACTGGGAGGGCTCCACATCTCCCCTGCCCTGAGGAGCCAGGAGCTGGACACAGCACTCCATGTGATGCAAGGCTCAGCAGAGGGTCAGGACCACCTCCCTGACCTAGCAATGCTCTTCCTCGTTCAATCCTGGGCACCACTGGCCTTCCAGCAGGGAACACTGCTGGCTCAGGGGCAGAGGGGCAGGTTCTTGTCCACCAGGACACCCAGCTCCTTCTAGACAGAGCTGCTTCCCAGAGTGTACTGGGACATGGAGTGCATGGCATTGTTCTTCCCCAGTACTGCACAGCACTCTGGGCACTAGCAAACAAAAATAGAAAAAGAAAACAAAAGAAAATAAGAAAAAGAAAGGAAAAAGAAAAAGAAGAAAGAGTACATATTCTTAATAAATACATTTTGCAATGGCATCAAAATCACAACAAAGCAGAGCCATCTGGAAATAATAGAAGGATACATAGTCTGTATAATCATTATCCTTGGTATCTGTTTGTCTGCTTGTAATGAGAAAAGTAGCAAGTGTCTAGCAGCATATTAAAACTCATGCCACACTTGTGCATGGTACATAGGTTTCCTGGAATAACTGGTTGAGAAAACGGCAGCAGTCCCTTCATTTGAGACCTTGTGGCTAACAAATGCAAAACTCTAGCACCACAGCTCGTATTTTATTAATCTATTCAAGTTTAATTTTCTAGTTCCTATGTGTTGTGTCTCCCATTTTTTTCTCTGTATTTCATTAAAAACCAAAGAAACAAAAAAAAACCAAAAAACAAAAACCACAAAACACCCAAAGCAGACAAAAAACCTCTGAAGGGAGATCTAGAGCTCAATTTCTTAGTGTTTTTAGTGTGTATATATGTATTTATTTATTTATGTATTTATTTATTTAATTATTCAAAGTAGAATATTGATCCTTAAAATTGGAAGACAGCTTTGTGAACTGTAAATCCTGAAACTAAAGTTCTGATGTTGTACCCGGACAAAGTTATGTCAATATTGCATCTCTTTAGGGATACAAAACATATCTTTATATACAAGAAAGCATATTTCTATGGGGTGCTTCACATAAAAAAAAAAAAAAATAAAGTCCATCTGCACTTCCTTGTGCTAACTGGAAAGCATAAAACACTCTTGAGACTGGAGCTTTAATATACAGGCCAGATTAGTTAGCTCAGCCTCATTCTTGTTCTAACTACATTCACTTAGATTTTTGTCATCTCAGTGCACATCAAGAGACCTCTCCCACCGACCTGTATCATGTCAAGCTGCACAAACCTGGGCTGAGCTATTTATTTTTATTAAAAAATAAAACTTCAGCCAAAACAGATTAAAAAAAAAAAATAAAAAAATAAACCCCAAAATGTCTTTTCTGATTTTGAAGATATCAAGCAATGGAGAAAACACTGTTTCCCTCAGTAGTTTGTGACTCTGGTTAATCATCTCCTCCATTGTGCCTAATTTCTAATTTGAATTTGTCTGGCTTCAGCTCCCAGCCATTAGTTCTTGATGTGCCTTTCCCCACTAGATTAAAGAGCCCATTAATACCCAGCGTTCTTCCCCTGTGAAGGTACTGATACGCTGTACTGCAGTCACCTCTCAGTCTTCATTTTAATAGGCTGAACAGATTGAGCTCTTTAAGTCTCTCTCTGTGAAGCAGTTTCTCTGGACCAGAAATCACTTCCATGGCTCTTTTCTGCACCCAGCTCATTTTTTTTAATAAACTCTTTATTTTTATTCATGCAGATGCCACAATTGTATTCTAGTCTCAGTCCTGTGAATGCTGAACACTGAAATGGAATATTTTCTCCACTCTTTCTTATTCCTTCCCTTTTTATGCAGCCTAGCATCACACAAGTTTCTCTTCTACCAGTGCCTCTCTTAAAATCTTCATTTACACTTAACTTTTTCAAATTCTTCAGTTTCCAGTGTCCTGTGTCTGGCATGCATCTGTTGTTCCCAAACATATGATCCCATTTAAAGAACCAAACACGCCAAAACTGAATATCATGGGTGGCAAAGACCAGTTTACCAAGCAGCCCACTTTATGTGGCTGCTTGGATATTGGTAATATTTATCCCTCAGTCAGCTAAAGGAAGGACAAATATTGTGTTATCTGCATATTTCACCAGTAATGACTTTATATTTCCTTCCAGTTCCCTGTTTAAAATGTTGATGAGCACAAAACCATTTTCTAACCTTCTCATATTCACTGGTGATTCTTTATTGATAAAATATTTTTTCACAGCTGTCAGTTAATCATCTGGCAGAATAGCACAGAGAAGTGTGTGTGTTACTGATACTCTGAAGTACATATTTTTTAATCAAAATGGTGTGCTGAAATAAGGAATACTTTAATGTAGAGCATGGTGGCAGAATTATTCTTATCAAGCCACCTGTAAGCATCACCAAACATTGAACCAGGTTTGCTTTATGGAACCCATTTTCAATAAAGCATTATTATTAATTATTTATTATTATTGTTGTTGTTGTTGTTGTTTATGATGTTTTTATTCTTATTTTGTTGTTGTTATTATTAATTATTGATCATAATCTACCAATTTTCTATCTATCATATACTATTCAATTTTCTATTTTTTAAGTGTAAATTTTCCATTGTCTTACCCAGAACTGAAATCTAATTTTTATAAATATATATGTATATAATGAAACAATAGTTATTTAGAATGTATTTTAATTTTTGAGAATCCTGTGGTGGTTTGTGTTATTTTGTTTTTTATTAATCACATTAACAGGAAGATGGGCACTTAGGGCACATGTTCACATTCCTGATATGAGAATTTCAGTCCTATGATCTGTAAATGTCCATGTCTAGAAATAATGTTTCTCTGTCTTTACTGGTTGCTGCTAGACTGAAAAGTGCTTAATTGACCTCATCTGCTACAAGTACTTCATATTGCCTCTTTCAAATATGAAAGCTAACTTTTCATATAAAGTATATCCTTTTTTTCATCCTTATTTTAAGTTCTTATTACTGCTTAGTAATGGAAATATTCCACTCTTCAAATCTTTTTTACTCCATTGATAAATGATTCTTTTGTTTGTTTGTTTGCTTTGTTTTTATTGTTCTGAGCCCTGAAAGAAACATAATTTTACTTGAGATCTTCATAAATTTTCTTTATATTTTAGTTTCTGTTCCAGACAAACCAGAACACTCATAACTGGGATATTTTGTTAACGCATTCTTAGTGTTGGCTGTACTGGGTTCAGTTGGATTTCAGTTTACATCGAGCACTGGGAATGTCTCCAGAACTCAGTCGCTCCAGATATTAATTTTTCAAGTTTTTCAATTGCCAATATTGTAACATGAAAAAGAGGAGTAGTTATGACCGTGATGGTTGTGTAGCGCAAAACACACTCTAAAATTTAAAAAGTAAATGGATATGTATGGTGAACAACCCTTTTTTTTTAAAATTTATACTTTTGACCAGCCTTTTATCTTTGTCAATTTTTTTTCTACTTAGAACAACAAAGACAAAGGACTTGGGGAATTGACATCTACTCGTGGGTGATGTTGTACTTGGATTTTTGGACACACCCATTGATAAGTGGAAACCCAAAACTGACTTACTCATGGCATTTTACAGACAGCAGCCTCAGTTTCTATTCCAGATAGGTCCCAAACAAGTTTGGCTAAATAGGGAACACCTCCACATTCCAGAGAATCTGTGGATACCCCAACACTGAAGTGTTCAAGCCCATGTTGGATGGGGCTCTGAGCAGCCTGGTGTCCCTGTCCATGGCAGTGGGTTGGAACTGGATGACCTCAAAAATCCCTTCCAACTTAATTCTATTATTCTGTGATCTTTTCATGATCTTATCACCAACCCTGATTCCCATGAGGGTCATATATAAATATTTTAAAAAGGAAATATTTGCATTAGCTAGCAGGTAAAAGTCAGAAAGGACTCTTGAACATCTCCTGACACTTGTATTGATAAACATGTTGGAGGAATGGGCATTTTCACAAGAATTTGACCCTCATTATGTGACCTCATCACAATATCTTTTCCTTAAATTACAGTGTGGCAATATCCTGTGACACCATTTCTTGGGCTTAGGCACTTCAGAAGTTTAGAGTGGCTTTTTTGCTCTGACAAAAATTGCTGTGGCAATTTCTTATATTTTTTCCTTTGTCCTAACATAGCTTTCATCTCCTTCATAGAGACAGGAGAAAGTAAAATATGAAAGTATTGGAAAACACTACCCCTGATGCTCAAAAACAGGCAAATCCATGTAATAGTAGTCTGAACAGGCATTTCTTATAGCACTTTGAAATATCTACCTGGTTTGTGTTTCCTTTCCCTATGCACATACATATAGGTATCTACATGTATCTACATGTATTTTAGATATACATTAAAAAAAAAAAAGTATAAATACATACATATAAATAATTTCAGATTAAATATGCATCAGCCTGGTATCTCTCTCCTTCTATCAACTACTCAGATAAGAGTAGAAACACATCTGCTTTCCTGAAGTTGTGCTTCTCAGATTGCTCAGGGAAGACTGTAAAACTTGGGCTTCTTTCAAGCTGTCCGTCTGAAGGGCTGTCTGAGGGACTGCAAGAACACAGTCCACACTGACAAAGTAACAATTGAAAGGGAATGAAATGAGTGCTGAGAGAACAGGCACAGGAGGTATATGTAATTTCACCTTACAGAGTCTCTCTTGGAATTTTTGCTCCTTATATTCTCTGCCTTAACATGGCTTGAACTTTTGTGGAAAAACCTATGCAAAATGGGATCTTGCAGCACACACGTGATAAATGGGATGCCTCTCAGGAACATAAATCTGTGCTGGTGCATCCTGATGCAGAATTGGTGTTGATGCTAACATGTCATTTTCCCAAATGCTTCAGAGTCCTTTGGGCCTGCCATGAAAGTAAGGATTTATCTTCTAATCTCAAAACCACTTTTCTCTGTCTGGATTAGCCATGAGCAGGAAAGTCATTAACATTTATGAACTGGGGATTAATAACACTCCAGAGCACATTATGTGGTCTGTTTATGCCCTGGCCAGCCCCTTAACCTATGTCAGAAATGGGTAGGAAAAAAATGGTAACACAAACCCCTACTCATTTGAAAATTTAACTCAATCACAAAATAGCTGAGGTTGACAAGGATCTCTAGAGATTGCCCAGTCCAGCTTCTTGATAAAATCAGGGTCAGATTAGGTCCAGAGGGATTTTGAGTATCATCATGGATAGAGACTATGCAACTTCTTTAAACAATTTATTGCAATGTTTGCTCTCATTCACAGTTAAGAAGTTTTCTTTGTCTTTAAATGGAATTTCCCATATATTCTTTCGTGCCCATTGCTTGCACTGTAACCATGCTGAGGGTTCATTTTTGCATCATTCAGTTTATTAATACAGATTTAAATAGTATTGGCCCTCATTAAAGACCCTTGGGATATACCACTAGTAAGCGGTCTCCAAGGATTTTGCTGATCACCATTCTTTAAGAACAGAAGTTCAGCAGATTTCAGACTACCTCATTCTCTATTTAACTGGCCCATATTTAATCAGTTTGTTAGTGGAAGAGTTTTGTCGTAAATTTTGACAAAATCAAGAAAAGCGAAGATTCACAACTCTTTTCTTTTTCATCAAACTATTCCTTTCACCTAAAATGGTTACCAGGTTTGTCAGACATCATTTTCCCTTTTGTAGGTCTGTACTGACTACTCCAAATCACCTCCTTGTCCCTTGTGTGTTTGGCTCCCTGAGTATTTTCTCCATTTTCTCCCCAAGGATCAACATAACACTGTGCATTCCACAGCTCCTCAAAACCTTTTCTTGCATGTAAGGATGGTGTTTGCTTCTTCATGAATCTCCCCTAAATGCCATGACATTTCAAAAGTTATTTTAAAATGGCCTCACAATGGTATATACCATTTGTGGGTGCATTCCATCAGGTCCCTTGTGTATGTTCAGTCTTTTAAAATGTGCTTTAAGATGATCCTCCTCTACCAAGAGTAAATCTGCCTTGCTCAGACTTTTCCACTGTTCCTGGGGTTGCCTCGAGAGCCTTGGAATACCTGATGTTAAATCTCACCACTAAAAGCCAAACCAAATAAAGTGTTGAGTACCTCAGCATTCACCACATTGCAAATCCCCTACTCCATTCAGAAGCAAACTTAAGCTTTCTATAAATTCTCCTTTTGTTCTTTTTGTCCTTTATGTCTCTTGCCAGAGTCAACTCCACTGAGTGCCCTTTCCTAGCATCATCAGCATGAACTCAGTCTCTGTATTCCTCCCAGGTCACCAGATCACACCACTTGCTTTCATATCTTGAGATTTGGCAGGTTACAATCCACCCATGCAGGCTTTTTGATGCCTTTTCTTGGTTTCCTGTTAGATAAGATGAACTGTTTTAATGCTTGGTCTTTGGAAAATCAATGAGCTGTACTGGACTTCAGGTCTGTATTTCATGGGATTCCTTCAAGCAGATCCCCAAACAGATCAAAGTTTGCTGACTTGAAACCCAGGTTTGTGATGCAGCTGTCAGTATTTTTTTTTTTTACTTCCTCTCATGGTCGTGGACTCCACCATCTCAGTCAGTCTCTAATTGAAGAGTCAGTAACAGAAACAATGAATGGGAAGTATTGAGCTTTCTGTTGTATACTAATGTTGGACCTCTCCTGAGATACTCTAGCAGAAATTATTATGAGCCCGATACAAAGGACATGGAGGTCAATAAGAAGATTTTCAGACTTTATGCTCTACAGATTACATTTGATGACCTTTTTTTTCAACACAGAAAATAGAGGACATCAAATTCAATCATTAAAAAGCAAACACAAATCTAACAAATCAAGAGTGTTCTGATTGTAAAGACTAAAAGCCTGATGAGTTGTTGAACTCCCTGCTGCAGGAACATTTGAAGATTAAATATCTATATAGGTTCATAAAAAGCCCTTCATGAAAGAAAAAGCCATCAAGGCTAACATAAAAAGGCCATCCCTTATCTTAGAAATCTCTGCACTACAAATTGTAGTTAGCATTGGAGACTGAAAGACTATTCTGATAAAATGTCACAACATGTTTATCTTACCTGGGCACCCACCAATTGTCAGTATTAGAGAGGATACTTAGTTTGATGGATTAGAATATTTCAAGATATTGCCATAGAGTCCTGGTGGTGTAAGCTTCTAAGGTGCTTGGGACAAAGCATTTTAAATGGCTGGGACATTGGCCACTGTTTTCAACTGAATTGAGATTCAGCTCTCAAGAATTAATTTTAGCAAATCTCTCATATTTTGATCTTATTAGAAAAAGACCTGTGGATCTCAATCCTTATGGTACTGTGGGCCAAATTTGCAAAGTGTTTTATAATTATTAAAAGAACCTGCTTCTGTAAAACAATGAAATTTGTCATGCTTTTTGGACACCTGTCTCATAATTAAAATACAAATTTCTAAGCAGAATGGAAAGATCAATAGTGCTACTCCTTACAACATATGTCAAGAGTAAATATAATGCAAGTTCTTTAATCCTTGCATTTATGTATGTACAAAATGAAGAAATAATCCCATTCTGAAGTGGTTTGCTGGTTTTCTTTTTAGTGCTTCTTTTATAAAAGTAATTTTGTTGGTCCAGATTAATTTCTGGTGCAAGCCTATGAAAAGCTCTGCATCAACAGAAGGGATAGATTTGTTGGGTAATCTTTTTTCATTCCAGTCAATGATAAGCCCAGCACTTTACTCACTGTTTCTCTTTGTGAGTTAATACACAGTATTGAATTTCCTCTTTGTATTCTCATTCTTCCTTTGTGTAGGCATTTGTTTTTTTCTTTTCTTTTTTTGTTAGTTTCCTTGGGGGGTGAGGCAAAGTCATCATTACCAAGAATGCCTTCAAAAACCAGCTGAAAAAAAAAAAAAAAAAAAGAAAAAAAAGAAAAAGAAAAAAGAGACAATCTGTTTGTCCTTGTTTTGAGCAACATTTTATAGCTAATAATTACTGTTTTATGGATGGATAGGATATTGGAATTATTAGTAGTCAGAAGACAACCTATAATTATAATGTAGTAAATCACAACTGGATTGAAGAAAAAAGAAAGGGGGGACAGAAAGGACAGAACAGAGTGGAAAAGAGAGAGCAAGGATAAAGACAAAAAGAGCAATGAATCATATCTTTCATTGTTGTGAATCACAGGTATGCTTTTAATAACAAACATAGACTAGTTTCTGTTCCTACTTGCTATTGTGTGAATCCAAAATCCTTGCAGAGCTGTTCTATTACATCTGGATCAGGGTCATGTGGGAGGAGTGAATGACACATGTCCTGTTGTACACTGAGACACTGTCCTGCTCTCTCTGCTCTGCTCACTGAGGATAGCACTGACATCTTCAGTTTTGTTTAACATGTACTAAAAGGTACAACTAAATCTAGCTGAGGTTTCTGAAACTGACCTGAGAATTCACACAGTTGTCACCCGGCACTGCATGCTTTTGGTGACAAGGTAACAGCAGTCAGACTTCTGTTATATTGCACCAAGCATGGCGTGGGGTCTTGGTCCAGAGCAGCGGAACTAGGTGCTAAGGAATACAAATAACATAAGCATTCTTGAGTTTTGAGACAAATTATAACAAGAAAAAGACCAACATAAGACACACAGACCTTACCTGCCCTATGTTCTTATTAAAACAAAGTCATTCTCGATAAAATATTTTCTTTACATTTCTTTGCTGAAGAAACAGAATATATAAGCATACCTATATACCTGCCATGAGTACTTCATGCCATTCTAAGACACATGACATAAATCCTGTGGTGACACCTATTTTTTTCCATGGATCCCAGTTAGTCTAGATGCTTAGAACTATTCACATCTAACAGTAGATGACATAAACCCCACTTCATGTATCTACAAAATTGCTCACTCATGGTTTGACCAATTTACTTTTAAAAGTAGAACCTGGCTGCAAATGTATTTTCTGTTTCACAGAAAATTACATTATTCCCATAATTTTCACTCTTTTTAGCTGAATAATAATAATAGGAGAAATGTGAAATTTACTCGGGAATGTGAGCCTGAAATAAAATAATGATTTTTATTTGAAACCTGCTTTTTCAAAGAAAGTGAAATGATTCATTGTAATGTTCATGTTTGATTTTATACACTATGAACAGCTTTAAAATGATATACAGAAAAGGCTGTACTGAAATGGAAACATCTGAACATTCTGTTCCATTACAAGCTCATCAGAACAGTCTTCTCAGATTTCTTCATAATGGAATTTTATTAGAATTGATAGATTTTCACACAAGCATGAAGTTTTGACAAGCATTTTCTGCAAGAAAGAAAGAAAGGTTGGTAGAGGACATTCTGCCAGTTTTATTTAAAAATCTCTGTATTATATTAAAAGAAAAAGAAGGAACCCCACCAAAAAATAGCTAATCAGTTCATTTGAGTTCTCTCTAGACACTTATCTACTATAGTTCTTCTAGAGAAAGATTCAATTACTTTGTACCTAAAAATATTTTTCAGTTCAAGGAACTTTACCTCATATACATTTTATTCTCAAAACAGCTCTAAAGGACAGTCTGGATAAAGGATATTTGCACTTGTCTTCTCACTAACATGCTAAGATATGGAGATTCTAAATTATTTGCAAAAATGAAATTAGTTTGATGCAGAATCTGGACTGAGACATCAAATAAGGCACCATTGTACACCCCTGCCTCTCTTTTTCAAAGTAAAAGAAAATTAATCTCTTTTGGATAAATGTAACAGCTTTGGCATGTGCAGTATAAAGGGAAAGCCATCATGTTGAAGAATTGAAAGAAATACTTATGAGGAAATAAAAAATAGTGGAACATCCCATTTTTGCTTCTCCTACATAAATAATGCAACCAAAGGGCAATTAGCATCTGGAGAGTGGTTTCTTGTCATACCAAGCACCACTTCAGCAACCAAATGATACAGACAAGTCCCCATTACAATGGAAAACACAGTGGGACAAAAGAAAATATTTCACTTCACTAGGTAAAATCCTTTCTATAAAGGCCAGCTACAAAAGAGACAATGATCTTTGCTCCTGGACACCTACTAGCCATTAATGGAAAAGTTCTTCTGAAAACATACACATGCACTTACAACTCAGGCTCTAATGAGGACTTTGCTGTTTGATGACGACACATCTGGCATGCTTTCAGAACTCTGCAGTCCCAATTATAAAGCTGTCCAGCAGGAAGACACGTTACAGATCTGAGCTGTCAGACCTCCGAAATGAGGTTGAAGAAAAAAAAAAAAAAAAAAAAAAAAGGACAAAGAAAAGGGGTTAAAGATGAAGAAAAAAAAAAAAAGGAGAAAAAAAATGAAAGGAAGGAAAAGGAAGAAAATAAAGGAAGCTAGGGCTTGATTTGCTGGGAAAAAAAAAAAAAAAAAGAAAAGAAAAGAAAAAATAGTGAAGAGTAAAATGCTTTTAAAGAAAAATTGTTCCTAGAGCCCCATAATGTGACAGAGCTAATTTGTGCTTTTAAAGATCTGAAGAGCCTGATAGCTGCAGGTGCCAAAACGAGGTTACTTCTGGCCTGGACTGTGGGCATCAGATAACACAGAAAACTTCTGTCCCCCATAGAAAAGTTAATGAGATCAACTCTTTTAGGATGCCCTAAAAGAGTTCCTTCAAGCTCACCCCATCCACATCTCATTCTTGCAGGCAAACAAAAAGTGTCTGGTTGAGTTTAATTGGCCAGCCAATACTTTGATATCCAGGGCTTTTCCTTGTCCTTGGTGTTACTCAGAGGAGCAGAATTAGGCCAGCTTGCTGACATATGAGGACAAGTTTTTATCCATTTTTTACTTGTTTGTTTGTTTGTGTGAATTTTCACTGCTGTTGAAAACCCAGATTTGGTAGTGAATTTTAATAAATAGGCAAATATTTTAAATCTGCTAACCTTTTTGATGTTCTTGTCATTTCATCATTCCTTGTGAAGTCCAAGGATTTTCCAGGACATGTCTAAGCAAGGCAGACATATGAAGAAGAAATGGTACATATGTTTCGTGGTGTGTTATAATCTAATTTATGTAAGAGATATAATATCATGGAATTCAGATATTATGTTGAAAATGCATTAAACATGCAAGCTTTGGAGTCACAACTTGAGGATGACTTCATTACATGGAGCTGTTCCAAGATGTCCTGTTTGTTGCACATTCATCAAACAATGTTCACAGCACAGAAAAACTGAACAATTCAGCAAAGTTATTCCAGATTCCAGAAGCCACAATATTAGTCTCTATTACAGAACAAAAGATCAGTTACATGAAACAAGAAGTCTGTATAATCTTAAACATTGGTCCCATGTAGAACTGCTGTTTCAGTAGTGTCCTTCAGCACACTGATCACTGGGACAGCTGGTCTTCCACTACCAGTTTGTCTCAGTAACTCAAAGCACATAAACCCACTGAAAAGGTCTGACATGCACAGAAAGGATGGGCTGCAGGTCACTGAGTCCTGACTGTATATTTTCTGTTCAGCCAGTGTGTCTTCTAAGAGCTTGGTTTGAGAGAACAAAACATTCTTGGATATTCCCCAGAAGGGGAACTGCAGATCTTGGCCCCCATCCATGCCTGCCTGGAGTCCGTGCACAAAAGAGAAAGTCTGGGTTAGAACCCATCCCTTCTCAGCAGAAGACTATGGGTACCTTTGTACAAGTCTCAGGAAGTGTAACAAGGTCTCTGGTGTACCAGCCTCACAATGATGCTCTTTTTCAATCTCTCTTGTCCAGGTGATCACTTCAGCTCAGCTGTGTAGTTTCTCTGCAGCTCTCTTCACAAACTCTGCTCTCCTCTGGCCTTCAAGCACCATTCCACTCCTGTTCTGTACATCTTCCAGTGAGGATGATGGTGCCCTTTTACCCACCCCTACTGTCATTTATCCAGGCCATTCTCCCCTCTGTCAATGGTGCTAAGGGAAATCACCCCTCAATGTAAGAGGCCTGGCAGTTTAATCTCTCTTCTTTTTCACCTCTTAGGATAATGTGAAAACATTTTCCTTCAGAAAACATGTTTATGCAGCATCAGCATCAAAAAGCCATTTTCTTGTTTTCCCTAATGACTTTATCAGACACAGAGAAACACAATGAAAGATGTTGTTGTTCCTTTTCCTTCCCTTGGTCTTTATGTTTTCATGGAAGCATCATTAGTGAGGATAATATTTGCGCCAGAATATATTCAACACATGGGCCTGACACTCATTCTGATGTATCACCAAGATTTGGGTTTTTTCTCTTGACTAAGCTCCCCACCATTCATCAAAAGCCATTTCAGGGAAAAAAAAAAAAAACAAACCCTGTGTTAACCTTCTGCCCTCATTTCAAGGAGAGAATGAGAGGATTTATAAAGAACTTATAGGGTCCTTGTAGTGGGATCAGTATATGCAGAGGCTGGTAGCATCTGAATTATCAGACTCAAACTCAGACTTGAATTTTCTCTCTGGAGAAGGAGGGAAGTTGGTCTTTGCCAGCTATGCTGACCACCAGTATGAGGACATATGATCTTACTCCAAATGCTGGCAGAAACCTCCACATAACTAAAAATTACATAAACAAACAGAAATTTTGAAAACAAACCAACTCCCACAAAACCTAAATTCCATCCTGGGGTTTTTTATCCTTTTTAGCCGGGTCCTTTTATTGGCAAAGCTTTTTGCACTTGGGGGTGGCTATTACAGGATGTCACTCTAAGTCCCAGCTTTTCTAAACTATCAAAATCTATCACTAGGATGACTTTGCTGAGGGGTGCCACTGCCTTTCCTATGCTATTTAGCAGCTGCTGGAGAAAGCATGACTTCAGTCTCACTGAGCAGTCATTTTTTCTGGGAATATATACCAGTTTTAGCCTTCTATATCTCCATTTCTCTGTGAGATGTTCGCAAGTTATGCCTTACAGAAAAATCAATATCCAAAGAGGACAACCGAGCTCAGCTGTGAGGCAGAGACAACCCATGTCCTCAAGAGTTTAGAGACCTGTTAGACAGTGGAGACAGAGAGTAAATAAGGACAGTGTTACACACAGAGCAGTCCCAGGGAGAATTCACTTCCCTGACCCCCAGTGCCAACACTGGTTTCGTGCACCTAGGACATGTCCTTGGAGAACAAACTTCCAGTAATTGATACTCAGAAACTTCATTACCTAAACTTTTTATAGAAGAGTCCAAATAGATGAGCTTTACTTTTCAGGCCTTGCTAGCTTGCAGTCAGTGGGATTATTCCTTTTTGGATTGTCACATGTGGAGGAAGCAAGTCCAAGTCTCTGCAATCACCTGGTTTATCATCTTCCTATCCACAGGCTCTCTCTCATCTCTGACAGCACCCACTGAACCATAATTCTTGGTTGTATGTTGGTGAGTGTGTACATATGGAATGGGAATGGCTGGCTGCCATTTGAGTTTGCTGCAGGAGGTCTCTATTTCCTTAACTTTGCAGGCTAGTTTGCAAAGAATTATGGTGGGGGTTTGTTTTGGGGGGTGTTATTTGCTCAAAGGAAAAGGCTAGAAATGCACATTTTATTTTTGAGCACTTTCTTGGCTGGTCTCTTAGGAAAAAGTTCCTTCAAGTCTTCCCCTCAGCAGTGAGCTTTTCTCTCTGTATATCACTGAGTCCCCTGCTCACAGTTCATCTAGAAGAGAGCGAACTGCTCAGCCTCACTTCATAGCTCTCAGGTCCCAGCTGAGATCTATTCATGAGAAACTCTACAGTACAAATCAAGGGACCCTTAGGGCGCTGTATAAATTCATAACAAGGAATAATCCATTCTCAGCATTGCATGCAATAACACTTTAAACAAACCCCAACAAAACACTGAAGAAAACATTGGGGGAAGGCAGAACAGCAGGGGAATTGCAGAACGGTGTTGCAGAAACACCAAATCATCCCACCCCCAGTGTTGTCAGGGTCCCTGAGCAGCAGGCAGCACAGGCAGGAGCTGGGCTGTCTCCTGTAGAGAGGAGGATGCAGCACTGTGGAGCAGCAGGTTGGATCCATCCACTTTCAGAGGGTGTCCACATGAGGAATGGAATTTTCCCTGGGTTTCTTCAGAGATAAGGCTGGGACTTGAGAGTCCAGTCCAGATCTGGAAAATCTTCCCGAGACTTCTCTCTGTCTATTTGTTAGGTTTTCTTGGGAAGGGAAATAGGATTGTTAATCATCTAAAGAAGACAAATCTAAAAAATTAAACAGCATTATGTGGGCCCAAGACCATTGCCCAAAATTTTAAGGAAAATTATGACAGCCCTTAAATTATGCCACAGTTTACCAGGCTCCAGAATAGACTGCAATTCATTTTTCAGTTAGAGCCATTTGCTTCCTCCTGCCTTTCTTGTCATCTCTGTTGCAACACAGAAATAAAAGCCAGTAATGTAACAGGATCTTGGGACATAACAAGGTGACTGGAAAGTTCTATCGTGTAAAGGAATCCTGGAGCAGCTTAAGGCAGAGTTAGGTTTATGCCTTTTACAGAGACCTGTCTCAGATACAGCAAGCAACAGATTTTCACTGATGAGTGGTAAAGAAATGCAATTTCTTCCCCTGTGTGGGGCTTGTTAAACAGTCCTTGTATGCTGAATTTGATTAGAATAAACAGGAGTAGCTCAGAGGGGTTTCTAACCTGGCACTGCAACCAAAAGACTTTTTTGATGGCCCACACAATACCTGAATCTCTCTGAGGCAGAAAGGTCCTTGCTCAGGTCCTTGCTCTTTCGCTAATAGTTAGTGTAGCACAATCAGTGCATGCACTGTTAATTCATACATCTCTGACCACAGCAGGCAGGAAAGCTGGTCATGGATAAATACTATGTGCTACCAAGTGCTAATCAATATTTCAAAATATGTAAGATTTTTGTTTCTGTGCTTAAAATATCTCCCAGCTTGGGTTTATTAAGCAGTCTGCACTCGAACTTGCTCAACTTCCTCTACCCAGACTCAATACTAACAGTTTAATGGCAGAATCACCTCATGAGATTTCCAAGAGTTTTAAAATTTAGCTGGGAATGTAAATGCTAAGAATTATTTCCCCTCTGTAGTACCATAACTTATATTTCCAGAAGAAGTTTTGAGGGGAAAAAATGAAAACTTGACCCAATATTTTTAAACCACTCAAAAATACCCAAACTAACTGGATTCATAAGAGACAAAAATGAAAAAAAAAACAAAAAAACAACCCACAAGTAAACATTGCCAGGTAGTAATCTCCAAATTATGAAGTTGAATTAAAAACAATGCACTTTTGGTTCTTATTATAAGAGAAATCCATAGAGCTTTTACTTTTTGCACAAGTTAATAATAAAAACTTACGAGATTTTGTCTGGATTCCATGAGTTGTAGATTCCTCAAGTACTGAAAAAAGTGACAAGTGGGAACAGCAATGAGGAATAGGTTTCATTGCCACTCTAAAAGGTGGTGTAGCTCTTAGCAGTTAAGGAACTACTGCTATAAGCAAAGAGTTACAGGGTTTGCTGTGAAAATAGTAGGTGGTATCACAGAAACACAGAATGGCCTGGGTTGGAAGGGACATTAAAGATTAACTAGTCCCAATTCTCCATGTGTACTCAGAGCTACTCCTCCCTGGCCTTGAACACTTTAAGGGTTGTGGTATCCACAACTTCTCTGGTCAACCTGTGCTAGTGTCTTCACTATCCTCATAGTAAAGAATTTCTTCCTAATAGCTAATCTAAAACTGCCTTTTTTTTTATGTGAAGCCATTTCCCCTTGTCACGCCACTACATGCCCTTGTATGCAGTCCCTCTCCATCTTTCCTGTAGGCTTCCTTCAGGTGCTGGAAAACCTTCTCTCTTCCAGGCTGAACGGCCCCAGTTCTCTCAGAATTTCCATGGGAGAGGTTCTCTATCCCTTTGATCATTTTAGTGGCTGCCTCTGGACCTTCTCCAGCAGGTCCCTGTCCCTCCTGTGCAGGGACCCCAGCTCTGGATGCTCCAGCTGGGTCTCAGCAGAGCAGAGCAGAGGGGCAGAATCCCCTCCCTCCCCTGCTGCCCACGGGGCTCTGGATGCAGCCCAGGACACGTTTGGCTCTCTGGGCTGTGAGTGCCATGGCCGGGGCACGTCCAGCCTCTCACCCACAGCACCCCCACGACCTGCCAAGGGTAGGGTTGGTCTGGGTCTGCTCATGTCCAGCCTGGACTACACTAAGTATGCCCAAACTCAGGTTCATCACCTTGCACTTGGTCCTGTCAAACCTGGTGATATTCCCATGGACGCACTCCTCGAGCTGGTCCCCATTCCTCTGAACCACTCAAGACCTCATCAAAAGTCCCCTTGAGTCAATGGAAAAACTGCTCTTAGCATTACTAGGCTTCAGTTGGCTTTGAATTAGGCTTTGAGTTCAACTGCTTTGACAGGGCTGAAGGGAAAGGATGAAAAAGAGCAGAATAATAAAGAATGGAGCAGTAGCAGCATGAAAAATGTAGTCTCCAGTAGCAAGAAATGGGAAGGAAGCTGGGCTGTAGCAGGCAGCAAGGTGGTGAAGGGACTGCAGAGCTGTGTGTGTGAATTCACACCATAGCCATTCACATCATTTCTCAAATGTTCACTTTTCTGAGCAGTAAATTCAGTCAGCTTTTTTTTTTCTTCTTTCTTTTTTTAATATATATTAATTTTTCTCAAGGAAAATAAAAGCATGCTGTTAAACATTGGTGACTTCAGGATGCTGAGTGGGAAGGTAATGATTTATAATACATTATAGGAGTGGGCATGATAAAAGTCTGAAAAAAGATTCTATTGCTCTGCAGCCTCTGGTCTCTGCATAACTTAAGCAACAAGGTGCCTCTTGCAGACTGCATGGTTTTAACCTGAAGCTATTACCAGCATTTGAGATAACATATTGTTTAATCCTTCTAACTTCAACATGAATCACTCAGAGGAATGAGGGGAGGAGGGGAAAACTGAGGGGAGGTAAAGAGAAGAGCTCTTGTAGGAATTATTAGAAGTGTGAGGTGCAGGATCTGATGATAAGGCAGACAGGGCTGCTGAGCTATCTGAGTAGGGAAGGTAGAATGCTACATGACAGCTCTTGGGGATTTGTGAGCACATCTACCAGGCTGGGAAATGAGGAGCACACAGTGGCTTTCCCCTAGGCTTTGCTCTCTGTCAAGGGCTATTTGAATCCCTGGCCAGTGATGTCTCTTTTAAAGCCATTTCTTTTCATTCAGCAGTGACCACTGCTAGTGTCACTGGAGCACTGGAGTCTTTTCCTCATGGTGGGTCCGTCCTCCAAGGTGAACCTCTCAGTACTGCCAGGCAGGGCCACGTCAGAACTGAGCATGCACCTCACATCCATACCCTTCTTTGGGGGTTAGGCAGCTTTTGGGCTGTCCAGGGCTGAGCTGAGACCTCAGGGATTGCAGTCAGGTAAGATCTTAGTGAAGACTATTTGCATACAACTACCAGCAGGCTATCCTAAAGCATTTTTGACAGAAAATAAAGTCAGTTGTCTTAGTCAAGTCTGTATGTCCATCTCACTGAGCCACTCTCTGTGCTAATGGCCCTATCCTCCTGTCTTTTCTTTGGCTCACTCTCCCAGTCCCTTGGCTCACTCTCAAAGCCCCTTAGTTTATTTATTTCTGTTTTAAGAGGATTATAGAATGCAACTTCTGGTACTTTCTTTACCTACGGGAAGCCTCCATTTTACTTGTCCCCAGCCTGTCAAGTACTTTAGTTTCAGATCTTTGACACAATCCAGCTGTTATTCTGCAAAGAACAGCTTGTTTCCTGTTTTTGCTGAGCCTGAAGGATATTTTTTGGCCAAAACATTAGCTTTAATACATCAATACATTTAATGAGATTTGTGTCTGCATCCAAAATTCACCCATGGTGGCCTTTCAGCCTTTCAGTCAGCTGTTGGCAGCCTTGTGGTCTTGACTATTTGTTTGAAATTCAAGCTTGCAAAGAGTGTTCCTACCCATTAAGGTGACATGAATTAAATATTCCCTTGGAGTTTACTTATGGATAACCAAGAAAATGCATTTTTTTTTTCCTCAAGACAGGAGAAATAAGCCACAGCAAGTAGCTGAGCATCAGTCATATAGACTCTCCTTTCTCAGTCCTATTTGTGGCTTCAGAATAGAAAAAGAGCAGTATTTTTATTTCTCACCCTGAATCAAGGTGATTTTACTAAATTGACCCATTGATTTTAAATTGCAGTGAAGAAAAATCCTTGAAACCAAGAGATCTCTATTTTCTAAGTGACTTATAGGCAAATAAGACTTGCATATATGATGTTTCTGTTCATTTTTTTAATACCCAAATCCATGTGTCCAAATACCTACTGCCACCTATAGTCTCTTGGACTGAAGCAAATGTTACTTTGGGTAGCCAATCTCATGGAGATTTTTTTTTTTTTTTTACTTTTTGTATTAGTAGAATGAACTACATCTTCCTTTCTGTCATCATTTCCCCTTCTATTTCAGTAATGATATTTTCAAGGGGAAAAAAAAAAGCATCAAAGTTTGGAACACAGGCTCATTTTAGCTCCATTATGATTGTTATTATTACTACCAGTAGTACTACTTAGCTCTTTATAGCTTTTTCTTATATATATCTTACAGAACTTCATAAAACAAGGAAATGTTTTTATCCTTGCTTTCCTGAGGCACTGAAATAATGAAATAATTTGCCAACAGTTAAAATGGAGGTTAGTGGAGTGGCTGGAAATAAACCATAGCTCGGACAAAGTTCAAGGGTCAACAGGGTAGAATAGCAGTTTCCAGTGTAAGATTGTCAAATGTCTGGCAAAGTGCCCTGGTTTATATTGGGATTTGTTATTTTTAAGACAGAAAACTCTGTTTAAAATCAGAAGAAAGAATATGGGGCAATGGGTGATGGGAAAGTGTCATAATAACAGGTAAGAAGAGAAAAGACTCTGGACTTAAGAGTCAGAAAAATGTGATTGGAAAAAGTAAGTCAGATATAAGCAAAAAAATATAAGCAGACCCATTCTAGATGATGTTACCTCTTACAAGAAAAGGGATTTTAGTCCCTTTCTATGGAGGATGGAAAAGTATTCACACATGACTCTTCAGACCCTTTATAAACATATAAACACTCTTTAAAATTATGCTGAAACCAGGATTTTCTCTGAGGATATTTTAATCCTTGAATCTCTGGTTCCTTTCTCAATCCCAGACATATGTAACAAAAATAAAAAGGGGAAAAAAAAGATTAAAAAAAAAAACCCTCTACACACTGCCAACTCCGTTGGTATCAGTCACAAATGCTTACAAGGATTACAGCGTGGTAATGAGCTTTTGTACTAATGGTACATCTTTTAATAACTGCTATCTGCTCTTCCAGTTGTAAGTGATAAGTGAGGCTATATTGTTAATGACAAAATGCCTCACCTTTCTCCTACCCCCCTCCTGGTACTTCATCTTTCCCTGAATTCCTTGGCTGAAGGTTGGAGAGAAATTAGGGTTGATCCTGAAGCTGTTGTATGTGGCTGGTGCAGTCCAGCCGATCCCAGGGCTGAGCTCCTGCCCTGCTGCTCCCCCTGGGCTGAGGCACTGGGCACAGGAGCCTGGGCAGGATGGCCAAGTGGAAAACAGGGAAATGCTTCCAGTCATGGCAGGGACTGAAAAAAGAAGGGAAGAATAAAGTGTGAGAGTAATAGTCATGTTTCAGAGGCAGAGAGAGCTGTGGAAGAACAGGAGGATCAGAGCATGGCACTCAGGCAGTGGCTTCAGCTTTCTGCTCTGCCTTCCTGTGAAATGTTGGCCAAAACATTTATTTTTTTCATTGTCTCCTCCAAAGCAAGGCTAGCAGCATTTCCCCATCTCACATGAAGGATTGGAAAGGAGAGGGAATGGGGATACAATCATTCAGTGAATGTCAGGTCATTACTTCTTGTGATGGAGACGCAATGTTGTGAAACTTTGTTGCTTGGGAGGTTTTTAAGAAGAGATTAGACAGTGTCAGTGCCAGACTGCATTGCTCATCCTCCCCTGGGTGCAGATAGGCCTGTATCCTGTGATTCTGTAGCTGCAGCTACATCTTTGTTTAAGCTTTACCTTCCCTGTCTCTGCTGATGTGGAGGCATCCCTCTCAGTGCTAAGCCAGGCTCTCTGGGGCCTCAGTCTCCAACTGCACCTCCTCTCCCAGCACAATTCACAGTCTGTACCCACATAATCCATTGTACCATTGTTCTCTAACAACTTGATTTCTTTAAGAAGGAGTCTATGCAGCAGTGGGGGAAGATGTTGGAAAATTCATTCAACTTTAGCATATGCTGAATGATCCCTATGTTCATGGTTAATGCTTAGGTTTGTACAAGGAGTGCTTAGTGCAAATGCCAGAGATTACTGTGACCTTGTGTTAACTCTCTACATTGTGACTAATAAATCTTCTGCCAGCTAATTCTTCCTTGTTTACTTATATTAGTGACTAATATGTACTAGTAGATGTCTCAGTTTTGAGAACAGGGATTATGTGTCAGGACAAAGAATGGTAAGGGAAGTACATTAATGATGTGACCTCCTATTTTAAATACTCTCAAGGAGAAAAAGATCAGATGATCCGGAACCATATCCAAATAAGTCCACTGAAATCATTAGCACATATGAATGTATCCAGAAACTGTGCTGAATATGTATTAATTTCAGGAATATAACCTGGTTTCTTAGGTTTCATGGGCATGCATGTTTTGATGAGAATTCCCTCCGCATCAGACGTTGCTTAAGAAGTAATTTTGGCTCTGTAACCTAGCAGATTGTTTGAAGAGTTTATTTCCCAGTTTTCGGTGACACCCTGGTTAAGTTTTACTTCATGGTCTCTCTTGAGTAGATGAACATTTCTACTCAAGGCCCTGAGGTCAAATAGATGCTTGACTGCTGTCTGGGAACCTGTTTGAGCAATATCCTCTGACCTGGGGCTCACTAGATCCAGCAAACCTGGTCCACACCATGGCAAACTGTATGAGAGGCAAAGCTGGAATGGAATAGCTTAGAAAGAATAAGAACAAAATTAATAAATACAAATAAGGAAGGATTTGGCATCTTTACAGAGTTTCTAATGATAAGGAGAATTAAACCTTTCTCAAAGGATTTTTCATGGATGAAGTTGCCACCCATACTTGTAACAGTTGAGAAGCTTATCTTCTCATCATGGTTCATAATAAAAGTATTAGTAAATGTACTTTGTTCTTTAAGTGATACATAGAACTCACCTGAAATGGATTTTTTCAAAAAGATTTCAACTCTTAAACAGTTTTTTCTTTCCCTTTTTTATTTTTTTTTTTTTAATTTTATTTTAATTTAGGACAAAATGTATTCTGGAATTTCATGTGAAAGAGAATATTTACAGAGGGAAATGTCAGAAGCACAGCAAACACAGCTATCACTACCACCTGGAACTGCTTAAAAAAGTTTCCATGGAGAATTTATCAAAATTAGCACATTCCAGAAACATTTTGGTTTTCTGGAATGGCATTTTCAAGGGAAAAAAAAAAAAAAAAGTTATATAAAAAATAGTTTGAGTGGTTTTATGTTGGTTTTTTTTTCCAGTAAACTCATTTTCTCGGATTTTTAAAACTAGAGATAGAAGAAAATCACTAGACAATGTAAGTGCATATAATAATCCTACCCTGGGAGAGAAATGGAATATTTTAATAATGTGAGGTCCTTATGATCTCTGCCTGCTAAGATTATATGGTAATAATATTTTTTTGATGCAGAAACAAGTGTAAATTCTTTATTCTACAAAATGTCATTGCAGAGAAACAGTGCCACATAATATCAATACAAATCTGAAAAAAAACTTTTTAAGAATTCCCCCCTAGATATATATACTTGCTTCGAGTTTGTCAACATTTTAAAAATATATAATTATCTGTGCATTTATGTATTCCATATGAAATAGGGTAATTTTCCTGATTCAACTGTATTTTGATATATTAAATTTAAATATTCCATTAAGATGTTTGAACAGAAAATGTACTACTCAAAGTTTCTCTTAACGTACTAGAAGCAAAAATATTCATCAGTGTTTTCATTTCACGGATGTACATGCATACACACACACACACACAGAGAATAGTCCTATTGAAATAACATTTATGATGGAATCAGTTTTAAAAATCCTTTTTTTTTGACCAGTTCCACTGAAGAGCTATAGGGTGAGAAATGTTGCATGAGAAGAGGGGAGTGACCTTTTTTCCTATATATCCTCCAAATATTTCTTGTTTCAGAAAAATTTCTTGTTCCTGTTCCAAGGGCAATATCTTTGAGGGTAAAAACTATCAACAATTTTTCTGCTCATTCTATCTGTTTTTCAAAGCCATAATAATTTTAGCATAACCAATAACCCATGGTAAGGACTTCTAAATGCTCCCTTCTGTTAATTTCTAAATTCCCATCTGACAGTTTCATTTCATGCCTTAGCTTGCATTTTGAAAGATCCCAAATACATTGTTTTCACAGATCCTTATCATATCGTCTCTCAGTCATCTCTTTATTTAGGCCTCAGAATTTCATGGATGGATGGTATTTTATACCTGTGATCTCTCTTGTTGCCTTTTTTCTATATCTTCCCCAGTTCTCTTACTTACTCTTAGAGATGAGGAAAAGTGGAACTGCACACAGTGTCGTGTAAGGGACACTGCAGACTTGCAGTGCTTTTCTCTCTCTTGAATTCCTAAATCTATCTTTTATCATCCCAAGACCTCATTTCCCATCATGGCACGAATAAAGTGAAGATTTCTGTTCCCAGGTTCATCAGCAAAACCTGAGACTGAGTTCTTTGTGTAAGGAAAAGGAAAGTAAGGGACAAGAAGTTCTAGGTACAGTAATACCTTTAGATAATGATCCTAGGCAAGATGTCCAGAGTGAAAATGCTCACAGAAAGCTGTTATCTACAAGAAAGGCTGAGTGAGCTGAAAGATGATGAAGAGCCTGATGCCAAGGGTATAATTTGTCAGAGCATAAAAGATGGGGAAAGGTTAAAAAAAGGAATTAAAGAAAGATTAGCATTGTTTGGAAACTATGTATAGAAAGCAGTCTGATAAAGGAGAGCACTATGGTAAAAAAACATTCAACATAAAGTCTGCTTACCCAGGAAAAAGGAAGAAACTGAGGAATAAAGTGCCCAGAGCTAGAAACTATCATCTCTGCTGCAGCACTGGCAGTTCATTTAATAACTTTCAATCCCATGTCTCGGTATTACAAGCTTTAAAAGCTCCAGCTGAAAACAATCGCTATTAATAACCCCCCTGCTTTGCAATATGAAAGCAGCAGGTACAACAGAGAGACACCTATAATCCCCCCATGTAAGACAGCAGCAGAACAGCACTCAGCCAACCATGGAGGAGAATCCTATAAAAATACCCAAATCCATCTCTCCATGATGGATGGTCTTTGTACAAGCACTAAAGTGTATTCCCTTTAGTACCACTGTCTATTGATGCTGAGCTACTAAGTAATCTGAGGGAAACTAGGAAGCGATCGCCATGATAAAAAATAAAATGGATTGGGGATAAAGATGGAATTTCGTCAAAACCATCATGATCAGAACAATATTGCCTGAGAAATGGGGAGCTTTATATCTGTCAACATGTCAGTGTTTGGACAGGAAACCAAAGCCTTGGAGATTGGTGTCAGAAGAGCGATCTTTTTCTTCGATAAGCACCATGCATGTACCAACATGAAATACAAGTGCAATCTTGCTGACTAGAATTCATGACAAGTAGCTCCTGTGAGAACAGTCTGAAACCATAAGACTGCTCAGATATTCCTGGATGACTTCTCATATTCACTAAGCATTTACTCACATTTTACTCATGAAATGCATCCGGCTAATTCATAGGACTTTTCTGAACCATTCAGGATTTATTTCTGATTTTTGAATTGTGCCAAATCTTGCATACTTTATGTGGACTAATGAGAAGAAATTGTTAATGCTGACAAAATGACTCACAGGATTAAAGGTAACAGGTAGGATCAAGTTCTACAAAAGCACTAAGACTGTAATGCTGATAGCATTAGTAGGATTGAAAGCTGACTTAAAGAATTAACAAAAAAATTAGGAAAGATGTGTTGACACTGTGATTTTGTAAAAGAAAAACTGGGAGAAGTCATCTAGAAAAAAGTTAACTAGTTAAATTTGACACCTGGGGACCACCATGGCTCTGAACACCATGGGCACAGAGGTGAATACCTGAGGACAGAAGCAACTGTTCAGAGGGAATAATAGAGTGGTGCCAGGAAAGAAAAGCAGACTGAAACCTATTTCCTCTTGGCATGTGTTAGGTGTTCACAGCAGTGAGCAATCATAAAGTCACAGAATAGGTGAGAATGGGAAGTGCCTCTGGAGTTCCTCTTGTCTTACCCCAGCTGATTAAGGGTCCCCTTAAACAGATTATTCAGGACCATGTCCATTTGAGATTCCAGCATTTTCAAGAATGGAGATTCTCTGACCTCTCTGGATGACTTGCTGCAGTGTTTGACCACCCTTACAGTCAGAAAGCTTCTTCCTGACTTTGTTTGAATAGATTTTCTTGTGTTTTCATTTATGCCCACTGCCTCTTGTCCTGTTTACTGTGACTTCTTTACTGTCTCTCCTGAAGTGTTTATGCAGATTGATATAAGATCCCCTTGAGCCTTCCTTCCTCTAGGATGAAAAGTTCCAGCCCTCTCAGCTTCTCTTCATATGCCAAATGTTTCATGTATCTCATCATCATTATGGCCCTTTGCTGGTATATCCATGTCTCTGTTTTGGGGAGCCCAGAATTTGACCCAGCAGTCCAAGTGGGAGCCTGATTCCTTTTTCTGCACTAGAATCACTTAATGTCCCTGAATAAGGGGAAAAGGAATAAACAACAATCAACCTGTGGAGTGAGTTTTCATAGCCTTTTATCAGGAGGATTTAAAATAATTCAATAGAACCACTGGGAAGAGATTGACAGCAAAGAAGAAAGCCAAAGCGGTGTGAGCAACTCTTACACCAACAAGGGAAAATAGTGTCCAATTTCTGTTAAAATGGTTTTGGAAAGGAATTGATTGAAAAGACAAGGTTTCTGAGACTTCCAGGCGTTAGAAGTCTGCAGAGGGATATTCATGAGTAGTAAGGCTAGAAACATTCAGCTGCTCTGAACTTGATCATTTGCTGCAGAGTTCCAGTGCCTCTCATGAGAGTATTGTCTGGTAAAACTTCAACTAAGACCCTTACAGCATAGCCTTAGCACCTTCAACAGTTTAAACAAACTTTTGGCATGGGACAAATTTCTCTAGGCTGAAACACGTCTCACTTTCTGAGCTGAATAGTTTGGGGTTTATTTTTTTGTTCATAAAATGCTTTCAAATCTCATGGTTTGAGTTATGTGTGGCTGGGGAATTGCAAGCACTTCTCATGCCTGAAGACCATTTCAGATGCTTTGCTTGTGCACAAATAATTCAATGTTTGGGAAAACAAAATCTTGGCATGGAGATCATCTGCAGCAGGTAACAAGATACTAGCTTCTTAAACAAAGGAATAAGAGGACCAGAAATAAAAGAGAATATTAGGAATATTAAGTCCATGGCGCTGGGTAGCCTGTTTCTCCTACAAGATGTCCTGACTCAAAGGCTGAAATGGATACTCATATAAGATGAATATGAAGAATTCTAGTATTTAACATTTACCATCTTTCAGGCTTTAAGAAAGAATTTTCCTGGGGGCAGGTTATTCAGTAACCCATAACAATCTTTTTAAATTTGGATGTTTGTTTATTTGCTTGTCTTTTTTATTCTCTGTCTGGTGTTGCTGCCTGTGATTTTTCTTTGAGTCAGACAAGTCTCTTTTCATGGGAGACAGGACACCGAATCCATTAACTCTCGTTCTGAGCCAGCAGACTGGACCCTATATTCCTCTATTATGCATTATCTGCTTCTGTTCATATGGATCTTCCAAATAATGCCAAAGCATGGAAAAGAATCCACAATCACCTGTGGCCTGCAGGGAAAACAGGGCAGATTTTCACCTTGGCTTTCAGTCTTAGATGCTCTATCTAAGATGGCTCACCTAGGTTCTCCCAGGATTCAGGAGAGGGCTCTATGCAGTGATCTGCAGGTCCTATCTTGGACAATGATATTGAACCATCTACTGCTCTTGATGTTTCTTCCACTGATATCATCACTGCTTGAGTAATTTGCACAGATTGTTTCACTAGTGATATGAAGTCCATCCCAAAACGTGCATAACCAAACTCTGACATCATATTAGAGGATGTTAAGAAATGTGGATGCTTCTTGGAATTCCTGTGAATGAGGGGAAAGGGAAATAAACATCAGGGAGGAAGAAAAAACTATTAGGTTAAAAGGCACTGTTGGCACAAGGGTGTATGGGGATAAACTGTCAATGAGTAAACGTGGGATGGAAAGAGAAAGAGCATTCCTGGCCAAAAAATAAAAAAGTTAATTTTAAAATTTAACTTTATGTTCATAACATCAATCTCCAAGCCTTGTAATATGAGGATTGGGAAAAGGAAATTTAATTCTCTTTTAATCCAAGAAATAATAAAGCAATTTTCAGATGTGATACCTGCATTTTGTGAACAGAAAGTCTCTACATTCCTGTGACACTGATTCTATAAGAAGAATTTAGTTCATATAAATTTATTTCAATGTATTTAACAAATTTTATGGGTGCTAAGAATTTTACTTCATTAATGTGAATATTCATTGCATATTTATTTTATTCCACTGCTTAAATATTAATATAATTGCAACAAACTCAGGCAGAGTACCGTATTGTGTTAACAATTTGTAAAAATTTTGACTGCATTTTTGAAGTGTTTAAATTAAGTTAGTGAAAACTTTAAATTCAAAATCAAGAGCTGGAGTATGCACAAGCCATCAAGGCTGTCAAGCCAATTGGAAGCTCCAACTTCCTTAGGGAAAGGATCTGGATAACTGTCATTTCTATGGCATTTGGCCATTGCTCCTCAGGATCTCCAGGTATGCAGGGAGAAGAGCAAATGAAAATAAGAAAATTGTATTTCAGATTAATTTCTAAGGAAGATTTGGGTTTGTAAGGCTCAGAGGATTATGGGTTGTGTATCAACGACACTCTTGAGAAATAAGTTCTGTCAGCAAATCTTTGCATTGAACTGCAAGGTGTGATGAAGATAAGGGAAGGAGCTTCACGTGCCTCTAATTTGTAAGAATAAATTTAGGCTTGGTTCTACATATCAAATGTAGATATGCAGTGTAGAGATCTTAAATGATACAATATGAAGAAATTAGATCAGCACAGTAAACCTGAGCAAACAATTTTGCTTTGTGATGTGCATGTAAAAGTCACTGAGAAAAGCAAAATTCTTAATTCCCTCACTTTTATGCATATCAATTTTGCAGCTCTTTAGCTTCATTGCTTTGAATTTATTACGATTTGGAGGTTGATTTTTATAATGTTTTAAACTGCTATTGTTTTTTGAACCGAGTTTGGATGCTCAGTACACAATCCCTTTTCACTGCAGAAACCATGGCAAGATCAATCTGTGTAACTAACATGTACAGGAAATTAGGATAGAGTTTTCGTAATTCGTGGGCTTGCATACAAATCTCCAATTTCTGAAACACAGACAGCACTTCCCTCCCTCAGAGCTGAGGATAAAAGCCTGTGAGTGATTCTGAGGTGCTAAAATATGATGGAGACAAGGAACAGATAAGAATCTTGGTAGATAGGATAGACAGATATAAACACTAGCCCTGGATAAGATTTCAAGCAAAAATCTAATCAATAAACATATGGGCAAATGAAAATGCAAATGAGCCACAGAGGTATAAATGTTCAGGAGGAAAGAAAGATTTCTGTAATACTTACCCGTATTGCATTGACTTCAAGTAGCCCTTAAGTGGAACTGACGGTATTACAAACACAATAAGCACTTCTAGACAAACTGGAATAACAATCACTTCAGGAGCCTGGAAGCATTCACAATTCTGCTGTTGTCAACTCTTTCAGTGGCTTTAATTTTCAATGGTAAGCACAACTCCTATATAGTGTTGTCAAAACCGCAATGAAGTTATGTCATTGAATATTAAAGCGCTGGCCTGCGGAATGCCAAACACAGAGATTTGAATTTCATGCTCTCTACTAAACATCAAGACAAATATGTCTAATTTCATAAAAACCTCACCAGCCCAGAAAGGCTGACAATCAGGCCCAGTGTTGCCACTTTTCCAGCTGAAAATAGGAGTTTCTACTGTAAAAAAAAACCAAAAAGGCTTCCCATGAGATCAAAGGAAGAAGCAGCATGGGGTTAGGATTCATGGATGTAGCATGAGGGCAAGAATGAAGAGGCTGGGGTACTAAAGGATACTGATCATCACTGGACAGAAAATTCACATTTGTGCCTGAAAATCCTTTTCTTGTGTTGTTAAAAGAGTTTGGGAGGCAATTCAAGAACTGCATAAGGAAACTGAATTATATACCCCAAAAGATAGGAGATTAATTTGCTATGGAGTTTTCCAAATTCCAGCCTTGATTTGTAAGCCTTGGTGTTGGCTTGTTCAACAGGAGGAGTAACACACCTCTGGCGCTCATCAAAACCCTGTAGGTTTCTGCCTCCCTTGTCCTTCCTGTCAAAGCTCCAAGGCATTCTTAGGGCCTCTGTCTTTCCTTGACTCTCCATGTCTTCATAAGACTGGATGTAACCTGTGGTAATCCTTTGAGAGCTTGTAGTCTCTCTGTTAAACCTATTCAGGCCTGAAATATGCTTTTTCCTTTCGAGTAGGATTTATTCTATCTTACAAACTGTAGTGGAGGGCTCTTCTGAGCACTGGAAAGACCTGTGAAGCCATATGAACATCAAATTCCCAGTAACCTCCAGCCTATAAAGGCAGTTTTCTTCCGGGATGTTTTCCAGAAGTTCTTGGTTTGACTTTGAAAGTAAAATTTTCTACCTGTTTTTATTGGATGAAATAGGTCTATTCATGGAATAGATACTCAAAGCTTACCAATTATACTCAGATGCCCAAAATAGTCTGGACACTGATATTCTGGACAGAATGAGTTCCATGCTGAAGTATTCCTGGCAGGCAATAAAAAAGGGAAAATTAATTGCTCAGTTTTATTTGGCCTACAGTTTATAGATAGCATTGTGAAAAGAAGTGCTCACTATTCTCTGTTTGTGCTCTGTGACCTCTCCAGTGTAAGACTGACTGAAATCCACCAGTCTCTTCACTTAAGTATCCTAAAGCCTTGAAAATTAAAAATCATTCATTACCCTGACTGTATTTTTAGTGCCTAACAAATAATCAACAATTATAATAATTAATGGGATTTTTTTTTCTGCTGTTCCACAGAGAACCAAAAGCATATTAGAAACAACACATTTCTCCCAAAGTTATATTGTTTTCAAGATATTTCCCTCTGACTACTTTATTTCCTTGGGGGGGCATTTCTGCACTCACAGAAATCTTTTGGATGCTCTGTTTTACCAGTGCTTATGCCCTCTGAGATCCTGCATTATTAATAATACTAATTATTGCAATTATTTATTATTAGATGAAGGATAAGAGAGTTTCCAGCAATTCAAAAAGCACAGAAGAGGATATAAGCCTTATCCTGCACAGGCTGTGGTTGAACTTTTGGACCTCTGTGCCATGAAATGCCCCTGAGAATGAGGAATTGTACTTAGACTGAGCATCTGCTAACTGGACATGGAAAATAAATAAATATAAAGGCTTCATACATCGCTGGACTTCTTACCCAAAAGGTCCCACCGGGGGGTGCTGATAAAAAAAAATATATCCAAGATTTTGTAAAAATCCAGAATACAGATCACTATCTGAGGATGTCGATTAACATATGATAATTTCATGAGGTACACTTTAAATTTCTGTATATGACCTTGATCTGTTCTAGAGGACAGAGAAATGCCTGGTCACGAAGAGGAAGGTGTTCTGAATGTTTAACCATAGCTCATAGTGTGCAGCGTTATGCAAGTTCTCTGAGCTAAAGCGGAGATAAGAGAGATGCTTTATCTGAAGATGCAGAATCAGAGCTCACAAGCCAGTCTGAGAGACCAAGTTCAGATACCAAACAGCTCAGAGTAACGACCCAGCATGGCACAAGGTCATCACACAGTCTGACCAACACGGCACTGTCCCAGTCAAAAAGAAATGTCCACATCTTGAACTCGCAACAAAGACTTTTGTTATTATGTACCGGCTGTGGTGAGGCCTTACTTGGAGTGCTGCGTCCAGTTCTGGGCTCCTCAAGACAAGAGAGACGTGCAGCAGATTCTCAGTGGAGGGCTATGAGGATGATTAAGGGCCTAGAGCACCTCTCTTATGAGGAAAGGATTAGGGAGCTATGCCTGTTCATCCTGGAGAAGAGAGAACTGAGAGGGGACCTCACCAGTGTCTGTCAGTATCTGCAGGGATGTGTTTGAGGATTGACCACGCTCTGCTTGCTGGGAAAACAAGACTTTAAGCAGATCTAGAGAAATTTTTAATTTTTTTTGTTTAGTCTTCCAATTCTCCCTGCTAGTTGTGTTATGCAGATATTTGTTAGGCAGATAGTTAATCACCGCATAATTCTGATTAGACAATTTAAAAGCAAATGCATTGTTGGAAAACAAAAGGCAGCTGTAGATCAAATATTGCATCTTCAGCTTGGTCTAAAGCTGGAGAAATGCTGCCTGCAGTATCCCTGAGCAAAGCACATGAAGAAACCAGTGACAAAACACAGACAGAATCTTCTTTGCAACTATGGCTAAAGAAGTTTTAGGTATTGCTTCTCCCTTTAAAAGATGGGCATAATTCCCCTTTCTGAGAGGTGCCTTCCTAACCAAGCTCACAGCAAGTGATTTTTATATCTGAAACACACTAAATAGAACAAAGAACAATAGATGTACAGTTGGAAACAGATCCAATCCAGCATTCCAAGAGGCTGCTTCTGAAAAACATCTGACTCAGAAACTTTTAAAAAATGTATTTATTTATTAAAACAATCAGAAACAAAGATTTGTTTTGTTTTGGTTTGCTCATGTTTTTCAGATGGAGTTACTCCCACTTCAATTTATGTTAAAGGAGGAGTCCTGTTTGAGATTCCAAATGCCTAAATGGCAGTGAAGTATGTATTAGATGCAATCACAGAAAAACAGCATTGCAAAGGGTCTTAAGAGGGTGTGTAATCCATGCAGTTCTTTCCCCAAGGCAGGATCAACAACTCTAAGCCATTTGCAAGAGGAGATTGTCTATCTCTTGCTCTCAGTAATGACCAGTGATGTATTGCAAACCATGTCCTTACATATATTACACCAGAATTTGGAGAAGACAGGCCAGATTTAAGTCTTGCCAGCTGACACTGTGCAAACCTGTAGAAAGAAGCAATTCTAGCTCGAAACAGCCTTTGGTCTCAGCTGAAAAAGCAGCTAAGGGAAAGAGAAATTATGTGTTATCATGGTTATTTTGTATGGAATTCCGAACATTCTAGCATTAGCCTAATCCATCTTGGGTTTTGTATGGCTAATAGCAAACCTCCAGCTGACCACAACTCGTGTTAACAGAAACCAGTACATATTGCAAAAATAATATGCAGAAAATAACTCCATAAGGGACTTCTGTACAAAACCCATCTCTTTCACATGTTCAAAATGGCAACAAAGACTTGTACACCTAGCAGAATGTTTTTTTCTGACTGCACATTTACAAAAGAAAATGCTGCTTTTAAAAAATAAATAAAAATTAGAAAAGCATAGCACATAATGGAGTTTTCCCAACACAGCAAGCAGCTGTGCAGCCAAACAAGCTTATCCACATTCCCTGAGTGATGGTTTATGTTTTGACATTGACTAACTCATCCATGCTTAGGGCACAAGCACTCAGACAATCTCCATCACCAGTTTCCCATTAGAAATCTTGATCTCTGCTGAAACAAGCTCAATTCCCTTCATTATTTCCCAGCTGACAGACGGCTTGAGAGGGAGGATATTACAAGTGTCAGTCTCTTTGCCTCCGGACAGGCCATGGATGACACAAGAAGGAGAGAAACAAACAAATAAAAAATATCTCCCTTTGTGTGGTAACTTTTAATGTGTTTGCTCTACCACTATGCTTCATTCATTCTCCCAAAACTAGTTTAGCAGGATATTTTCTTGGAAATCCTTCAGAGAAGGTGCTCTTAATCCCTTTTTCTCTGAATTTTAGTCAGGTTCTTGCTATTTCACAGAAGGAAGGAGGCAGCAATCCATCTTGAAGAGCTATTTTGTTATTAGAAAGAATTATAAAGCTCTTCAAATTAGTTGTTTAATAAAATATAGCAAATATTTTTGAGAAAGATGGTGTTTTCTTACAAAACAAGACAAAGAAGAAGAAGATGAACATTAATGTAAGCTTTTCCATAAAAATCTTCAGAAGGATCATTCTATTTGTATTAATAATTGCATTGTTTTGGCAATGAGTGTTCAAGATCAAGATCTGTAGGTTAGCAACAACTGTCATAACTCCTTTAATTTATGACAGAGGTATGACGTTTTGTGCTAAGAGTTAGTTATAAATATAGTGAAAAATAATCCCTGACTTGAAAATCCTACTGTTTGAAGGCAGAAAACAGACAAAATTGAGAAGGAGCATGGAGAGCAAAGTATGTTTTCCACTTGGTACATGTCATTTGAAAATACAAACTGCTTCTAAACATACATGCAACTGTTCCCTCATTCTCTGGCCTCACCTTAGTGTGTTTGTGGGTACATCCTATGGTTTTCTGTGTGGAGGTACTCTAGAACTGTTCTTAGACAACATCATTAGGCATGAAATAAACATTTCTTGGTCCATTACCTGATGACTGAATGTCATGAAATGACTCTCATCCACATTGCAACAATTCCTTAGATTTTAAAACATGACTTTCCCTGCTGACTAAGAGCAGCCCCTAACCCATACTGGCTGCATGCCAAGGAATAGCTCTGGAGGTTGATAATTGTCATAATCCAAACCCATATCTGGAGCTGTTCTGTTTAGTAGTATCAGTAATCATCTTCTAGTGTCCGTGAATGTTCCCAGGAAGTGTTTTGCTCATTAAGGTAGTCATTCCCTATCTGTCCCCTCAGGGGAGATCTGTGATGGCCAGAGAAAGAGCATCAACACACATGTGAGTTTTATTAAATGCATACGACTAATCTGAGAGGAAAGATAATAAAAGATTGGTAATGTAGGGATGTCACAAGGGTAGTTATTGCCAAAGAGGATCTGTAGCCTCAGGAATATGAAAATACAGGTTTGGACCACATTAAAAATTAAAACATTCCCTCTTAGATGTTAATATTCACAATTTTGAGGAGAATTTTCATTAAACCTTCTTTTTTTTTTAATATAGAATAAAAGTCTCTGGACATGGAACAGAAACAAAACATGAATATTCTGTCATTAAAAGAAAATGAGACAAAAATAAATGCAAAAAATAAGGTAAATGATGCAAAATAAAATAAGTCATGGAAAAACAAGGGAGGACGGGTATAATGTCTCAAGAAATCTAGTAATGACCTGCTAGAGGATGGAGGAGAAGGAGGTGCACTTTGCTTTATTGTGTATTTCTGTAGAGTGCAGTAAAAGAAAATTCTACCATCTGTCATCTTCAGGAATTTGGCATGCTATGACATTGGACAGGCTTGTTCATACTTCCAATCTGCTGCTCGCTCATTTCTGCTGAACAGTTTTGTTCTCCACCTCTCCCACATAGTTTTTATTTTTATCATTATTGTTATTATTTGGAAGTTGGATTATGTTTTATTGTTCATCTATAGCTTGAATTCAGTGAACTAAAATAAAATAAAATTATAGTAATAAAATGAACAACCTACTAAAAATAAATATATATATGTGTATATATATGAATACTATTCTGATTCCATTACCTGGCTCAATCTTCCTTTTTGATTTTTCCAGATGTCATTTAGGTATAATTTTTATGGTGATTAGTCTTTTCCAACTCAATGTTTGGATACAATATTAAATGAAATGTGTGGTAATGAATATTAACATAACACTAATTTTTACTGACATTAAAATATAGTAAGTAATATATAAGAAATTTATGTAAGCAGGTTGTATTCCTTATTAGAAAAAGTATATTTCTTCAGGATATAGCAGGAAAACGTTCCTGTCAGAAGTTACAATTGCAAATCCAAAAGACAGAATTTCCTTGCTGCATGTCACTGAAAGCCCTAGATGTGGGATTTATTTAACCCACCTGGCCCAGCTGGGTGGTAATGTGGATATCAATTCCCAACTGATCTCCCATCTGGAGAGATCCCAGCCACCACTGTATGCTCCAAACAGAGGCCACCCAAAGAGAAGGGCTTATCGTTTCTCACTGACAGCCACGAGGACTTAGACAAGCATTTCAGGGCACCTGCTGACCTTTTTGTAAATGCTAAATGCTAAAACAAATCTATTCCTAAATCACAATAGTTTCCTAAATCTGCTAGATTAGAGCTTTGAATGGGTAAAATTCGTGGTATCATAGTCCAGGATACAGATTAAGTTTCCGATATTTCCTGATGTCCTGAGAGAAGAAAATAAAAAAAGAAAAGGCTTTTAATTCTTGCAGCTACTTAAACTTTTGTTGGAATCTATCTCCTACTTCATATTCCAGATATTCAAGACAGTGGCACCTTCCTATTTCAGTCACAATTTAACTAAAAAACAGACTTCAGGATTGTCCACATCACTTTCAGGAGAAATTTTAGAATCAATATGTAGCTTCAAGAGGAAAAAGGTTGTTTTGTAGAAAAAACACATAAGAATAGGAAAAGATCCAAATTGTGAATTACAGAATGAAGAATGTCAAAATACAATACATTTGAAGCAGATTACTGAAAGACCATTTCACAGGTTTTCAGCACAATATGCTTTCAACATTTTAAAATTTATTTATGCGTAAAATTTATTATTGATATAAATTAGGACAGCTAAAGCAACTTCAGTGAACTGAAATTATTATAATCATACAATTTGGTGAAGATCTAAGTTTGAGGGAAATTAGTATTTGTTCAGATTAAGGAGCACTTTCTGTGGTTTAATTTTAACCTGAAGGGAAAGGGTGAGGATTTGGGATTATCAGGAGAGGCAAAGAAAAACTAGAAAAGGATTCACTAGGTTAAGAAACGGATAGACTGCAGGAAAAAACTTGAGACTCGAAATATTGAGAGTGGTGATGACTCAGGGGAGTTATACTAGACTTGGAGCAGTGAGTTTCATAGCACAGTTTGGCCCACGGCCTGGAAAGAGTCTTCTTGCTGTCTGTCAATGTTCAAACGAATATTCTTCAAATTTAGCACTCTCTTTATAGTGTCATCCATCTGGGGATCTTCAACGTTAAGGTGTAAGAAAGATAAAAATTTGGCCATTTCAGGGGAAAGTGCTTCTAGCCTGATGACACATGCTATGCAATCAATAAAAATATTTACAACATCTGTGTGAAGAATTGTCTTGGTAATTAAGACATAAATAGACACCTTTCTCATAAGTCAGGTTTAACAGATAATTGTTTGGGCAATAATGATGGAATTTAGATTTTCTTTGGTTGGTTGGTTGCACTTTTTCTTTTTTGCTTTGTTGCGTGACTCGGGTTTTTTGTTGTTCGTTCATTTGTTTTTGGTTTGTTTTGGTTTTTTTGTTTTGTTTTGTTTTGTTGTTGTTTTTTTTTGTTTGGCTTTGTGTGGGGAGCTGGAGGGGGTGGGGTAACTTGAAATTGAAGTCAGAAAATTGCATTTGTGGAATTTCCAGGAAAAATAACTGACTTCTAGAAATTTCATCCAGTTAAAATTGATACAAGCAAAGCAGAGAAATTAAAGAAAAAACACAGACTACGGAAAGATGAGGGAAAACCCCTTGATTTGCCACAATCTCCCCTGTGAAGAGTCTGTCTTAACATCCTTTGCACAACACAGTGCAGTGTTTGACACAGCATTGAAAGTACAGAGGTTCTCCCCACTGTCTGTGTGAAATTTTATACTCTCAAATAATTTGATCCACAAATCATTGTGTTTGATCCACTACTTCAAGGACTTCTACAACTCACCTCTCATTCTGTTCTCTTTCTTTAATTAGCCAAAAATCCAGTGAAGACAAGTAGCAGGAGGAAAAAAAAAAGTAAAAAAGAGAAAAAAGGAAAAAAAATGTAGGACTGTTTTGTGGTGGGTAACTTTCCTAGGGTAAGGTTCCTGCCTCCAAGTCTAGCACTGGGAGTAAACCAATCAAGAGGTACTCAGCACCATTCTCAGGTTTTATACAGATGCACTCAGATCTGATTTTTAGATGAAGTTCAGCGAAGGTGAACAAACTAAATTATTCATTAAATACAGGTGGAGAAAAAGGTGAAAAGAAAAATATTTAATTGTCCTTTCAGGCGGTGAGACTGTAGCAACACGCCACGTCCAGGTTCCTAAAGCTGCCTCCACATTCAGGTCTGGGGCACGAGGCCAATAGAAAGCCAACGATGAATGACGTTGTTGGGACGAGTCTTTGTTTTGGTATCTGACACGTTTATTGCCTCAAAGAGGGTCCAGGGACAAGAACAATAATAGGCTGAGGGTCCAGGGTTATATATGGGTAAGGGGGTGTGGCCTGCAGGGGCAGGGTCCAATGGGAACAGGGGAAAATGGTGCAGAGGCGGGGTTAGGGACAGGATCAACCAATAGGGAAATGGGTGGGGGACTGCAGCAAACTGGGGCCAATGGGGATCAGGAGAAGGGAGAACGTTCTAGGGAGTTTACAAGGAAAGTCTAAGACCTATTTCCCTTGTGTTGCATAGAGAAACAAAAAAAAGAAAACCCAGTAGTCTAAGGAGTTTACAAGGTAAATGGGGTAAATTGGGGTGACATCAAATTGATAAAGCAGTGAGGAAATAAATTTAAAAGTTGATTAAATGTATAGTTGCGAAGACCTGTGGGAGAGAAGCCTTCTCTCACCCTAGCCTCGGGAGGTATTTTTGCTGCCTCCTTTCCAAGACTGGGGTATGGGAATTTTAGTCACAGGCCCTTGGGACTCCACATGAGAGCAAATCACGAAGCATGGGCTTAGCATATACCAGGAGACAACTGTCATACTTCATGCCGGTATTTTTCTCATCAAAACACCCTTGTTGTTCTAACTCTGACAATACTTGGTTGGCCTTTTGTTATGTTCTCATCTGCTTCTGGTTATCTAGTCATTACCCATCAAACTCTGCTGTCATGAGCCACTACTATGCAATTTTTTGGTTCACTGTAGGTCAAGGATAACAAATATTTTTGATTGCATCTTATTTTCTTGGTGTCTTGGAGGGGGAAAAACAAACAGTTAATCTATTTCATTTTACTGATCACCATCAGGAGTTCTGGATGGGTAATTTTGTGTTGTTACTCTGTCCCCATCTCATAAAGTTTCATTTACTGCCTTTTTAAACAAATGATGACTCCAAATCTATTTGTCACACAATAGCTCTCAAACATGCCAAACAATAACTATTACTATTCTTGGCTTGTTTGATCCAAATGGCATTTACAGACATTATTCCTCCCCTCTCCTTGATATGACTTCAATAGAAACCTTTAAATAAATAGAACAAAACCCAGAGCAAACCTCGAAAACAATAAACCAACACACAAACCCTGGAAAACAATCACAAAACAGTGGCTGTTACCATTATAAGTGGGGAAATCCAATTATGAGTTGTCAATATTGTTCTCCTTTCAATTGCTTCAAAAGCATTCACATGTGTATAATTTTTAGATTGATTTCATTGGCTTTGTCAAAAAGAAATAGAAATTATGTAGCTGAAAGATGAGTTAACCCCAAAATTCTTCTTGTATGTAAACATGCAAATACACATGCACATATATAAGGACACAAACACAGAATGGTCAATATAAATTTTCAAATGTTCTATTTATTTCCATAGCTGTTAATTTCAAGACAAATAGTAGTTTATTTTGTAATTTCCATGCTGCTGATATAACCCTGCTGGTGTGTATGTTGTCAAATAATATTCATTGGGCATGAAATGGAACAAGAAGGGGCTGGCAGCAGGGTGTGTGGTGGGAGGAGTGAAGACTATGGGTGCCTTCTCATTAACTAAAAGAAAAAAATACAGGAATGCAACAACTTCATAGTGAAGTAGCTGAGAGGCTGGGTTCTCAGGCTGGACTTGGATCCCTATTATGAATTTGGGACTCTTCTCTGTACCCCTTTCCCCACCCTCTCCCATGCTGGATTCTCCCATCAGTTCAAACTACAGATTCATGGGAGGTTTTTCAGTTTGAATTCATTAAACAAATTTTAAATTAAGCCAGGGAAGGACGCTTTTATGAGGAAACCACTGGGGGCTCCAGAGCCACAGGTTTTCTCTCTGCTCTACCAGTGTCTGGTGAATCCAGAATTATACTTCCAAATTGCTAAGAGTTCTGCATGATCCCTTTGCACCAGCTTCATTCTCAAAAGTATAGTTTCAATTTCTTTGTTTGCTTTGTCCTTTAAATTGTGCAGTTCTTGTTATAAGTGATTGAGTCACTTCAAACAGCTCTTACAGGGCCATGGCCTTGAGCTTCTGGATGCTGCTGGGCTACAGATACATTTCTGGAAGTGCTGGAACTGTGTCAAGTGCCATAACTGAAGTAGCTCAACCTATGGACAAAGAGGGCAGCTTCAGGACTAGACTTCAGAACTCATTCTGGTGACTAGAGCCTTTACTGGGATTGTCAGTCCTGAGATTTACGTTGCAGGACTCCATCCAGTATGTTCTGCTCTCTAAATCAATATTAAATCCAAAGTATCCTCATAATCGTGTCTAAACTTGGAGTTATGGATATTTGAAAGAAGCCTCTGGCTCTCATGCAGAAAGGAGAATATTCATTCACTTGCCTAGACAACATGCTGACTGGTGTAATTATATTCTACCAGCTCAGATTTCTCCTGCAGTATCTACTGCCTTTGAAATCATTCTTAACTTCCTGTCCTGAGCTGCTTTGTAGTATGGCTGTGTGTTTTAAATCATCTGAATCAGCCATGTATCTGCAGTGATGATACCACAGCTGACTCATGCATTAGTGTACATACCTCAGCCCAATTAATCTTCCTCCAAGGAAACTGCATAAATAACATCTTATGACTACATGTTATCCAGGATCTTTCATCCTAAAGCATTTTAGTATGTCTTACTAGGCTATATGTACGTACTCATATATACATTTATGTATATGCACACGCAGTGAGAAAGGAAAGGGCAGTAATGTAGTGTCGGGATCCAAATTTGGATCATAGATGAAAAAAATAAAGCTTCAGGGTATTGTGGTAGTCTGTGCACTTATTTACACTCACATTTCGCTTAACTGACTTCATTAGGATTCAGGAGATTTTAGATGCAATATACCAGGTTAATCTATAGCATAGATATGAGCCTATGGGTAAAATCCTAGGCCCCTTTGGAATCATTGTAGAAATTCCCAAAGGACTGAAAACTTCTTTCTATCTAGGAATCATTCCCTTTGGCATGACAGTGCACCCCTCACTGGAGTGGGAAGCAGCTGCAAAGCTTTAATGAATGAAAAAGAATATAATATCCAGATAAAACTAGAGTGGGAATTATAAGTAGGCAAATCAACCAACAGTTACTCAAATTTAAATCTATTGAGGATGCTGGGGTTAATGACTAGTTTATGCACTACATTTCCTTCCTTTAATATTATTTTAATATTGTTGTATTTTATTTTAATTACATTCAATCTTAGCTTTTCTGTTACTTTACAGAGGAAGCACATTTGTGCTCGCTAGCTTGGAAAAAAAGCAAGAAGCAAATGTCAAACTTACACCACCGCATGGGATCTAAAGCTCGGTTTAATTCTGGTTAAGACATATCTAAATTAAAAGTACTTTCCTTTCCATGTGTACTCCTTATGTAAAGATGACAGGTCCCCAAGCATGTGTGTTTGCGAGACGAAATGTTTTACTGTAGGATCATGAGCAGAGCCCAAGAGAAAAGTAGATAAAAAAACAAATAGATGTAATGGATGATTTCAGATAATAAGACGTGTTTGAATTTCCCACCCTCTTAAAATGCATCTGTTCATCTTCTTCTGTGTGAAGAGGCCTTTACCTTTCAGTCTGAGGACAGTAAACTAACTATGAGGATCACGTGGGGAATTGTGACATCCATGGAGAGAATCTGTTGTGGAAGTAATGGGTCCCAGGTCTTTAAATGTGTATTTTGGTATATAAGAAGGGAAATCTTGCCAATCTCAAAAAATCACTACTATGTTCTCTAGGGACTTACATATTTAGTAATAGGGAAAGTTCAAAATATTCTGGAGACCCACCAAGGTAAGAGGCTCAAGTATTAGATGTTGGTATCGAACTGCTGAAACCGACTGTTCAAATTTTGCTGCATTTACAGGATTGTGTGCCAGTAAGGACAAAATGGTTGAACAAATAAAGATAAAGTAGATGTGAACACAAATGTGAGCACAAGGCTGTTCAAATCTCCAGAAACATCTGACAGCTTGGGAAAGAAAGTTCTATGGACAAATTAATTTTTCCCAATCCCTTAACTTTATGTGGTCAATGAATGGCATTCCTTCACAGTTTTATCAATAAAATGTCATTCTGACCACATCACTCTGTCAACAAGGAACAAAATCAAACAATTTTGTCCATATAAATAAATCACTTGCTCTTTACTATTTCTTTCTTTGTGGATGAAATGGGGCTATTAAAATGCCCTCTGCATCCCAACATAAGAAAGGGGGAAGACTCCTCATTGTAGACAAAAAATATAGTGCAGGAAAAATTGCCAACATACAAAGGGTTGCAGAAGGATACAGAGGATGCAGGAGATACTATAAAATTAATCAAAGGAACCTTTGATTGCCCAGTATTTATAAAAATGGATCTGTGGTAAAAGTGATGTTTTGCGGTTCAGATGTTGAGCTCACCGATATAAACACAGTAAACACGCACAATAAAATCACAATGATTGTTTTACTCAAGGGCTTGGGAGACCATTGTCACCCCTGACTAATACGTAAGAAAGCTGTGAATTTTCACTTTGGTGGATAACCTTAGTTAAGTGCTGTCTGTTTCTGATAGAAATGAGAAGTTTCAAATTTCTCATGAAAAAATAATTATTGGAAAAATTCAGAAGTATAGGAGAGTGTTTGGGGATTGATTAAACATCTTTCTGAGTTGTTTCCTCAAAGTCAGCATTATAGGAGGACACTCCATCCTGCTCCAGTCCCTTCTCCCACTCACAGATTGCTTATTCCTGCCCCTTTTCCACTGTTTCTCAGCCACTTGTGGCCCCATCGAGGGAATCACAGAGGTTAGAGAACTTCAGTTCCTCTATGTCACAAAAGAAATGTGGTAGAAGATTAAGACTGGGATGTCTCCAAGTGACATTGTTTTTATCCCGAACCTCCACTATTTTGCTTGATCCAGATCTTTCATACAGCAATGAGAACAACTTTGTCATGATCTGGCATTCCACACGAAGAGATGGGTGACTATATCTGTCTTTACATCCTTGCAGGTCCACTGATTTAGCCAGGACAACAAACTGTGTCTTGTGCCAAACAAGGACGGAAATATTGGGAACCTGTTTTGCTAAAAAATAAGCTATATGTAATCACAAAACAAACCCCCCAAAAAATCCAAACTAAATCAAAGCCAAACAGTAAATTCATAAGGACAATGATTTTCATGTCATTAGAGAAGTCAGACCAAGGACTCACCAGGATTCTTGGTAAATCACAGAAGGAAAAGAAATAGAGCTAGTTGTCTGTAATCAAGACATTTACATGTCTTTGGATGATACTTGCTCTCGCTACCAGGAGATCTCACATACTGTGACTCTTTGAAATTATTTTAACTCTCTACTCTGCTCTAAAACTTCAAAGGATGCAACGGCTAGAGTGATGAACACAACAGGACCAGCTTTTACATCAACCTGCTGCATGCACTGAGGGTACAGGGCTTAATAGATTTAAATGAATATGTAAAAAAGATGAACACTTGAGTTCATGTTCTCAGAGCAAAGCACATGCAAACTAGTTAGCTGTCTTAAAGCTACCTTTCTCAGGAAAACAGATGCCCAGTTCTGGATTGCATGAATGATTGCCGCCTTCTTCCATTCACAGCCACAAATACTATTTCAAGTTTAGCTGAGTTGTAAATAGTTTGTAGGTAGTTGTAAGTTTGATGTAATCTCAGTAGCTGGATCACAGTCTGGCTTCTCTCTGTGTTTATAGTGATTTAAATTCAGACCTCCTCAGCTATGGATGACTGTGCTAGCTTCAAGACAGTACATTGTTTCATGCATGGAAATGCTATATTTGTGCCCAGAATTTCTCAGAGGTGTTCATAAATGAGCTGAGAAAGTCTAAGATCTGAGAAAGCTCCAGGCCAGTCTTTTCATTTTAGCCAGGCTGCCAAAGAGGAGGTTTTAATGTCATAAAGATAAAATGAGCTCTTCCGTACCTTCTTAACCCCTTCAAGATTTAAAAAGTCTGTACAAAATGAAACCATTTCTAGCAGAGGACTTGTGCTCAAACCTGCTCAGAGCAACCATGCTGTTGGGCTACAGCACTAGGAGATTGGTGTAGGACAGATTTTTATGGGCCTAAATGTTGTACGATGGAGAATTTGGACACTTTAGTGATAACCAGGCAAGCACTACCCACAGATTACTTCCATTAATCTAACTCTGCAGGAAGCAGCTGACCACTGAACACTGGAGGCTCTTAACCTGAACCAACTGTCCCTTAAACAACAGAAAATATATCAATTGTCTGCAACCTGTTTGCTGCTCTGGAAAAGAGCCAGAGTGGGGTGGGAAAAAGAAAATGATCCAGCCAGTAAGACAGGCAGAGGACCTTTCACTCAGGGTGATTGGAAGGCTCTGATCTCAGGGCAGAGACTCTAGGGAAGGGTAATGGTTCTCTGTACCCCAGTCTTCCTGCCTCTGTATTTCTTGCTTATATTCCCTTCATTTTCCACACTCCCCCATTTTTGTTGGCAGGTGTAGTTAATGTGAATACAAACTATAAATGCCTTGGAGTTTGGTTGTTTGTGGGTTTTTTATTTCTGTTGCTGTTGTTTTGCTTTGTTTTGTTATTGTTTTTCTTCCTCACATCCCGAAAGAAACATCAAAGTACAAAGGAAAGAAAGCAATGCTGAGAAAAAAGAGTGAAAGCCAAACAAAAAGGCAAAGATAAAAAAAAAATATATAAAGAGAGAAGAATAAAAGAATCTAGTGGTGGCCCTGCGGAACTTTCTTCAAGGGGGTTAGGCTTCCTTCAGAGAAAGTTTAGATATATGTTTGTTTGCTTGAATTTTCAAATTGGGGCTGTTGGTGCACATTCAGAGGAGAACAAAAGCAATGCAAATTTTGGGGGAGGTGATCAGTGCAGCAGGCTGCTGACAGGGCCACCTGGCTACTGCAAGCAGCCCATTGCCCGCTGTGCTCACCTGCTTAAATATTAACAGCAAGGGGGAAGGTGGAAATGTATCAATTAAACATCAGGACTGTCTGAGCAGGAAGATGGATTGTTTTCAGGACACAATGCAGGCAGCCACATCCTCTGACTTCTGATCCGGCCTGCCAAACTCTCTGAATGTTAACCTATGCTAACCTGTTTTATCTCCCTCCTCATCCTTCCCTACCAGGATGTGATCATGACACATAAAGAGAACAGCTTTAATTTTCCAAAAGTGTGGAACAGATTCAACATTAGCCCAAAAGCAGATCTACATTGAGTGCAGCTCCAGACCAGAACCTGGCACCTTTCTTCTACACATACTCCTACTGCCACAAACACCTGATTTTGAAACACACACTTACGAGACGTGTCTCCAAATTGTGGCACATTTGGTGAATGGGCTTAGGAAGAAGTTAACCTGAAAAGTCTAAAGAAAAGGAATCTCCTGCACTGTGATCTGTTTGGGTGATGATTTGCAGTTGTATGCAGTGCTGGCCAGGCAGTGGGAAAGATGCTGTCACCTACACAAATTCACCCATTTGGGCAGGCTTGGTAGGCATTATGGCAGATGGTCTGAAATAAACTGAATCCTTTCAGCTCTTACTAGTACCTAAATTCACACTGGCCTCGTTTTGGTTTGAATTCCAAGCAATTTAAAACGGAACATTTTTACCTCTTCAGCTGGGCTGTATAAAATACTTGCTGACAATTCAACTCTGCAGATAATTTACTCTACCTGTATTTCTAAGAACTAATTACCTGTTTGTATAAAATGATAAAATCTCATTATATTTTCTTTAAAAAAAACAAACAAAAAACCCCCTAATACCACCATGCATTTCATTATGCTATCCAATTACTGCTGTGCTTGTACAGTATTATGTTACTGCCTGATCACAGGCTTTTTACTGTACAGATGTGTTACTTTAATTAAACAAATGTAACTAGTCAACGATAATTCAGAATTAAATTCTCAAGTAGTAGCCATTGATCCTGAGTTTAGTTTATCCAGTGGAGGGTGAATTCAGGGTTTTGTCTTACAGAAAGATAGGTCTTTTAGTTTCCATCATCTTTTTAAATGCAGAGATTTCTTAGAGTTCCTTCAAATCAAAGCTCTCAATCTAAAGCTGGACAAAAGACTTTTGTCCTGAGTCAAAACCCAGAATAATGTATTTTAAATTATCGTAATTATTTTTTCTATTTGTTGTGGTGAAATCAGATAAAGAAGGGGTGCGTGAGAACATGAAACAATGTCTGAACAGAGAAGATGAAAAACAATTGAAAAGGAGAGGGGAAGCAAAGAGTGACAAAATCACTTGGCCAAGTACCCTCAGTGAGTCAAATACACAGGAGATGAACCTCTGGTCTCAAGAGGCCTAGAATACTGTTGTACACTTTTTTACCCTCTACAAACTTACAACTGTCACATAAAACCAGCACATCAATGGGCAAAATAATGCTGTTGACTTCCAAGAAGATTCTTTATTTTAAAACAGATGACAAATTGGACACTAATGAACATTTGCAAAAAAAAAAAACATATAAGAGGTTTTTTTAAGAGAATGAGTAACATTGAACAGTGCTACTTCTCACTGCAGGCAGATGTCTTGGTTTAGCATGTATCTTGGTCTTGCAGCTGAAGGAGGAATTCATGACTCTATATAAGGGTTCAGCTTGATAGTGTATTGATATTATATATGTTACTTACTAAACAGAACTTATAAAATCAGAGTTTGGACCATCCGGCTTTCAGGGACTTCAAACCACTTCCCAAAGTGTAATTCTGAGTTAAGTCACAAATGCTACGACAGAAAAAACCCCTTCCTGAGCTGTTTGCCACAGCTTCCCACAAAGGAACTGCAGCAAAGATCTAAGAATGATGCAGCATTTCTATAAAGAGAAACTTGCCTCTATTCCAGTGGCATTGGCACCTCCTGAGGCTGTGTATGAGTGCCACCTGCTGACCCCCTGCCATGGGGAAAGAAGCAGAACCCACTGGTCACCTCACTGCTCCTTTGGGTCTGCAGATGATCCCCACCCCATTGAGAGCAAACCTGTTACCCTTCTCTGCCATGTAACATGTTATAGAAGGAAGATACTTTCCCAGTTGTTCCCACTTATTGCCATTTCCTGGAGATTTCACAACTTGCAATCACTCATCCACTCTAAGATGCAATGATATTTATCCTAAAAGCCTTTTCCAACAGCAAGCCTTTACTTACAGTCTTGACATGAGCCCAAAGTTTTCCTTAGGTCCTATGAACACAATTCAGATTCCTAGAGATTCCTACAGCTGGGGCTTGCCTTCCTAGTGTATTGCCTTCATAGTGCCACCTCCTTTTTCCTATGTCATATGGAAAAAAATAGCACAGCGGGACACCAAAATCTATGCATCCTATAATTTGTGCTTATATAATACATCAAAGATGTTGCAGTGATAAATCATCAGTCTGAAGTGGAGTCTGACATTGGACTTGTCACTGAATCATTCAGTGACTCAGGTCTCTGTCTCAGAAAAAGGGAATGGGACTATTTCCTCTGTTTTCCTGATCTTGGTGGGTTGTGAGCTTGTTAAGTCAGGCACTTTTAATGCTTTTCTTACAGAATCTGCCACAGCATGTTCCCTCTGGCATTGAGAGGACTGCACAGCTGCAGTACATACAAAAATATGCTAACATTAAGTTAAAACTCTTTTGAGGACTCACCTGATGCTGTTTTTGGATTTTGTCCTTTTATTATTATTTTTTTTCTTTTAAAGGTCTGCTTTGCAAGGGAAATTTCACTTAGAAAGAACAAAAGGTACTAAATTAATCTTTGAAACTATTGGGAGAAATTCAACTACTTCCAGTAACTGTATTGATATCTATAAGCATGATCTAGCTACTGTCATTTAGGATTGACAAATCAGGAAAAAACAGAAAAATTGTCTCAATGTACAGAAGCAGCAGCATCCCACCTTGCTCAGTCTTTACTTGTCAGAGTAAATATTCCTCATCCAGATTACTTAATTTTTGGATCATCCAGAGCCTTTCCCATACAGTGTAGGGTCTAAACCGGAGTAGGGATTTGCTATCCTTGTCCCACATGCAGGAGTTAAAGGCCAGAGAGCTGAACGCACATGTCCAAGACTGCAAATACGGCCACGCTGCCAAGAGCGGGAATTGAACAGAGACCTTCCTGGGATTACACTGCAAAGAGACACACACGCACCCTGAGCCAGCAGTATTTACATCTGTTGGTCCTCTAATACCGTGTGATTGTGTTTGCACAGAGCTGAGCCCAGGTGAGCAGGCTCTGCCTTTTGGCTGGGCTCAAAGTCTGGGGCATGATGGCACATGACGAGTATTTGTCCAGGTTTTAGTTGGCCCAGAGCACATGCAGCGAGTGTGCTGGCTGCAGCCCTCACTGTACAGCATCGGCACATCACAGATATTAAACTTTGGACTAAAAAGATCACTATTTAAGAATTTCCTTCTTTAAGGCAGCAGTGGAAGTCAAATAATAAATTTCTTCCTAAAAGCCACAGAACAACATGAGAAAGAGAAAAACTAACCCACCCTCCTTCCCTCCTACCTCTACCTCCAAACAGCAACAAATTCCCACCCCTGTAGGCACCACATTTCCAGCCTTTAAATAAATAACAACAGCGAGGCCAACCTTTCCATCTCCCCGATGTAAGAGGAGAAACATTCTGGCTTTGCCACATGTCCTGTAATTATGGGTCGAACCCCTGTTCACAGGGGTATCGATCTGCTGCTAGCTGAGTCTAACTCATTAGGTATTCCTTCATTGTTTCCTATGCAAATTAAGTTAATGAGAATTAGGAACATAATGGAGCCCATTCACCGTTCTAGTTGGTGGAAAATGGGTTTGACTACCAATTTTCCATTACAGCTGTTTTGTAATTACTCTGGAGCACTCTGCATTCTAATGGAGATCCTGAGCTGATCTGACAGTCGCTTAGCTTTTTTTCCCCTCCTCCTCTCTCCCATCTTCTCCTTCTTCCCAGGAAAAAAAAAAAAAAAAAAAAAAAAAGTGTGAGATTTTTTCCATTAAAGCTCTGGTGTTTGATTTCTACTGCAGTTAAAAGAAAAAAATTCCTTTACTTTATTTTTCCCCCACTGGAATAGCTCTCCCCTCTTTCCCTGAACTCTTATGTCAGGGTTGCTCTGCTTTTAGTGCTGGGGTTAGTTTGCCCTGGGAAAAAAAAAAAAAAAACAAAACAAGAAAAGCAAAAACAGAAAAAACAAAATTAAACTGAAAGCATCATGGATTTTATTTTTTCACCCTGGTTTCTGAAGGAAATGAGGCTTATCATGGTCAAAGAGCACACACATCTCTACCTATTTGTCTGTCTGTCTCACTTTACAGACTGATTAGCTCATTTCAATCAAATTTAGCTGAGGGTTGGAGGTGTCAAGTACATTAAATTACTATGAGCTCCAGAAAAGAGGCATCTGAGTAGCAGAGAAACTGAGCATGGCCACTAAAGACAGGCTGCAGCATGAGCCCACTCTCATTAGACTTGGAAGAGCTTGAAGAGAGAAGGGATGCGGGTTTGAACATTTCAGGCCTAGGATCAGGGTTTGTACCTTCCCTGACACAGCATGATCTGGCCATGAGACACAGTGCCAGTGAAAATCAAGTCCAAAGCTACATTTAAAGCTGCAAAAGAAGTTCAAGGCTTCAAGCCTTGGAAACTACTCTCAGCTATTTCTCTGCAGAACATATATTATTAATCATCTTCATTACAACAGTGTGCATGGGCAAATCAGGTATGGGGTTCCACTGTCCAATTAGGGACAGAGTGAAAAACAAGGAACAGCTGGTCCTGTCCCTATAAGACAAGTCACACATGAGGATGGGGAGATTTTGGAAAGCATGCTCATGATGCCGCATCAAAGCTCTATCTTACCTCTGTTGAAGGTGGGAGCACTGCATTCAACCCAGATCTTTCTCTTCATCATGCAGGTCATTGTCATGCTGGAAACATTCTGAATACTAATGGTGGTGTTCCTTTTGTTTTTCTTTTCAGAAGAGAAATGGCTGACATGTGATCCTGAAATAAAATTAATAAAATTCTGAAGGATGATATAGGAAAGAGCAGTCCTATAGTTTTCACATGGAAAAGAGAAAGTTGCTAACACCAAAAATGTTTTTGCTGTTAATAAATTTATATGGACAAAGGTCATAAGAGACTTCAGCACAGCCTTGCATGCTGCTGTGCTAAAAAAACAGAGGTGATTTCTCTACATAATTCATAAACATCTTCTCTTTGGGCTTCACCTCAACTCTAGAGCTCTCCTGGTGCTCAATAAGGAAACTCAAAGGAGTAACAGCTCCAGACTCAGGGTCCACGGACCAGAACAAGCCCAGAGTTTTGTGAATGTTTACCAATCCTCACTCCTTTTCAGAAGCTGGCTACATCCAATCCCACATGGTTTCATTTCCACCTAGTGCAAGACTTGTTTGAATAAGCAGAAAAACCCCAATCTTTCTTCACTGGAGTAAATTAAGATTGAGAGTTGAGAAAGGAAGAAGGCTACGGGGAAGGAGGCACCAGGAATTCAGCTGAATTCCAGTCTGCAAAAGCAAACGAACACAAAGTATGTTCTACCATTTGGATTACAAGAGAGGTTTAATTGAAATGCACAAACCAAAAGGCCAAATTCATGTAAAATTAAAAGTCCATTTTTATTATTTGACGTGGAACAAATTGTAACTTTATATTGCCTTTAGATGCAATTTTGTTCAATGAAATTAGATTAAGCTAAAATAAAACACACCCTTTAAAGTGTAAAAATGAAATATTAGGACTTATTATGGGTGAAAAGAGATTTTGATTTCTCTAATATTGAGGAAAATATTTGGTGGAAAGTACAGCCACTAATTTGCATTAATACAAATGAGAACTATTAAGTTTAGCTGATTAGCATATTCATATGTACTGTAGGCACCACATTTTCAAAATAGTCCCTGATTACTAACCTAAAGTACTACATTTAAAAGCAGAACTTTTGAACCTCAGAATTCAGCTGTCCTTATATTTGGAACATGATGCAAGAGCAAGGATTGTACGACAATAATAGAGTGGAACAAACAGTTAAATTAAAAAATATCAAAAAGAAGCATAAATGAGATAATGCTGATTGTTTTGGAAATATTTCACTTTACATGAAATTACAAAATAAAAAAGAACATTTTCAGGTGAAAAGAATATCACAAATACAGATGTGATATCTTACCAACATCGCATCTGGACTTTAAGAGATTTTTATCCTGATAATATTTTAAGACTATGAGAAAATTATTTTCCTTATTTCCACATGAGAGGCAGAGCAAATGGGCATACACCACTAATTTTAGCAAACTACTGTGGTACATATTTTCAACTATCTGAACTAGAAGGATTATCTTAATTGTTCTATTGACTTCACTAAAACTAATTATATTTAAAGATCTCAGACGTTCTAAATACTTTGATATATCATTGTACAAAATACTGATAATTTCAGTCTTTCAGATACCATTCTAATCTACTCTTTTGTAAGTGTAATATAAAAACAAATATCTTTATACTCTTTGGATATTTTGACTTAAGTTGCTTTAATTTATCTGACTGTTTCAATTTTCTTTTCTTCCAGAAGCAGGAGAGTTTAAAGAGCCCTTGCCCTGTCATGAAGAAATAGAGGGGGCAAGTTACGCCTGTGATCTATCCAGACCCTTAAGGAAAAGAGCAGAGAGAAAAAATAACTCTTCTCCTTTCTTTTTTTTTTTTTTTTTCCTCCAATCATATTTAATCACAGTGCTGAGCGAGGGTGGCTGTTTCAAAAATCTGACATGAAATTTCCTTGAAAAGTATGGGATGCTGACGCTGTTCTCTCTTTTAAGTTTTCATTGGAAAGAACTGAATAACTGCTGGAATTTCATCAGTGAAAACATCATATAAATTAAGAAGAGGCTTTAGGTTTCATGATGAACCTTATTAATTGAACATGTAGAATTTAAGAATAGCAAGTCCCCTTTAATTGTGAGCCTCTCACATTAGCATATCAGTCAAAAACTGGAATTTCATATCTGGCTGCCCTGATGGAATCCTAGCATTGTTTTAAACTTGTAATTTTAATAGGAACTTGTGACATTTTTTAGCTTCTTTTTTATTACTACTTTGTAAGGCATTCATTTCAGAATTAAATTCCCCATCATCACTGTTTTTTGTCTGGTTTTTGTTTTTTTTTTTTTTTTTTTTTATTAACAAGGAAAGTGAAACAATTTTCACAGGGCTACTATGGGTGCATTCAGCCACTGAGATAAAATTCAACATCAGAGATTTAACCCTCAGATTGGTATTTTCATCTTCCTCTTTAAAATAGTTATATTCAAATCTGGCAGTTTCTATCCAAAAGATCAGACCTCCAGCTGTCATAGCATATTTAACTCTAATAGAATCTTACACAAAAATAACAACAGCAACAACAACAAACTGTCCATGAGGTAATTTTCAGGTTCCACTTCTCTGCCCAACATTTCTGGAAACTGGATAAACTGCAGATAGAGAATGTGAGAGTGAATCACTGAGAAGTACTTCCGAGAAGTCCTTCCTGGCAAATCCAATCCCCCAGATAAGGGAATAAGAATTCACAGTAAGAGAATTTCAATGACATCCATAACACCAAGATGTATCCAACACTACAGCTGATGCTAAATCTCCCAATGGGAAAAAAAATAAAACCAAAACCAAAACAATTGATAAATGCATATTAGACTGGATGTGGATAAAAACCTACAAAGATGCATATGATTAAAAAAAAATATTAGACAAACAAAAGGGATCTAAGTGTATACTGATCCCATTTTCATAACATTTGTACACCTTTACACCCATCCTCACACCTCACAGGTATTATCATCCTTGCTTTGCATGCACTGAGTCACAAAAAACATCTCTCATTCAGGCCTCAAGGTTTAAACAGTACCTTCTTTCTTTCAGCAGAATTCAAGCTGGCATGAGCAACACAGATTTCTCTAAAACAGAAGGAAAGGTCCAAATCCTGGAAAGCAGGAGAAGCTAAGCATTTAGTAGGGTAGATTTTTTGCTATGGAGACCTCAATGGGAGTTGTAGGTGTTCAGCATCTCTGAGGATTTAACCTGTCATTTTCAAAACAGGCAGCGTGGAGCTTATTTTCTCCTGTCCTCACTCACCCAGACTCTGCTTTGTTAAGAACTCTATATTCAGAGCAAAGGATAGTTTTGGATTTTATAGTCAAAAGGTGTAACTCGAATTCCTGAGTTAATTGAACCAGATGAATGATTTTCCCCTGCACCTTACTGGACCTTACTGGGATCAAAACTAGTCATTTTTCATTTCCATTAATGAGATACCACAGATATACACTGGCAGCAATTTTGTCAAGAATGAAAGTGGAAAGGAGAGCAAATGGTCAGACTATCCTTTTAAAACTTAAACTCTGAAGGCTGTTAGGGAACTTTTTGTTCCCTGCCTTACTACTGTGGACTTTTTGACACTTTCTCTAAATAATCTACTATTCATCAGAGAAGGAAAAGTTCAGATGGAAAAACACAGCTCTATTAGAGCATCTCTTACAAAAGCTTCTACACTTCCTGTTTTCCAATTCTTTCTTTCACAGAATAAGACAGACCTAACTGTGACCACATTTAACAAAACTGAACTTAGAATTCCTCATTAATTTTCAGCACCTTCCCAACACAGCAGAAAGTTTTCCAGACAATCTAAAGGGGGCTAAAGCTTCACATCAAAGTCAATAAAACTTTCATTTGTTGGGGGTGATGGGGAAGTGAGAAAAAAAATGCCCCTGGGAAAGAAAACAGGTAGGGGAGTTTATGTTGTGTTTGTTTGTTTGTTTGTTTGTGGGCTTTTGTGCTGTTTTTGTTGTTTTAGTTTTTTGGGTTTTTTTGATTGGTTTGTTAGTGTGGGTTTTTTTGTTGTTTTTGTGGGAGGGTTCTGTTTGTTTTGTGTTTTTTTGTTTGTTTGTTTTTAACATTTTAGGACTTTTTAAAGGGAAAATTAATTACCAAAGGTGACTTGCAGAATTGTTCAGGGTACGACTGCAAAATATCCTGAAAGGACAGTTTGATTGTGAGAAATAAAGTTTCTTAGCAGTTTGAAGTAAATTGACACTAGACCAATTGATCCTAGACCAAGGATCTAGGAGAGTTTTTGCCTTACATTTTGCTCCAGCACAGATTCTGATCAGAAGCACCTTGAATTGCCTTTAAAAGCCAAGATTGGAGGAATGTAATTTCCTGTCATAGCAGAAGTGATGCCAGTGGACAAAATCACATGATTTTTCACCAGGAAGCTCTTTAGCCTGAATTCACTGAAGTATGCCAGTGGTTAAACATGGAAAGGCAGGGTTATAAGGGATTTGTCTTCCAATGTTCTGTCTCATATGAGGGAAGAGGCAAGGTGAGGTTACTTGTCATTTCCACCAAGATCTTGCTGCTGTTTTCCATGAGCATTGCTCGTGATGGGTGACAATGTATTTCAAGTATTGTTAAATATTTTACTTCCCCTTCTCTATTCAAACTGGAGAAAGTAAAGTACTCCTCTTGCTACATTAGAACCTCCATTTCCTATTCCTCCAAGCTGAGCAAATGTTCCTCCAACCGTGATTAGTACTGCCTCATGGTTAAAAATGTAAGACTGGCGCTTCAGTGGGAATTAGTCTTTAATTCAGAACTTAATCTAGTTGATAGCAATATTGCCCATTATTATCACTTTAATGGGAGCCACCCCTAGGTCATGAGAGACAGTTCTCCCTGTCTCTCTCCCCTACTGTCAGATATTCAACCATACGAAGTCAGGATGTGTCTATTACCAGTGGCATGACCCAATTCTGCTAGAGCTTTTATTTTTCTACGGCCAGAAGCTTTCAAAGAAATCTTGAGCATTAATTTGTTTGTGGAACACCCTTCAGCAATGATAATGTTTGGACTTTAGGCTGAAATGAGTAACCCTCTTACTATAAAAAACACTAGAGACAAGATTAAGAGTGGGACTGTAAAACCACTATGTGTAGCTACAGGGTAGGTTAGTGCCCCTCTTTTAGACTGAGGCTTATTCCCTGTCACATTCTGGAGTACAAGTATATATTAAATGAAGCCAACCAGAAAGTGGTGTAAATTGGTACTGTGTAGTCCTCTGTGTGCAGAAGTCAAATGGCAGCTGGGGACTGAATAGTCTGTCCCTAGGTCCATGAGATTCATGACTTTGAGAAATAACATGTAAAATACATCACACAATGTCCTCCAGGGAAACATTTAAGTGCCAAACTCTATTTTCTGCCCAGGGCTGCTTGGAAGCATTAAATAACATTCCTTCAGTTTTGGGGGCTTTGAAGAACTTCCAGTTTTTTTATTTCTAAAACTCATCAAGACAGATGTACCAAACAGTTGTTTCATAACTGTATCCAACTCTTTTAGTCCTTTGGCAAGAAAATTCCTCCTTTCCTTCATCTCAAGCTAGTATTAACTACAATATCTCCCATCCAGAAGCTGCACTGTTTATAGTCAGTAAGCTTTCCAATACAAGTGAGAGTTGGTTTTACTATACTCAGTATGAACTTATCTTTAAGTGAAACAGGTAAGACAAGCTTTGGCAAAACAGAAAGAAAAATTATCTCATTCACTGGGAGGCTGCCACTTAGTTTTGGATCTTGTCAGCAATTATAAGTGGAGGTGCGTCAGCATAACTGCAGAAATATTGATTCACTTTTTATGTCTGTGGAACTTAAAAAAGAAGACATATAGCAGAAACCGGGCCAGATCTTCAGTTAGGAGAAACTGTCATAAATGCACAGAAGAAAATAGAATTACCTTTGTTGACATTAGTGAAGAATCTGGTTTATTATAAATGCAGAGAAAAAAAAATCTAAATAAAAAATTTAAATATTTGCATTATTTGCATACATATATATGAACACCTAGATGCTGCTTATGGAATTTATAAGGTCAAGCACTCAGGCACTGGTAAACATCAGAAATAAGGCTGCTAGTGATATTTGCCTTTTCTCCGGGTGTGTCTGTCAATTATGAAGACACTTTTAATTACATGAAGACATGTTGTTCACTCCATGGGTGTCCTGCCTCATTCAAGACTCAGGTTGAATGGGCCTCATTTTGTACATAATGATCCTATATGTGCTTTCCCACTGTTGATTGCCAGCCATGGGATTCACCTCACCTCCTTGCAGAGATCCCACACGTACATGTTTATGTCTCAGCTAGCTGCTCCAGGCTTCCCCTCCAAACAGGGGGGGAAAGAAAGAGGCATTTTAAGAGGTGACCCATTTTAAATGTGTGCTTTAGAGTGAAATGAATCACCCCCTAAGGAGAAGTGCTTCTCTCCCTTGACTATAAAGAGACTTGGACTGTTTCAGGTGGAGCCCTCTGCACTGTGGGTGCGTCCCAGTGCCTGTGACCCCTCTCTATCTAGCACACAGTCTTTAAACATTACCTCAAGCAGAGGGATATTATCAGCCCTATGGGTAGTCTAGTCATCCCTGTAATGAGAGCTGAATCACTCCTGTGGCACATCCACGCTGTAAGCAAGAGGGTGCCACTCACCCAGCTCCCTGCACTAGAGCTTGCTGCCAGGGCTAGCAAGCCATTGATATCCTCATCCCATCAATAATCAATGGAAGGAGAGAGTCTTCTGCAGAGAACAGCACCAGCTCATGAGAGGGTACAGGGATGTGTATTTGATGCTTAAAGCTGGACTGGATAACTTTCTCACCCATATCTTTCCTGTCCATGTCCTCATGTAATATTTCACTTGTTGAGTGCACAGTCCCTCTCTCCTCTTATTTACTGCTCTGACCCAGCACAGACCATCACAAATCAGACCCCAGGGCCTGAATCCAGGCACCAGAAAATGAGGAAGAAGCCACTACTGACCACACCTGAGAAGTTCAAATCTACACTGGCAGCACACACAAGGTACAATCCTGATCTCCAAAACAGGTCAGCATCTTGCATTTTAGCTCCATATGTCCTTTTAAAACAATTAAGAATGAGATTTTATTTGAGTTTCACCGTTCTGTCTAAACACCGGGATATAAGCACCATTTTGAACAAAATGAAGCAGAGATTCTTAAGGCCTTGAACAATTTCTCACCCTTTGCCTTCTCATGAAATCCATGTAGGTATTTTAAGCTGAAAAAAACCCCAAAACCAACAGGAATAGTACCAGCTTCCTTCTTTGTCAGGTATGGCATGAACATAAATAGACAGCTGAGAGTGAGAAAACATATGTGAGGAATGGACCCACAGTGAATCCAGCACAAATTCAGACACAAGTAGATGTGTCAGTATATTCACATGCTCCATGTCCTTGAAACTCTTAAATATATATGTATATACAAATATATATATATATATACCTATATATATGTATACACACATGCACACACACACACAAACACATATATATATCACACATATATACATATTTATTTGTATATATATATATTTTTTTATTATTATTTTTTTTCTGGGGAGGGGGCAGGTTGTAGTCTGTCTTCTGTTTCTTCTCCCTGCTTGTAACTTTTTATAGCTCAGATCCCCTATCATTTCTTTTCTTTATTCATGCTAAAACTCTAGTGGCCTTCCTCCACCTCATTGCTGGTCCCTATCCATGACAAGGAGTGTTGTGCCTTTTCAGTTCCAGCTCTCTATCCACTTGATACTCAAAAATTGGCTCCAGTTGACTTCACCCATTCTATTGGAGAAAATGTATCATCACCCAGTTCTGGGTCTAGTCTGCCCTCAATTCAACCAGAGACTTTGTATTTTTCCAAAGCATTTTAAAACCAATAGACCGTTTTCCTCTTTGGAGAATATATCCAAAACTAACGTCTCTGTCGTTCCAATAACAAAAGCTAGAATGCATCCCAGGCCCAGACTGAATCATGCTCATCAGAAAAAGAAAATGATCAAGGTATTTAGCAACAAAAATATAGTGCCACATAACCTGTACAAACTGATATCTTCAAAAATATTTGTTTTTGCCATATCGTGGAAGTTTTTGCTGTCTAGAAGAAGATACATCACAGTGAAGAGGATGTCCTGTGATTACCAAATTTCATCCATAGTTTTACCAAAGCATGGAGACATTTAATATTTTCCTAAACAGATCAACTTTTTATTCAGGGAAAAAACAAACAACAAAAAAACAAGCCAAACAAAATCAAACAACAAAACCAAAACCACAAACAAACCAAAAAGAAACTGACCCAAACATGGTGGTTTTGTTTCCTGTTTTATCCATGGAATAACGAACCTTGTTGCCTGAGTTCAAAAATTAGAAGGGAAAAAATCAGATCTTACCCACACCTGGAGCTAGAGTCAGTGCTAGGACAAATTCAGTTACAGAAGCTTTGGTTTAGCTCATATTGTTAGGTCTTACAACAAAAAACTCATTTTCAGATAATCATACAGTGGCAGCTAGAGAACATGGCAAGTGGGGGAGCTCAAACAGTGCAGGTTATTTCATGCCTATCCCAGAGTCCATAAACCCATTAAACACCGATGCCCACCAGCACAGAGGACCACAAGGGTACAATGACAGACAGGGAACCAAATCAAGGACTTCTTCTAAGTAAATTCCCTATCTTCCCAGACCCAAACTGTCCAATAAAGCCTTTTCCCCACTGTGCTGGTGTGGCAACCATCACCAGTAGGCATCAGGAGCAGCTCCTGGGACCACCTTCCAGGCAAAGAGGCCAAAAGTGTGGGATGTGATAAAGAGAGCACAGGAAAAGTGATTTGGGATTGCACCAGAGCTGCTAGGAGATACCAAGGAATTAGGTGATTTAAGAAGGAAAAAAGTTCAGGAAAACAGAGGAGTTAAAGGCTAAAAAATGGTCAGTCACATTTAAATAATTTGTTGATAAACACCCTTTTCTGATTGTTCCCCCTGCCTGAAGCATAATCTGTCCTGCCTTAAAATCACAGAATCACAGAATCAGTTAGGTTGGAAAAGATGATTAAGGTCAAACCTTTAGCCTTGCACTGCCAAGCCCACAAAACTCATTCCCGGATTAATTTAGGACAGAGTGCACCCCAAGAGAGACACTTGTCCAAAGTCTGCAGGCAGAAGGAACAATCAAGATAAATTTAAAATATGCTATAAGACAACCATGCAAATATAAGCAGATGATCTACACCAATTCTTCACCAATATTATCTGGACATCAAACTGCATGGAGAAATCCAAGGATCAATAATTCATATTCTGTACACAACCTTGTATGAGCCACAACCAAGTTGTGACTTTGTGTGATAGCCAGGAGGGCACGCTGATAACCCCTGGGAACACACAGGCTGCCTCTGCAAGACCTTTGCATATGCAATGTGGACCCTTATCTCTGAAGAGACCACTGATGCCTGCATTTACTCTTGTTAAATTCTTTTCTCTCTCCTGGGCAAGGTCTGCTATGCTGTGTATCCATGTGTTGGCAAAGGTAGAGAGTAGTTTGTTTCATGTTTCGTTCTCACACAGTTCAGATATGATCAAGCAAGCTTCTTTTTACAGACATTACTATTGAGTCAGCTAAGGAGGTCTTGAGATATTGTATTAAAATGGTACAAGCCACTAGATTGAAGCTGTAGTAATCTAGAAATTAAAAAAATAAAAATTATAAATTTGTAACTACTCATTCACAGAAAAGTGAAAGAGCAAAGATCATTATCCATGTTAAAAGGTTGTTTGTTTAAAGATAAAGTGAAGCTGTTTTCTTTGTCTGGAAGTGTCAGACCCTCCAACTGATCTGAGTCAGGAAGGAGATGGGAGAGATGATTAAATTATTAATAATATCTTAGCTAAATATACTTGGGAAGCATTGGAAAGAAAACAATTTTTCATTATTTATCAAATCAGACAAATTGTTTAACAGTCCTCATGGACTGGCTTTGCACTGTGATATTTACTAGGATTTCCCACTGTGCAGCAGGTATTCTGTAACCCTCATCATATCAAAAAATAACTTGTTTTGCTCCAGCTGTTGAAGACACTTCCATCTCAGGTTGGATGGTACCTGGCTCAGTCCTTGGTGTTGGAATCGATAACAATTATCACACCCAACCCCATTCATGAAATGTCTCTTGTTGGAGTGCTTGAAGAGCAAAGTCACACCACAGTAACCTGCATCATGATGCTTTTCTCTTTGCAAGTACTTTTTTGGAGATAGATGGATAGTGAAAGCTCTCTTGTGTGGCAGGAGGACAAGGATGAACCATAAGCAGAAAATATTGAGTCATACTCAGCATGGTAAACTAAGAGGCAAAAAAGAAAAATTCTCCAGGCCTGTCATGTCAGGGCTGCAGCTTTAACCAGGACTGACTGATGGTCCCTGAGGTTATGTTGTTCTGCTCCATCTCAGATACCAACTGGGAATCAAGGAAATGAAGGCTTTCCAGGCAAGAGATGTCAAGTACGGGGGAAGAAGAGGACATGGAGAATGGTTCAAACTCTTCTCAGCTCCTGTGCAGGAAATATGATTTAACTGACACAGGACATCTGTAATTGGAAATTCAAGCCCACAATAATGAGTGGTTAATAAGGGCAAGAGAGAAATAGGCAAAGACACTTCAGTCAGCCATAAGCTCTACCTTATCACTGACCTGAATTTATATAACAATAACTGCAGATTATACTTAAATATGTTCTCATCATTCATAAGGAGAGGACATTTTCTTAGTCTTCAGAAAACAAGATAATCACCTTTCTTTTCTCTTTCTACCAGCTGTGTAGCAGAAGGCAAAGACTAACTCAAAGAAATGTAGCAAACATTTTAGGAATCTTGAAAAGACTTTCAAGTTCTCCATGAATTTCAATTTTCTCTACTAACTCTTCATTGTCACCACCAACAAGAAGGTGGAGATTAGATGAGCAATTTTCCCCTTACAGTGGGTTTCACAGACATTCATCATTATGAATGGCTTTCAGAATGAATGGTTATCTCAAGAGACTTTATTCACCTCTTTTTTTGCTGGTTAAGACCCTACTCCATTTGTTATGTTGTCTGTGGCACAAACACAAAAACAGAGTAAACAGGAAGGTTTCTAATGAAATGTTTCAAAACCTGAAATAGCTAATCTAAAAAAAAAAACTAAATATTTTTTGTGGGATCTGAGTACTTTCATTTAGCCCAAAGACTTGTTTTCCCATCTACTTTCCACAAGTTGCAAACTAGTTGCAAACTTAATTTTTTACTCCTCCTTTAAAGCAATTTTTGAGACATTCTGGAAATCACTGTCATTTTACGCTTTTGGTTAATTCTGTATTCAATGGTGTGATCATTTAAGGACCTATAGTCTAAGAAACTCATTACTGCTAGTAGTGAATGGATGTTACCTCTTGATATGGATAAAGGTGTTTTGATCTCTTAAGCAAAATTAGTTTAGTGTTTCCAGGCATTTCTCAAGATCATGTATGTACCATGGGAAAGAGAGACAAAAGGGTATAAAGTGACTAACCAGATCACTGAGTCCCTCTGTCCACTACTGCTGATAAACACACATGTGACTTTCACACCCCTGTACATTCATCAGATTTCCTTTTAAATCTCTTGAGCTTCTTGACCTTCCTATTCTGGTTGAATAATATTTGGATAAATAGATATATACATAAATGGACTGACAGAGAGTTGAAAATACTCTGGGCTGATTTCCTTTCCTGATGATCTATTGAATATACCTGATGCATTCTATGTGTTCATTGACTTTTCTATTTGTTTCATACTTGTACTCATTTTTACTGATCACCATGCTGCCTTCTGTAATGTCAAGATATAATGAAAAATATTCCACCAACAAAGGTGTCCTTTGATATTTCTTATAGCTTATATATCTTTTCTCCTTACCCACCCCTTCCCTCCAGATCTGTGCCTGTTGCTTTTTGATGAAGTTTCAAATGCAGTGCACACAGTCATAGCTCAAGATTTGGTAGCAGCTGGGGTATTTTGTCCTTCCTTTCATTTTTTAGTTTTTTGGGTGTTTTTTTCTTTCTTTTGCTATTTTATTCTGAACTGCCATCATTGTGTGGAATATTTATTAAGGTTATTCGTAATATTATTTAAGAGGAAACTAATAACTGGTCAGGTAATTGCACTAATAGAAAATGTAAATCTGGGTGTTGGTCAGTTATTTTGTTACTCAAATGATTGTCAGCTGGGACAATATTGACCAAAACAATTTATCTACTTAAGAAATTTGGGAAATTTTCTGTTTAAAATGTATCAGTGACTTTGCAGTGCATTTGTGTCAAAACAGCTTATCTGAAACAGAAGTTCCTTATACAATTAAAAGGCTTTTTAGAAACTGTTTTCTAAGTGCATTGGTTTGTTTGTTTTTGTTTGGTTTGTTTGGGTTTTTTTATTAATCTCTGCTTTTCCTCTTTTTTTTTTTTTTTTTCCTTCTGTATTTTTATTGCTTGAACATGAAGGACAAAAGGACCCTGGAGGGCAGACTTAAAAGTGGTGTTCTGTCACCTTCACACACACTGCTCTGTAGTGGAGGAAAAGACTTAGAGCAGCTCTCCAGGGAGGAGGAGAGGAAGAGTTTATAAATGGATTTTCATTAATATTTTGCTTCCTTCTTATCCAGGACAAAAAAAAAAAAAAAAAAAAAAAAAAAAAAAAAAAAAGAAAAAAAAGTCTGATTCAAACATCTGCAAATTAACATGCAAGATACATAAAGCAGAGCTACCTTGCTGGGAAATTTTCTCTTTAAAGGCACACTAACATGAAAAGAAACTGCAAGTGTCTGTTCTTCTAGGGGGGATGGCATTCCAAAAGGAAACAAAAACTAGCTTGTCTGGACTGGCACTCTCAGCAAGAATCCCAGTGCCTGTGAAAAATTACAGTGATCTGGAAGGTCTGATACCCCCAGCCCACATGGATTTGAATCAGGGCTACAAGTTCCTGCGGATTTATCTGTGGGCAAACCTGCTGTTCACTCAGGATAAGACATTTGTCTTTGGAGGCATGTTTATTGGGTGCTGTACATGAATTACTGGGTGAAGTTCCCATAGCTGTACTCTGCAAATTGATTGTGAACTCACCATGATTTCATTTCATTTCCCATTATAATTTTTTTCTCTTTAAATGCCCACTTTCTGCAGGTATGTGTTTCGGAAAATGTCTGGTTATATGCCTGTCTTTTCCTAAGTAATTTATAGTTTCTGTGGCTACAGAATTAAGTTTATGAACATGAGAACATTCCTCAAGAAAAATAAGACTAAATCAACTAGAGAAAACCAGGAAAGTGTTTGTCAGCACATTCTCACAATTATCAATGTGTTTCATTATTTGTCAGGGGGAAGGCTTGAATTCAGGTATTCATATTCCTGAATCTGGGAGCAGGGTGGGTAAGCATCATAATATCTAGTGGCCTCAATGTTTGCACGTATTAAATATATATTTACACATAAACTTCTAAAAATAATGTCAATAACAAAGAGAACGCTGGGTGAAAAGAATTGTCTTGCTTGCACTCTGCCTATTCAATGAATAAAGGAAGAATAAATGACTCTGTGGTGTCAATCTGGTAACTTTTTTATTCTACCTAGCACTAATTAATTTTGAACACAGAGTAAAAAATATTGAAGAGAAAAAAAAAAAAAAAAAAAAAAAAAGATTGTGAGAAGATGCCTAAATATGATTAGCTTTCTTTTGTAATTAAATTTCTAAGAACTGACCTTAAGTGCAGTTATGTAGGCATATACTTAATTCATACATAATAAATAAATATCCTGATTCAGAATCTGTCTTCTTGGTGGAGGACTAGCAGATCTCAGTAGACAAAGTGGTTGAAACAATGAGGGAAAGGGGAGAGTGTTGCTTGGCTCTGTCTGCTCTTTACATTTGAACAAAATAATGATTGGCCATATTTGCTGTTAAATTGTTGTCATCACAATATCTCTGCTGGTCAAGCAAAGTGGACTCTTTACAGCATCTGGGTACACATCAGGATGGGTCTGCATCTCTCCCCAGCAAAGCTGTGACAAGGGAGATCCACTGGTTTTGTTCTTTCCCTGTGGCTGATAGAATCTCAAGAAATGCATCCTTCAGGCACCTCCTGACACTGGGAGAGAAGAAGTTTCCACCGTGGTGATTACACACCAGGAGTACAAGATGGTGTCACCATCAGAACAAACCAGGCTTGGTTGCCTCCAGTGTAGTTTTAAAGAAAGAAGATGGGCATGCTGCAAGGACGAAATGGTAATACATACTGTCATTAAGAGTAAAGGAATTTGCCTTAAATGGATGGAAAAAAGGGGTAAACTGGCCCACGGGATTTTTTAAATTTATGTTATTATTATAAGTTTTCAGAGAAGAAAATTATTTTTTTTTATTTCAAAGCCACATCCAGTCTTTTGTTGAACCCTCCCAGGGACAGTGGCTGCACCACCTCCCTTGCCATCCTTCTCTAATGTCTGATCACAGTTTCAGTGCAGAAATCCTTCCTGATGTCCAACCTGAACCTCTTCTGACAGCTTGAGGCTATGTCCTCTTGTCCTGTTGAACAAACAAAATTTTTTGAAACTGAAAAATTTTGAATTTTGTCATCTTCTAGGAAACAGATAACTCTGTTTAAAAAGTTTTAAACTCTGTTTAAAAGTTATCTGTCAGATAACTTTTCTGACTGCAAATACAGTTGCTAAAGAGGAGAGAAAATTCATATTCTTTAAGTCAGTGCAATACTTTCATGAGTATGATTCTCATATGATCTCGTATGATCTTGGTAGTTCAAAAGGTGTTTGCTCAGGTTTGTTGCTTTAACATCAGACTGATGAAATGTTTGAAGGAGTGTATCTCCTTTAGCATCACAGGATTGAATTGGAAGTTGTCTTCACATTTTGAATGAAGCTTTGAAGAAGGTAAAAGTCATTGTGAGTTCACTCCAGCCTGCAATTATACTGCTGATAAGATGTTAATGAAGAAAAACGCTGAATAGAGTCTGCAAAGTAGTTATAATCAAGCCTTGTTGTAATTAAAATTGTCAACAAATTGACAAAGACTCATAGTGACTTGTACTAAAACCTCTAGGAAAGTGGAGCTGGGAGCATCTGTGCATACACTGAGGTCACTAGTTGAAGCATTGCTTCTTTTCAGCATGACCTTTTCCTTAGGAAATCTTCCATATACAGAGTCAAGCAGAAAGTCCTGTTAGCCTAAGGCATCAAGTCTACCTCAGGCCAACCACATCTGTTTTGTAAAAGTACATAAAAAAATCAGCCAAGCACAGAGATATGCTTTGCCTCTTTGCCTCTCCTGGCAATGCACAGTTTTAGGACTTGATGATCAAGACTCTGTGCATGTGCCTAAAGTTCTAAAAGTTCTGGATTCTTACAGACCAACAAAAGAACTGAACTTTCTGTGGTCTGAAATTGCTGTGTGCATGTTTGTGTACATATCTACACCTCTGTATTTTCATCTACTGGGAAAAAAAATTTAAATATCTACATGCCTTGCTTTAACAAATGCAAGTCCTGATGTGTAACATCAACGTCATGTGCATGTAAGATAAAAATCACATTCATGCAGAAGGGATCTCAAAATCTTTTAGATCCTCTGCAATTCAAGTAAAAAGATCCATGGTGATTTACCGGCAGCAAGGGCTCAACCCAGGGAAAACAGAATTAGAATACTTCACAAGGAATAGGACTGGATTTGTTTAGTATGGATGGCCAGGCTGCAGATCACTATAGATTTGGTTGTCTGTCTGCAGTTTGTGTGAACGAGGTCATCTCTTAGTATAATACTATATTTTTTTTTCCCTTCTATCATTACATCAAAAGTTCATGGAAAATCATTAACAGCTCTTTCACAACCTTCAAAAGCTATCACCACTTTTATTCTGCTGTAGAGGAAAACACACTATAACTCTCAGCCTTTCATCTCCCAGTATTTGCCACTTAAAAACAAGTTTGAAAGCAACTTAAGTGTACAACACATCATATAGTTATAAGCCAGGAGTAGAAATCCAACAGCCTGGGCTTGAGGGAAGGCTGGAAATAGCTCACATCTATTTCTATACATAGATCCTTTAGCATATGGTACATAACCTCTGAGTCAAAAAGATTCTAGCAGGAGGTGTGAAACAACTCCTTCCTTCTGAATAGGGCAAATGCAATGTGATGTGATTAAAAGGATGATTGTAATATTGTATGTCCCAAAGCATTAATAAGCTGATATTACAAGTACTCCCTTGTAACTGGTTTTGGCATCAGCATTATTAAGTCTTAATCAAGGAAGAAGAATCACTAGATAAACATTAAGCAATAGTGATCATGGATTGTTAGTAAACATGTGCATGAACAACATGTTTTTACACATGGCTGGAGGAGGAATCTACACTATATTTCTTTAGTATTGTTACCACTTCTCTGCCTTTTTGACTGGCTTGAGACACTGGGCATTTTGGTTGTGGTAAGTGGAAGTGTGAATTCTTTTTTCTGCTTAAATTTTGCTTTGTTTTGGAGCAAAGTAAAAACCTGACTAGTAATATTTTGAGCAGCTTTGAAGTTTCTAATTACTGCTTGTAAAATTTTTAACACTTTCTTTAAAGGCATCACACATCAGTCTTTCTAAAAGTAAAAAATAAAAAGGGATGGAAGAAAGATCTGAATAAGGATGTTTCTCTATTTTTTTTTATGTGTTATTTCTGAAACTCAATCTGAACTTGCAAAGAATGTTTTCAAAGTCTGAGTTCTGCAAACTGAGTTATTAAAATAATCAACCAAATGAACCAAACCAGACCAAACAAACAAACAAATGAAAAAAAAAATAAAAAATACTACAACCTTTTTCATACATCTAGTGAAAACTACATTCTTCTTTTTTCAGGATTAAAGGTAGCCAAGTGGAAAAAAAAAAAAAAAAAGAAAAAGGAAAGAGAAAAGTGGGATGGCTCCTCTTGAAGTGAGACTGATGGGTGTCTTTACAGCAGAGTTCCTTCCCTGCTCTGGTATTGGCTCGTCCAGGCTTAAACATTCTGAAGGGTGTGAAAGAACAGCCACACAGTTCCTCTAACATACACTGATTGAACATTTCTGTCAGCCCGGATTCAGCTGAGAGGCATCGCAGTCCTGCTCAGCTTCCTCCTCCTTCCTACACCACTGCCATGGCCCCCAGCCTGGGAGGACTTCATGTCAGCTGTGGATCCTTCCCTGATGGGGAAACTCCTAGTAGTTACTTTAAAGCATCTGGAGCTGCCCTTTAAAACACTGTGGCAATTGGAAAAGGAGGGTTAATCAAGCCTATCCTAAATTTTACTTGGGAAACTTAACTTGTTTGCTTGGATTTAGGGAGAGAACAAATGAGACATGGAATGGACTTTCTTCCAAACGTGAAGTGTGCTTTTTCATGGTGTTTCTTTTTCAGGTGTTTTTTTGACAGTGAAATCACAGTCCCTTCTTGTAGCAGGTAGTTATTTTGTGCATTTTTGTCAATAGCTTCCCAGACCCACAGGACAGGTGCGTTTTCCAGCACCTCCTCAGACACACAGATAAAAATACATATTTCTGGTTGCCACTTTCCTCTGTGCTGTGAGGTGAACGGCTTAAAAAGTTGCAGTGGAATGAGTGTTGACTTCTCCCAGACAAAATCCAACAAAACCAAAAATACTTATTTCACATTTCAGAGCACATAACTGCATAATGCAAACCCATTCATTTTAGGATATATAATCTGGACCTCCTACAGTAAAAGGATGGCCAAGGCTTCCATTCCCACTTCATTTTTCAGCACTGCCTGCTTCTTTCAGCCAGGCACTTCGAGTTTTTGTCTGTCTGTTATTTAAAGCAAGTGACTCAGGTTCTGTACCTGAGCCCTCTGAGGCTGCACTCCAGGCAAGGACCATATCCATGCTTAGGCACGAGGGAAAAGTTATCTTGATGCAGTCAATGCCATGAACACAGGGAATTGATGACTTGGCATTCAAGTGCCGAGTCATCAATCATAAAGAATCAATCTTTGCTCCCTGAGGAGCTGGCCCCAGGCAAACATAATTCTCTCTCACTGCCACAGACCTGATAGCTCTTGTCCCATTTGTAGAGGTTGTATTTGTTCTTATTTCAACATTGATTCACTTGGCATTCAGGAGTATTTTCCAGATTCCCAGAAAATGTCACCTAATTCATTCTCTCTAAAAAGGGTGGTGATGCTTGTATATTAGAGGACCCTAATACCTGTTTTTTTTCCTGGTAATACTTTACACTCTAAGAGCTGAATGGAAAACAAGTTCCTGTTGGTTCCTGTATTGCCTTTTGTGCATGTGATTTGAGGAAGGGGAACAGTAGACACACAAGGAGGGCTGTTAAAAGCTTTTGAGTGCTTTTAACACAGTCAGGCTTTTCAGGTCTGTCAGCAGGTAGGTTAATCAGTAAGCCTTGTCATTTGTATTTCAATGGCAACTCAGAGGCATTGGTCTGCACTACAACACCATTGTGAGCCAGGACCTATACTTACCATAGAAAGAAAGCTGGGCCCTACTTGCTTAAAGCTTATATGCACTAACATTAAGATTTGACTTTTTTCTTCTTTTTTTTTTTTCTCTTTTTTTTTTTTTTTTTTTTTTTACTTTCCCTGGGGCACAGTGCCCTGGGAAATATCAGGATAAGTAAGCACAGTGAATTCCAAGAATTTGGAGCTCTGCATAGGAACATAGTTGCTCTAATCATAGGACAGGGGGAAAAAGCGGGTCTATGTGTTTATTTCTTATTATTCTTAGTCCTAGACAGGGACAGAACAAGCCAGACTCCAAACACCAGGATATGTAATTATCTAATTATATGTTAAAGAGTGCAGTCCATTTATAGTGATCTCTTCTGAATAAGTTCTTCTTGTAATTTGGGACTTGAAATCTTGAAAGCTGATATTTGGCGCTTATAAATCTGCAACAAATTTTACTCATTGGAAGCAGAGCTGGTACTCAAAATCTGCTGGGAAAAACACTTTTCCAGAAAATGAAAAATATTTTTTCCGCATTCCTTCCATGCTGAGGAGAGGGGTAGGAGAGTAAACTTAAACACCAGTCCCAATCACCAGTGCACAGAGATTCAAGGGGTTACATTTCTCTTTCCACTTGGCCTGGCCTGATCTAACGTTGTGCTACAGGCTAAAAGGGTGATCTCAACCACCCCCAGCTCCTGACTGTGATCTCCTGATGTGAGTCCCAGAAATCATGCAACCATGGAGTGAGATGATGCTGTGCAATGTCCTGGCTAGAAATGATTTGGGGAAAAAAAGAAGAACCCTAAATGTTTGATTTTTGGTCAGAGAAGCAAACTGCTAAGATTCACTCTGTGGTCACCAATGTGCTGAACTTGGAATGAGATCAGGAAAAGATAGCAGAAGGATGGATGGATGGATGGATGGATGGATGGATGGATGGATGGATGGATGGATGGATGGATGGATGGATGACTTCTCTCAGGCACAGCTGTCAGTAGGTCATGAAATGATAGTTCCCATATTTGAGATATTGTGTAATCAAGAGTGGCAAACTCATGGCTTTATGTGTGTGTTGTGTAAGAGGATGCACAGGGGATCAGAGGTCTTGAAATTTTGAACACTGCTGCAAGCGCTAAGCAATGTAAACCTTTTTTAAAAAGGCATTCATAACAAAATGGTCTTTCCTCTCCTAGCTGGATAGTTGGCCAGCTGTCTAATACCATTCCTTATTTTTTACATTTCACCCATTTTCCACAAAATAGAAAATATACAAATATTTTTTTTTTTAATTTATTGTTTGAGGGAATTATGAGTAATAACTCAAATCAGTTATGATGAATCTGAGCATTTAAGGTCTTGAAAGAATCCAGACCGTTGTTGTCATTTCTCAGAGTAAGATAAATTGAAGAAGAGCTAGAATCTTCTTTTTTAGGAGAAAAAAAAAAACAAACAAAAACCTAGAGAAATTGTATTCACTCTGGATGAAATTCTTCTAAGGAGTATAATGGCAGAAACTTAACATTCAAAATTTAGCTCAAGAGGGATTTTCATAGTATGGGAAAATTACAAGGACTGTGGATATAGGTCTGAAATTCCCTACTCACAGATAAACTGGGATAATGATGGTGAATTTGCAACTTATTGCTCCAGCATTAAATTCCTGATCTACAGGGAACTTGATAATCATATTTAACTTGCCTAGAAGAATTTTTCATCCAACTGCTTTGCTTATCTGGAATAAATAATCAATAATACCAGAATTTAATGAAAATCTCCCATTTATTTTACAGGCATAAGAGTTGCAAAATACGTTTTTGTAAAGTTTGGGCAAATATCTTAAATGAACCTTCGAACCATCTGAGTTTTGTTCATTCTAAGCTTTAATGCTTGGGAAAGTGACCAATGAGGCATAAAGCAAATCTTATTGCTTCATCAGATGGTGAGTGCAATTTATGATCTACTGACAAACCCAGAAGAGAATGCTGAAATATTGTGGTCACGCCTAATAAAATAGCAGGTACAGCCTGCAGATAGGGCAAAGACTAATCTCAGCTTCATGCACTAATCTCTGCTGAAGCCAATGGGAGTAACCTTGGCCTGAGTTCAACAAAATGTTTAAGCACATGTTTAAGTCTAGAACTGTGGCCAGAGTGACTGTGGGCTACAAATGACAGCAAGAAGAAGAAACTCTCAGTGAAACTGTCCCACTTTACTCCTTTGATTAAGATCCATAGGAAGAGCTCTTAAACACTGTTTAAATTTTCTTTGGAATATTTCTTTTTTCATATTTGGAATGTTCTTAAGTAAATGCTTTAAACTGAGGTTTTCCGTTTAGCTGAATTAAATTTGAATAGAAAATTTGTTTCAGAGAACTGGGACACGGATAATTCTGCTGGCCAAAGAAAAACACATTAGATCTGTAAAAAGTGGGTTAATTAGCCAGAAAGTCTCCAGGAGACCCAGGCAGACATTCACAGTCCTTGCAAAAACAGAGATGCAGAGCCTTGCTGAGACAATGAGGGACCTGCTTGCATGATGAATCCATGATTATCTTTCCCTCCACACATTTCTGCTCGTCCTTCTCACCTAGCTTAGGAGAGCTCTTTTCAGAGAGAATTTCAAGGGCTGCTTTATTTGTTAGGAGACAAGGAGGCACTAATAAATTCCTCTGTGTGAGGTATTTAATTACATAATAATGTGTACACTAATCAAGGTAAATGTGTTTGTGAAAACACCTTGATATGGGAACAGTTAATCACCCAAGGCATTGCTTCTTAACACACCTTGGAAGTTAACTTAATTAAATTAATTAGAACAATGAAAAAATGAACTGTTTATTGGTCTACAATGGCCTGAAGCAAGTGCTTTTCCACCAATGTTAGGAAATCTCCCAGACTGCAAATCTTTTTTTTTTTTTTTTTTTTTTTAATTCTGCACCTCTAGTTCTTGCTCTTATGGCAACCTGTGAGGAGTCTGAAAGGGCTGGCATTTCCTCTACCACCCTGGCATCTGAACTCGTTGTCTGCAGGAACCAATTGATTGGTACCCAGAAGTGCTGTACTTGCAGCCAAGATCCAGAAAATGAACATGTCTGTGAGCTGATGTGGTGTCCAGCAGCTATGTGTTAGCTGGAAAAGAGCAGTTAATACGCAGGGGGTGTTCTTGTTCACAGTCAAAAGCCAACAGAGATGAGCAGAAAGGCACCTTCTTACATCTAGTATGCTTTGCATTGTCTCATTATCCATTATTGCTTTCTGCTTCCAAATATTGCATCCAAACCAGCCATTTGTTGTCCTGTTTTTCTGGTAGACCTAGCTGGCAAATACTATTATCTTTTCCCCAATGGATTCAGCACATTTTTTTTTTTGACCACAGCTTTGACAGGCTTGCAGCTGGTCTGTAGGAACATGGTTGTGTTTGGCCACACATGATGCTGCTGTTTTCTGTATGTGGACACCAGGGCTGGCTTAAGCTTCAGATTTGTGTATAATTTTCCATTCTGTCAGGACAGTATTGATGTGGAAAAAAAGCATGCTCTTCAATACCTTTCTTTCCTCCTCCCTTCTTTAGCTCTGAAGAAGAAAATTCTTGTCTCTATGGGGAGACACATCTATTAGTTGAAATATATGTTTGGGATTTTTTTTCTTATCTTATGCAAGAAATTGCCTTGACTCAATTCCTAGTGTGGCCACACCGAGGTTTGTTTTAGCAGAGTCTGGGGAGGATATGCCACAAGAGGCTGAAGGAAGGGTTGGGTGGTTGGATGGGGATGTGATGAATCTCAGGGAAAATAGTGCCTCTGCTGACTTAAATTATGCATGAAATCAATGCTGCAGCAGGTCACCCTGAGTGATGTAAGCAGTAGGGTTGGAAACTCATGAGGCAAGTGGTTGTTCACAGCTTTTGTCATGAGCTGATCTTTTAGACGTGACCTAGATCACTCTCTTTAGGGGACCCGGAGAGGCTGCACAGGGACAGTAAGGATGACTCAAGACCCTGACACCTATGTGTCATTTGCTCTCAGATGAAGTAGCAGAGAGTGAGCTTCCTCAGTGCTGTGGGAATTGGTCTTTCAAAAGACTAGCCCTTCCTTCTTCATCATGTTCACCGGTCTTCTCTGCAGAAGAGGAGACAGTTTTTGAGCAGACTGGTTATAAAGAGATGCATATAAAAGCTCAAGAAATGGGGCAGGCCTGCCTTGCTGTAGGCATTTCACCAACATTAAACAAAACAGTAGGCTTTGCTCCACATTGGTACTCTAAGGCCAGCTGAGGTACTAGATGAACTTTAAGGACCCTTCCAATCCAAGCTGAGATGCTCCATAAACATGGGACTGGTTTTGTGTTTGCCAGCCTGAGGAGCAGAGTGCACTTTGAGGTCCAGCTCCATGGTCTTTCAAACTCGATTGCACTTCTTGACAGGGCACAAATGGCAGCTTCTGTGCTCTGTAAAAACTCAGTCTTCTGCACTTCCCGAGAGTCTAGTAGTTGGTGTAACTGTGTCCTGGTTTAGGAGAGAACCTCCAAATGGGGTCCCACCAGAAAAGCAAATTCAAGTGGCCCCTCTACCAGCTGGTTCGGGGGAAAGATCTCCTTGGAGAAAAGCAGAAAAAACTGTTTATTTGACAGAAATTGAATAATATTAAACAATAAAACACCTTGCTGTTCAGTGAAATGGCAAATCCAGAAAAAGTCCTTTTCATGGGTGTGCTGGGGTGACTAGGACTAGTGACTAGTGACCCTAAACTAGGACAATGGGGTGTAGCTCGGCTCGTTCAGGTTCTAATCAGTCCCTGTGGAGCTGGAAAGTGCCAAGGCCCAGGCCCTGGTGGGCCACAGGTGTGAGCTCCTGGGGTTTGGCTGGGTTTTCAGTCCAGAGCAGGTTTGAACAGATCCAAGGAAAAAGGAAAAAAAAAAGAGTCTGGGGAACTTCACTGCCTCAGCTAGCTAAAACTAGCTAAAAGCAAAGGAGAGCTCTGTCCTGCTGTCTGTCCGTGCTGCAGACACCACAGTCCAGGAGCGGGATGCGGGGGAGAGATGTTTTTTTTCAACACAAACTGTGGCTTCTGCTCTCAGAGCCAGTCTTAAAGGTGCAGAACTTTATATGGAACATAAGCCAGGTGACTGGGGATACCAGTATCATAAAGTCACCCCAGGACAAACTGTTAATTCAGAGCAAAACCAGTATGCTCCCTCAGATGGATTTCTTTACATTGTGCATCTTAGGAACCCGTGCAGGTGCCCAGCTGAATCCAGAAAGAGTCTAGCTTTCTCAATCTGGTCTTGCATCCCAATCCATGTGTCCTACTGCTCAGTTTTGCAGTTTGATTGCAGACATATGTTCATACAGCCAGTTTACTCCCAGCTCTGGAGCTGACACCACCACCAACAGCCCAAGGCTCTCCTCATCACACACTTTTCGTGAGTGCTGATGAGACTTGTGGAATGGACAGCTTGAATTACTGACTTGAATCTGTTGGTGGCTAAGACATAGATTAAAAAAATAACCAAAGCACAAAATGCCACTTTGAAAACAGAGCTGGTATTAATTATTTTGATAGATATTTTCTCCCTAAATAGCAATAATTTCTGTCATTTTCTTTGGTTTTCAGGACCACTGAAGACATCTCTAAATAGGTTAAGAAATAAGGACTGTGAAGGAATGAGATGAAGGTGTACTTTTGGCCTTCATTTTTTTCAGCCATGTAAGATGTTTCATATGTCACTGCAGTACCTCTCTGCTACTCCTCACTTACCTGTATGATCCAGTCTGTCTTATCATCAGAACTGGAATACAGCATAGGAAAAGAAGGGGAAAGGACACATTCTGTGGGTATGTGATGCCAGTATTTTCTGCTTGTATTTCCTAATTGTGCTGTTTGTGAAATCTCTATTTTCTCCTGCTTCCAGCTTTTATATGCAATGGTTTTCTACACAGGTGCCAGTTTTTCTCACTTTTCTTACTTGTTTTTTTTTCCTCTGCTTCTTTATGTATGTTTTATTATCCTAGAATGTTTGTGTTGGTGTATATGTGGAAGTGTGTTAATAACTTTCTTGGGATTCTTTCATCAGAAGCTATTATCAGAAACCTATATTGTTGCTATGTAACAAAACTGTGCCACTGTCTCAACACTTATTTTTTTAATCTCTGTGCTTCTTTTAATTCTTAATTCTCTCTTTCTTCCAGACATTTCTCTCTTCTTCCCTCTCCCCTGAAGAAATCCAAAAGTCATACACACACCCCCTCTATGTACACACAAACATAAAGAAACACTGGGGGACAAATACCCTTAAATTCCTCCCATACTGTTTGGTGACTTATTTATTTAATTTCATGGTCTCTTCTGAAGATGAGAAATAAGGCACGACAAGGCATGTGTTATACTGAGATAACACATACCTTTGGGGAAGTGTGAAACACAAGGCAAAGAGGAGTGCCTTCAATGACCCAAGATGAGAGTTATCTTGTGGTAACACACACCTAGATGTGTCCCATTATGGCTGTGAAGGATGGGGATGCAGGAAGTGAAAATAAAAGAAATAGTAGAACTTAAATTCCTTTTATTGTTATTATTATTTTTAAGTTAGTCTGCAGCGTGTCCTTCTACCATGAAAAGGAGAGAAGGATTCCAGCCAACAATCCTGTGGGACATCCATTATAATACAAAATAATACATGCGGAGATGATAAAGCCAGAAGGGACACTCACATTCACTCTTACTGTGGACAGTTCCATATCGCAATTTATTAAATGTCACAGAGTTATTCAGCATTGAATTCAAAGTATTTGATTACATTCCTTCCCAAAAGGCATCCATACTACTTCTGAAGACATCAAACCACAGGAAATCTATTACTTATTGGGTAATTTGTTCCAATAGTTTGTGACTCCTGCTATTAAAAAGTTGTGCCTTCCTAAAAATTTGATTGTCTGCTGGTTTGAATGTGTCCAATAATTCTTGCTTGTTCTGTCACATTGCATGAGATTAAACTACATATCCTACCTTGTTCTGCCTATGTTGTAATCTAGTCAACTCCTGGCTTTCAGTTCAGAAAATTAAGTGATTTATTTTAATCCTTCATTAAGAAAATATTGTAAGCATTATGATTATTTTTAAGACTTCTTTGCCTATTGCTTTATGTCAGCAGCTTTATTTCCATGCTGGTTTTGCTGGTGTAGAATTAATTTGCTTCATAGCATCTGATGGGACTGCATTTTGGATTTGTTCAAGAAACCGTGTTAATAATGTAGAGTTGTTGACTGTGCAACAAATCCAGTTTCACTAATACTAAGTTTCTTTTCTGCAAAGTGTTCAGGGTCTTCTTTCCAAAGAAGACAAAGACATTTTGGACCTTCTTTTTCCAGGTATAAGCATGTTACAGTGAATCTTCTATTTATTTGGCTGCCATTTTATGAGACAGCCAGGTGATTTTTCCTGCTCCCATCCTTACTTACCAGCCTGTCAATCTCTGTGCCATCTGCTGTAGTGATTTCTTATTTACTTATTGATGAAAATATTGAATAATGCTGCACCAATTACTGAGCCACATTAGAAACAGCTCACTCTTAAATCCTGGGATCATACAACATTAAGTACAGAGTTTTGAGACCTTATAGTTAGCCAGTTCTCAATCCACTTAACATATGTTTTATTCATTTTGTATGGTGATAGTTTTAAAATTAAACTCTTTTGTAGTACTGAATTCAATGCAATGAAATGTATTGTAAAAAAAGAATGGGATGAAAGGAGTTTTATCTTTTATCAGACCTTTCAGCCATGCAGAAATAAAAACAAAACAACAAAAGCCAAACAAAAGCAAACAAAACAACCTGAGAGGTTCAATCTACATTTATTTACTTAACAAGTGTCTCTTCTTTTTAAAACATCAAGCCTTTGAAGTCACTGGAATCTCTCAGATATTTAAAAAGTGCGCTGATCCAAGCAAAAGGTGAGAAAAGATTGCTGTGGTCTTTTTTTTAGTACATGAACTTAGCTGCTACCACGTGCAAAATCTTTCTAAGTGTAATCTTAAAAACAACTGTTTTCTTGTGTGACCTGGGTGAATTGAATTCAGTATTTGTTGTAGCAAATTGTGCACAATACCCAGTAGAATGAAACCCTTAGATTAATAGATTTTATGGCTGGAAGGGAACATTATGATTATGTGCTCTGACCTCTTTCATAGTGCCTGTCATGGAATTTTAGCCAGTAATTCTCGCCTCAGGCTCAATAACTTGTGATGCATAACAGCCTATTACTACAGCAAGTGTTGGGCTTCTTTGGTGCAGCCTTCATGAGAGTCAACCCTTTTCAGTGTCAGTTTGGTAGTAACCAAGCTATGGTTTGAGGCTGACTATGGAAAGGGCTGTAAAATAACATGTACATAAGTCTTTCTGTTTTAAGGGAAGGAAATAAATGTCATATCAATATTCTATTATGTATACATGCATGCAACATGGAATCATAGAATAGAAACAGGAACCACAGACCTTCCCAGGTTTCAAGGGACCTCCAGAGATGATCTTATTCAATCTTCTGTGGGAAAGGGAGCTTAGAGAAGATTATCTAGCATCCTGTGCAATTTTAGCTTGAAAGCCTGCAGTGAAGAGGACTCTACCATGTCATGGTGTGGGTTGTTCTGAATTGCTGCTCTTAGTGTAAAAACTTATATGAAGGTGGAGCTTTACCCCCAGGAACATGCTCCCATTGCTGCTTGTCTTCTCCATGTGACTCCTTGTGAAAAGTGAGTCCCTGTCCTCTTTCTAGATTTTCTTTAGGTTCATGAACACTATGATGAAGCTGCTCCTGAGTCTTCTCTTTTCCAGCATGAAAAGTTCTAACTCTTTCACTCCTGTCTCAGAGGGCAGCTTCTCCAGGCATCTGCTGATGCATATTTAGCTTGCTGTCCACCAGAATCCCCAAACATCCTTCAACAAGACTGCTTCTCAGCCACAGGGAACACAGCTTGTACTGGTCTCCTTGAATATGTCAGCCTAATATATTTATATTTTGGAAATATTGCAGTGTTATGGAGAGAAAGTGTGCTCCATGCTCTAGCTGACTGAAAAGCCTGAGGACCTGATATTCAGGTTCAGGGTATGTCTACTTTGATGAGTCAGTTTGGTTCAGGAGTGTATTTCTGAGGCAACCTTTTGAACCTGTCTCAATTATTACATCTCGCACAAAGCGAATTTGGAATGTCTGGACAGGGTCTTGTATGGACAAAACAGATGTCATTGTGATAAACTTTAATCAAATATCTAATGTTGTCCTACATCTTGGGTTTTTGGGACCACTCTATGGCTAATATAAACCAAAGAAACCCTAAAAGATCTGTGGGTGGATACTGGGCCCTTGGCAGCAGCTGATTGTGTATATCTCCTGAAGTTGCATCACCCTGCTTGCCTGTGTGAAGCTGTTCTGCCGGATTAAGACCTGATGGCACTGACTAGCAGTTTCCCGGGGTACTCAGAAACTTGTTTATAATACCTACTTTTTACATCAAAAGAGAAAGATGGTCGGGGTATTAGAAACCCAGAAAAGAATGAGATTTTCAATCTCATGGTATGTTAAAACCGTGATTGCAGTGGTCAGTGACTGGCCCATGTGGAATGAATTTCCAGACTCTCTTTTTCTTTGGATTTTGGGACATCCATGTAGGTAGGTACTACAACCTACTGTTGTAGGTAGTCCCAACAATTAATTCCAGATCATATGGGCATGTGTTCTGAATAAAATACATATACTAGGGGCTGGATGGAAGTTTTCATGCTGTGAGAAATGTGCTTTGTGAACCAGACAAGGCTTTGAGCATTCAGTGGGACCAATGCACCTTGTGTAACATACAGATAACTGCTAGCAATTTTTCTGAGTGCCCTTTCCTCAAGGACAATAAACTTGTTATTTCTTCACAGAGGAAAAAATAGGTCTCATATAGTCCTTTTTTAGTTCTTCACTTGTTTCTCGGGGTGCTGGTCAAGATGGCAGCCTTTGCAAATATGAACAGTGCTAAAACACAGTAGGGATGTAATGAAGTGAATTCTTTAGCGTGTAATAGAAGCAGATTTTTATACCAATCCTGCCAAGGGCTCTCACCATGACTGACGTGCTCAATGTTAACTTGTATTCCCAGGTACATAATACCTAAATTCTTTTGAACACACTACTGGAAACAGGCATGCTAAGGAGTTGTCGTTCTACTGACTAATAATGCCATATCCATTATTATCTTCAAATGCCCCCTTTTAGAACTTTGCTGATCCCGTTGAATATTCTGGGTAGCTGAGTTTTCAAAATATATTCATTCCCAGTAGAGCTCTATGCTCAGTTGATTGGCTGCCTCCTTTCCTGATCACGCTGTGAACTTTAGTGGATGAAATTTTATACATAATCACGCTGCATTCTTTGCTGATTGAGCCATCTATTATCACTGTTTATATAGCTATTACATTCTGCATTTGCCAGTCCAGTTTCAAGCTTGTTTTTCCCCCAATATATTATGCAAAATAAACTGAACAGGAATTACAGTATTTCCAACCTGCTGTGTCTTCAGAATCTAAGATAGCAAAATGCTTAGGTTTTCTTTCAAATAGTAGGATAAATGCTTCCCCAAAGATTGAAGCTGCTGGTTATGGAAAGCTTGTGCCACTTACTATATGCAAAATAGGAAGATTTACAAAGAAACTGATTGCATCTTTATTTGCTTTATCAAAGAATCTAAAACCATAGCTGAAACTATAGAAAATGCACTTTACTGATCTTAAAACAAATGATATCCCCAACAGATTTGTCGACAGCTTAGCGCATAAGCCCTGGTTGCTGAAGCAAAAAGCATCTGGAATTTCTGCTGCTAAAATATGCACCTTAATAAGGAAAAGATTCAAAAGTTCAATTCCTGAATTGTAGAGCTTGGTCAGCGGAGTTTTGCAGCTGAACAAGTGTTGTCTGTGCAGCTGGTTTTGCCAAAAATAAATAAATAAGGGGAATGAATAAACCAGCGCTCAAAACTATGAATCTTCCCTAATAATAAAATATGCAAAAATGATAGTAAACTCTCTCCATTTATTAAATTAAATTATGCATCTCAATCATCAAAGTGTGCAACAACTGCACTCAAGAAGGGCGTCACTAAATCAGGGGAAGATACAGCCCAATCAGGAAAATTTAACAACTCCATCATTAAATTAAGCAACACTATCAGAACCAAGGTAAATAAAAAGGAGATAAACTGTACAGGCTGATCTTTGCTGGCCAGAAAACTGAGGGAGACTGAAAGACACCATTTGATAATAAATAGGGTAGTCTCCCCAGGCCTTTGGACATGCAAATGATAATTGTTTTAATGAAGTCACTGGAGCTGAATCTATTCTTTTAAAGTAAATACCTGGTGCAACAATTGTCTTGTGACTCTTTCTTTATAAAATAGTAGTTCCTTTGCCCTCTGATGAAGAGTACCCCATCCAAGGACCCTAATCCAATAGGTAAGCTTGAAACTGCAGTTTAGTTTTCATTTGTGTAGTACTCTTCTTTTTCACACCTTTCCCCAGATAATTTTCTGCTCAGGGGGAAAAAAGAAAAAAAAAGTAGAAAAAACCTTGTATCTACAAAATTCAATGTAAAAACCTTCCACCAGTGAAAAAGATTGTCCTTCATGCTCAGATGTTTTCTGCCAGTCTTGCAACAGTTAGCCCTTCAGGCAGCATGGAGTAGGTATTAAAATTGGCTACAGGGCTAAAAGGTGTAAGGAGAAAGATCTGAATACAAAGAAAAAGGCAAGTGAAGTGGTGACTTCTGGAAATGAACAAAAAGTTTGATATTGCTTTGAATGTGAGAAGAGACATTCCAGTCAGGACTTGCTGATAATTTTTAACCTCTAATCAGACCTGTTGTAGGATAGTATACCTGGATGACTTGAGGCTCATTGGATATTGCAAAGAAGAGAAAATCATACAAATATATAACATGGCATGAGGCCTTGTGTAGCAAAAAAAGACCTACTGACTGTATTGTCAATAAATATATCAGCCTTTAACATTGATTTCTAAGGTAAATCTGACCTATTAATGATTGCTCCAAAGGGAATATGACTGCAACAAAAGAGGCAGCCACTGCCCTGGACAGTCTGCAGTCCAACAAAAAGGCCAGATGAAAGAAGGAGGAGATATGAAGTTATCAAGTGGCTAATGTGAGGAACAAGGGGAAGTCAGCATCAAAGTTGCTGAATCACAAACTTCTGTAGTTCTGTAGCCAGGACTTCCTAGACTGCCTTCCTGCAGCCTGTGTCAATTGTGAACTGCCAGGCCTTGCTGATTGGCATCCTGTCCATTTGTGAGGACTGGGAGCCTGGATGTTTACCCTGGGCCTTTGGTGGGTTCATATGAGTTTTCCTAGCCTGTGTCAACATGCCATTGCTATTATCTTTACCTGTATCAAACAGGCTAAAGGCAATCCATTCTGAAATCGTGTCTCCATTTTGCAGGATAGACATATGCTTAGTCAAATCCTCAAGGAAAGCTGCCACTAATACAGTGTACGGAGGAGCTGGAGTTACTGAGCATTACAGGTGTTTGTTTAACCTTGGCATACATGGGAAAACTGTAATGATTTGTTTTGTACCTGAAGGCCCAGAGAGGATTATGCTGCCTGTCTACTGTCTGTATGTGAGGTGTGTGAGCAAGGAAACTTAAAAGACACAGCCAATTTCTGTGCTTCATCAGGATCAAACATTTCCATTAAAATACTAACTTTTAAACACTAATATTAGTCTGAAATAATTATTGAAGATTTCTCCCTGTGGACATTAGATCCTTAAGTGAGACGAGGTAATTTCCGCTGTTAGTGTTCTGAGCATTATTGTTGCAGCTTTCTTCTTTAGCAATTCTTTTCAATAAATTCAGTGCACTTGAAAATCAGATAGTAATTTAAACAGCCCAAGAAGGAGGGTACTAGAGAACACTGACACACAGACATACATAAAAATGTACACACACACAGGCAATAAATGCCCATACACACAAGCATGCAGCGTGTCTCCTGAGGCTTTGTATTCTTGATGGTTCCATCATGTCATATTTTATAGGTCATGGGGCCATAAGGAAAATGCATGCACAGTTTAAATTCAGGTGCCACAAACTGGAACATGTCTGAAGGAACCGTAGTTTCAGAAGGTGACAGAGTTTATGATTCGCAGCAGTTTAACAGGGCTCTGAAAAGTAAAACATCCTTTCAACATCTTTGTGCTTCCCGTGGTAAATCCCACTAGGATTCCATTCTGCTCCCACTAGGATCCATAGGAGGTAAAACATCCAGCACCTCTGGGGCAGGGCTGGGTGCCTGCAAGTCACTGATTTACCAAACACACAGGTATGTGCTTCTGAGCCTCCTACTTCAATAAGAGATCAGCTCTTATTGATGCCAATGGCTGTGAAGCACATGCCTGCATGCTCTGCAGGGACAAAACCTGACACTGATTCGGATACAAGCATGCTGTCATCTTAAATTGACTTTAAAATCCCACAAAATATAGACACACACATCTCACCACTTTATCATGCCCTGAAAATTATGGCATTAGGAAAGAGAAGAGCTTCTCTATAATGCTGGATAATGGATGAAAAGGTAGAATGTATATGATACAACACAGTTTTACCTGAAATGACTCCTTAAGGAGCATTTGGACTTTACTTAATGGTACAACTGCTTGTTATTATAAGATTTGGAAATTTGTTTATCCATTCACTTACTTATTGGAGGGTATCATTATTGAATTTCTGAAGTGTCACACTAGGGACATGTAGGATTGGGAAGAATTCTCCCATTCTCAAGATGAGATAGGAGGGAAATTCATGTGTACAAATGGGGAAGGATACTTAAAAAAGTGTAAAATGTTTCATTAAACAGAAACTTACCCCAGCTGTTCATTTTTATACCTCACAGAAAGGAAGCTGCTGCTGATAGCTGTTCAAGGCATCTGGTGTCTTATTTGAGGTAGTTAGTTGCAAATGGACAATCATACATGTCCATGTATTGGGAAGACTTTGTAAACCTTCCTGTGACTGGCTCTCAGCACTGGAAGCATCTGCAGGCTTTTATAACCCTCAGTTCACTGCAGTGACTTAGTCCTTTGTTGCCATTAATGAACCATCAGAATATAATTAGTGCCAGGAGACAGACTGCATATCATCTCTCAAAATACAAAGGTTTATATATGAGGTGGCCAGTTCTGGACTTCCTTACATGCACTGGGCAGAAACACATTTAGATAATGTAGATATATAAATTAGTGTAGTAGACTCATGTTTTTTGTTTTAAATCAATGCAAAAACTCCTCCATGACAGACACTTCAGAAGGAAAGGGTCAGAGTTAATGTTTCAATGAAAGCTCTTTGAGAGGAATACAAACTCATTATCTTTCCTTTCAGCCTCTTCCTCCTTCTCTTCCCCTATATATATTCTAAATCCTCCTTATTACAAGGGAAAAAATTATTGTATTAAGAGAAGATGTGATGAACATTTTGAATGTTAACTGTCTTGTTTATTACCTGAAGGATCATTTTATATACTGATACAACAGGTATAAGCTCTGCCATTTGTTCAGGACTGAGCATTTTTTTATTAGAAAATTGCTTACATTAGACTTTTTCAAATTAAAAAAAAAAAAAAAATCAGACAAATTTTTGAGTACTTAAGTTTGTGACTTGTTAATACTCTCTTAGCATGTGTAAATTTAATGTCTTCTGTATTCATGTACTGTACATTTAGAAAGCCTTTTTTAAATCAGACACTGCTCTGAAGAGTAATTTATTGTCACAGTACTTCAGAAGCTGTTTCTCAGGAATACAGAGTAATTTTTAAAAGGAATAATTTTTCATATGAAGTCTTGACCATGTCTCTTCCAGTATGAAAAAGTCTAATTATTTTTTTCATGTGACTTAACTTCAAACTGTCTTTTGGAAATATTATATTTACAAAGTATGTATGCAATTTCTTTAAAATATCTTGTTAAGATGTTTCTTTAATGAGAATCTGCATGCAAAATTTATACTGTATGTTACTATCATTATATATCTAATTGACCAAGTGAGTGCAAGGAAATGGAAAACAGAATTCTTTTTTGATGACAAAATGCATGTATGTTTCCAGGTGTAAACTATTTAACTGTAATAATCTACAGCTGTGTAATTGTATTTCTGAGTCAAACAGTCTTGCAGTCATTGATGATTTAACTTGATATTTAATTCTAAATCTCTTCATTATCTGTTCCATTTTCATTATTAAATGTTTTTAGGACAGTCCCTATACAAGAAGTCTTTTTCACATAAATACTCTGGTGTGTAACAAATAATATGCATCATTATTTGTTAAGGACAGGATTTATTTCACTTACTGTTGTTGTCTAAAAATTACATACTTGGTCTAAGGCAGATGACTGGACCCTTTTTATATTCAGTGGAGAGAAATGAGCACCTCAGAGACTGATTTGTCCTGTCTGTGTCAGACATCTGGCTTAAGTTGGGACAAATCACTACTTGGAGTTGCCTGTTTTTCTCTGCTGACTGCAGGGAGACCCTAGGTGATTATTTTAGGCCATTCACCTTTCAGACAGTGAAGGTTAGTTGAGATGAATCCTATCTCTAATTGTGGAAACCCAGATGGCAGGGAAGGAAAAAAAAAAAGAAAAAAAATATGAAGCAAGAGAAGCAAACCAACAACATCTAAAATATGTTTCTTGCATTTATTTGTGAAAGAGCAGGCACACACTGTACTTAAACCCAGAGCATGTTGTGTGCTTATTATGGAAAAGCCACAGCAAAGATATCTGTGTTCTTCATGTGTGTGGATGTGTGTAAAGGGATTAAGCAGTTTAACACATGCTTATGCTTCCAAAATATCTTTTGGATTGGACCCAAATTAAATTTACGCAAGCCCAAACACCTGTTTAAGGCTGTGATGACACTGCCATATGGTGGGTCAGTCTGCACACATGCAGACATGATCAGGTTTATCTGGTCAGTTCAAGTAATAATACCCCAGGCACCCACCCTGGCCCTAGAGTGTGGTTTTGGTGCATGAGACCCGTGAGATTCACATCAATTCTTCCCCAAGGTAGCCAGCCTAAGCTGTCTCGAGCTTCCTGCCTGTGGCACAGTAACATCTTGTTTTGTGGAGTTCCCTGAGGTCTGCCTTATGCTGCCACAAATTTTTGGCAACAGAGGGTGAAAAAAACCTCACCTTCCACACATTCTGCCTCACCTCTACCTCCACCTCCATGCTTAACCAATATCAGTGTGGTACTCCATGTAATCTCACCTCCATGTTCATAAAACCTGAAAAGCAACAATAAATACATTCACAATTTCCAAGTTTTTGGGGTTTCCTTTGTAATATTTTTGGTCTTTTATCAAGTACAAAGGAGACAGAATGTGATGTCACACGCCCACCCTGAGTAGGTATGTCAGACACTGTAGTGTGATTTGAAAAAAAAAAAAGAGAAAAAAAAAAAGAGAAAAAAAAAAAGAGAAGATCAAAGCAATTGGCCTTCATAGAAAAAGAGTGGTTTCAGCAATGTTTTTAAGAAAAATAGTATAATTAGAAATCTTGCTCCTCTTGGACCATAATTAAATGCAAGCACAATTATAAAACTACTTAAAAACGGGGGAAATTATTTAAAATCAGTTAATTCAGGATTTGGAAGTAATTTGCATTTCACAGAATCAAAAAAGCCCCAAAGACAACCCTAAGCCAGGGTATATTTCTATTGGTGTTTTTATTAAGCTCTAAAAAAGCTGGTTTTCAGAGACAAATTAGGCTGTAGTGAAATACGTTTACAATATTGTGATTTTTTAATTATTTTTCCTGAAAAGTGTGGATGTGAGAGCAATCTAACCCCTTATGTGGTTGGTTTCAGTTGTGCTTTTTTATGGTTTTTGTTTGGTTGGGTTGGGTTTTTTGTTTGTTTTTTGTTTTGTTTTGTTTTGGTTTGGTTTGGTTTGGATTTTTTTTATAAGGAACAAAATCATTTTATAGTAGATTTTAGACAGGTATTCTACCTGTAAAAGGCCTGGCTTTATGAACTGCTGTGAGTGGATCCAAATGAGTGTATAAAAACCCTTGAGACTGTTGTAGGTTCATTTGAAGTCGTATTGACTGCAGTGTGTGATTGTGATACCACAACAATGTTCACTGACAGCATTTTACTCATACTTTCTGTGTTAATTTTAATAGTAAAACGTGAGTTCCTTTAAAATCAAAACAAGGTTTGCCACTGGCTCTTCCAGCCTTCAGTCATTCAAGTGGACATTTACCTGTCTGACTACTCAATTTAGGGTTCCCTGTCTTTCACAAGAAGGTGAAAATCCTCATGACTTTTTTTCTGATTTGCTAATGACCAGACATAATTTGGATATGATTCATGGGGATCAAACATGAGATTTCCATCTGTGCTGGTCACCAATGATCCTTTGCAATGGAAAGGAAGAGAAACTATTTGGTCAGAGTCCATCTCATGCCCTAAAATTGCTTATTTCTCTACTTGTCTGCACAAAACTTTAAGACAATAGGATTAGTCTTTGTTTATCAGATTCAGATAAATATAATGACACTCAGGGAGTCCTGCCTTCTCTGTTGTCTCACCCACTGCCCTCCAAGATGACAAGTATCTTTTCCCAGCCCCACTGGCTCTGTGCCAATCATCAGAATTGGTTGAAACTTGCTCAGATTTTGTTGTTTGAGCCTGTACATCAATAAATGGGCACAGGGGTGCCATATGGTACAAGAAAGCTCTGGTTGCAGTGGTTTGGTTTGGACTCAGCTTGACTCCATAGCCCTATAAAAAAGGTTGAGAATTCAAAATAAACATTCACTGTGGAGGGTTACTAGAAAACCATTAAACAGCTCCTTGATGAGATATCATCTTTATCTATAATGTCTAATAAGATTAACAAAAGAAATCTGTGTAGGCAAAACAGATGGTGTTTAGAACCTGATGGCCACAGCAGACACTTCAAGAGTGTTTGCTTTGGGTCAGTTATAGTCTGAAGAACTAATGCCTCTGAAGATCTCCTGGAATATACCCTCTGTCCAATTTAGCCTAAAAGGAATAGTTGCCATGCTCCAAGACTGCCACAGAAGACAGAACAATGCATGGTAAATAAAGATAATTAGAAAATTTGTTTTAGAAGCACACTTCTGGCCCAAAGAAAAAGACTGATAATAAGTGTGCTTAGGGCTCATTACTATACAAGCTACATTTACCTCCACTCAAGACAACATATAAGTTAACAATGTAAAGGCAATAACTTTATTGGTGAAGTATTTTCTCATTAGTTTCTCTAACCATAGGAATGAGTTTATTTATTTAATCTTAACTGTTTGCCTATTGAAGTTATTATATTTTCAGGAAGTAAATACTTTTTGTTAAGAAATCTGATTACATGTTTGAGTTATTGACCTTTTTTTTTTTGAACACTTTTTTATTTTTTTTTAAAGATGCTCATTAAGATCTTTTGTCTAGAAAACAAGTTTGTTTTCCTATGCCATAGAGCAACCAAATTCTAATTGCTGGCTTCATTATACAGAAAAGTAGGAGTGTAACAATCAAGAGCCTTATTACACATACATAATTGAGTTTCATTGCAACTTATGAAAACATAAACTGTCTTAAACACACTTGCAGAAAATGTTGCATCATCAAATCAACACTTTTATTATACAAGAGTAATTGTGTTTAAAGACACCAAACATATGTTACATATACAAGAGCAAAACACAACAAACAGAACTCTAATATGACTCCAATTTTTTAGCAGTTCTCAGATCTTCAAGAGTTGGGGTTGTTTGGCCTTTTAAATTAATACCCCACAAAATGAAGGTAGGTGGAACTCTCACCAGTGGAACAGAATTCAGCTGGTTTTTGGGCAAAGAAATTTGAATATTGTCTCATTTGATACAGCACATGGGATTCATTCAGACGTTTGCAAGGTAGACATCTGCATCTGAGTTTATTGTTTAACCTTACTGACTGTGCTAGTACCTGAAGATAAGCTTTTAGTAAACGTGTTCCATTGCATGCATTTCATTTCATTTCATTTGCAGTCAAATGTAGATATCTGCATTGTATGTCTCAAGCTAGATGAGATCAAACCATCTTTTGAAGAGATCAATCCACCTTTTATCACTCTTCAACATGGATTATTAATATGATTTGACCTGAGACATTCAGTCCAAATCAAAAGTGAAGTTTTGCTGCTGGACTTACTTATAAAGAACAACCATTTAGTGTATTTTGAGGTGTTGTCAGCTCATCTTCTAGTATTAAATTTGTGCTTTGATATCCAAGTTCCTGTCAGGACAGGGTTAACTTTTTGCAATAGCCAGGAGGGGATGTGGCCAGGGCACCAGTGTTATTTGATAGCACCACATGTCATTGCCTGGAGAAGGGGAATGGGAACGGTACTTTCACTTCCAATTGGGGTAGGGGAGAGCAAATTGGCATTTGCTAATTGTTATATATGGGCTTTCAGTGTAAATATCTTCCTTGTCTTACACCTTTTGTTATTAATATTGTTTTCTGTTACTGTTGGCTTTCTTACATCATTGCTGGTTCCAGTAAATTCTTCTTATATCTGGCCCATCTGTGGTTTTTCTACTTCCAGGTGCAGGAGACGGAGTGAGTGGCAGCATGTTTTAGTGGGAGTATTAAATTGGAAAGCACCATTCCTAAACCATGATAGCCTACACTGACACCCCATGTGGGACACAAAAGGGTGAGATAACAACTGATCAGCCCAGAGCAGGAGCAAATTTGAGCTAAGCTTTTGTTGTGTACAGAACCACTGGTAGCAGTGTTGTATGCTCTGTTCTTGTGGGTGAGGTACCTAACCCTGGTTATATTCCCATATGTGCAATATGTTCTCCTGAGATGACCTTTTTGAGAGCGGGAAGAGGGATTCCTTTGTTGGAATAGCAGCTTATGGCACAATAAAACCAGAGGCAATGAGGATCATGTAGGATGCATATTCAGTGCTGTTCTCCTGCCCTTACCTCTGAAAGTCCATTAATAACCATACCCAACCTGTCAGTAAAACAGGGAAGGATGACTTAACCCTGTTTTTCACCCACTATTCCTCCTTCAGGCCTGTTACCAGAGCTTTTGAGGATTTGGAATTTCACCTGGATATTAAGGCAAACATGTTCTTATTGCTAGGTCTGCCAGGTCTTCACAGTACAATCCACATCACATTCAGAGTTACAAAAAGAAAATTTAGGAGGGTCTTTCAGAGATCTGGTCACTTAGCTAAGATGGTAGCTTTCAAACACATCTTCCCCACTTCAAGTCTCAGTGTAGCATACAGTGTCTGGTCATTTATCACAGAATGCCATGGCAGGCCTTGTTAACACAAACATATCACTTGAGTCCAAGCTTGCTCTTTGAGCTCCCTTCTGGAACTCATGAGTGAAACAGGTATTTCATTTTTCATTTTCTGTCTTTCTAAGGTGTTTCTCCATTACAGCAATTTGATTTCCATGGGATGAGACTTCGGGTGTGAGATAGACCCAGATAAATTAGAAGGGAGTAGTGCAAAACCCCAGGCAAATGTACATCAAGCTATAGACCAGTGTATGATTAGAGGAGTCAGATACCCAAGTTTCAGTGGGTTGCAGTATTTTCTCCATTTTAAGCATTTTCTCCATTTCTCATTTTGTTGAACCATTATCTTCTTTTCCACTGTCCTATATCTTAAATTTTTAATTATTTATTATTTATATTAATTTTATCATGGAATTTTCAATTACCTGTTAAAGAAAAACTTATAAATCTGTATTTAATATTTAGATTTCACCAATTGCTCTGATTATTACCAGTGATACTTACTACTAATGTAAGCACTATTTTAAGCTACTAGCCTTGTTTGAGATGTTGTTGCACTTTGAATAAACCCATGGAAAGAGTGAACTCTCTAAAAGGAGAGATTAGACTCTGCATAGGACAGCATCAGTGGGGATGGATGAACTTGATCAACAGTTCATAATATACCTATAGCATTGAAGAAATTTCCTGGTTCCTATTTCAGAGCCTTGTCCCAGAAACCACAATTTTGATTCAATCTCATCTCAGTTAATCTAATCATTGTCTAGTAAGCTCCAAATTGCACTTTTTCCTGATCTTTGGCAATAAGTAATTACCTCAGTGTAAGCATTTAACATTTTCTCCTGACCATTAATAAATACCAGTGCAGCTATTCACACCAGTCAGCAGCACCTTGACTGTTTCCCCTACAAATAAATGGTGAGAGCAGGAAATAGCATAAAGCCTTTTCCTTTTTTTTCCTTGGGACTCGCAGTTTCTCCTTTGCCTTATCCATCAACACTTTTGCTGGTATTTGCAGTGTACCTTATTGTGACATCTTTGCTTGGTTCCACATGTTTAATACATCAGTTCCTCTAACATTCGAGCAGACTTTATAGAGATCTATTCAGAGACTGATATATGTGCACTATTAATTGTATATATTATATATAGTATATGAAGCGAGAGAGAGAAAGAGAGAATCTGATTACTCTAGGGCATCGGCTGCTTTCAACCAATAATAATTTAACATCTCTATTAACTACCTTTTGATGTTCTCTGTAGAGGGTACATACTGTTTTATATACAGGATGCATAATAAATTCCTATGAGATTATGCTGCAATTGAGTAGAAAGTCTATAATGCATAAGTGATGGAGCTGAAAAGCAGCTAGGAAGGATTTTCCTTTCAAAATAAGGTCACATATTTACATCTCATAGAGCAATATGATGGGTGCTGAAGAGCAAGAGGCACCAAGTTGCACTTTCTGGTGTGCTGAGCCTTTCTGTGCCTTCACTGCTGCTGGAAAATGAGGTGATACATGACAAGAGGAAGATGAAGAAGGAAAACCCACAGCCCTCTGAACCTCCAGCAAGGATTTGGTGTCACTTTCTTCAGAGTGTAGAAAACTAAGGATGAAACTAATCTCAGCTATTATTAGCTAAATGGAGCATCTCTTCTCAAGTAGTCTAACACTTTCTGTCAGCTTTTTTTAGGTGACATTGTTGAACCCTTAGAGGAGCTCACCTGTGCTGCGGGTGAGCCAAGGGGACTAGCACAGTCCCCTACCTCTTGCAAGCCATAGTTTGGCAGTGCGTTACCCAGCTCACTGCCTGAAAGAAATATATTCAATTCCCATCTTTACTTCTGATCCTCTGAGACTTCTGGATATATATTTTAAGTTATTGTGGCAAAGAGACTCTATATTATGTAGTGTGTCTGCCTCAGAGAACAGGGAGCTGTGTTCTCTACTCTGATGCGGCATCACCTTGAATATTGTGAGCAGTTTTGCTCACTGCAATATAAGAAATAGATTAAACTATTAGAAAGCTTTCAAAGGAGGAAAAGAAGATGTTGAAGAGCCTTGAGGAGCTCTGAGTACACTTGGTCTGTTTAGCCTGGAGGAGACTGAGGGGAGACCTCATCGCAGTTACAACTTCCTCATGATGGGGAGAAGAAGGGCAGGCACTGATCTCTTCTCTGTGGTGACCGATGACAGGACCCAAGGGAATGGCCTGAAGCTGAGTCAGGGGAGGTTTAGGATGGATATCAGGAAAGGTTCTGCCCCTAGAGGGTGGCTGGGCTAGGCTCCCTGGGGCAGGGGTCACAGCACCAACCTGTCAGAGCTTGAGGACCATTTGGACAATGCTCAGAGGTACAGGGTGTGACTTTTGGGGTGTCCTCTGCAGGGCCAGAAGTTGGGCTGGATGATCCTTGTGGGTCTCTTCCAACTCAGCTTATTCTATGATTATGTGACATGAAAGAGCAGGGTCTTGAGATGGATTTTGTCAGCTCCAGAAAGGTGATGCATCGAATCATAGATGTAGGGAGCTGTCAGTCACTCTTGCAGATCCAATCCTGGGCCAGCCTCAAGGCCTGCTAAAGTCGTGTGTTTTCACAGTAAGTTTTGATTTGTGAAAATCAGTGTTTGCCACCTAAGAGGAACAGACTCAAAGAAATTCCAGCCATTTTAGATGACTAATTTTGCACTGGAGGTCTTTGCTTGCCTTCTATCAGTTTGAAAACAGTCTTGTTTATCCATTTGCATTGCTTAAATTTGGAAATGTGGTCACAAAGTATTTGTTTTTCCGGAGTAGCTTCATATCAAATATTCTGATATTCTTAGCTATAAATATAAATAAAAAATGTTATTTAACTTTATTCATAGAGTACTGAAAGTTGTCAGTGAAAAGGCTTAGAGAACTGTAAACTTTAAAACACTGTTTTCTGAAAATATCAGTTTGTCATGAATAGAGTCATCCATAAGAAAGGATGAATTCCAAACACAGAAGCATCAGCCTGAAAGCCCAGATTGTGAAAAATACGTAATGGCTAAAGCATTATTTGCTGATTTCTAAGCAAAAAACACAAAAAAAGAAACAAAAGCCAAAACAAAATGAAAATCCGAAGCTGGGACAGATGGTTTAAACAGTTTTCTTTTCTGGGTGTAAGTTAATGCATTAGAATGTATCTTTAAAAAATTGCAGTTACATTCAGTCAATTTTTGGAGCATCAGGGTTTTTTTTAAATTATGTTTCTCTTATCTCAGATAACATTACCTTTTCATGTATTCATAGCTGTCACTGATTAAATAATAAATAAATTCTGTCTTGATCTTACCTAGAATCATTTCCACATCCTGTATGCCGCTGGATTTGTATCTAATGTCTGTGTGTTTATCAAAGAAGCCACATATGAGTCTGTGCCTGTTTGTGCTCACAGTTAGGCATACAAATACAGCATGAGTACAAATCATGCATGTTTGGGAGAGGAAAAGAGGGATAGTAATATTTTAAAGACCACACTTTTTCATCTTTTTACTCTGCTTTTTCCCGATTCTCTTATGAGGTGTATATAAGTTCTGTGGATTTTGGACTTAGATAAACTATCCTTTTTTCATTGTCTTTACTCTAAAACTTCCAGCTTCAAACTGAGTCAGTTTTAGTCCTGCTTCTCATGCTTCAGCTTCCCTGTTTTTTAAAGGAACAAATGTCAGAGTCATTTGTAAATGAAGCTGGATAAAATCTAGAGGACCTAAGTGCATGTGTTGCTAAAATACAGCCTGGGGGTTCTCCTGTCTCTCACATGTTCCTTATATGAGTTGCTGAATAGTAATTACAAACTCATGCTTCACGTCATGAGTGTGATTGTTATGATTAATTGGAGAAAAAGAAGAACATGAACAATTCCCTGAAATGGCTTCCTGTGTAGGTGTAGTCCTGCTTTTTCACTGCCTGGTGTTTTTTTTTTTCCTTCTCTTCTTCCTCTGGTTCAGTTCCTGCATCTTCTGCACTCAAAACATCTTCCTTCTGAGGAAGATAATATGCTTCTTTTTAATGGCTATATCTTATTGCATTCAATGACTATTTTTCCTTTATTTTGGGTACTTGAAGTTAAATGTTTCTCACTTCAGCTTCTTTTATGCCTGTAAAATTTTGTCACTCTTCTACTAGCATGGATGTTTGCCTACTCTTTACCACTTTCTGATGTAATGTTACAACCCTTCTATCCCTGGCATCCTTTCAGGTCTTAGGTTACAGCACCATTGCTCTTGCTCTCTCCCTTCAGGATTATATTTGTAGTATCTGCTTCAGTTGATGGTCTCTCTTCCACTGCTGCTTTCTTCTTTTCTACTTCAGAATGAGAAGTAAATCTCACCTGAGCAAGGAAGGTTTCCTCTTTACTCCTGGGTATGCTGCTTAGGAACTGACATTTTCCCTCCTGTGGTTTGTCACTGTGATTGCTTGTAATGGTGTTTCTTCAGCATGAGAAAACACACCCTAGGGAGTGATGTTTGCCTTTAACCTTTTATGACCCCTCAGCCTATTGCACCATATTCAGGATAAGGAAAGTTCATGTTTTTATGAAGTTTTTATGTGTCTCTGTGTTATATTTAGATGATTGCTGTGGCTGACCATTGTTCCATTTGGAGAGATTGAAGGACCATTGCTCTGAAAGAGCTCAGAGCAATCAGGTACCATTTTAGTCCTTTGGAACTGGGTGGAGTGAGAACCTGTTTTGTTGAATTGGTATTTGCACTGATTTATCCAGAAGAGAGGTCCCATTTTCTCAAGCAAAGTATTCTTCAAAGCTACAAATTAATATGAGGAATGAGGAACAGTTTACTGAAAGGATTCTGTAAAATGACTAGGAATTGGCTTTGAGGCCTGAGGATATCCCCTCTAATCATGTGTGAAATTCAGAGAGTGGGCTCATGGCTTATGTTTTGCTTTAGATGACAGCTTTCATGTTAAGCTAGCTCAGTTCTTCTCAACCTGTGATCCATGAAGTATTAGAAATCAAGACATAATCCAGGAAATTATTTCAGGAAATCTTCATAGCTTCTAATTTACTTTGCCTATTTAGAAGGTCAAATCTCCGAGTCAGATATCTTCATTCCTTATCTACATGACGACTTACTTGAAGGATATGGAACTTTCTACTGAGACAAGTCAGATTCATCTACCTTGATAAATTTATGTCTGAGAGATCCCTGATAGAGCTGGGACCGAAGTGGTCAGTCTATAAAGCACGCTGTGATTAGCTTGGCTGACACACTGGATGGATATGTGTAGACAGTTTCCATTTTGGCATTTACTTACTCTGTGCTAATCTCTCCAGAACATCTGAAACACTGCTCAAATACCAAGAGTGAAGTAATAGATCGTGATTGATAGTTTTCACTTTGCTTGCACGGTACATCCAGCTCCCCTCATTCACTGCCCATTTAGCTAAGTTGCCTTTCACATTTTAACAATTCAGCAGAGACTAAGGTTGAGCTCACACCATTACCAAGCTTGCAACAAAAAATATCTTTGTTCTGAATTGTCAGAGGTTCCTTTCTATCTCCTATTGCTTCCTCATGGTATCAGAGATGAGTTCAAATCTGTCAGCCTTGTTTTATTTTGAAAGTAAACTTAAGATGCCTAAGGAATTTAAGAAAAGCATGTAAAAAGATATGAGAAAAGCTATAGCAAATTTGTACAGAGGCCATAAGGGGAACTGTTTAGACACTTGGACTGCCTCAGTATAGGTATTCATGATCTCTTGGAAATAGAAGAGAGAAAGGGAAATGCTTTAGTTAGATTAGGATATTCAAGATATTACCAATATCTGAGGCTGGCAGAGTAGGGCAGAACTGTACGTATTTATGTGTAGCAAAGAAGCCTGAGGAAAAAGGGAAAAAAAGGTAGAAAATCCCACAACACAGATCATGGGCAAATTTATAATTATTCTGACACTGTTAGTGATTACTGCCATGCAGTCTTTTGGAATGGCTGCATCCCTTAGCAGAGAATAGCAAATTAGCACTCTTAAGGTAAGCCCTCCCGACAAGTGTTTTTGAAAAAATATCTGAATAAACAATTCTTGTGATCGTTGGAACTGCTTTTTCAGTCTTATAATGCATCTCAGATACACATATCTTGACAAGCCTAGGCAAAAATCACCTTTTCTCCTTTTTCTTTTCTTTTGAGGGGGGTTGACATTGCATCCCTATGCCAGTCCAGTGGATAAAACATCACATACAGAAAACACATCCTTCCTTCCTAAAGCTTCCTTTTTTAAACCACTTCCATGCCCAGTATGTCTGACTGGGCATTTTTAGTGCAGTAATAAGAAAACAATAGGAAATTTTTCTCCTAATATTGCCATTGGTATGAGTTGAACCTGTAAAGTGAACCATTTAAAAAAAAGCAGTAAACAAAACAGGAAACACAGCAGATTAAGTGTCTTTTGCAGAAAGCCTAATTTAAATCAAAACACTGCAGCCACAGTTTCAGTGACCTCTCCCTTAAGTGCTTGGCTCTATACAGAGGTCACAAAATGGTTTTCTGGATATGTGTCTGCACCATAGGATCATAGAATCCCAGAACATTTTGGGTTGGAAGGGACCTTGAAGATCATCTAGTTCCAAACCTCCTGCCATGGGCAGGGACATCTTTCACAAGGCCAGGATGTTGAGCACCCCATTCAACCTGGTTTTGGACAGTTTCAGGAGCGGGACATCCACAGCTTCTCTGGCAATCAGTGCCAGTGCCTCACCACCCTCACAGTAAAGAATTTGTTCCTCATATCTAATCGAAACATCCTCTCCACAGAAGAGTTGTTTGGTTTCCTTACAGAACAATCCATTTCTCTTCCTTTCACATACTATTGTTTGTGAAGAAATGCGGAGAACTTCATGTAAATAATTTCTGCATTTTTTAATGTTTTTTTTGGTCATAGACCCTGATACAACTGAGCTTGGGATTCAGTAGAGGTCTCTGGTTTGTGTAAGTCTACAAAAGGCAGCAGTAGTGCAGGAATTCCAACTGAAACAACTAAAACACTGCTTGAAAGTGCCTACTTTCCCTAAGTGATTGGCATCTTTTGCTACCAAACACAAGAGACAAATTTACTTCCCACCCCCCTCCTGCTTTCTCCCCACAGGGAGCTCGTTTCCATTTAAAATATTGTCTGGATGAACAATTCCCCTCTGCCACACAACAGCCACCCCCCGCCCCCCCATGCCTTTATGACAGCTGGGCTCCCAGGTTTCACCTTTAAATGCTTACTTGCAGCAAAGCTTCTGAATGACCTGTGAACCATACAGAAAGTCTCTAAAGCCCTGGGGCAAAAGGGTTAACTACAGATGACAAAGTGCAAGCACTGCTGCTATAACTAACCCTTCATGCCATTTTTTCTAATAGGCTTTTGCACTTTCAAATTGCTCCAGTCTCAACCTGAAAGAAACAGCTACTGATCCTGGGGCAAGAGCAAGTCAAAAATAAATGACAACTTGATTTAGCTGGGATGACCTGTCACAAAGAGACTGGTGATTTGTTGCTTTCTGCAGTTGTTTAGTATACTGTAGCCCAGCCAGGTACAGTCATTTGTATGGGAACAGCTGGCAGCATTTGCTTCCCTTTCTGATGAGGCTCTTCAGAAAGGTTTCTGAGTTTGCAATCTGTATTTATAGCATCCACTACACTGCTGCAAGTGATGGCTTTTCCACCTGGTGAGCGCTCTGTGCCACAGGTTTTGAGACATGAAGCACTTGGTGGTGCTCCTTCATGCTGAGCATAGCAGTGCATCCATTTCCATATCCAGCACTTCTCACTAAAAGAGTTTGTTTTTTGACCAATACACATCCAGCTTTCTTCTGCTTCACTCATTCACCCCACACAGCCTCAAGCCACAGAAACACAGAGATAAAAGGATTGGATTGAAGCAGTATTCATCTTGGCCAGTGCATTGTCTCTGTGAGTGACCAACTGCATTCACTCTCCCAGCTTGTACAAAACTGTTTTAAAAGTCTCCTAATCTCCAACATTTTGAGGGGATTTCTTATTCACATATGTGGCCTTCGGTAGAAATGAATATTTTTTTTTAATCATCAGCCTGAGCCTTTCAATCTGTGTTATCTTTTTTGCCTTTGTACCAGCTTTCACTGAGGTGAGCCACAGGCTCATCAGGTGTGATTAAAAGGATACAACCTGCTAATATGCCCATGTCTTACCACCTATCTGTGACTCATCACTTGACCCTAATATTAATGTGGAGTTAGCTCTCCAGTTTTTAAAACAGTTCTGAGTGAGAGAAGAAAAAAAAAAAAAAAAAAAAAAAAAGACCTTGTAATTTCATTAAATGTCTAAGTACACAAACCTTGCATTCAAAATATTTGTTATCCCAAGGCATAATGTCTTTCATCATATCAAAAAATATTAGCTAGTCTTCCCACTTTACTATCATCATTCACCATCTCAAAATGTATTATACAGACATCCCATTTCCCTATTTATTTGTCTCAGTGGCTTCTGGTTACACTCATCTCTCCATTCATAACAGAGGTCCTTACTTAAGATGCAACGTTCTTTTCAAGTAGAATTGAGGAAAATCTTTTAATTTCCAAGTGGCAAACTTTGACTTTTTAGTTGCAACTAAAATGGGGTGAACTACATAATTAAGAGACACAAACAACATTTAACTTTTTGACCAACTCTTACAAATACCATTAATCTTTAATATGAAAGATGATTTTTATATGAATCTCTGATATTTTTCTGTGTTTATATCTAAGTGGCAGACATAAATGAGAATATTACATGCTCCTTTAATGTTGATTCACTCACATCTAGTTAGCTAAGACCTATGGTATGCAGGCTTTTAAATTAAAGGCCTTGACTGTCTAAAGGTAACCATGAAACCATGTTTGCATCATTAACTAGAGGCCTCCCAGGTGTAATTTCTTTACTTTGTTGTTAAGTGCAAAAATGCCCCAAGACCAAATTTCTTGCTTTGATTATTTTCCACTGACAGTCACAAATATGTGGAAGAAGTGTAATAGGTAAACATGGATAGAAACAAGGGCTTGTAGTATATTTAAATGTTATATAATTTTCTTAAATTGTAACATCTGCATCAGGGACAGTATTTAACCTCCCTTTATGGTAAATCCTGGTGCACTGCACTCTTAACCTGAGACTATAGTTTCTATTCATTACTGTGCTACAAATAATAATTTGTAATAAAAGTAAACAGTATATTTATAGACAGGAGACAAATATAACCAACAGCAGAATTGTGCAATGCCAAAATGGCATTAGGAACCAGTCATCTGAAAAATAAATCTGTTTGAAGAGATCATATTATGATGCTGTGACTTTAGTGATTAGAAATTCTATAGGCCAGAAACATAATTTTGTTCAAGCTACCAATAATAATTAGTGATATAGAAGTGTAATTATTTGTTGCTCTTTCCTTCAGAAATTCCATTTCAATCATTCAGAAAGTCTTTGTTTATTTTTTGCTAACTAGCGTAAAAACCCCAATTTATACCATGAAATTAAAAAGTGGTTTTGGTAGGAGCTGCCTTCATACTGCAACTCATATCAAGGAGGGGAAAAGAAAGAAAGAACATAGTGCTGCTGTTTGTTAATTAATAATAAAGCAACCAAGCATTGCAGAACACTAAACCCACTCCACTACAGCTGAGATTTAAGTCTCCTTTTTTTTCTTACTATCTATATTTCAGTCACTTCTAAAAGCCCATGACTGGTTTCAGGGTGGCATTGTGCAGATACAGAATTGATGCATGTCCTTGAAGAATGCCAGTCTGAATATAATCAACCAGAGAGAGAACTGAGCCAGTGAAGCAGCTTGTCCATTAACACACAACAATAAAAGTAAGGAAATAAATCTGTCTCTTTTCTTTTAGTCTAGTGTGCAAGTCAGTGGATCCCATGCCTGCCACTTACGTAAAAGTCTGAATTAATTTTTTTTTTTTACTCATATAATTCCTCTGTTTCTCAAATGATACTGATTGTCCAAGAACTAACACATTGTAAAGGAATCCACAACTTTATTATAGATATTATAGTTCTAAGCCCCTTACTCTTAGTAATCAGTTTTTCAATATTAGAAAATATTAAAACTATCTGAAGCCAACAATACAGATTAGCAGAACTACAGGCAATATATGACCTGCTTGGTTTTAGTCCTAATAATGTAAGATAAGGTGACTGCTTTTCAAGATGGGGAAATCTCCCAGAACTGAGAAATGAGTTACAAAATGTCTGTGGGCTATCATCAGAAAGCATGTTAAAACACAAACCATCTTCTTCCTCCTGGTCAATGAGGTAATCTTGTACTAACAACTCTTATATACCTTTTAAGATCTCTAGACATTTTTATTAAGATAGCTGAGAATTAAAGCAAACAAGTAAACCAAGTCATTGTTTCTTCATGCTAAGAATATTTTTTAATTTTATGTGTTGAAATGATGTTCCTTTGACACTGAACCTCTGTTCTCATTGTGGTTCACATAGGTACATGTCCTGAGAACTTCCTTGAAATGTAATTATCAAGTATACATAAATGAGTTAAATTTTTTTCTTCCATAAAAAAAATTGGCCATTTCTGGGTAATATTAAAGGAAAAGCTTAAGTTTTGAATCCAATCAGTTTTCTTTGTCATTAATTATCCATAATCACTCACTTCACAAAACTCATGAAATTGTGGCATATGTACTTTAAGCCTCTTAATTGTGGTGCAACCTTCTTTAATTAACCCTCAGGATTTTGTTTAAGATATTAAGATGGTTTTTTGATTTAGTTGATTTAATTTCTTTCTTCATCTGAAAACCTCATGCCTCTTTGCTTGGTTCCTTGAGTTTTCTGACTGTTTTTGGAAAATTTTTTTGTTTGATTTGACCTTTTCCAAACCTCTGAAGTTTTTCAAGATCCTGAAACACTTTTTTTTTTCCCCTCAGAAAAAAAAAAAAAAATCAGAAGAAGAAACAAAATTCACTGATGAAAAATTAAAATAATTCTTATTTCTCTATTCTTGTAGTGTAAGGGTTCAGCTACATGTAGACTTTTTTCTAAATTTCAGTTTTGCTGACCATCAGTTCTTATTGAAACAGTAAGGATCTCTTTATTTATTTATAAGATGCTATTCTGAGGGGGGGTTTAAATATTTGCACATACCTATATTTTAAAAATAAAAAAAATAAAAATAATAAAAAATAATAAAAAGTATATTTCCTAAAAAAACCCCAAGAGTAAAACAAAAAGCTCCATCTATATGCTTTGGCTCCTTCTTTACCTTATTTTAGGTGGTCAAATAAAAAGAATAGTTGTTATCCTTGGTTTGATCCTCTTCTGATCAAACTTGAAAAAAATATCCACTGGTTGCAGGTGTCTCACATTTCACGTGTGCTAAGTGAGGCTGTGGAACATCTTTTCCTCTTCCATTGACCCCAGAGAAAATTTAACCTGATGAAGTTCCGAATTTAGAACCTCCTAATTTGACACCTCTTTTAAATATCTCTAAATAGACATCATAATTCTTTGTCAGTTGCATGACTGGCTTAAGCTCCCTGTTTTAATAATCTGGACACAGCTCAAGACAGATTTATTCCAAGCCAGAACTACATTGACTAATTTATTTCTGAGTCTGTGTTGGGATTGGTCAAACACTTGAGATACACTTATCCATTTTTGTTTTCTTCTTTTTGGTTCTGGTTACCAAACACGCTAACTTTGTATATTTACTAAAGAGCTGTTCACATTCTTATGTGGTTTACTTTTCACTTAGCACCTGCAAATCTGGATATAATTTTCAGACATACTTCTAATATTTTATGGACTACAGAAAAAAAAAAAAATGTTTGGCAACTAACTTAGCTTCATAACATATAATTGAAAGTACAGATGCTGAATATTCCAGTGCCAAATATCATTTGACTTAACCAGACAAGCAATCTGGCAGAGAATGAAGTGACACATGACCAGAGTTGTGATTTATAAACCTCATGTTCTACCACGACTTTGTAATTTTTTAAGACAATATGGGAACAGAGTTTTGGGTGTGGTTTTTTGTTTGTTTTCTGTCTGGGTATATTTTTATGTATTTAGCTACCTTTCTGTAGGTAAATGTGAACTGAATTTATGGCTAGAACAAAGTTTGAAACTCCTAAACAAACAAAACTACTACAACCTTTGCCTAGGAAAAACAATTTAAAAAAGATAAAAATTGATCCACTGACCACAGATGTTTTAAATCATCCTATAAAATACTCTAACAACAAGAAAAAAAAAATATTCTTGAATAGTATAATAATAACAGAAGAAATTATTTTGAAAAATGGACTAATTTCAAAGTGGGACATAATAAATATTCAGATTGTATTATCAGGTATAACTACATTTGGCATCAGTGAACAGGATTTGTTAGCTCAGATATTCTCTGTTACATCTGTATTGTCCTGTTATTCACCCAATGCTTTAAACAAAGCTCTTTTTATCAGAGATCATAAGCAGGAAATTGAAGAAAGTCCACCTATTTGGACCATCTGCATATATCATAATTTCTGGCTATATATAATGATTTTAGCATGCCTGCTTCTCTACTGTCTTGAGCCACCTGTCACACATTTTTGCAAATCAAAGTTTATGGCAGGTATTAACTACTTGCATTCTATATGCACCCATTTTACTGCTGCATTTTTCAGGCAGAACTCAGTATTGAATCAGATTCAAAAACGTTGTAGATTACAGGATTCCTGGCAACTTAGATGTACAGTAGAGTTATGGACAGAATTTTGTATATGGATCTTTTTTTCTTAGAGTTCTGTTTCACCTGATTTCATAAGATTACAACTGGTAAACAGAGTAACCAAAAATTTGTTGAGGAAAATTTAGTGGGGTCCTTACAAGAAAATGTCTGTCTTACAAAACACCTAAGGAAATGGCACAAGAAATGTAAGAGATAAGGAAATAATGAAACGTGACCAACAATAAGTATTGACTAATTTTGGTCAACAAAATTTAGAGTCAAAATGTATTAAAACCAGTAATGTACATTTTTCTCCTCTCCTCTCCTCTCCTCTCCTCTCCTCTCCTCTCCTCTCCTCTCCTCTCCTCTCCTCTCCTCTCCTCTCCTCTCCTCTCCTCTCCTCTCCTCTCCTCTCCTCTCCTCTCCTCTCCTCTCCTCTCCTCTCCTCTCCTCTCCTCTCCTCTCCTCGAGTCTCCTCTCCTCGAGTCTCCTCTCCTCTCCTCTCCTCTCCTCTCCTCTCCTCTCCTCTCCTTCTTTTTTCTTTTATTTTTTTAATTTTCTTCATTTTTATTTTCTTCTTTTCTTTTTTTTTCTTTCCCTCTTGAAAAGTAGGGAGACAAATTACAGTCATTGAACTCCAGGGCCATAAAATCAGTTATTTTTATCATTCTGCCTCCATTATCTCATTCTACACCTTTATGGAGATGCAAAAATTACTCTGCTATTGCTGGACAATGCAAGGTCAACCTGCCTTTCACTTCAGTGGACTCCTTAAAGTGCTATTGCCAGCTCAGAGGGCTGAGTCAGATGAGCTGAGTGCAGGTGTTGGCTCTACAGGAGGGAATAAATGCCTGTCCCCATTCCCCTCCCACCCTTCAGTGGGTTCCACCATGAGCCCGAGGAACCACGGGAGCAAGCCATGGATCAGGAAATTGGCAGAGATCAGGGATCAGTCAGTCAGTCAATCTTAACAGCAATTCATTCTTGGATTTGTGGATGCTATGCAAAAGGATGCTTAGAAAAATCTAGGATAGGGTAGTTATTAAAGGAGATTAAAGGGTATTATCGAGTGCTTCAGGAACTTATAATTAAAAAAAAAAAAAAAAAAAAAAAAAAAAAAAGACAGAGGAAAAGAGAAGGATAGTGAGCGAGAGGGAGAGTAGGCTAATTTTTCCAGCCAGTGAACTTTCAAGTATGAGAAGCCTAGTTTTGCTTTGTTACTGGCTTCAATATTAATTATACAGTACTTTTTCCACTTAACAAAAAGAATCAGCTCCTTCAATCCAAATTCCCTAACTAATTTCTTTAAGGTAATAATGCGTACATAAGACACAGACTCAATGTTTTTGCCAATTAGAGGTGCACCAGTGTAGCACATTTTCTGAAAATTCAGCCTCCTTTAAAAAGAGAGAGACTTATGACCCACAGATAGCCCAGGTTTGAATCCTGTCTTCCTAAATGAAAAAAATGACTCAGCATTGGCTTCAGTCATGCAAAGTGATCCTACAATGAAATATCTTTCTGTCTCCTCATCTACAGACAGAATTTGGGATGAATTTTATGGCGTTACACAGAACACCAGGATACAAAATCTGATGGTCACATATGCCCTCAAAAAACAGTCTGTCTGTAAAATGAACTATTATTTAGTACATTCACCCTCCACATAGAAGCTGATCACCATCATATAAGGTATTTAAAGCCAAAAGTCATTCATATAAAGTCAGTAGTGAGCATACATCCCAAAGAAAGCAAAATAAATTAGGGAACTTTTCAAACTCCTAAGGAATTGAGTAATTTTTTAATTTAATTTAATTTAATTTAATTTAATTTAATTTAATTTAATTTAGTTTTGTTTTGTTTTGTTTTGTTTTGTTTTGTTTTGTTTTGTTTTGTTTTAGCTTTTTGAACTTGGGTCTATATTGTATTTCCTTGGATTTTACTGCTTATACCTTGGTCAGAAGTCCAAATGGCAAGATTGAATTTCTGTTCAGCTGGAACCTGGGAGTGTTTTGTTCCTCCAGAAAAGATACATTTTTCCAAAAAGCAAAATCCATTATTGAAGGAAGAGCCTGTTTGATTCTTCATCTTGATTCCGTCTTCAGAGGCTGTTTCAGTTTCCAAATATGTGATGCTTTTGAGGTCCTTGGATTTCTGGGCTGAGCCCCAGGATCCCACTTTATCTCAAGTGGGTCAAGAGGGTCCCACACATTTTCTCAGCAGTGCAGCACGCCCTCATTTTTCATATGTAATGTCAAGAAATGGCATGCAGCCAATTAACACTCGTTGACCATGCTGAAACCTGGTAGCCATGGCTATTTCTCCCCCCTCACATTCAGATCACATTCAAGATTCAATTAAAATCTTCTCAGCATGAGCCATATCTTTCACTTACCAATGCTCCATTATGCTGTGTTGTGCTTTTTGCTTCCCAGAGCCGTGCTACATGGACCCCAACACAGCCAGAGCTTGTAAAGACGCGTTACGTCCTTAGATTCCAGACCTGCAAGGTCACTTCATCAAACCAAAGCTCATTAAAAAGAAGGAAGAAAGGTGATCTACCATTCTGACCTCGGACATTGTAGCTGAAAAAGCCCTTTGCCATTTATATTTCAACTTTCAATGAGTATATGACTCAGTACTGGAAGGATTTGTAGCTGACACTCAATAGAAGCTGCTCTCGAATTTTGACAAATCCCATCTTGAGCCGAGAAGAGAAACAGATATTGATCCTAAGTGTACCTAATTCATCTCTGCACTTGTAATCCCAAAAGAAAATGGCTTCTATGACCAGAGGGCGTTCAATATTTTTTCCATCTTGTAAAATAAACAGCAGTTATTTTGGTGTGTCTTCATGCGTCGGGAGCAACACTGGAAGTAAACAAAGCACTGATTTTTTCCTTTCCTCTTTCTTGAGCAGAGTTACAAGAACTGCTGAGCCTTTTGATTAGACTAATTAAATTGTATCAAATAATTTAGACTGATGAAAGTGTGGAAGCCACAGCAGCACAACTGAGATCTCTGGCTCTGAAAGGAAGCTCCATGCCCTTGTCAGGGAAATGTATTTCGGCAGGGATCATATAATAAATCGTGAGGAAATTCATTTCACCCTGATATCTAGCCTCAGTAGCAGTGTGGTGGCACTAGCACTAGGGGAGTTCTGAGTGATGATATGTGGAGAGATAAAAGGCTGCGTTCTCTTGTCAATTACATTTGTGTAAATTTGGAGAAATTAGATTGATTTTCTGGTGCTGTTAAAGATAGAGCCTGAGGTAAGAACCTAACCCACAATTTTCCTTATTGTTCCTTTTTTCAGCATGTCATATCAGAACAACTGACTGCTAAATGGTTTAGAAGTTCTGTCCTGAGAGTCACTCATGACAAGAACTGGATAAGAAACAACCAAGCATTCCAGCAGAAGAATATTTTCAGGTCCTAAAGTATAATCACCTAGAAGGACTAATGCAGCTATACAGTGTCTGAAGCCCTCCTGTGATGTGGGAGAAAAAGTCTGTTGTTGGAAATAAGCAGACAAGGCATTTGAACCTAAGTATCCCATCATTATTGAAATATTGAATTTTGTGGGGCAGCTGTGACTCTTTCCTGACACAGCTTAGATTCACTAAATATGCTGAGTTTGTGAGAAAAGTTTTCATTTCAATAAATCAGTCATTTCTGACAGAAACGTCAACAGATGTTGAAAAATTTTCTCTCAGCTCCAATAATCTTACAAGGGAGCATCTGATTGCAAAAAAATGGTGAGCAGAGAAGAGTATTTGTAGGCAGGTGAGACACATTAAGCGCAACTCAGCAGGTACTTGAAATTTTTAAGCAAGAGACACTTAAGTTCTTTAAGATCACTTAAAATCTTTCAGATCCTTGAAACAAAGGTAACACAGTTCAACTTTGTGTAGATGGATGGTTGTCAAGAATCGATGTCACTCATATAAATAAGCAGAGATTTCTCCTTGTGCCTGATCTAAGTTTGCTTTGTTATTTTTTTTTTTTTTCATTTTCATAGAATTGCAAAATTTAGATTGCAAAAGACATCCAAAATTACTGAGTCCAACCTTTGACTCCACTTCTTAGATCTCCAAAGGGCGAGCAAGCAGTTCCTTCAAAAGAGATAGCTGGAAAGTTCTTCTCTTAATTATTGTCTTGTTAAGACAATTACTGCTTCCCCCCCCCCCCCTATAATCTCTTGATTCAGTGCTGCTATGAGTTTGATGGTGCATAAAAACCATCTCATGATGATGTTTATTTTTTTTTTCTGGGCTGAAATCTCAATCTTCTGGTGATACTATAAAGCCCTAATTCAAACAAGTGCTCTGAAGTTGAATGTCCAACAAGACCTTCCAAAATGTATGATAATGTTGAAATCAATGGACTCCTCCCTCTACAAGACAGAAGTACACAGTACTTCTCTTACTCAGTAAGATCACAATCACAGCCCAAGGAAGCTGTTCTCAAAAAGGTTGCCTTTTAGTAGTGGGACAGTTAAAGTGGAGAGATAGTAAGATTTTTGCATTGCTGAATGATCCAGACATCCTTCTCTTGAAGTAGCTGTAGGGATTTGTGGGACTTGAGGGGATTGCTGGGTCATTGATAAGAGCGCGTTTGTCCAGCTCTGCCTCCCCCATCAAGTTTCAGCTAAGTTGAAAGGAAGGGGAAGTCCTGGATGCCTATGTATAGGTAAGTGAGGGTTTGCTTTCAAGCACAAGTTCATATCTTCTTCCAGAAATATCAAATGTGTCTTGAATTTTCAGGTGCAAAGGCACCAAGGGCAGATTGTCACCTAAATTTTATCAGAAAAGTTCACTCTGTAAATTCAGCAATGTTGCAGATTAAAGAGGAAGGATTTAGTTTCAGAGAAACATAGAAGTATAAAATCATAGAAGGTTTTAGGTTGAAAGGGACCTTCAAGGTCATCAGATTCCACCCCCACTTCTGCTAGACCAGACTGGTCAAAGGCCCATCCAGCCTGGCCTTAAGCACTTCCAGGGATGGAACATCCAAAGCTTCTCTGGGCAAGCTGTGCCAGTTCCTCACTATGCTTAGGGAAGAATTTCCTCATGGCGACCAAGCTACACCTGCTCTCATTCAGTTTGAATCCATTCCCGCCTGTCCTCTCACTCCATGCTCCTGTAAAAAGTCATTTTCCATCTTCCTTGTAGGCTCCCTTCAGGTACTGAAAGGCTGCAATTAGGTTACCCCAAAGCCTTTTCTTTAAGGCTGAACAAACCTGGAGCTCTCTGTCCACATGGGAGTGTAGCTCCATCCTTCTAATCATTTTGGCTTCCTCTGGACTTACTCCAGCAGGTCAATATCCTTGCAGTCAGAAAGGTACAAATAAGGTGTTGCCATTTTTATTTGGCAATATCTTGCTGTTATGACAAATCTCTAAAATGTGAAGGGCAGGGAAACATCTCTGTTTTTTCATAAAGAAGAAAAACCCATAAATATGTGTCAAATTGGATGTCGTGGAGAGAAAAAAATATGAAAGCATCACTGGATTTTCTTTTAAAGAAAGTTCACATATAATTTTTTGTTCTTCAGTTGTCATGCTTTCAAATATTTTTGTTCTTTTCTTTGTTTTGTTTTGGGCAAGATTGGAGATTATGATGTATAAGTAAGCAAAAAATAGGACATGAATTTCTGTGGGTTCTCATGAGCAGTTGATAGAAACACCCAGTTACTTCCTAGCACGAGTAGCACACAGCTCTGCTGAAGTTATCAAAGCTCTGCTGCAGAACAGCTTATAAATGATCTGGAATTAATACTGAGCAATAAAGAAGGGAAACAACTCAACGAGGTTTGCAGACATCTGTTACAGAGACAGAGGAATCCAGGTTTAGGTGAGGATATAAAGAAGATTGTTGAGAATCTGGCATCATAAGGATGGTGTGCAATGGCCAGGTCATTTAGGTATTCTGGTCATCAGGTGAAACAATGTGGAATCTTTGACATGTGAAAATTACTATAGTATCAACATTTATTTACTTTCTTTTCTGTGACTAATTCCCTATAAAACAAGTAAATGAAAAAATAAATAAAGCCATCTGGCAAGGTTGCAAAGCATTGAACATAAACATTAATGGCAGTGCTTTGTCACTTGTGTATCACTTTTAATCTAAGGCTCTTAAAATGATCCACATTAATTAAACCTTATGATTCTTTATTGATGTCCATAAGAAAAGGCAGATAATACTTCCTGATACTCTATGAATTAGAGAAACTTAAATCAATGACACTTAGAGTCTCAGGTATTTTTTAAAATGTGGGTTGGTTGAGATTGTATTCAGTCAGAGATTTGCATCAAAATTCTATTAAACAAAAGCATCTATTAATGCCTTTATTCCTTTTTTTTTTTTTTTTTTAAGTGACTGATTCCAGATTTGCTGCTACTTGATTTCTCTGACTACTTTCCTTACCAGACAGTAGATGACTGAATGGAAAAAAATTAAGTACCTGAAATCCTGGAGGAATCTTAATTTTGAGCACAAGCAGATTTGATTTTTTTCTGTCTGTAGGGGTGGAAAAAAAATACAAAAACATTAAAAACAAATAACCTGTCCAGACTGTCTAACCAAATTCTTTGGAGCACACTCACGAAGGCCTAGATTCATTGTTCCATAACACCTGATTGGCTATAATCATACAAAATACTCTGTGATGCTAAAAGCAGGAGCTTAATTTCTCAAGAGGTTAATTCAGCCTTCCTGTGATCTCAGTTAACTGGTGAAGGGACTTATCTCTCTTCATTGACTAGACAGGCACCTGAAGGGAACTGTATTCCAACTGAAAAGCCCTTAGATGCTTCACAAATTAGCAGGATTAATCCAAGTCTTAACTCTTTATGTGTGGATAAGTCCTTCATATAATATTTCCATCAGAATACCAGCTTAAGGATACAAATGTTTAACTGCAACCAATTTGATTGATGGTCAAAATAGGAGTTTTCTTTTTAGAAATTCCTTTAATTGAGAAGAATTCATCAAGAAAGATGTGAGTAGCCTTGAAAACCCAAGATTTTATCCTTGTTCCTCTGTTTCCAGTAGGAAATTATATCAATTTTTGTAGAACCAAGTTTTCTCCCCATTTGCTAGTAGAGACCCCCAATTTGAGACAATTCTGGGTCATCTCAGCTCTTCAGACTATGTCAAATTCACTCTTATTCTTATTGAGGACATTATTTTTTTGACTTTTGACTCCTTTTCCTGTACATGCAGAGACACACCATGCTTGGTTATTACGTGTAAATATGTATAAAGTGTTTTATCCTACATAGAAACTGATTAATATAAATTATACTATTCATTGCTATATCTTCCAGATGAATGGAACAGTATCAAGAGTATTCTTCCCTGTAATAGGAACAATAATACATTGTCAATAGACAGATACCTTAATAAGATGAAAAATAAGTTCAGTGACAGAAACAATAGATTTCATAGGAAACTATATGACAGGGAAGAGGCATTGCATTGTTTGGAACACCTGTGGTTAATTATCATAGCTGAATACATTAAATTCAGTTTCCAGCCTCATATATCTTCATAGACTATTTGGCGATATTAAATGATAAAGGCTTAATAATCAAAAGTACTGAGTTAGCAAATGTTTTCTAATTTTAATAACTTCTTGTTGTAATTACCAAGTCTTGGAGTGAAATTATTTAATTAGAAAGTAATCAAGAAGTGTCTACTGTTAATTGAAGAAATTATAAAAGATCTACATTTTTAATATATTTCTTGGGTAATAAAATTAAAGTCTATGATAATTATTTTATAAACCCTGCTGATAAGAAAAGTTTGATACCAAAATGAGATATTGTGTCTATTAATTCCCGTAGCTACATTTGCCTTTGGCAGGTGAAACCCAAAGAAAAGATACTTTGGACATATCTATTATCTGTCATTTCACATCTTAGCGTAGTTAAAGAGTGTCCATTCATGCTCACTGCTCCTGTGAGAATAGCAATAATTATCATTACACCTATTTTCCCAACTAATAAAGTGAGGTTAAATGCATCACTATAAATCATGGCTATTTATAGGTTAGAATGAAAAATTTCTATCTAATATCCTTTTGATAAAGAACTGGATTTATAATTAATATTATTTTTTTAAAAGAAATTGGGATAATATATTTTCATAAATATTTTAAATTTTCAGAAATTAAATAAATGCATTTCAAATCAAAACCAAAAAAAAAAGGCAAAAATCAGTGGTTTAAAAATGTTCAGCTAAACCTGAATGAATTTAAATTTAGAAAAAGTCTGCAGAGCACTTAGTAGGATTTATCATTCTTATTCTCCATCTTTTCAGTATTCTCTGTCAGCCAAGTACTGAGAGAGTAAATGGTGTTTCCCAAAATCCTCTATGGTCATGCATTTCCATGCTGAACCATGCCCAGCAAGTGGGGTACCAAAAATGCTGAATGTGTCATAGGGATAAAACCCTTTTTTCCTGACTGCTGCTATTTCTGTTAAACATTCCAGGACACTGATCATCCAATTTAAAACTTCTGTGGTGAGCTGCTATTCCCTCTTGGGTGTCTGTTAAAGTTAATTTGTCAATGCACAAGAAGCACAGGATAAAGATCTCCTAACACAGGTTTGTCAGAATAGACATGGTGTATGTAGGCTTCTAAAATTGTACATGCTCTTAGGTCCACGGCTTGCATGAAAATCTTGTACTCTAATAAATAAATGCTATTGAAAAATATGTTTTCCATGAAAGGGAAAAATGACCTGCTTGCAGGAAAAGTGACAGAGCTAAAACCACACACAGAAATGCTTTCCAACCTGCAATGGAAACAATCAGAGAAAATAAATATATTCTCAAAATGAGAAATGAGCTAATTTTTTTTCATGAGAATGACATTACTGGTTTACACCTTTTAGCTAGTTCCCTTGAAAAACACATCTAGTTAATAACAAAACCAACATCATTATTTTTTTGGTTTCTGTTACATCACTGTTCTTTCGGTTTCTGGTCTTAATGCTGAAAGACTTCAGACAGTCAACAAATGATGTCATATGACACCTGTGGTGAATGGCCACTAGTGGGATCAAAAGTGGCATCTCTATCACTGTACAAAATTCAAATGATGTGTTTGGCTAACAAGACTGCTCCTTGTTGGAGTGGTGATTGACAAGTTGTCAGACACTCCAGACCAGATCCACAAATGCATGTTCGTTTTCATTCCGAATTTATGCACTCTGTTAATGTAATTGTAGCTGTAAAAAATACCCTCACATTCTCAAAGAAAACCTACTAAGTGCTGTAATCACCTGATTCATGTGTATATAAGGATTCTCTTGTCAATTCAATCGGCTTCTCTGCATACCATACCGTTCCTTAATTTAAGAAAGTCTTCAAAACCCAGAAAAGACAAAAGCATAGAAAATATTTTACTTCTCTAGAATTTTTCAGATCAAAGTAAATGCAAATTATTTTGCTATAAATTTAATTTCTGTTCTACCTGAGTCAGATAGATCACCTTGACACAAGGCATGTATTAGGGATTAATGAATGGTTGGTGATAGTGATCTCTTGGTGTTCTCTGGGCCAACAGCTCCTGTGAGCTCTTCACAAAGTCCAAAATATACTTTTGGCCTTAAGAATTACAGCTTAAAACAAATGCAAGTTGCAAACTTAGGAGGTTACCTTTCATTTACCTGCCATCTAATTCATTCTCCAGAGACACTCTGTCAGCAAAGGAGGTGTGAGTGAGTGTTCACTGTAAGAGAAAAAAAAAAGAATACTCTCACACAATGTTGTGTTTTATAGGTATAAGAGAAACAATAATTATATGTTGCATCTTTTGGTTACCTTGCAACAGAGAATGTTCTGGATGGCTTCTTTGACAGAATCAGAAAGTCTATCTTACAAAAAAAAAAAAAGGAAAAAAAAAAAATTGTGGGAATGGAGACACTGGGGAAGTTGTGCATCCTTTAGGATAACACAAAGGGAAGTATTACAAAGGCTATTCCCAACTGGGCATGGATTTATAAGTTACACAGAGCACCCTTATCTACTGAAATGCAGAACTATATGCATGAGAAATTCCCAGCTGCTGACATTTTGTGAGCTTTTAATAGTACCATTAGTCAATATATCAGTATGCAGCATATCATATTGACTAGAGCTGATGTTTATAGTGGAAAGCTATTGACTTATGGGATGAAAAAGTGGATATAATTCAGCTTCAGGCATTATTGCCCACTGGAGGTTACTTTTTCATTTACAGGGACAATAATTTGCCCTGTAAACTGAAAACTCTTGGCTCACTATATATTTTACTATGCACTTTAATAAGACTTTTCTTTGCCCTAAATGTGCTTTACGTAGAAGCTGAACTTCAGCAGTAGTATATCCTCTGTTAACATAGCCAATACTGAAAAGAGCACCCCACAACTTAAAAAAAAATAAAGGAGAAAAAAAGAAAAAAATTTAAAAATACTCAAACCAATGAAACTTGAGTGGATCACTGAAATGTCTTATTTTTAGAAATTGTCAATTACACATTGAGATATAAGTGCCAAGAGAAACCTCTTACATATCTCTCATTCTGTGTGACATTGAGAGCAGTCTTGAGGTTGACAGGAGACTTGGTTGTGCAGGGAGGTTGTGCAATCCTCACCAAAGATTTCTGTGGAAGCCCTAAGAAAGCTGCTCTGACTCTCCTTTGGACAAGAATTCAGACAGGATGGCTGCCTGAGGTCACGCCCAACATGAGTCCTCCTATGATCACTCTGAACCTTTTAAACAGGTTCTTACTGCATTCATTGGAACGACACAGACTGCTACAGAAAATTAGATCACATCAGCAAAATGTCTGTTAAAAATGGGGAGAAAGACTCTGTGGAGACACTGTGGGGGGAACCCGGGAGATCTGCCTGGATTAGGTAATGAACACATGGCTAAAAACAGTGATATGGCATGGCTTGATTTTGCTTTGACTGTAGAGACCAGCGGTTGGTTGAAGATGGCATGATTATTCCAAGATGTTTTCTTTGCATGGGCTCACTCATCCTTGATAACAACTGATGGCTTAGAATGCTAACATAGTGCATAATTTCACAGAATAAAAAGTGCCATATGCATTGACTGATGAACTAATGATCTGGATCCTACAGTTTTAGTAAAAGATCAGCTTGCTAACCGTAAGACACACACACTTCAGCTGACAATACATCTTGATGAACTAAAAAAAAAATCAGAATTAGCTTGTCAATAGCAGAAATGAGTCAATAGGAGAACAACTGCTATCCACATCTAATCATAGTAATGGCACAAAGACAATATTCATTATCCACCTGTCAAATCTTGGTGTGAAAAAAGGCAGTAATAGATCAAGGATAGTATAACAATAACAGTAACAATAATAGTAAAAACAAGAGCAGCAGCAAAACCAAAAAACATCATGTCCTAAAATTAGTGTCATAAATCAATGAGTGTTTTCTTGTGTCAATTCACATTAAGATACACTGTACAAGACATAATATACCGGTGTATCCTAACACAACATCACTTCCTAGTTTTACTTCATGAATTATAATTTAAGACTTAATTTTTTTTCAACCTTTGGATAGTTACTTGTTATAACATAATACACCCATGGATTTTCTCCAGGTTTTGTGGTGAGATACTTACTTATGTGCTAAGAGAAAAAAACAGTTCTTTCTTCTTGCCTTCTTTTAGTAGCATTCATCCCCACAGTGCTACTGTGTAACAGGCCTAAATCACTTCAATCACAGATTGACAGCTTAATGCTGACTTTGTCTCATAGAGAAGAAAGTCTTTTCAACTAGAACAAAAGATGGAACTGTTTTGAGAGCTTAGGTGGAAATCTGGTCTTGTTTCCCTTCTCTGAAAACTATTTCTTCCACTACATGTTTGGTCTTTGATTAGTAGTGACAGCACTACTGGTGGTTCTGCGTTAGCCACATAGGGAATTGTGGTCTGTTTGAATGCCCTTCCACAGAATAGACAATTTTTTATTTTCTATTTTTTATTTCTTATTTTTTATTTTTTTTATTTTTTAATTATTTTTTTTATTTTATTTATTTATTTTTTATTTTTTATTTTTTTATTTATTCTTTTTTTAAACAGATTTTTTTTTCCCTAAAATTTTTCAGTGCACTGAATTTTCATTGACTGCAACAAGAAAAAAGGTGCCATCAGTGCCAATATGTGTGCATCTGAATCTGGAGCTGAAACTTACCCTTATTACTCAGTCTAGTTGCCTAAACATTTAAGTGTGCAACATCATTGGAGATACTGTGGGGTTGGCAGATGTGACACCATCTATAGGTAGGTAAAATCCTTCTATTCTTTGGAAATGGCAACCAAAAGGGACACCCAAGGGCATTTCAAATGACAGTAGATAATTATGTCTAGGCAATTTTACTTTATTCTTAGCATCTAATTTATGACAATCATTAAGAATATATCTATACTGAGAAATTAAATGGGACCAGGAACATTTCTGGTCATTAGGGTCAAGCAGCAAAATATATTTGTGTCTGTGCTGGGGAATTCACTAAGCCTCTAAAAAGGGTAGGTACACCTGGAGTTACTGGGAGTGGGCAGTTCTAACTCCTAAAATACTTCTGTTTTTTAGCACTTTGTTAGTTGCTATGAACTAAGACTGGACCAGAGAGAGTCCTAATGTCTCTCTAATCTGGTGAGATGAGAGTCCTTTTGAGCATTATTTCCTTTAACAATCATGGCTAAAGTGCCTTAGAAGGCAGCCATGTGTAGGCACTAATAGATAAATGCCCCTTATTTGGGTAATAGAAATGGCAAAAATTCTCATCTGCCCATCTCCCCACTCCTTGGTCCACCCAAGTGCACACAAAATAATTTCAGACCTTCAAGGCAGCATATTTCTGGATATTTCAGATTCTACCAGATTATTTTTTCTGTGTTTTTTTGATGTAATTGTCATTCAGTCCTAGAGTTGAGGTATTGCAATAGGTTTCTATGGGTTGGGTTTTATTCATTCCTTTCTCTGTCTCTGTTTTTCTCTTTCTATTCAGACGCAGAGAATAATAGAATTGCTACTGCCAAAACCCTCACTCCATTGGAGTGAAAACCATTCATTTGTCATCTCAATTTTAAGATTCCTGACTCCAAATGCAAGGATATTCTCCATGGACGTAATGGGACATTTAGCATTTCACTCATTTTCTTCACATGCTACTTATTTAGACACTCAGCAGTTGGCAGCTTTGATGTGAGTGGTAAAAATTATAAAGACATTACATATCATAAAAATATAAATGAAAGAAAACATAGGGCCTGTTTTATATCAGACTAAATTGGCTAGTGTCATACTCAGGATTTTTGTTTTATGAATTATAATTGTTAGTGGAGCTGTTCCCTTGAGTGAAACACTACCTGTCTCTTTCATATATAACATCAGCTCTTCACTTTTTCCTCCTGAAAGGAATTGCTGTACAAAATTTAGGCACAAAGAAGCAAATTTATAAACTCAAATAGTTACACATACGAATAGAAAAGTGCATCACTCTGTGTGAGATCCTTAACATAATTAAGGTGTCAGTCAAAAAATGAAAATAAATAATATTATATGGAGGAAGTGGTAAAACTTAGCTGAGCAAGTAGGGCTATGATTGCTCAAAAATATTTATATATATTATAAAGAAGGGGAAGGGGGAAAAAAAGATTTTTTTTTTTTTTTTTTTCATGCTGCTGTTCTCTCCTCACCATTTGTAGAGGATTTTCAGAGAAGCTAAGCCCCCACATAGCTGCTTACTCAGTCCTACACCTGTGCTGGGACAGGGGAGAACACAGGAAGAACAAGAGTGAGAAAATTCATTGTTTGAGCTTGTCCTAGGGTGACTTTATGATACTGGTATCTCCAGTCACCTGGTTTATGTTACATATTAAGTTCAACACCTTTAAGACTGGCTCTGAGAGTGAAGGGGGGAAGCAGAAGCCACAGTTTCTGCTGAAAGAAAACATCACTCCCCCACATCCTGCTCCTGGACTGTGGTGTCTGCAGCACAGACAGGGAGACAGAGCTCCTCTTTAGCTTTTAGTTAGTTTTAACTAAATATACTTTAATAAGTAAAGAAAAGAGGGGAATAAAACTCAAGCAGCACTGATGTAAAGGCGATCAATCATCACCTTCCAGTATCTCTGAGCAACAGTGACCTTGGAAGACACTTCTCTCCACACTTCAGCTTTGAAATGTGGAGCATGACATTAAATTATTTTGGCCCATTCAAGTCTATTGTCTTGTCTGTTTCCCCCTACAACTCCTTGCCCATCTCTAGGCTACCTCTTGTAGCACGGCAGAAAAGAAAGCCTTGAAGCTGTACCAGCACTGCTCATCAACACACAAATAGTTAGTGGGTTATCAACACTGTTCAGGTCACAAATCCATAACACATCATCATATGGACTCCTACTAAGAAAATTATGGTCTATTCCTGCCAGACTAGGCACACCATCATAAGTGTTTGAATGGTGATCTGTTTTCTCTACAGAGAGCACATACAGTGAGAGAAAACCTGGTAGGTATACTCTGGGAGTGAATCTCTGGGCATGTCTTGCATATTTCAAATAATATGTCATTTTAAACCAAGAATAATAGTAGAATCAAGATCTACAATAGAGAGTAAGAATTAGAAGTAGGTCTTCCTATTGCCCATTAATTTTTTTCTATTAATTTTCTTCTAAATTTTTTCTCCCTCATAGATTCTCACTGGATGCTCAACAAGATTTTGATATTCCCTCCTTGTAGATGTTTAAATATTTGCTGGACAAGATGTTAAGAAACATGATCTAAGTTGGTTTGGCTTTGAGCAGAGAGGTGGAGCAAGGTTCTACCAGAGGTTTTTCCCAACAGACATGTACTTCTGCTCTGTGGTTCCACACCAGTCTGCTCCAACCAGTGCCAGCAATCTGTACACAGCTACCACAGTTTCATCCACATGATTTTGTGCTATCAATAAATATCCTGACTGCCTTCTTATCTGTGTTTTTCTCATTGCCATCCCAGTTCTGTGACTCTGATCTAGTGGCAATTACTAGTGAGAAAACAGAGGCAAACTGTGTTAAAACTCTTACAGGTGACTGACTTTTCTGGTGTAGGGAACAATAGCAGTGAGGCTGTTTTCAGAGGTAGATTTTGGGAAGTCTTAACACATACTAAATTAGTCTCTGAGAATTTTACCTTCTGAGACTGCCGCCTAGGGAACCAAATAGGCAAGATAGCAAACTGTATCTTAAGTCAATGCCTATGTACGCCAAATTTACATGTGTGTCTAAGTATGCAGTTGAAACCTAAAGAAGCAAATCTGAAATACATTTTCATCATAGATTTTTTATTATATAAATCTCTAAGGTTTTTATATTTGCTGCAGTAGTAAGGCCAGAGCACCAGAAAGATGCTCTATTCACACTACTTTGTATCACAAATAAAAGTAGGACTTTTTCCAGGCTTGAGTAATAACTTTCAAACACAATGACTTACAACATGTTGTACAAGACAACTTGTTTACTTTCCTTGTGTTTTTTCTTATGGGTTCAATGTTCACTTACTTTTAAATTTTAAAAGTTTACGCAGAGATTTACTACTCAAAATCAGTAGATGGGAGAGGCATTCCCCTCAACTGTCTTTGCCATCTTGTGAGTGCACATCTGTCCTCTAGACTTGGAGTTTTGAATTGACTAAGAAGCACAATTTGAGAGATGACTTGTCCTATCAGTGAGCTGTGCACATTTTGAGAGAATGTCCTACCAGTTCCAGGCATCTGGTGTAGAGGAGGAGTAGCTTACTGCTATCACCTTTCAACCTCCAAAATAGTACTGATTTATTATTTGAAAAAATAACAACAAACTGCTCCATTGGAAAATTTTCCTTTCAAGCATCTTCATTATATTTTTTTTTTTTTTTTTATGAATTAATATTATATATGTTAAAAATTGAGAAGTTTTTAACTTCAAGCCATAAATAATCCAAGTCTGTGACATTTTTTTTACTCCTACATTTACTCCAGGCATTTTGTATTGTTTGTGTATTGCACGCTGGTGTTCTTTCCTGGTCTGCCCCCAGCTTGAAGATCTGTTCTTGTGATCACATGAATGCCATGATGCACTGGTTCTTCTCACAAATAAAGGACACTTTGTTTGTCAGGCCTTGCTTGCTTGCCTTTTTCAGTGATGAAAAATGGATTATAGATTTATAGCAATATAATTAATTTTTATGGTTTTTTTTACTGAAATATATTGCATTGACCAAGGCAGTTCTAACTCTGTTATTTTGTCAGTATTCAGCACATGCAAAAGATTTAAAAAACCTATGTAAATTGTTGTTTCTTATCAAACAGTATAGAAGCTTCCTAATATTCATGGTTAAATAACTTTTCTATTTAAAACAGTTTTGGTTTTCTTTTAAAAAATTTCCAATACAAGGAGTTATATATGGTAAATATAAAATTAAAAAAAAAAAGTTGTCTGGCGAACCTCAAGAAAAGCTGTAAATGTTACAAGTTTTTTTCACTGGAAAGTAAGCAAACCATTCATATGAAAATTGCTTATGTCAGACTTTGTGATAATCATAAATCAAGCATAAATCTGTCATAAGATTTTGAAGATTCAGATACAGTTGATTGTTCTCTTTTCTTCAAGGTTTTGTTCTGATGTGGTTTATAGAACTGGTTTTTTTGTGTTTCTTAGGTTGATTTTTGTCTTATGTCATTTTATCATTTTTGAAATCAGGAAATATTACTGTCTCCACAGAGTTAGGCTGAATTGGTAAAATGTATGGCTGAAATATATTTAAATGGTTATGATTTTATATTTGTTCTTTTATTTAATGCTGCTTGAATATTTTAATTTCCCTTGACAACTAAAGTATATATTCATTATTGAAGCATTAAATTTTTTTGCCTTAATCTTTATCTCTTTTATTTTGTATATTTTGTTTTCTTGCTAATGAGTCTTGAACAACTTCAAGAATATTTGCCTTTCAATGTCCAAAACAATTTTGCTATGTCTATAAATGTTTTTGACTTCTAGTGTTTATTAGTTTTTCTTTTTCCTCACTGATTATTCTGTTACAATTTTTCATTCAGTACAGACTAGTTACATTTTATTCAAGTGTAATTTTTTTCTTGTGGTAGAAATTCTCAGTAGTTTTCCTATGTTGGAAAAAGAAAATATATGGACCTTCTTTATATTCATGCTCTGGATCTGTTCCACCCAGCTGACTTTTCTGCTTAATTTCCTTTTGTCCTTTACCACTCAAAACCTTAGTTACAGACCTGCTTTCATCCTTTCTTTTAATTTGAATAGAATCAACTTAAAATCATTCTATCCAGGGTTAATTTTCATGCCTGGCTTATCTTCTTGACTTATCACTACCGAATCTTCCACTGGGATCAGAAATCTTTCAATTCTGGCATGTGACAAACCTGTAGATAACAAGGACTGATATGCTGTGGCAGTGAGATTATTCTGAAGAAAAGGTATGGCCAGCACAATTTTGATTTTCCATGGTGGAAAATGACAAGGAATGTCTCCACAAGTGTAAAAAAAGAATAAGCTGCTCTAACCAGGATTAGTATGGGAGAAAGCTAATTGGTCTTTCACCTTATTTTTGCTGTCATTCCTTCAGGGATTAGGTTAAGCCTCGGTGTATGTTTCATCAGGGAATTACAAAGATTAGACTTTGTCTCTCTGTCTATCATTCAGACACTTCCTCTAATGTTGACTAGATTTTTTAAGTCTCACAACTCATCATGTAGTTCCTTTCAGTCAAAAATAGGCATATAATTTATGGTATCAAAGGCTGCTCCTGGGTTAACAGAATGAAAGGTGTGAGACAATAACATGATTGCCAAATCTTTATTAAGTTTCCTGATTTTCCACCTTTCACCCACACCAAGCCTCACTTTACCTATGGGATTTTCACATGTTTAAAATAAGAAGATGCTAATGAGATGTCTAGAAGTCCGACCTCAGACACATAAGGTATTCTGGGTAGAACTGAGATTGCCTGCTGTAAAGTAATATAACCCAAAGTCATGACCTGGTCCTTTAAAATAAAGCTCCCCACAATGAAAAAGAGAGCTGCTGCAGGAAAATATCAGTTACTCAGCAAAATTTAAATGAGGCAGGGAGACCAGCCCTGTTTCTTCAAGTTTCAGCTAAAAATCTTCACAAATATTGTAAAATTGACTATATCATAATTATATCTGAATGCTTAGTTATTCACAGCATTTCCTTTCAGCCTATAGGCCATGAGATGTTGTATTAACTAAGGATGGGATCCATCACATACAACTGTAACTGTAAAACACTACAGGATCTGCAGCCAGAACAACAGTGCTTTCAATTTAATACAATAAACAGGTATTTTTAGGGAACAGTTCCTAGGCCCTGATTAATTCTCCTTAGGATGAGCTGAGTTATCCACTAGAAATACCAGTTCTGGTTTTGAATTGAAAGTAGACTAATGGTAAGACTAAATGTAAATACCTGTGTTTGTTAGACAACCCTTACCCATAACTTTCTTCTACAACCAGCAGAAAGAAGTATATTTTGAGGGTGATTCATCTAACCAAACATCCCTGTCTAGCAAAAGTGAACAGCCATATGAAGGTGTTAGTCTTTACCCACTGGATAGGAGGAAAGTCTTTTTGCATAACCATCTTAGATAAAACATCCAATTTCTATTTGATATTAAAATAAGTTAATTAAATTTGAAATTTTAACTGCACTTCAGATAAAGACATTACTTCCATGAAGAAATTCCAGTATTATTATTATTTCTGTGCTTGTACAGTACATTCTACACACACTTTAAAAACTTTATTTCCTTATTTTAAAGTGCTAGGTGATGAAAAACTTACTTTAGTTCTTTGTCCATCATTCTACTGTTTTTTATAAATTTTGCTAAAAATGGATATTTCTTTTCAGAATCAGTTTGCCAAGTTTCAATCCTCAACCACTGGGTCTTTTCAAGTTTTTTCCTTCTAAGACTAAAGAAACTTATATTATCACATTTTTATTCTTTCAGGGGATATTTATAGACCATGTCTAGTTACGCCTTTATCTTCCTTTTGAAAAATTAAATAGAGCATGCAGTACTTCCTTGCACAGTGTTTTCAAACCTGTAATAATTCCTGTGGAACTCTTCTGAACCCTTTCCAATCTTTTTTCAATATCTTTTCTCAGCTGCAGGTACTAAGACCAGACAGTTTTCCTATAATGGTCATATCAATGCCAAGTACAAACTAATAAAAAGATTCCTCTCTCCCATCCGATATATTTTCATTTTTGTGTATAAGGATCATATTGGTCCTCTGCAACATAACATCTCATTGGATCCCATATTCTGCTGATGAGCTATGACTGATTCTCATTTTCTCTTTCAAGTCTTTTACAAGATCACAGTGCTCAGGATAGAATTTTCCATCCAGTAAATGCAACTTTGATTTTCTAATCTTGGGGCAGAAATGTAGCTGACTGAGGTCAGTGTAATTCTGTTCTATGGCATTTTCTGCTAGATCAGGATTTGAGCAAGGTTTTTATTTCAAGAACTTCTTATATGGACTTGATAAAGTCCTTTGCTTAATTTTACACCAGGAATTAAAACTAACCTTAATGGGGTCCTAAAACTATTCCTCCTGAACATCTAAACTATATTTTCAGCTTTTACCATCAGGATCCAGCCACGATCATCTTGGAAACTACTTCAATTCTGACCATGTTGGTCCTTCTCCATTATTTATTCTAACTCTTTCCTGTCTGAAATGTGCATGTGACCTTCATGGTTATGACAACCTTCCAAAGCAGACTACCCTTCATCAGAGGGCAATCAGAGGGCAAAAAGAGATTTTCCTACTCCTCATTTCCTTTCATCTTATAGCCTTTCTTTTCTTTGCAATTTGTCCATCTAAAAAAAAAAAAAAAAGAAAAAATTAATAAAAATAATTTTAGAAATGCTCACCTAATGAATAATTTCCAGAAATGTTACATTCCACAAAAAAAAAAAAGAAAATCACACTTTCAGTAAGACTGGTTTGACTGTAAATCGGTTGGGGAATGATAAGCCCTCACTACAGGACTGGGAAGAATAGTTCACGTGGTTTCAGTTTTATGGAGGCCACCAAAGAGACTGTGTTACATATCCGTGTAGACTCTCATATCTCTCAAACTTCCGTTTTTTAATGATGCTACCTTCCCATTCCACAACTTGATTGCCGAGCTAAATCAATTAGGAGATTGTGACTAGGAACTCATGGTGATGTAAGCCACGAATCAACTCCAAGTACTGGCCTGTCATGTACAGCTGCTTTAAAAGATTTACATCTTTCTGAAAAAAGCACATGTATGATTCTTCCTCCATTTTGAACAGAGAACACTTAAAGGAGATACTGTGGTTTCCAGAGATGTGGATGCTAATTCACATCTTATTGGCAGCTACTTAATGTTATCAGGTGTACTAGGTGAATCTTAATAAAGGAATAATGAAGACAGCATGTTTCTTCTTGCTGTTATTATTGCTCCATTAGACTTTCAGTGAATCACTTTTTTTTTTTTTTTTTCCTTAAGCCTCTCTGCAGCCCATGAACAAGCCACAATCATCCAGAACCAAGAAAGTTAAAATTATATTTTCCTACCAATTCCCAGGAAAGTATTTTTTTCTCTTGTCATACAGAAATCCCACTCTTTCCCTTAACTTGTTAGTGATTCTCAGAAAGTCCTCATCCACATGTGGATGAACCATTGCAGTCAAACCTGGTGGGTGTATAATAGTTTTCCAAATATAAAATGCTGTTAAGTTCATCCCAAAAGCAACGCACATTTTGCAAGTGTATCTGGACCACCGCTGTAAGAGGCAAAATAGGTTCTGAAATGGCTAGTACTTTCAAAACAGTTTTTAGCACTTTGGCCATGCCTTTAAATTGACTGGGAAAAAGGGGGTTTTGTAGTCAGTCTTTTAAATAAGCTATTAAAGCAACATAATGTGCACCATTTATAGTCATTTTTTTACTGTTAAGATGTTTCTATATCCATCTGACCCTTTTTGCTATGGAATTATAGAAATATTTAGGCTGGAAAAGACCTTCAAGAGTCCAACCATTAATGCTACAGTGCTATATCCACCAATTAACCATTATGCCACATTTACACATCTTTTAAACATCTCTGGAGCTGGTCACTCCACCTCCATGGGCAGCCTGTTCCATTGCTTGACAACACTTTTGGTGAAGATTTTTTTCTTAATTGAATGTAATGCTTCCCTGGTGCAACTTCAGCCCATTTTCCCCGTGTCCTGTCACTGGTTACTCAGGAGGGGAGAATGAAACACAAAATTTCACTATGTGACAACTGCAGCCCATTCAAGAGCCATCGCTCCTCATACTGTACACATTTCTTCTAACAATCTTATCTACAGAAAACTATCTTATCTACAGAAATGTCCTATGAGACCATTTCTGCAACTGCAGAAACAGTCTACAGAGTCTGTTTGTGGGTTTTTCATGTGCATCTCCTTCAGAGCTGGCCAGACTCTCACATCTGAGCAGCTGTCAGGGCAGGGTAGACAAGGAGGGCTAAAGCATAGCTCAGTAGAGGGATTCCAGGTGGTGTTTGGAGAAGGAGCTGACAGCCAAAGAAAGAATTCTTGACTTACCACAGGAGTCAGTGTCAGGATCCTGTACCATGACACTGCCAGACTGGGCTGAGTTCCAGCATGAAGCTGGAGGCAGAGGCAGGGAATCTCACCAGACAAATTTTATAGGTACAGGCATTCCTCTTGTCTTTTCTGTCTGTAAATTCTTGGTCCTGCCTGGTGACATGGCACACTCACTAGAAAGGGGCAAGAAAGTGGCGCAAACACTAAACATCTTTAAGGGACCTGCAAAGTGCTCCTGAGGGATTTCCTCGAAATAATTATCTTGGTCTTGCTGTGCAGGACTGGAGCTGTGGAAAGGACATTTGGTGGCTCTAGAGAGGAAGGAGACATTGAGGGAGTATGTCTCACAAAAGTCATAGATGTCTGTGATCCAGGCAGCTGCATGAGAGGCAGATGGTGGAAGAGGCTGGAGAAGCTCACCGTTATACATTGGAGGTCAAAGTGTCTTCTTGGGTCCCTGCCTCCATGGCCCACCCTCTGTGCCACATATAATGTTCTGCCCTGATCTCCTGATCTCCTCCCTGTGCTGATTCCTGCTCCTGAATTCTCACCCCAGGAACTTTTTTCTTACTCTTGGTGACTTGCTGTGAATATCTGTTTAGCTCCTAATAGGTTAGGTCAGGAAGATGAGAGGTCTGCATGCAAATTGTCCTTGCTGAAGTGAATGTCAGTGTTTCTGAATTTTGGGGAGCACAGATCTCATCAGAAGCCTACATCTCATCCCAAAGCTTCTGCTCAGGCACTGGCATTGGCTTTACTTTCTGCCAGTCCACAGATCCCAGTTATTAATGTTTGTTTGTTCAATGATTTCTCAAGACCTTTTATTAATAATTTTGGAGGTTATTCACCTCCCTCAGCTTTAAGCATCTGGCCTCTTCATTTATTTGTTTGTTTGTTTATTTATTGATTGATTCTTTTATAGATCATGAGAATAAATTAAGAAAATGTGACTCATTTCATATTAGGAACATATCTGGCTTAGGATGCGTTGGATCACCCTGTAGTGAGTTTATCATGTTAGCCACGGGAATTTAGACTTATTTAAAGGTAAATTTGGGTCTACATGAATGTCTGAGATATCGTCATGGACCCCTTTACTCATCTGAAGGAAGGAATAATACCATCCTTCCAGTATTAAAGCTTTATTTATAATTTCTACGTAAAAGCAACACAGGATTTTTCACCCCTAAGGTGATGACAGAGCTTTCTTTTCTCCACAGAGATTACACTCGATCATTGGGTTTATATGAAAGATGGGTGTCTGTGGACAAGTGATAAGAATAACATTTTGAAATGCTGTAAGAAATACCTACAGAAATTCCTATCTGGTAACCATAACATTTATAGTTAGGTTATATAATGTTATATATTAGGTTTGTGGAAACTAAATAATGCATCTGGTCTGACCCAGGAGATCACTTGTCACAGCAAAGAAACCTCTGCTGTGAGCTTCAAAGACATCTTGACGTTTAATGAAGAGATTTTTTTTTTTATGTTTTGACTGAATAGCTTGTGTCAAATGACACATCACTGCTTTCCCCAGCAAAGCTCTCAGCGTGAACTTGGTGTTGTTACCAAAACTCTGCAGATTGCTGGTCTGCTTTTTGAGGCTCCTGTTTCTTGATATCAGGCTTCCATGTTGCCCAAAGCTTGCCTGCCTGGATCCCATCTCTGGCACGCTGTGTAGCACAATTCAGCTGCATGGGCTCTCCAAATAATACAGCATCACTCACTCTCCGGCCTCCCACCGCAGCTCAGCTCTCATCGCTGGCTTTCAAAAAAGCACGCAGCATGACATGCCTTTCTGAATGTGCATAGACTTCAGTGGTCAAGCTGAACAGTCAAAAGTCTGTGCCAGTTCTCTCCTGGCATTTAGATCTCATTTACTGCCAGACCCTGTAAAAGAAATAATCTCCCAATTGAAGACAGTTTTTGGTGGAATATAGTGATGGGGTGATTGTTGAAATAGCTTCATTTGTCTTTCAGAGATGGAGTTCTCCACTGTCAAAGTCATTGATTATCAGCTCAGCCAGTGTAGGAGGCATTTTTTCCCCCCTCTGAGCTACAGGATATTAAGTCCCATAATTGTTTACAGTCAAATGCCTATGCAATACTTAATTGCCTTCTGTAAGCTGCTTGGCGAGGAGCAAGAGGAATGGTTTGACGAGTAGAGCTAGAGTCCAAAACACTGTGGAGCTTGCAGCAATACGATCCCTGCTGGTAAGAAACAAACACGTCTGCTTCTGTGTCATTGTTTTTTTGGCTGCATCAGGCAAGTTTTGGGAAAGTTATTGTCTCCTAGCAGGCGGTGTAATGGGCAGCCACAATGTGCTAGTTCAACAGCCTTTCCTCTCCAAAACCAAGCTCAAATTTTGGCTCTAGTCACTCTTCAGAATTACTTTAGTTCATCCACATTCGTATTTATTTCAGTGCCACAGTGGCTGGCACAGGCCAGCAAAGTTTTCTTCATGTTGCTGCAGACATACCCAAAAAGAGTCCGAAAATAGCTTAATGCTGAAAGCCTGAGCAGAGGTGTTTAAGAGCAGGGTGTGTGTGAAGAGCAGACTAAAACAGAGTCCAACAGGCAAGTTTTGTGCATAAACCTGAATATATATGCAAGGGTACAGCCCTGGCATAGCCAAGAACTATAAACCAGGACTGAAGTTGTATTATTTCTCTAATATGATTTTCAGAATGAGCAGTTTAGACAGAAATAAAAGTCTTTCCTAATTAAAAAAAACAAAATAAACAAAAGAATTTTCTCTCTGTTCAAAATTCTGTCAGGAATTGTTTTTGAAGATGAGGGGATTAACAATGTTATCCTGTATTCTGAAACCTGAACTTCTTTAAATGACTTTTCATACTTGTTTCTTTTGAGGAATCTTGTAATTACAAAGAGATCAAGGAAGAAAAACAAATTAAAGAAAACTTAGGTGAAAAATAAGTCCTAAGGTACTTTTTAAGGGTAAGTCAATTCAGAGCTGTAGTTAATATGGTGATACTATTTCTAGAATAAAAGATATTTAAAGATTCTTTTTTTTTTTAATCTCTTTCTGGCTCTTAGCTACATAATAGAAGCACATCTTTAAATGTACATATTCTTAGCTTAAAGTAATCAGGTAGTTTCCTTATTTTTACAAATACATCATTATTTAGTTCCATCACTTTAAGCATATTACTGGTTTCATTACGATGTTAGCTAAATTCAAAGTAGTAAGGGATGTAAGTAAATCAAGATACTATGTCTTTTCAGGAACCAAATTTTACCATTCTCATGCTTATTGTAGAAAAATCTAATCTTAGACTGCTTGGGTAAATCAATAATTCAGTTAGTAGAAGTTAAAAATAAAAACTAAAAGATTGTTATAGATTTTTAGAAAATACTATTTTCCCCCATTTATTTTTGCAGAGGACATATTATTTAAGATTTTTTCAATTTATTTTCTAAAAATGAAAACAGAAAGTATGACCTTTGATATAAATTTGATGCTATAAATTAAGTGTTTGACATTGTTAGGTAATGGCAAAGAATTTTGGAGGACATAAAGATAGTGAAAAAATGCAAACACTTTAAAATACCAACAGCCCTTTTGAGGGGTCTGGATTGCAAAACAAAAATCAGATGCTTCTGGAACTCTGGCTAGCTTGGTGATGTGACCACATCCCTGGGACCCTGCTCCAGTGAGTTACTGCCCTCTCAGTGAAGAAACCAACAGTTTCACACACTGATGGAGAATTTAGAATATCTGTTATTGTTCAATTGTGTCATTTCTATTTTTTTTAATTATTGGGAATTTTAAAATTCCAGTAGGGGAGGGAAAGTTATTTGAAAGCTCACAACAAAATAACTTTGACTTTTCTTTTGGCTATGTGCCGTCCTTAGTGATTCAATCCTTTATTTGGAACTTCTCCATTCTAGTGATTGTCTTTCTGAAGTAGTGTCTCAGAATGGTTACATTTGCAAAAGACTCTTTTGGCAAAACAATGTATTGCACATTCTACTTTTTTAAGAAAAAAGTTGATAGCGATATTGAAACAAACAAAACCCTGCTTTTTTTTACATCTTCTGTCATTCTGGATGATAGAGAAAAGGAAGTGCTGAATAAAGTTCTGAAAAGCAGTGGAAATTACTTCAGGCAAAATTCAGTTGCCTGAATATGGATGCCTAATGCCCGTATTCCATTTTCCAGCATGGCTGACTGGGGGTGGGATAATTTGTGATATCTAATGCAAGAGATCATTGTTTGGGCTACTGACTCACAGTCCTAAGATCTGTGACTTTGAAGTGATTTAGGCACCAAATGTCTGTGTTGAAATCAAAGGGAACAAAGCACTTCAAGGGTTTTAAAGATAAGGCTAGAAAGCCTACATTTAATAATTTTCACTGATATTTAAGCCATAATTTTTAAAGTTATATAAACACAATGAAAATTAGCAGGTTTTTCCAGTTACAGACTAAAAGCCCCCCTCTCCCTTCCAGTTAACAAAACCTGAATGATTCTGTATATATTATATACATTTTTTTCTTTTCATTTTTTAATCTGGGACATGTCTATTTTGTAGACCACAGAAATACTCTGTGGGTTAATTTTTTATCTACTTAAACATTGTGAGCTGAAAGTCATTATTGTAGTGATTTATGGCAGCTACTCTAGTGCCAACCTTAACACAGTATTTTTCTTATTACTTAATTGTTCTAGTAGGGCTTCAGCTATTAGTTTCTTAGTTCTGAAAATAGGAAACAGGAGTTTTCTATTACAGATGCTTGGCTAATTAGTTCGGAGGCTGTCTAATGGGGACTATTAAAAATGCAAATAAGGAGTGATCAAATAGTGCAAAGTTTTGTCCTGACAGAGTATACTAATAAGTTTCTGCCAAAATAAATACATAAAATGATGGAAGAGAATCAAGCTTTAAATGGCATCCTTAACTGTAAATGGGATAGAACAAAGATAACGTGGATGAAAGCCAAAATCCTCATGACATTTCAATTTAGATATAGCTATAAGAACATATCTTGGGGGAAAAAGGAGGGGTGATGAATCCTGTGCTTTAGAGTATCCTTTACTTAAGTAATGCTTAACTTTAGAGTTTAGAATACTTTTACTTTAGAGTAAAAGATAAAGAGAAAGTAGGTGTTTCTCTATGATCTGGTCTGATTCATAAAACTTCAATGGGCCATGAAAACCTCACTTTCTTTACCATTGCACCATATAAATATGTACATGCAGGTAAGCAAGAGAACAACGAAAGTGTTGTGAGGGAGCCATAATCTAACATGCACAATTTAACCAATTTGTTGGGTTTTTTTTTAAGATGAGAAGTCTGTGTAAGATATCTCACATGTTTTTTAGGATGTTATTTGAATTTAAAACAGTTTGAAAAGGATTAACAAGAGGAACCACAACTTCCATGATGGAGTGAATATGCATTTCTTCAAATCTCAAGAAACAAGTACAAAGGAGCAGAAGCTAACTGGATGGGGGTAAACTCCTATCTGCAATTCAAAATAACAAATTTTAGTATATTTTTATTCACCTTACACATGGTAATAGACTGATAGACCTTCGTGAACTGCAACGGGCTAACCAACTTAAACAATGGATTTAGTACTCCTTATACATAATGGATTGTCTGGAGAAAATATGGGATGTCAGATGTCCTGCAATGAGATTACACGGCTATATGTTTCATGGTTGCTTTTTCTTACAGTGAAAATATTTTTAAGTAAGAAGCAAATCACTGCAGAAAGTCTAGAAATGGAAAATGCTCAACTGCTCTAGACTGATCTGGAAGAAAAGCTCAAGGGAACAGGTAGAGCTGCTAATGGATAGATAAAATGGACCTTTTCAATAATTTGGGACTATTTTTTTGCTTTGGTGAGCTTTATCTCACCTTTGGTGACAACTTCATTGTCATCTTCTTGCTCTTATGCCATTACTGAGATGCCTTTTTATTGGCTTCCATGCTATTTTTAGGAAATAAATTTTGACATATTTCCCTTCTCTTCCTTCCTCCTCTGCTTCAGATAAATCCCAGTCTAATGTTTTCCTTCGCAGTGGTCCTTTATTTGTTCCCTATTATTGCTCCCACTGATAGGGCAGTGTTATTGATTTTCTCTTCCCATTACTACAGTGGGATTGTCATTTACATGGCTGTCATAAACTGAAACCTCAGGGCCAAATTCCTGCCCATTAGCAAGCTGCCTTGCCCTATTTAAAAGACGCATTTGGTGTCCTGTCTGTCTTCCAAATAGGCCTCTTGCTGGCTGTAGCTCCTGTTGGAAGTGTCTCTCTCTCTCTGTGCTGATTAGAGTCTAGACTGAACATTTGCTAAGGAGGTCCAAGACAAACTTCTTTATGCACAGGGTAAGTCATGCATAAGATTGGATCCCAAAGGCAGCAGTACAATCAGCAATAGTTTATATACAAGCTAAACAAACACTCTGAGGGGAAAAGTCTTTACGGGGTATAAACATGAGTAGATAACTAGGCTCATGACCTCCTTTCATTGTAAAATGTTGCTCCTCAGCTGTGGTCATGAGCTAAGTGACTTTGCCTTCAAGACTTTTCATTGAGCATTAGTCCCTCTGGATTATTTTGGTAATTTCTACCGAAACAAAACTGAACAGGATATGGTGGATTTGAGAAGAAGGGCCTGTAATGAGCAAGCTGTTCCCACTGAAGATTTCAAATGCTTTCTGTTTCAAAAAAAGGCATATGGTGGCTTTAATAGGGGACATGACCCGCATTCACTTAACCATGTTCTGCAGACCATCATCTTTCCCTCAATTTTGCTTGTTAAAACTCTAATACTCCATTTCTGTTTCTTTATCTATATACATATATATATATGGAAACATGCTGAATAATTTGATGGTAAAATAACTAACAGATGAGAAAAGAAACAGTTCAGAAAAATCAGAAGAGAAACTCAAAACCACAGTGCCCACACATCCTATCTTCTGGGCTACCCCAAGATGAGAAGATTTTGCTTGCTCTGTTTTTAATCACAAGCTCCAGTGGGGAGCTGAGAAAACTTCTGTGAGAAAAGTTTTCTCTGCACTGCCATATCTTCATGAAAAGTTTCAGTTTTGATGATTCATCATTTTCACACACACACAAAAACACATTGTGTTGAAAGATTTCTGACCAGCCCTAGTAATGAATCCATCTGCTGCAGTCAGCGAACACAATTACGAGACAAATCACCCATCTTGAACAGTAAAGCTGAGAACAGAACCCCCTCTTTTTTTCCGTTTTGAAAAAAAAAAAAAAAAAAAAAAGAGCTGGTGAAAGAGAAGGCAGAGACTGTTATCTTTTGATCTTAAGGAGGCTTTTACTATCCTCTATTAGGAGATGACTTATTCTACTCTCCTAGGCATGGCCCAACTGCAAGAGACAGACGTGATCTTATACCCACACACAGATGCACACAGAGAAAAAGAGAGAGGGAATCTGTGTATATCCTCTGCTTGCTCTATGATCATTAAAAATCTGATAACACTTCTGTTCAAGAATGAAGGTTAGACCCCACCTGCTAGTCATTCCACCCGGGTATCTGCTAAACACTGTCTTCTTTATTCTCTGTAGTGTGGCTAAGTAGCTGTTATATACCTGCTGTGCTCTGCACAAGAGATGGCTGCATATGAATGGGCAGCGAATTGCTCTTCCTTTGTGCCTGGTCTACCTTACAATGCATCAGTGTGAAAGCCCATTGCTTCTGAAAATGATAAGAAAGTAAAGAATGTTATTGAAAGATCAAACCTGAGGCCAAATTTTACCTGAAGACTAAACTGCTTTATGAGCAAAACACTGAGGTTCAGGTAATCGATGTTCAATGTCCATTTCTACCTCAGATTTCTTTCAGCCCACTGGGGACACCATTTAATTTAGCTGTTTGCTGTAAAACAAAGATTGTGCTCATTCAGCCTCTACCCTCCAGCCTCTCCCTGGTCTTCTTTACTTACACTGTAAGATCTTCTAGTCAGGGAATTTAATGTGTTTGTACAGCACCTCACACATGGGGACCCATCTCCCACCTGGGGCCTCTACACATCACAAAACCCAAAAAAGCCTCCACTTGGAAATGAGAATTTAAACGCTAAAGTTGGCATTGCTTGAACCAGCTTAGATAGAGTTAACCCATTCCAATATTCTTATTTTCCTCCTCCCCAAAATAGTGCTCTGTAACACATCTGACATTTGGGGATAGTGAAGAAACCAAGTAAAAAAAAATAAAAAAAAAAATAAATAAATAAAGAGAAATAATCACAGAGCAGATACCACCTGCCTGGACTTCTCCATGGGAATGAGTGATCTGACAATTATAGACTTCAGGTGCCGTGAAGAATCATCTTTCCAAACTGCTGCCAGGGAGGTAAAGACTGGTTCTGATGTGATATCTGGACAGCCTAAGAGTTATTTTTGTCCTTGAAGCCTAATAGTGGGTTATTGGTAATTACAGGGAAAAAAAAAACAAAAACAAAACAACAAAGAAACCCAAGAAACCAAAACAAAGAAAAGGGGTGTGATGTCTTTTTTTGTTTCTTCCCCATCTATTCAGTTCCACAGAAATCTTATGGGGTTCCTATTCCATGAAGCACCATTTTAAGGAGACTTTATCTCTATTATTATTTCACATTAAAATATGCCTATTCCGTGATATAATATTTTTAGTTTTTAAACCTAAGTGTTTATATTATTGTTGTCATTTATGTTTAAACTGCAGCAAAAAGCTGCTGCAACGCTGCCCAGAGAAACAAAACCCATTTTGCACAACAGTGCTCTTGGAGTGGGTGGGGAGATATTTGTATTGCCAGAGAAGAGGGAAACCAAAAAATGAAAGCCAGGAGCAGATGGCAAAGGAAGAAGAGAAACAGAAAGAAAGGGGGGCTGAGGGGGCAGAAAGGAGGTTGTGAGGGAGGAGGAAGAAAAAGGAAATAAAGAAAATATAGACAAGAGTGGGAGAAAAAGGATCACAGGTTTCCTGAATGAACATGACATTCCTTAGGAAAAAGTTTCCATATAATATTTCAAAATTATATTTAATTTTGTTTCAGAGATGGGGCTGAGACTAGTCTAGAGGGAGCCTTTTTTAAGAGCCCCAAAGGCTCCTACTGGCTATTCAAGCTAACTGGAACAGGCAGCAGCCATCTGTGTCCCTCACTGGGCAGCAAAGTGGAGGAGGGCACTGCCAAATGATGAACAGCAAAAAAACCCCAACAAAACAAACAAACAAAAAAACCCCAAAAATACCACAAAATAACCCTCACTACTTCCATCTCTCTTCCATCTCTTGATTAGACTTTCAGGACAGATCACTGAAGGTCACAAGTATGCTAAATCCATGGTTACCTCTGCAAATGCTAAGGCAGAGGCACAGGTCTGAGCAGCAGATGTAGCCCTTCATGGTAACACTTATGGGAGAATCTGCACCAACATCCTGGACTTTGATGAGAAAAACAATCTCATTTGTCATTACATCAGTCCATTTACACTGAGGGTTTCTAAGGAAGAGTAGGAAGTACTAGGATTTGGAAAAGGAATGTGAAGGAAGGCTGGAGAGGCTATATGGAAGGTTATGGAAATTGAAAGCAGGGGAGGGCCTGTATTTGAAACAGACAGCAGAAAACTTCATCAAGGAAACCTGGTCTCCAGCCTGATTCAGTTGCAGAGCTGTTGTAGTTATTTGCTGAACTGCCTGGCATTTTTTTGAACTATCTGAGAAACCAGTGGCATTCAGGGCAAATTACATCTAATTTTCTGTACAAATTGCCAAACTATTGGACCCAGTAAATGTGTTTATTAAAAATCAGAGGCATAGGCATGGGTCACATATTTGTGGCACCCGATAATCAGAAAGAGACTAAGCCCACTAATCTGGACAAATTGCATTTGATTTTTCATGCTGGAAAGGTATCCAATAAGGGCTCCTTCATCCTTTCTTTCACTGTCCTGAAGTATCTGTGGCCTAGAAGGGGGTGCTTGCCTATTCCAGCACTATTGATTTGTTTGAGGACCTTAGTCATTGACCCACACTTATGATTGGGACTGAGTAAACATTTCTCTCTGTAACTCATGTCTTTCCCTAGCAATAAAGAAGTAACCAGAGAGAGCTAAGACCAAGCTGGAAGACCTGGGTGAATAACTGGGTTTCTTCAAAAATCTCATTTTTCATTTTGCTGTGGATACTCAGGAGCCCTTAATGCAATGGAATTAAATGGATGAAAGACAGGCCTTTTCAGTGTTTAAGGGAAGGGATGATGTTCAAATGCATGCAAAGCTGGTCAAAGGAGTTCTCCTGTTCTCCAGATAATATGTAAAAAGAAATATGAAAGAGATTTGTTTATCTACTGGTTTAGGTCATCAAAAAAATTAAACAAATCTGCTTCCACTAGCAAAAGAATTATTGCTGAGCTTTGTATCATTTCAATTTAAAGAGTGCATGGGGTCTGGAATTTTCTCTCCCACAAAAAGGGGGACAATAGCTTCAGGGGCTTTCCTCAGGATCTGATGTTATGATGTCTGTTATTACGATGTTATTATAATGTCTGACCATTATTACTTTTCATCTCTGTCAAAGACAAGGATAGTGAAATTAAGCACCCTCTTGGCAGCTTTGCAAATGCAATCAGGAAGTGTGGTTGGTTGGTTGGTTGGTAATTGTTGATTTAGAGGGAGGGGATCCCAAAATGTGAATGGTGTGAACCTCTGGAAATGAGCCTAGAGGAGGCCACAAAGATTCTCAGAGGGCTTGAGCACCTCTGTGGTGCTGTGCAGACCAACTGGCTGACAGAGCATGTTGAGCCTGTAGGGGAGAAGGTTCTGGTCAGACCTTATATTGCTATTCAGTTCCTAAAAAGGGCTGCAATTGAGCTGAAGAGGGACTTTCTACAAGGGCATTGAGTGACAGAACAGTGGCTTTAAACTGAAAAAGAGTAGGTTAAGATTAGGTAATAAGAAAATCATTACTGTGAGGGTGGTGAGGCACAGATGTGCTGGCCAGAAATGTTCATGCTCCATCTCTGGAAGGGTGTTCATGGCCAGGTTGGATGGGGCTCTGAGCAACCTGGTTTTTTGCCCATGTCAGCAGGCTGAAACGAGATGATCTTTAAAGCCTCCTCCAACTCAAACCATTCTATGCACTTGAGATCTCTCTTGATTTGTCTTTATATGTACAGAAGTTAGAGTTAGAGCTAAATATAATATTAGGCGGGGGACAAAGCCCCACATATATGGATTACAGAGATACTCAAAATATCTCTCTATGAAAGAGACTATACCAAATAATTTTTTAAAAAGTAAGTAAATTTTACATCTGAAAGGAAACTGAATGACTCATTCAACCCAACACTTCCTGTCCTAAATATATGAAGAACCAGGTTAGAATTGCCCACATACACAAAATAAATGAATTGAACCTCATTACAAATTGAGACTGAGATTTGTAATTTGATAGAAAATTAATCAGTCTGCATAGGTTTATGCTGCTCTGTTAACACCTGGCTTAAATGGATCATCTCATCTAGAGCCCTGTTCTATTGAGAACTGATCTCTTTTGTGCAAGAGACTTATCACAGTGCAAGCTTCCATTAATTTAGTGTTATATTTCTAACACTAGAAAATATATCTGAGTCATTTTTCATAAGTAAAATTCATTGAGAGCTATACAACGACATTTGGAATAGAAAATACATAGCAAAATTTTCTATATTGGAAAGGAAGGGTATTTTATGAAATTACTGAGAATTCTCTAGGGATAATTTGTAGAAGAAGTGGGAGACATAACCAAGGTCGATCATAAAAACTATGGCTGTAACGAAGAAAAGGAAAAGTTCAGAGAATTTTTTACAAAGTTTCATCTCCACCTTGTTATAAAGGGACAAACATGCAATTGGGAATGTACTTTTCCCCTCTAGCATGTTGCCAAATAATTATATGGATCACTGTATAATTATGTATATTCAAGGTTCTCCAAAAAAGCTTGATTTATTCAGTATTGCAAAGACTATGCTTTTGCTTCTAAAAGGTCTTTGTTTCAATCCCCACTTATGTAATAGCTGCCATCTTGGCTGACATTTAAGGATTGAACTAGATATAGTCAAGCTAAAAGTGTAAACTGCTATAGCTTGAGAACGAGTTCCAGGGTTCTTTTGTTAGGGCTGAAATAAGCTCAGAGCATCTGCAAGCTGAGCACACAGGGAGGTTTGTAGCCCACAATCTCAAAAGCACTGTGAGTCCTCTGAACGTAAATTTTGCTTGAACACAGTTTAACATACTATGAGCAGTCACAGCTCCTATTGGTTTCCTCAAATATAAGGTTGAAAATTGTTTCAGAAAATCATGACTGCTGTCATCAACTCTGTTTTTCCTTTCTTTACAACCATTGCTCATAGGTCAAATTCATTTCCCAGATAATGTTCCCAGAACTTAAATAACTGGTGCAAAATATTACACTAAAAGTCAACGATGAATGGAGGTGTGAAATTTGTCCATGATTGTGATGCAAATGATGGATAATCAACAAAACTGCTGCTTTTTCTAAAATGTGTATCATCTTTGCAATGTTTTGTGAACAACTCTTTAAAGCAACAATGATCACTTATGTGCTTGTGTGCTCTGATGAGATTCAAAAGCTTGAGTACTCAGTAATTCTGTGGGGTTTGCTGTGAACTCCTGACCTGTATATTGAAAACACAGCAGGTGCTAGTCTGCAAATGAGTAACATTTCCAAAGTTACATCTCATGCAATTTCTGAAATTTCTGCATAGCAAAAAAGGGTACTTACTTAGATTTGCACAAACCCTTCTCCACCAGAGAAATCAAGGGCAATATTTCTTTGTCAGCAAGTGTACCAGTTTGAACTCCTCAGGAAACACTGCAATACACCATAGACAATGGATGAAAATCTATAGGGAAAGTGAAGATGGGTACAAAATCAAATTAAATATAAAACCTAGAGAAATATAAACCTAAACAAAATGAAGATTTTCAGTGAGGTTCATCTGCATCAGAATAATTTTCCTATGATACATTTTCACAGAAGAGACAATAGAATGAATTATATCCAAATGTAAATGGATTAAAAACTTGAATAAATAAATTGTTTCAAATGATATCCAGACCTGACTTCTGCACATATTCTTAATGAAAGTATTCCAGTGTTCTGGATTTGGTAGACTTTTGGTTTGCTATCAAATTAAACTTCTTACATTGAAATATAACCTTCCTTAACCAAAGAGTTATGCCAGAGTTTGGTCCCACCTTTTTCTCTGATATAATTAATGAGATTTTACCAATATATACAATCTAAATTAAACTTGCTGGTAGAAATAAGTATTATTTCCACTGCATAGTTATGCAGTGGAACCACACATGTGGTTCTCAATGACAACAATATTATAACTAATGTACTAGCAAACTGTACAAGACCTAACCACGATGCTTTTTATTTTCCAGGTGTCTGAACTCAGATAGGTTCATAAATCATGAATGTTGGACTCTGGAGAGTTTCTTGGTAACTCTGTCATGTAATGATGCTTGGCAAGGTTAATTTTCTTTTTTAAAATCCACATTTTAGATAGGAAACCCATAGCATTCAAATCCAAGTAGTACTTATTTTGATCTTGCCTGCTACGAAGAGAACTGAGGCCACATTTTTTTGTGGCTAACAGGGATAGAAACTTCCTGGATTTCACAGAATATTCATGAGTTGTAAGGGACCCATAATGACCAAATTTTAAGTGAGTTGGCCTTTAAGGGGATTGGGTCTGTGTCCTGGGTTACAGCATATTGTCAGCACCATGTTCTCTCTCAGAAATTTGGCTTTCCAGGGTTTTCTGCATGTTTTCATCAGACTTACCAGGGTTCTATATGTGCAAGGGTTTTATACATGCATAAGATTTAGAATCAGTGAGCAAAATATACACCAAGCTGTGTGAGTTAAATGAGTAAATGAAGTCCCAGTTTTCTGATGTCAATATAAGGTGAGCTCTGCATTTCCCCCCCCCCTTTTTTCCCTGTCTTAATCTGGACATAAAAAAGCCCCACACCACAGAATATTTGTTAATGGTTTTCACTGTTATCTAAGGGTGTTAGAGAGAAGAATTCCCTTAATGTCATGATGACTGGGAGAGAATATGGCACAGGCTTGTCCAAGTCTGTAGTGGTTGTTAATAGAATAGTCCTGTGGTGTGGTGTTTCCTTCAAGTATACACTGCTGTTTATCACCATGCCTCACCTTTCCCAAGGAGTCTGCAGGACAACAAATGGCCTGCACGGTTGCAGACTGCAAGCCAGGCTACAGTATTGTCCTAGCAAATTCCAGAGGTGGCAGTCTTTCAATTAGTCATATTAGAGATATTATTATGGAATTATTGTCATCTCTGCATGACGTTGAGGGCCCTTCTTGCCTGGTATCAGGTCTCTGAAAATGACCAGCAGAAAAAAAAGTCTAAATAAAAAGAATGCTGAAGACAGGGCAAGTACAGAACTAGTATTTTCCTGCTATAGCATTTCAGTTTCTAGCATTCTTCTGACAAGCTTCCCAAGCAGACTAAATTAATAGACAGTAATGTCTTTATTCTTCACAAATGTTTGTATATATTTTTGGCTTTAGCTACCACCCCATAATATGGCAGTGAATTTCATAACAGAATGACATGCTTTTAAAAATTGTTTCCAGTTGGCTTCATAATGGTTCCATTGGTTCATTTTTACATTGCGTGAAATACTGAATCATTATTTCCTGATTGCCTATATGACAATATTTACATCTTCTTTTTATCCTGTCTTAGGTTCTTTCAGCTATCAGGCTGAAAATTTTTAAATTTTAAATTTTAAACTTTTAAAATACCTATATAGAAAAATATCTTTCTCCAGAAGATTTGCCAAATAAACACTAACAAAGTCTGGACTTTTAAAAGATAAGATAGTAATTTTCAGAGAGAATTCAATTCTCTATCAATTCAGTAAGCCTGCTGTTTTCCTGAAATGTAACATGTTCCTTGCAAGTCTGTAAAAAGTAGTTTCTGAAACTGGATATTCTAAAGTCACTGTTTCTGGATCCATCTCTAACATTATATGATCTCACCATGCCAAAACAGTTCTATTCAAAAAAAAATTCTGGTGCACAGGATATTTCAATAGTAAAAGCAGTCATACAGTTCAAATTTGTTATGTAGTACTCAAAAATAATTGCATTTTTCCCTTGTCACATTCCCGTGCAGTCAAGTATTGATTAAAACCCTACAACCCAAACACTATATATTGTCACTTCTTTTAAGGACTATATTAGATGGAAGAAACTTGGATTTAAAAAAAAAAAAAAAATAGCCTTTCTTCTGCCTCTCTTGCTGACTCCCCGCAATTATGTCTATTCCAATTTTATTGATAATAGTTACCTGTGAGGATGGAAGTTTTGTAGACCTGTGGTTTCTCAGACTTAAGAGAAGGTTAAAGGGAGATCTGTAGACATGGTCATCCACAACTGCATGGTGGGAGGCTATAAAGAAAATGGAGCCAGACTGTCCTTGAAGGTGCACAACCACATGGGAAGGTGGAGGAAAGGCAATGGAGAGGAGCTGGAGCATAGGGAATTCTGAGTTGATGTAAGGATAAATTCTAACCCCATGCTTAAAAGAAATGTCCACTGAGCTATGTCCATCTAGATACTTAAAACTTTGACAAACAATTCCTGGAATACTCTGTTTTAACTGTGCTTGCCTTGAGCTGAACTGCTCAGGTAATCTCCAAGCTCCATGATTGTGTAATTTTATGATTGTGCATGTCTCCCTGATGCAACTTCTGACCACAGCTGAGCAGTAAATGAGTTCCACATATTCTTAGGTAACAGCAGGGGTTGACAGTTTCTTGTAGTTGAAGAATAATGATTTATATGATGTATAAAAGATGTTTCTTACCAAAAAAAAAAAAAAAAAAAAAAGAAAAAGAAAAAGTGAGAGGAATGAAGATGACCCCATCTTCTCATTACATCTGGGAGAAGAAAAGCATACACTTGGATAATTAGAATTCAACATTGATTTCAAAGAGAGCCCTGCAAGGGATTGAGGGAAAACCAGCTTGTTTTATTCAAATGAGTGTGTTAAAACTCATAACACTGTGTCTAGTCCCAGGCTCCTTGGGACAAGACAGAGGCAGAACTCTTGGAATGGGTCCACTGGAGGGTAACAAAGATAATGAAGGGGCTGGAGCATCTCCGTTAGGAGGAAAGGCTGAGGGAGCTGGGGCTGTTCAGCCTCGAGAAGACTGAGAAGGAACCTCATCCATGTCTATCAGGGTCTGCAGGAAGGTGTTAGACAACGGACCAGGCTCTGCTCTGTGGGGCTCAGCAATAGGACAAAAGGGAACAGCAGAAATTGATACACAAGAAGATCCACCCAAGCATGAGAAAGGACTTCTTTACTGTTCAGTTCACTTCAGCAGGTTGTCCAGAGAGGTAATATCCCTCACTGGGGGTATTCCAGAACCCTCTGGGCACAACCCTGTGCCCTGTGTTCTAGGATGACCCTGCTTAAACAGGGAAGAGGGACCAGATGACCTACTGCCATCCTCCTCAACCTGACCCACTCTGGGATTTTGTAATTCACAGTGGGATAGCTTAGAGTGGCCAAGACATGACCAGTCCATGTGAAATCTCCTTCAATCTCAGCTGGCAACTTTACACCAGCAAGTTATCTCTTTCTGGTTTTGCTGAAGTCCTGAATGGTTGTTGTGGTTTTAAACTAGTAACAAAAATTACTTATTTTTTTGTTGTGAGATATGGATTAAAATAAGAGCAAAACAGGCTTAAAACTTAAAAGGAATAAAGACAGTTTATTAACAAACTATTAGAATAAGAATACCAAAATAAACTTTCAGAAAACTCTTTTACTTCTTACTACTCGATTATTTCTTTGTACACATAACAACATAGAGACAAAAAAATTTTAGAATCTTGGTGGTCAAAAACAGTCTCAATTTTCAGAGCCTTTTCATCAGTCCTTATAGAGAAACAGAAGTTTCTTTCTGCCAATCTATGGAGTTTCTAGAGTCCACTCCTCCTATCCCACACTATTTTGAGGTGTGCATGGGTCAAAATTAATACAGGGATGTTATTTTTAAGGATAAGTTATTCAAAGGTAAAAATCTTCCTCATTTCTTTCTGTGAGCCTTCCTGGAAAACAGCCATCTCCTCGGCTCTTTTAAGGTTTTAAAATCTTCACTTCACTCTTAAGTTCCAGCAACTCACAGTATCATAACCACTTTTCTTTCTCTAAAGTCCACACTTTAAATACTCTATTCCTCCCATACTCTAGTCATTAATTAAAGGAGTCTTTAAACTACTGTCCATCTCTATAGCTGTAACAGAAAGACTTTTCAGCAACAAGCATCTTCTTTTTCTTTCTTATTTAAACTTAACTCTTTTCTTCACTGTTTTTTGGTGGTTTTATGATGTCTTACATGCTAATTGTCTCTCTCTGTCTTTTCTAAGAAAAAGGAGTAATCTGTTTGTTTATCTAGGTAGTAAAAGAATTAAAAGTTTTAAGAAAGCTGCAAAAGTTTATAGTGTCAGGTTTCAGTCTAGCAGCAGACCTTGGAAACTAAACTAAGCTGCCAAGCTCTGCTTTTCTCTCCTTCCCCCCCCGCCGCGGCCTTGTCCCGGGCCTGGAGGGGGGGGGAAAGCCAAGACAGAGCCCTGTTATCTCTCAAAAGCCAGAAACCAAAGAGAGCCAGAGAGCTCCGAGTGTACTTCTTAAGGGGGTGTTTACAAGTTGAATTCACTTTTTAATGGTCAGATCTGCTGTCAATTCTTGAAAATGACTGATAATTGGTCAGGAAGAAAAACTCCCATCAGTCACCAGTAGCTTCAACTTCCCCTTTTTTTTTTTTTACTCGGTCTTAAAGGTGAAGCTACTCCATGACAATGGTAAACACCTACAACAATGTCAGCTCTCTTCTCATAAGGGACCATGGTTTGGAAAGCTGCTTTGTAAAATAGTTGCAATGGCCAAGGCACCTGGCAGAAAAATATTGCAAAAGGAAGAAAAGAGAGCACAAAATGGGACTGCAAAGTGAATTGTTTCTTGCACAGAAACAATAGTAACATATAGCAAAGAAAGAAAGAGAAATTAAACAGAAAGTGAGTGCATTTTAGTTAACATCTTAAATAAGAAAAAGGAAAAGCACAGGAACTCCTTCATGACTACTGAAAAATACTCATTACTCAATGGATTTGGAGATCTCACAGTGGGCTATATAGTCAAAGCTAGTAACTGGCCTAGAATCAGTTTACAGCATAAGATGTTCCTGCATTTCACCAATTTCTATTTATAATTATGTTTGCGGACATATCACTGATATTTTATCTTCTCAAGATGAAGTTTTCTGATAAATTGTCTCCCTTGTTTCCATCTTCAGATCTCTTATGTCCCAGTTAATTATACGTATGCACAGTTTACACCAGCTGCTTAAGAATAGGCAAGGGTTACTTGCTGGTTGGCAAAATTTTTGGAGGAATCTGGTGAGGAAAAAGAGGAATAATATCGACAAGATTTTCCAGGCAAAATTTTGCCCCTTCCACAGATATCTGGCAGCTGAGGTACTTGAGGAAGAAGGAACATGTATGATTTTATCAAAAGACTGACACATGTTCCCAACCTTCCCTGTATTTTGTTCCTCCCTATAACGGAGTGGTGCACACACCCCTCCTGTATATATTGCTATTAGCCTCACAGGGCTTTGCATCTCAGAAACTTTTAATAAAGTCATGCAAGGCTCACAGTTTAAAAGCAATAACTGACAATTATCCACTTAGGGGGTCAGAAAACTGCCTTGAGAATGTAAAGTACACTACCAATCATAGCTTTGTTATTTAATGGAGAGCTACTGTAATTTGGTTGCTACAACTGTCACGTAATGGGCCACAGTAAATTCACTTGAGAAAAGAAGACCAAAGACAGGATATATACCACTGCAACTGCTCTGAAGGTCCTAAATTTATATTTTCCTGTAATGCTAAAAAGGTTTTTCAACTCATTTTCCTCTCCAAAGCCTAAATTCTCCAGACTGAATAAACCATCACTCGTAAATCCACTTTGACAAACAAGGAGGCGAGTGTAAATGCATGAAATATAGATTTAATAAATATTCCCCATATATAAGGAAACCGCTGGTATGTGTATAGCCCATTAGGGTTCTGCCATGGACTTTCCAAAAAGTGTGATTGGCGATGTGTCATTCATCCTGGTAAGATTCCTGACAACTGGCTCTGTTATCACATTTCAGGTTTTTGTTTTTGTTTTTTTTTTCCTAGTAAACAAGAACCCTCAGAGGCCCATATTCATGAAAGTAATGGGAAGACACACCTCAGGAACAAAAGATTGATTGCAAGCAGCATTCAGTGCTGGAAGAAAGCTTGAAATATTTCTTATATTAACCAACCGCTTTAGCTGTGCCTATTTCCAAAGTTTCCTTAGCTTATTAAGTCACAGGTGCGCTTGTGGATAAATTATTAGTGCAAGAATAAAACAATGTGGCCTTTTTGGACTGCTGAAGTTCATTCAGTCAGTCAGTTCATTCTGCATATCTGTCTACTTAGGTTTGAGCCCAAAACCTCAATCATTGAACACTTTATTAAAGAAAAGAGAATGCAGATCTTTCTTTTTCTCCAGACTGTAAGTGTTCAGCTGAACTATTCAATAATATAGCACCTTTATTATTCACTGTGTGATTTGTGCTTATATTATTACCCATTATTATCACACAATTAATCATAGTGACATTAGCGTGCAATAGAGAGAAATGAAGTTCTGAATAGACTTATTTCAAAATATTATTTTTATGTTAGAAACAATTTTTTATTAACATCTTATCAATATTTTTCAGTAAAAATATCTTAAACATATATTTGTATTTTAAAGAGCTGCAAGATCATAGAAAACGATTATATAATTACTTTTAGATTTATAATTAAAATACTGAAATTTTTGACCAATGTGGGAATTTTTCTAAGGGCAGGAAAGGGGAAAAAAAGAAGGAAATCTTTCATTCCTCACAGTACTAAGAAAGCTTTAGCAATGTATTTCTCCTTTAATAATCTTGCAATCTTGCAACAGATGCAGGAGAGTTTAGTTTATGGAGCAATTTAATAAATAGGTCTGGGAAGCAAATTTCTACCATTTTCTGTGTTTTTATTTGACATAGATCAACATTACTCTTATGCACATATTCCATCATAAAGGCAATCCTATCTCAGTTTACTCTTTAGAAATGAGTTACACTTTGTATGTGAAAGAATGCAGTTTGCCTTATTCCCATTTTATGTTAATTTTGTTCACATTCTACCTCAAAAGACAGCATCTCCCTGAAAACAACCCACCACATCCTGGGGTTAATGTGCAATTCAAGATGCACCAGTGTTTGCCTGTATATTAGAGCTAGAATATTTTAAAAATACCTCATTCTAATTAGTACTATGAAAGATTGTTTATCTGTCATGACTTTACAGAGCAGTGATTGCAGAGAGGTTACCATTAATGTGAGGTACAATGAGGGCTAATCAGGAACAAGTAAAATTTATCACTTTGCAAAAATAATGATGATTTACCATCAGGATGCTTTGGAATTTCACCTTTCATCACACTTTCGGTGTTAAAAAAAAGATATAGAAATATGTTATCTTATTAAGCAAACCAAGCACATGCCTGTCAAATAAATCTGTTTTCTGGAAAATAGGGTAACTAAAAAAAATAAAAAAACTTGCAATTCAATTTGTATAGTATGAAGAACACTTATCTTATTCACGAGACCATTTTTTTGCCTCTGAATGTAGACATTAAAGATATTAAAATTTCCAATCTTCTTGCAGTGTAATTGATTCTTTGATGTCCGGTTTCTGTGTTGCAAACATTAAACAACTTGTCTGCAGGTCAGTGATGATTTTATTTTAGTGGGATGTTATATTATGTTTTCCTGTGTAATTGATGAAAGCTTTCACTTCTTTATTTATTTATTTTATTGAGACTTCAGTGTATGACAGAAAATCTTATGTTTGCTTTAAAGGACTATGAATTTGGAAGACAACTAGCATACAATTAGGTTACTTTGCTTTTTGATATCAGAAAAATAAAGACATTTTGTGGGAATAAATGATTAACACCATTGGAAAACTCAACCAACTAAATTATATAAACTGATTTTTGGAAGGAAGGATTAGTCTCGATAAATAATAGATGATCTATATTTTTTGAGTTATATTAAAGAAAAAAAAGAAAAAAAGAAAAAAATTGAAATATTTCCTGTCTTGAGTAATGTTAAGAAGTCAGCATTTTGAGAGGTCTTATCCCAATTTAAGATATGCAGACAAAAAGGTCCTATCAATTTACACATTATTTTCTCTTGACCTTCAGTAGTGCTCTGCAATATTTCACCTGATTTTGAATAAAAACAATTTCTTGTAGGAAATTTTCAGTTTTGCAACATCAAAATGCAATCTTTGAAACATTTGTTTTCAAAAATGTACTTCTAAGTACATTCTCCTAAGACAAGCCTCTGATATTATATTTAAAGCAAAAGTGACAAGAAGACTATTTGATTTCTAGGAGATAAAGTGTTAATATTAATTTGATACTGAAACTCTCTTCAAAGGAAAAATGGCGTTTATACTTTGCTTTCAGGTTTACCGAACAAAGTGAATAGTTCTGGTAAATTCAAAGGACAAGGATAGCATTTTGATTAATGTCAGGAAGCTCTTGTTTTGGATGGTATCAAGGACAAATCATGGGGTTGCTAAAAGCTTGGTTAGGGTATTGTCATGACTGAAGTATTAAGTCACTGTAAATTGTTTACTTAGCAAGGCATAGTAAATAACAACTATACGACAGTTACATAATAAAATAACAACAATAATAAACCCCACACAAAATGTGAGACAAATTATCCTATGTCAAAGATCCTATGAACTGAAAGTTAGTCCTAGATAAGAATAACAAGATTATATAGGTATGAAACTATTTTTTGTGTTCATTAGATTTTTTTATTTTATTCTATTTCTAGCCTGCTATTTCATTGTAGATCTAGGAAAACCATGGATATACTCATTAGCAATTACCTCTTTGATTCCCTGAAAGTCAAATACAGAAATTTTAGTCATCAGTTTTAAGCAAAGGTAAGCAGCTAATGAAAACCAAGAAGAACCTTAAGTAGCAAATTAATGCTACAAAATTCCTTTAACATGGTTCCACAATCTATGAAAGGAAAAGAGGGCTGTTATGTAGGGTGGTCCAAGTCTTGTAAATATCTGACAATCATCAATAATGTTCAAGCACAAGAAGTATTGAACACAACACTTCCTAGATTTCAGCAGGACACTTTAGTGGTAAGATAGTAGTGAATATTGAATTATTTTGTCTAGGTAGCAGTGATTTCTCTTAGCAAGTAGAAGGGAACTTAGAGTGAGAATACCTGTAATGTAAATGAATGTGGTCCTGAGAATATCTGCTTAATGCCTCTTCAACAGAGAAGATTAGGATGACAAACAGAAGTAGAATATCAAACACCCTATTCTGAAGTTCTCCAGGTGTTTATGCTGGAATTTTCCATGTGGGCACAGCCATAAGTTCCAGAGCACAGAGAAAACAGGTTATTTCCAATCTGCCATATGTCACAGGCACACAATTCAAGCTCCATGTGAGGCTCTGAACCTAAACTTCCTGACCAATACATCAGAGCTACTGAAGAGCAGGGCCAATGTAACGTTGCTTGGTAGGTTTTATTCCTGATGGTTTCTCCTTTGGAAGTATGAAAACATGGTGAGTGGCTTTCTAAGGTTAAGAAGCAAATTGATTATGAACTGGAGTTTTGTCTACCAACAATTTTTAATATGTAATCTTGTCATGAGTGAACTAAAGTCATTAATAATACAGTAAGCAAAATGTGCTACAGTTAACCTTAAATTATAACTTACAAAGAGCATTCTTGCAGTTTCTGCTATGATTTATGGGCTCAGTTTATTCTATGCAAATTCATGCACAGTTTCTAATAAGAGGGAGGAGGAAAGATAAAAGAGCCCTGAATATTTTATAAGCTTTTTCCACTTACCTTAATTTAGAAATATGAAGCTGAATATGTAAGTAGAGAATAATTACCTATTACTAATCTCCCACATAGTTTATCTATTTCAGACCTGAACATCCTGAGCAATGCAAAACATAACTGTTTTACTACCTGTACCACTGTAAATATGATAATTAGGTATACTTCAGTGCTAGTTTTTTGCTGATACATGAGAAGATAGATGCTGTAATATAATCAGGCAGTGCTTCGCTATTGTTTTATATCCCTTTTAAAAATAATATGCCTGCTGTTCAGTATTTCATTCATTGGACACAGTAAAGTTAACTTTTAAGAGGATGATGCCCTAGATAAGTTCCTTGAGCATGCTTTTCCAGATGCAATCCTTAAATTTTAGAAATGGTGCAACAAATTTGGAGTTGCTGTAGAAATCCTTGCAAAAGGCTGCACCAGAACACAGTGCTCTATGCTCTGCAGAACAAGTTCTTCAGTACTCCTTATTCAGCTGTGGCCCTGATTCGTAAAGGCTCTTGGGCACCTCAATGACATGTTAGAGAGCTGGATGAAACAGAGCAATGTGCCACAGAATCCTGTAATCACAGAGTCATTTAGGCTGGAAAGGACCTCCAGGATCCTCGAGTCTAACCTTTGACTGATCACTTTGTCAATTAAACCATAGCACTGAGTGCCACACCCAGTCGTTACTTGAACAAGTTGAGGGGTGGTGACTCCACTGCTTCCCTGGGCAGCTCATTCCAATCCCTGACCACCCTTTCAGCGACAAAATTCATCCTGATGTCCAATATGAACCTCCCCTGGTGCAGCTTGAGGCTATGTCCTCTTGTGCTGTCAAGAACAGCTCTAAGAGAGCTGGATGCAAATCCTCTTCTAGTCTGTTCCTCTTGTTTCTGAAATTTAAACGAAAAGGAAAGAAGGAAGTGTGGAAGGAAGTGCGGAAGGAAGGAAGGAAGTGCGGAAGGAAGTGCGGAAGGAAGGAAGTGCGGAAGGAAGGAAGGAAGTGCGGAAGGAAGTGCGGAAGGAAGGAAGTGCGGAAGGAAGGAAGTGCGGAAGTGCGGAAGTGCGGAAGGAAGGAAGGAAGGAAGGAAGGAAGGAAGGAAGGAAGGAAGGAAGGAAGGAAGGAAGGAAGGAAGGAAGGAAGGAAGGAAGGAAGGAAGGAAGGAAGGAAGGAAGGAAGGAAGGAAGGAAGGAAGGAAGGAAGGAAGGAAGGAAGGAAGGAAGGAAGGAAGGAAGGAAGTGGCGGAAGGAAGGAAGTGGCGGAAGGAAGGAAGTGGCGGAAGGAAGGAAGTGGCGGAAGGAAGGAAGTGGCGGAAGGAAGTGGCGGAAGGAAGGAAGTGGCGGAAGGAAGGAAGTGGCGGAAGGAAGGAAGGAAGGAAGGAAGGAAGGAAGGAAGGAAGGAAGGAAGGAAGGAAGGAAGGAAGGAAGGAAGGAAGGAAGGAAGGAAGGAAGGAAGGAAGGAAGGAAGGAAGGAAGGAAGGAAGGAAGGAAGGAAGGAAGGAAGGAAGGAAGGAAGGAAGGAAGGAAGGAAGGAAGGAAGGAAGGAAGGAAGTGGCGGAAGGAAGTGGCGGAAGGAAGGAAGGAAGGAAGGAAGGAAGGAAGGAAGGAAGGAAGGAAGGAAGGAAGGAAGGAAGGAAGGAAGGAAGGAAGGAAGGAAGGAAGGAAGGAAGGAAGGAAGGAAGGAAGGAAGGAAGGAAGGAAGGAAGGAAGGAAGGAAGGAAGGAAGGAAGGAAGGAAGTGGCGGAAGGAAGGAAGTGGCGGAAGGAAGGAAGGAAGGAAGGAAGGAAGGAAGGAAGGAAGGAAGGAAGGAAGGAAGGAAGGAAGGAAGGAAGGAAGGAAGGAAGGAAGGAAGGAAGGAAGGAAGGAAGGAAGGAAGGAAGGAAGGAAGGAAGGAAGGAAGGAAGGAAGGAAGGAAGGAAGTGGCGGAAGGAAGGAAGTGGCGGAAGGAAGGAAGTGGCGGAAGGAAGGAAGTGGCGGAAGGAAGGAAGTGGCGGAAGGAAGGAAGTGGCGGAAGGAAGGAAGTGGCGGAAGGAAGGAAGGAAGGAAGGAAGGAAGGAAGGAAGGAAGGAAGGAAGGAAGGAAGGAAGGAAGGAAGGAAGGAAGGAAGGAAGGAAGGAAGGAAGGAAGGAAGGAAGGAAGGAAGGAAGGAAGGAAGGAAGGAAGGGAGGAAGGGAGGAAGGGAGGAAGGGAGGAAGGGAGGAAGTGGCGGAAGGGAGGAAGTGGCGGGAGGGAGGAAGTGGCGGGAGGGAGGAAGGGAGGGAGGGAGGAAGGGAGGGAGGGAGGAAGGGAGGGAGGAAGGGAGGGAGGAAGGGAGGGAGGAAGGGAGGGAGGGAGGGAGGAAGGAAGGAAGGAAGGAAGGAAGGAAGGAAGGAAGGAAGGAAGGAAGGAAGGAAGGAAGGAAGGAAGGAAGGAAGGAAGGAAGGAAGGAAGGAAGGAAGGAAGGAAGGAAGGAAGGAAGGAAGGAAGGAAGGAAGGAAGGAAGGAAGGAAGGAAGGAAGGAAGGAAGGAAGGAAGGAAGGAAGGAAGGAAATAGAGACACTCCTGGTTCATCAAAGATTACAATGAACTATCTTTATCCTGAATTGTGTTTTTCATTAGTTAACAAGCTAGAAAAAATATTTTTCTGTTATCTCCACTTCCAGCTATCACAATAAATTTGTATCAATACACAAATGCAAATAGACATCCTTCAATCAGAGAAGCAAAAAAATTCTTTTCCTGTAAATCATAATCTTGTGTTGCATTGTCACCCCTTCTCCAATCTGTTTACCACTGATTATTTCTCATGCACTTGCATTTCTGTCTAAAGCTTACTAAGACTGAGAGCAATGTCCCAGGTGTACCTCAGGTAGGCACTAATGTTGAGCTTTAACTGGGGTTCTAAAAGACCAATAGCTGTATTTTCTGATTTGAATTTCATGGGCTTAGATAGCATTGTTTGCTGCACCTATCTACCACAACAAAACAAAGTTATGATTTATTTGTGAAGCATTCTGATATCTAGATCCTGCCTAAACCATGATAGGGGCCTCAAGGTGGATTTTCTCTTGCTTTCTGAATCTGGAGACAGAATTTTTTGTATAAACATCTCATCAGTGATGCTGATTTCTCAAAAGTCAACGACAAATGTGTGCATCAGATCCAGTTTCATATTATTAAAAGAAAGGCAAGAACCCTCAGTTTGGAACTGTGACGTGTCAAAAACAGGACCTATATCATCATAATAAAAAGTGTGGCTGAGGGACCTGGGGTTGTTCAGCCTGGAGAAAAGGGGGCTCAGAGGCAGCATATCACTCTTTTCAACTATCTGAAGGAATAACCAGGGAGAAGGCAAGAGGACATAGCCTCACTCTGGAGCAGGGGAGGTTCAAGTTTGACATCAGGAAGAATTTTGTCACTGAAAGGTGATGAAGAATTGGAATGGGCTTCCCAGGAAACTGATGGAGACACCACCCCTGAACTTGTTTAAGAAATGCTGGTCATAGCACTCAGCACTATAGTTTTGTTGAAGAAGGTCATATCATGTCACAGGGTGGACTTGATGGTCCTGGAAGTCTTTTCCAGCCTTGATGATTCCATTATTCTATTCTACCTACTTATTCTATTCTATCTCTTTTGTTCTATCACAAATGTTCAGACTACCAGAAGCTCTGATGCATATACACAGTTAAACCAGTGAAAGTACAATATCACATTTTGAGCATACCATTCCTCGTGCTCTTAATAAATCTGTTCTTTGTTTCAGGAGGAAGAATATATTTTAGTTTTGAGTCTTGAGTGAAATTTGATGGGGGGAAATAATCTAATAAAATCCAAACTATGACATTATTTCATGCACAGGGTTCTCAGAGGTCAATAGGATTCAAAGTATTGAAGACCTGTTGAGTGACACAGTAGTTGGTTAGTGATTGACAGTTTTTCCCTGTCGCAAATTCATGTTTCACTGGACATCTTGCCAGTGATAAGAGGAACCCAATAAGTTATCCTGGATATTTTGTTTATGCCTTCACTGTATGGTGGAAAAAGAGGAAGAAGGTCAGGGCAGGCAGAAAGGGGAAAGGGGAAAGGGGAAAGGGGAAAGGGGAAAGGGGAAAGGGGAAAGGGGAAAGGGGAAAGGGGAAAGGGGAGGGCAGGGCAGGGGAGGGGAGGGCAGGGCAGGGCAGGGAAGGGAAGGTGCGGGAAGGGAAGGGAAGGTGCGGGAAGGGAAGGGAAGGGAAGGTGCGGGAACCCAGTGACAAGACCCCAGGGAATGTCCTGAAGCTGTGTCAGGGGAGGTCTAGGCTGGATATTGGAAAAAGTTTTCCCACCCAGAGGCCCTGGAACAGGTTCTCCAGAGCAGTGGTCACAATGGTCACAGCGCTGATAGAGTTCAAGAAGAGTTTGGGCAGTGTACTCAGGGACATGGTGTGACTCTTATGGTGTCCAGGAGCTGGATTCAATGACCCTCGTGCACTGCTTCCACCTGAGCTTATACTATGGTCTATGATTCTCTATGTCTTCTGGAGAATCAAATTTTGATTTTGAGAGAATGGGTTTGATCTGCTTAGTTGCAATTTTGTGTATACCACAAGGAGTTCCTTTTTTTTATTACTTTTTTTTTGTTAATATTTTACTGGCTTATTATTATTAGATCTGATCCAAAATTGGAATTTTTTGGAATGATTGAATGAACCAGAGGATTAAACATAAACATGGCTAATGAAAAGATCTGCTAGCCATAACAACTCTAAACTTTGACTGAATTTAAGGGATACTTTATCTGTTGATCCTGCACAGGATTTTTGAGTATTGCAGTGTAAATTCAGAAAATGAAAGGTTTTGGAACCAAATGGGTGCAACAGACAGGGTTCATATATGAATTTCCAAGAATATGAAAAGCAAGGTAGCCTCCAATGGTTAAATTGCCACTGTTCTGTTCCCCAGACACTAAGAGAGGCTTTCCAATTTCCCCTGATACATAAAGGGGGGTAAGTTGCAGGAAGAAACAAAGGTAAAAGATCTCTACTCTAAATAAAGCCTTTTCTAGGAAGGAAATGAGAATGCTAAGTAATTGGTAGGTATAGATGGTACCTGCCAACTAGTCAAGCTGTTTGATAGCACTCCTCTCTGGACCCAAGGGGGGCATTGGTAACACATGGAAGAAGGGTTAGCAATAGTTTCTAGGTCTTTTATGTGGCTTACTATCGATCACAAACCTTTGCTGTCCAGGAAAAAGGTAAAAGAATACCTAGATAAATAGGAATTGACAAAGCTAGGCAACTTAGAGAGAGAAATCTCTGGAGTCATCTGCAACCAAGGAAGAGATATTGAAAGTGATACAATCAATGCAGCCCAGGAAGACTCTGGGGAAAAATTAGTTTACCCATCAAGTAACCATAGGTAGAGGCATGTTGCGGCTGGTGTGTTTGTTTGCATGATGTGCTCACTGAGGCTTCTATACCCTCTACATTTCATGCTGCAGTTTCAGGATTTATCTGGGATCTAATGGAGACCATCCAAAAAACTCACACAGTTCCACAGACCCTTTCAGTTTTAAACAATTCAGCAGTATTTCCAGCATTGAGAGAACCAATGTTGTCCGGAACAGGAGTAAAACAGAGGAAAATAAAAATATGTTTATTCTGTACCATTCATTTCTTTCCTTCTTTGAGATACAGAGATTGAGTGTAGATGCCTTCAAAAGAAGCTCTTAAAATTGAGTTAATCAAAATGTGTGCCTTATAAACAATGAAAGAAAGGAAGACAAAATGTAAACAGAACCTGAAATGAAGCAAGCTGCTCAATTCACAGGGTTTAGAGAGTTGGAATATGGATAAAACCCCTGCATTTTCCACCAGTCCTGAGTTTTATAGTTCATCCATAGATGAGGTTGATCTCCCTAGTGTACTCTGTCATCATTGGTGAGAAGCTTGCTTGTTTAGACACCAGTTTACAGTAAACTTTAATCTAGATCCTTTCTGGAACTCTGGTCCCTTTAAACTGACTAATTTTCATGTGTTATAAAAATTATTAGATCATGAGGGATCTAACTGTAACTTAGTTTCTAAAATCAAGAGATTCTAGCTATGAAGTACTGTGCTTGAGCTGCAGTCTGAGAGACATAATTTAAGAGGAGAAAGGAACCATTCCTCCTCTACAGATGTGCATAGGCCATACAGAGGAGTAGGAATCTGATAATATTTAGGCTAAAGGAGTAGGAGTCTGATAATATTTAGGCTAAAAAACCAGACTTTTGTAAGTTTTTTGAGCTTGTCAGGGTAGATGTAGAGATCTCATGTGAAATATAAAAATAGATTTCACACTATTTTGGTGTATGTCATATTACATGTTTGGCTTTTCCCAACTGAACTGTAAAGATAGCCCTTTTATGTACAGCAGCTGTGGTTTTCCAAACCAAATCCAGGTAGCATTCAATCCTAAGCATGGGCTGAATTTAGTATGGTGTTTTTTTTTTAGCAGTGTACAGAAGCAATCTGAATCTGAACTGTCAAGAACTTCGGTAAGATGTGTCCAGTGTCTTCCGGGCATATTTAAAAACAGACTAGAAGAGTCCCCATTCCTCCTAAAAATCCTGCTATCCTGTAACTGTGTGTCCTGGTTTAGGGCAAATTTGGGAGAAAACCTCCAGCGAGGCTCCCCCTAGGAAGCAAACCCACGTGGCCCTTTTCTCCCACCCCCCAACCGGTTCGGGAAGAGATTTCTCTGAGAGAAGTGGAAAAAACCTGTTTATTTCACAGGCACAGCACCACCCAGCACAAGAATGAACGATATAAAATTACAAAACCTCTCGCCCTTCAGAAGAGATGACAAACTTCAGAGGGTCTCTTTCCTGTGGATGTTCGCTCTGTTATCAGTCCCTCTGGCGCTGGAAAATGCCGCTGCCCAGGCTGGGCTCCCGGTAGTCCACGGGTGCAAGCTCCCGGTGCTCCCCCGAGTCCCCAGTCCAGAGCAGGTTCGATTTGTTTCAGAAAAGGGAAAGAAAACAGTCCAGGAAGACCTCTCTGCTCCGGCTAGTTGGAAAGCCAAGGCGATCTGTGTTTTGTTGTCTGTCTGTGCTGTAGTCAAAACTCTCGATGTGGGGGGAGCAAGTACAGTCTCTGATAACAGACTCGGTGCTTCTTTTCCACTCACTTTTACTCTTAGATGGAATTTTTGGAATACAAAACCTGTGTCTGGGTTAGGTGGACAAATAGGGATACAATTTAACATCATAATCGACCCAGGACACTGTGGTATGACACAGATTACTTCAGAGGAAATGCCCACAGGAAGATTGTCACTGTTGACTGTTGGTCAAGGAGAAGAATATGGCAAAATGTCTAGTATGCAATTGTCCAGGGTGTAGTAAAATTCTGATGTGAGGAGAAGGGGAAAAAGAAGCAGGAGAGTTGGGGGAATGTGTGCAAATCTTGTGGAGTAATTGTACGCCAATGGAAAAGGCTCACTGGACAGAGAGGCTGGATTCAGCTCCTTTTAAGCAGTGGCCTATTCCTCCAAAGATATGGAGATGTTCATCTCTCTCCATCGATTACAGAGGGAGGTTAAGATGTCCATTTCTCTTCCATAAATACTAAATTCTACAGGTAAAATCAAGTGAGAAGTATCCCAGCCTTTTTTCGTATAAACCTTGCTCTATCAAAATGATCTCTCCTAAGCTCAGTTCACCTTGCCACTTCTTCCAGGAACTCTGGGTTTCACACACAGTAGTGGGTGCTTCCATGAAGGAATTGCTGTCAATTAAAGGACAAATGGGCAAGTTAAATATTCATTATTCAGGGGTCTTGGTGTGCTTGATTTGGGTTTTTTGTTTGTTTGTGATTTTTGTGGGGTTTTGGTTTTTTGTTTGTTTGTTTCTACTTTTTATTGTTGTTTTGTTTTGTTTTGTTTATTTGGTTGGTTGTTTTGAGGGTTTTTTTTTGTCATTGGGTTTGGGCTTTTCCCTCTGGGATGGGAGCAGGCAACATTATTTCAATATCATATCAAATCAATGCCATGAGAGTCAAGTCAAAACTTCTCATACTCACAATAAAGACTATGCACAAATGTCTCAAGGTCCAGCTGAAATTGTCTGTATTCATGATTCAGCCACACCAGTCCAAAGCCAAGATCAGGGCACTGGGAGTAGGACAATTTCAGGAGGACACACAGATCTGCATATAAGTTTATGCTGAAAGGTGCAAAATTAGAGCTCCACTGGAAGAACTGCCGTGTTGAGAGTGGCCCTTAGGGCATAAAACTCTGCTGTATCACATGGTACAGCCTCAGCATGTGAATATAAGGACTGTAATATTGAAGGTTTTACATATTTAATTTCCTGGCAGAGACCAAGCTGTAGTGATTTAAGCACTTGTTTGCCTTATCCAGGGCCATTTGCCTATGCTGCTTTTAGCACCAATGATGATATACTAAAACCTTTTGTTTGTGGGGCTACAAAATAAGAACTTATCTCCTAATAGCAGCAGTTTAGCTATGTTTATGTCAGCGCTGCACTACATGGGGACTGGCATGTCTCTGCTGATTTAAATTCTCCTGAATACAAGGCTTCCAGAGCTGTAAATAGAGAGAGGTTAAGGCCAGATCTTCCAGCTCAGATGAAGTTGCTTCATCGTTTATTATTGTTCAGTTACAATCAAATTATTGATGTTCTCAACATTGCTAGGGCTACTGCATGATGCAAGCCACATGAGTGAGATAGTGGGAAACAAAGAAGAGAAAAATAATAATGTAGAGAAGAATAGAGCTCTTAGCACTTGCATACACAATCATGGGGGAAATAAAGCCTGGAATGGTGCAGCAAAACTGTGCTGGTTTGTTTGTGTTTTTTGTTTTTTTTTCTTTCCCCCTGTTCATGTGTGATTTGAAAATCTTTTGCATAGAAGAAAAAGAAATAAAGTTAAACATTCTCAGGGATGTTAAGATGTCAGAGTACAGCTTTTTTCCCTTAAGCATATGAAATATTAAGAATGCTCAGCAAAAGCCAATAGAGAGGATGCTTAGATAAGAAGATGAAAAATTAATTTTAATGCACAGAGGACTAACTAATACACTTATTTCACAACCTCAATCAATTTTAATATTTTAGTATTTAAAATTTTCGTCTCTCCACTAATATTTTAAAAGTTGCTTGTGTATTTCTATTAGTATTTCAAGTTGTTCTCTTTCTCTTTTTGCTTCTCTTGCTCTCATTCTTTCTTTCCAGTATGCAAAAGAGAATGCCTTAGATGAATTCTCTTCTTGGCAACTATCAGTATAGAGTGATTAATGGATTCCTGTCTTTCATGGTGTGGAATTTCTTCTCTACTTTTCTCACATTTGAGAATAGAGGACTCTTGCAAATAAATAGAGGCCAAATTCAGTGCACAGAAAACACTCATCTTCAACAACAGCCCCACTAATTTGCAACAGAAGGTTGCAAAGACACAGTCAAAGTACTTCTCAGTTAATTACTTTGGAAAAGTAACCCATAGGAGCCAAGGTTTCAGTGCAGACTGTCAAAATGTAGCCAGGAACTCAAGTGAAGATAAATGTGTTCAGGCCAAGCATTTCCATGGCTTTGTGACTGTATTATCATTACTGCTTGGATTGTGTAGTTTAAACCTATCTCCTGTATATCAGCATGTGAGGGTTGTTCCTTTTAGGATACAACACACAAGTATTTGGAGATTAAATTCTTATCTTCCAGCTAAAATAAAAGCAAAAGCAAAGAAAAAAGTAAAAGAAGAAAAGAAATAATAAAAAAAAAGGAAAACAAACAAAACCCAAATTCTTGATTTACATGTTGACAATCATGTCCAGAAATGCCCGCAGGACAAAATAAAAATAACTTTTTATATAAATTTAATAGCTACAGGTTCTGTGTTGATTTCCAGGTGGATCCCTAAGATCAAGTAATCTTTTACTTCTAACACTGTTTCTGTGAGGTGCTTGGGAAAATGTACCTGTTACAGTCATTAAATGCTCAGCTATCATAGAAAGGGTTTTTCTGCCTTGTTCCCACATTTATGCCCACCACCATTCATCTAACTCATTTTGCAAGAGGGCTAGTGAAGGCTGAGTCATTTCTCCTGCATTTTCCTCATAATTTTACTTGAAAGCAGCACAGATTTAAGTTAATCTGGAAGGAGAACTCTCTGAAACCAGGTTTCTTTTAGGCAAATTTCTTTTTATTTGTGCCTAACAACCTCAGGCATAGCTGGACAACATAAAAGCAGAGTGCTACATATTATAAAAATGTTTGTGTGTGCTGCAGACAAATATACCAGCCTTAATTAATCACATTTTCCTCTTCATTATACTACATTTCCTAATTATCACAAACCTTAGAGAAAAAAGATTGGCTAAATGTTATCTGTGATGTTATGGCAGAAAGGGCTGGTTTATTATTATTATTATTATTATTATTATTATTATTATTATTATTATTATTATTATTATTATTATTTTATTTTTATTTTTATTTTTATTTTTATTTTTATTTTTATTTTTATTTTTATTTTTATTTTTTGTTTTGTTTTTTTGGGTTTTTTTGTTGTTTTGGTGGGTTTTTTGGTTTATTTTGCTTTAGTTTATTTTTCTTTGATTTGTTTTGCTTGCTTTATTCTTTTATTTTGACATATTTTATTTTTTAAATTTCATTTAAAACAAGTCTGGAAATTATAATTATATTCAATCAGAGAAAGATTTAGAAAAGTGCAGATATTTCTTCTGATATGTGTAGCTTCTAAAAAAAATGGCTGTATGTCTTACTGAGAACACTTCCATAGGAAACAGCTCTTACATATCTGAAAACATAAAACAAAAAAAATATCTTAAAACAGCAACACACAGGAACTCCCAGATGTAGTCTGTCATTATTTCCTTTTCCTTCTTGACAAATGTTCATAGAAATAGGAATAATCTGATACAAATAACATCCATTATTTTGTTTAGTTAAATGTTTAGTGTACAATGATGTTTCTGGAATATCTCAGATTATTCTACATAAATAATGATAACTAAAATACAGACCAATTATTCCTGATTCTGTATGCAGGGTACTCTATACTCACCTAGATTCAGCCTGATAATTCTTCTTTTGTATTCTTGAACATTTTTGTTACAAAAGAGTCCTTTCCTTTTTGCAACACCTGAACAATTTCTAACACTTTTTTTCAGTTGTTTATTGCATGGATCTTCTGTTTGCTTGTTTATTGTTTGTCTGGGGGGATTGTTTGTTTGTTTTAGTGGATTTTTGGTTTGGTTTTCATTTTGGTTTTTGTTGGTTTTGTTATTGTTTTTTGTTTTTGTTTGCTTTGGTTTTTTTTAATTCTGGTTTTTGTTTTGTTTCTTCTTTGTTTTTCAGTTTTGGGGTTTTTTTTCCTTTTCACTTCTCCTGGTACTAAGGTGTCTCACCTTTTTTGTGACACCCTAAGAACAATCTCCTTAACGAGGTAGCTGCCTATGAAACCCATCTCTCTGGAGTGCTATTATCTTATGAACCCTGGCAAAAATGTGTCTCTGCTCCACAGAACCTCGTTCCGACACATCCAAGATGGATATGTAAGGAATCAGGCTAGACCTAAACTGTTCTGATGAAAAATATTTGTTTGCTTGTATGTTTTTCTTTTGAAAAATGAGCTTTCATTATATTCAAACTTGTATGTAGGGACTGTACATTCTGATGATCTTTCTGATTTTGAAAGCAGTAGTTTGGAACAGAATAAAATATTTCTTTTAAAAGCTGAATTCCAATTTAACCCTTTTCTTTTGAATTGGAATTTGAATTAAAGCAGAATTTGTGTGGCATTTCAATTTATGATACTAATTTGATGCAAAATGTATGTTTCACTTCAACTTTTCAAAATGAAACCTTTCATTTCAAATCAATGTTTTCATTCAGTGTTTCATTTTAATCTGCCAAAACATCTTGCTTCAATGAAAAAAAAAATACAAATTAAGCTACTTCAACCTTCTCTACCCATTTCTTTCTATCTATCTTTTTTATTAAAAAAGTTAAGATTGAATCCACAAACCTACATAAAATCTCTGCTGATTAATACTATTCATTTTTAAGAATAGATAAATTAAATTGTTATAAAATTATGAAAAGACATTTGGAATGTTCAGGATAAACCTTAACTATATCACATTCTAAAATAATCTTTAATTTCCCCTTAATGAACACTGGATAAATGAACAGCTTTATACACACAGTGTGTGCATCATGCTGAAATAAATCTCAGATAGTTAAATGACCTTAAAACAAAGTAAAAATCCCCTATAATAGTTTGTAAAATAAGAAAATTTTAAAATAAATATAATTATTTAACTGAGTGAATTCATTGTGTAACTTAGAAATCAGAAAATTGAATCTTTAAGGAAAATTTTAAATTTTAGCATGAATATTATTTATGTACCTAGTAAAGTCTTAATGACATTAGAATTGCTATTTTTAAAAATATCCAACAATCCTTGCTATAGTTTACAATGTTTTTTTTAGAAAAATAAAAAAAAAAACAACAAAAGACTTTTCTTATTCTTTTCTCCTGTAGACTTAAGGTTTCATTATTGTTTTCCTATTTTTAATTAACTTTTTTGAAAGAGAAGTTTCATATTAAAGTTCCTCAACAAAATAAGCATATTTTGAAAATAAAAATTAAAAAAGGGATCCATTGTTATCAAATGTATTTGTCTGAGGACAGACAATATGAATTATTTTTCTTGTTAGCCAAACTAATTTGTTCATATTCCAAAAGTAGTGTCTCTAAAATAGTATTAACATTGGGTCACAGTCCCATTTGAGAACTATATTGCTGGAGAAATCCTACATCATATAGCACTGAAAAATAAAAGCAAAATAACTTTTACTCTTGCTCATCTTTTATTTCAACTGCTTTGCTTACATTCTTCAAAACAGTGACTAATACTGCCCTGCACACTTATTGTGGACATTATTTTGCACATAAACCATAGTAATGGATAACTAAATTTTACCCAGATAAAACTCAAACCTATTAAATATTTACAAATCTTAGCAGAAATAAATACGCATAATAGACTTCAACCTATTCTGACAGCCATTCTGAGAAGCTCTTTTCTATTTGCACAATGAATTAAAGCAATTATTGTTCATTCTTTTGTAAGCCCCAGAGGTTCCATTATGCTACAAGTCTAGAAGGATGCTTAGAAATGCAGTGCTTGTTCTGAAAACTTTATGGTCTGCATAGGGAAGGGAAAAAAAAAAAGGAAAAGGGTAAGAAAGAAGAGAAGAGAGAGAAGAGAGAGAAGAGGAGACCCAAGGAGACTCGAGGGGAGGAGAGGAGAGGAGAAAAAAGAAAAGAAAAGAAAAGAAAAGAAAAGAAAAGAAAAGAAAAGAAAAGAAAAGAAAAGAAAAGAAAAGAAAAGAAAAGAAAAGAAAAGAAAAGAAAAGAAAAGAAAAGAAAAGAAAAGAAAAGAAAAGAAAAGAAAAGAAAAGAAAGAAAAGAAAAAAAAGAAAAGAAAAGAAAAGAAAAGAAAAGAAAAGAAAAGAAAAGAAAAGAAAAGAAAAGAAAAGAAAAGAAAAGAAAAGAGAAAAGAAAAGAAGAAAAAAAAAAAAAAGAAAAAGATCTCCCCTCCCCCCTCAAACCAACAAACAAAAACCCAACAGAAGCAGGCAAAGAAAGCAAATTAGGACCATTAAAAGATGTACAGGAAATGACAATATTCTCACAACTTCAAAAACCTTTGGAACCACCAAGAAGAAAGCAGAGATTTCCTTCCCATAATACAGTTTCAAACCCAGGAGCACAGCTCTGTACTTAATGAGAAATTAAGAAATGAGATTTCAGCCACATTTTCTTTGTCTTTTTTAAGTCAGAGAGAGTGCAATAAACTTCCAAGACCATTTAATGGAGGGTGATGTTGAGAACCTGTTGTTTATTTTACCACTCACCTTTGCTTGTCCCAGGAGCAGCTTTAGCGCTCGAGGGAAACCCATTTTTTGCCAGGACTGACATACAAACAGGAAGAAGGTCCTGGGTACCCATCTAAATTCACCTTGGGGACCTTCCTTTGCTTCACCAAACCTTCCTACAGGTGTACCTGCAGTACAGACAGTAGTCTCAGACTACCCATTCAACAGATGCAGAGAGCAGTGTCACTGGGTGGCAGCTAAACCCTCCAGAAAGTCCATTTTGTAGAATAAATTGACATTGCTGGCCTCTTAAAACTGCATGTGACTTATGGAGACTGAGGTGAGAATAGGCTCACTACATGGAAGTCTATTAACTGCTGGAATGGCTCCTGGCTGAAATAACTAGATATTGTTGAAGCAGTCCTAGATCTCCGCTGATATCCACATGGTTTGGGTTTTGTCTTTCATTAGCAAGAAAATGTTTTTGTATCTCAGCACATAGGCACTAAAAATTAATACAGTGTGGTTTTCTCACACAAAAATCTCAATTGACATCTAAACAAAAAAAGTCAGAAGGATGTGATGTGATGACGCAATGTTTGAAGAACTCAAAAAAATTATATTAAAGATTTGGTTTGTTTCAATTTTTTATTTTATTTTTGTTATCCACTGAAAAAGAAAAGTTAAACAGAAAGACCCTATATGCCTTTCTCAAAACACAGCATTCAGTTTGGCTGAAGACTAAATGTGTTTGAAGCTAATTGTAGGAAAAATAAGTAAAAATGAGGCTTTTTTACTTATCTGAAACAAGTAAGAATATGTGGGAATGGTGGCATTTCTCATAAAAAAAATCCCAATATTCTCATCTCACTTATATTCTAACCTTTCAGATGTATATATTTTTTCTTTTATTGTGATTTCAGGCCACTGCTTTGAAGCTGTTTCTTTACTGTATAAAACAACTACTGAAACAAGTCCAAGAAGATTTTATACAAGTTACAGACATGAATTGTTCTGCTCCTCACTCTTTACTGTTCTTTTTAGTTCTCTATCTGCCTCTGTTTAATTTGCTATCTTTGTAGCCTCCTATGAAAACTGCCAAATACCAATTTTTAATGTGCAGTTCCCTAAATTAATCCCACAAAAGTTGTGAGTTCTCTTACCCCCAGAATTTCACTGAAGAAAAAAATATGGTTAAAAGCGATAGTTTCATGCTATATTTTGTTTTCTCTTTTTGTTCTTTCCCATTGCTTATTTTCATGCAGCTTATTTTCCTGGCATGACAGAAATATTCTGCAATTACTGTATTGTTTAAATGAAGCCTATTTTACTTTAACTGATATAATTCTCAGTTTGTTCCTAAAGTCAAAATGGAAGGATTATGTATTTATTTTGTTTTATTTATTTTATAGAAAAGGGCTTGAGAAGGTCAGAACTTTCAATTACAGGAAAGGCTGGTAAAGCTTCCATGGACAGGGCATCATTACCAGAGTTTTTACTGCAATCCAACTGACAGCTCCTGAGCACAATTTCCTCCTTTCTGCTGCATGCAGAGAATTCTTGGAGACAGAGGCACATTTTAAAAAACTTTATCTTCTTTATTCTACACTTCAGAAATCAACCTCTGCAGCTTTCTCCCGCTCCCCAATGGGAGAGAAGCTGACCTCTCCCTTTCTGCCCAGACCAGCAGCCCCACTGATGGACTTGGGGTCTCACAGTGGATTGGATTAAATCACATAAAATAATCTCTGACTCCAGCACTGCAGTATTTTCCTAATGATATTTATTTAGCACAGGAGGTAAAGAGACGAGAAGCTTGTGCACAGTTGTTCTGGCCTTGTAAATAATGCAAGACTCGGAAGAAATGATTAAAATTTGTTTCTCAAGTAAGATTTATCTTTCATTGGGAGAAAAACACAAACCCTTCATGTGTTCTTCAGAGTGAGACTCGATTTCCAGACTAAATTTTGCAAGCTCAGTTTTTTACAAAAACAGCAGGTGTCTGAGTTTTTGTTACAGTCCCTGGATTCATGGCTATCATAGAATAGCTTGGACCATAAGGTACCTTAAAGATAATCTAGTTCCATGAGTAGGGACACCTTCCCCTAGACTAGTTTGCTCAGAGCTCCATCCATCCTGGCCTCTAACAATTCCAGGGAGGTAATTTCAATTTCATTGCAGGCAAAAATTTCATTTAACCACAATATTGTGCCCAGTAGCATCTGAGATGTGTTAGGGTTTCAGAGGTATCCACATGGGACTGACAGATATGATGTGAAGTTGTGGGATACCTTTAGTTGGAGTCCATATAAAAGCCTCTTAGGGCATCATGGTTGTTTCAATGACCTGTGTTTTATAAACAAAAGCAAGCTCTACTAAATGCACTAAATGTATTATTTAGAGCTCCTCTGAAAATTCTAGTTTGCATGTAGGAAATTATGCACTGACTTAATTTATGCTGTGACTTGAATTTCGCTTTTCTAAGGAAACATGCCACGTTTATGATCACTGAGGAATATACACAACTTTCAATGGTGAATTAAAACAGATTAAAGAATCATTTCCTGGAGATGGTGCTCTCTAGGAAGTTTAGCAAACCTGAGAGATGTTTACATTTTGGAAGGATGAGCACAGGTTGTAGTGGCTATGAAAAACACGACGACTAAACAGAAAATGGTTAGTTTGAGGATGGTTTCCATTGCCCTCTGAATATGTTCTAGCTGACAGAAAAGTGGGTGCCAAGACCAGCGAGTACAGCAGTTCAAGGCTCTGAAATGAAGCTGAGGCCATTTTGGCCAGCTGCCCACTTGAATCAAGCTGGGCTGAACTGGAACCTAGCATAATTCAGCATCTGGTGATGGTTTATGACAGGAGGTCTCACACAGCTTGTAGATCTCCAAAGTACAGGAAGGCTATGCATTGGGTTGAAGGGATCAAGCACAGAAATAGCGTGTCCCACCAGCTAAATCTCTGTTGCCAAGGAGATCTTTCTGTGCTGATCTCTACAGGTGTGCCAGTGGTCTTATTCTCTTCAGTGTCCTCTTATTTATAAAAGTTGTTGGTACTAAAGCCTTTCAGCTTTGTGTCTTAATTTCATCTTTATCAGAGACACCACCAAAGAGTGAGACAATCTGTGTGGCCATTCTTACTGTTTGTAACACAGAGTTACAGCCTTGGATTTGAGAATTAGCTTTTTTCCTAAGCATTCTTCTATTATTTCCTATTCCTTTTCCTTCCTGTCTTTTTTAGGTATGACACGAGTTAAGTGATGGTCAGTGGTCTGGAGAGCTCATGACATAGATTATGAATGCTGTATATTGGATAGGACAAAATAATTAATTATTGGTTCACCAGCATCGAATCCTTACATTTATAATATTTGTAGTCTAATAATATCATGCTGGACATGAGTACACTTCCTACCTTCTCCAACCAATCTACATAAAAGAAATAATTAAATGTGTAACAGACATTTTAAATCACTGTATTTCCACTAGACACTAATGTAGTACAAACTATCCATGCAAATGGATATTTGGGAAAATTGTCTGCTGGTCCAGCTTCATTGGCTTTAATCAGTAAAGAACTCAGCTGAGGTTTCCCAAGGGAGGATGTTGGATTTCAAGCTGATGTTGTGTTTGAGTTTGGCCAAGAAGCCATGATAAATTAAATCTATATTCAAACATGCTGAAGAATTTCTCAGTTCCTCAAATGACATTTCAGGCTCTTTTATTAAAAAAAAAAATTAAAATAATAAATGCACAATATTTTACTTTACTGATTTCACATCCTGAATTAATGTACATGACCAATTATAAATGTTAATGTTAATGTTAAGCTGAGATGGAATTGTCCAGAAAGTGGAGGAACATTAAGTTGTGATGAAGAAATGTGAAATACAAAAGCTTCTTCTTTTTCTCCCTGAATGAATAAAAAACCTTATTTTTCCTCTCACTCCCTTCTCCATGCCCCATGAAAGTGAGAAAACAAAGAAACAAAGAAACAAACCAAAACAAAACAAAAAGTCCTAATAATATATATAGGGAGAATTTTCCTTCACTAATGATATTCAATTGTTCTAAGAAGGAAAAAATGGTACTAAGTATAATGAGATGCCAAATACAAAAAAGCCATGCTGCTCATCTCTAAGCCCTTCTGTTCCTTGAAGTGAAAACTCATTTTAAGAAGATTATGCTGCATATATTAGAAGATGGGCTGATATTCTGCATTTATACTCTACTGGGGCTTTGGCAGTAAAAAAGAGAGAGGAAGGGAAGGAAAGCAACCCAGCTAAAAAACAACATTTGCTCCTATTTGCCTAATAGACTAATATGACATGCAAGTCTCTTTTCATTCATTTATCCTTGAATATATATATCCATATATAAAAATATAAAAATCTAATATGTAAATATATAAATACATATATAAATATATTTTTATTTATATATATGCATATATAAAATTTAATGGATTTTTCAACTGAAAGGGAGTCATAGTTTTTTTTAATTAGCAAAGATTTTGCAGAGAGGAATAAGGTAGTATTTGAATGAATTCCAAATTTGACATTAGCTACAAAATTTCTCTGATTTCAGGAAAAAAAAACAATTCAAAAAGATTCTTTTGACTAGAGAAGAAAGGCTAAAATTCTCCACAAAACACTTCCTGAGTTTTAAAACTGTTAGTAATTCCTTTACTGAATGAGGGGCAGGGACTATATCTTCAAAGAATGAATGGCTGAGTGCAAGTTTCTTAATGAATTTGTAATTAACAACACCTTTTCTATTCATACTCAAGGAAGATATTGTTGGGGTTGGTGTTGAAATTTAAAATAAGAGATTGTGTGTCTGTTCTTCATTTTAATTATCTCTTAACAATATATTTTCCTTGGGAATTTGCCATAATTTTTTAATCTAATTATTTGTGTAAGGAATGAAAAATGTACAAGATTTTAGGTTAACTTTTGAATGTTAGTTTAAGGCTCAGTTTATCTCTCTGTGGTTGGAAACACAAGACTTGGACTGTCCATATCTCTTTCCTAGACCCATCTAATTTATTTTTCTGAAAGAATTAATATAAAACTGTGTTACTGACCTCGTGTCATATTGAACTCATATTGTGTTAAGGTCCTGCTGTGAGTGAAGAGTTGGGCCAGATGACCTCCCACTCCTCTAACATAAATTATTCTTCTTGTTTGGCAGTTATTTCATCTAAAGATTTGTCATCTATTTTATTTCCTTTTGTTATTTCTCTTCCTCTCATTTCATTAATGTCAGTAACTATTCTGGGAAGAAATTAGGGCCTGATCCTGAATCATTACACTTTGAATGATTTTTGCTTTTTGTATGAGAGGAATTAATTTGAGTTGCAACTAGAAAAAAAATAAATTGGACAGTTAGTTTTTTCTCTATTAAATTTTCCCCCTTCTGTAAAATTGAGGCATGATTTACATTTTTTCCTTATGAAAATAATAAAATAAAAAATATTTTTCACTATCATAAATTTAGACCTGCAGACCATTACATTCACTTGTCTTATATAAACCCATACAGGTAAATACACACGTGCACATGGTATGACAGAAAACAAACATATTTTAGGTGCAAAGCTATATGTATAAAGAAACCCCAGGTGGTTAAAGGCACTGGGGGATAATTTAACTTTCATTTGTGTCTTTCATGCTTAGAAGTCTCATTATATTTGAAATACAAGGGATTTAGAATTCTGACTGCTGGGTTACCACTGAAAATTGAATTTAGCCTCCTAAAATAATTTATGAATTTTGGAAAAACAAACCAACCCCCTTCAAACTGAAAGGTTTGCATCAGTTTAATCAAGTTGAATAGGTTTAATCAAGTTGAAAATATTTAAAATTAAAGTCTTCTATTATTAAACTTAAGTGTTCTGACTGTACCTGTTTAATGAAATGAGGAGGGAGGAAAATTACATTTTAACTTATCAATATACGCTGTTTTTAATGACAAATTTTTAAATTCAGTTTTCTACCGGCTGTCTAGGAAATTAGTTGAAGTAACTGATCAGTTTGTAATGAGAAGAGATAATATATATTTTTATTGAGCTTTGTTGAGTTATTTCTGCCTATGTTACCCCTCTACCCACTCCAAAACTATGGTGTCAGAGCTAAGGGACCTGACCAAAATAACTTGAAATGCAGTTCATGAAAATTGAGCAGTCCGGAAAACATACGATCCATCTTATGTTTTATGCATACCTATAGGTCGATAATGTTATTTATCATTACAGCACACTGGCATGTAGACAGAGCCTGAGAGAGGGCCACAGGGCTATAAGCTGAAGGGAAGTACTAACAAATGACAGGCCAGCACTGCAGTGCATCTATTTGGTAGCAATTATCAGTTTGTGAGTAACTACCTGAAAAGCTGTGCAAAAAAAGTGACCTAATGACCACGGGTGGTGTTTAGAGACCTCTGCAGCTTGTGTGGAATAATACTGAAAGAAACTTGCTAGGTATGGGACAAACTAACTTATTTCTTAACTAAGCAGTAATTTAAAAAAAAACCCCAAAGCCTGTGTTACTTGCAATGACATTACACAGTGTCAAGGAATGCTTTAAAACTAACAAAAGAAACAAGTGTCACAATTAACGAGACTTTATTGAGTATTTTGTTTATTTATTGCTGCCACCTCAAATTTTAATCAGATAAATCAGTTAATGCTTTCCCATGGAAGTAATAATAAAAGCATTCAGGCTATATTAACTAACGTGTCTCACATATGAAGGAAAAAATCACTGCAAATGTCCCTGCAGGAAAATAGGATATTCACCCCTTGCAAACATTAGTGCACACAAAGGCTCAACTACACTGAATTTTAGCCATGCTGATCAGAATCCAGGGCTGGGACCAGGTTTTCCTTGCTGAAAGATTAAGAGAAGAATAAATGTATTCCAACGCCTTGCCCACTCCTTGACTACTGATGTAAGGAAAGTTGTGTTCTCCAAACTGAGCTCTAGAGGATTGAGGAAAGGGAGGATGTGGAGTGAACCTATCAGTGAAGGAGGAATTACTGGTTTAGTAAATACTTTCCTTTGTGTATGCCTCTGAACCACAGCTTGGCAAATGCTGGCCCACAGAATGCCTTTAGGTGTTCTCCAGACTTTCCTCCCAAATGGCAAACTCAGTCTTACATTCCTTAAGTAGAAATTCCCTTCTTATTGCAGCCCAGCTTGTTATGCCTGAAGAGAAGCATGGGATGTTATTCTAGATTTCTCTTGGCATGTTGTTTCAGTAGCAGGATTGTGACTGCAAGTTCTGATGCAGAGGGCTTCACAGTTGGAAGGGCAATCTGCAACAATGCTGCTAGAGAAATGAAAGATCCAAGCATCTACAAGTCTTTTATTCAGGAAGGTCCAGACTGATGCAGATAAGAGGTTATAGTTAGAAAATTCTATTCATGTTCTTACAAAATGTTAATTTTGTTAAAATTACTTTGAACATGAAACCTTTGTCATGCGCAAAGTAGAAGAATAAGGTCTCATCCATCTTGAAAAACACAGTAAAATTTTAATTCCAGATGTGTCTGAGGTTCACATGCACCTGGGCTTTCCTTCTGGCTTTTTTAAATTATTGCAATGGCCCCAGAGAAAGCTTAATTTAGGTGCTTCACTTAAGTGCCTGCTTGGACGGCATGAGTCAAGTCTCCAAAGATTGTGATTGTTCTTTGAAGAGTTGCTAGCACAATGAAAAAGACTGAGTAAAATTCTAATACAAAATAATATATAGGAATAAGGCACATAACAATAAGTGAAGTTGTTTATTACAAATCAAACCAAGTGGCATCTCTCAGCCACGAAGCTTGATTTATTTCCTTTTTCTCTGGCATGGCTTATGGCATGTGCTAGCACTGTTATCCATGCATTATAAATATTTATTTATGTATTTATGTTTTATGTTTTTACAGGCCAGTAAAAACAAATAACTGAACAAGTTTACAGGCAGTTAATTTGGTGTTTAATGGAAATAATAGTCTGAAAATGTCCTGCTTTTTGAAAGCACTGAGCTGGGTTTCTCCAGGGAACTGTTTATAGCACCAGAGATTTTTCCCTCTGGGTGCTGGGAACCCAGTCTTTGCATCCTATTTCCTTACTTTGCAAGACAAGGAAAACAACAAATTTCTGTCAGTGCTGCTGAAAAGTTCTCAGTGATTCTTCATTTCAAGGACATAATTTCTGTATCTGGATCAGAAAAATAAACAACAGCAGCTTTCCATCATGATCTGAGAACACATAGTTCAGACTCTGTCCAGACTTACAAATAATATTAATGAAAATTCCAGTTCTTGCATTTTTTTTAATAAAAAACTTTTTTTTTTTTTTTTAAATTAACATATTTAAAAATAAGATACTATTTACCTTCTCTTTTTATTAATAAAAATTTGTTCAGAAAAACAAAGGGAAGAAGTGGGAAGATTTGGGAAGGAAAAGAGGGAATATAAAGATAGCAAAGGGGAAGACTTCTAAAAAAATGTTAATTGAAGTAATTTCAGTGGCCCTGTTTTTATTAGTTTCTTTGATCTTTTTAGTTGTGGTTTGCTGAAAATGAGAACACTTAGAGAACAATAAATTTTTTATGGGAAGCACATTTTTTCAACAAAAAAAAAAAAAAAAAACAAAAAACAAAACAGCCCTATTGCTTCAAAACATTTATGCACAACAATTTCTCTCCCCTCCACTCCCCCCTCAGCTCTTACGTGGTCCAACTCTCTCCTGATTACAATTTTACCACTACAAAGGGGCTTTTACTTCACTGGAAGATCATGTTTCATATGGGATAATGTCCTGCCTAGCTGTGGAGCCAAATTCAGCTCCTCAGCATGGCAGGAGAGGCACAGAGAGGGAATGGCTGGAACAACACCGTGGGTTCAAGCCTGTTCAAGCTGGAGGCCAAATGCCTTGTTCAAACCTTGACAAGCTCAATAAATCAACACAACAAAAAATGATGAAAAGACCAATCTCTTCCTAATTTCTGTTTGGAGGAGTATAAATGATTATTAAACCTCTTATGAGTCAAAAAATGTGTAACAAGTTTCTTGCCACTGTGGTTATCTGCTTGCTCCAGAGTAATTTCCTTGAAGAGGGATTTTGGTTTTTTTGTTTTTCTTGCCATTGGTTTGTTTTTTGTATTTTGTTTTTCAATTTTTTGAGTGTTTGGTTATTATTATTATTATTATTATTATTATTATTATTATTATTATTATTATTATTATTATTATTATTATTATTATTATTATTATTTTAAAGCTAGACACCAATTTGAACTATTTTCAGTAGTCCTAAAAGAGAAAGGAAAAATCCACTAAATAGTCCATTACTTTCTCCCACCTCCTCTAAACAGTTCAGAATTCAGCCTTCACTTTGATGGTGCTTTAACAGCACTTGGTTAAAAAAAGTAAACTAATTACAATGGAAATGCAGCTCTGCAAATCTTTTGGAAAAATACATTATTTTGTTTTAGGATTCAGTTAATATACATTCATTTATCATCTTTATAAGAGATGTACAGGGCAATGATGAATAATCCCTGGCTTCCAATCAGGAAATGCAAATTATTCTTCTCTCTGCTTTTTGTTTTTTTTTTCCTCTCTCTCTTTTTTCTCCTTTTTTTTTTTTTTTTTTTTCATTTCCAATGAATAATGCATACTAGTAAAACTGAAGGAAGAAAAATTAAAAAAAAAAAAGAAAAAGAAAAAAAAAGTCGTGCCAGAAAGCTGGCAGGATGTAATGACAAGCAACAAATGTAATGTGGTGTGTTACCAAAAAAGCCTCTAAAGAGAAGCCAAACACTGCATTTCCTTTAGTCACAATTACATCATCAACCTTGAACTTATGGGAAAGTCTGCAAACTATAGAGCACAGAAAGAATGCAGAGGGAAAATGTTATCCAAGGGAAATTAAATAGATAAAAAAAACTCCTAGATTTGGGGGCTTTCTTTTAGTTTATACTGGAGCCCAAATCATGTACCCTAACCGTAGACTACATCTGCCTACTTGAAACTCTTTAATCAAAGCTGTCAGCAATCTTGGCTTTCTTTACAGATAAACAAATCTGCCCTCTCATTGCATCGCAGGGATGTTAGGTTGATTGAACTGGTTGAGCCCCCAGGCTTCCATCACTGTGGCTTGAAGGAGTTTTAGTCGATTGGGTTTTTACTTGAGACCATGACTTTAAAAGCTTAAACTTGCATGGGTTGAATTTGGGTTGCAGTTCCATCCTGCTGTCACAGACAGGTGTCAACTGCAATGAAACCAGGTGAATAATCACAGTTTAAATGTAGCACAGGAAGGTCTCAGTGAAAGATATATAACTTAGCATGTAACACAAAAGAGCTATAAAGCAAAGTCTGAAGCATTTCTCTGAAATGTGGAAACTCAGTGAAATCTTATTGCACATAAGAGCAATTTTTAACTGAGATCTGAATTTTAAAACACTGCACTCTTATATGTGAATCATAAAGTTCATAGGGAAAAACAGCAAAATTTTTTTTTTCCTCTTTTTTTTTTTTTCCCTTGTTGGTTTCTTTTGAGTTAGTTCATTTCAATTTGGTTGCTTTTGATTTGGTTTCTTTTGGCCTGGCTTCCTGTGTGTTTTCTTCCCAGTTCCTTAAAATCTTAAGAGTGAAGAGTTGCAAAAAGCTTCAGACTACAGTGCTCATACCTATCACAAGAGTTACTAGACTGTTGGATTTTCACCACATGTATTGAAACATAGTTTCTATAATGAAAATAAAGGATGTTATCTCTAAGTTTAACCACAAACTTGCCAAACTGAAGGATATCTACTTTTTGCTTCCTAAACATTGTTCTCTTAAGTACAATTTATAGAAGGAGAGGAAAAGGTCTCAAATTGTGCCAGGAGAGGTTTATACTGGATAGCAGGAAAAGGTTTTCACTAAGGTAGCTGTCAAACATTAGAACTTGTGCGACTCAGTGCAGGGAAGTGGTCGAGTCACCAGTCCTGAAGATATTGGAAAGATGTACCATTGTGGTGCTTACAGACATGGCTTCATGGTGGACTTGGCAGTGCTGTCTTAATGGTTGGACTTGATGTTCTCAGAGGGCTTTTCCATGTGCTTCCATGGATTCCAAAAACATTTGGATCACTAAGCTCCTCCAGGTTTCTTTGAATGCCTCAGCTCTCATTGCAGACCTATGAACACGTCACATTGATGAGTAAGCACTTGAAACACTCTTCCTACAAGAGTGTAACCGAACCAGACCTGGGGAGAGGCCATATTTCACCCCCTATTCTCCTTTCTGTTAGTCACCAGCATTGCTAAAAGACATATCACAGTTTATGAGTTTCTTACAATTTACAGGAATAATTTCTAGTTCTACTGCTAGAAGACTTTCAGTATTGAACATATGGCTGGACTCCTTCCTGTTGACCAAATTACATTTTCTTTCTTGCTCACATGCCTCCATTCAGGGCATAAACACTTTGATGTCTGCTGATGAACACATGGTGTTTCCAAAGCTAAGTTTTCTTCTCTTTCTAAGACAGAAATCATAATTTTTATTCTTTTGACTTGTAAGTTCTGTTGCTGTTGCTATTTATTTATTCCCATCTCCCCCCTTTCTGTCCCCAAGACCACCAAAATTCTTGGCATCAATGACCTATGTAAAAACATATTTCATGAATGGATAAAAGCTCAAATCAGGTTATTTCATTAATACACAACAGCATGTCTTCTGGCATACATTTAAAAAATCAATACATTGAAGTAGAATGACACCTCTCATTGTGTTAGAAGCCAAAATATATTTATTGTCCAGATGTAATTTCAGTTTTATTGCCCAGATCACAGGTCATTGGTTAGCAGATGCTGGGCAGGGAATCTAGCTGGTCAGCTAATAGCCTCCCCACTGCTGAAATTAACTAACAGTCAAAAGGTTTAATAACCAAAGGTCACAATAGGCTGCTTGAAGAGTCAGTAGGAATCCATCTGATAAATTATCTTCTTCTGTTCTGGGGCAAATGCTGTCTCACCTCCCTCCGTGATAGAAAATGAGTATTAGGAAAGTAAACTCTTACTCCAGGCCAAAAAGTTGATTTTCACAGCTTGCTAACATCTTCTAAGGAATTCATGTCCTGTCCTAAGCTTTTGCCTCTGTTGCTGATTATTCTGAAATGAAAATTGATGAAATTTGGAAGTGGAGCAAAAGCACTCATTCATGTATTAGGAGCAAATGCAGATTTTGTAGTTTACCTTTTAAAATGTATTTGATAATGTCAAACAACAGTTACTATGCAATAATGAAAATCTTTGAAATCAATTTAATGTTTGAATTTTAATTATTTTCCTGATCTATCATGATGGAGTTAACAAAACCTACCAGAGTTAGGACTATACTCCTCAAATATATAACAAATTTACCATCAAATTATACCAACCCAGAAGTCCTGAATCTAATTGCTGGAGGCATGTAGAAGTATGTTTTGTTGCTTCTCTTGTTAACTTCATCCCTCTCTTCTAAAACACTAAGAAAATGAGAAGCTGCAGCCTTGATAAGTTGCTGGTATTTTCAGGAAAAAGAGACCATTAGTGAGCAATGAATGTTTCTTGCTTATTAAAACTACATTCATTTATTTTCTCCTCACCTTTAACTTCTCCCTGAAGTAGCCAGAAGTTTATTTTGTATACCCAAGACCTTGGCCTTATGTTGAGGCCGGAAGTAAGCACTACCATTTTGAGTGAGCAATGTGAAAAATCTGCTTTTTCTTTATTAACCTCTTCCTTATGAGATGCCTTATTCCCATGATGGAATATTTTTCAGGTCACATCAAGCTGTCATTATGGAACTTAGTTCACACTCTATAGAAAAGGTCTAAAGTGCAAAAAGGATTAAAGCCATGACATTACTGTAAATGGGGAAGGCAGGGGCACAATTTCACTATTATCACCCTACTGTTGATGGTCTTTGGCTTGAGTTCAGTTTACACTCTAACTCAGCTCTCATCTTTGAAATCCATGCTTCCAAGAGCAGGAAGAGCTTGCACCCAGATACTCAGCATCTGGATCAATTGCTATTCCTGGCTTTGCCTATCTGGCTGACCTCTCAGCTGGCTCTAAACAGAAATCAAGTCATCATCAGCTTGAATAACTGATGAGCATTATATGGAGGCTGAGCTTGTGTACCACAAAAGCATAAATGTAGAGCTGCAGTCTGACCATGACAACAGGACTAAGTAATAGGAGTGGACTTGCATACTCATAAATTAATGATGGCCCAAATGGAGTCACAGATCTGGTTTTAAAGAATGAAAATCTTCCCCGCATAGAGAAATTTCACTCACAGCCTCAAGGATCACAGTTTATTTTGTGTTTTTCTACAGTTTTTCATATCCCTGTGCTGCACTCGGGCTAAATTAATCATCTCCTTTTCATTTTAAATTCATGCCCTGGTTCATGGAGTCTGAGGAAAATGAAGAAACACGTGAAACTCAATACCATTGCTGCAGATACACATGTAAAAGAGAGCATGGCCATCACTATGTCTAAATATCACGTAAGTCTAAAGTACTGCAGTAAAGTACTGCAGTAAACACACTCAGCAAATCAGAGTAAGCTGAGCTCCTCCATGTGAGCATAAGAAAATAGATGCAGTGAGCACTGGACTAGGAAATAAGTGAAGAACAGCTACAGGAGAGGACTTGTGATACTGTGGCAGAATATTGTCAGGAATTTGAAGTTTTCAACATGGCAAGAAAAGTGAGAGAGTTCAAAAACACAGTGATAGTCATGGATCTTTATGAACTGCATCCCAAAGTAGCAAAAAAAGTCCTTTTTTCTTACCTTTTAGGCGATATTCATGGCTTCATGTTTTCAATCCATGGGACTCATGGCACTGAAATTCACCTGACACATACATATTAGAAGAAAAATGGCAATTTGTTGTGAATGAAGGATGGAAAAGAAGAAGGAGAAGGGATGTAAAAAGAAACAATTAAAAAAACTGTGTTTCTGATGGAACAGTTTGGATTACTGGTGAGACTCATTTGTCCAAACATAGATGAACTGATCAATAAATCTTTCCCAGAGTGATTGGCTCACTTTAAGATATATATCAAACCTAGATTAATACGAATCAATCTCTGGAAATGTCTGTTTCTCTCTATTCTGGACTGTCATGAAGGAATTCTTAGGTAATGAAATCAGACTTAGGCCTCTAAATTTTAGACAACTGAAGTTAGAGAAGATGAATCACATCCTTACTTATTTGTGATAAACTAGTCCTCAGGTAATCCACCTCAAAGGGACACACACAACCTTTTCACCTTTTCAGATAACAGTAAAATCAGGAATATGGAGTTTACTCTATGAAAAAAAAAAAAAAAAAAAGAACTGAGTAGTTTTGTTGCTCAGTAAAGTATCTAATAATTAATTGCCAGTGCAGATGTTGACTTGATAAACACAGATCCCACAAATAGCATTGATGCTTAGTTTGCAAGTGATCAAAGTAACTTATTGCAAACATTCAGTGACTTTTTATTAAAGTGGGTGATGAGGCCTCAGTTTCCCATTTAAGCAATAGCTTTGCCAGTGAAATGCTGTGAAATACTTCAGAAACAAGGAATATGTAGAACTCTAAGTCAGGTAAAGAACAATTTAACATTCAGAGACCTTCTCTGTACTTGAACAGAGATTTTGGTGTCAGCTCTGATATGAACATTTTATCAAAGCCCCTTTGAACCATCATTTTTCCTACTCAGCAGTTTTGCACTGTTAGTCCCACACTTCCCTTGACCAATTACATTAATGTGTGTTTGTCAATACCGAATTTCATTTGCTGCGTAACAGCCCAGAGCCCAGAAAATCTTGTTGAATTTTCCTTCCCTCTTAAGCCTGAGTTCCTGTGTCTTCCCAGCTTTGTGCTGTCAGCAAAACTTAACGCATTTACAATAGGTCTCTTGATCTAGGGCAATTACAGAGGGAAGCAATAGCAAGTGCAAGAAGCTTAACAAGAGACGGATGTTGTACTATCATTGTGGTCTCTGGTCCTGCCTTAGTATCAGGGTTGTCAAATTGGATCAAATTGAATTGACATCACAGTGGAGCAGGTATCAAACAGTTGTAAATCTCAGAATTTCTTGGCTCTGATGACTTGAGAGGAGACAAGGAGAGTGAGACGAGAAGGGGACAAGCATGTGCAGAGGCAGAAGCTGAAGGTGAGAGTGAATGCAGGAATTGACTGAGCAGAAAAGGCTTTAGGAGGCAAGCTACTGCCTCTGTGGATTGTCATGAGGATGCAGTCAATGAGGACTTGCATAGCTCAGAACACATACTTCATTATGCAATAATTTTTGAGTGAATGAGAAGGCTAGAGTTTATAAAGGATGAAATTCTCTGTAACTTGATCCCATATCACCCAGATTTTTCCCATCAGGGCACCTGTGGAATGCGAGGCCCTGAAATGAGAGCACCTGGAGTGCTTTCCGGGAAAGAAAGAAGAAGAAATTTCAGGAAGGCCTGCCATAATATGAGTGATCCTATAGGTCATTATACTGCTATAAAATTGGTACTCTCTAACTTTAATTTAGCACTTTGAGAGATTTGATTCTTCAAAGGACTTATGGAAGGGATAGTTCTTCTATGAAGTAAGAAAAAGGTAAAAAGCCTGTAAGACTGATGTACTCCTGAGAAAATGCAGTGAGAGGACTTTGTTCTCCCAAATAAGCATCTATCTACACTGATAAGTGCAGAATGCTCACAAAGGTATTCAAGTTGGGAAGATAATACCCTTGAAGTTCAGACAAAGAAATATTTCTGGAGTAAGAAGAGACAGCAAAAGTTCTTCAACAAAAGAAAATATAAAGCCTTGGAGAAAAATAACTCCAGTTACTAAGATGAGCTGGGGGCCAATTGTCTGGAAAGCAGCATTAGCAGAGAAGGACCTGAGGGGTTTCTGGTGGTCAAAAAATTGAGTTAAACAATCTGGTTTTGTAGCAAAGAAGGCCAACAACTTCCTGGGCTGTACTACCAAGAACATTACCAAAAGGTTAAGGGTCACTAGAGGACATGGAATAATTCACACAAGCACATCTCAGTGATGTGATAGAAAAAAGAAGAGCTTTATTTTTCTGACTCCAGTATTTATAGATTCTTGACAATGACCAGGGATTGGATAATTAAGTTAATACCTTCCCAATCACACCGGTCATGCAAAAGGCCCATCAAAATATGTTTCTTAGAAGGAATGTATAAACATCTATGTTCATATTTGCTGTCCTGGGAAAGTGTCTAAAACTATGAAAAACAAAATCAGAATTTTCAGGGCTACGGTTAAGGAATATGATCCTTCCCTTCCACTCAGCACTAGTGAGACATCTCAAGTTTTGTGCTAATTTCTGGGCTCTGTAGTGCAAGACAGGTATAGGTACACTGAATAAAGTATAGATGGTTCATATACAAGGAAGACATTGATGTCAAGTTGTCTACATAGAGAGGATATATTTAAGTTTACATAGTAGTCAGCAGACTACCAACAGTTGGTTGTCCAAAAAAACTACATACTTAGTCCTAAAACCCACATCTAAACTTCATATGCTGAATAGATCTGTAGCCTTTATTGTGTTTGTAAGCACAGAGTTTGCTTCAACTGACTGTAGTAAACCATTTAGTGTCATTGAGGTTATGAGAGAGTATGAAGCATCCATATGGGTCTGTCTGGACTGCAAAATGCCTACACTGCTCTGGACAGGAATTTGGAAGTCAATTATCTGGATTATATTGAATGAATTAGACACCTTTCTTTTAACAATAAAACCTCTGAGTTTTCTTGATGGCAACAGGAGTTTTAAAATCTAGTTCAGAGGTAGACCTTTACATCTAAATACTTACTTGCATTTCTGTTAAAAAAAGAACAGTAAAGGCAATAAAAAGCTTATTCCTAGCATAAGAGAATTCTCTTTTCTGTTCTAGCACTTGATTAGTCAAAAAGAAATTTAGTTATTTCTGTTGTTCAAAGACCTTTCACAGAATCAAGAGGTCTTTGAGTCAGCCAGCAGTTAAGGTCCTGACTTTGCATAGGGCTTTCAGTTTCTGAGCTCTACTCATCCTTTCTGTCCTCTGATGAAACAAATGTCCTGCTCAGGAGCCAAGGTATTTGATGCTGCACCTACATTTTAGGGTAGAAGTGAAGCTGTGGTTCCCTAACTAAACTATTGTTTTGGTAAAATTCCCAAGCCCCATGTTTTAAAGAAACATTGTGTGAGGGACACTGCTTTTAAGAAAAATGCTGTGTGAAGACTGACTTCACTCTTTGTGGAAACAATTAAAGCAAACCACTTGACAGCTTAAGAGAATATTTAACGATCAAGATCATTATGATGAGATGGACTTTTTTTACATCTTCATCTGTCTCCTTCAAAAACCAAATCTTTTCCATAAAGACTCATGGAAGTTACTATAGCTTGAGTACCAACCACTCAATATTTATCCTTTTGAGGTTTTAGTCATTCTTCTTCCAGAGGTTTCCCATCAAATTGGTTATTTCACCACCATCACTCCATCACTCATCTGTTTTTCCCCTCCAAATCTGACCTTCTCATCTTCTCTGCCTTAGAGTTACCATTATTTTATCCAGAGGTTTGGATGAAATTTAGATTATAGTCCTCTCTATCAATCACCTATCCAGACAGTTTAAGGAGGTGATACCCATAAAACCACACACAAACAGAGAACATTCTTTCCCTCTTCATGGTATCTACTTCTTGGTGCTCTGCAGAAGAGAAACTATTACTTAAAGGTGAATCCACTACTCAAGTATAAGTTTTTCAGCCCTTATGAGCTCTTTTTCCACCAGATTCCTGAATTCTGACATTAGCCATAGACTGACTGCAATGTACTGAAATGATCCCATATTTGTGTTTGCCTGCCATGAAAGCACATCTATAATTACAGCTGTTTCAAAATTATCAGAATAAATCCTTTCTCAGTGTCAATTGATCTTGCTTGATCTTTTAATACAGTCTGGAAAACTAGTCTTCGTATATGAGTGTGAGGAAAGTTTCTGAAATTTTTTTAGTAGTATTCTGTTTAGATAATTCTTTTAGAAAATATAAATTGTACAAAATACAAAAATTTTTTATGCAATTCAAAACCAGAAGGATGGATTTGCAGAAAATGCTTAACCATACTATTGAAGAACAAATATTTTTGCCAAATAAAGGTGATAAAGAATTAAGGTAGATAAAGGAGTACAGTAATGATGAAAGACATGGAGCAAATGATCAGCTGAAAAGTATACTGTGGAAATGTTTGGTTGGCTTGTATGATTCTCCCAGGAAATGTTGGGTTATTCTCCAGCAGATGTTTCATTGTTCAGACATTTAAAACTAGATTAGGAAAAGCAATAGGAAAGCAAATGCAATGAATAATAATTCAAAAAATGGATGAGATTGCTTTTGGAACAGATTAACTGATTCAATGTTATTAAGTATTATATTGTGAAGATCCTAACATCCCCTATAATTCTTTGTATCTTCTTTTTATGTTTTTAAGACATTATCAAATTGAATAAGTAGTGGGAATGTAGCTTTGATTAAAATTTATCAGGAGATTACATCTTTTTTTAGATATTTAACTAAGAATAATTAAGCCAAAATTGTGACGAATTCAATGTTCAGGTTTTGATATAGTTCACTAATGTCAAACACTTTCATACTGACTGTTTTATAAAAATATATATGCACACAGTATATATAAAAAATATATAAAATATGCATAGAATCTGAAATAGAGGAATTATGTCACCTATATCCTTCACATTGTCTTCCTCCACATAATATACCCCTTACACTATAAACCATAGGAGATATCTTGTTTTCTCTTGTCTCCAGACCATCCCTATGTTTCTGGATGGCATTATAATCTCCATCCCCTGAAAAAAAGAATCTACCAGGTACCAACAAATAGAAGCAACTCAAGACAGAGCACTGAAGCATAAATGATTCCTTCCAGTCAGGGTGCTGTGATTTGTGTGCCTATGTGGGTGCATGGACTGTGCACAGTGGTGTGGGAAAACTGAAGACGAAAGAGAAGAAATAAGGCTGCACTTGAAAATTAAATTTACAACCCCACCAAATGCAAAACAGAAAGAGAACAGAATTTTAAATAGGTTGGTAGATAACATCAGCTCATTAGCAGTTCTATTACAGCTTACACTGGTTTGTTTTCTCTAAGCATAAAAAACACCCAAGTGATATGTTTGTGTCTATGCGTCTGTGTATGGAAGGAAGTAAATTAGACAGACTATGCTATGCCTGAAAATTTAAATGCACCTTTCAAGATGGCAGGATGTGTGAAAGGGAAGATTGTTGAAGATGATTTTCAAAATGCTGAGATATCTTGGGTAGACCCAAGTCTTTTGAAGGACATCCACTACCCAACTCTGACCGTAATTCCTTTCTGCTTTAAAAAACATGATGTACAAAGTCAAGAATGCTTTCAGACCAGTGGAAACCAGGAACTTGCTCCTGCAGCTTGTGTCACAGCAACCAAAGGTCAAGGGGGTAAGTCAAAAGGAAGCAGAGGGAATAATACACATTCTAATAATTTGCATTTTTAAACAAAAGGTATACCATACCAAAAGGTCTCTTGGGATTCTTTTTCCATATTTCCTTAGAAGAAATGAACATGCTTCAAGGACAAATTAGAGATGTTACAGTACCAATGAGGAAAAATAATTCCTTGTTACTTTAAGACTAAACATTTCAGTTTGCTAAAATATGCTATCATGAAAGGTCCAAGAACTCTGTTTGCTTAAGAACTTATTGGTATTGTCTCTGTGATAGCAAGTCAATATGTATCAGCTTAGTAAAATGAAGACTGAACAACAGTTGCATGCAAATATTGAAATAAGATCACTGAGACAGAGAATTGATTGTGGACAACAGAACAGAAAACTGGGCTGGGAAGATTTTAATGGGATACAAGAAGGAAGAAGCAGTAAAGTGTCAATGAGAATCTCAGATGAGATGGAAAACAAAATAACACATAGCTTTTGGCTATCTATTTGTTTTCAGGTCACAGGGACATTTGTTTACAAACTTTAAATTACATTTTTCTTCCAAGGTTGTTTCCATTTTGAATTTTAATTTTTTTTAATAATTGGATGAAATCTAATCATATGAACCAAAAAAGGATTGATGTATCTCAAAGTAACATGAGTAATTTTGCAATTTTTTAAATTTTAATTCTGTTTGTAAAATGATTTCCTTTTTTTAGGAAAAAAGAAGATCTCAACTTTTAACTATATAAATCCATTTTTCAAAACGTGTTTTCTACCTAGTTCACACTGAGTCAACAGAACTTGAAGATAAATTCATTTTACTGACTGTAGTTCATAAAAGTAATTTTTACTCAAGGTGGGAAAGTCAAACAACCTACAATTTTAGATACAGATATTTAATTGGATTGAATATGTCCCTTCATCCATTTACCAACAATGCAGTCTGGACCACTATATTCTTTCTTACAGAATATTGACACCAGAATGAAGTTCTGTGATTAGACAAATGCTCTTAATTACCTTCGAATTTTTTTTTTTTTTTTTTTTTTTGTAGTGTTTAATCACTGGACAGATTGTGAAATAAAACACTGTGAAAAAAAAACCAAAACACTAGGAAATAAAACACTGCTTCACACTGCTGAGTACACTTGTAGATTTTCACCTTCTGGATCCTGAGACTATCTCCTGAGAAGAACACAGGTGAATCTTCAGTAGTTTTAAAATTACATAGCTGTGTTGGTTTTCAGTGGAATGATGCTATCCAAAATTCCTCTAAAAGCATTAGCTAATAGGTGCTTTCCAGCTGAAAGGAAGTATTGGGACATTGTATAATCTTTTTTCACGTTTCTAAAAATAATTAGGTACAATGGAGACAAAGAGGCTTTAGAGGATGTCATCTGGTGTAGGTGGAGAGGTCCATCTCGGTAGGTGCCTTCCATTTGGTCCAAAATAACCTCTAAACAAACTAGAGCAGCTGTAGTTCATGCCACAAAGGCAAAGAATTGGGACTTTAAGATGATAGTTTCGATGTCTGTAACTTGTGCCTGTCCTTTCTAGACGATTAAAACTAAATTGAGTTCATGGGAAGGCTGAACAGATTTATATAAGGAGAAAATAATGAAAAAAAAAAAGAAAAAGATAAATAGAAGACAAAAGAGGAAAGAGAAATAAAAGAAAAAGAAAAAATAGAGAAATTACAAAAGAAGAAAAAAGAGACATTACAAAAGGAATAAAAAGAGGAAAAGTAACAAGGAAAATTAATAAAATAATTTAAAAAAGGGAGAAAAAGACAGGAAGAAAAAGTTTATCATTCTTACTTGAATTACATAACATAGAGAAGTTCATAGCATCAAGTATGACATAATGAAGACTCCACTTATCTGTTTATGTACTGTGCTGGATGAAGGGCTATCGACAAACTCAAAATTAGTTCTTACATAGTATCTTCCTTGAGCTATCAAGTCCAAAAGTATTTTCCAAGAAAAGACAATTTAACTAGGTCTTGTTTAACCTAAAGTGAAAACTCTTATTTTCTCTACAAGTTACAAAGAGAGTAACAGATAGTTCAGAATCAGATTTGGTGAGCTAATTTACTCTTACTCACTTATCGCTGAAATGATAACATTTCATAGCAACTATACTCAAGCATCTTATTTAGATCCCAGTTCCAATAGAAGGAATATGGAACATCTCCTCATCTGGGGTTTGCATCGTCAGAACTGTCCAATACCCAGAGGTGGGTAAAGGCACTCCCACTTCCCTGAAGTATTTCACAAAGCAGAAAAAAGTCAAACAGACACTGGGAGCAGTCAAGCCCAACCTCGAGGTCTTCACTCCTGTTACATTTAAATGAAGCTTTCTGTCCCTTAATTTACCACTAACTGTAATACACAACATACACACCACCATTCCCTCCCTCACCAGGGCACTCAATACAGAAAAACAAAAGAAAATTAAAAAAAACCCCAAACTTAAGATGGTATGTATTGAGTCAAATACCCATTAAACAAACAATGGAAAAAAAACCCTGTAACATTTGGAAAACCTGATGAAAAACAGTAGTTCCTCTCCTTGATAGAAGCTACTTTAAAAATCTTTCAATCAAAAGCAAATCCATAATGACAGGGGAAAGGGAGACAATGTAGGTAAAGGTACCAGGACATTTTCTTTTTTTTTTATGTGTTCAGAGAAAATTATTTTCCTAAAAACAGTTATTAGACTAGTCTGAATACTTTGAAATAATCCACAATGAACATTAATCCTAAAATTAGGATTACCTAGAATGCCAAGGTAAAAAAAAAAATAGAAAACAGAAAAAGGAAAAAAAAATCTTAAGATGTGTAAAGGACCTTGTAAAAAAAGTAAGGTAGGGAGATTGAAATCAGGAGAAGATAGAGTTATGGAAACAAGACTGTGTAGATGAGGGGGAATCAAAGACAAAGAAGTAATTGTGGGAGAAAGAATATAGGGTAAAACTTCCTTTGTATTGTTTTTATACACATACCTACAGTTTTGCTGCTGAAACACAGCTGTCTGAGTCTTTTTTCTAGACATAAACAGGGATAACCATGAAATTATAGACAAGTACTTTTCATGAATTGCATTACATGCAATCTTAAAGTTTCATTTCTGCAGAAACACGACATTGAATGGATCCCTGAGGATCCCACATTTCTAGTTTCCCACTACCTTGAACACACTGAAATCCCCTTCATAAGTTCAATTCCCTATCACTCTAGTGAAATATTCTCCCATAGAATTATTTGCAATTTTCTATATAAAATCAGCTTCTAGATTAATCTAATTATTAACAGTGCTGAAAGCAGTAGCCAGAGCAGGCTCTTTGATTTCTTTGGATATTCATGGACTCATGTCGTCTTAAACTCTGACTCTTGAACCCTCAGTATCAAAGAGAATAATTTTTCTCCCCAAAATGTGTACAAAAGCAAATTCAGACTGCTTAATCTTAGTGGTTTTAACAATCCACTAAGGTGACAGTGAAAATGTCACCTTAAAGTAGTGTTCAGGTATTATTTTTCCATTGAATAAATAATTTGTAATAATCCCTGCAGATGAAATTTTTCTTCTTTCTTTCCCTGTCTACACTCTGTCCCTGTTTGTGAATCCTTATGTGTGCAACCACCTTTGAATGTACTCTTTGCCATGTAAAACAGTTTTAAATTTAATCAAAAAATCCATTCTTCTCGACTGAGTACTAACTGAAATATTATCTGTATTTTTTTCACAGTTAGTTTGATTCTCTAGTATAAAACTGGCAATAAAATATTCCGACTCACCAGCTTTGAACCAGTGTAATTGAGAGGAGAAACTAGTGAGATGGAATTAGACCAATTTTACATCAAAATAACTGAGTTTAACCTCCTGATTAAGATTTGAAGCTAGCATACATATAGCTGTTATACAAGCAACCATCTTATTTGCTTGATATTTTTGCAGTGTCAAAATTCACATAGGTATGGAAACTCTGTATGTTCCCAGAATTATAACCTTTTTAAAAAGACAAAGAAGTTCAAAAAGTCTGGAGATGATCTATCCAGACTTCAGAGACAATATTCATGTTTGCCAGTGCTTACACACAAACACAACCTGTGACCTGAATACTTATGAACATCAGGGTATCTAAAACAAATCAGACCAGAAATCTGCACAACCCAGGTTCCTGTCTCTGACAGAGGTGTAAAGCAAATTTCTCATGTAGGATAAAAGATCAAGGCAAGTAGAGGAAATAAAGGAAAGTGTCTTTCAGTCCTTTCTGAGACCCTTACCACTTCAGGATCAAAAAATACTTAAGCCTGGACAGTGTTTCATTATCCAGTTCCCTGAGGAGGATTTGCCTGCTATGTACTTTCCCAGCCTCCCTTGAAAATGTGTAACTGTTGGTATTGAGCATTCAAAACAACTGTGACAAACAATAGTGTGGTTTTGTGATGAGTTGAAATGAATCCATAAGGACCATCAATTCCAGGTCCTGACCCTGCCAAGAGCAAGCCCAAGAATCCAGCCATGGGTTGGATATTGTCCAAATACTTCTTGAGCTCTGTAAGACTTGGTGCTGTCACCAGAAATTCACCGGGAGAAAGAAAACTCTCCTGACATAACTTCAGGCCATTTACAGCCACTGGTCACCAGAGAGAAGAATCAATGCCTCCACTCCCTGCTTCCCTTTGTGAGGAAATTATAGATGCTATGAGTTCAAAACATCAAAACAATTTCAAACCATTTCTAAATGAATTTTGGGTTTTAATTCTAAAATAAGAGAAGTAGAAAAGCAAAGCCAGTGATTTTGAGAAAAAGGGGAGAAAGAGATTGTCCTCTGCTAAATATCACTGTCATTTCCCAGTTGAAGGCTTGAACCAGTGATAGAATCAGAAAACCACAAAACTGTTTGTCTCGGAAGTGACTTAAAAGGTTATGTTGTTCCAAGCCCACAACCACAGGTTGGGACACCTCTCCTTGGATTTTTTTGCTCAAGGTCCCATCTAATCTGGTCTTGATGCTTCTTCAACCTGTTTTAGGCTGGTGTAGATGTGACAGTCAAAGAGCACAGCACAGACAGTGGCCTGTTCATGGCATCACAACTCTCATCTAAAGACAGCAGCATAAATAAATAGCATTTCATGGCAAAACTAATTTAAGCAGTTTCAGACACCTAATGCAAATTTAGCAAATCATCTGCCAGGAGTGACAATTTCCCTCCACTGAATGAAACAGAATATCAAGCAATGAGCTCAGTGACAAAAAAAAGTAAAAATAAAAAATTGCACAATGCTAGATGTTTTTTACTTTCTTTTCGTGATGACAAAATTGAAACACAGTAAAGTTTAATGAAGCAGGCACACAAATGGAACACAAACGAGCTTGGCACAGCAGCTCCACTTAGTCCCTCACACTGGTCAGCTCTGTTTCAGTCTTCTACAAGTATGATACTACCTACCCTGAGAGAAGATGAATCTGAAAACTGAAGTACAGGTTTTCTGGAGATTTTGTAATTTTTTTCCTATTTTTTTAAGAAGTAGTACTGTGAGTAGCTCTTTCCACAAACTTTGGGAAATATCAGTTTTAATAGAGCTTGACACACTTAACAGCAAATGTAAGCTATGCTTTCACATTGATTATGTGCACTTTGGACAATTTTCTTTCAGTGAGGACTTTATGGGAGGAATAACACACTTCTCACAATTTTCAGTGTGATTCAGTTACATCCTGTAGGGTTTTGTATAACATGTGCACATCAAAACACATTTGGCTTCCTTGACAAGAATGTATTTTAGGCTGGAAGAAAAATGAACCGCTGCATGACTCATTTTAAATTTGTACAGTGGGTTTATTTCAACCTTTGTAAACTTCATATAGCCAAGACCAGAATTAGCTGTGAAATTCCAGCCTGATGATTTTTTTTTTTCCTGTAATTTACTGTAATTTGTACTCTGAGTAGGTCCAAAATTTATTGGCCAGAAGCAACTGGTCTGCCTTCTACAGTAATAGATCCTCACACTGATTCAGAAGCTACAGTTTCTGTATTTGAGAGTTTAGTTCCCTGGGATGAAAAGCACTCAGCATGCTTTCACACACAGCTCTCAGCACGTCACTGGAGCAGGGGGCTTCCAAGAAGACATAAGACAGAATACCTTCTTTGACTTAAATCCACCCTCAAAGCCAGGGCATTCAGATCAGCAAGTGGAACAGCTGCCAGGCTGGGCTTTGCACTTTGCTAGGTCTCTACCCCAAAATCTTGATTGTAAAGGATCGAGTCCATTATGCGTAAAGAGGAAATCTCAGTAACTGAGAATGGAAGAGACCTCATGGAAGTTTTATGTAGTGTTCAAATTGTTCATGGTGCTGTTGCTTCCTTCCTGTGATGCAGAACTTTTAGGAATTCAGTTATGATGTAAGAGGCAACAAGAGAGAGAGAGACAGTGAGAGAGAGGGCAGGAAGGTGATCATACAGCTTTTGAGACATGTGAACACTACTGAATTTTCAAGAATCTTTCTCCTACAAAAATCTTTGAAATGTAAAATATTTATAACTTTGGTAATAGTTGCCGGAGTTTATATAGAGGCTGAATAATTTCTCCAAGAGATAAAGTGCTTTCCTGTTGTCTCATTACCAAACAAATCCATTTCTTCCTACTGAATTGTATAGAACTATAAAGATAGAAGCTCATACAGCTGTGATTCAGATGCATGACAATGTTGAAACTGTACTGAGCAGAGCCAGGGTCCCCTGTTTAAGAGTGCTGAGTAACTCTAAAACTGCAGAATGCAGAGAGACTTGCATGATAGCTAGTGCAAGAAGTTGGACAATTCTCAATAATTTATGTAGCATGGAGCACAGTGGACATTGAAGGAAGAGTTAAATGGAAATCCATCAAGCGTAAAGAAATGTCTTTTGAGAAAAGATTTAGAGAATGACCCAGTGGATGGACCTTGGCTGATTGTAATCTGCATATGAGTCCGAGGCAGGGGAAAAGGGACTAACAATCAACACTAGAGTAATTTGCCTGATAATAGAAAATTAAAGAACTGGAGAGGCAAGCAGCAGCCTGCAAAATTCATGCAGATTTGGATCTGCTGTATAATTAGCCACAATAGTTAAACAGAAAAAAAAAATAAAAATGAATGACATCAAATTAGAGAAAGATTTCTGTAATATACAATAAAATTGCAGAGTTTACATAAAAAAAAGGAGGCTTAGATAATGGGGAGAAATTAAAAAAAAAACTAGCAAAGTACTCATAATCTGAACAGTAAAAAGTTTTGATATGATTAGACAAGCATCTGTGAGTTTACAATCAGTACAGGTTGTAGTGAGATAATGAAATAAAATTGACGTACAATATACTTGCACAGAACAAAACCCCCATACAAACATATACTTCAGGGATGAGTTTGAATGACACTCAGAAGAATGTACTGTAAAGGAAGGACTTGGAATTTTGTACCCTGCATGAATCTTTAATTACACTGTAAAGATGAAATGTACCAACATCTTATCCTGTTTGGAGCAGTGCATATGAAAGCTAAGCTACTCTAAAAATGAAATCAAGATAAGGTTTTGCTGTTGGCTTTGTCTGACTTTTAGGCAGGTTCTCACCATGGGATGAACTTAAGTTCTGATATGAAAGATACTTTCGAGTAGAACTGATAGTTTTTTTTTTCTTTTCTTATGCTGCCATGCAATTTTCCTTCAAAGAGGAAAGACAACACTTTTTAATAGAAATAGGACTTGGCTGATATTGGATTCAGGAATCAGGACCACATGAGCAACTTAAGTCTAATCCATCCTGAAACGCAAACTAAGAAATATATACTTACATCCTTGAAGCAGCAGGTATTTACTGTCCTCACTGTATATTTCCAGCATTGGTTACCTTTTACACTGTTTTTAGTTTTTATTACACATCAACATGTAAGCTTTGTCCAGGTGAACATTCAATTTAGAATGTATTCAAGGACACTCCTGTTCTGTGTAGTGACCAAAGATTCCCGACCATAGCTCTTGGGCTGTCAAAAGTTGACTATGGTTTGGGGTCTGGTGAATGAGGGGAAAAATAAACTGATTTTCTTAAGGGACTAAAATTCATAACTGAATGAAAGACAAAATTCTTTAATAGTCAACCTTCATTCCAATAACTGTGCCACTATCCCCTTTTATTCTGTTTTTATCCTATTATGTTAGACCTAAGAACTCTTTTTACTTTTCAGTTGAAAAAAATGAACATATCTATCTGATTCTGCTCATTTCTGTATGGTTTCAAGTGTGATTATAGAAAAAAAAATAATGTTGCATGTGTGCTTTGAGTGAGTATATCTGTGTAAAGAGCTGATTCATAGACAAGATGCTCAGAAATATAATGAAGAGTATCTGGGATCTGTGGAACATGCATTTTTATGTTCACTTGTAAGCAACTGAGTACTGGAGTAATCTCATACCAACACCTGGTCTCACACTTAGGATATGGATGCATACTCTGCCACTGTTTATTATAACAATTAATAATTTATGACATCATTTACCTTATTGATACCTTGGAGCTGGAATGAGTGAGGATTGAATGCATGAATACTCTCACCAACCATAAAAAAGAACTAGCTGAAACAAAAGCCTACATTCTCAGGCTATGTATATATATTTTTTAATGATGAATATAGTTCCTTTCTTTTTTCCTCATCAAGTTTCTACATAATCAGAAGCATAGTGCAGAGCTAGAAGTGAAAAATTCACCCATGCAAAGAGAAATAAGAACAGATTTAACCTCTGAAATATCTTCTTATTTAGTCTTTTTGTTTTCCTCACAGTCATCATGATAAGCATCTGTTTTATTTTTATTATTAATAGACAAACAGAAAACATGATAAATGAGCAGAATTCTGAACATTAGCCGACTGTCCAGTTGGAACTACTACAAGACGCTGTATGTCATGACCAACAGGAGTTTGTGAAGTGCTGTGCACAAAACAAATGTTGGTTAGAAAAATGAAACCCACCCCCCTTCTCTTTTCCTTTCCTCCCCCTTTTTTTTTAACTGCCTGGTAAGATGAAGGCAAAAAAGAAAAGGGTTGCAGGACACTTGAAATTGAAGGACAGGTGTCTCAAGTCGGCACAAGTAAAGTGTAGGTGAGGTCTACCCTTGCTTGTTATAGTAACTTTTATAAGCTACAAACTAAATAGTGCTTGGAAACTTGTTTGACTTTTCCACTATCATTTGTATATGCATACATTTTAAAACAGAATTAATTGTACTCCATTTTGCATGGGGGTGTGACAGCTGCCGACCATGAATTGTGGTGTGCTGTAGACGCTGGGTCTGGTCTTGAGGAGATCTTTCATAATTGACAGGTCGACAGAAAAAATTGACAGCAGCCAGAAAAAAACAGTTTAATTTCTGTGGCAAAAAGGAATACTGGGTTTTCAAATAGTACAGGGAGTAACGCTGGTAGAAAATGAAATAAAAATTTCCCTAGCCTTTTTTTCTGGAAAAAATAAGCCCAGTACATAATATATTTCAATACAAAAAATGAGAGTTATTTAGTGGGAATAAAGACTGACAAATTTTCACTATGAGAGAAAGTTCCTGGTTATATTTCTCACATGAAAGTGATAAGTTATCTTGTAGACATGGTTGTTTTTCCGCTGCATTTCCTTTCCTGCATTCTCTATTTCCTATCCCCTACAGGCAAATATTCCTTTTACATTTAGCAGAAGTATTACATTTCACATTTATTCCCAATAAAGAGCTGATTCAGTTTTCTTTAAGAACACCATGACAATCAGAATTGTTATAGGAGTTTTTAACAGTTTTTATGAATTTTGATGTAGTTCTTAGGAAAGTACTTCAGAGAGTTGGCTACTACCACTTGAAAGTTAGAAGAAAATTTATAATTTCTCTGTCAGAAGTTTCCTATGAAGAGTATTTTTGTTAAATATTTAATCAAATCCAAGACCTTTCACTTGGGACTGTGGTCGGTCTTTCCAATTGAGATACTTTCTAGAGTTCTGCATTTTTATTAAGGAGTTGTCCCTCTCCTTCTCGATATTGGTCTTCCTAATATTTAGCAAAATTTCACTTATCATAAATAAAATATTTAACAGACCTTAAAAAATAAAAAAAAATGTTATCTAAACTATTTAAAAATATTTTAATATCTAAATATTACATATTAGCAATTTAGATGTAACATCTATCTAAAATACTCATTTAGTATTCAGCCCATCCCTCAGACTTTATATCTAACTTTGACTGTAGAATAGATGAGACAATATGAGAGAATACACCCTGTCAAAATTGAAAGTCCAGTCTATAATTTTAGATAAAACCCTAGATTTTTAATGCATGCAATTAGTCAGCTAAGTTAAGTAAGATATATTTCCATTGTAATAGACCAGCGAAAGAGTTTGGATGCTGTCAAAGTTAGAGAAGTCAAACTTCAGCCTCAAGAGATACCTTCACCTACTTTCAAGCAAAGGCCTTCATTTCACATTCAGGATGGTATTCAAATAGAAAAAAAAGAAAAAAGATATTTTCTTTTTCTGTTTTAGATGTGTGATGTAGTTACTAAAAGGAACAAAGATCTTATTTTCAAGTAAAAATGGAAGAAATCATTTATGCACAATGGCATATCATGGACATTCTCTAAATTGCAATCAAGAACAAAAAATTAAGAAGTTTCATGCAATTTATTTCATTCAATTTCCATAAATCTCTTGATAGTTGTGACTTTTTGATTTTTTTTTTTTTTTTAAATATCTATTATATTTTCTTTCAGATATTTTTGGCTTGGCTTGAAGTGTCATATTGATCAGCCTGTGGATTTATCTGATTGTCTTTCAGACTGAAGTCCTCTACTTAATTAATAGTGCAAGTAGAGAAAAAGAAAGCATCCTATCAGCTGTACTGTGTGTTCCAATTCCAAACAATTGACACAACTTTCCCTGGGAAAAAAAATAAAAAATAGAAAAAGGATACTTAAGACAGGAATATAAACCAAGACATATCATACAAATATGGTCTTGTAGTTTTCCTCTATCAATGTGTAGATCCTTCATGAGCCTCAGGTTGCAGGAGACCTTATGTAGAGATTGCACCCAGCAACAAATAAGCCACTTCTGTTCTATATTTTTGGGGTTTGGGTGTACCATGATATTTTTACAATGAGCTTCATAATAAAGTACCCTTTATAAGAAACTTTTTTGTGATGTCTATTTTACTGAGTGCCCTTTATTATTTTTCATGTGGGGAATGACATTCCTGATTTCAATTTCTTTACCATTCATGATTATAGATGAATCATAGAAAACTAGCATATGCCATTCCATCTGTCTACTCTTTAGCCTGAAGATTACCACATGGTTTCCTGTCTTCACATCTGAAAAGTCCTACCAGGCATCTTGCTGTCCTCATCTCCCATTTTAGCTTCTCAATCTCTCCTAAAGTGACTTATATACTATCCTTATTTGCTTATAGCAATGAAATCTATGTATCTCTATATCTCTATCTATCTATCTATCTATCTATCTATCTATCTATCTATCTATCTATCTATCTATCTATCTACCTATCTATCTATCTATCTATCTATCTATCTATCTATCTATCTATCTATCTATCTATCTATCTATCTATCTATCGAATCTCCTTACTGGCAATGATAGCTTGGCAATGTTGACCTGTAGACAATATCCTGAAAATGATCTGAACATGGTGCTTACATCCTACTCTGCTAGTCACTTTAGTCACTCTCTGCTCTCCTAATTGTAAGGATTTGTCTTTTTTTTTCCCCTGCACACAGCTAAATTATTTATATTATCAGGAGGAAGTTTGAGACTTCAAAAACAAGCCATAAACTCAGTCTGTTCATGCCTAATCTGGATGTAGAGTAATTAGAATTTTCAGTTTAACTTGGTCTTGCAGAAAGATGAATATATATATTCACACGTAGAGAAAAAGTTTCTTATTGCCGAAAGTTAATTGGGCCATTCTGGATATTGGATTGTTCAATTCATTTGCTCATTGCCATCCATATCCAGCTCACTTTATTCTAAGATCAAAATAATTATTTCAACAAAGAATGACCTGTAAAAATGGCCCACCTCTTTTGTGAGTGAAAGGGCAGAAACACATATGTATTCTGTTCTTTTTCACTATTTCTTTCTTTAAGTCTTCTGCTCCTCTACTCTGCCTAATTTAAAGCAAGCAGATCAAAAGACCCAGAGAGTGTACTGAAGGATTTTTCAGGACACTTAGAGCCAGTCTCCTTTGGCTAATTTGCAAAAACAGTTTTTGATTTAAAATAGGAAGATGGCATATCCTCCCTGGGAGAAAACTTGCATCCGCTAATGTTCCTCCAGAAGTGAGTTATGAGAAGAAGCCTCAGATGGATTAGAGAGGAAGGTTAAATTCCAAGGAACTAATTTGTTGAAAAGGGGAAGGTAGCTAACTTAAAAAAAAAACCATAAAGAACCAAGTCCTCTGCCAAAAAAAAAACCCCAAAACCCCCCAAAAAACAAAAAAAAAACAACCCTAAAAAAAAAAATAAAATAAAATCCTAAAAACTTAAATTGAGACACCAGGTCTGGCAATATTTTTCTTCTTCACTGAATACTGCTGGGTAAATTTTAGGTGTCAAGAACTAATTCATAACATAAAATAAAAATAAGAATTGTTTTTCTTTGAATTGTTGGTGCAGACTTCAGGTCTGCAAATACTCTCCTTTTAGTAGACATGTTAAGATCTTTCTACACTGAATATAAATTTTAATTTACTGACTTAACAGGATTAATAATATTGAGATACTGTTCACTTCTAAAAGCCAGATAATTTCGGCTATTTTATTGTTCCTTTGCCTCCTTAAAATTTCTCAGAGATTTAATGGCCCATTTTCTGGTGTAAATCAAAATGGCTTCAATTATGTCAACTATGTAAAGCAGATAATATCGGCCCAGTACTTTATTTATAAGTGTACATGAAGTCAAACTTACCTGGGAGGTGAAAGGCAACGGACAAAACTCTGACCAGACCTACACAAAAGACGTGTCTGGGGATGACGAAGTCCACACTAGTTATTGCACTTTAATGATTAAATACTTGTCCAGGCTAGGCAGATTGAGTGATCTTAAATGGAACTCCCAACAGCAGAAGCAAATAATGAGCCCTTAAACATTAAAAACTATTTCACTGGTTCAAAAAAATGACATCTCTTTCATATTAGTAAGCTCTCAGTGTCCAAAAGATGCACACCTGAAATAAGGATCTTGTAAGTAAAATGGCCAGTCTGTGTCATACCCTTTCAACTTCTTTTAAAGTTAAGAGGGAGGCCTAACTGAAGCTTACTGTGGAAATTCTGCTTTCAGAAACGGTCTCATGATTTCCTCCCTTTTTCTTAACTGTCTTCAGAATGTCTTTGCTTTCTCTTTCCTCCCCATCTTGACTAAAGAAGTTGTGTTTTATTACTTGGTCTCCTCTCCTCTCCTCTCTCTCCTCTCCTCTCCTCTCCGAACCTCTCCTCTCCGAACCTCTCGTGTCTTCTTCTCTTCTCTTCTCTTCTCTTCTCTTCTCTTCTCTTCTCTTCTCTTCTCTTCTCTTCTCTTCTCTTCTCTTCTCTTCTCTTCTCTTCTCTTCTCTTCTCTTCTCTTCTCTTCTCTTCTCTTCTCTTCTCTTCTCTTCTCTTCTCTTCTCTTCTCTTCTCTTCTCTTCTCTTCTCTTCTCTTCTTCTCTCTCTTCTCTTCTCTTCTCTTCTCTTCTCTTCTCTTCTCTTCTCTTCTCTTCTTCTCTTCTCTTCTCTTCTCTTCTCTTCTCTTCTCTCTTCTCTTCTCTTCTCTTCTCTCTTCTCTTCTCTTCTCTTCTCTTCTCTCTCTCTTCTCTTCTCTCCTCTCCTCTCCTCTCCTCTCCTCTCCTCTCCGAACCTCTCCGAACCTCTCCGAACCTCTCCGAACCTCTCCGAACCTCTCCTCTCCGAACTCTCCTCTCCGAACCTCTCCTCTCCGAACCTCTCCTCTCCGAACCTCTCCTCTCCGAACCTCTCCGAACCTCTCCTCTCCGAACCTCTCCTCTCCGAACCTCTCCGAACCTCTCCTCTCCGAACCTCTCCTCTCCGAACCTCTCCTCTCCGAACCTCTCCTCTTCTCTTCTCTTTCTCTCTTCTCTTCTCTCTTCTCTTCTCTTCTCTTCTCTTCTCTTCTCTTCTCTTCTCTTCTCTCTTCTCTTCTCTTCTCTTCTCTTCTCTTCTCTTCTCTTCTCTTCTCTCTCTTCTCTTCTCTTCTCTTCTCTTCTCTTCTCTTCTCTTCTCTTCTCTTCTCTTCTCTTCTCTTCTCTTCTCTTCTCTTCTCTTCTCTTCTCTTCTCTTCTCTTCTCTTCTCTTCTCTTCTCTTCTCTTCTTCCTTTTTTCTTTTGACTATCCATTGCTCCTTTCCTCCCTATCACAGAATCACCATTAAGGTTCCAGAAGAAAAAACTCCCCTTGCCTTTCCCTGTGCCACCAGTTCTGAAGCTCCCTGAACTCTAGCAAAAGATTCTTAATTGAAAGGATCAAGACTTCTTTACTTTATCAGTTTCTAAAAGAGAACAAGTCTATGTGTATATTTTCAGAATTACTTGAACATCCATGAGATTTTTTCATGTTCAGTAAAAAACTGTTCTTATTTTTTCTTCCTCTCCCTTATTTTTCTTTTATAAGGGCTCTGGTATGAGCCATCAAAGCAGGAGAAATTTCTGAAGATCCTAATATTCTGTCATTGGGATTTAGGAAGATGATGGGCCATTTTTTCAGTTAATGGTAACAGCAACACTGAAGCTTTCAAGTCTTCAGAATTCCTAGAATAAAGTCATGCCTAAAGACATATCAAAAAAACCCACAGAAGGTCAATGTTAATTGCAAAAGGAACTTGGACAACTTATCTATCACGCTGCTGTGTAAACTTAACCTCTTTAATTGCCAAATTACTTTAAAAATAAGTCTTTAACTCTGCTCAGAATCTCTGTCTTTTCAGATTTGAATAGTTAAGGGTTTATCAGCCTTTCAAGAAGCTTTCTGGAACAGAGGAATAAAAACAACAGCATTCAGCTTTGCTTCTTGTTCAGATGTGCAAGAGTCAAGAAATCTTATTTAGACAGGGTAAGACTACTACCTGTTTATTACCTGAGTAAAATCTCATGCATGAAGACAGTGTAAGCCTGTATCCATCAATTATTTGTACATTTTTCTATGCTTGAAGCTGTTTTGTCTGCAAGCATGGTGTATATAAGTGGGATGGATACACCTGTAGGCTCAGACCAATAACAAAATTACCAAAGTTTAGCAAGTTAATACATATTGAATCTTTGCTTGTGTAAGTCCTTAGTGAAGGTGAGATAATGAAAGGGCTTTCAGATAACATTCATTATGATTCGTCTGTTACAGACTCATAATGCGCCCATCGAACACAGCTGAATCTCAGCTGATGCTCAGTTATCTGATGAGCTGCAGGGACTTGGCTGTGTTTACACCCTGAGAATGGCAAATGTGGGCAAGGCTTGAGCAAGGCAAGGCTCTTATGCAACAGAAAAAGAAGCAGAGTCAGAGCAGGCTTGATCAGAAGTACTTAGTGGTCCTCATGTCAGATAGAAGTGTTATAATGTTGAAAATGTAAAGTAAGATACCAGAAAAAAACCTGTCAGGGAAGTTTAAAAACAAGGAAAAAATCCCCTTTTTCAAAACTCTTCTCACACTCTTGTCACAGCATTACCTTTCATTGCTATATACTTAATGCAGTAGAAGAGAAACTAATACAAATACAGAATAGTCCTATGGTGCTTTGATTTCAGGTCATCAGTTATGATAATACAATATAAAATACCAAAGTTTTCAGTAAACAGAAGTCTAATACAAGCCTAAGCTTATTGATTACACTAGTTTATGTGATAATAAAAGTACAAACATATGCACACACCTTTTGCAAATAATAAAAATTATTTGTCTTCGGCTATCTCCTTCTTTGTGCTTTCACAGCAATTCAAAAGTCATAACAGATAATGGGAAAACAAAGTGTTTGCATTTCATAGATGACCTTGGAAAAGTTGCTGATTTCTCTGTATTGTAGTTCTAGCTTTGTGCAGGAAACATTCTCCAGTTGTAAACACCTGTGAGGACCTGCAATTCTTGATGAGATGAAAAAAAAAGTATTTTGTGATAGCTAAAACTGAAGCAAAATTAATAAAGTGGTAAAATAGAAGTAATGTTGCTTATCTAAAAATAACATATATCTTTTAAGTCCCAATATGTTTTACCAAATTAAAAAAAAAATTGCTTTTTATTTTTAATGCATGCAAAAATTAAAATTAATATAGAGATATTCCAGATAAGTATAGCTCTTTTATTGAATGAAAAAAAAAAAAATGTAGGCAGACTTTTTATGTTAAAGTTTTTATTTCAATATCTGGTCAGGTTTTTTTGTGATACACAGGGAAATTATTTTCAAGAGGAAGCTCTGGACCTGCTCTCTCTCTATAAATGAAGTTGGTTTAGCTAGTTTAACCTGCTCTTGTTTTCTTTTTCTTTTTTTAAAGTTTGTCCACATGAGCTTTGATACATAAGAAAAGTAGGAATTTTTTTTAAATTTTTTTTATTTTTTTACGTGTAAAAAGATCTTTGTCATATTTGGAGATGAGTGTGGCATTTGCCATATGTTTCTGTTACTGGGAGACTAGTTACTAGTTCCTGTTACTGGGAAAATATACTAACCACAGACTAAAGTGTGAAAGATAATGACACTTTAAAAAAAAAAAAAAAAAAAAAAGTTGAATTGCATGAGAAGGCAATCCTAGGTATTTGTTTTGTGCCCATAGCAAGGGGAATTTAACATGAAATTTGAGCAGAGGTCTTAGCTGATATACTGAGTGTTAAGATTTATCCTGAGATACCTGCACAGCCCTGATTGGGTGATTGACTGGATCATGGTTTCAGCACTGGTCCATTCAGCCTTTCTCAGTGAGGATCTTTTGCTCTTAATGTAGCTGAAAAAAACAAAAACAAAACAACAAACCTCCAAAATGTTTTTTTTTTTCTCTTTTCATCCAAATCTGTTGTCTTTTCTAAAGGCTCTTGAATATCTGTTGTCTGTCCGCAGTGGGTTCCACTGATGTGCCACTACCCTGGGGTGACTTTATGATGCTTGTATCCCCAGTGGTCTGTTCTGTTTATATTCCATATTAAGTTCTGCACCTTTCAGACTGGCTCTGAGAGCGAAGAAGGGGAAGGAGCAGTTGCAGTTTGTGTTAAGGAAGAGCCCTCATTCCCCACATCCTGCTCCTGGACTGTGCTGTCTGCAGCACGGACAGACAGCAGGACAGAGCTCTCCTTTGCTTTTAGCTAGTTTTAGCTAGCTGAGGCAGTGAAGTTCTCTGGACTGTTTTTTTCCTTTTTCCTTGGATCTGTTCAAACCTGCTCTGGACTGAAAACCCAGCCAAACCCGGGAGCTCACACCTGTGGCCCACCAGGGCCTGGGCCTCGGCACTTTCCAGTGCTGGAGGGACTGATTAGAACCTGAGCAAGCTGGGCTACACCACATGAAAAGGACTTTTTCTGGAATTGCCACCTCTTCAAAGAGTGAGAGGTTTTATTTTTAATATTATTCAATTTCTGTTAAATAAACAGCATTTTTCCAATTTTCTCTAAGGAAATATTTTCCGAACCAGTTGGGGGAGAGGCTGCTTGAATTTGCTTTCTGGAGGGACCCCCATTTGGAGGTTTTCTCCCAGATTTGCCCTAAACCAGGACAGCCACGTGTTGGCACAGCAGCTGGAGCACAGATGAGTGGCCAGCTCAGGCTATGTGTGCAAGGGGAGCTGTTGTGCCCAAACTGGGGTGCAGTCAGTGTTCCCCATGGCCTGCAAGGTGCTCCTGTGCCTTGCCTGGGATGGAGCCACACTCACCCTCCACCTCTCACCCCAGCCAGACTTTGCTGATCCTGCTGTAGCCTGAGCCCAACACCTTTTATGCACCTCCAGTTATGACTTATGAACTTCTGCAGGAGAGTGAAGCACTGGAATGCCTTCAGGGCAAGTGATGCTTTCTATTTGTGTGTGGGGGGTTATTTTATTTTATTATCTTATAAAATAGCTTAATCAATGAACTCAAGCATCTAGTAGAAACTGAGACTACTGTTTATGGGGAAACTTTTGAGATTTATTTTGGCCATTTGTAAGTAGTGCCGACAACTGAGCTCTGGAGGAGGAAGAAATGGAAAACGGCACAATGTACTTTTTTTGGTGTGCAATGAGTCAAAATTTCCCTTCCTTTCAAGGGTGTTACAAAGCAGAAAGTGACAGGATTGTCCTATTTATGATGGTTTTTTTGTGCATTGTGTGAAAATAAAATAGATTATTCCATATGAATTCCAAATAAAATTTATGACTAAAGTAAATTTTTCTTATGGATATTGATTGTATTGACTGAAACCTTCTTCTTACAAATTCTCTTGTTTGTATAACATAAGTGTTATAACTTGTCTAAAAAAAAAAGGGATGTGTATACAGAATTTTGCTATTGCATATTTTACTTAACAGCAAACTGAAAATCTTTCATTTTTCAGAGATTTGTGTTCTGACTTCCAATAAGGTAGTGGCAAAGGGGTGCTATTCACTTTTTTTTTTTTGGTAAAACTTTGGGTAATCCTGAAGTCTTTTTTTTTATTTTTCGGTAGATTGTCTCTACAATCCTTCCTGTAGTTTTGCACTGAAATAAACCAAAATATGAAAGGCAGAACAAGAACAATTGCTGGAGCCTATTCCTGTTTCTCAGGAGTCTCCAGACACTGTATTTCTGGTTTAATCTATGCCTAAGCTAGAAAAGAAAAACCCTCTTACTCCTTGCTTCTTTTTTTTTTTTTTTTTTTTTTTTTTGTTATGATAATTTAGCTAACTAATGACTGTTTCTGCTGATATACATTTGCTAATAATGGAAGGCAAAAGAAACTAAATCTCAAAAAATGCATTAGCCTGCATTCTCATGTGAATAAAGTTAAATTGCTCCCACACTACTCAGCTGAGGTGATGGCATATTGTGTAGTCTTTCTCTCCTGCTGCAATCACCTGTCTGCCTCACATACAAGGTTATATATATCTCCTCACAGGAGAGCTTCACTACAAGCATAATCATAATAAGACAGTGATGGCCACTTAAAATCTCTAGCAGCAACCAGGCTGCTTGCTTTCCTGTCAGTTGTCTCCACAGAGCAGGCATTCTTAAATCAGATCCTTAGGTAGTCAGATGAAGAAAAGTGGAAAGAATTTGGACCAGTGTTCCCAGCAAATATTTAGGAAGATACTTAGTTCACTAAACTGGTCCCTAGTCCAGAGAGAGAAGCAGCAAATTGACATTGGGATGATTGGATAAGGTTCTGTATGAAGTAACAGATTATTTTCACTAGGTGCACCATTAATGATAATAATGCAACAGGTTCAATAAGGCTCTGCAAGTAGAGATTTGGATTTTTAGTGTAGACATGGAAATTGTGTACAGATCATGGCAAAAGTAAAACACAATAAATCACCTAACAAAACACTTCAAAGTCAATTTCATTTAGTGGCAAGTCAATTTATGTCAACAGTAATTAAATATATTTGGCTCACCATCAGTAGAGATTTGAGGTGGGGTGAATGGCTTGATCTAAAAATTTTAATCTGATTTGCTTATGATTCTCCACTTTTAATTTCTTTGTTTAAACAGGAAATTATGAAATGATAGTGGCCAAACTGAGACATATTCCATTATACTGTTAGACAGGTACAAACTGCCCTCTGTTTCAGTCCTTTCCTTTTGTCTTCAGTTTGCACACACGACAGATCCCAGTGTTCAGAACACCTCTGTCTCTCTTTCTGCTTTAAATATACAGAATAAAACACTTTTTTGAATTATGGAGTCAACAGAGAGGGCAGGCAGAGGATGCAAAGGGTTGTTTGGCTGGTGGTGAGTGTAGGAGCAGTTTCACACATGAACCCCTCCCAGCTCCCAGTCACATGCAGACTCATAATCTTCAGGCAGCATACCTGGGCAGGCATGAATGGGACACAATTGTTGAACTAACTCAAGCATGTAAATTCGCATATATTCCAGTTCTCTCTGAGGCCATACAAATATGTATATATATATATACGTATGTGAACATGCATATAAATGGAATTTTCCTCATTTTTTTTCTTGAAGAAAAGGTCTTCAGTAAGGAGTTATGGAGATCTACTTTTTTATCCTGCTGCATACTGAGAATCTAAAGCGCCTGACAAGTAACTGAGTACATCAGGATCAAAAATCTTTGGCAGAATCAACAAAGTAAACCCAGGTATCTTAACTCCTTTTTTTTTTTTTTTTTTTTTTTTTTCTGTTTCCTGCTGTCGCAGAGTGATTTATTTTACCTTTGCACACATCAGGTTGGAAAAATTTTAGGTCTAGCATTTGAAACCCAAGGTTTGACATCCTGGACTGTTCATTCTTCTCCCACGAGCAGGTATCTGTTCTTATCCACAATCATTCTATTTTTTTATTTTACTGATCTGAAAAATAGGACTAGGCTGAATCTGGCCCTTACTCTAGGAAAAAATTCTGTCAACTACATTGACTGCATAAAAACTTAAGGATTTGGCCCTGTGCTGACAGTCAGTAAGCTGGAGTGAAAATGTTCTACATGTGCTATTTGACCTCTACAGTTGAGGATTTAAAACTTTAATTATAGGAACGAGAAGATGAGAACAGATTCTGAGTTAGCTACTTTTTTTGAATAGATATTCAGACTCCAGGGGAATAGTGATTTGCAGGCTCATTGAGGGAGAAAAAGGATGTCCTTTCTTTCCTAGGTGTACGGGGGGAGGAACAAAGGGGGCCTTGATACCATTCCATTAAAATAAATCACTTCTCAATCCAGGCGAGAATTTGTATCAGAATATTTGATATTCAAAACTTTACCAACAAGAGCAAATCAGAGAGGCATTTGATTATGCAGGGCCAGATCCTGCTAAACCTCCCTGAGAGGTGTCTGACTGAATTCAGGAGCAGATCAGTATGCAGGAAGTTACCTGGATAAGGCTTTTAGACAGTGGAGTCTATGAAAGAGAGAGCTGTGTGCCTTTTTTGTTCTGGGAAGAGCTGGCAGTGGACAAATTACAGAAGACTAATCATACAGCCCGACCTCCAGCTGCCATTGAAATCAGTGAAAAAAAAAAATTTCCTTTGACTCCAGCAGAGACAAAACAGGATGGTTAGGGTTAATTAATTAATTACTTTCCAGAAAATGCTTTGAGATCCTCTGATGTAGATATCTTATATAATGCAAAGTGGCACTGCAATCCTGAGAGATGTTTAGAGAGCTGTCATTCATCGATAGCATTATAGAAAATACAATCATTATCATTTAGTAAATCTGTTCATTTCCTTCCATTAGAGCAGAGAGATATTTTTAGGTTTTAAATTTTCTAACAACAGAAGTAGCCTGGGAACAGGGAAGGGAAAGAAACCAGTAAAAAATTTGGTTGATGGGCCTGTCTAGAAACAAAATATGACATAAATATACCAGAACAGTCAAACACTTTGCTGAGACATTCTCCTCAAAAAGGCTATGTGTGTCTGTGTGTGCGGAATATCATTACTTGATGAGTAGGTTATTTCTTTTTGCAATTGAGTTAGACATGATACAGATTTCAAAAGGCAAGAAGTAAACAGGATATTCCAGAAGGTGAGGTAATTTCTTCCTTGGTTTGGGCTTTATTTTTTTGATTTTTTTTTTGTTTGGGGCATTTTTTGGGTTTTTTTTTGTTTATTTGTTTGTGTTTTCTTTGTTTGGGGGTTTTGTTGGATTTTTGCTTGGTTGGTTGGACAGTTGGTTTGGGATTTCTTGTTTGGGTTTTTTTTTTCCACTGTTTGAAAAGAAAAATAACCTTGAGTAGAACAAAACAATTCTCCCCTCCTTCTTACCCCACTCACATTTTTAAAACCAATCCCCTAGTATTTCTCTGTATATTCTCACAATTTTTTTTTCTGTGTCATTTTCAGACTCTTGGAAATTATTCCAAAGCACCCCTAAAAACAGACTTATGAGCCTGAATACATATATTTTTAGAAGACATAAGAAAGTTAAAGTTCCTGCCCCAAATGATTATTAGCAGAAACAAATGGCCTGTCTGTGTTCTCTTTCAGCAATAGATTGCAGTACATCTTACCAGCAGTCATTTAGTTTTGTAACACCCTGACAACGTAGTACAGTATTACCATTCCCATTTTATAGATGAGAAGAACCAAGGCAGAACGATTAAACAAGTCACCCAAAGTTATACAAGGTCTGGGGCAGAGCCAGGAATAGAATCAAAGTCTCTTGAGTCCCTGACCTTCATATTAAACACAAGATCATTCTCCCTCTGTTTCTAGTTAGAGCATTCAATTCACCCCATCTGGTGTGCATGTGTAATTTGTACCGGAGGGGTAATTCATCCCTGGAGGAGGGCAGGCGGGGCTTGCAAGGGGTGTCAGCTGTGAGCTCAAGATTTGCATAACCTGAACATTCATCGAAATGAGAATTCCTCCCAAGGAGCATCTCTGGAAAACACATAAAAAGGGTAACGCAAAATTCTGTTTAGAGGTCTCCAAGCTTTCAGAAGGTGATTTTCCTCACCTGTTTTCTTCCTTTGATTGCAAAGATAAGAGTCAAGTTTATCTGTCAATAACCTCAGGCTTCATTTGCTACCTTGAAACTGTCATTTGGTGTTTGGGACAGGTGATCATTTAACGTCGTCTTCTTAACCCTGCAGGGGACAGGCTGTTGATGGTGAGTGTGTGCTGAGAGAACCAATCCTTTACGTGGCCTTCATACGCTTAATTAGCCATTGCAAAACGAATGCCTCTCAGCTATCAGTGTCATCGTTTGAGCTCAGTAGCATTCCTTCCAGAGCAGCACTAAAGACTGGAGGGAAAAAAATTGCAATAAAATAACATTAAGGAGACCCTTAAATTAATCACATGTTTTTGTGTGTGTTTGTATGTGTATGTGTGTGTGCGCCTGTGCATACATATGTATACACAGAAATATAAATATTGTCTGGGGATTTATACAAAAGTTCCCACTTCATGTTGCAAGAAAACCTCCCTGGATACTGAAGAATTGTTTGTTTGTTAATTGACAACTTAATTGATTACTGTTTTTCTTCATGGTACCAATTAGGACACAAAACTAATGTGGTGGTAAGTTGTCCTGGGAAGATTCCAAGACAAATAGATAAAACTCAGGAAATTTAGAATATTAGGATAAGAATCCTAATATTTTGGTGATAAATTAAAATGAAATATTAAACTGTTCAGATTAATCCTGGGTTAAAAATTAAAAGCATGTGTTGTCAGAAGACAGAGACCTGTCCAATGTGAATCTGAAACGTTAAAACTTCAGCAATTTCAAAATATCGGTCATAGACAAATCGGTCTGGTTCTGCTCACTCATCAATTTTTTCGTGATTTAATCTGTTGTCATCAAGAATTTTGCTCCAGAATGATGTCACTGTATGAAAGTGGGAAGGGAATCAAGCTTAGTATCTGTGCTTAGAGCAGAAAGTAAGATAACTTGATTTGTTTTTTGGCATTAAGACAAGCAAAGTGCCACTCTCTTAAGCCATAACTTTTACAGTCATGTTGGGCTGTTTCCTGTTGAGGGTTAAGTCAATGACTGTTTTCCACATGACTTCAGTAGTCAATAGACTTATATTTGCTTTAATAATTTCCTTTCCCAGGGGATAAAACTACTTCTGGTGGCTTCCCCTGGGGGGTCTGATCAAGCAAACTCCTATTGACAATGGTGCTTTCCTGATTTTGGCCCTCAGCTGCACTGAGCAGGAGCTGAGAGTGGTCAGAGGCAGAGGAATCTCCTGTCTGTGTGGAGCTGCCAAGTCCTCCCCCTTCTTGCTAGCCTGTGACCCTGTCCACCTGATTAAGGTGTGTGGAGATGGGTCAAAACAAGTCTTCAGTGTCCTTTAATACTTTGTCACAGGCTTCAGGTTTTTTTATTTGACCCCTTGCCTCTAAAACAGACTACTTGAAGATGCATTAATTTTGGAGGCCAGTGCCTAGATGGGTGGAAATTATATACTCACCCCTATTTCTTCTCCATTCCCAGCCTTTCCCCAGATCAATAACTTTGCAGAGGGATCTCCAGTAATCCTTGCTCAGGCACAGATTTCTTCAGAGGAGACAGAGCTACTCACATGAGTAAAGCTGAGCTGGATCAGCCCCAAATTTAGTATTAAATCCTGGCAGTTCAGAGCTGTAGCTTTAACAAGGCTTATTTGAGATGAAGGCACATTTTTCAGTGCTCATAACAGCAGCAAGATTCTTATTATACAACATTTAAAAGCAATAATTTCTGCAGATTTAACCTCATAGATTTTCTAATACAATAAAATTAAATTTAAAAACCCTGAATGCAGCAGATATAACCCCTTCATGTGCAATTAGCAAATTTTAAATAGAAACTTTAATATTAACATTATTCTTTATGCCTCGATGAGTGGAATATTATTTAAATTGATATGACATAAGAGGATATAAATAATTCCTAAGTGTAGATCTAAACTAGAATTTCAGACCACATTGAAATGGCAAAACATTATCAATTCCCTATTTCCCAATCTATCATTCATTACAAGCCTGATGACACATTTTTTTCAAAGAGATTAAATTAGCATTAGAACGCTAATAAACATTATAAATAAATACATAAAGATATTCTGAAAATCTGGTATAATATAAAAATAAATGCTTATGCTCCACCAAATTTCATCTTTCTGGTGGCTTAGAAAGTGTTGCAAGCAGACACATAATTTGAAAGTGAACTGCTGCTCTCTTCCCTGCAATAAAAATGTAAACATATTAAAACCTAGAAATGTAATCTAATTAAGTACTATTCTTTGTTCTTAATAAACCTATAGTTTATAATAGAAAGAATGACAAGTGACATAAGGAAATGAACAAAAAATATTCTCTGTGATTCTTTATACAAGCTAGAAGAAATAGTTTTTTCCTCTTCCACAAGGTATAAGACTAAACCTATGAAATCATGGCAATTTATGACTAGAAAAAAGCCCTACTATCCTTATATATTTTTTGTCAAAGTAGAAACTTCAGCTTCTTTTCATTCATTTTCCTTCATAACTTCAAGATTTTCTTTTTTCTTGACAGGGAAGTTTTGTTGTAAGTTTTTGGCTTTGGTTTTGGTAGAAACCACTTATTGTAGCACAGTTTGATACAACATGTTTGGTTGGTTTTCACTGGCTGCTTCATCAATAAATATGTAGCTAATTAATATTATTTTAGTTCTGTGTGATGATAACACTTTCAGCAGGTACTAGACCTCTGTAATTATTATAGGGAGTCACTTTGAATGCAGGTAATTTACATGCTTTGAGGAGAATAGTGTGGGGTACCTATCCAAAAATTCTTTGACCAAAATTTCCTGTCAATTTAGTCAGATTTTGCAGTTTCAAGGAAAAATTAAATTGTTGCTTTTATTAAACATAGAGGAAGCAAATGACAAGAGTCAGGTATTATTTAAAATTTCTTTCTTCAAGATGCTTAATAAGGAACTTCGTGAGAGGTAGAAAAAAAACATATTGCCTAAAGTTCCCCCTTCTATTTCTCACAGTGGTCTTCAGAAGCAAAAATATGTTTGTCCTCCCAAGACTATCAGGGCAGAATAATTAATTAACATCTTGAGTTTGCTTGATATCTACAGCCATGAAATGCACACAGCCTAATGTCCTCTCTGACACATGAACCCCTCTTTACACATGCCCTCAATTCAAAGTTACAGTTCTTCCCATTTCACTTTAAAGGTTATGTAACTATCCAGTCTTCTGTTTGATATCACTTTTTTTAGTGCAAAAATCCACTCTGCAGAATCATTCAAAACCTGCATCACCTGAAATAGGGTGGACCCAGTTCACAGCATGAGAAGGAGAATGGAAGAAGAGCTTCCAAGAGATCATGCCTTGCCAACGGTGCTTTTTGATGTTATGGATAGCTCAGGTATGTGTTTCACCCTGTGACAGTCGGTGAGTCCAGGCATGCACACAGGTGCTTAAATCCCTAATAATTACATTGAAAATTACCTGTGCCTTAAACTCTA